>NC_092816.1:13320000-16142500 GCF_023375885.2 Dermacentor andersoni
AGTCAAACCCGGTTATCACGAACACCTATCAAGCTCAAGGTTATCAAGCTCACCTTTAACAAAATTAAACTATTGTGATCTATTAGTTATACAGTTCAATCTTGATAATTCGAACTCAATGAAAATTTGTTCGAATTAAACCAAGTTCAAATTAAAGGAAGCTCATTGAAATGGGGGTCTTATGTGCAGCGCTGTGTTAAATAGCGCGTATGCATTGAGCTAGTGTGGGTGACGATTTCCGGACTTCTAGGCAAAATTTTTGCTGCTGTAAGCCACACCTCACAGCAAACTTCACATATAATTTGAAGCCCGATATTACTGATATGTTTATTTATTTTTTAATTTTTGGTACCCCAAAATACGGCACTTGCAACAAGAGACAGGAGCAGCAGCCGGTGTGCAGCTGCACTGCTGAGTCTAAGTGAGCTTGCACTGCTGATGAGAGCACGGTTGGCAGCCCAGTATGTTCAAATTAACTGTTGCAAACGCTTATGTGTTTGGATTACAGGGTGTTGAAATACTGATAATTGAAATACCACATTGAAATACCGATAATTTTGTCAGGGCCACAGCAGTCAGTTCAAGTAAACTGGAAGTTCGAATGAAGCGGGTTTGTATTAAGAAGATTCCACTGTATATGAGATTGTCATCTCCATTGGAGAAAAAAAGCAAGGAAGGAATAAATTTTTTAAAACAGAACTACGTGTGATAAAGAGTAATTTTTCCTCCAGTTTGAACAGCTTTGCAGCATCACTCAATTGGATCTCGCTTTGATGCACTTACAAAAATTTCTGTATGCATGCCTCCAAAAAGGCAGGTCGAGAAAATATAAAAAAAAGCTCCCTTGAACACTGTGTTTGTAGTATGCAAGCAAATTTATGGTAGTGGGAGTGGTTGTCTTGCCTTTAATGTATTGAATGTCCAGTTCGTTATGAGGGAGCTACATTATATAAATATTATTTGGTAAGTTTCACATGTGGGATATAGAGGATAATTTATATTATCCACATTCACAAAAGGATAAGATTCCATTCACCAAGACAGACATCAACATTGCTCTTGATTGAATCATTCATAATGTGAGTTTTAACATTCCAAAGCATCACATGAGCTATGAGACACACTGTAGTAAAGGCTGTGGAAGTCTTGGGTCAATTTTAACTCCATGACATTCTTTAACGTGCACAAAGAGCAAGGGCCTATGAGTGTTCTTGCATTCCAACCGACTCAGAATGCAGCTGCCCAGAACATTGTATTTAGCAGCAGAACACCTTAGCCACTGGGCCATTGCGGCCTGTCAACATTTGCCTTTCAGATTGTGAACAGTTGTGAACAGATGCTTCTGCAAATTACTTTTGCTGATTGCATACCTATTTCTTTCTTGCTTCATTTGAGCAAACTTGAATTGTATTTTCCTGAATGTTCAGCTGATGAAAATAATCATAATTTTATCTCTCTTCCAGCCAATCTTATTCACAATGTGTGTGGGAAACGAGGCATTCTATGGTGGCCTCTATTTGCTCCACTTCACTGAAGGTCCATTGGGTGAGCACAGTTTGGTTTAACATACTCCTCTAGTCAGTGTTTACATGATTTTGGGGCTTCTCGAAAACAGTGATGGTGCTGCTGCAGCTTTGTGAGCCAAAATAATTAAGCCTTGAAATTCAGTGAACTTATGTAAAATCTTTCAGAATGTAGCAGCCTTGCAACACCATCAGGACTTGTTGCAAGAGTGAGCATGACACAAGAGCTAGATGTTTTTCGGTTTTATTTCATCATCGTCATCATCATCATCAGCCCATTTTATGTTCACTGCAGGACGAAGGCCTCTCCCTGCAATCTACAATTACCCCTGTCCTGCACCAACTGATTCCAACTAGTGCCCGTGAATTTCCTAATTTCATCGCCCCACGTAGTCTTCTGCCGTCCTCGACTGTGCTTCCCTTCTCTTGGTACCCATTCCGTAACCCTAATGGTCCAAAGATTATCTAACCTGCGCATTACATGACCTGCCCAACTCCATTTTTTTTCTCTTAATGCCAATTAGGATATCAGCTATAGCCGTTCGCTCTCTGATCCAAACCGCTCTCTTTATGTCTCAACGTTATGCCTAGCATTCTTCATTCCATCGCTCTTTGTTTGGTCCTTAACTTGTTCTCAAGCTTCTTTGTCAGTGTCCAAGTCTCTGCCCCATATGTCAGTACCGCTAATATGCACTGATTGTACACCTTCCTTTTCAGTGATAATAGTAAGCTTCCAGTCAGGAGCTGACAATGTCTGCTGTTTATTTCATCATGAGTGCTAAATCACCGTTGTGAGTGTACAAGGCTAGCATGGAAAAAACTTTTAACATTTACATGTTATTGCGCTATGTCCTCTTTTGTCAGAAGATCATTATAGTTCACCAAGAATATAATATTTTACAGTTTTTTGTTTTCTTAAGGATTTTGCTATCTTTTGACATGTGCTTTTATGGAGCTAGTAAGTGTGAATTGGAATGATTGACTGGGTAAGTTTGTAGGATCATGAACCAGAGTTTACAACTTGATGCATCTGCTTTTCAGTTCTTGGATTGGGCCTCTTCAGAGCCATGACCCTCATCAGTGCCCCAATAGCCATCGCCAAGTCACTTGTAAGCCTTCTCCAGATGCAGATTGCTGCTGTAAACCTCGGTACCATTGATGTCACTGACCGCAGCAAACGCACAGAGTGAGCTGTTTATGCACTGGTGCCACCACTGTGAAATTAGTTCCACCAGCCACATTGCCAAAAGAAGCGCACAGATCACCTGTATGGGCTCTGTCTTGCCATGTTTCAGTTTCAACTTGATGTTCGGAATTCGTGTGACATTTTGGGAAGAGGAGGCGAACATGGGCATATTGTTCCTGTCGATGCACCTGCAATCCCCAGTACTGGTTTTGACAGGAACTCATTGTATCCATTATTTAGCTCACTGGCTGAGTCTGTTAGACTGTTGTGTATATTCAGTATTGTTAATTAGGGCTACCAGTGTAAAGCCTCCTTATTGTCAAACAATTAGTCAATGTGGGGGTTGTATCATGTAGCAAAAAAAAAAAAAAATCATAGGTCATATCTGTTACCGCTGCAAGATTAGCTGTGGTGCGCTCACTAATGTGGAGTGATGAAAATCATCAGCCTGGTAGGCAATCCCTTTAATTTTTCATGTATGAGGTCACACATCACGTATTGATATAACCATTTAAATTGAATATTGCATTTTCTTCTACCAGGTGATCATATTTAAGTTCTAATAATTCTTTTACAATTGCCCATGGCATATAGCATAATTATACTCCTTGATCTGGATTATTCAGAGGTGGACATTACTTGCATAAGAACTAAAAACATATATTCACCTAATTAAAAAAAATTATGAATGAACTTAATTACATTACAGGACATATTGTAGTTTATGAATTGTAACAGGTGACTTTGCAAGGCGTATCACTTATAATTAATTTTCTGTATGACACCAGTTTCAAGATGTTCATTGCCAAACTGTGTGATGAAATACATGGGTGTTCCACTTACTTTCGTGCTTCAATGCATGAAGTAGCGTTTTGTTAAACAAGTAAGTAGAAAAACAGTGCATTTTTACTGCTAGGTTGATGGCACCTATCTCTGAACCTATGCCATCCTCAAAATTTGTTCCAAGTAGATTTGCCTAGCAAGCTCACCGGCTACAATTAATAAATTGCAGTATGTGCCATAAGGTAATTAGTTCAGAAGTTAATTAGTGAACGTTTGCTATTTAGTTGATTATGTGTTTCAATTTCTCGTTCAAGTAATGTCGACATTGACCTCTTTGAATAATCCAGCTTATGGACTATAATTATGCTATCTGCAATGGGCAATATTTTTAAAATTCTGTAAAACTTAAAAAATGGTCACCCTGTATAACCTCTGCAGGTGCCAATTAATTATTTTCATTGAAAACATTGTTTCACCACATTTCTTACATCTTCAGATTCATGAAAAACGTACAGCTTCAGAAAACAGATAAGGAATTTTCAATTTTCCAGTGAGTTTTCTCAAGTTTACAGAATGTGGACTTAGTTGTGGACTCCGTTGCAAGAATGAGGCAAGAGAAGGCAGGAGTTTTATCATCCATCCATCCAGCTTTTTTGGTTCAGCCTCCTGTGACCATCCTGTCTTCCTACTCACACATTGAGGATGAAAGGTCACCTTTTTATTCTTCTTTTTTTTTGGTACTATTAGCGAACACCAATAGATAAGCAGCTTTAACATGTGGTGCACCACATAGAAATAAACATAAAGTGAGGACTAGTGAATACAAAAGTAAGCACAGAACACGGAGAAACAAAATGTGTGGTACCAATCCATTGACTAAATGAGAAGCTACCTTTGGTCATCACAGTGATTAAATGAAGAGCATATATTGGAAGGCTTAAATGGAATACTATTAGAAAATTTAAGACTGCAGTGAGGGCCTTTGGGGGGGGGGGGGGGAGTAGCAAAACATTGTGGCAGAACAAATATCTCCGCATTACAAATTACGGGGTGTCTAGTGCCTTTGCAAAATTACCTGAGTGACACAGAGCTTTGTTTTATGTCAAGATGGGCTGACACCGTGCCACCCTATGCTGTTAAAGATAAAAAATGACTTAAGCCAGTTTCAATAGTACCGAGTATTGTTTATTTTTATTTTATTCAAAAAGAAAACAGAAGGGAGGGGTTAGTAAAATGCATAGCAAATAATATGTGAAAAAAATGGTAAAGCCCATTGTAAATCGATTCGGACATTCTCAAATACGAACAGAAAGTAGATGCATACAGAAGCAAATATTTTCGAATATGAGCTATTTCTATCAACTGATAGCAAGCTCATTGGTAAGAGGCCCAAACTTTGTCGCAAGTGAGATTATCTCTCAACAGCTGGTATGTCAACCTCAACTGTCCTGACATGCTCTCAGCCCGCGCACAATGCCTCAGTGTTGCGTTTCACTGCTTTAAAGAGTTTATTATGATTCGAATGAGGGGCACCTGCGTCTCGGCGTCAGCCAACAATTTGTTTTTTGAGCTCAAGCTCCTTCAAAGAAGAGGCAGCACGCTTCCTTTCCCTTTCATTCCTCAGTGTGTAGGACCTTGGTGTTCTCGTCCTCCTTCGCCCCACGGACCATTTGAAGCAACCTTTTGGTCAGTTGTACAGTCAACGTCCGATTTTTCGGACGCCCTAGGGGCCGCGAGAACGTCAGAAAAATCTGGCAGTTCGAAAAAATGAATCCATGTCTTTTACTGCCCTTAAGGGCTCAAATCGTCACAGGCATATCTGGAAAAGCTCTGAAGGCCTGCCAGTACACTTATTAGGCATATCGGTGCTGTACTGCGATGGGAAATGGCAGCTGCACGCATGTATAATTAACGAATACGTACTGTGTCCCGTCATAATTGCCCCTTCCCACGCGTGTTATGCTTCACTGCAATACTTGCGCGTATGCTTCACAGTGTAACATTGCTGTAACGAGGCGAAGCTATCTTTCGGGAACTGGCATATGCAACGCACCGTGCTTTCTGAGCTTCGAAGCCAATCGTGAAGATTACAAAGGTGGAGTCAGTGCCATTGCTGACAGCGGCGAATTCTCTCAATGAGAAACACGGCACCGAACGGCAAGAAGCTTAATAGTGAACTTCGAAGCAGCTAGGCCTAGCGTTTCCGCAGTAGTGGCTACAGCTGCCAGCGAATATGTGTGCGAGAGCACCGGTTCGAGGCGGCGAGGTAATAAAAATGGTGGCGGTGGTGGCTTTAATTGATGCCGTGTCGGACCTGCGGTCATGGCAAAAAGTCCAGAAAGTCGAACGGTGAAGGGTTCTTGCGTGCGAAATTTCAGACGTTCACATAGATTGACTCTATGGGAGACGTGGTGGTGCCGCAAGACCGTCCAAATTACCGGGTGTCCGGAAGGTCGATCATTGACTGTGCACTGGCAACTCCTCCAGCCGACGACATGGCATCAAAGACAATTTGTTACGATTCCTCTTTGTTATTCGAGCCAGCATTACTGCGACTTTCGTTCCCTTTAATTAAAATTACAGCTAATTTTCCCTGATAGAAGCACAGATTCTCTGAGTTTTCCCTGAGTATTTCCAGACTATTCAAAATCCCTGAGAATTCCTGGTTTTCATGGTTGGTAGATGCCCTGAATTAAAGGGCTTTTCAACTTACACCAATAATGTACTGAATGCTTATGAAGCGATATAAGTGAGTAAAACAAGGTTACTTTGACAAAGAGTTCACGCGAGCTTGCTTTAGCATATAGTATTTGTGGAGAGCCACAGTTGCAATTGACATAGTGTAGGCAATCCAATAGAAAACTTTAGCATTGCTGTACACCTCCACCACGCAATATTTTGTGGATACATTTCAAATTATGCAAATCTACATATTAGGTAATGTGGCGAATTGGGCTTGTTGGTACATATCTGAAACGGTGGCGGCACGAAAGAAGGCACAGATGGAGATGAGACAAGGATGAGTGCTGAACATCCAACAACGTAATTGTGAATGATTCATGAATATACACGTGCTGTCCGAGCCAGGGGGAATCATCTGCACATACATAAACATGCCAGCTCTCTGTCTGAAAGCGTGATGGAGGCCACGCTGACACATCCCGTCCCAAGTCTAGAAAGCCATTCAGATTCAGGTTCACTTCCGTTATCAAGAAGAGTAAAATGCGTGTGACACAGGAAATCGCAGAATCTGAACAGATTCCTAGACTTCCAACAACAATAATGTTGTCGGAAGTTCAGCGCTCGCCCTTGTCATCTCGCTTATGTCCCTGTATATTTTTGGACTGCCACCTTTTCAACTAGGTAGAGTGATAGAATATCTCGGCTTATGCATGACATGTGATGCTCAATTCAATTTAATTCTGGGGTTTTACGTGCTTAAACCACGCTATGATTATGGGGCAAGCTGTAGCAGGGGATTCCAGATAACTTTTGCCCGTCAGGGGTGCTCGATGCACAGTACACGAGCTTTTTTGCAATTCATCAGTATGCGGCCCTCTAGGCCAAGACTGTACCCCCGACCTTGTGTGCAGCTGTGGAACGCCATAGTCGCTGAACTACCGTGCTGGGTACATCTTATGCGCTTGCCCACAGCCTACCTACGGTACGTCCAGATTTTGTAAGCATAGTCCCTTCATCTCATGGGCACTGTGTAGTGTCTAAACTGCGCCCCTCCAGCCAGCACTAAACTTGCATTTAACTTGCTGCTGGCAGGACAGGCTTTCGACAGCAGTAAATACAGGCACTGGCAGTGAACAGTGCACAGACACCAAAAGGCATAGGCAGCAACATGATGCAAAAACAACAGTAAAAGTACTGAAAGGTAGGCTTGGAGTTTCTGCAGATTCATTGTTAAAATAAGCAGTATAATATGAGGACACAACCAAAAGCAGAAAACAGACAGCAACTCGCCTCGGCAATTCAGGGGCTATTGTGTTCTGCTCTTGAGCACAAAGTTAGATTCTATTTCTAGATGCAGCTGCTGCATTTTGGTGGGAGTGAAATGCAAAAATGCTCATGGCCTTAGATATAGGGTCACATTAAAGATCCCCAGGGGCCAAATTAATCCGGAGCCGTTCACTACGGTGTGCCTCATTACCCATGGTGTACTTAAGGACATTTAAGCCCTATAATATTCAGAAAATAGCACATGCATTGTACTCTCAACTTAAAGGGACACTAAAGTGAAAAATGATTTCTTCTGCATCAGCAAATTACAGTTCTACAACACCAAAAACACCATTCTTACAATGATAAGACGTTTGGTAAGCCAGAAAAAGCGTAAGAATGAAATACTGGTGGCGGCGCCTACTTAAGTTCCTGCACCTGGGGGCTGTGACGTCTTGGATTTTGATGGCATCTTCTAGGGCCTACTAATTATATATAGCTGTACAGATTGACTACATTGTGTTCTAAAGGAACCAAATATTAAACATGGCAAGTTTCGGGAACCTTTATTCAGCCAACGCGGCCCAAATGCAAAAACATACTTTGGAATCCCTGACGTCACGCTGATGTACTGGCGCTGGGGTTTCGGCACGAAATTCAAATACTGATACTTAGACCTTCACTTCCTCATCTAATAATCAAACAATTCTTTTTAAATGACTGCCTGCAGGGTTCTCAAACAATGCTTCATTAGTCTAAGCTGATTTATTGTTTCGCTTTAGTGTCCCTTTAAGTCACACACATTAACACACATCCACACAAAATAAAATTTAATGCTAGCAAGATTGCACTATCTAAATGGGGAAACATTTTTTAAGTACTTACTGAGATTCCATGGATGAAAGAATCGCAGGAGGTGGACTAATGCATCATAAGAATAGTGTTATGAGGGAGATTACTAAGGCATTTCATCGAAAAAATTAAATGTGAGTTTCGTGGTTCTTTTGCATAAGAGTCAGCCGGTCTGGGCACTGTCACATTGCAGAAGATAGGAAGAGGACATAGTAAACATATACATACATTGATGGCATTCAAATGACTGAACATTTCTTTCTTGCAACTTTCTCATTTGGGATAGATGGACATTGACTGTGTTGTGAGTTTTGCACCTATAATGCTTATAAAGCCTATATGCATTAGGTACTGCAGGAGTCAGTCATATCTTTCTGCTCACATTCATTGTGTAGTTATATCCCAAGTCGTAGAATGAATATCCCAAGCAGTATTGATTTTTAATTTTTTTCTGACAACTTAAGACTGGGAGTTTAGAAGAACTTCTTGCTGGGCAAGTTGGTGCATGGCTATCATAGGAAGAATTGTGCTTACAAAAGGACGAATGCAGAAAAAATTAAACAAAGTAGATGGAAAAAAAAAAATTAAATTATGGGGTTTTACGTGCCAAAACCACTTTTTGATTATGAGGCATGCCGTAGTGGAGGACTCCGGAAATTTCGACCACCTGGGGTTCTTTAACGTGCACCTAAATCTAAGCACACGGGTGTTTTCGCATTTCGCCTTCGTTGAAATGCGGCCGCCGTGGCCGGGATTCGATCCCGCGACCTCGTGCTCAGCAGCCCAACACCATAGCCACTGAGCAACCACGGCGGGTCAAAGTAGACGGAAAGAGCGCAAACTATCAGCTGGTTTTATTCGTTTCGAAGCTGCATATATAGGCAGTGTTCACATGTGCCAAAACGGAAGTCAGGAGGACGGGGAGATGGCAAATGAAGCCTGCCTCAACTCAACAAAAGCTGCGAAGAAATCGTTCCCAACCTGCAACATGTAGCTTTTTCATCCACTTTAATTGCCATTAATTTATCATTTCTTTAATTCAATTAGTAAGTACAAGTAATTTCCCCTATGTAGTCCTTGACGTCTTTGTTTGTTGGCTTCTCATGATATGATTAATAAATATCGGGCCCCTCGTTTAGCCCCCTTTCTTCTCATTCAAGGTAACAGAAGTGTCACTTTCACAGTCATTGCCCTTTTCCTTGATCTAAAAAGCTTTTAAAAGCTCAAGGGCATGTTTGTTCTTGCTCCTGTCTGGGAAATGAAAGAAATGTGCAATGTACCATCTTTCGTGGTGTTTGTTGGGTTGCTCTTCAAAAGAAAGTGTGTTGGGACCGTGGACACAAAGGGATTTCTGATGAGGCCTCTAGGGGTACTCATGAAAATATTTGAACACAGCTGACTCCCCCCCCCCCCAGTCAGCTGATGTAGAAAAGCATTTGGATCTCCTCCTTGTATATTGTATTTATTTTCATCCATTTGAGATGGCAGTGCTGCGAATCAGTGTTGAAAGGCAAATATACAGTAGTGATTGTTTTGTCTCTGTTTTGTCTTGCTACATCTGAAGCTCTTTGCAGTTGTTGCCTTCCCTACTCAATTAGGCCAACGCAGTCTTTGTGGGTGAAAAGTTTTGATATGTACACAAGGCTTAACCAGACTAAATGTACCCACTGTCACAGGAGACCATGCATTACTTTGATGGGAAACTTGTCATCTACACAAGTTGCAAGGGGTTCCTGAAAAAGAAAGCTTTACATTTGGAGAAAAAAAAAATTCTCTTCAGGATAGAGCCTGGCACCATGACCCTTCCTTGGTGGTTGCTGTACCATCAGGGCTAAATAGGAGGCTTTGTGATGGTAAGGTGAGAGTGAATTAAAGGGACTGACAACCGACTTTTAAGGACCCAATTTTCTATGGTGAAATGAAATGCTTATCCTCAGAAGTGTTTATACTGCAGCAGTTGCTCCCAAAAGCACATAGATATTTTGTAAGCAGAATTTTTTGATCTGACAAATCTCTTTAAAAAGAAGGGGCCCCGACACCAGCAATGCCTATAGCTTGCCTCGCTAATTGAAGAAGCAAAACAATGGGTGGCTTTTGCAGGAGTGAGTGCAACTTTGATTATGCATCTTCATTTTCCATATTTTGACCCCTTCGTAAATAAAATGCTGCTGCAAGTCTGTGGCTGCTGCAAATCCTAGTGCCAGCCAGTGGCAGTGTTTGGATGTGGATGCCCAATCTTGGAGGCCATGGCAACCACTTTGCTACTCATAAATATTGGAAGATTTACCTGCACATTGTAAGTAACAAAAAAAGCTTATAATAGAAAAAAAATGTGTTGCATTTCAATATTTAAAAAAAGAGAAAGAAGCCATCTACACTAATAGAACATCACATGTCAGGGCACCCTATTTTTTATCATGCTTTTGCCACGTGAAGGTGCCAAAGATCATTTTTGCAATTTTTTGTGAAGAATCAAAAGTATAAATTCTCGTTTAATGAGCAAAAGTGCTTCATTCAGTCAATACCAGACACAATCTTTCAATCAGTGGGGGCTATCTTGATTCATGCTCTGAATGGTTGTCTGTCCCTTTAACTTAAGCTTGAAGAACAGGAACATTGAATAAATTAGTATGTCTGTGGACATTTGCAAGGCGGAGGAATTTTCCTTAAAGGAAAAACTAATTCACCTGAAACATTTCAGCGGGATGACATTTTAAAATTTTCTATTTCATGAAGCTTTCCCCCAGTGCATTTCAGGTGTCGTGGAGTCATTTTGAATTTTCAGCCAGGTGCCATTTCCAAATTTGCAGTTTTGTACAGCTGGCAGCGTAGCATTCAGTGCCAATACACAAATGAAGTAATTTAAACCATATTGCTTGGATTCGTGTAGGCGAAAGTGTTCCTAAATAGAAATATAATTCTTGGCTTGATTCTGGTACGCCAGAACCACCTGTATGGCAGCTGAAAATTGCAGGCTTGCTCAGGTTTATTTCGATGCATTTCACTATTTTGTGGCAGAACTGTAGTCATACTAAACTTTGCCATTCAGCCTGCGCAAGTTATTACAGGGGCAGAAGACATGTTCAAGCAGTACCTTTAATAACAGCATTACATTGTTTTATAGAGCCAAGCTTTTGAGTGTCTGCATTCAGGCAGCCTCAATTCAATATCCTGTGCCAGCAGGACAACTTTTCATCTTATACCTTCAGGTTACTATACTTACCCGTGCAGGCATTCCGAAGCATTTCATGAATTTGTTGGCTGATGCAGAAAGTTCTCCCAGATGGCAGTGCTGAGCTTAACTTAGACAAAGGTGTGGATTGAATGGCCAGATTTTTCTTTCCACAGCTGCTTTGTGGGCTATGAGGGATGCTGCAATGGGGAGCTGTAAATTAATATATTGACTGTGTGTGGTTCTTTAACTTGTTCATAAATTTAGGTTCATCTGGTTGTTTTCTTTTCCACTTCCATCAGAAAAAATCTCTTCATGTTAAGTGACAAAATGCCATAGCCACCACAAGTAACAAGTTTTGACTAAAAGAGATTCTCTTTTACTGTGGACAGCAGTTATAAGTTATGCTATGGGCTGAATGTGCTTTTGTTCATCATGCATTGGTTCACGTATGGCACAATGTAACATTTAAAGTAAGGTAATAAATTCAAGCTAGTATATCTGGTTCAAAGAAATTATCGTGTGTTTTCGAACAAGAAATTTGACCACTAAAACACTGCTATTTCGTGTAAGTTAACAGACAGACACTTGCATGAGGTGTTAACAAATGGTGGCAGCTTCTTGTTAGGCTTGTTTGGACCTGGACAGAGATCATCAATACAGTTTGAACTGTATTTAACTCGGAGGGTGCAAGACCCTGTGCTATCCTCTTCCAACTTGCTAGGCAGGTTGAAATGGTGTCCACCAGCTTAGTCATCTTTGAAACGCCAGTTGCAATAGGCTCATTAACTGAGGTGTTAACTGAAGCCCGGTGCCTGCAGTGTTGGTACACACTGCACTGCGGTGTTTTCTTCCTTCATTCCGTTACTGTTCATTGCCACGCTGTTGGTAAGATTTGCAGGTTTCCAAAGAAAATGCACAAAAAGATGCACTAGAAGTAAAGGCAAACTCGACGAAGGCCACCTTGCGTAAGACTTGCTTATTGCAGATCTTGTATGTCTTGCATGCCAGTGGATGATGCTGCGAACAGCGTGTCTGCAGCATGAGAACCAAATATTGTATCTTAATTTTATTAACCTTTCCTATGACAGTATGATTCACATGCTACCATCTTGGATGCTAATGTCTTGTGAGCCTGTACCTGCATGTAATGTTCTGTCACTCTTGACTGTGCTGTGCAAACAGTGCCGCCTGTGTTCTGTTCTCTTTGCACCCACATGCCTCTATTGGCGTGCTTACTCAATTCTTTAGAGCCACAAGAGCTTTTAGTGACCTAGAAAAGCTTAGAGGTTACAAGAATTCATTATGTCTTGGCAGGTGTTGTAAGATGTGTATTGTATAACCTTGCCATGGTTTAAGCTTTCTGTTCATGTGATGCAGAATTAGTGGTTCTGATTGTGGGGCACAGTCGACCTCGCATTACTGGCTTGTTTTGGATGTGCACCTTTTGCACAGTTAATACCTTTAAGCAGCCACCTGACCATACAGTAGACTTTAGTTTAATTTAGATTCTGGTTCGATTTTTTTATTCAATTCGATGTCACCGGAGGGCACAAGCTGGCAGAAATGCAGATCTATGGGATGTGGCTTCTGTTATCTTGATAAAAAGAAAATCTGTGAGGCACTTCACTTTTGAGAGCAAAAGTGTAATCATGACAACTGAGGGGAACACACACTTTCTCTGATGAATGTGTTTACACAAGTACTCTACAATGCATTCGTCATATACATAGTGTAGACACTATGCGTAGAGACTGCTCGTTCATTGACATTCCCTCTGAAAAGTGTTTCAAGTTGATTATTCACTGTGTTAGGAATTCGGATGCACGCACAAAGAGATCCACCTTCTTACTATTGAACAGACCATTCTAATGCTTGCAACAACAGACTCCAGTTCTCTATGAAGCTTGTGCAAAGTGACAGCTCATTGCATCGGCATTTTTGCTGCTGCTCATAGCATTCCAATATATTTACAATGCTCAGCTGTATTCCTTGCTTTTTTTTCACCATCACACGTAGTGTTCCAGTGCTTAAATCTAGTTCTTTGAAGAGCATGTGCAAGGTGGTGTGTCTCATTGCACCAACTCTATCTTCACTCTCCTGCAAAGTGGTGCCTCCTCACATAAGCACCAAGCTGCATAACATGCTTCTATCATTCTATTACTTCAATGAAATTGCCAAGGTGCAGTGGTTATAACATATGGCTCGCAACTGAAAAGTTGCAACAGTTGGAACCATGCCAGGAACAAAGGTCTTGTTATCGAATGAAGGGTTTCTTTATAAGAAAAAGGGTTTCTTCATAACAGACCAAAAGAAGGCATTATGCGTAGACCCGTTTGTTATACATTGAATGGTTATTGATATTAAAATGGCACATGTTGGATAATTTGACCTTGGATGATGTCCATGCATGCAGGTGCACAGACATTGGAAGCTTTAAAGCTGCACCAGAGTGGTTCCCGAGGGCATGTGCAGTCAGGTACAATAGTGGCGAAATAAATTAATGCCAAGCAAGAACAGGGCCTTATACAGTACTCTGATGGCAAAACGTGGAAAAATAGAAGGAGAAAGAACTGTTCATTCCCACAAGGGCAGCATGACCAAAGGCTGTGTGCTGCAGTAGGAGCTATAGATATTGTTTCACTTTCTGCGGCAGGCAGGGTGAGAGAAATGTAGTAGAAGGAGGAGGAAAAACATTAAAAAAAAAAAGAAAGGACAAGCAGGTGTCCTTCTACTTGTGCGTAGTAGTAGAATGTAGTAGAAGTTCCCTCAAGAGATGGAATGGTACAAGGGGGGAGGAATAGCAGTGGGAGAGTCTCCTGTCACCTGCAGCGGCTCATCAGATTTTGTAAACTGATGGTAAACAACCAGAATCCTAATGAGCCACAAGGATTCTGTCAGGTACCTTGAGGATATGTCTGCTGGAAGCTGTATTCAATGCCAACGTGACAGATGTACATTTAAATACATCACTGTGCAATGTGACATGCAATTTAAAAGGTATTTTAACTTGCACAGATGGCCATTGATAAGTGGATTGAGTTGGCAGACGATGTGACGAGATATTTGGATGTCATCTCGCCTTTTCTTCTAATTTAGTTCACAAAATAATTTGACTGGTTCTTGCATTTCATTCAGGGTCATAATAATGAAAGTCAACTATACTTGCTTAATGTAGTTTTTAAACTGAGTTTTGTGTGTTTGCAATGGGGACATGCACTCCTCTGCTGGCTGTTTGTTCTTTTGCTGTCATCTCAAACTTCAGGAAATATAGCAGATTGATTGCACAACTCCTTGAGCTACTGGAAATCTGCATACTTGCACCAGTAGAAGGAATACTAACCAAAGCTGTCAGCTGGTCTTTCAAGAGATTTGATAAGACATCCTTGTGTTTTGAAAACATCCCATGCACTATGAATGTGCACACCAAAGGTCATATTTATCAAACACTTGTGTTTACAATGCACCTTTAAATGTGTTAATTTTTTTTTTCACATGGTGAATCTTTTTTTTTTATTTTGGTCCTTATTGACTTAGAATGCTGTCAACTGTGTTCAATGCTGACTTTCACTGCACTATTGTATTTATTGCTGGCAAACTTAGCTCACACGTAATGGTTGTGCACATCTTTGTACGTAATCAGTTTTTGTCAAGTGCAATACTGTAGTGATGCTATCAGTGCGTTTTTTTTTTTGCTCCTCATATCATGTTTGTGTGGCTTCAAGTTTCCTAATTTTGGTCAGAGCTGCTGCTGGTGTGACTAGTGTAGTTCACATACATCTTCACTCTAGTCGAGTGCCCTATAGTAAAATGCCTGTACATTGGCTTTCTCCCTTTTCAGAACTGTTACTTGATTCTGTGCAGCTGTGTATGTTAAAAGTGAAAATCAAGATCGAATATTGGCATTGAAAGAAAAAAAAAATTAAAAACTTTATTATGCAGTTTACACATCATGGCATCTTGACTTTTGCAAGCATATGTTGTCATTGCAGCTTCACAACTGCTTTGCATGTGATGCAGAGCCTTTACATGGAAAGTTACGTGACAAAGGTACCATTTTCATTTTCTCAAGCAGACAAGTGGTGCAAGGTGCCAAAAAATGGTGTATTGTCTGGTTTGCAAGTTTATTAACAAAGCTGCCAAATGCACAGAAATTCCTTCTTTTAATATTTTAGACCTGTATTTCGGAGAACATACTGCATTAGGATGTGAGGGGATTGTGATGCTTCTATGGAAGAATGAACGGTCTAGTAACATTCCTGTAATTATCATGTTGATGCTTGTTTGTGGTGTTGTTTGTGCCCTGTATTAGACATTCAGAGTTAAATAAACAGTTTAACTATGTTGCACATATCTTTATTTCTTTTATTTCTCCTCAGAGGTAAAACTTAACAACTTTGAAGGTAGCTTAAAAAAAAACTTTCCGAGATCGGGAAGAAACGAGACACTGAAAAAGTAAAAAAAGACCACTGGATTCAGTTATATTATTTGCTTGAATATAACACGACCACAATGGTAACATGGGGGCTAATTGTTATGTTTATTTAAAAATGAAGGTATGGCACTCTATGCTGTGCACATCAGCCACAGAAGAGGACCAAAAGACTGGTGAAACAGCTGCCACCAAGGGCAAGCACTTTTCCAAGTGTACCTCGAAGGGCCCTTTAACAGCTTTGGCCATTTAAAACAAGCCTAGCGTATACGTGATACGCCAGCGATTGTGTCTGCAAAGTATTATGGCGCTGTACACCACAAGAACAGCTGAAATTGCAAACCAAATGTTGCGTGCCTTCACTTTCAAAGAAGCCTGCTCCTGGCCAGATAGCCACGGTCATATGTACAAATGCCTCTTCGCAGTGCATGTTTTGTCACTCACCATGACTAGTGATCCAAAATGTGGAAGGTGCAATGCCGCAAGAAAGGAAAAGAAGGGGAAATAGAGACAGGCGGGGTTCGATGCTGCAATATGTTTCCTGGCTCTGGTGTGAGATGAAGCAGGGAAGGAACACCGCTTGGAACACTGCTAGAGAATGCCTTTACGCTTCCTATGTTGGGTCTATAGGGTTTTTGCAAATTCAAAAGGTAACAGATTGGCAGGTACATAGAACATTAATGCAAAGTGTATTACAGAAGAACCAAGACATGATGATTTCATTTTGAGCATGGTGATCACCATTCTCTGCTGTTCCAATTGGAGGAGATCTCCTTTGTGGAGAGGGAATGCCAGAGGGGGGGCCAAGAGTGATTAGCTTTTTTGGCCTTGTTTGCAGCTGAGGCATGGGAAATGGAGGAAATCACACTATGTGCGACAGGAGTTCACCACATGGCATTGCTAGCTAGGCCGCGCTGCTCAAGAACGGGCAGAAACCAGCTCTGCTGTGCTGCTACGCCTATTCACGAATGAGGCACGTGGGGTCCACTAGGTTCCTCTAAGGTCTGCTTTGGAATCGCTTATACATCTTGTGCCTAACAGTAACAAGCATTTATACAACTTGTTTACTAAGCTTTATTACATATTTTTATACATGCAATTGCAAGAACACCTAGCCAAAAATAAAAAAAAATATAAAGGCACAGTCATGAATTGGGAGAATACACAAACTTGCACATAATGAACACTATGCCTGTGCACTCTCTTGTTACTGTTACATGCCCAATTTGCAAGCGATTAACAAGTACAACAAATGCAGTCATCTGAATTGTTTTTATCGATCTGTCGGCAGTTAAAAACCATTACTGCAGACTTCTCAGCATCAACTTACCAGAGTCTTAGCACAGCAGCAAGAAAAATGGCACCACAAGCATGATAGTTCACAAACTGGATGACATATCTGTACTAAATGTTGACCACAATCTGCTAATGCATATCGTAAAACAAAGCTGCTAACTTAAGCATGGTACTGGGAGCGAGTTGTTTCAATACTGCAATGTTGAGTATTCACAACACATTTTGGTAGGTGTCCATGTGAACAGTCCAGGGCTACTGATTAAAGAGGGGAACACAGCACCAGACACAATAGTAATTCAAAATCATGTTTGAAAAGCCAGAAACATCTTTCTTTCATGGCTCACAATTAACAAAATTTAATCTGGCATTCAGCACATTTTCATGCAATTTCGGTCCTGCTGACTCCCTTGAACTACATATGTAAGGTGGCCCTTAGCAGACTGTTTATTCACTTTAACCACAATGTTGCTATAACCAGCTCTGAAAGATTAACTTGCACAGAAAATAAACTTCTTCCTTAATACCAAAGCTCTAAGCTGTGAATCCTACACCATGTACCATTATAACCTGGCCAAGCACGTAGAAAAAAAAAATGTGCACGCATGTACGAAAAGCCCCTTCTCATACCAGTCATTTGCAGCAGGCCTTCAATAATGCACAAGAAACACAATGTGAATTCAGCTCATATAACATTACACAGCAGTTACCTACCATTCCTTGCCACCTAAGCATACCTGAGACATTTCAAGTGTCAGTCACAAATGCAAAATTTAAGCATCGGGGGCAATACACTATGTACACGAGTAGAAAGGAATACATCTACTTTATACAGCAATGCCTGCACCAGTCGATCCTAGGTGTGTTAAGAAGCATGGTACTTTCAAGACATCAGCTTTGCCTCACATGTAACAGCACATAATTCCACTAAATTCTATATCACACTCACAATTGTTGATGCACACCAAGAAGCAAAGTGACGGTTTTAACTACATTAACCTTACCTGAAGGGTACTTATTTAGTGCAACACAGATGTGAATAGTATAGACAAGGTTGGCCACAGTCACAAGCATAACATTATGTCAAAAACCAAGAGACCTTTCACAGATGGTGTACCAGCAGCCAATCCTTAGAGAAGGGAATTAATAACTGCAGTCCACAATGCAAGCCATCTTCAGTTCCAACAAAATATGCCTTTTCTACATGTTCCTTATGGCATCCAGTTTCATCACTGTCACCTCAGCCTCATATCCTTGATATAGTTACTTCTGTTTGTTTCCACATTTTCATTATTGTTACTGTTTCAACCCCCCTACAATAATGCTAAACTGGGCAATGTAGGTTCCCAAATAAATAAAACAGATATGGTTTTTATCTAGGACATTACCTGTATGCGAGCACGTGAGCAAGTCAAAACACTGCAGTGTGAAATATGTGAACGTAAATCAAGCTCAATGATGCTTTGCTAAATGTATTGATGCTCAAAGACACACAAGTGCAGATGAGCTTAAACTGTCCACACTTAAGCAGAATATGAAGCTGAACTATGTTATGAGATGAACTCTTGTGCAATGTTGCGAGTTCTGGTCATTAAAAGCTATTGCTGAGCCAACTGGTAAAATGTAAGGATGATTACAGTCAAACTGATTCAATAAACATCAGCCTAGCATAGTTTTTCTAAGAAATCTAGTGAAAAAAAGAATGGTCAGTGAAAAAAAAAAGTGCCACTCTTTTTCATAGAGAAATACAAATTTCCTGCTAAACTCATTGCAACAGCAGCAGGCTTTTTTTAGAAGAGTTCTTTTAACAGTAATTTTTAACTATAGGTTCTGTTTTACGGTGTGTGTCCAGTGAACAGGCAATTCTGGAGCCTGTGCAAAAGTGAATGTATGGAGAACTCAGAAAAACAGATTGCCAAGTCCTGCTTGACACTGTGCTGTTTGGCTTGGTAGTACACTGTTAGTGCCTGCACTGGGCATGTTCTTTCTGTGCCCAAGGGATGTGCAGAAAACTATAAGTGGGAACACTCGTGAAGCTTGGTAAGCCGAGGGCGACAACTTAGTCTGGTAGTGTTTGGATGACTTTCATGGTCTGCATAATGGTGATCAGGGATGCAGGACGGCACATTAAACAGTAATTGGGACATGCATGCAATTCACAAAAGCTGATGTTAGCATGGCAGTGTGTGTCCTTTCTTCTTTTTCACAGTGGTCTTCTTTGCACATTGACTCATTTATACAAGCACCATTGCCAGCAGACTATTTCAGAATAACGCAGCCAAGGGGCGTATGAAGTCCACCCTCGCAGTGAGAGCATACAGTGAGTGCTTCATCATCAGGTGTCAGAAGGGGATGATGGGAACACAGTGAGCACTGACCTATTTCTGGATTGGTAGTTTCATTATGATATGCACATGCCTATAAGACCGGCACTACACGAAGTTGGCAAATGTTGGTATTTGAATGACATTTGCATCGAGGACAGCAGTGGATGAGAGAGTCACTAGTTGAGATATTTTAACAGTACTATGGAGATTCTGCTGACAACTCAGGGAAGTCTGTAAATTGTGTTGCAATGCTACATTTAGCAACTCTTCGGTAGGTTGTACACTCACTTCCGAGAAGCTAAACGCTATTTGCGCCATCACGGCCTCTCAATTACCATAGCTGCATTACTTCTGCACCATGCATCATTACATCTGTGCCTGGTGCCTAAAAAAACCTAACTGCTCTTGTCTTTCCATAGTATTCACATTTATAGGGCACTAATAATAAAGGAAGCACACATCATTCAAATATCATTGTTTTGATGGATGACAAGCCTCTGCAAACCATGTACCTTGGAGGAAGCAAAGCAACACTAACACTATTTCCTTGAAATTGGCTGCTTACATAGATAAACTGTGCTGCGAAGCTTACAAACAGACTCGTATTATTTTTTTTTGCAAAGAAAGCATTAACAATAAAATAATGCCAAAGTCCTACTAACACGGGTTTCCCTCAAAATCATGTTGCCTTGTCCCACTCCATTATATAGAATTGGAAGCCGCGAGCTGGTAGTATGAACGAAAGCCTTGGATTGCAACCTGAATTGTCAGTACAATTGTTGATAATAAAATGTCACTTTCTGCTACTAATCAACAAGGCAACTAAATGCTATGACATGATAAGGAAAGTGCCAGTACTAATGACAACCTCTGCCACTGCAAGCTGCCATTATGAAGGCTGGCAGGTTACAAGTCTGTTTTTGTACATCACGTCTCGCTCGTTCATAGAATTGCACACAATCTCCCAGCAGCTAATTTACAGCATCGCAGGGCAAACTCTGCTAGCATCAATGCACAGATGGATCTCTTGCTGCAAGTAAATTCAAAGGCATTGTTTTAAAATTTTACCAGTCATTGCACAGCACAAGCTAACAAGCAGTGTAAAACACCAGTGATGTTGCTGGGGGCGTCACAACTCCCGTTCAGCTTGTAATTGATAACCCTTTTGTGCATTTGCCCCACCATCTTTTCAAAACCAGGCAGAGTGAGTGCAGGCAGATAAGGAAGGTATGATTGCGGCTGCTCACTGCTATGAATGATTTAAACAGCTACAGCCATTTTACAGACATCTGTGCCCACGGACACTTTCAGTATGCAGTGCACTTTTAATTTCATTTGAGTTCTACAGCTGAATCACAGTAGGTGCACAGGGCTGAAGGAAATGCATCTGCAGTTTTCATGCAAAATGGCCACACTGGCTTCGATATCTCAGCCCAACTACTACATCCCTCCGCATTTAGGGTAAAAAGGAGAGGACACAGTTTTTGGAAGTTTCCAAGACGTTGCACACCAGGCAAAGCGGGATCCGTATGCCCCTGCAACTGAAGTGTGATGCTGATGGACAAACCAGGGGGCAGGGAACTGACACTAAGGAAAGCCAGGTGGCCAACTCTGAGATTGGCAGAACACACACTTCAGGCATTGCTGAGGGCTTGATTACTTCTATGAACAGGAACTGGCCTTGGTGGGCAACTCTACCGCAGGCTGGTGACATATGTGTAGATGTCCTCGGGGGGCACCTTGCAGACGCAAAAGGTGAATGGGGAAGCATCATGGCCTTCGCGCAGGCTGCGTTGCCGCAGCTGCCGCCACTCCTCTAGCACCCGAGTGTAGCGCAGCACTTGGTTGGTCTTGTTCATCTCCATAGAAACCCTCAGCAGGCCCCGGTAGTCATACTCCAGACCACTGTATGCCTCTCCGAACAGTTTTGTTCCTGCCAGCCACAGAAAACATGAAGTGAAATTCAGATTCTAAGAAAGTGCACTTTTTCCTGGTGGCATGGGCTGTTCAACAGAACTTTTGTGTAAACCTGCCACAATGGCATGGCACTTACAGCAGAATGCTGCTTATAGCAAGAGCAGGCACATAACAAAGGTGGTGAAATGCACGACTGCCAACTTTTAAGTTTTTATTGTAAAATGCTAGTTTTTTTAAACATGTTTACAAGTATCATATCGACAACAATTTTTTATTTTCTATTTGTGTACAGTTAACTGCAAATTAAGAAATACAAATACGACTAGCAGCCAAATTTTTATAGCCCAACATTTTGGAGCCACTCGATTCTATGGATCTGCCTGCAGCAGTGTCACCCTTTCACAGAAGCAGCCACTGAAGCCAACGATGCTGTTACGTGAATATTTCATGAATAAAGTGTATTAATATTTCTGAGAGTGCCTGTTCCTGCGTCCCTCCAGAACAAGCCTGCAATTTGAACAGTCAACATCCTGAGTAATAAAACAATTCTTAGTATTTTTCACCAATTTTACTATTTTTGGGCTTCGACAGTAGCATACATTTCATAATTTAGGGTTGGCAGGTCAGGAATGCAAAAATGCATGTGTGGCCAGTTTTAAGCGCACCACAAGGCTCACTACTAATGGGTGTAAATAACCTGGAGTCACTGGAGTGCACCTCTGAAATTTCAGACGCTCTCTGCATATACTGGACCTGCTGCTGCATGCACTCATCTCCCTTCTACCACACCTCCTACACCACTGCTTAGTAAAGTTGGATGAAGGACCCACAAGACACTCAGCCAGTGCTCTGGCCTTGCCTAGTTTCACACATTTATACTCGAGGGGCTACGCTATACATCTCACAACCGACATCTTCATGATCAACTGGCGATGCACACCAGGCGTCACAACAAATATATGTTTTCTCACCCAGACTACGATGCACCTTTTGAACATAGAGCCCAACAAGTCCGCTAAAAAAATGTCAGATTTACTGTGCATTCAGGACAACAGTCACACTTGCTGCCTCAGGCACAGGGTAAACATGTAAAATAAAGGAAGTCACAGGACTGCTAGAGTCCAGAAAGGAGAAAGAACTGACTTTCTCATTTTCAGCACCAAAATTGAACCCTGAGAAATTTATTGACTCGAAGAGCAACAAGCCACTGCTGCCTCACCCTACAGCAAGAAAACTAATCTTTAAGTCTGCTGCACATGCCTGTTTATGGCACATTTGATTACATAGTTCCTACTGCACTTCAACTTAGATTGTAGTGATGCAGAGCCTACTCATAATTGGAGCCGGAGGAAGCCTGCCCAAGCCGAACGTCCCGTCATTTGCCAGAACTATCGGAGGTCACAAGCAGAAACATGTCGGCGTTACTTTTATCATAAACGAACATGATGGACAGAAAACTTAGCGCGTGAATGCATAGCTCCCATCATGGCTCATACTGCATAAACAGTGGAAGCTGCAGCAGCCATGTACAGTAAAAGCTCGTTAACTTGCAACTCATTTTTGAAATTTCAGATAATTCGAAGTAGCCACCGCGGTCCATCCAACTATTGAAAGCAATATGTAACGCATCCCGCTAATTCACACTGAAATCCGCACCACCACCGATAATTCGAACTCCGCGCCATCATGGGTGGGGAGAATGCTAGTCCGTGGGAGCACATTGTTGGCGCTGGCGTCGCTGCGCCAGCCACGCAGCCTTGCTCTTTCCATCTGCGGCCCTTCGTTTAGGCCCGACTGGAGAGAGAGACGAGAGAGACGTGTCTGCGCCTGGCCAGGCATGGCCAACGCCTCTGTTGCAGGTTGATTCTCTCCCTCTCTCAAGATCTTCAAGATAAAAACGCAGATGCTGCGCTGCGTGTTTTTATTATTAATTTAAAAAATTTTTTTTCCTTTCTTTCATGTTACATCATGCAGGCTATGCTCTTTCTCTACGAGGTGTTCTGCCGAGAAGCGACAGCAGGTAATGTTTAAAACATAGCGGCCGTGACGTGTATCGGCACTTGCAGTACCAAAAAGCATACCCTTTGACATTCGTGGCTCTTACTCTAAGGAAAGCATCGCTGGGATGCATGTTTGGACGGTGCAGCTATGAAAGTACAATGGAGACCAACGTCGCAGCAGGTTGTGGTGCATTTAGCGAGTGCATTTTAGAGCGCAGCTCTTGTTCCTGCAGCGAGCGTTGGTGGCGCAAAAGTGCGTTGAATAGTCCGACGTTCTTGGCGCTCGGCATTTGCGGCCAGTCGTGCTACGCTGCTTACGCTGCGCCAGCGGAAATTCCATCCCCTCTAGGCTGCAACGCATGCACTGTCGGCTGCTCTCTTCAGAGCATTCGCAGAGTGATCCCCAACCTGCGTGCCGCTTTGAACGGCTGTCTTCGACCGTCGGCGAAGTGGCGCGGGCCATAGAGTTTCCTACAATATACTGGAGGGAACTCTGGCGCTGCAGTCATTGGCCCACCATGGGAATGATAGGAAGTTCATGGATTTGTTTGATCTTCGTGTTTGTGGGTTCAAGTGTTCTTGTGGCTTTGTTTATCACGCTTTTTGTGCCTTTATTGTCGTAAATTTCAGAGCAAACTATACTCTTCGAAGTGCAAAAGACGCTGCGAACATGCACAATTGCCATTAATTGAAATGATTGAGCTTGTCTAGGTAGGCAAATCGAAACGCACCAAGTGTCTCAAGGCACTGGCATGCCGGCAATAAATTCATAGGGGTGTTTCACATCGCTCATCAATGCATGCCTCCATAGCGTAATGGTTTCAATATCAGGCTTCTGTGCTAGAGGTCCTGCATTCGAATCCTGCTGCAGGACAATTTTAATAATGTTTAATTACTTATTACGCAGTACATTGTTGAATATGATGAATTTACAAAGTTAAAAGGCCGTTTGAAGCCAGATGGACTAAGTTTAGGCAAATCCATGTACTTCCCATAATTCCCATGCTGGTACAACCGCTCTCATTGCTGCTCCTGTAGACACTAGCGCAAGAGTGCCCTCTAGTAATTATTGCACGAAACTCTATGGTGCGGGCACCTTTTTTCTCCACGCTATGCATTGTGGGTGGGTGCAGTCAGCGCAACGAACGTGCGGATGAAGCAAGAGCCATCTTGACGTTGGGCACGTCAGACCACGTTGACTGTGTCTGGTTGCGTTGGCTGCGCCAGTGCTTCGAACTATAGACGTTGTTCTCGCCAACGTGGCATAGCATGTGTGCACGCGCGCTCGCACTTCGTCGGACTACATACGCGCCTTAACCGAGCGACTTTTTTCCCTGCGACTTTTTTCCCTGCGACTTTTTTCCCTCCGATTTTTATTAGTTCGAATTAACGAGCTTTTACTGTAACCAAGCTTTTCAACTCGGGTGGCTCTGAAGTGGAGCATGGCACCATGAATGAACCAAACGAATGTGTCTCTAGTGCCGAATTTAGGTAAAGCACACCACGAGAGCACTCAAAGGCGACAACTCGAATGTGCCGTTTGGTACCAATGTAGCAAATCTCCTCGTACTTGCAATTTATAAGCAATAAGGCTTGATGACCTCTGGCAAACTCACCAATGGCAATAGAACGGAGGTAGAGGTGTTCAGCCTGCTCGTAGAGCTTCATGTCATAATTGTAGAGTGAAGCTAGGTGACCGACTGACAAGGCCACCTCGTAATCCTCAGGCCCAAGTAGTCTCTCCTTGATGTCAATGGCCTTCAGATGCATTTCTTCCGCCTCCTGAACAGCATTGAGATATTCCACCTTATATTTACTTGTCAGAACAACTAGACCAACAAGAAACAATACATGAATGTAAGCTTTGGTGTATGGGGCAACAGAAAGTTGTATATTACTATACTGTCGAACCTCGACATAACAGTGTCATACTGCTGAAGTAAATCCGGGTGGATGGCATCTAGTTAACTAAACATTTATCGACAATTCTGCGAGAAACTTAACCAATAGCTGTGGGATGAAGAGCACTAGCATGCATGGCAGAGATCGCAGTGAAAGCAAGCCTAGACCGCACTTGCTGCTGGCCGCTGCCATCACGTGGTATCACACATGCGTGTGCACCATCGTCATAAGCCACCAACAATAGGCTGTCATTTTGTTTGTTTACAATGGCACAGTGAGGTCACGGTCAAGATTACCGTAACATTGTTCACAATGACGACACTGTCTAGAGACACTGAGACAATGCAGGTTTCTTTTGTCACCACTGAGGCACTTATAAGCTCGTTTCTGATGGGTGTTCCGACTGGCCACTGGTGTATTTAGGAACATATCTGTGAGTGCAAGCAAGAACAGGGCACAACCAGCGTGGTTTCTGTACCTTCAGGACAGATGGCAAAGCAAGGCTTTCCATACTCACCGGCAGCATTTGCACACACAACAGTGGGTGCAAATGATGAATTCACTGTCAAGCAATGTTTTCTTTTTCATTTAGTCCTTGGTACAGACACTCCAGCTATGTATAAAGTTTTTTTGCTATACTGCAGAGAGAAATACACTGTGTTCAAGGAATTAAGACTGGAAAACGAAAAAGTTTGTTTTATCATTGACTTGGCTAAACTGGAGTTCCTTACATTGAGGGTCGACTCTAGCAATAAGCTGGGAAAAAAGCTAAGCTGTTCGGCTTAATCCACACTACACACGAGCCAAGACATGGCCAATAACATACATAGCCACTATATGGTGGAACTGCAGCATGGATGACATTTGTAAACAAATGCAAGACCTTCATTTTTGCATCATGATCAGTATAATAAAGTCTACTGCATGTCAAAGGCTTCTCCCAAAACTCTCTTATTTTTCCTGTCCCATACGAACCATGCCCAAACCGTACCAGCTAATTTACAATCTGCTATAGTTCTCTGCAATCTTAAGTACATTTCCCTTTGCTTGTCATCAACTCTGTTTTACGCAAACGAACAAGTGGTTATCAGCACTCCATTTAATCAGCTGGATGTCATAAAGTGATGTGTTTAAAGTGAAGCTTATCTCTCCTACAACCTTGGGTTTCACATCTTTCCATGCTGTCTCACCAAGTAGGGCACATCAAACTGGCTTATATGTATTGTAGCAGGAAATTAACCTACAAAATAGTGCCAGTGAACACACGTTCTGCATATTAATGTTAAATCACAACATCAAACCTGTACCTATAATGTAGGTATATGGCTATCTGATGCAGAAACTTTGGATGGAATAGTGCATCAGCACCACTGAAGTATGGGCCTATTCTTGGCCAATCCTCCAGAGTGGTGTGTAAAAAAAATTGCCACTGAATATTGTTTGAATATAATACTAAGTATTTTATAATTTCTATACAAAGTAATAGAAAGGTTGCATGGAGTACACTGGGAGGGTAAACAGGTAGAAAAAAAGCTTATTTTATTTACATTATTTGATAGTTGTAATGTCACTCACAACATGTCTTGCCAACCGGGCAGTTTGTAAATGAGCAACAACTAATGCAATCATATATAGTGCACCATGACAATGACAGTAATGAAACAAAAGAACAGCACGCCATCAGATTCATGTCGAGTGTCGTTTTCATTGAAACTGCCTGCAGATCAGTTTAAAGGGACACAAACATGTTGAAATTGAGCAAATAAGAAAATTGATCTGCTTAAGTCAAAAATTTCACTGACGATTACGATACTCCCTAATGAAAAATTTCAGTGCAGCTCTATACGTGTTTTCATTTGACGATACGTATATTGAGGCGTCGCACCGATGAGCTATGTGCGGCGCTACGTATAGACCGGCCACACAGTTGCTGCTTCCCGGCAACTGCAGCTTATGCAACTGTAATCTTTAATGGGAAGTGCTTGCAGCGAACGCTTTGTGGGGAGTGCGAGCTTCCTGGTTCCTTTTTATGTCTTTCTCCTGCACAGCCGATGCCGTAGATGCCACAGATGCGTGCGGACGTGAGCGCCATCTGGTGGTGCTTCAAGGTAGCTTTCTACATTTTTCTCCTCATGCTTCCACTGCACCATCTTACTCCTCTTTCCTCATCTCGCTATCTTCACTCTCGCCATCTTTCATACATGGCTGTGCTCCACATTTGCTGTTTCATCCTTCGCTGTGCCTGTTTGCTCACTTACGCCAAGGTACGATGCCAAGGCACGCCGACACTCAACACAGGAATGGGCACCTAAGAGCTGCACTGTAAAAGACTAATTTGTTGGCCGTGTAAAGGTGAGGCATCCTGACTGAATTACTAGAAATTACAGAAGTTAACTCCTCCATGAATTCGCTTAAAAACTGGCACCTCTAAGCAGCAACTGCAGCTCTTCTGCCAGCAGGTCACTTGGAACGTTCACAACTTACATACCTAGCTCTTCTTCTCTGTAGACTCTGATAAGTGTTTTTATACAGCTTAACCTTGTTATACTGAAGTCGAATCCGACAAGAAAATATCTTTATTATATCCAATACTGCATTTGTTATATGCATATATTAGTTGGATACTAATAGTGGCAAAAAACGTTTCAGATTTACTTTGTTAGTATACCCAATAATTTGCTATATCCATGTCATTATATCGAGGTTTGATTGTACTCGTAGTTTACATTCGAGTAGAAATAAATACTGTACTTGAAAATTTCACATTCTCAAATACAGCCGAATCTCGATAATTTGAACTCAAAGAAGACCGAAAATTAGTTCGACTTAAAAAAAGGACTTCTTTTCGAAGTGTTGGTACACTGCAGCATGATACGCAAACAGTGCGAGTAGTGAAATATTGCGGCGCGCAAGCACACAGCGAGCAAGAACCACGAAACTGCCCACGCTGGCCAATGCTCCCTTCTGAATAATGGCAGAAAATGAAACTTCAAGGAGCAGGCTGAGCTTGCGCCAGGCTGGTGCGGAGGCGCGCGCGCATGGAAACCGTTGAAGATGAGGGTGTTAAGAGGGGAGCGTAGTTGCAAGGAAGGGTGGGAGGGAAACGGATTTGCTTTCTCGCCAGCTTGCTGGATGGCGCTAATTACCTGTGCCACCGAAGCAGCCGAGTTGCCGAGGCCAGGACTGGGCCTCCACTGCTGCTTTCCTCTGCGTGCTCGCACCCTTCCAATCAAGCCAACCAAAACAAATGTGAGTGAAAGCTGATGCGAGTACGAACAGAGCGATCAAACGGGTCCGCATGATACCAGTTTCCCGTGCGTGCGTCACTGTAGGGGCAACTCTTATTGGTCTGCTCCGCTCGCGGCTTGCTTGCCGCCGTGGCGAGCCACAAAAAATCGGCCCAGAACTGATCCCTCCTGCAGCGCATGTTTTGCCGCTAGTGTGGCTGGGGCATTATAGGCATAATGGTCATTCTGTGTCGCGATGCAGAAACAGCAACCTTGCCATTTGAGAGAAGATTAAGTTTCCGCCACAGTTTCCTATTTTTTTTTTTTTCACGCGTGGCGTTGAGCGATTTCTCCTAAGCCTTTTCTCTATGACGGGCTCAGAGCAATGCTGGTCGGAGGTGCCGCCGCGCGATTTGGTGCACTGCAGAGAGCACTGTCAGAGCGCTGTATGTTCGAATTTTGCAAATGCTTGTGCATTCGAATTACCGGACGTTTTTGCCCATTGGAATACACATAACTATTACGGGACCACGGCGTCAGTTCGAATAAACCGGTTGTTCAAATTAAGCATGTTCGAATTAACAAGATACGACTGTAGTAATGCACCTGAATTGAAAAGCAAGGACTGTTCAATTCGCATTCAGTTTTCAATATTTATACATCTCTACAAACTGTCAAATTCTAAGCTGCCTTAAACAATAATATACATGCAATGCAATGGAAGAAAAAGCTATTGAATTATGTCTCAAAGAACTTGAGATGAAACGAAACATTTTTGAAACTCGCAATGCACATATTGTGCTTCTCCAAGACTATCACTCCCCAAACAATGCACATGGCTGTGCTTTATATAAGCCAAAGGGGAAGCTTTTAAATGTGGTGCTTATCTCACAGTGCTTATGCATCACGAAGTCGATGTTTGTAGTGGGTCATGACAACACAACAAATGGGCATATTTATACATGCCTTGAAGCGTCGCATGGACTGGTAGAGACGACCAAGGTTCCCATAGTGCTTGGCTGTCTGAACATTCATCTCCCCAAAGGCCTGGCATGAGAGGCGCAGTGCCGACACGTGTAGATCCAACGCTTCCTGCAGCAGCCGCATCTCTTGTTCCTTGTCGGTGTTGTCAATGGCTATCTCCTCCAGGATCAGTGCTGCATGCAAGACATTTCCTTCTGAAAAACACTAAGCATTGTGTGCTTCTGGCTAGACTGCGCATTGCAAGAACTACAGTGCTGCAGGATCAAAAATGACGAACTATGCTAAACAGATGTGAAAAAGATGCCGTTTCTTTTTAAAGATAATATGACAGTGTAACAGAAGTTGGGTTTTACTGTACACATTTACCTTTTCTAACTTACTACACTATCAGCAACAAAAAACAAGATGATATGCATTCACCTTTCACTCTTTTTGAAGAAGCCAGGAGTAAGTGGTCTTCAGGAAGCAGGCGGGTCATGATCTGCATGGCTTTTTCAGCATGGTCTCTGCAGGAAGCAGATGGTGTGACATTGCTTAAAAAGTGAGCAAAGATGCAAAAGCACAAATAAGCAATGCAGGAGCTAAGTATACAAGAACAGCCACCACTGAATACCTTGCATTCTGAAACCTTCCAGATCGGTATTCAAGAACATAGGATGAGTAAGCAAGGTCTTCATGAGCAAGGGCAACATGGAGGTTGTTGCCACCATGGACACTTTGCCGTATGTCCAAGACTTTCTGCAATGTGCACATAAAACATATCGCCAAAATTAGGTGGAACCCCACATGCCAGACAACTGAGCTTTGAAGAACCCTTTACGGGCTCTACAAGAACCCCATGTGCTCTTAGCCACTTTTTCTTCACCGTTTGAGCATTATGAATTCTCATACTGCGAGGTCATATGGGTGAACCTGGTAATTTCTTTTGATACAAAGTACATTTTTGTGTCAGGCACTCCTGGCTAACACCCATGCAAAACGTGAGCATAGGAACCAGTTGCAAGTATAGCAGTGAACTACTTTCCTTTAAGGTTGCTAAGTCTGGAAACGCCAGCCATGTACTAGTGCTTGGTTGATCTCATAACGGTTACCCATAAGCAAATCTGGTACGGCAAGTGTCATGGCATTGACACATGCAACACACCATAAAAATGCGTCGAAGCAGCAAAAGATGCTAATATGTTCACTTTACTCACCCTATAGACTCGTACAGATTGACTCACAGAGTCTGTGTTCAGCAGGTAGAAGCCATAGTCAAGAAGGGTGTCTGCTGTTTTTGGGTGTTCCCGACCAAAATGCTCCCTGTGGAAAAAAAAAGAAACAAATGCAGTTGTTACAACCACTTGCAGCTAACAGAGCAGACCAGTAAACATAGTTTGAGCAGACAGTGGTAACAGCAAGAAGCAGATCAGAACTATTCTGAGAAACAATGAATTGAATTGAATGCTGGGTTTTACCTGCCAAAACCACAACTTGATTATAAGGCATGCCATAGTGGGGAACTGCGGATTAATTCTGACCACCAGGGGATCTTTAACATGGCCCCAATGCATGGGACACGGGCGTTTTTGCATTTCGCCCCCATCGAAATGCGGCCACTGCGGCTGGGATTTGATCCCATGACCTCGTGTTTAGCAGTGCAACACCATAGCTGCTAAGCCGCTGCGGTGGGTAGAGGGAAATAACAAAGCCATATCACATGACAATGAATGTTCTTGCTTATCAAGTAGACAGGCCATCCACTATTTTGGGCATGTTACAGTAGAATATCTAACAAAAATACAGCGGAATTTCGATAAACAGAAATTGCTTAAACGGAACTGCCTCTTAAACAGAACACCATCCTCGGGGTTGGTTGGTTTTGTGTTCATGCAATTTTATTCAGCTTTGCCTCACAGTAAATGGAGCTCCTGATAAATGGAACCAGTTTCCCTGGTCCCTAGACATTCCATTTAAAGAGAGTCTACTGTATTAATGTAAAAGAAACAATATTCAAAACAAGTTCCCAACAAATCACATCTGGTGCCACTTTGCCTTGTGTGAGCGATACTAAACAGCGACAGTCTGCACTTTCCTGTTTGTACATCTCAGTGTTTGTCTCATGTCTATCCTTAAGTGGTTCACAAAGGTACAAATTGGTAATAGCTCTGTTGTTTCTACTGTTGAAGGCACAGACAATTCACAAATGAAAGCTGCCTCTGTTGTTTCTACTGGCAAAGCACAGATAAGGAGTCTTGGTTTTGTTGCCACCAGTAGTCACTGTGGCACATATACATGTTACTGCTAGATGTGCACTAGAGCACTACATTTCACTACATTGTCATAAAGTTTGACTGCAAGGACTGCAGGTGACTAACAGCATGCTACATGCTACAGTAGAATCTCTAATACAATCCTGTTTCATACAATTTCCTGGGGCCAATGTTCGCAATCGAGAATGCAAAAAATACTTCTTTTTTGCCGGTTAATACATTCCCGGAAAACGAGATCTTTTTTTGGCACCGATGTTCAGTATATGTATCGCCAAACTGAGATCGTATGCACCTCCTGGCCACTAGATTGCATGTAAACAAGAAAAGGTGTGAGGCACAAGCAACCGAGAGCATCAGGCACCCATAACAACAGTTTCCCCACAGTACACGCCAGGCAAAACGCCACCACATTCTCAGTTTTCTGTTCCAGTACCAGTAAATCTCCTTGCGGGTTGTCGTACATCACCACCTACCCTGTTGCGATAAGCATCTTCACCCATCTGTTTCACAGCATGTGTAGAACAAGAAGCGCACTGCCATTCCCTGCTGCAAGTGGCATGAAATGAGTGCCATGTCTTGCTCTGGCGGCATCGTACTCTGGCGTTGCCCACCAGCTCGATTTGGTTTCGGTTTCCCATCACTGTCTTAAAATGACAATGTGCATCTTCGGTCACTTGGGCTTCATGAGCTTGACGCGCTTCAGCGACTCGTGCCACAATTCTCGCAGAGTAGGCACGTCAAAACTTCCAACCAAACGGTTAGAAGCTTTGCGGTTGGAATAATGCGGGACTTGGTCCGCTCGGGCACCACCAGATCAGCATGCATCGACATCTCGTGCCGCAACGATTTGCTCAACACTTCTCATTACGCAGATATCAACAACAGTTGAGTCTGCCAAATTTTTAGTTACCTTGGATCATATGTTTTCCAGGTTCCACAAGGTTCTACATGATCCAATCAGCCTGGGAGAGTTCAGTAGACTTTCTGTGTTATGTGCAAAAATAATATGGGTCCTTGAATGGACAATTTCATACTGGACACCCTGTGCTTGCTATCCAGAAGTTGGCATGAGAGCAGCAGTGCTGGTGCTGACACCTTGCAAAGTTGTCTTTAAGCATAGTATGGCCAAAAGTATTGCCAACATTTTCAGTGAGTTGTGTGATGCATAATGATGGGAAAAGCGCCACTAAAGCAGAGACTTAGCAAGAACACAGGACATTGTTTGTTTTAGTAGGGCTTTTTCCATCATGAACGCTTACCGACACACCCAACTGACAGCTATTCTAAATTCATATTACAATTTGGGAACAAATGTACTTGCCAGGCCATGTGAAGTGCCTGCTTAATCAGGAGCTCCGCCTGCTTGAATTCCCTTTTTACAACACATGCCTGAAAAAAGGAAAAGAAAAAAAAAGGAAGGAATTAGGTGCACTCATAAGACATGCTCCACTGAGCAGTGTAAGTGGTGAAGTGTCACTCACTTTTGAAGCTTGCCGGAGGACATCAATAATTGACTGAAAGATGGGACACAACAGTCAGTCACAATATACTTCCACAGTGACCAACACAAAAGCATACGTGCAATGTTTCGCCACAACAGGAGCTTGGTGAAACAAATAATTGCTCCACTCATCCTACAGAAACATCAAAGGCTCTGCATGTCAGGACACTTCCCCAAAGACATTGCTTTGCAAACAAGCTTCTACAATATATACAAAACATCACTGCATCAAACTAGACTGACGAAATATACATGTTAACAAGTAAAACAAACTATTTCAACACTATAGGCCCGTTTATAGTCCGATGTTATCGGCGCGCGGGCGAGCGTCGTTCACGGTCAGTCACGCTACGTCGGTTGCGCTGCGCCAGCCGAGATGCCATCCCCTCTATACTTCAACGCGCGCGCCGTCGGCTGCTATCTTCGGAGCATGCGCAGAGCGTTCGCCAAGTCGTGCGCCGTCCGCAAAAGCCGTCTGCTGAGTTGTGTTGGCACCTTTTTCTTCGCACGCAATGCATTGTGGGTCGACGCGGGTGGCGGCGCCGGCGCGCAAATGGAGCAGGAGCCAAATTTGCGCCGAGCTCATCGGGGCACGCTGGCAGCTGCCGGTTACGTCGGCGCTGCAGTGCGTCGGACTATAGAAGGAGTTGTTTTCGCCAACGTAACGTAGCGTGCGCGAGCGCGCGCGCGCGCGTTACGTCGGACTATAAACGGCCCTTATCAGAATAAAGCATGCATTTATCAGTGAATAGTACTATATTAAAAATATAAGTACACCTAAGCCTTACACCTTAATGAGTTGTGAACGTGAAAGCATTAATGTTCAATTGAATGCTGCTGAGCCGTCCTTCGAGTTTTGCACTGCGAGTAACGTTTTTGAGTTTTGCTATTAAATTGGTGCGGGTTAATTTTTTTGTACAGTTTCTACGTTAGCATGTTGGCTGTAGACTGGAATAGTTTGGGTGATATTGCTGAGAAGTCAAGGACGTCGCATGTCACCAACGTCCTGTGCGACAAGAGACTATGCAAGCAGCAGCAGCCACCAACAAGGCATCGTGTGGTGTTGCGGTGCCATATCTGCTCCGTCGAGGCACACTGGTGACGTAGCATTGCGGCGATGCCCTTTCCCCTCGGGCAACGCCTGGCGTGCTAACACAGCAGCAGGTGTTCTGTTTCGCCCACTCTGCTACAATAAGGCCCGAGCCAGTGTCACGAGCGCACCTCGCGTACTCAAGGCATGTTGTCGAAGCCAATGGGAATTCAGGCACCATTTCTCTGCTACAGACACTGCCGGCTTTTTCACTTAATGGGCCATTTGACACAAAAAAGAAAAAGGAAAGAAGACTGATGGTGTTCTTCAATTTATAAATGCTGTGCTAACACTTAAGAACTGACACACAGCTTGCCACTTACCTTAGGGTGTGCATTGGAATTTAGGTGCATTAGAGCCTGCATTGCCCATTCATATGCCTGCGCATAAAAGACAGAACCAAACATTATGTGAAACAGAGAAGTCCTCAGTCTTTTCACAGTTTCCATCACAAGAAAAACAAGGCAAACACTGTGCCCTGCTAGTGTGTTGAAAGACAAAAGACATCGTGCCTCTTTATACTGGCTACGGCTGGAGTAGAGTGATGAGAACTCAGAGTAGAGGCCCGCCAGGTTGAGCGAGTGGCCCACGTTGGTGAGCTTGACAATGTACTGCTTGGTCTCCTCCAAGGTATCCATGGCCTCTGTGAACTTGCAGTATGACTGCTGCACGTGCAGTAGCCTGTAAACATAGTGTGACCGCAAAAGAACAGTTGGCAAAACAGGTGCAACTGCTGGACTGAATGCTGAAAACACGACCTACTAGGTGCCTCATCAGTCCCACCAAACAAAATAAAGAGGACAATGTTGAGCTTCAGTCCTATACATAGACATCTCCAATACTTCTAAAGGAGTGTAATTGTTCTCTCATTGAAAGTGGAAAAATGATTATATAATTGGGGGACTTAATGATAACTCATAGTTCTAAAAGATAAATGTACCACTGTTACCAAGGGCACAGCATCAGTAGATCACAAAATGAGCAACATGAGAGGACCGAATGGCACCAGCACTTCAGAAATATGGAGTATAGAAATGTGGAATTGATGTATATCCACTAGGGCAACAATTTATCAAGAGTAGCCAACCACTAATAAAAGCAAATTACACTGTTTTTGATTACAAAAAACAAAAACAAAAAGAGGCTTGGTCACTTTTTACTGAGCCTAATTGTCTTCAATGGCAAAAGGTCATCTCTTAGCACGGAACAAATTCTTAGAGGATGACAAGCAGAGATACATGATGTCAAACGATGCATGTAGCTACTTTGAAGAACTGCATCCGACTTTTTTCTTTTTCTGACATTATGAAAAAGTGAAAGTATTGCCAAAAGTGACCAGTAGGGAACACAGCATCCGAACAGGTAGTACCAAGACCCACCTTAGGCAACATTCCAGCGCAGACACCCAGTGCTTGTAGTCATCTATCTTACGACACAATGAAAGACAGCTAAGCAGAACCTTCTCACTCTCACGGAACCAGCCAGCATCACTGAGGAAATTTCCTGCACACACAAAGCCAGAGCATCCTCAGAGCAAGCAGCCATTAATGTGCTGACAAATTAACGACAAAAAAACTAGAGATATGCCCGTGCAGTGTGCCCAATATATTTGAAAGCCTATTTGGCACAGACCTGTGTGGAAAGAGCTCGGCATCAGAGTTCAGCTTTCCATGCACTTAGACACAGGATATAACTATTCTTGATTAAATGCTCATTGCATATCACTCGCAGTGTGCTAGTAGCAGTTGCTTGTCACAAAGCCACACAATCAAATATTTCCACCTCACTGTCAACACTGATAAAATCAACAACAAAAAAGGCACTGCCATGAAAAATTTTACAAATAGCTTTTAAAGGGAAATGCGCATCTCAACAAAGGCAATGACATCTGTGCCATTTAGGTAAAAGTCCCAAAAGCCATTTCCGCCCTTTGCTTTCTTTTTTGGCTGCGCATGCATTTTGTGTGCATAAGTGTGTGCCAGAAAGGAATCAGGGGAACCAAGGAGTAAAATGTTTTGTGCTGACCATATGAAGCTAAGAAGCCAATAAAGTGTTGGCTTTATGTGATCATAGCCATGAAACACATGTGCACATGCACAAAAAAAGGCAAAAAGGAGGAAGAGAGGACAGAAAAAATTGCTGCTGACACTTAATTGACACAGCCATGAAACTTACTGGTCTGTGCATGGTGATGTTTTTCACACATTAGAAATTAAGGTAGGTGTACATTCACTTGCTGCTACAGTTACTGACTGGTAGCTGTAGCCTACTTTTGTCAGTCAAACTCCTGAAATGTCAGTAGACCAATAAGAAAAAAATAATGAATGCTTTCAAGACAATGTTTGAAGAACACATGGTACTTCAGAAGTTGACCTGCAGTTCAATAGTCTTTGTCCTAGCCGATATTTCAATAATGTGGATTTTGATTAATGGTAATCTACAACACCCAATTTTTGGGCTCTGAAAGTTTGATTAGCGGGACGTGCCCAGTATTCAGTCCATACCAATACTTGTGCTCACGCTCATAGAGTTATCGTTAACAAAGTACCATATGCACAAGGTATTCCAGACTACATTCGTGATATATTCACTTCAAACTTTTTGCATTGTTTCTTTTACTGCTGTTTTCTAAGACTTGAATAAAACCGTACCTAGCCTCAATTACTGACTAAATTCGACTCTGATAGTGACTGCATGCTTTAATCAGATAATGAATGTTGATTTTGGGCAGTGGTTTTGCAATATAGCAGCTTTTAGCGAGTTTTTAGCATTGTGTAGCTGTTTGTTAGTATTGCTATTAGTGACGCCTTTAACACATAGCAGCATAGCAGGTTTATAGTGAAAAAATTTACCGCCCTTCCACTACTGTGAAGAGGGGTGCAAGCGAAGCTCGGGATCCGCGCCTCTTCATTGTCGTCACGCCTTGGCTTTGCGCTCCCTCACAGTGAAGTCGGCATGTCGACGACAAGCCCTTTCTCGAGTGAGTTCCCAACGGCGTTCATAAAACACTGCATGTTCTTCAGCCAAACGCACAATGTGTGGCCCGCTCCCGCTGCCGTTTCTTCAACGCAGCTTGCTCTTCGACAAAACGAACCAAACGCAGCCTCTTCATCTGACTGCCGGGTCTTAACTGGTGGGAAACGGCAGGCGCGAGGCGAGCGAACATGCGGTCGCGCCCTTTCCCTTCTCCGAAAGGAAGGGACGCCTGTGATCGGCTCACGCCTTGCGCTGTGTCTACTTCCTCATGCATATGAAGAAATAGATGAATGATGAACCGACAGTGGCTGAATCGGTTAGAATGGTGGTCTCGCAACCCAGAGGTCAGTGGTTCAATTCCACAGCCCGACAAGCAATCTTTATTTTCGCACAGCTTGAGCTTTTTGATACAGCAACATCAACACCAACCCCAACACGAGAAGGCAATACAAGCTCTGCATGAAAACTAGAATGCTACATTGAGGGCTACGTGGCAGCAGAAGCTCATAGCATGTCACTCTCGGGTTGCCCTGGACCCGTGGGAGCAAGGAAATTCATTACTAGGAGTGGTGCCTAGTGACATTGTGCATCGAAAGTTTAGCTGCTGACTCTGCCACTTGATGCTATTCCGCGATGGCCATAATTGTCCTTTAAGGGCTCTCACTCATCGTGGCCTCCACCTGTTTAAGAAACTCAACTACCTGAATGGCGTTTGACCACTGGCAACGATTTTCTCTTTGTCACAAATGATAATTGGCAATAAGTCTCACCGCGAAAAGAAAGGATTTAGTGACATTGAAAATATAGCAGTTTCCAAATTACTCTGGTTGGCATATAAGACAACTAGGATAGCATATGGCTTCATCTCCTGTGTCAGACTGGAAGCTGATACACTGGAATGAACGTGCTAGATAGGTGACAGAAGCATTGGTGCAAAAGAAGTTAAGTCCCTAGGCAGACAGAGTGAGAATGTTAGTGCATATGGCAATTCAAACCTGTGTCCTCAAATACCTTGGGCACCTGATAGATGAACCCACTGCAACAAGTCTATAGCGGAGCTTATTAACCATACAAGTATATGTGTGCAGTTATTAGGTGGTTGGGGCAGCAGAAGAAAATTCTTGAGGTGGCAGCTGGCCAATTCAACCTTCAGTAAGCCAGGCACCAAGTCAGTGCATATAGGACACACAATGTGCCCCAATACACAGTTCACCTTTAAAGGCCTACGAAATATTTAGGGAAGGAATACACTAGGAACCGCTTTTGAAAAAATGTACCGCATTTGTCTATAGATAGCGTAAGCATCCGTCTATCTGTTCCGGAAGACAACAGCCTGATATTCCAATCACAGGCTTGCTTTCTAGCCTGGCATGGCAACAACAGTTTGCAAAAGAATAGAAAGTTGGGCAAGTTTGTTATTCACAATTTAGTTGTCGCCTTTTCACTTATGCCCTATTTTCTTTACCTCTCTTTTATTGTAACACTCTTCTCACCCTATCTTTGCTCTTAGCCTGTATCTCTCCCATGACTGTGGGATAGTTCAGGGGCGCTATTTTGCAGCGGTGCTTTTTCAGGTGCAAATGCCTCATACTATAGCACATCGTCAGCGATTGGAGCGACTCTCCGCCGTATTATCAACGAGATCAGATGGCCGTGAGCTGTGGATGACGAGACTGGCTTAGAATCGAGCAAAAGGCATCATTATAAAATAGCAGCCTAGGTGTCCACTGGAAAGTGAGACAGCTGCAATGCCAGCAGGCCTTTAATTCCTACTTCGTTTTGTCATTAAAGGGACCCTGAAATGATTTTGACGATTTTCTACAAATGTACTGAGTCGTTAGAGTAGGTCCTTCTGATCATTAATTGACACATCTAAGTGCTCCGCGTAAAGCGTGTAATTTATTATAAGGTTTTAAAGATGCACATCGCTGCCGATCGCAGCACACTGCTCGGCGGTATTTTAAGCCGCCCCTACCCATATGACGGAAATCACCCATATGACGTCAATGGGGTGACCTATCCAATTGGCTGACCAGGGCAAGTGATCAATAATTTTTCCAACTTTATGGTAAATAAATGACGTTCGTAATAGTTGGAATGTTAGTTAATTTGCTTTTATAAGAAGAAAGTAACATAAAGAGAATGCACAAGAACAATTTTTCAGTACACTTAAGCACTTCCGGCACACAGCAAGTGTCGTCTGCTTGTGTTACAACGTGCTCAGTCTTTGACGAGAGCTCCGCCGTCAGTGTCGGTCTGTCTTCTTGCGACCGTTATGATTTGTTTGTTGCGTTGTGGACTGCAAACGTAGTGACTGGCAATATGTCCAGTTGCGACATCGCGTCCCTCTGCAAGTCAGTAGACGAGCGGACTGGCTGCAGCGCATCGGACTGCAGCTATCCGATCGGCGCCAGGATTTGTGCAATTGCAGCCGTCACTTTATACCGGAAGATTACTAACGCAATAGCATTTCGCGAGTCCGGTATTAGGGTAAACGCAAGCGCAAGGGCACAGGGCCTGGCCGTGTCCCCTTGCGTGTCGTTTCAGGGGATGAACAGAAGTGCAAATGTGAATGGTCTGCACAGTGCAGCCATCTGGTGGCATAGAGCTCAACCACACACAGTAGCAGTAACAAAATGTATTCTTCTTTGCTGCTGGTGTAAATTTTTCGCAGGAGTGTAATCATTAACACATTGTTTTTGTAAATGTTTAAAATGTCTTACACTTGGTTAGAGCAATATTAGCTCCTTCTTTGGCTCGTTAAGTTCTGCGCCAACGGGTGGATGGACCGTGAAGACCGATCAGGCAGCTCACATACGTCTACGCTAAAGTTCTTTTATCAGCTTGAGTTTATGCCTCCACCGTTCCGTCGAAACGTTCAGCTAGTGTGTGATTACCCGAATACCAGACACGTTCGGCGCTACGACAGAATGCTCGCAATGCGCGCTGCTTTGATAGCTCTTGCTTGGAGTCGATGGCCAAGCGGCTAGTGGAAAGGTTTCGCGCGGGTGGGGGCGGGCTTCAAAACAACCGGAAGTGGACGATGTGACGTCGCATCGTGACGCAGAACCAGTGAAGATGGAGCTTACCCCTGATTGCTCGGCGAACAAGTTGAGGAGGAAAAGCATGACTAGGGAGGAGGGTAACTTGTAATCGCTTGTAGCTCCATTAATACGTAACGCTTCACTTAAATTGTGGTGCGAATGTTCTACTTAAGCTGTACCCTACGCATCTACAAAATTTGTTCGAACCATTTCAGGGGCCCTTTAATACAATAAACTACTACTATTCTTGGAACTGCACAGGTGTACATTTATTTAGGCAAAGTAGTCACTGTGGTGTAATTTGTTAATACGAAAAGTAAGATTCTGGTCCAACACACCATACAGCAACACTAATTCTTAGGTGTTTGTTTTCCTGCTGTCTAAGATGAAGGAAGAGCTGCGACATCGACTCCCAAATACCAGGTTCATGTAACTCATATGCTCAACCCTTGTACAACAGAAATGAAACTCACCAATAGATATTCCTACAGATATGAGGTACTCAAATGAGTAGTGGTGTGGCGAAGCATTCGGTGATGCAGATGCACACCGTCGGTGATAAGACTCGGCTAACAAATGTGCTGTCTGGGTGCCATGGTCCATGACTGCTTGGAAGCAGTGGTGCAGGAGGTGCCTGAAAGTTAATAAACGCTGAGGAAACCAACTTTCACTTTATTTGTAAAAGAAAGGAGATAGTGCTATATAGAAAGTCTCTAGTATAAAGTATTTGCATGAATTTCAATTTGCAGAATAAAAAGGTGTATGCTAGATTTGAAGTTCATAATGGATGAGAAATTGCGTACAAACAAATAATTGCACAAAGCCGTAATGTTGCTGATAGACCCTAGGTCACAAATGTCTGTCATTTGCACAGTTCAGAGTAGAATATAGCAAAACAAAAACAAATTTGTTTGACCTTGAACACATTTCTTCGTTTATTGAAAAACAGTTCCTTACATGCATGACTGTAATTGGTGCAAAAATATGTGTGTTCATCGGAAACACGTGATGTTTCCAGATTAATTTTGTTAAGAAAATACTTCTTAAACACCATACACCTGAATGCCTGATGGTGTGGGTTCCTAACAGCTGGTGAGCAGCTATGTGCAACAGTCATGATTTGACAAACCAGCAGGACCTTGTCAGGATGGCAAACGTGCGTTTGTGGCCATGAGGTAACTAGAGCTATAGCCTTACTTAAAGGCACGTGAGAGTTAAACAAGATTCTCGGGTTTGTTCCTAATTCTGTGGTAGCCAGAGGCAAATTTCATGAAAATAGGTGCAGTGTTTTATAAGAGAACTTGAGCCAGCTTAAAAGCTTATTTCTCTCACAAAACGAAAGTAACCACTTGAAAACAAAATGATGTGCCAGAGACTGCACAGTGCCAGTACCAATTGTGCATTTCAGACCAAAATGTGCTTTGACGTAGGTCTATTAAGCTTAGCGGAAAATACTTAAACTTTGAAAATTAATAAAGTTGAAGTGAATTATATCAAAATATCATGAAATATACTAGAATTGTTTGATTACTTAGAATGCTGACTGTTAATTAAAAAAATTTGCTGGCTTTGTCCTGTAGTGATGCTGTGAAGAGGAATGATTTGTGGTACAGGCAAACAGGAATATTTATAATATTCATGAAATAGGTGGTTGAAATTTGGGTTGTTATTATACATTGGTTCTATGGAGAACAGGTGGTGGTGCAGGCAAGTTCAAATAATCAAGCAGGCCAGGAAAATCAGGCTCCTCAAATTCAGTCGGTGATTGTACTTGTAGTCTGTCATAAACTGGATACAAATAAATAATTAAATTGTTGGTGTCATTCTGACAATTGTAATCAAGCTACAAAAATCAGGCACTTACAATGAAACCATAAAAGTTGGCAGGCATAGAAATTATCTCTAAACCCAGCAGGACAGACACCAAGAACATGTGGCTGGATAGATATGCCAAGATGGTCAGATTATTTAAATGTGTAGGAGGGCAAGGCTTTATGATAAGCACACACCAGCCAGTTCACAATGAAATCCCGATAAAGACAACACATTTGTGCATGCTGAGCCAAAAGTTGGAGCACAGAGGGCAATGATTAAACAAAGGTGGCAAAGGATAGTAAATCATACTATTTTCAGAGAATCCGCGGAGATACAAAGGGAGGGGGAATGCTGATTGCATGAGCCACAAACAAAAAGAAATATCGATCAACCCCACAATTCACGTACGCAGTCACAATTCGCGTGCTACAAAGAAACGGCCGTCATAAAGGTGCACATGTGGGTCAAAAAGAAGAAAAAAAATCACAGATGTATTGCAAGTTGGGCGAGTCAGTTTATATTTAAAACCGCGCGAAAGGACTGTGCGATCAGAAAGACAACGCAGCAGTGTCTTGTGGAGTCTTTATGTTTATACAGTTCTCTAGCGCGGTTTTAAATATGCTGGAAAAAACCATAAATAGCGAAAATACGCACCTCTTGTCTTTCACTTTTGTAATCTTTGCGAAGATATCCAAATCGTAAAATTCGAAGCCAAGAAAACATAGTTTGTTCTGCTTGTACAGCTGCAAAACAAACAAGCAAAACACATCTACGTTATCCACGGTGTAGCAATAAGGTCGCCTCAATGCTGCCCACCGAGACTTATTACCGCCGTAACCAATTTGAGTGTGAAGAAATGCTCGATTGTCCATTTAACCAGTTATTTACGAATGAGCAATGCCCAACATCAGTTGATGTGCAACACTGCGTTCCTGATGCACCGCCGACAAGGTGAGGAGTTGTATAGAACACCGTACACGCTAATCCCTTCTAAAATTTTTTTCAAGTGCGAAACGTATCAAGATATAACGACAGAATAACACCTTGACGTGGATTATCCAGCCCACATTTTAGCAGACGGGTCATACAGTCATGAAAGAACATTAGTTTAGCGTGTGGTTTCGTGGCTTGAGAAGGTGCACACTTCGCCGGGCCTCACCTGATATAATATGTCGAAGGCGATGCTTTCCGGAAGATATCGCAAGTCCTTCTGAAAGATCGGGTAGTTATTGACCAGCGTAGTAACAGCCGAGTTGTACAGGGAATCTGGGATCCACTCTAAGCGGGAAGCCATGTTACTCCTAAATTGACATGAGAACGAATCGCAACTGCTCGCGAGGCAGCCTAGTGTCTGATAGGGGAAAAAAAATTGCCTGAGAAACAAGTTATTTGTTATCAAGGAACATCCAGATAAAAAACTATGGTTATATATTAGAGCGCTGAAATTAATTCGACAAGTAAAGCGATGCTGCACAAATTGACCTAGGACAATGCCAGGCATTGCCTAGGAGAAAAGTTCTGCTGTGGTACTTGTAAATTAGTTGCGCTTATCTCTTCTAATGCGTTGCAACATAAACCTGTTCGAAACTAATTTTTTTTTATATGCAGCGTTCTGTACACAGAACTACAAAGCATGGCAGAAAATTTTAGATTTGTCCTTATTGTGTTCATTACGATACAGCGGAGTTAGTTTCGGTATCGAACTGTGTATGTTTGTGTCGCCGAGTTCGTGTTTGTATGTGTAACGGCAGCCTTTCGAAGCCTTGGGGCCTTTGTGACAGGGAACTTGCTTCACTGTAACTTGACTGGCTCGCTGCACGATGGACAACGCAATCGGAGAAGTAAGTCTCCCTGTGCATATCTACAATCGCTAACGCGCCTGTAGATTCCAGCGCGCACTTTCGCGCGCTGCTGTCTGCGTTGTCGCGAGCGCCGAGTTCCTCTTTTCGAATGCGCGTGCAGCGCGAAACAGATGCCCAAACGCACGTGCGTGCATTCTTTGTTATGACATCGACGGCACTAAAGCTGTTTTGCGCGGCACAACAGAGCGTGCGTAGTGTATGCATTTAGCACTGAACAATTAGTGGGATGTCATCATTCGCATGAAAGTGCGCGCTTTTTACTGTTACTAGCTTTTACGCGACCGATTGCATCACATGCCGGCAATTCGCCTGTGTTGCGTAGGCTTAGCCCCGCTCTGGGCTTTAACACTGCGGTTTTAAACTCTGCCGGTGTCTGCAAGCTCTTGCATCTGGGGCTACGGAAAATGCATTAAAATAAACAAAATAAAGCAGGGACAGTGCACGACATCATGTTTTTCCATTTCTACTTGTAGTTGCGAGGTATAACGTACTTTTTATGTCCTGTATCGCATTGTGCTACGCAGCTTGAGTGTCAAGACGGCGATTCTGCATGGTGGTTGTGCGTGCTCTTGTTGTTGTTGCCTCAAAACAACAACGCTTCTTGGGAGCACCTACGAGGGATGCCTTTTGTTTTCTTTCTTTTTCACCATGTGCATGTTCTCGCTAAGAGCGACGAAGAATCGCTCGTTGCAGCTTTCGCAAATCAAATGTAGTGCTGCCTTGGTTTACGATCGCTTCGGTTCGTGAAAAGCTTCGCATACAATAATTTGTGAGCACAATTAGCATTCACAAAATTTTGGTTCGGCTCATGAATCCCGCCTCGGTTCACGATCGACCTTCGTATCGGGCTCGCGGAGGTAGCTCGAGGAACAGTCAGATGAGGTCATATTATGTTAAATAAAAAATAATTCTCATAGTAATTTTACATCGAAACTGGTTTTTAAGCTTAAAATACAAGTTGTGTATTTGATGCACCAGTTCCAGAAGAAAGGTTCAATAGTACTACAATGTTCAGGGGGGAAAAAAAGAAAAGACGTAGCCAGAATGTGTCATGAAACGAAAGGATCATATGTGGTTAAAATGAAGTGACGGGGTTTTACATGCCAAAATCCCGACCTGATTATGAGGCACGCCGTAGTAGGGGACTCCAGAAAGTTGGACCATCTGGGGTTCTTAAAAGTGCACTTAAACCTAAGTACATGGGTATTTTCGCATTTCGCCCCCATCGAAATGCGGCCGCCGTGGCCGGGATTCGATCCCGTGACACATGTGGTTAAGAAGAGCTTACATGTAAGCGGGGAAGTCTTGTTTCTTTTCTTTTTTTTCTGAGGAACCACTGCACCGAAATTGATGAAGTTTGCTACGTTTAAAAGAAAAAGTTAAAGTCTAGTGACTGTAGGGAGGAGATTTGTTATATAGGTTATCGATTTTTTTATTAAAGATATTCTTGAAAATTGCAGTTCAAGAATGAAACTCAAGTTCACAACTGTATAACTCGCCAACAAAATAATATATCAATTCTTCAAGCAGCATCTAACCATAGGACCTAGACAATGCATTTAATGTGGACAAAGATGTACACGGATTTTAATTATAGTACTAATATGTGAGTTGGACTTTTGCAAAATCCTTGTAAACATTGTAATAAATCTACTTCAGGTGCTCAAACTGATGCAGTTTGCTGAATTTAATGATTTTCGACAGTTGTAAAGAATTCTAGGCCCTAAATAAAAATTTTTGCTTCCTACAGTCAGTGGAATTCAACATTCTCTATTTTCCATTCAAATCAGTTCAGGTGTTCTCATAAAAGCATTTCCAAGTTTTACGTGTATTTGAATAGCCGGCATCTGAGCGGCTCGAGCTAAAGCTTTCTTTAAGGGAGATTGTCCATTGGGTAGCAGCATGGGTGTGGACGTCGATCATACAGTTTGTTAAAGGCCATTAGGGGGAAGGGATCTCAGGACTTGAACTGTATGGTGAGCAACAGAAAGATCTCGTCGTGGCATTTTCTTATGTGGAAGAGAATGGCAGGGATGAGGCTAGCAGTGGTGCCATCAAGTCTGTTCCAGAAAAACAGAATGACTTCTTTGAGAGGCACCACCCCAACATAACTGTAACCAACAAGTTGCAGCTTGGGGGACAATGCAGTTTCTGATTTCTTGAGAGTTGTGCAGTGCAAGAAACCGACGAGCCACATTGAACAGATTTTTCTTTGCCAAAACTGAGTCTGCAGTTAAGAAACAAAGCACAGAGGAGGAAACTCCTGAAGGAGAACCCCACAATGTTTTTATTGGAAGTGGCTTCAGCCGCCTGCCACTCATCCACCAGATGTTTTGTATGTTTTCTCTGTTCATACAGGCACCTCACTGTACATTAAAGAACTGAGCAGTAAATTTGTTTTCATAAATTTGTGTTAAATAAACTATGTTTCAATCACTAGAGTCTGGATGATTTAATTAAATTTACATTGTTTCCTTTGGAGGAAGAAAAATTTGATTTTGCTAACGAACCACTAACTGGAGTTACGGAGCAGATCGAGCTCGTGAACCGAGGCGCCATTGTGTATATAAAAAAATAATAATAAATAACTTCCAGCTTTCTTAAATCGTTGATCGAAGCCCTAGGAAATTCCTGTTTGTTATATCTGTAATCTTTGAGCTCTACATTGGCACGCTTGCTGGCTAAAAAATATTTTTGTTTATTTTATCTTACAGGTATTAAATATTACATCATTGAAAAGTGGAATAACAACAGTGGAGTAAATATGCATAAGGCAGGTAACAAGTGTTCTACTAACTAGTGTTACATACAGGATGTGTGCGAAGGGAAGGAAAGTGCAGTTGAGGATGGCAGAAAATTAGGTGGTTTGATGAGGAGGAATTTGATGGAGGAACTTGAACTTCATGATACATTGCTTGTGTTGGCGCATTTCAGGCTGTCGTTAAGGTGTACCAACTTGCCCAGCGACAAGCTCCATTGAACTTGAAGCTGCTCTTGTTGCTTATAGGTTCTGTCATCATTTGGCCCTGATGGAATAACAGGCGGAAAGAAATAATAGTTCATAAAAACATAACTAAGTTCATTGCCACTTTTTAGATAAGTACAGCATTCACAATACTTAAAAAATATGCCATGACCTCAAAGGTCATGGCATATTTTTATTTGTTGTCTGTCATTTCATAAATGACAGACAACGTTTCTTTAGATCTTTCTTTGAATGTTTCTTTGAAAATTATCTTTGGAGCAGGCAGCTACTTCTTCTGCCACTCCCTGCATGCGGGTACCTCCTCTGCGTACTATGCATATCTGAATTTTCACAGGGATCTTCCTAGCTTGGCATGGCATCACCATTTCTCTAGAAGTGGTGGAATAAATAGATGTGGGAAGAGTAATTTTTTCGGTGGTGGCGCCCATATAGGTCGACATGTGGGGGATGAAGCAGCAGTCTGTGCTTCTCGTTCGCTGCGCAAGTAGCTGTTTTTCTTCTTTTTCACTGTGGGCATGCGTGCTTGTAGTTTGGCATTGTGCTCCATCGGTCAGAAATCATTCCAGACCTAGAACCAAGACATCGCCCTTCTGGTCAAATGCCTTGAGAGGAAAAGGGGATGAGATGATATAGTTGAAAGCCCACCATACCTGGTGTTCAAGTGGTTTGCATCTGTGTGGCCCAGGCGGCGCATAAGATGCCTCACGGCATTGAGAACGAGAGCTGCCTACAGACCTGTTTCACACAAAATTTCAATAGCACTATCCTCTCTGGCTGCAGTACTAGAGGTCTGTTGTTGGAGGAGGCTTTGCAACATTAACTGACACCGAAGTAAGCATGAATCCTCACAGTGTATTTTTGCACACACACAAAAAAAGTGAGGAACTAACGTCGCTTTTGGGGAATGACAAAACCTCCTCCTTGCACATGCTGAAACAAGGACCCGCCGTGGTTGCTCAGTGGCGAAAGTGGTTTTGGCACGTTAAACCCCATAATTTCAATGGTGAAACAAGGATAATTGAAGCTCCAGTGCCAATTTTGGGAACCGCACAAACCCATTTCTCACAGATACACTCTGCAAATGACACTCATCGCTAGCGGCATGCGTCACGTGAAGAGGATGCATGTGAAACGAAGCCACGTCTGCACTTGGTGGTTCTGCTCAGTTGCTGCAGCTGCCATCATGCATTTGCTCACTTGCATGTTAAACAGGCGTAGGAGCAGCAATTAAACTTCAAGTTTGGCATTAGCTTTTGTGTATAAACATGATCTGAAGCAGGCATACCCTAGTTTTGATATAACTGCACATACAAGGGCCGTTCCAAAAGTAAGTTTCATCATTTATTTTCACATGGAAACCTTATGGCCAAAAAAAAAATAATACACTATGGCATCATGAACCATACACGTTGCACTATTTTTCCTCTATTTTTCCTCGTAGTCACCAACGACATTGATTTGTCGTGGCATGCGATCAGTTTGAAGAAACTACTCTGGTAAAACTCGGTGCACTGCAATACAAGGCCTCAGACATGACTTCTTCACCATACACAATTCGTAGGCATTCATGGATGACAGATAGTATGTCCCAAGTGCCCATTCATACCGAATAACAGCATGCGCTTCCATTGGCGACCACATTGTCAGCACATGTCAGTCTGCCACCATGATTTACACTCGAATAACTTCCAGCATGCCGTTCTGCTGCTACTCTTTTTTTCTTTGACGCTCAGTGCATGCGTAATTTTTTCTCCACTAACACTCCTTCTGTCATTGAACCTGCAACGGGCGTAGATTCTTATGGCGATTGTTTGTTTCACTTGGTGTACCATGTTCTTTTTAAAAAAAAACAAATGACGAAACTTACGTTGGGAATGTCCCTCATATATCAGGGTGTCTACCAACTGGGAAAACCGGGAATTTTCAGGGATTTAAAATAGTCTGGAAATACTCAGAGAAAACTGAGGGAATTTGTGTTTCTATCAGGAAAATTAGCTGCAATTTTATTGAAAGGGAATGCAAGTCGCACTAATGCTGGCTCGAGTAACAGAGAGGAATCGCAACGAATCGTCTTTGATGCCCTGTCGTCGGCTGGAGGAGTTGCCAGTGTACAGTCAACAACTGATTTCCCGGATGCCCAATTTTACAGACATGCCCGATAATTCACACGGCTTCGCAACACCACCACATACCCCATAGTCAATATATAAGAACGTCTGAAATGTCGGGCTCAAGAACCCTTTGCCGTCTGACTTTTCGGACTTTTTGCCGGGATCGCAGGTCCGAAATGTCATTAATCAAAGCCAGCACCGCCGCCATTTTGATTATCTCGCCGCTGACAGCCATAGCCACGACCACGGCAACGCTAGGCATAGCTGCTTCGACGTTCGGGGCTGTATTTTTCATTGAAAGAATTCGCCGCTGTCAGCAATGACATCGACTCCACCTTTGTAATCCTTGCGAGTAGCTTCGGAGCTCTGAATGCACATCGCGTTGCATGACACCAGTTTCCGAAAGTCAGCTTCGCCTCGATACGGCAATATTACGCGGTGAAGCATATGCAAAGTATTGCGATGAAGCTTAACAAGCGGAGGAAGGGGCAATTGTCACAGGACACAGTATGTATTCCTTAATTATGCGCGCATGCACGCACCATCTCCTGTCATAGTATGAGCACTGATATACCTAATAAGTGTACTGGCAGGCCTTCAGAGCTTTTTCGGACGTGCCTGTGGTGATTAGAGCCCCTAAGAGCTCTAAAAGACTTGCATTCATTTTTTTTAGTCGATGAAGACTAAGTGATCTTAGCAAGCGTAGCTTCTTGCCTTGGTGCAATAGTTTTGTCATAGTGGAGGCTTATACCCCTGTCACACTGGGAGTTTTAATGTCATTCGAACCGAATGGCATTAGCATCGAATGACATTATTTGGTTGCTACACAGCAATATTTAATGCCATTAGCACCGAATGACTTTTGCAATCGAATGAGTTCGAAAAACTTATTCGGCTTCACACTCGGAGCGAATGTGTACTCTCAACCCCAGAAACAAAGCAAAACAGGACAGAGCGTTTGCAAATTGAAAGCCGTACTCATAAAGAAATAATAACTTTTTGCAAGTTTTAATTGACTTGTTATTTTAAAGAGACAAAATGTGTGCAACAGGCTGTCGAAAAATGTTGTTACTCTCCAGCTCAGCAGCGTCTGGTCGCCGCCCATGCCGCCGCCACTCTGCTCGTCGGCCATAGAACATCTAATCATTTCCTCTGATTATTATGCCTTGCTCGTAATGCAAAGTACGCAGCAACAAATCACTTCACCTGCTGCAACTTAGCGTCGTCGTCCAGCGTCGCCATGTCAGCCATTTTGTTTGTTTTCAATTTATCGGCTACTCATGTGGCTAAGCCTTGTTTTGGCTTATAGTGGCCACATAGTCTGAAATTGAACTTTTTTTTTACACGCATTACTAAAATAATTTTTTTTTTCAGTGAAGCGACGCCCCAAAACTATTTTTAAATATATGGATTGCTTATGCAAGCACTTGATACCTATCTTGTTTCATTTTAGTCGCCACGTTTTTTTAGGGATGATCGCCATTGATATCGCCACCAAATGACATTAATTTTTCTAGTGTAGCACCTCCGCGGGCGAATGACATTCGTTGCGCCGAATGCCATTCGATTCGAATGACATTAAAGCTTCCAGTGTGACAGGGGTTTTAGTTGTGCTTCTTGTAGGAGAAGTCGTCCGAGGTGATGACAGACAGCGCGCCATCACTTGTGTAAAGCACGCCTCTTCGCACTGCGTCCCACAGGGATATAATATAGTGTAAGGCTTGCCACGTGGACACGGAGATGCCCGGTTTCTGTTTTTACATCAGCAAGCCAGTGGACTCCCATGACGACTACTCTGTCATGGAGGGCAAGGGACTGAAGAGGAAATACCGCAAGACAACCAAAGACGTGAGGGAGCAGGGCCCCAATGGACCACCTGCTCCGACTTACAGGATTGCTTTTGTGCCTCTGGACATCTCTAAGAATTTAAATTCTGTACACAGACAGATTCTTAACACCTACCTTGGTAATGTGGCTCCCAAAGGAATTATTGAAATGCGTTTCAACACCAATAAAAACGTAGTCACAGTGGAAGTAGTGACGCAGGTCGTCTTAGAAAAATTGAAAACCATGCGCCTACTAGGACACATAGAAGTCCGGTCGTTCATTGTGCGCAGTGGTTAGACTAGGGCACATGTTATTTCCGATGTCATGATTGACATCAGCGACGAAGAGCTAGAAAGGCTTCTGTCTTTAATAGTGAAGGTCATCGATTTTCACTGCTTCGGTCGCTAGATGAGCATCAAGCTTCTTTTCAAGGGAGACACGCTACCTGATCATGTCAAGGCGGGCTACGTGAGACACCCGGTGCATCCTTATGTGCCCCGACCACTGCAATGCCACAAGTGCCTAAAGCTAGGCCATGTCAGCGCTGTCCGCACAGGCCAGATGGCATGCCTCTGCTGTGCCGGCAGCCATGACGTATCTTCATGCACAGTAAAAGAAATGTAGTGCTCGAATTGTCACGGACCCCACAAAGCCAAATCCAAGGATTGTCCTAAACAGAAAAAGGAGACAGAAATACTGAGCCAAATGAGCAAGACAAGTACGTTCCACAAGGAGGCAGCAGCGTCAGGGCAGCACCGGAGGAGACGAACGTCTCCTCCGGTCATCATTTGGTCATCATCCGGTTATCATCGTCAGTGTGGACAAGCTGTAGGGCCAAACAAGAGCTAACTGGCTACAATTCCACAGGCCCAGCAGAAGGTAGTTGAATTGGCATCAGTAGATCTCTTCAAGCCAGTGCTTCAAAGAAGCCGCGCAAACCTGAAATCGAATGTATGGCCACGCTTGCCGACACACACACGGTACTTAGTCTGTCAGTGCGAGCAAGGACTGTGCACTCGGATATCATCATTGGACTCTGTCATCAAAACTATGCTGCGACAAATAATCGACACCCTGCAGCTGCTACTGTCTGGTTTAAAAATGCCAGTGGCACTAACAGCGACAAAAATTATGAAAGCTATAGACAATCTCCTAGCTACACTGCAGTAATTTCCACCTCTGCCCGCGAAGATGACTGTGCCGTGCTGTGAAGCATACATGTACGCGTTTCAGAGAAACTATGTTGTGCTGGCCTCATCATATTCACCATACCGCCACCCTCCTTCCTCTTCACATCCTATCTCTGTTATTCCCCCAAACCCCTTCCCCAGTGTGGAGTAGCAGGCTAGAGGCACTTCACTCAGGCTGACCTCTCCACCTTTCTGCCATTAAATATTCTCTCTTGCATTCATGTTTTCGGACTGCCTGATTTTTTGGACGTTTTCGTGGCTCCTAAGGAGTCCGAAAAACCGGGACGTTGACTGTACAACTGACTAAGAGGATGCTTCAAGTGGCCCGTGGGGCGAACGGGCGGCAGAAGGAGAACGAGAACAAAGGACTGACACATTGAGGAATGAATGGAAAAGGGAGCATGCCACCACTTCTTTGAAGGAGCTTGAGCTCAAAAAACATTGTTGGCTGATGAGGAGATGCAGGTGTCCCTCTTTCAAACCAAAATAAACTCTTTAATGTAGTGAAACGCAACACTTAGGCGTTGCGCGCAGGCTGAGAATATATCGGGACACTTTAGGTTGACTTTCCAGCTGCTGACAGAGAATCTCACTTGTGACAAAGTTCAGGCCTCATACCAGTGAGCTTGCTGTGAGTTGATAGAAATAGTTTATACTCGAAAAGATTTGCTTATGTATCCACCTCCTTATTAATCGTATTTCAAAGTGTTCGACTCTATTTGCAATTTTTCGAAGATATTTTATTTGCTGTGCATTTTACTAACCCCTCTCGTCCGTTTTCTCTTTGAATAAAATATACACTACTCCTTACTATTCAAACTGGATTAAGTAGTTTATATTTAAATTTTTTTAGCATGCTTATTAGTATTTGGAAAGATTGGATGTGCTTTGTAGACAATCACAAGGAAGAAGACGGGACAGGTGCAAACTAACAACTGAGGTTTGTTCAAGGGAAACACTTAAATATCAGTTCATGCCAGCGCAGGCACATCAGGGTATCAGCAGCAGATAAGAGGAGAAAAAAAAACACAAAATCAGAAAAAACCCAATGGCGTGGCTCAGCTAATCATATTTTCTAGGAAACGTGCCTCCCCATTGTAAAGCATGACCGATGTGTCACTGATGCATGCTTGTCCCTCCTTTTTTATATAATATGCCTCTATAAGTTCCCGTGCTTTTTCGTTACTGCACTTGCGCAGGATCTTAACCTGGTTGAGCAGAGGCCTGCATTTATGATCTAGGCAATGCATGGGTAAATGACGTTGCTCCCGGTTTTTAATAGACCTTTCGTGTTCACGGATTCGCATGTAGGTTTTGCCACATGTCGGGGGAATCTGATAAATACTGCCAACTTGGCAATCTGCATGGGGGTTCTTGTGTTTCGTGCCACAGCCACCTTGCTTCTTTCTGGCGTGAGGTCTCCCAGTGCGGGTGCAAAGGTGACTCAGCTTGCAGGTAGCCGAGAAAATGAGTGGGACACCATGCTTGGTTGCTATCTTTTTCAGATTGTGTGCAGTTCTATGAACATAAGGGATTACGACTGGCTTGGAAGCTTTGTTGGCTACATGAGTGTTTACTTTTTGAGGCGCTTTTAGCCTCTTTTCAAGCGTTTTAACAACTGCCAGCACAACCACATCAGGTCCCGTCTTCGTCCTTGTGATTGTCTATAAAGCGCATCCAATCTTTCCAAATACAATGAACCAACTTGCCCAACAACACATCATGCTTATTAGTGAGTGACAGCATCGGGCGTTATGGTGGCCAGCCTGCTTTGACATTAAAGTTCTGTGTCGCTCGGGGAATTTCATGAAGGCACTCGGGAATAACCTGGAAAACCCTGGGAATTTGGAAATGTCAACTTGGTAGACACCCTGATATGTGGATGCTTGCAGACTTAAGTAACATGTAAGTGGGTGCAATGAGCTGGGCTCCCAGCAACATTAATTTCTGCACTTATTTACAGAACTTTCAAGAAAAGTTTGAGGGATCCACTAGCTTTCTGCTGCTGTTGCATCACCTACTGAGTAGTTACCTGCCCCTTCTCTTGTTATACCTTCAGCGTGAAACCACCTCACATCTTCATAGGGTGCCTATCCATTGCGACTTTTGCCAAATTTAGCAGTCTCCCTTAATTTTGTTTTTGTGCCCTTCGATTGGGGTGGGGGGGGGGGGTGCCTGCACTCTAATCACCATGTTTATTTGGTTGTTTGGTGCTTGCGCATGTTATTTTTGCACCATGACAAGAAAAGCTGTACCTTCAATCACTTTTATCAGCTGCTGGAGATATGTGTGAATACTTATCTTGCACATGTGGGTGTTGTGTGTTCAAATATACTTCCAGCTTGCATGTGCTCCCAGTAAATGTGTTTCCTTAATACAACACATCTGCTGGCTGCACTCTTGTGTGTGGAACATATCATACCACCTTATGTATGATAAGCCATGCAATTGTGCAGGTTTTAGCACGTAAAACCTCAGAATTCAATGTTAATTAGCACTAGTGCAGCTAGATCATGACACTCTGTTGTCTTCTAGGATTTGTTCATCATCATCATCATCAGCCTATTTCTATGTCCACTGCAGAACGAAGGACTCTCCCTGCGATCTCCAATTACCCCTGTCCTCTCCCAACTGATTCCAACTTGTGCTTGCAAATTTCCAAATTTCATCACCCCACCTTGTTTCCTGCCGTCCTTGACTGCACTTCCCTTCTCTTGGCATTCATTCTGTAACTATAATGTCCACTGGTTATCTATCCTGTGCATTATATGGCCTGCACAGCTTGCATTTTTTTCACTTAATGTCATTTAGAATATTGGCTGTCCCTGTTTGCTCTCTGATCCACACTGCTCTCTTCCTGTCTCTTATTGTTGTGCCTAACATTTTCTATCGCTCTTTGCCCAGTCCTGAACTTGTTCTCAAGCTTCTTTGTCAACCTCCAAGTTTCTGCCCCATATGTTAGCACCGGTAGAATGCCGTGATTGTACACCTTTCTTTTCAATGGTAGTGGTAATCTTCCAGTCAGGGTCTGGCAATGCCTGTCGTATGTACTCCAACCCATTTTTATTCTTCTGTAAATTTTCTTCTCATGATCAGGGTCCTGTGTAAGTAATTTACCTAGATGAACATACTCCTTTACAGACTGTAGAGGTACTGGCGATTCTGAACTCTTGTTCCCTTGTCAGGCTATTGAACATTATCTTTGTCTTCCACATATTAATCTTCAACCCCACTGTTACGCTTTTCCTGTTAAGGTCCTCAATAATTTGTTGTAATTCGTCCTCACTTTTGCTGAACAGGACAATTTCATCTGCAAACTGAAGGTTGCTGAGATATTCGCCATTGATCCTCACTCCTAAGCCTTCCCAGTTTAATAGCCTGAATACTTGCAAGAATGCAGTGAATAGCATTCGAGAGATTGTGTCTCCTTGCCTGACCCCTTTCTGCTTTTCTTGTGGAGAATCATGATAGCTGTGGAATCTTTGTAGATATTTCCCAAGGTATCCATGTATGACTGCTGGTATTTCTACTGAATCAAATTCCTTTCCATAATCTACGAAAGCCATATAGAGAGGTTGATTGTACTCTGCAGATTTCTTGACTACCTGGTTGATGACATACATTTTGGCTTGTCCTATGCCAATTCTTCTCACTTATTTCATGCTGCGTCTATTTTTTACTGCTTCCTCGGTCTTTCTCACATTATAATTTCGAATATCCCTTACTTTTTTCTTGTTGATCAGTTTTGACAGTTTCGCAAATTCTGTCTGATCACTTGAGTTCGATGCTTTTATGCTTTGTCATTTCTATATTAGGTCCTTTGTTACTTGGGAGAGCTTACCTACTGGTTGCCTTGGTGCCTTACCTCCCACTTCAATTGCTGCTCCTGAAATTAGCCTAGCTACGGTTTCATTTATTACCTCTATGTCATCATACCTCTACCTCTGTTCTAAAGCTGCATAATTGCTTGCAAGAACCAGCCTGAACTCGTCTGCTTTTACCCTTGCTGCATCTAGGGTGGCATGTTCTTTTCTTTACCAAATTTTGCTTTCTCTCTTCAAATTAAGGTGAATCCTGAACCTCACTAACATATGATCACTGCACTTTATCCTGCCTAACACTTCTACATACGGCACTATGCTGGGATCGGCAGAAAGTATGAAATCAATTTCATTTCTTATTTCACCATGAGGGCTTTTCCAGGTCCACTTTCTGTGCTGCGCTTCCGGAAGAAGGTGTTCATTATTCGCAGCTTATTCTATTCCGCGAGTTCTACCAATGCCTCTTCTCTAGCGTTTCTAGGATCGATGCCGTAGTTGCCAATTACTTGTTCACCAGCCTGCTTTTCCCCCGCTTTTGCATTGCAGTCACCCGTGACTACAATATACCAAGTTTGCACTTTTCTCATCGCTAATTCAACACCTTCATAAAACTTCTATTCATCATCGTGACTGGAGGTTCAAGCATAGGCTTGTACTGCCCTTATTCTATACCTCCTATTCAGCTTTATTACAATACTGCTACCTTCTCATTAATGCTGTAGAATTCATCAATGTTGCTTGCTATTTCCTTGTGGATTAGGAGTCCTCCCCCATATTGTCTCTTACCTGGAAGTCTGTAGCAGAGGATGTGGCCATTAGTCAACACTGTATAAACCTCACCAGTTCTTCTAGCCTCACTAAGGCCAATAATATCCCACGCAATGTCTGGTAATTCCTCAAAAAGTCCTGCTAAGCTAGCTTCACTCAAGAGGGCTTTTATATTGAGCGATGCCAGGTTCAGTTTCCAGTGGCAGCCTGTCCGGATCCACAGATTCTTAGCACCCTCTGCCGTGTCACAGGTCTGACCACTGCCTTGGTCAGGTGCTCCGCAGCTGCTGGGGAATGAGGGCCATGGGTTAATTGTAGGGGTCATGCGGGAGGTAGTGGCCAAACACTGCACCAGGGAGGCCAAGTCATGTTGTGGCGAGGGGGTGTCTTTGTTTAAGCTTAGTGGGCCTTCCTAATTTGGTTGTACCTGGACTAGTATAGCCCCACTGGCTCTTGGCTTTTTATTTATTTTTCCTTTCTGACATCAGGCACCACTCCAAGCCTGAAAATGTTGTCTACTGTAGGAGGGTTCAAGCTCACGACCTGCAGATTTAGAGGCCCAGCATTCTACCTCTGCTCCATGCCACCGCCTGACTCACAGCTACAAATGGAACACTTCTAATGGATCTGTAGGCATTGTAAACAAGAAATGGAGAAAGCACAGAGTTTTGTTAAAACTACAACATAAGAAATTTTAAGTGTTTCAAATACTGTGCTACTGTGTGTTCTTGCTCTTTGCTTGTTAAATTTTACCAGTTGGGAACAACGTGCAGGATACATGATTGTTGTCATGCTTACAGGGAATAGGTGAGCTCGAGTGCACGCCACCAATGGCGGCATTAAGCCCAAGCTCTGTTGCTACCCTGGTTCAAGAATTGAAAGGCACCCTTGGAAATTCGTGGCCAGCATTTAACACCGGGTAAGCTTTAGCATAACATAATCACATATAAACATGAGGTACTGCATGCTTCCAATGTGGGGGTGCTTACAGTGAGACTGAGGGAAGACAGTCAACTTTAGTGTTAAATACCCAGTAGCTGTACTTAAGTGTTTATTAACCCTAACATTCAGCACGCATACCTGCTGTTGGAATAAATATATAATTTTCTTCCGACAGTGCAATTCAGATAATACTTTTGTTTAAGCATGCATTACTGTGACAGTGGACATCAGTAGATGTATCGTAGTCACTGGTTAATTATTTCAGTTTCACTATATGGTTGGAACACTTGTGAATGCTTTTGAGTGAGCGGATTATGATGGTCTGGCTCTGGTTCCAAATGACAGGGGCATATTCTGGCATTGACCAAGCCCCAAGTTATAGAATGTGTCATGCAAGTTTGAAGAAAGTGAATGCAGAGCTGAAGTTGTGAAATAAGCAGCCAAACATGCAGTTGGGCATTTTTAGTTTTGTAGCTAACGTACACATGCCACAGGAGATTACTTCTAATTTGTACACTTGGGTGCTGTAGCACTTTACTCATTATAGAATATGTCAGTACCATTACTTGAGAAATATACTCTGATAGCTTTACATTTTTTCTGTATTGAGCTATCTATATTACTTTAGCACCATTCAGAGACGGCCTATGGTCAAGGTCATGCTGGAGGTTGGTGGGCGGAATCAGCGAAATCAGTTATTTTGTGGCAGAGTATGAAGTCATATGCTGTCTGTTGGTGAGAAAGGGATTCACTTAGGCAAGCCATATTAAAAATGTGGTAGAAAGATTTTGACTTGAAAGAATGATTCTTGGTCATTGTTAAGTTTATTACCATGAAAAAATTAATTGATAGAGACGTAATCATAGGCTTTTGCAAGATTTGAGAATATGGAACCAGTTTCAATCTGCAAATCAGCATTTGTAAAGAGTTCAAATGTCAAAAGCTGCATTTTTTTACGATGGTTTTTCTAGAAACCATGCTGACGTTTAAAAACGAATCATTCTACAGGAACTCTGCGAAATGTAATACATGCTTCCAAGATTTTGCTGGGAAGGCTTGTTAATGAGATAAGTGGTAGTTGGTGGGTGACAGAGTCAGCTTGTTTGTGGAATGGAAATACCTTGCCCAGTTTCCATTTCTTGCGAAAAGGGAAGCAGTTCGATGACTGAAAAAAATAGACAAAATAACAGCAGAGTACATTTTGTCACCTCTGAATTCAGACAAGCTGCTGCCCAGGAGATGTAGAAATTAAGTTTGGCTTTCACTGAACATAGTCTGGTTGTTATGTGGTCAGGTGATGCTAACAAATGGCAGCAATTATAGAGGAATTAGCAGTAAAGGAGAAATATGCACAACATTTAAATGTTACAACTTTAATGAAAATAGCATTTAGAGTTTAAAAATGAGTAGCGAATGGAGTTTAAAGAAAATGTACCCGTCATGCTTTAAAGCCACAATCAAGTGGGAATGCCAAAAAATTTCCTGTGCACTTAATGTGTCACTGAGACTATATGTGTTTGATGCCCTTGTACAGTTCTGGTGACGCTGGCCGTCTTGAGGTTGACCACTACCAGATCACTCCTCTTGACATTGATGATATGGACATAATGGTAAGTGCCTTTGGTTCACATTGCCAACAGTTTATTAGGTTGTCTGTTTGGGTCAAGACATCACTTTCACGGACCAAAGATTTGCAGTACTACAATGGACATAAACGAAGAATAGAGTAATGATGAGGCTGACACTTGCATTCTAGCCAAGTTGTCATAAAACTGAGCATATGCACCATCGCCAGTGTGTGATAAATCAGAAGCGATGCATTATCCTTTTATTTTGCACATATTGCAGGCCCTAGCCAGGCCCAGGTAGGAGCAAGGAAGTAAACAAAAAATACCAGGGTGTCTACCAACCGGGAATTCTCAGGGAATTTGAATTGTCTGGATGTACTCAGGGAAAACTCAGTGAAATTGTGCTTCTATCAGGGAAAATTAGCTGGAACTTTATTGAAAGGGAATGAAAGTCGTGTTAATGCTGGCTCCAGTAACAGGAATCGCAACGAATCGTCATTGACGCCGCGTCATCGGCACGAGGTATTAGAGAGTTTTAGCAGTGCCGTATTACGGTACGGTAAGTGCTGTATACTGTACGGTATTACCGTTTCGTACTAACATACGGCGATGACCGAAGATGTTTTAGCTGCGTGTGCCGCTCGATGCATACGGTAATGTGATAATGATGACAGCGGCTAACATTGGGGCTTTGCAAAATACAATAACTACGGTATGTGCTGAGCGCGAAATATTAATTTTGGCGAATATCAGAAAGCTTTAGCTTGTCCATACACGAATTATTCGTTACAGAAGTGCCCGGCTAGGGCAAACCTAGACGCCACTCACATAAAGCCCCTTAATTACACTCACAAGGCCGGTAGCGACATCTTGTGACACTGTCTTGCAACATGTGAAACCTTCTTTTGTTACATAGGTAGGTGTTCTTATCTAATCAATAGATAAAAAAGGGTTTGTTTGCTGTAAATTGTGACACCGCTGCCGACACTTTACAACAGCAAATAAGTAGAATATAGTTAGTCACTACAATAAAAACTCTGCGTCCCCTCTAAGTAAACTCCGCATCACTAGATAGTGCCACCTACCTGAAGTGTTCTTTTGTTTTATGCCACTTTTTATTATCTGTTTTGTTTTCGGATGATTTTCTCTTCTTTTAATATTTCTTTCTCATAAACCAGAGTACATTAATCGCCTGTTAAGAAGCGTACGTACGGCCACAGGTTCAGTTAAGCCAAAATTTACCTTCCGGTTAGATGGGCTGTCATATTTGCTGCCACTTCGTCTCGCCGTAGAAGGTGAATTGAAGTGAACGCTTGCCTTGGTTCTATCATGGTGAAAAAATGCACACGAGACGTGGCCATGCACAACGTGGACTCTGCGGCCGACACCAGTTTCTCACTGTTTTGGCTAGCTGCGACTCGGCTCGCAAAAGTGTGCGAGCCGAGCCTTACCGACTCCTTACCGTCCAGTATACCGTACGGAAAGTCTTTCCGTACGGTTAAGTGCGCGCATGCGCAGTCCTCGACCGGTACGGTATTGCCGCACTTACCGTATGGTAACTTGGCACTGCCAAAACTCTCTATTGCCACAGTAGTTAACGGCCGATTTTCCATTGCCCGATTTTTCGGACATGCCCGATAATTCGCACGGCTTTGTGGCACCACCACGTGCTCCATATAGTCAATGTAGATTCCCCTGACTGCAGGTCTGAAATGGCATTAATCAAAGCCACCACCGCCGCCATTTTGATTATCTCGCCACCTCAAACCAGCACTCTCGCACGCAGATCCGCTGGCAGCCGTAGCCACCACCGCGGCAACGTTAGGCTTAGCTGCTTCTACGTTCGCTATTAAGCTTCTTGCCATGTGGTACCGTGTTTTTCATTGAAATAATTCGCCGCTATCAGCACTGGCACTGACTCCGCCTTTGTAATCCTCGCGATTGGCTTCGAAGCTCGCAGAGCGCAGCGCGTTGCGTAATGCCAGTTTTCAAAAGTTAGCTTCGCCTTATTACAGCAGTGTTACGCGGTGAAGCATAACAAGCGTGGGAAGGGGCAATTGTCACGGGACACAGTATGTATTCTATAAAGGGACACTAAAGTGAAAAATGATTTCTTCTGCATCAGTAAATTACTGTTCTACAACACCGAAAACACCATTCTTACAACGATATAAGACGTTTGGTAAGCTAGAAAAAGCGCAAGAACGAAATATGGGTGGCAACGCCTACTTAAGTTCCCGCACCTGGGGGCTGTGACGTCTTGGATTTTGATGGCATCTTCTAGGGCCTACTAATTATATATAGCGGTACAGATTGACTACATTGTGTTCTAAAGGAACCAAATATTAAACATGGCAAGTTTCGGGAACCTTTGTTCAGCCAACGCGGCCCAAATGCGAAAACATACTTTGGAATCCCTGACGTCACACTGACGTACAGGCGCTGGGTTTTCAGCGCGAAATTCAAATACTGATACTTGAACCTTCATTTTCTCATCTAATAATCAAACTATTTTTTTGAAATGACTCCCTGCAGGGTTCTCAAGCAATGCTTCATTAGTCTAAACTGATTTATTGTTTTGCTTTAGTGTCACTTTAATTAAACACGCGTGCACCCCTGTCTCCTGTCACAGTATGAGCACTGATATGCCTAATAAGTGTACTGGCAGGCCTGAAGAGCTTTTTCGGACGTGCCTGTGGCAATTTTAGCCCTTAAGGGCAGTGAAAGAGATGCATTCATTTTTTTCGGACTGCCCGAGTTTTCTGATGTTCTTGCGGCCCCTAGGGAGTCTGAAAAATAGGATGTTGACTGTACAACTGACCAAGGGGATGCTTCAAATGATCCATGGTGTGAATGCGTGGCAGATGGAGGATGAGAACAGAAAGGACCGGCGCACTGAGGAATTAACGGGAAAGGAAGCGTGCCGCCGCCTCTTTGAAGAAGCTTGAGCTCAAAAAACAAAGTGTTGGCTGACTCCAAGATGCAGGTGTCCCTCATCCATACCAAAATAAACTCTTCTCTTTAAAGCAGTGAACCCAACACTGAGATGTTGTGTACGGGCTGAGAGTATGTCAGGACAGTTGAGGTTGACTTCCCAGCTGCTGAGAATCTTGGTTGTGACAACGTTCAGGCCTCATACCGATGAGCTTGCTATCAGTTGATAGAAATAGCTCATATTCAAAAATATTTACTTATTTATGCATCTCCTTTTCATTTGTATTTGAATATATCCGACTCAATTTAGAATGGGTTTTACCATTTTTTTCACTGTGCATTTTGCTAACACCTCCCTTCTGTTTTTTTTTTTTGATAATATAGGTATTACTCCTTACTATTCAAACTGGATTAAGTCATTTTTTTGTTTCAACATGCTTACGAGAGAGTGACAACATCGGGCAACATGGTGTCAGCCTGTCTTGACATAAAACAATGTTCTGGCTCATTCAGGGAATTTTGCAAAGGTGCTCAGGGAAAACCTGGAAAACTCAGGGAATTTGGAAATGTCAACTTGGTAGATGCACTGAATACACTCAGTTGCATGTTAAGCATATAATTAGCAGTGTATATGTAATATAATCTCTATAATATAGCAGTATAGCAACACAAAACTGGTTTTAATAGACCTCTCCTTGGGTACGTCACACAGCGCCAGCGAGTATGACGTCACTGGTGCACTTGCAGTAGCTCTGGTTGGCAAAACAATGCCGCCGCCAGCTCTCGGCAGGGTGCAGTTGCACAGTTGCACCCTTGCAGTTGCACCCTCTCCCCACCGCTGGGTGTTAAAGCTCCTTCCTTTCCTACATCATGGTCGCCGATTCTCCTTTTCTTTAAGGTGAATCTCCATTTAGCATTTAGTAGTTGGTGAATAGTGCACATGACGCCGGCAAACTTGCTCATCACTTGTTCCCGCAGTGCTGCTTTGGTCCATGCGAAGCGCTTTGTGATACGGTGGAGAATGAAATCACCGTTCGGATTTTCGTTTGGTCATGTTTGCTCCATCACCATTCACTGACCATGCGAAGGCTGTTCCATCTGCGCTGTCATGCTCTGTCATGTGGAAGCCAGCTGCGAAGTGGTCCAATTCATGTTACATGTCACGTGACTGATTCGTCTGCGATCATATCTGTTCTGTGAATCCAGCTTTATCAGCATCGCTGAAGAGGTGGGGAACAGAGCCGCTGGCCAAAGATACGATGTGGACAAGTTGTGCATCCGCGAATGGAGACTGCTTTTGCAATGTAAGCGTTGTTGTATGCAGTTATTTCCACAGGTTACATGTGCAGACTTCTTGTTTCCCCGGTTGTTGTAATTGGGGGTGCGGGTTATACTAAAAAATGCGGAACTTTTAAGCATTAGTGTCACTTGTGTTTGACCATTTCACTGTGACCCATGCAGAGTGGATGCCTCGTGAGGTCCAGCAGGTACAGAGCTACCATAAAAACCGGACTATAGGTCGGACCGGAATATAGGTCGATCCCCCAACTAACGAATTCTAAAAATGAAAAAAATCTTTTTCAATGGCAAAAGTACCGAAAGACACCCTTACCTTGAAACAAATGCGACTCATGCACAACAGCGACAGTATTTATTTAAATGCTGCTCGCATGTGCGCCTGGCCAATTCTTTAACAGTATTACGCGACTATCGACCCGCGTTCTTGTCAGCACCTTATTAACGGCACTGAGCGGCAAAACAAACGAGATAAGCGCACATGTACACGTGCGCTTACTTTCGCTATTTCGCCGCTCCGTGCCGTGATGATAAGGTGCTGACAAACACGCGGTTTGATGGTCGTGCGATACAGTTAAAAATTGGCCGGCTGTACAGTACACAGAAGGGCACGAAGTGCGCAAGCGATACTCCGAATCAAAGCAATGCGTTTGATTAGAGTGGTCCGAACTAGAGTCGTATGACGAGTGCTTCTCGCTGCCCAGTCCAGAGGCACGTGCGATCTCTACCGCTTTCGAACGGATGCATTCGGCTGTCACAGGCAGCGATCTTACACACAGCTCCCGGACGAACTCCGCAACCTTGTCTTCCAGTTTTGCGGTCCGCTGTGGTCTGCCCACGAAATTACGTTTTCTGTTGGTTTGCTGCTTCTGTCTCCGTCAGTACCGAATGCTCTTTTCAGATACTCCAAATTCGCGCTGTGCCACAAGGTTGCCGTGGGCTTCCGCGCACTCAATCGCCTTTTTCTTGAAGGCGACGGTGACTTGTCGTCGGCTTCCGCTCATTTTGAAACAAAATGTGAAGAAGCAGCCTTTAACCAATATAACTTTATGACAATGTAAACGCAAATTGGTGGTGCCACAATGTCGCCACGATGCGCTGCTGCTGATGGCGATGGCAAAGGCGCTTCTTTACTTCATCCGTCCATTGTTGCAAGACTTCCGTAGTTTTTCCGCCAATGTCCGGTATATAAGACGAGGGTCGACTTTTCGCAACAGCTTTTTAAAAAAAAGTTCGACCTATATTCCGGTTTTTACGGTATTTATTTTCAGGTGACCATGATAGAACTCATATATAAATTTCAAACTGGATTGAACTCTATGATGAGCTAGTGATTGAAGCTCAGCATTCATAATTAAAGGGACACTAAAGGCAAATATTAAGTTAGGTCAAAGTCAAAGATTAAAACTCGACTAATGTCGAAGGTGTCAATATTATAGACAACAGAGCTTTAGTAAGTGAGAAATGAGATAAATGTAGGGCACGATCTGAGTCTCTACCAGGCAGTGTATTGGAAAGGAACAAAAGAGAAAAGGGGGGAAAAAAAAAAAGAAATGATATTTTTGTGTATCATATCATAACACACACACACATACTCTCTAACGCACCCTTGATTGTAACACGCACCCGTTTTCTGGCACCGAATAAAAGAGAAGAAAAAAATAAGCGCCTTCATTGTAACGCGCACCCGTTTGCCGTGACCTAAAAAAAGAAAAGTCCTTTACAGTACCGCGCATCTCATTTTTTCATACAGTAATACAACTTTCTCTCATTTAGAAAAACAAAGATTTACTCCCAGTGCACTAACGTTGCGATAAATAAAGTCGTAGTTTTCTCCAAAAGCCGAAACATTGATTGCAATAGCAAATTAGTAGACAGCTGCAGTCGCCGGCTGATTTTTCAGACTCCAAAAATTAGAACACGCTCGATTATTTGGACTGCATTGCGACATCGCCATTCTCCCCATAGACCATAATGTATAACGACTCCCGAAAGTTCGGACACCTTGCAACCTCTCATTTGATTTTTCGGACACTCCTTGAGCCAGCTCGATCGATGGCACTTGCCCCCACCGACTCTGACCGGTGCATGGTTCGACTTGCTGAACACCATTTTTGTTTTGTAGAGAGCCTCCTCACTGCCCCATGAGGTGGCGCTACTGCAAATTCCCACTCATCATCATCCTTTCTGCCTGGTTCGGTAGAGTGGCTACGAGTGGCTACAGCAGTTCCGGTCTCAGCGTAGTAAGCCATGTCAAGGCAATCCAGCAGCTGATTTGTTTCTTTCTTCATGCACGATGCTGCGAGTAGGCCACGTTTTTAGTTTGTGTGACTGGTGTCGGCATGATGGCGCGGTAGTGTTTGCTTTGTGTGCTGGGTCGAGGTTGCAGTGATCGGACGCGGCATACGGAAACATTGCATCAAGTGTCTAATTGCACCGACAGTGCCTGCACAGACTGTGCTGGGGAATGCCGGCTAGCAGGTACTGTGGAGACCCAGGATCTGTCGCCTTCTGATGTGCTCCCTACTGACGCTGAAAATGTTCTTCGAGACCTGTGCAGTGGTGGAATTGCGATTCTGGACACTGTCTCGTTTGGCAGTTTCACAGATGCTGACAGTGCTGTACTGACATACGCAGAACTCAACGACGATTAGATAATTGTCAGTTTTTGCTGGCCCACCGTACGATAACTCCAAGTCGGAAGATGACGCACCATGTGCGTCGCTGCCTTCGCGTGCGGAGCTTGTACAAGCAGTGACTGTGCTTTCAGCCTTTAGTGACCACACGACCCTCTCCGAGATTCAGGCTGATCTGCAACGGTGCATTCACGTTTTCTTAAGCCCACTGCCGAGCCCGAATATAAATGCGTGGAAATGAAGGATTTCATTCTTTTCTTTTTCTGAATCTGTTTTTTCGGACACCTCTTTATTCAGACGTTACCGCGGTTCCCGCGAGGTCCGAATAAACGGTCGGCAACTGTATACGAAGTCAAGATAGTAGTTTTATCAGCCATATAAGCTCTTAAACATTTGCTTACTAATTAAATTAACAAGCATGGTGTCACGCATGCACAAGCAAACATGACTCTCAAAACGCTGGAGCAAGGAAGTGCAGTAGCCAGAGCGAGCAAATTTACCTTTGTCTGGCCTCTCGCTTCAACGTAAACTAAGCGACTAGAACAAAGTGCAATGCGCCTAGATGCATAGACTTTGTCTCCATTGTAGATCGTGTTCAAGATAGGGGCGCATGGCCGCGCCATATGCAGCAGCCGCCGGAGTAGAACACCTCTCCTGTTTACGCCAGTCCTGCACGCAAGTTTCAGGAACTCTGAATGCCCATGATGCGACCCGATTTCTGTCCGTCTCCGCACACGTGATCACTTTTCTTTTAATTGCAGCTTCGTGATGAAATCAGCATGTCTTCGCAGTCAGCACTTCCATGCTGATAGAACAAATGCAGAAAACGGGAAGACTGGGAAGACGGGACAGTGCACTAACCTAAGCACACATACTACAACACATGGAGGAAGCTACGGCAGCTAGTCTCGAAGTGCATATGAGGCAGCCGTGTTGAAATGCCGATGGCAATATGGTAACGCAGATTTAGGGTCGTACTCGATTATAATGCACATGGAATTTTTGGACCCGTTTTATCGGAACAGCAGTGTCACATTTCAGTGAGTACACTCGAGGACGTGTTGCTTCTGAGATCATGCTCAGTGCCTTGACTCAAGGCAATGAGCATGATCTCAAAATTCATAATTCGCTTATTGAGAAAACTACATACTATGTTTTTATCATTACCTTGCTTCGAAAATTTTTGCATGCGAACCAAAATGTTATGGATCATTACAAATCTCTCTCTCTCTTTTTTTTTTTTCATTCCGAAGCAGAACTGGAACAGAATGTTTTTAGTGGAATAAAACTACAACCAGAACGAAAAAACATTTCGTTCCGACACCCTGCTACCGGGACATTCTAGTACCTCCTCGATATGTTTGTGTCACTAGTAATAAACCACTGATATTTTTTTTAAATGCTGTATTTATTTGAATATAGGTCAACTTCTTCCTTTTCTTTTCTTCGAAAATGGTACCCGAAAATTGAGCGATCGACCTGTATTCGTGACTAAAGAATCTCTATCTGTATTCATGAACAAACGTAGTAAAAATACGGAGCTAGTGGAGTTCCCTTATCGCACCTGCGGTAAAGCCAGTCTGAAAATTATCCATACTAGCTTTAAGAAATGGTGCAAATCCCTTGCACTCGATGAAATCAAGGCTGATATCATTTATAGTGCTAAGGGCACCTGCGAGGCATTCTATGACAGTGCAGCTTGTGGCACTGGCTAGCCAGATTTTGTAGCATAGCTTGCGATAAATAATGGTGTGTCGTGTTTAAAGTTCTTTTTCTAAAAAGATACGAGTCGACCTATATTTGAATTATTTTTGTATCTAGGTCAGTCCAGCTTGTAGGGGTCTTCCTAAATTCGAGTAAATATGGCAATTGCATTGCATGTAAAACAAACAAAAATGGTACCTGTCCATTTCTATTCGATCTTTAGAAAAAGGTATTCATTGATGTCACCCCTAACAATGATGCGACAGGTGGTCAAATGTTTTAGTTATTGCTCAGTCTCGTGCTGCCCACACTCTCATATTTTAGTGGTTTCGGTATCACGTGCTGCTGTGCTTGTTTTCCTGACTCACAATGTTCATTCTAAATAGTCAATCAAGCACAGGCACACAATATTCAAGCGACGTGACAGACAGCCTTTGTCACGACATCTTGAAAAAATGTAGCGACAATCTTTTTTGTTGTCTGATTACTTAAAATCGTACGACCATAAAGAAAATATCAAATGTGCCGCGAGGTCACCGATTTCACTGAAGAGTATTAAATCTAGTTTTGATATGCAATCATTGCCAGTAAAAACGCATTTCATGCTGCCAGCAGTAAATGCTGTGGCGCCATCTGATAGCTAGAAACCAAAGCGTTTTCATGACTCCAGTGCCTCTGCAATTGTGCGCATGCAATCTCGGATACTTTGTACTCTATGATATGAGATGAAGCTAAGGCTCATTTTACTATTTATTTCTTGCTGTCACGTGGGGTGGCAAGGAGCAAGAGCAAATTCAGATGAAAGCAGGCACACTAGTTACTGTCATATTGTTATGCAATCACGTGGTAACGGGGCTGCCGCGTCGACTTCCGGGGGACAAGCAAAATTTCTGCAAGCAGCAGAAAATGCCACATCTGTGTGATGGCTTGGGATACTTTGATTCACTTGATTTCTGACCATGCTGTCGCGTTTTACATAATAAACTGCAGCGCCGGTTGTCGCGCACCCTTTTCCTCACTAACAGCTGAAAAGGGTGGTGATGGCAAATGCAACGCTACACCTCCTTGCTTGTGGCGTGTCATATGAATTGGGCCGGAGGAATGTAGACCCTTCTGACGTTACTGTATTTTTTAAGCTAAGCGTTTTCTTGGCACGAAACATGCACTGCAGAATTTCTGGAATGATAACTTAACAGTCCACGTTAACATAATATTTGCCTTTAGTATCTCTTTAACTGGTTGCGCTGTCCACTTTGAGTATTTCTGAAAGTATTTGTCAGTTAAATACTTTCGATACAGGCTACAAATTTTACCAGTATGTTCCAAGGTGGTTCTTACTTGTATAAACTTTCTATTTAATAGTCTGTGTTTCTGAGGCAGAGTTACTCTATATCTACTGCATATTCCATTTAATTTCGCAATTACACTTTGCACAGTATGAAAAGTGACTCGTGTCGCGAATCTCCTCAGTCAAGCATTTTTCCATCAGTTTTTTGGAAGTGAAGTTGAGAAAGCTTGCCCATTGTTCATCGCTGTCTTTTGTATTGTCTTTCCTACTAGCATAGTGTAAAGGGGCATTCACATCAGGGAGCCACCAGCAATGTTATCCCTGATGATTTGCTTCTGATGAACCCCTTCAGATCCCTCTGTGACCAGTGAGGTTGTACGTTGCCACACAGCAGATGTGCCTGTGAAGGTTGGGCATTCATACCTTCTCTATTTTACCCGCCGCGGTTGCTCAGTGGCTATGGTGTTAGGCTGCTGAGCACGAGGTCGCGGGATCGAATCCCGGCCACGGCGGCCGCATTTCGATGGGGGCGAAATGCGAAAACACCCGTGTACTTAGATTTAGGTGCACGTTAAAGAACCCCAGGTGGTCGAAATTTCCGGAGTCCTCCACTACGGCGTGCCTCATAATCAGAAAGTGATTTTGGCACGTAAAACCCCATAACTTTAACCTTCTCTATTTTCAGACACCTTATCACTTTTTAAAAACAGCCCTTATCATTATGAGGAATTTGAGGCCATGTCAAGGGGTAAAGGTGCAATGTTTTCGCGTGTTCAGCATTCTGAAAGCGCACAGTCCTCCCCTTAAATATTATCACAGTGCACTATTACTGAAAACGCTGTGACAGTTTAGCTGTGCAACTAATTTCGTACATTTTCTCTGTGGCTATGCTCAATATTTCCATTTTGAAAACATCTAGCTGCACTGTGGCTTTATTCCACAATGCACCAAGCACTCCATTGTTGCGTTTATATGCCATCTCTTAAGAGAAGAAAGGATGAAGATGTTGAAGTTGCAGAGAGGGGATATTTAAATTTTAACTGATTTGTGTATGCTTGTGATTGCCTGTGCCCTTAGCCATGCAAAGCAAGTAGCGATGATGCATTTATGAGCGAAATTAACTATGGGAAAGTGACAAGCGTTTTTGCACAATGCTGATGCATCTTCAGAAAAGCTCCATGAAATTTGCATTACCAGAATCTGCATGCTGATAATGTGTCTTTGGTTGTAGGATACATCGCATAAAGTCGTCCCTTTCAATCAGCTGGAGCAGTATTCAGGACTGATGGACAATGTGGAGCTGGTAGAACAGCCACAGCAGCAAGCAGAGCCACCAAAGTATACTATACCATCAGAAGCATCAAGCTGCGGACAACTGCCTGCAACGTAGGCACTTCAATTTTATCGGCTTTCTTTAACTGTAATGGCTGGGTAGATTGTCATAAAATGTTGGTCACCTCTAGAAGTGACTCTTATGGATCTACTGCACTCGCATAACTATACTGTTGCAGCAGTATATAGCTGCATAGTGCTTTCGTAACTGTGAATTGTGTAAGACCAAACCAGAGATTATATGTAATATTTGCATTGAGTTTCATTGTAGCTCGTGTTGTAGCAGTAACAGGGGTATCACTCCAAGCTAAGTACCACAAGAGCAAGAACTGTGCTTGCTTGGTATGGTATGGTATGGTATGGTATGGTATGGTATGGTATGGTATGGTTATAAATTTGTGGATTTTAGTGTGTTGGGACTAGATGATGTAAAACTTATGAGAAATGGAGCTTGTGGGACTAGCCTCATTTGCACAAACCTCACATGTAGGCCATCGGGTCTGGGGAAGTTGTTTGGGATTTTCCCTTCCTGCACGTATATCAACCTGATTGTACCGAGTCATTCAGCAATGCCGTTGCATGATATCACATGGGATATCAGGTTTTATAGCATTTCTTGATGTTTGCCATCATTGTCATTGGGTGACCCAAGCTTCATGCTTGCAGCATTAAGTTAGTATCGGGTCTGGTGGTGTGGTTATTGAGTAGGAAAGAATACTGATGTTCAGTTACGAATGGTAGGGGGGTGGTAAAGTCATTTTATGAGCGAATATGGTACTGAGGTGATGTGTTTTTGTCTGAATACAAGGTTGGTTAAGTGGACCAAAGTTAATTTTATTCCTATTCAAATTTGTTTTAAGGAAGGGATTCTGTTGCCTTGTTGCAGGAGTGTCTTCGAGGGCCATTATGGATTTGATGTGACTTGTTCATCACAAACCAAATCCACTAAAAGCGTCAGTTGGACGGTGAGAACCCCTTTTTTGAGCTCTGTTAAACTTTTTGATGTCTTGTGTAGGCTATGCTTTAATTGCACACTCTATTCTTTTTAGTATAATATTATGACAGTTAATAAAACCTTTGAAAGTCCTGATCCTAAAAAATTATGGTGTTTTACATGTCAAAACTACTTCCTAATTATGAGGCACGCCGTAGTGGAGGGCTCCAGAAATTTCGACCACTTGGGGATCTTCAACGTGCACCTAAATCTAAGTAGACGGGTGTTTTCACATTTCGCCTCCATCGAAATGCGGCCGCCATGGCCGGGATTCAATCCCGCGACCTCGTACTCAGCAGCCCAACACCATAGCCACTGAGGAACCACGGCGGGTACCTGATACTTGATTCAACCTGGACAGTTCGGTTAAGAGCTTTCATGACACTGCCTTAGTAGATTAAAGTTGCAGTTAGATGCTTGCATCTGAATGTGCATGGGCATGTGTGACGCACATGGGACCTTTGGTGACGTGAAATAATTGTTATGATCACATGCTAGTTTCAGCGAAATGAACTTTTGTGTGCTTCGTGTGCCAATGTGCTTTCTGTCAGTGTTCACTGTTGTAAACGTCGATACTTGCTGGTGAAAATGAAAAGAAAATGGCAATAACTTTAAAGTAATCTGAATGCAGCTGAATCGCATCAAATTGAATAGCACACCATAACACCGCACTTTTGGTTGTCATTACCGTATTTACTCGCATAATGATAGCACTTTTTTGTCAGAAAAGATTGACGCAACTTCAGGGGTGCGATCATTACCCGGGTTAAATTTCCCGCGAAAAAAAATATTTGCTGCGGGATGCGGGTGCGGGACACCAAAACAAAAATGGCGGCCGGCTGAGCAAGCCGAAAGCGCCGAACGCGATTTTTCTTTTTCTTCTCGTGAGTACATTACATGCATTCAAACAGTTTTTTCCGTATCAGTAATGAATAATATCGCTAATATCGGTAAGTTTGCGGCAATAACGTAGCCATGTCCACTTTGAGGGGGCAGAAACAGATGGGCGCGCTTAGCTGCCAGTGACATAGAAACACATGGTGGGCATGCTGCGGAAACTACGGCATCTGTCTTCACTACTATCCTAATACCGCACGTTTGCGCTAAGCGTGGGTGAATATCTTAGCTGTGTTACAAGTGTTGGCGTATGAATAAGGTACACTTTTAACGTATCAGTGTAAACGTGGCTACTATCGTTGCCGCTTGCGATTTGTTGCTTGCCGACGAGTGCAGATGAGAAGAATTGAAAGGCGCCTTTTTTGTTGTTGACCACAACCATTATAAAGCCTACACATAATAAAGGAAAGTATGGTTGTACCTCTTTTTGTCATGGAAGTGCGGAAAGGGATGAAAGTAATGAAATGAGGCATCTACTTAAGAGTGTTTGGTGCGTGCAGGCCACCTGGTTCGTCTTGAATAGTCGTTCGCGTAGCATTCAACAGATGGTAAGCGCAATCATTATTAGCTAGACTTGGCACAGGACATATCGCTGCGGCAAGTTCGGGGTGCGGTCATTACGCGGGAAATAAAAAAAATCGAATTTTGACGACAAAATTCAGGGGTGTGATCATTACGCGAGTGCGATCATTATGTGAGTAAATACGGTATATGTTCACATTTGAAGTGCACTGTCTCAAACGCAATGGATTTGTCCCACCACTTTATCCATTGTTCAAAACTGTTCAGCAACCCTTGCAAACTGATGACCCCCAGTACTTTCGTTGTTTTCTTCATCTCCTCCAAATCAGGAAAATGTATTCTTTGAAGCTCTCATTTGTCTTGGAAATAAGACAAGGGGCTAGGTATGGGAAATGGAGCGTGTGATGTAAGGTAGGGTTGTCATCCTGTTTTAGTCTGGAAGTGCACCATGCACAACCCAGTGTAGGCGGGAATGTTGCTGTGGTGCACAAGGCATTCATCGCAGTCGGGATGTTTTTTTAAACTGCATCAAGGAACCAACATTCTGTGTAAAAATACATGGTGACTCACCTTGTCGTACAAATTTGAAATGAACAAGCTCTTCAGTAAAAGAGGACAGAACTTAATACAGACATTCTGACATCTGCCATTGCAAAATGGATACACAGGGAGAAAGAGGCTCAAAAGAAATCAATGCAGTGAGCAGGCAAAATTATATATAAGATTGTTGCTTGGCCAACAGATGGGGATGGTATTGCAGTATGAGTGCCACTATATTAGCTACTTTCCTGCCTGGTAAAAAAATCCTTGTTACTTTTCAGTCAGCCGTTGTATGTGGGATCAGTGGCAGTGCTGTTGAGGATTCTAATTAGAAAAATTGGTCATTTGCTTCACTGACTTGAAATGTTTCGTTCACCTCAAACCTAACAAAAAGAAATACCTTTAAAGAAAGTGTATCCTAATAAAAAATTTTTCAAACTGATATTGATCTATTGTCTCAAATGACTCCCTAATTCTCTATATGCTTGTCATTTCGTTTACAGTATGATGAGGGTCGCCGGAAACTCTTTGCGAACATGGGTGTGGTATGCCCGTTTCGCATCTCTGTCACCAGGACTCCACCTTCAGGCACAGTGGTGCGGGTGATGGCAGTCTACTCGCAGCCAAATGATGCCATGAATGTGGTGAAGCGCTGCCTTGTACACATGGCTGAAACTGACAAAGATAACCACGGTGAGGTGACTTGTTATTCTGGCTATCGAGGCTAGTAGGTCATTATGCAGTCCAGAATAGAGAAGCAGCACTGATAGTGACAGCACTTCATGTACAGCGCTTCATGTGTGAAAGCTTTTGTACCCTACCCCCATTGCATAGATACATCAGGATGTGAAACCTCGTTAAACCGTAGTTGGCTGTATCTCAGAAAAAGTATGTACTAAACAGTAATAGTGCTTAACCGAAATAGCATGAGATCGCCCACTTACCTGTCAGAAACAGAACTCAGAGAGAGTGCGATGAAAGGGCAAGAACATGCACTATTTATTCACTTCGTGCGCCAAAGTCTTATTTTTGTTTCATGCCGTGGCGACTTAGCAGCGATGACAGCGGCCTCAAACGCAAAGCAGCGAGCCAGCTTTTCAGCCAGCTCCCTCTTTTCGGCAAACACTTGCATGGCAGATTCCTTGTTTTGCATTGCATATTCTCCATGCACGGGCGCAGTAGCGCTGTAGAAGTCTCAAGGCGCCTTTTTCATTGCGGGGTGCTATTCTTGTTGTGACGGTAGCATTCATGAGGCTGACATAATGCATAGCTTCTGCCACTGTCGGGCCTGAATCGCCCGTGCCGTCGCTTTCCGTGTCGTCCTCATCGCTGTCGTTAGGCGACACTTCGGCAACAACAGAGGCAACGATGGCATAAAGTCGAAGCTCGTAGGCGACATCTGACTGTCGCAGCAGCGCTGCCAAGCAACTTCATCGCATTACAAATGCCACACACCGTAGTCAACGGTAGATCCCTATCACGTGCCAGCGCCAACTTCTTCGGGCCACATTCGATAGTAGAACGATGACCAATTTTTCTTCTATGCTAAGCACCTGGTGTTTTTATCCGAGCTTTAGCATAACATGGGTCCTAGCTTGCATGATGCCACAACCATGGCCACAACGCTCTTTGGCATGGCGCTGAAATGATATTGATGTGGCTTCACGCGGAAACACATAGGGCACTTGGAGGCCATCGTCCCAATTTCTGAGGCTTGTTCTGCCAGGCCGCCCAATGGGGACGGCACACTGCCATGATTGCACAATGAAAAGTGGAAGCACTACGTGCTAACTGATACGTACGCAATAAGCTGGTGCAGTTCATATGGATACAAAACGCATTATGTTCAATGGCTGCTGAGTCGGAGATTTGACTTTGTTACTTTTAAAACGAAAGTGTTGTTAAGCGGGTACGGTTTAACGAGGTTTTACTGTATATCATTAAAATTCCAAAAGGACACTAAAGAAAGGACACCATACTTTTGAAAGTTTAATCTAGGAGGCTAAGTTAGCTATTAGTCTGCTTGTGTCATTTGTGCATTTTGAGGGTCATTAAACTGCAGTTAAACATTTCTTGTGCTATTTTGACAGCATTGGGCTGCTCAGCCTGTGCCTAGAAGTGACTGTGAAGTATGCAGTGCATGCCTGCATGTCTTATTTCTGCCCTATCCTGCCCATTGGATAGCAGTTTTGATAAGTGGGGATGATAGAATGCAAGTGTCTTGGGTCTAAATCAAATACAGTCGCCAATTTTTTGGACAATGAGGGGGCTATATGTTTGAATATAATCACTCAGTTAAAAAAGGATACGAATGATAAAATGATTCAGTTGTGTTTTGTGATATCATTATTACAGAAAATTCGTTTGCAGATTTGCTCAGTTTTGTGCTTCAGTGAAAGAATACGATACAGTAAAACTATTAACTTGAAGCCATTATAATAGGAAAAAATTGTGAGACACCTGAAGTTTCAAGGCAAGCGAAATCAGGAAAATGAATCAGGTGGGGAATAGCCTAGATAAAAAGCTAGAAATGTGTATCTTGAAAAAATCTGTTGCCCTCTGGCTGTGCACAGACCACATGGATTCTTTTCAAAATGGGGCCATTAATATTCTCCATCAAGCACTTTAGCGTGACTCGGCACTGGACACGTCGGCAACTATGGGAAGTTATGTTACTGCTACTGTGCAAAGACGGTGTGCGAGGCACGGAGTCAGGTCAACGATTGATCCTAACACAAGGTTTGAGCCCCGTCGTTGGAGTAGTTCATAATCGGTCCCGGGCATGAAAAAAGGTGACGCTGCGAAATGAGTTCTGGACAACTTCACTTAGCTGAAATTGAACTGAGAAAAAGTGCAACTTTCACGCCTTTAGCAGACGCCCGTGAGTGATGTGCTGTTTACACCTCACTGTTGCGCGAGCACGAAGCGAGCATCCTTATCAAGCAGCAATCTCACTAAAGCTATGCTTCTGGCACACATGCCCGCATGGTCTGATCATTCCTGTTCAATAGCAGCAATCTGTAATTTGCCCTTTAGGTGCACAGATTTCTTGCCTGGGCAAATGGAGTTCAGTCAGGGAAGGAGGTAACACACAAACACCATGGCCTTGAATAAGCACATTTTATTGTATTGCACATGTAATTAGCTGTTTGACTTTTTATTGTTAGAATGGTGCTCTTACTGTCAAAGACATTGTTTCTTTGCAGACCAAAATGCACCACCTGCACATCTTATCAGGTGTGTGAACCCAAGCACACAATACCATGAGGATAAGACAACTGGCCGTCACAGCATCACGGTCTTGTATGAGAGACCTGAAGGTGTGTGTTAAGTCACTTCTAAAAGTATCATTAGTTGCCAAATGCTGCGATCATGCTGCAGGTCTTATTTACAGGAGCCGAGGGGCTGCAAGAGGCTTACTTGCAGCTACCTAAAGCATTCTGCCTGTTCTATTCTTTCTCTGAAGTTATTCTCGTTTCCCTCATACTGTCAACACAGTCAAAATAAAAATGAAGTAAAATATGGGTGCAAAGTGCCCTTTAATTGCATATTGTCGAAGTTATTAGATTGTACTGACAAGATCTGTTCTGTACATATCCAAGACCGATCTTGCAGTGCTGCTTTATGTGGCCCACTTCGCAACTATGCACAGTGTTTTCCTTGCATTCTTCATGGGTCTCCCCATGTCGTCTTTCTTGACAGTGCTGTTGTGATGTTTGTGTGCCCAGCTGAAATGGCCTACACGGTCTACCATCTACGCTTCATGTGCCTGAGTTCGTGCAATACAGGCATGAACCGGCGTGCTGTCAAGCTTGTCTGGACCCTTGAGCAAAAGTGAGTCAATATTGGCGATGCATGGGGCAGGGTTGTGATGTTTAGGTTAGCTGCCAGTCACTCTTGTCCTTAAAGAGAATGAAAAATCAAATTGTTATAACTCAACATCATCTGCAGTGGCAGCCTATCTTATGTACAGTGCAGAACGAAGACCTCCCCCTGCAATCTCCAATTACCCTTGTCCTGCGCCAACCGATTCTAACTTGCACCCGCGAATTTGTTAATTTCATCGCCCCACGTAGTCTTGTACCGTCCTCGACTGCATTTCCCTTCTCTTGGCACCCATTCTGTAACCCTAATCGTCCACCAGTTATCTAACACGCACATTAAATGACCTGCCCAGCTCCCATTTTTTTCTCTTAATGTCAACTAGAATATTGGCTGTACCCATTTGCTCTCTGATCCAAACCGCTCTCTTTCTCTTAACATTATGCATAGCATTCTTCGTTCCATCGCTCTTTACGCGCTCCTTGACTTGTTCTCAAGCTTGTGTGTCGGTCTCCGAGTTTCTGCCCCATATGTCAGCATCGGTAATACAGTCAAACCCGGCTATATCGAACTCGCAAAAAAACTCCTATCAGTTCGATATAGAGCATAATTCGATATAAGCCTGCTAAATAATTGGATGTCATAAAAGCACATACCATTTATAAAATCACTTGATTGACGAAACTAGCTTAGTTTCGCATAAATTAGTCTTGCATTTTCTTCTGCTTGGGCAATTTCGCTGCCTGCGACGCACGCACTTCCCCACATTGTTTAAGGAGTCGGAGGAGCTGAGGCTGCAACCTTCCGCATTCGCGCAGAAGCACCGGACTAATGTGAGTGCACCAATAACTTCGGAAGATGTGGGCAAAGGACCGTAGTTGCTTTCCTCAACATGCCTACTTTCATTTGTGCTCGGTATGATGTCGGCGATGTAGTCTTCGTTTCCGGGCTCTACCGTGGTCACACTCATCTCTGCACTCACAAACTCGTCCACCGTTGATTCGAATGTCCCGGAAATTTTGACAGCTCGCTCCAAACTTCGGCAACACCGGCAACGGCTTCGTCGCATTCATCAGAATTTACAGTCATCATCGAGCACGCGGAAACCGGCACGTATGAAGAACGCCTCGTACACGGCCGTGCGTACGCGTCGGGCGCCATGGGCACCGGGTTGCGAGTCTGGCCACTTTAGCCCTAATCGTGCCGAGAGTGCTCCTCGGAATCTTGCACGCGGCGGGGACATCGCGTTCGACGCGATTTATGATTTCTATCTTCACGACAAAAGGCGAATTCTGCCACTTCATCATGGCAACACTGCGGGAGAAGGCCCACAAGGCGCAAACACGATAAACCAGAGAAGCAGGCAGACAACTCGCACTTTCGCCATCTTGCACGAAGAGTGCACAAGAGCCTCTGATTGGCTGTCTGAGCAAGCGCTGTAGGCGGGCCAGGATCATTTTTTGCTGGGGAGTGTCGGTAGATAGTGATCTAAAGAAAGGAAGGACACTTTGATTCTGCAGCCCGTGAGGGAGCACGGCGAAGCGTTGTCAGGGGAGAGGGAGTGGGAAGTGAAAGATGATAGAGAAAGAGGGAGGATAATAGACTTCACTATGCGTGACACGGGGAGTGTCGACGGCTCGCCCGAACAGCCCGAGGCAGCGCGGTCGCAGTAGGGAGAGCGGTTGGATGGAGCCGCGCCGCCGGGTTTCCCCGCTACCGCGAGGGAAAGCCAACTTCCGGGGCACTTTTCCGCCGCTTGACGTTCGATATATCAGGAGTCACTGCAATATTTGTTCGATGTAAGTGTAATTTTTGCTATATATACTCATTGTAACTATACCGTGACCAGAAATTGTTCGATATATAGAATAATTCGATGTAAACGGGTTCAATATAGTCGGGTTCGACTGTATGCACTAATTGTACACCTTCCTTTTCAATGATAATGGTAAGCTTTCAGTCAGAAGCTGACAATGGTTGCCGTATGCGCTCCAACCCATTCTTATTCTTCTGTGAATTTCCTTCTCATGGTCAGGGTTCCCTGTGATTAATTGACCTAGGTAAACATATTCCTTCACTGACTCTAGAGGCTGACTGGCAATCCTGAACTCTTGTTCCCTTTCCTGACTATTCATGATTAGTGGTGCTTGACACCAGCAAAAGATGCAGCGGACGAGTGAGGCTGTACTAATCCCGGTACAAACAAATTAGGAAGGCCCACTAAGCTTTAACAAAGACACCCTCACCAGAACAGGAATTGGCCTCCCTGGTGCAGTATTCGGCCACTACCTCCCTCATGATTCCTACAATTACTGGCAGGTTTCAAGAAGGGATACTCTACAATGGATCACATTCACGTCATCAATCAGGTAAACGAGAAATCCGCAGAGTACAATCAGCCTCTCTATATGGCTTTCATAAATTACGAAAAGGCATTTGATTCAGTAGAGATACCAGCAGTCATAGAGGCACTACGTAATCAAGGAGTACAGGCCGCTTACATAAATATCTTGGAAAATATCAACAGTGATTCCACAGCTACCTTAATTCTCCACAGGAAAAGCAGGAAGATACCTTTAAAGAAAGGAGTCAGACAAGGAGACACAATCTCTCCAATGCTATTCACTGCGTGCTTGGAAGAAATATTCAAGCTATTAAACTAGGAAGGCTTAGGAGTAAGGATCGACGGCGAATATCTCGGCAACCTTTGGTTTGCAGATGACATTGTTCTTTTCAGCAACACTGGAAACGAGCTACAACAAATGATTGTGGACTTTAACAGAGAGAGTGTAAGAGTGTTATAAACTAGGGGTGTGTGAATGCTGAATAGTAGATTTCAAATCCACTATCAAATTGAATCAAGAAAGAAAAGCTGAATATTGAATCGAATATTATAAAATCTTTCACATAATTTAATGCTTCTAAATTTTGGGCAAAAATATACTGTGCTGCGCATGCTCAGAACTCTCATATCATTAGATAGCAAGAATCTGGCGAGTTATCAGTAACATAGTTCCATAGAAATTGTGGGGAGCACACGCGCCCATCTTCCCCCGCGTCGTCATGTCGAGAGCCGGCATAAACACGGGAGAGGCGCACTACGCCCACTCCTGATTCTCCCTCGCTCTCGCGATGCGCGCACCCTTTCTCCCCGACTCGCGGGCAGGTAGCTGACGACCGAGGAGGACATTCCCCTCGCCCAGGTAAAAATGTACAGAACAGTGTGACTGGGGGAGACCCGCTCTCTTGGGACGCCGGACACCTGCACCGCCTGGACGAAGCCACCTGCCGCGACCCGTGAGTGACTTCGTTCGCCTGACCCACCCAGGCAACGAGGCAAGCCTAGTTATTACTTTTACTGAGAGGACGTTCCTCTGCGAGTGTTTGTTATTGCTGGTAGCAATAAACGTTGTTGCAGTTGACGCTGCTGGTTGCCTTATTTGTTCGAACCCGACGTAGCTGCGATTCCCGCGCTACGAGTTGGGAGTACCACGAAGCGACTGCATGTGGCTAGTTCTGGAGCTCGCCTTCAGCCCTAGCCGCACGCAGAGTGGAACCCCCACAATATCAAGACATACAGTACGGCCTAGTGTTATAAAGGGAACACCAAACTAGTATGCCAACGCTCATTATAGCGCTTCTACTATATGAATGTCTGGAAAATATTTTTTTATCAATAGAATTTTTGTTCATTGAATCAGGCGCTTTCTTTTTTTACTCTGAAACTGATGAATTAGTGACGAGTTGTACTGAATACCTATAAGGTCCTCAGTTTAATAGTGTAACTGGGTTTTGCGGCAATATTTTATTTATTGCATAGAAAGTTTTGCTTTCCAGTTTAGTTTCCTTTTCCAAAATGCAGAAGGGCTATTCCAGCTTATTATGGCAGGTGGGTTATCTTAAGGCCAGTCTTTTTAACAGAAAAAGGACCTCGCATCATGTGACTCACGTTGCTGATGCCTACTGTAAAGAGCAGGCAACGTCTGCTCCATTTCATGGTGAGGTACGGTGTGATTTGCCACCTGTCAAATAGTCTACAATTTGCAGCGTCACGGCAAGTTCGCGCAACGCTTCCCCTTTTTTTGCGCCACTTCCTTCAACAGCCATTGCAGCGTTCACGTGTGGTGTGTTTGTGATACTTGCATCGGGCTTACGTTGGGGAGCACTCGCAGTGACAAAGTCTGCTAGCATGTCAACCAGGGCAGCGTGTCCGCAGCGTATTTGGCTGTCCTTTTGTGGCGAAAATGAAGTGAAGCACTCGCTTGGGAGGCATCGAGCAGGAGGGGCTCTGTGGCGCACGCGACATGTGGCACTGCATGGGTCTCTACACCGAATATATTGAATATTTGAGAAATTGAATAGTAGATATTCAATATGCAAATTGAAATATCTGAAATTCACTATTAGATTTGTGTTATTTGATATTCTCACACCCCTAGTCATAACCAATCATTGCTATAACTGGACTGCCGTAAAAAAAATCTGCCGAACATACCTTTGCAACTCCAAAGCCAAATTTGCCACTTGCACTTAAGACTGGACACAGAAATTAGGCTGTGAAAAATAAAATGTTTATTTATACCTCTAGACATGTGTCAAGCCTTAGGCATACTGAAGCAGCCTGTAATCTGCACTCGGGTTCACAACCATGGTGTGCATCGCGTCCAGCTGCTGCACAAACACTAGCGGAAATCTTTTAGCGTACGAGAAATCAACGATCGACGACAGCACACTTTGCGTGAACATCAGGGGTCAAAGATGGGACATTGTCAATCTCGTCATCACTGCCACCTCTGTCATTGCCGCCATTGCGCACGCCGTCGTCTGTTGTGACAGCGATCGCCTTGTCGGAAATCTCTTCGCACAACGAGGCAGCACTATATGCGCTCAGAAACTGCTTCATCGAAGCACCACCTGTTTCATTTGTCAGTAGCGACGTGCTCCCAGAGCTCGATAAACGGCAGCGGATCGCATCGTGTTGGTTTCACTATCATGGGGGTTCTCGCCCTGGCACACAAAGCCTGCCTTTCTGAAACAGTTGTTTATCATGGAAAAGGCTCCCTAACTCTTCTTCTGTTGATCGGCATGGCCACTAGTTCCAGCCTTCATGATTGTGGCGCACCCAGTTTTCAGAATAATCGACAGTGCGAGCTCTCTTTGAGTCTTGAAAATTTGCAGCTTTGTCTCAAGCAACATGGCTTGGTGCTTTGTAGGCGACATCTTCGACAAACTGCGCTGTCCACCCTGTCCACTGCTTTGTGTCGGCATAAACAAACGATGGAATTAAAAGCAGGAGACTACGGAGAGAAAAAAAAAAAAAAATCTTGTAACCACACAGAATGGTAGCACTTGCCTGGCAACAGAGAGTTGAAAAATTGGCTCATTCTTTAAACATACATACAGTGTCGTAAATATGCGGCGTCAACCATTTGGGACTTGTTCACAGCACCATATGTTCACGTCTTTGACCCTCAAAGGGGCTAAGTGATTATTGGGAAGCCGCAAGTAAATAATTTCTGGGGGTATTAGGCCAGTTTCAGAGGTTTCTGAAACGGCTTCACAGTTGCATGCTCGACGAAGCAGAAAAAAAAAAGGCATTTACTAAGCAATTCATGGTGTTGTTCACAAATTGGGTCTTTGGATTGTGCTTCTCATTGTTATTGACATGGTACTTACTTTTGCTGTTGTTTTACTGAGGAACTTTTTGCAATGCATAAGAGTGAGAGAGCACGTGTGGACTACCAGGCATATACTCAAGTTAATAAATTGCATGGATTGTTCAAAATGTATGCATTGGAGGAATAAAAGAGCAAGTACATTGTTCTTCAAGTTGTGCATACAAAGCGAGGAACCACGGCTTGCCGAGCACAGCATTGTCTGTGGTTAGCATGCATGTTAACCACGCACATTGCTGCTAACCACGCAGGTCACTTTTCATATTGATTATTCTAATGTAGAGTATATTGCAAGTTACTCTATTCCAATCTTTTATTTATGCTGAGTAGTGCCCACATGGTCTATTAAATGCTAGCGCTGAGGCAAAAATGAAGAAAACACATGTACACGACTGTATAGATAATTTCCAACAGGAAATATATTAATGTCTGCATGATGCATGTGATAGCTTGAATAATGCTAGAAAAATTTTTTGTGACCAACACAGTGTGTGAAAAAGAACTCTACTGACAAATTCGAAAATTCAAAGGTTCTTGTGTATCCAAACAAAAATGTGCGCATGGTGTCGACTGCTCTGTTAGTACATCTGTATCACTGCATGCATGCTACCACACAATTGAGGCTATGGTGTGGCAGTTTTAAAGTAAAGCACATTTGAAGCACATCTAGACAAGCACAGGCGAAAAACTTGCTGAAAAGCCCCAACTAAAATTTTGTATGATGAATAGATGACTGCACTGCAAATCAAGATCCAAGAGCGAATTTGGTAGGTGGTTTCTAGTTGCACACTCAATTTTTCTTCGCAAATGGCACAGGAAACAGTAATGCAGAATCAACAAGAGGTAGCAGTGCCACAGAAAAAGTGACATCGCATACTGTAAAGCCATTTTGCAGCAAAATATGTAAATGCAGCACCTCACACCGCTAATGGATGATACAAAATGATGGATGGATGCATGGTATGAGCGCCCCCTTTGAAATGGGGCTATGGGTTGTACCACCATGCTCGTTTTGTATTTATATATTGTTACATGAAGGACTAGTCCTTAAGACGAGCAACTATTTACAGGTTATATTTACAACAGTGGTTGCAGTGCTGACCGGTTAGATTCACAGCGCGAGCCTAGTTCGTTCCTCATCTTTTCTCGAGTGATGGCGCCCACGCGCCTCGTTCAAACAATCAAATACCACACGCGTGTAGCATAATCCCCCAGCGGTAGAAGCGACATCCCAGAGTGTCCAAATGTCATCACTGAGAGGGTGGTACTGCTTCAGTCGTGTAACGTGCATGATATCACTGGACTGGGAAGCAGATGGGGCATCAGGGGCGATCTCGTAGGTGACGGGAGTCACGGCACGAAGCACTTGGTATGGGCCTGTGTAACGACCCAGTATTTTTTCGGACAGGCCGACCTGACGCGACGGAGACCATAGAAGCACCAAAGAACCAGGCGGGAACTGCATGTCTCGGTGTCGCCGGTCGTACAAACGCCTTTGACTCTCTTGGGATTTCAGAAGGCGGTCACGGGCAATTTCCCTTGCGTGGGCACCACGGGCGATGGCGTCAAGTGCATATTCACTGGTTGGTTCCACGTGAACAGGGAAGGTTGTGTCGAGGGGCAGTGCTGGTTCTCGGGTGAACAGAAGGAAAAATGGGGAATAACCGGCTGTGTCGTTGCACGAGGAATTATTAGGGGCAAGCTCCACCACTGGAAAAGCAGATGCCACCGTCGGCGTGACGTGGCTTGAGGGATCACGTGGACATAGCAGCCGTGTCGGCTGCTTCGGAAGCACCGAAGCGAGCTGAAAACGAGTTTAAAGTCAGCCCTGACCTGCAGAAGACAGCTGCCATCCCGAAGTTCCAGCAGCCCATCCACAAGAAGGCAGTGCGTAGATTCCTTGGCATGTGTGCCTATTACAGGCGCTTTGTCAAGGACTTTTCACGCATTGCTGAGCCGCTGACACATCTACCGTAAATACTGGAATATAGGTCGAACTTCTTTTCAAAAAACCATTGCAAAAAGTCGACCCTCATCTTATATACCGGACATTTGCGGAAAAACTACGGAAATCTTGCAACAATGGACGGATAAAGTAAACAGCCGCCATCAGCAGCGGCGTGGCGTGGCGGCATTGTGGCTCCGTCACTTTGCGTTTCACAAAGTTATATTGGTTAAAGGCTGCTTTTTACATTTTGTTTAAAAATGAGCGGAAGCCGACGGCAATTCACCGTCGCCTTCAAGAAAAAGGCAGTTGAGTACGCGGAAGCCCACGGCAACCTGGCGGCACAGTGCGAATTTGGAATATCCGAAAAGAGCATTCGGTACTGGCGGAGACAGAAGCGGCTTTTAGTTGCTTACAGCAACCAAAAGAAAACGGCATTTCGTGGGTGGACTGCAGCGTATCCAGAACTGGAAAACGAGGTTGCGAAGTTTGTCCGGGAGCTGCGTGTAAGATGGCTGCCTGTGACTGCCGAACCCATCTGTTTGAAAGCGGTAGAGATCGCGCGCGCCTCTGGACTGACGAGGGCGCAATTCAAGGGCACGCCATCTTGGGTGCGACGATTCATGAAGAGGAAGGGCTTTGCACTACGGCGCCGTACTTCTGTGTGCCAGAAACTGCCCGAAGACTTCGAAGACAAGCTCATCGAGTTTCAGCGATATGTAATTTCTCTTCGGCAGCAACGCGAACTACATGATGGGACAGATTGGAAACGCTGACGAAACGCCAGTGTGGTTTGATATGCCCTCAAGCCGGACTGTTTCCGAGAAAGGAGCCAAGCAAATCGAGCTTCTAACAACGGGCAACGGGCACTCACGGTTCACTGTGATGCTCGCGTGCACAGCTGATGGGAAGAAGCTGCCCCCTTTCATCATTTTTAAAAGGAAAACATTGCCGAAAGAGGAACTCCCACGTGACGTCATCGTCCGGGTTAATAAAAAGGGTTTCATGAACGAATCGTTGATGCTGGAATGGGTCCGACTCGTCTGGAAGCGGCGACTTGGTGCTCTCTTTGAACGAGTGAGCATGCTCGTTCTTGACTCATTTCGAGGCCACCTCACAGCCAACGTAAAGCGGGTCCTGTGCGATGGCAAGACGGACCTCGTGGTTATCCCTGGTGGACTGACATCTGTGCTGCAGCTACTAGACGTGCTAAATAAGCCGTTTAGAGATAGAGTGCAGAGTGTCAGTGATGGCGTTGCGATAAGACTGCACCGATCCCATAACGACTGACATCGGTTCAGACCTCTGTAGGTGCGGACAGGTCAATGTGAGCCAAGACCGGTGGATTGGTGAGAATCGTGATAAGGCCTGAAAATGCGGCAGCCTGAGGGGAACCCCACGTAAAAGGCACATCTTTCTTCAGAAGTTCAGTGAGTGGTCGAGCGATTGCTGCGAAATCTTTCACGAACCGTCGGAAATAAGAACAGAGCCCCACAAAACTCCAGATGTCTTTGACAGACTGAAGTACAGGAAAAGCCGTTACTGCTCGAACCTTCTCCGGGTTTGGTTGTACTCCGGAAGCATCGACGAGATGGCCTAGCACTGTAATCTGTCGGTGCCTGAAGTGGCACTTGGATGAGTTTAATTGGAGCCCAGCCTTGCGGAAGACGTGAAGGATAGCTGCAACGCGCTCAAGGTGCATCTGAAATTTAGGAGAAAACACAAGGATGTCGTCGAGGTAACAAAGGCAAGTTGACCATTTGAAACCTTGAAGCAGAGAGTCGATCAATTGTTCGAACGTGGTGGGGGCATTGCATAAAACGAACGGCATGACCTTGAATTGGTAGAGGCCATTTAGAGTGACGAAAGCAGTCATTTCTTGGTCTTGCTTATCAACGGAAATCTGCCAATAATCAGATCGAAGGTCGATGGATGAAAAGTATTTGGCACCGTGAAGACAGTCAAGAGCGTCGTCGATTTGTGGTAAAGAGTAAGCATCCTATTTAGTCATTCGGTTTAGGTGGCAGTAATCAACGCAAAAACGCCACGTGCCATCTTTCTTTTTGACGAGCACGACCGGCGACGCCCAAGGACTTGACGAGGGCTCAACAAAGCCTCAGGCGAGCATCTTGTTTACTTCCTGCTGAATAACTTGCCGCTCTGCTGTGGACACGTGATACGGTTGGCGGTGAATGGGAACAGCATCACCAGTGTTTATCCAATGCTTAACATGGGACGTCTGACCAAGTGGTCGATTGTCAGTGTCAAATATACTGTGGTAGGAAAGCAAAAGGCGATATAGGGCGGCTGCTTGGTCAGGTGCGAGGTCCGCACTGACCATGGGACGTAATGGGTCGTCGAGGTTCAAGGCATCCTGCGGGTAATCAGGAGGATCTGGAGATGCTTCGGCTGCAAAAGCAATGACGAGGTCATCTGTCACTGACCGGAGCTCTATGTCTTCAGGTAACACTTGCTTCGTCAAGCCAAAATTGATAACAGGGAGACACATCCGATTAGCGGCAAGGGTTACAACGGAGTGTAGCACAGAAATGTCGCACCAGGAGGGCATCACGAATAGGTGCGACAACATAGTTGCCATCAGGCACGGTTGCCGTTAAGGCCAATTCGATGAAGGTTAGGGCTTTTGGAGGTAAGCGAACAAACGCTGTAGCGCAGTGGATGTTCGGTTGTTTGGGGCGAACGTCTGAAAGAAGAGGAAGTGTACAGGGTGGAACAGTCGATGAGGGCGGAATGCGTCGTCAGAAAGTCGAGCCCAAAGATTAGGTCATGAGGGCAATTGGTCAGCACGGTGTACTGGACTGGAACTTGGCGGCTAGCAATTCCTATGTGAGCAGTGCACATACCCCTGACGGCAACAGTGGCGCCATTGGTGACGCGTATGGCTTGAGTGATGGCAGGTGTAAGAACCTTTTTAAGGCGATGACATAGGTTAGCACTCATTGTGGATACTTCGGCTCCAGTATCAATTAATGCCGTCAATGGAACACCATCTACGTCTACTCCAATTAGGTTTGTGTTGGTGAGGAGCGTCAACAGAGGATTTGGACAAGACGAACGTGATGCAGCAATACCTCCAAGAGCTGCATGGCCTAGTTTTCCGTCCGTCAGTTTGGCGAGGAAAAGCAGCGTGGTTGGGGTGACGGGGAGTGACGGCGTTGAGGCAATGGCGACCGCACGGAGGGGTGGCTGTCAGGTGCAGTAGGGTACAGACGGTGAGGTGAATAATGGCGAGCGTCATCGCATGGGCGAGGAGCAGGGAATGAGCTCCAGTACGGTGGCATCCAGATGTTGCGGCAGTGGTGGGATACGTGACCAACACCGCGCGGTGGCAGCGGAAGCAGATCGGTTTGTCGTCCGGAATTCGCCATTCAGCAGGATTGCGTGGTCTGGGAGCGAAATACTGGTCATTACAGGTTGTGGACATGGGAATGGGTGCCGTATCAGGTCAGGCGACGGAGCATGCGGTCGGGATGCCAACGTTTCCAATGTCTTGCCGCACAACTGCTTCAATAAAGGAAATAGTGGGGGCCGCTTGGTCAAAGGTACTGTCAGGGGGTCATGGATGAAGGCGGGCCAGACTCGCCGCTTCAATCTCACGGCTAACGATACGCGCGATGTTCTCTTGAAATGGTGGCGGTAAGAGCGGAGCAAGAGGACGTGGCAGGGGTCTTTGGGAGCCGGGAAAACTGTGGGACGACCAGCGGCTTTTGGCTACTTCGAAGCGGCGGCATTCTTTGACGATGGCGTCGATGGTAGAAACGTCATTATATACGAGCAAATTGAAGGTGTCGTCTGCAATGCCTTTTAGGATATGGCCCACCTTGTCAACCTCGGTCATGTGCTCGTCGACTTTCCGGCAAAGCGCGAGCACTTCCTGTATGTAGGAGACATACGATTCGGTCGACGACTGGACACGGGTGGCAAGCTCTTTTCGTACAGCCTGTTGGCGACCGGACGGGTTGCCAAAGGTCGTGAAGCCGCTCTTTGAAAATGTCCCAGCTGGAGAGCTTGATCTCATGGGTGTGAAACCAGACATGTGGTGTCCCGTCCAGATAAAAGAACATATTGGCAAGCATGATGGTAGGGTCCCAGTGGTGGCTTTGGCTAACACACTCATACATGCTGAGCCAGTTGTCGACGTCAATGTCATTTTGGGAGGACAATGTCCCAGGATCACGAAGACTAGGAACCGTAATGTACGTTGTGGCTGGTGCCGCAGGTGTAGGTGGCGACGGGGTGGTTCCACCGGAAGCCATGGCTGAGAAGACGACGGTGCGGCCGCTTCGGAGCTCCATAGCCAGGTCGGAGAACGTTCCACCTCCACCGTAATGTTACGCGAAGGACGAGTCAGTAAGACGAGCAACTATTTACAGGTTATATTTACAACAGCGGTCGCAGCGCAAGCCCAGTTCGTTCTTCCTCCTCTTTTCTCGAGTGATGGCGCCTGCGCACCTCGTTCAAACAATCAAATACCACTTGCATGTAGCAATATATATATGAGCAGATCAAAAAAGTTTGTGGTCTCCATAATTTTCTGCCCCCAAATTTCCAATTGCCTTTTAATAATGTGTGTTGCAGACATGTTTAGTTTTTCCCTCCTATCCCTAAACCCAAGGGCTTCAAGGACCCATCACTGCTTCACTCTGGCGAAAAAAGGAAATGCAAACAGAGTCGTCGTTCGCTTGCTCTGTAGTCAAACAGTACCATTGAGACACCTGTGTATTCTTCCACTGTGATTGTGGGCGACATAGATGCGAAGCAGCTGGTGCTATCTTGTGGCATGCTGGACCAACTCTCGATGCTCTTCGTGGCTTTCGGAATTGGCGTGCAAGAAGGACATGCTATGTAGTAATGGCGGCAGATACGTACTCGCACGGGCAAACATTTTGCTCTGTCTTGGCCTCATTCGTTGAGATGAAACTTAGCAATGCTAATGTCAAGCTGTCTGCACTAAAAGCGGTGTCCTGAAGGCAAAATTTTTATTGTTGTATTCGATATGTGGTCATAACCTCTCGTTACAGTTGAACCTCGCAATAACGAAATCGGCGGGGAAGCGAAAAACTTCGCTTTCGCAAGAATTTCGTCGTTGCGAAAAGAGACAGCACAGATAGGCAACGCATCGCAGAACAAAACTTTACTGTCATGATTCCGTTAGCCTACCTTGGCAAGCTTTGCTCGAGGATATAGAACTGCATTGCCAACAGTACAAGGTGCGCCACGTGCGTCAACCAGCGGTGGCAGTACTGCCATGGCGTAGTATTCTCGGTCAATTTCTTTCGGAGATGCGATCCCTTTTGCGAGATTTTGCATAACTCGGCAACGGACGCAGAGCATCAGCGCATGCAGCAGCATTTCTCTACCGCACGCTGTTGCCCGCAGGCGCCGACACGTCCGGTGCCGAGTGCGAAAGTGATTGTATCTTGTGTACGCGAAGGCAAACGAATGAAATAATGGCCCTTTCGCGCAAATCTACGTCCGGCGCCGAATACGTACACGATGCTTGTCGGGTGGCACCAAACCAGTGTGCTTGAAGTAAGGAATACGTATACCCGGACGATCGCTCAATCATGGCCCGATGCGTGACACTCCATATGCCGCGACCGCCTTCTCAAGCGCCATAAACAATACCACGGTAGGTGGGATGTGGATTTCTTTTTTTTTGCTGTATTTTTCTCACCGAGGCGCACATTACGCAGTGCACTGCCGCGGTCGGGGATTGTTGACTGAAACGCCCATCCAGTTTGCGTTCAGTTTCACCTCACGCGATTGGCCTAGGCCTCGCCAAGTCATCAGCAGCAGGGAATGTAAACTGAACGCGCGTTTCTAACAAGGATCTATGATCTCGCCTAGTAGGCGTGCAAACACTGTCGTCACATGTCGGTAGCAACGTGCGTGCCGCTCATGGTGCCGCTTCAAACAAACGATCAACAAACAAGATGGCGGCCATGACGTGTTTCCCGCACACTGATTGCTTCTGGCTCCCACACGAGTGTAATGTGGTGGCATTTTACACAATTTTAGTGCAATACAATCACATTTTAGTACATTTTGGAGCCTGCTAGCCTTACGCAATATGCTGAGTTACGTTCCAACAAATTTCGTTGATGCGGGATTGCAGTACGGCGATATTTCTTTGCCGAGAGGTACGAAATGCATTGAATCCAATGGGCGTTCGCAGGGGATATGAAAATGTTTCATTGCCGCGAGAATTTCATTGTGGTATTTCGTTATCACGGATTCCGACTGTATATATGTGGTATTGCTATAAGTGGACTGCATTGTATAATGCAGTCTAGCAACATGGAAGCGTGATGAATTTTTGGGCGCAAGTTATGCATGTCTGTGTTGGTGGTGTGAAGCTTTAGGCGCTGCCTTTCATGTTGGAGTGGCTTACAGCCATGTCAGTAAAAGCAAGCATGTGAACAAGCATGTAGTAGAGCTCCCTCATAAATCAGTTCCATGTTGTCTGCATGCTGGTTGAATGCACCATTCAATACAGTGCATGCTGCAGCCAAGTGGCATGAATCGGTGACTACTTTCAAATGTGGGCTGGGTGACAACCATTAACAGCCTTTTTTGCAGAGGAAACAAATGATATGTTGCTATAGCTTATTGTAGTTAATTGCCCACTGTTTAAAAGGCTGGGACACAGCAAAAGGAAACACAGACATTCCTTTTGTCATGCCCCTTTTTGATGTTCATAACATGCATTCTTACTGACTTGCCCAAATGCACTTTTTGGTCATTGTAAATGAGTATAATATCAAATTTATTCAAAATGTGTTCCCCTGTAGACCGTTGTTGTGATGGCAGTTGAAAATTAACTTGCTATATGATGGTTTGTTAAGTTTTACATTCTTGGTGTCTGCAGTTCGCTGCTTTAGGTAGAAGAAAACGCATTAACAAAAGATCCAAGCCGACATTCCAACACTAAAGTGTGAGGCTGAGAAAAAAAGAAATGCTTGAATGTTTTTGAAACTGATTTAGTAATAGTTTTAGGTACAATCATTTTTATTTTCCCAGGTATTCTTTTACTGGGCTGCTTGATTTTTTGGGCAGGTGCAGTAATATGATTAAACGCGTGTTGGGGCCTCCGTTAAGCAGGATGAGAAAGGATGATGGGTGCACGTCACTGCGCTTGTTTCAGTTGGATCTCAAGCTTCCGTGGCTCTTTCCGTGCCTCATATCAAACCTTAGCCTTTCTCTCAGGTTTGTCGAAAAAGCAGTCCATGGTAGTGAGAAATTTTGTTTGAAAAATTGTAGCACGGCTTTTGAAGTTGCAATTTGTGGTAGCTTTTCTCTATTCAAGTACATAGGGCTTTGTCTGGACCAGCAGCAGTTCAATTTATCTGTCAAGTCGAATTAAGAGATTTCAGATTGTCGGGATTTCACTGTATTGACGCTTCAAATATATGAGGTTCTAGGGTAAAAAATTAGCAAAAAAGTTGAATACTTTTTTATATCAAGAATATTGTTACAGAACTTGTTGCTGGGCGAGTTGGTTGAGATCTAATGAATACGTTATTGCGCCAAAAGGAAATAAAGACTTAGGAGGGAGAGTAAGAAACAACAGGTAGAGCGCTGAACATCAACTGGTCTTATTCTTACAGCAGAGCAGGGAGAATCACCAAATGCGCATGCATACATCAGTGTTGTCTAGACTAATTACTGGAAGTTTTTAACCGCTGCATCTCGTCAGACAGAAAAACAGTCGTATCACTAATACAACTCGTGCCTCTCTCTTTTATGTGATATGCCTCCAAATGTTTTCTCGCTAACATATCATCACTCCCTCCAAGTATCTTAACCTCATGCAGTAGTGGCTGGCATCTGCCTCCCAAGGAAACGGGGCAGCACAAGATTGGAAAAAGTGTGTTTAAAGAAGTCGTTAAAGTATGTGTGTTGACCTCTTCTGGCAGCCCAAGCTGCTATAAACAAGTTTAGTCAGATTCCTGAAGCAGGAATGCCTGTGGGAATTTTACAGATTTTAATGTTCACAGGTTGGTAGGTATGTAAATGCTACCTGGTACTGCCTGTTATCTATTCCACATTCCCACCAGGTACATATTCCCGAGCTTCCACTGTAATCTTCTCCACTCCTGTTGCAGTGGCAGCATCATTGGCAGGCAGGTAATCGACCTCAAGGTGTGTGCCTGTCCTGGAAGGGATCGCAAGAATGAGGAAAAGATGGCTGCCAGAGAGATGAACAACAGCCTCTTGGGACTGGTGACGGGAGGTGCAGCACCCCATCCTGTAGCCAATCACCCTTCCCACCAACCTGTCAACACTGCGCTGAGCCAGACACGACCTCAGAAGAGAGGTGAGTGATGCTCCGGCTGTCACTACATTGTAGCAGATGTTCCAAAAGTGCATGCCCAATGAAATCTGTGTCAATACCTTGGCACAGTACAGTCATCACAGCTGCTGCACTATCAAAGACCTAATCCATTATTATACAGCAGAACCTCCATGGTACAATCCCGTTTCGAACCATTTCCTGGCACCAACATTTACGATCGAAAACACTAAAAATGATCTAATGCAGTTATGTTTATTTTTTACCATTTGATACATTCCCGGAGAACATTATCTTTCCTCACCAGAGCTCAGTACATTGCCAAACTGCGTTAATAGGATGCATTTTTTGGGCTCTAGATCCACTGTAAGCAAGAAGAGGCACAAGGCATGTGCATTTGACAACACTAGCCGCCCATTGCAGTATCTTCCCACAGTACTCACCCACCCGTGTCACGTGGAAACGCTGGCACTCGCTCAATTTCCTATTTCGGTACCAGCAAATCTCCTCGTGGGTCATGGCACGTCACATTCATCTCCAACTACTATCACCTGAAACATACCCTATTGTGGTAGTATTTTCATCCATATGTTCTACAGCGGGTGTGGCGTACTGCCATTGGAAGTGTATCTTGCACACTTTTAATAAGCAGTAACCCAAATTCGCCACCATTCCACCTTTCCCTGCTACAGGCAGTGCGAAGTGAGCACCGTGTTTCACTCTCGCGGCATCGTATGCCAGCGTACACCACCAGTTCGACTAGGTTTTGGTTTCCTGTCCCCGTGATTTTCGCGTTCACGATGACGAATGTTGGCGCCGGGAAAGCCTACAAAACGGGATTGTATCAGTGAGCTTCTGCTGTATTCACACGACCGCTTATCAGAAAAGGGAAAGTAACAGTGCAGCATTAATGTGCCTTGCGCATTTACTCGCTCTATTTCTGGCAACAGGGTTAATGTCTGTGGCCACTGTCATCACTGGAGGCATTGCGGGAGCCCCAGCAAAGATCAGGAAGACAGAGCCAGAGTCCGAGGGGGAGTACACACTAACGGTGAGTGACCAGCAGCTGTGCAAGTACATTTGAGCCCGTTTATAATGAACTCGAGTGTTATGCTGCAACCGTTCGTTAGATCCCAATGTACTTAATAAGTGGACTGCTCAGAAAGATAAAAAGGAAAACGCCAGTCACCAGCTGAAGGCACGATGAAAATTTCGAAAAATAAAGTCAGTTATAGCAGCTTTCCTAATAACTGATAACGGTGGTCTTAAATTTATCACATGGAGAAACGCTTAACACTATAGCTCTTGACAAAGACAAGCCACAAAGCTGGAACCAAGCTGGAACCCAATCTAATCCATGACGGCTAGGGGAAATTCATTTTTCCTCCGCCATTCTCAGGTGTTTTCTTTATCACATATGGAAACATTAGCAAAAAATATGAGGTAGAAGTGGAGAAAATAGCACTTCTTTAGTGTGCTCTCGACAAGAATTGGGTAGAAAATTGGGGCTTCAGGACATGCCATCACACTGCAGATGATGTGGCTTTTGTTCAACGCAATGGATGCAATCCTGGTAAGATCTTAAAGCCTTTACGACCTTGATATGGTCGTAAAGAGGAGCGATAAGGGAAGAGACTTAAGGTGGCCACAGCACCATATTTCACCATGCAAAAGTAAAAGTAACAGCTGCAAGTGAAAAAGGGGTAAAAATGGGGTAAAAAACTAGTATGTTCATTGCTGCGGCCACCATCGTGGATTTCCAATTTTATCCATATCTAGGCATCACTGCAATCACGCAGAAGATGCAATCATTCGAAGAACAGTCTCTGCACTTCCTGAAAAGGTGGAAGTTTGCAGCACAGCGTGGTGTACGTTATCGTGGCACATTTTCTTGCTATGTTGAGTGTGTTCTGCATTGTAAGAAAATTGCTCTGAAATCTACTACAGACATAACATTTACAAAATGTCCGACTTATTTTGTTCCAAAAAGCTACTGCATCATATGCAGTAAAAAAAACTAGAAAGTGAGCATAAAAGAAGTTTAAAACATGCAGTAACGTGAAGTGCACTTTTGTATTTCTTGCACTCTGAATGCCTCTTGGACTTTTGAACTTGGCCCTCGAAAACTAAGCATAACATCGGAGGTTTCCGCTTCAGAGTTTTCGATGCTGTGTGCTAAAAAAAAATGAGCCCACTCTGAAGCCTGTATGTTTTCTTGTTTTTGTTTTTTCCTCCCAAGTCTTGCATTCTGGTTGCAATGGCTACAACGACAGACTCTGGCGAGCAGGAAGCTTTCCATTGTTTTACAAAGAACTTCTGCTGAAAGTGTAGACAACTATGTCCATCTGGTGTGTGACACCCACAACAAATAGAAAATAGCCTGCGATGTGCTGGCACCTACCGTATTTACTTGCATAATGATCGCACCCCTGAATTTTGTCGTCAAAATTAAATTTTTGTTCTTTCCCATGTAATGATCGCACCCCGAACTTTGCCACAGCGATATGTCGTGTGCCAAGTCTAGCTATTGATGATCGCGCTTACCATCTTTCAAATGCTGTCGAATGCTACGTGAACGACTCTTCAAGACATACCAAGCGGTCTGCACGCACCAAACATTCTTAAGCAGATGCCCCATTTCATTCCTTTCATCGCTTTCCGCACTTCCATGAAAAAAAAAAAGCTACAACCAAACTTGCCTTGACTTTATTATTTGTAGACTTTATAATGGTTGTAGTCAACAACAAAAAAAGGTGCCTTTCGATTTTTCTCTTCTGCGCTCGTGGGCACGCAACAAATCGCAAGCGGCAACGACAGTAGCTACGTTTACACTGATACGTTAGAAGTGTACACTGTTCATACTCTGACGCCTGTAACACAGCTAAGATATTCGCCCACCCTAAGCGGAAACGTTCCGTATTAGGATAGTGAAGAGAAATGCCGCAGTTTCCGCAGCATGCCCGCCATGTGTTTCTATGTCACTGGCAGCTAAGTGCGCCCATCTCTGTTTCTGTCCCCTCAAAGTGGACATGGCTGTTATTGTCGCAAACTTGCCAATAGTATTCATTACTGATATGGAATAAACTGTTTCAATGCACGTAATGTGCTCATGAGAAGAAGAAAAACAAAATCGCGTTTGGCTTGCTCTGCTGGTTGCCATATTGGTTTTGGTGTCCCGCACTGGTACAGCGGCAGCCGCCTGTTTGTTGACCTGTTGTCATCCCACAGCAAATGCGGGATGAAAAATAACTTTTTTTTCTCTTTTTGTGGAAAATTTAACCCGGATAATGATTGCACCCCTGAATTTTTTTTTTTTTTTTTTTTACAATAAAGTGTGATCATTATGAAAGTAAATATGGTATCAAAAATAGCCAGAAACAGTCATTTATTTAGCGGCTGGTGGATCGCTGGCTGTGGAAGCAAATGGGTTAGGTTAGCAAGAACCACCGAGGATAGGTGCTTGGTTCCTCGAGGTGACGTTAGTAACAATATTGTACACGTAAGTTACAATACCTTATTATTTTATTTTTACATAGCACTACGCGATTGCCTTTACTTGTAGCTGTTTAGTCTGACAAAGCATCCACCTTCCACCCTCTTGTTTCTTTGTATGCAGTGCTCCAACAAGAAGATCTACAAAATTCTCAAATTTCTTCGTGACTCAACTATGCTGTACAGCACAATGAACCCAACCGCCTTGAGGTGAGTACTAGCATTGATGCTTTAATTTTTAGAAACATTTGTTGGTCTATATTTGGCTGAGCCGGTCATTTGCAAGCTATCATAGTTGTGCACACATGTTCTGTAAGACTTGCAGATTAGTCAAATGTACTAATTGCTGCTATAGCACTGATCTCGCCAGCAGTAATTTAAAGTGGTAGGTTACTGCTCCAAAATTCCCATAGCATTACAGTTACTGAAGATAGGCTTTCTGAGAATATGATGGAAAAATAGGATTGCACTGGCACCATTATTGCGGAAATACGGAACCAGCTTCTGACTGTACTATGACTCGTTCATACATTGTTCTTGAGCATGAAAGAAAAGGAAGCTGACCTGAAGCTACCCTTTTCTCTTTGCTTCTTTCACCCCATCCCCTTCTTAAATGAATATTTTGGTACATACTAAGACATCTTGGGTACTAGGCACGAACACACACAGAAACAAGAAAGGAGACGGGACAGAGCACCTCCCGTCTCCTTTCTTGTTTCTGCGTGTGTTCGCGCCTAGTACCCAAGATGAATTGTGGCCAACTCGCCCAACAATATGTCCTTTTAATACTAAGACATAATAATAAAAAAGCGTGTGGCATTTAATACTGAAAACACTTCAGCTACTTTGTGAAGTTGTTGCTACTGGTGCTAGCTGATCATACATACACCACTCTGCTGTTGATGCAATTTGTTGTGAGTGTGTGGCGCCTTGTCTGTGTTGTCCTCTTGACTCATCACGGGTGGTAGTCTGGCAAAGCATGACCTCTGATATCTTTGGCACTGCTTAGGACTGTTGCACTGTGCTGGCATGGGGACTATGTATAATTTCACTCGCCTTTCTCAGAAAATCTGGTCTTGTAATTTTGCAAGTGCCATAGTTGCCCCCTGTGCAGAATTGACATTAAAAAATCATCAAGACCATAAACTTATCAATTTACCCAAATTTCGTGTTTGCCTTTAATGCCCTTTTAACAGTGGTATTTCCTATGAAGTGGCGCTTACTCTGTGGCGGCACACAGGCATAGACAACAAGGTGTAATTCAGACGAGACATGCAATCAACGCAATCTCGACCCTTTGGAGTATGGTGGTGCCATGTGGATCGGGCACTTGCAAATACCGTATTTACTCGCATAATGATCGCACTTTTTTGTAAAAAAATTGACGCAAATTCAGGGGTGCGATCATTACGCGGGTTAAATTTCCCGCGAAAAGGAAACAATTTTTTTTCATCCCGCGTTTGCTGCGGGATGCGGGTGCGGGACATCAAAACAAAAATGTGCGCCGGCGGAGCAACCCAAATGCGCCGAATGCGTATTTTTTTTTTCTCGTGAGTACATTATGTGCATTGAAACAGTTTCTTCCGTATCAGTGATGAATAATATCATTAATATCGGCAAGTTTGCGACAATACCATAGCCATGTCCACTTTGAGGGGACAGAAACAGATGGGTGCGTTTAGCTGCCAGTGACATAGAAATCCAGGGCCGGCGTGCTGTGGAAACTGCGGCATCTGTCTTCAGTACTATCCTAATACGGCACGTTTCCACTAAGGGTGGGCAAATATCTTAGCTGTGTTAGAAGCGTCGGCGTATGAATATGGTACACTTTTAACGTATCAGTGTAAACGTGGCTACTTTCATTGCCGCTCGCGATTTGTTGCGTGCCCACGAGTGCAGATGAAAAGAATCGAAAGGCGCCTTTTTTGTTTTTGTTGACAGCAACCATTATAAAGCCTAACCATAATAAAGGCAAGTTTGGTTGTACCTATATTTGTCGTGAAAGTGTGGAAAGTGATGAAAGTAATAAAATGAGGCATCTACTTAAGAATGTTTGGTGCATGCAGACCGCTTGGCTTGTCTTGAAGAGTCGTTCGCATAGCATTCGACAGATGGTAAGCGCGATCATTATTAGCTAGACTTGGCACACGACATATCGCTGCGGCAAGTTTGGGGTGCGATCATTACACAGGAAATAAAAGAAATCAAATTTGGACGGCAAAATTCAGGGGTGCAATCATTACGCGAGTGCGATCATTAGTGCGAGTAAATACGGTACATCGTTTCATGCACTGTAAATTTTACATAAAAATTTTATAATTAGCTACTCGATTGTTCTGAAAAATATATGGAATAAACTCTACACCTATGTACGCGCTACATATAAATGCTTGCTTTTACATAATGTTTTGAGTATTTTTAAGGTTACAACAATGAGTCTTAGCAACGTAGCTGCACCTTTGCATTTGCCACTTTTATCGTCCAGCTTTTCTTCTAGATTTAGTATACTAACTCTATGCCTGTCGCCATCTTAAAAAACTACTCAATAGGAAAATGCCAACATGCGTCTCGGGTCGCTCAGGACCCACCAGCTCCTCTTCACCAGCCATCTGCATCGTCGCACACAAAATGGTGAATGATCTTTATTGCCCTCCACTTCCGGGCTCGCAGCCAACCAGGGTTGCCAGCCAAGAGCGGTGGATGCAGCTATGTCCAACTATATGCATACATCTTCCCTCCTTTTAACAGCAGTAAAAACTCATGATTGGCCAAGTCGCAGTCACACACCCCGCACACCTTTCACAGAAGAGATGTCACAAGGACCACTTATTCAGACATTGGTCTTCCCCGTTCACTGAACTACATCGCTGAGCACAGCAGCGTCAGTGTCAGGCAAGCTGCTGGAAGTTTCGTCGTAGGACAGCCTTGCTGGTGGCCTTGGCTGCCTGGCTGATCTACGTTCTACCACATCGGGTGACGGTGACTGCGCAGCGGGAGCTTGTTGTTGAGGCTGTGAAACTGTAGGTGATCCATCCGATGAGCAGTAGGATCTGGATTTCCTTTCTGGGTTTTTGAAACAATCCATTGTTTCACCACAATTGTCAGTAAATACGGGTTTGTGCTGTTCCTCGGTTGACAGCAGATGCTGCCTGTTCCTACGGAGCTTGGTTCCGTCTTCCGTGACCACAGTGTGCGACCGTGGTGCTACCTGCTGCTGTACTTCTGCCTTAATTTTCCATCCACGCTTATCACGAACTCATACGACGTCCCCTTTCTTCAAGACAGGGAGCAGACATCTTCGCTTTGATTGGTTTCGCTTCCATACTCCATACGTCTTGAGGACCATCCACTGCAAAGTCCGGTAACCGTGTTCTCATGCAGCGGCCCATGAGAAGCTCACTCAGGCACCTTCCATCTTCAAGAGGAGTGACTCTGTAGTTTAGCAGGCCCAACCAGAAGCATTCCTTTCCACTCAATGTCTTTTGTAGTAACCGCTTAGCAATTTGTACACCTTTCTCAGCCAAGCCATTTGACCGGGGAAGTCGCGGACTGGATGTTGTGTGATGGAATTCAAAGGCATTTTGCAAATTTTCCGAATTCATAGCAAGCGAATTGCAGACCATTGTCTATGACAACCTCCAATGGAATGCCATGTCTGCTAAACATGCTGCCCAACACATCAACAATTTCTGGGCATTAGTGCTTCGCTGACGCTTAACTTCTAGGAAGTTTGAGAATGCGTCATACACCACAAGGTAGTGCTGCCTGTTAAATTGGAAGAGGTCTATTCCCACACGATCCCACGGTCATGCTGATACTTCGCGGGGCAAAAGGGGTTCGCACGTCTGACGATGTATGAAGTTTTTGCAGACGCTGCATGACCTGATCAAAGCTTCTATATCACTGGCCATACCAGGCCAGAAGACCAGTGCCCTTGCTGTAGCTTTGCAGATGTAGTCTGCAAAGCTGATACTGATACACTGATACACCATTAGGCGTAAGAAAAATTTTGCAGCCTTGGTGGCATTTCTCCAATTTCTTTGGCAGGGATGGCAATGAGCGACTTATGGTTAGTCTCTGCAACAAACCGACGACCATATGTGAAATTTTTCACACCCGAACACAATTCCCAGTTCTTTCTTTTCAATTTGTGAGTAGTGTCCCTCAGCTTCTGACAGTGCTCTGGAAGCGTGCGCTACCGGGCGCCAGCCGTCATTATGCTTTTTAAGTAAAACTTCCCCCAGACTGTGCAATGATGCATCGGTTGACAACCTTGTATCTCTTGATTCGTCAAAAATGGCCAGGAGTGGTGCTTTAGTCAGAATTGCCTCGAGTTCTTGCTATTCTTGTTCAAAAGGATTTGACCACTCAGAGATACTGTCACTCTTGATCAGTGAGTGCAGTGATGCAGTTCTAGCTGACAAGTTTGGGATGTACTTGCCAAAATAATTTATCAAGCCTAGAAACCTGAGGACAGCTGTTTTGTCTTCTGGCGGGGGAAAATCTCTCGCCGCCGCCACAGGCTTGTCACATGGCCTTATCCCACTTTTACCAATAACGTCGCCCAGGAATACAATTTCTGAGAGCCCAAACTGACACTTTTCGAGATTCAATGCAACATTCCACGCTTCAGTCGAGCTAAGTCGGTACGCAGTCGCTGATCATGCTCTTGTCTCGTTCATCCCCAAACTCGGATGTCATTCATATATACTTTTGTTCCCACTAGGTCTTCGCACATCTCGCTCATGGTTTTCTGAAACACCTCAGGCGCAGAACTAATTCCGAAGGGTAGCCGCAAGTACTGGTACTGACCGAATGGCGTTGTGACCGTACTTATCTTTGACGTGGCCTCATGCAACAGAATTTGTTGGAACCCAGAATTTGCATTGAGTTTCAAAAAGTAAGATGCACCAGCTAGTTTCGCTTGGATTTCCTCGCATTTAGGCAGTTAGAAATGTTCATGTTTCAAGTTAGCGTTGTGTCGCGGTGCAATGACAAGACCACTCACTCAACCTTGAACACGTCACATAATCCCCACTGCAACTAGGCGGTCCAGTTCCTTTCATAATGCGTCTCTCAAGAACTGCTCAAACGGTTCACCTTCCTCCTGAACGCGTATGCGGAAAACATAGTGTTCGTAGGTTTCGTCCTTCTTTGGCATACAGTAATCTTCAAACCTTTTGAAGATTGCATCATACGTAGCTTTTGACGTGTCTTCAAATGTGTTATACACATCCTGAGCCTCCTCACCAGCAACATGGAGAAGCAGGGATCTTCTGAGCGTCTGTGTGTCCATCAGCACTTTCTGTCGCCTTGACGAACAACTCGGAATCATTGTCGAAACAGCCTCCAGGGTCAGGGGAGGTATTCTGTAAGAGTCCACCTAGTGGACATGTCCATTTCTTCAGCTGCTGAAGTGCTGATTGGTTGTGGTGCCTGGTTGATGCGGATGCGCAGCCTAGTCCAGCCAGTCACAACTGTTCTCTGTGACGTTGCCTCATAGTACAAGCTCTGTGGGTGGCTTCAAAAACTCCATTCCACGGGCTGGTACTGTGGCCCATCTGCCAAAAAAAAATTACCAAACCACTTCTGACACCATGTATCAACGCACACAAGATGGCGAATTATCTTTATTGCCCTCCAGATCCTAGCTCGCAGCCAATCTAGCCAGTGCAGTTATGTCCAGCTATATACATAGGATACAGCGCATCACTGTTTCATGCAGCAACAATTCATGCCAAGTGGTCACTCAAAACTTCCCATCAAAATGCCCTTCTCGAAGAAGCTGTTGACCCAGGCTGAATTTGAAGAGTGCAAATGTAAGCTTGGCGAAGCCGCAGAAACAGTGGAAGTCTCGGGTCATATGGGCCCCACCAGCTTGGCACTCGTCGATGTCTCATGCTGCAGATTTGTGCTGCATAAATATCAACTGCCATTGAGTCTATCAAGCTTTTTGTGACTTCGGATTGTATGTTTTCCCAGTTAGTATGTACATTCTTTCTCGTTTTTTTTTTTTTTTTCACAACCACGTATGTATGAGGTTCTACTGTAAAATCTGGAGTGCATTAAATTTGAGTAAACATTGCTTTCTACTGTGAATCCATAAAAAATATGTGTGCTTTAGAGTTATGTAAACAATACCATATTAAGCAAGTGTGTTTTTTTTTCTCCCGGAAGAAACAATGCTGGAAAAAATCGCCAGGCAGCATGTATGTTGCCACAAAAAATTGTATCAGTCGTTTTGAAATGCCCTTTACAACATAATGAAATGTACTTGGCCATAAAGGAAATATTTTAAAAAATTCTTAATTGATCTCAGTTAATTAACTTCTTAAGTGCAATATAAAAGATATTATAAGGAGTGCCACATGACTGCAAACCATATGTTGTTGGTATCATTTAGTTGCGACTAACCACTTTTTTAGATCATTGGTTCAAGTTACGTGAAACACCCTGCATAAGTGTAAAATGTTCTGAAGTTCAATGAAGCCATTATTTCACATGCAGGCATACCCGGAACCACAATAACACATTCTAGTCATTTTGAACATGTTCAAATGTATGCTAGTGTAACTTTAGCCACTGCCATTAATTAGCTTGGTGACACCATGCTCTAATGTCATAGCACTAGATGTGCGTTCTGCATATCTATACATAAACTTTCATTCCACGAGCATGACCTTCAAGGCCTGATAAAGAATTCTTGAAGTGAAGAGTCTGATGCAAGCAATAGTATATACCTTTTTGTTTTTAACAAAAAAGTAAAATGGAGACACTGGAGCTTAAAAGAGCACTAGTTACTGCAGGACTAGGCAAGCCACTTGAGGGGAAAAAGACCCCAGGTTTGCTTTTAACAAGTGAAGTCAACGTTTCTGGATTTAGATAAACATGCCAACTACACTAAAGCTAGTTCTAGAAGAAACTCTTAAAACTAGCACTTTTCTAAAGTGCCAGATATTTTTGCCCAGCTTTATGACTATATATATATATATATATATATATATATATATATATATATATATATATATATATATATATATATATGCATGGTCTATTCTTTACAACCTGTAATATCTAGAAAAAAGCCTGTTGTGACAAAGGGTTTGAGATCATGCAAGTTATCAAGTACAATTGCCTTGACAGATTACATTGCAAGAAATGGGAGCACCCGAACATACTAGCTGCAAGGATTGAAATAAGTTTAGGGGCATGGTTAACATTTAACTAAAAGAAACAAAAACATATATATATATATATATATATATAGTCATATCATAAGGAGCCAACACTGACACTTTACAACTTACCCCAGGTGGGAACCGAACCCACAGGTTCCCACCTGCGGCAAGTTGTTTTTTCATCCACTTTAATTTCCATTAATTTATCGTTTCTTTATTTAATTTATTAAGCACAAGTAATTTCCCCCATATTGTCCTTGGTGTCAGAGTTTGTTGGCTTCTTATGATATGACTAATAAAAATCAGGCCCCGCTGCTAAGCCCCTTTCTTCTCGTTCACACACACACACACACACACACACACACACACACACACACACACACACACACACACACACACACACAGAGAGAGAGAGAGAGAGAGAGAGAGAGAGAGAGAGAGAGAGATTGGGCACGTTGAGCCCATCCTTGTTGATATCAGTACAAGCAGGCAGGACAGACACAACTTTGTCTTGGGATTTAATAAAGCTATAATACCCGTGTCACATGGGCACAGAAAATGACATTATCTTGCTAATGCCTTAAATTCTAATGCCATTTGCGGGATGCCACACGGAGAAGCCTAATGCCATTTGCCTTAGTGTCACTTGTTATCTAATACATTCACCAGAACTCATTTGGCTGACAAATGCACACCCTCGACTCCGTAGCTTGTGCAGTGCAGTATAATTGAAGTACTTAAAACAGCCTCTATTTCATCAAAAATAATTTATATAAAGCTTTCAACGACAAAATTCCCGCATGGAGTTGTACTTGAACTTCCTCATGCTAGTTGGAACAGCTTCGACAGCCCATGCGCCATTTGGATTTTAGGCTTCAGATTTGATTTGGAATGGACGAAGTTGTTATGGTCGATTGCAACGTTAAAACAAGGCAAGAAACTCAAGCTAATGGCACCATAGCAGGCTTGCTATTGTTTCACTATTCATGACGGCACAAGTTAAACTTGTAAATGAATATTTATTTTTTATTTAGTACCTTAAAATTGCTCACTTCAGAAGATTCTGTCATTGACAGCACCACATTAAATTTGAACATGTGGCAGCTGTGCCGTAAAAAATGTAATTAGGGAACTTAAGACAGTTATAAACCAGTGTCATTTCTTCCGCTCGTGGGGCACAGGTATTACACTGGCTATCTGTTTTTCAACCAAGCAGCAGCTAATAGCAACAGATAGTTAATAGGTATTTTTTTCTGCACATCAACTGTGCTTTGAACTGGCAGGACTGGTGCCATGTTATGCTTTTATGCCCGTCATTGTGTGTGTGGGTCTTGCTTGTTCTTGATGTCTGTTGTGTGCTGCTTACGTTCATGGGCACAGGCTCTCTCTTGTGCACTCCTGTGTTTATTTGCTTATGTAGTGTCAGCTCCAGGGCCCCAGGACACAAAAAGATGAAAGCAGAGAAATATGAAGTATAACAATAAGACAAAATAAATTAGATGCATTTCTGGTTACACAATGTTAAGTAATACCTAACAAAAAGTATCAGTGGTAGCGAAAATGTTTCTGTGAAGTATGTTCTTGGACAAGGACCATGGAGTGAGGAGAGAGCGTCACATAATTTGGAAGCCTACTCATGGAAAAAGTTAAGGAAAGGCTTATGGAAAACTGGCCCTGACAATCTCATAAGCAAGCAGTAATTTGTAGCTGCCAAGCATGCAGAGAGCAGAGTTGAGAACATATGGTGAATGCCGATTGGGATCATAGCGTCATTAAGAGCCTCCGTAAACCGAACAGTTCCTCGAAAGGTCTGACAATTATCTCTTGCCTATGTCCCAAGAGTCAACGTGCTAGTGGGCCTCAAAGGAAAGGAGGTGGGGTGTTAAGAGTAGCTGTCCTTGCCGATGGTAGCTGCCTGATGTCATGTCATCTCCTAGTACACACAGTATTTCCTTCCTCTATGGCAGAGGCTCCCGCAGCTGGCCACATTGTTCATTCAAGAGCTGGGCCCTGGTATGAAGCACAAATACATCGTCAACATGAATTTTAGCAAGCAGAACAGGTTCTTCATTTTTTACTTCAACGAAAAAGAAAACACTGAAACACTAGAGATTGCTGCAAATTTCTGCATTATAAAAAGAAAATTTTGAGAATTTCCAAGACGCTTTTGCAATCTAATTGACACTGCTGGCATAATCTTAAGTAGCAACACATGGCACGTCTTAGAGAAACTAGAATGCACCTTTTGCTCTTACTCATTCAGTACAACCTGTGACATTGTCGCGATGCAAGGTTGGACTCGCATTTAGCGGTCATCTAGTACACAGCAAAGCTACGTTGAATTATAATACGGCGCATAAAAGGTATGCACTTCTTTTAAGGACTCTACCTTGACATTGGTAGCCTTGGACCATTTGGTGAGAAAACGAAACTTCCACCTGATATTTATGTATACTACCAAAATTGACTCGGCACAATGTTTCACAAAGCTGTCATAATATCTAGAAAGAAAGACAAACTAAGAAAAAAATATTGGAAACAGAAATGAGGAACATGCCACAGGCCACAATATTTTAATATGCCAACTGTCACACTATTAAAAAAATTGTGTTCCTGAAGTCCGACAAGTCAATATGTCAAAGTCATTGCACCTCTGGCATGCATACAAATCAGTAAAAATTGCTTATGTATGCTCAGTGCAGGTTCTCAAATAAAACTTTTTGAAAGCAGTCCTTGCATGCATCTCCTTCCTTGTGCTTATCTATTTAGTTATTCAGTTTCTTATTTCATCATGTAGCAACAAGTCCAAGCTATTTTTCCCGCAGTGGAATCCAATGTTTACTTGAGGAGTATTGGCTATACGTCAACCAAGTTGTATTATTTATTATGGTATAATTGTTTTAAATCTATTTGACTCAGTGCAATTGCACACAAGGCATGTCAAGATGCAGAAGTCTTTTTACACTCAAAAAGGTTGTACAAGGTTTTGTTATTTATCTACACTTTTGTAATGTGTTTTGAATTGCTCTGTTCTTCATGCCTTGCATGCTGCTGTGCACTGTCTATCGCTGCATGTATTTGTCACAATGCATGTGCTGCTTAAAATAAAGCTTTGACACTTGCTACATGCACTGCTGTTATGCTTATGCTTGCATGCTGACATGCATTGTAAAGCATTAATTGTAGCAATGAATTGAACTGGCAAATTGAGGGCACAGCAATTTGTGAGGGTGCTCAGTTTTGTCATTGACTGTGACTTGTATGTGCACACAAAGCTGAATGGTTGTCTTATGTTGTCTTTATATATGCTACGTAGGGACACTTCATGATATTATGCTGGAGAAAGAGCCACCAGAATAAATGTAAAAACTTAGTATAAACTGCATCTTGGTTACATTGTCCCTAATGAAAGGAAAAAGAGTATCTTTTTTGCTACATTCTACAAGGGGTGTACAAGGCATTGCCTCCAAGTGTCCTGCTTAGGGAACATTTAGTTCTGCTAGATGTTTTTAGAGGAGTATGGACACAAAACATTCATATTTTTCTTTATCTCTCCTTTCTCTCTCTCTTTCCCCCTCATGGCTATCCAGTAATTATGATATGCAGTCTCAATTACTCTAGAGTTCTAGGCGTAATTACATTGCCTTTTAATTGCCTTTTGTAAATGTGCACCAACTGCGGTGCTGCTTCGTACATGGGGCAAGAGGCCGGTACATTGCAGAAACTAGAGACGGTGCTCACATGGTAGTGCACAGCACTGGCGCATGCACGCGCACCTTGACTATGCTGCCTAAAGCATAGACTATATATCGCTTGACAGGATAGTAGGGTAGAAGTGAAAGGGGACCTCTAGAGTTTTCAAAGAAATGCAGAATGGAGATGTAAGGAAGGAAGGGCTGACTTATGTTGTGTACAACGCTGTCTTTGTGTGCTCTTCAACCACCTTACCGGGCTGACTGGTGTGCTCAAGAGGTTTATGATACCATACGTGACCACTACCATCACAGCTTCCATTATGTATGGAACCTCCAGCTTCATGTTTGGAGCTGTACTGCGCTTGGCACAGACTTTGAATTTTACCTATTAGGAGGCAGTGCAAAAATTTTTGTTGCACTTCTTGAGGAATTTAGGCTTCATACTGTAATTACAGAGCTCAATCAGAACCTAAAAAAGATTTTCGTTTGACCTCGTGAAACCTATAGGCTTCAGCAAACGTTAGAAAATAAGTTGTGCTCACTCATAAAATCGGAATTTACAGCATTTTTTTTTTACTTTGAAATTATTGTTATATGCCATGCTTGACACAAGATGCTTTTGTGCCAGAAAACTTGTTTTAAGAAAGTCTTCACATGGCAAAGAGTGAATAAAAGGCATCATGAAAGTATTTTTTAAAGGGATACTGATATCATAATTCTGACTATTCGTGTTAAATGAAAGTCCTAGAACTCTAAACCATAGAAAGAAATAGTGACAGGCCTCAGAGTGCCGTTAATAATTTAATATAACAGTTTTATACAGCCAGTCTCGCTTTCGTTTCCCAGGAGAATATTGTATCGGTAACGTCACGAGACAGCATGCGGGAGCAGGACATTGTAACATTTTGACACTTGCTCTGTCTCGCTCAGTCGCCGCTATGCTGCTACATCAGCTCTCACAATGAGCAGCAGCATACGTGTCACACTGATCTCGGGGCTGTGCGGATGTTGGGAGAGATGGAGTCTGGAGACGCAGGCAAGCTTAGCAAACAGACTTTACTAAGAGCAAACCCAAAATAAAACACTCAAAATGGAACTCAAAACTCAACTGACAAAGATAAAACTCCACACTTGCTTAGCCAAAACACTGTCCTTATCTACGCCTACGTGCGTCCTTAGCACGTTTTGCGCGAAAGTCCGGCAACCCTGGTCTATGGCTGCACGCTAACAAAAAACACCCATACAAGGTTCCGTTGGGCGCATGTCACTCCAAGTCCGATGTGCGTCGGCTCTTGGTCACCGTCAGTCCTCCCGCCGACTCCGCAAGTTTTGCTTCCTTGTTATCGGCCGGCGAGTTCCTTCGTCTCGGATGCCGGCGTCCCGATTTACATCGGTGACTTTTCACTCAGGCCTGCCTGGCTAAGCCCAACACCGGGCTCCGCCGCTACCTCTCCGTGTGCCGACGAGAAGCCCCGGTGACTATCGTCCGTGCTGGTCTGCCAAAGAAGGGGGATCCAATTCCTGGAGTGCCCGGCAGTGCCATGGGAGGCTGCAGCAGGTCCAGGGAGCCTTGCTCGAACGTCGCCGAGGTCGACGGCTACACCCTGGGTCGCCAGCGTCACAAGCCTGTCCAAACCTCCATGGGTCCCGTCGCCAGTACGAAGCTGGTGCTCCAACCTTTTTGGCCCAGAGTCACGTCGATAATGCCACCTTGGCGCCACTTCTCCTCCGATCACACCTCGGGTCACGTGCCTTGAGGGCTCATGCTGTTCGGACCGGTTGGCGCACATTGTCATCTTCTTTTCTTTTTGTGCCCCTGCCTCTTACATATGACACTCGCGCCATCTCTCGTACTGTGCTTCAACCAGACCGACTGCCGCGGGCATCAGGCCACGCGGCAAAGCCGTATTACAGGAGATGGGAGCTATGCGGGAAAACAACATATCAGAGGACGCGTGAGAGTTGCGCATCCCCACAGTTTATCGCACATGTTCTTCGTTGTAATCCTAGCGACTAGCGTTCAGTGGAGGTTTTGAGTTGTGTGGAGCAACGCGACGCACGATGTCCCTAAAGCGGACAGTTGTGTCGCTTGGCGATAAGCTGAATATTATCGAGGAAGCGGAAAAGTGGCATGGAGCCACAAAAGCCAGCATTGCCCAGGACCTTAAGATACCCGAATCTTCGCTTAAGACGATCCTGGCAGACAGAGCAGTGATATTGCTGTATGCAAACAAGTTCGGGCTCAAGCGGAAAGCGGCAAAGGAAGGGCAGCATGAGAAGTTAGAAAACGTTCTCGTCAAGTGACTGCATCGAGCGCGGAGCTCTGCGATCAACGTTGACGGCGCCATTCTAAAGGAAAAAGCGGACCTTGTGGCATTGCGTCTGGGCATCAATGGCTTTCAGGCATCGAACGGGTGGCTGTAGCGCTTTAAAAAATGAAACAGGATTGTGTACAGCCGCTCCTGCGAAGAAAGCATTTCCGAGGACGTTTCAACGGCGAACGAGTGGATGGAGTCGCTGCCGGAGATGGTTGCTGCATACAAGCCCTGCGACATTTTCAACGCCGATGAGAGCAGTATTTTTTACCGTTTGCTGCCCGAGCAAACCCTTGCGTTTAAGGGCGACAGCTGTCATGGTGGCAAGCGTAGTAAAGAGCGTGTGACAGAACTATTCTATGCTAACAAGGACAGTTCCGAGAGGCTGCCCGTGCTCGTTGTTGGAAAGTTTGCAAAGCCACAGTGCTTTAAGAGCTTGAAGACGCTGCTTTGCAGCTACAACTTCAACAAAAAGGCGGGGATGACGTCTTCGCTCTTCAGCAATTTTTTGCAGCAGCTGGATAACAAAATGGGTGCTAAGTTGAGGAAAATATTGCTTTTCGTGGACAATGCACCGTGCCACCCACCTGATACATTCAGCCTGAGGAACATAAAGGTTGCTTTTTTCCGCCCAGCTGCACAACCCGGCTGCAGCCGCTGGATGCCGGCATCATTAAGTGCGTCAAGCAAGGGTACCGGAAGCGGTTGGTGCAGCGTCGGCTGCCGGCTATGGCGCGCAGCGAGTCGGAAAAAAAGATCACTGAGCTCGACGCCATGCGTTTTATTGCCAGTTCGTGAAACGCAGTGTCGTGAAGCACAATCACTAACTCGTTCAAGCACTGTGGCTTTAAGCGAGAGACTGCCTCCTCTGCTGGGGACGCAACAACCTCGAGGCCGCTCGAGGCCGATGCAGGCTTCGCCGAGTACGTGGACGCCGACGACAGCGTTGCGATCTGTGGCGAGGTGTTGCTGGATGACGCCATCGATGAGGCTGTGCCTACCATGTTCACCGAGGTGCTACGGCACATAGACGGCATCTGGAGCTTCATCTGTTCACGCGATGCCGCAGAGGACCTCTTTTTGGACGTTGCCCAACTCGAGCGAAAGCTCTTGGTTCACGGATCAAACAAGGCCCAAAAGAAACTTAACCGCTTTTTTTAAAGTTCGTGCCGGCTGGCGGGAATCGTGGCAGTGGGCAGTGGAGTGCCGTAAAGGTTCGCTTGAATATAGCATGATCGGTACCTGTGCTGCAGCATAATTCTTACCGCATTTACTTTTTTGGTAATTTTGGTTTCCAAGCCCTGCAAAGTATGCTAGTAGTTTACATTGAAGTTTCTCATAAATCTGTCGCGCGAAATAAGTAGTATTTTAATAGGCATAATTTATGTTCGGATTTTACTACGCTTTTTCGCGGTCCCGAGAAAGTCGTATAATTGGGGTTCCACTGTATCTTCCTAGAACATTTTCAGTATTTAGTTGCAGAGAAATTTGCTACGGAAGCAGCTGGTTTAGTTCTTCCATAATTTGAAGTGGCCGCAGCAAGCATTCTTATATACGGCTGCGCTGGAGATCACTGAAGTCATGCTCTGCTGAGTGCTACTGCATAATCTGAGCCAAGGACCCACACAGGAGCGCCGCACTCCAATAGGAAAAGGCATTGACAGAGGAATGAGATGAGGTAGCACCAGCAAGCTCTGTCTTATGTTGCAGAATCCAACAAACTTAGCTGAACTATATCTTCAAAAGTTTTTTTTTTTCTTTTATGATGAAAGGCAATGTTATAAACTTTTTTTATATTACTGGTTTACTAGAATTTTCTCATATAAAGATCGATATGCTATGTAATGGAAGCTGGTACCATATTTTCCCAGTGTAAGTGCCAGTTTCATTGTCTTTGCCATTTTTTGCTTGCAAAGGCATTGCTTTCTGCAAGAGTGAGACTTCGCATACATTTGAGCTCTGATCTATCACTTAAAGCTTGACTTGATTCGTGAGCTTAAAATCACTTTCAAAAGACCACAGAACAGTAAAAAAAGATAGTTGCAGATTCCTACAAAGTGGACATGCCTTGAGTATTGACCAACATTGCATGACATCTAGAAGCAAAGTTTATAGTCTGTGACGACCTGAGATTGCAATAAGCAATTTATACGCATGTCAGCACACTCATTTCTGACATCGTCATGGAGGCAAATGTCTTTCAATATTGGCGCCTTTCGAGAACTATGTTTTGGAGCGCCAAGGTACAAAGGGTCGGTTCAGTGCATATTAGGGTGCAGAGGTTATGCTGAATTCCTGTCATTTTCTGAGTATATTTATGTTCATTTGTACACAAGCATCAATAAATTGTTGCTGAAAAATGCAGTAACATCTCTTAAGGAACTACAGAATAAAGGTGCTTGATCAGGGAAAACGTAACGTCCGATATTACTTGTGGCACAACTCTTGCACAAAACCTAATATGACAGAAAGTCAACACACTATTTAATACTCTAAATAAAGCCCACTAAGTCTGCCTGGTGGCTACATTAAATGTTAAACACTGTTTTGGTGCTGTTGTAGCTGTGAATCACACTAAATTATGCTTGTACTTTCAATCTGGCACTTGCATCAAATGTACAATGTTAACAGCCTCTATTGAGCACTTGCAGCCCTTTTTCAGTTTCCGCGCAGCCATTTATGTCAAAGTAACTGCATAGGGTATAGAAAGTCACAACAGCACCCATGAACATACATGTGCAGTGACTACTTAGGCTTTCATTTCGTCGACCTCCTCTTCACTTTCAACGTCATCAGCCATGTTGAGGTCAGCAGAAATATCTGAGACAGCCAGCACTCCTGATGTCCCACTGACATAATTGCAGGATGAGTATTGTAACAAATGACCTGGGATCCTATTTGTGGCATAGCATGCTTGATGTACGTGCAGCCGGCGGGGGCCGCCTCATTAGCGGTTCATGTTTCAGTTTTTGGATCTAACAAATGGGGAGCTAATGCATATGACCTTGTGGGAACTAAATGGGACTGGCATTTCAAAGTACAAGAGCCAGGAAAATGCGGCAAAGCAGAGGCTGTCAGTGAGGTTCTACTGTATACCCTCTTTATTTCTGCTACAATGTTTTCGAGAATTACTTGGGCTTCACCGAAACACCTGGTATGCCCTGTGTGTGAGAGAAGGTAGATGTTATGTCATGTTGTGCAGTACTTCAGATAAGCAGCTTGTGCAGCCCTAGTTGATCTTATCAGGGAAGCTAATGTTGCTTAAGTTTCTTTTTCTGCTTGTATACTTGAGCCTTTGTAGTGCAAGGGTGCTTCATGAAGCAATAAAACGAGGGACACCGACCAAAAGAAGTGCTAAAAATGAATAGATCATTGAGACGTTTTGGCTTCGCTACGGAAGCCTTGTTCACAATGGGTTGAAGGAAAGTTCATGGAAGCGTATGTATTATTCTTCAGCACGTGACTCAAGTAGCGCGTGTGCGACGGGGAGAGGGTTCCCTCTCTTCGATCGAGTGAGTGAGATGTTTTGCATATCTCCAGTGATTCCAAATACAGCCATGATTTCAGGTTTCTTTTTTGGCCGATAATTCTTGAGCTTTCCTAGTCAATCTTGTGGTCCATTGCATCTGTGTGCTAGCTCCAGGACGAAAGCCTCGGCAGGGTCGACACTGTGCACTGAAAGGTTGTACACCGTAGTTCTGCCCTGCGACCGGTATGCCCTGCTACCGGTATACCCTGCTACCGGTATACCCTGCTACCGGTGTACCCTGCTGAGGCTCCTTCCTGGAGCAAGGTCTGAATTTCAATGTTGCACCTGCCCCTGACGTCAGAACGGTTGTGTGTGCGGTGGAGTGCGTGGTTAACCAAGTTTATCCATCCCGCCATGACGAGGCTCGCACCCGCGCTATTAGTGTCCTTCCTGGGCAGCACCGGCGGAAGTTCGTTTCCCCTCTTTCTGCTGAGGAATGGAAGGCTGTCAAGCGACTTCAGGCGAACACTGGAATTGTGATTCTTCCCGTTGACAAGGGGAATGCAGCGGTACTAATTGACACGGCTGTCTACAAAATCAAGATAATGACCCTGCCTAATGACCAGGACACTTACGTCTGGCTCACTCTGGACCCGACCTTGAAGGTACAGAGGGACTTACAGGCTCTCCTGGCATACGTATTCCGCTTCGTAGCTTCCAAGCACAAGTCTCTGTATTATAAGCTTCTCTGTCATAGCAGTGCTGCACCTGCACTTTGTTTTGCTGAAAGTTCACAAGCCTAATGTCCCCCTGCATCCAATCGTTGACTGCACCTGTTCCCCTCTCTACAAATTGTCCATATACCTGCACCAGCTTCTGTCTCCACTCATCAGGAAGGGCTCCACGCATCTGTGCAACTCTTGCAAATTTATTGAAAAAGTTTGTGACGTGTCTTTAGACGACGACGTGATAGTTTCTTTCGACATGGTGTCGCTGTTTACCTCAATTTCGACTGACATGGCTGTGGAAGCATGCACTTCTGCTCTAGAATCTGACAGGACTTTGCCAGACAGGTCGCCCATTGACGTTCCAGACTTCAAGAGGCTCCTCTGCTTTCACCTTGGAAGCACGTACTTCTGCTTCGACAAGATCTTCTAAAGGCAAGTCCACGGTACAGCAATGGGTGCCTCTGTATCTGTTACTGCTGCCAGTCTTACGATGGAATGACTGAAAAGTTGTGCTCTTGCGTCCTGCAGTCCTAGGCCAAAAGTTTTTCTGCGTTATGTGGACAACTGTTTTTTTGCGTGACTTGGCGCAGCCCTTTGGCTTTGTTCCCTGCTCACCTGAACAGTCAAGAAAGGGCCATCCAATTCACAGTTGAAACGGAGGTCGACGGCAGACTCCCATTTTTGGACGTGCTTGCCAACAGACGAGATGGGTCGCTTTTGTTTAGCGTATACCATAACTACACTCACACTGGCCGCTACCTAAACTTTCAATCCGTTCATCCTGACGCTCACAAAAGGTTGGTTACTGCCTCCCTGTTCAACCGTGCGAACCACATTTGCACCACAGCAGAAGGTCATTTCACTGACTTGGACCACGTGCAAGGCAATCTTTCGGCAAGCAGCTATCCCACGTCTCTTTTGAGTGCTGTGGAACGCCACCTGGTCAATTTCGTCTGACCAGCTAATCCTCGGCCAAGAAAGCGTACTGCCATACCCTACGTTCCTGGGATAAGCGAAACCGTGTTTCATGTTCTGTGTAGTTATGACTGAGGTGGCACACAGGCCTGTGTGTATGCTGAGGCGCACACTCGTGGGCGGTAAGCACAGGCTTCCGAGGGAATCGTTTTCTGGCGTAGTCTACAACATACCCTGCGCAGATCGCAATTACGCATACATCGGTGAATCGGGCAACGTTAGACAGACTGAGGCAGCATCAGAATGATGTTGAAATGAAACGAACAGTTTCGAATGCCCTTGCCGAGCACACGAATGCAACGGGCCACAAGATTGATTGTGAAAGCTCGGGAATTATCAGCCAGAAAGAAACCTGAAATTGCGGTTGTATCTGGAATTGCTGGAGATGCAGAAAAGGTGTCGCATGCTCAATCGAAGTGAGGAAACCCTCCCCCGTCGTACACGCGCTGCTTACGTCACGTGCTGAAGAATACATAAGCTTCCAAGAACTTTCCTTCAACCCATTGTGAACAAGGCTTCCGTAGTGAAGCCGAAACATCTTAAGATTTATTCATTTTTAGCACTTCTTTTGTTGGTCACTCGGTGACCGTCGTTTTATTGCTTCATGTTTCATCCCGACCAGACTGGCTTCCGTCTAACCCTCGACTTCAAGGGGGCTTCATGTTAAACAGCATACAAAATTGCTGGTAGGACCTAATTGATAGATATCACCTTCTTACCTGGCCTTCCTTGTTCTGCCCCTTCTGTTTTTCAGGCGCATTCTCCGTGATGTGTACGGTGATAAGCACATGTCAATAAAATTGGAGCCGAAGGAGAGTATCAGCTCAGGCGAATCCCAGGAGTGATTTGGTTGCCCTCGCCGCTCGCTGCTTCCTTTACCTTGCCTCCTGGCAGTTTTTTTCTTTAACTTCTTTCCTTTATTAACCAAAGCTTCATATTGCGACATTCTTTGCCATGTTCATTGTCTCCTCCCTCCCTTGTTCCTTTTTTTTTTTTTTGGGTGTGTGCTTTGTTAGTCACTGCAGCAAGTGCATGCAATGTTGCTTTAGTTTTTCGATGTTACTGACTGGTTAACTGCCTCTTTGAGACGATTCACCTGTGTAGCTGCTGTTCATGCTTGGTCACAAATTGTCATGCCTCTGACCTTGGAAATTTTCACCATTGTACCTCCCCACACACACAGCTTTTGTTTCCCCATTTATTTCATGCATTCCTTATTTTCACCAAATGGGTTTGTTGTTGTCGTTGTTGTTAGTGTAAAAGATGCTGGGCTGTTGCCAGGTTGACGTGCCATGTGTGGGACATGAAGAGACTGCAGTTCTATTGCTTTTTTTTCCCTTTTATTTGTTTTCTGTGCACTGGTTGAAAAAAATGCCCATGAGAAAAGACTAGGGACTTGCAATGTACATCTGGCCATAGGGCACTCAGTATGCAATGGCACTGTGAGCATGACATTTTTTAGTCTTTGCAAAAAGGTTTATTAAAGCATGGATGGCTTTATGCAGAAACAGCCTGATCTCTTTAATATGTATACAGTATTTGCGGATGTTTCTACATATTTGTATGGCCTTTTTAGCAAAAAATTTCGCAAAGCATAGCTTTATAGTCTTTAGCTGTGGGTCTTTCGAACTCCTCCCGTTTTTTAACCCTTTCAGGGTCGATTTTCTTTTGCCATATGCGACAGCCCAGGGTCGATTTTTTTTTATTGCAGTTTCCAATTCTTCTGAAGGGCCTATTTCGAAAAAAATTTACCGTAATTTTTCTAGGGTATCGTAAAGTGAGAAAAAATATTTTGCGTTGGTATATATGTACTGTTTATTCATGAATAACAACAATAAGAAAAGGAAATAAATTAATGAGAATTAAAAATTTGATGCATTGTTATACATGTAGTTCAAGGCTTAAAAAATGCGCACACAAGAATATTTCGCAAGTGTCAAATGTTCCTGCTCTTACACTAATATTTACGTCCATAGCGTAATCTAACTGCGTAGATGAGCGCACTCAAGAAGACTGTGTGGTTGTATGCCTGTCAAAAAAGCAATACGTGTGACAAACTTCTGCTAATCTTCATCTTATCGCCAACCAGAGACAATTAACTTTCGTTTAACTTTCGTTTAATTAACTTTTTAAGTCTCAATTAAAAAAAAATAATAAGAAAAGAAAAGGAAAAGCATGCACGGCAGCTTCCTTCCTATGCGTACCCCTATGAGCACTAAACGAGTGAGAAACAGGCAGTCACCCTTTGAGCGATTAGTAACGAGATAGCCATCAGTTTTGCAAACGCAAGAAGCCAAAACCGCCTGCGGAACAAAACCCAAACCGCCACCTGCCCGCACACGCGCCAATGCGCGAGTGGTAGTATATAGATGCGCCGGAGCAAACTAGCTCTAAAACAAACCATGCAACGAAAACCGAGAGGCATAGTGGCAGCACATGCCAGGAAAGAAAAGTTTGGAAATTAGCGTGCTTTTTAAACATACAGATTCTGCCGTATATTTATGTCATTGACTCTGAAAGGGTTAAAAAGCCAGGTGTTAAAGAATGTGCAATTTATTCTAGGTTTTGTGACTGACTGTGCTGTATGCTTTTCTTATGCCTCACAGGTACAGACAAATGCTAAAAACAATAAAAAGTGATTTCGAGGCATTGACTGTGTGTGAAGCTGGGGTGCTTATCTCCCATGTTTTATTTGCTTTACTTTTGCTTCTAATGATGTATGCTCAATCCTTGAAGTGAACACTATTGACTCCAGTGCTTGAGCATTTATGACCTTCAGGTACATCGTCATAGGGAGCCTGACGTGTAAGGACTGATCAACTTCATTTGCATTTAGATCAGAAGTTCATTGAAGAATTTTGGAAATTTTTATTGCTGAGATTTCCTCAGGTATTTGAGGAAAATTAGTTGGTTTTGCTCACCTTTTGTCATTTGCCAACATTATTATAACGTTTTACTATATGGGCATAGTTAAACAGAAGCAAATCAAGTGAGTGGACACGCATAGTTTATATTATCAACACGTTATCTCGGTTGTGTACCTGTTTGCAAGAATCGACTGTTATTCTTAGTTGTTACCGCCGTAGTGCCTTATGAGTTCAAGAGGAATCAAAACAAAGATTCACTGTTTGTTCTGATGCACTGTTGCTTTCCTGCTGGTGAAAATTCTGTAATTAGCTAAGTTACAAATCTTCCTGTTTTCAATACCATTAGTGTCTCCATGAACCTGAAAAGCTGTTTTAGAGAAGACTACAATGAATAGAATTATGGAATGAACCTGGAAAGCATTGCTATTCATTGCATTAATATAAAGGAATGGCTGATGAAGTGGCAGTTGGTTTTTTTTTTTATTAAAATGTTGATAAAACGGTTTGGTATTGTAGTGACATGAGCTGACAAGAATTTGTGATGGGAAGTAGACTTTGCTAACATTGTCTGAGCCATAGTTGAGCTTTCACCTTGTTGGTATCAAATCTGTAAGGGGCTTATATAAACAGAATGCAGCACAAGCGTTAACTTCAAAAGATGAAACAAAATCATGTTCTTAATCTGGGGCCGTATTTTCTAACAGTCTATCTATTGGCTCAGCTCGCCATCACAAGGATCAGCTGCTCAGCGTTCTTCAGCGTTCAAGCCAATGACAAAGGTCAAAAGGAATGCAAATTGAAATGGATGACTAAAAAATGCAGCCCTTTTACTTGCGGCCCCCTCTCCGTCTTTCTTTTATTTTTAATAATTACTTTCTTTAAGGTAAAATAGACTATTTCAGAAATAACTTTGCTGCAAAGAAGTATTGCGTGCATTCAGCAGAAGCGGAGTTATGGCAATCAAAGGTCGCGTACGATCCCCTTCGTGGTGCTCCAGCCTGTTCTTCAATGCCTTCTTCAAAGAGAAAGGCGACTTCGCACTCCGCTTGCGAGCTCCATGTGCCACACATGACTGCAAAGTTTATCTGAAATCTTCACAAATGAGTGCGCTATCTGTGGACTGCATTTTTTCGCCAAGGCCAAGGGGAGTTTTAGGACCCCTTTAACAGTGAAAGATAAGAATAGCCATTTGGGCGAGTTGGCTGTGTTTGTCTTTCTTTCTCTAACCCACCATTATTTTTCTTTCTGCACTTCAGTGCTTCTCGCTGCAAAAATAATGCCATTAACAGTGAAAATAAATAAAGCTTTGTAATCTGCATTTCGAGGGAATGGAAAGAATATCCAAAATATTTGAATGGCCGTGTTATTGAATTGACAAAGTGCACATTAAGAAATATTGATATAGATAATAATTCTGTCACACGTGCATACAGTTCTTTCTTTAACTCATTCAGTTGATGCAGTGCGTAAAAGTTGTTGGGAGAATCCAAGCAAAACTTGGGACAGTTGCGGCTGCACAATGCATGCAGTGTCATTCTCTTGTGGCTGCTTTGATCATGAAAAAGTTGGTTGGTGGCTATGATGTCCGTCACGACATAACCAGTGTATTGAACAGTAGTGTGTGATGCATGCAATGCAGAAGAGATTGAACACCTTGTGCTGAATGTAGGTCAAATAACTGGTGCGATTGGATTTATCTCTTTAGGGGAAACCACTTTCAGTGGATGTTGATTGACTTAGCTATCAGCTTGTATGTCAATTCAATAAAGCATTGTGCCAGATGCCACATCACCCAAGAGTGAAAGTAATGCTAAAATTGGCCAGTCAAGAATATTGCCCCTGATTGGCCACACCTGTTGTTTTCTGCAGGCAGTGCATGCTTGTGGGGTTTTTGTATCTCACAGGAGTACCAACCACTGCATCCAAGAACCCGACATGCTTAGTGTGAAAAGAAAGTGTGAAATGCTAGTTGATGTTTCTGAGATTGTTTAATTACTAGCATGCAGCTAGGTATGGTGAATTAGCAAGTGTTTGTTACCCCTAAAGTAACGCAAATGTTTGTTACAGTCATGGGGGAGGTTCACATTTTATTTTCTGACATTGACAAGAGCTTACTCATTTATTTTGACAGCTAGTCAGGTCAAACATTTTACACTTAAAGGGACACTAGTGAGAAACAATCAATCAGTTTAGATAAAAGTATTCTTGAAGAGCTCTGGTTTTGTTAATTTCGTAATACTAATAGGTTGATTATTAGGTGAGAAAATCATGGTAAAAATTTCATTTTTGTATTTTGCGCCCGTGCCCCAGGACCAGTGCATCAGTGTGATGTCACGGATGATAAAGTGTTTTCTCGCATTTCGGCTCTTGTGGGTCAGCAAGATTTTTTGAAACTTGCCAAGTTTGGTTTTTGACTCCTTTAGAATATGATGTAGTTCGTATTTAGCGATCACATATTAACTAGGCCCAAGCAGACAGACACTGTCAAAATTTATGATGTTGCAAAAGCTGTTTTCAAGGTGGCGATGGATATCAAGGTGGCATTCATTCCTATTCCAAGTTGCACATCATGCTCACAAAAGAAAAGAAATGCATTGCATTATGTGTTTGTTTTCAATATTTTGCTATGGATCAGTCTTCTGCTCTGTAGCACACGCTATGTATGATCCAGTTGCAAAAGCAAGCCTTCGGTTCTATTGCATTCATGCACAGGATATTTGCTATGCTTGTTGGGGCCTGTGCAGAAATGGCGAAGTGTGTACATTGTATCATTATGCCACTGTGCCTTTCTTATTTCCTCTCTATCCAAACTACGCACCCAGAGCGAAATTGTTTTTTAAGCATTGTGCAAGGGTGTAATTAGAGTTAATAGTTGTTGCTCAAGGAATTACCTTGGCAAATATATACATGTTTTGGGTGTGTAATGTGGCATCGTCAGTTCTAGCTGCCTTTAAATGTGCATATTCAGGGGTGAGACTGCTGCACCAGTTGTGCCATTTTGATAAAAATGCAATTTCTTGCGCCATACTGTGCCAAACACAGAAAATTGACCAAAATTGCACCATGCTGCAACAGAACGGCTTCGGTGTGTGTGCTCCAGCAGTGGCCAGGAACAGCGAGTCAATTCGTTCTTCGAAAATAGTGCAGCCATTCACATTCTGCACACTGTGCGATAGCGCCTCCCGCACAGTTTCTTGTAATTTTTGGCGCTTATAACACTGGACTTTTCGGCGCTTCCGGGAAATCATTGGCACGTACGCGGCACTCCTGGCTGTCTTCGCTGCTGTAGGAATGGCCAGGGCGGCTGTATTTAGAGTGTATTAGAGCACGGTTGAGCAAGCCGAGCAGTGTGGGGCTCCCTAGCTGAGGCACAAAACGAAAAGTAGGCTGAGGGCACTGTGAGCGAACTAAGTATTGGGGAGGTGCACACTGCAGTGGGTTCAACGTGTTGGCATCTCTATCCCCAGGGCCTGTATAACGTAAAACTATTCCAATCTGTTTTTATGCTATGGGTGAGGCCTGAGCCATTTTGACCTATCACAGAGGGATAATGGTGGATTTGGAATAAAAACAGATTGGAATACTTTTACACTATACCAGAAAGTTAAGCATTAGGGGCTTTGGAATCGTCCTGGTCTATTACTTAAGAATGGCTTTCATAAAAGTTGTAGTTTCGCCCTAAACGCAATGCATCGATTGCAATAGCATATTAGCAGACAGTTATATGAAGTAAGGATAGTAGTTTTAGCTGTCATACAAACTTGTGATCATTCGGTTACTAACTAAATTAACAAGCATGTTGTTGTGCGCACAAGCAAATGTGAACACATCTCACTTCATCACCACGTGCACTCGCTGTCTAAACGCTGTAGTCGGGAACCACGACAGCAGCAGTAGGCGAATTGACTTTGGTGCTGCCTCTTGCTTCAACACGAACTAAGCAGCAAAAACTCGGCGCACACGAAGAGCTATCAGCACTCGACCCACTCTGACCCCATCGCAGATCGCTGTCAAGATAGGGCCCATACAGCCAGGCCATACTCGGTAGCCGTCAGAGTAAAATGCCTCCCTCCTTCCCTCCCCCACTGCCTTGCACGCGACGAAAGACAGTGCTTTCTGCCCACTTTCCTCCCTTGTGCACGCAAGATTGAGCCGCCATTGTTGGCCCACCCTCACACGCTTTTACTCACATATGCGGCATATAGTGCACGGCAATGATGTTATCACCCTTGGACTTTATACGGAACATCTTGGCGACGGCGACGACATGGGCATAAATGTGTCTGGAGTGTCCATATAATTCCTATCGCAATAATAAACCACAGTATCTCATAACTTTGACTTCTCCATATGGTCTGTTGGTGAAGCACTTTTCCAGGCACTTCACCCACACTGTCGAGACATTAAAGAAAAATGTATTTGTCTTGGGCTATTAGAAATTTCAGACTCAACTGTTGCAGTGCATTTTTTTGTGATTGCTAACACTAATTAAAAATGTACAGGTGCTGTTACCTAAATTTGCGTACACTAGACTGTGTCAGTATCAGCATAATCTGCTTGAAAATTCAGCTTAGGACATTGCTTAAGAAATTCAGCTTAAGAAAGTTGCAGTACATCTCTCTTGTTGGTTTATTCTGTTTCGTCGTCGTTTGAAAGTGTGCTGCCATATTCTGTGTTGCCTTATTCCACCAAAATTCAGATTGGCCTGCTCCAAACTGCTTCAAAAGGAAATTTAGTCTGCTCCAAGCTGCTCCAAAAGGCAATTTTTTCTGCTGCGAAGTGCTTCAAAAAGCAATTTTATTTCCTGCAAGAATTGCTCCAAAATGACTTTGGGCAGTCCCACCCCTGATGTTGCTTAGTGCCTTACTCAGAAGTGTTTATGTTAGAATGACACTTTTCACTGCCTTGCCTCTTACAGGCAATGGTTCTCTTGAACCTGTGATCTCTTGTTCTATTTTTGTATCCTGTGTTGTTTGTGACCAGAAATAAATGCTTTTTGGTTTTTCTCTAAGGGGTTATTTTATGCAATTTTACTCTGCTGTCGCACATTTATGCTTCCAAAAGCAGGAAAGAGGTGATGAAACCTCGAATTCGATATTATCTTCATCAAAGGTATATTTCTGCTAAAATTCATAATGGCATGTCCAAACACCTTATATAGAAACAAAATTCATGTGAATAGAAAAAAACATATAAATGTGCTAACCACTGTTTTTTAATGAAGGATAACAAAATAATGGAAGTGACCTGCTTACAGTGCTACAAAACTGTAATGCTGCCTTTTGTCAGCTTGTGAGCATACTTTCAGAACATGTGGGCCAACTAGGCTTAGTATAATCTGTCTATAGCATTTGTATGTTTAGACGGTGAACGTTAAATGGGGCAGATGGAAACATTAAATAATGCCACTTAGTACTGAATTTTTCTGCGTTTCTTACTTGACAAATGTAGGCAAGGAGAAAGAGACTGTCAACTGTAGCTGTTGCAATTTTGTGGCATGCTTGTAAAAGATTTTCGGAATCAGCAGGAAGATGTACTTTAGCAAACAAAATGTAGCTACAGTTATACCGCACTTGACAAGTGAGCTCTGGTTTCTCCATGGTGTCAAGTAATGCTTAAGACAATTGTGGCCGTCAGAAAGTTTTGAGCAAAAGTGTAAGATGAACTAAAGTGGCATTTGATGCAATGTGGTTGAATGTCTCCTTTTTTTTGTTGCGGAGCCTTGCATGCATGGCTGATACTCGCTAGGATTAGCACCCAGCTTCCCACTTTCTCGGGCGAATTTTGCTTATGCGATGCAGGATCTACTTATGCAGATCTTTTGCAAGGCATTGTTGCAAAACTTCCTTCTAAGAATTTCACGATTTCTTTTGGGTAAATTTGCAGACATACGTTGGTGAAAAGCATTCAGGATAAAAATGTAAAAAAAATTTTTCAAAGCTATTGCACAATTTCTGGAGCTGCTATTCGCACAAAACAGTCAGACAGCATTGCTGAGATTGGCAAATAGCATGAGAAATGGTGTAGATATATTTTTTAGGCCGAAAGAGGCCACCAGTTCTTTCTCTCTCCCACTCTCTCTCTTTTTCTTTCAAAGCTTATGGAAGATCCCAATACATTCCTGGGGTGAGAGTAATGCGTTCCACAGCTTTAACACACATATTGCAGGTGGGAAGTATGCTTCCCACTGTCCGTGAAAGGGTTAAGAGCGACAAAGCAATAATTATCTTTCTTTTAGTTCTTTATTTCAAAAAAAATTATTACTAGATTTTCTTCTGCCGCAGCATAGCAGGTTTCACTGGAATGCCCAATAATATCTCTAGTACCATTGCTAAAATTGTAATATGACCGTGCTCATCATCAGCCTTTATTGGAAGGTTACACTGTGTTCTCTCTCTGATCAGTCTAAGCATTATCTGTCAAAGGAAGCAGCCATCTTTGCTCCTTGAGATACTTGCTACAGTGGTACACGTTGCTCTGAACTGTAAACAATGCAGGGGCAGTGAAGGCAGTGGAGACAGCTGTTCACCACCCGTGTCATCTGCTCAGACTATCATCAATAAGCTGGATGCTACAGCACATCCTGGCTGGTACGTAGAGAACCTTGCATGAATTTCCATAGTTAGAACAAAGGTGTGTTGGCATAAAGTTCAAGAAGGGAAAAGCTGGGATCTCACTTTCCCCTTTATATACAGTCTTTGCTGCTAACCACATACAGAAATTCCCGATAGAGCGGTTGAGCAAAAATAGCGTTTTATTTTAATATGCCTTTAAAACTTTTTGTGGGGCCAAATCATTTGACTGCACTCTTATCGGCACGTGATGACTCTTTGCCTGTCTTGCAAAGATTTCACCCATACCCAGCATTGCAGAAGAAATAGAAAATATGCTTTGGTGTTTAAATCTTCTTATATGCAAAATATGTTCTTTTCTTAATTTTGCTTAATCCAGGCTTCTGATAATAATAAAGGAAAAAATGCTTCCTATTCCTAAGGAGTTTACTGTATTCTTACCTGTGACAGCACTTTTCACACCTTGATAATGACAATGGGTGTAGCTGCACCTTCCAGTGTTAAGTAGGCCTCTTTGCTCTTGTCCACTTCGGTTACCTTTCTAGCAGTTCCACGTCTCCTACCAGTGCAGCGGCCCAGCTTGCTGGCATGAAAGTGGAAGACAGCACTGACATTACATCAGGACCTGGTGCTCTTCAGTGGTGAGCAGAGTAGATTTTAAACCACTACCTAGGAGTGAGAACTACAATCTTAAGTAAAAGTGAATAGTGGTGTGCCTGTTGATTAAATAGGGTCCAGGTACTGGGGCCAGTTGTGATACACCGCAACACTACTCACAACACAGTTGCTGCACCCCTGTTTGAGCAACCATGGTCCGTGGTCCAATTGAAGAAAAAATGAACGACAGCACATTTTCTCATCTTATTGCATTTATTATTTAATGTTTACTGCATTTGCCACTAATGATGTATTTACGAATTCTGCTGTTGGTTCTCGGGCAGTGGGTGTCCCATCGCTATTCAGATTTTGTTAATTTGAATCTGGCCGTGGAAAACAAAACCACTCTGTACGAGATTGTCACAGGAGCTGTCACACCCCAAAGATTTCAGAAACAAAGTTTAATTTCTGCTAGCTGGTAGAAAGGTTGTTTCATTGCCACACCTTCTGGCACCCTTGCGTTATTCTTGGCGTTGTTAACCAAGCACTGCACCAGCATAAAATGCAGTACTAAGTGAGGGTTAGGATTCACCTCAGTTCGAAGACATAAAGAGCATAATTGGTCAAGAAGGAACGGGCCAACGTAGATGCAGTAGAGGTGAAAGCAGACAAATTCAGGCTGGTACTTGCAAATAAATATGCAGGCTTAGAAGAGAGAGATGTAGATGACATAAAGGTAATGAATGAAACCGTAAATAGGCTGGGCTTCAGAGGCAGCAATTGAAGTGGGAGGTAAGGTACCAAGGCAACCAGTAGGCAAGCTCTCCCAAGTAACAAAGGACCTAATAAAGAAAGGACAAAGAATGCAAGTGTCCAACTCAAGAGATAAGATGGAATTCACAGAACTGTCAAAACTGATCAACAAGGCGAAAATAAGTAATATTCGAAACTATAATGGGAGAAAGACAAGAAGCCGTAAAAAATGAACTCAGCCTGAAATCAGTCAGAAGGAAACTTGGCGTAGGACAAACCAAAATGTATGCACTGAAAGATAAGCAGGGTAATATCATCAGCAATCTCAAAGGTATAGTAAAAGAAGCGGAAGAATTCTATACTGACCTGTACAGTACCGAGAAAACTCAGGATAACTCCATTCGAAACAGTAATGAACAGGATACAGAAACTCCTCCTAAAACTAGCGATGAGGCCATTTATCTAACGTTCTTAGTAAGCTAGTCATACAGCAGTTCATTCTTGGAAAGCTTGTTTGCAACCAGGCTCTGGTTGAGGAGCTATTCGTACCGTCTCCTTAATGAAAATTAGTGATCTTGTGTTTAAAACTGATCTTTTGTCCCTAATAGTCGGCTGTCTTTTTTTGCATGAGTCAGTACAGGTGTGGTACCTAATTACATTGACATAAACATTCCTTTTGTAAATATATGCCTCCGCATTTCTCTATTTGATATTCTATTTGATATTTGATGCTTGCTACTCGTATTCGATCCTTGTACGAAAAAACTGGTAATTGCCTACCTCTAATTATAGGTGATGCCATAGTGGAGGGCCGCGTATTGATTTTGACCACTTGGGGTTCTTTAATGTGCACTTAAAGGGCATTGCACACAAGTGTCTTTCCATTCCAATCCCATTGGAATGCAACTGTTTCGGCTGGGAATTGAACCCAAAACTTTATGTGCACAGCAGCAGGATGCCATAGCCACTGCAGCAGATCAAAGTATGTGTGACCACTAAGACTTCTTGGTGGGCAGTCCTACCATTGGCACTGCATAGTTACGTGGTTGTTGAGCACATTGATGGGATAGTTAGAAGAAGCTTTGTGACATTGGCGAGTCCCTGTCACTGCAGTGAAGCTTTATTATTGATGTTTTCTTGTGCAAAGTGAGTGCGCCTTCATAGGTGATGGAGGATATAGCTTTCAAAGTTTTGGAACTTAACCCTTTGAGGGTCGATGACGTAAATATATGCCGCCGCAGACAAGTAGTAGTGTTAGTAGTAAGCTCGGACCCCTCGAATCAATGTTAATAGCTTTCAAACCGAAATTTATAGGCATAACAGAGACTTGGCTAACCAAAGACGTCAAAGACTTCGAAATTACTCCCCCAAACTACGTCATTATTCGCAAAGATCGGCCAACACGAGGCGGTGGCGTTGCTATTTTGATAAAAAAGGAAATTCCGCACGTTAAGTTGCCTGACGTTGAGGGTGTTGAAGCTGTATTTTGCAAACTTTGCTTTGCCACTACCACCTTCATTGTTGGATGCATTTACCGTAGTCCTTCTACTGATTTGAATGTGTTGCAATCATTGCACGTGTATATGCAGCAGCATGTGAAGGGCACCAAGCTCATATTACTAGGCGACTTTAATCTCCCTGATATCAACTGGCACACACTGCATCACCGTTCACCTTGCGCAGATATTCTTTTCGACATTATGCTCTCTTTTAACCTAACCCAGATAAGAACTGAACCTACGCGTGTACAAGGATCCAGTTCTAACATTTTAGACCTAGTATTTTTAAGCAATCATTTCCCCACCCATAACGCTAAATTCGAAGACTCAACGGGCTTGTCGGATCACAAACTAGTATTGTGTGAGGTGCCGTATCAAGATTCGCTACCCTCTTCACAACCAACAAAAACGTACAAAGACTACAACAGAGCTGATGATACAAGCATCATTGATACACTGTCATTTCAACTATCGTCATTCAAACAACTCGCACATGATGGAAACACAGACATAGAAATTTTATGGCACGAATTTAAGTCCGTTGTGTCATATTGCATCAGTAACTACGTCCCCTTGAAAACTAAGAAAACTCATAAACATAATCCCTGGATAACTCGAACCGTTATTCATGCAAAAAGGAAAGTTCGCCGAATCAGAATAAATAAAAAATCCCATCTCTCACAACGAACTGCTCAACAATTAACTTACGCCGTGGACGATTTGAAAACAAAAATTAAGAAGGCCAAATCACACTACTTTACAAACACACTTCCTAACTTTATAAAGAATGCTCCCGAAAAATTCTGGCGTTATTTAAACCCTAAAAAACGAGACGAAAGAATGACATCTCCTGCGGATAACAAAAACGCTGCGACTTCTTTGAATAATTATTTCTGCTCTATTTTTACATCTGATAACGGAGAACTACCAGGAATAACCTCCGGCACTAGTGTGAAGATGGAACCATTAACTATAACAGAAACAGGAGTACTAAATCTTTTACTAAATCTCGACACAAAAAAAGGACCAGGGCCAGATAACATCCCTAACATATTCCTTCATCGATATGCCGAGTGGATGGCAAAATTCCTAATCCTCCTTTTTAACAAATCATTATCCACTTGCACCCTTCCTACGGAATGGAAAACTGCCAAAATAACACCAATACACAAATCAGGAAATAAATCTGATCCTTCAAACTACAGACCCATATCATTAACCAGTACAGTATGCAAGTTATTAGAACATATTATTTTAAAACACGTAAATGTTTATCTAGAAGTAAATGATATCTTAACCCCTTGTCAGCGTGGCTTTCGTAAAGGCCTTTCTACTATTACGCAATTAATTGAATTAACACATGACATATCCAAGAGCATTGATAACCAGAAACAAATAGACCTCATATTTTTAGACTTCTCGAAGGCATTTGACCACGTGTCACACACTAAACTTCTTGCAAAGTTAGAACTAACTTTGGGAAGCAGCCCTATCCTTGATTGGATCAAAAACTATCTTAGTAATCGCACACAATTTGTTGAAATTAACAACGAGAGGTCCGCGACAACTAACGTTACATCAGGAGTACCCCAAGGAAGTGTCTTAGCCCCAGTATTATTCTTAATCTTTATTAATGACTTACCCGCATGTGCTTCACAGAATATCAAACTTTTTGCAGATGACTGCGTTCTTTTCCAGGAAATTAACTGCCTCCATGACCATAGAACTTTAAATAACGCCATAACAGCAGTTTCCCAGTGGTGCAAGGACTGGCAGATGGATATCAATCTAAAAAAGTCCGTTCTATTATCTATAACCAGAAAAAAACATACATCAGCCTTCCAGTACACCCTTAACAACATTCCTCTTGCATCTGTTCATGAGCATAAGTACCTTGGTGTGACACTAACATCTGACTTCAGGTGGGATTCTCACGTTAACAATATCACATCAACCGCAATAAGACAGCTATTCTTCATTAACCGACGCCTTAAACTAGCACCACCTGAAACAAAGTTACTCGCATATAAAACACTCATAAGACCAGTTCTAGAGTACGCCAACACCGTTTGGTTCCCGTTTACTAACAAACTGATTAAAAAACTTGAAGGGGTACAGCGAAAAGCGCTGAGATACATATATAATAAACACTCCATCACAGACTCACCAACATCATTACTGAAACGGGCAGAACTTCCAACGATGCATAACAGAGCCAAGCTTGCTAGACTAAAAATCATGTATCAGTTAATACACAATCAACTTAAACTCCCTATTATGAAATACATATCAACGTCATCGAATAGAATAACTCGTCGTAAACACACACACAAATTAAGCGAATTTCCATTCCGCACTGATATTTTCAAATACTCTTTTTTTCCAAGGGCGACACGCGAATGGAATAATCTTAGCACAAGTATCACTGACAGCTCATCCTTAGATACGTTTGGTACCCTGATTGCGGATCAACTATACGCATTGCAGCAATAATTCTTCACATTATTTACGTAGTTCCTTGTTGCCTTGTTATTTTAACGGTGTTTGTGCTTGACTATAATTACGGCAAAGATGCATTACATTTCTTTTCTTGTTGGCATTATTGTAACCTTGATAGTTGCGTGACTGTTATTACCTCAATACTGACCTTGTAACTGGTTTCTGTAACTGCAATTATCTTTGTCATAACCTCTCCGTTCTATTTATTCTCTTGTATAATCACGTAATCAAATTGTTATATGCCCAAGTGTTTTATTGTATAAGATTTAGTAAGTAACACCTTATACCATGTTCCTATGTATAACATACAGCCCTTCCTGTTACAATCCCTGACGGGATTCACAGTATCAATAAATGAAATGAATGAAATGAAATGAAAAATGGTCGATGCCGTATATTTACGGCGCCGTCTGTACATTTAAAAAGTGCGCCAGTTTCCTAACTTTCTCTTTTCTGTCATGAGCTGCCACTATGTGGGAATACAGGAAATTTTTTGCACACCTCTCTCTCTCGGTTTTCGTTGCATGGTTTGCTTTAGAGCTAGTTTGCGCCTGCGTGTCTATATACTACCGCTTGCGCATTGGCATGTGCACAGGCGGGTGGCGGTTTGGGTTTATTGCGTGAGCGGTTTGGGCTTCTTGCGCTTGCAAAATGGATGGCTATCTCGCTCAAAGGGTGACCGCTTGTTTCTCGCTTGTTTAGTGCTCACCGGGGCGCGCATAGGACGGATGCCGCCGTGCATGCATTTCTGTTGCTTTTTTTTTTTTTTTTTTTTTTTTTTTTGACACTCGCGAAAACTAATTGCTTCTGGTTGACGATAAGGTGAAGATTAGCAGAAGTTTGTCACACGTTTTGCTTTCTTGACGGGCACACAACCAGACAGTTTTCTTGAGTGCGCGCACCTAAGATGTTCGATTACGCTATGGATGTACATAATAGTGTAAGAGCAGGAACATTTGACTCTTGCGAAATATTCTCATCTGCGCATTTTCAAAGCCTTTAACTATGTGTATAACAATGCATCAAATTTTTAATTCTTATAAGTTTATTTACCTTTTTATTGTTGTTATTCATGAATGAAGAGTACATATATACCAACGCAAAATATTTTTTTCTCACTTTACGGTCACTCTAGAAAAATTATGGTAAATTTTTTTGAAATACGTCCTTAAGAAGTATTGGAATCTGCAATAAAAAACATCGACCCTCAAAGGGTTAACTGTCAGGACATCATAAATCAAACAAAACATGTGGTGTAACTGGAGGAGCTGAGAGACAAATTTACGATAGTCATGCTTGGAAAACATTTGGTAGTTAAAAATTTAAAGCTTCTCCTGTAGGAAAAATAAAAGAGAAGAAAAATGAAAACATTTCTGCAGCAATTAATTTGTCCTTCTGCCACTGTGATTTTGTCGTTGTCAAAGAGGTTTCACAGCAGTGCTGTCTTTTCTCCTTCCCACAGCTGGCTTGAGAGCTTTGGCCTGCACACCTGCTTTCCCATTCTTCTGGAGAAGGGAATCCGTGACATGAATGGGTTGAAACTCATGAACTTCAAGGTGTGATTACTGCAGTATTACTCATGAATAGAGGATATGCGAAATTCCTTGAGAGCACTTTTGCACACATCACATTGGACCACAAGATCATACGATTCTTACAGGCAAAACAAATCACCAGTGCAAGATCAAGCATCATCATTTCTGCCACCCACCCTCTCTTTTTCATTTTTTCAGTCTCTGCGATAAGCATGTGGTTGGCCATGTTGTGTAGGGCATCTTGAATTTATGTGGTAGTCTACTTATAGAATCTTGCATATTCTCTATAGATTATTTTATTTCCTGTGCGTGGGTACTACCATCTTGTGCTGTGATACGATTTCTCAGTTTTGTGCGCAGTAGTTTCCAGCTAACACAGTCGTGAAACACCGAATGTGTTTGGATAATAATTTTCATGCATATGAATTGACTGTAGTACTATGCACTGGTTGTTAGTTGGGAAACACCCACGTTAACAGCCCAGGATGGCAGCACTCCCATCACGTTTGTAGATACTCTATGAGGCTTGGCTTTTGGCAGAATAACTTTCCAATGGCCTCATTAATGTGTTAGCATTAGGAGTGTCAAAGAGGAAAAAAATTCACTGCCTCTTACGATACTTCCTAATGCAAAATTTGAGCACAGCTCTGTACGTGTTTCGATTTCGCAATTTATTGGCTGGCGCAGACAATCTGTTATGTGCGGCACATTGCAAACGGAGCGAAGCATTGCAAAACAAATTACACTCAAGCACAGTGGCAATTGTCGAAAATCTGATCCGTGGGTCAAGCACATTGGCTTTTATACATGACTTGTCAAAGGTTCCAGTGTTAATCACTGGTGCCCATGTGGCTTTTAGAAAGTACTGCACAATTCGCGTTGCGCATGCAATCAGATTACAAAAAAAGCTTTAGTGACAACAGCCAACGGATAGAACTATCGTTAACATTCGAGAAACTTCTGATACATGCAGGTGCGTCATGCGTTGAGGGATAGCATTTAACATTTGGTAGCCGATGAAAAGCAGTGACCGAAGAAAGATAAAGCAGTGAACAGCCGCCACGCTGTACTCTGGCGCCACTCACAGCGATCATCGCAGAATATATTGTGTGTGGCACCAGGCGGCACTGTGCTTTTGTCTTTCATCCTTCCCCGTTATGCTAGTTTGCTCGGTTGCGCCACCGATGCTCGCCGCAGAGATGGGCCATTAAGAGTTGCGCTCTAAAAAGTGTATGTATGTGAAGTGGGGAAAGCTGATCTCGTATAGGTAGGGAGGGGATGAGAGAGCTTAGAACAGTGTGTGTGTGTGTGTGTGTGTGTGTGTGTGTGTGTGTGTGTGTGTGTGTGTGTGTGTGTGTGTTGTTAGAATCGCACCGCTGGCACGAGTTGTTGCAAACTCAGCGCTGACGCCCGTTATTACAAATGGGTCGCAAGCCCCAAGGGTAGCGTTGGCCTGGCGGCCTGGGGCACAACTGGAAGCATCCGAAGGTCCCGGCAAAGCATAAGTCGACTGGTAACAGAACAACTTGTTTATTCTAACATCGCAAAAGAGCGGCCGGTCAGGTCGACCGAAGTGGAGAGACGGGAGAGCACGTAACTCAACGGAAGAAATCTGAGCCTCTCTCCCGGCGTCCGGGGGCAGCTGCTTTTATAGTCTCGGAGTCGAGGGCAAGAGGGAACGTCTCGTCAGATGCGCACGTGACTGGGCACGGACACGCTGAGAGACAGGTTGAGACGAGTGTAGTGACGCATCCGCCAGTGGGGCGCCGATCAGACCTCCTCGCTTCACACTTGGGGAGCTCCTCTCCCCGGCTGCCGCGCTTTGACAAGCGTGGGCACACACACACACGCACACACGAAGACACGTGGCACTGAAACACGCCTGGACGCGCTTGGCGGGGAGACTGCGGGAGCTCCGAACGGGCCAAAATGTCCGCCGCTTTGAACGAAGCTCCGGCGTCCGTTGCATCCGCGCCGGCTATACCGCGCGTTGTAGGCGAAACGTAACAGACCGCCCCGCCGGGGGAAGGAGATCCCGATGGTCAGGGGACTGCATCCGCTGTCCGGAGGGATGTCGCTCGATGATGCTCATAACCGAAGTCGGGCGTCCTTCGGCGTTTCTTGAGCGCAGCGCACAGAGAAGGCCTCGTTCTCTCGTTCAGGTTCACCCAGGACACTGCAAAGTGACTTCGGGAGAGTTGACATTTTTGTTCTCGTTCCCGGCAAGCGTTAGAACTACGCCGAAACTCAACCGCTCAGTCAGCAAGCACGGCACAACCCTCACTAAGCCCTGCCAGGCTCTTTCCCCTTTTATACTACTGCCTAGTTCCTTACAGTAGTTTAGCAGCACTCAGAACACGTCCACAAATTGGAAAATTGCACTAGAAAGCACATCATCACTTTGAAACACTACACAAAAGCAATATGTTAAAAATCCTGCCTCAGGAAGAAAAACATCAGTAACAAACAATTTTGAGGCTGATTCCCACGTTAGGGGCTTCGACTTAAGCCATCGGCGTTACCGTTGAGACTCCCCTTTTTGTAACGCACCTCAAAGGAATATTGTTGCAAAGCGAGGCTCCAGCGCAGGAGGCGGCCATTTGTGGAAGAGATGGTCTGCAGCCATTGGAGAGGGCAGTGATCCGTCTCGAAGCATGCGAAGCGGAGATCGCAGCGAGCGACCGTACACTAGCGCAGCTGGCGAAAACCCCGTAGCCGCATGCGGCGCGGTCCGTAATGCAAACATCACCCCAGGCAGACACAGCTCGCAGTCAGTTTGATGTTCAAAACACAATGCTCTCAACACGCGCTTCATGACGGAGTGGAGCTTCTCAACGGAATTCGACTGGGGGTGGTGCACTGAGCTGTGTAACAGCTTTACCCCGCACCTTTCGAGAAAGGCTGTCGTCAAAGCGCTAGTAAACACTGTGCCCTGATCTGATTGGATTTCCGCAGGAAAACCAACTCGCGCAAATATGGACAGTAGTGCATTGACTATCTCAACTGAGCTTAGTTCTTTAAGCGGCACTGCTTCAGGGAACTTTGTCGCTGGGCAGATCACAGTCAAATTGTGTCTGTACCCCGTGGTTGTTACCGGCAGAGGTCCCACTGTATCAATAACGAGCCGTCTAAAAGGCTCCGTAATGATAGGTACCAACTTCAACGGCGCCCTCGATTTGTCCTTTGGTTTGCCCACCCGCTGACAGGTGTCGCATGTCTTCACAAAGTGGTCTGCGTCCCGAAAACACCCTGGCCAATAGTACTCTTGCAAGAGACGGTCCTTAGTTTTCTTAACTCCTAGGTGTCCGGACCACGAACCCCCATGCGAAAAGCGCAACAGATCCTGACGGTAGCACTGAGGTACGATCAGCTGATCGAACTCAACTCCTCTGCGGTCTAGATACTTTCGGTACAGGACCCCACCTCTTTCCACAAAGCGAGCATTTTTCTTGGCGATACCTTCCTTGACAATGCAGCGTATGTTTTCTAGGCTGCCATCCTTCTTTTGCTCGGCTATCAAAGCCGCCCGGCTGACTTTTAGCAACCTGTTAAGTCCATCTGACGTAGGCGCGATGAGCAAATCTGGAGACAGCTCTTCTAACTTTCCCGTGTCGGAAATTTCCTCTCCAGTATCTGGTGCCTTTAACGCTACAGGCTCAATTTTATCCCGTTCGGGCGTGCTCTGAATATTAGCTTGCTGCGCCTCTGACCCTTTCTCATCGTACGACAACGTCGGCCCCGCAACTACCGCCTTTGCAGCGAGCTCCCGAACCTTCGATCTGGTTAAGGCCTGAACGCTAGCCTCACCAAACAAAAGCCCCTTCTCGCGCAGGAGGTGATCGGACCTGTTCGAAAATAGGTACGGGTACTGGGGGGGCAGCATAGATGACACTGCGGCCTCCGTCTCAAGTGCTCCGAAAGGTCCTTCAATAAGCACTTTTGCTACGGGCAGACACACGCTATGAGCTTCCACGGCTTGCTTGATCCATGCGCACTCGCCCGTGAACATATCGGGTTCTACGTAGGAGGGGTGAACTACATCCATCGTAGCTGCGGAATCGCGAAGCACTCGGCACTCTTTCCCGTTCACGAGGAGGTCTCGCATGTAAGGCTCGAGAAGCTTCATGTTCTCGTCAGTGCTGCATAATGACAAAAACACGACTTTTGTTTTTGTTTCTGGACACTGCGCCGAAAAGTGACCCGGCTTCTGACACGTATAACACACGCGCACTTGCCTCGTCTCGAACCGCTTTCTGCGTTCGGCTTCGGCTGCCGCCGTCTCCTTACGTTCGGTCGGACACTGCGCCGAACAGTGACCCGGCTTCTGGCACGTATAACACACGCGCGCTTGCCTCGTCTCGAACCGCTTTCTCATGGGTGTGAACTTCGGCCTCTCAAACTTAGAGCCAAATTCACCCTTTTGACCGTCCTTAGCTCCGCGAGCCCGACGCGTCACAAACTCCTCGGCTAGCTCAGCGGCTCTAGCCACCGTACTAACGTCTGGCCTATCCAAGACCCAGTACCGCACGTTCTCAGGTAACCGACTATAAAACTGTTCCAGCCCGAAACACTGCAGAACTTTCTCGTGGTCACCAAACGCTTTCTCTTCTTTGAGCCACTCCTGCATGTTTGACATTAGCCTGTAGGCAAACTCGGTATATGACTCACTTCTGCCTTTCTCATTTTCCCGAAACTTCCGACGGAACGCCTCCGCTGACAGCCTGTACTTTTTTAGCAGACTCGATTTCAATTTGTCGAAATCCTCTGCCTCCTCTCTATTCAAGCGAGCGACTACGTCGGCCGCCTCGCCGGGTAACAAAGTGAGCAAGCGCTGTGGCCACGTTTCCCGAGAGAACCCCTGCTTCTCGCACGTTCGCTCAAAGTTAACCAGGAACAAACCAATGTCCTCTCCAAGCTTAAACGGCCGCATCAGGTCAGTCATTTTAAACAATACTCGTTCTCCTGCACCGTGTGCCTGACTTCCATTACGAGCGCGTTCCATCTCTACCTCGAGACGCTTCATTTCCAAAGCGTGTTGACGGTCGCGCTCTTCCTTTTCTTTCTCTTTTTGTTCTTTTCGTTCGCGCTCATCTTTCTCTTTCTGTTCTTTAAGTTCGCGCTCCTGTTTCTCTTTTTGCTCTTGAAGTTCGTGCTCCTGTCTTTTTGCCGTCTCCCTCTCCTCAATGGTCTCAAGGCATTCCGACAGCTCGTCATCCTCAGCCTCTAACTCAAGAATAGCCCTTAGCAGTTCTGGTTTTCTGAGTTTGTCTGAGACATCCAGACCCAACTCTCTTGCAAGCTCCAGCAATTTCGGTTTGCGCAACGACTTCAAATCCATGGCTGCTATGAATGCTGCTTTCTCTACTGCCTTCTATTGTCTTGCCGCAAACTAACCCGGCAGCAACGACAACCACAATTACCAGCTCTGTTTCTGACACTAACAAAAGCCTGGCAAAACTCAGAAGAAGAAAGTCCCGCACTCACCAAACCTCGCAGCCAAGACCTCAGCGCAGTCGTTCCGCTGCAGGCAACCAGTCATCACACAGGGCTTGTTGCACTGCTCCCGGATGGTCGTTGTGCTGCTCAGCATACAGTCAACTGCATATCTTCGCTGCTGGCCTCCGTTGTCGCGATCTCACCGCTGGCAACCAGCTGTTAGAATCGCACCGCTGGCACGAGTTGTTGCAAACTCAGCGCTGACGCCCGTTATTACAAATGGGTCGCAAGCCCCAAGGGTAGCGTTGGCCTGGCGGCCTGGGGCACAACTGGAAGCATCCGAAGGTCCCGGCAAAGCATGAGTCGACTGGTAACAGAACAACTTGTTTATTCTAACATCGCAAAAGAGCGGCCGGTCAGGTCGACCGAAGTGGAGAGACGGGAGAGCACGTAACTCAACGGAAGAAATCTGAGCCTCTCTCCCGGCGTCCGGGGGCAGCTGCTTTTATAGTCTCGGAGTCGAGGGCAAGAGGGAACGTCTCGTCAGATGCGCACGTGACTGGGCACGGACACGCTGAGAGACAGGTTGAGACGAGTGTAGTGACGCATCCGCCAGTGGGGCGCCGATCAGACCTCCTCGCTTCACACTTGGGGAGCTCCTCTCCCCGGCTGCCGCGCTTTGACAAGCGTGGGCACACACACACGCGCACACACGAAGACACGTGGCACTGAAACACGCCTGGACGCGCTTGGCGGGGAGACTGCGGGAGCTCCAAACGGGCCAAAATGTCCGCCGCTTTGAACGAAGCTCCGGCGTCCGTTGCATCCGCGCCGGCTATACCGCGCGTTGTAGGCGAAACGTAACAGTGTGTGTGTGTGTGTGTGTGTGTGTGTGTGTGTGTGTAAATTATTGATCTGGGACTTCAAAGAGGTGTTAGTGATAATGCATTTCCATCACATTTACCACTAAATTGCCACTGTATTTGTTTGTAAGGAGTCATTTTATTCTTTTAGTATTTCTCAGCATTCGTCACACTGATTGGTTTACTTGACTATAGTGGTGGCGCAGCAGAATTTACTTTGTTAATGGAATTAAACATTTTTCGTAATTAGAGTTATTGAGCATTATTTTTCCGTTAAAAGTGAAAATTAAGTTGCTGCTTTTATGGGCCATCTTGCTTGAGAACGATGCACATTATTCAGTTGAGAGCACCCCCCCCCCCCCCTCCTCCCCTATAAAAATAAAGGGATTTCGGATATTTGCGCTATTTACATGGTAGATGCAAAATGCGGGTTGTTAATCAGTTGTCAAGCTCCACTTCATTTTTATCACTGCCTAGCCTGGTACACTGAAATAAAATGGTCTTTTATGTCTGGCCTAAGCAGTGTAATGCGACCATTTGCCTAGCGTACTGTAGTATATAACAGTGAAGATGGCAGTTGGCAAAAAATAAAAATAAACATCCCACAAACCATCACATTAAGCTGCTTTGGAGAGAACTGAATGCACAAGAAGTTATTTATGCCATGTCATGTTAACTGTTGCTTATATTGTCCATAATTCTTTCAAGACACTCAAGCGACTGCGGCTCAGGGAGCAGCAGGAAACAGCCCTGATCAATGCCATACGTGGCCTCAACTATGACGATGACGATGAGGAGCTGTTTCCAAGTCAGGTGAGCCCATCAACTGGCTTGGCTGTGGCGCAGTGCTTGCTTGGACCACTTTTGTGGCTGTGCATGCAATTAACAAACGAGGATATACCCCAAAGTACAGAGAGAGAAAGCTTTTCCTCTTATAGATTGGTCTGCATTGCATCTATGACAATATACAGTCAAACCTCAGAATGACCTCGTATCAGTTGCTAAAATACCTTTCTTATAAGCATACATGCAGATATTGGCGGGAAAGAAAAAAATCGTGATCGTCTATGCAAAAGAAATGCAAGTGAGGGGCCTCAGACAGGGCAGCAGAAAAGTACCATATTTACTCGCATAATGATTGCACCTCTTGTAAAAAAAATTGATGCAAATTCAGGGGTGCGATCATTATGCGGGCTAAATTTCCCACGAAAAGAAACATTTCCTTTTTTCATCCCGCATTGGCCGCGGGATGACAAGGAGGCGGCTGCCACTCTCAGTGCGGGACACCAAAACAAAAATGGCGGCCGGCGGAGCAAGCCGAATGCGCCGAACGCGATTATTTTTCTTCTCGTGAGTACATTACGTGCATTGAAAGAGTTTCTTCCGTATCAGTAATGAATAATATCGTTAATATCAGCAAGTTTGCGACAATAACGTAGCCATGTCCACTTTGAGGGGACAGAAACGGAGAGGGCGCGCTTAGCTTCCAGTGACATAGAAACACATGCTGGGCATGCTTCGGAAACTGAGGCATTTGTTTTCACTGCTATCCTAATACGACACATTTCCGCTAAGGCTGGGCGAATATCTTAGCTGCATTACAAGTGTCGGCATAGGAAGCAGGTACACTTTTAACGTATCAGTGTAAACATGGCCACTATCGTTGCCGTTCGCAATTTGTTGCGTGCCCACGAGTGCAGACGAGAAGAATCGAAAGGCACCCTTTATGTTGTTGTTGACCAAAACCATTATGCAAAACGAGCGCAGTTTTCATGATTTGAGTTCTGTTTCACTGGAACTGCGTAAGATATTCAGCAACTGTGGACCCATCAAAAACACAAAATGGCAGTCCGAAAAAAGGAGGAGAACAGATAACCATCAAAGAGGGCAGTGGGGCTCCAACTTGCAAGGTTGCAGTTCCCTAGGAGATGGTAAAACTTAAAAAAAGGCGGAAAGCTTTGCCTTGAGGTGTGATGTCACATCAGTGCAGCACGCACTGCCATAAAGCCACACGTCAAGACGAAAGTTGCAGATAATTTGCACCCTGACTTTACTGTTACATTTTGCTAATTTCTTGTGCAGGTTATACGTGCAAAAATACAGTACATATGTATACTGTGAATACGCAACTCTGCAATCGGTGTTATCGCGCATGGTTTTCACATTGGCTTGACTGTAGCCTAGCTGCTGGCCAAAATGCACACACCCTGTATGTGTCATTTCAAGTTGCTACAGTAAAAGCACGTTAATTCAGATTTTACGGGACCGAAAAAAAAAATGGCCGAATTTACCGAATGTCGAATTATCGAGGGTATCAAGAAAGCACTAAACAAATGTGTGTAAAATGAATAAACAAACAAGTTTGCTCAATGAATCAGCAATTCCCATCATCTCGTAACTGATTAGCTCTCGCAGCGGCGAAGGCCTCGCAACTTCCTTTACAACGCGGCCGCAGCGCACGTCTTCATCAGAGATAAGCTTTTCACTCTCAGAGATACACACATCCCGATTATTTTTTCTCCATTGTCACCAGGTTGCCATCCATCGCGATGTCGACGGTGCTCTTCATCCGATCGACAGCTTTGCACTGAGTAAAAACGAAATTACTGTTTGCCGCAACCACTGCGGACGAAACCGCGGCCGCTATCAACGTGATCATGGATGGCGACTACACAGTTATGAAGGCACGTGACCGACGTGCGTTCCCAGTCCACGCGAAACTACTGCCGCGACCGCTGCGAATGAAACCGTTGTCGCTATCGACAGGATCGTAGACGGCGACCTTGCACTTTGAAGGCACACGGCCGACGCGTGTGCCCAGTCAAAGCGAAACTACTGCCGCAACCACTGCGAACGAGACCGTGGCCGCTATCGACTAAATCATTGTCGACTACGCAGTTATGAAGGCACGCAGCTAACGCACGTTCCAGTCAACGCGTAATTACTGCCCCAACCACTGCGGCCGAGACCGCAGGCGCTATCGACGCGATCATTGTTGACTACGCAGTTATAAAGGCATGCAGCCGACGCACGTTCCCAGTCAAAGCGTAACTACTGCCACAGCCGCTGCGGACGAGACCGTAACCACTATCGACGCGATCATTGGTGACTATGCAGTCATGAAGGCATTGCAGCCGACGCGCGTTCCCAGTCAACATGTAACTGCTGTCGCAACCGCTGCGAACGAGACCGTAGCCGCTATCGACACTATCATTGGCGACTACGCAGTTATGAAGGCACGCAGCCGACGCGCGTTCCCACTCAAGGCGAAACTACTGCCGCAGTCGCTGCGGACGAGATCGCAGCCGCTGTCAACGCCATCATGGACGGCGACTACGCAGTTATGAAGTCGCGCAGCTGAGACACGCGCTGAGTCAAAATGAAACTACCGTTTGTTACAACTGCGGGCGAAACCACGGCCAACACGAGTAACGAGTCAAAGCGAAACTACTGCCGCAGCCACTGCGACCGAGACAGCGGCTGCTGTCGAAGCGATCATGGACAGCGGCAATGTTCTTCCTTCATCTCACTCGTCAGACCTTTTGGCACCATTTCACGCAGACATTGCTCATTTGAAGATCTTCTGTTAAAATGCTCTGAACGATTGTTTTAGGTATTCCACACTCCTCTGCCATCATCTGAACACTTAATGTCCGGTTCTTGTGCAAAACTTGATGCACTTTTTTCACCGAGTCGTCTGTTTGGAATGTTGACGGGCATCCTGAGCGGTCGTCGTCGTTGACGGACTCGCGACCTTCCCGGAACCTCTTGTGTCACATAAAATCTTGGCTTTGTTTTATCACATTATCACCGTATGCTTTCCGAAGTGTTTTGAGCATCTCCACCCCATTTTTACCCAGTTTCACATAAAACTTGTTTGCGTAATACTGCTCCAAAAACTGGTTCTTTCTTTTTTTTTTTCTTGGCAAGGGTGCAGTAGATACCTCTGCGCAGAGCGTGACCTGCCTCAACAACTGCCCTCAGGCAAATGAGACCGGTCTCACTTCGAAGCTTAGATCCCCCACTAACTTCTCCGCCGGAAGCCCCGCCCCGCCAAGCAGCACTACAAAAATTATTCTGGGAAGTTTTGGGACAGACCCTGTATATGTATATATTCAGGCATATGAAGGCAAAAATTTCCTGTGCTGTATAGAAGGTGCTTGCTTTTTAACCCCACATCTTTTATAAAAAGGCTATAAGTGCAGTGAAGAAGGGGTTTTTGCTGGCAAGTACAGGGTCCTAAATATTTGGCTGCGCGTGTTCAAAAAAAGATTTTGCACTCACTGCTGCACTTTTATAGCTCAAATAATGCAGAACGATCACATTTTGGCATCGACTTCGTTTAGTATACCACTTGGCACGATTAGTCGCCCGCTTTTGAAGACAGAAATGAGAAACTCTTTTCGTCTATGGGAAAAGTGGCGTCTGAAAAGCCGGCCCTGGCACAGTCTTGTTTTGCCACTTGCCGTCATCTGCAGAAAGCAGCATTCCAGGAAGCGCTGCCGTGTGTTGCCCGCTCCTGGAACAGCGACTGCCCTCCCTGGAATGCTGCTTTCTGCAAATGACGACAGGTGGTGACACAAGTTTATGCTTACGCCGTCGAGGCAGAAGTTCGCATTCTCCTAAGCATAGGCAAATTTCCACTTTTTTCCTAGAAACCAGGTAATCTGTGCCAAGTGTTATACTAAACGAAGTCGACGCCAAAATGCGACCGTTCTGCAAAATTTGAGCAAGAACAGTGCAGCAGTGAGCGCAAAATCTTTTTTGAACACCCGCAGCCAAATATTCAAGACCCCGTATTAGCGGCAAGTAAGGTGGACATACTTTGCCGCTAATAATGGGAGCTTCAGAAGATGAATTCACCAAAATTAATTAGTAGACTTTTTACAGCAAAGCTGTTGACTAGTTCCCCCAGGATCGTGTCCATGTGCACACACAAAATGATCATCAGTGTTGGCTCCAGTGTCATCATCTTCTACAGCTGGCTCGTTGGGGCCCCTTGGCGCTACTGCATGAACGCGCTCATGCCACTGCTCCTGTGTTCGCCGGTGTCATTAATTAATTAAATAATAATTAATAATTAATTAATTATGACACATGAGGACGTAACCTACTTTACAGCAAAGCTGTTAAGGGCTAGTTCCCCCAGGATCGTGTCCATGTGTAGACACAAAACTTCCCACAGGGGGCAGATCCCAAAGATAGTGCAAATGCCGGGCCAATCCACGGCAGAGGCGCAGTTCACCATTAAGGGACTTACATACGCAGCTTCGCTAGTCATCCTTCTTCACAGAGTGGAAGGGCACGGAGTTTTTTTTCTTAGGGCCTCAGAGACAGTTGTGGCATAAGAAGTGTTGTGGCTATTCCTCCAAAATATTTGGTAATACACTGTGTGGCAATGCAATTTATTTTAACTTTTTACCTTTAAGTATCACCATTATGATATGGAGAAAGAAATCTAAAAAATGGAATATTACACAGTATGGGTCAAAGTCCACATTCTTTTTCACCACATTTATGTAGGCTACGGCTTTTCATTTTTATCAGCCTGTTGACATGAAACTCTTTTAAGTTTGAGGCAGATATGTTTGCCCTAGGCAGCACTAAAAATCCACGAAATTCTCCCAAGTTTAGGCATGCTACTAAAGTAGTGGTACGTTAAATCTTTTTAAAAAGAGGCCAACTTTGATCTTCCTAAAAAATTCCCAAATTAAGTGTGTTGACCTTAACTAATGTAATCTGGAAAATTTTTTTTTTCTTTTTTTTTTTTAAATTTCGAAGCGAGAGACGTGATCAAATAAGTGGTACTGCTGCTAAGACATGGGGCTGTGTGTGCTCATTGTTGCAGGTTGCTTCCTTCTATGACACGACAATGCTCTAGTATGGTTCGAAAAATGCAGATTGACAAAACAGAAAATTTTTGGATGAGAACACTCATCGTGCCTTTAGACAGCATTTACAAAATATATGCATGGGCACATCGACAGAACAATGGGCATTGCCACCTGGTTTGGAATGGTTGTTGTGATAGTGGGTCTTTAAGCACATATCCTGCATGCAGTTCATAAGAAACACAATGGAGACGATGCGAGAACAATTTCCTTAGCCGAATGCAGGGTCGTAACTCGGAACATTGTACATATACCTCAGTTAGCCAACAGCACATTGGGCTGCACATTGCAAATGGTAACTAGGAAAAAATAGTCTATGCACTGTTATCACAGCTGTTGTTGCAGCTGAAGTTCAGTTCCCCGGAAACACTCTGTTCAAATTGATGAGCTTCCGTCTAACAGACTTATCAACTGCGAAACCAACAAACGGACTAAAGAGGTGCTTGGTACGCCAAAGCACTGTGCCAAGAACACATGAATTGCACAGTTCATGTTGCATGGCCATGGCTGACTAGGTGCACACTTCGGAAAGGAAGGGGTGGGAGTACAGTCCATGCACACATAATTTTCTAAATATTTTTTTCTTATATCTTTAGACTGAAATACAGTGGGCAGGTCATGTGCAATGATGTTTTCACCTTTGTCTCTTTGAGACACTTACAAAAATGCATTATGATTGTGTACGTACAATAATGTCATCATTTATTTATTCAGGAACTGCCTGCAGCCCAGTCGCAAGGAACGCTGTCGCAGGAAAGCACAGCCGATTTGAGCCAGCAGAGCTGCACGTCAACCAGCAGTGCTAGGCAATACCGCGTCACTCGCATTCGCCTTATTCAGCCCATTCCAGACCACGACTACTCTTAGGCCCTCACCTTTTGTTACTGTTAACATATTACTCTGATGCCACTGTGTAGCCAGGTTTCACAAAGCTGGTAGGGACATTTTGCACGATTATGTTTGCCAAAACTATTCATCTTAAAACTTTTCGGGCGCAAACAAACGGACGAAAAATAAGAGCAACACAAGGACGAGCGCTTCCTCCACACAAGGAAGCGCTCGTCCTTGTGTTGCTCCTATTCTTCGTCCCTGTTTGTTTGCACCCAAAAAGTTTTAAGGTGAATCTGCTCAAACTAGGCCGACTCGCAGTTATGCCAAAACTATGTTAGCAGTGCTTCTGTTCTGAACTGTACTTGGTAAAGAAGAGGCAGTTAAATCTTGTCACTTAGGAAATCATAAGGTTAGGGCATAAGTAGAATGTGGTGCCACTAAATAAGCATTATGCTCACTTCATTTGGGTACCTGCACTGACTATCACTTTCGCCTGCCCCTACTCCTTCCGCACGGGGAGCCATTCAGAGCTAGCTCTGCTTAATCTCCCTTCCTTTCTATGCATCCTTTCTCTCTCTGCACCCATCAGCTATGTTTTGGCATGAGAGTAATATGATCATAGTAGTGTACTTAATGCTGCATAAACTTTCTACTGTTGCTAGCCAAGTTGCTAGAAACCTAGTGCTTGTAAAGAAACAGCAATGTTAGTCATTCCTGCTGGCCGGGAGTTGTTTTTTATCGTCTTTTCACTACTGGTGAAATGTCTGTTGCTTGTACATGAGACGTGATCTTGTTATTGTTTGTCTCATGAGTTGTGTTAACATTAATTTTGACAAGTAGAGTTTGTTGGAGGAAAAGTAGTGAGCAACGAGTCTGTGTTCATATTTTTTGACCAGAGTTTTTGGAATGTTTCTGATATTTAACTTTTTAGGTGTCAGTCTGTGAAATGCCCTGTAGCTGGATTTGTAGCTGCCTTGTAGCATTTGGAAAGCATGTGGTGAGATATACAATTTTCGAACTTGAATTGAATGGTATATTGTTACTTTAGACCATTTGGAATGTTTTTGAGATTATTTTTGGTGCCTTGTTTATTGGTCTGTGAAAGTCTGCAAATTGCAGACATGCTTGCTTTCTGCACAGAGACAAGCTGCATTTATTTAAGACATTGGGACTCGGGGCTTTATTTTTTCTTTCATTTTATTCATAGCATCTGGATTTCTATGCAAGGGACAAATTGGTATTTTACTAAATGCTAACTGAACTTTGTGGTAGCCTTGCATCAAAAGATGAACCTATTTTAACACAGTGGCTGAAGTGGAAGCATAAATAAGGTTGCAGAGTGAACCTAGTAAGTTTTCCGCAATGAATAGGTCTCTGAACAGTAGCAGAGTGCTGCTTTATCAGTGTAGTTAACCATTCAGAGGCAAGTTGCCTGTGGCACTGTGTTAATGTAAAGAAAGTTTTGCTTGAAGGATTATGTTGTTTGTCTTCTTCACACCTGCACATGGTACAAAAATATTTTGTTTTTTTATCTCTCCCTGTGTGTTAAATAAACCATTCGTCAGTTAGTAGTATTCATTATCTTGTCGAAATGTACCAGCATACATTCATTCTCTGGGACACTCCTTTCATTTAAGATTTTTCAAAATCTGTACCCGATTTAATCCACAAGAGAAATGTTTGGACAGCTTGGAATGCATGCATTTATAGCCTCGATTTTAGTACAAGCACTGTGTACGTTGCTCGCGCTGTTTGTACAAGGTGTAATGAGCACCGAAAATGCTTACATGTCCTCTGAAGCTGTGACCAAAGGTTTGCGACGTCCTCCTAGTTACAGTCCTAAAAGATATCCAGCGAAACAGAGATTTGCTGAGCCGCACCAGGCGTAATGCACATCAGTTGTAAACACAGAGGGAACGGAGGCAGCTGAGGCAAACAATGGACGCGTCACAACATGATCAACCGTGGCAGCGCCCACGAGATCATCAAGAAAAAGGGTCAGTAAAAATGCACCGATGGTTACGATACTCCCTAACACAAAATTTGAGCACAGCACTATACGTGTTTTCATTTCACTATATGTTGGCTGGTGCGGACAATCTGTCTCGTGCGGCATGTTGCAAACAGAGCGAAGCGTTGCAAGAAGCTTCTGTACATGATTCGTCGAATGTACCAGTGTTAATCGCTGGTGCCCGCGTGGCTTCCAGAAAGTAGTCACGCATGCAATCAGATGAATAGATAAGACCAAAATTTTTTAATCTGGCGGCAGCACACGCCACTAAGCCGTGTCTAGCAATATGTTTTACTTAGCAGAGGGTGAAAGTTCACCCTTGCCTTGATTTTAGCCACTAATGAGATGACCGCTGTTTGGTTGTTTCTACGTGTTAAAGTCTATTTGCCTCCACTTAACCTAAATCCCAATGCTTTGAAAGAATCGGCCCCACTGCTTTGATCTGTGTGGCGAAGCCTTTTACAGAACAATATCAGGTGTTCAGCCATTCCCCCCTCTCCACATGCACTGCATAACGTGTCCATACCTTGGTACTTTACAATTACATTAGATTACAAATACTGTGGCGCTGTCTCATGTGGCACCATTTTTCTCCTCACCTATTCACCATACTCTCCTCCATTTTCCTCCTTGTGCTCTCTTCACTATCATTGTCTTTCATGACCCGATGCGCTCCGCGTTCGCTCTTTCAACCTTTAGCAGTGCTCGATCGCTCCGTCATATCCAGCTTTTCTGGACAAGTACCTACTAGAGCCCCAAGCGGCCGCGGCATGAATCTAGCGCGTTTTCAATGTAATGAGCAGGTTCTTCGCGCATAATTGAAAGTGCAGGTCGATTATTGAAAATTTCAGGTGACGGACGTGTTCTAGAAGAGAATCCACAAAAGACAAATGCAGTGATCATGCTGTGGAAAGCAAGCATTTTGTTCCGAGAGCAGTTAAAAACATTCAGCAATAGTAGCCCATGAAAACGATGAAAATTTGTCCTGGATTTTTGAGAAGACAACGGTAGCTGTAATAAAACTACGGCTGCTATTGTAATAGCTGTGACAGCGTATGTAGCAAGGTAAACTTGTTTTGGTGGCCTGCCATTTGAGCTGCATATTCAAATGCCCTGCTATTCCACTTGATGAGCGTTTCGAGCTTTCAGCGCGGAAAGCAATGCAGGAAAAAGCCATCCGTACGGGTGTCGAAATCCCACCCCTGCACAGAGTATACTTTCTTTAGAGGCCGACAAATGCTTTAGGTGTGGAGTGCTGGTCCCATCATCGGGCGGCAAGCCCATTGGCCAGTGCGATTGCACGAAAACAACTAAAGCACGAACAGCTGTCTGGCGGTTGTAACTTACTACTTCTGGCTGAACAGGTTAAGAAACAATGAAACTACCCTCATCTCTAAATTCACTCAAACGTCAACAAGCAAACGCACAACGTGTTCAAGGGGCGTATTGTAACAGGTGAACTTTACGAGCGCGCCTTTCTGCACACTTCAAGAGCTGCATTGCATTGAAAGTGATAGCAGAGTCAGTGCCTCCTCATACAATGGGCGCTGAAAAAATGTATTTAATGATAGTAATAAAATAGACCTGTCTTTTCTTTACTCGTCACGCATACATAAAATTGACCAGGAATTTTATTTTCACTGAATGACTCTAAATGTGGGTCACTTTAATTTTTAAAAACGCTTTTTTCTTTCCCAATGTTTGTTCCCTCCAAACATAGTCGCACGTCAATCGCTGCTCCCATAATCACCCTTGCTGATGTCTGTGATAATTTGTTCTGAACCGCTTTTTGCCAGAAGCTTCGCGACATATTAGGATCGGCCTTGTATGTAGTCCGGAGACGGCTTTCGATTGATGCCTATCTCGACTCTACACAGGGCCTAACACTGTTCCCAAAAGTGATTTTCGAAACACAGTTGTGCTAATTCATGTGGTATCTTGATAGACCCAAGCGTATCACTGCAGAAACTTCAGGAGCTGGGGCCAAGCTGTTTAATTGCACGCACCTATCGTCCCGCGTCATGCTGGCAGCAATTCAATGCCGTGCTCAGTGATATTTTTTTAAGCCACATAGCACTTAGTTCCACATTCTCCTACTGGATGGCAATAACACAAAGCTCTAGATTTGGTTTCGGGTTTTGGTTTTTCAGTGGTTCTCTTCAAATATATATTCTGTTTTTTCCTTCTGAAAAGGTAGCAATGTGTTGCTTATTTGTTAAAGGGCCCCTGAAACGGTTCGGACAAATTTTGTAGACGCGTAGGGTACAGCTTAAGTAGAACATTCGCACCACAATTTAAGTGAGGCGTTACGTATTAATGGAGCTACACGCGATTAGAAGTTACCCTCCTCCCCAGCCATCCTTTTCCTCCTCAACTCGTTCGCCGAGCGAGTGGGGCTAAGCTCCGCCTTCACTGGTACTGCGTCACGATGCGACGTCACATCGTCAACTTCCGGTTATTTTGAAGCCCGCCCCCGCCCGCGCGAAACCTCTGCGCTAGCCCCTTGGCTGTCGACCCCAAGCGAGAGCTATCGAAGCAGCGTGCGTTGCGAGCATTCTGTCGTAGCGCCGAACGTGTCTGGTATTCCGTTAGCCACAGGCAAGCTGGTCATATCGGCAAATGACTGGAGGCATAAACTCAAGCTGATGAAGGAACTTTGGCGCAGACGTACGTGAGCGGCCTGGTCGGTCTGCACGGTCCAGACACTTGTTGGCGCAGCGCTTAACCAGCCAAACAAAGCGCTAATATTGCTCTAGCCAAGTGTAAAACATTTTAAACATATATAAGAACAACGTGTTGATGATTACACTCCTGCGAAAAATACGCACGAGCAGCAAAAAAGAATACGCTTCGTTGCTGCTACTGTGTATGGTTGAGCTCTATGCCACCAGGTGGCTGCACCATGCAGACCATTCACCTTTGCCCTTCTGCTCATCCCGTTACGACACAGTCAAGCGGCCAGACCCTGTCCCCTTGCGCTTACGTTTGCCTTAATACGGGACTCGCGAAACGCTAGTGCGTTAGTAATCTTCCGGTGTAAAGTGACGGCTACAAACGTGCAAATCCTGACGCCGATCGGATAGCGGCAGTCCGATGCGCAGCAGCCAGTTCGCTCGTACGCTGCCCTGCAGAGGGACACGATGTCACAGCTTGACATATTGCCAGTCGCTACGTTTGCAGTCCACAAGGCAACAAAGTCGAATCATAGTGCTCGCGAAAAGACTGAGACCAACTCTGACCGCGGAGCTCTCGTCAAAATGGAGTACGTTGTAACACAAGCAGACGACACTTGCTGTGTGCCGGAAGTGCTTAAGTGTACTGAAAAATTGTTCTTGTGCATTCTCTTTCTGCTACTTTCTCTTTATAAAAACAAATTAACTAACATTCCAACTATTACGAAGATAATTTGTTTACCATAAAGTTGGAAAAATTATCGATCACGCGCCTTGGTCAGCCAATCGGATAGCTCGCCCCACTGACGTCATATGGGTTATTTCGGTCATATGGGTAGGGGCGGCTTAAAATTCCGCCGAGTAGTGCGCTGCGATCGGCAGCGATGTGCATTTTTAAAACCTTATAATAAATTACACGCTTTACGCAGAGCACTTAGATGTGTCAGTTAATGATCAGAAGGACCTACTCTAACGACTCAGTACGCTTGTAGAAAATCGTCAAAAGCGTTTCAGGGTCCCTTTAAGTCATCACTTTTATAATCAGATTTTATTCCTTGGTCACCATAACAACAAGCATATGCATCTCATTGTGCTACGTTAAAAAAAAAAAATCCTGTGTCTTGTAGCACAAGCATACTCTGGAATATTGAAGATTGCACCTTCACCATTCTGTGGAACTTCACGACAATGCACATGCGTAACTGAATGGGCAAAATTTTAGAAATGTTTATTTCAATATATCGGCCGAGTTTCAACAAGCTTCAACTAGCTGTGCTAAGAGGGTAGTCTCTTGTAACAACATATGCATTTATGGCACTTAGTTGAAACATTGGTGGTGCGTTAAAGCAGTGTTTTGGACAGAGATGGGTGGTTATGTCACACGACAGGAGCAAATGGTTTTGCACCCTTTCGGTGGATGGCACATTGATGAAGCGCCAAATTTAATCCGTAAAGCAATTTATTACAGCTGGAGTTTGAACGGTAATTGCAGAGCGAGTGTCATTCAGTCTGTTTGCATGTGCATATTTTTCTGAGACAGCAGAAAGTGAGAGATAGCTCGCACGTACGCCTTGAGCGTATTTGAATCTGTGTGCGTTCATATTTTGTGCATTTCATGCGTGGACGTGTAAATGTGCATGTGGGCAAAGATGTGTCGTATCTCTGTGCTTGTATGTGTGAGCGAGCGAGCGAGCACTTCCCTGCTTACACCTACTCTCTGGGACGAATGGGGTATAGAGTTCATTTAAACCCATATTTAAATTTACAAGACAAGAATGAATGACACTGAATTTATTGCATTATCTCTTTCTGAAAGCAAAATCAACGCAAAAAATGAAGCACCTGAGCCATCAATATTGACTCCCCAGATTTCTTCACAATGGCACCATCATCATCGGCACGGCTTCGTGAGCAGCTACTTAGCTGTTCACCTTCGTTATCTTCCTGGCCTCGTTGCCAGCGAGGCCAGGTCTTGATGCCAGCGACGCGCTAAATCTGCACCATCGCTGCATCATTTATTGCTTTTGCAACCAAGCAAACTTTCGGCGGCACACGTTCAGTATTGACATTAAAACTCTAAACTGCTTGCCTTCAAAAAAACAACGTGAATAAAAATGGAAAGCGGACTGGCCGCAAGGAACATAATCACGGAGCTATACTCTTGGTGGCAATATCTCAAAAGGCTATGTGCGATCAGGTTGATTTTACAGACATGATTTTTTATGCATCAGTTGCGCTTTAAGAGAGTGTTTGGTTGTAAAATGTTTGTTCGGATGGCTCTTACAAAAAGCATGCGTAATCAAAACTTCGCTCGGCTAGATAATCTCGAGGACAGGCTCCAAACTACCCAAGATCAATTATTGAAAAGTTAGCGTAGCTTCGTTAATTACGCACACAACTTCTCAACTTACTCCTTATCTAAAGGTTACCAGTCTGATTAATCGAATGATAAAATGATGTCACCAATATTTGTATTGGTTTAATACCTTTATTTGGTGCAGTTAAAAGCAGCCGGCATATTGATGGTGCAATAGGCTTCTTATAAAGCAAGTGTGAAAGCTTGGACGGGTTTTCTTGGCGCAAATCAAGTTCGTGAACTTAAACGCATGTGCCCAACCGTGCACTTCTGTCTTTACAATTAATTCTACATTGTACAAGAAGCACCTCAGCGCTACTGTATATCACGCAAGATGTGTGAGAACATTGTGCACGCTCCTGATTAGATTTGCGAGTGTTGGTGGCATCAGGCTTCATTTTCTGGTGTCATTAGAAATAAAAGCAGCAGCCTGGGGGAAAGCATTGGATACATTTCCATACTTTGTAACATATGGAGCAGCACGGGCATGTGCATTAGAATGAAAAGTACTGAAGTATTATGGTGAGGGTTCTGCTGCATATATTTTGGATGCCTAATGTTAAGACTTAAACAAGAAAATACTGGGATTTCGTGACAATTGTAATGCTGACATACATACAGTCAGGTGAAATATGAGCTCCGACACAATGCCCATGGTGGAACTGGCCCCTGGACTACAGTGCTACATTGGCACACGAAATGCTGGTTTGATAAATATCAGAAATCGGAAAGTGCTCAGCTCTTGAATTTTTGGTATGTCGGCACCGCTGCGCAGTCTTGGGCGCCCTTTTTACCACGAGTACTATGTTTCAGCTAATCTTTAAAGCACCTCTACACTTTGTTGTTCTTTTTTTTAGGCGAGTTTTCTTTAGCATCTAACCACTTCCAAAGCTATCGCTTGGCTCAGGGCGCCCCTGCATGTATTTCCAATATCCTGAATGTTGTTACCGATTCAATAGCGAAAAAGCGTTATCTAATCAGATTGCGTGCATGAAGCGAATACTGGCGTACATTCTTGATCACATTCGAGCGCCCGAGTTTGGCTGCAATGTACGAGCATTCCAATCTGATGAACCGATGCCTTGACTGGTAGATCAGATTCAGAGGAAGCACTACTTTGCGCAGCCATCGTTGTGCTTTGAGTGTTATCTTTTTTCCAGCATAAGCTCGCCTTATATTGAGTTAGATTCATGACTCACTCTTTTGGAGCTGCCCGTTTCTTCACATCACTAGGACGTGACAGCATAGACGTGCTATATTTTCATTGAATAAATAGTGGAAAATGGATTAGGACATTTTTTTCGTTTGCACGGTTGCACATTTAATGCAATAATTTATTATTCATAACATACTTCTTAGGAGGTTGTGAAAGACAACAACCTTATATTAACAAGAGGTCTTAAGAATAAAGAAAATTTTTAATTCTTATTAGTCAGGTTTCACCTCGTGGTAGGGAAGGAAATTTCAGTGAAAATGTCCTTAAGATAAATAAAAGCCTATCACTTTATTTTTTTTATTTCTTTTAATGCGAGGGTAAATGCCTCGGGGCATACAGGGGTATGAGATGGGTGTGAATAAGGATGACTAAATGATTAAAAAAAGATTTGCGGATCCAATGAAGTCCAAGAGGGATCGATAATGTGGTCACTGCATCCACGCAGTGTAATCGCTATCACTTGAAAAGGTTTCATCTCAGTTCCCACTCTGCAAGCTGATCCCGACTTGAAGGTGGTTCATATCGTGGGCCCTAGACGTATGATATATCCAACTGTCAAAAAAGCGTTATTCTAAATGTTTCATTTTGGGAAGGCGTGTTACCCTTCTGCCCTTCACTCCGGTTCACAATCATGCATAAGACGAAAGTGCTGCATAAAGAGCATCGTTAGCACGAAGTCGTGGGATCGAATCCTGGCCGTGGCAGCCGCGTTTTGATTGGGGCAAAAGGCGAAAACACCCGTATACTTAGATTTAGATGCACGTTAAAGAACCCCAGGTGATCCAAATTTCCGTAGTCCGCCACTGCGGCGTGCCTAATAATCCGATTGTGGTTTGGCACGTGCAGCCCCATGATTCTGCCGACACTTCTGCCGCGATGCAACATGCCATGTGAGGCAATGACAAGGCTCAACCTTCTCATAGGTTGTAAACAATGGCGCACAACAATGCCTCAAGCAAACACACCTCCCTGTATGTCCTGTGTAGTACGCAGACAAACAGCAGTGATACATGCAAGGTAGCATTTTCCATCAGCTCACTACTCGCATATTGGACCAAACGCTAAAGAAATGAAACATTCACAGTCATTGCTAAATTGCTAAATCATTGCTAAATGCTGTCAATCAAACCAAACAGCACAGAGAGCTTCGCTTACATCAATTCCCACAGTGCATGGGGTCTGCGTAATTTTCTAGACTGTGAAGTTATATGCTTAAGGATTACATTCTTTAATGAAATAGTTAGTTTCAAAGTGGGAAAACTTGGCTGGCATGTATGCGGTAAATTTGATTTAAACTGCTTCAGACAAATGGCCATTGCGTGATTGCCGACTTAATTCCGTGGAAATGTAGTCATCAAAATGGGCTACATTTGATAGTGAATTGAGGAAGTTGATGAAAAGCAAGAATGCCGAAGCTTGCAGATGACCTCAGGAAAATAAAATGGCTTTTTGAGCAGCATGGTCAGGGGCCCATGCTACGGTTTCAACCTCTATCAAAAATTCCCCAAAATATGAACAGAGGCTGACAAAACAGCAGGCATCTTGGGAAAGGTGAAATCGACAGAAATCTCGGGACAGCACTAACTTAAATATAAAGATAACTTAAAGATAAAAAAAACCATAATGCACTTTAGCAAGGTGGCCAAATTTAAAGCAAATAAATTAAAGAGTTGAGCTGTAACCCGATGGTATTAATTAAACAAGGCGAGAATGTCGGCAAGTGTTGAGTGCTAGGTCCAGTAGGTCCTATGGCCCACGCCAGCGCCCAGCAATTATCTAGTTATTACACATATAAGCGAGATGCTTAGCCCTCAGCCTTACAGGGTGAGGCATGAGTCTCAAATTTAGGATGCGGACTCCATCATTAAAACTTTTTTCTAGGCGAGTTGGTGCATACTTGACATAAAAATTGTTACAGCGCAAACACATGCAACCACAAAGTATCAAGCACGGGACACAAGTGCTGACTGTCAACAAAATTTTATTGACGGAAGATGGATACCTTATATAAGGGGAAAGGCAGAAGTGAAGGGGGAAGGGAGTGATACAATCGGGGAAAATGACATTGCGCATCGATGAACGAACGTGCCAGCACTCAACGGAATCAGGCGCAGAAAAAACAAGAAAACGAGAAAAAACTAGAAAAACACTAGAAAAAGGCGAGGGATACTAACATACAATCAAATCAGTAAGCAGTCGCTTCCAAAAAATGAAGCTCTGCAGCAAAGAGTGATACAGAAGGGGTGCTTATGCACTTGCTGCCATATTTGGGTATGTGGAACGCTTCCAAACTGACGCGCGTCTTCGCGTCGGCACTCTTGCCAAGAATCTTCGTCTCTCCCAATCGAGCCTCGCATCCTGTGCATTCAGTTACGTGCACGACCAAATGTGCGTACTTGTCCTTCAAGTTACTTAAATTTCGGGCATGCTCCCCCAAGCGTTCATTAATGCAGCGGCCGGTTTGTCCGACATAAGCCTTTCCACACTTCAAGGGAATGGCGTAGACCACTCCTGTGGAACTCTTGATGAACGGCTTCTCATGTTTAAGCTGACATGGTATTGTGAGCAGCTTCAGCCATAGCATGCTAATGGACGACGGCAAAGAAACAGTTTGCACAATTATGTCATATGTTTTGCCCCAAAGTGCAAAACCAACTTGTTCATGCGTCCATTTTAGTCCCTAAGTACATCTCTTCTTTATGTGCAGCTGCTGCGGTAGCCCATTTCATTCATTCATTCATTCATTTATTGTACCCTCAGGGCCGAAGCATTACAGAGGGGAGTGGCAAAAAAAAAAACATTTCTGTGAAGAGATACTTATACATGGAGTTATATAATGTACCAATGCAAATACAAATACTCTAATTAACAAATCAAGTCAATACAAATCACCAAACTACAAAACAATGTAAAATGAGTAGATGATACAGGCAAGCACAAGCAAACAAGAGAAAAAATGAGAAATAACATGAGGTAAAGAACTAATTAGTTACTGTTAAAGCATTTTTGAAATGTTGATGGTCTGTAATTTCTGCAGTAGTGGTAGGTAGGTGGTTCCACTCTTCACAAGTCCTGGGAAAAAATGTATACTGAAAAGTAGAAGTCCTGCAAAAAGGAACGGCTACTTTATGTCGGTGGTCAATGCGTGGTGATACGTACTGGGGAGGAAAGATGAAATCATCGTGTAGAGAACGATGCTGAAATATGCGGTGAAAAAGACACAAGCGATAAAACTTACGGCGAGATGCTAGTGATGGTAGTTCAAGGCTCGATTTCATGTTAGTCACACTTGCGGTTCGAGCATAATTAGACATAATAAAACGTGCAGAGTTATTTTGAACCATTTCGAGTGAGTAGATTAGATTGTCATGGAAAGGGTCCCAAACAGAGGCGGCGTATTCCACCTTCGAACGAATCAGTGTTTTATAAAGTAAAAGTTTAAGAGCCTGGGGAGCGCGTGAGAAATTCCGGCGAAGATATGCAAGTGTTTTGTTGGCGCTGGCGATTATGGATTCAATGTGATCATTCCAGGTTAGTTTTGAGGATATAGTGACGCCAAGATATCTATATGACGATATAGATATTTTGGCTAAGAAAGCTAAACTGCTGGGGAAATAATAGGGGGTACTTAAACACCGATAGGTGAAAATCAAAAGGCGACCACGATGGCATCTCTCGTAAATGCTACGCGACGTTGAGAAAGCTTTAGTTTGGGCATCCAATCCAAATACATGGAAATTGAGAAATCTTTTTTTTTTTTGGCAACCACGGCACCGAGTTTGATGAGGTTTGTTGCATATGAAAGAACAATTTAAAATATAGTTACTGTTGGTCGCAAATTTTTGATTTAGATCATCATTCCTTTATAAAAATTTGCAAAAATTGCATATTTTCAGAAAACGAAACTATCTAATTCGGCAATCAAGAAGGACACCGCAATTTCATCAATTGCACCTAAAGGTACATCTAAAGTAGACAAAATTCATATACCGTATTTTCGCGATTCAAAGCACCCCCCGATTCTAAGCACCCCCCCTTTATTTTCGCGAAAAAAAAATTGGGAAAAATGTTTGCATGCGAATCTACGCACCCCCCTATTTGTTAGGAAGCGCGCGTAGCCAAGGCCGACAAGCGCGCTTGCTCACTCTGTCATCGAGACGGAGCCGTCGCAGTCCACGGCGCGAGTACGCCGTACAGCCGGACTGTACGGCAGTACGGCGAAAGCTGCAGGAAGCGTACCCATCAACCATCGCAAAGTGGATCTCGGACGCTAGGAAGCGGGTCCAAGTGGACGTTGTGGTCAAATCATTTAAGAACTGCTCGATCACAAACCACTTCGACGGAACGGAAGACGACCTGCTATGGGATACCGAGAGCGGCGATTCAAGCGCTGCAACGAACTCAAGTGGAAGTGATAGTAACTGAGCATCTGACACAAGCGGGGGGTTCACTGTCTGCACTGATTTTTCTTTTGAATGTTTGCAAACTAAAATGTTATTTCTCGCACCCGTCTCGCCGTGATGTCGCAGCGAATAGAGGGAGGGGGGTGGGTCATCCTAGATTTTTTGAATCTAAGCACCCCCCCTCACTTTGGGCATCGCGATCGTGAAAAAAAAGGGGTGCTTAGAATCGAGTAAATACGGTATTATACCTGACTCAAAAATACCACTAATTTGTGTGTAGAACATTTGCGAGACCCTTGTGAACAATGCAATAAATTCACGTAAGATATAAATCAGCATATCAAATTTGTCTGCTTCGGATGCTCTCATGGATGCAATTTACAGAACTGTGATGTATATTCTAGCTGCGAATTTGTAACCTTTGTGCTTCTATTTTTATCAAGCTTACCAATTTTTGAAAATTCCTTTTAGGACATCCAGAACTAATCCGAAATTCCACTTCCAGCATTCACTAGAATTTAACATTCTTTTTCAAATGCAACAAATTTCATTAAAATCAGCGCAGTTATTATCTCGGAAAAGCGTTTCTGAATTTTATGTATACGTATTTGAATAGGCGACATCGGAGTTGGGCGCGAGCTAAAGTTGCAGCGAAGTGCTTCTGATGATTATCCCAACCTGTTGACTCCACAGCATTAAAAAAAACTGAAAAAAGGAAATGAAAGGAAAATAAGGTGGCTACCTCTCGGGAAGTCAAATCAATATCAAATCAAATTTATTTCCATACATGATGTAGATGGCACAGACAAAAGGCCATAATCAATTTGGCTTAACAAGGATCTGTGCCCCTCTCATAATTTATGTACAAAATAAAGGAAAACAAGAATTAGCAACAGCAATCGGACATTTTAGGTAGCATTATATAATGGCAAGAGAAGAATGTAAACGTACGCAATGAAAAAAACATTCGTTATTCAAGTAGTGAATATAAGGACAATCATAATTGTTTCACAGAAAAAAAAAAACTCGAACCACCAATCGGACATTGTTAAGTAGCATTTCAACATGACAAGACAGGAATCTGTACGCAGTGAATAATTGTAATCAAAGCAATGTAATACAATTCGCATTCATCATTGTTGCAGAAACATAAGGAACGAAGTGAGTAATATCAGAAACCAAGTGAGTTTAACAAGGATAGTAAGGAAAGTAGTTGTGTTCCATAATTTGTGCATGTCTGGGCTATGAACCAGGTCGCATTATGACAAGTATTGTATATTTTTATGCTTTTGGATAAGTTGGATAGGTGTTCAATAAAGTGACTGCCTCGCTTTTTTTATGTAAGGTACCGTTGCAAGAGTAATTCATTAAATAGTAAGTTTACAGGACAAACTTGAAGTTTCTTAAAAAGAGGTTCAGTGTGTTCGTCATAGGCTGAGCTGCTAATAGCACGCAGAGCCTTTTTTTGTAGTAGAGAAAGCTTAGTAATGTTTGACCCTGTACTGTTGCCCCAGACAAGGTGACGGTATTTTAGGTGTGAAAAAAAGACAGAGTTATAGACGAACAGCTTGACGGAAGTGGGCAGAGAAAAACGTACCTTTGCAAGGGCACCCACGACGCCTGCCAGTTTAACGCTGAGCATGTCGAAATGTTTATTCCAGGTTAAATGTTAGTCAAAAACGGCGCCAAGGCATCTAACCGAGGAGGCTATATCCACATGCAAGTTTCCTATAAATATACGATCAGTAATATTAGCCCTGGAATATTTAGGTTGAAATAGAATGGCTTTGATTTTGTTTGCACTAATGCGTGTTGAGTTTACTCGACACCATCTGTTAAGCTTATTTAATGCTGAGTTTGTGCAAGTCACAAGTTTACGACAGCTGGCAGACCTGAATAATAATGTGGTATCATCGGCATAGATTATATATTTGGCCGCTGAAGTAATGTTTGTTGTGCCATTAATATAAATATTAAATAACAGCGGCCCAGGAATTCTCCCCTGAGGCACTCCACTTGTTGCCGATTTAAAATTCGATGTATGGTTTCCTATTACAACCAGTTGACATCGGTATTCCAGATAGCTCTTTATTATACTTAAAAATATGCCTCTGAAGCCATAGGTTTCGAGCTTTCCCATTAATGTTTCATGGTTAATCCGATCGAAAACCTTGGAGAAGTTTATGAATACTCCTAGTGTTAATAACTTCTGTGCATATGCGTTAAGTGTAAATTCTTTCTGGGTTAAAAGTGCCATTTCTGTTGAGCGTCCTGTCGGGAAGCCAAATTGGTCGTCGGTAAGGATGTGGTGTTTTTCACAGAACGAAACCATTCTAACATTAATTAATCTTCAACGCATTTAGAAAAGATTGGCAAGATCAATATTGGCCTGTAATTGGATAATAGGTTCTTATCACCACCTTTAAAAAGAACAGTTACTTTCGCTACTTTCAATGCTTTCGAAAATGTACCATTTGAAAATGCGTGGTTAAATACATGCTCTAATACCGGAGTGATAATATCTAGGACACAATTAATCGGGCGAATTCGCAAGTCATCAACATCGGTGCTTCTGATGTTTCGAGAAGTTATGAATGCGTCACATATCTCCTGAGCACTGGTAGGTATTAGAAATGCACCGACAGAATTATTAGGTGTCAGATCGTCTAGGCTAGCAGGATGATGGGGGCTGTTTATAAGTAAAGTAATCATTAAGCAAATTGGTTAATAAAGAATCGGACCATTTAGAATTATTCCTTGACGCTGCTCTACAGTCCAGTTTACTCTCCCTAGTACGTCATTTAGCCTTAGCCAGACAAGATTGTTATGTTTCATTATATATAGTTTATCTTTTTGTTTTATTTGAGATAGAAGGCTCGTTGTGATCCAAGGTTTTCGTATTCTTGTGTAGCGCATTCTTTTTTATTCGAAAAATGTCTGATGTAACTGGCTTTAAATAGGTGTAAAAAGGAGTTATAGGCTAATTCAGTATCAACCGTGTTGTACATTTCTGACCAGTCAGTGTTCAGTATATTAGTTTTGAATTGTTCTAGTGAGATCGGATTGATATCTTGAAATGAGACTTGCTCTTCTTTATTGGATGAGCGATGTGGTTTATGTAGGTCAGTGATAAGAAATATTGGGAGGTGATCACTTATGTGTACGCCAATTACGCCCGAAAATGAACTGGAGATGGGGTAGTTTGTAACGAAGAGGTCGAGTAACGTCTCAGGGTTGATTTGGACACGAGTGGGCTCATTAACAGTGTTAGTGCAAGCATTAGAGTGTAATATCATTAGGAAGTCGTGGTGTGTCGGTGATGTGTGTAGTAAGTTGACGTTCATACCACCTATAACCAGCTTTGATCCAGTTTCATTTGCCGAGCTTATAAACTTATCCAGAAACGCAAGGAAGGCCGTTATATTACTATTTGGAAGACGATATAAAACAGAAAAAACATTGTCACCGTTTGATGCCATTAGGATTTCAAAAACAGTCAATTCAGTGTAGTCAGGAACGATATTCAGTTTCAACGAATTCTTGGCCATGAGTAAAACATCACCCTCTTTTTTTTACTACTCTGTTTTAGTAATGTGTGGTGTAATCAGCAACTTTAATTACTTTGTAGTCATGTTGGTACCAGGTCCCATAAATCGTAACATCACATGTGAAGCTAAAGTGTGAAAATAAAGCATGCAAGTCATCTTTGTTCCGTGCAGACTGCGTTTAGATGAAAGAAAGTTAAGCTGCACTTCATTGTTTTGTCTAACTTGCACACATCAATCGTAGTTCGAAAATTTCCAGCCATATCTGCCAATATCAACTTGGATGCGCGCAACGAAACCGCAAGGAAGTTTATTCTTCTACGCCGAGAGACGACGAGGCGCACCGACGCATAGCGCCCATGCATTGACATAGTTGACCCCAAGGGCGCCGCTATGTTGCTACGCCTGAAACGTGCTGGTGCAGACGACGAGATGCGATTTGGACCAACGTTTATTCGGATGACAAGTACGATCAACATGTTCCAAAGCATCCCTACGAGACATTCATTTGAGGGATCGCCAGCCGTTTGTGCGCAGGCGCGAGTAAGAACGGGCGCGAGAGAGAAAATCTGGGGACTTTTTCTCCTTGAATAGATGACTCTGCCTAGGCACTACAGAGGAGGTTTCTTGTAAGCGTTTGTCCCTATGCGTGCCAAGTATCTATAAACGTTGGGCATGCCGGCATTGCGGAGTGGGGTCGAGTTTGTTTACGTTCGGACACTCGCTGCCGGCGCGGTAAAATAGGTGAAGCAGCGGGCACTGACGCCCGATTTGGCAACCGCTGTGTCGGACAGACTGTCTCGCACCTGCCGCACTCGTGCTAAGTCAGTCGTGGCGGATCGTAGCTTTCTCGCGCCTGACAGTAATGTACCTTGTAAATAACATCACAGATCTTAGTTTCTGTGGGAGCACTAGTGACCATAGTAGAGCCCGGGCCGCATGTATTGAAAATCTAGAAGGCACAGTGCCTTAGCAAGCACGGTTGAACGCAGGTGGCTGAAAGGCTGCTGGTGACGACGATTGACTCAGCACCAGCGCACGCAGGCGTGAGAAAGTCTGTTCGACGTACCTTCAGAGGCAAAGTTCTGACTGGTGTTGCAGAACTCGCGGGGCATAGTAGCGCTGAACTTAGCGTCACAAGTTGGCTGCTGGACGTAATTATATTCAATCATGTTTTTCTAATTGTAACAACATGTCATTATTTCGCATTATTGGCGGCGCCTCCAGGACACCAAAGCGGCAACAGGGACACCAATTGAAGCTAAAACCTAGACTGCTTCATGGGTTGGGGCTCGCCGAGACCTGCGCGTGCCATGGGTGTATAACATCGGCTGTGCCAATTTTTTATGCGAAGTCCCCATGGTGCGCTTCGGCCTTTGCCACCCTGCTTCTAGCTTTGATCACCCCGCTACCCCTTGGGTGCCCTGGAGATCCTGTGCCGCCTGCTTTATTATAACCTCGGGTGCTCTCCTGAAACCTCCGTTTGCCGGTTTCATGTGCCGTCCTGGAGCAGTGCTCGTAAAAACTCCAATCTATCATACCGACGAAAAAAGTGACCCGCGATCAACACGTTCCCGAGCATCCCTACGATACGTTCATTTGAGGGATCGCCAACTGTTTGTACGCAGGCGCGAGTAAGAGTGGGCGCGAGAGAGAAAATCTGGGGGCTTTTGCTCCTTGAATGTATGACTCTGCCTAGGTACTACGGAGGAGGTTTCTTAGCGCGTGTTGTAGGCGTTTGTCCCCTAGACATGCTGGCATTGTGGAGTACGGCCGCTCAGCCACCGGGTGCCCGCACGGTGAGGCAGTGGGCACAGACACCCCATTTGGTGATCGCTGTGTCTGAATGGGCAAGGTTCTTACTGGTGTTGTATAAGTCGGGGGTCGCTTTTTTACGGTAGATTGCATTTTTTACGAGCACTGCTCCAGGAGGGCACATGTAACCGGCAAACGGAGGCCTCAGGAGAGCACCTGAGGTTATAATAAAGCAGGCGGTGCAGGATCTCCGGGCACCCAAGGGGTAGCGGGGGGATCAAAGCTGGAAGCAAGGCGGCCCGCGGGTTGGGGCCGCAGAGGCCAAAGCGTGCCAGGGGGTGTTCGCATAAAGAATTGGCTGTCCACGATAGCGGACAGCTGATCTAATGACACATTGTTACAATTAGTAAAAAACACGATTGAATAAATATACTTGCGTCCAACCGCCAACTTGTGACGCTAAGTTCAGCACTACCGCGCCCCGCAACTTCTGCAACACCAGTCAGAACTTTGCCTCTGAAGGTACGTCGGACAGACTTTCTCGCACCTTCGGCGCTAGTCATCGTCACCAGCGGCCTTTCAGCCACTTGAGTTCAACCCCGGTTGCTAAGGCACATTCTAGATTTTCAATATATGAGGCCCGGGCTCTACTACAGTCGCTAGTGCTCCCACATAAGCATCTGTGATGTCATATACAAGGTACATTGCCGTAAAGCGCGAGAATGCTCTGATCCACCATGACTGCCATTTTCTTTTTCCTCATCAATAAATGTTTATTCCTCCTCCTCCTGACATAGCACAAGCGCCGCAGGTGCTAGACAGTCTCTGTCCGACACTGCGGTTGCCAAATCTGGGGTCAGTGCCCGCTGCTTCACCTATTTTACTGCGACGGCAGCCAGCGTCCGGGCAGTTCGAGCGCAAACAAACTCGACCCCACTCCACAATGTGCCTCTGACGCACGCCGCTGGAAACATTTTGGAAGGGTGTCGGGGATTTCGCCGGTTGATTTGTGTACCTGCGTCCATGTTGAGTGTGCGTCGTTTTTGCGTGTCGTGTATCGGGATGAATTATTAATGGTTTCTCCGGGGCAGCATGTCGTTCACCCATCGAGTATAGTGGGTGAACAGGCCTGAGTGCGCTGTTGTGGTAACAGCGCGGCCGATAAAGACATGCCGAGTTCCATCTGCCAACGCGGCTGCCTTGAGTTCGTTGTCGCTGATGTCAGCGATTGCACATCGCTTTTTGTATTCCTTTTACACATTCACTAAACATTTAGCATATTCAAGAAGCCTTCGAACGCAGCCTTCCATGTGGGATTTGCCAAAGCGGTGCATTTGTTTACCTCTACAGCTTCATATCGCTGTTAGCTTCAATTATAGTAGAAACGGCGTATCGCTGATGTGAAATAATCTCAAAACGTAGCAAAACATGCAGACGAGTCAGCATGAGCGGCCGAGTCCCTTAAAAAACTGTAACTGTGATCCAGACACATATATTATGGGCTGTTACTACTGATTCTCGCTTTTGTTTAACTTCATCATACTTATAGTCTGAGCGTGCCATAAAGTATTATTAGAGACGACTGTGCTCGGTATAAGTCCCCACTTATAGGCTGTGTAGTTCTCTCACGAAAACGCGGATGCCATCGATGACACCGTTGGCAACTGAGCGAGCATATGCTGCTGTACCGAATGCACTGTCTCTTCTTTCCTGTTTGACCCAGAGGTAAACAGTGCTTCTTTGGAATTAAGAAATGTCAGCATAACAACACACACAGATCCACCATCTACGGGAATGCGAACCTCAGCGTTTGGGAACGGTAATCGAAGTACAATATGTTGGTACAGCTGTGTCGCCGCTTGCTACTTATTGTGCGAAGTGAAGAGTAATTATCAAATCGCTATAGGGTCACAACTGAACTATGAGAGGGGTTTCCTTCGTCCTGATCGGTTGTTTTTTTTAAGTTCAGGTCCATCAGTAGCAAGTGCACGAACACGACGGGGTCAGGCCTAACCCAAACTTCACTAAACAGAATCAACGTTGAGTCAAACTTCACGTGCACAGCTTGAGAGGACTGAAGCTCATGAATTTCAACTTCAAAGGCATGTCGACGCATTTTGAGTGCGAATAATTATATTTGCCAGTCAATGAGCTGCAGCTATCGCGTTGTCAATTCAACGGCTGATCACATAGAGTTCGGTCAAGCTATCACGGTCGGCATGCTGATTTTTTCGGTGCCGTTGACACGAAAGCCCGTCGCGCTATATGACAACTCGCACTCGTCGGTTGCATCGTTGTCGGCCTATTACGATCAAATGGTCTCGGTGACACAGTGCGGAATAGTCGGCCAATCGTCGGCGTCGGTGCCTTGGCAGTCTTGCATCGACCCAGGGTTACCACGCCTTAAAAGAGTACTTGAAGTCGGGCATGCGCTGCCACCACCAGCAACAGTAGGCCGACGCTGCAAGAAGACTGCGTCAGCAACGTGTTTTTGAAGTGTCGCCCAAGTGTAGCGCAGGGGTTTATCGATAAATTTGACAGCCGTCAATGTAAGGCGGTAACTACATGGTTCATGGTGCAGTCCGGACCAAGCCATAGAATAAAGAACCAATGACCAAGCCCTGGATGACTCTGCCTAGGCACTACGGAGCCGTTGTCAGATGGGAAGAGGACTTGGCACCTTTGAAGGTGCCGTGTCCATGAGCTTACATGTATTAATCAACCCAGCATCATTCGATAAATTGACCCCGGCTCTTCCCCTCAACCCGGGTTGACTGGGCGGGGGGCTTTGGTTCGGGCCAATGGTCCTTCTCAGACAAGGGGACTGTTGTGGTGCAGCGCCACTGAGTTACTACACTCAGCACACAAACAGCTATGTTGGTCTTGCAGGACACAAGCCTGACTGACCCTCGGACTGCCTTGACACAAAAGAGGCCAAGGCATACAACCATGGAGAGCACCAAAGCCGTCCGCGGAGCAGCGCAACCACACGAGGGTGTGCCACCACCGGTTCCAGCTCTGGGTACCACTGAGCAAAACAAAACCCCGTAGATAGACTGGCACACACGGCTGTGTCGAGCGACCTTAGGAGCATGCATCATAACTTAATGGATAGCTTTCCACCTGACTCATCAAAAATCACGGCAGGACGAGCCCACACTTCGAGAAACTTCTCGCCCAAGCGGTGCCGCTCCCGGGTGAGATGGAACCAGACCTCCTTCAGTGCTTTCGCAAGCACTTCATGAAGGCCCGGCACCCGACCCCCGAAAACTGCATCGCCGCGTGCCAACCAAACTTGGTATGAGCACTCGCTGAGAAGAAGCACGAACTGGTTGACCGCCTGATTAGGCAAAGGGTGCAAAAATTGAACTGTCTGACAAGGAACGCCTGGGAGATTAAAAAGAGTAGCAATCTTTTGGAGAAGAGCTGCAGGAAGCAAGCATTGCGTAAAGGTATGAACCGAGTCCTCACGAGTGCCACAGAAGGGGCACACTCCACGAGCCGGGACGGCTGTGAAGGGCCTGTAGCTTAACGGCAGGCACCCTCGCGCCAGGCGGTACATGAACGTAGCTCGCCTAGCGTCGAGGAAACTGGCCGTAACGAGCTTCCAGTTTGGCCTGTGAATGGACAGGTCATACATTTGGCAATGCGGGGGAGACCTGGGGTGAGGATATCTACTAATTCTTGGAGTGGAGTTGAAACTACATCGATGTCAGGGCGAACCGTGCGGAGGCTGACCAAAGAGTTGGCAGCCGCCGCATAAATGGTGGACGGGGAACCTGAGCAAAGCACACAGTGGGAAAATGTGCTCTGCGAAAACAAGCGGAGTCGGGTGCTAAGAAAAAAGGAAGTAAAGCTTCTAGTCAGGAGCATATCCGAGTTAAGAGCGACCTGGGTCCATCTGACGTGTAGTGCAGTAGCCACGATGCCCAGGTCGGGAATTCCGAGTCCTCCCTTATCCCTGGGCACCTTGAGCACCCGCTTAGTTACACAACCATTTGTCCCCTTCCAGAGGAAGCGAAAGAGGACCCTCTCCAAGATAAACTTGGTTCGGGTTGGAACAGGAGACACACGCCACATACGTCAGGAAAGAAAACAGAAGTGAGCGCAGAATTGTCGCTCGAGCAGTCAGTGGACATGACAATGCGCTAAATTCTTGAATTCTGGTTTCAAGCTTCTCCTTAGCCTGTTGCCAGTTTTCAGGAGATAGACCGTCTGGTTCGAACTGGAAACCTAGAATGCGCCGCCGCGTTTTTACGGGGAGACCATGAACGGGCTGCCGACTGGAAGGAGTGGAGTTCAAGTACATGGCTGCACTTTTCGACCTATTCACCCTTGCATTGCTCGCCTCGCAGTAACTGTCCATGACCTCCAAGATGCTGCAAGCTGGTACCTCGTCCGGGACGATAATGGACAACTCATCTGCATAGGCAGAGTGCAAACGGAGGGCAACCTGGTGGGAGGGTGGGAGGAGGAACCTGCCAATTCTGTTGTCACAGGACACCCTCTGCAAAAGCGGTTCAAAAGCGAGTACGTAGAGGGCGGGTGAGAGAGGGTCCCCCTGCCATACACCGCGTCCCACAATGAACGCCTCCGAGACGCGGTCCTGTATGAGAACAGCAGAAGTCGGTCGAGAATACAAAGCTTGGACCATCTGCCGAAAACCCACACCAAAACCAGCCTCTTCCAGGACACGGAAAAGGTACCTATGGCTAATGATGTCGAAAGCCTTCTGATCGAAGGAGCAAAGAATACCTGGAAGTTTCCTGGTATTTGCGTACAGGAGGAGGTCCCCCACTGCTAAACCATGAAGCTGAGAAGAGCGCCTCTGGACACTACATGCCTGGTATGGACCCAAAACAGTGCTGAGTACTGGCGGGAGTCGCCTGCACAGGCATTGTGCTATGAGCTTATAATCGCAGTTCAGAAGCGTGATTGGATGCCATGCTCTCAGATCAGAGCTCCTCAACTTGTCCTTACAAAGGAGAGTGTTTAGCCCCTCACGTTGAGACGCTGACAAAGTCCCTTCACTGAGTAGCCTGTTCACCAGTGATGTGAACAGCTTCCCGAACAGTGTCCAAAATTTAACATAAAATTCGACTCCTGGATCCTCCTGGACTGCGATTACGCTTCATAGACTTCAAAGCCGAAAATAGCTCGTCCTCGTCTATGGCTGAGTAGGAGGTTTCTTACTGGTTTCTTAGCGCGTGTTCTAGGCGGTTGTCCCTAGCGTGCCGGCGGAATCCGCTTTTTTTCACGGCGCGACGGGGCATGCGCCCTGCCCTAGCGGATTAGTCGCCAAACGTTTTGGAAGGGACGCGCGCGCGGCCAGAAGAAAGTACCCCGGGGGAAAAAAAAAAATAGCGCTTGGACGCGCGCTGTTGCAAGGCCGCCGTTCCTGCGACCCGGTCGACGGAGTGGAAAGGGGGGGGGTAAGCGTTATAGTGCCCTGGTCGTTCGAACGCTTAGGGCCCGAAAGCGTTAGGTTCACCCAAATAGACGCTAAATAATGGTTTGGCTTGGCTTCGTATATTATTTTTAAATAGGTGGCGCTAAAGCGATGAACGCGACGAGAGCCTTGAATCGGTGCTTCCGTTCTACCCGTGCGGTATAGTGCGGTCTTCGCTTGTGTCCGTGGCTGTGGAGAAGTGATTTTAGCTGTTTGATGTCGTTAAATGTGAGAGCTTGTGGCGAAGTCATTGAGTATGGCCGTAGTTGTTCTGCTCATGTAGTGTTTTGCGGACTTCACCTGTGCCTGTGACTGATCGTGTTGCCCAATAGCTTTGTGGAAAGCGACGTGGTTTGTGTGGATGTCATCGCAGCGTTTGCCAGCTCCTGGGTGCCCCTGTGCCAGTTGTTGATGGCGTTGCGCAGTAGCTTTGTGGAAGTTGATGTACCTTGTGTGGATTTCGTTGGCGCTTATGACTGCCTTAATTATAGGTGGTCACGCTGCCTTTTGAAGCGCGTCCGAGCGCGAGAAACTTCACCGAATTTTTTGTAAACAACGTGGACGTCTCGAAATGTTAGCTAGAAATCAACCAGCAGCAACCAAGTCTGTATTTTGTGGTTTTTCGAGCTTATGCTCATGCGAGCAGCAGAAGGACAAAAGATCCGTTACATAATGTCAGTTCCATAAAGTCAGCTTTGCCGCAATACAGTCATGTTATGCGGTGAAGCATACGTAATGTATTGCGGTAAAGTGTATGAAAAAGTAGGCAGGGACCACTGCGTTACTGGGGCGATTTTCTTGTATTATGATCAGGGCCGTGCGCAAACAAGGAAGAATCACAGTCGAAGCGCATGGCACAAACCTTGCCAATGCTTCAATTGGAAAAAAAAATAGAAAACGAATTGGAGTGGGTGATGCCAAAAACAAAGCCTTGACTTTTGTATTATCAAAGCAGTTCCGAGAATAGTCAATCATATTCCAAGCTCCTGCATTATTTATGATTGTTTAAAGTATATGCATATATTGTGCACCAGCCTTAGCACCAATTCTAATGTACTTTAATGATGTAAGTTTAATAACACGTGGCAAATATATAATTTGTGCTGTATGGTGTTGTGCTGCATGTTTATAAGCTGCTGCTTTCATGTGGTAATGTGTACATTGGCTGGAAGAGTTGATGCATCCTCCTTATAGAACTCATTGAAAGGTGAACCACCTGTCAAGCCATCATTGTTCTTGCGGTTGTACACCAGATTTCACAAACATGGGGATAGTTATATAGAAAGAGTAGCTGAGGCTTAACATATCCACATGCATGCACAGGAGTGCGGGAGTCGACCATCTATCTCTCTAACTAAGGGTACGTTCGATTCGCCTGCACCACTTGAACCAGTTCACGAGGTGCTGCACCCTGCCATTCGTTTCAGCGGTGCAGCAATGGCGGCCACAGAACCACGACGTTCGTTTCAAAAGGTGCAGGCAAGGTGCAGGGCTGGTTCATGATTTTGCTGCACCCGCTCCACTGTCGGTGCCAACTTGGTGCAGGCATACAGGTGCGACGCAGCAGACGACGCAGCACACGGGCGCGAGCACCGTAAAACGCCCGCTTACACACGTGTGATGTGTCTACGCAACTGTAGTGCGTATTGACGTCCCAGAAACCGATCATACCTGCAGTTCAGGACCTCTCAAACTTACGCACTCCGTGCGCATTAGTCTGGCATAGCATAACATCTACACCGCGTCTGCACCTTTGCATTCGTTTCGAGTGTTTCACTGGGCCTGCACCTCCGGAATCGAGCTTCACAGTTTTTGAACTTCTCGTGAACCGCCGTGAACTGGTTCACAGTGGTGCAGGCGAATCGAACAGACCCTAAGGTTGAATGTGCATACTTGAGTAACATGTAACACTTCTCGGGTGTCAGGTTTCTTTTATTGTTAGCCTAGCTTGTGTTTTTTCTCCCATTTGTAGGTTTTAGTGTGTGTTGCTGTGTATGTATATAATTGCTTCCAGAGTGGCTTTCTTGTTGCTAATAAATTTAGAGAAGGCAGCGTTCTTCATTTTGTGCATCAGACAGCAAGTGAGCATGTTTCAAAGGATGTAGGATTTTGTTGCCATAAGCAACAAAAAGGCATAAGCATATAGACTGCTTGCTAGAGGTACTCTTTATAGCATTAAGGATATTATCATGCTGATAACTCTGTGCACAATAACTAGAAAGATCACATCATGTCTGACATGTCTTCTTGCCACCATGAAATCTTGTCAGATGCATAACACGGGACATACACCACAGATCTTCGTCAGCCATTCTCATTTGTGGTCTCGACCTCCTACCACTGAGCAGACTGGTCCAAGAGACAAAACATGCAACTTTTATCTGATTAAATGTAGTGCATGTTGCACAAAATTAGATGTCAGGTGTTATTGTTGACACAGATACATATCTGTGAGCCTCATAAACTAATGTCAAAAGAAAGAGAGTAATACCCATGAAATGCTCTCTTGGTAGGATGGCAGGACCATTCTCTTGCAGAGTTAAATAACAACCATGCAGCAGTATCATGATATCAAGCTGAACAATAATTCACTCCAAGAATAGGTTTCTTCATGCAACATTGCACTGATAGTCTTGAAATACAATACCCATTGCTAACAGAAGGCCTTCCAAATTATGCATGACAGGAGGGCATATTTTAGGAAGCAAGAATGAAAACGGAGCCAGTTAACTATGAAAGTTGTGAATGCAACTCTGCAGAAGTTAGAAAAATGAACCAAATGGAATAGTTTAAAAGTAAGTGGTTTAGAGACAAAAGGCCGTTTTATTCCGTGCCAGAAAAGCAAGCATAGGTTGAAATGCTTTCCACATACTTACCTTCAAGGTGCATGTACAGGGTCTGTCCTGAGAGTAGTGTCAGTAAGGCGATTAAAAATCATTTATTGAATTTGTTGTTACAAAAAGATTAAAAATCTTCAAAATACTCTCCTTTTGCATCAATACATCGGCTCCAGCGAGACTTGCAGCTCTCAAATGCGTTGCGGTAGTCCTCCTCCAGAATGGCCTTTAATGCTGTGGTGCTAGCTGCTTTGATCACGTCCGCTGTCCCAAAATGATTGCCTTTCAGGGGTGTTTTGAGGCATGGAAACAGAAAAAAGTCGGGGGGGGGGAGCCAAGCCCGGGCTGTACAGGGGCTGGGGGATCGTTGGCACCCCTGCTTTAACCAGGTAGTCGGTGACGATGAAGGCACTGTGGGCCAGCACATTATCAGTTCAGTTTCAGTTTCAGTTTTATTCGTCATTCCAAAACAATAAGTAAACAACAAATAGTATGCAGACGAGGGTCCCAAAGTCAATGACTGCAACGGGACCCTCAGTTCTAAAAAGAAAAAAAGAAAGATGTATACAAAACGTAGGTTAACGCAGCAAATATAAAAGAGTACAAGGAAAACAAATGAATGCGCGTAATGCAATACATTAGTAAGAGACAACAAACGAAAAAGTACATATATCAAAAAGCATAATTATACAGAGAACATATTATAGGACATGAAACTATTTACAATAAGAAATAAAGCATCTTAACTCATGTTTGAATATATTCAAAGATGACGTTAGTTTAAGTGAATGGGGTAGGTCATTCCATATTTTTAAAGCTGAAAACGAGGATGCCATTTTCCCATAGTTAGTGTTACATTTAGGTAATAAGAAGTTGTAATTATGCGCAAACCTAGTGTGGTTGGTATTAGTGAGTAATTTGTAGGCCACAAATTCGTAAGGAAGCTGTTTGTTAAGTAACTTAAAAAAGAAAACGCTTAGATGATACTTAAACAAGCCAGATACAGGTAGTATAAAGTTTGCCTGGAGTAGCGGGAGAGCAGTTGAGTTAAAGGAACTGTTGGTGATAATGCGAATAGCCTGGTTCTGTATGTGTTGAATAGACGAGAGGTGGCAGTTATACGTATTTCCCCAGGAAGCAATACCATAGGTGATATGACTGTGAATGAACGCAAAGTATAAAGATAATAATGCGTGTTCTGAAAAAAATGCACGTGATTTTATGAGAGCTCTTATGCCGAAAGCTGTTTTCTGTTTAATAAACGCAATATGATTAGTAAATTTCAAGTGAGGATCTAATTTTATGCCAAGGAACAAAACACAGTCCGCTGCAGAAATAAGGTGACTGTCGAGAGTTACTCGGGGGAAAAACGGCACGATCTTCTGCTTTGTTTTAAATAACATGAACTGAGTTTTGAGAGGGTTTAAAATTAAATGATTTAAACGACACCATTCAACAACTTTTGCTAGTTCATTGTTCAGCTTAAATCGTGGTGCAACTTCCAGTTGTGTGCAATGTCCGGCCGGATGTGTTGAACCCTGCGTTTCAGTCTTTCGAGGACATCCACATAAAATTTGGAGTTCACAGTGGTTCCAGGTTCTTCAAACTCATGATGAACCAGTCCGTGGATGTAAAAAAAGAATGATGAGCATGATCTTGATCTTTGATTTGCTCATCCTGGCTTTCTTCTGGGGAGGGGACGAGTCTGTGTGCCACTCAGATGATTGCCTTTTGGTCTCCAGGTCATATTCAAATACCCAAGTCTCGTCTTCTGTAATGACGTCCAAAAATTTTCGCTCACGTTTGCACATGTTGAGATTTTCTTGGCACGTTTCAACACGGCGTGACTTTTCGTTTTCAGTTAGCACTTCTGGAACCATTTTTGTGCACGCCTTCTGCATGCCAATATCGTTTGTAACAATTTCATGAACTTGAGTTTTCGGAACGTTTGACATGTCGGCCATTAAACGAACACTTAATCGTTGGTCTGAGTTCAACAATTCCCTCGCTCGTGTCACATTGTCAGTCGTAGTGGTCGTGGATGGCCATCCAGCGCAGTCCTTGTCGTCGCCCTCTTCCTGGCCTTCCAAAAGGCCTTGTGCCACCGAAACACTTGTCGATCTGACAGGGCATGTTCTTTATAAGCAGTCTTGAGCATAGCAACAGTTTCCGCAGCGGTATTGCCAAGTTTCACACAAAACTTCATCGCAAATCTTTGTTCTAATGAGCGCTGCATTTTCACTTGCACAAGAATAAAAAACAGCTCTCACGGACAGGCCCGTCCAACACTCTCCGATGTTCGGAGCACAGTGAGTGACGGACCGCTGTGTGATGTGTGGTGTGCGACATAGTGCCTAGATGGATTCTGTCACTACTAGTTTCAACCAGTTAGACCGCTCTGACATACAGTCACATCACAATAAATTTACTGACATTACTTTCAGGACAGACCCTGTATGTGGTGATAGACAATCTTTTTAGATATAAATGTTGGGAACCTGGATGGAGGTGAGGGACATGTACAGTAAAAACAAGATGTATAAGGTCAAAAATTAATTCTTTTAGTCAGAAATTGGTCAGGTGAGCTCCCAGTCAGGTGAGCTCCCAGTCAGGTGAGCTCCTGACTGGGAGCTTACCATTATCATTGAAAAGGAAAGTATACAATCAGTGCATTTTACGGGTGCTGACATATGGCGCAGAGATTTGGAGACTGACAAAGAAGCTTGAGAACAAGTTAAGGACCATGCAAAGAGTGATGGAACGAAGAATGCTAAGTATAACTTTAAGAGACAGAAAGAGAGCAGTTTGGACAAGAGAGCAAATGGGTATAGATGATATTCTAATAGACATTAAGAGAAAAAAATGGCACTGGGCAGGTCATGTAATGCGCAGATTAGATAACAGTTGGACCATTAGGGTGACAGAATGGGTACCAAGAGAATGGAAGTGCAGTAGAGGATGGCAGAAGTCTAGATGGTGCGCCAAAATTAGGAAATTTGCGGGTGCTAGTTGGAATCGGTTGGCGCAGGACAGAGGTAATTAGAGATCGAAGGGAGAGGCTTTCGTCCTGCAGTGGACATAAATATGATGATGATGATGATGATGACAGTAATCCTGTTTTGGATATGCATTAAATGTTGCACATCCGTCTCGCAATATTTGTAAATGTAATTTTGTATAAAAGAACTGGAGCACACCTGCTACAAAGATGGACTGATACATTTCTCATGCAACTTCCCCAATGTAGTTTCACAGGCTAAGTAACGCTGCTGTGCTTTGAAAACGTGTGCTTTAATTTATGTTGAAACATGTTTAGGATAATATATGTGCATACAAGCTGTAAAAAGTTTTGATAATTGCACAGTTTACATGCTTCATTTTTATTTGATACTCTAATATCCCAACTGTGTTTGTTAATCTGTTCACGTGGCAGGCAATGCATTCAGGGTTGTATATTCAGTTCATTTTAAAAACGTCTCTTCAGGCGTGTGGGCACCGGCATGTGTGCTATTTCTAACATGCTTTATCAGTGCCTCAATCAGATTCCTGTATGTCATATGATGATCTCTATGTGGGTTTAAAAGACTGATACATCATGCTATTTGGTCTTGTAGGCAGCACAGTGAGATTTATCTGCTGCCTGCCAGTCTGGTAAAGAGTTCTATGGCTCAGGTAGGAATATATATCACTCTTAGAAGGACCCATACAACCTATACATATTCCTAAGAGACTTGTAGAAATTTCTATCAGTTTTTTTTGCTAGGGTACTGATATTAGGTTTTAAACTAGTGATGGCACTCCGAAGAGACATTAGTGGAGACACATTGCCCCACTGGGCACGTGCAGCAGCTAAGCCCAGTGGGAGGGGGGGAATATGGACTGGGCGCCGGCTTGCGAGAGCAAGGATGACGTGGCATTGCGGCGGCGCCCTCTCCCCTCACGCAACACCTGGCGCACTAGAGTGATGGCAGATGTACCCTTTCACCCGCTCTGCTCCGTAGAGGCACGCTCGCAATGTGGTCACTACCAATAGGATTTGAGGTTCCATTTCGCTGAGACGACAGACGCGGGCTTTTTTACTCAGTGGGCCATTTGTTTAGTCTGTTTGAACAGAAACGGACCTGCCAGAGTTTGGTTGTTTCACGACAAAACACACAGTCATCAACAGAAAGTTTAGTTTTCTATGTTAAGTTCCTTGCGAGATGTAAAATGAGAAAAATCAAGGGCCTAAACACTCGGCATTGTGGCATGCCAGAAGTGACAAAAGACAGATTTGTGAATTGGAGTTGTTAACATACAAATTGTGTTTAGTCATGAAGAAAGCATTCAGTGAATTTTAGTAATTGCATGTGGATCAATATTAAGTTAGCTTATTCAGGAGAGGGAGGCAGTGGCACAAAGTAGCAGAATTTAAAACGCTAGAAGCATCCATTCAACGCAAGAACTAAGTTCAATGGAGGAGATCAAGTTAGTGAACATGAAAATATAGTTATGTTTTTCATGCGAGACAAGGTCTTATGGCAACCATGTTGACATTTGTTATAGAAGTTTTGTGACACAATTTAGGATTATTATGGAGATTGAAATAAATGATGTTAGGGAGGCTTGGCGATTGGGGCCAGCAATTGTTCCGCCCAAGTGTCTCTCATAATATTACTGCGGCAGATCACCACGTGCATTCTGTTCTAGAAGCTGAAAAGGTAATGCTAATCTGTGTAATGCATCTGTCGAATGCCGACAACAGTATGATGCTGATGCGGTGACAGCGATGGCACGATCGACGATGGGATGACAATTCTAGAGTCATCACGATTGAGGCATAACGACTTTGGGATGATGAGTGCATGCATGGCAATGACTGCGTATCTACTACACAGCGTGAAGGCGGCAGCATCCAACGGCGTGATATTACAACTAATTTGAAATGACAATGCAATGATGACGACAGATTGAAGACTGTGAATGGTGAACAATGATGCGTCCACTTGGCAACTAAAGAAAAACATATCAGGACAGCTAAGCATGTCTTATCTGAGTTGTGATTGCGAAAGCATTAATGCCCAATTGAACGCCACTGAGCAGTCCTTCGAGTTTTACGCTGCAAGTGATGCACCCTAGAGCTACATTGGGCCCGAGATAGCAAGCAGCAGCAGCCTGCGGTGCCAACACTGCATGCCACCGACGTGCTGCACGACCAGAGACCAGGAAACAGCAGTGGCCACCAAGGCCGGCAGGCACGCGCAGCAGCTAAGCCCAGTGGAGGGGGGAGATACGGACCGGGCGGCGGCTTGCGAGAGCAAGGATGACGTGGCATCGCGGCGATGCCCTCTCCCTTCACGCAACACCTGGTGCACTATAGCGACAGCAGGTGTACCCTTTCACCCGCTCTGTTTCGTCGAGGCGCGCTCGTGACGTGGTCGCAGCCAATGGGATTTGAGGCGCTGTTTCGCTGAGACTACAGACGCCGGCTTTTTTGCTCAATGGGCCATTTGACGCTTTCGCATAAATAATCGCTACAGAATAATGACGACGTGGTTATGTTGAGCTCGCGTTCACGCTTCATCTGCACGGACCGCCCTACCTGTGTACTTTTGGTACTGGGGCCACTTCTGTACCATGCAATACACTCAGCCATGGAGCACCCGCAATGATGATGCGATAGGCAAAAAACGCTGTGCTTTAAACACGCACCCATAGAGTGCCCCAATATTGCAACCAGCCGATCCGTGAATAGTGAAGCGTCCGCATGGCCGCGTTTGCCACGTGGCCGTGCTATGCGAGTGTGTGGCTGATATATTAATTGAGTAATCGAAAGACTGGTTCCGAATGCATTTACTAACCAATTCGAGTCCACGGCACTTTTATGTGCTGCTTTGAATGACTGCGTGTGGTACCGCGGTTCCCACAGGTGCCCAATGCATGCGGCGCATACTTTAGCAGTAGCGCTCGGCGTGTTTCAACTAAAGCAATTTCATTTCAATTCTGCTCGCCACTCATGGCGGCTGTAGCTGCTTATAGTTATACAGTACTTTGGTTATAAAGCACAGTAAGTCTAGTTAATAAATGTTATTGGGATGTGAGGTTTTATTATGTTAAATCGAGAACTTCGTCAAATTGAAACCACTTGATTAGATCACGCAACATGCCATAAAATTGTTGCAAGGGCCAAGAATGTCGTTTTTGCCTACGTTCACACTTATTGTAGCAGTTTAGCATGTACTCTGCCTTAACGGAAGAAACGATTAAACATTCTTAAAAGCTATATGTCAGTGATACTAAAATCCCCAGAACTCAATTAGACCTACTATACCCACATTTTTCTTTTTAATTATGACAAATCAGGCAAGATATTAGTTGATTCTAGGTTTTCAGTGCTCATGAATGTGACAGTGAAAGTATTGAATGTCATGTAGTGTAATGCAACGAAAACAAGGACGCAAGAAAAAGGAAAACACAGACATAATTAGGCGCTTGTGTCTGTGTTTCATTTCTTCTTGTGTTCTTGTTTTTGCTGCGCTACACTACATGCTGTTCCATGATGATCAATGAACAAGCCCACATGCCGCCCCCGTGTAGAGAACAGGAAATTTCGTTATACACTTAAACTTTGATATAACAAAGTAGGTAAAATCGGCAATTCGCTTCGTTATATAGAAATTTCCTTGTATTGAAATTCGATCTGTTATGCAAATGAGTACAGTCGCCGATCGATTTTTGTTGCATGGAAAGGGGCCATGCAATTTTCCGAATTATTGGGCAATAAAAAAAGCAAGTTTGAATGAGAAAACATTTTATTTTGACGAATATAGGAGTCAGCGATGAATGATACGGTTTCATGCCACGTTGATATCTTTACATCAGCGGTACGAATTGAGTGACGCCATGCTTTCGCGTGCACTCCGCCCCCAAAGCGTCGCCCGGTCGCACTGCGACGACGCTATCATGAAAACCGCCGGCAGCTGGGAGCGAATGCTTCGTCTGCTTCTCGTTCCAACGGGTCATCAAAACTCGAGATTGCGCAACCTTCAATACTAAACGTGCGGGAAAACAGCTTACATGGTGCCACGCCGTCTTGACATACCCGCTCTTTCCACACGCAGCAGATTACCTCTAGAGCAGGGTGCGCGGCTGCGTATGCACTCAGCCGCGCTTACAGCCACTCGCAGTCATGGCTGAGACGCGCGCCAACTTACCCCCCCCCCCCCCTACTCCGCCCTCTCGCGCGCGCTTGATTGCGTTACCGCGAGCTCGCTTTCCTTCCCCACTTTGCCATTGCTCGCGTGGGAAGGCCGCACTTATGAAGCCACCATCTTTCTTGTCTCACCCTCGCACACTTTCACTCGCACCTAAAGCACAAGTGCGCGATAGGATCTGATCGCACTTGGACTTAATTTATACGGAACATGATGCGGCTCCAAGCTGTTGTTCTTGTCGCGCTGCACGCAGTTTGAGAGGTGCGTTTGCAAGGAGCCGCTTGTAATTCAGTCATTTGACTATCTGCGTCCACGGAAGATACTTGATTGTCTCAATTGGCACTCCTCTGCGGCAGAAGCGAAATTTGGTTATATTGAAATTGCACACAAACACACTTCTTTATATTGAGGCTCTAAATGCATGGTGTTCTATGGAGAAGAGGTTATGAAAAGTTAAATTCTTCGTTATATCGAGAATTTCGTTATCCTGAGGTTTAACTGTATAGAGATTTGCATTTATATACCTTGTTGTGCAGCTCCTTGGGTCATGGTTTCTATGGCTATGACTCATATGACTCTGTATCTGTTGCGTAGGAAACCTCTCTCACCCCGTTTCCCTACGGTTCTCCTTTTGGAGGAGGCCCCCTTTTGATGCTATCCTTGATCCACTCTTGGCCCACATCATTTCATAATCGAGACATCTAAGGCCACAGTTCCTTATGCTATGCAGCTCTGACATCATGCGTACCATACCGAATTGTACATGAGCCTGAGCCCATGCATAACCATTCTTCTGATCAAATGTTAATTTTTAGACTGACGTCCTTTTCTCTTGCATGACAGTTATCTCTGCTGTATTGTTGCTGCTCTCTCATGTACGTATACCAATAAATTATCTTAGTCAATTTCTTCTTGAACATTGAGTCCAATCTTTGCCAACTTAAGTGTGTGTTGAATGTTAATTTTTAAGACCTGTCTTCACAATCTGCCTCCACCTCATCCATTTTAGCATCCTCAATTCAGTCACTTCTCCATCCTGACTTCTAGGTGACATTATTAAACTTGTTTAGGTTCCATACAGTATTGCTGGTCATGTATTGTCTTATAAGTTTATTAGACAGTGAAAATCTTCAACTTGACTGGAACCTGTGTAACATAAATATCATAATGCATCTTTTCAGTTTTTTTAAACTATGCCAATTCTGCTGATTATGTGGGCTGTCCAAATTTTTCATGTTGGTGTTTTCAGTTATCATTGAACCGATTGGTATCCGTCTTCTCTATGGTTTACCCTCAAGGCTTCCCTTTCATCTACTCTGAGAAATTGGCATGCGGCTACCAGATGTGGGCAGCTTGCCTCACAACACATGCACATGCTCAGCTACTTTCGCCAACCTTTGTGCTAGATGTCAATCAGCATGAGCGAAGCAGTGAGAATGGGGAATTATGAAATTAAGGCAGAGGTTCGAGCATTAAGGGAAGTCATACTTATGATGTGAGTACATGTGAAGAAAAGTATTCAGAAATGTTGGGAATTTGCAGTTTCCTGTTTATTGGTCTATTAAACTCTCACTAGCTATTTCAGTTATTTCATCATGTGTTGCAATTTTTAGTTGCAATATGTTTTTCTTAAGTGCTGCCACACTTACTACTAGAAGTTTGAGAACCTATATTTCTTATTCACTTGGTTCATTCATACCTACAAGCAGCAGTCTTTTCACTTTACATCAGCTATTGAATGCAATGCCCAGATATGTTCTCAGTCTACTTCAGTGGGAGTCACTAACATAGTGAATGATCATGAAGCATGGGTGTTCTTAGAAAGTGCCTTCACGTGATGCAACTGTAAGTTAAGGTAGGGGATGCTTTGGAAAGCATGTTATGTGGCTTACATGATAATTATTTTATGACAGAAAGCACACAAATATTCGTGTTTATTTCTGGTGTTCTTCTTTAATTACCTTCTTGATTCAGTGCATATATATAAAGCAAGAGATCCTGGCTTGTTCTTTCTTTACATTAGCAAATTACATTAACCATATAATAGCACACTTTACATAATTGAGCACACTAAAAGTCACTTGGTGAGCAAAACATGTACTTGTCTTTTTGAATATCCCAGCTTAATGTTTTAGGCTGTGCAGTTTGGACGTGATTCTTCAGAAGCACTACATCTGCTTCAAGTATATGAGGTATAATTACTTTTGCTTAAAAATAATCCTAATCTTCCTTGATAGCTGTCCTCTTTTTTTTTTTTTTTTACTAGACAATATAAGCATGGTGCTTAATTCCAAGATAAATATGCCTGCTGTAACTGTATGCATCAGTGTTTGACTATTCGTTACCTACTATTCCTATTAGAAAAATGTATTTGCCAACCTCCAATTATTTGCATTGAAGTAGTGAAGAGTTTGATGGCAGCCTGTCTGGTTTGGTCAAAAGAGGCACGGTAAGTAGTTTAAGATTAGATGCCAACCATAAAAAGGAAAAATAAGAACTGGTTCAACTGGAGCTTTGTTTACAATCTTTGTGAACAAAGCTTTCAAGTGGGAGCCGAAACATCTATCCTGTATGCCCCTCTTCATTTGCTTATTATTATTATTTGAATTCATCTAGCCCTAAAGAGGTGGCAATTTATTTCGAATACTACTCTTTGCATTTTGTTTCCATTGCTGAGTTGTTGTTCTTTAAAGTAACTTCATGCACCACACAAGTACAACTCAAACATTTTCATTCTTTCAAGGACGTCACAGCTAGTGGAAGGTATTCTGCACTAACATAATTATTTTGAGATTTCCAGTAAATATGTAGTCCTCATAAAAAGTATCTAAATAATTTTGGCCTAAGCGGTTATACATTAACCATGTAGGCTTCATCAACTTCTGATATCACTTGGTCTTGGCAAACTTGTGAGCTGACAAGTTTGAGCATGCAGTCACTTCCCTCCATATTTTTTCGATGAAGGCTTGCCCTTTGGTGCTACTCTGGATCCACCCCCGTTTCCTGTGATTACCACTACGGGCTTCAAGGCACACACCCTCAGGAAAACTTTTCATGCACAAACCTGGTTATTTCACACTTTTACTAAGACAGACATAGAAAGCAAGGATGGCATAGCAGGCATGTTGGTTACAGAAGTACTTTATTAAATAGCTTTGTAAGTATTCACTTAGTGGACATGTCCATATCCTCTTCTGCTGAAGTGCAAAGTAGCTGGGGGAGCATGTCTCCTTCTCATGCATACGCCAGCCCAGCCAATCAGAACTTCAGGAGCGGATTGAATGGACATTTCCACTAGGTGGACACAGAATACATCCCCTGTTCTCTGTCCTATCTTTCCACCCTTCTCCATGTATTTTACTCAGTAAACTACTGGTTCAGCATGTTGGTCACCTTAATCAATCTTCCAGTAGCTCAGCACTTAAAAGGTATACAATACAAATAAGGCACTGTAAACCCAAGCAGTTAGGCTGGCAATTGGTGCTGTTATGCACCATACAGGCTGAAGCAATGGCTTCACCGTAGCTTTCTAAGTTAACTTTACTGAACTTTGAATTTAGAGAAAACAGAATATAAAAACAGACTAGCATTTTTTTTATGTGCTTCACCACTCTACTTTTTTGTGTTACTAAAATAAGTATATTGAACCTAAATGAAGTAAGAAGACAAGGAAATTGTGTCACTAATTTCATTTCACTGTCTTTTTAAAAGTATAGCAAGATTTTTTAATTGCATTACGAGTTGTTACTTATGTTTCGATCTTAATGTTCATTTCTCATGCTCCAAATAGGGCTACAACTGTTCTCTCATCCACAGCTATCAAGGCCTTATGGCAACTTTGGAAGCTCTTTGAACTGAGTAAATGCTATGCATTGCATAATTTCTTAATACATTTCCATGGCTGCCTTTAACCTCTATAGTTCCTCATTAAAGCCAGCATCTCTCTTGTGGCCACCTTTAAAGACCTTGTAGTAATGTATGCCTAACAAGAAAGATGGGTGCTTTGTAGTGCTAGTATGCTCTAAGTAAATCGTTTTATGCAAAAATTGCTGACATAATTGTCTGACAAATACTGCATCATGCTTGCTATTTTGCCTTCTGTTTCAATTTCACTGCATCTATACATTTTACCAGTGCATGAGTAGGGTTCAAGGCTGTTCTTTAAAATGCTCATGAGCACTTATCATGATCAGTTCCCCATATAAGTGGTTTTGCTGAAGAGAATACAGGAATATGAGCAAAATTGACATGGAACCAACATATAGATAACGTCTGCATAATTGCCTATCAAAAGTTATATTTTCTTAGAAAAAAAAACTGGAACGTGCATCGCGTAATGTAAAACTTATTGCATACACCGCCTTCATTAGGATGATACTAGAATATTCAGCGTTGTTTGGAGCCCCCATCAAGTGACGCTTAAGAGGAAGTTGGAAAGAGTCTGGCGGCGCGTTTTATTTGTTCGACATACCGAAGGAAGGAATCGGTCACGCTTATGTTACAGCGTTGCAACTTCGATCTTCTTGAGGTACGTAGGAAAAAATATAGGCTGAAGGTGCTTTATCAAATAATGCAGGATCAACTTAAGATTGATAAGCTCAAATATCTACATGCTCCAGGCAAAAGATACCCGCAAACTAACCACGACTACGTCATAAAGCCGGACCATACCAACAGTGATACATATCCATACTCATTTTTCCTGGATGCGATAGAAATGTGGAACCAATTGCCAAACGCTATTGTTAGCCTAAAAGATGTCACCGACTTTGAAAATGCTGCTGAGGCATATTTATGGGAGTTTTCGATTTAGTTTTGAAGTGCCACGTGATATGTGCGACTTGATATTCATTGTACGTATTTTGATAAATGTCAGAAGTGTGCTGAACAGCATTCAAGTGAACATATTATTAACTGTGAATTGACAAGTGTTAAGCAACTTTACGTACATTGACATTGTCCATATTTGATTTATGTAATTGTATTGTCCTCTCTGTTATGACCCTCTATGAGAGTTGACAGTATTAATAAATAAATAAATAGACGAGGAATGTGGGTAAGAACACTTTATTTTCAGCACACATGTTTTTTTAATGAACTGCTGTTATACTGCTAAAATCTGCACATTTAATAAAAGTACACTGCTCTGCTTCATCACTCCATGCTAACTGCAAGTATCCTGTACCAGGAAGTCAAACCAAGACGTGGGATGTTCAGCCTGTGAAAATAAAAACGAGTTTGAAACATTAACGTGCAAAAACTAAAGCACACTCAAGAAAATAAACACAGCACAGGAACATATCCAATGAATCAGAATTACCTTTGAGAGCAAACATATAGTTTCTATGGCACAGTGAAGAAACCTTATTCCTCCGGCTTTTTTTGTGCGCGAGAAAATATGAAAGTGCATGCGTTCTCCCCATATTGTGTATCTGTCACCTTTTCACACACAACAAAGATGTTGTCTCAATATGCCCAACTGTCTTTGCATATCCATTTCTCTGCTCTCATACCATGATACCTACAGTTAAAGGCTGTAGCAATGCTTAGCTTGAATGAACCAACACAAGCTACATGCACTGTGCTGTTGAACATGGCATTGTAAGTTAGATTCATGCACAGCACATTCATGTGCCATAAACATTTGATTGTGATTGTAGGCGAGATAAATAAAAAGAAGGTATGTAAATAAGAATATTCCCTAATAAGCTGTGCAGAAGTGCTCTCCCGTTTGGACAGAAGCCGAGCACAGCTACAGTGAACAAGAAGCCAACTTATACAGCATTTAAAATCTAGGTTCTAAATGTGCTACAGATTTTTCTGAATTCATGGTCGAAAATCTAGGTGTTAAAGGTGACAAACATTTAAACAGGTCTCTATTCGGACTGGTAATGCTATGTGTCCCCTAGTTTGATAAAATATGCCATATCACTGGTCTCCCAAGCTACGGCTGCTGTCCAGTTGCAAGTGCAAATCACTCAATTATGTCTAGGGCACGTCTGAGCAAAAGGCAGCCAAGATTACTGTGCCATTGAGATCTATTTCCTGACATCTGATTTCTTCTCAGAAAGCTACCTCTCAAAAAAAACCTTCACAACAACATAACCCAAACTTTTCTTGAGTAAAGCCATCACACTGGTCCTTGAACACTAATTACACAGTGGCTCTTTGTGATGTAATGTTATGTACGTCAGCACCTAACGAAGTACAGGAAAATTTAATAATGGCAGCGTGACAGGTACACAAAAATGTAAAGGGATAAAACATCACACAGGCTGCCATCAGTGTTCATATCTCCATTTCAATGTGGATGAAGTAGGTAAAGGCAAGGCGCAGAAAAGACCAGGACTTAGGAAGAAGAACACAAACGACAATAGTGTTCTTCTTCCTAAGTCCTGGTCTTCTGCGCCTTGCCTTTACCTACTTCAAGCATGAACCAACTAGCCCAAGCAAGAGTTTTACACAATGTGGATGTTTTTAGCAGTGAATACATGTTCTCATTAAAGTGAGTCATATTATTACAAAAGCGAAGGGCAAGGGTCTTTACATTCTAAACTGACAAATGTGCTTTATTACGATTCACCGCAATACAGGAGGTGTTTTGCAGTGAACCATCACATAAGGTTTTGGCAAACTACGGCGGGCGTGTCCTGCAGCGGGGCCTCTTGTGTATTGCGGTAAAGCATATTATTGTGACAAGAGCTAACCTGGCACGTATGGCTTTAGCCAACAAAAGTTCTCAAGACATTATGCATCCTGCCATGAGAGTAGAACATTAGGTTAGTCGCTGACAGAAACCATACATTCCAGATTCACGTACATCTTTCCCAATATCGACATGCTTCACCGCAACACACAAATATGTTGCGGTGATAACGGTGGTCGAACAGGCTGGTGCAAATGTTTCGACAGGGGAGCGTGCCTTCATCAGGGCAACTGCTTTCCTTGGCAGTTTTCATACACGTGAGTCCCCCCAACTCCCAACAGGGGAGATTTACCTGGACCTTTGCCAAGAGACGTACCGACAAGCGTTTGGTAGTGGCTGGTAGAGATGCAGGAGTCTAAAAAGCGTTGCGAAATTCGGTTCCGTAAGGTTAGCTTCACCGCAATACAAATATGTTAAGCGGTTAGACATACAAAATATGTTGCGGTGAATCATAGCAAGGGTACCTAGCCTTTGATGCAAAGCAACTTCCCAAGAGGCACGGTAATCCCGTGGCTAGTTATGCAGTTCCCCGCATGCGAGTGAGTTCCCTGCGTTCGGCGATTTCCCAGTGACATACAAAATTACATTGATTGACTGTGTTGTAAATGGGCGACGGCACTATATGCTGATGCAAAAGCGTCGTTTCGCTTTCGAAAACTGCGCTCGGCTAAAGAGAACAACCTTGACTCGCACATGACCAAAGCAGTTGAACAGGAAACTACGAAATTACGTAGCTATTATGGAAGAAATCAACAGCTCAGAAAAAAATGGCCGTGTAAACATTAACTGGCTTACGAGGTCGACAAACCAACGGTTCAAAGCATCACAGCCACGTCCGAAATAGCGCTGAAGGCCGGCCAGTACACTTAGGCGCCTCGGCGCGCGTAATGTAACAGGAGACGGCAGGTGCACGCGTACATCATTAAGGAACACATATTATTTATGTCGGTGAAAGCGGTCACTCTTCAGTTCTGACATGCTTCAGCGCGTAACACTAGTATACTGCGGCGAAGCCGACTTCAGGACGCCGACTTCTTCAACTCATCTAGCGAGGCAGGTCCGTTTATCACGCTTGGCGACGTTTGACATTTTCTGCCTTAATTTCGTTTGTTCTTTTTAATTTTCTTATCACAGTGACCCTGTATCACGCAGTAGCAGAGCTAGTGCCGCGTCTTAACTGCGTTAGGAAAGGCATGCGTGTATGCATGCAGCAGGCACGGCAGCATTGGCTCTTGTTTGGAAACTTCAAGAGACGCTCTTCCGCCCAGCGATGTCATTTGTATTATTAAAAGAATGCAGGTGATGATTAAATGAGCCGCAGCAAAGCTGTAAAAGAGCAGTAGTAATGCTGTTCTAAGATCCTCTCGCTCGAGCGAGATGGTCTTAAAAGAAAGCGCGATGTAACGCGATCTGACGGAACAGCTCGTCATGCCAGTGTTTTCTTACGTCCTCGTTCTTTCGCGCATCCTCCCCTGAACCAGGCTACTGAATGGTTCTGTGCACGCACTGACGATCCTGACGGAGGCAATACCACTCACATGAGCAGCTCCATATAAGATGCCACGGCCCATTCCACATGCCAGCTGCAATTTGACGCGGCCAGGAGGCAAAATATGCGCACAAGGTGCCTAATGGTAACGCATCAAACTGCTCACAGCCACAATCCTTTATTACACGCATATAGCGTGGAAAGATGAATTACTCACGCTCTAAGTGGGCACGGAATACGGACCGTTTCGCAGCGCAGCCGGCTCCGTAAGACGGCCCCCATGAAAATGAGCGGATGTGACATCATGGGTTATAGCGGACGTGACGTCATGGGTGAACGTAGACATTTCGGGCACCTTTCGTCTGCTGTGCCCCGGGCACAGCAGACACGGCCCTGTTGCAAACGCTCGTGCCATGTACCGCGTTGAAACTCTACTGGTAGCTCGACGTCGGTGCGGTGCTGAAAACGTACGTAAGACTGCAAGTACACTTTGAAACAGAAAAGGGCCACATATTCAAGGAGCAAAAGTCCCTACATTTTCTCTCTCGCGCCTGCGCACAAACGGTTGGCGATCCCTCATATGAACGTCTCGTGTGATTTTAGGACGCGGATCTCTACGTTGCATGCATGGTCGCATGCATAGAGTTTCTCAGCATATTACAGCGAAAAACTCCATGGTTGCATGGGGCATTAATATAACGATTTTGGTAGTTTATGAATGCGTCTTTAGGAGGAGAGATTTCGAGTCGTGAGTCTATATATTAAGGCAACGGTGAAAATGTCATGTGCGAAACTGCGGTGCAGCATAGCTGCTTTTATTTTGAGCTAAAACAAAATGAAAACAAGCGTGCCACAAGTGCCTTTCGGTGGTTTTAAAAACTTCCCAATTGAAATGTGCAAATTCGCTTGGCTATTGTTGAGCATTTGAGTGCCCAGCTCTCGACGCCTGGCACTTGTCTCGACGTTCCGCGCCTGTCTCCGCGAACGCTTGAGGCTCTTCGAGACGCTGTCGTCGACGTTCTCCGTGAGTCATTGACGTCTGCACACGCAGGTTCTCTTGCACCTGAAAGAAGGCGTCTCTCTCAAAGGGCAGCCGCGTGCTTTCACGCGCCCTTGATTTGATGCGACAACACCGCTGATCATCACTTTCCGTTGCAGTGATAACCAGAGTCGCGTAGGTTCGCTTACCTGTTGCGCTATGCTACCGCTACCATCGCCTAGTAAATCCGTAACAGTGACCTCTGTGTACCCGCTTCGTATACATCGTGTGTATTGTACCGATGAAATCGCATCACCTGTTGCTAAATTCGTACCGAGATTATCTTTACGCTCGCGCTGGGATGGGAGTTTCACTACGTTACACGGCCGAACCAAGCACATGTAGGTCCTCGCTCATTGCGACACGTCGTAATGCCGTTGTTTGGGAACCTTTGAAACTGCCTGCGCAGCTAGGTACGCTAGTCGACCGTGATCCATTCGTTACTGACAGCTTTGACCTTATGCACTGGTACCTCTGGAAGGCATGTCACCGAATAGAGGTCACGCTGGCACGCACGTTTTCGTGTTCATGGCAGCGAAAAAAAAAAAAAAAAGTTGCGAGATGACGTCGAGAACAGCATCTGTCACATTAGTCATAACGATAGGCCCTTCAAGTTTCTGTTCGCATGCCTGTTGTGAAAAATTCAGTGCGCCAACTTATAACTGACGTGACGGCACTGCTGGTATTGTTTAGTTGTTGTCTGTTATCCTGCTGTATTGTATATTACAGTTGACTTTTAAGAACTCCCGCAATAGGTGACAGGATAACCGATGACAGTGCTGTGTTGGCGGTCACAACAGTGCTGTAAGTTTTTGTGGAGCTTGAAATTCACGCATGAGTATAAGGTGACGTCGGTAAATGTATAGCCTTGTTTCTGTCATCAAAAGGATGCGCTGAGACATCATAAAATGCGTAAAGATACATGGTATGACGTTCATTTGACATTTTGTTGCATTTTGCCATGTTGTCATTGGGAGCCTTGCACATTTTTCGTACCATGTAGTATTACCTAGCTCAGCAGCAAACACTCTTGAAATCTAGAACGATGGCAGCCATTTGTTCAAACATCAGTGGGCCAGTGTATAGCAGCTTACAGTTTTTGCAGTACACAGGCAACAAAAAAGCTCAATTTGTTTGACATCTTAGTATACATCGTGCAATATTCAGTCGAACTGATGATCATCATCAGTGCACAATATGTTCTGAGGATGTGAGCGAATTCGGTTTTCCCACTGATCCTGTGGACCAAAATATACCTCAGACCTGAGTTTTGTAAACTTAGTTGCCTTATATGCATTCTGACATCTAATTTATTTACTGCTTGCAAATATGGTATTCACATACATTTTTAGATTATTATTATTATTATTATTATTATTATTATTATTATTATTATTATCTACGGTACTGCCAATCTCAGTGAGACCAAAGCAGGTGGGCATTGTATTCGATAGTTTTACAAAAAGAAACAAACAGGTCATGCTACAGTGTGCAATAAAAGAAAAAGAAACAAAAGAGAAAAAGCTCCCTTAACTGCTGCAGAAATCACCAATGACGATGTGAAATGCAATACTTTTGGTTGGTATAACAATATTGCTCAGTAACAAATATAGTATTACCAGAATTTATATAAAAATTGTGAATAAATGACCCATGTAAGATTAGAAAAGTTATACAGCTAACAGATAACAGCACAGAAGTGACCAGGTTGGGGCTCATCAGTTTGGGGCTTGAAATGCAGAAATTCCATGTGCAGAAATAAGTATTACAGGTAAGATATGTGAGTGTGTTAAGTGGCGTCTTCTGTTTTTGGTGTCTCTAGTGGGTTAATGAACGATGAAAGTGACGGAGAGGAAACTATGTATGAGTGAAGGAGATTCCATTCTTTGATCGCACACGGGAAAAGTGAAAACTTAAATGTGTCATTGCGAACACTGTACTGGTTTAGTGTAAATGGGTGCCTCTTTTGCGATAGACGTGATGTAGACAAAATAACATACTTAAATCAATCTATCTTATAACTGCCGTGCATTAGTTAGATGAATTTCAAGCGGGCTCATCCAGCCTTAACAGATTGTGTTTTAAGACCTGCATCAGCTAAGAGGTTTACAGGGGAGTCATAGGGCCTGTATTTGTTAAAGATGAAGCTCACAGCTTTTCTTTGCACCTTTAACTGTAGAGCAAGGGCTTATGAGCCTTATGTGAACTTGGCTAAAATAATGTGAAAGAAATATTATATAATAGTTTATAGTATTGCAAAGACTTGCAGTGGCAGTATCAATACATACCTATTATAAACTGTCACTCATATAGTCTAGCTTGATCTTTTGGAAATCTAATTTGTCTTTAGTAGCTGCTCCACTTTTTGCATGTTTTATATGGCTGGCGTACAGCTATAATATTATGATTGTTCAAGCGCATTCACATTTTGTTCTCTTAATGGTGATTGTCTGTATAGCATATATTTTGCTCCTTAATCAGCCTTTTTTGCCGCTGCAAATGGTATATACATGAACCATATGATGTGAGGGGCACGATGGCCTTATGCTTAGAGCTAACCTACCATAGGATGACAGGCACACTTGGTCTAGTGAAAAAACAAATGCTTGCAGTTGAGGAAGGTGAAAAGGCATGTTGCCATGGCAGCCTGTTTTTTGCAATTCGCATGTATAGACAGTTGGAATCATTGTTTATCTGATATGGCCATATTTCCCTGGTGCAGTATTGTAGAGGTGTGAATAACATTGCTGATGCCTTGTCCTGACTGCCCGAGCATGGCATATCGCTGGCATTCATTTTTTTTTTAAATATTAATTGTACCCCGCTTGGCAACACCAAACCTGAGTGCATTCAGAATGAAAAAAGAGGTGCACACCTCTGCCACTACTTTGAAAGCAAAGCATGTCCTATGAGAAAGGTAGAGAAACACTGCAGGTTAGTAAATCTTCAGGCATCTCAGTCCAGAGGTTTGCCAGCCACTCTCATAATTTCCACTTCGATGTAAGTAGCCAGGTACTGTTGATCCTCAGTGAAGGAGGTAGCCAGAGTCAGGTGGTTGGCAGAGTGTAGTGCGCTGAACGTTCTTACTATTTAAAGGGAAGTGCAGTCATTTTGTCGGTGAGATCATTTACCTGTGCCCATATTAAATGGTTTCTGACTGGTGTTAATGAAGAATTATTAATTTGCAGAAAGTACTTGGTTTTGGCTGTCAAAAAGGCTGCTAGTAAATAGATGGTAATGATGGAATTATACTTTGTCTGCAGATGTTGAAGCTTCAAAAATCTGATAAGTCTCATCGATTTTATGTCAGACCTTCCCTGAGAAATTCTTTTATAAATATATAATTTAGGTATATTGAACTCCAGTGGGTATATTTGCTTTATGGGTGCATTCTACACAAATTTAAATTAAATTAAATTATGGGGTTTTATGTACCAAAACTACGATCTGATTATGAGGCACATTGTAGTGGGGGCCCCAGAAATTTGGACCACCTGGAGTTCTTTAATGTGCGCCTAAATCTAAGTACACAGGTGTTTTTACATTTTGCCCCCATCGAAATGCGGCTGCCACTGCCGGGATTCGATCCCGCGACCTCATGCTCAGCAGCCCAACACCATAGCCACTAAGCAACTACGGCAGGTCATCCTACACAAGTTGAAGAGCATGATTGCAAGCTGTCATCATGGTACAACTATCTTGAGTATAGGAAAGACTGCACGAAGTGCAAGAACCAAAGCTGTAATATTATAGCGATGCCTTCCACTCAAATCTATGCCAACTCTTATCATCCACCGTCCACCGCCAGCTGATCCCACATAACATGGGGAGAGCGTCGCTTGGCCAATCACGAAGTGCAAAAAGAAATAGCATCGGAAAAGGCACTGCTAAAATGTCGGGGTCCAGCTTGTATTGCAATACAGGAAGGATCAATTGATAGTTCTGAAACAGCAGCATTGGCATTTGAAGAGACATATGACTGGCTGCATTGAAGCATCTTTGCAGGACACAAATTACCCGCAAGTACACAAATGCAGAAGGAGGTCTCTAAGTTACGGGATTTGGAGTATAGGACTATAGAATAGAGAATACCATGGTGGTGAACAGGGCTAAACTTCGGAAAATTATTTATACAATATGTTGATGTAAGTGGGGAATAAACATACATGACAATGGTAAACATGGAAAAGCAGTTAGCATGAATGATGTACATAGTCAAGAGTTTAATAAACATGAACGCAACCTTTTTAAAAATATTTTGTCTCCTTCTTCATATCTGAATTCGAAGAATTCCAAAATGATATGGATCAAAAATTTGCAGTAGACTTGCTCTAATAAACCATGCATGCATTTCACATGCATCACATGCATTTCATGTACTTGGAGAATAGCGAATTCCATTGTAGGGCCATGGTAGTGGGTGGGGCCCCGAGCCATTTTGACGTATCGCAAATGGCTAACAATGGCCGATTTGGAATAAAAACAGAATGGAATATTTTTATATTATCCCGGCCCAGCTCTCCCTTCATTTTCGTTTTTTTTTTTTTAAAGCTGAGCTACTGCTGCACTTTGTGTACTTGACAACTCCCTTACTTCCACTTCTTTCATTCTTAGCTTTGCACTGTTCCCCACCCTTCCTTTTTCCTTCCCCTTGCAGTGCTCAGGTGTCTATCTTGAGCCAGGTTAAAGGGACACTAAAGGCAAATACTAAGTCGACGTGGACTGTTTAAATACCAGTCCAGAAACCTCGCGACGCATGTTTCGTGCCAAGAAAATACTTATTTTACAAGAAAATCGCATCTGAAGGGTCCGAATACCTTTATCGCAATTCAAATCTTCCACCACCCGACCGAGGGAGTGGAGTACTGACGTTGCATATGCCATCACCACTTTGCTGCCGTCGGTGAGTAAAACGGCGTCCAACAGACGGTGGTACCAAGCCAAGTAAGTGGTGTATTCGCCGCTGAAGCTGCTGTTTGGTCAAGTGGCGTAGACTGTTCGGCCATCCCGCTACATCACATGGAAGTTTCGTTCTCTGCTGCTGGCAGTTTGTGAGAGTTTCATGAGCCAGCAAAACCAGCACAGCACTACGCGATAACTATAGAAACGCGAAAGCGTGGGCAGTGCAGAGTCAAGCGAAAACGAAACGTTTCGACCACCTGCGTCGTTGTCAGGGTTATTTCAATGAGTTATTTTTTCTAAAACTGAAATAGAACTGGACAAGTAGCATTTTATTTCGTCTTATAATACAATACAAGGATGTTTTGTGCAACGAGTGGTTTAGTACTAGTGACAGAATTTAACTGAAGAGTGCTTTCATCATTGGGCAAGTACTTGAATGCCCCAGGGGAGTCTCTAATCATGTCCTCCATTTACCTCGATTTCTCGATTATTAAGGCTCTGTTCGCGATAATATTGACGCATTAGAGATTCTGGAGGACTAATCTATCACTTTAGCTTGGCTTAATATTTGCCTTTAGTGACCCTTGAATATCTATGGCTGGGGAATCCCTCAGCAAGCACTCCCTCATTTTCCGTTTATGTGGGTGCTGATTTGTTGTTTGTTTATTTAATGTTGGCATTTGCACGCAGTGATTGCCTGTGATATCCGTCTTGTCTTACAGCATCCAAGGGTGGATAACAAGGGAAATCCACTCCCAAGCAATGTGCCAGGATGCACGAACTGCTGGCACAAGTTTTGGAGAACCGAGACCTGTCACGGGCAGGTGACCTGTTCTCGGTGGAGGACCAAAAGATTGTGGGCGACTTGTCGGAGGTCCTGACCAAAATCCGTGACATTGCCAGTGGCTCAGACTTCCTCCACAGTGACAACATCCAAAGTGTGGTTGAGATCTGCATCACCAGGGTCACATCAGCCATCCGGTAAGATAGACTTGCATGTTGTCAGCACTAAGGGCTGGGCTTCAGAGGATGGGCATGGCTCGAGCTCAAAGATGAACACAAACCAAAAGCAGTAAGGGTGTGCAAATATTGAAAATTGCAAATACGAATTGAACATATTTGGTATGAAAATTCACAATTCCAAGTTTTTGAGCATTTATTTCTATGTGAATGTAAGGGATAACAACACTTATTGTAGGCTCGAGGGAGGAAGTTTGATGGAAGTCAGGAATGTTGCAAACAATTCTGCTCCAGGAGATGCTTGGTTTTTGCTCAGAAGCACCAGTTCCTGAGCAAACACACAGGGCAGATGGTTCTTGCTAAATTATTTCATCATTCAGTAAGAATACCTTGCATCTAGATAGCCTATTAAATTAATTATCTGTTTTTATTTAGGCAAATAAATTTGCATAATAATATGGCCAGTCTCTCCAAGCTTGCCTCTTTTTAAAAGAATGTGCGGTGTATCACACCACTTTCCAAAAGTACAGCGCTTTTTGTGCATCTCATGGAGAGAAGTTCTGTAACCTGTTTACTGTCAACGTCCATGTGTACAAGATAACTAAAAGCAGCTGTTGCTGATTGGCAAGCTCCTCAGTTGACCAGATGTCCAGTTGTGAATTGTGTACATGGAGGTATCGAATAATGTAACTAAATGCTTTTTTTTTTACTCTTCTAGACTGAATGGACTACTACTAAATGGATTCTACTAAGAGTTTATGTTTCACTTTTTGTAGAAATGACGCAAGTATTCAGTATTCTGAACTTTTTTCTTGAATATTCGTATTTGATTCAATGAAAAAATTTTGCTATTTGAGCACCCTTACAGAGCAGTGCATTTTGCAATCAGGTGGAATAGGAGGCTGTGTTGTTCTGCTTAACTCTTCAAGATAAGAGACTACCATGTTCTGGTACAGTCAAACCTTGATGTAGTTCACACGGATATAACAGATTATCAGTTATAAAAAAGTAAATAGTAAGTATCTCTTGCCGATTTGAAAGGGTAATGAATATATGCATATTTATAGGGACGGTATTTTATGTCAGATGCTTTATTAGCAACTTCATTATGACAAGATGTGACTGTACTATTTGCTTGAGCATGCAATATTCTTTAAGATAATTAAAGCTATGGTTTAGATTGTTTAAGAAGGCTGACCAATATCTAGTGACTTGGTCAAATTCATGAGTTACCGAAGTATTGGTTATTGTAGTTTGACCTAGCTTCAGCACTCTAGCATGGTTCACTACTTTCTTCTTTCGTGCAGGGACACTGGGACCATAGAGCAACATGCACATGCTCTTGTAGCACTGTTGGAGTCCTGCCTAAACCATGATCTGCGTCCGTCATCAAAAGATGAGGATCCGCCACACGCTAAGATCGCTTCAGACATTGTCAGCTGCATCTTTCTGGTATGTACACGTAGGTAGCTGTTGGCCAACAAATAGCAGGTGCAAACGCCGACAACTTATTTTGTGCTCAAATTTTCAGGGGAGGTGCTGAACGCTAGCAGATGCTTTTACATGTTTGTTTTACTCCTGTATTTTCTTCTTTTAATAGTTTTTGCACTTGCACCTAAAGTAATCACCAGTGCATATGTTCACCTTCACATGTTCAATTTGTCAGATATGTAAAAGCGTTCTTTGTTATTCCATGTGTTGCGTGTGTATGTGGCAGAGTATTGGTAGCTCTTGTGCAGCTGATAGATGTTCATGTCATTCAGGAGAGTTGTGACCAACGATTCTTTAAGCAGGCGAGAAATGTTCCTTTAGCATGTGTGACTGATGCCTTTTCCATCTTTTAATAGCTGACTTGAGGTGTATGAATAATTAGCTGCCTCTGTACTGATTGTGCAGAATCATAACAAGAAGTCTGTAATGAAGCTGGCACTTCCTGTGGCGATCAAGTTCCTGCACCGAGGCAACAAAGAACTGAGTCACAACCTTTCCCGCTATCTTTCCCTGGCTGCTGTCAACAACGCTGAGCTGCTGTCCCCGCACGTGCAGCCCATTGTGGACAGCGTTATCAGTGGTACGTGCCCAGTGTTGTTTCCTGTGCAAGCAAATCTGTCACTACCCTTGAGCAAGTTCATCTTTTGCCAGTACAGTTGACTACTGTTAATAAGACCCCGGTGGAGCATGCAGAACAGGTTCAGATACAATGATTGAATTGCCAACATATTATTACGATATCATCGAGCGATGCTCAAGAGACGAGCCGCCGCGAGAACGACGAAGAAGTTGGTCGGTGCCCTTGGCACGAGCGAGTGTCAGCCTGGCTGCCTGGCTCCAGTGTAAATAGCGTGTAAATAGCATCTTTCGTCTGTGTCTTTCCACACGTAACAATATATAAGCAGAGCATCATTAGTTATGATGCCAATTCTGGTGCTGCCGTTGTGTGCTTCACACTTTAGCTGACATCGTTTTTTCTGCATAACGAATTATTACTTCATTCACAGGTTTATCTTTAGTGTTACCAAGCCTGACAGCAGCGCTTGTTGAAGGTGCACACCTTGCCTTTAGGAATTATGGGAACTGCCAGAGTGGAAGTGCGACATCGATGAATTAACCCTTTCCAGACGGAAAATGAGCTGAGCTTCTCATGCATGCCCTTGCGAAAAAAGATTAACAATGAGTCCAACTCGTCCAGCACTGTTTTACTTCTAATGCAGCCCTCAAGACTGCTTGAGCTTGTCCTCTACTCTATGGTTGTTGCAATCCGCATCAGCTGGTGTAACTTGCCTGTTGAAGTCTGAAGTTGTGAACAGACTTCTTTTGTTTGCTATTGTGTTGCCGGCTATCTATCTCAAAAGGACGTCCTCCATGGGATGAGTGAATGCTTCAACTAGTGTTTAAAAGAAAAGAAAGTTGTGGGGTTCTCACTTGTGCTCTTCGGACAAAGGAATGACAACACAGTAGTGCAAACAATCACAAGGGTATTTATTGCACCTTTCATAGATAGATGCCTGCTAGCCGAGTTGCTATCCACAAAACATGCTGATGGGCGTGCGACAAATCGCGGACGACTCACCGCGACTGCATAGCGAGTGAATATGTTCGCCCCATGCTAGACATCAACGCCTGGTCGTTCGCATGCACGGTCACGCAAACGGTGGCGCGTTTGAGCGATCGTGTTGTCCATTCTGGGGTAGGCCTCGCGAGACGGTCTCGCAGAAGCATGAATCGGCGCACGCGCAGAACGTCCGCACTGCTTGCCGATCCCGAGCCAAAGAGCCTTCACCTCTTTGCGCCCAAGTAACCTCGCTGTTAGGTGGCGTTAGTAGTGCAGCACTTGCGCCATCTCTCATACTGCGCTTCAACCAGACCGACTGCCGCTAGCACCAAGCTACGCGGCGAAGCCGGATTACAGGAGACGGGCGCTATACGGGAAAACAACATATCAGGGGACACGTGAAGAGTTGCGCATCTCCACAAAGTGCAGTGATTCAGAGAGCTAGATTCTGTAAGTGAGAGCAGTATTGTAATACAGTGTATTATGTTGACACATGTAAAGAAAAAAAGCCAGTATGTGCAATGAAATTAACTTGTGTGCAGTGAAACCCACCTTTGTTACAGTGTTTAAAAAATTGTTTTAATAACCTTAGCCTTTCTGATACAAACTTTTGCCTTGGTCTTGCTTTATACATCAAAAGAATCATTTGCATGGAAAAAGAAATTTGTCTTTCTTGCAAGTTTTCTTTCCCCATTCTTTCACCATTCTTAAAGGGTTAAATAAGTAAAAGTTAGTTTTCTGTTGACTCCAGTAATTCCAGAAATGCCACTGTTTTGTACCTCTGTGAATGTTGTTTGCCAATGCGACAGACTGTGGCACCTTATTCAGGTATCAAAAACTGCCTGAAGAGCTTGGATTGAAGCTAGGCAGCAGCGCTGATTTGGTCGGAAGAGCATCCTGTCCATGTTTCTGGGCACATTACCTACCTCTCATCCCTACCACAGTTCAACCTCTAAATGTACAGTCAAGTGCAAAAATCTAAAGACTGCAGCATCAACAACAACAACGAAAAGCAAAGTTTTTTTTTATACAGCTGTGCAACATGTAATTGTCTCAGTACATTACATTGGTTAAACAAGTGCATGTAGGCTATGCTTATATGCACTGCACGATTTCAGCCTGCGTGTTTAGACTGTGAAGAAAAAAAATTATTTTGTGGCATCTGCATTCTCCAGACATTTGCTTGTGACTGTATATACTTCTCCAGACATATACTGTATATAGCTGAGCGGTGCAGCTCTTTTGTTGTGCTACTGACTTGGACTCTTGGTTGCAGTGAGAAAGGGCCATAATGTCTGTCATGCCAACCTGTGATGCAGGCAACTACGCCCTTGCCCGAGTGCTGCCCTCCATTTACGTAGTGAAGAAGGAGCCTATCCATGACCACCTGATGGCGCTCATTTCACTGCTGCCCCTGTGCGAGAGCTCTGACAAGCTCAACTTGCTTGCTCTCTTTGAGCTGGTGGCCAAGCACAAGCCCTCTGTGAGTTTCTATGCTGCAGTGTATGATGCAGCAGCATTATGTTTACTTCTTCTAGGAGAAAGACATATCAGCTGTGTGGCATGAACTAGGTACATAACTTTTTGGCATAGCAAAAGAATGTAAGGCTTCTTTCAAATTACAAAGCTTGAACAGAATGCCAAGGGCTTGTGTAACTAAAGAACCTCGCCAGTGTAATGTGTTCCTTTGCATAGCGTCATAGCCTAGGCCATAATGTCATGCATCGTGTCATAGCCAGATCAGCTGCTCATGAGAGCATTTATAAGGCTGTGCTGTAATATATGCATTAAGTGTTACTCGCCTTAGGATTTACTCATTGAATGATTTGAACAGCAGTGAATACGTACGTATACACCATGAGTGCTTTCTTAATTGTACACTACTTTCTGCTCTATAGTAATGACAGCTTAAGCATGTCTCTGAACTTTCACAGTGCTGTACAATTTTAGTCATTCATGTAGTAGGTGGATGTTCATTCTCCTCCTTCCTTTGGTCGGTGCCACTGAGTCAGCGTCACTTTGCACTGTAAAACGCAATGTTCATAGAGCAGACAGTTCCTTTAGCATGTGAACTTACAGGTTACGTTCCACACTTTATTAAAGGGCCCCTCACCACTGAGGTCTTTACCATGGGTTGGCAGGGAGAGAGCAAGTCATCCTGTCTTGTTTATGAAATTACTGTATAATTACTCTATGCCTTGTCTCCCAAAACCTTTATTCGTAAGTTTTACATGTTGCCATTGTTGTTTGTATTATTAATTCCAATCATCATGCACAGGAGGTCCCATTTCAGTTTCTAACTATGGGACCTCCTTCTGTATGTACATATGCTGTAATTATCCCCATTTTTGTCATGAATAAAACTGATTCTGATGACTGTGGTCATGCTTCCAAGCAGGTTAATGCAGCAGCAGCCATTCCTTAGTTAGTGTTTCGTTTTCTTGTAGTTATAGCTAGTCAATTTGTTTATAAGCACAGCAACAGATCATGGGGAAGAAAAATAAATTGTGGGAAAAGCACCACAGTTGTCTGCTTTTTTACTGCGTTAATATTTGCTCACAGTTGCTTTAGTAAGATATGAGCTGTGGGGAGGCATCATGGAAAATACCCTCATTTCCACTGCTTTTATATTAATGGGTGGTGATGGTGGCATATTTTTGTGTAAAGCGGCCATAAAAATATACCAGACCAAGGAGTTGGTGCAATTCAGTGATGGACGCAGGTCTTGGAAAATCAATGATGACTTGCACCTTTGTTGAAAGTGGTAGTATGCTAGTAGAGTCCATGTAGTGGCAAGGAAGTCGAGATCTGGCTTGCCAAATTCACTCTTTACCACGTTAATGATGCCGTGCTTAGAGAAGCGCCTTAACAGCGAGGGAAGGTGCTGCAAATGCTCTTGGAGAGATGAGCTTACCACCAACAGGTCATCCACGTAGGCAAAGGCAAATGGAAGGACACACGGGGCGTAGTTGATAAAGTGCTGAAATGACTGCAGCATTGCTTAGGCCGAAGGGCATCGGAAGAAACTCTAGATACTGAAGGTTGTTGTAATGGCTGTTTTGGGAATGTTTTCTTCTGCCACTAATTAAACTATGCGTTGTAAGGTGGGCTTCAGTAAAGGCAAGCTGCATGCAACTGTACTGGAAACATAGGCCAGGTTGTATTTTGGTTAAAGGTCATGTGTTGGTTTGACATGCTTTTGGAAGCTACAGAGTTGCAAGAATGCTGTTGACAAAAATTTAATACGCTACCGACGTGCATTACAATATAAACATGCACATGGCAGTCTTGTCTGCAATTTTTTAAGCAGGTGTGGCGTTCGTGCACTTGTGTACTGTGTAAAACGAAGTTCTACCGCTTGATATGCATTGTACAGTTAAACCTCAATATAACAAAATTCTCGATATAATGAAGTAGCTTGCTTTTCATGATTTGTTCTCCATAGAACACCATGTATTTAGAACCTCAATATAACGAAGTGTGTTTATGTACAATTTCAATATAACGAAATTTCACTGCCGCCACAAAGGCATGCCGAGACGAATTGTAACTTCCACAGATGCAGATGGTCAAATGATTGAATTACAAACGGCCGTTTGCAAACGCGCCTCTCAAATCTCGCGCGCATGACAAGAGCAACTGCTGAAGTGGAGCTGCAGGAGGGGGAGTGCATGCGAAAATGTGGCTGGCTTCACTCAATTCGTGCCGCCGACCTGAAGATATCGTTGACATGGCATGAAACTGTATCATTTGTCGCCGACTCTCAAATTCATAAAAATGAACCATTTCCTCATTCAACTTTGCTTTTTTTGATTGCCCGATAATTCGGAAAATTATGCAGCCCCTTTTTTTTGTAAGAAAAATCGATCGGCAACTGTACTTATTTGCATAGAAAGGTCGAATTTCAATACTACGAAATTTCAGTTTAACAAAGCAAATTGCCAATTTTACCAACTTCATTATATAGAGGTCTAACTGTAGTTCTATATTCTGCCAGACCAACAAATAGTCGGTGTATCCTGTTTTATGCAGCTTCTGGAGAGCAATGTGCCCCAGCTGAGCAGTTGCTTAGGCAGTCCAACCACGATGGGCTCTGTGCTGAAGATCTTCCAAGAGCTGGCAGCGGCCAAGCCCCAGCTGTTTGCCGAGTACTTGCCCAAGATGAAGGCGGTGGCCCTCGCTCAACCAGTCCATCTCACCTTGGTGGCGCACATCATGGCTACTGTGGGACGGCTGAGTGCGGTTAGTGTTCTACAGCATCACGCTATACCAGTCATCTTTTTTTTACTCATTGTGTTCTATGTACCATGGTTACATAGGCAGCTGGGAGCCCTGAGCTGGGGTTAGATTTCTTTTAATGTTTGTGCAATAACACAGCTTAATGTTATATAGAACACTACATTAACAAATTTATAAGTACGAAACATATTAGTGTACATAATTCACAATGTAAGTAAAGGCTCCTTGATCATATTTAAAAAGGAAAGGCACTTGAGTTCTGGCCTTCCAGTCATTGAGCTTACTGTTATAGCTGCCAGGAATAAGAAAATGAGTAAAACAAACAGCAGACAACGAGAAGATATTGTGCGAGAAAAACATTTTCCTGCTAGGTTGTGTAATGAGGGCGTGCCTGACTGACCTCCTTCAGTGCATTATATCTGCAGGTTGGAATGACGCCTTGCACCGGCAAAAGATGCCGAGAGCGAGTGGGGCTATACTAATCCAGGTACAACCAACTTAGGAAGGCCCACTAAGCTTCAACAAAGACACTCCCTCACCAGAACAGGAATTGGCCTTCCTGGTGCAGTATTTAGCACCCCCTCCCTCATGATTCCTACAATTAACCCATGGCCCTCAGTCCCCAGCAGCTGCGGAGCACCTGACCAAGGCAACGGTCAGACTTGTAACACAGCAGAGGGTGCTAAGAATCTCTGGACCTGGACAGGTCGCCAATGGAAACTGACCCTGGCAACCTTTAACAGCCGAACTCTGTCAAGTGAGGCTAGCTTTGCAGGACTCTTTAAGGAACTATCAGATATTGTTTGGGATATTATTGGCCTTAGCGAGATTAGAAGAACTGGTGAGGCTTATGCAGTGCTGACTGTGGTGATTAGGACTGTTCGGCACTTTCGCTAGTGCGCAGTGATGCGGAAGAAAGACAGAGAGTCATTTATGTGCGTTTATAAAACTCAAAGCAACCTTTAAAATATGAATATATACAGAGAGTTGATGACAGCGTAACTGCAGTCAGTGTGTCCACGGGCTGAAACAGTCCCGGGTTGCGAGGCTCACAGTTCGGTCGTCACGGCACCATGCGGTCACCCGTGCTGGAGCTGGCCGCGACGACCACATGCTCGGGCCCCGTTCAGCACGTTTCTCGGACTCGGCACGCTCAGGAGCCACAGCGGCAGCAGCCAGGGGACTCTTTATTCCCCGCGTCCTCGATGTCCGGCTCGGACGCCGCTCACTACCGACGTGCTACGGTCGCACGTCCAGCACAACCTCAGTGCCCAGCTCGTACGCCGCTCGCAATCCACGTACAGCGGTCACACGTGAGGGCCTCGTCTAGCACAGCAGCATCTGTGCCAGACTGAAACGCTGCTCGGCACAGCTCAGGTGCGACAGCTCAGGGACCGGCGGCCCTCGGGTCCGCCAGCGTCTCGAGCACTGGCAGCAGGGGCCCTGGGACGTCCACGCTCGGCTCCGCGGTCCTCCGCACCTTGCCACGGACGGCTCGCCTGGCAGGAACCCTCGCCTCGTTCCGCCCAGGAGCTCGGAGCTGCTGCCCGCCTGGTTCGAACCCTGCGAGCCCGCCCTCGTGCCGCCGTGCTCGTGCACCCGTTGTCTTCCTCGTCGTTCACGGCGCTTGGTGGCCGCTCCGATCTTCTAGGGGCGACTCGCGGCACTTACATATGACACTGACTAATGGCCATGTCCTCTGCTATAGAGGTCTCCCAGATAAGAAGCAATGCGAGGTAGGATTCCTAATCCATAAGGACATAGCGGGCAACATTGACAAATTCTGCAGCATTAATGAGAGGGTAGCAGTAGTGGTAATCAAACATAATAAGAGGCATAGATTAAAGGTAGTACAAGCCTACGCTCCAACATCCAGTCACGACGATGACGTAGTAGATCAGTTTTATGAAGATGTTGAATTAGCGACGAGAAAAGTGCAAACTCGGTATACTGTAGTAATGGGCGACTTCAATGCAAAAATGGGGAAAAAGCAGGCTGGTGAACAAGCAATTGGAAACTACAGCGTCGATTCTAGGAACGCTAGAGGAGAGATGCTGGTAGAATTCGCAGAAGGGAATAAGCTGAGAATAATGAACACTTTTTTTCAGAAAGCGTAGCAACAGAAAGTGGATGGACCTGGAGAAGCCCTAATGGTGAAACAAGAAATGAAATTGATTTATTTCATACTTTCTGCCGATGCCGGCATAGTGCAGGATGTAGAAGTGATCGATAGGGAAAGTGCAGTGATCATAGGTTAGTGAGGGCTAGGGTTCACCTCAATTTGAAGAAAGAAAGAGTAAAATTGGCCAAGAAGAAACAGGTCAACCTAGAGGCAGTAAGGGTAAAAGCAGACAAATTCAGGCTGGTGCTTGCACAATTGCACATTACCTAATCTTACTAGGTGTTAGTCTAGTTAGCTAACCCATGTATTAATTAGCAGGAAGGAGTTGTGATAGCGCAGCACGTCATGCTGCATGTGTACTGGGTGGGCTAACTGCCATGATCCATGTGACGTCACATAGCGATATATATATGTACACCGGCACTGAATAAACTGATTCCATTCCCGGTTTGGCTGCTTGATGACGTTATAACACTTGCAAACAAATATGCAGCCTTAGAACAGAGAGATGAAGATGACATGGAGGTAATAAATGAAACCGTAGCTAGGCTGGCTTCAGAGGCAGCAATTGAAGTGAGAGGCTAGGCATCAAGGCAACCAGTAGGCAAGCTCTCCCAGGTAACAAAGGACCTAATAAAGAAACAATACAGAATGAAAGTGTCGAACTCAAGAGATCAGATAGAATTTGCGGAACTGTCAAAACTGATCACCAATGTAGAATAAGTGATATTCGAAATTGTAACATGAGAAAGACCGAAGAAGCCGTGAGAAATGGACGCTTCCTGAAATCAGTGAGAAGGAAACTTGGCATAGGACAAACCAAGATGTATGCACTGAAAGATAAGCAGGGTAATATCATCGGCAATCTTGAAGGTATAGTAAAAGCAGTGGAAGAAGCCTATACTGACTTGCACAGTACCCAGAGCACGCAACATACCTCCATTCAAAGTAATAATGAACAGGCTACAGAGGCTTCTTCTGTAACTAGCAATGAGGTTAGAAAGGCCTTGCAAGACATGAAGCGGGGGAAAGCAGCGGGAGAAGATGGAATAACGGTCAATTTAATCAAAGATGGAGGAGACATAACGCTTCGAAAACTGCCGGCTCTCTGTACGAAGTGTCTATCGACTGCAAGTGTCCCAGAAAACTGGAAGTATGCAAACATTCACAAAATCCACAAAAAGGGGGACGTTAAAGAATTGAAAAATTATAGGCGCATTAGTTTACTCCCTGTATTATATAAAATATTCACCAAGATAATCTCCAATACAATAAGGGCAACACTGGACCTTAGTCAACCAAGGGAACAGGCAGGTTTCAGGAAGGGATACTCTATAATGGATCACATCCATGTCACTAATCAGGTAATCGAGAAATCCACAGAGTACAATCAGCCTCTCTATAGTAAAACCTCGTTATAACGAAGTTCAAGGGAGGTCGTAATTACTTAGTTATAACCATTAGTTCGTTATAGTCACTAACCATTTCAATCGACAATTAGCAAGCAAGAGAGGATGTACTCAGCACCAAATCTCACAGCAGCCCGCCACAAAAAAAAAGAACAGCCGTCGCATGGAAAAAAACAAGCGAAAAAAAAATGACGGCAAGGAATTGCTACTTTGCTCACGCCAAACAGCTCATCACTGATCGATCAACGGCACACCAGCTGGCAGCTCACTTCACAGAAAAAAATGTCCTTGATAGATTTTGGCACATCTTCTTCAGGCGAATGATGGCTTTTTCAGCTGCAGCCGCTATTTTGAGTCCATCCTCATCGTCATCATGAGCGCCAAAGAAGGGGCACAGCAGGTCTGCCGCATCCAGCGCTTGTGCATGCGTCGGTACATCGGGTTCGCCAATATTAGGGTCTGGGCGGTCGTCGACACATTCGTCACTGTCGTCATTAGGCAGCCCCTTCACTGCTCGCACAATTTCTGCCTCCATTAGCTCCTCCGTGGTCACCGCATCAGCGTCGGCACTGACGTAAGTGCAGAAGGTGTCGCAGTCGGGCACAACGCCGGTGTCAAGATGAGCGTCCCACGACACTAGGGCTTGGTTGGCCGTGGCATCCTCATTGGCGCCAGCACCGAGATCTTCACTGTAACCGCCGCTGCTGACGCCTAATGAGGCATGCCGAAAGCAATTGGCGATCGTGCTTGCCGGTACAGCCATCCAAGCAGCCTGTAGCATCTCGATCGCCATGTACAAGTCGATCGTGGACTGCTCGTGATCATGCTCATATTGAGCAGAATCTGGTCAATCACACACTTGTGGTAGTCCGACTTAAAGTTCATGGTAACTCCTTGGTCGAGGGGTTGCACAACTGCAGTGTAGTTTGGCGACAAGAAGAATAGCTAGATGCTTTTGAGCACAGCGGTAGTGTGGTGTGCCGTGCAGTTGTCGAGTTTGAGGCATATCTTCCAGTTCAGCATGCCCAGCCGCTCGTCCCACTCCCGCAGCCATTGTGCAAAAATTTCTCTCGTCATCCAAGCCTTACAGTTTGTGGGGAGCACACGCGCCCATCTTCCCCCGCGTCGTCGCGGTTCCGTTGGGAGCCGGCATAGACATTAGAGAGGCGCACTACCCCCTCTCCTGCTTCTTCCTCGCTCTCGTGATGCGCGCACACCCTTCCTCCCCGACTCGCGGGAAGGTAGCTGACGGGTGAGGAGGACATTCCCCTCGCCAAAGTAAAAAGTTGCAAAACAGCGCCACCAGGGGAGACCCCCTCTCTCAGACGCGAGACCCCTAACCTGCCGGACTGGAGTACCTGTCGCAACCCGTGAGTGACCTCGTTTGCCTGACTATCCCGGGCAACAAGGCCAGCCTATTATTACTTATTACAAAGAGGACGCCCCTCTGCCAGTGTTCTTTACTGCTGGTAGCAATAAACGTTGTTACAGTTGACGCTGCTGGTTGCCTTATTCGTTCGAACCCGACGTAGCCGCGATTCCCGCGTTACTGGTTGGGGAGTACCACAGAGTGACTGTGTGGGGCTAGATCCGGAGCTTGCCTCTGGCCCTAGCCACACGCATAGTGGAACCCCCACAAGTTGGACACATGACTCACTTGGAGTTTTCGTTTGCCTTTGAAGCATCGTGGTGATGCACTTTTGCCAATTCACCTTTTCCAACCCATCCATGTCGGCACAAAGCAACACAGTTACACGGACCTTGCTCTGCTTACCACCCTGGCAGCATTCACTTTTGAGGGCCAAGGTTTTTTGCGGCAGCATCTCGTAGAACAGGGCTGTCTCATCCGCATTGAACAAACCCTTGGCACTGTAATTTTCTAACAGCTGTCCAACGTTTGTCTCCACCCACGCCACTGCAGCTTCGCGGTCCACAGGCTGCACTTCCCTGCTTATAGCCCTGCCGACGATGTTGTGGCGCTCCTTAAAACGCTGCAGCCAGCCAACACTCACCAAAAAATCGTTGTGCCCCATGAAGCACGCGAAGTCCCTTGCTTTGTGCTGCAACAGTGCCCCACTCACATGAGTGCCGCTTGCTCTTGCGTGCAAAATCCACTTGAAAACCGCCTTCTCTACAGCTTCGAAAGCGGGGCCTCGCAGCTTCTTTCTGTCGCCTTTTACACCATGTGCGACAGCACTGGTGACAGCTTCTTTACTGCTCAAAATCGTCGACAGCGTGCTTAACGCTATGCCTAAATCTTCAGCCAATTTTTTCTTCTTCACGCCCAACTTGATGGCTTTCAGCATAGCCACTTTCTGCTCGATTGATATCGTTTTGCGCTTCCGTTTTCTGTCGTCCATCTCCTTTCTGGCGGCGGGAACTCGCACGAACGAACCAATAGAAACACTGATATTGTTGATGCCCACGGAAGCAATGACAAGCAACAACAAAACCACAGTCGGCGGCGCCCCACGTACGCAACGGAGGAGTGGGCGGGTCGTCCAGTTTCATGGGAAAGGGGATGCTGGGAGACACACGAGACACGCGAACGTCGCACATTATAAGACATTGACCTGACGGGTACCAAAATGGTCAGTAAATGCTCGTTGAAAAAAAAGAAGTTGCCAACGATTATGTTACTTCCTAATGCCAAATTTGAGTGCAGCTCTTCAGCTGCTTTGGCTTTCTATATACTGAGGCAAATAATTCAAGCAAGACATGTATGTACAGTTACAACTTTTTATCCTTCACTTCTTCAAGAAACACTCCACTCCCAGTTCTTGATTGTCATTGTTTATGGTCGGAGAAATAGATGGATATATTCTAGACTTGCTGCACCAATGCCTGGTTTAGCGAAGCGCACCTCTGGATTCTGGCGGCAACGGCGCTGGGCCTCTCTCGGGCAGCTCGTTTAGCAGCAGCGGTAGACGAAGGTCTTCCACCGATTGCCTCGCTCATGGCTCAGAAAGAACTGACTGAGAATAAGCTACTTATACAGGCAGACGGATTATATTATAATATAAACCATCTGTGAGCCTCGGACGATCCATCTGGTGCGGAACATTTTGCACCAACCATCGCAAACGGAGCGTAGCTTGGCGCAGCTGCCTTGCTTATCGGAAGGGTGCGGAAGGCAGTGCGTAGGCGCATAGGAACGTTGTGCGGTGAAGAGATGGCAGTGACTGACTGATGCCGCTGACGCTGCTAGCAAGTCAACTCTAGGTGGCTTTGCGTTTCGGCTTGAGAAGTGTACATTGTGATCCGCTTATACCGAGCCGGCGCTTCGGCAACCGGAGGATGCCGCGCGCTCTCGCGCAGTCACAGACATGGAGGAGAGGTGGGGGGCAAGGGGTACCTGCAGTGGTGAACGGCGGCGGCTGTAGGTTTCGGCTTGGGGAGCATATTATCGAGGTCAGCCGCCACCGAGCCGGCACTCCGATTGGTGCCACACATGGGTGGCACTGGACGAGGAGCGAAGAGAGCAAGGCTCGTGCCGTGCGCGAGAGTTGGCGCCAGGAGTGCGCACAGCTAGAGCAGCACGCTAGCCCCGGCTACAGAGCTGGTTATGGCAAGGCACGACGGCGCCGCGAAACACAGGAATAGGCGCCAAAGAGCTGCGCTCTAAAAACAGGTTCGTTATGCCCATTGCGAGGAAATTTTAGCTTCGTTAAAAAGAGATTTTCAATACATGAGCATCTTTTGGAATTTCAAGGGGAATCACGATTGCTTCATTATATCCATTAGTTCGTTATATCCTGTTTCATCATATAGAGGTTTTACTGTATATGGCTTTCATAGATTACGAAAAGGCATTTGATTCAGTATAGATACCAGCCTTCATAGAGGCATTATGTAATCAAGGAGTACTGACCACTTACATAAATATCTTGAAAGATATCTACAGAGATTCCACAGCTACCTTAATTCTCTACAAGAAAAGTAGGAATATACCTATAAAGAAAGGGGTCAGACAAGAAGACACAATCTCTCCAATGCTATGCACTGCGTGTTTGGAAGAACAAAGCCACTCTTAGCACAAAGTGAAGCCTGGTAAGCCAAAAATGACACAAAAACAAAAGATTAGGGGCCTTGAAGTTCCTAGAATAGCTCGCCGTGCCATCACTGAGTTTGATGTCTGCACAGGCCTAGTTAATTTTTTGTCAGTGAAGATGGACATTGTATTTTAAAGAAGTCAAATACTGAACTGGACAAGTTTCAGGAACTTTTACTGCACCACAACAGTTCAGATGCAAAAAAAAAAAAAAAAGAAAACGTTATAACCTATTGACTTGTAATGTCCTCATTAAAAAAGAAAATCTATCGATATCACAACTGACACACCAGAAAGAGGGTTCTGAGGCAAAATGAAAAAAAAGAAAGGAAGGTTTTACCTCGATTTTCTCTCGTAATTATCATCCTATTAACACAAATGACCGAAAGCTAGTTTTGAAAAAATACTTTATCAGTCTAAATTAGTTCAGTGTCTCTCTTTAGTGTCCCTTTGACATTTCCGTTAGTACAGTTTTTTTTTTTTGGTTCCGAGTGCTCAGTTGCACTTTTAAAACATAAACATAGTGTCTCCTCCGTATCTAGGGACCGGTAGCTGATAATAGGCGAGATGAGAAAACATTTATGAGCATTTTATGCTCATAAATGAGCACTTTATGAGAGCCTTTTCACCAGTGATGTACTAGAAGATTCCACCTTTCACATATTTTTCACACTGTAGGAGCGTGCCCAGGAGTGCTTGGAGTTTCTGGTTAGCCAGCTGTCCAAAGGAGACCACAACACCCAGCTGGCACTGCTACGGGAAGCCAAGCACCTAGGAGATGCCTTCCCTGCATTGCTTGCCCCATGCTTGCCACAGGTACTGGTCGAGCTGTCTTATAGAGCCACCTAAGGGCAACAGTTGTAAACATAGCCATAGCACAATTACACCATGAAGTGGATTGTGCAGTAATTTCAATGACAAGTCATAGCTGCCTCTAGAGGCCAACTGCACTGCTCTTTCACTTCGGCTCACTTGGTTATAGATGAGCAGTATACAGTCGAACCTTGATGTAATGAAGTTGTAATTCGCTAATTCGAGGTTTTAAAGTTTCAGCAGCACAACTTCACAAATTTGCAGAACATTCCTGCCAGATAGTATCTCGTCAGTAAGCACTTATAAACAAATTGCAAGGTTGGGCCATAATAGCGTGGTTATGAGCCCTAGAGCTTGCGGTGCAGCTATCGCTGAGAGCAATGCATCGACATGGCTCACAGCATTGAAAATTTGCGTGTGTTGCATCGTGCAGCACCGTGAATCTTGGACACCATGGCTGACCGCATTTAGTACCCTCAGCAGGCGGCCATAAATTGAAAACAAAAGTGTAAACAGATATGTATACTTGTCCCGAGAGAAAAAAAGAAGAAAGAAAAAGTCACAGTTACACCAGAAAGGCGCTCTGGAGCATTGATGACGATAGCAAAGAGACAAGTACACAAATTAAGGTTTTTAGTTTTATTGGTGTCATGTGCGCTCAGGCAAACATTAACAGATCTTACTTGATGACCATGAACTCACAGTCACAATGCGAGTGAGCGCTTTGCATTATGTCTTGGAAACTTGAGATTGCGCGACCACCAACACTAGACGCGTGGTAACAACATAATACTCAAGAAGGTGGCAACCATTTAGGCTCCACCTCTGCACTTGCCGCCGAGAGATTATCTCTGAGATACGGCCAGAGAGAAGATAGACATGCATTACCCTCCACCACTTGGTGTGTGCTTGATCACGTTATTGCGTGTTCACTCGCTCCCAAACACTTTTGCACAAAAGGAATCATCATCTCTCGTGTTTCTGCTAGTGAACTCTACGAGCTGCTGCGTGCTTGCAGCCTTCGCAGGTTGTTTACCAACGCAGCAAATGGCGCAGCGCTCTTTCCTGCATACCGCATCCCAGCAGGCGAGCTTTGAAGGTGGTTTTGCCGCTCATACTTTCATGCAGAAAGACACTTAAAATCGCCTTTGCCTCGGCCAACATTTCTATCGCTTTTATTGCTAGATTTACTAACCATACAGGATCCAAGTACATGCTTGAAATGGCCGTAAATTTCGAGATTACTTCGTTAAATAGTGAAAGAAAAGCACGGTTTTCAGTTCAACTAAGATAGGAAAATTGAAATAGTTCATTATGTTGCGAATTTCGTTAAATCAAGATTTATTATATTGTTACCTAGGAGACGCAGACGAAAAGCTATACACAAGTATATTTACAAGGAAATACGCCACACTTAGCCAAGCTGCAACAGCCCGTGCTAACCTCTAAGCATCGTCGTCGTATTCACACTGCTCGCCTCTTCGTGATCGCAAATACTGTTCCGTAGCACTACCCCCAATGGCAAAAGCGCCGTCCCGGAGCGACTAAAGGCCGGACTCTGAAGCAGTGTATTAGGCCTAGAACCTACTGACATGTATGACATCACTAGATGCCAGAGTAGAGGATGAGGTTGAACTCACAGGAGCAGTTTCGTACGTCACAAGTGTCACCTGGTGCAGCACGCGGTAGGGCCCTGTGTATCGCGAAAGGAGCTTTTCTGAAAGTCCGACGTGATGAGAGGGTGACCACAGGAGCACGAGCGCACCAGGCGAAAACTGTACGTCTTGATGGCGGGCGTTGTACTGACGCTGCTGAGTGGTTCGCGAGGCCGTCAGTCGAGCATGGGCAAGCTGGCTGCATGGTCGGCGAGGGCGATGGCGTCGCGCGCATATTCGGTTGTTGAGATCGCAGCATGAGGAAGTGCCGTGTCAAGGGTGGTCGGTTCGCGACCGTACAGTAGATAAAAGGGAGAAAATTCGGCGGTGTCGTGCCGGAAAGAATTGTACGCAAATGTGACGTAAGGAAGGGCAACGTCCCAGTCGTGGTGGTCCTCGAAGACGTACTTGGACAGCATATCGGTAAGAGTACGGTTTAACCGCTCTGTCAGGCCATTGGTTTGAGGATGGTATGAGGTAGTCAGCTTGTGTTGAGGGGAGCAGGAACGCACAATGTCGGCGATAACTTTCGAGAGGAAGTTACGACCACGGTCAGTAAGCAGCTGTCGCGGAGCGCCATGAAGTAAGATAATGTCACGCAAGAGAAAGTCCGCGACATCAGTGGCGCAACTGGTAGGGAGAGCCCTCGTGATAGCGTATTGGGTGGCGTAATCAGTTGCGACGGCTACCCATTTGTTCCCAGAGGATGACGTGGGAAAGGGACCGAGGAGGTCTAATCCAACACGAAAGAACGGTTCCACAGGGACGGTGATCGGCTGGAGATGACCGGCACATAGCACCTGACGTGCTTTCCGACGCTCGAAGGGATCACAGGCAGCAACATAGCGTCGGACGGAGCGAGCGAGACCAGGCCAATAGAAGCGGCGGCGGACGCAGTCGTACATGCGGGTTACCCCAAGATGTCCTGCAGTGGGTGCGTCATGCATCTCAAAGAGCAGAGTCTGTCGTAGATGTTTTGGCATGACAAGAAGAAGATCAGAGCCGTCAGGGAGGAAGTTCCTTCGGTACAAAATGCCGCCCTGGAGGACATATAGGCGAACGGATGCGTTGGTAGGTGTAGAGCGCAGACACTCTATGAGTGCTCACAGCGACAGGTCTCGGTACTGCTCATCGGCGATGTTGGCGAAGGCAGAGACAGAGAAAATGCCGTTGGCGGTACTACTGTTGGCAGCGTCAGGCTCGTCAACCGGGTAGCGAGACAGGCAGTCAGCGTCCTTGTGTAGTCGGCCAGGTTTTTAGATGACAGAATACAAATATTCTTGGAGGCGTAAGGCCCAGCGACCAAGTCTTCCTGTAGGATCTTTCAGTGAGCATAACCAGCAAAAGGCGTGATGGTCTGTGACAACGGAAAAGGGTCAGCCATATAAGTATGGGCGGAATTTTGCAACCGCCCAAACTGGGGCCAGACACTCACGCTCAGTGATGGAATAGTTGCGCTCCGTCGGTGAGAGGAGCCTGCTGGCATAAGCGATAACACGGTCGTGGCCGCACTGGCGTTGTGCCAGTACTGCGCCAATTCCGTGACCACTGGCATCAGTACGAACTTCGATAGGCACAGAAGGATCGAAATGGGCCAGAATGGGAGGCATTGTGAGAAGGTCAATTAGATGTGAGAATGCGGAGGCCTCGTTATCGCTTTTTTTCAAAAGCTCGGTTAGTGGTCGTGCTATGGTGGCGAAATTTTGCATGAAACGGCAGAAGTACGAACAAAGGCCGATGAAGCTGCGCACATCCTTGACACACTTCGGAACAGGGAAGTGCGCAACAGCATGGATCTTGCCTGGGTCCGGTTGCACTCCGTTCGCGTCAACGAGATGTCCAAGGACGGTAATCTGGCGACGGCCGAATTGACACTTCGATGCGTTGAGTTGCAGACCGGCTCGACGAAAAACGTCCAGGACTGCTGAGAGGCGCTCGAGGTGCATAGCAAACGTTGGGGAGAATATGATAACGTCATCCAAGTAGCACAGGCACGTGGACCATTTGAAACCGTGAAGAAGGGAGTCCATCATGCGTTCAAAAGTGGCAGGGGCGTTACATAGACCGAACGGCGTCACTTTGAATTAATAAAGACCGTCGGGTGTTACAAAAGCAGTCTTCTCACGGTCAAGATCGTCCACCGCAATCTGCCAGTAGCCGGAGCGAAGGTCAATAGAGGAGAAATAGCGAGCACCGTGGAGGCAGTCAAGGGCGTCATCAGTCCGAGGTAGGGGATACACGTCCTTTTTGGTAACCCTGTTAAGGTGCCGATAGTCCACGCAAAAGCGCCATGAGCCATCCTTCTTTTTGACCAGTACAACAGGTGACGCCCATGGACTATATGATGGTTCAATAATGTTCTTGGCAAGCATTTTGCGAACTTCTGCGTGAATAACTTGACGCTCAGCTGGTGACACTCGATACAGGCGGCGATGAATAGGAGGGGCATCGTCGGTATTAATGCGATGTTTAACAGCTGTAGCTTGGGCCAATGGACGATCGTTAAAGTAAAAATATCATGGTAGGAAAACAGAACGCGGTAGAGCTCACGAGCCTGCTTGGACGGCATGTCGGGCGCAATCATTTTCTGTAAGTCGGCGATGATACAAGTTGCCGACTGCGATGGTAGAGGAAGATCAACTGAATTGTTGTCTACTGCAGTAGATGCTACTGAGTGATCCTCGAATGAGCAATGCTTGGCCAGAGACATCCCACGTGGCAGCACTTGTGTCGTCAAGCCAAAATTGACCACTGGCAGGCCACGCAATTCGCCGTAATAGATAAAACTGTATGAGGTACTGTGATCCCGTGTGTAAGGAGGACGTCTTGTATAGGAGCCGCAATGTAGTAACCGTCGGGGACTGGTTTGGATGACACTAAGTCAACATAAGTCAGTGCCAAAGATGGCAAGCGAGCGAAGTTGACGGAACTGAGGCGACTGGGGTGTGGTTCAGCGGAAGCCAGAACAGGCAGGTCAAGGCGGAGAGTACTGGCAGAACAATCGATGAGAGCAAAATGTGCGGAGAGGAAGTCTAAGCTGAGGATGATGTCGTGGGGACAGTGGGCGATGACTGTGAATAGCACGATAGTGGAGCGATCGGCGAAGGAAATGCGGGCGGCACACATACCAATTACGGGGGCTGTTCCGCCATCGGCGACACGGACAACGGGCGTCATGGCGGGCGTGATTATTTTCTTCAGCCGGTTATGAAGGTCAGCGCTCATTACTGAGAAATGCGCCCCAGGGTCTATAAGAGCAGACACAGAAACACCGTTGACTTGCACGTCAAGAACGTTCAGATGAGTGGGCAACGTCAGTAGAGGATTTGGCGGTGTAGGGAGCAATGCACCGTCACCTGGAGGCGCTGCATCGTCTAGTTTTCTGGCTGGGAGCAGCGTCCGAAGGGAGTCGGCGAATAGAAGCAACGGGGCTGGTGAGAGTGAGATTGTCATTGTTGGGGCGAAGGCGAACGAGTATAGGGGCGGTTCGGCGCAGGAGAATCGGTGGCGGCATTATCGGAGCGTGCTGCATAGGGACGAGAAGGGCCACCTGGGGGACAAGAGTAGGCAGTATAAGTAGACCGGGTCGGGGAACTCCAGCGACTGCGACAGTGCCGAGAAATGTGCCCGATTCGATGGCAGTGAAAACAAATGGGCTTGTCGTCAGCAGTGCGCCATTCAGATGGGTTTAGAAAACGTGGCAGGTAAGAAGACGCGGGACGGGGCGGAATCAAAGAAGCCGGGTGGGTATCAGGGCGATGGGTCGAGCAGATGGTGTGAAGACCCATGGTTTCGAACTCCTGGTGGAGAACTGCCTGGATCAGGAAAACCGTGACTGCAGGTGCGTTGGTGGGGCTGGAGTCGAAGGCAGCCAGATAGGCGGCCTCGATCTCACGCCAGACGATCCTGGTAACATCGCCAGTGTTGTTGGGACGAGGAGCGTCGGCACAGGAAGATGTCGCTGGGGTGTTGGGCAGACGACGGGCAAACTGCTGGTCGATACGTCTGCTTTTAGCGAGTTCCAGGCGGCGGCACTCTTTTATAACTGCATCCACCGTCGCCACATTGTTGAAAACGAGCAAGTTTAAGGCGTCACCGGCAATGCCTTTGAGGATGTGGGAAACCTTGCCTGACTCAGTCATGTGTGCGTCAACTTTGTGGCACAGAGCCACGACGTCCTGAATGTACGTGACATAGGGCTCTGTTGATGTCTGCACACGGCCAGAAAGCGCCTTCTGCGTGGCAAGTTGGTGACCGTAGGAGTTGCCGAACAAGTCTCGGAGCTTTTGCTTAAGCGAATCCTAACTGGTGAGCTCACCTTCGTGCGTCCGAAACCAAACTCGAGGTTTGCCACTGAGGTAAAAGACTCTCAGCTGGTGTTAAGCTATATTGTTACGCGTGAAGGAGACCGTTTATAACCCTTAGGGATGAAGGGGGACCGTTTACTTAAGGGGGGACGCGGGTTTTACATCGCGAAAAATGGCCAAAAATTCGATTTTTTGAAAATAACATTTTCAGTTTCTATAACCCTTTTTCTATCTGATACCCAAATATCATGACTGTAAACCACTTAGAAGTGCTCAAAAAAAAAATAGTTTTATCATCCAAGGTGGCGAAAAACTCGCGGAAATCAAGAAAGAACAGCGTTTTTCACACCGCAATATCTCCGGAACGGCGCGACCGAGCGCCGCCATCTTGGTCTCGTTGGAAAGCGCATTTCTCCGTCTTCAAATGTGCCGCTTCAGCGATCTCCTCCATACAGAAACAATCGCACAAAAAACAAATGGTTGAGGGTCGTGTTGGAGTCTGCGATTGGCCGCGCCTGCCACGTGACTCCAGCGCGGTTCGCCATTGGTCCGGCGCTGGCGTCGTCTGCTCGGCTCCTTGCACCTCGCGAGTTTGACGTCTCCACTCGCCGTGATCTCGATGTGTCAAAATGGGCGCTACGCGGACATCGCAGTAGCGTGGCCGATCCCTACGCTTGTGGATGTTTCAGACTCTCGGCTAAGCATTCCGAGCATCGGCGACGCGGACTTCGCGACCAAGATTCGCGCACGGAATCCTCGGACATGCGGCTAAGCCTTTCAGCAGTCGGTGTTTCGAATTCGTCACACATTCGTATCGCGCACGAAATCCTCAGAAATGCGGCTTAACATATTGCGCATAGGGAGTCTCCGACTCGGCGATCATGCACATCGCGCGCGGACTTCTCAGACCGTCACCTAATCATTTTGTGCATCGGCACCTCCGACTGCGCGAATAAGCACATCGAATGTCGACTCCTCGAGCCCGCGGCTAGGAATTTGGCGCGTCGGCACATAGGACTGCGCGAATGAGCGCGTCGAGTGTCGACTCCTCGAGCCCGCGACTAGGCATTTCGCGCGTCGGCACCTCGGACTGCGCGAATAAGCGCATCGAGGGTCGACTTCTCGAGCCCGCGACTAGGCATTTCGCGCGTCGGCACCTTGAAATGTGCGACTAAGCACATCGCGCGTCGGCTCCTTGTATCTGCGGCCATGCATTTCGCACATCGGCACTTCGGACTCGCAAAGAAGCACATTGCGCGTTCACTCTATTATCATACTGTCACGATAGCTCGTAACAATATCTATCATACCACCTCTTCATAAAGAGAACCTCATCATGAGCTCTGTTCATTAGGCCCCTTGGGCTGGCACACATCTGGCTGCAGAAGTGATCGAGGCATCATACAAAAGTAAAATTCTGGAAAGCACCTAGCAGCTGCATATCTATCACTGGCTCTCTGATCGTAAGTTCCACAGCCACTGTCAGGTGAACATGACTTGGAAGGCTACTTACACTCAGAGCCTTCATTCAGTAACATGGTCAATTCTACCAAATGAAAAATGCCTCACTGATTGTAATGGAGACTGCTATTAATCAGGCAGCCTGCATGTACAACACTGGAACTATATTCATGCCCACACAGAGTTCTACACTTCGGTTTGAAACCCAGGCACCATGCTCTTTGTAGAGCATGGTGCCCAATAAAGTTTCTTGTGCTAGTTCAGTGGCCAGTGTGCTATTATTTTGAGAGTGTGCAGTCACACATTTAGTATGGCCATTCTTACAAAACATAGAGCTTCAAAATGGTGCCATTTGTATTGCTGTAGATTCACTTCAGCAAAAGCTACATTTGTTTGAAACTTCAAATGCGTTTATTTCAGTTCGATGTTTTTGCACACTGTACTTCGCCTTACGGGTGTTTTTTCTGGGTTGTTTTTGGCCAAAAATGGCAAGGGTGGTATAATTTTATTCGTGTTGAAATTATCTGGGGGGTGATGCTATTTTTATTACTCTTGCGCCGTCATGAAAATTACATTCAGGTATAGTAATCGCTGCTAATTAGAAAAAAATGTTAATAAATGCAAGATTTTTTTCTTGTCTGCAAAATGTTTCCAAATGAATAAAAATAGCATCACCCCCTACAGTAGGTCTTTAGCAATGGTGTCATGCATTTAGTTTTTGGTTTAGCAAGACGGAATCATCAAAAAGCCCCGTAACGAGCTTGAAATTAATTTGACTTCAGACCTCAATATTTTTTGAACTGCTACAGCTATCAAAAATCTAATTACAGATCTGAAATCAGCATGGAAAATTACCCCAGGCAGTGGAGTTTATTAAAGATTCACCCAAAAATAAGAAAAACATTTTTAAGACCCACTTCCCCCCTTAAGTCGCGAAGGTGAGCGTAAGAGTGGTCAGCTGGTTGATCAACTGAGCGTCGTTCTCTTCTTCCTTCCCCACTCGGGTCCGCAAGCACGTTCACCGGTCTTCGTTCTCTTCATGCGTAACATTCCTCTCGTCGCAGACGAAGCCCGCCGGGCGAGTCAATCCATTTGTCGTGATGTGAACAATTTCAAGCGGGCGACATGGACCACTTGTGTCTTGGCAGCTCTTCTACCACTCGCGGTGAGGCGAGCTATGTTATACGTGACTTCCGTGAGTCTGTTAGTAATAACATACGGTCCATCGTAGGCGGCCAAAAGCTTTTGGCATAATCTGCATTTCCGTACTGGAGTCCACAGCCAGACTAAATCACCAGTGCGATAGGTTACCGGACGGTGGCGAATGTCGTAGCGTGCTTTTGATCTGTCCTGCGATGCCAAAGTGCGCAAACGAGCAATACGACGAGCTTCTTCGGCAAGGCAGAGAGTCTCGGCGACAGTGGGATTTTCATGACTACAGAAAGGGAAAACAGTGTCGATTGTGTACTGGGGTGGCCGTGCGTACAGCAGGAAGAAAGGGCTATAGCCGGTAGTCACGTGCTTGGCAGTGTTGAACGCGTACGTGATAAAAGGCAGTACGTCATCCCAGTTCTTGTGGTCGGATGAAACATACATAGATAGCATGTTTACAATTGTTCGGTTAGTACGCTCCGTAAGCCCATTCGTTTGTGGATGGTATGGTGTCGAGTGACGCAAGTGGGAATCACACAAACGAAGCAGCTCCTCTATGATGTCCGCTGTGAATTGTCGTCCACAGTCGCTGATGATCACGCAGGGCGGACCATGTCGCAGGATCACATATTGCAGCAGGAATGTTGAAACGTCAGTGGCAGTTGCTGAGGGCACGGCCACCGTCTCGCAGTAGCGTGTGAGCTAGTCGACGCAAACAACTATCCAACGGTTTCCCATGGCTGATTTTGGAAATGGGCCTACGAAGTCAATGCCCACTTGTTGGAAAGGCGTGCTTGGAGGCGGGATCGGCTGCAGGAGACCTGCTGGAGCAGTAGATGGCCGTTTGTGGCGCTGACACTGCAGGCAGCTGGCCACATACGTCTCAACAGAATGTCGCATTCCAGGCCAATAAAAGCGTTCCTGAATCCGGTAGAGCGTCCTCGCCGAACCTAGATGGCCAGACGTAGGGTCGTCGTGCATAGCACTCAGAATCGCTGTGCGAAGGCTCTCCGGTACCACTAGGAGAAAACGTGCGCCAGTGCTGGAAAAGTTCTTCTTATAGAGGAGTCCATCACATACACAGAAATGGTTTGCTGTCGTCGAGGCGGTCGTAGCGGTGAAGAGCGGTGTTAATTTATTGTCTTTTCGCTGTTCGGTTTTGAAGCAGTCGAAGTCTGGAAAACGTGGCGACACAGAAGCCACGAGATGATCGAAGTCATCGGCGTCACAGTCCGTAGTGCTCAGTGACATACGCAAAAGGCAGTCCGCATCAGCGTGTCGTCGACCGCTCTTATAAGAGACGGTGAAGCTGTATTCTTGCAGTCGGAGCGCCCAGCGCGGAAGGCGGCCACAAGGGTCACGAAGATTGACAAGCTAACACAATGAGTGGTGGTCGGTGACCACTGTAAAGGGGCGTCCATACAGGTAAGAACGAAACCGCTGAACCGCAAATATTACCGCGAGGCATTCTTGTTCCATGACAGTGTAATTCTGCTCGGGCCTACTTAATGAGCGGCTTGCATATGCGATCACGTGTTCGCGGTCACCGTAGCGTTGAACTAGGACGGCACCAATACCTATGCCACTGGCATAAGTGGCATACCTATGCCACTGGCTGAAGGACTGAAGTGCTGAAGAACCGGTCGTGACGTCAGCAGAAACTTCAACTGACGAAAAAAAGAGTCGCACTCCGGAGTCCACTCAAAGGGGGTGTCCTTTCGTAGCAGGCATGTCAGCGGATACGCAACGTCGGCGAATTTAGGAATAAATCGGCGGAAATAGGAACAAAGCCCCAGAAAACTACGGAGCTCCTTGACAGAGCGCGGCGCACTGAACGCTTCAACGGCTGCTGTTTTCTGGGGATCAGGGCGGATGCCATCCTTGTCGACGAGGTGCCCAAGCATAAGGGTTTGGCGGTCTCCGAAGTGGCATTTCTTAGAGTTTAAAACTAGACCAGCGTTTCTGATGCAGTTCAGGACAATATCCAGACACGAGTTGTGTTCGCTGAAGGTGCGGCCAAAGATGACGACGTCGTCGAGGTAGCACATGCAGATGTTCCACTTCAAGCCGCGCAATACAGTGTCTATAAATCTCTCGAAATTTGCCGGAGCGTTGCACAAACCAAATGGCATCACATTAAATTCGAAGAGCCCGTCAGGGGTTACAAAGGCAGTCTTCTCCTTGTCGTCAGGATGCATTGGAATTTGCCAATAGCCGGATTGTAAATCTACTGAGGAAAACTAAGAGGTGGAATGAAGGCAGTCTATTGCGTCATCAATACGTGGGAGTGGGTACATGTCCTTTTTTGTTACAGCATTCAAACGGCGATAGTCGACGCAAGATCTCCAAGATCCATCTTTTTTTTTAACAAGAATCACTGGAGCTGCCCACGGACTTGCTGACTCTTGTACGACTCCCTTTTTCATCATTTCGTGCACTTGTTCGTTGATAATCTGGCGCTCTGATGGTGAAACACGATATGGCTTTTGTCTAATCGGATTTGCCGAACCCGTGTTGATGGTATGGCGCGTTCGAGACGCAGGGATTGCAGGTATTTTGTCCTTCTGCGCAAAGTCGAATACCGAAACGTGCTTCGAAAGCACACCCACTAACGTTCGGCGTTCACTCGTGCTGAGTGATTTATTTACCATCGACAAAAGGGCCGTTTCCGAACTGTGGCCATCAGGTTCTTCCTGCACATCTGTAAGTTCAGCCACTGATAAGGACGCGTGTTCCCTGGCGAAGGCTAATTTCATGCCGTCTGATAGTATAACGGGCTCCTTAGAACAGTTTACGGTCCATAAGCCAGTGCGTCCGCCTTTGATTGACACAACACAATGTGGCACCAACACGTTCTTCTTCATACAGTTAAAGTGCATCGGTTCTACGGTAGCTTCGAAGCTGTCTGAATTGGCGCCGCAGCAGATAACGGGAACGCAAACGGTAGATGATGCAGGTATGACCGTATCACCACAAACACACAGTGTAGTTTCGCGATCTACAGGGTTCTCCAGGAGTCCTGATGGAATCCTACCACTTAAGAATACTTTTCCTGTGCGGCAGTCGACAGTAGCACCACACTCCCGCAAGAAGTCCATGCCGAGAATAACATCATGGGTTCGACCGAGGAATAATTACAAACTCTGTCGTAATAACATGGCCTCCCAGAAACACGTCAGCACTACACACCCCAATAGGTCGCAGCGGCTCGCCATTCACTCCACAGAACTTTGAATCTTCGTCCCATTTAAACAAAACCTTTCGCCCTAACACGTGTTTAAAAGAGACACTCATGACTGAAATTGTTGCGCCTGTGTCCACCAGAGCCATCACAGGGACATTATCTACAAGCACGCGCACTTTGTTTTTCAGCATCAACACAGGAGGTATTTCTGTCAGTAGCACGTCTCCAGCGACCTCACCTCCATCGGCCGCGCTAGCTAGTTTTCCGGTGACGAAGGGGACGCGGTGCGACGCAGCGGTGAGGGAGAACGGGGAGCATGACGTTGTGGTGGGGGTGTCAAACTTCTGTCAGATGCTGGGGAGCGATTCCGGGAGCTGCTCGGCCAATACTCGTCGCCAGATGATACGTGTGCTGGCCACGGGGCACCGTGTGGCCGTTCGGAGGGCCGAGAAAACTCTGACGGCTGGCCATACCACGTGGTCATACGCTGGTTGCAAAACCGCGATATATGACTCGGGACACCGCAGGAATAACACACCGGGAGAGGTCGAAACCTTGGTCGTTCGTCGATGAAGCGGATATTATCATTTTTCCGCGTGTAGTTGGTTGGTTCGTGGCGTGTGTCACGACGATACATCGGGCGTCGAGAAGGCGTGCGCTGAGCGCGTTGGTCATAGCGCGGAGTCGGCGGGCGTGTTGTCATCCTCGACTGTGGGGCTGTGCTGTACTCTACGGCCGCTACAGTAACCATCGGTTGCCAAAGAGCAGAATGTGGCGCCGTCATAGCCTCACGTGACGTGTACACGCCATGGTGGTCAACAGTTGAATGCAGCAACTCTTCACGGCGGATAAGTTCCTCGCAGACAATCTGTCGGATGGTCGAAGGAAGGTCGAGGCAAGGACTCGTGTCCACACTGGCAACCGTCGTAACGTTTGCCAACCGACCAAACTTTGGCACAATCCGACGCATCTTGAGCGTTTCAAAAGTTCTGCAGTGCTGAATGACGTCGGACACAGAACTGAGGCTCTCTTTTCCAATTAGAAAATTGTACACATCCTCAGCCACTCCTTTCAGCAAATGTCCAACTTTATCTTCTTCCGACATGCGAGCATTGACCACCTTGCACAGCTTTAACACTTCTTTGATATATGTTGTGCATGTCTCACCTGGTAGCTGCGCCCGTTGCGACGGTGTCTGCTCCGCACGCTTCTTTTTGGCGACTGAGTCCTCAAAACACGCCTTTAACTCGTCAACAAAATGCTCCCACGTCGTAAGCGCGTCCTCGTGGTTCTCATACCACACGAGGGCGGTATCGGTCAGGGAGAACACATTGGTGAGCTGAGCGGTTGCATCCCACCCGTTGGATTTGCTCACTCGTTTGTAGTGGACGAGCCACTCGTCGGCATCCCCGCTTTGCCTCCGAAGGTGGGTGGAACTCGGTAGTATGGCAGTGGACTGCTAGGCGCTGCCCTCGGAGTGGCTCCTTCTTCTGGCATGTCGAAGACGGTCACGGCTGATGGCGGGAGGCCGGCAAGTCGACGGCTTCGACGAAGCTGCGGCAGTGATGGTTCCGTTGTTGTGAGCGGTACCCAGCACCTCCACCACTTTGTTATGCGTGAAGGAGACCGTTTATAACCCTTCGGGATGAAGGGGGACCATTTACTTAAGTCAAGAAGGTGAGCGCAAGAGCGGTCAGCTGGTTGATCAACTGAGCGTCGTTCTCTTCTTCCTTTCCCACTCGGGTCCGCAAGCACGTTCACCGGTCTTCGTTCTCTTCATGCGTAACAATATAGTAGGGTCCGAACGGTTATTGCAGCTGACATGTTCATACAGGCTGATCCAGTCCTCGACGTCTTCCCCATCTTTGCCCGAGAATACGCCAGGATCACGGGGAGTGGAGAGAGTGATGTAGGTCGTTGAAGTGGTAGCAGGTGTCGTCGCCGGGAGCCATGAAGGAAGGCTCGACGTACCGTCCACTGCGAAGCTCCGTGATGAGGTACAGGGAACGTCCACCTCCACCAGATATGTTACGTAGGAAGACGCAGACGAAAAGCTATACACAAGTATATTTACAAGGAAATACGCTGCACTTGGCCAAGAGGTAACAGCCCGCGCTAGCCTCTAATCGTCGTCGTCGTCTTCACATTGCTCGCCTCTTCGTGATCGCAAATACTGTTCTGTAGCAATATCGAGGCTTGACTGTGTTATTGGTATGCATTATTGTTCGCCTGCCTGCACTGACAAATTCATTGATCCTTTTAATGAGTCCATTAATTCAATATATGGTGCATTTCCGAATGTAGTTGTCATCCTGTTTAGGCACTACAGTGAAAACTCGTTAAACCGTAGTTGGCTGGAGCTCAGAAAAGGTACATAATAAATGGTAGTACTGCTTAACCGAAATAGCGTGAGATCGCCCACTTACCTGACAAAAACGGAGTTCAGAGAAAGTGCAATGAAAGGGCAAAAAACGTACACTATTTATTTATTCAATTCGGGCGACAAAAGTCTGTGATCTTTGTTTGATGCTGTGGTGGTCTAAAAGCGACAACAGCCGCCTCAAACTCACTTAAGCTGCGAGCCAGCTTTTCCACCAGCCCCCTCTTCTTGGCAAACACCCGCATGAGGCTGACATAACGTGCAGCTTCTGCCACTGTCGGGCCTGGATTGCCCATGCTGTCGCTGTGGGCGTCTTTCTCATCGCTGTCGTTACGCGACACTTCGGCAAGAGAGGCAACTATAGCTTCGTCGGACATATCCGGAGAAGTCTGAACTTCGCTGTCGATGTCCCTGAAGTCGATGAAGGAAATGCCTTGTGTAACACCGTGCTCTCCAGCTCTTCAGCTAGCAGTGTTTCGCAAGCTTGGTCGACGGCGTCAGAAAACTGGTCGACGGCGTCAGAAGACTGGTCGACGGCGTCGCTAGCATCCTCTGCGTCACCCGCACACACCGTGAAGCCAGCGCACTTGAAGCAGTTCTGCACAGTCGCCGATTCAACATGGCGGCACGAATACAGTGCAGTCCACTTATAACAATACCACATATAACGATATATCGGTTATAACGATGGGTCGACATGAGAGTGTCATTTTATGCATTAGGTCTATGGGGAAAAAACCATTTATAATGATAGGTTATTCACTGCATATCGGATACAGTCGAACCCGACTGTATCGAACCCATTTACATTGAATTATTCTATATATAGAACAATTTCTGGGCACGGTATAGTTACAATGAGTATATATAGCAAAAATGACGTTTACATCGAACAAAAATAGCAGCGACTTCCGATATATTGAACGTCGAGCGGCGGTAAAGTGCCCCCAGAAGTTGGCTTTCCCTCGCGGTTGCAGGGAAACCCGACGGTGCGGCTCCATCCAACCGCTCTCCCTACCGTGACCGCGCTGCTGCGGACGAGCCGTCGACACCCCCCTGCAAAAAATGATCCTGGCCGGCCCGCATCTCTTGCTCAGACGGCCAATCAGGGGCTCTTGTGCCCTCGTCGTGCAAAATGGCGGAAGTGCGAGTTGTCTCGGTGCTTTTCTGTTCCATTGTGTGTGTGCCTTGCGGGCCTTCTCCCGCAGTGTTGCCGTGATGAAGCGGCAGAATTTGCCTTTTGTCGTGAAGCTCGAAATCATAAATCGGGTCGAACGCGGTGAGAAGTCGAATGTGTCCCCGCAGCGTGAATGATTCCGAGGAACACTCTCAGGACGATCTTGCCACTCTCTCGCCCCGGTGCCCATGGCGCCCGACGCGTACGCACGCCCATGTACGAGTGGTTCATCTGTAATTGCTTCAGCCGTGCCGGCTTCTGCGTGCTCGGTGATGACTGTAAATTCTGATGAATGCGACGCAGCCGTTGCCGAAACTTGCAGTGTTGCCGAAACTTGGCGCGAGCTGTCAGAATTTCCGGAAGCTATTGACGAATCAACAGTGGACGAGTTGGTGAGTGCAAATGATGGTGCTGCGACCACGGGAGAGCCCGAAAACGAAGACTACATTGCCGACGTCGTACCGAGCACAAGTGAAAGTGGGCATAATGAGGAAAGCAATGACGGTCCTTTGCCTACATCCTCCGAAGTGATTGGTGCGCTAGCACTAGTCCGGTGCTTCTGCGCGAATGCGGAAGGTTGCGGCCTCAGCTGCTCCCGACTCCTTAGATAATGTGGAGAAATGCGTGCGTCGCAGGCAGCGAAATTGCCCGAGCAGAAAGAAATGCAGGACTATTTCATGCGAAACTAAGCTAGTTTCTTCAATAAAGTGATTTTATAAATGGTATGTGCTTTTATGACATCCAATTATTCAGCAGGCTTATATCGAATTATGCTCTATATCGAACTGATAGGTATTTTTTTGCGAGTTCGATATAGCCGGGTTCGACTGTATACCGATCAAAATTTTGCCGTCCGGATGGCTTTTTCCCTGCAAAATAATCGTAACATTTGCGTTGCTTAGTTCCCTGAAACGAACGATGTTGAGATGAGGCGATGTTAACCTCTGTAAGTTCGTATATGCTGCCATTACCAAGCTGCGCGTCCCAACGTTATTAGGCGCGTCCCGCCCCGCCTGCGCACCGGAGAGTACCTGAGTAGGCGCAGCGCGCCACAAGATGGCGCTAGCTGCTTCATGCGCGTAGTGTTCCTGTATATGCTCCCCTGCGGGAGCATATACAGGAACACTACATGCGCGTCTGCCACAGTCGCTCCGAAAGAGAGAGAAAGAAAAAAAAAACGACAAGCAAAGCGGCGCGGTGGCGCCCGTCCCGCACTCAGTCTCTCTCTCTCATGATAGCAGGCTGACGCCACTGAAGCGGCGTGCAACCAACGGTACAACCCAGTTCGAAGATGGCGCCGACAAAGCGCAAAGCTGTGTGGCTTGACACGAAGATGGATATTTTGCAGGACTCTCGACGCGGCTTCAAGGTGAGCGCCCTCGTGAAGAAGTATGAGCTTGCCCAGTCGACGATATCAACCATCTTGAAAACCGGGAGCACCGCGATTGTGAAGGCAGGAGCTATCAGCGGCCATGCCGATCAGCGGAAAAGGGTTAGAGACCCTTTGTACGCCGATGTTGAAGAGGCCGTTTACCAGTGGTTCATCACAACCCACGCGCATAATGTGCGTATTAGTGGGCCAGTACTTGCCACCAAAGCGAAAAACTTCGCTTTTCTTCTGGGACACCCAAATTTTGAGCCTGGGGGAGGCTGGATTCAGCGCTTTAAAGAGCGGCACGGAATCGTTTACGAAAACGTGGTAGGGGAAGCGGCGTCTTTGGACACAGAGGCAAAGCAGCAGTGGCTGCAGACAAAGCTGCCCGACGTGCTGGAGCGCTACGCGGAGAAGGACATATATAATTGCGACGAAACTGCTCTGTTTTTTAAAATGTTGCCATCGAAGACTCACGCTCTTAAAGGAGATCGATGCCCCGGCGGGAAGCACTCGAAACTTAGGGTGACCGTGTTGCTGTGCGGGAGCATGGACGGGAGCCATTGTCTCAAGCCTTTCATGATTGGGCGATCAAAGAAGCCAACGTGCTTTAAGAATCAGCACATCCCGGTCTGCTATCGCAGCAATAAGAAGGCGTGGATGACCCGCGACCTGTTCGAAGAATGGCTGCTCGAGTTCGACAGTATAATTGAAGGCCAAGGAAGAAAAGTTGTGTTGCTACTTGATAACTGTAGCGCACACAGCATTAACCCGAAGCTAACATCTGTCGAGTGATCGCCAACTTTAAAGTCCTGTATCGGCGGCGCATGCTGGAGTGGCTAATTTTAGCCATTGACCGCGCAGCTTCTGGCACGTCGGGTCATGCAGACGGGCCCCCTGACCTGAAGATCAGCCTTTTGAAAGCTGTGCGCTTCGTTTATGGTGCATGGTATGAAGTAAAGCAGTCAACCATATTCAACTGCTTCAAAAAGGCGGGCTTTGTGCGTCAGGACGAACTTCCCCAACCCACTGAGACCAACACGGTGGAAGCCGCTGACATAACCGAGCTCTGGGAGCTTGTTCCTACTGGTGACACAGGTGGTGCGTCGATGAAGGAGTTTTTGACTGCAGACAGTGCTGCCTCCTTTTGTGATGAGGTCACCGACGAGGCGATCGCCGAAGATGTGCTGTCTCGACAGACGGCAAAGTTGTGCGACGATGCCGATGGCAGCAGCGACAGTGACAACAAGATTGACAGTGGCTCCTTGACCCCGACCACGATGTCCATGCAAAGTGCACTGTCGTCGATCGACTCCTTGATTTTATGCATGCTAAAGGATTGCCGCCAGTGTTAGCGCAGCAGCTGGAATCCATGCACACTGCGGTTGTGAAGCTGAAGCTGTCGCAAAAGCAAGTGCAGATTTCGGACTATTTCGGTGCGCCTAACCCTTGACACTGTCATTGGCACTAGAAATAAAGTTTGTTTTTCACAGCCTGCTTTCTACATCATCTATTCTTTAGAGCAAGTAGCGAATTCTAGTTCGGAGCTGCAAAGGTATGTTCCGCATTTTTTTTTTTTTTTAATAACTGCAGTCGAGATATAACGATCATCGGTTATAACGATCATATTTTTCATCTCTCTCGATATCGTTATAAGTGGACTGCACCGTATTCGAGCAGGAGAATTGTGCCCAGCAGGTCAATTGAAAAAACCTTGCCACACTCAAAGGCCAGAAGAATTCTGCCCTGCAGATTCTTTTTGTAGAGCTGTTTCACAGCCCGAATGACACCGTGGTCCAGGGGTTGTGCAATTGCTGTGGTGTTAGGAGGCAGAAACACCAATTTTACAGCTGCACGGTTATCAAGCGCGACATGCACCGAGGCATTATCCAAGATAACAACAACTTTTCTGTTTTTCGCCGCGAAACGGCGGTCAATGAGGCGCATGTACTCTTCAAGAAGTTTCGAAGTCATCTACGCTTTCGTATTGCTGCGGTAGACAACTCCGGACGGCAGTTGGGCGCCTTTAAAACATCTCGGCTTGGCCGACTTCCCAATCCCGAAAAGTAGTTATTCAGTTGCCGACATGTTCACACCGAACGCAACCGAAATCCTGTCCTTGGCATGCTTGCCGCCGGTGCACGTCTCGCCTTTAAACGTAAGCATCCTGTTTGGCAGCAGCTTGAAGAATAGGGCCGACTCATCTATGTTGAAGATATCGTCGGGCGCGTAGTCGGTCAGGATGTGCCTCAGCTGACCATTTTGCCATTGTTCTGCCCCATCCACGTCGCCAGCGGCACCTTCTCCTGAAACGATTCTTGTGTTTACGCCGTGCCTTGCCTTAAACCTCGCCAGCCAGCCATTGCTGCATACGAAGTCATCGTGGTTCATCTGCGAAGCAAAAACCAGGGCCTTCTCCACAAGTAGGGGTGGAGAAGGCTAACGGGCAACTTTTTCGACCGCGCCGCTTTTAACCAGTTCACCAGTGTCTCCTCCACATCAGGAAAAGTCGAACCTTGTATACTACATCTTTTCACGGTCGCAGCAGCACTGCCGAACAACTTTTCCTTTGCATTCCAGATGCCACACACGGTAGTTAAAGGTAAATCCCTTTCGCGTGCCAGCACCGACTTCTTCATGCCACGTTCGATGGCACGAACGACGTCAATTTTTTCTTGAATGCTAAGCATGCGGTGTTTTTGTCCGAGCTTCGGCATGACGAGAGTTCTAGCTTGCACGACATCGCAGTGCTCTCTCGTAGGAAATAAAGAACGCTCTCTGGCATGGCGCCGAAGTGATGTTGATGTTGTGTGGGAGATATGGGTGTTCTCCTCCGTACTCTTGGGGACAAAGGAACGACAACACAGTAGTGCAAACAGTCACAAGGGCATTTATTGCACCTTTCATAGATAAATGCCTGCTAGCCGAGTTTCTATCCGCTAAACATGCCGATGGGCGCACGACAAATCTAAAAGTCCGACTTGCTGCGACCGCATTGCGAGCGAATATGTTCGCCCCATGCTGGATCCCAACGCCTGGTCGTTCGCGTGTACGATCACGCCAACGGTGTCCAAGGCGGCCACGCGAGACGGTCTCGCAGAAGCATGGTCGGCGCACGCGCGGGCGGCACGTCCGTCCCGCTCGCTTCCCGAACCCAAAGAGACCAAGCGCCTTCCCTTTCGGCGCCCAAGTAACCCCGCAGCAGCGCGACACTGCCACTCCGACCAACCACTCAACCACTCCGACCGCTGCGGGTGAAGCCGCCCTGCAGGAGACGAGCTATGCGGGAAAACTAGATCTCAGGGGAGGCGTGAGAGTCACGCATCCCCACATCCCCCCAACCTTAAATCAGTACATATTCCGGCGAAACATTTCACACAGTCTAACATCAACACGTGCTTCGCGAACAAGGTGGTACATGCAACAGTGGCCGCGCCGAGGAAATGTCCACACGCTGTCCATAACATGCGAGCCGACTGTCCTTGGGTACACCGCTGGCGTCCGCCGGTCACAGCAGCAGCTTTGCAGACTCGACGGCACGATTCCAGGCCAGGACCCCGGAAACGACGACGCAGTAGTCGGTACGAGCAAGCGTCGCTCGCGCCGACGCGCCCTGCTGGGAAGAGCCGCCGTAGCTGTCGGTGACCGCCGGTTCCTTTGTCCGCCGCCGAGGGTTGTGAGCTGGATGCAGGAGGCCGCCGAAGTAACTGGCCACAGCATCACCATCGCCCGGGGTGACTCGATCGTAGTCCGGGGCAGCAGCGCAGACGATGTGCAGGTGACAGCAAGCCAGGGGTGACTCCAATCACGCTGCGTACACTCAAAACACTCGGCAAACACTAAAGTAGTGCAAGGGAGAGGAATTCTGCATGCGCATCGCCCACGTGGTACGATGTTCAACTCGGCTAGCAACAGATCGGGCAGCTACTCAGATGCTAAGTTCACGTGAACGAAGCTCGCTTTCTTGAGTCGAACGAGTAAATTCAATTCGTGCGAGGCTAAATAGAATGAGGGAAGCAAATTGCAACGCCTCAACGCCACGGTCCACCAGGTTGTGTCCCTCCACGTGCGACAGGCAGCTTCGTAAAGCCTTAGGCCTAAATCGTCGCTACCCTGACAACAACCGGCATCCAAAAACAACACCCAAAATGGGCGCAAAACAGGCAGCCGCGAGGAGACGTTAGCTCTGTGAGGTGGTCCTACTCCGCTCGGTGCACACAGCATCCGAGTTGACGGCGCCCACTGTCCCAGACGGTGTCGGAGCGCTCGGTGCCAGGCCGCAATACCAGTCAGCCCGTCGTGGCACCCGTGGCCCACGGCCACCCGGCTCCCAGAGCCGCGACTTCATCCGAGTCAAAGAGATAGAAGAAGCTATTTACATAAGAAATTCGGACCACCCACGAGGCTTCCGTACTCACTCGCTTCAGGCTTGCCACTGCTCCGTGGGTGCTCAGCCTCGCTCTCCCAGGATGCAGACCACGTGGCTCTCGTACTGACGAATGTCATTAAAAAAAACACTTGCGAAAAGGCTTAGCATGTTGATAAGTTCAAACACACTACCGTTCAAACACACTACCAGCCACCGTCGCCTCGCTCCAGAAAGCACGCCGCCGACGCTAGCGATCAAAATCCACGCTAGGCCTACGCTTCGGTTCAAACAAAGGTCTTTTACGAAGCAACACTTAAAATTATCGTCCGATGCCCCAAGAGGCCCCACGTTGGGCAGCCAGATGTGGGAGATACGGGGTGTTCTCCTCCGTACTCTTGGGGACAAAGGAACGACAACACAGTAGTGCAAACAGTCACAAGGGCATTTATTGCACCTTTCATAGATAAATGCCTGCTAGCCGAGTTGCTATCCGCAAAACATGCCGATGGGCGCGCGACAAATCTAGAAGTCCGACTTACCGCGACCGCATTGCGAGGGAATATGTTCGCCCCATGCTGGATCCCAACGCCTGGTCGTTCGCGTGCACGGTCACGCCAACGGTGTCCAAGGCGGCCACGCGAGACGGTCTCGCAGAAGCATGGTCGGCGCACGCGCGGGCGGCACGTCCGTCCCGCTCGCTTCCCGAACCCAAAGAGACCAAGCGCCTTCCCTTTCGGCGCCCAAGTAACCCCGCAGCAGCGCGACACTCGCGCCATCTCCCGCACTGCGCCTCAACCACTCCGACCGCCGCGGGCGAAGCCGCCCTGCAGGAGACGAGCTATGCGGGAAAACTAGATCTCAGGGGAGGCGTGAGAGTCACGCATCCCCACAGTTGATGTGGCTTCTCAGATGGATAGATGGATGAATGCTTCACCCTTCCAAGCGCCCTCTGCGTTTGCGCTTGGAGGCCGTTCTGATCTCTGAGGCTTGTTGTTCTGCTGGGCCGCCTGACGGGGACGACGTACCGCCGTGATCGCACGACGAAACGTGAAAACTACTTTTTAACCGATACGTACGCAACAAGCTGGTACGGTTTATGCGGATACAAAATGCATACTGTTCAATGACCGCGGAGTCGAGGATGTCACTTTACTACTTTTTGGAACTACTGTTTAAGCGAGCGGGTACAGCTTAACGAGGTTTTTACAGTATAACTTCCCCTCTGTTGATTGTTTTTAGGTCGTCTATCGACAGCACAAATGGCCAATCACAATGCCTGTGTTTTTTGCACCTAATTCGCCTCCTCAACTAAACATACACAGATTATTCTCGAGCCCCTGTGTGGTGGGCACATTCCTGACCTTATCTTTTCAAACTATCCTAATCATGTGGTAAAAAAATTTTACATGCCAAAACCATGATCTGATTATGACGCATGCTGTGGTGGGGGACTCCAGATTAAATTTGGCCACCTGGGGTTCTTTAACGTGCTCCTAGTACACAGTACACAGCCGTTTTCGCATTTCGTCCCCATCGGCATGCGGCCGCTGTGGCCGGGATTCGAGTCGGCGATCTCATGCTTAGCAGTGCAATGCCATAGCTGCTAAGCCACCATGGCGGGCAAACCTTGGGGTAAGTAAAGTCTTGGAGAAAGTAAGCGACCATAATGCCTTGCATCGTATATTCTCGTTACCTTGTCCTGAAAGAACAGAGATAAACAAACAAATACTAAACTATACATGGGCCAACAAAGGTAGAATAACTAATTTGATGGCTATTTCCACAACAGGCTTTGAAAATAGCTTTTGTAATCGCACGACTAAAGAAAATTGGACTATGTTTTATGATAAGCTTAAAATAATAGAAGCTTCCTGCATGCCTAAGGTGACAGTCTCTTCAAGAATTAATGTCCTATGCTTTACCCGTAATGTCAAAGAGCATCTTAATAAAACGAATAGAGCTTATAGAAACGCCTCTAAAACTAATTCCCTAGAACACTGGGAGATGTACTAACAGGCCTATAAGATAGCCAAGACTACTGTTAGCTAAACTAAAGACAAGTATTTCAACTGCACACTTCCCGCCTTCTTAAGGACTTCGTACCTAGGTGTGTTTATTAGCCCAGGTTTAAGTTGGTATACTCATGTTGAATACATCATTGGTAAATCACTGAAGAAAGACGCTCTCCTTAAATGGTGCTTATAGCTTGCAAATAGTGAAACCAGACTGCAAGCATATGTCTCTTTAATCAGGCCATCTCCGAAGTATGCATCGATCATCGTCGTGAGGATGCTCACGACGATAACTTTACCCACATGCTTGAATCGGTACAAAACAAGGCGGCAAGGTTCAGTTACTCGCAATATCACAGTGTGTCTACCCTGAAAGAAATGTTTAAAATACCATCGCTTGCCATGCACGAAAACAAACCTGCTTATCATTCCTTCATACATTGTATCACAGCAAATCACCCTTTGCTGTGACTCACATTCAACAGGCACATTATTATTCCTAGCAAACTGATCACAATCAGATATTAAAGCCTAGCTTTGCTCAAACAAGTAAGATCCAAAACTCCCATCTTGTGCTGTCAATTAATGAATGGAATTAATTACCAGCAAATGGTGGCGCACTAACAGGATCATTGTCTTTCCAAAAGGCGTTGCTAACCTATTTGAAAAGTGGCAATGATATCTGGGAAAATATAAGTGCCTGGCCAATCATTCGTTTTCGTCTTTTTTGTTACAAAGAAAACGGTTATTCTTTGAACCATTTTTTGCTTTTTCTTATTTTCTTAGTTACATGTTTATACAACTTGTTAACTGTGTTATGCATTGTATGATTACTCAAGTGATTACTCTTTTTCTTTTTTTGTACATTTATATGCTTGTATAAATTGTTAGGTGTACATACCGTATTTATTCGAATCTAGGCCGATAGTTTTTTTTTTTTTTCAAATAATCATATTCCAAATCTAAGCCGACCCGGCTTAGATTTGAGGATTTTAAAAAACGCGCCAGTTTTTCATTGAAACTGCTAAACATGGTGCATAGCTAGCGCCATCTAGAAAAGTCAGTATCGCAGCCGCTACTAGCCGTGCCAGTAGCCAACCGTACACAAGTGAGGTCACCATTTTGACTTGTGTCATGTTGGCTGTATCGGTGTGTGGCGTGGTGTTATCGCAATGGCACCAAGCAGGAGATGCCACTACAGTGCCGCTTTCAAGCGAAAAGTTGTGATAGCCGCAGAGGCATCGTCGAACCTTCAAGCCAGGCGGGTCTTCGGCATCGACGAAAAAAATGTCCGTCGTTGGAGGGGACAACGACAGCAGCTTTTTGTGTGCGCCGCAACAAGGATGGCATTTAGCGGACCAAAGAAAGGCCGTCACCACGAAGTGGAGACAGTTTTGGCCGACTTTGTTCGGACGCAGAGAGCAGCTGCCCTTCCAGTGACAACAGATGTGCACCAAGCGAAAGCTAGGGAAATTGCGAGGGAGCGAGGCCTAACGCCAAAGGATTTCAAAGCCAGCCGGGGCTGGCTTCAGAAATTCGTGAGGCGCTTCGGCTTCAGCCTCCGACGTCGCACTTCAATCACCCAGAAGCTGCCAAGGGATTTCGAAGAAAAGCTGATAGCTTTTCAGCGCTCGTGCTGCGAAAGAGAGAAGCGGCAGGCTACAACCTTGGGCAAATCGGCACACCGACCAGACGGCTGTGTGTTTTGATATGCCAGTGGCATGCACTGTGAATGAAAAGGGTGCCAAGGAGGTGAAGGTGCGCTCTGCAGGCTACGAGAAGCAGCGCGCAACTGTGATGCTGTGCTGCAGAGCTAATCGACATAAACTCCCTCCTTAGATGATATTTAAAAGGAAGACACTGCCTGCTCGAGAAACTTTCCCAAGAAATGTCATTGTGCGGGTAAATGAGAACGGGTGGATGACGGGTGCAATGGTGGAAGAGTGGGTTAAGATTGTGTGGCAATGGCGTCCAGGAGCCCTTTTGACAAAGAACTCGCTCCTTGTCGTCAACTCTTGCCGTGGGCCCTTGACCGACAACGTGAAGGCTGCGCTCGCCCAAGCGAACACTGACCTCGCTGTCATACCTGGCGGCATGATGGGCCAGTTGCAGCCACTTGATGTCTGCATCAACAAACCTTTCAAGGATCATCTGCGGAAATATTACACGGACTGGTTGACTGACGAAGACCACATGCTAACGGCAACGGGCCGCAACAAACGTGCATCGCTATCGCAGCTGGCGGGCTGGGTAGCTGCAGCGTGGGATGACATCCCAGGTACTTTGATCATGCACGCCTTTATAAAGTGCAGCATATCTAATGCGCTTGATGGTACCGAAGATAGTGCACTGTTTGAAGGTGACAGTGACAAGGAACACAGCGACGATGACGTTGAATGAGGTTTGCACATTCAGATTCAATAAATGCTGTTTGCATTTTGTGAATGCTGTCCTCGCTTTTTTTGTTCGGCCTACATTCGAGGTAATATATATATTTTTTGTTGGCTTCGTACTTTAGGGGGTCGGCTTAGAATCGGGGTTGGCCTAGATTCGAGTAAATACGATACTTGCTTATGCATTCCGTGACTTATTACTGATCAAATTATTGTTATTTGATGTTGCACCCCCCCTCCTCCTTATGAATGCCCTGCAGGGCCATTAGGGGATGCAAATAAATAAATAAATAAAGTAGATATTTTTGCTAGATCTACCAGCCAAACAGGCTTCAAATACATGCTTGAAATAGCCCAAAACTTTAACTCAACACGAGAGGCAATATAGAGAAAACAATAGATATAATATTGCTGACATCTCCACAACGTCTTGTCAGTGCATACCAACAGGCACCAACAGGCAGAAAATGAAACTCGCTGCTGAACAGCTGACGATGGTCCTGGCTCAATTTGGCGGTCTCCATTAACGAAACCAAAGTCTTGTGATCAGATATCATCCTCCATCTCGCTGCTGCTGTTGGTAGTGTCTAAGCAATCATTTGAGGATGCAGCAGAATCATGAGATCGGTGTCATTTGCACAGAGCTCAGCTACCAGAATTCCTGTCATCTTTGCAATCACTGGGTGCACATCTCTGCACATGTTAAAAATTGCTGCACATGTTAAAATGGGTTGCAGTGCTCGTAGGTGGCCTGTGACCTATGTTGAATGGCCGTGGTAAAAAAAGAGAAAGACACTTTATTGAAAAAAATGTAAGGAAAATACGGGACAGTGCACTATTGGCATCAGAACTTTATCGAGCATAGAATCTGTAAAAAAAATTTCATTGACCAAGTATTTTGGTACATAACCTGGAAATGAGATTTCTAGCCTTAAGTAGTATGTGCAGCCAATTTAGTGTTTCATTTACTTGGAGGCTGCATGCCTGAAATTAGCAGAAAATGAGCTTTTTCTTGAACTTATGTGCCATGAACTCTTTGACACCTTGTAAGAAAAATGACAAACGCACCTTTGTCTGTCGGGGAATGATACGATTCCCCACTTCTCATTTCAGCTTGTATATTAAACTTACCTGGACAAGCGCGTTGTCTCCTGTACACTCATCTGATTACACCAGTGGTTGGCAATGCAAACCAGTCCAGTCATCTTGTGCTTAAAGGCAAGGTATACTGGTAAAAGAATGACCCTCCCATTATCCCCTTCAGGCACTGTCTGCAATTATGTACACCCACATAACCCTTTAGAATTGCAAGTACAGGCAAAAATAATGGTGTCTGAACTATGTTACATTACATTAATCTTAGGGCACTTCTGATTAGACCTGTGACGCAAGATTAGTTCGCTAGAAAAAAAAAAAAAGGCATTTAAATACTATGGACATCTGGATGGCTGCTGGCGGAGCCAGTTTGTTGCGGTGTGATTAGTTCCGTTCTGTCGTTTTGCCAGTAATGATTTACAGCAAACCGATATGGCTGGACATTTTATAAGCATATTGCGAGTCTATTTTGTTCTTGTAGGATAATTAATATGCAGCACATTAGTGGATACAGTGCAAGTACTGAAAAATGTTTGAAAATTCAATCTATTCTGGTCGTCTGGTTTTAATGATAGTAAGAGTGCAAGTAAAAACTGCCATAATTGGCTCCGGGAGGGCTTTTATTTATTTCTTACATAGCTGGCTTTGGGGACCATATAACACAGTACATACAGTTATTCTTTCATTTTTAGAAAGAGAACCAGCACAGTGGGAAAGCACAGGACACATAAGGAGACACGCATGCACTGCTGACTTCCATGTACATTTTTTTGTACTGTCAATGTTTACTTCTCTCTTATCTATTGTTTGTTTACTTCAGTGGCACTTATATATTGCAATCCCTGCAATACATCCAGATGGTTTTGTAAGTCAGCACCGCATGTGTTACCTTACTGTGTCTTAAACGAGAAGACAGGGGCTCGATTTTTATTAGTCATATCATAAGAAACCAACAAACACTGACACTGAGGACAACATAGGAGAAATTACTTGTGCTTTATAAATGAAATAAAGAAATGATAAATTAATGAAAATGAAAGTGGATGAAAAAACAACTTGCCGCAGGTGGGGGACGATCCTACAACCTTCGCATTTTGCACGGATGCTCTACCAATTGAGCTACCGCGGCGCTGTTTCCCCATCCACTTTCTTGGGTATTTATGTTTCCTAGTAGAACCCTGGGAGTGTTAGCCAGTGCCACCACTCGTAGACCTTGGCGGCGGATGTGGAACATCCTTTCTGCCGCAGGCGTCACGAGAACGCAATCTTTTTGGCTGAAGGTAACCGGTCAATAAACCCACACATGCTACATGAAGGCATCAAAGTTGCTGGATTCGAGACCCTCGTTATGTAGTAAACTAGAAGTAACTGGGTTAACCGAGGGGCCCGATTTTTATTAGTCGTATCATAAGAAACCAACAAACACTGACACCGAGAACAACATAGGGAAAATTACTTGTGCTTTATAAATGAATTAAAGAAATTATAAATGAATGGAAATGAAAGTGGATGAAAAAACAACTTGCCGCAGGTGAGGAACAATCCCACAACATTCGCATTTCGCGTTTCGTGAAATGCGAAGGTTGTGGGGTTACTGTGTCTAGTGCCTTACTGTGTCTTGTGTTCTTGAGCTGTCTTGTTCAGCTTTCAAAGATGCCTTACCAAACAGTTTAAATTGCAACTCCAAAATCCAAAAAAATTTTGGAAAGTAAATAACCCTAAACACTCTTCTCAATCCACTATACCAATCGTTAATAACGGCGTGCTACTCTCACCATCTGAAGCTGCGACTGAATTAAACTTGTTTTTCAGCTCTGTATTCACAAACGAAAACCTAATATACCACCTGATCTTACGTTTCTTTCAATTAACTCATCTATGAATGACCTTATAGTTACACTGGAGGGAATAGAATCGGCCATCAATCGACTTTCGAATAACTCAGCGCCAGGTCCAGATGGCATCTGCACAAAGATGCTTAAAATGATTAAGCCTATAATATCTCTCCCGTGTTAGCCATCCTTTTCCAGCAATCAATAGATACAGGAATTGTACCGGATGACTGGAAGATCGGTCGTATCACTCCCATTTACAAATCAGGTGACCGATCATCAACCTATAGAGCTGTATCCTTGACTAGTATTCCAGGTAAATTACTTGAGCATATCATATCTTTTGCAGTTATGAAATATTTATCCGAACATTACTTTTTTTTCTAATAATCAGCATGGATTTCAGCAAGGACGCTCTTGTGAAACCCAACTATTTGAACTTATAACTGATCTTCATCAAACTGTTCATGATGCCATAAAAATCGATGCCATAATTATTGACTTCAAGAAAGCATTCGATAATGTTCCCCATTCTCGCTTAATGATGAAACTTAGCCGGCTTAACATACATGGTAAAATTTTTAATTGTATCTCAAGTTTTTTGACCAATCGCTACCAATTTGTGTCCATAAGTGATCAGTTTTCCCGCTTTAGCACAAGTTAAATCTGGTGTTCCTCAGGGCTCTGCACTTGTACCAATTTTATTATTAATTTACATTAATGACATCAGTAACAACCTGACCTCAACAGTTCGGTTGTTTGCAGATGACTGCGTTCTTTACGGACAAATTATCACCTCTGAAGATACTGATATTTTACAGGCCTACCTAAACAAAATTTCACTTTGGTGCGAGCAATGGCAAATGGAAATAAATGTTTCTAAAACACAAACAATGACATTTACCAGAGCCAGTAACATTCACTTAAGTTCATATTTTAAGGACAACATGTGCATAGAGAATGTGTCTACGTTAAAATATTTGGGCGTCCATTTAACTTCAAGCCTTATATGGAATGATCATATTGATGAAATAATTTTGAAAGCAAATAAAACACTTGGATTCATTAGGCGAAATTTGTATTTAGCAAATCGGTCAACTAAACTATTAGCTCACGCAACTCTAGTTCGTTCATAGATTGAATACACTTCCATAATATGGAATCCAAATCAGACATACCTAATAAACAAGCTTGACTCTTTACAAAATAAAGCAGCATGTTTCATCACTAAAACCTACTCTTTGACATCCAGCATCACGGCTATCAAATAGGCCGTGGAGGGTTACCGCGCAAACAAATCCCTTACAATACTAACGGATTTTAAGGAAGCATGCCGTAACTACATCATTGGCAGAATTGGCCAAAAGGCGCTCCAAATCTTCCTCCGCGCTGGCCAACACAAAAGACGAGTTAGACACAACATTTTCCTGATACCGGGACACATTGAAATTGAGGGCAACCAGAGGGCCGATAAGACTGCTCGCGAGCATATGAACCCTGAAGACTTCATGACAGTGATCCCGACGTACTCCGAAATACTAAGTTATCATAGAGGAATGACGGTCAAATGCTCCTCGCCCCATAACATGCTTAATCAACAAGAGGCAGTTTGCTGGTGGAAGCTGCAAACAGGAACCTTCCCAAATCTACACATACTAAGCAAAATGTTCTCAAAGCAATACACGGACATATGCCCATGGTGTGGTGCAAAACCCACCCTTTATCATATCACGTGGGAATGCAGCAAAAACAAATCATTCCACAATATAGAAAATCCGAGTGCAGAGCAGTGGGAGAGTGTGCTCTCCAGTGGCAACCCATGCCTCCAACGGGGGCTGGTACACCATGCCCGACAAGCAGCCACGCTCAGTGGTGCCCTGAAATAGGGGCGCCAACCCTGTAAGACGGGAGTCACCATCGACAAGAAGATGGAAGCACTCGGTCTGACCGCTGAATGGCTCTGTAAATTAGAGCAATAAAGTGTATCCTATCCTATCCTATCCTACCCTCTCTAGAAAAATGACAACTGTTAGCACTGCTTTCCCATTTCATCAGATTGTATCATACCCCGTCATCCTTTACAGCATCCCATATCAAACCCCCGCAAAGAATTTTCCCCCGCCTTGACCATCCCTTCAAAGCGCGTCCCACGTTTGCACATACGAATCTCCTTCGACAATCACCGCTCTTTCTTGCTATTTATCACTGGAACAGGCTGCCAAAAGATATTGCTTCTATACATGATCATGACTCATTTGTAAGCAATTTGAAGCGCAGTTTTACGCTTGTCGAGTAAAAACAGAATTTTGTGCCTTTGATGTAGTGTAAGTGCATTTACATGCTTTATACCGTGTTTTTTTTTTTCCCATAGTGTATGCATTTCTTCCTTGCTATCTTTTTTTTTTTTAATTTCCTTGTTGTATTCGATGATCTATACTACGGTGTTCTATATTGCCTTTCCCCCCAAATTGTGTTTGAAATATTTTGTTGTTAACCCCCTCCCCCCCTGTGTAGTGGCCATAAGGGCCTTTAGGGTATCTGAATAAAAAAAACTCTCCTGAAGTTTGTTGTTGCAAAAAAGAGCAATCCAGCAAAAGCCAGATAATGTTTACAAAGTGAGTGTCAAAAGGCTAATGTCTCTTTTCTCTTCCTTTCAGATCTGCAGTCAACTACCGGAGCCAGTGGCCTCATCCACAATTCGCTTTTACTTGCACCAGTTGAAGGCAGATGCTGCTACAGCAGCCCACAGGTTCTCTTCTACTTTGCTTTTTTTTTTTTATAATCTTCACTATACTGTGCTTTACTGTACGAAATGTGTTGTCATGGGATAAGTTAGACAAGCTAAGAGACAAGATAAAAGCTCCACATCCATAGAATTTACTGGAGAATATCACATCCATTCGTGCAGACTCCAGCCACTTGAAGGGACACAACAGAAACACAAAATCATTTGAGCCCTCATTTGAAACCTGCCATGCTTTCTCATGGCAGGCTTCGCTTTCTACGCTTTATTTTAGTGGGCTACTACAGCTATAATAAAAGCAAATGTTGAAGATCCATTACAATATCGGATTTAGCATAGCGAATATTTGCTCACTCGCAGTTCAAAACATACTTCTTGGTAGGTGAGCAATCCAGAGCAATACTCTTGGTCAATAACATTTGGGGATATGATCGCTTTCCCGTGACTGTCGGCGTCTGCAAGCAGCAGTGTTTTTGGCACAGTGGAAAGATAGCAAGTTTAGCACTGTGCGTGAAGCGCTATTGCCCATAGATGCTGATGCTTCTAGTGCCGATTCACGCAAAAGCTCACATATGTAATTGTATTGCCGTGATGTATCGCTGTATTACTGTGATATGAGCATATCTTCAGGATCGTATTGTAATATTTATTGGCCCTGACATGGCTGGCACATCGCTGTTATTGCTGGATCAACCACAAGGCACTGAGTGGCTGATCTCAGTGTAGTGACGTCAGTGCCTGCGACTATAAGAGTAGCACCACTGGCCGCTTTCATCAGTGGGCAAGGTGACAGCTACACCGAAACCATGCTAAGCGAGTTCTGCTCTTTGTGCAGGTATGCCACTTTCATAATGCTTACTGCATTTGATACGACCCTTTTTTGTTCCTGCTGCCTTGCCCACAATGCTGCAGCTCGTTTTTTGCATACATTTCAACAGAGCTACAGAGCTTGTGCATCGTGTCAGGAGCATTTTGTTGAGTGGTAAATGTTGAGACGAACCCGGGGCCTCCTAAAAAGAACCCTCAAGCCAGCACGGGGCAAAGCACATGGTCCGGGTCCACCCCTACCCTTGATAGGTTGCCAGCAGCGGTTGCTGGCCCTCACAATTTAGAACACTTCCAGCGCAATGTTGGTGATATGTTTGCTCAGCTCCTAGCTGGCCAGGACCGAATTGCGCAAGATATTGCTGACCTTAAGACGTCCATTGACTCCCGCTTCAAGGGTTTTGAAAGCCGTCTGGCTACTCTCAAATCTTCAATCCCGTTCTCTGGCTCTGCGTCTGATGAGGTGTAAAATAAAATTCAGGCATTAACAGCTAGAGTGAACAAGCTTGTTATGCAAAATGGTGAATTAGAAGCTTGTCTCAGTCAAAACAACTTCAAGTCTGTTTCTTCGAACGACAGAATAGTTGGTAAGGATTCATTATGCAAAAAGGTGAGGCGTGCAGACAGGACACAAGAGAAGAGAAGTGGACAACACAAACGCCGACTATCAACTGAAGGGAGCACTGAGGCGAAAAAAAGAAAAAAGACACAAAACTCATCTGCACAAGCTCTGGAATGGTATCGCCACGTGGTGATACTGGTGAATGGGGATCATGTGGTGATACCATTCCAGAGCTTGCGCAGATGAGTTTTGTGTCTTTCTTTTTTCGCCTCAGTGCTCCCTTCAGTTGATAGTTGGCGTTCGTGCTGTCCGCTTCTTTTCTCTTGTGTCTTGTCTGCACGCCTCACCTTTTCTGTTTCTTCACTTCTTGAAGACTTAGACAAACGCATAACCGCAACGGATAATGCCCCTGCGCTCACTGACCTGTGCGCCAAACTACAGGCAGAGGTGGCTTCACTTTTGACAACTGGGACACGGCTACTTTCCAAGAATGAAGAACTATAAAACAGATCTCGTCGAAACAATACAATTCTACATGGTTTTGATGAACCGACTGGTGAAACTCATGAAACATTATTTGCTAATGTTTCACGGCTGTTTTCGGAGACACTGATGATGCAATGTCCGTCAATTGTGTTGTGTCGCAGGCTTGGTTGGCCTCAAGAAGGCCACTAGCGCCCGGCCATAATGAAGATCCCAAGTTTCCAGGATAAGCTTCAGATCTTCAAAAATGCCTCTAAACTAAAAAATTCCATTTGGCGCTTCACCGATGACCTGTCTTCAAATGTGAGATCTGTTCGCAAAAAGCTCTGGGAGGCCTCCGGTTCATTTTGCGACAAAGGTTCTGTTGTAAAATGGCACTATGATCATGCCTTTATTGATAAGGTTCGCTATCACTGGGATCATGTGTCGAATTCGATGGTGGAATCTTCCAGTCATTTTTATAACGCCTCATCTGCGCCTTCAGTTGAGCGTGCGATGCCAGCAGCTGTACTGTCTCACCGTCATTATTTATTTATTTATTTATTTATTTATTTATTTATTTATTTGTTTTTTTATTTATTTCATAATACTGTGAGCCTTTCTTTGGCTCTGACAGGAGTGGAATGAACAATAGGTAGAACAACAAGTTTAGTGTTCCGGAACACGAATGAAAAGACACACAGCCTACATAAATAATCGAATCAAAAGTGTGCAGAGCTCTAGAATCATTCAATACATGACTCATAATCAAGAAAGCTATGGCTACAAACAGGTTTACAAAAAGAAGTGCTCTTCAAAGAAGTATTCAACATTCACAACAAAAGCATCAAGTGACACATCATTCATAATATGGTGGTTATTATATAATATAACGGCATAATATATGGTTATTAATATAAAACAACGGCAGTGTGGTGGTTTGCCAGTCATGTCAGATGGCGTGCTTGGCACAGTGCCAGGAGGATGCTGCTGCCTGTAGACACCAACAAGCCAGTTGCTAGTCCCATGAAATGTTGAAAATGCTATTTTATCTTTGAAAATACCACTGAAATATGACCGAAAATACCACCCTTGCTGGGTGGCCTGCAATGCTGACACACAAAGACAGACTTATTTGCACTTTTCTGACATAGGCGCAATCTCAGATTTGTTTTACTCTGTATTAGTATGTACTTTTATAATGCATACAGGTCATAAGGAAGTAATTTTAGTTGCAGCTGCGTCTTCGTTATGACAAGGCTTGACTGTACTAACAAATAGTTGCCAAGATCTAGAAACACACATAATTGCCAAGAATTATTCCTGCTTGGAGCATGCTTTAGCAGTAGTTTCTCCATGAGTGCATATATTTTTCTTAATAAAGACGGCTTATAGTTTGCTGTCATCACATCCAGTGCCCCTTTTGTGGGTTGGTGCAGTTACCACTTCGTGTTCTAGTTAGCCAATTTGAACCATAACCAGTTTGCCCTTTTCATGGTTCAGTTGAATGTAGTGAAACCAGACTTTCCACTTTCTATTCCTGGCAAGCTCCCTGTAAACAGTTCATGGGCAAAGAGAGCTCTCCTTTCAACAACTGTACACACACAGAGGTCTATCTGTTATACTGCAGCGATCGGATTTTCTTTTTTTCTAAGCAGAGGCAAGGTTGGATAAATGTATAAGAAAATTTGTTGAAGCAGGAAAAAAATCAAACATAATAAACGAAGGTAAGTAGAAGGGGCAAGTGATTGCAAGGAACGAAGGAACTAGAAAATGTCTAGACATGCCCATGCCATTGGAAAAATGCCTGTCAAAGCCATATCAGACCCACTTTCACGTTTTCTGGAGGTTTTGCACACATGTAAAGGACATAAGTTCGCATGAGCAGCTGCAGTATCATCATAGATGACAGTGAGAGCTGTGGGGATTACTTGAGTAGTCTGTCCAAGTGGCTTAAAGTGTGAATCTATTTAATAGATACTGATTTACCAGTTCGTGAACCACGGTATTGATGAAGCACCACACTTAAAGCTGGCATGTTCACACACACATGAAAAAGGACATACACAGATGCTGGTAACTGTGCCTGTGTATGTCCTTTCCCATGTGTGCGATAATGTGTCAGCTTTAAGTGCGCCGCTTCATCAATTAAAGTGCGAGTCGTAGAATTCGACTTGTGCTGCTCAACTGAACTATACTACAGATGGCTCATAAGGAAATAAGAGTAACAATGCAAATGTAATTAACAAGCTTTTGCATTTTTCAGCTGGATTTTACTGAAAGAAGTCACCTTCGTAATTTTGTTGCATATTCTTTTCAAATAAAAAAAATTTAAAAAATCTTTACTGAAATGACCAGTGTATATGCCCCCACTCTTCTCAGAGCACAGGTGGTTAACCGGACAGGAGGTGTCACGATCGTCAAAGTTGGTGGCAGCAGACATGATCTTTCATCCAACCGGGGCGCCACCATGCCGGCTGTGGCGGCAGGGCGTACACCAGTGGGCGGTGCTGCTAGTCAGGCTTCGAGGGCAGCTGGCACGTTGGGTATCTCATCGCAGGAGGCCAGTGCTCGTTCCCTGGGCCACCTAGGTTCGGGCCAGCTTGCCCATCGGAGCATGACCCGGTTGCCCTCGGCAAATCACATGCACCACGGTAGGCGCCCTTTCTTGCTGGTTTTCCTATTTCCTTGCAGCATGTATTTGATAATCAGTGATCTGGCTGGCCAAAGGTTTTCACAGGCACCATTTATGGGTTCCACTGAAACTCACACCATTCGTACTCCTCCGCTTTCTGCTGCCACCCCTATTTAACTTAGTGATAGGCCCATTATTTCTTATAGCAATCTCTTTAATGGACTCTTTCCTGGCTCAGAATGATGTAGGCCATCTCTTCCACCCCATTTTTTATTTAGTTCCGAGTCAGCGCTTGTCCTGTGGCCTTTGTCATTGATTGCTCTCTGTTTGCGCTGCTACAGAATGCAGGGATAGCAAATCACTAAACCCTTCATCCTATTGCCACTTATATTCCTGTGAGCTGGCATTGATTTGTTAGTCCAGGTATCTGCAAAAACTAAGCACCACGATGACACAAAAACAGCTTTAAATTTGGTTTGTTGTGCAAAACATAGCCACATGCCTCTTCCATGTGAAATATAGCCACAAACCCCATGGTGCAAAGTGCTGCCGAAATACTGCTGTTCATCGAAATTGTACTGCGCAACTGGACATCTTTCTGTTTCACTCACGGCACCCAGTTAGGTGGGATAATCTTTTCCATGTTCTATAGTAAGGGATGACATGGTTGAATCCCACAGAAAGAAATGCTTCAATGTACCACATCAGTTCATGTGCACATTTTTGTTTTCCACTATTTTGAGTGGGGCACTGCTTTCTGGCAGGTTCGTTCTCAACTTGAGGCCACATGACTTGCTTATTCTGCATGCAGTTATATGTATGCTTCTTATTCACAACAAGAAAACTCAAGCGGTCCCTAAACGTCAATACCATAGAACCCCGCTAATACAATTCCATGAAACCGAGTGAAAGAAATGTAATACCTAGGAAATATATTATGTGAACATGCACTTAAGATCACTCGAACATGCTGTTAAATATTAAAACGAACACACTATGCACAACTCAGCCTCTAAAGGATTTATAGTTGGCAACAGCTAAAAGGCCAATTGCACTGAAATTATAGACTCGTAAGAAAGCCCTGTTTCATATAATTTAGACATACAGTAGCCTCCATGGAAAATTTTACACTTGAAATGAGAGTGGGCGCTTAACAATACGCTCGCAAAAATTTGTTTTTCATACCGAAACTGAAAAAAAATGTTGCCATTACCAGTCACCGGAAGTGACATACTATGCAAACTATAGAGAACCACTGCCCAGGCCGTCTGCTTTCCTTGCTTGTACAGTCAAACCCGGCTATATCGAACTCGCAAAAAAACGCCTATCAGTTCGATATAGAGCATAATTCGATATAAGCCTGCTAAATAATTGGATGTCATAAAAGCACATGTCATTTATAAAATCACTTTATTAACGAAACTAGCTTAGTTTGGCATAAATTAGTCCTGCATTTTCTTCTGCCTGGGCAATTTCGCTGCCTGCGACGCACGCACTTCCCCACATTGTCTAAGGAGTCGGAGCAGCTGAGGCCGCAACCTTCCGCATTCGCGCAGAAGCACCGGACTAATGTGAGTGCACCAATAACTTCGGAAGATGTGGGCAAAGGACCGTAGTTGCTTTCCTCGACATGCCCCTACTTTCATTTGTGCTCAGTACGATGTCGGCGATGTAGTCTTCGTTTCCGGGCTCTACCGTGGTCACACTCATCTCTGCACTCACAAACTCGTCCACCGTTGATTCGAATGTCCCGGAAATTTTGACAGCTCGCTCCAAACTTCGGCAACACCGGCAACGGCTTCGTCGCATTCATCAGAATTTACAGTCCTCACCGAGCATGCGGAAACCGGCACGTATGAAGAACCCCTCGTACACGGCCGTGCGTAAGCGTCGAGCGCCATGGGCACCGGGTTGCGAGTCTGGCCACTTTAGCACTAATCGTGCCGAGAGTGCTCCTCGGAATCTTGCATGCTGCGGGGACATCCAACTTCTCATCGTGTTCGACGCGATTTATGATTTGGAGCTTCACGACGAAAGGCGAATTCTGCCGCTTCATCACGGCAACACTGCGGGAGAAGGCCCACAAGGCGCACACACGATAAACCAGAGAAGCAGCCAGAGAACTCGCGCTTTCGCCATCTTGCACGAAGAGAGCACAAGAGCCTCTGGTTGGCTGTCTGAGCAAGCGCTGTAGGCGGGCCAGGATCATTTTTTGCTGGGGAGTGTCGCTAGATAGTGATCTAAAGAAAGGAAGGACGCTTGATTCTGCGTAGTCAGGGGAGAGGGGGTGGCAGGTGAAAGATGATAGAGAAAGAGGGAGGATGTGGCCTAATAGACTCCACTATGCGCGACAGGGGGAGTGTCGACGGCTCGCCCGAACAGCCCGAGGCAGCGCGGTCACGGTAGGGAGAGCGGTTGGATGGAGCCGCGCCGCCGGGTTTCCCCGCTACCGCGAGGGAAAGCCAACTTCTGGGGGCACTTTTCCGCCGCTTGACGTTCGATATATCGGGAGTCACTGCAATATTTGTTCGATGTAAGCGTAATTTTTGCTATATATACTCGTTGTAACTATACCGTGACCAGAAATTGTTCGATATATAGAATAATTCGATGTAAACGGGTTCGATATAGTCGGGTTCGACTGTATACCATTTCCATGTATCAAGCAAACTGGTCCCGCATGTCTGCTAGCCACAGAGTTAGCATACTTTGCTTGCTGCTTCATGCGCTGTTCCAACACTGTTGTGCACCCGCAATTTTCTTTTAATGTGAAGTATTCTCCAAGTCCGGCAACTTTTGTCTGTCTGGTTGTCTCCGTGCAACAGCAGAGCCTCGATGTATTCTGCCTCTGCTCGAAGAAGAGTGCATTGGGGCGGCCATGCTAAGGGCGCGGATATAGTCTGACTTGACGCCGACGCAATCCACGCATGGTGCAGTTACTTTACATTGCTGAAAATTAGATGATCTGCAGTCTAGTGTGGCTGGTGTGGGAATAGAACATGTCCTATCGCACGCCGGAGCCACCGGAACATGATGCATCGCGTGCTAGCTTGACTGACCTGCAGCATGCTGGCCTATATACAATTCAGGTTCACTGAAGCAAGTGTGTTACGTTTGCGCCCTCAACAAACAAAGAAGCGCTCACTCACCGCGCACTTGTGCACTTGCACTACGGCAACTATTGGTCGCCGTGCTATTGTGGGTCACGTTTAAGTGCAGGGTAAAATTTTAGCAATCTTATTGTCCCCGGCATGACATATCTGACTTCACCGGCTGCTGCCTAGCATGCTGGAAACATCAGGCTCGTCGACCGATCAGATCGCTACCACTATCTGTAGTAAACAGTGATAAGTTGATAAGTAGTAGTAGTAGTAGTAGTAGTAGTGATAAGTAAGTGATAAGTAGACAGCCGGGCTAGAGGGGCTCTGTACTAAGTGCGCGTAAACTTTCTATTCTATGGGGAAAAGCCGAACTGCAGCCATGATAAAGCTTCACCCATTTCGTTCTGGCAGCATTACATACCTGCATGGCTTACCGCCGCGTCTACACCATGGCCACCACATCGCATTCTCCTTCGTGACAAATGCAGCATGCGGTTCCTGCTCGTTCCTGGCACTGTGTCAGAAAGGCTTTCTTTCGTCTACTTCGATGTGTCCAACGTAAAGACGCGCGAAATGTCTTGAAGATGGTGTACTACTGGTAGATCGTTTGAGAATATCGACCTTGAATTCAAGTTACCTTTCACTTTAGTGCACCATTGTAGCTTACAGAGTTAAACCTGTATATAACGAATTTCAATATAACGAAATTCTCGATATAACAAAGTATTTAGCTTTTCATAACCTTTTGTCCATAAAACACCATGTAATTAGAACATCAATATAACGAAGTGTGTTTGTATGTGATTTCAATATAACGAACTTTCGCTTCCGCAGCAAAGGAATGCCAAGACAATAGATGGAAACTTCCACGAATGCAGGTGGTCAAATGATATAATTACAAGCAGCTGCTTTCAAACGCACCTCTCAAATCACGTGCGGCACGACAATAGTGACCGCGTAAGCGAAGCCGCATTGTGTTCCGTATAAACTCAAATTGCGATAAGATCTTATCATGCCCCCGCACTTAGTGCTTTAGGTGCGAGTGAAAGTGTGCTAGGGTGAGAAAGAAAGATGATGGCTTCAAGCATGAGTGTTGCCTCCCCACGCGAGCAAAGAGAAAGAGGGGAAGGGAGTGAGCTCGCAGTAATGCGATCAAGCGCGCGCAAGGGGGGTGGTAAGTTGGCGCGCGTCACGATTTCTGGCGTTCGTCTCAGCCGTGACTGCACATGCCTGTAAGCGAAGCTGAGCGCATATGCAGCAGTGCACTCACTTTAGCGGTAATTGGCCGCGTGTGCTGAGAGTGGGCGAGCTGAGGACGGCATGGCCTCATGTAAGCTGTCTTCCCGCGCATTTAGTATTGAAGGTTGTGTAATCATGAGTTTTGGTGGACCATTAGAGTGAAAAGCAGACGAAGCATTTGTTTGCCACTGCTGGCGCTTTTCATGATCGCGTCATCCCAGTGCAGGCCATGCTATCAGCCGCGGGGGCAGAATGCATGCGAAAGCGAGGCTGGCTGCGCTTAATTTGTACCGCCTATGTGAAGATTTCGTCAGCGTGGAATGAAACCGTATCATTTGTCGCCGACTCCTAAATTCATCAAAATGAATTGTTTTCTCGTTTAAATTTGCTTTTTTAAATTTGCCCAATAATTAGGAAAGTTCTGCGGCCCTTTTCTGTGTACGAAAAATAGATCGGCAACTTGCATAAAAGGTCAAATTTCAGTACAACGAAATTATGATATTTGATATGAAGCAAATTGCCAATTTTACCTACTTCGTTATATCGAGGTTTAACTGTAGTATATATAGTCACGCCGAGAAACCGTTTGCCAAGCAGCGCTTCATGGGTAAGTGAGTCTGCTGTTGAAATGTGGCTTGTGCTGCTTCGTCAACTGGAATTTACATGCTTTGTGCGCGTTGGCTGGTCCATGTCGCACTTGCCTGCTGCACCGCAGTGCACGCTTGTGCTCTGAAAGCTGAGACAGGAACAATGTGTTCGGCTTCTCTCTACTCAGCGTTGTGTACTTGCACAGCCATCGCTCATGTTCGAGTATGTATTCGAGCACCCGATGGCCATGCAATGCATCGGCATTTTCGCAACAGAAAGAACACATGCTGAGAGAAACGTCCGTCAACTTGCACATGATGAGCGAGCAATGCGCCGGCCTGCCTAGGAGCAACCGAGAGATCAGTAGTTGCGTACGGTTCTTCACTATTTGCCATATCCGCATCACTACCACTTTGCTTCCAGGTGCACACTTCGTCTGCGCAGGTGCTATTTAATAGCTGCTAATAACAAAATTAGCCAATTACCAGCCCTGCAGCTTTGCCAACATTACTTTGAGAATATATGTTAGGCACTTATAGTAAATTTAGCCCAAGTGAAATTTCATTGCACTTGGTCTTTAATGATGAATTGACCGGGTCAGAAAAAAGTCGAGTATTCTCAGTCAAAAGTAAAGTCAGAAGTATTGGATCTAGCAGAGAATGACTCTTATTCCACAAGTGGCTGTAAGAGGTGTATTCTCGGATAATTGATTTCAGGAACACCTTCGTTTTCTCAAGTTTTTGAGTGACTAGTGCCAGACACAGCGGCATCTACGAGCGATGGCATTCATAGCCCACTGCCAAGCATGGTATCTTATCACACTGCCAGGATCGCTTTCACATGTCGGTGCATCCAGTGCTGCAAAACTAAAAGTGGTACAGTAGACTTCCGTTAATTTGATATTTTGGTTAATTTGATCATGACCGAAGGTCCTGGCCAGCACTTGTGCATTTCTGTGGGCCCGTGCTTTCATTATTTAGATCCTAAAATTGGCCTTTGCCAAATAATTCGAACTTGACTAGTTAGCCCATTCGTGCGCAACCACTATAGTACCCCAGTAGCGACCCTTTAGTGGGAGCGTCTGGCGACAAGTGAATGCATTAACACACGTCATCTCTTGTCAAAAACACCGATTTTCAACCTACCTTAGGAAGATTTGCAAGCAATAACTATAGCTCACAATGTCTGATTAGGGTAGTTACCCGATTCTAATGTGTGCTTTTCTTTTTCTTAAAAAAAAAAAAAAATTTGGGCCGAAAATTGCCTGCACAATGCAATCGGATACGAAACCAAAATCGCCTTTGTGCTGTTTGTATGCTTTACCGCATAACGATGATCGAGGCAAAGCTGACCTGAAACTGTGCGGCAAAACTGACTTGAGAAAATCTGCCGACATTGTCCAACACCTATTAGGCTGTTGCCCATTTTCTTGTGCAAAAATGGGGTACACATTAGATGTCAATGTTTTTGAGGAGCTTTAATGTCATTTCGACATTAGTTTTATAATTTATGCACTCAGAATGTGGGCACGCATTTGATTCGGGGATGTGCGTATGATCACCGGTGTGTCTTAGCGTTTTTCCTGTTTTTTTTTTAAGTGGATCCATCGGATAATTCAGTCGATTTCATCGGTACCGCCAGGGTCGAATTAACGGCAGTCTACTGTATCTTCAAAAGTGATCAACCGAGAATACGGCTCAAGTTTGTCAACAAGTTGCTGCACATGTGTATGCTTGCCTTTGACCTGCTCAGTCCGTATTTTGACCATTGTCATGCTGTCACTACAGATAGGTGCAAGTACAGTCAAAGCATGCACCAAATCTTCATCACTTGGCAGCATAACAAAAGTCAGCTGAGCTGCGATAGCTGAATCACACCCCTGTGAGCAATGAATCAGCGAGCATCTAGCGTTGACCCTTTAAGAGATTAGAAACCAGATAGACATCAGTTTTTGCAAGCACAAGAAATGAAAACAGCCCACAAGGTGAAACCAAAACTAACCATTGTGATTCCATGCATGCACGGGTGCTTGAGTGGTTGCTGAAGTGCCACTGTAAATAAGCCGTGTCGTTAAATCCAAGAGTTAGTGGAGCCAAAAAAAAAAAAATGTCTTGTATCCACACAGGGTGGCAGCACTTGCTGGGGCAGCAGGGTTTAATATTTTGAGAATTTTTCAAACATACAGATGGTGTTGTATGTATACGGCATTGACCATTTGTGACTTCTTCGCAGCACCATAAATTTGTCTTTCAGCCTGAAGGGGTTAATATTGCTCTCGTCAGTGCATATGTCAAGGGTGGTGTTGACGCCCTTTGAAACTGCTTGGAGAAATTCCCATGAACATGTGTATTTAACACGTAAATACACGTAACACGTAAAGCAGGTGGTTCTTCAACAATAAAACCAGTTGTTAGAAAGCGCTCGTCCTTGTGTTTCTTCTATTCTTCGTCCCTGTTTGTTGCGCACAATAAGTTTTAAGGTAAATTAACAAACACTAGACGTGCTTAACTTGCACGACAGCCAGCAAATGCAGCCGACATGCAGCCTTTCAACATGTAGTGTCTTGACTTTGCTTGCCCTGCAGCTTGGGTGTGGCTGACAACTACTGGATCGACTGGGCTTTGCTAGTTTCGATTTCAAGGATGTGTTGGCGACGTGGGTGATGTCCGCAGTGCGTTACGGACTGCCGACATGGCGACAGTCTGTAACACACAGATGTCTGTGAGCTCTTTGCTGGGACCGGACTTTAGTGGCCTTATACCCGCAATATGTATGAACGTATCAGCAGAGTTCTACTTGATATGTTTTGTTTTCTTTCAAATCAGGTGATTGCTTGTTTTATTTTAGACCAGAAGTGGTGGGTGAGCTGTGGCTTAGGGGGGTTTGGCGAGCAACAGGATATGCACTGTTTTCACTTTTTTGAAGCCATGCTGCAAGCAATACATTAGCAGCCATTGCTTGTTAAGCTCTTTACTGTGGTGGCAGTTTATTATTTGTACGTAACATTGGTAATGAAGTTTTGCTAATTTTTGCAGCAGCTCCTCATGCACAGAGCAACAGCCGGCTGAGCTCTCCATGTGGCCTGCACATGAGCATGTCGAAGCTGAGCTCCAACTCACCCGTCAACCGGAGCCTCTCTGCACTCAACAGTCGGCACAACCTAAGCTCAGTCCCAGCGCCAGCAGCGCACACAAGTCGTGTGTCCAGCTGTGGTGTCACTGTCACAACCACCTCGGCCCACAAGAGCATGAGGTGGGGCCCACTTGCAGACGGAGAGAGAAATGCTGTTCTGGTTGAACATTTTTTCACAATGTAAAATCTGCAGCAAGAACAGAGAACTCTTGCAAAACTAAAGAAATGAAGGAAATTCTCAACTTTCCACGTGTACACTTTATGGACATTTTAAAATTTGTTGCTGGTTTACAATTGCCTTATGCACTGTGCCATCGCATGGCAAGAACCAAGGTCTATGCTGTACATTTTCTTTATAATCAGTAAAGAAGGTGAGGGTCTTGCAAAATATGGGCGCAGTGCTCTTACATTCTTTTGCTTCCTTTCTATCACCTTGTTGCTGGTTTAGCACTATCTTGTAGGGGCATGCGAACAATAATTTTTGAGACTGGATCAAATACGAATTGAATAGTGCTAGATGTGAAGCAAAATGGATCAAATTAAAATACTTTACAAACAGTTATTGAATAATGAACACCTGTTTTCACTGTTACTATAAAACAATATTCATGTATTACTGTATTTACCCGCATAATTAACACACTTTTTTCCCGAAAAATATGCACAAAGTTGGGTGCAGAAGTCGTGGGGCACCTCTTTCGTTGCGTAGTGCGTTTCTCGTCGCGACGATTGTATTCGTGAGGCTGATGAATACAATGGCACAGCTTCTGCCACTGTCAGGCCTGGATCACCCGTGCTGTCGCTTTCCGTGTCGTCATCACTGTCGCTAGTCGACACTTTGGCAACAATAGAGTCAACAATGACGAAAAGTCAAACCTCGTAGCCGACATCATTTTGCGGTTCCAGCAGCGCTGCTGAGCAACTTCCTCGCATTCGAAATGCCACACACCGTAGTCAACAGTAGATCCCTGTTGCGCACCAGCGCCGACTTCTTCATGTCACGTTCGATAGCACGAACGATGTCTAATCTTCCATGCCGAGCACCCGGCATCTTTCTTTATCCTAGCTTCGGCACGACATGAGTCATCGTTTGCACGACGCCACAACGCTCTCCAGCACGGCGCCGAAATTATGTTGATGTTGATGTGGCTTCACACGCAAACGCACAGGGCGCTTGCAGGCCGTTGTTCTGATCTCGGACGCTTGTTGTTCTGCTGGGCTGCCCGATGGAGATGACACACCACCGTGTTTACGCGATGAAAAGTGGAAACACTGCGTGTTAACAGATACGTACGCAAAACACATTATGTTCAATGGCCGCTGAGTCAACGATTTGACTTTACTACTTTTAAAACGAAACTACTGTTTTAAGCGGGTGCGGTTTAATGAGGTTTTACTGTAGTTTTATTGTCAGTATAAACTTACAAACATTCTCTTCAATGCAAACTGAGCAGCGTGAATGCAGCATGCACAAAGGTATGAACCGCCATCGACTCAGCCCCCCCAACACAGACCGCTTTGAAGATAGGGCGTGCCACAGCCGCGCAATGTGCCATTGCTGCCGGAAAAAAACGCCGCACCCCCCTCCCTCCCTTCCTGTTTCCTAACCACCTTCCTCCCTTGTACGTGGGAGATTGAGCCGTGATCGTCATCGCCCCTCAGGCGCAGCTTTGCAATACGCAGTTGCTGCCAGAGTACAACGCACAAACTTTAAACAATCAGAGGCCGGTCTGGCGAAGCTTGCAATGCATATCGCCCTCCTATTGGCTCAGTGCGCCAACACGCTGGGAGGCTTCTTTCGATTGGCTGTTGCCGTGGTAACTAGTGCCCTGACGCTGTCAGTGCATCGCTCGTCTGCTAGGCCTGCCAGTGGGTCTGCTTCAAAAACTGTTGATACGTTGTTTCGTGGGCTTGTATTCAATTGGCTGTAAAATACAGTAAAGCCTCGTTAATTTGAACTCTGTTAATTCTAAATACCGGATAGTTTAAGGTCTTCTGCGGTCCCATATTTTCCAATGTAAATTTGACCGGATAATTCGAACCGGCGGCCTAGGCCAACCCCGTTAATTCGAACATTTGGGGTGCTATGTGGCAATTCCCGATCCACATTTCACTGGAAACCCGACAAAACGACGGCCATTCAGAGCCCCGAGGTGACGCCACATAGCAATCACGATTATTTATAGACGAAGCGCCCGACCCTTAGTACTGCTAGCGCAATAACCAATCCATGGTACGCCCTGCGCACCGCCGAAACGCACACCTGCAGAGGAGAAGACGTGCTACTGCAGCGCAGCGGGCATACCAGTTTTTGTCACGTGCCCTCGTCCCCCAATCCGCACGCTCCTAGCAGTTGCAGCGGTTGCAGCGTCAGCGCGTGTTCATTGCCGCTGCCACTGGCTGCCGTTCGCCCATTCTTTCTCTGCGCCTGCGGTGATGTGTGTGCGCGCAACGCCGGTCTGCGTCATTTCTTTATGTGCGGTGTTTAGGGGTGTTGCAGCTGGCGTGGTGTTCTTTTTTTTTTTTTTCGAACTGTGCAGAAGTGCCAGTGAGCAAAAATGCCAAAGTATAAGACTTTAACGCTGCAGCAAAAGTTCTGCTTGATCCAAGAAGTGGGTAAGAACACGTGTTCAAAGACCGAGTTGACTGAAAGGCACAGCGTGCCCCTCTCGACGTTGTCCACAATATTGAAGGACAAGTCGAAAGTTCTGGAGGCCTACAGCAAGACATATTCTTCAAAGCGGTTGCGAGTATGGACTCTCACGTACCAAGGTGTGGAATCAGCTTTGCTTCGCTAGCTGCAGAAAGCAAATGCAGCCCACCTTCCAGTCACTGGAACAATACTGCGGGAGAAAGCCAACGACTTGGCTCTATAACTCTGGCACGAAGAGTTACAGTGTAGCAATGGATGGTTCAGCCGTTTTAAAGAGCACAATAATTTGACCTTCGTAGGCGTCTGTGGCGAGAGCGGCAGCGCAAACGAGAGCGTCATCGACAACTGGAAGAAGCACACGTTGGCTCCGTTGCTTAGCGAGTACGGTGCAGACGATGTGCACAAGCTTGATGAGGCAGCCCTTTTTTACAAGGTGCTGCCCACGAAAACGTTCGCAGTGACGGACACCGCGGTCAAGGGTCGAAAGCAGGGCAAGGAAAGAATTACCATTCTGTTCGGCGCAAACATGTGCGGTAAACACAAGCTGCCACTACTCGTAGTTGGAAAGAGTGGGAAGCCTCGCTGCTTTAAATGTGTGCGGCTGCCTCCAAGGGATGAGCTTATCTACTGGCACAACAAGAAAGCCTGGGTCACAGGCGCAATATTTTAAGATTATGTTCAGCAGCTTGACCGCAAGTTCGTGGCCACAGACAGGAATGTACTATTCGTTGTTGATAATTGCCCGGCGCATAGTGACATCCCACACCTGAAAGCTATCAGGATGGTATTTCTTCCTCCAAACACCACGTCGATCTTGCAGCCAATGGACCAAGGCGTCATTCACCACACGAGGAAGATTTACCGCCACCACCTGCTCAAGCGCATGCTCCTTTGCTACGACAACAGCAAGGAGCACTCCATCGACCTCCTCGGGGCCATATGTCTTATTGTGTATGCATAGAAGCAAGTGGAACCCACTTTGATCATGCGGTGTTTTCGACACGCTGGCTTCTCGAAGGAAAGCACCATCGATGCTGATGCTGACTATTCGTGTGCAATTGATGAAGAAGGAGCCGAGTATTGCGACCGCATCAATGCACTCTCCGCAGAGGATAGTGAATCCGGTGCAGTCAGCTTTGCCGAGTATCTGAACTTTGAAAAAGATCAACAAATGTGCTACTCAGACTTGTAGAGTGAAGCTACCACTGATGTGACCATGTGCGATGACAGCAATGACGACGATGCTAACAAGCCCTCCCGAGAACCCGCTCTCGGAGAAGTTATTGGATCGCTGGACGTTATCCGCAGTTTTGTTGAGTGCCACGGTGGAAATTCTCAAATGCTGCACGTAGTTCGCCAACTAAGCATGACCCTTGGAGCCTCAAACTACGGGACGTGGCAAACCAGCATCTCTGATTACTTTAAGTAATCCAAAGATCGCCGAATAAAGGTAGTGCATTCCTGCAGCGAAATTTGTTGCCTGGGTTGCATTTTTTTTTGTGTGTTTGGTCAATCCGAAGATTTTTTGGGGTCCCGATGACTTCAAATTTACAAGGTTTTACTGTATCTATTAATGGTCAGATAATATATGTGCTTGCTATCCTTCATTTCTTACTCTTTATGCTAGCTAGCTATGCCTTACAAATAATTTTTTTGCTGCCATTTATTTTCCATTGTGGGCTTAAACAATGGAAGTTAAATGTCAATAATAAGGATATATAATATCCTTTATTTCACTCATGAAGTGAGGGAATGCATGAAAAATACTCTTCACAACCTTGTTCTTTAGTTCCTCTTCTGAATCTACTGAGGTCTCAGGTATACCACGAATAATTAAATTAGAGTGTCTACTATAGTATTCAAGGTCTGTTAGCTTTCTAGTATGAAAAGACATCACATATTCAAACGATTTTGATGTGGCTTGCAACTTATCAGCATTTTCATGCTTCACTAAGCACTCAGGCGCTGTATTTTCCAGAGTACACTTGCAGCCTTGTATCTGTTCTTTCAGTTCAGAAAATTGAGTTTTTATTTCTAGTACAGTCAAACTCACTTATAACGATACCGGTTTTAACAATATATTGGTTATAACAATGAAAAGGTGCTGCACCGTCAACTTTTGTATGTTTTCTACGGGGAAATTACCCGCTCAATGTCCCCATGCCACATTATCGGTTATAACGATGAAGTCTGGCTGTTGGGTGTCCATGCCGTAAAGTAATGCAATGCGAAATCCTTGAAAAGAAAAAACAAAAAGTGGGATGCGAGCCGCTGCACATTCGTCCACCACCCCAACTGCCGCCGTGCGCCTCTCCATGAGAGATGCATGCCAGCCTCGCGCGCATCTTTGCTGTCACCCTTTCACCCTTCCGGACACAAATGGGCTGCGCCCATAGCTCTCGGCTGTGCCACCTTCCGAAACACGAATGGGCTGTCCCAACTGTGCTGACAATACTGCTGGCGCTGTGGGCGCTGCTCCCAGATTGTGCGCTGTGGGTGGGCCCTCATTCTGCACAATTGTGCTAATTGGTTAAGTCGCTCGTGCTTGTCTCTGTTCGTTGCGTCGAAGTCCTTCCTGGCCGCGTGTTCCTCAGCCTCGTATGATGGAACTTGGCTGATCCGCCTCTTGAAAGGGGAGCGCAATGAGATGATGACAGAAGGCAGGAAACACACAGGACAGTGCTACCTTCTGTCATCGTCTTATTGCGCTACCCCTTCAAGATGTTCAACCAGTATCAACTCGCCCAAATGTCGATCCTTCTACTGATCCGCCTGCTGATCATCGGCAATGCACAACGTTGCTGGGGAAAAGAAAGCGCGCTGCTATAGATTTAGAAAGTGCTTCTAACCTATGAGGCGATCGTCGCGAACGTGCTTGCATCGGATGGCGACAGTGATGGCCACAATTGCAGTGCTGATGCAGTAGGGCAGGCTGCCTTAACATTGTCCCTGCGTGAGGTCCCATAGAGGTCCCTGATAGGCTTGTTTTTGCGAGGGACCTTCCACTTCACTACGTGGAGCACCTGGATGCCTTGGAGAAGGGTGTTGGCAAGCTTCACATAAAGCAAGCACGGCTGACGGACATGCAGTTTTCTTGTACAAGCCATTGGGAAGTACGTGGTGAGATGCTTGTGGCGTTCTCGTCCCAGCGTTTCTTCTGGATTTCTCAAGCTGAGATGCTGCCGCTGCAACTTTTCCACATTGTTAAAAGGCGCTTTTTGGGGCCACCAAGGCGTTGCCTCGACGGAGCTCGTATGTCGCTTGCTGCCCATTATCCCTGTTTGCAGTTATAGCAATGCCTTTTTTGAACGCAAGCAGTCGCAGCTTGTTAACATGCGATCGCAGTGCTCAGGAAGCAGAGTTAAACAGTTAAACGAGTCAACACAATCAGAAGCCGGATGGAGGAAAGTCGTGGGGAGAACTGGCCTCCCCGCCATTATAGTTTTCTCGGAGCAGCTATACCATCCCCCATTTTGATTTTTTTTTCATGCAACCCGGTTATAACAATTATCGATTATAAGAACAGAATTTTTGTGGCACTTGAATATTGTTATAAGTAGGTTTGACTGTAGTTCCTTGGGAATTTCAGTCTGACCTTCAAATAGTTGCTCGTACTGTTCTTTCTGGGTAGGTCCTGGGTTTTCCGCAACATCGCCGCAAATTAGCAGTTTTGAAACGACAAAACAGTCATGCACTATTACAAAACAACACTGTGGGCACAGCAGAACCACTATGTGAAGTTTTGCACTGATCGTTGCGGCATGAGATGCCGACGTGCGTCGAGCTGGTGGTGCTCCGGCGGTCCGAAATGCGTTTTGTTGTTTTTCTATTGCGTGGTGGTTTAAGAGGGGGACGGGAAACCAAAACGACATTGAGCTAGTGACCGACACCGGATGCCACCGAAGCGATACGAAAGTGATGCCCACATCGCGCCACCTGCAGCAAGGAATGGCGGCAAATTTGGATTATCGCCCACTAAAAGCATGCAGTACGCTACCAATGGCACTACGCACCACACACTGTGAAGTGAGTAGGTGAAGATGCTTATTTCAATAGGTTTGGCAGCGATAGCTGTGAATGCAGCATGAGACGAACCGGGTGGATATTTGCTGGCACTTGAATGAGAAACTGTGTGCGCTGTCGTTTTCATGCGAGATGGGCCATTATATACTGTTCTCTATTGCACGCACCTCGGGCCTTTTCTTGTTCACATCGAATCCAGCGGCCGGACAACGTATACGATTGCGGTCTGCAGCAGGGAACAGTGGTTCATTTCGGTTATTACCTATTAAAATTGCTATTCTTCTGATGGCACCACGCACTGGGAAACAGATAGGCAAAGATGCTTATTGCAATACGATTGGCGGTGATAGCTGTGAATGCCACATGCAACCATTCCGGAAAAGATTTGGTACCGAAATGACAAACTGTCTGCGTGCCAGCGTTTTCACATGAGACAGGTAGGTGAGTTCCCAATTGCAAGCTTTGGCGCTGGAAAAACGTACGCAACAGGAGCGTATCAGCGAGGTTCTACTTTATTTTCTTCTCAGCTCTCTGTTTGCAGCTTAAGATGACCTTGTTCCCTACTTGACTTACATGAAAATCTGTCTGATATATGCACATTACAAAAACTTCATTGGCACAAAAGAAAGCCCTGAAGAGCCTGCAGTTGCAAGAATAGCATCATACACATTACGCCAGGGTCATGCCACATAAGTGAAGAGAGAAAAAAAAATGACATGGACCTTCTCACTTTAGCCATATTTCTAAGTCATTTATTTGCAAAGCAGTGATAGTGTTAGCAGCATGGCAGCAACATAATGACGACAATGGCACTGTGATAATGGTAACGCGATGGGATTGACATCCAAGACAGTGCTTCACTGTCTTGGATGGAATGGTGCCATAAATTTGTTTTGTTGCTTACTTTCATTGTACTTCATTTTTTTCTTTTTTCATGTTGTGTTTTGTGATCTTGCCTACTGCAGATCATGTAAACAGGATCGTCTACATAGTCCCCAGAAGGCAATCTCAATAAGACTTGTGATAAAGCAGGATCTTTCATTAGCCTTGTTCAGTAGACAGTAAACCCTCATAAACTCAGACTCTGATATCTTGAAATATTGTTAAGTCAAAATTATTCCCTGGCTTGGGGTCAACTCACATGTATCTTTCACCACTTTTCTTGAAATGCCTTTGTGCCGCACTACGGATATCTCAAAAGCTCGATTGCGAAAATGTCAGGAAAGAAGTCACCAAAAGGTGCCCATACTTCGTGTGCAGCCGTAATATTGCCAAACAGTGACAGGATCACAAGTTTGTAGCCAATTCCTCTTGATTCTATGTGACTCTTATCATCCGCTCTTCATGGCCGGCTGTGATTTCATTGATAATGCCGGCAGAGCATTGCTCTAACCCGTGACAAAGTGCGATAAGCGTGAGAATGTACACAACCTCTACAACATGCATGCTTATATGTGCGCGGAGCGTCAATTTGCTTATTCATATTCGCGGTGCTCTGCGCTTCTATATTTGTGGATCGGTGCGCTACATTAGCCGAGATGAGGCATTTCTGATGCCATTTCTTAACAAGGAGTTTCCAGTGCTTTTTTCGATGCCATTTCTTATCGCACTTTGTCAGTGGTCTGTCAGTGGTCCTAGTGAAGCTCCGCCTGCATTGTCAATGGGATAAGCCAGTTGAGAGCAGTGGACATGAGAGTAGCATATAATCGAGTGGAAGGCGTGGCTACAAAATCGCAGTCCTGGGGCGGTATTCCCAGCCGATTGCTTTTTTGGTGTATGTGTACCGGCGTTTGGTTGGCTGTGTGAGGATTGCTGTTTCCCGTTAGCATGTCAAGTGCTGAGTCGCACTGTACCTCACAAAAGTGATTTACCGAAAATACTGCTCCTGGAATATTGAGCTTTTGCGAAAAACTTGGTGGCTACTGGTGCCTATTTCAAAAAGCTTTGTGGGGTCAATGTGTGGCCAGGGGCTTGTATTTTCGCTTATCTCGAAACTCGGCTTGTCTAGAAATTTTTCGCGGTTTTTACAACTTTGAGTTAATGGGGTTTTACTGTGCATGTGCTTTTGTTCCTGGTTCATAATACAGGGTTTGCATGTCTTTTTATACTGAGTGGCTCATGTATAATAGAACCTCATCCATATGTTTTGGAAAAAGACGGGAAAAAAGAAAACGAAGGGGCAGTGCAATATGACGCAGACAGAAGGCAGGAACACAGGCGGAGGCGGAGCTATTCACTGCTTGACTCTTACTAAAAGTGTAGCGGGAGCCCGGCACGGTTCCAGGTAATGTGGGTCCCGAGGCAAGACGGCTTTAATGCACCGTGAAGCCCTGGCAGCAATCCCCCCATCCGCCTTTGTGAAGGCAGTTGCAGACCGGGAAGGCAATACCACAGAGAGAAGTAAGCCCTCGGACAATTGGGGCCCAAGGAGCGACCCTGTGCGCCGGGTGTGACACAATCGCACGGGCGCCTACCATTGGTCGAAAATGACGTGACTTCGAGACACTGAAAGGGTTAAAAGCCAGAGACCGGGAGCAGCAAGGGACATTCCTTCATTCATCTCTTTCGAGCTTCTTGCCACGGGCCGCAGCGTCTGAGTTGCTGCCAGCCCATAAGGACTCTCACTGTAAATAATGTAAATAAACCTCCAGTTTTCATCCGGACGTCCTCCTCAACCTCGGCCAACTCCCGCACCCAACGGCAAAGTCCAAATATCTGGGGGACAGCAATTGGGATTGTCCTCCAGATCCAACATTGCCTATTAAATGTATCCTGTATGCTTCCACCAGCACTACACCACACACTGGGAAACAGATGGGTGAATATGCTTATCGCAATAGGGTTGGCAACAATAGTTATGAGTGTGACAGCTCGCAAGGAAGTTGGTTGGTACTTGAGGAGGGAACCGAGTTTGTGCTGGCTTCTTAAGTGTCAAGAGCTGGCGAGTAATGCCAGGAAACTGCTGTGGCATGCGCATACTTCCCTCAGTTGCTTTCACTTTCTTCTTGTTCACATGGGATCTAGTGGCTGGAAAATGTATAATACAATCACAGTTTGGGAGTGTACTGAATGTTGGTGTTGAAAGGTTGTGTTTTCCAGGAACGTATTAACTGGTGAAAAAGAAGTGTGACTGTATTGTGTCATTTTTTTTCTTCTCGATTATGAACGTTGGTGCCAGCAAATGGTACAAAATGGTATCGTATCAGCAAGTTTCTAGTGTATTATCTCTTGACAATTTCTTACTTTGCTTGTGTGCTCCTTCTTCATGCAGCATTCCAACACTGATAGAAGAAGCACAACCATTGCCAGTGATAGGTCGTCACCCTGTCCTGACTGTGTCAATAACCAGCAATGTGGCAAGGCGGGGGCCAGCAGATCTGGGAGCTGGGGCACTTGAGGGAGGCTCCTCTCCGAAGGGGGCAGTGCCCAGTCCTTCCCCACCTCCGCTGGGACCCACCCCATCGTGCTCTTCTTCGTCTGCCACACCGCCCCCCTACGCAGAAGGAGGAACGTCATCTTCCTCACGCCTCGGTGCACCACACAGCGGCTCACTGAGCTCGGGCTGCAACCAGCAGCATTTGAAGGGCAGCGGCGGAGGCACAAGCTCGGCTACTGAGGATGAAACTATGCCAGTGGTGCCACGCAAGGTAGCGCAATCCAATGCACAGGTGAGTACAAGAAACCTTTAGTGGGAACCTCTCTGCGCACAGCATGCATACTGTGCTTACTTTGAACTAAAACATTTTTTTTTGATCTAAAGGTTATTTATTTATAATGAGAAAGATTAGGTAGCATATTTATACAAATCACTGTCGCATTTTCATATGGTTGAAATGCAAAAATGCCCGTGTACCACACATTAAAGGCCAACTGCAACGAAATTTCACTTGAGCTAAATTGACTATAAATGCCAAGCATATACTCTCATAGTAATCTTGATAAAGCCGTAAGGCTGGTAATTGCCGAATTTTGTTATTAGCAGCTATTAAGTAGCGCCTATGCAGGCGGTGCATGCACTGAGCGGCAAAGCAGTAGCAATCCGGATATGGCAAATATCGAAGAACCGTATGCAAGTGTTGATCTCTTAGTTGCGCCACATTGCGTCTAGGCAGCCAGGCGCATTGCTTGCTCATGATTTGCGAGTTGATGGGCATCTCTCTCGGCGTGTGTTCTCCCTATTGTGCTCGTAATTTGAGCTGTTGCAAGAATGCCGGTGCATTGCGTGGCCATCAGGTGCTCGAATACATACTCGAACGCAGGCAGTGACAGTGCAGTACACAATGCTGAGTAGAGAAAGGACGAACACGTCTTTCCTCTCCCAGCTTTCAGAGCGAATTTAAAGCACGAACCGCGGCGCAGCAGGCAAGTGCGACATGAACCAGCCAAACCGCACAAAGCATGTAAACTGCAATTGATGAAGCTGCATAAGCTACATTTCAATAGCACAGTCGCTTACCCATCAAGATCTGCTTGGCAAATGCTTTCTTGTGTTGACTGTAAGTACTATATGCCTAATTTAACACAGCAAGCTGGCTGAGTTGGTGACTGAACGTGATCCGATTCTTTGTGTATTTAATCACTTGTTTGAAAAAATATACCAGTTGTTAGTCTGCGCTTTTATCGTCCATTTCCTTTTGTCCTTTGGCTCGGCAGTGCTTCCCACACCTAGAGATATGTACTATATGCCGCAATGGCGGACGAAAACCAAAGGTGATGTTCAAAGGTAAGTTGTAATCGAGGGCGATATTACCGAGCAATCATTTTCGGTAGTGCATCACCTTATTTTGTGCATCTCTACATCATACGCAATGAAATAAACAGACGAAATACTTTCAGACACAGTGCTAGAAACGAGCAGGAGCCACATGCTGCATTTGTCGCAAAGGAGAGAGCGACATGGCAGCCATGGTGTAGATACAGCTGCAAGCCATGCAGGAATGCAATGCCACCAGAGTGAAATAGGTGAAGCTTTATCCAGGCCACAGTACTGCCTGTCTGTCCACGAGTTTATTCACACTTGGTGCCAAGCCCCTCTAGCCGGGCCATGCCAAACCTCAGCTACTTATCCTTTACTACAGAAGGCGGTAGTTTTCTGACCGGTCGACGAGTTCGGAGCTTCCAGCGTGCCAGGCAGTGGCCGGGGAAGTCTGATATGCCGTGCTGGAGACGCCAAGTTCGCAAAATTTTTACCCTGCACTTTAAACGTGACCCGCAGTAGCACGGTGATCAATTGGTGCCGAAGCACTAGCAGACAAATGCGCAGCGAGCATGCACTTCTTTGTATGTCGAAGGTGCAAACGCAACACGCTCGCTTCTCTGAACCCGAACAGCATGCTGCTGGTAAGCCAAGCTAGTGTGTAATAAGACATCTTCTATTCCCGCGCCAGCCACTCTAGACTGTAGAGCCACAGAGCACCTATATAAACTTGTAGAGCATCCAGTTTTTACTGATTTAGCATAACTGCGCCCCACATGGATCACACCTGCATTAAGCTATACTATACAGTCGCCGACCGATTTTCCGGACTCCAAAAATTCGGACATGCCCGATTATTCGGTCAGCTTCGCGGCACCGCCGTTCTCCCCATAGACCATAATGTATAACAACTGCCGAAAGTTCGGACACCTTGCAGCCTCTCGTCTGATTTTTCGGACGCTCCTTGAGTCAACTCGATCGAGGGCATCATGCACCGACCCTGACCGGCGCATAGTTCGACTTGCTGAACGCCATTTTTGTTTTGAACGGAGCCTCCTTGCTGCCCCACGAAGCGGCGCTACTGGAAATCCCCGCTCATCATCATCGTTTCTGCTTGGTTCGATAGAATGGCCGTACAGCAGTTCCGGTTTCAGCTTAGTAAGCCATGTCAAGACAATCCAGCAGCTGATTTGTTTCTTTCGCGCACGACGATGCGAGCAGGCCGCGTTTTTCGTTTGTGCGACTGGTGTCGGCACGATAGTGTTTGCTTTGTGTGCTGTGTCGAGGTTTCGGTGTTCCAACGCGGCGTACGGAAACATCGCGTCAAGTGTCTAATGGCGCCGACAGTGCGGGTGCCGGGGGGCCTAAGATTTGTCGCCTTCCGATGTGCTCCCTACTGACGCGGAAAAAGTTCTGCCGAGACCTGCGCAGTGGTTGCATTGCGATTCCGGACACCGTCTCATTTGAGAGTTTCACAGGTGCTGACACTGCTGTACTGACATGCGCAGAACTCGACGACGGCGAGATCATTCGTCAGGTTTCTGCTGCACCCATTCTCTATGCTGCACCGCCGGACGATGACTCCGAGTCGGAAGATGACGCACCATGTGCTACGCTGCTGTCGCATGCGGAATGTGCACAAGCAGTGACTGTGCTTTCAGCCGCCTATAGTGACCGTTCGACCCTCTCCGAGATTCAGGTTTATCTGATTGCGCGTAAACGGAACAGCGTGCAACGGCGCACTCACGATTTCTTCAAGCCTACTGCAGAGCCCGAATAAGTGCGTGGAAATAAAGGATTTCATTTTTTTTTCTTAATCTGCTTTTTCGGACACCTGTTTATTCGGACATTTCCGCAGTCCCCGTGAGGTCCGAATAAACGGTCGGCGACTGTACCACACCTTTAGCTTGGCCACACCAATGCGCTCTTCTTCGAGTGGAGGCAGAACACATCGAGGCCCTGCTATTGAACATAGACAACCAGATAGAGAAAACCAGCTGGACTCTTGAATACTTCGCATTAAAGAACATCGCGGGCGTGCAACAGCATTGTCACAGCGCACGAAGCAGTTAACAAGATATACTAACTCTGTGACTAGCAGACATATGGGACCTGTTTACTGATACACCGCAACAAGTAATACAAGGAATACAAGTAAAGAAAGCCATAGCCTCCTCTCAAGGTGGACTTGGAAAGCAGACAGCACAGGTGCTGGTTCTCCCCATTCTTCACTGTACGTCACTTCTGCCGAGTGATAATGGCGGCATTTTTTTCAGCTTCAGTATGAAAGACATCAATTTTTTCAAGGTCTTTGTGACACATTGACCTGTATTTCAAGCGTAAAATTTTGCGCAGAGGCTGCTGCATGCTTAAAGTATATGAAACTGGGCTTTTTACGCAGTCGAAAATTTTGTTGCAGTTGGCCTTGAAGTGCACTTCAAAGAACCCCAGGTGGTGAGAATTAATCTAGAGTTGCCTGCTACGGTGTGCCTCATAATCGTGTCGTGTTGTTGGTATGTAATACCACAGCATTTTTTCCTAATGAAATATGAACATTTTCGTTAAAAAATAATAAAATGGGTCTGAAAATGGCAAGTGCATTACATTCGGGTACAAAAAGGAAACCCGCCATGGTTGCTCAGTGGCTATGGTGTTGGGCTGCTGAGCACGAGGTCGCAGGATCGAATCCCAGCGACGGCGGCCGCATTTCGTTGGGGGCGAAATGCGAAAACACCCGTGTACTTAGATCCCCAGCTGGTCGAAATTTCCGGAGTCCTCCACTACGGTGTGCCTCATAATCAGAAAGTGGTTTTGGCACGTAAAACCCCATAATTTTTCCTTTTTTACAAAAAGGAAAGCCTACCATCAGAGCCATCACACACAGCGTCGTCATTATCACAAGATGATGGCAGAGCATGTTTTATTGAAGTTATATGTGGGTTCATTTTGTGCTCGACCACGATTAATTTAGCGAGATTTTGCGTGCCTCAGCACTGGATGCGTCGGTGTATTAAGGCCACCAGTGTTTCTGAAGCCATGCCAAGCTCGCTATCTGCGCAGAGTGCCAGGAATGCTATTGGCCACATATTTCGGCAAATCTGATGCAGAGTCAGGTAAAATCTTGTGAAAGTGTCAGTAGTAATACTGCCGTATGTGGATATTACCTGTGGGCAATGAACAGCAAATGGTTACAGCAACGTGCCACTTTCATTATGAAAGCTCATCTAAAAAAAAATATTTCTCTTCTGTGAAGGTAAATTCTCCAAGTCTAGTTTTTTTCTGACTGCGATTGCAGGAACATGCTATATTATTCTTTTATAAATCGTGTGCATTTTACCTTCAGGTGCACATTTATTTTGTTACTACAATTAAGCCCATGAAAATTGGGTGCACATTAGATTCGGGCGCATGGTAGAATTGTGTAAGTACGGTGTCTTTCGGCTGTGAGTTAGTTCTGTTTTCATGTACCTTTGTATCGTGCCTCGTCACTGTGCGTGCTGTATACAAAAGATCATGAAATACTGACTTGCCTAAGCCTCCACTCTAGCACATTAGTGAGGACATCTGTAAAGCTCCTTACAAGCATCTGATGACAGATGTCTTCCCTAGGCAAGTGGTTCATTGCCATGAATACAAAAGAGAATCCTTGTGCATTAGTCTAAGAGAGGGGAGAGTGGCTGGAATGGAAGTGTCACAGTATGTTGTCAGTGAAAGCAAAGCAGGTGGGATGTCGCTGGGGCTACAATCACTTGTGGGCAGTAGATGTTAGACTGAAGGTTGAGAACAAGGCCATTCTTCATGGTGTAGGAGCGAAATGCTCACTATCCACTCAGCGGGCCCAGATTCAGTCTTTATGTGACCAAAACTGTTCGTTTTGTTTTCTACACCTTGTGATAGGTTTTATATCAATTAGCTCTTATTTAGGGACTGTGAGTACTGTTAACTACAGTACTCAGTGCACACATTCACTTCAGTGCGGCCATATTTGGCAGCAAATCGGTACATGTGTGCAAAACAAGGCATACACACAGTAATGAAAAAACATGCTACACTTGGGTTTTAACAAGATGCACTGGAGTAGAGGCAGCTTTAAGCAATTTTAGCAGGCCAGAGGAAAGTAAAGCAACCCTAAAGCTAGGGTAATATTAGGGGTGTGGGAATACCGAATAGTAGATTTCGAATCAAATATTCAATTGACTCAAGTAAAAAAAGTTGAATATCAAATAAAATATCGGAAAGTTTTTTACAAATTTGAATGCTTACAAATTTTGGGCAAGAAAGCACAGTGCTGCACATGCCCAGTAGTCTCCTATCATTGCATAACATGAAGGTGGCAAGCTATCAGTAACTTAGGTACACGAAAATCAAGATGTATGGTACATATTAAAAGGAACTTTGAATTAGTGTCAGCACTGATTACAGCTCAATTCTAGTGTATGAAGTCCTAGAAAATAATTTTTTGTAAATAGATTATCTGTTGAATAGAATCAAGTGCTTTTTCCTCTATGAAGTTAATGAATTATTGGCATTTGTAATACCACTGAGGTTCTCAGTTTAATAGCAGACCTGTATTTTATGGCAATCTTTTGTTGCATAGAGAGTCTTGTGTTCCAGTTTTTCTCCAAAATACAGGTAAGCTTTCTATGCATAGCTGTCCTTAGCGCTGTGTGGGGCAACCGCTGTCAGCACCAACAGTAAAAAGCAGGCACTGTTTCATTGTCAGGTTCAGCATGATTTGCGACATCTGACATGAAGGTTGTTGACGCCCGACGAAGCAGCGCTGATTAGGCCTAATGGCCCAGGCAGTGTGGCTGTGATGAAAATTTGCTGCTGTATGATGTGGTAGCGGGCCGCAAACTGTCATGGAATATTTGCCGTGAAATATTTGTACTGGTGGCTCATCAGTGATTGGTCCCAAGATCACACATACGGGCTAGATTGATGGCTGTCAAAGCGGTGTTAAGTTCATCGCCGCGTATCCACTACAATCTGTGCACTTTCACGCTTTACAAAATATGTGCTGCTTTTGTTGCCAATACTTCTGTTCATGTCGTGTTATTGCTTTCATCGCTCGTCGACCTGGGTGAACCTCATACTAATAAGAGGCGGTGCTGGCCCATACGGCGGCATGCAATCGCCGCATCGCGTTGATGTAGGGGAGTGCATGTAGTAATGCAGAAGTGCTCGCAGAGACAAAGTGCGCGACTGTGTCAGCTGGGGTGGCCCTTACACGGCACGCTTGGCACTCCTTTTGTGGGGAAAACAACGAAGTGAGGTGCTCGCTTGTGCAGATAGAGCAAGAGGGCCTCCGTGGCGCATGCCGCACTGCACAGGTCTACACACTATATATACCGAATTGAAAAATCGAGTAGTAGATTTTATTCATGCTATGACTTCCCTCCTCATCACTGCTGGCTTCCCAATCAGTTCCTTCTCCTGTGTTGAGCAAGACCAGCTTCAGTCACTCTCGCTGTTTTCTGTCAGGAAAGTTGGCAGAGAGAAGGCAGCAGGTGCATTCAAGATGGCTGCACTCAAGAGCCGGAGATAAGGTGTGCTCATGGAGGCACTGCAGCACGTTCCACATGCCCGCTTTTTAGTATGTTCAACCGTGTACTTAATTAGAAGAACAGAAGAAGTTTGCATGTAGGCAGTAATCATCGAAGTGAATTTCTGCAGAACATCCAGCTATATATTGGGTTAATGCAGCACATGGCCCGCTGTCACAAAAGTCGCGTTATTTCTTCAATTCTCCGCCCCCGCATCCTATGTATACACGCCTATTAAGCATCGCTTCTTAAAGAATGGGCCGCAAGCCTACGTGCCGCACAGTTTCGCAAACGGTGGAGAACGTGATCTTGGGTGCATCCAGAGCACGTTGAGCTACGCGTGTTCGTGACTGCTGTAATGTGTGAGATTAATTTGTTCATCGGAGAAGGTGACCGCTGGTAGGGTTGAAACCTTGGTGGCTACACACCCGGGCTACGTGAGGCTGGGCGCATCCGTGGCTGTTGTTTTGTGTGTTATTAGATTGCTTGCCAGTGAAGGTGACCGCAAGCAGAGTCTAAACCACGGTGGAAGCAAGCCCGGCCTACGTGAAGCCGTCTTCGTCCGCAGCTATTGTTTTATGTGTTGTTAAATTGACTGCCGGTGAAGGTGACCGCCAGTGGAGCCCGAACTACGGCGAGGACCAGTGTGCGCGTGTGTGATCCATGTCTAGACGACAAGAGGTGAACGCTGGCGCCTCGAGAGGTTTATAAGAACGCGCCGATCCTACACTTCACCAGTCTGCTCCGGGGACGATAAACGAACGCCGAGCAACTCCCGGGCGAATAAGCTGCCGACATCACGCCCCGACACCGAACACCGCCAGCCGCCGTGGAAGCCAGCCGCCGACGTCGAGGCGCCAACTTCGAGGGTCACTTACGGGCCGCATCGGTTGGGACGGACTGCCGGCGCGCCCGGTTGACTGTATGTCGCTTTTGATTCTGTGGACTGTGGACTCTAAATATTTGCCTTCTCGATTACTGTTTAGGAATCTAGTTGGAACTGATGTTCATTGTTCATGTTGCGATTGCACATAGTAATTGTTTAACTTGTTTACACCTGTTTTTTTTTGGAATTGTCACTTTACTGTTTCCGACTAACATATGCATATCCACTATAGTTAATAACGCCAGTTTCTTTTGTTGCTGAGCCATCACATTAAATTACTGCTTTTGCTTGACTTCATCAGGCCTTTGTCTCGTTCACGACGGTAATTGGCGAAAGCCAGGCACCAGACTCCACCCCCTTATGCCACTACTCAGGAGGAGCTAACGCATCGACGCTGAGTCGTGACATTATCTGGCGTCCGCGACAGGACTTCTGGTGCAAAGTAGCCGCCTTGAACGGGGAGAGGACCTTGGTGAATGATCCACCTCATTAGGAGGGACAGTTCTAGTTGAAAAGAAAAGGAAATATTTTTCAAAAGGAATTTTTTAACGCTTCTTTGCATACCTTAACTTTCTGTTCGACCATGGAGTTAGAAAAGCTGGTATCTATCGGCACTCAGTTCGGTCTCTCAGGAGCGGAGCTGAAGAAGTGGATAGAGGAGGAGCAGGCGAGACAACGACAGGAAAGGGCTTTGGCTCGAGAGGTGTCAGAAAGAGAACGAGAAGTAGCGGAGAGAGAACACACCGCAGCACTTAAAGCAAGCGAGCGTGAGGTGGAAGCGTTGCGTCTTAAGCTGGAGCTTCGAAAGCTGGAGAGGGAGAATCCGAGTAATGTTAGCAGCACTCAAGAGAGGGATGCCGACAACGGTTTGAGACTTAATGCGAGCAAGCTTCTCATCGCATTCGACGAAAGAAAGGATGACCTTGATGCATATATACGCCGTTTTGAAGGTCTCGCTAGGAGCCAGAGGTGGCCGGAGGAGCAGTGGGCTACAGTATTGAGCACATGTCTGAGCGGGGAAGCGCTAAGTGTCTTTGGGAGATTGTCACCGGAAGATGCGTCCAGCTACCCCAAGGTCAAGGCCGCTCTCTTGAGGCGTTTTCGATTCACCATTGAGGGCTTCAGAGAAAAATTCAGGAGCGCAAGATCAGCAGACGGCGAGACCGCTGCGCAATTTTCGGCAAGGCTGAGCCATTATTTTGACCGATGGATAGAGATGGCCGAGATAAGGAAGGACTACACTTCGCTTCGCGAGATTTTGATTAAGGAACAATTTCTTAGTAGTTGCCACCCAAACTTGTCGCTTTACCTTAAGGAGAGGAAAGCTGAGTCACTTGATGAAATGCTGGGACTGGCCGATCGATTTCTTGAAGCACAAGGAGGCACTAACTTGGGAAAGGTGAAGAGAGACGGACGAGAAGACGCCGCGAGAATTGAAACTGACGACAGGAGAGCCAGCCAAAGGGTGCCACCAAAATGTTACCTTTGTGGTAGGACGGGGCACCATGCAGCACAGTGCAAGAGCAACTTTGTGGGCGGGAATGGTCCCGTTTGCTTTAAATGCGGTAGGAAAGGGCACAAGGCAGACACTTGCCAACAGAGATCGAAGGAAAAGCCTCAGGCTTCATGTGTTTATGCACCTGGCAAGGCAGACAACCAGGAATGTATCCGCGACGGATACGTTGAGCTAAAGAATGGCAACAAAATTCCTGTGGTAAACGCTGTAATGATGACACAACCGCAATTCCTAGTCGAGGGAATGCCTGTTGTTGCCGGCAAAATAGGTGGGAAACCTGTCACTGTACTACGCGATACGGGAAGCAACACGGTAATAGTAAGAAGAAGCCTTGTCAACGACGACCAGCTAACAGGGGAAAGTAGTCCAGTTTATTTAGTTGATGGTACCGTGAATATGCTACCTGAAGCTCGAATCCACGTCGAGACCCCCTATTTCTGCGGCAACATCACCGCCCTTTGTATGCAGGAGCCCTTGTATGATGTGATACTAGGGAACATAGAGGGTGTTAAAGCACCGGACGAGCCGTCTAGCGAGGCAACGAAGGAGACGGATGATTTACCGGCAAGGAAGGAGGCGACCGCTGCCGCCGTAACAAGAGCCCAGGCGAAGAGCGCTGGAAAGAAATTTGAGAGGCTGAAAACGCCCGACGTAGAAGCTACCCCCGGAACAGCGGGAACATACGCCGGGGCACAAGAAAGAGACGAGTCGTTGCGACACTGCTTTTTGCAGGTCGGCAAAAGGCTAACCTGCCGAGATCAGCAGAGCACGATCGAGTTTAGGCAAGAAAACGGGCTTCTGTATCGCACATACACAGAGCCAAATGGAAGGAACGTTCAGCAACTAGTCGTTCCGAAGGAACATCGAGAAGCCGTACTAAAAATGGCCCATGATGGGATCATGTCCGGGCATCTGGGAGCTCAGAAAACAAAAGATCGCATCATGGAAGAATTTTTTTGGCCAGGCCTTACCGCCGACGTTAAGAGGTTTGTGGCCTCTTGCGATATCTGCCAACGCACGACGCCTAAAGGAAGAGTACCGCATGTGCCGCTGGGGAAGGTACCGATCATAGACACCCCATTTAAGCGGGTCGCAATCGACATTGTGGGGCCTATACAGCCACCATCCAGAAGCGGGAATCGCTATATATTGACTCTTATGGACTACGCGACAAGATATCCGGATGCGGTCGCCCTACCGAGCATCGAGACAGAGCGTGTGGCTGAGGCTTTGGTAGAAATGTTCTCCCGTGTGGGAGTGCCTAACGAAATACTTAGCGATCGTGGATCTAACTTTACATCAGAACTGATGAAAGAGGTCGCCCGCCTCTTATCCGTCCGACAGTTGCACACAACGCCGTACCATCCCATGGCCAACGGCTTGGTGGAAAAATTTAATGGGACCCTAAAGCTTATGTTAAAACGAATGTGTGCAGAGAAGCCGAGAGAATGGGACCGCTACCTGGCCCCTTTGCTATTCGCCTACAGGGAGGTACCTCAAGCAAGCCTTGGGTTTTCCCCCTTCGAGCTCTTGTATGGTCGGCACATCAGAGGTCCCCTAACCATTCTAAAGGAGGTTTGGACGAACCATGCCCTAGATGAAGAAGCAAAGACCACATACCAACACGTGATCGACCTTCGCAACCGTTTAGAGGAAACGTGTCGATTGGCACACGAAGAGCTCGAGAGGGCCGGCGCTCGATACGCGAAGCTGTACAACCGCCAAGCAAAGCAGAGATCGTTTCAGCCGGGAGACAAAGTCCTAGTCCTGCTACCGACAGAACAAAACAAGCTGCTTCTGCAGTGGAAGGGACCTTTCGAAGTAAAAGCAAAGAAAGGTGATGTCGACTATACCATCGAGACTGCAGGAGGGCCCAAAGTTTTTCATGCCAACCTGTTAAAAAAATACGAAGACAGAGACGGCACACAAACGTCAAAACAGAGTAATGCAATAGTTAGCGTCACAGAAGAAGAAGGGAAAAGCATTCCAGTGCCAGAATTCGTGGAAAATGAGACTTTCAAAGACGTGAAGCTCGCGCCCCGCCTGACTGCGACACAGCGACAAGAACTTCTAGACGAAATGAAAAGGAGAGCACCGATCTTCTCCAATGTCCCAGGGAAGACAGACTGGGCCGTATGCCACTTAGAAACCACGACCGAGGCCCCAGTAAATGTCAAACAATATCCGCTGCCGTTTGCTACTCGAGAAGATATAGAAAAAGAGGTAAAGGAAATGGAAAGGCTCGGGATAATCGAAAAATCAGAATCGCCTTACAGTTCGCCAGTGTTGCTGGTGAGGAAGCCGGACCAGACAAACCGGCTGTGCATAGACTTCCGCCGCTTGAATGATGTATTAGTGGCAGATGCAGAGCCCATGCCTAGGGCTGACGCTGTTTTCGCCACAGTCGGAGACGAAATTTTTCTCGAAGATGGATTTTACGAAAGGATACTGGCAAATTCCTCTGTCGGAGGACTCGAAGCCCAAAACAGCATTTTCCACCACAGCGGGACTTTATCAATTTAGTTTCATGCCCTTCGGTATAAAGACCGCACCCGCTGTTTTCGCCAGATTGATGCGTCGAGTCGTGGAAGGGATACCAGACGTGGAGCATTACTACGACGACGTGCTCGTCGCCAGCGCAACGTGGGAAGACCACCTTGCCTCGTTGAGTCAACTTTTCGAGCGGATCCAGGCCGCCGGTCTGACTGTGCGCCCGAGTAAATGCGAATTGGGCTTGGAGGAAATTGATTTCCTTGGACATCGAGTCGGAGGAGGAAAGCTAGAACCATTGGGAAAGACTTTAAACAAGATAGAAGCAGCTTCACGGCCGAAAACGAAGAGACAAGTGCGCGCCTTCCTTGGACTGACAGGCTACTACAGAGATTTTATCCCGAGTTACGCCGAGATCAGCGCACCGCTTACGGAGCTAACCAAAAAGGGCGAGAGAAACATAGTAAATTGGACGCAGATGCACGAGAAGGCTTTCCAAGAACTGAAGAACAAAATCTCCAGCGCTCCGATTTTGCGGCTTCCAGATTTCAGTAGGCCGTTCGTGCTACGCACAGACGCCTCCGACACGAGTCTCGGAGCAGTCTTAATGCAAGACCACGACGGAACACTTCACCCCATAGCCTATGCTAGCAGGAAACTGCTGCCTAGAGAGAAAGCCTATAGTACGATTGAAAGAGAATGTCTAGCGCTCGTGTGGGGGATACAGAAATTCTCGGTGTATCTCTATGGGGCCCCCTTTGTCGTCCAGACGGACCATCAACCTTTAAGCTACTTGAGACAGGCGCGACAACTGAACAGTAGAGTGCTTCGATGGAGTTTGTTACTCCAAGAGTACCAGTTCACCATAAAACACATAAAGGGAAAAGAAAATGTGGGAGCGGATTATCTGAGCAGATTGTGAAACAGATATTCGGCAACCATAGATTGGAATGTGTAACCATTCTGTGTTGATACCAAGCGACTTTTGTGGTATGATGAATATTATAAAATAATATTCTAGAAGTGGGGGGCAGTGTCACAAAAGTCGCGTTATTTCTTCAATTCTCCGCCCCCGCATCCTATGTATACACGCCTATTAAGCATCGCTTCTTAAAGAATGGGCCGCAAGCCTACGTGCCGCACAGTTTCGCAAACGGTGGAGAACGTGATCTTGGGTGCATCCAGAGCACGTTGAGCTACGCGTGTTCGTGACTGCTGTAATGTGTGAGATTAATTTGTTCATCGGAGAAGGTGACCGCTGGTAGGGTTGAAACCTTGGTGGCTACACACCCGGGCTACGTGAGGCTGGGCGCATCCGTGGCTGTTGTTTTGTGTGTTATTAGATTGCTTGCCAGTGAAGGTGACCGCAAGCAGAGTCTAAACCACGGTGGAAGCAAGCCCGGCCTACGTGAAGCCGTCTTCGTCCGCAGCTATTGTTTTATGTGTTGTTAAATTGACTGCCGGTGAAGGTGACCGCCAGTGGAGCCCGAACTACGGCGAGGACCAGTGTGCGCGTGTGTGATCCATGTCTAGACGACAAGAGGTGAACGCTGGCGCCTCGAGAGGTTTATAAGAACGCGCCGATCCTACACTTCACCAGTCTGCTCCGGGGACGATAAACGAACGCCGAGCAACTCCCGGGCGAATAAGCTGCCGACATCACGCCCCGACACCGAACACCGCCAGCCGCCGTGGAAGCCAGCCGCCGACGTCGAGGCGCCAACTTCGAGGGTCACTTACGGGCCGCATCGGTTGGGACGGACTGCCGGCGCGCCCGGTTGACTGTATGTCGCTTTTGATTCTGTGGCCTGTGGACTCTAAATATTTGCCTTCTCGATTACTGTTTAGGAATCTAGTTGGAACTGATGTTCATTGTTCATGTTGCGATTGCACATAGTAATTGTTTAACTTGTTTACACCTGTTTTTTTTTGGAATTGTCACTTTACTGTTTCCGACTAACATATACATATCCACTATAGTTAATAACGCCAGTTTCTTTTGTTGCTGAGCCATCACATTAAATTACTGCTTTTGCTTGACTTCATCAGGCCTTTGTCTCGTTCACGACGGTAATTGGCGAAAGCCAGGCACCAGACTCCACCCCCTTATGCCACTACTCAGGAGGAGCTAACGCATCGACGCTGAGTCGTGACACCCGCACCAAATGTACAAACCATGTCTGACTGATCGCAGATGTGTTTGCTGCAGCTTAAAGAAGGCATCGTATAAGCGCCGTCCAAGCATATATAAAGGCCGCTTCCAAGGTCGCCTGGTGTACGCACGGCTCAGAACCATATTGTTCTGGCGGCCTGTCTCGCCACTCTTAGGATTTGCCTGTGAGCGAAAGTTGCAATATATTTTTTGGTACATGTATATGCTAATGCGCTCTTCTCACACCTGATGACTCGGCCTTTGGGGGCACAAAAGACGAGGACGTAGCAATGCCAGCTCGTTCTGAGAGCGCTTCTCTGATGCCGGGGGCAAGCAGACGCGACCGTAAGCTAATGAGTGGATCTCGTAGATTCTCAGTAAGCGCTCAAACTTTTTTAACACATGTTTAAAGTGTGTTCTAATTCGTCGAAAATATATTGTGTACCTATCCTCATTCCTGGCTGCATACACACAGGAGATTCCAAAACCAGGATGTTAGAGCCATTGAGAAATACTACGCTGCGCTACCTGTCGCGATCAGACAAGCCCGTCTATCGCAGATAATTCAAGCATGTTTTCAGGCATGTAGGATCGTCTGGGCTGGAATTCTCCAACGTAAGGTGGCCTCACAGCTTGCACGGTTATCTGACTGAGCTAGCTTGGATGCTCGGTTGCCATAGTCAGAAGTTCAAATCCTCGTGCTTTTTTTTTTCTTCTTTCCTTTCTTTCTTTCTTTTTTCTTTTTTTTAAGCTGCAGGTGGGAAGCTCAAATTCACCTTCTCCACTACACTACATCTCCAGGCTTAGAGTGGTCCCACTAAGCTTCAACAAAAGACACTCCCTCATCAGAACACGAATTGGCCTCCCTGGTGCAGTATTCAGCCACTCCCTCCCAAATGACTCATTCGATCAACCAATGGTCCTCAGTCCCCAGCAGCTGTGGAGCACCTGACCAAGGCGGCGGTTAGGCCTGTAACAGCAGAGTGTGCTAAGAATCTCTGGACCCGGACAGGCCGCCAATGGAAACTGACCCTAGCAACGTTTAACACACGAACTCTCTCGAGTGAAGCTAGCCTAGCCTCTTTGAGGAACTATCAGGCATTGTTTGGGATATCACTGGCCTCGAAGAACTGGTGAGACTTATACAGTGCAGACAAATGGCCACGTCCTCTGTTATAGAGGACTTCCAAATTAGAAGCAGTATGGAGTTGAATTCCTAATCGATAAGGACATAGCAGGCAACATTGACAAATTCTACAGCATTAATGAGAGGCTAGCTGTTGTCGTAATCAAGCTTAATAAAGGTATAGATTAAAGGTAGTACAAGCCTACGCTCCAACATGCAGTCACAATGATGATGAAATAGATCAGTTTTATGAAGATGTTGAATTAGCGATGAGAAAAGTGCAAACTCACTATAATGTTGTAATGGGCGACTTCAAAGCAAACGTGGGGAAAAAGCAGGCTGGTGAACAAGCAATTGGCAACTATGGCGTTGACTCTAGGAACGCTAGAGGAGAGATGCTGGTAGAATTCGCAGAAAGGAATAAGCTTCGAATAATGAACACTTTTTGAGGAAGCGTAGCAACAGAAAGAGGACCTGGAAGAGCCCTAATGGTGAAACAAGAAATTAAATTGATTTCACACTTTCTGCTGATCCCAGCATAGTGCAGGACGTAGAAGTTATAGGTAGGGTAAAGTGCAATGATCGTAGGTTAGTGAGGGCTAGGATTCACCTCAGTTTGAAAAGAGAAAGAGCGAAATTGGTCAAGAAGAAACAGGCCAACTTGGACGCAGTAAGAGTAGAAGCAGACCAATTCAGGCTGGTACTTGCAAACAAATATGCAGCCTTAGAACAGAGATGAAAATGACATAAAGGTAACAAATGAAACTGTAACTAGGCTGGTTTCAGAAGCAGCATTTGGGAGGTAAGGTGCCAAGGCCACCACATAGGTAAGCTCTCCCAAGTAACAAAGGACCTAATAAAGAAACGACAAAGCATGAAAGTGTCCAACTCAAGGAATGAGATAGAATTCGCGAAACTGTCAAAACTGATCAACAAGGAGAAAATACGGGATATTCGAAACTATAATGTGAGGAAGACTTGAGGAAGCAGTAAAATATGGACACAGCATGAAATCATTGAGAAGGAAACTTGGCATAGGACAAACCAAGATGTACACACTGAAAGATAAGCAGGATAATATGATTCAGAAGATCATATCAGAAGCGGAAGACTTCTATACTGACCTGTACAGCACCCAGAGCAACCACGATACCTCCATTCAAAGTAGTAATGAACAGGTTACAGAGGCCCCTTCTGTATCTAGCAATGAGATTAGAAGGGCCTTGCAAGACATGAAATGGGAAAAAGCAGCAGGAGAAGATGGAATAACAGTCGATTTAATCAAAGATGGAGGAGACATAATGCTTGAAAAACCGGCGGCCCTTTGTTCAAACTGTATATTGACTTGAAGGGTCCCAGAGAACTGGAAAAATACCAACATTATCATCATCATCAGCCTAGTTACGCCCACTGCAGGGCAAAGGCCTCTCCCATACTTCTCCAACTACCCTGGTCATGTACTAATTGTGGCCATGTTGTCCCTGCAAACGTCTTAATGTCATCCGCCCACCTAACTTTCTGCCGCCCCCTGCTACGCTTCCCTTCCCTTGGAATCCAGTCCGTAACTCTTAGTGACCATCGGTTATCTTCCCTCCTCATTACATGTCCGGCCCATGCCCATTTCTTTTTCTTGATTTCAACTAAGATGTCGTTTACCCGCGTTCGTTGCCTCACCCAATCTGCTCTTTTCTTATCCCTTAACGTTACACCCATCATTCTTCTTTCCATAGCTCGTTGCGTCGTCCTCAATTTCAGCAGAACCCTTTTCGTAAGCCTCCAGGTTTCTGCCCCATATGTGAGTACTGGTAACACAGAGCTGTTGTACACTTTCCTTTTGAGGGATAGTGGCAACCTGCTGTTCATGATTTGAGAATGCCTGCCAAACGCACCCCAACCCATTCTTATTCTTCTGGTTATTTCAGTCTCATGATCCGGATCCGTGGTCACTACCTGCCCTAAGTAGATGTATTCCCTTACCACTTCCAGTGCTTCGCTACCTATCGTAAACTGCTGTTCTCTTCCGAGACTGTTAAACAATACTTTAGTTTTCTGCAGATTAATTTTCAGACCCACCCTTCTGCTTTGCCTCTCCAGGTCAGTTAGCATGCATTGCAATTGGTCTCCTGAGTTACTAAGCAAGGCAATATCATCAGCGAATCGCAAGTTGCTAAGGTATTCTCCATCAACTTTTATTCCCAATTCTTCCCATTCCAGGCCTCTGAATACCTCCTGTAAACATGCTGTGAATAGCATTGGAGATATCGTATCTCCCTGTCTGACGCCTTTCTTTATAGGGATTTTGTTGCTTTCTTTGTGGAGGACTACGGTGGCTGTGGAGCCGCTATAGATATCTTCCAGTATTTTTACATATGGCTCATCTACACCCTGATTCCGTAATGCCTCCATGACTGCTGAGGTTTCGACTGAATCAAACGCTTTCTCGTAATCAATGAAAGCTATATATAAGGGTTGGTTATATTCTGCACATTTCTCTATCACTTGATTGATAGTGTGAATATGCTCTATTGTTGAGTAGCCTTTACGGAATCCTGCCTGGTCCTTTGGTTGACAGAAGTCTAAGGTGTTCCTGATTCTATTTGCGATTACCTTAGTAAATACTTTGTAGGCAACGGACAGTAAGCTGATCGGTCTATAATTTTTCAAGTCTTTGGCGTCCCCTTTCTTATGGATTAGGATTATGTTAGCGTTCTTCCAAGATTCCGGTACCCTCGAGGTCATGAGGCATTGCATATACAGGGTGGCCAGTTTCTCTAGAACAATCTGACCACCATCCTTCAACAAATCTGCTGTTACCTGATCCTCCCCAGCTGCCTTCCCCCTTTGCATAGCTCCTAAGGCTTTCTTTACTTCTTCTGGCGTTACCTGTGGGATTTCGAATTCCTCTAGGCTATTCTCTCTTCCACTATCGTCGTGGGTGCCACTGGTACTGTATAAATCTCTATAGAACTCCTCAGCCACTTGAACTATCTCATCCATATTAGTAACGATATTGCCGGCTTTGTCTCTTAACGCACACATCTGATTCTTGCCTATTCCTAGTTTCTTCTTCACTGTTTTTAGGCTTCCTCCGTTCCTGAGAGCCTGTTCAATTCTATCCATATTATAGTTCCTGATGTCCGCTGTCTTACGCTTGTTGATTAACCTAGAAAGTTCTGCCAGTTCTATTCTAGCTGTAGGATTAGAGGCTTTCATACATTGGCGTTTCTTGATCAGATCTTTCGTCTCCTGCGATAGCTTACTGGTTTCCTGTCTAACGGCGTTACCACCGACTTCTATTGCGCACTCCTTAACCCTTTCGCTGTCACGGACGTACCGGTACGTTATCGCGCTTCCCCCCCACAGTGTCACTGACGTACCGGTACGTTCTCTATCACGCGTTCAAAATTTCGCGCCTGAGCGCAAAGCTGGCGCTCCCGGACTTGGCCACGCCATCTGTTGGCTCTTCCTACAAGTTCGTATTTTCGCCCCGACCTGTGTTAATACATGTATTGAAGAGTACGGTGCGACTGCCACGCCCCCCCTCTCTTTTTGCTGAGTGGCGCGGTGGCTCCGCGTTCGCTAGATCATGCGTCGCGCGCGTGTGGTTATGGGTTCAAGGGTTGTTCTGCCATCTCCGCCGGTTTAAAGGTTTTTATTTTTCTTCTGTTGGTGCGTCTGCTACGGCGCGTCAAGTTAAGGCGCACGCGTCGCCGTTGCCTCTCCGAAAAGAGTGACTCGATTGCTGCTTTCGCTCTCTCGCCGCACCCTCGCTTCCAACTTGCAGCAGTAAACGTAAAGCCCTTCGAACTTTGTTTTAGCCTTTTTCCATCTCCCTCTTCTTGATAACGCAACGTCCCATTTATCTCCGTTGCGCGGGCGACTGAAAGCGCATCCTCCCTGAGCGCGGTTACTTTCAGATAGCTGAGCGGCTCGAGACCTTCGTCTGTTCATTGGAGCGGTGGCTCTTACGATTCAGAATACGAGCTGAGCTCGGATTTGGACTCGGACAGCGTCTAACGCGACGAAGAGATGAGTTCCGCATGTTGAACGGATGTTATAGTCAGGCTGATGATGATGATGATGTTTACTAATAACAGCTGCAGGACATTGAAATGTGCATATTGCATTGACTATGTTATTTGTATACCAATCATAATCAAAAATAGATTGCTATGTTCATTCCCTGTTATGCTCGTTCCCTGAAACCAAGCCGACACTGGGGGTGCGTCACGGCCAGAAAGGTCCGACAGCGAAAGGGTTAATGATGCCCATGAGATTGTCGTTCATTGCTTCAACACTAAGGTCCTCTTCCTGAGTTAAAGCCGAATACCTGTTCTGTAGTTTGATCCAGAATTCCTCTAGTTTCCCTCTTACCGCTAACTCATTGATTGGCTTCTTGTGTACCAGTTTCTTTCATTCCCTCCTCAAGTCTAGGCCAATTCGAGTTCTTACCATCCTGTGGTCACTGCAGCGTACCTTGCCGAGCACGTCTACATCTTGAATGATGCCAGGGTTCGCGCAGAGTATGAAGTCGATTTCATTTCTAGTCTCACCATTCGGGCTCCTCCACGTCCACTTTCGACTAACCCGCTTGCGGAAAAAGGTATTCATTATCCGCATATTATTCTGTTCTGCAAACTCTACTAATAATTCTCCTCTGCTATTCCTAGAGCCTATGCCATATTCCCCCACTGACTTGTCTCCAGCCTGCTTCTTGCCTACCCTGGCATTGAAGTCGCCCATCAGTATAGTGTATTTTGTTTTGACTTTACCCATCGCCGATTCTACGTCTTCATAAAAGCTTTCGACTTCCTGGTCATCATGACTAGATGTAGGAGCGTAGACCTGTACAACCTTCATTTTGTACCTCTTATTAAGTTTCACAACAAGACATGCCACCCTCTCGTTAATGCTATAGAATTCCTGTATGTTACCAGCTATTTCCTTATTAATCAGGAATCCGACTCCTAGTTCTCGTCTCTCCGCTAAGCCCCGGTAACACAGTACATGCCCGCTTTTTAGCACTGTATATGCTTCTTTTGTCCTCCTAACCTCACTGAGCCCTATTATATCCCATTTACTACCCTCTAATTCCTCCAATAACACTGCTAGACTCGCCTCACTAGATAGCGTTCTAACGTTAAACGTTGCCAGGTTCAGATTCCAATGGCGGCCTGTCCGGAGCCAGGTATTCTTAGCACCCTCTGCAGCGTCACAGATCTGACCGCCGCCGTGGTCAGTTGCTTCGCGGCTGCTGGGGACTGAGGGCCGGGGTTCGATTGTTGTATTCATACTATTATTATACTAATCCACAAAAAGGGAGATGTTAAAAAATAAAAAAATTATAGACCCATTAGTTTACTTTCAGTGTTATATAAAATATTCACCAATATAGTCTCCAATAGAATAAGGGCAACACTGGACTTCAGTCAACCAAGGGAGCAAGCTGGTTTCAGGAAGGGATACTGTACAATGGATCGTATCCATGTCATCAATCACGTAATAAAAAAAATCTGCAGAGTTCAATCAGCCTCTCTATATGGCTTTCATAGATTATAAAAAGGCATTTGATTCAATAGAGATACCAGCGCTCATAGAGGCATTACGTAATCAAGGAGTACAAGCCACTTACGTAAATATCTTGGGAAATATCTACAGAGATACCACTGCTACCTTAATTCTCCACAAGAAAAATAGGAATATACCTTTCAAGAACGGCGTCAGACAAGGAGACACAATCTCTTCAATGCTATTCACTGCATGCTTGGAAGAAGTATTCAAGCTATTAAACTGGGAAGGCTTAGGAGTAAGGATCAACGGCGAATATCTCGGCAACCTTCGATTTGCAGATGACATTGTCCTGTTCAGCAGCACTGGGGAGGAGTTACAACAAATGATTGAGGACCTTAACCGGGAGAGTGTATGAGTGGGGTTGAAGATTAATATGCAGAAGACCAAGACAATGATCAATAGCCAGGCAAGGGAACAAAGAGTTCACGATTGCCAGTCAGCCTGTAGAGTCTGTGAAGGAGTGTGTTTACCTAGGTCAATTACTCACAGGGGACTCTTATCGTGAGAGGGAAACTTACAGAAAAATAAAAATGGGTTGGAGCACATATGGCAGACATAGTCAGATCCTGACTGGAAGCTTACCATTATCATTGAAAAGAAAGGTGCACAATCAATGCATTCTACCGGTGCTAACGTATGGGGCAGAAACTTGGAGACTTACAAGATGCTCGAAAATTAGTAAAGGTCCGTGCAAAGAGCGATGGAATGAAGAATGTTAGGTGTAAGGTTAAAAGGCAGGAAGAGAGCAGCGTGGATCAGAGAGCAAGCAGGGATAGTCGATATTCTAATTGACATTAAGAGAAAGAAATGGAGCTGGGCAGGTCATGTAATGCGTAGGTTAGGTAACCGGTGGACCATTAGGGTTACAGAATGGGTGCCAAGAAAAGGGAAATGCTGTCGAGGACAGCAGAAGATTAGGTGGGGTGATGAAATTAAGAAATTCGCAGACTCTAGTTGGAATCGGTTAGTGCAGAACAGGGGTAATTGGAGATTGCAGGAAGAGACCTTCGTCCTGCAGGGGACAAGAGCAGGCTGATGGTGACAATGATGTCGCTACAACAAAATGCCATTTCATTGCAGCATAAAATTGAGCAGAAGTTTTCTTTAATAGCTTTTTGGGTTAATGTTGTTATGAAAGGCAATGGAATTTTTTTGCCCCCATAAATTACTTTTTTGGACCACTTAATTATGCAGAAACGTTTGCAGTCCATGCCTTGTCCAAAAAATTCAGTGAGCAGTTGTGCAGAACAGTTTCATCTGCAATAAACTTATGAATAAATTTCATCTGCCTCAACAACACATTTCAGTTCTGTGGGAACAAATTTTGCATTATGCAAATAATTTAAGTGACCCTACACGATTTATGTTGAGTTCTACTCTTTGCTGCATGATGTATACCTCCATGCACCAGACCAAAAATAGTTGTTGCAGGGGGAGAGTCTGCCCCTCCCACTAAAGTTATATTTCGAACCCAGCTCTGTTGATGGGGCCCACCATCATTTTGTAACAGTTGACTCCAGAAAATAAAAGCACTGTTCAGTAAGAACAGTCCTAATATTAAGGTTTATCCAGAAATCGATACAATACAAAGTCCTTTTGGTGTGGAGCTTCACTTTTGTAAAACCTCAATAGTGTTTAGAATGGAAACAGCGCAAAGTATTCCTTGTCTGAATAATTTGTACTTTTATTCTAAATCTTCCGAGTACCAGGTAGCCCAACACCAAACTCTCAATGGTGTGACATTTCTAGCCTCCATACCTCTTAACGCTTCCCTCCTCACACAAGATAAACTTCTTCCTCTGTCCCAAGAACAAATGTATTATTATTATTATTCGATGTGAAACAAGTAATTAATGGATAGAGAGAGAAATAAAGAAGGGAGCAGGTCGGTGACTGCCACCGAAAGGGGCACAATGCCTGCCTACTCTTCAGGAAAAAGGCTATAGAAACAGAAGTAGAATATAGGAAGAAGGGAAGTAAAGGAATGAAAGAACGAGATCACAGGTCACAAAGACTAAAATAAAGCAACGACAACGAATACAGTGCGGCATTAGGAACAGGAAAAAGAAAACGCAGGTCACACAAATAACAAAAGAATATGAAGGCGAATATGAATATGAATATTCACTTTAAATTCATTATTCATGTCATGTGGACGTAATACAACACATGCATCAGCATTAACTATCACAATTGAATGGTTAAAAGGCAGTGCAACATATATGAAAAAAAAAATGAGGGACAGGAGACTCAAGCGCTTGTGTTTCTGTCACTTTAGTGCTGCTCACGGTTGTAGAGTCCTATGAACTCACCACCATCTCACCCCATCATCTCAACATGTGTCAGCATCTCCTGCTTTGTGTCGCAACGATTCGTGCAACGCTTTGCATAACGTAGATGTCATCTACACTCTAGTGTGTCAAATTTTTTAGTTACTTCGGATCTTATGTTTTACCAGTTAGTGCATTTTTTCTAAAATGTGTGAACAAGGTTCTACTGCACTTTATCATCCTTGACATCAAACTGACTCTCCACCACTGTAGTTCTGGCACGAAATTCTTAAAGGGGAAGTTTACCTTGATTTTGGTCTGTAACATCAACATTTTTCTGCCAAATTAGTGACAATAAGGTTTTAAAACAATATTGTATCCACCTAAACTGACTTAGTGTTGCTTTGTTCTAAGCTTCAGTAAGGCATAGCATGAATTGATAGGCCTTTCATTTCTGCTTTTTTCTGTCCCACATTATTTTGCAGAGGATATCGGTGTTTGAGCCATACCCAATGCGAGATGCAGTGCAGCACTTCTGTGAAAAACACCTAGACAAGATCAAAGCATACATGCAGATAATTTTCGTCAAGCTCCCACTGCCATCTAAGTGCACCATCGAAGGTCAGTGCCTGATTTATTACTGTCATGCAGATTTCTTCAAGCTTTAAGGTCAAACTGCCAGAGGAAATATAACGTGCCACACTGTTGCATTGTCGTCATGAGTCTACAGCACAAAATGTAGACACAAATTGGTAGGACCTAACTCAAGTGCTTGTCTTGTGACCTATGTCGTTGCGTCGGTGGTTTGCCGCTGTAAAGCTATGAAAATGTCATGCCAACAAGGTCAGAATTCCATCAGTATTATCATTGATTCAAACATGTCATACATATTGTAGTGAGAAAGAGCGAGTAAGCTTGTCCTGATCAAAAACCTTTTTAACACACAACTGTAAATAAATTGCCAGATACTAGTACATATATATATCAGTATGTCTAGTTGCCTCTATGTCATCACTGCTGGACCTTAGTGCACCACTTCACAAGTTATTGACAAAGAGAGAATTTCCCTTGGTGACCACAAAGACCCAGCTAAAGAAACTCTTACTCTCTCTTTTTGCCTGGACAGAAAGGCGTGCCAAGAAGCATGCCATTCTGCAGTTTGCCTGCCAGGGTAAAGGGGAGCACTGCCTGTATAACAAGAGCCTGTTTGTCATGAAAACCAAGAATCCACGCATATGGATCCACCTAATGTTCCTTGCACTGCAGGTAAGTGTGTCTGATTGAACTAGTTCAGAACCTTTGGGCCATGGCCATGTGTGTGACATTGAGGACATCTTGTGTGTGTCAGGGATCATAATAAATAAATGTAACACTTATATTTCAGCTCTTTATTGTTTTTGTCCAGAACCGGGATAACATAAAACTATTACAGTCTGTTTTTATTCCAATGTGCTTTCATTCCAAATCCACCATTAGCCCTTCATAATGCAAGGGCTAATACATGAATCTGTTTGTATTGATAACTGTGGCCATTACATGTGACTCAGCCGCTAACATACCAATGTCTTTGCATTTTGTAGTAATATGTGGTCTGCAGTTTACTGTGCTTAAAGGGACCCTGAACCACCCCTCAGGCTTGGTGAAAAAACACAACCTGCAGGTAGCATCTCAGCCAAATTTTGCAGTCGTGCACAGCGCGTGGATCTCACAAGCAGAGTGCGAAGTCACCTTTCTCTCAAACGCTCTCTTTTCAACAGAATCCTGACTTTTTTCTGGACACTTTATTTTGTAATAGTACGGCAGATTCTTATATGCAGCTGCTGTTGGCCTATAGCTAACGTCAACCAAGAATAATGTTTGGATCAGTGTGCTTCTTCCTACCGTTACTGTGTATTTATTAATGCAGTTTGATAAACAGGCCGAGGTAAGCGAAAATGGGCTTTTGAATTTCGAGAATAATTATCAGGGTGTCTACCAACTGGGAAAACCGGGAATTCTGAGGGAAAACTCAGGGAATTTGTGCTTCTATCAGGGAAGTTTAGCTGTAATTTTATTGAAAGGGTCGAAAGTCGAGGTAATGCTGGCTGAAATAACAGACAGGAATCATAATGGATCATCTTTGACGCCCTGCCGTCGGCTGGAGGAGTTGCCAATGTACAGTCGACGACCAACTTTCCGTATTCGCTATAATTTGGACTGTTTCGCGGCACCACCGCGTGCCCCATAAAGTCAATGTATCAGAACGTCTGAAATTTCGGACGTAAGAACTCTTCTCCATCCGATTTTCTGGAGGTTTTGCCGTGACCGCATGTCCGAAACGGCATTAATCAAAGCCACCACTGCTGCCATTTTGATTACCTTGCCGCCTCAAACCGGCGCTCTTGCACGCAGATCTGCTGGCAGCCGTAGCCACCACGGCGGCAGCGCTAGGCCTAGTTGCTTCGACGTTCGCTATGAAGCTTCTCGCCATTGGATGCCGTGTTTTTTATTGAAATAATTCGCTGCTGTCAGCAATGGCACGGACTCCGCCTTTGTGGTCCTCGCGATTGGCTTAGAAGCTTGGAAAGCATGATGCGTTGCATAATGCCGGTTCCTGAAAGTCATCTTCGCCTCCGTACACAAAGTTACTTGGTGAAGCATACGCAAAAGCTTTCCTAGGTATACTTTGTGGTGCAAAATACATTTCTTGAAAAGGGACAGAAGAAAGGAAGGCAGTGAAGCGCTTCACTGTCTTCCTTTCTTCTGTCCCTTTTCAAGAAATTTATTTTGCGCCACAAAGTATACCTAGGAAATCTAAGCACCAACTTGCCAAGAAGAAGTCCTTTTGGCATACGCAAAAGTACTGCAGTGCAGCATAACAAGCATGCGAAGGGGCTATTGCCATGGTGCACAGTGTGTATTCCTTAATTACACACGCGTGCACCCGGTATTTCCTGTCACAGTATGAGCACCGATATGCCTAATACGTGTACCGGCAGGCCTTCAGAACGTTTTCGAATGTGCCTGTGGCTGTTTGAGTCCTTAAGGGCAGTAAATGACATGCATTTATTTTTTCCAGCTGGCCGATTTTTCTGATGTTTTCGTGGCCTCTAGGGAGTTTAAAAATATCGGACGTGGACTGTGCAACTGACCAAGAAGATGTTTCAAATGGTCCATGGGGCGAACGAGTGGTGGAAAGAGGAGAACAGAAAGGACCTACGAATTGAGGAATGAACGGGAAAGGAAGCGTGCTGCCGCCGTTTTTAAGGAGCTTGAGCTCAAAAAACCAAGTGTTGGCTGATGCCGAGATGCAGGTGTCCCTCATCCAAACCAAATAACTTCTTTAAAGCAGTGAAACGCAACACTGAGGCGTCGTGCGCAGGCTGAGAGTATATCAGGGCAGTTGAAGTTGACTTACGAGCTGTTGAGAGAAAATCTCAATTGTGACAATGTTCGGGCCTCATACCATTGAGCTTGCTATCAGTTGATAGAAATAGCTCATATTTGAAAATATCCTTCTGTATGCATCTCCTTTTCATTCGTATTTGAGAATGTTCGACTCGATTTGCAATTTTTTTCGAAGACATCTTATGTGCTGTGCATTTTTCTAACCTCTCCCTTCTCTTCTCTTTTTGAATAACATAAACACTACTCCTTAGTATTCAAATTGGACTAAGTCGTGTTAAAAAATATTTTTCATGTGCTTACTGGAGAGTAACAGCATCAGGCAATATGGTTTCAGCCCGTCTTGACATAAAACATAGTTCTGCATCACTCAGGGAATTTTGCCAGGCAACTCAGGGGAAACCTGGAAAACTCGGGGAATTTGGAAATGTCAACTTGGTAGACACCCTGATTGTGTATTTCTGGGAGAAACCAACTATCATCTGGTCACGCTCGTGTGCGGCCGCCTACGTAGGTATTAAACTTTGGCTGCTCTGCTTATAGGTGTCATAGCCATTGGGTCTCGCCATTTTTGACTAGTTTTCAACAGTCAACTAACCTCGAACTACATGAACCTTAAGGTCAGACAACACGTATGCTTGCCACTGCGCGCTCACTCCTGGCCGTTCCTGGTTAGACGCCTTGACAGACTTCGCTTCGTAATCAGCCATTGGTAGCGCTTCAAAATGCACAAGTTGAATGTGGCTACTATCCGTCAGTCAAGCTGGTGCAGGACAAAGCCAGTCCACACCACGTAGCACGGCCAGACTGGAGCATATGAGTGCACGCGCACACTCAAGCCCAGTCGTGCGGAAAGCAAACACTGCAATTGCATGTACTAGCTGCAGTCTGCTATGTAGTGTAGATACCACGACTGCCATGGGCTGCCATGGTGAGTCTAGTGGCTGAGCGCACTGCTACAGTGAACTAAAACTGTAGCACTGCGACTCGTTAAGGACAACCGCGTTCGGTGTGTCGTAGGCACCAAAATTAGAAATAGTGGCATCTACATGAACATCCAAAATCAGATTTGGACTGTGCGGCACGGTGATGTTCAGTAGGCGGAGTGTTGTAAGCACACCTTGCTCCGCCATAGCCTTCCCAGTGCATATCATTGAAGAAGGAGCAGAAGCACTGTGAACGGTGTGTTTTATTGCCAATAAGCTTGCTTCTGCTGAACGCATTGAAGAACTTGTTGCGCCAAAGTATTTATGAAATAGTCTAACTTCAAATGCATTTCTCAATTTTGATAAAAGCTGGTTCAGGTAAATAGTGTAGTTATGTGCTGATAGAATTGAATGTAAGCCTATAAAGACTAGACATAGTGTTACGTTGCATTACTGGGATCGATACCCAGTACCTCCAGCAATTTAGAATAAAAACAGACTGGAATAGTAATTCAACATTATCTCTGCCTAGCTTGCTTGTAGTTTTATGGTTTCTAGCAGATTTTGAGCTTTAATTAAGTTGCGTATAGTATGCTTCACCGTGTAATAAGGAAGCATGAAGCTGAATTCATCTTGGTATTGGTATTTCTATCTGCGTCTTTCCACATTTTGATTATGATGTGTTAGTTGCTGCTGTAAATAGACATGCTTGTAGCTTGCAACTCGTTGCTGCTTTTGTTTGGCTTTTGTCCATTATATACACTATTTCCTTTCCTCCACCTACTCTTTCTTGTGTCAAGAGTAGACATGTTACATTTTCAGGCATTGTGCTATCCTTGTTTTACTGCCTAGTATACTCGTAAGCCTTCTTTTTTCTCCTTTTTCTTTTTCTTGGTGCCTACTTTGAACTCCTGCTACCTAGGCTCGTTCTACAAGTGCCCTGAGTACGCGTGAGTCATCTGTAAGCAGCCTGAAAAATTGCTGGGACACACTGAAGTACGATAACAAGTCATTCCTAGCCTTGGTGACCTCATCATTCCCATCTGCAAAGGTAACTTCTTCATTCTTTGCTCTGCTCTGCTCTGCTCTGCTCTGCTCAGTGGCTATGGTATTGGGCTGCTGAGCACGAGGTCGCGGGATTGAATCTCGGCCACGGCGGCTGCATTTCGATGGGGGTGAAATGCAAAAACACCCATGTACTTAGATTTAAGTGCACGTTAAAGAACCCCAGGTGGTCAAAATTTCCGGAGTCCCCCACTACGATGCGCCTCATAATCAGAAAGTGGTTTTGGCAGGTAAAACCCCATAATTTAATTTGAATTTATTTACTCATGACAACAGCAGAAGTATTACTGCATCATTGAACAGAAAACGAAAACTGTGGCAATCCAGTTTGGCCTGTGACCTTGCCCGACACTTTCTTGCCTTCTTAGGCCTGTCTTCTAGCACAAGTTCTCTGGTTAATTTTCTAAGACGAATGAGAGGCATGCTAGATTGAGATCACGGTAGCAGGGTGCTTGCATAACATTGATGGGGGCTTTATAAAAGTGTTCACCTTCTCTCGCATTTCAGTTCACAATCATTTGTTACCTTTGTTATGACACGAAATATTTGTAGGTCTGATTTTAATATGAATACAGTAAAACCTCATTAAACCGTACCCGCTTAAACAGTAGTTTCATATTAAAGGTAGTAAAGTCAACTCGTTTACTCAGCGGCCATTGAACATAATGTGTTTTGTATCTGCATAAACCATACCAGCTTATTGTGTACGTATTGGTTAACACATAGTGCTTCCACTTTTCGTCGTGCAAACACGGCAGTGCGTCGTCTCCATCGGGCAGCCTGGCAGAACAACAAGCCTCAGAGATTGGAACAACGGCCTCCAAGCGCCCTGTGCGTTTGCGCGTGAAGCCACATCAACATCAACACCATTTTGGTGCCATGCCAGAGAGTGTTGGGGCATCGTGCAATCAAGGACTCGCATCATGCCGAAGCTCGGATAAAAAAAGACGCCAGGTGTTCATCATAGAAGAAAAATTAGCTATTGTTCGTGCTATCGAACATAACATGAAGAAGTTGGTGCTGGCACACAACAGGGATCTACTGTTGACTACGGTGTGTGGCATTTGGAATGCGAAGAAGTTGCTCAGCAGCGCTGCTGCGACTGCGAAAAGACGTCGGCTACAAGGTTCGACTTTTCACCGTTGCCTCTGTTGTTGGCGAAGTGTCGACTAGTGACCGTGATGAGGCCAACACGGAAAGCGACAGCATGGGCGGTTCAGGCCCAACAGTGGCAGAAGCTGTGCGTTACGTCAGCTTCATGAATGCAATCGTTGTGAGGAGTATAGCACCCCGCAATGAAAAAGGTGCCCCGTGACTTTTGCAGCGTTACTGCGCGCTTGCACGGACAATATGCAATGTAAAACAAGGAATCTGCCATGCGAGTGTTTGCCGAGAAGAGAGAGCTGGCTGAAAAACTGGCTCACTGCTTTGAGTTTGAGGACGCTGTCCTCGCTGCTAAGTTGCCGCGGCATGAAACAAAAATAAAGCTTTGGTGCACAAAGGGAATAAATACTGCATGTTTTTGCCCTTTCATCGCACTCTCTCTGAGTTCCGTTTCTGACAGGTAAGTGGGCGATCTCATGCTATTTCGGTTAAGCACTATTACTGTTTATTACATACTTTTTCTGACATCCGCCCAAGTACGGTTTAATGAGGTTTCACTGTGCCACCATTAATGCTAGCATGTGACAAATTGTCAAAGATGCTCTCATAGGCTTATTAGTAAACAAAACAAAAGGTCTTAGTTTCGCCCGAAAGGCAAAGCATCAATACAATACAATGGCAAATTAGTAGACAACTATACGAAGTAAGGATGGTAGTTTTATTGGCTGTGTAAACTTCTAAAGATAGGCATACTAACTAAATTAACAACCATAGGGTCATGCACGCACAAGCAAACATGAACACATCTCCTCACCGCGAAAACTTGCTGTCACAACGCTGGAGTGAGGAAGCGCGGCAGCAGCATTGAACGAACTGACTTGTGCTGCCTCTTGCATCAACACAAACTAAGCCATGAAAACGGCGTACGGCAGACTCTGTCCTTGTCACAGATAGCTTTCAAGATAGTGCGGCTTGGGTGGGGCACGCACGACTGCACCAGCATCCGCTGGAGTGGGACGCTCCTCCTCCCTCTGTAGCCGTGTGCGCAATAGAAGATGGTGCGCTTCCGCCCCGCTTTTCTCCCTTGTGTGCGTGAGATTGAGCCACCATCGCCGGCTTGCCCCCACACACTTGCACATACAGCGTATGGCACATGGTGACAATTTTATCACCCTTGGACTCATGGCAATGGCGATGGCAAAAATGTACTTGGAGTGTCCATATAATTGCTCTCGCAATAAAAGAATGAGAAGCCACAGTGCATTTTTACATGACTGGCCAACTACAGTGGACGTTGCATGTAGTGCACCAGGCCTGATCAGGCATAATTATAAAACACCAGGAACATCGGAGTAAAGACAACAACAAAATCTACATCAATGAGAAGCATCGCCAATCCCCTTTAATTAGAACGGGGCTTACCTACAAATTTAATGTATTGTGTAGTGTGCATGGCCACTGTGTAGGATCAGTCGCACATGAAATGCCAACATGCTTATAGGTGACCACCTGCATTTTTAGCCATAAATGGAGCAAATGACATGAATTTGTTTGTGTTAACAACTGCTGTGGCCTCAGTATGTGACTCAGCTGCTAACATACTAGCATACTTACTTTGCATTGTATAGCAATATTTATATGGACTGCAGTTTACTATGCATAATATTGCACCTATGTGCTGATATTGAATTTAACCCTTTAAAAATGAGACATATTGTTATGTTGCATTACTGGGATTGATACCAAGCACCTCCACTAATTTGTTATGTTGTGGAAATCAAGAAATCAGATGCAGAGATGTACTTTCAAGTTGTTCACTAGCAAGGCAACGATACACAAACAAGCCGAGTCTGATCCCACCTCAACATGTCAAATTGTTGTCTTTTCTCTTTAGCGCTACTCTTGGTTGTGCTGTAACAATATAAATACTCTCAAAGAATGTTTATTTTCTGTCTAAATGTGCAAAACACATCAAGAATAAGTATAACCGATGAAAAGAAAAAGTATCTTGTGGAAGCTTTTTCAGCAATAGGTAGGAAACACCAGGCTGAAAACTGGTAGTGGGCTTCACCCCAAGCCACCTGTGGCTTCGTTTGGAATCTGTATAGACAGCTCTTGTCACATGTGAACCATTTGCTTTACCTCGCATTTGTAGTACCACTGCAGCCGGAGATCTTGCATCGAGCTGTCTCCTATGACTGTGCTTTAAAAAAAAAAGTCACGTGCCAAACTTTTTCGTCATCCTGTGGACCTGTTCTAAACGAACAAATGATGCTTGCTACCTGTTGTTCGGTGTTGGCTGAAGACATTTAGCCAGAAACATTTTACTCAATACCGAATCTCAGCAAGAAAAAAGTTTTTGGTTGGTACATTTCCTGTAGGCAACACTCATCCATAGAGAGTTTATGAAAAGACAATAGAAGGAAGATATAGAAGGCACTTCAATGTTTCACCACAGCAAGAATCATGCAGCAGTGAAACAATTGGAGTTCCTTATATACTCTTGACTTTGCTAATTTTATATCAGTTATTTTTTACTGTGTCTAAAAGGTGAAGAAGGTATCGATTTTTCCCTGCGCAAAGAAAAAAGAAAATTGCTTTCTAAATTGAATCATTGGGATAGTCGTTGCTTTCTACCAGAGGAGGTCACTAAAGTTTAAGTTTAATTCATCACCAGATATGTTAAAAGCGGTGGCACAAGCTCAAATGAGAATGGAAGTGCTGTAGAGCCGGTAGCCACCACACAATTTTATGAAGGGCACTTTAATGTCATCGTGTAATACTGACAGCATAAGAGGTCAAGTTGAGGTGGTTGTTGCCAGAATCAAACCAATTGTGTACGAAATTGACATCAGGGATGTGAACAGAAATGCTGATATACTATAAAGTTAAGCCAGTAACAGATGCATACAGTGAAAATTTTGCCTGTGCAATCTGACAGGCATAGGCCTTCTGGGTGCAGTAGTACTCATTACAACAAATAAGTATGAAACCTGCAGCTGAGTGCTACTCAATTTAAAATTGCACTTCTTTTGGCAAAACTACTTCCATCTTGCGGAAGCAGTTCCATCCGAGGTATGCTGTGCATGTAGGCCTTGCAAGGTCATTTTTATGCTGGAAAGCTGCAAGTGCAGGCAGAGACCATGGTAACAAAATGTTTAATTCAAACCTTGGATAATTTGAACCAGTGTTTGCATGTTGAGAGGTGTAGCTAACAAACTGTCCTTAACAGCTTGTTTTCATCGTTACCCGCAGTCAGTGCTGGGCAGTATCGAAGATACATGTATCTTAGATACTATCTTATATACTTCTTGGGTATCTTGTATCTGTACCATGATACGTCTGGCAAGATGTGTATCAGTATCTGTATTTTCGATAAATGAAAGAATGTATCTTGTATATTAAGATGCAAGATACTGGCTATCGCAACATCACCGTGCGAAACTATAAATGTTGGCTGAACCCTGCTTCTGAAGCAGACACTGCTGCCACTAAGCCCCCTGAATGAAACTGATGATGGTGACCTGCTAGCTGGTCAGCATGCAGAGCAGCGATTACTATCAATTACAAAAGCTACAAGCAATAACCGATGACAGCATACTGCATAAAAAGCTATCATGTTGAGCAGCTAAAGCAACCCCAATAAATAGTTTCCAAATGAAAATACCATACTTTGAGCAAGTAAGACAAAAAACGTGGAGCACGCTTAAGCTTTGCCTTTAAGAGTGGAATGCGAGAGCATTCAAGGATCCCTGACTGCTTCTCACACTTCCTAGCAACTGCAGCTTTCGTAAACGTAATGTTTACCAGGAAACACTGGTGCCAAACACTATGCACGAAAGCAAGCTTTCTGGTAGAAACACAGCCTTTTGCATGGGCCGATCCTGGAGTTAGTGCGTAGCCACGCCAACAAAATTGCATCATTTTCAGGTATCTGTTATTGTTTCGCACGTTCAATATTTAAGACTGAGAAGATTTAACATAAAAGGCATGCGCTGTCAGTTTTGTTTCATGACATTTATTTGTGGGCTGTCATTCTCAAAATTTCAAGGAATAACTTTGTCGAGAATGTAAGACAAGGTATGAGCAACTTTAGTGATAGAATGGTGTGGCAATATAACGCACATATACTGCATGTCGTATAGCAAGGCGTGGCATGTACATATATTGTATTTACTTGAATGTGGACTGGCCCTGATTCTAAGCCGACCCCCGAAAGTCTGAAGCTAGAAACAACAAAATACTTACCTCGAATGTAGGCCGAACAAAAAATAAGAACAGCGTTCACAAAATGAAAACAGCATTTTTTTTTTTTTGTTTACACATACTGCAGCATCGGTGAGGCTATTGCAGGAGTGGGCAGTGAGGGAGTGAAGAAAAAAAATGAAAGCGAGAAAACAAAATACAGGCACAAAAAAATATGAATATCAAGTAAATGCAATGGTTTTCAAAAATTCTTGCATAGGTAAAGAGCGGATGCTTCCAGGTAGTGAATTTCAGAGTTAATAATAATAATAATAATAATAATAATAATAATAATGTTTATTTCCCATCAAGCAAGATGGAGGAGGCTGCAGGTAAAAGCTGCACGAACGAACGGCAGCTTGACAGGAGCCCGCAGCCCCCTCTACAAGGCGGCAGTAAAAGGGTTACAGAAAAGAACATCGAAAAACATACATAGGCACCGAAATGGACACTGGAAATGAACACAAAAATTATTCAATGAGAAAGATTAACTACCTTATACATAGTGTTGTCGTATTGCAGCATTAGTTACTTTTAAAATATCAGTGGTAGTTTTGGTGTAATTATTCAGGAGAGTGGGCAGGGTGAAGGACAGTTTTTCTGTAGAGTAGTTAGCCCGAGGGGTTATAACATTCCATTTTCAGTTCAATGGCCAATGGAAAGAAGCTGTGCTTGAACATCTCCGTTCGGCAAAAGAAAGGGATGAGGTTGAGATTATGAGAACTCCTAGTGATAGAAGGTGGACTAAAGTTCAAATAATTATTTAGTGTAGTGTAACAAGGCGCTCAGAATGAACCAGCGTGTGTGAAAATTTCATGCATTCTAAGCGGCGGCGAGATGAAAGAACTGTAAGACCTGTAGCTGTATAATGAGAAGGGGGAAAATCTCGGCTATAGTTGCGAAAAATGAAGCGCACAGATTTCTTTTGGACTGATTCTAATTTTTTAATGTCGGATTTATTATGAGGATTCCATATGATGCAGCCGTAATCAAGAATGGGGCGGATAAGTGTTTTATACATCAGCAGTTTATTATCCTTTAGAGCCTTACGCAATGAACGATGGAGGTAACCGAGATGTCTAAAAGCTTTGTTACATATGATATCAATGTGTTTCGACCATGACCTGTCATGAGAGAAATGAAGACCAAGGTATTTAAATTCGGTTACTCTTTTTAACTCTTGACCATGGAAAGTGTATCTGAAAAGTGATGGAGATGGGCGTCTGGAAAAGGACATGGAAACAGCTTTAGAAAAATTAATGTTCATTTGCCATTCCTTGCACCACCTACAAAATTTTGCAGATTAGTCTTTAAGTAAATCATGATACCTTGGTGGGTTAACATTATGATAGAGGTCGCAATCATCAGCGTAAAGATGAATATTAACGGACACGCAATGCGGCAAGTCATTAATATATAATAAGGAAAGAAGCGGGCCTAAAACGGAACCTTGTGGGACGCTGGATGAAACACTGACAGGAGAGGAAATAGAACCGTTAAGGTGCACAGACTGAGAATGCTGGGTTAGGAAGCTATGTATCCAACCAACCAGAGAAGGGTTATTTAGAATGGAGTTAAGCTTGCAGAGGAGTTTTGGGTGTGGGACGGTGTCGAAAGCTTTGGATAAGTCAACAAAAATGCCATCAATCTGTCCGCCTAAATCTAATGACTGACAAATATTGTGCGTTAATTCGATTAGTTGGGTAGTAGTGCTATATCCGTGATAGAAACCGTGCTCGTACATCGACAGGATATTGTGGCTTTTAAGAAATTTAGTGATGTGTTTAAAAATTATTTGTTCGAGTAACTTGCATGAATGGGCAGTTAAGGAAATGGATCTGTAGTTCTGCAGAAGTTGAGCGTTAATGGATTTGTATATAGGAATGACCTTAGCAAGCTTCCAGGATTGGGGAACAGTGGTGGTGGATAATGATTTACAGAAGATAACGTAGAGGTATCTGCTTGTCCAAAGTGAATAGCGAACGAGGAAGGAATTGGGTATGTCATCTGGGCCACAGCTCTTTTTAGCATCTAAATGGTGGATCATGTTCAGAACATCTAAACTAGAGACGACGATGTCTTCAACAGGAGGGTATGAGTCACAGTTAAAAGGTGGAAGTGGAGTTATTGTGTGTGAACACAGAATGAAAATAGGTGTTAAAAGCGGAAGCAATCGTGAGTGAATCTGAAACTGCAATGTCATTAACAGTTAAACTGTTAGAAGTACTGTTACTTAGCACTATTGATTTGCAGAACATACAAGGGTGTGTTTTCATTAATTTTGGCAGAGTAACAGCATGGTATAAATTCTTGGCAGATGTCAATTTCTGGCAAAGTTTCTTCTTGGCATCATTGAACTCTGCAATTTTGACAGGATTACCATTTCTTTTAGACTTGCGCAATCTCGGAATACGACGCGATAAATACAGTAGTTCTCTTCTCATCCACAGTGAATTGATATTTTTCTTTTTTGTTTTCAAGGGAACAAACTGGTTAATACATGTTTCAACAATATGCTCAAAAAACCCTACAGCAACATCAACATCACTGTTCAAAGATAATTCTTGAAACTTCTCAAACGATTCGCTAAATGTGTCAGTAATTGCAGCATCATTGGACGGCTAAAATCACGAAAAGTACAGTACTGAATTCGCGGTTTGGGAACAATACAGCAAACTGAGAACAACAGTACGGCTTTGTGGTCAGAAATCTCATCAGTAACGCAGCACTGGAAGCCACTCTTGAAAAAACTTGAGCTAAGAAAAACTAAATGTAGGACAGCCGTTTCCCTGGTGTTCTCGTGGACAATCTGATTAAGACCGAGTGATAGGGAAAGGCGCAATAATTTTGTTGAGAAGGACATGTCGTAGTGGGTAATGGTGAGAGGGCCAGTGAATGTCTGGTGCATTAAAATCTCCCATAGGTATTATATTTGATGATTTCAAATCATTCAAGATGTTGCTAAGAAAACCGAACTGATCATCGCAAGAGCCGGGACGCCAGTAAAACACTCCAATTAGTGCGGATGACCTTTCCAAATGAATCTTGCACAAAAGCAGTTCAATTTCACGTGGAATTTCGAGAACTGAAAACTTCAGGTGGGATTGTATATAGAGGGCGACACCGCCGCCTCTACCATTTGGTCTGTCAACTCTTACCAACGTGTATCCATTTAATGCAACTTCAGAGTCGTATATGCCGTCATGTAGCCATGTTTCCGTAATGCCTATAATATGGGGGGGAATGAGCAGTTACTAGGGAGATGAAGTCGGAAAATTTATTGAGAAGGCTTCTTGCCTTAATATTTAATACACAGAGGTCATTGGTTTTGTGACGAAGTAGTCAAGACGGAGAGCCAGGTGGGACACTATTTAGTGGTGTGTTACGAGGTACTTTCTCTAATGTATTAGAAGCGCTGTTCCAGTTGTAGCGAACTTTATCGATAAATATATGGTCACACCGTATGCAGACCGTGCACCCATTGTTCCTAAACCTCTCAGACGCTAATCAAAGTTTTTTGCAGATATTCCGGACACGTAGTGAAAAATCTTCTGAAATACGGTAATCGGTTTCCTTAAGCTTGTGACCGCTTTTTAACACTGAAACTTTCTCCCAGTAGTCCAGAAGTTTCATAATCACGGGTCGCGGACGGTCACGTGAAGGCAATCCAAGACGATGGCATCTTTCTATTTGAGGACAGCTCATTTTAAGTTTATCTTCAAATCATTTTGCAATGTCTGTGGACAGGCATTCATTATCTTCATCGGAGGATTCTGGCAGACCGGGTAAGATTAAATTGTTCCTGCAAGCACGGTTTTCTAATTCATCATATTCAGTTGAAAGGCTGTAAATTTTGTTAGACGTGCGAGTTCACTGTTAAGACTGCCGCTTTCGACGGCAGGCTTACGTGACGAGGACTCCAGAGTGGCCAGATGCGATTTGATAGTCTCAAAATGTGTATTAACAGATTGTTGAAAGTTTTTAATTTCGATGATATCCTCAGCTAATCTTTTCTGTCCGTTCAAGAGCTCAGCGAGCATTTCAGACACCGATGGTTGATCGGCAGAACCTTGCGAAAGGCTCAGATTTTTTTGGGAGCGAGGACCAGGATTGCTTTCAACATCACCACTCTTTAAGTCTACTAACACAAACAGCGAGCTGCGAGTACAAAGAAATATAACCAAAGCATCTGCGATAATGGTATGGGCAAGGCAGCAGCAGTAAGAATCAATCATCAGAGTGAATACAGGGGGCATTCTGAAAGTAACATACCTGCGTAAGAAATAGGCTGCGGGTAAGCATGGTGCTCGTACTGCTGCCACCTTGCCCATTGAAGAAGGAAGAATTTGGCTGGGAATTTATAGGCAGAATCGTTGACATCATGTGACTGGGCTTGATTGTGGATGGATGGTTCAGTGTGCCAGCTATGCCCGAGTTGCGGGCACATGTGGTGGCGGGCGGATCAAGACAGTCATCCGTAAGGGAGATAGGACAGTTTGTACAGCAGCCAGCGGAATCACCCAGGGACGTTGACGATGGCGGTGAGTGCATGAGAGCTGTAATGTCAGGAGAGATGACCGCAGCACATTCGAAGTGGCAACAAGCGAGGAAGACGATCTGTGTAAGAAATAGGCAGCGGGTGAGCATAGTGCTCGTACTGCTGCCACCTTGCCCACTGAATATTGAATATGATTCATTATTGAATATAAGCATGCTGAGCTCATCCTACGTTGTCGTCGTTGCTGTGGTCTGGTAAATGCCATCCTTGTTGTGGCGCATGCAAAAAGCATCTCCCGTTGCCCCCTCCAGCGACAGACGTTTTTCTCATCGATGCTGAAGTCCTGCCCGGGTTCAACGTATGACGATGCCTATTCGGCTAGCACCACTTTTCGTATGAAAGTGGCATTATAGTGGCATCGCTTGTTTTATTCCATTACGATAATGCCATGCTGCACGCCAAATTGCCAATACAACGCAGGTCAAAATGACGACGTCGCTCGCGTACCGCAGTTGGCTACTGGCACGGCTAATAGTGGCTGTGATATGACTTTTCTAGATGGCGCTAGCTATGCACGATATTTATCAATTTCAATTAAAAATTGGTGCATTTTTTAAAATCCTCGAATCTAAGCCGACCAGAGTTTGGTCCCTAGAGAAAAAGACAATCGACCTAGATTTGAATAAGTATTGTACCTAAATATATACAAAAATTTTCGCTTGTGGACAACTCCATCGACGCCGACACTGGTGTCGGTGTTGCATTAAAAGCGCGTTAAATATTTTGCGATACTAACAGACATTTCATTGAAATATAGGTTTTATTTCCAAGCAAACATTTTTGTGCATATGCATTTGCTGCTACATTATGTAGATCTATAATAAGAAGTTAGTGAATGTATCGAAGTATTTCAAACTACAAATGGCAAGTATTGTGTCAAATGCAATAGTTGCGGTGATATTTGTATCTATATCTCAAATACTTGTTTCCAGAGTATCTTGTATTGCTACATGATACATTTGCAGAGTATCTTTGCCCAGCCCTGCCCACTGTGCTGCCTTTGTTGCTGTTTGCTACAAATAAACTCAGTCACAAACTCAAATTACACTACATGCTTATATTTTTGGCTTGGCCTTGAGCATCCTTTAGTGTTACTTTGACTGTGACTCGAACTTACTCTAAATACTGTTCACAAAAAGAAATTCAAACATTCCACCACTTTAGTTCTATAATCTGCGGTTAAACCTTGATATAACGAACTTTAATATAAAGAAATAATCAATATAACAAAGTATTTCACTGTTCAGAACTTGTCCACGAAACGTGTATTTATAACCTTAATATAACAAGGTGTATTTATACGCAGTTGCCTACCGTCTTGTGCCTGCGACTCTATACCACCTGGCGTCGGCCCGCTACCCTCACAGGTCAAATAGTTTTAATTACAAGCGGCTGCTTGTGAATGCACCTCTCAAATTGAGCATTCTGCAACTAAGAACTACTGCCGAAAAGGAGCAGCGTCATGTTCGACATAAAGTCTAAGTGCAATAAGGTCCTATTTCACTACGTGTGCTTTATGCTTTGGGTGGGATTGAAAGTGTGTATGGATGAGCCAAGAAGGATGCTGGCTTGATGAGCGCCAGCAAGAAGAAAGGGGGAGGGGAGCTCATGGAAACACAGTCAAGCGCATGCGAGGGGAGAGGGCTGGCTGATGCGTGCCTTATTTTCTAGCATGGCCTTAGCTGCACATGGCTGTTGGTGCGCCTGAGTGCATACACACACCATGTGCCCCTTTTTTAGAGGTAATCTGCCATGTGTGCTAAGAGTGGGTGTGCCGAGATGGTGTTGCATTGTTTGCTGTCTTCCTGTGTGTTTTGTGCTGGAGGTTGCATGATCCTGAATTTTGGAGATGCATTGAAGTGAGAGGTAGATGAAGCATTCGCACCCTGCTGCCAGTGCTTTTCATGATAGCGTTGTCCCACTGCGGGTGACATTATCAGTCACAGCGGTGGAGTAGACGCAGAAGCGTCGCTGGTTTCATGTAATTCTTACTGCTGACGTGAGGAAATACTTGACGTGGCATGAAGCTGTATCTTTCGTCACTGACTCTCAAATTAAACAAATTGAATTCTTTTTTCTAATTCAGATTTGCTTTTTTCTGTTGCTCGATAATTCTAAAAATCCTGCGGCTCCTTCTGCGCAAGAAACATTGATCGACCAATGTGCCTATTTACATAGAAGGTTGAAGTTCAATACAACAAAATTTCGCTATAATGAAGCAAATTGGTAATTTTACCAACTTCGTTATATAAAGTTTTAACTAAACTTGTGTAGACTAATAGATAATTTTAAATTAGGGTACCCAAATGGTTTGCATTCTGCTTGCATATGCAAGCCACTTGGCTCCAAACAAGTCCCAAGCAGTGCTTGAGTTCTTGTATAAGGAAGCAGATTCTATCTAGTGTAAACCTCTCTGATGTCAACTTAGCAGTGCCTTCTTGTAACAGCTTAGTGAGAAATACAATTTGTATGGGATGTAAGTATGTATCGAGTGCATATGAATCTGTCTGGCCTTGTTATCCAACTACAATGAACAAGGTGTTAATTAGAACAAAGAATACACTGACATTAGATAAGTCTTTACAGCCACTGGATTTACCACAGATTTCTGATTGGAAACCAGTGAAGAAGAGTCTTGTTCTGAACACTTTTTGGTAACTGCAATTTGACAGTTTTATTGCTTGCCTACATCTGCATTGCATGGCTTGCTTTGTGTTGTTTCCATGCATACAAAAGTTGTCAACAATTGCACGACTCTGTATCATGCAGGACCAAGACAACCTGATAGCTGAGCTGCGTAGTGAGCGCTTTTTCGATGTGTTCGAATACAATGGACCACTGACCCTGTGGGGCTGCTTCCTGTGCAACCACCCTGACCGAGCCCAAGGTTTCCTCCAGGAAGGTGGCGAGCCAGTTATTGAGGTGGGCAAGCCCAGCACAATCACTCACTTCAGAGACATGACATACCACATGTATCATCAACATTAATTGAAACAATGGGAGAAAGCTGATCAGAATGTGTGCAGTGAACAATGTGCAATTACTCTGTAGCCAGTTTGTAAGCATGATGGTCTCAAATGTACAGTACATAGTTAACAAAAAACACAATATTAATTGTTCCACAAAAGCTCATAACTTATATTTAAGAATCTGTCACTTGCTCTTTTACAGCAAAGCTGTTAGCCTATAGTTGGTTGGGATTTCTTGTGGCATCATCCTCTAGGAAAAAGAAACCATCAGCGATTAAAGCGAAAAGTGCATGCATTCTTTGGAGTCATGCATACAATGTACAGCACAGCATTCGCTTAAATAAAGAACAAGCACAAAACAAGCATTCAAACATATAATTGATGATAAGGTGCTACTGCTAACAATGTGAAGCACGTAGCACTTCGTACATACTTTTCCCTGTAATGATTACTGTTGTGCAAGTTTCCGTGGCGATGGCAGCTTGCGACGAGGGGAGTGACATCACTAGACTTTAATATATAAAAGAACCAGACTGGCAACTAATTTTTTTGTTGTTGCAGCACTGCAACGGGTAGGCAAAGCATAGTTAGGACTCCCAAGGGGTAGCGTGAATACAAGGAGCAGCAAAAAAAAATAAATAAACAGCAATATGACCAGCGGCAGCATGCTGCCGCTGGTCATATTGCTATGGAATTCCAGAACAGGGGAAGTCCACATGCCCACATTCTCCTGTGGCTGAATAATGCGCCGGAGGAGAAATTGAGCAATAAAGTCATTGCACACCCCCCCTCAGTAGCTGTAGTGGTGATCTTCAAAAGCTTTGCTGAACATCCACTTTTGCTGGGTGGGGATATGGCAGGTCAATTTTGTTTTGTTTTTTCACAATATTGGTCTACAAAATGTGCAGATTGCCAGGAGGACAATGATAGACAACATGATTAATGTCACTGCTGTAGCTCCTCTTTCCATTTTGTTAATTCCGTGACTACATTCTTATGTGTGTGATGTTACTTGCGATAGTGCATAGCAGTTAGGCTTAGCAGGCCTCTTAGTATTTCCGTGTTGCTCCCACTAGGGGCAACTGAAGGAGAAGAAGAGAAAATGGAAGTTATTTCGACACTGGAGGACGCGCTACTTCACACTTTCGGGTGCACACTTGTCGTACAGGGGACTGGTGAGTATGCAAACCCATGCTACTCTTGAATCTTGTTGTGCAAGGTGAGTTCTGCACTGTCATTAACTTCTCTTCTGGGGGAGGGGAGGCAAAGTCTCCAGGTAGCATCCAGAAACACACTATCCTTAGTGAAAAGTTGTGAAGTGATGATGATGACTTGCTCAGTCTTCTTTTTATGTTCAATTGTTTTTGTTCTTCCCAGATAGCCTCCTCATTATTTTTAAACTATAGCTTTAATTTACCCCATGTAGTGGTGAGTCAATGTTTGGAATGTTAAAAGGCAAAATAACCCGATTTTCCTAAAATGGCATCAGAGTTGAAGATCTTGCTTTGCCTAGTAAAGCAGCCGCCATGCACCGAGGTGGCTTACTGATAAGCTGTTAGGTATAGACCAGAATCTGTAGTCCTACTAGGTGGCACTCATCTTTTGCAAGGGCTGCAGGAATTGGCGGAATGAATGGCCATGATAGGCGCTAAGCTTGTTCTTATTGCATACTTCCAACCAGTGTTCTCTCGTCAGGGCTTTGTCATCAGCTGCCCCATCACAACCCTCCTGCCCCCTCAGCAACTGTGCTGACAAATGGTGACAGGAGTCAGGATTAAGTACGCTTTGCTCTAAATGCTGGCTCAAGAATAAAATATTTTGGTCTTTAGCGACAAATGGAGGCACATGTGTTTGGGTGGGATAAAATGGGGCAGAGCATTGAATTTAGCCAAAATAGCTTGAGGAATTTTACCATGGCATTTTTCTGACTATTTGTATAGTGTTTTGTTCTACATTAGCGTTATTGCCTAGTCATCAAAAAAACATAGTTATTTTATTGAAAACTGTCAAGGCTGCCTCCATTACCACTGTGTGCACTGGCAGAAAATCTTGCAATTTAGCTGCGTCTGCAGTTGACTTCTTTGATGAACTGAGAAGCAGTTATTTCGACAATGCTGCTAGAAATGCTGATTGCCCAGCAAAAAGTAACTAAACATATACTTCAGAAGGACTAACTGTCCGGCTAGTTGGTCTCACATGTTGACTGGAAAACTTAAAGCGTATAAATTACATAAAGACACTGTCCACACAGACTTTATCTGTTCGATGTATATTTCTGTAATTTATTTGCGCTTAGTTTTCCATTCGACACGTAACCAAAAAGATTGCTAAAACTCTAAAATAGGCAAACTTGTTAAGTTGGGGACTTTCTTGCCAAGTTAACACTGGATTTCAGGTAAACTTGTAATCGTACTGTGTGTGTGCATAGAAAACAGGCCACCTGTACTTTGTTTAGTCACAAGAGAGAAGAACACATTCAGTGTGATGCTGCAGTCAAGCATACTTGAAGCAAACAGCAAAACTTGTAGATTTATTTAATACAATCAATAGTCCTGCATAGTCAAACCCAAACTTAATTTAGAAGCTTTTGTTACCTGTTCAGATAAAGCATCTTAAGATTAAGTGTGCTCTTGTACTTGCTGTTTTATTCCCAGCTCGCAGGTTGCTAAACCCAAACGACAGATGGCATTAAATGTTCCTATTTTTACTTGGCTATTATTCAGAGAGCTCCAGGAATGACTTTCTTCAAATTACGCATTGAAAATATTATGCAATAAATTACGTTCAATTCAGAAAATGCAAATTGCTTTCTTTGGCCTCTATTGATAACGGCTTGCCTGTTCAAGCTCCTGCAGGTGTGCACAATCACATGGTTTTCCTCTGAAGATAAGCAAGGCAGAGCTTGGTGCTGGTTACCTGTTGCAGCTAGGCGTTCCTTACAAGGACTTCCTCCTACTCGCTGTTTCAGCGGTTTTCAACTAGTGTTCTCACGTTTTTTATCAAAGTTATTATCATACTATTGTTATTTTTCTCAGACAAAAGAATGCAAAAAGAAAGTAGCATCACCTCAAAATCCATGGATGGAACTACTGAAATCCATGTGCACACAAGAAAACCATTAAAAAAAAAAAAGAAAGGCAACTCTTCGATATCAAGCTGCACGCAAGATACAGCAAGCCTTGCAACTCCTTTTCTGCTCTGTCTAAAAAAGCTAAAATAAAATATTATGGAGGAAAAATAGTTAGGGTGTGGGAATATTCAAAATTTTTGAATAACAAATCAAATATTGTCTTATTCAATTGTCTTCAAATCAAATAATCACTATTCGTGAATGTGAATATTTTTTTGATGCATTTAAAATATTTTGAAACATCAACTGTGCCCACGTAAACATAAGATTGAAGCTAAAGGACACTAAATTTTCATTCTGCATGTATAGTATAGACATAAAACATGAGAACTTGCTCATTGGGACAGGCTATTTCACTTAGGTAGCCATACTTTACAGGCTATACAGCGATCATTCGCACTCTCTGAAGAGCCTGTGCATGTGAAAAAACGACTACTTTGCTCCTAATACTCCATTTGTGCTTGAATATAAACAAAGCTTCATAAAATACTGTGTAATGACAGAAACTTGCTAACCTTAAGAATGCTGCGATGTGAACATGTTTTATGTTAATTGTGATAACAGCTGTTCGTCATTCAAAAAGTATTCGAGATTCTATTTGGTTCGCTTCTGGCAATATTTGATTCGTATTCAATTCGGTACATAATACAATGTAAGTTGCTTGCTCTAGAGGTTTTTTTCACGGCAAAAACGCACAAACCGGATGTGCCTTTCCGTACAATAGTCAGTGAAAACAACTCTTGGCAGGTTTTGGTTAGCAGCTTTTTGCAAAAACAGTTGAAGCATTTAACTATTGACGGCCCTTATGGCATAAAGAATTCTTTCGATGTTGTTTCGTTTCTGGAAGACAACCATTCAGTAGCCGACATTTTTTCTGTGGACATCGAAGATCTTTACTATTCAATACCGCATGATGAGCTATTTCGCAGTGTGATGATGTGCATCGAAAAGAGTGGCGAGGTAGATTTTCGCAATGCGACCGGGTTGTCATCGGGAAATTTCATGTCCCTTCTTGAATTTTATCTAAGTGCAACTTTTATCCGGTTCGAAGATAACCTTTTTATCCAGAAGAATGGTGTGTGTATTGGTTCATGTGATGCGCCTGCTCTTTGTATTATTTTTGTATCCTTTGTCAACCGCGCTCTTAAGAGTGCCTTAAACAATGACTTGGTTCAAATATTTAGATATGTTGATGATTTCCTTGTTGTGATAAAACAGACTAACAATGAAAACTCAGTTACGGTAGCTGACATTTTAACTCTGTTCAATGACAATGGCAAAGGTTTAACTTTCACACATGAGCTATCTAGGGACGGTAAACTCCAGTTTTTAGATTTGCAGCTATCCTTACAAACAGGCCATGCCTGTTGGATATAGTCGCCACGTGCACGTAAGGAACTTTTACCTTACACGTCTGCGCACTCAAAGATTGTGAAATGCGCCATTGCTTTGATGTGTCTATAGTCATTGTTAATGAAATCTTGTCATCACTCTGCGAACCTGAGTTTCATTGCACAGTTAAATAGGCTGCAGGCTGCTGGTTACCCAAGTGTGGTGGTGACGTCAGTCTCGGAGGTATTGCTTCAGAATCTGAAAGGGAAGCGGCACAAAAGTAACTGTATTACACAAAAGAAGAGGCCTGAAGTTGTGCAGTATTGCCATAGAGTGGCTCACAATCTAAAGAATGTCGCCACTAGATACCAAATTCCGGTAGTGTTTTCTGCTCCTTAGAAACTGTCAATGTTGTGCAGCCGTATTTCTAAAACAAGTAAAAAACCAGATTGTGAAAAGAACCACGCCAAGTTTGTACATTGCAGCGTCGGTGTGGTATATAAGATTCCCTTGTCATGTGGCCAAGTGTATGTAGGGCAGTCGGGCCGCTGTGTTAACGAGCGCCTTAGAGAACATGAGCGATCCATACCAACAGGCACAGGTTCCCATTTGGCTCAGCATTGTAAAATATGCAAGTGCAAACCCATGTTTTGTGATACCACAATTTTGAAAAAGAGCCGTGACACCACCACCCGAGAGTTATCGGAAGCATTCTTCATTCAGTCATTGGGGCCACAGTGCATTAGTGTGCCTTCCTTAACCTTGTACAGCGCTGAATATGTTTTTTTGGATTCTGTCGCATGAGTGCGCTCTTGTGATTGGATGTTGGTGGCTCCACCACATGGTGCTCACTGCGCATGTTCGTCTAGTTTCAGCCGTCTATAAAGGAGTGACACAATAAAATGATGTCAGTTGAGAGTAGCGCCTTGTCCTGGTCGTCTTTCTTGTCTCTGTTGTTTTGCGCTAAACAAGATATTCATGGATTCGAACCAACTAGCCCGCCACCGCATTGTGCTGAACTCTACATGGTTTATACCAAATAACAACTTCATCTTACCAAAAGTTTGTCCTAATTATGGCAAAGACACTGCTCACTTTGCGTCCATCTCATTATGGAATACATTACCATTTGCAATTAAATACTCCAGAAAGCTTCCAGATTTAATTAAGCATTGACATTTTTTCTTTGTGCGATGCATATGTGTCATAATGCACCATTTAATTTCTTTTGTATCTGCTTTTCCTATGTACTTTTTGTTTAAATTCTTCTTCTGTCTTTCTGTCTTGCTTTTCTTTGCTTTTTCTTTGTTCATATACCAGGTTTTGCATAACATAGTTGCCGTCTATGTATTGTAGTGTATCTGTCTTCTTGTTTTTGCATATTTTCATCTCGTTATATTGTAGTATTTTGTAATTGCACTTTTCACTTGTCACTGTTGCTGTCTAATTTTATTTGTTTACTAGGTACTGGAGGTCCCAACTTAGTATTTGACTATGAGCCCTCCTCTTGTATATTTTGACCTGTAAAATATTTTGCAAAATAATAAAATTGATTGATTGATGGATTGAAAAGAAGATCTCACTAAGAATAACGAAGAAAATTTGTTGGCATTGCACTGTAGTCACAAGGCTGGTTTTGCAAAGAAAAGTGTCTCTTTTTTTTATTTTTTTTTCATACTCTCAGGACCCGAGAGTATTACAGAAAGGAGTATTCTAACAATAAATTGTTAATCGAAACTTTAAAGGCACAGGGTCTCCGATTGCAGCAACGGAGGGGGAAAGTGTTTCCAGTTACTGCTTGTTTGTAGTAAAAAAGAGGCGTGGCAAGTGTTAGTGCGGCATAACAAAGTTTTAACCTTGAGTTTATGATTGATCTGTGAGAATACATAATCTGGAGGGAGGAAAAGATCGTTTTTTAAGTGTTGAATTAGTGTGAAAAATTTTGTGATAGATATTTAAGCAGGAGCACTTGCGGCCTGACCAAAGTGTTGATAGACCTAAATTAGTTTTCATTGAAGAAACGCTGGTGTAGCCAGAGTAATTAGAGCACATATATGGCAGCGCGGTTCTGAACGGATTCAAGAGTGGTGATTTATTAAGAGCTGGATGGGTCCCAAATAGAGCAAGCATATTCTGATTTTGATACAACTATAGTTGCGTACAATTTAATCTTTAAATCAGAGGGGATGCATGAAAAATTTCGGCATAGAAATCCAAGCATGCGATTAGCGTTGTTAATTACGTGTCGATCGTGTATATTCCATGAGACGTTGTGAGTTACATGTACGCCAAGGTAACGGTAACTAGTAATGGAGGTTAAAGAGGAGTTATTAAGGGTACAGTGAAACCTCGTTAAACCGTAGTTGGCCGGAGCTCGGAAAAAGTACGTACTAAACAGTAGTACTGTTTAACCGAAATAGCATGAGCTCGCCCACTTACCTGTCGAAAACAGAACTCGGAGAGAGTGCGATGAAAGGGGAAAAAAACATGCAGTATTTATTCACTTCGCGCGACAAAAGTGTTATTTTCGTTTGATGCTGCGGCAGCCTAGCACGACGACAGCGGCCTCAAACTTACTGAAGCTGCGTGCCAGCTTTACAGCCAGCCCCCTCTTCTCGGCAAATACTCGCATGGCAGATTCCTCGGCGTTACATATTCTCTGTGCATGCGTGCAGTAGTGCTGCAGAAGTCCCAGGGCGCCTTTTTCATTGCCGGGTGCCGGAGTTCGGAATACTTTTCGTTTGGAATAGTTATGTTATTGCGCCCCTGTTCTCGTCGCGATGATTGCGTTCATGAGGCTGACGTAACACGCAGCTTCTGCTGCTGTCGGGCCTGAATCGCCCGTGCTGTCGCTTTCCGTGTCGTCCTCATCACTGTCGCTAGTCGACACTTCGGCAGTAACAGAGGCAACGATGGCGAAAAGTCGAACCTCGTAGCCGACATCTCTTCGTGGTCGCAGCAGCGCTGCCAAGCAACTTCTTCGCATTCCAAATGCCCCACACTGTAGTCAACAGCAGATTCCTGTTGCGTGCCAGCGCCGACTTCTTCATGTCATGTTCGATAGCACGGACGATGTGTAATTTTTCTTCTATGCTGAGCACTCGGCGTCTTTTTTATCCGAGCTTCAGCATGACGCGAGTCTTCGCTTGCACGACGCCACAACGCTCTTTGCACGGCCTCGAAATGATGCTGATGTTGCTTCATGCGCAAACGCACAGGGTGCTTGGAGGCCGTTGTTCTGATCTCTGAGGCTTGTTCTGCCGGGTCGCCCAATGGAGACGACGCACCGCCATGTTTGCGCGACGAAAAGTGGAAACGCTACGTTTTAACCGATGCGTACGCAATAAGCTGGTATGGTTTATGCGGATACAAAACACATTATGTTCAATGGCCGCTGAGTTGGGGATTTGACTTAACTGCTTTTAAAACGAAACTACTGTTTAAGCAGGTACGGTTTAACGAGGTTTTACTGTATAAGCAAAGTCGTCATAAGCTAGTTTGTGATGCATTACCCTCGTGACCTCACATTTTGAAGCATTAGCTTCATAAGCCACTTGTCGCATCAATTAGAAATAACGTCAACGTTGGATTGGATTGCAAAATAGAAACATCCTTTGGGTTATTAATTACACTATAAAGCACAATGATCATCAAAGAGTTTAATGCTAGAGTTAATACTGACAGGTAAATCATTAATATAAATAAGGAATAGTAATGAGCCCAAAATCGATCCTTGTGGTATACCTGAAGCAACAAGAACAGCAAGGGAGTCATAATCATTAGCGTAAACTTACTGTAAGCAGTTAGTCAGAAAGGATTGAAACCAGTCTAGGATATAAGGATCTATATTGAGCTTGCTCATATTTAGGAGGAGGAATTTGTGTGATACAGTGTCAAAGGCTTTAGCCTCATCTAAAAAGATGCAATCGGTTATCAAATTTTTATCAAAAGCTCCAAAAAAGATCGTTAGTAAAAGAGATTAACTGCATTTCACAAGAGATGTGCTTCCTGAAATGATATTGTCAAGGAGAAAAAAACATGTTTGATTCAAAGAAAGATACCAAGTTAGAAAAAATGATGTGTTTGAGAAGTTTACTGGGTACAATGGTTAAAGATATTGGCCTGTAGTTTAGGGGCGAATGGGTGTTACTTGATTTGTGAGATGGAACCACGTTACTCGCCTTCCAATCTGGCAAAGTAGAAGTCTCTAAAGATTGTGAATAGAATTTGGCAAGTGTAATGGAACAGTAAACGTTTGCATTTTTTAAGAACTTTGAATTTATGTTGTCGTTAGCTGCCGAGCTAAGCAAATTTGAATTTTCTATCAGACGGCGCTCCCCAGATGAACCTACAGAGATGAAATCCACTGAGAAAGATCCACTGAGAAAAATAAAAATGGAGACGGCGTATGTTGGCATAGAAAAGGCTGTTACACCAGAAAAGCAAAAAACAAAGACATCGTTTAGTACATTGCAGCAGTCACCATTAGGAACAGCATCACCATTGCTATCGAGCAAGTGAATTGTGTTAGATTTGCTGCCATGAACTACATTCAAAAACTGCTGATTAAGCAGAGTGGGCAAGGTACAATTGTGGAACATGTCTTTTGCCTGCGCAGTGGCATTTTTGTACTCGTGATCAGCACAGTTGCATACAAGCTATCGTTCGGGCACCATCGCCACTTTCGCTCGGTGGAATATCTTGTTCTTTTTGTTTAACAAGCACTTCAGATGGGCGTTAAACCAAGGAGCTTTCGAAGAAGAAACAATGAATTTTTTTAGGAGTGTAGCGATCGATCAAGTAGGTAACTTTTTCTTTAGAGAGAGACCAATTTTCTTGAGTAGTGTGACTGTACAAGCTCGGCATAAAGTCAGTGATGAATTGTGCAAGTTCATTATTTTTGGCAGAGAAATCTTTGCTTTTATAATCTTTAATAAATTTAGCCTGCTTCTTGCGAGGCGTACAGGCCTAACACTGCAGTCAATAAAGGAATGATCGCTTAGGCCAGGCAGAAAACCGAGGGTGAAACGAGTTCTGGAGTTGTCGTAATTGGCAAATCTAGTACATTAGCAGAGCGAGGGGAGCAATGGGTAGGCTGAAATGCAAGTTGCCTAAGGTTGAAATCCAGACAGCTATTTAAAAATGACAAACATTCCATCAAGTTCACCGTGAGGCTTGGCAGGTCAGTAGTCCAATTACTAGCAGGTAAATTAAAGTCCCCGAAAAGAAATAAAGGGCAGCTGGGAAATAGCACAGCTGGCTTATTTAGGCCATTTACGTTTTGAGTCTAGAAATTATTGATCAGGTCAGCAGAGAGAGAGTTGACATCAGCAGATACCTTTTGCGGCAGGGTTTTGCACCAGGTAGAAGTGCTGTTTCGTTGCCCTGTTTGCGCACTCATTATTCTCATCTGTGGCTGCATCTCTTGTTGTGTCTCAGAAGGATGACAAGGAAGTGCAACCCATTGAGGTGAGCCAGATCAGAAGTGTTCGCCCGATTGGGAGCCGGGGTCGCAACATCCCCAAGGCCTTCGAGATCTTCACTTCTGACAAGACGTTCGTGCTAAAGGCCAAGGACAGCAAGAATACTGAGCAGTGGGTACAGTGCTTGTCCATCGCCTTGGCTCGGTCACATGCTAAGGAGGTTGCTCACTGACAGGGGAAGTCTTGCGTGAGGCTTGAAACTTGACGAAAGATAATGCACACACAGAGCCAAGCATTTTGGAAAACAACATGTCAGAGTATGAGACAAGGCAAATAACGGACATGTGCTACCGTTATTTGCTTCTTTCGTTTTTGCGGTGCGGTTCTTCACTATGCAGAGTTACCAACCAACCCAAGGAGCTTTTTGTTCTCATGAAAAGCTGTGTATTCCACAGGAAGGGTTGCTTGTCTTCCATCACCTTGACATTCTTGTCATGCAAAACTATATATATTGTGCAAGTTTGAAGATAGTATTTTCAAGGTTACAAAGCTTCTGCAAGCAAGATGCAGTTGATGCGTTTATGTATATCTGAACACCAGTGTGCCTCTTCATATGATGTTTACAGTTAATTGTAGCAGGCACCATTTTGCAAGCACTGTATAATTATTGGTCCCAGCTTTCAGGTTGTACAGATTTATGATGAGAACTTACGCCAGCCATTCAACTCTTGAACTGTTCCTTTAAAAAATTGTGCTGAATATCCGCATACATTTATTCGTCTTAATTTTTGCGCCTGTTGTGATTTCAAAAAGCTACATATGCAAGGTCATTGGAAGTGCATGAGAGTTTGAAGCTGGGCTATACTCCATTTAATATTTAGTAGTGTGCAATGCTGTGGAAGCTATGCAACAAGTTTACTAATCAAAATTTATAACTCCGTGTGTTTTGGGATCAAGCTTCGTGGTTGCACATGTTCGCACAATCCCAGTGCGAGCCTGTGCATGAGGCACTGTGATGGGGTGCAGATGAAAAATCCGAAGAGGAAAACAATGATGTGCAAATTGATCTAAAACACCTTATTAACAGCCATATACCTAATACAGTTTGTTCATTTTGAAGATATAAAGCTTTTTTCATTTAGTACTGAGCCTAAATAAAGTACAATCACACCTAATTGCTGGTAGAAAGCACCAAACTATTTGTTTGTGCGAATGCAGCTGCAGCAAGAAGTCTTGCTAGCCTTCACAGCATTGCATGCTATGTATGAAATGGAGACTTAGTTTGTTTTCGTTCAACGTGGCATTGAGTGCAGGCATCCTGTTCATATAACTGATCTGTGCTGTTAGCCATGTTGAACCTTCTTGCCATTGGAAGCTTATTTTTCAGACATATCCATAAACAGTCTGCTTTGTGTGCATGCTTATATCAACCACCTAGGCTTTTGTTTTTCATTCAAAAGCATGTGCTTGGCATGCTACAGTCCACACCCAATGTTGAGATACCTTATTTCATTCAATTTTCATTGTCGCACCAGGGGAGTCCTTCCATCTATAGCATCATTAAAAACAGGAATAGGCATGACTAGCAGCATGAGAGGTGCTTGTGTATGCGGACAGTGCAAGGTTTATTCCATGTTGCAAAAAGGGTGGTAGTTTATATCTTGTTAAGAAGTTTTTTACTTTCTAGGATGCTATATGCCCCTAACTGCAAAAGTCTTTGCATCATGTGATCGGCAAAAATATATATATATATATATATATAGGATTGCGGTTTTATTGCAGCCAATGTAGCTGTGCTTGTACGGACTGTGTAGGCTTTCCTGTGTGCGCACCACAGAGCAGTGCTGTTTTCCACACTGAGTTGCAAATTGGTTGGAAAATTTTGCTTGTTTGTGACTTCTATGTTACGAAAGCTTTTGTGGTTGGCTGTAAATGTATTTTTTTTTTTTTTCGCTCCGTCTAATTTACAATGCACGTAAGGAGTAGAAGGGGTTGTGGAATTTGAAGCCCAGATTACACGTACGTTTGCTGGCCTGTGCAAGCTCACATATACAAGGGGGGTGCTTGTAAATGTGAGCACATATCTGCACATCTGCGAGGGGGGTGCTCGTGGAGGCAGAGAATCTGTATCAAAAGGTATAGACACTTGCGCTGGCTTGTGTTGCCTTGAGCCATGTGACCAGCAGAGATTAATCTGAGGACACAGTTGTCTGAGCAGTGTCTCACCCATTGCGGTATCGCCGATAGAGGGCCCGACATGGCAGCCATCGCATCTGTGTATCTGCCGTGGGATGCAGACCAGCCTGCTACTAGGCCAGCTGAAATTATGTCATGGGAGGATGCGCTTTCTGATTTCTTCCCTGCATTGATTTTGCTACCCTGCATTGATTTTGCTACTCCAGAAAAAGAATTTTTATGGCTTTGTTAAGCATTTAGTAAAACCTCGCTAATTTGATTGTCGTTAATTTGGAAAATGAGATAACTTGTCCTCTGGTCCCGGCAGATGTATGCATTATTTAATGGAATCGAATTTGGACATATTCAGCTGCACAGGGGTTAAATTGTACAACTCTTTGAGCTTGGTGAGTGCGAAGCGCCACGATAAAGCAAAAGCTGCACTAGCACCCAACCAAAACAAAGCAGCAGAGTTACATTGCCTTAGTCATCAGCGGACATTGTATGTGAACGACAGGAACACCGGAATGCTTCGCGACTAGTGCCTTTATAGCCTTTATTGCATTTATTGCAGTACACAACACTGAATTGTCCGTGTGTCTTCATAACGGGGTACTAGCCATCCATGATCATGTTGATAACGATCACGGTTTCGTCCACAGTGGTTGCAGCAAACAGTAGTTTCATTATACTCGTTGTACGAGTCAGCTGCGTGCTTTCAAACCTGCGTGGTCACCATCCATGATTGCATCGATGGCGGCCGTGGTTTTTTCTGCAGAGCTTATGGCAAACAGTAGTTTTGCTTTGACTAAGTGTGATGGTTGTGCATGCAATGTCACAAACACTGTGGCAGCTGTTGAGGATGAAGAATTCCAGCTACATAGCAATGGATGGACGATCTGTTGGCAGCCAGCTCACTGGTGAAAAAATAATTAGGATGTGGTTGTGAAAAGCGCGTCTGGGATAAAGGCGCATGCCGCGGCAGCACTGCAAAGGCACTTACGAGGCCTTCAGCACTGCAATCTCTAATCAGTCATGAGGGGAACAGAACTACAGCTTCCGCACAGCTTTTGTGTGAAATAGAAATATGTATTGCTGATTCATTCAATAAACAAAAGCGCATTGACAAAATAAGCAACTATTTATTTATTTATTGATACCCTCAATAATTCTACATACGGTTAGTTCGAATATTTTTTTGGTCTCGTGAAAGCCAAATTAATGAAATTTTCATTAAGCTCAACACAAAGTGATGTCTGACATCAGGCCTGGCGTGTATCCTATGCAGATGCTGATTGTCATTCCTTGCGAGGCATGCAGGCACGTAAACATGTAGAAGTGCACTGGCATGAATTGGCAAGCATACATGTAATCTGGGCATAAGGAGACCCTGAAACACTTTTTAAGCATAGTAAGAAAATGTTGCTAATCTGTTCATGAGGCTCCTGTGAACGTGTGAATTAGATATTATTGCACTGAATGCAATAAGGAATTTACAATCTCATGTCAAAAGCTGGAAAAAATCACTTGCTTTCACTTCCGCGTTGTCGTCATGCAGCATTGCAAGCAGCTGGACCCACAACAGCTATTGGCTGATTTCATGATTGTGAGAACATTCTCAGTAATGCAGTTGGGGCTCATTTCAGTTAAATAAATGAAAAATATATATGTCTGGAGTCTGAAAAAGACACAAAAGCCATTTAATTTTAGCACTGCCAGTGTAAAAACAACAGTTGGGCGTTGCTATGTTTGCTGCATATGGTTTCCGAGATAAAAAGCATCGCACAGACACTGTGGCCTCCACGGAGTGCCGCCACGAGCCGTCTTGCATTAAACATTTCAGAGCGGCCAGCGGGGCATTGGTCCCTTGTGCCCCCTTGCCATCATCCCTTTGTAGTTGCCAGGATGCTTGTGGAAATGAAAGGAGAGAGAAAGCGGTTGATCGGTCTGGTAACTATGCCTAACTTCTCTTGTGCTTGAAGAATAAAAAAAATTTTTGCGGCAGGAGATTCATGAGGTGACATAATTTAATAGTGATGCCATTTTATGATTAGTTATAAAAGTGTCTCAGGGCCCCGTTAATGATTTTTTAGAGAGAGCTGTGTTTTGTGCCATTGGTCAGAAAGAAGCCTGGCTATGCTCATCTCGGGAAAAAAACAATGTGTCATACTTTTAAGACCAGTGTGTACATTTAAAATGGTAATGTTAAAGTTGCACTCTAGTTATTATTTTTCCTACTTGCTGGCAAGTAAGTTGGTGTCTTTTGCCATTGTATAAAAATAGTTACAGTTACTGTCACTCACTTCCTTTCCACTGCCCTTTTATTAGTGTTTATCATCACAACATGTATATTTCATGTCAGATTTTTAAAAATAGGTACAAGAGACACATCAAGGCACACATCAACAGTAAAAAAGTTGATCCAACATAACCTGCAATTGTTGAACTCATTTTCTAAGCACTGCCCTGGTTAGCCGAGAACTGTTCACTTTTTCATGTTGTTTCTTTCTGAATTTTAAAAAGCAGTGTTGCTTTCTTTTTTATTCCATATTTGCCATTCAACCATGTGCCCACAGTGTTTATACATTGCTTTCTATGTCAGTCGGATCCCTCTTCTCTGTGGAAGAGTGCTTTGGTTACAAGTTTGTGAGGTCTAAATGTGATGTTTCACTTCTATTTTAGCACTTGCACTTTTCTCTGTTTAAAGGACACGAAAGGGAAATATTAAGTCAAACTGAAATAATGGATTATTGCTCAAGAACATCTAATGTGTCAATATTATTGAAAAGAAAACCTTAGTAACCGAGGAATTGAGGCATATGTACAAGCCGACTTGAGACTGTAACAGGACATTCTAGTACTAGCCTGATGACATAGCAACTCCTTACTATAATTCTTTCGCTAGTACTCAACCACTAATAATAAAAAGATCATTGCATTGCATTATAAGATGGGAGAAAATGATACTTGTCCAGTTATGTTTTATTCTTATAAAAAATAACTCATTGGCATTGCCCTTGGCAATGATGCGGCAGATGGTCAAAAGGTTCAGTCCTTGCTTGACTGTACTCTCTCGTGTTCATAGTTCCTGTATTATGTAGTTCTGTGGTTGTTATGCTATCTCATGAAGCTCGCATGAAAGAGTCAACCACAAGCACATCATATTGAAGCGCCAACGATGCAACAGAAGAACCCTGTAGCACTGTCGCATCTCACTGTGGAACTATATCTACGTTTATAAAATCAAAAATGGTGCATAGAATGGGACGAGAAACCGAGACAGACACCAGCACACCATACATGGGCATGACATCACGGGGAAAAAAAAAGCTAGTAACAAGCTTTCATTGTTGTCTGAATAAACACAATCGTATAGCCATAAAAATATCTCAAATGTGCCACAAGGCCAATGTTTTAACCAAAGAGTACTAGATCTACTGTATTTACTCGCATAATGATCACACTTCTTTGTAAAAAAAATGACGCAAATTCAGGGATGTGATCATTACGCGGGGGAAATTTTCCGCAAAAAAATATATATATCTTTTTTTTTATGACAACAGGGCGACAAACACGCAGCTGCCGCTGTAACAGTGCAGGACACCAAAATGAAAATGGCGGCCTGTGGAGCAAGCCAAACGTGCCAAATGCAATTTGGCGCGTTTTTTTTTTTTTTTCTTCTCATGTGTGCATTGCGTACATTAAAACAGTTTCTTCTGTGTCAGTAATGAATAATATCGCTAATATCGGCAAGTTTGCGACAGTAACGTAGCCATGTCCACTTTGAGGGGACGGAAACAGAGATGGTGGCACTTAACTGCCAGCGATGTAGAAACACATGGCAGGCATGCTGCGAAAACTGCGGCATTTGTCTTCACTACTATCTTAATACGGCGCGTTTCCGGTAAGCGTGGGCGAATATCTTAGCTTTGTTACAAACATAGGCATATGAATAGGGTACACTTCTAACATATCAGTGTAAACGTTGTTACTATCGTTGCCGCTCGCGATTTGTTGCGTGCCCACAAGTGCAGACGAGAGGAATTGAAAGGCGCCTTTTTTGTTGTTGACCACAACCATTATAAAGCCTACAAATAATAAAGCCAAGGCAGGTTTGGTTGTAGCTTTTCATGGAAGTGTAGAAAGTGATGAAAGGAATGAAATGGGGCATCTGCTTAAGAATGTTTGGTGTGTGCTGTGCTTGATATGTGTTGAAGAGTCGTTCGCATAGCATTCAACAGCATTCGACAGATGGTAAGCGCTACCATCATTAGTTAGACTTGGCACACGACATATCGCTGCGACAAGTTTGAGGTGCGATCATTACAAAGGAAAGAAAAAAAATTGAATTTCCACGACAAAATTCAGGGTTGCGATCATTACACGAGTGCGGTCATTATGCAAGTAAATATGGTAGTTTTGACATGCCGTCATCGCCAGTAAAAATGAATTCCATGCCATCAGTGGTAAATGCCTTGGCGCCATCTGATGTCTGGAAGTCAAACCACTTTCATGACTCCATGGCCTCCGAGATTGTGCACGCACATGCAATCTCGGATACTTTGTACTCAGTATGAAATGAGACGAAGCAAAGGCCGATTTTACCATTTAGTATTTCTTGCTGTCACAGAGAACAGCAAGTAACGATAGTGAATTCGGTTAAAAGCAGGCGCACTGGTTACTGTTATGTTGTTATGTAATCGTGTGATAAAGGACGGGCTGTCTCGTGGAATTCCAGTCAACAAGCGCAATTTTCGGAAGCAGCAGAAAATGCTGTGTACATGTGAGGTCTTGGAATGCTGTCGTTTGTTTCTTTGCTTGGTTTCTGGCCCTGCTGTTGCATTTTAGGAAGTCATCAAATGCAGTCATCGACTAATAATTTAGAATTGGCAGGGACTGCCTGAAAGTCTGAGTAATCAAGAGTTCTAAATCATGAATTTCTCCGAAAACAAATGTCTTTATTCCACAAGCAGCCAGAAAACCTTGTCAACATGTTGCTGTACTACATACGCATACGTGCTACCTGTTCTGTCAGTATTTATTAGGTTTGTGCACATATCAATTTTATATTGATGTGCCAATTTTGCCTCAAGGTGTGGTTTCACGGCAGCATCGCACACATTTCCGTGTAACTATTTCAGTGGGCTATATGCAAAAATTTTTGTTTCTTTTGGGGTTGTTGTATTTGTGGCTGTAGCTTATATGCAGAAAAATGTGCATAATAGTTGTTTTTAATGCTTAGAAAACTTTTGAATACTGAAATTCAAGCTGTAACAAATATAGAATAGCATAATATTTGACGAAATATTCAAAAATATTGAATATTTACACAAGCCTAGTAGTTAGATCATTGTCATGCTGTCGATCCATTTGTCAAAATACAGTCAGTGTATGCACCAATTCTTCATCCCCTTGCAGCGTGAACAAAAGTCGACTGTGCTCCAATAGGCAAATGATTGCAGGTTTCTTTAGAGTCGCCGTTTCACAGCACTTCATTCACATTATTACTGCCCTAATCGACGTGACATAGAGGGTGGAGTAGGTGTCATTTGAAGCTTCTTGACAATTCTGAGTGAGAAAAATTCATAACAGCAGGCAGTGAAGTCACCTGACACCGTGTTGCTATTTAACTTGTAAGGGAACAAGCACTGTGCATGCAGAACACACACAACAAATCGCCAATGCTGACCTTTTTTCAGAACTTATTTCAAAACTCATTGGCTTCACTAGGGCTGGCTTGTCTTGAGGTTTAGGCATGGCCAGAAACTACTGGCTTTGCTATTTTAAATTTCAAGGAGGCACATGCAACATATCATAACAAAAACAGTTGTGCAGGCGAAGTCTGAATTATAGAAAAACGTGCTGTAAGGAGACCAAAAGTTTTTAAGTTAGTGATTGTTCATGCATTCCAAGGTGGGATTTCTTTTTTCTTGAAAGTTTGCTCTGTAGCATAAAGTGTACGAAGCATGCTATGTGTACATGGAACTTTCTTTTTGCTGTAGCTAATGCTCATGCCTGTGCCCCCCACCAAATTTTCATTGCGCTGGAGTCTGTTTGAGCAGAATCCAAGGTGAACTTACAATATTATTGTTCTTACTAGCCGCTTTAGAACCTGACATTAGCCTCCTACAGTTCCGTTAATTCGACCTTGATGGGGCCAGTAGGCTTTACCGAATTATCGAGTGGGTCGAGTTAAATGAGATGCAGGAAAAAGAAAAAACGAAATACACTGCTGGTTCATTCGGCAAGACTTGCCCGGTACTAGCACACCCCCAAAAAAAACACGCACCCATTTTATATGGGCACAAAGTAAAAACACCTATGTAGAAATAACATTGAAGCTGCTAAAGAAAGTAGAAATTTAATGTGCACTGATAGTTCAGCGAGAAAAACTGGCAAGGATCTAATTGTATTTTCCGGTCTATAATCGCACCTTTGTATAAGTCGCAGCCCCCCCCCAAAATGGCAGTTTTCCCCCCACAAAAAATATAAAGAAAACGTATATAAGTCGCATCTGTGTATAAGACTCACCTGTTCATTCGTTAAGCGATTAAAAGAAGTACAGTGACATTTCAAATCGTGAACGCAGGTTCGCTCCAGGTGCATTTCTGCCGTCGTGGTCGCCGTGATGTTGCACATAAAGTCTACATCGTCCCCGCGCGCCGTATGCTGCATGTGCAAGTGAAAGCATGCGAAAGCGTAGTTTGCGCTGCAGCACGCGCCGTATCTTGAAAGCAGTCTGCAGATTCTACAATTTCGGAGTCTGTACTCGCGGTCAGCCTGCAGCCGCTTGCGTTGCTGCTCCGTCCTTCTCACACAGCTCTCGGTAACCCGATCACGAGAAGAACCCGGTACCTCCATAGCGGGCACACAACCTGTAGCAACAGCCAGAGAATGTCAACCCAGCGCGCTTCGCGTGGCCATAGCATCCAATACAATTTTTACGTCAGTTTCTTAAAAAAAAAAAGAACTAAAGAAATAGAAAACGTATATAAGTTGCACCGTTCTATAAGAAGTATGAACGAAAAGTTCCTAAAAAAACTCTACTTGTACACCAGAAAATATGGCATGTGTTAGAACCATGGCAGCCGTTTCCTAAAGTCAACTTTACCACACTGTTATTTAAAGTCAGCTTCGCCGCTATTCATCTGTTATGCGGTAAAGCATACAAATGCCACAAAGGCGATTTTGGTTTTGTATCCGATTGCACCGTGCAGCCAATTTCTGGCCCAAAACAAAAAAAGAAGCATGCATGTTATAATAGAGTAAAAACCGTAGTCGGACATTGTGAGCTATGGTCATTGCTTGGAAATATTCCTAGAGAAGGGCAAAAATAGGCATTTTCCACGGGATGTGATGCATGTTCAATGTCCTGACTGTCCCCTAAGGTCCGCCGAGATAGACGTTGCTGCTAAAGGAGTCACTATTGGGGTTACCATAAGGGCCAAGCACATGGGTGCTGACTGGTCAAGTTTGAATTATCTGGCAAAGGCCGGTTTTGGGATTGAATAACAGAAGTTCGGCCCATAGAAATGCATGGGTACCGGCTGGGACTTTCAGTCATTATTGAATTAACTGAAAAATCTAATTGGCCATAGTCGAACTTATGGAAGTCTGAAAGCAGTAGCTGTCCAGCTGCAAGACTATCTCAAACTGGAGCCATGCTTTGAAGCTCACATTATATCTAGTAATGCTCTTACTACAGGAAATTACAATTATTTATGCCAAAAGAAACCACTCTGACATTAGTGTTTCAGGTGTTCAGTTTTATGAGATAATATTGTCATCTAAAAGAGAGGTTAAAGGCAACTGCCCTCTGAAACTTAGATCTGATCGAAAGATCCTTTCTGTCATCATAAAAGCCATCTTTATGTTTTTGGTATGATGCCATTAATAATAGCCTGCCAATATTAATGCCTTTATATCAACACAGACTACGAGCTTTAGCTTGCCTCATGTCACTTCTGCAGGTTATTTGCATATTGTTAGCACTAAAGCTGTGTACATATTTTTTTTTTTACTATTTTACATACCGGAAACCTTACTATTTCAGTTCTTACTATTTTAATTACAAACAGGCTTTAGGGTCATTCCACGGCAACTGATCCAGACTTGGTGCTCGACCATCTTTGATTTCTTAAAAATAAAATCATGACTTATTGTGTCACTGTGACAAACATTAACCCCGTTTGCTTTTGGTGAAAAAATTTTTCACACTGTGGCCGCCATCTTAAATTTGCAAGCGGTCGCAAAACCTAGTCTAACAAAAAAAATGCACAAAATAAGCATTTTTACCAATAACTGAAATTTTTTTCATACATATAAAAGAGTTTTTTTTTTATATGTATATATGAACTTGAACTGATTTTGTTAAATTTTTGATTGAATATAAAACATGGAAGACAGTACAAAAAGGTGGAAATTTGAAATTTTTAATGAAATTTGATGTTCTTACAGTAGTCATTCCAGCTATTTCTGTAAGTTGTCCAGAAGGTGAAGAAGCCGATGAAAATGTTTCATAGATCAAAATACATAACGGGTGTAAACAAGAATATTCCAAACTTGAGAAAATTTGCTTTTTGAGGCATATTCAGCCGTCAGTTACATAGTGAAGTGGTCGTAGTAAAGATATGCAAAATAGCAAGTTGCACAGTACCATTCATTGGCATTGATTTCTGAAAGTTTAATCTGAACAATTTTTGTTTTAGGCGAGAAAATAATTCTGAAATTTGAGTCCTTGCGTTCAACCCCAGCGTTGCTTTTGTGCTGTGTGCAAGTAATTCATGGAATGTTGTATTCAATGACCTATAGCTAAGGCCCCCGTATGTTATGAGTCCCGACTGTGTAAATGTTACTCATTAGTGCCTTGAGATATTTTCCTGCACCTCTTCATCTGTCTTACGGTTTCCATATTTTACACGTGCTGTGTTGCATGTTCAGCATAGCATCTGCAATGCCATGAAAGCAAACCCACCTCGTCACACCTGCTGTCAAAGGGAAATGTTTTTGTTTATTAGTAGGCTTTTCTTCTTTATTCGTTATCACCAGAATACCATTTGTTTCTTGCATCAAGAGTGCACTGCAATCTCACTTACGTGTAAACATTTCTGCAGCCTAAATTCACGAGTTCGACAACTTGTACTCACTCTGGTGACAAGAAAAAATGCATGCAAGTTCCATTACTAACTTGGAGCTTATGACACATACTGCTTTAAGCCTGTATTTCTTAACTATATAGTACTATGTATTTCTTGCTAAGGTGCCTCTGATGGGTGCTGCCAGTATCTAGTTCTTTAAGCCTTGAGAATACGTCATGTGTGTTTTGTTATATTTTCTATATGAGGATGCAAACACAGTAATAAGCCGAAGGCTCGTCAATGTAACAAATGCATTACTTTTTACTCACAAACCTGGACCAGAGAGCTATAGCCCTTATCCATGCATACTAGGTCCTCTTCCTTTGTGTGCTATGAAGTGCACTTAAAGGTACATTGACACAAAACATTAGTTCTAGCTCGATTTATAAGCTGTACTACAGAAGTAGCACATAGGTTGATCGAACTCGGAGCAGAGGTTTGGTTTGTGTAAAATTATGTTACAGCAAAAGATGAATGGTAACACTACCTTCATGCTCCAAACGACTTCCCAAGGTGCCACAGTCTGTGTAAACCTGTGACACCTAGGGAGGTCTTTCATGAAGCTAGATTATTTGTAAAAACTTAATTTCATTGAATCAACAAGTAGAACAAATTTCAACCTGGAAACCTTTGCAGTTTTGTCCTGTATAGAAAGCACACAAACGTGTGAGAAGACTATGAAATTCCTGGCATGAAGCAATGAAATAATTGCTGCTATTATTATTTTTTTCCAGAGAAATTAAGAAAAATAAATTCAGCCTTCAATCAAGATTTTCTTAATCATTCATGACTTCTTTCTTGTAGCACATTTTTGTAGACAGAATAGCAAAAGAGCAGTGCACTTGGCCTAGCCTGACTCGGCACTTTGCTTTGGGGCCCCTTTAATGTATTGCACTGTGTCTCCAGTAACTTGTGTATCTTGCCTTATAAGCTGTCAGGCCATCGCCGATAGAATTTTGTTTTTCACTGTGTTTTTCAAGCAGCTTTCAGCAGCACTTTCATTATAAATCAAAAAGCAAATTGCACCACACTTTTCTCTGCTAGGCATTTGCGTACATTGGTTAATTGGACATTTGCTTCTAATGTAAATGCACAGCCTTCTGAAACTTGGGAGCTGTGTTATATGCATGAAGCTATAGTTCATGAACTACTGCCTTTGCTTTACTCTGTTTCTCTACAACATTTTTATAAGGGAGACTTCCTTCTGGCTTTTCCAATGTTAATGGGAGAGAATAGACAGTTCACCAATTTAGCCACCACTGTACTGGTTAACAGAAGCTGGGATCTTTTCGGACTGTAGTAAAATAATTGGTGTTCTTCAAACTTGTTTGTTTCAGAGCTCAAATTGTCCTAACATGAGCCAATAATAGGTTGAATTGGAACATTGTGTAGCTCTGGTAGTTCCATTGTTTCTTATCTATATAGTTGAGAAGGTGCTTTTGTGTGAACTGTGCGACTTGCATGATGTGTTTAATAACTCCCTGCACATTTGTGACCACTTTTATTTAGGATATCTGCTAATATACTGAACACACACTTACATCTATGATGTAAAATGTTTCAGTACAAAGTATTTTGTGGTTCCTATTTATTATTTGAATTGAACAATTATTTGTCTAATGCTGTGTCTATTACTTTTATCCCCTGTGCCCAGCTACCTTGTTTTGACATGTTCCTTTGCCTTTTGACTCCACTGGTAGGTATTGTGTCTGTACATTTAATCTGCCTGAATACTGTAGATAGGCTGTGCATCTTTGTCCCACCCTGCACCTTCACCATAGCCAACATAACTGATATAGATATGGCACTGCTGTTGAGGAACTGGTATAGGAAGCATGAAGTGGCATCTGCCCTGGAAAGTTAGTGTGATTTGAAATGTGCTCGTTGACCAAGCAAGCAGTTTCTGAGCAAGTCTCTTCTATGCTCCTGTCATGACATCAACATTGTAAAGCAACACTGCTTTATTTTATTTGATGTCTGTCAAATCTCGCTAAAAGCTAACAAGTATGCATTGTGAGAGTTTACCTTATCAGTAAGCTTTACAATGTCATAGCCATGCCGTTATTCCTTCTTGCAGTCTACTAGCATCCCTTTCCTTTTCTGTTTTTCCATGTTAAATAACATGTAAAAAGGCTGCTGTAGATATATCATCTTTATCACCCAATTTCCTTATATAAACTGCACAAAATTTTATGAGTGTGGCAGATACTAAGACATACATGGTGACCAGCTTTGAAGCTGCTCGCTTGATTAAGGAAACATATATTGCAGTCTTCATGTTTACTGCTATAAGCAATAGGGGGCACTGAAGGAAAATGTGGAGTCATGCTAGTTTTGTGAATAGGTATTTAGAAAAGGCAAATAGGACACATTATTGAAAACAGGATTTCAGTATGCCAGAATGGAATGTGAAGCAAAAGAATGGGGTTAATGCCACTTTCAAGTTGCTGGAGTAGCTCCTTGTTATGTCACAGGTAGATGGTTGCAGTAAGGAAGTCTAACACAGTGGAAACATTTTAGTGGCAGGCATATACCAGGATGTCAGGAGAGACATCTGGGAACAGCAGTGCTGGTGCATTATCCTGACAGTTTAATTGTTTGTAATGCACTAGTGTAGTTCTCAAAGTGTTCAAGGTAACCAGTGATTGCAATAAAATTCCTAGACGTTTTCATTGAAATGACTATCGCAGACTCGCCACCAGTGCACTGCTCACATTTGTGCTTTCAGGTGTTCCTCTATATGTCTGCAGTAGTACACATCAGTTTTATAAATGCTCTTAGTGGTTGGCTGTGTCTAGCTATTGTTAATATATTGGATAATTGCAGACCATTAGAAAATAAAATAAAATTGACCCTGACAGTTCTGGGGGGATTTAACTGCAGAAAAAAGGCACAAAACTAGTGGAGAGTGTTCCACAATATGTTGACACTATACAATATGACATTGCTGCTTTAGCTTGGTTGCATCACAAATTCAGAAAGGATAGTTTGGCTTCAATTGCAACTTTCTATGCTAATAAATTGCCTTCTGCTAAGAAATTTCCAAAAGAACAACCTTCCTGTTAAGCCTTTGGCATCCCTTTAATCAGGTAAGTCTAGAAGCATCTACCAAAAACTGAACTTTATAAATTTTGCATGTAAATGCCACAAATCTGTGTCAAGATCGACACAAACTGCCATGTCACCAGAGCTGTGAACAATGACACCATATTTTATTGGGGACGTAGGTTCTGTCAACTCTATCATAATCATGTAGGGGGTTTCTGTGTTACATTACTTGCTTCTATTTCTCTCAATCATTCAGTGTTTCCTCTGGTTCTTAATGCTTTAGGCATTTATCAGCATTTTCACAGGACCTTTCTTTAGGAAGACCTCAGTTCCTCTTGCCAAGTTTTTGTCCTTGTTTTCTTCCCAGTGTAGTGATGTTCCCTTCTCATCCTTATTTCAGCCACTTGCAATGTTATGAGAATTAACATTCTTTGCTGAAATCATTTTACTTGCTACAGCATTGTTGGTTGTATGATTTGGTTGTAAGCTTGCTCCTTTAACCTTGTTGAAATAGAGCTCCCAAAATGTCCTTCCTATTCTTCTGTCCTGCTTGAATTCTCTTTACCACCTCTCTTTCTATTCTGTGCTTTTCCTTGTAGCATTGTCTAAAGTATAAAAATAAGAAAAGTATAAGAAACCACTCTTTGGCATGGATCTTGACATGCCCCTGGCCAACACACTTATGCAGTGTTGTGGGGAAGGAAAAAAACAAACTTGCAAAAGCAATGGGCTGTGCCATGAGAGATGTTGGCAAAACAGCAGGTGCCAAAGGCTGCAAAGTGCATAGGTGGAAAAAAAAAAGGGTCTGAATTACTATTTGAAGCTGTTGGAAGAAATTTGACAGTGGTATTGCCCCCATCCTAGTTTAATGGCACCTTTTGCCCACTTGCTCTGGCTCGCGTCTTAGGAAATGTCGCATATTGTTTATGCCATGAGAGCAAGCTACAATTTTAGCCTGAGTTAGTTTTTTTTCTTTAGTGCCCCTTTATGCTGTAAGTTGTGTCACAGTAAAGAACTGAATTGAGCCACTGTAGTTATGCTCCAAGAACTTCCTTCAAATATCTTGGCATGTGTATATGTTAGTGTATGTGTTTTTGTTATCTTAACAAGACAAAAATGTGTTTGTGAGAATTGTATATAACATTATTTATTGGGGAGACTGTTTTTATGTATAAAATGGTGGTGAAATGCCGTAATACAATTGCAGTTTTAGTTTCGTCTATGCTGTCTTCCAGATTGTTTTTGGGGCAGGAACTTTTTTCCTCTATAAAGAAAGTTTTAAGGTATGTTGAGATTTTTATGTGTGTTTACTATGACAAGTCATGTTCAAATTATGTATATATATATTTTTACAGGCTGTTTCAGCTGACTTTAGCCAGAGCTTTAAAATATGCCAATGCACTCTAAGACGACGCTACCAAATGCATGTGTCTCACATCAGTATGTAGTGTGTCATGCTATTTTTGTATTTTGCTTAATTAGATGATTAGTCAAGATTAATTAACCAACTTGTGAAGCAACGAAGTTAGGCCGAAAATTCCAATTAAAAAGTTGCGCTTTGCAAAACGTCCAATTAGACAGTTTCTAACTCTCTATTTAAAGTTTTAGCATTTTTCAGCCTACTGTGGACGCCTGGAAAATAAAAAAAAATACCACGTGACATACCCGCTTGCGCGCCGTGATTGCATCGCTCCCAAACTGTCCGCGTACAAACGAACATAGCATCCAGCAGGGCGTGCGGCCACTTAAAAGGCGACAGGGCAGTGACGAAGGCGTTGGTTGTGTGATTTACGCCAGCGATGTGCTTTCCTCGCGACGGTTCATGCTAACGATAAGCAGACGCAGCGGCAGCACACTTGGCTAAATGCCATCTTCGTTTGTGCGCGGAACGCTTGGGAGCAGTGCAATCACAATGCGTAAGCGGGCATGTCACGTGGTGTTTTTTTTTGTGTGTGTGTATTTCGCGGGCATCCGCAGTAAGCCGAAAAACACTAATACTTAATAGATAGAAAGACAGAAACTTAATTCAGACGTTTTGCCAACCACTCTACAACTTTCTAATTGGAATGTCGTTCTTAGCTTTATTGCTTCAGAAGTTGGTTAATCAATCTTGACTAATGATCTAATTAAGCAAAATAAAAAGATAGCGTGACACACTACGTACGAAAGTGAGCAACATTCATTTGGTAGTGTAGTCTTAGAGTGCAACGGCATATTTTAAAGCTCTGGCTAAAGTTAGCTGAAACATCCTGTATATACACACATATTGTTATAATTGTACAAGTGCTCTTGAACTGCTGGTTTTATGGCAACTCTGTCATCTAATGAATGCTGTTTGCCAAGCCTCAGCAAAGTGCCTTTGGAATTCCTGCTGCTAATAAATGAATATTTTGGGATCACTGTATTCTTTTGATGCAATTAATTTATTTAAAGAACAATGCATGACTTCCAGATATCATTCCCCAAAGCGAATGCCAACTTGGGAAAAGCTATTCTTGGCTTCAGTAGCTCATAATTCTCAGTTGCGCAAAATGAAGGGGTTTGTGACAGTTTTGATGCTGGACATTTCCTGTACAGTAAGTTCCCATGGACAGCTTGACAACCATAGGCAGTATCTGCTGCATGTAATTGATACCAATGTAACAAAAGAACTGCGAGGCTGGAGGTGTCTGGAGGAACGTTAAAAAATGCAATGAAAGGCTTTGTTCTAATAATCCGTGCACCCTGAGACGTCAGTGGCACATGCTGCACAGTAGCAGTTGTTAGAGATGCATGCAAGATTTTTTTTTTTTTTTTGCAATACACCACCCGCTGCCCCGGAAAGGCGGTGGTCCCGGGTTCGACTCCCGGACGAGGACGAATTTTTCTTCAACTATGAGACTTTTCTTTCGAGGAACCCGTTTGGGTTTCCTTTGTAGCATTTGCTACGAACGGGTGGATGTCTGATTTTCCCTTTATTCACCACCCAAGTCTGTCTGCATGAGAAAAGGAGACTGCATATTCCACAGCAATTTATGAGCCATGTATCACGCTGCTAAGGTTAACCACTAGATTACTGCCAGATGTTATTCCCCAAAGGCATTGTCATAAGCATCCAGGTAAATCGTATTACCATGCTTCACTGACTTGACTGAGTCCGATTTCGCTATACCAAGTTATTAAGCTCTAAGTATGCACGTCCGGCTCGACCAAATGTTTAGCCCCAGCACTTTAGTCGCCAGATGCACTATGGCATGCCACTACGATTTACCACATTCCTAGCTAGTTGAAGCTGGCAATTGCTTCTTAAATTGGCGTACTAGTTTTTCTTTCGGTCATTTTGGATAGGTTCTAGGTGTCGTTACCAATTTATAAGGTGGAATCGCCATCTGGTAAAAAGTGGTCTGCCAGCACACAGGCCGCCGGAATCGGGGGCGCGCGCGCCACCTGATCTCGGAGACAGTTTCGCTACTGTGGCCCTACCGCCCTACGAGATCTAGATCACTTGCTCGATATTTTGCGCGACACCGCAGACGCACTGCGGTATACGGGGTGACGGCGTTTCTTGCACAGTGTGACAAGCACGCTATCTCGCGAGATTTCGTGTGACTCGGCACCGCACACGTCAACGTCTGCAGGTAATCGGAGCGTTCCTGGCCCTTTGCCGAGGCAGTGCAACCATATGGCTTAACGGTGGCTATTGAAGTTCCATAATGCGGTTGCCCGTGACGTACACAATAATAATTATTATTTCTTTGAGGGGGTGTGCTATTCAGCACCACATAATCACGATTTGGCCGCAGAAAATAGGCAAGCCTAAAACAATTATTGTCAACATTTATAGTTGCCCAGAGAGTAGGATTTCGAAAACGTGGTGGCCACCGCGATGCGACTAGCTCAAGGTAGGGACATATTAATATTGTCGGGAGACAACGCACAGCACTCAAATTGGGGCTAGAGTAGAGACAATCCCAAGAAAGGGCATCTTGTTAAGGCTCATTAACACTAGGTCAACACGACACGATTCCGGTCTGTCGACTGTCGGCGACAGCGTTTTTTACAGCGTTTTTACGGCTGTCGCCGGCAGTCGGCAGACTGAAATTGGTGTCGTATTGACCTAGTGTGAATGAGCCTTTAGCGGACGTCATAGAGCGCTACGGTCTTTCCCAACTAACCCAACCGGATCTTCCTACGCGAATCGGGAACAACGTGTCCAAGAAGACCTCCCCGGGCCTCACGTTCATGGCCATCCAACTGGACTAAATGCCACGAAGAAGAGAAAACGATCGGAAGCATAACAGACGAGAGAGACCGGACCAAGCGGATCAGAGGTATCCACGCTGGGGTCACGAAAACGATTGAAACGACAACAGAAGCTCCAGCTGCGGACGGTCACCTCTTCCTTCTCTGGGAAGCCCAGAGAGGTCTCACAAAAAGATGAAAGGGCAGAAGCTTAATCGCAAACTTAGATTTCGCATAGCCCAGCTAGCACAGGAAGCTAATGATTACTCGCAAAAGCTAAGCGACAGCAACTGGCGTCAGTTTAGCGACTTGTTTCGGGGCACGTTGACTACAAAGAAAGCATGGCACATTATTCGAAGTATGATCGACCCAGGAGAAACCAAAACAGTCGCGAACTGCACACTCGAACTGCTGAAAAACGAGTTTGAAGGCAAGGAAGCCGACATGAACGACAAAATTAAACAGATATACCTAGGAACGGCCCCGACCGGGCAGTCCATCAAGCCCGTTTACGAAGGTCAGGATCGATTAACCGGAGCTGGACACTCCCATGACCTTTGAGTAGTGTTATAGGCGCCGACTATAGTCGGCGACTACAACACTATGGGGGAGGGGGGGGGCACCAGGGCCCTCCCCATCTGAAGTGTCATTACCAACCAGAGTTTTGTCATCCACATCATTCGAGGTTTATTTTTACTTGCCTCTACCGTATCACCTAAAATTTTATTGGGGCTAATAGCTTAGTGCATAATTTTTCGCGGGCGTGCACGGCTTATAATTCATAATTTCGCTTTATTCAAATCCTGACATGACAACAGGATGACAAGCGCATAGAAGCATCAGCGGCAGCTGGCTCATCCGGATTTTCTCACTTCAACATTGTTTTATATTTCCAATGTAAACACGATGCTCATACACAATATATTTAGTGTATACGAAGGACAAAGTTTATTATATTTTTGAAAGATGAGGAGGTAGCCAATTAACAATAATTTCTGAAGGTATAGATAGCGTATGCCTAGAAAATGAATATATTGATGTATGTTAGCCGCGTTTCAAGTTCCTTTGCATGCTTTCTTGACCCTGAAAAAAACCTGCAGATTTCAATGACCCCTTCGGCAGCGTCTATTATCAATGGCGTGTACAACATAAGTACAACATTTATTAACGATGCATGCGGAGGTCATAAATATATACAGGGCGTCCCAATTAACTATGATGCACCAAAATTTTAAAAAAGTGCAATTGCATTTTACTCGAAGAAAACCTAGTGTATATTGTTTCTAGTACAGTGTAGTAGCTGCCAGTAATTTTTTTCAGTACTGAGATTTATTTAGGTAATTGTGAATAGTTATCTAACACAAGAGGTACTATCCTAATTTTAAAAGTGTCAATGAGGCATAACCAAGGGACATCTAGCTGTGTATTTCCAGCGACGTGCTATTCGCATACTAATTTTGTCCACCTGATAAATAAACTCTGCGAAATATGAAAAGTGAAATACCACGTGACTGCGCTTGCACCCGCATTAACCCGCATCATAAAGCAGCGCCCTCGAAAAGGCTGCCTCTGAGTTAGCCAGAACGAAATCAAGCAAAAATCAGCAAAATCTATCCGTCACGCAAAAAGTGTAATGCCTTTTACCTGGCAAAAATGCGTAATTTGCGAAGACATTGATCGCTATAATAATGTAAATGTAGATGATTGGTAGCTTTATAAGTGATAAGGAACAATTGCAAAAAAAAAAAATTGGCAGAGACGTAGTTAAGCATGCTTTGCCGTGGGAGTGCGAAAGCATATATATATATATATATTGTGGGAGATACGGGGTTCTCCTCCGTACTCTTGGGACAAAGGAACGACAACACAGTAGTGCAAACAATCACAAGGGCATTTATTGCACCTTTCATAGATCAATGCCTGCTAGCCGAGTTGCTATCCGCAAAACATGCCGATGGGCGCGCGACAAATCTAGAAGTCCGACTCTCCGCGACCGGGAAACGAGCGAATATGTTCGCCCCATGCTGGATCCCAACGCCTGGTCATTCGCGTGTACGGTCACGCGGACGGTGGCGCATTCCAAGGCGGCCACGCGAGACGGTCTCGCAGAAGCGTGGATTGGCGCGCGCGCACGGAACGTCCGGCGCGTTTGCCAGTCCGCCGCTCAAGACCAAGAGGCTTTCTTTCCCGCGCCTAAGTAACCCCGCCGCAGCGCAACACTAGCGCCATCTCTCGCACTGCGCTTCAACCACTCCGACCGCCGCGGGCGCCAGGCCACGCAGCGGGCGAAGCCGCCCTGCAGGAAAACTAGATCTCAGGGGAGGCGTGAGAGTCACGCATCCCCACATCCCCCCAACCTTAAATCACTACATATTCGGGCGAAACATTTCACACAGTCTAACATCAACACGTGCTTCGCGAACAAGGTGGTACATGCAACAGTGGCCGCGCCGAGGAAATGTCCACACGCTGTCCATAACATGCGAGCCGACTGTCCTTGGGTACACCGCTGGCGTCCGCCGGTCACAGCAGCAGCTTTGCAGACTCGACGGCACGATTCCAGGCCAGGACCCCGGAAACGACGACGCAGTAGTCGGTACGAGCAAGCGTCGCTCGCGCCGACGCGCCCTGCTGGGAAGAGCCGCCGTAGCTGTCGGTGACCGCCGGTTCCTTTGTCCGCCGCCGAGGGTTGTGAGCTGGATGCAGGAGGCCGCCGAAGTCGCTGCGCCGAACTGGCCACAGCATCACTATCGCCCGGGGTGACTCCAATCACGCTGCGTACACTCAACACACTCGGCAAACACTGCAGTAGTGCAAGGGAGAGGAATTCTGCATGCGCATCGCCCACGTGGTACGATGTTCAACTCGGCTAGCAAAAGGTCGGGCAGCTACTCAGATGCTAAGTTCACGTGAACGAAGCTCGCTTCCTTGAGTCGAACGAGTAATTTCAATTCGTGCGAGGCTAAATAGAATGAGGGAAGCAAAGTGCAACGCCTCAACGCCACGGTCCAACAGGTTGTGTGTGTCTCCACGTGCGGCAGGCAGCTTCGTAAAGCCTTAGGCCTAACGCGTCGCTACCCTGACAACAACCGGCATCCAAAAACAACACCCAAAATGAGCGCAAAACAGGCAGCCGCGAGGAGACGTCAGCTCTGTGAGGTGGTCCTACTCCGCTCGGTGCACACAGCATCCGAGTTGACGGCGCGCCCGGTGCCAGGCCGCAATACCAGTCAGCCCGTAGTGGCACCCGTGGCCCGCGGCCACCCGGCTCCCAGAGCCGCGACTTCATCAGAGTCAAAGAGATAGGAGAAGCTATTTACATAAGAAATTCGGACCACCCACGAGGCTTCCGTACTCACTCGCTTCAGGCTTGCCACTGCTCCGCGGGCGCTCAGCCTCGCTCTCCCAGGATGCAGACCACGTGGCTCTCGTACCAACGAATGCCATTAAAGAAAAACACTTGCGAAAAGGCTTAGCATGTTGACATGTTCAAACACACTACGGCCACCGCCGCCTCGCTCAAGAAAGCACGCCGCCGACGCTAGCGATCAAATTCCACGCTAGGCCTACGCTTCGGTTCAAACAAAGGTCTCGAACGAAGCAACACTTCAAATTATCATCCGATGCCCCAAGAGGTCCACGTTGGGCAGCCAGATGTGGGAGATATGGGGATCTCCTCCGTACTCTTGGGACAAAGGAACGACAACACAGTAGTGCAAACAATCACAAGGGCATTTATTGCACCTTTCATAGATCAATGCCTGCTAGCCGAGTTGCTATCCGCAAAACATGCCGATGGGCGCGCGACAAATCTAGAAGTCCGACTCACCGCGACCGGGAAACGAGCGAATATGTTCGCCCCATGCTGGATCCCAACGCCTGGTCATTCGCGTGTACGGTCACGCGGACGGTGGCGCATTCCAAGGCGGCCACGCGAGACGGTCTCGCAGAAGCGTGGATTGGCGGGCGCGCACGGAACGTCCGGCGCGTTTGCCAGTCCGCCGCTCAAGACCAAGAGGCTTTCTTTCCCGCGTAACCCCGCCGCAGCTAAAGCCCCTCAATTTTTCAAAAGTAGCGCCATTCTTAGATCTTTCCGCCACCCCGCTCACCCTGGCGCATCCTCCTCCACGCCTCCTGTCGCCCCAGCCTCCTCCGCTCCCCCATTGGTCAATCTGTGTCACGTGGAAGCAGACGCCGCGCTTTTGTATATTTTTTCTTTCCTGCGCGGAGCAGGCACCGCGCTTTTGTATATTTTTTTTCTTTCCAGTGCGCGCCGACCTCCATTGTTGGGCCTGCGCGACGAAAGCACGGCAGGCGGACTGACGGAGTGTGTTAGCGTAATAGAATGTGTAGGGCCGAGAACTTATTTGCGGTGCCATGCTGCTGCGCCTTCGGTTGCCGCAACACACACAGCGAGGGCAAAAAGCTTTTTGCGTTGCCGTCCGGCGGGCGCAACGCAAAAAGAAGTGTGGATTCGCAGGATCGGGCGGGCTGACTTCGAGGAAGTGGCAAAGGACACACGGCTTAGTGAAGTAAGGGCCACGGCTACTCATAACCTCTTATTTCGAGCCTAGTTCACGCCTTCCGCTTCGAAAAAGTGTGTGTTCATGCTTTGCGTGGTTTTTAGCGCGTTGTCTGACTTTTTTTTTTTTTTCGAATGTGCTCTCTTTGTTTCATGTAGTTTTGTCTTGCGGTGAAATGCACGCATCTGCAGCTGGCCTGTGACAGAAAAGCGACTTTATTCCGGGTGTGTTTTGAGCTCCACCAGAAGTTACCACATTCTCGACGCTTTTGCAAGGCTCAATAGGACTTACGATGCAGTCTTTTAGCTTCGAATGTACGCCCGCATGTATTGATTTGGTTTGTGGTGATTAACGTTTTTAACGTTCCGAAGCGAATAAAGCTAGGATGCAGGTCGTAGCGGATGGCTCCGGATAACCTTATCTAGCTCGCCTGGGGATGTTTAACGTGCACTTTGATCGTAGAGTCATACGTGGGCCGGTAAATTCCTCGTTGGCGTTTCATAATACTCGCGCGGGCGCGCTAGCGCTGCTTTAGAAGTTGGCGCCTCGGCGTGATTGTATTTCTTCAATAAATTTTATTTACTAGTTGTAACACGTTGTCATTATTTCGTATTACTGACGGCGCCTCCAGGGCACCAAAGCGGCAACGGGAACACCAAAGCTAGAACCAGGGCTGGATGGGGCTCGCCGAAGCCTGTGCATGCCAAGGGGGTGTAAGATCGCGGACAGCCAATTTTGTATGCGAACACTCCCTGCGACGCCTGCATTATTGTAATGTCACGTGCTCTTCAGAGGCCTCCGTTAGCCATTACATGTGCCCTCCTGGAGCAGTACTTGTAAAAAAAAACAATCTATCGTCACGATTACCAAAGCACCCGCACTGAAAAAAACGGCCCTGTTGCCAGGCATTGCTGACCGCACACAGCCTGAATGGCTGTGTGCGGTCAGCAATCTCTCACGCGCCGGACGAACAAAAGTATCCTGCAGGTACGTAAATCAACCTACGAAACCACGTACACATACTTTCACGCTGTCAACACCTGAAACTTTGGTAATTACGCCCGTGTTTGAGTACACCGCGTGCTTGCGTCGTGTTTCAGCAACACGAACTCTCAACGTCGCGCGCTTTGCGCCTTAAATACGCCTTGAATAATGTTCCTTTTCTCTATTTCTTCCGCAATTCCAACACGAAATTCTAAAGGCCAGTTACCGACTGACAAAGAAAGATCTCGATTGAAAAAACTGCTCCGCAGGGCTCGAACGAACTTTTCTGCGGATTTCCTCCCGTAGCGTGTTAGCCGTCGTCTGCTACGGCAGGCCCACCACCGGCGGCGCCACCGTCGAGGCCGCGCCGAGCGGAGGGGGAGGGAAGTGAATGGCGCTACTTTGGGAGATTGAGGGGTTTTAGCCGCAGCGCAACACTAGCGCCATCTCTCGCACTGCGCTTCAACCACTCCGACCGCCGCGGGCGCCAGGCCACGCAGCGGGTGAAGCCGCCCTGCAGGAGACGAGCTATGCGGGAAAACTAGATCTCAGGGGAGGCGTGAGAGTCGCGCATCCCCACAATATATATATTGATCGCGTTTCACCGCCTAGCAGGTTTTGTCGTGCGGCGCGGGACAGGCCTGCGTGTGTCGGAGGTTTCTCGGATGTTGTCGATGGTTCTGTCTGCTTTTTGTTGTCACCGGGCCTTGTGTGGTCTGATTTCATGTTTGCGCGACGCGAGTGCTTTCTGGAGGGCATGCGGGCGCCGGCGATTGCTCTGGAAACTTCGATGACTGATGTATAGGAGCCGACGCGCTTGATCCGCTGATCAGATTTTCGGCGATCGCCGACTGTGTTCGGTCCTATCGTTGTGCTTTGAGTGTAGCCTGTTCTTGAGGGCACAGGTTCGCCAAATAAAACGCTAGTTCCGCCATTCACGGTTTTGCCACTTTTTTCACCGTCACCACCACGTGACATCCGGTGGAGGTGCTAGTGAGTTCATGTACCGAACGCCCCCGCAAAGCCGTGATCCAAGCCCGAAATCCGATGACAACACAAACGTCGACAAGGAGCAGCAAGCTAGCCGTAGGCAGCTAGGCCTGCTACCGGAATACGGACCTCTTCCTGAAAAGACCAGAGGGATCAAGCCCAAGTCAACAACCACAATGGTTGCATCAGCGTCCTCCGTCATGCTGCAACAACCGCGGCACCTATCAACCATCCATGGGTCATCGACTGAAGATCCAGAAACCTGGCTGGAGACATACGAAAGAAACGCGACATTCAACAGCTGGAACTCCGACGACAAGCTGCGGCATGTATACTTCGCCTTAGAAGACGCCACCAGGACGGGGTTTGAGAACCGAGAATAACCCTGACAACATGGGACTTGTTCCGCAATGGCTTCTTGCAGACCTTTACGAGTGTCGTGCGCAAGGAAAAGGCCGAAGCTCTACTAGAAGCCCGAGTACAACTTCCCAAAGAGAGCATCGTGGTCTTCACGGAGGAGATGACTCGCCTGTTCAGACACGCCGACCCCGACATGCCAGAAGAGAAAAAAGTTCGCTTCTTGATGAGGGGTGTCAAGCAAGAGCTCTTCGCCGCATTGATGCTCAATCCGCCCAAAACAGTTGCTGAATTTGCTTCCGAGGCTACAACCATAGAGAAAACACTCGATATTAGGAACAGGCCGTTCAGTCGAGGCACGCTCCCAACGAACTACGCCGAAATTCAACCAGTGGGTACCGACGACCTGCGCGAGACCATCAGAACGGTCGTGCGAGAGGAGCTTCAGAGAATGTTCCCAAGATCGCAGCCTCAGGTAGCATCCATTGCTGACGTCGTCCGAGAGGAGATTCAGCAGTCGCTTGGAGTCCCCGAATCGCCGCGGCCTCAGCCGGAAGCGATGACCTACGCCGCCGTCACCCGCCGCCAGATTCCCCCTGTGCGCCCGTGCCAGGGCCCCATAACGTCACGATTTAGACGTCAGACGCCGCCACTGCCCCCGTCGGCACCCCGCCCACCTGTCGGCCAGCGAAACGCTCTGAGGAACACAGACATTTGGCGCGCCCCCAATCACCGCCCGCTCTGCTACCATTGCGGGGAAGCCGGCCGTGTGTACCGCCGATGCCCATACCACGACTTGGGACTGCGAGGGTTTGCCGTCAACGCGCCGCGTCCGCAGCTTGGGGAGCGCCCTCGTGACATTGCCGACTAACTCGCCGCCATTCAGTGGAGTTCTCCACTCTAGTGGAGTTCGCCGCCACCAGGCCGCTACCTGTCGCGGCGACGCCGACCATACACTGGCCTAGCCCGGGGATGGTCTGCGATCCCATATCCGGAAAACTAAAAGAAGCAACTGATGGAGGTGCGGTTGCTGTTCGTCGAACTGACGAATATCCTCCGCCACCGACAAAGACGCCGAAAAGTCTATCTCGACAATATATCAACGAGACGCCGCCATCCCGACGAAGCAAATACGTTGACAAAAGAAGACCTGATGACACGACGTTCCAGCCACACGTCAACACGACGCAGCCGTGATGCGACACGAAGACCTAATTACAACGCAAGACAAAGCACCACCGACCTCGACGTGTTTCTCGATGGCCACGTAGTCACCGCACAGGAGCCGAGTACTCCGTGATCAGTGGACCTCTTGCCGCCCATTTGAAGAAAGTTAAGCCTGCATGGGAAGGCCCTCAAGTCTGGACAGCTGGAGGGCACCTGATAACACCGACTGGAATCTGCACGGCCAGAATTACCGTTAATGACCGCACCTACCCTGCAACCTTCATTATCCTCCAACAGTGTTCATGAGACGTAATTCTCGGCATGGACTTCCTAAACCAACACGGCGGAATCATCGACCTGAAGTCGATGTCGATGACGCTATCTGAAGATCAAGCGATACCGTCGGAGAGCTCTCGTAGTCATCGTAACTTGGGTGTGCTCGAAAATCAAGTCAGCATTCCGCCCCGCTCCAGCATTGGTAATTCCGTCGGCACCGACACACCTGCAGACGTAGAAGGCGTCATCGAGGGTGACGAACGTCTACAGCTCGACCGTGAAATTTGCGTCGCAAGAGGGATCGCTCGGCTGCACGGAGGAAAAACGAAAGTGTTCCTGACAAACTTCAGCCAGGAGTTCAAGCACATCAACAAGGGCACGACGATCGCATACATCGAGGAAATTCTGGAAGTCAGCAATGCGTTGGTCCTCTCGGATTCTGCGGCATCTACCTCGACGACCAAAGTTGCCGAATCAGACTTCGACATAAATACAAGTCTCCCCATGAGTAAGTAGCAACAGCTCACTAGTCTTCTCCGACGGCACAATGACTGTTTTTCGACGTCATCGAGGGCTCGAGATACACCAGTTGCAAAGCATCGAATAATAACCGAAGAGTGTGCTTGACCACTCCGCCAGAGCCCATACGGAGTTTCGACGCAAGAACGTCAAGCTATGAGGCAACAAGTTGACGAAATGCTGCGCGACTACATCATCCAGCCGTCGAAAAGGTCGTGGGTATCTCCTGTAGTCTTGGTAAAGAAAAATGATGGAGCCCTACGTTTCTGCGTCGATTATCGTCGATTGAACAAGATTACGAAGAAAGGCGTATACCCCCCCCCCCCCTTCCATGGATAGAAGACGTATTGGATCGGCTCTGCAACGCTTAATACTTCTCGCTGATGGATCTCAAGACTGGCTACTGGCAAATAGAAGTCGACGAGCAGGGTCGCAAAAAGATTGCATTCATCACGCCAGACGGCCTCTATAAGTTCGAGGTCATTCCATTCGTACTGTGCTCGCCGCCTGCGACGTTCCAGCACGTGATTGACACTGTGTCAGCAGGGTTGAAGTGGCAGACCTGCCTGGTCTACTTGGATGACGTCATTGTTTTTTCTGCAAGTTTCGACGAGCACTTGAGACGCCTTGAAACAGTACTAAAGACAATCTAATCTTCCGGACTCACTTTGAAACGGGAAAAGTGTCACTTTGCGTACGAAGACCTGCTGTTCCTGGGACACGTCATCACCAAGTCTGCAGTATGCCTCGACCCACAGAAGACAGCTGCTATCGCAGAGTTCCAGCAGCCCATCGACAAGAAGGCAGTGCGTGATTCCTTAGCATGTGCGCTTACTACAGGCGCTTTGTCAATGACTTTTCACGCATCGCTGCGCCGCTGACACATATAACCAAATGTGATGTCGAGTTCAAGTGGGAAACTCCGCAGGCCGACGCATTTCAAGAACTCAAACGACGCATGCAGTCGCCACCGGTACTTACGCACTTCGACGAAGACGCCGATACAGAAACCCACACTGACGCCAGTAGCCTAGGCCTCGGCGCCGTTCTAGTCAGAACAAAGATAGACTTGGACTGATGATAGCTTACGCTAGCCTGTCGCTGTCAAAAGCGAAGGCAATTATTCCACTACTGAAAAGGAATGCCTCGCGATGATTTGGGCTACAGCAAAATTCCGCCCTTACCTATATGGCAGGCCATTCAAAGTCGTCAGCGACCATCGCACGTTGTGTTGGCTAGCGAATATAAATGACCCTTCAGGACGTCTGGCGTAGTGGAGCCTCAGGCTGCAAGAATATGACATCACTGTAATTTACAAGTCCGGACGAAAACACTGATGCCAACTGTGTGTGTCGCGCTCCCGTCGACCCGCCGCCCAAAGATGACGAAGATGATGACGCCTTTTTAGCAACAATAAGTTGCTAAAAACGACTTTGCCGAGCAGCAGCGAGCGGACCCCGAGCTAGGAAGCCTTGCTGAGTACTTGGAAGGCAAGACCGACTTTGTCCCGAAGATATTTAGGCGCGGGTTGTCTTCGTTCTTCTTGGGAAATGACGTCCTGGTGAAGAATAACTTTTCCCCAGCCCGTGCAAACTACCTCCTCGTTGTGCCTGCAGCACTCTGGTCAGATGCCCTGCACACCTTGCACGACGATGAGACAGCCCGGCACCTCGGGGTTTCTTGTACACTTGCAAGAATACGAGAAAAGTATTACTGTCCGCGTCTGACCGCCGACGTCGCCCGTTACGTCAATACTTGCCGTGACTGCCAAAGACGCAAGACACCGCCAACGAGGCCAGTGGTATTACTACAGCCGATCGAGCCACCTTGCCGACCGTTTGAGCAGATCGGGATGGATTTGTTGGGGCCTTTTCCGACGTCAACATTTGGAAACAAGTGCATCGTAGTGGCGGCGGACTACCTCACCCTCTTCGCTGAAACGAAAGCTCTGCCGAAAGGTAGTGCAGCAGAAGTGGCGAAATTCCTCGTCGAGAACATCCTGCTGCGACATGGTGCCCCAGAAGTCCTCATCACCGACAGAGGAACGGCGTTTATAGCAGAGCCCACCCAAGCCATTCTGCAATACATCCAGACAAAGCACAGGGGGACAGCTGCCTACCACCCGCAGACGAATGGTCTTACGGAGCGACTGACAGACTTGCCGACATGCTAGCAATGTACGTCGGCGTCGAACAGAAGACGTGAGATGCCTTCCTGCCGTACGTAACCTTCGCTTACAGCAAAGCAGTGCAAGAAAAACACAGATCATGCCATTCAGGCTGGTTTAGCGAAGAAGCCCGACGACGACTGTCGACGCCATGCTGCCGCACGTCACCGACGAAGAAAATGTCGACGTCGCCGCCTGTCTCCAGCGCGCCGAAGAAGCCCGGCAGCTCGCCCGCTTGCGCATCAAGAATCAACAGAGGACCGACAGCCGACACTGCACGAGCCGGATCTACGACGACGGTACGTGGATCGAATACCAGCCCGGCGACCGTTTTGAGATTGTACACCGATACACCAATGAGGACTCACTAAGAAACTATTGCGACGCTATTTCGGACTCTACAAGATCATCCGACGTATTGGCGTACTGGACTATGAAGTCGTGCCAGACGGCATTTCGCAATCACAGCGGCACCGCGCACGATCTGGAGTGGTCCACGTTGGTGCGTCTTAAGCCCTTTTACGCACCTTGACGAACTTCCTTAGTTTGTTGCTTCTTTACTACGGGTGTTTTTGTTCATCACTTTCGTTTGTTTGCAGAATCGGGACGATGCTTTTTAAGATGGCGGTTATTGACACGTGTACTTGTGTCTTTGTCGGGTGACCGCGTTTTACTGACTAGCAAGTGTCGCGCGGCGCGGGACGGGCCTGCGTGTGTCGGAGGTTATTTCTCGGATGATATCGATGGTTCCGTCGGCTGTCTGTTGTCACCGGGCCTTGTGTGGTCTGATTTCATGTTGGCGCGACGCGAGAGGTGTGGTGGAACTTCCTGGAGGGCACACAGGCGCCGGCGATTGCTCTGGAACCTTCGATGACCGATGTTGAGGAGCCGACGCGCTTGATCCGCTGGTCAGATTTTCGACGATCGCCGACTGTGTTCGCCGCTATCGTTGTGCTTTGCGTGTAGCCTATTCTTGAGAGCACAAGTTCGGCCAATAAACGCTAGTTTCGCCATATATGCACGAGCTATATATATATATATATATATATATATATATATATATATATATATATATATATATATATATATATATATATATATATATATATATATATATATATATATATATATAAACTTTTTTTAAACATAATAAGAAAAATAGGTGTAGAATGCGAGTGAGTGGAGCCCCTAGTCCAGGGCTCCACTGGCTTGAGCGGTCCGCCGTTCCTGGATGAGGAACGCGAGTTGCATCTCCCGATCCTCGCTGGCGAGCAAAGTCTTCTACTGCTACCTTCTGGAAAGCTTGCCGGCTATTTGCGGTGTATTAATTTTGAGTGGCTTGTTCTGGCAATGCCACGTAATGTGGGCAAGAGTTGGCCGGTCTCCGCACCACGGACATCGAACGCTGTACAGCATGAGGCGAATGGCATGTTTCAAATAAAGGTTTGGATATGTGTGCGTTGGTATTCGGCGCCAGTCGTAAGAGTCCCGCCTGGATAGGTCAGGGTGTGGTGGACTGTACTTTAGTCGCTCGCGCCGTTTGTAATATGAAGGGGTTTTCGTAAGAGTGGTCGGCCGCTCGGTTGACAAAAGCGCGAGCTGCGACGTCCGCTCTCTCATTGCCCTCGAGTCATGCGTGACCCGGGGACCAGATGATCATGTGGTTCTGCATTAGGTTGGATCCTAATCCTAAGGTGAGTGGTGCTGTGTGGTAGCCTCCCTGTGAAGGAGAGCCTACATGCGACTTGGGAATCTGTAAGAGTTATCGGCGAGTGTCCCAGAGCGTCCTTATAGTTTTAATAGCTAGCGATATGGCTGAAGCTTCTGCGGTATTCGCAGATGCAACTCGAGCCGTGGCGCAAGTCACAAGCCTTTGATCTGCGGCCGCTCCTACTACTGCGAGGACTTACTTGTAAGTACCGCATCGAGCGACATCTGTGTAGACTGTATCTGGATTTCTACCGAATTGCTGCACTAACTTGCGAGCTCGTGCACTTCTACGACCCCGATGATATTTCGCACTTATGTTCTTGGGGATAGGGGCTACTATGATCCTTTCGCGAAGGACTTTAGGCAGGGATTCGAGTTATCTCACATACTGTGGACGAATGGGGTAACCACGCGGCACGGTATTTCTTTGCCAGAGGAGGTTAAGCTAAGCCACTCCAGTTGAGATATGAGCGCCGCTGCTCGTGTAGCAGCTCGTAGTTATTGTGAATCCCGTGGGCCACCAGGCATTCATTCAGTGCAGTTTCCCTGTGGTAGGCCGAGAGCCGCTTTGTACGGCGCGCTGATGAACGCATCATAGGGCCTTTAGTTCTGTTTTCGCGGGGTCCTGGAAAGGGAGGCTATATGTGAGACAACTTAGCACAAAAGCTTGAACGAGCCGGATCGTCTTTGTTTCCTTGAAACCTTTTCAGTGATAGGTTACTCTACGGATCATACGGGAGATCTGTTTCACCGTAGTCCTGAGAGTTTTAATGGTGTGGTCTACTCGTTTGTTGCTTTGCAGCCATAGGCCGAGGACTCGCATTTCCTGGACCTCTCTTATCTGGCTGTCTCCTAGAAAGAGGTTGACCGGCTCGTAAGTTTGACGACCTCGACCTAGGATCCTGCTAAATTCTGATTTATCGGGAGCGCAGCTCATTCCGCTGCTGCGAGCGAAGGTTTCTACAGCGGCCGCTGCTGCTTGTAGTATTTTTTTCTAATTTTTGTGCTAAAGAGCCGTTGGTGGCCCATAGGGTAATATCGTCTGCATATAACGCGTACCCTAGCCCTGCTTTGCCGTCGAGTTTTTTGGCTAAGCGTCTCATGCTGACGTTGAAAAGAAGGGGAGAGAGCATCGCCCTTTGTGGTGTACTTCTGTTGGGGATGGGAAAAGGGTCTGAGCGCGTCGTGCCGATGCCGATTGTCGCGATGCGAGAGTTCAGAAAAGAGCGTGTGTAGTCATAGATTCTTTGTCCACAACCGATGTCATTTAGCTCAGATGAGTTCATGTGACATAGTGTCGAATGCGCTTTTGAAATCAAGAGCTAGGACGAGATGTTTTGCACCAACAGTGGTGTTGCAAAGAACTTCTTCCCAATCGAAGCAGTAGGAAAACATCCTGAGTTGACAAATGTAAGCGAAAGCCGAATATGTTTGTGAGAAAGTGGTTGCGGCCTTCAATGTAAGACGTGAGACGTGTGTGGATCACCTTCTCAAATAATTTGCCAAGACAGTAGGTTAGTGATATCGGTCTCAGATTTTGTAAATCATAATGTTTTCCTGCTTTCGGAATAAGCAAGATTTTGTACTCCTTCCACTCTTGTGAAACCGCGCCCCTCTCCCATATCTGTTCATTAAAATACCAAGTAAGCTACCAAGTAAGCTCCGGATCATAGCATTTGTGAGCTGATCCGGTCCTGGAGCAGTATTTCTCTTTGCAGCTGCCGCAAAGAGTTCTGCCTTAGTTATCGGGGCGTCCAGAACTGCGTTCTCTTGCCCTTGGTATGACAGGGTGCATGGAGGAGTGGTTTTCGCTCCGACGTATTTCTCTTTGAGCTTTGTGAGGAGGGGCTGATCTGTTCCTGAAAATTATCCGCCAAGTTTTTGAAGGGTGCGGTTAGTGGCCGTTTTGGTTTTTCCTGGTTCCATTATGCTGCGAAGCATTGCCCATGTCTTGGAGGTGTTTCACGTTTTGAGGAGTCGCAAAAACGCGCCCAACTCGCTGCCTCTAACTGCTGTGCGTAAGCGTTTGCCCGCTCGGATATTTCGGCAATTCTGTGGCGCAGTTTGCGATTAGGCCGCTATTTTTTCCATCGCTAGGTTAGCCCCCTTCTGGCTTCCCGCATATGTAGCAGGTGGCTGTCAACTAGCGGCGTTTCTGCTGTGAGCGCTAGCAGCTTAGGTGTTTCTTTATGAGCGTCTCGTACGTGCGCTGCCCAATCTTCAGCGTTCGCAGGTGATAACTCCGGCACGGGGATGTTGCGAGAATTTACCCAGTTCGTGATTACCACATGCCCACAGGGTCGCCGAATTTCGGGGGAGCCTACCGACAAGCTGAGAATGTAATGGTCATTGCCTAGATTATCTTCTAGGTTGGTTCAGAATACCTCGTCGACATTATTTGTAAATGCAAGATCTGGAAAGGTGTCTTTGCTGACGCTGTTACCTAATCTCGTCGGGTTTTGAGGGAGAATGATTAGTTGGAGGTCACATGCTTCGACCGCTCGCTCGAGCTCCCGGCCCTTGGGGTGTCTGTTCGGTTACCCCAGTTGGCGTGAGGGTCATTGAAGTCCCCAAGAAGCAGTAGTCGATCCTGGGTTCCGGAGTGACACTTGACATACTGAATGAGTGCCTCAAAATCGGCCGTCCTTTCTTTAGGTGGGATACACATGTTCGTGATTATGGCTTTTGCTTTGCTACGCTTCTGCGGTAGTATTGTTACGATTTAGTGGTTGATGCTGCTAGTCGCCAGAGAATCTATACTGGTTGCTATGTCCTTGAGCACCATTGTCGCGACCTTAGGGTAGCCTGGGTAGGATATCGTGTAGTAGCCAGTGAATTCGACCGGCTTGTTACCGATCTCTGGTAAACAAATTACATAGGCTGAGTAGACCATAAATATGATCGCTTTCGTGCAAACAAGGGAGGACGGAAGGGAACAAGGCTACAGTGGGCCCTTTTATTAACTACAACAGCTACGCTTCAAATGTCGACACCCTAAAAAGCCGCATTGGTGGCTCGACTTGCCGAGCAAGACTCATGGCTTTCTGTTTGCGAAAAGGCCAAGTACCAGAATGTCGCTCCCCTTGTTCCCCTCCGTCCTTCCTTATTTGCGCCATAGCGATCATATTTATAGTCTGCTCAGCAATATGAACAGACTAGCCCAGCAACATGTACTTCTAAATGGCATCAGGTTTGACTAGCGCCGTGTTAATGTATTGCTGTAGCGCAGCCGCCCGTTTGTGAAAGGTTCAGTAGTTCCAGTGCCAAATTTCGAGATATTCGTGATGTGCTCGCGTTATACTCGCCATGAATAGTGCTTTCGCTGTCCGAGGTCAGTATATATGTCTGGGACGGCGGCTAGACTGAGCACCTGGGCTGGTACTGGCTCGCTTACGAACTGCGCTCTACACACTGGCCACGGATTCATCCACATAAGTTTTTAGGCTTCGAAATTCTGCGTACATCTGCTGCTGATAATTTTTTCACAGTTTGTAGTTGATGTACAACTTCTTGGAGTGCGACTCCATGAAATTCGGCGTCGTTATAACCTTGAGAGGCGTGCCTGCTGCTTTAGTATGTACTGTTTCGTTCGGTTCGGGGCAGCGGCTAGCTTTTTTTAATGGGGTTTTACGTGCCAAAACCACTTTCTGATTATGAGGCACGCCGTAGTGGAGGACTCCGGAAATTTCGACCACCTGGGGTTCTTTAACGTGCACCTAAATCTAAGTGCACGGTTGTTTCCGCATTTCGCCCCCATCGAAATGCGGCCGCCGTGGTCGGGATACGATCCCGCGACCTAGTTTTCAGCAGGCTAACACCACAGCCACTGCAGCAGCCACGGCGGGTAGCGGCTAGCTTTGAGGGAGGCCAACTCTCGTTTGATTTCTGCCAAGTTATCACGGAAAAGCTTGTTTTCGTTAATGATTTTCATCTATTCGGGATTTTCTGTTACAGGAGCAGTAGGAGAAACGACTCGTGCCCAGCTTGCTGTGTTATTTTGTGGCGCTTGCTTGGTCGCAGTGCCGGGAGCTCCAGATTTAGGCGACATTGGTGATTGGGAATGAGGCAGGTCTTTTTGCGTATTGGAGTTCTTTCGTGTCCGGGATCTGCACCTGGATTGACGGCGAGTCCCTGATACCTCTGGTGAAAGATCCGATGCGGATTCTCCATTGTCAGAACTGAACCAATGGAGGCGTTGCGGTGGCTTCGTTGAGGTGTCCTTCCGGGTTATAGTCCGGTTTTCAGTCAGCGACACAGCTAATTCCGTCGCTCAGCGACCGCCGCGACGTCGTGGGCTCTCCGCGACTCGATTCCAACAAGTTGGTCTCGCCATCGTAGAGTCGCAGCGATCGGTGCGATGCGGGAGGGTCAATGTGTGACGAAACAAAGCGCCGTCAAAATAGTCAGTGAGTGAATAAACTTTTATTGTGTCCAGAAAAACGCGATAAAACGCGCACCCGCCTAATCCCACGACGGGACTGACAGATCTAGCCTGCCGGCCCGATCGCGGGCGTGCTGGACGGCACTTTTCTGTTTTACCACGCGTTGGTAGCTTTTTTGAGCAATGTCGCGCGCCAGTTTTAATTATGTTTTAATAGGGTGTTCACACCAGCGCTTGCGACTTAGGAGCTTCATAAACATTTTTCCGTTTACACAGTTCGTTTAAAAGGAAAAGCTGCACGCTATCCAGGTCGGGAGAAGGACGCCGCTTCAACATAAGGCACGTACCCACTTGACCGCCACCGTCGTCAACCTCTTCATCGCTACAAATTGTGCCAGCTGCTTATACACGCACACTCAATAGTAGTTTGTTCTGCAGCAAAAGCAAATACTCATCCAGGAAGAAAGTTGTGGCTTCTATAGTAACAACGAAACTAGAGTGCACTAAATGTAACCACACCACCGACGCCGCACAAGCCGCACGCTTATACTTACGGTGTTGTGCAGCGCCTCACTCACCGCATCTGCAAGCTGTCGTAAAGTCTCAACGCTTTTAAACGTTACAAAAATGGTGTACTTATTCTATTACCGAACAATAATAGAAAAATTCGAATATTTGACTAGTTTCCATGTTGTTTTTATTTTGCAAGAGACATCGAGCGCGCGTTCGCCGCACACTCAGGCGTTCCAGCGGCCGCCTACGGGCGGCTTTGGTCTTCGCCAGCTCGCACAAAACGAAGGCTAGTTTGAGCTTGCAAAATAATAAGTTCCGGTCACTCGCGGCTGTGGGTAGTCTCAGTCGATGCGGGACCACTTCACAGATCCGTGATGATCATGGAAATCGGTCGCGCACACAATTTTCCACCAAGAAGCAGGAAAATTCGCGGAGCACATGTGGACACGACAGTACTCGTCGACGCCACAAGCATCCTCCGCGAAAGCATGTGTTATAGTCCCTTTTGCGAAATTTCTTTTTCCGAAATTCCTTTCTTTTTCTGAAATTTCTTTTTCTCTGGCCTGCGTTCTAACTGCATCTATACTCCGTTCCATGCATAGCAGTCAACGCTGTGGAGGCTAGAGAGACTTCTTACAGTGGCTTCGTTCGCACTTGGATATAGTTAGTCTTTTGACCGCCATTGTGCGCAACCGTTTTCTATACAGGCTCAGTATTCAATGAAACAAGTTCTAATTCTTAGAAACAAACACTTTGGTGTACGGCTGCTAATGCGTTGTTTTAGATCGTTTTTACTTTTGTTGTTCTTTTCGGGTTTTAAAGCGAAAGCTTTACTGGCCGCAAACTTGCGATTTCGCCGTGGCCGTGCTCCGAGGAGGCACATGACGTCACACCGCGTTCCTCGTCGTTGCGTTCGCCTCCGCTCGCTTCGCCAGCTTCGTCGCATGCCTGATAACATGTTGGAGGATTGAAAAGGAGTGCTCGCGTGCGCCGCAACCACAGTTGAGGCGGAAGTATGGACGGCGACAATTCTGATAAGCAGGGGGAGGCCTGGAATCGACATCGGAACGAGATGGAGAGAAAACGAATCGCCCAGAAAACAGACGAAGAGTGCGCCGAACGACTGGCTAAACGCCGCAACATAGCTAGACAACCAGACTAACCTGAACTTGCAATCAAGATTAACCAAGGCTAACCATGCTATGCCTTAGCTTTCGCTACATATATCCTGGCATAGCCGAGCTAAGCTACTGCCAATTTTTTTGTTTGCAACGAGTCACGAGGAGCCTCACGTTATATTGCCTGGGATATATTTACTCACGTGCATGTTCGCGCGAGCGAACGCTGTTGGCGCGCAGCGAGGCATACAGACGGAACGCGCGGAGTGATAACTTTTGACCGAACTTCCGCAGCGTTGACTGCTATGTATGAAACGGAGTATAGGTAAGGCCAAATCAAAACGCGCCATGAGTCTCAACGCGCTCGCTTGCCCGCGAGGAGTTCATAACTCGAAGGACCGCTCAGCGGCGCTCAATTGGACAGTAATGTTTTATTGCGATAGCAATTACATATGGACACTCCAGGCGCATTTCTGCCGTCGGTGTCGCCGTGAGGTTTCGGATGAGTTAAAGCGGGCGAGGGTGAGCCGGCGCTTTCGTTTCAATCTCGCGTGCGCGAGTAAGGGAACGCGGCCTTGATGCGTGCCCTCTCCTCTCGCGTGCGAGGCATGGGGGTCAGGCGAGGGAGAGGGGCATTCTTTCCGGCGGCTGCCAGGGTGCATCGGTGTCCTCCTCGCCCGCCGCTCCATACATAGTGGAGACAACCGCGGCGTTTACTACGGCGTTGGCCACCCGAATCGCGGACGCCGTAGTAGACGCCTTATGCCCCAACCACTGGCACGCGCCGGAAAGCTTCGGCGCGCGCCGAAGAGCCAAATGCGTCAAAGCGTCGGTCGGGAACACGGCGAAGCGGAACGTCGCGCAGCGATTATGTCTACTGCCGATGCTAGAAGTTTGCCGACGCGCGGCGAAGCTGCGCCGGTGTGCACCAATAAGAGGCTGCGACGAGTCGCAGGCGTCAACCAATCGGAGGCTGCGGAGCCTCCGGCTGCTAGGCCTATGATGGCCGCCCGTACGAAGGCGCCGGCACCAACGATCGTCCGAGTTCCTTGGGCGTACGACGCGCGCGACAGTGTTCCTGAAAGACAGTGTTGTAATAGTATGCCGACGACGACACGACCGACGACCGTGGGTTGTGGCAGTGCGACGTGGATCCGAAGCGACTTCGAACGACGCCGACTAATACAACCTGCCCACTGGGTTCCGCCGGGCTCAGTGCGATCGTCTGCTAAAACAGCCAACCGAATCACGATTACCGCAACGTCTGTGCTTGTTGTATGTGTATTTTGTTGTGCTCAAAACGAATGGAAACATGTTTACGAGCTCCGAAGTCTGGATAATCAACACTCGCCTATCGCCGATGTTGTTTACGTTACGCGTAGGCCTAGCGCGTCCATCGAGTTCGTAACTGGCGAGTGAACGAACTCACCTGAGAAACTCTGTCGAAGGAAATGAATTTTCAGGTCCGTTTGGTGCTGCAGTGATTTAAAATATGGCACTCCTGACTTCGTGTAATGTGTGATGTGGTGAATGAACCGTGTGGAAGTTGGGTTGGTCAACCGCAGCGTGTTTCGTGTGGTGTCGGTTGACTCAAGTTTAACGGGCAAGCTCTGCGCTGTTTCCAGTGGTAAAGACAACTTCCGAAAGCGAAAGACACTAGTAGCCGAACTAGTGGAAGTACTTACATAATCAGCCGTGCCGCCTGTTTCAGCTGACACTGCGCTCTTCTATTCGGCATGTGAATCCAGTTCAGTACAAGTTCACTGTACTCATTCACTCACTTCTTTCAAGTGCGTCCGTCTTTTGGGCTAGTTGGGGATAAATCGCTCGTGTAGCAATCAAGAACACTGACGCACTGAAGCATACGTGACAACGCAGTCATGTTTGAGTCAGTGTGTCCTTATAGTTGAGCACTGCAAAAAGAAATCTGTTTGCAACGTGTGCCCTGTGTGCAGTGCATAGCAGGACCTGCATCATGCAAGACCTATGCATGTAGCAGCGTATACCACGATTGCTTCGATGCCCGCTTCAGAAGCAGCAAGTACTGAGTCAATGAAACAGTAATTGATTTGTTATCTCACTATTTGTTTATGGAAAGTGTAGATGGTGTTAGTGCATTGGGGGGAAGGTGAAAAGGTGCCATCAGTGTTTTGTGCAGTCGGTATGCTTAAACTGCTGCTATCCCTTCAGCTTCTACTAAAATGTTTCTTGCTGCGATACTATAAATTGTAGTCAGGACAAAGATCTACTCAAAACCAAGTTACTAATGCATATGCGCAGAATGTGTTTGATTAACAAGTTAACACTTCCACAACAACAATATGCCGATGCACAGCATATGTGCTTACAGTAAATACATTCCGTAAAGGTGAACGACTGGGCCTACAATATCAAACTTTGTAGTAGCACCGTAAAAAGTGCTGCCATGCGTATCAGCCACAACGAAACTGCTGCACGTCCAACCTTCTTCCTTGGAGGCACCTCTATAAAGACTCTTCGGGCCCTTCCCATTCTGGGTGTAACATTTAGCTCTTCTCTCAACTTGCCTGCAAATGTCACCAGCACTGTATGTAAGCACCGGCCCATTCTTGGGTTTGTGTCCCATGTCTCCCTTACCTGATGACCTAAGGTTTTCCTAGCACTCTACACTTCTATCGTTCTGTCACGACTTGAGTACTGCTCATCAGTATAGTCCCCGTACCAAACTTGCGACGCTAACAAACTTAAGCTTGTTCAGCGCCGAACAATACGCACCCTTTACTCCCGTCTTTTCGGTTGTCACAAGCTCATTCCAGCCTTTGAGGATTGCCTCAGACCCCTCAAGTAGCACACCCTGCAATACCAGCGCAGCATTGCACTAGTCTATACTGCAGGGTGCTTGACGACTCTCTGGACAGCACTAATCTTTCTTCAGTTCGTCTGAACAAGTGGTCAGCACAGCCTGAGCCCTCATCGCGCCTGTATGGCCCGACACCACAACTCCATGATTATATCTGGCATACAGAGCTTTCTCTTCATCCCCCTGGCCATTTGGATTCTCCTTCCTTGGAACCAGACTGAATTGGCACTCCTGTGTGTTGTGCACCTGTCGAATGTGTGCGTGTGTGCCGTGCTGTGTTATTGAGCAAGTGTGTGTGCACGTGGAGGGGAAGGAAGTGTCTTCTGCATCTTGCAAATTCCTGCTCTAGATGGCTGGTTATCAGATGCTCTAACATACAGACATCAGCCTTTTTTTTAGTCTAGTGTGCCAAGTTACCACTAAGATTATTATTATTATTATTATTATTATTATTATTATTATTATTATTATTATTATTATTATTAGAATCACCACTACGACCACATTGATTGTGTTGAAGCCAGCATGACACATAATTCAAAATATTTCTGAAGCTTTGTGGGCTCTCTCTTTTAAAAAGAGCGCCAAATATGTACGTCTTCTTCATGACAATGGTGGTGTTGTCTCGAACACTGCTGATGCCTTTGCAGAGCATTTCTGTTTGCTATATGGTGTGAAATATGCTTCAAGTAACCTTCCTTCTCAGTCTGGCACAGTGTGTACACTATCAGTTAATGAAAACCTTGTTTTAAAGTGTATGAAGTGCCGTAAACCTTCCCTTTCTTGTGGTGTTTATGGTATTTCTTCCGCAGAGCTTAACCCTTTGAGACGCTGTCTACACAATTGTGCACAGCAGGAGAGTGCATCAATAGCAAAAGCACTGATGAAAGTAATGGTATGTAAAATGTGTTTCATACATCTTGAAACACTTATTATTGGAACTGTGCTTCCATATTGAATAACGTGCAAAATGTTTTAGCAAAATGAGAGGGAAGGTAGACGGCCGGGTGTTTTTACTCTGTGTCAGTATGTTGTATGTAGCGGGTTCACTTCTTTCATGTGTTTTTTACAATGTCGTGCACGAGCCATAATTTTCAAGTGGCTGGATAAGTGCTTTTCAAGCTTTTCAAAACACGAAATAGTACATGTTCTCATATTTTGTGTTCTTGTAGTGAGTTTTCGCATGGAGTCGAAATTTTGTAAACTTGACAAAACTCGCTAAACAATTGAAAATTCTTAATATTTGCTGCAGCTGTACACTTTCTATGATTCTGAAGATGCAAGAGATGTGGTGAAAGCAACTTTTCAATCAACGGGATAAAGTGGTGTCTGAAAGGGTTAAGACGTATGGAAGCATACTTGTTCCTCGTTCTCACAAGCATCTTCAATTGTTCCCTAAAGTCTAGTACCTTTTCTAGCACTCGGAAGGTAGCATGAACATTGCCCATGCACAAATCAGGTGCTAGATGTGCAGTTACTAACTGCCGACCTATATCTATCCTCTTCAGTGCGTCAGGTGTTTGAATCGATATGGGATTCCTCGCTTTCTGTTAGTGCTAAGAGCATTTTAATAAATGAACAGTATGACTTTGTGTGCCAACAACTTAAAACTATTTCAGACTGCCAACAGTGTTCACCACTGCATCGACTTCCAAAAAGACATTTTTTTCACTCTCAAACTGGTGCAGAAACAATAAGTACTCTTAAGTGCTTCCAACACTATGGCATTAAGTTACATGCACAAAACGCACCATGTGAAATTTTGATACACCCTACGTGATGCTCCACTCCTTAGGATCGATGAAATGAAAGATCTTGGTGTGTACTTCGACAAAATGCTAAGCTTCTCTACACATAGATAATTACACAACATGCCATTCACGCTCTTGGAATTGCATGCCTTATATTGCATGATTTCCACTCACCTGTTGTGTTTCTGAAATTCTGCTGTGTGCCTCCAACTACTAGAGTATGCTTCTGTAGGAGGGGGTGCAATGAGCAAATCTAATTCTGACCTCATTGAACGCATCCAGAATAAATTGATATCTATCTTAAAGCACCACTTTTGCCATTCTGGCGACCTCAGTTGAGCCTTCTCAAGTATACTTCAACTCGCACCTCTAGATTCAAGACTTAATTAATGACACCTTTTGTTCCTGTATAAGGTGGTCCATGACATTATACATTCCTTAAAGCTTCCTGATCATATGCATTTGTTCGTGCCGCAACAGTATACCAGGTAGCATTCCACATTCGTTGCCTGGGCTTGTTACAAGATTGTGCTAATAAGACTCGACTCCAAAACATACTTCAGAGTTCATTTCCTGTGTTTTGTGTATCTGTAGATAATCACGTAGGATTAACTCCCTTTTACTTTTCCGTGTTTCCTTTATCCCTATTTGTTTCTCTATCTTCCATTTTTTTTGTCTACTACATTCGTGTTTTCTGTACATTTTGTCTCACATAGTGCTCGTTAAGTGCATCAGTACAAAGGCTCTCTAGCTGTTCCTAGGCACTACAATAAAAATTTGAATGATTGATTATTATCGTAGTATAAAATCGTGATTTTTAAGTATGTACTAGTATACTATTTCAGTGCAGTAGCTTTTGTGCAATTAAAAAGAAAAGGGCATGAATTAAGAAAGTGCAATAATATGCAATGTGCCTGATCACATGCGTTGTGCTATTAATTTCTTCTGAGTTTTAATAATGGCTGGCTACTGTATGCAGTGTTGTGCAATAAAATAATATGCCACAGCAATTACTGCGTGCCTCGCAGAACAAATTGAATAGATCTTTCTCAGTCAAAACATCCTAGCAGGCTGAAAACAATAAACTGCAATTTTTCTTTTTGTGGTGACGAAGTGTATAAATTGTGAAAATAACCTGTTTATATATTTCTTATACTATGTAAATGAGCTGCTCCCATACATTCGAATAAGTGCTTCAATAGTACGACTTGGCAAAGGGCAACGAAAGACTCCTATTAAAACCCTCTAATTCTCAAGCTTGTATTATCTGACGGTATGTCATTTCGTTAACGTAAAGAAAGACAAACTTGATATGTGGAAACCAGTTACAATAGAACATGGCCCTTACACTGTGAAAATGTTTTGTAGCAATACACTCAATGTGAAGGCCTCAGGATGCAGTGTTGATGCATCAAAACAACCTAGAATAATAGAGGTGCTCCATGGGCTAGATTTGACAGAATCAAGAATTGAGGGGAGACAAGATACGAATTACATACGTTTTAGCTATTCTAGTTTTTTTTGTGAGTGGTACAGGTGTTTTAATTCTGTGTTGTTGATTTTCTCAGAACCCACTTTTTCACGTTTCTTTCATGCATCAACAAGCATAATTATATTGACACGGATGCTTTATCTGTATCCGGTTACCGTATTTCACTGGCTAAAAGATGTTAAACGTTATCGCTCGGTGCAGGATGCGCCTGAACGTATGGGAAGTTTCGCGAATGTTATCGATGGTTCTGTCTGTTGTCGACGAACCTTGCTAATGTGATTGCATACGCGACACGAATTGCGTTGTAGTTTCTGGAAGGCGCGCGGGCACCAGCGAATAGGCTGTAACTTTCGGCGACTGATGTATGCAAACCGACGCGCTTGACCCGCAGATGAGATTTTCGACGATTGCCGACATTGCTCACCGCTATCGTTGCGATTGAGCCGGCACTATTTATTTGCCGTCACTACTACGTGGCAATATTTCCAACACAGATTTTTTCAGTTATACTTTGCACGCCTAATTCTTACATAGTTGGCTGTGCAATAAGCTACCAAAAATGAAATGGCACAACAGTTTTTGATATATGGCATCGTCGTGCAGGTGTTTGCAAAGCGATCTTGCAGACAGACGACGCGCGAGCGCTGATGTCGACATTTTGTGCACTATTGTTACTTCAAAAATAAAAACAAACTGTTGCGGCAGGCGTGTATTCATTATTCAAACGTGTTTTTTATATCTAAAAGCACATACAGATCACTAACTTATTGTTTCAAGCTTAGTTTACAGCAGGCTGTTTTAGGCCGGACTTTGACAGATGAAGACGGAATAGTCCAGCAACAGTGCGCCGCAGCCAAGGAGCGAGCTTCGGCGCGCGTCGGAGCTTCTGTCTAGTGGTTGCGTGCCCTCTTCCTCCCACCAACGCGAAGCGAAGCGTTCGCTTGCCGGCGCGCGCCGTATCTTGCCGACGCGTGCCAGTGGTTGGGGCATTAGGCGGACGCCGTAGGAACGCGTGGCCGGCGCTCGTGCGTCTTGAAAGCGATCTGCAACGTGGCCAAAGTGCGCGCCCGCGCGGGCCTCATCTTCAAAGCGATCTGCGATGTTTGCAGAGTGCGCGTAGTGCCGGTAACATTGCATGCGCTGTGCTTTCGACGTTTAGTTTGCGTTAAAGCGAGAGATGCATGAAGGTCAATTCGCTTGATGCTGCCGCGATTCCTCACTCCAGAATTTTGGCAGCCAGTTTCCGCGCTCATTGAGCGAGATGTGTCTGTGTTTACCTTTGCGCCCGTGACACCGTGCTGGTTAATTTAGTTAAAACACGTTGGCCGGCTAGTTGTTTTGCATCCATGATAGAATGTGTAAGCGCGACTGAACAAGGACGTCGAAAAAAGCAGACACACAAAGGCAGCGCTCTCTCTGTGTGTCTCTTTCTTTCTACGTCCTCGTTGAGTCACGCTTACACATTCTATCATTGTTAATCTAGTTAGTAAGGGAATGTTTACAAGTTTATACGGCCGACAGAACTACTATCCTTACTTCGTAAAGCTATCTACTACTCTGCCTTCGCAATTGGTGATTCGCTTTTGGGGCGGAACTGCGAAGTTTTTATTTTATACTCACTTCATACACTCATGACGTGGCACCACCTCCTCCTTCCTCATTGGCTGCACCGTCATGCATGCCCAACGACGCGCGCACTAGGCGCACTTTCAGTCGTCCAAAACCGTGGAGCCGCCCTGGTGTCGGGAAAGCGTGCTCGTCTCGCACCCCGGAGGCTCATGTTCGATTCCCGACCAGAACGAAATTTAACAAATATTCTTTTCGAAGGCGTTACTTTGATTACAGGGACCTTGCTGAGAGATGTGATGTCAATCCGAGCATTTTTGACGGGCTTTTACTTTTTCCGCAATCGGATATTTTTGGTACCATCATTCGGTCACGCAGCCGGCTACGACGGATTTTCGCGCCGTGGGGCATATAATGCTTTCGCATAAAAAGAAATTGATCAGAGAGAATACGCATATGATCTAATTTATGCACACCCATAGGGATACACAGGGCTCCGTAGAAAATGCACGGGGAATCCTATACTGTATATAGTAGAGTTGGGCCAACTGAAATTTTGCTGTGGATCAACTTGAAATTTGCAGGTGGGCCAACTCAAATTTGGGGGTATGCTTACGCATACTTAGACAACTCCAGTGGAGACGGTGCATAATTTCTATTGAAAAGACAATAAACGAGAGGGCACGGGAACCTGTATAACTACCGCAAAGGGCTTGCTATTATAGCGTGCGTTGGCGGTCATTCCATGCTTACGCATAAGGAATGCAACGATTCTTTTGGACACTGTCCCTCCCACCCGCAGTAAGAGAAACTATGCTCAGAACAATGCCGGAAACGACTTGGGATGTTATTTGCGGCGCGCTCCCTGCACCAACCCGATAGAGCGTTTTGCCATGCGTTACGTTGCCGTCGCTTCTACCGTAGTCATCGTGGTCCTGTAGTGGCGTGTGTAGCGAGGCAAAGCTTCTTCAAATGGTTATTGTTGTTTGCTAAGTGAAGCTTTATCAATAACTAGCGAGGATTTTCTAGTGCCTAAGAAAGGCCTCGTGTTCCTTGGTCTAAATATTTCCATTTACATTTAGTACGCAACCTTATTGAGAGCGAAACCTGTGCAGTTACCGCACAACCGCACGAATGTCCTAAACTTCGTTTGTCCTTGACAGTTGCCTCTCAGGAATGACCGACAACCGCTCGATGTGCCGACAGTGCAACGCGCCGTGACATTAAGTTGGTGACGAGACTGGAATTTCTGTTAAACACGGGTTAGGTGACTACAGCTATGTTCGTCTGTTATACTTTGTTGTGGTTGTGGAAAAGTTAAAACACTGCCAGTATACGCTTCCTCGCGCCAGTAGGTCGCAAGGGAATCAACCTTTAAGAATCGTCCCCGTTGACTGCCAATTCCGAAATTTAGACTGAAAATCAACGGCCATTTAACTGCTCTCCCCAAAAATACCAAAGAGGAGAGTTTTTGTCCCAATATAGGCTGCGCCAAATTTGACACGCAACCTGTATTTTTTTCTTTCTTCATTTCTAACCGGCTCTCATGCAAAGGGAGAAAGTACACTGTCAAGACGTTGCGATCCCTTCTCCGAATCCGCTGAACCGTCAACGTTAGAGAAAAAAAAAAGTGGCTCAGCGGAGGGTACTTGAGGACGCTTTGAACACGCCGGGGAGGATGTTGTTCGTGGTCGTTTCGTTTTGAAAAGCGAGAAAGGGAGTAGGGGCGGTGAAGAGAGACAACACCCCCTTGTTGTTGAGAGAGACCTGCCTGAATACGCGGAAGGGGCGCTTCCTCGCACGCGGTAGCGCAGTGCGAGACGCCGCGAAGCAAGCTGCACGTGCTGGTGGTGCCGGATAGCGCGCCGTCCGCGGCCAGCCTAGCCGGTGCGGCGGCCCACTTTCTGGTCGCGAGCGGTGCGCTGACCCGCATCCGCGTAGTGTCGCCGCACTCCGCTACTGCGGCAGCCGCTGCTCGTGCCGGAGCCGCTGCTGTCGGTGCCGTCGCGGCGCTTGCCCTGGCCGAGCATGTCTCGCGGCACGAGCCACTGGTGGATCGGACGCCCGGGCCATTCTCTCGCCCTGGTCCTCACCTTCGTCGTCTGCTGCTGCGGACCAGCCGAGGCCGGCTCCTCGCCTGCGAGTTCTCTGCCACCGCCTGCTTCTGCGCTGTCGTCTGCTCCGACTTCGCAGGCCAAGACGGTGATGTACTACGACGGCAAAACGATCGCCAGGGTGGAGTACGGTGCCGACGGAGTCACCCTGCAGACCTGTCGACTGTTTGAGCTGGAGTGAGCACCGCCTTTCAAACTTCTCCGTCTTTCTCTTCTCATTCTTCGTGGTCTCGTCATTAATAGAAACGCGAAAGAGTCAATATAAACCAAGCGCATCGTTGCGTTTCCGCATTTGCCTGTGCGTGTGTGATTGCCATAATTCAGGAACTTTCGCTTATTTGCAGTATGCTTAAGGCTTTTCCGGGATTTCTGACCAATCGTGGTTATGAAATGCAGTTGAGGGGAAGAGGGACAATCATGAATAATGGAGTCAACTAACAACAAGCACATCAAACAGACAGGATCAAGTTCAAAGAAAAACAATGAGAAAGTTGAAGTTTCTTTTGCTAATTTTTAGATCTACACTGTTGTATCGCGTATGCGGGTTTCCCGCTGGCTGATTAAGAATGCGAAAATAATCTGATATTACATCCTAATGTATGTTTATTAGGATAATTATGTGAAATGCATATATATTTTTTAATCTTCTATGGAATTAGTGTATGTTAGGATCGTATGGTCGTTCGTCGTCTCACTATCGGCTTCTTCTCTATCCTTCTCGATTCACTAGGAAGGACGTACAAGCTTTAACGAATATTTGCAGACAGCGAGTGCTGAGAAAAAACATTTTTTTTTTTTTTTAGTCTTGACTTGCCGCATGAGATATTGTGGTACAACGCAGATCGACGAATTCAGCGCATGTTTTCATCGGCTAAAATTTTTCGCTGATGCTCGCGATGCTGCACTCGCGTGCTTTACGTGCACGTTACTAGCGTGTACGCCTTCTTTGGGCAGTTTTGTTGATCTCTTCGCACACTATTAATTACTTATCGTAATCTGCTTAGTGACCGGCCATACATATAGGCAGCAACGCCATAAGGCACATTCTGATTCAGTTATAGATCTCGCAATGTTTAAGCTTCAAAAACACTCTCGAGACTTCTCGCGGGGGTCGTCAGTCAAGCGAACACTCATAAACCGATCGGTTGTCTCGGAGGTTTAAGAGCATGGGGAAGTTACAGGTGCTAACACTCCATAACTAAGCACCTTGCCCGAACACCTGCGTGTCCGATCGATGTAAAATCCAGAGGCAAGACAGGCTAAGACCGAAGGAAAGGACTAGCGCCAAATTCCTGTCTTTCGTGCATGCCTGTTTCTGCGGTTTCGTGTGTTACTTATCAAATACTTTCGCATTACGTTCGTCCCCACCACTCCGCAATATGCCATATCCGCACAGCGGTGTTTGCCCCCTCGCTGTGCATGTTTGCATCGCTGTGTCGCTTCATTCCTGGGGCCTCCACATACGCGACCCCGAGTCAATAGAAAGCAGCCAATGTCCGCTACTGCTTATATCTTTCGCTCACAGTTTTAGCACAATGCGCATCACTGATAAAATGCGGGAAGATTAGAAGAAAGAAAAATCGACATTGTCTTGTCTTTAATTGCCAACAGTGCATAGTAATGTCAGAAATGCTAACCGCCCGTATGTTTTCTTTGATAAGGAATGGTTTTGCAGTGCAGGGTTTCGTATTTGAAAGCCAGGCGCTCACGTGCATCACGTGATGTCACGTGCATCGAGCTACGTGCACACAACTTGCTGCTTTTAAGCTCTTCAGTTTGCCTCTCTTGTTGTGTGAGCCCTTTGCCCGAGGCGAAGGTTATGATAATGTCAACCATGAAGCCATCCTTAGCACGTTAGAAGCCGTCGGACTTGGTGGTAAGGTATATATGTGGGTGTGCAGCTACTTACAGAGGAGACCATTCTACGTGCACACAGAAAATGACCCGACATCCGAGCATTACTGTAGCCGAAGAGTCCCTCAAGGCGGAGTGCTTAGCCCGACTCTTTTCAACCTCACCCTCTGTGGATTAGTCGACAACCTGTCAAGCACTGTACGACTTTCCAACTATGCAGACGACATCTGCATTTGGGCATCAGGTGTGACACGACTTCAGCTTCGCGCTCGGCTTCAGAAGGCAGCCACAATGACATCTTGCTACCTTCGTGAACAAGGACTTGAAATTTTATGCGGGAAGTGTGCAATGGTGGCATTCACGAGGAAGCGAATGTCTGCTTACGGCGTATCTATTAACGGGCAACTTATACCATACAGCAGAAGTCACAGGTTCTTGGGAGTCGTAATTGACAGAGACCTATCTTGGACTCCGCACGTGAATTACGTGAAAAAGCGGCTGAGTGCCATCTGTCACCTGTTCAGGTTCCTTGCAGGAAAAAGTTGGGGAGTATCTATACACGCTATGCTACAGCTGTACATGGTGTTGTTCGTTGGATTCCTGCGATACAGCCTGCCTGCAATATCCAACACCTGCAAGATTAACCTGCGTACGATTCAGAGTAGTCAAGCCCAAGCCCTTAAGATATCTCTTGGCTTACCACGCAGTGCATCAACGGCTGAAACCATTGCCCTTGCGCAGGATTACCCAATCGCGACGCACATTACCGTTGAGACAATGCGTATGCATCTCAGGCATTATGCTAGGACCCCTTCCCACCACTTGGCGAGCCTCACTGCTGCAAGGCCCTGCTCGACATTTAGCGGTATTATAAGTGCACATCGTGCGTAGTTTACTTCAGGGTACGCACCTGCGGCCAAGCCAGCGTTTCCTCCGTGGTGTTTGAGCCGTCCACAAGTACATATAATGATTCCAGGACTACAGAAGAAGACAGATCTACCGGCCCCTGCTCTAAAACAGCTGAGCTTACTTCTTTTGCATGAAAAGTACAGCAACCACGTGCACAGCTATACCGATTGATAGACTACGTCGTGTAGTTCTGGTGGTGCCGTGGTTATACCAACGCGAGGAATGATACTGCGGTTCAAGACATCGCATGTCACGACCTCAACGGCGGCTGAACTAACGGCCCTGCGTCGAACACTGGAATTCATTGATTCTGGAAGACCTAGAAAATGGGCTGTGTTCTGTGATTCAAAACCGGCATTACAGTGCACGCAGTCAGTTCTACGACACGGATGCCATGACCAATTGACATACGAAATCGCGAAACTTTACCATCACGTCCAACAAAAAGGTCACGAGGTTGTTTTTCAATGGGTACCTGGCCATTGTGGAATCAGTGGCAATGATTCCGCCGATAACGCTGCTCGAACAGCACATGAAGAGCAAAGTGTTCCAATTCCGCTTTCGAGGACAGACGCTGCAAGGCAGCTTCGACACCTGGCACGCAGTCTCACACTGACCGAGTGGAACTTGCCAAACTTACGACTTACACGACTGCATCGACTAAACTCCTCCCTGCAACTCCGACCTCCACTCGGACTTCCTCGGTGTGAAGCTATGCTTCTCTGTCACCTTTGGTTAGGAGTTGCCTTCACAAAGGCATACTCTACAATAATTGGAGTGACTGACAGTGCAGCATGCGAGGTCTGTGGCACCGAAGAAAACATCGACCACCTGCTGTGCCACTGTCCACGATACACCCCAGAGAGACAAGAACTTGTCAAAGCTTTCCAAAAACTGGACAATCGGCCGCTTTCTGTGCAGGTGCTGCTGGAACACCGCCCCCATCGCCCGTCGGCCCATAAAGCGGTGAAGGCGCTTTTGTGCTTCTTAAGGACGACGGGCTTGTGCGATCATCTGTGACTATTAATGCAATTTCTGTAAGACCACACACGTCAGCGAACTCACCGCAATTTACTTCTTTCCTTCCCTCCTCTCGCTCCCTGTTATCTTTGTTTTCCCCTTTCCCATTACCCCGGTGTAGGGTAGCCAACCGGACGTTATTCTGGTTAACCTCCCTGCCTTCTACTTATCTCTTTCCCTCCTCCTCTTCCTGCCCGAGGCGGCAGTATTTTTGACAACTGCAACAACCTCTGCAATTTCGGGAACCGCGTCTTGAGCGTTGAAGTGTTGTGTTACTGTGTTGTCACCCGAGACCAGTGATTGTATCGGCAATATAGTGTTCTATGAAGCAAAACCCAATCGCGGACCGTGTTTGATAACGATTATTTTCTTTTCTATTAATATGTTATATTGTATGCTGCCCAGTGGCCAATATCATGGTGACAGCAAGGACGTGCCTTCATGCGAGCCAGTAGCAAAGAGTCGACGAGAACGAAAAATCAAATGGTCTGTTACTACATACACCACTATAGTTTCGATATCCCAGCAGTCACGTGAAGAACCAACAAGCTGCACATTCAGTCTGGCAGGTTTGCCGCTCGTTAACACATGAGTTGACATCGAAACGCGATCAAGAAAAGAATGAATCAGAACAAGTATAATCACTTGGATGTGCGATGTGTTGTCGCTGTACAGCCAGTTTCTAAGTGCGATGGGGTCCGAGATCTACGATTTGGAGCATTAATTAAGACAGTGTTGCAGATGCAGACCAACTTTCCCGACTCTACTACAACATGTTATAGTCACTTTCGATTTTTCTCGCAGTAAAAGAGCGCAGGAAACGATGACGAAAGATGGAATGAACACAAACCACAAACCTCCTCCAGTCTATCTTCGTTTCCTGCGCTGCTTCGGTTCCAACAGCCATCTTCACTCAACTATCCCAGCGTCACATTTCCTACATTTTCATTTTGTTCGAACTTGAATTCATGTTGGTAGCGCGATTTATAGCGGCGAGGTCATTCAAATGCAGTTGCATGCTTGACTGACTCTCGTCGCGATCAAGTATCTTTGATGTGCCTGTAGAGACATACGGGATCCACGCCGAAATTTCTTGTCATATCCTTCTCGAGATAATGGTGGCGCAGTGAACAACATTTAAGTAGGAATATCTCACAGAACGAAGAACAATGGCAGAGGAATTATGCAGCGAGTAGAAGGCGGTTTGTCGCCGAAACCAGAGCAGCTGACGCATACATGTTTTAAAGCCCACTTGTCATTTCTCTGAAACAAAAGCCTTTGAGATGCTTGTGTTAAGAAATAATGCGTTAATAAATAAATCTATAGTGTGAGAAATTATTTGAATTAATTTTATTCCCTTCTAAATTCGACTGTAATGTAATGCGCGTACGTTTAGCGCACAGCGCTTACTAATGCAATTTGGTGTCTTGTGAGCAAAGGAATGCATAATGCGATTGGAGAGCGTTGGAGACGAAAAACGGCACGGTTGGTTTCGTTAATGGTACCCATTATGCGAGAAGAACTAGATTGGTTATATATATATGTATATATATATAGTCAAAAGAGCGATACAAAATTACTAGCAGAATTGAGCGGAATGTTTCGGCACTGAAAATTACATGCTTCCTCAATTGGTAATGCTTCCTGCGGTGACAGAAAACTCATTAAATATTCTTAGTATTGAACGAGGTTACCTCCTTGTTACTTGAGGCGCTGGTATCGATGAGCTGGTTTCATGAAACTATCATGTCTATGTACATATCAGACGATAAGTGACGTAGTCATCTACGAGTGAACTTACTATAAAAAAGCCATTGGCTCGGAAGTCTTTAGTAAAAGATAGGAAAGAGGAGTTGTCCCAAAACAGCAAGTACATCGTTAGTACAATGAAAACGAGTGGAGTCCAAATAAGTAAGCGATTGCGAGCGTTTCGGAATCGTTGTCGGTAAAGAAGTTGCATACTCAATGCAATACTAAGGCTTAAGCGAGACAATTTTATCACACTTTATCCACTTAAATATACTGTCGCAGTTTCCTGATAGTTCCCCCTTTTCCAAGTTACCCTAGCTTGATTATTGTATTACCGTCAAACTTTATACTATTTTATGTGTATTTCAGTTATAAATGGCGATTCCCGTCACACTTCCGGACTGTGGCTCGTGACGCATTATTTGAGCTTCAGCTCAATTACCGGTCCCTCTGCGAGAAGCTTCTCAAGCGGAGGAAATCAGCCGCACGCGTACACCTTGTGCGCGCGCGAAAGCACGTGCACGGGGTTTCTGCAAGCGGGTGCCGGGCAAGCTTGTCTCAGAAACGAGAACACGCGGGCCGCGAGGCGATCGTCGCACGTGCGGAGATCCTGTTCGGCAAGATCTTGCGATTCGCGTGCCACCTTCTTTGGGCTCCCAATCCTTGTGACCAATGGGGACTGCTGACGCCACGGCGACCGATGCGTTTTGAGCAAATAAGGAGAGCCTTTGCATTGTTTCTGCGCCTGTGCGCCGCTCGGAACTGTACCGGGTGCGTATCGAGGCCACCTATTCGGTGCTTTCATGGCCCCGATCGGCCCATATCACTTCCCGCGGTGTGTGCCATATTTCACATTTCCTTATTCTCCCTTTACTAAAGCTAAGCCAGACGGATCAAACGGAGAACGTGTCGGAGGTGCACTTGACTCTAACACCTTACACCTTATAACTGTATCGAAGCCGAAGCAAGTATGATGAATACATAAGTGAATAAGAAGCGTTATGAACTACTTCAGCTGCGTGAAGTAAGGTAACGTAACCAGTAAGGTAACAACGCCGTGAGGTAACCGATATAAAAAAAGCAGGGCTGACACGTTGCGGCCAGCCCGTGTTCTGTCGTTCCCTTACTGTTTGCGTCGACGATGAATTGCTACTGACGCGACAGATTTTTTAACCGACTCTTCGTTTCGTCCTTGTGAGCAGATATGCATTCAAGAACCACTTGTCGGAGCGATCAGGTTCGTGCGTGACGTGCATCGCCGAGCAGAATATGGCGCAGGGTAGAATGTTTTGTCTTGAACGAATGTACGCTGCTGGTATTCGTCGGCAAGGTCCTTACGAGCCGGCTTTTCTGCTATTTAGGCGCATGTTTGAGGAAAGAGCGCCCTTGCGTCGCAACTATGACTTGGATAACTTTCTTTTTCTTGGCTGCTTTTAGCTGACATCGCTGCAGACTCACCTCGCCAACTGTGTCATGTTACTGACTCTTGTTGATGGTTTCGCGCGCTAACAAATCGCGAATTTCGCGAAATCGCGAAATCGAAAGGCCCTGTACCGAGGGCCTCCTACACTACAACAGTCGTCATAAGCGTTAAGAAATGGTAGCCGAATGTGGGACTTTCTTACAACATTCTATGCAAAGTGGCTCCTCTGAGTGACATCGGTTGCTGCTCTTCCCATAAAACAAACGCAAGAAAATCACGCGAGCTCGCGTAAGGGAGAATGGTTTGCAAAATGTGGGAAGGGGCATACTGAGGAGGCATCTTAACACGGAGTGCCTCGGTCCTCTTTGGCAACGTAGCAGACCATCCCGTATGAAACGCGTGCTACGATATGTATGGGTACGGCCTATACGTTTCAGCACGACCCAAACCCGGAGAGAGCATCTTGTGCGCCTCCGCATCATCACGTTCGAGCAGCGGCGGCGGCGTCCATTTCCGCGTTTCGTTCTCTTCCTGAACGCGCTGCAGTAGTTTTCCGCGAGGCGTCGCTCCCCCTCCTCCCGAGAAGAGCACAGATGCGCGCCCCCAAGACGTTGTCGTTTTCGTTTGGCCGCGCACACATCGGCCGGCATGATCGACTTTCCCTCGCCGCACTGTCCGCGCGCACTGCTTCTTTTCGAACTGCGACGGGTTCATTGGCCCCGTTAGAGGGAAGGGACGCTCCTGCCGACGTCCTTGACCTCACCACGCGGCGATAGCCCGCATACATCGGCCATGCAGAATTAGCTGCCGCGGCTGGTGGCCGCTATCGGCCGAAACATGGCGGAGCGGTGTACTGTGCAGCGCTACCGGAGGCTCGCACTGGTTGACAGGAAGGAAAGAGTGAACGAGTATACCGGCGTTCTTGGCGCCAGAGTACGCGTCGGCGCCCACGATATCGTGTACGCTGTTGACGTCAGTGTGCAGGCGACAGCGCTTCGCAGCTCCCGACTTGTGTCGTTGGTGACAGGGATTTTCCCGACACCGAGAAAAAGTTGATCCGTAAACAGCTATGATGAAGGCTGTTAAACTTGTCAGAACGTTTGAACCGAACTGAGACTCCGCCTTCTCTCACCTCTCGTCCCCACAAGTTCTTTCTTTCTTTGAACATAAGATATGCAAATCAAATATTGTTAGCACCTTTCATATCCGTTCGGGTTACCTTGGGCTGCTTTGCCCACACGATCGCGGTACCGCCCATTAAACTTCTACATCGAAGCTTGCGGTCTTGTTTGAAACCCTGCTGTACGGTTTTAGTGAGTCTCTCCAAATGGCGTTAGCCTCTCCTCTCGGCAAACTGCGGCGTGCGACTGGAAGGTGTGCGCGCGTGACCTCGAAAGATTGGTGTCTGCGCGTGCTCTTCCTTTTCGATCGTGGCTACGAGACCGGTCCGCACGCGGCCCCCTGCTGCATCGTGCACGCTTTCCTTTCTCGCCAATCTTTCGCGATAGCCCATCTTGCAGCGATCGTGGTACACATTCTTGAAATCACGCATGCTTAACCCTTCTGCCTCACATGCCGACATGGTAAACTAAAAATTAAGATCTTTCCTAATTACGGTTAATTCGAACACATCTGAAATCCATGGTTGGCCCATTATGTTTTCACTCACATTTTCAGTTTACATCTCAGTTCGCACTTGCCACTTCTCATCGGAAAGCGGGCCTCGTCACGCTGTGCACCTCTCCCGGTCTTCCCGAGGCAAGGCGTGCATTGTCATCTGCACCGAAATTTCAAATAAACTTCTCTCTGCGAAGCCGCACAGTAGTGACACGAGCTTATCCACCTAAAACTGGTTAACGAAAGGGCACACACACACTGGTTAAGAAACTGTTAAAACACTGGTTAAGAGTCGTTAAGAAATAACGCGCACATACATGTATGTGCGCATACGCACACGAATCGAACCCGCAACTTCGTGCTCAGAAGTGGAGCGTCGCATCCGCCTTCGACAACGCAGCTCACGCAGCCATACTACGCAGCATTGCCGCACTCAATCTAGGAAACCGATCGTACGGCTATGTTCAGGATTTCCTCACAAACAGGAAAGTCTCCTTAACGCTGTGCAAACTCGCATCCGAAGACAGGAACATGGGCAGCGTCGGCAGCCCGCAAGGCTCGCTCATCTCGCCGATGCTCTTTAATCTCATCATGATCGGCCTCTCCGAGCGCCTCAACGCCATCGAGGGAGTGCATCACACCTTATACGCGGACGACATTATGACCTGCGTGGGCGAGAGAAGCGACGGAGAAATCGAACAGCGGTTACAGACCACGGTCGAGGTGGTGGAAGAGTACCTCGTCGGAACCGGTCTCGTCTGCTCACCATAAAAGTCGGAACTCCTCCTCTACCGCCCGACGCTTAGGGGAAGACCCCTCCAAGGCTTACATCCAGTATGCTGCATACGAAGAAATTTGCATACGAACCAAAGACGGACAAGAAATACCCAGGGTGAAGCAGATTAAGATGCATGCTCAGACTCATCATAGAATCGAACGCCACCAACGGAGAATCGGTCAGGCATTTGGAGACTAAGATCACGAACGCGATGAGGCTCATCAGATGAATCACCAACAGACACCAGGGTATGAGGGAGGCCAGCGTCGTCAGACTCATATACACTCCTTCGTTATTAGCCACATTAACTATGTGGCCGCCTACCACGACTGGTACGCGGCCGAATATGCCAAACTGAACACCCTCATTAGAAGAACACACAAGATGGCACTGGGCCTTCCAGAGAGCACAAGCACGGAACTTCTGCTACAGCTGGGCGTCCACAATACTCTCGAAGAGTTAATTGAGGCACACCAAATCTCGCAACTCGAGAGACTAGCGAAGACACGAATGGGCAGGAGCATCCTGGACAAACTCGGGATAAGTTATCACAAGCAGCACAGCGACAAGACAACGCTTCAAAGCGCGATCAGGGAAAAGCTGCAGGTGGCTAATCTACCCAAGAACATGAACCCCGAATTCAATCAGGGTCGAAGAGAGAGTAGAGCCAAGTCTTTACTACAAGCCTTCGGTAGGGACAAGGAAGCGCTGTTCGTAGACGCTGCACAATACGAGGATCGACGTGCTTTCGCAGTGGCAGTTCTCAATACCGACAAACAATTGGTCAGTTCTTGTAGTATACGTGGCAAAAACCCCGAGGCAGCGGAAGAGGTGGCGATAGCCCTAGCCATCGTTAACCCCAGTTGCAGATACCTACTCAGTGACTCGCAGACGGCGGTCAGAAACTATGCACAAGGCAGAATTTCGCCGAAGGCTAAGGCTATACTCAAAGCCAATGTGAACTTTGTCACCTCCGAGGAGACGGAGGAACGACACATTATATGGTTCCCGGCTCACACGTCCCCCGACGCCCCCGTACCCAACCTCAACGAGGAGGTCCACCGCGTAGCGCGAGGTCTCACATTCCACGCCCGCGTAAGGATCCTCGCTTGGTGTTGGAAATCCAACGGAGGCATGGACAGAGAGGGACAGAATGACCAGGTACTGTGATATTACAAAATTTTATTAAAACTCCAGGCATGTTTATGCACCCCCTAACCCCAAACTCGACAGGGCCCAAGCAGTAGACTGGAGGCAGTTACAAATCAAGACCTTCCCCCACCCTGTCCATCTCAGAAGGATATATCCAGACATCTATTCAGACGATAACTGCAAGCTATGCGGCAGGGCTGACGCATCTCTTAGACACATTCCCTGGGAATGTGAGGTTATGTGCAGAGAAAATGCAGTTTCCCCAGATGAAGCTGCGGCGCGATGGACGGCCGCATTGCGCAGCTCAAACCTCCGAAATCAACTATGGGCCATCCAGCAAGCCCGTGAGGCGGCGAGGAGACAGGATCTCCGGACCTCCTCGGGGGCGGCCTAGGCCCAGGCCACGAATTTGCCGGATTGTCAATAAAGTTGTTACCCCCCCCCCCCTCGCCGCCCCACACCACCTCTCCCCACACACATTCCTAAAGCGCCGCCAAATCAATCTTGAGACTTGACAGTTATTCGGCGGTCAACATTTTGTTGCCTTTTTCACTCCTTTTGGATGGCGGTAGTTATCGGCATCTCCTGGGGTTTGAAGGCCAATTTTCTCATCAATTCGGTGCCCGAGCTGCTAACTCGAGATGCGTTCAGTTGTTACCATCTATTCAACGGTCACGCGCATCGCTGTTGCTTCTTTAGTACAACCTTCTTTGTTTAGATTGATCCAGGGGCAGGAAAGGGATTCGGTTCGTAGTCAGCTGGTCTGCATGCTCGTGGAACGAGCTGCGGCCGGAGAAAACGCCGGTCGCGTTTAATTTTTCCTTTTGCTTCGTTATTTCCTCGAGTGATGGCTCGCAGCGATGCTGGCAGATCCTCGGAACCATATACCCGCGATATGGGTTAGATAAGGTGGAAAATATCACGCGTAACAGCGTCCATCATGAAACCCTCCAATAACCGTTTAACCCATAAGCAATATGAATGTCACCTGTTACGTCGTCTTGCTTTTCTCTAATTGTACAGCACTTTTCGTGCAAAATTGGCAACTGGAAACAAGAGTCGAAAGAGTTGAGAAATTAACTGATCTGCTACGGGAGAGAGCAGAGGCAACAGCCAAACAGGAATGAAAAGCGAAAACTAACAAAGTTAACCATTGTTTGCGAAAATATTTATGGATCAACATCTTTTCATTTTAAAGGGAAGTAGAGAAAATGCTGCCGGGAAGTGGAGAATAATTCCGTGTGTTTTGGATGACGCTTCTACAGTTATGAGTCGAGCCGCCTGACGTGACCACTTCTCTGCTGTGCTTATGTGGGTGTTTATCTAACTTTCCGCGGTGGGCGCAGTACGCCTGGAATCTCATCGTCCTGCGCTCTACGCGATTGTACGCGACTGGTGACCATGCATCGTTACGGAACTTCCCAAATAATAATACGAGTCGGTTTTGCACTTGGTAGAGCAGTTAACGATGGATCGAAAAGAACCTGTGATTGTTCCGCAAATAAATATTTCTCTATAGTTCATTCAGATCTAATTCAAAAAACGCTACTAGATATCTTTATTTTACATTTTCGCTTGTTTGCTTGTTCTTAGCAGTGTTCTTCCAGCGCTTCTTTCCTGCGCGAGTCCAATTGATGTGGTTCCTTGTTTGTCAAGTGAAGGAGAGGTGTATCTCACAGGCGTACCTGTGAGATACACCTTATTTCCTTTCTCTTTTGCGGGTTTACGCATCTTTATGGTGAATGGTGGACATTATTCACATTTGTGCTAGTAAAGACCCCCCCCCCCCTCATTTGCATAGAAAAGTTACCTTATGTTGCCCCCCTCCCCCCGAACAGAAATCCTGGGTACGTGCCTGATTCACCATAGGAAGTTTAACAGTAATTCAGTGGAACTGTCCTTCCATGCTTTCCGCTGCAACAGATTTATTATATCTTACTTCTAATTATTCTGCAGATATTATTATTGTACAGAAAACTTGGCCTTGCTGCTGGTCAGACTTGTCATCTAAGAAATTTCTGATGTTTTCGATTGTATCGCCTTTCCCGAGGCGGTTTTTTTTTTATAACACAAAACATCTGCCATAAAGATACTATAGCATACCAGAGAATGTCACCAGACTGCAAAATACTAGCACTGAATACAATACTTTCTGGTTGCACGCCTTTTTCTATAATTAACAGGTACTTCCCCGATGGAGTACAAGATACCCGTTATCTCGATACCTCTATTGCTTGCAGTCAGAAGAACATCATACTAGTGGGCGATTTTAATTCTTATCATGTATCGTGGGGTTTCCGAACGGACACTTGCGGCAAACATTTGTGGATTGGGTTTTATCAAACCATTTTTCTTGCTTAGATTGGAGAGCACATAATTTTGTTCGGGGTCAGTCGCAATCTGCCCTAGATTTTATGTTTGCTGCCTCGAGCATTTCTGTCACCTCTTGGAAGACTGCTGATTTCGGAACTAACAGTGATCACCTCCCTATAATTTTTGAACTGCTTACCCCTTTAACTAGTTTAGATAGTCATGTGCGCACTTTTGTTAATCACCCAAATTTAAATATGCGTTAAAATGAGCTTTAAACGCTCAGGAGGGCATGGAGAAGAATATTAAAGCAATGAGCCTGCGTTCAATTCTAAAACAATCATAAAAAAAGCTCAATTTCTTGTACAATCTAGTAAGGGTGAATAACATTGTCCCTGGTGGAATTTCGACTGCGAGCGAGATTTGAAACGTAGGAAAGCTGCGCGGAAAAAACTTTTATATAACCAATGCTCTGTGAATTGGGCTGATTATACATATATAGCTATTACATTTAAACGAACAGTCTCAAAAGCTAAGGAGAATTATGCTTCTGAGTAATTCACATGTCGTTCGAATTCTAGCAATAAAAAAGCCCTGTTTAAATTTCTTCGATCCGGTAAAGTTATCCTGGCGCCCGTGAATATCGACTCTGTCATTCTATCAACAAAATAATTATCAGAATCACTTGAGAAAGTTGCTCAAGGACTTGCGCGTTGTTTCAAGCATAAAGTGCCGACAGGACTAAAGAAACCTCCCTCGGTAGACGACTTTGTAAAAGTAACAGGGAGAGAGCTTCAAGGCATTATTAGATCGTTACCGGCGTCAGCCCCAGGTCCACATGGCATTACAACAGGAATGCTAAAAGTTTTGTTTGATTATGCGCCTCAGGACCTAATAAATATAATAAATTTCTCTCTCAAAAATTATAGTTTCCAAGAGAGTGGAGAGTAGCTAAAATTATTCCACTGAAGAAAAAAGCAGCTGGACTTGACTTAGACAACATAAGACCAATTTCTCTTACTTCCAATGTCTTCAAATTAATAGAAAGGGTTGTTCACGGCCGTATAACAAATTTTATGCAGGATGATACACTTCTCAGTCCTTGTCAGATTGGATTTCGTCCCAGCCACTCCATATATGATGCGGGGAGGTCCCGTGCTCCCCCCTCCTTTCTTCAAAAAAGACGCTTTAAAAGCGGCACACCGCCACCCCCCGAAGAACAACGCCCTGAAGAAGGAGCCGAATGGGCTCCGAAACGTCGGGCTAATAAAATTCAGTTATTTGGTTGGAGTCAGTCTCAAGTCCTAAATCTAGTTTTGCTTTAATTCCAAACATACGGGAAACCGCCTGGAACGACGACGACGTTTTTGCGCTCGGTTGCTGGTTTTCTACTGGTGATGCAGTTTTCTCTCTCTCTCTCTCTCTCTCTCTCTCTCTCTCTCTCTATATATATATATATATATATATATATATATATATATATATATATATATATATATATATATACTTTTTGTGAACCCGCCGTGGTTGCTCAGTGGCTATGGTGTTGGGCTGCTGAGCACGAGGTCGCGGGATCGAATCCCGGCCACGGCGGCCGCATTTCGATGGGGGCGAAATGCGAAAACACCCGTGTGCTTAGATTTAGGTGCACGTTAAAGAACCCCAGGTGGTCAAAATTTCCGGAGCCCTCCACTACGGCGTGCCTCATAATCAGAAAGTGGTTTTGGCACGTAAAACCCCAAATATTATTATTATTATACTTTTTGTGCATCAGTAACATGTAACGATGTTTGTGCTGGATCCTGAAGACTCCTACTCTGCTGGGAGATCCTCCCCGCGGAGCTTGCCATGGAAGATATGGTCTTGGACTCATCTAGCTGGCGGTCAGCATAGACCGCCCGCGGCTCGCACGCGGCTCAGTTCGGCAGTATAGATCCGACGGTGCTGATTCCGAGCTTTCTGACTCAAGATCGGAAGATTCGGATGCTTTCATACCTGTCAAGCACCGTCGTCCAAGACGGACGTCTCCGGCATCGTCCTCAAGTGAAGGGACTATCATATACAGCGCCATCAAGACTACGACAGTAGCTTTCATGCCCATCGACGCGATGGTAAGCCTGTATGCTATCTCTTGACAGAAACTTCTTCTTCAAACTTGCCCCTGTACTAATCCAAGAGGTTCGCGTGAACCCCAGGAAAAATGTCATTGCTGTTGACACAACTGATGACAAGATGGTGCAAACTCTACTTGGTTTGTCTGAAATCTGTGGGGTCCAAAAACGTCCCTACATACCACAGGGTACAAATATAGCAGCTGGTGTCGTATCTGATGTGGAATTAAATCTCAAAGTCGACGTTTTTAAGAACATGATCGTTTTCACGCCACCATGAAAAATAATTTGCGTTCGAAGGCTGGGCTCGTCAAAGAGTATGAAGATACTTTTCGCCTCTGGAAAGCTGCCTAGTCATATAAAGGCTGGACTTGTGCGCTATCCTGTTCGACCTTTCGTACCATGGCTTTTGCAATGTCATAAGTGTTTTAAGATTGGTCATGTTCAGGGCTTTTGCACCAGAGATCTGGCCTATGCCAAATGCGGTAGGAATCACCATGTAGATTCCTGTGAAAGTCAGGCATATCGGTATCAGTCAGGCATATCGGCATATAGGCCCTAACTGTAACAGTGACCATTTGGCAATGGATAAAGGATGTCCCTCATTGAAGAATGAACTAAAGGCACTAAAAGAGAAAGCCAGAAAGAAGGCAGCAGGAGATGAAAGCTCCTGTCGCCGTAATGCCCCAGCGACTAGAAAAGCAATGCGTTCAAAGAATGACAAAGACACAACGCATCGGAAAGTAGGGGGGCGGACCTTCTGCCTCTCAGACACATCATGGCCAGCGCAGCCATCGAAATCGTCGGAACAAGTATCTACAAAGACTTCGACCACAGTGGAAAGCACTGAAAACACAGTACCTAAACCGGTCTCAGCCAACGACGATGTGCAACTTGTCAATCTTCTGAAGATGCTTGTCAACGTCATCAGATCTCTAATCGCCGGTCGTCAGACACCAGCAGCGTCAGCAGCAGAGCAGCTTTTGGAGGCCCTCGTTCCAGTCCTCGACGGTCATTACTAGACGTTTTACTGTAAACAATTTTAACAGTTTTCAGCAGCCTCGCCCCTTTGTGCTGCAATGGAATGTGAGGTCGATGCGACCGCGGCACGCTGATCTAGTTCTTCGACTCATCGCTATGAAGACTCCACCAGACGTTATAGAGCTTCAGGAGACTAACGTAAGGAAAGGCGAATATCGATTGCCAGGCTTCGTGGGTGTCCACAGTAACACTCGATGCGCGGAACCAGCTTGTGGCTCTTTCCAGTGTGTGGACGCGGCGCATACGCGCAGTGCTTCAACAGCATCAGTGTACGTGCGTGCCGACTTGGATTTCGCGGTTCTTGACACAGACGGCATCTGTGACGATGAGTTTGAGTGTGCAGCTGTTACTGTGAGCCTCAGAAGTGTGTCTACGACGGTGGCAAGCATATACAACAGGCCTACTCGTTCTTCCGATACCTCACTACTTGAGTGCTTAGTGTATCGGTGTGGTGCATCGTTTGTCTTATGCGGAGATTTTAATGCCCACCATCCACAATGGCGTAGCCGTCCCCGAGACAACCATGGGGCAGAGATTAACGAGATCATTATCAAGAACGATCTGCAAATACTGAATGACGGTTGACCTACATTTATAGGTAGAGGAAAGAAGCATTCCACTATAGACGTTGCGATATCAACGAGAGATGTGTGCTAAGCCTGGTCATGTGAACCTGACCCGTGGGGCTCAGATCACCTACCCATTTGGTTAACACCAACACATACTGCGGGTCGCCAGGCCATCGCGTATACAGTGACTAACTGGGCCAATTTCCGTCAGCTGAGCTCAGAGGCACCATCTCAAGACAGCCTGTTACACTCTGTATGTATAACTGGTGAATGATTTCTATTTATTGACTGTAGCTATTGTATGTGTGTCTGATTTCTGTACCACTCGTGTGCTACTGCTTGTAGGGGCTTTCTGGATGTAGTCAAGCTGCTCATGCAGCTTTTTGCCAGAAAACCCTCCAGTTGAACCTGGAAAATAAACTTACTTACTTACTTACTTACTTAAACTGATGAGTGAGTGTTTACGAGAAGCTACAGTACAACGACGACGGAGTACCGGCGACCAAACTCCGATCTAAAGCTTTTGCGGCTCCGCGCATGTCGACGGCTCGCTTTATAGGCGGGCACAGCGTTCTAAAATGACGCACCGACTGGACTACGTATAATCGCATAGATGCAGCCATACGGCGGCATACAAAACAGCTTGGTCGCAAGAGCTGGGAAGCTTTGTGTAGTTAGTTGCATACTGGAAGTGGTTTTGGAAGTGTATGGCGCATACTGAAGGCTCTCCGCACTCCTGAAATCTGCAAGAATCCTACGGCTGCATTGGGCATAGCGACTGGCCAGTCAACAAAAGTTTTAGCGGAGGCATTTGCAGTAATTTTCGCCTCTCCTGCATCCAATGACACCACAAATGGCGACCTTCCTTCTTTGACAAGTCACTGCACCATAACCGCTTCCTACGGTCCAGCCTGCCAGGTGGACGAGGCAGATTTCGCTCTCGAGGAGCTCCGACTCGCGCTGAGCCTCTCCAAACGCCGCACTGCTCCAGGTGCAGATGGTGTGATGTGTCAAGCATTGCGGAATGTTGATAAGCGTTTTCATGACCGTATATTGGACGAGTGTAATGAAGTATCGAGAACCGGTGTAATCCCTGCTGAATGGAAATCGTCTGTATTGATACCAATTTTAAAGCCCGGGCGCCCTGCAAGACACCTCAAGTCCTACCGGCCAATATCCCTAACTTCAAATGTCATGAAGTTAATGGAGCGAATGGTCTTGTTTCGCTTAGATGTCAAACTAGAGGAGCTGAAATTTTCCCTGATGTCATGAGTGGCTTTCGTCGCTGCCGTTCAGCTCTGGACAGCATATCAGACCTTGCCTCAGCGCTCGAATTTGCTGAAGGAAACAAGCATTCCGCCTACATGTTCTTTCTAGACATACATCAAGCTTTCGACTCAGTTCCGCATAAGGCGATTATTTTCGCTCTTGCAACCGCGGAAATTTCGGGTCGTCTGCTCCGCTTTGTGCATGATTTTCTATCGGAGCGCCGGATGAAAGTGCGTGTCGGAGGAGTAACTAATGAATATCGAAATGCGAAGTGCGGTGTCCCACAGGGCAGGGTTTTATCGCAGCTTTTGTATAACACCGTACTCGCCGCGTTTCCAAGTCGTTTGCCTCGGGACAGTGATTTGTGTCAGTGACCTGTGACAGTGACCTGTGAGCCTAGCTGTCTACGCAGATGACATTGCTCTGTGAATAAGCGGCCTTTCTCACCTTAATCCGCGGCTTCGTGCGAGCTTGCAAAGAGCTCTAAACGCTACTTCGGAGTACTTGGGTGAAGTTGGCCTGCTCATATCACCTGCTAAGTCGGCTGCAATAGCATATCACCCTAAACAACGCGCTCGTCGAACAATGAGCCGACTGTATCTTGACGAAACGCCTATAAACTGGGTGCGTCAACACCGTTATTTGGGGTTAATTGTGGATGATCGCATCTCTTGACGTCCTGCCGTTAAATCTGTACGACGCAAATCACACTCCCTTCTTAAGTATGTGGCCGCCTTGACTGCTCGAGGTGCTGGTTGCGACCAAACAATGGCTCTTCAGGTCTACCAGTCATCCGTACTCTCAGGCATGATGTATGCGTTACCAGTCCTGAACGTACCGCCTAGTTTGATGGCCCAACTGGAACGAGATCATCGCGTTGCCCTTCGACTAATGCTTGGATTACCTCGTGAGGCGCAATCTGTTGCATTACTCACTGAAGCGCATCAGTTATTCTTGAGGCTGCATGCAGACCAGAGAGTTCTATATCATATTGAGCGTCTGCACCGCGCATCGAGTGATCAATCGCTCCTTGATCGTCTCATTCACCGCCCGTTATCTCGCATGGGAAAAATAGCGGCATTGTTTATGAATATCACTGACATTTCTGGACATGCTGCTTCAGTTACGCCTCCGCCTCCAAAGATATCACGAAACACGTATTCCCCATTTAGCTCACAATCCCTGACATGCGCAAAACGTTTGATATGCCTGTTTCGGCAATATTCCAGTTGGCTCAGTCTCACATGTTCGATAAGTTTCCAGATTATCTACAAGTATTCACAGATGCATCTGTACACAGCGACGGTCAAGACGGCTCTGCATCTTTTTTCTGCCCTTCGACTCAAGTGCGGCGTATCTTTCAAATACCTCATCCAACTTCGTCAACAACTGCTGAGCTAGCAGCGATTAATGTTGCACTGAAATACGTGCAAGAGGAGTTAACTACATCGAAGATTGCCATCTTTACGGACTTGCGCGCTGCCCTTAGCAGGTTACAACATAGTGAGATCGATTGCCCAGTTGTGCGCAGCATTACTGACTCTGCGAGCAAAATTTCACCACGTGGGGTATCTCTCGTTGCTCAGTGGATACCTTCACACGTAGGAATCGCCGGAAATGAAGAGGCTGATCGACTCGCTTCAACTTGCGCTCATAATAACTGTGACTGACCAGAAATTTTGTGCAAGCTTGATGACGCTCGTCTGCTGATTCGTCGTCACCTACTCAAGCAGCATCCAGACCAGCGCGTCACAAATAGAACGTTCCCGCCCCGTGTTCGCGGCCGAGGCTTGCCTCGTCGCGCAAGAGCACAACTACTCAAGCTGAAGGTTGGCTTCGTGAACGTGCACGGACGTTTATACAGACAAGGACGTGTGGCCAGTCCACCATGTACGTCTTGTGGCTGCTGCGAGACACTTCAGCACCTTATATTTGAGTGTCCAGCTTTCAGTGCGCAGCGCATGTCCCTAGTGAGAGACTATCATCTCCTTGGCCTGCAGTGTACGACACTCGACGAATGTTTGTGCCCCAGTGGTTGTGCGTCTAGACGTGGTCAGGTTCATCGCGCTCTACTTACTTTTCTGGAGTTGACTAACTGAGGTTCACTTTTGTAGCGTCGAAACTATTCTATTCAACATTCTGTAGTAGCGTGACCTTCAGTGACCGGCCCTACTGTGTGATCTGTACCTGTGTTCTACTTTGTTCTTTAGATTTGTCCTGTTGCTCTTCCTCTCCTGTTTCCTCCCCTCCTTCCTGTCTTCCACTTCTGTGTTGCCGTCACCTCCCTTCTGAAGAGTAGGCAGGCGTTGTGCCCCTTCCAGTGGCAGTTGCCAGCCTGCTTTCCCTTTCCTGTTAATTGTATATATGTGTTCAAAACAAATAATAATAATAAATAAACCGCATGCTTCTTGGCTAATCTCCCATAGTGCGTTTGCGCCAGTGTTTGGGAGACAAGACAAGAATGCCGCCAACTTGCCTGTACCTTCACGTTGGAGGGTCAAGCTCACCAGCGGCATCAACACGACAACGACCTCAGCATTATACCACTTTCCGTGTCGGCACTCTCGTTTGGTTATGGATTCCGCCTCACGTTCCCGGTCGTTCGTCTGAGCTGCTGGCTCAATAACACGGACCCTACCAGATGGTCGCCTGTACATTTGCTGTATGTAAACTATGTGGTCGAACCTCTGACGCTATCTGACGACCTGCGGCATCGCGGTCGTGTGACAGTGCACGTCGGCCGTCTTAAAGCGTATTATGATCCTCATATTGTGCCGTCACCGTGAGTCGCCAGGATGGCCACTCTTGTCTCGCGGGGCCACTGTATAATGACGAAGACGGCACGAGCGTTGCTGCGGCCGCATGGCTCCTGAAAGACCAGAGCGTTGGTGTCGCTGGCGCTCGGCTGCTCTCCGCGCTGGACACCCGACATTCCCGATAGACGTCAATAAAACTCTTAGCAAATTGCATACTTACCGTAATTACGATAATAAAATGTTTAATTGATTACTTTACGCCACATATTTCAATCTGCGAATTATAGCCGCTGAGTTCGCACGACGTATCCACTTGGAACCAATTCTCTGAACAGCACCAGTTCCGAGATATTCATTTTCAAAGTGTCTGTCGAAATGCATTGGCGTTCCAGTTACTTTTGTGCTTCATTGCATGAAACAGCGGTTACTTAAAAAGGTCACTGGAACGCCAATGCATTTCGTCGAGCACTTTGAAAATTAATATCTCGGAGAATGCGTTCTAAGAGGATATGCCGCGCGAACTCGGCGGCTATAATTCGTAGAAATATGTGGCGTAATGTAATCATTAAAAGCTAATTAGCGTAATTACGTTAAATATTCAATCGAGCATTTGCATTTCTCGTAGAAGTATAGGGCCGCCTCATCGAGTAATTTAGATCAATGGTTAGAATTGCGTTATCTGCCATTGGCAATCTTTAAAAAATTTCGTGCAGTTAAAAAAGGAAGACCACTCCATAGATAACCTCTACGTCTCGTCAAACCAAAAAATATTGTGTGTTGAGGCTCATGGAGGAGACCGGGTAAAGAGAACCACGCTTACATCTCAAAATCGTGACAGACTCTCAACACTGAATTCGTGCTCAGGGGACCGACCTGATCACCCAGTGTACGATATGTTGACGAACGAGGTCATCGCGCACCACGCAGGCGCGTTTGAAGAGAAATGAACGACTATACGCGGTCCCGCTGCTTCAATTGGAACGAAACAAATAGCCGCCGTGTGATTCTTGTCCTGCGAGTTGAATGGTGTCTACAACGCAAAGACATTGCTGAAACCGGCGCATGAGCGGGCGACTTCGCTGCTGTTCATTTGGGAAGAAAAACAAACACGTTGCCTCATTTTTTGTGCGCGGTGGTCTCAGGTGAATCGTTTGCGCAGAAAAAATGCACCGTATAAGAACGCATTGCTATAACATCAGCCAAAGAGTTTTCTCGAACGCTTGCTGTAGCATATACCAACGAGCTCTGAAGCGATACTGTTACGTTGTAGGGACGGTGAAGAACACCAGAGGGTCAAAACTCTGAGTTACAAATTTAACTCATTATTGGGCGAACTTTTGTCCCTCAAAACGAGTAAAACTAAATCATGATAGCGGCGAGCAAAGTCTGCGTTCGTCTATACATGACTCAACGAAGCTTCCAGCGTCATCGCTGGTGCCCGCGTGCCTCCCCGAAAGTACTACACAATTCGCGTCGCGCATATAATCGGATTACACGAGGTTCGGTGACAACAGACAGCGGATAGAAGCATCGATAACATTCAAGAAACTTCCGATACATACAGGCGCGTCTGCGCCGAGCTATAACGTTTAACATTTGATAGCCGGTGAAAGACAAACAAGTACGCGTGTCAATACTGATATTCGCAGACACAGCAATATGCAACTCACACGCTACATATGTTGTCCTGTAGGTGCGTTGTGTACAAAGTGATGTGAATTCAGTATATTATCATAAATAGTGCGGCTTTCTGTCTTCATTAACGCCCCACTGACCTCTTGCGTCTGGCAAAGCCCCCTTCAGGCTCCTCGTTTCTTCACCAAACATCTTTCATCTCTACCGAACCGTCTGCACACGGCGTGCGCGCTGGGTTCTGTGCTGCATCCCGATAAGCCCGCGGCAGGCACACAGCTCGCACGTTCATACATGCAGCGACGAACGCGAGGCCGAGCCGATCATCAAGGCGCAGGGCCTGCCCGTGCAGCAGGTGGACTTCTCGGCCATGCTGAACCTGATCTCTCAGTGCCGGGACCTGCGTGACTGGTCCGCCAGCACCAACAGCACTCCGCAGTGGAGCGCGTCGACCCTGTGGAGCGGCATCATACCAGGTACCACATCCATACTCGGCTGACGAGCACGACAATGCAAAGACGCGTGTATCGCACTCCTGCTGTATAGCTTGCGCTCCCGAGCCGCACGACTGGCGCACCTACGCTTAATGAGCACGTGACCCATGGAAAGCATACGGGGCAGGTTTTCACTTCCAACTTTCGCTTGCCTAAGAATGCGCGTCTGGTTCCTTTATTATTGTTGTTGTTATTCTAACTTAATTTTCTGCTTCCTCTTACTGTAGCGTATCTTTACTACACAAAAGCGCTTCACAGTGAGAATTTGTTTATGCATGTGTGTATGAACAATTTGTTCTATTATCCAGCGTAACAACGAGATAACCTACTAGACCAGGAGAGTCGAAATCCGGCCTAGTCGGTGCATCACTTAAAGGCAAAACCAGTCAAAAAGACGGAGGACAAAAGAAGGTAATTCACACCACAACGACTGGTTTGTCGTTGGTGATACTTTTCTTCTCTTGTCCTTCTTCTTGACTAATTTTTGCTAGTAGACCAAACAGCTCGAACGTTCGGATATCCCGTCCAATCTTGATTTGAGCTAGTTAGCGTGTCATACTTCAAGATAAATAAACGCCACAAAACAGCCGTTGGCAGGGAAACACACTTGCGTTTACGCACACACATGCGGTCGTCCTGTTGTATATATGTTTCTCCAGTCACTTTTGTATTGCGCCGCTTATTTTTCCTACAGGTTACCGCGTCTTCGCTCTAAAATAATACCACTATGTGTCATGCAAACCCTGGCCCCCAACAGCACATCCTTATAGAGTAACATGAAGTTACCACGAGTGTAGCTCTGAACGGCGCCTTGTGCGAGAAGGTATCTGCGTAATGGTAGTGCTCAAAAGGGATACAGTAGAGCTAATAATTGTCATGCCACCAATTCTGCCATAACGAATTATCTTCAAGATCAGTTAAGAAACTACAAGAGCGTTCGATATACCGGCACACTCAAGCACGCACGCGTAACGTTCAGTGGTGATGGTCGTCAAACGGAATGACGCAAACGTAACTATAGCTTTTAGTACACGTTAAGCGACCCCCAAGTGTTGAAAATAGAGCAGATACTTGCGATATCAACCAAGGCCCGTATGCCTTGTAGCATTTCACTTCTTATCAAGCCGAGCGTTCGATATACCTGCACACTCAAGCACGCACGCGTAACGTTCAGTGGTGATGGTCGTCAAACGGAATGACGCAAACGTAACTATAGCTTTTAGTACACGTTAAGCGACCCCCAAGTGTTGAAAATAGAGCAGATACTTGCGATATCAACCAAGGCCCGTATGCCTTGTAGCATTTCACTTCTTATCAAGCCGAGTGTTCGATCCAAGTGATAACGACGGCATGCGGGTCATGTCCGAGCCAATGACGAAGGGCGAAGGCAATGGGAAATTAAACACGGCTTCAAGACTGGAGCAAACATTTTTTTAGCGGCGCGAATAAACTGTTTGGTAATGAAATGAAAATTTTTTGCTAATACGCACCAGCTCGCCCAACAACAAGTTCTGAAATTAAAGTCTGGAGCAGAGCAGCTATTCACAGTGATCTCAATCGCAGAGTTCGTTGCTCGTAACCATGCAATCACATTTTCTCTTGCTATGCAGCCTTTCAAGGGAACGAGAGTTTAAGATCGCTAGTCAGCCTCTAGAGTCCGTGAAGGAGTACGTTTACCTAGGTCAATTACTCGCAGGGAATCCTGATCATATGAGAAGGAAATTTACAAAAGAATAATAATGGGTTGGCGTGGCATACGGCAGGTAGTGCCAAATCCTGACTGGGAGCTTACCACTATTATTAAAAAGAAATGTGTACAATCAGTGCATTCTATCGGTGCTGACATGTGGGGCAGAAAATTGGAGGTTGACAAAGAAGCTCGAGAGTAAGTTGAGGACTGCGTAAAGATCGATGGAACTCAAAATACTAGGCTTTCTAAGGGACAGGAAGAGAGTGGTGGTGGATCAGCTGAGAGCAAACAGGGATGTCCGATATTCTAATTGACATTAATAGGACAAAAACGGCGTCTTCTTTCCTTCTGACAGCTCGCGCCTTGAGGTGACTGCACTGTCTCCGGGACCGGCCCGCTTTGCCCACTACTTTTCTCGTAGCAGCAGCTTACGCTACGTGGAAACTGCACGACGCTGTAAAGATTTCATGATCGGCAAAGTTAATGAAGTTTTAACATTTCTTCGCCGATGTACAAACCACATCATCGTTTTAACATACATGACATGAGATAGCCTTATGTACGTACGATTGTATAACACGTAGTGGCTGACGACCTCACTACCCATGTTTCTTTCGGTTACGTTCCTCCACTAGCGTATAACGGAAACCCGAGTCGAATGACAGGCGTTGAAGTTATGCCACTGCCGTCGACTACCGTCGTCTACAACGTGGTTGTCGTCGTGCTTCTGTCTTCACACACACGTACGCTCGCGACCAGCACACACAACTACTCAATTTAAAGGAACTCGTTGGTCCTCCTGGTATTGTACTGCGGAAACCCGAACAATGCTCAGTAGCAAGGTACCTGCCAAATGCTTCACATAACATAGATGCCCACAGTGTGTGTGATCTGCACAATTTTGCCTCCTGTTATTGTTGAACGATGCTCCAAGTTAGGTTTTACTTTTCATTATTCGGGGATAATCTGCTCTTCTTAAAAGAAAGAAAATGGTATTGACAACTTCATTCGAGGCGGTGTGCCTTTATGCATATATTACTACTCCCTAAAATTGCTCAAGTTGTCTGATGCACTTGAAGAAGGGAGTAGGCCTACTTAGGCAAATAGTAAAATGAAAACAGCGCGAAAAAGGACACGCGCAAGGCTAAACAACACAAGCGCTTGTGTTATTCAATGTTGCCCGTGTCCTTTCTTGCGCATTTTTAATTCCACTGTACACCATGAACCAACTAGCCTAGTAGCAAGCCCTGTTGCAAAGACAAGTCTTCAAAGCAATATTTATTTCGACAGCGTACTGTCACGGTTGAAGCACTCGGCGTTTGCCCGCATTCTATGCAATGCAAACGGGCATCACTTGTTCTTGCCGCGCACTCGCAGACCAGCAGCAGCTGCCTCGCGTACGCGCCGGCCATGGCGACAGGGCTGTCCGCTAACGGCAATCGCGGCGGGTGTTTGCGCCTCACTGATACCCTTGGAATGGTGTGATGCAGGCACCAAGTGGTGCGGCCTGGGGGACATCGCGTCCTCGTACGAGGACCTGGGCACCCACGTGACTGTGGACGTGTGCTGTCGCGCACATGACCACTGCCCCGTCAAGCTCAAGGCTTTCCGCACAGGATACGACCTGGTCAACTTTTCCTTGTACACAAAGTGAGTGACACCCCGCAGCCCCTGCGAAGCCACACATTTATGAGATACGGAATTCGCAGTGTGAGCGGTTCCGCCATCTTATCTACACGGTATCTGGTTAATGCGGTGTCTATATCTTACATATCCTATAACTATCAAATAGCGCATTTCCCCGTGCGAAACGAACCTCACCAGAAGGGAGTAGGTTTGGCCCTGCTATATTCACCTTAATGTTGCAAACATAGCGCAGTAAGGACAAAGGACAAGTTCAGAAAGGACAAGCGCTGTCCCCACTTGTCCTTTGTCCTTAATGCGCTATATTTTCTGTAATTCGATAAATAACCATTGCGCCCAAACTTACAGCGTTTGTCCTGTCCCAACTTTTCATTTGTCCTTACTGCGATATGTATTCTGTATTACGAAAAACCTCACCACAGCGCTGTTTTGACAACGCGCGGCATTTTTAGCGTGGATGGGCAACGAAACGGTTTATCAAATTAAGCAGCAGGCCACGTGTCAACTACGATTTTAAATGCCCTCCGTGAATGCTCCGTTCTGCGAAAATTGATGATATGTTGTTGAATATTTTGGCTGACTGGAGGATAAAGCTAATTTCAAAATTATTCATTTTAATTGTAGAAATTATAGTTGGTCTCAACAATATAGACTTAATCTTCAAATCTAAGGTAAAGAAAGAAGGTAATGGCTGATTCATTGGACACTGTCTAATAGTTCGCTGTAAGCATAGGACGCATTGCTTTCAGATTACACCAATACATTAATATGATAGTTTAGTTGCATCTGAACCCTTATAGAGGAGGCCTTGTCACCTGAGTGTATTTTACTAATCTATTCAATCTACTAACTAAGGCGCCGGTTTTACACTCTGAAGTTGAGCCTTTTGTGGATTTGAGCACAATTTAACTCCTGTTTGCATGCCGGCAGTCCGTCTGTGAAATATTAAAGGCAAGCTCCTGTATATCATTTTATTGAGGCAGGCTTACTTGAGATGACATTGGCGCAATCCTTGAGTGCTGTTCGGTTCAGCCGTGAAACATGCGTCTGCGAGAAAAACGGCTATTTAAGCAAAGAAAGAATAAGCATCGACGAAAAGGCAGGCGTACGGATGGCTGTGCATATATAAATTTAACTCGTGACAATCGTGTCCCCTAAATAGCACCATCATCGCCGTTTAATTATAGCTAGAAAGCAGCCGAGCGGTATGATTACAGAACACGAACATCGTAAGAACACTGTCACATTTCACGTGCTTCTCCTCACAGTTAAATTGCGAAGTGTATAGTGGTCGTCTTGTCATCATTCAAGGCATAATTCACACAGCGCGGAACGGACAGAACGGAGGCAGACGGGCGACTACACATCATCATCATCAGCAGCAGCAGCAGCAGCCTGGTTACGCCCACTGCAGGGCAAAGGCCTCTCCCATAGTTCTCCAACTACCCCGGTCATGTACTAATTGTGGCCATGTCGTCCCTACAAACTTCTTAATCTCATCCGCCCACCTAACTTTCTGCCGCCCCTGCTACGCTTCCCTTCCCTTGGAATCCAGTCCGTAACCCTTAATGACCATCGGTTATCTTCCCTCCTCATTACATGTCCTGCCCATGCCCACTTCTTTATCGTGATTTCAACTAAGATGTCATTAACTCGCGTGTGTTCCCTAACACAATCTGATCTTTTCTTATCCCTTAACGTTACTCCCATCATTATACCCATCACCCATAACCTCTAACAAATTTTATTCGGCAGAAATATGTACACGGGAACATTATATATCCGCCAGTGCACCGTCATGCGCCAACGCAGATTTACCAATAACAAGGAAACGAGATGCGGCCGTGTGTTGTTACTTGCACTTTCGTTGGGTCCTTTCCGCGCCATGTGAACAGTAACTTATGCCATAGCGTTTCCTTCCTCCGTGTGCCATATACCGACAATACCATATCGTCGCGTTCTCTCAAGCGTGTCCTTATCGAGCAAACACCGTGACATCGATTCACTTACATATACGGCACACACGATGATCTAGCTAGCTGACCCACTTGCTATGTCCACAGACGTGCGGGCGCAATTGTTCAGAGTGGCACGGAAGCTCGACATTTGCACGACCCTCGTGCATGAATTTCATGCCGCTTGCCGTGTGCTCAGATGGTCTTGCGCCCGGCTTGACACAATGCCACTGGCTGCACGAAGTCAGGAATGCGAATAATCAGAAAGGCTCTATTCACCTGGTCGCGCGGAGAGCGCTGAATAATTTAAGCATGACTCACGTCGAAAATTTTGGTGGGGCAGCGTGTCAACTCGGTCGATGGAACAGTCAACTAGAGACAACTCTTTAGAACACGCGATGACTGCTGAATAGAACACGCTTTACTTAATGTCAGCAGTGTGTGTGTGTGTGTGTGTGTGTGTGTGTGTGTGTGTGTGTGTGTGTGTGTGTGTGTGTGTGTGTGTGTGTGTGTGTGTGTGTGTGTGTGCGTGCGTGCGTGCGTGCGTGCGTGCGTGCGTGCGTGCGTGCGTGCGTGTGTGTGTGTGTGTGTGTGTGTGTGTGTGCGTGCGTGCGTGCGTGCGTGCGCATCACATTTTGTTTTGTTGTCCCATAAGAAACTTGATGGTAACCTTCATGCGTTCCTTTTCGAAGCCACAGCGCTTCGAAAATGCATCATGTTGCTTCACGTCCTGCTCAATTCACGGTAATTCGAGCACCTCGTATATTTCAAGCAAAAGTGTGTTCTTTCGGTTTCGCAGATCCCACTGTGACTGCGACCGCGACTTCCTCAACTGCCTGCGGCGGGCGAAGAGCCACATAGCGGACACCATAGGCAACGTGTACTTCAACGTCATCAAGGTGCCCTGCATCCGGAAAGTGCGCAAGCCTGTCTGCACTGACAAGGGGTACAGGCGACACTCGTAGTGCATGGAGCTTTCGCGCCGCAATACTATATATGCAGGAGCGATGCAGAAACGCTCCTCTGTTGATACTTCGACGCACCTTAGCTAATTATCAAGCTTCACCTGTTCGAGCATCTGTCTAAGTATAATCACAGCGGTTGCTCTGGAGCAAATAAGTTAGTATTGCGAACGTTTAGAAGGAATTGTTTTCTTACTGAAAAAGTGAAATATAGACTGCCCAGACAAATTTACGAGTAAGAATATCATATGGTCACGAGTGCTCGACGTCACAAGATTCAGCCACTCATGTTGTTAGCTTATATAGAATGGCATGCCGCAGCAGCTGCCGTGGATGCCGGCGCCCCTATTGTATAAACAGTATTCCGGTCCTAACGAGGCTGTTTGCCATGCATTATCTAATAAAATGATTTGATGCGATGTTTGAACACTGACAGGAAGTGTTTATAAATACTAAAAGTGGTTATATTAACGGGAAAAGACGCGATGGGGTGAGGGGTGGTACCTAGCTATGAAAGGAAATGCTGTTTATTTGATAACTCAGAAATCGCAGTCGAAATTGTTTTCGACATTACGTTTTAGAGGAAACCGCTATCTTGAAGGCACAGACAAAAAACTCGTGGAAAAGCTTGACAGCTAGGTTCTATGCCCTGCTTGTGACGTATAGGATAGTGACGACGCAGGGACCTGCAACAAGTCATAATTCATGTCAGAAAGTACATTCACAAGATAAGCAGCAAGCTGCTAGCGAGGAAGGATAAGACAGTCGCGAGCGTCGACGTATAAGAAAATAAGCGGCTGACGCAGGCGAGAGCTTTGGTGAAACGAAAACAGAAGCAACTGCACACTTATACGTTCATGCGCTCACCGCCTTTTTGAAAACGCTCGACCGAATATTTCCGACTTAGTACTTCCTTGACTTACTTTAAACAGCTCGTAGCCCTCTATAACGCCATAAAGTTTGCATATTTCGCATGAAAACTAGAGTAGTGCTATAACACGACATCTGGAACGTGGCTGCATCTTTTTCGCAGTCTCAGGTACGGCCGCAGCGACAGCAGCTGCGAAACGTGGGCCTACCAGGAGCTGGGCATGCAGTTTGTGCCCACCGAGCGCCACTACGACTGAGACCACGCCCGTCACCTGCAGCTGTTCACGACTGCATCGCCCAGACTCCCGAGTTCACGACAAGCACGCGGAACTGGAGCCGCCAGTGAAAGCCGCCAAAATTGTGTAAATAAACAAGAACTGTTGCGCATGTTTAGAACGGCGATACGTCGTGGATATCCCAGCTCGGCCATCCGCCTCTGCGGAGACGAGCACTGTTTCGGCCAGCGCGCAAGGAAGACGGCAGGGGTGTCTTCGTCGCTTAGTGTTTTGTCGCTTGCCGGTCGAGATAACGCAGAACCAGCTCGCCCATAACAAGTATACTTCGCCGTTGCAAATTTTGCCGGCGAGTTTCCAAGGGCTCGCCTTACTGGGGCGCAGTTCGCATGTGGACTTCGTTATACATGCGTGACGCACTCTGCAAAGCGCGCGACATGTGTAAACTTGCACGCGGACGACTCAGTTTACAGATGCGCGTTGTCGGGAAACAAAAGAGAGGTCGATATGAAGAAAGGGCCGCATGAAATGATCGAGTATAATTTTGCTTGCGTATGATCGGATTTCAAGTGGCCCGTGCCGCTGTTTGAGTGTATAGCACTCACTGGCTGCAGGCAAGTGACGCTCACGGGCAACTGGCCTCGGCCGGCGTAACCTGTTTACGCCGGTTTATGTTGTTGTCGTTTGACAGTTTCCAGACCGTGTCCACTTCTTCTGTGTGAATTTATAAGGTGAAGTGCTGAGCACGGACATGAAGAGGCAACAATTAAGAAAGCTTTTATTGCACATAACTTATGCACATAAACAAATTCGCTGCAGAAATGCGTATGCAAGGAAATGGTACTGAGCACAAAGTAATGTGCAACCACATAGCATCTGGATCGCAATCGCTTGTTCGGTATACGCTGCCGGGTAATGTGTGGATTCGCATCCTGGCCAACGTGAATCTTTCTTCTTGTGTGCGACATTTTTTTTAGCTTTTCTTTCATGCACGATACTTCATTGAGTGCATGATATGTGTGAGTGTGAGCGGTGTAAATCGCAGCTCACTTTTTTCGCTCCCAATGTGTACCCTGACGACCGCCAAAAGAAAAACAAAGAAAGAAAAGAAAAAGACATTTAATATAGATTTTAGACAGTGCGTGTTAACGGCAAATGGCCTCCGGCTGTGTAGCTGCTCGGCTAGGATCATTCTGCGGACGAAACACGCTCTATGTAAAAGGACGATCTGTTCAGTCCGGATGCCACTGAAATATTGTTACGGCTTTTCCGATCGAGCGCCCGAATCTCGCCTCATAAAAGAGCATTTCCTCTGCACGGTGTGGTCAAACGAACGAAGACGGGTTGAGGATTTTCCGTTAACGTTATCGAAAACCAGGGACAACACGTATCTCATCTGCCCACTTCTCACAGCGGATTTATTAATTGCCCAGCTTTCGCTAGTTCTTCCTACAAAATTCTGCGCCCGTATGCTTCTATTTGAAGAAAAAGTTAAAAAAGGAATGGTGCCCTTTCGGATGTTGCCTACAGTTCCTAGCGCTCAACGGAAACAACGAGCCATGAAGCAAACTGTAAGCACTCCGCTGGCCCCCTTCTCTGACTAGCTGACTGAATCGAGCCTCCACCTGTCTGAGACCTGGCGGAATTTATCGGAGCAGCACTGAGTAACGCCATCGAGGCCCTGGACTTGGGCTACGACTTTATATATATTTAATAAATAGACTTTTCTCTCTCAATTTCTCTCAATACCCACGTACTCTATAGTGTACTTTTCTTGCAAATGCCGGTATCCCTAGGGTTGTCATTGTGCAAATAAACAAAAAAAGAAGAAAACGTCGATACGGGAGGGCCTGCATCCCAGCAGCATAACACCGAGGCTTACGCTACCTCGATGAAGAAACAAAAGCAGAAGCCCGACACCGCACACAGCGCAAGCATATATACTGCAAAATAAATACAAATACCGGCTTGTCCCTGTTTACGTTGCGTTGCTTCGTTTCACCACATCCAGTTAAAGCGAGCGGATCAACGCGGTCGCTGCTGAGAAACGTTAATTCAAAATGTGGCACGTAGTTGTCCTTCAAGGAGAAAACCTAGTCTTCCATCCGCAGTACGATCTCTCGATGAGCTCTCATTTGACGCCTGCCCCGCTGCATCGTGGATGAGCAGTAGCGAACTTGCGCGCAGCATTAGGGGATGTGCGCATGCATGTACTACTACACTTGATCGACGGAAGCAGCAGTGCTGAGCCACGAATCGCTACAGCAACTCTTTCTGGCATTTTCGCTCGGCGGTCTTCAGCTCCCCCATGAAGTCATCCTGCAAAAAAAAAAAAGCAAGAAAAAGGCGTCGAGAGGGCTGTAGTTCAAAGTGTGATCATTTCTGCTGCCTTTGTCAACGTGACATGACATTATGTGATGTGAAGCGCCAGCGGGGCTCGGAAGACGACTGAGAAGACTTCTTTGTCTTCTGGCGTGCTCTGTTCACGCTAATCATCACATATAGCGCAATGCCAACTACACCACGTCAGTCTGTACTACAACAGCCAACTACATCAGTACGTCAAAGAACAGGTTGGTACTACAATAGTCGAGCTAGAGCGCGACAACAGTCATATTACATCGGTCGCGAGGTTGTACAATCGAATCTAAACATTACAGGAAAGAAAAAAATGTGTTTGTTATTTTATTTTTATTTTTTGATTGATAATATGCATGTAGTTATGTGTTCGTTGTGTATTCGGTCGCTTGCGCGTCCAGATCGTAATTCCTCCTTCGCTTACTTGAGCTGAAAGCAAGTGGTCAAGACGAATGCAAACAAAAGCCAACAAACTGCTGCCAGAATTTTCGTGCTGCCAGCACAGGAAAAGCAGCGGCTGCGCCGCGCGGGGCACGCATAGCCAACGCCATGCCACAACCTCCTATGACCACTGTTTGACGGAACAATAATTACCGAAGCGGTGCCTCGACATTGCCGCAGCGTTTCGTGCAGCATTAGAACGAGATTTTCATTTACCTGATGATGCGTGAGGCTACATGATTGCAACTTATGCAGCTAAACTTAAGAGCGCTATGAGAAAACTTGCGATTTCGGCAAAGTATGTAAAGATGTGGCAACTTACCGCGAAAAACAATCTCAGAAGGCTGTCCTGCAAAGAACCAAAGCGAAGGAGAAAGCAAGGTCAGATTGGTCGGCGATTGAAACCAGAATCATATATCTGGGTGGTTCAGCAGCGACTGTGTCTAATTATTAAGGGAATTCGAAACACAATGTTAGCTTTTGCTGGCCAAGGCTCACAACAAGGGAGGACAAAATACAAACGTATGATGGAAGTCCAAAAAGAAGAAAGGGGCTGACAGATGGAATAGCACACTGTGGTATAAAGTTTGTAAACAGGGCTGAAGTGCCTCAGACAGGCTGGCCAACGTTTCGATAGGAGGACCTATCTTCGTCAAAGGCGGCCTCGTCATCCTCGGCGTGTTAGTTTTAAAGGGTTAGTGCAGTGACGTCACGTGCGGGTGTTGTCGCTGGCGGCTGGTTTTAAAGAGAGAGATTACAAGAGGAAACAAGCGCTGTCGTCCGACGTCTGTGAGCTTCATTCTCAAGACGAGGGGACAAGAGCGTGAGAGTGGGCACGCGGGGCGAAAAGAAAAGGAATAGAAGCAGAAAAAAAGGGGAAAAAAGAAAAAAAAAGGGGGGGTGGGGAAAGCCAGGGCGGCACCAAGACAGACAAAAAAGGGGGGGAGTGAAAGAAAAAGAAGGAGAAAAGTGAAATCTAAGAAATACGGGGGCTTGGGAGCGTGTTGGGGATGCGAAAGGTTAGGAGGTATTCAGGGGGAGTCGTTGGCGGCATGTTTTTGAGGCATTAAAACGGCCGGTCAAGCGGTCAGCGCGCGAGTAACACAAAAGAAAAAAAAAAGAGAAAGGAGAAAACCCAGACACACACACAAAAAAAAAACATGAGTTGAAAGTGACTTGAGTAGCATAGTAGTAATACGTCGAGTAATTTTGAAATAGTTAAGGTGGCGACGAGGAGTCTGCGGTGCAATGTATGGGGTGACTTAAAGGCAGCGGCATGGTCTTTCAAGGGGCACTGCCCCACGCGCTTAACGTAGGTGTCGTTACGGCGGCATCCAGAGGTGTCGATACTCTGGGTTGAGGCGCCGAAAAAGGCATATTGACTTCGGAATGTGTTGTCGAGGGGATTTCAAGAAAAAAAAAAGGGATTAAAAAAGGGGGGGGAGGGAAGGGAGAGGGGGGCCGAAACCGGTATAACAAACAGGAGGGTGACGCGCGCAGAAGGGGGCAAGTGTACATGGAAGAAGGGGATCGTACAGTTGGTATAGACGTAAAAACCTGAAAGAGTACATTAAATTGAATAGTAGGCAGGAAAAAATTTTTTCGATATGGAAGAGTAGGTGAGGTTAAGAATTAAAGTTGGCTGGTGGCCTAATGTGTTTTGTGTATTGGTTGATGATATGAGAGTTTCAGATTTAAGTTACAGCTTTTAAAGATTCTAAGTTGCCGCGTGCCAAATTAATTCCTGTCGGGTGTAGGCAATTAAACTTGTGTATGAGGTATGATTCCGTATACTTCCTTTCGCGAGGGGAACGGAAATTTGTTTGTAGTATATAGAGCCTTGCTTTGTCAAACATATGTCCATGTTCATTAAAGTGGCTGGCTACTGCTTTGGGTAAATTGTGTTTTGTGTCCGCGCGGTGACCGTTGAGTCTTGTATTAATTTGTTGTCCAGTCTCACCTATGTATTGTTTGCTACAAGCGGCGCATTCTAGACAGTAGACTACGTTGCTTGATGTGCAGGTGAAAGCCGAAGTTACCTTGTGTGTGTAATTCGACGCTGTACTTTTTACTGTAGTAGTAGATTGAATGTGTTTGCATGTAGAGCACCTGGGGCGGCCACAGGGATTGGTTCCCAACTTCTTCTTTTTCTGTAGTTTGGCGTGCACAAGAACATCTTTAAAATTAGTGTTGCGTCTGTAGGCCACTCTGGGAGGGTCGGGAAAAATCTTAAGTTTCTGGTTGCTGGTGAGAATCGGGTAGTATTTACTTAGGATGTTATTCACGTTTGGGAGTGCGTTTGAGAATTTAGTAGTAAAAGCTGTAACTTAAATCTGAAACTCTCATATCATCAACCAATACACAAAACACATTAGGCCACCAGCCAACTTTAATTCTTAACCTCACCTACTCTTCCATTTCGAAAAAATTTTTTCCTGCCTACTATTCAATTTAATGTACTCTTTCAGGTTTTTACGTCTATACCAACTGTACGATCCCCTTCTTCCATGTACACTTGCCCCCTTCTGCGCGCGTCACACTCCTGTTTGTTATACCGGTTTCGGCCCCCCTCTCCCTTCCCTCCCCCCCCTTTTTTAATCCCTTTTTTTTTTTTTCTTGAAATCCCCTCGACAACACATTCCGAAGTCAATATGCCTTTTTCGGCGCCTCAACCCAGAGTATCGACACCTCTGGATGCCGCCGTAACGACACCTACGTTAAGCGCGTGGGGCAGTGCCCCTTGAAAGACCATGGCGCTGCCTTTAAGTCACCCCATACATTGCACCGCAGACTCCTCGTCGCCACCTTAACTATTTCAAAATTACTCGACGTATTACTACTATGCTACTCAAGTCACTTTCAACTCATGTTTTTTTTTTGTGTGTGTGTCTGGGTTTTCTCCTTTCTCTTTTTTTTTTCTTTTGTGTTACTCTCGCGCTGACCGCTTGACCGGCCGTTTTAATGCCTCAAAAACATGCCGCCAACGACTCCCCCTGAATACCTCCTAACCTTTCGCATCCCCAACACGCTCCCAAGCCCCCGTATTTCTTAGATTTCACTTTTCTCCTTCTTTTTCTTTCACTCCCCCCCTTTTTTTTGTCTGTCTTGGTGCCGCCCTGGCTTTCCCCACCCCCCCCCTTTTTTTTTCTTTTTTTCCTTTTTTTCTGCTTCTATTCCTTTTCTTTTCGCCCCGCGTGCCCACTCTCACGCTCTTGTCCCCTCGTCTTGAGAATGAAGCTCACAGACGTCGGACGACAGCGCTTGTTTCCTCTTGTAATCTCTCTCTTTAAAACCAGCCGCCAGCGACAACACCCGCACGTGACGTCACTGCACTAACCCTTTAAATCTAACACGCCGAGGATGACGAGGCCGCCTTTGACGAAGATAGGTCCTCCTATCGAAACGTTGGCCAGCCTGTCTGAGGCACTTCAGCCCTGTTTACAAACTTTATACCACAACGTATGATGGGACATCTAGCGGCACATTTACTAAGATTTGCTAATTAACCTTAATTATTAGCGTTAGGCCGCTGATGCCAATTGGACGTTCGCATAACTAATGCACACTCAGAACAAATACCCTGTAACAATGAATAACAAGTTTTTGTTTACAACGCTGTCACGAGGAGTTGTTCCCCATTTTGCGTGCGAAACTGAAACTGTCAGGAGTGCGCATGCTCAAGCCTAAGTTACTTCACGTGGTGACGTGGGGGACGTGACACAACCCGTGGCATACCAGCCGGAGCGCCGAAGGCAATCTCAGCTAGCGTCAGCCAATCACGGCATGCAGTCTTCGCCATTCTTCGCATTGTTTAATCGCTTTTGTTTCACGGCTCAGATTCTGCCATGTGACGTAATTGAAGGGCATGGCCTACGCGCGCTCATGTCGCTCTCGGTTTCGATTCCGTGCGCAAGATATGGTGGAATTCTTCGTGCCGCCATGATTTCGATCCATTTTAAAGGCCGATTAGCTACAAGAGAAAAACAAAAGGGAAAGAAATACAGGCAGATTAGCCAGTGTAAGCACCGGCTGGCTACCCTGTGCTGGAGAAAGGGATAAAGGAAATAAAAGGAGAGAGAAGGAAAAAAGAATAAAGTGGGAAAAATTCACACAGTAACGCGATGCTATAAGCCAGAACTTTCAAAGTCGGTCGCACAATTCGCAAGCCCTTAAGAACTTGAGCAGAGTCCTTGAAGCCTTAAGTGCCGAAACCTGTCTGGACCAGTATATATCCTAGAACTTTTTCCTCTGTGAAGGGGCGATCGTCCAGTTTTTTCGAGGTCGGTCGCGAGCACTTTTCTTGAGGCACTGGAATGAGGATAGTCACAGAGGAGGTGCCCGATCGTCTCCTCGCAGCCATAGTTATCGCAAGCAAGGCGTTCGTGAATGCTTCGTGATATCATCATGTTCGTGATAGGCGTTCGTGAATGCCACGCGGACCCACAGGTGGCACAGAAGTGTTTGCTTCCGCTCGTGGTAACCCTGGTGGAAGACGGAGTTGCAGACGTGGATCTAGTCTGTGGATACGGGCGTTTGTGAATTGACTGGTGTTCTACAGAATCTGCGTAAGCTCGCGTGCGAGGGAGCGAAGCCTTGCGGCTGCATTTGTTCTCGACAGTGGCATTGGTACAATATGGACGCCAGCGTGAGCCGATCGGGCAGCGTCAATCGCACTGTGATTTCTCTCAATTCTGGAATGACCCGGTATCCCCTGGTAGACAATGTGCCCTCTGTCGGTTGCGTGATGGTTAAGTATTCGAATGTCTGCGACTAGTTGCACGTTAAGTCCATGGTTGAAAGGGGACATCAGATACAGGAGAGCTGCCTTCGAGTCACAAAAATGAAACACGACTGTGAAGATTTGTGACCAATAAACTCCAGACCAGCACGGATATTTCAGCTACAAACTTCTAATTGCCACCGGCGGCCTAACGTTGGTAATTAAAGAAATATAGTTATTAGGGGGTGAACCTTAATTAGACAAGGTTCCATTGGTCCGCCCTTGTTTGGAATTTCGGCTAGCGAAAAGCATCGTGTCTCTATAATATTCTATCTTTAAGATTTAATGAGTCGCTGCCGAAACATGCACAATAAGTACTTTACGAAACCCAGATAGACTGTTACGACCTTACAAAATCACAAACACAATTCGAGCAAAGCAGATTTTGAGACAAAAAGCCGATGTTCCCGGCTATTGCAGGCGACTCGAGCCCAGCGCTCCCTGCTCCAAATGTTTTCCCGCCGATAATATCTTTCCGGTACCTGGGGAACTTTTTTCTCGGCCATTGTACACTCAAGAAGCAAGTAGAATACTATGAGGGAGCATGACGTGAACATTTTTAAGCCTGATTATTAAAGAAGTAGGAAGGAAATGCTGAGAGGAAATAGGTGCTCATCACGTGAACTATCGCCTATAAATATAACTGCTCTGCGTTCGAAGTAGTTCTCTCCTGGCCCTCTTCTAGTTCACCGTATGGTATGGGGGAGAGGAGTGACAAAGGCGTCACTAGAAGCTACCACAAACCAAGAAATGGAGCTCCAGCAACGTGATGTAAGGAAAAGAAAAGTATTTTGTTTTTCTTTTCCCCATGTACGGCAACCATGTAGGGCCTATTTCCCGAGAGTATATCAACCCGTTGCTAAGCCTCAAGGCAGAGTAGAGGCGTCGTCAGAGGTCATGTTCCCTATTTTTCCTTCCTTCACGCATGCGCCCTTTCTGGCCACTTCCACAGGCGCCGCGCCAGAGCTGCAGCGCCGGCGGCATCGAAGGCTTGCAATTAAGGCTCTCTAAGTCAACTCTTCTGATGTTGTGCTTTCAGCAACCTGCTTTAAGCGTAAGTCGTTTCCCGTACAGCTTCAAACTGAAATGCTTAGCCGTTTGCTTACAGCAACAATCAATTAAAATAACTTGGTCAGTTTCCCTCGGTGCGCCTAATTACCCGCACACTTTTAACACTGGCCACAAATCACCCTTGGGTCAACGTCGGCAGTACCTAAACGACATGGTACTGTAAATCAGGTACATAATATGATGCAGATTGCAGATGAGTAACGATGGCATAAAATAGCTTGCATAACAGAGACATAATAAACATAATAACAATTACAATGACAAGCATAATAGATATCAGATTGCATAGAATATTTATGGTGACATAGTCATCATTTGTAACGCGCAACTCGTATGTACATAAATTTTCGCTGCTGAGGTATCCACCAGGGATGACAAAAAATGAGCGGTACGGAACGAAAAGAATCGTCGCTAGGCACGGCCTCGACGGAGAATGAGGGCGGACACTTTACTTAGCGTTTCGTTCACAACAAGCTCTCTCTGTGGGAAGAAAACAGAATCAATATCCTTCGGTCCTCAATGACGCCTCGAACTACTGCGTAAATATGGAAGGCAGGCGGGTAAAAATTCAAACGACAGCCCAAATGCAAAACTAAATCCGTTCATGGATGCCGTACAACGCTGTAAACTGTGCGAAGTAAACTGCGCTATAACTAAGGTTTCCGCACTTTCGAAATTGTAGCCTTCGTCTGGAGCGTTCCGTTCGCGTTTCATTTGTCCACGACAGCGGGCGAGTTCTCTGGAGCTCCGAGCCGGCAACCGCGGCACCACACCCACACGGAGACAGCCTTTCAGGGACTGGGCTGGCAGAAAGTGTCATTCATTCATTCATTCATTCATTCATTCATTCATTCATTCAAACCGAGCATTTTTTGCTGCACTTACGATGTTGTAGCCCGCCCCGCAAAGAGCCCTCGTGAGGAACGCGTCGTTGGACATGAATTTCGCTATAATGTAGCCTACCTGCAATAAAAAAGAAATAAAGCAAGAACACTAAACAACGATGAACTTTCATAAACCTGAGAAAAATGTTTTATCGAGGTGGTTTATATGGGTAGATTACCGTTAAAACGAACCTGGCCAAGCACAATTTCTGAGTATAAGGTATATGTACAAGTATTTGGATAGCTTACCACAGACCATACGAAAAGAAAGATCCGCTTAACGCGAACCTGAAATTTGTTTAAGCCACACTTCTGTATTGCCACCACTGAGCTTGCTACTCGACTTAATGGTATAGCCGATATCGGTTTCACTTAAATATCTCCAGTTATACGAAGGGCAAATAACATGTACGTTTATATTATCGTAAGAAATACATGAGCGTCTATACAATGACACGGCCATACCTGGAGGGCTGACACAACAATAATTTATGAAGTATTCGTGTGTGCATTCGTGTGTGCGCGTCACTTCATGTGGTGAGTTTTCGCGGTTTTATGACATCGCGTGATGCACAGGCGAAGTGGGCGCGGCCCGAAAGATTTTGACTAATAGCGGAGGGCTATAAAAGGCAAAAAAGAAAGCGTAGAATCAGACAGATTTGTTTTTCTTTTGTTCGGCCTAATCATGCATAACCTGTGTACATGTCATTGTGGTTTTCGTGATGTTGCATGAAGACAGGCGAAGTGGGGGTATGGTATGGTATGGTAAAACTTTAATGAAGTCCTGCAGATCGCGAGTCTTCACGCACGTGGGAACCGGAAGGCCGAGCCTCTCGGCCGCATCGTGGGCCTGCTGGACAGCCCAGAGTTGGTCAGCCAGACGAGGGCTGCGGCGAACCGCCTCCCATCTGGCCGAGCTGTTAGCGATGATAGAGCGTGATCGGGCACACCGCCAGAGCGTGTGGTCTAACGTGGCTGTTTCTCCACAATCGTGGCAGGTAGCATTGGTGTAAGTATCCGGATAGATTTTATGTAAGAGCGACGGATTGGGATAGGCATTCATTTGTAGTAGACGGAGCGTTAATGCTTGAGCTCTATTAAGGCGCGGATGAGGAACAAAGTAGTTCTACGGCTGAGATAGTAGTGTTTAGTAATCTCGTTGTAGGTGGAGGGCGTGTCCCTGTTCTCTGGAGAGTCGGCTTCCGATTGGTCGAGGGTAGCACGGTGGGCAAGTTCACGCGCAGCCCCGTGAGCCGACTCGTTGAGGTTGGGAGGAGCACACTTTATCTGACCCTGATGTGCGGGAAACCAATAAAGGAAGTGGTGCGTTATTGTCTTGCCCCCAATAAGTCTGAGGGCCTGTTTGGAAACGGTGCCTTTTTCAAATGCTCTGACTGCAGATCTTGAATCACTACACATGACATCCCGTGGGCTAGTGCAATAGCCATTTGTTCATCTATTTCGGAGTCCCTCGTCCGAACGGAGGCAGCATTGGTGATTCCTTGCCGACCATCAACAGTGACGGTGGTGAACGCCCGACGTCCCTTACAAGAAGCGGCATCCACAAAGCTGACCTGTCGTTGATCATTGTGTATTTGCCTAAGGAGGTTGGCCGCCCTTGCCCTCCTTCTACCGCGATTATGATCGGGGTGCATGTTCCTAGATATTGTCGTGACCGCAATGTCCTCACGAATCGACGGAGGAATGTCAGAGAACTCCTCCGCTACTCTATCGGGGTGATATCCGAGTTTCTGCAAGATGGATTTCCCTGCCTTCGTTGTTGTGAGGCGAGTTAGCTGTGCGAGCTCCTGGGCCTCTGCAATCCTTTCAAGAGTGTTATGAATGCCAAGCTGCATTAAGCGCTCTGTACAAGTGTATACGGGTAACCCGAGAACCCGCTTGGTAATCTTCCTAAGCTGCGCATTCAATTTATCCCGCTCTGCCCGTTTCCATCGGTGCATGGCTGCCACGCATATAAAGTGGCACAGAACGAAGGCATGCATTAGTCGAATGAGGTTATCCTCCTTGAGTCCATGATGCTGATTTGATACCCTCCGAAATAAACGAACAGCACTGTCAGTTTTAACAATTAGCTTGCGTATAGTCTTGCCATTTGTACCCCCTGACTCAACGATCATGCCCAAGACCTTGATTGAATCGACTCTGGCTATACGGCAACCGTTTCTTGTATATAGGCTAATGTCTCTGTCTTCTAACGATGTCCACCCCTTGGGCCTTGGACCGCGTTTCTTGGGACTATACAGCAAAAGTTCCGACTTCAAGGGGGAGCATCTGAGACCGGTGGGTTCGAGATAGGTTTCGATAGTGTCTATGGCCTCCTGTAAGGCTCCCCCAACCTGACCGTCATTGCCTCCTGTGCACCATATAGTTATATCGTCAGCATACATAGTGTGTTTGATGTCTTCAATCTCGAGAAGCTTTCTGCTTAGGTCGACCATGGCTATATTGAATAAACAGGGGGAAATGACTGACTCCTGTGGGGTGCCCCTCACGCCAAGTTCCAGCAGTCATGATTCGAGATAGGCCACCCGGAGGATAGCCTTCCTATCCGAGAGGAACGATCTAACATAGTTATAAAATCTCTCACCCAGATTGAGCCGAGATACCGAGGCTAAGATATGCGAATGTAGAACGCTGTCGAAGGCCTTCTCAAGATCAAGTCCCAAAACGGCTAGAGTGACGCTAGAGTCGTTGTCTATAATTTGATTCTTAATCAGTTTCATGGTATCCTGTGTGGATAGGCCTGGTCTGAATCCTATCATACTATGGGGGTAAATGTCGTTATTCTCTAGGAACCGGGAGAGTCGATTCAGGACCGCGTGCTCCGCTACCTTACCCACACAGGATGTAAGCGAGATGGGCCTCAAGTTGTCAACGCTAGGTGTTTTGCCAGGTTTGGGGATGAGTACTGCGAGAGCAGTCTTCCAAGGTAACGGGACGGTTCCATTCCTCCAAATTTCGTTAATGTCCTCTGTGAGGTATGCGATTGATTTTTCATCCAGATTTCGCAACGCCTTGTTGGAGATGCCATCCGGCCCTGGTGCGGATCTACCATTGAGTCCATGTAGAACCCTACGAATCTCCTCAACGCCAAACTTTGCATCCAGGTAGGAATTGGCCTGGCCTTGGTAATCGAGATGTACAGGAGACCGCCCTGAGCCGACTGGGAGATATTTGTTAGCAAGCGTACGGATTAATTCGTCCTCGGAAGTCATTCGTGTGGCCTCATGTATGGTTCTACCAATGACATGCCTCTGATTAGACTTAGTATTGGTCTCGTTAAGCAGATGCTTAAGCAAGCTCCAAGTTTTACCATTGCGCATTTGGCCGTCTATCGATTTGCAAACCTCGTCCCACTGATGTTTACAGAGGGTTGCACAATGCTCCTCAATGTGTTTGTTAATCTGAGATATCTTTTTGCGTAGCCTACGATTAAGTCGTTGACACTTCCATCTTTTGTGAATGGACTGTTTGGCCTGGCTAACCTGCTATCCATTTTCTCAACAAGAAGGTCGGTGCAGACCTTAGAGGTTGCACGCCGAACGTCCTCTTGGACCTGAACCATCCATTGCTCTATGGTAGGTGGGGAATCTGAGGGAGGCCTCTCCTCCCGAAGCTTGCGGAATTTATCCCAGTCCGTGTACGAGAATTCGCGCTGTTTTTTACCCACGATAGGAAGCTGGGCCTCAGAAATATAGTGGTCACTACCAAGGTTCCAAGTTATTCCATTTGGCCTCAGTCACGTCCTTGACGAAGATGAGATCAGGGGTAGAGTCTCTACACGCGGATGTGCCGATTCGGGTTGGAAAGTTAGGGTCAGTGATCAGCGTCAGGTCCAGATCCATGGCATTCTGCCAGAGATGCTTACCTTTAATGGTATCATATTTATAACCCCATGAAACCATGTGAAATGAAACCATGTGGGGGTGGCCCGGAAAATTTTTTACCCATCGCGGAAGGCTAGTGGTACAAATGGCATATATCCAGCTTAGAATAGCTTTGCGTTATAGCACCCCCGCCCCGCGTCGAGCCACGTGGGGCGATGACATGGTTTCAGTGACACGTAAGTTTGCCGGAGATCTCGAAAAATACTGGGCTTCTGCGGTAAAAGGACGGAAGGAAAAATACGGGACTTGTGTGATGCAGAGCAAAATGAAACCATGTGCGCCCTGCGGTGGGTGCCGTAATCTTACAGTCGCACCCACAGTATTAGTGGGTTTTACATTGGGCACAGCACATTTTGCAAGCATATCATCACTGGAGGATGGAGGATATCAGAGAAGCGAAGCTTGAACAGCGGTCCCCTTTAACGCTCGAATGTTTTACGGCCAGGATCCCCATGCCTGGTGCACATGGGCATATCAATTGTGGAACCTTGATGTACGTTCGAACTCGAGGCGTCACCACAAGGTGTCATCACCGCAACTTGCAGCTCGTTCGCCTATGATTCCATTCGTAGAGCATTTGTACACATGCATGCATGTCTTCGTCGTCAGCGCTGTAAAGATCCAATGACGGGACAATAACAAGAATTATAGGGCGGACGACATAGGTGCTGAGTATAGCTGTGGTTCCTTATTTTCAAGTAAGAAAAATGAATGTAAGGCATGATCATGTTCAAGGCTCGAAGCACGAAAAGTATAAATGATGAGCAAAGCAAGAGCAAGGTGAAAGCAGGAGCCAACGTTTCGACAAGTGGACTTGTCTTCTTCAAGGCCTTGAAGTCTTCTTCAAGCCTTCAAGAAGACAAGTCCCCTTGTCTGAACGTTGGCTCCTGCTTTTACCTCGTTCTCGTTTTGCTCATCGTCTTGAATTTCCGTCTACCCCCTTCCCCTTGTTTTTCCTGTTAAGCATAAACGTGGGTTATAATGCGCAGCGCGACGTGCTGAGGCTTCGATCAAAACAAAACGACAATGAAAAACAACCTGGTAATGGAATTAAGGACGGGTAAAAACGCCGTAGAGAGCAGCAATGGTAAAAGGAAGCAAAAATCGCCAACTGATACTCAGCGCCCGTGTTTTTGGAATGCCCACTTCTGGAACGCTGCTTTTAGAATGTCTGCATCGAACTCACAAGGTCGCGGAGCTCTCACTTATTCGGTGCTTACGTGAAGGGCTTACATATACAGGGTGTTTTACGTAACGTTAAGGAAGGATTTTTAAAAAGTGGTTAGCTGCAGCTGAGTGGAACCAATGGCATATGGTTTGCCGTCATGTGGAGCTCCTTAGAGCATTTTTTAATATTCAGATTAATGAGTTAATTAACTAAGATAAATGATGCTAAATTTTTAATATTCCCTTTAGCACCAACTGCGCTTCGTTGCGTTGTAGAGTGGATTCAGAAACGACCGCTCCATATTTTTGTGGCAACGTACATGCTGCGTAGTGATATTTTTCTTTTTTTTTTGCATGTAGAGAAAGCCCGCGAAATACGAGATAAAACCACGTGACTGCGCTCGTGCGCTATCTTATCGCAGCGCTCTCAACCGTGCGTGGAGCATATCGCTTATCTTTGACGACGGTGCTTCCCTTCCGTGTGCCACCGCCAAAGATGCTGACGCACTGTGAAGCCGATGCATGTAGAGCCGCGGCCGCAAAATTCGCCACGGTCCGCGCGCACGGTTCTTTCGCACGAAGCGCGGTTGAGAACGCTGTGATAGCAAGGACAACATAGGGGAAATTACTTGTACTTACTAAACGAATTAAAGAAATTATAAATTAATGGGAATGAATGTGGATGACAAAACAACTTGCCGCAGGTGGAGAACGATCCCACGTCTTCGCATTACGCGTGCGATGCTCCGCCAATTGAGCTACCACGGCGCCGTATTCTTATCTACTTTCTTGAGTATTTATGTTTCCTACTACAGCCCTGGGGGTGTTAGCCAGCGCCATCACTCACAAGCATTGGCGGCGGATTTCGAGTTGGCTATCAAAAATCGGGCCCCTCAGTTATATATATATATATATATTGTACTGAAGGCAGTGGGCAGTAGGCATGGTGCTAGTGAATGAGAAGACGACGAGGAGTGCTTGCGTCCCCGTTTCGATATAGCGCCGACCTGTTTAAGCCAACCTCTGCAACCTAGAACTAGCTAGGCGAACACCCCCGTTGCAATATATATATATATATATATATATATATATATATATATATATATATATATATATATATATATTTCAATTTCACATCACGTGTACTCTCGCGCCACTGAGAGTCTGGTGTCTCTCGGTGGTGTAATCTTCCTTCGCGAAATTGTTTTATAGTTCGCTGTTACTAATACCGCTTCGCCTTTCCGGAGAAACTGCAGCATCTCCCTCTCTCTCTTTCTTTCTCTATGAGTCCGCGGTATAAGCGCTGCTGCCCATGACTGCTGCTGATTCTGATTTCGAGTAAATCCGGCTTGGTATCATTTCAGTTGCTGAGGTAATTATAAAGGGGGCCCCAACTATCATGCACCAAGACGAGCATTTGCGTTACTCGAAGGAAACCTAATGCATATTATTTCCAGTACAGCGGAGCAGCCGCCATTAATTTTGTCGTTACTGAGATTTCATTAGGCAATTATAATTAATTACCCGCCGAGGTTGCTCAGTGGCTATGGTGCTGGGCTGCTGAGCACGCGGTCGCGGATGGAACCCCGGCCGCGGCGGCCGCATTTCGATGGGGGCGAAATACGAAAACACCCGTGTACTTAGATCGAGGTGCATGTGAAAGAACCCCAGGTGGTCGAAATTTCTGGAGTCCTCCACTACGGCATGCCTCATAATCAGAAAGTAGTTTTGGCACATTAAACCACATAATTTTAGAAAATGTATAATTAATAATCTAACTCGAGAAGTAGTGTCGTAATTATCGAAGTGTCAATGAGGCATATGTAGGCACCCCCAAATAACACCTAACTGCGATGTTTTCAGCGACGTAGTAATTGCGTACAATCAAAATGCAACGCCCTCAAATAAGCTGATTGAAAGCAACTGCTTTGCCTGTCTTGAACCCGAAGAGACAGCGCATTACCTTGATAATGGTACGGAAGGAGCACCAACAGCAGGTACCGCGGCTTCCCAGCTATTCCTTCCTCTCATTTATACGTCACACCTATTATCCGTCTCTCAAGGCCGACTGATCACATTGATAACAAAAACTCATTGACTCCGCAGCCGAAGCGCCGCTCTGATTACGCACGAAATGCGAAAAGGAATGTAATAGATATAGCAAGTTTCAAAAATCCCGGCTTTGCTCGCACCGCATCGAAAGAGTGCGCGCGCAGCTATATTTCGCGCCAGAAACTTGCTTCGGACCAGTGGCGTAGCAACGGGGGGGGGAGGGGGGCCGGGGGGCCGGGGGGCCGTGGGCCCCGGGTGCAAGGGGCCAGAGAGGGGGGGGGGGGGGGTGTCATATACGTCTGAAGACACCCCTCTTTCCGCCGGCTACACCCTGGGAGGGGGGTGACAGAAGACCTATGGGCCCCCGGGTGCCAGACGACCTAGCTACGCCACTGCTTCGGACCAAAGCCAAATTTAAGTGACGGTTTTATTTTTCATTAGAGTGTATTCATGCTGCAAAGACAGGTTTGTGGCAAAAGAATAAAACCGAAATAAACAGACCGGGACGCGACTCACGTGTAAAAAAAAGGCAGAACCGATTCGTTGAAGAAAGTAAATGTACCACTTCTAAATGAACCCAATTGGCAATCAGGATGTCTGCACACACACTTGTCAACTAAAAAAAATAAAGAATGAAGAATCCACGCAGAGTCTTCTCTGGGATAAGGATGCGTAAGCATTTCGCACTACTGACTTGGTGTTTCGTGGTAGAATGCAGGTGTGTTTCGTATAATTGCGAGAACGACCGCGAAAGAACCGTGAAACGGAGAAGCGCGGTTGCAACATCGAACTGTGAAGTAAGACTTGCACGAGACGACGTATAATCAATGTTCACTGGCGCTATCGATAGCCCGCAGCGGATGTGGACGTGGGATGAAAGGACGAGGAAGATGTAGCAAACGAAGGAAATATATGCAACATTTATTAGGCACACTGAACCATTACGAACCGTGATCAACCGTGCTCCGGCTAGAATAAATGCTAGAACATCCGTGCGTAGGTTAGGACTCAAAGAGTCCTCCGCCGCTGTTTCTGGAAGCTACAGGTCTGTCTCAAGTTCTCGTTATTTCTTTCTTTTTATTGAAATGAAAATAAAAGAAAGAGACGTAGTCACCTTATAATGGTGACGGCTACTCCTTTTCTCATAGAGGAAACAAAAATATAAAGAATATGGAGGAAAATGAAAGGAAATCACTTCACACGGTCAGAAATCCACAGAACAGTCCTATACGCCCGAGAACATAACAACATAATAGTCAAATGCAAGTTGCACCCCAAAGAGTTCGTAAACAAAGTCACAAACACACAGAAACGGCCGTGATGTAGACTTCGATGATCATATAAACAGATGTGGAATTACACAGTGTTAAAATAATTCACGCACAGAATGCAAAAAAAGTATAACACGTAATATACCAGCACTAATAATTACAAATAGAACAACGTTATAGCAACATCGTGCGATTATTCAGTGCATACTTAGTACTTGGTAAGGATGCCTGTTTCCTCATAAAGATGTTCAAGTGCGTTCAATGCTTTTCGCTGTGCTATTTTCGAAAGCTATGGACCCAGCGATTTTGCGAGTGAGAAAGGCCGGTGAGGATCAATGGAGTGTAGCTCTTGTTCTAGCTGCCGTCTTTGCATCTCGTATACGGGGCATTCGCGGAGTAGATGGCGGACATCCTCATCGTCGTGGCCACAAGAGCAAGCCGGGGAAGGAGCCCGTTTCGTGCGATATAGTTCATAATTTCTTATGATAGTCGGTGCTTTTGGTCTACCGCCACACTTCCATGAGTGTTATATATCTGCGGCTTTCCTCTTGTTGCCATTGGCAGCTCCCAAGGCAATGATCATGTTTTCCTTCTGCTCATTAGAGAAAGACATGGCGACTGAGACGAAACAAAATGCACCCTTACACCTTTGCATTGACGTTGTCAACTCGATTTTGTGGTGATAGGTTTTGCGATAAAAAAATAAAAAAACCATCCGTGCACGTTATCTACGCTAAGACAACAGCTATCACAGCTTGTTTCCAACTAACACCAAACGCGACGTGTTAATTCAGTCGGCACGCGGCAGATAAGGCACTATAGCACGATCACGATGTGTTTCTTTATTTCCTGTATTTCGTTCTGGCTAACTCAGAGAGGGCTTGTTCGAGGGCGCTGCTTTATGATGCGGGTGGGAGTGCAGTCACGTGGTATATTTCATATTTCGCAGGGTTTATTCATCAGTCGGAAAAAATTAGTACGCCATTAATGCGTCGCTGAAGATATCGTAATTAGCTGTCCCTTGGTTGTGCCTACAAATGCCTCATTGACACTCTGATAAATAAAGTAGTACGTCTTGAGTTACACAATTATTTACAATTACCCAATTAAACCTCACTAATGAAAAAAATTACTGGCAGGTACTCCACTGTACCGGAAACAATATGCACTAGGTTTTCTTCGAGAAACGCAATTACTCCTTTTCTTTAAATCTGGGTGCATGATAGTTAATTGGGACACCCTGCATACATTTATGACCTCCGCGTGCAAATTGACGATGTTTCCATCCCTAATAAATGTGGTAAATTATTAGAAGACCTTTTTCATGAGTCTTAGCACTACTTACCGGAATGAGAAGCAATACTGAGACACATATGATTCGCGTGCATTTCACACAGCGTTGATAAATGACTCTGCCAAAGGGGCCACTGAGGTCTGCGTGTTTTTTCCCAGGGTCAAAAAAGCACGTAAAGCCATTTTAATCGAGGTGAACATACAGCAACATATTCATTCTCTAGGCATAGGCTATCCATACCTTTGGAAGTTATATTTTATTGGCCACCTCTTTCTCTTTCAAAAAATATAATAAACTTTGTCATGTGTGTATATTTAAATATATTATGTATGTGCACGGTGTTTACAGTGGATATTTAAAGCAATGTTGAAGTGAGAAAATACGGATGAGTCAGCCGCCACTAGTGCTTCTAATGCGCTTGTCCTCCTATTGTCAAGATTTGCAGAAATAAAATGAAAGTGCAAATTAAAAGCCGTCCACGTCCGTGCCAACAATGATGCAGTAAGTTATTAGCCAAAATGAAATTTTAAGTAAGAAGGTCGAGGCAAGTTAAAAGAAACCTCAAATGACGGGGGTGACAAAACTCTGGTAATTACATTTTATGAGTCTGTGTGTAGTGGGGGGACAGGAGGGTTATGCTCTCTCCGGAAGACTCCAGAGAAGACTCAGACCCCGCAAGGCCCCCCGTAGACGGCGCCGATGAGCGGCAGTATGACACCTTGGAACGCTTCAATGAGTATCTTTCTGCAAAAGTTGTAATGAACCTACACAGATTAAACGTACATAAACGTCACTCGGAACATCGCTTCGTACTTCGAATGAATATAAACACCGTGCACAGCATTTCTTGGGATTTCTCGTGCACCGCATAAAAATTGGGATAAAGCGACCAGTCAGGCACTGTTTCCACAGTACACTGCAAATTTTCGGTACACATCACCCAAAAGTGGTCCTCATTTTTTTCAAAATGTGAAATATCTGCTGTGTTTGCTGCTGCCGGGAACCAAATAATAGTATAGCTGTTATTTAGAAACAGCCTTAGCATGAAATCGTCAGTCAGGTGTGAAAAAATTCAAGTTAGTGTTCTATTGCTATTGAAATGGCTCTGCAAGTTCGACCAATGTCAATTTCACGAGTATATCCATGATAAGTAGTGATCGCAAAATGAAATTCGACAGCTATATCTGTAAGAGGTTTGATTAGATTTCTGATCGTGATAAGATAATGAGACTGCAACGCTGCAATGGACAGAGATTATATAGGCACAGCACTCGATAATTCAACGATTTCAGGCCGTAAGGCACACCAGTCGTTGGGCGCGGCTGAATAAAATACTTTATCCGGACCTCCCCCTTCACCCGCCGATTACATGTAACAAGCTGATTGTGTTTTATAATACGTGTATAGAGGTCCCAAAAAACTGGGCATGATGCAAGTTGCGCAAGCTGACAGTTCGTTAGAGCGGGAACTGCCCAGCGCCAGGCGTTAACCGCAACGCGAGCGGGTATGGCGAATCCCGCGCGTCGTCCGCTACAGGGCGTCCCGAGAAGGCACAAAAGGCAGTCGTCGTTGTCCAAGCAGGGATATGCGTAGTAAAGAAAAGCATTATTTACGTGGTCACTCTGCTAAGAAAGAACGTTTAGCTTCAGCTGTAGTTTTAATGCACTTTCTATAGCGTGCAGCCGAAAGTGTCAGTGCCCGCTTTCAGAAGTGAGATACGGGGGGGGGGCAAATGACATACTTTGCGCCCCCCACACTTTTGACGGGGGGGGGGGGGGGCAAATGACATACTTTGCGCCCCCTCCCCGCGGCAAATACGTCTATAGGGCGGAGCATACGTTCTATAGCAAAATATGCGATGTCATACATATGTTAGAAGCAATCTACCACGTCGCGCTCATGAATGGCAGGAAATTACTTTTCACACGTGCTAATGCAATATTGCGTAGGTACATTTCCTAATGTTGCTATGGTACTGTATACGTACAAGGCATTAGCGGGCTTTCATTCACTCTATACAAAACCATTTAAGGATTGTGGAGTTGGCGGGTTTAAAAGTGCTAATAACGCCGTATGTCTTTGGAGCTGAGTGCACTTCATAGTCGTGAGGGCTGAATGGAAAAAATGCTCGCGTGCTGCGCTTTGACTCCCTGTTAACGTGCACTGGGGAGTTTCGTGACGTTGAACCTCGCAGTTTACGCACTTCATCACTAGAACCGGACGCTACATGTAATGCGGAAAGTATCATTTGCAACACGTTCAGCCGCACTATTTTCCCCCTATGATATATTATGAAAGTTGGAATAATCGTAAAAGGTCGGATAATTAACATTTTGGTTAACTTGCGTTTAGATTCGAAGTAACGATCATAATCAGTTCCAGTCATTACCGCGTGGACTGTTCCACCGCATATTTTGCCGCGTTGCACTGTTTCGAAACGTGCTTTCACCTCGTGCGGGGTGCATGCGTGGACGCGTGATCGGTTTGGGGCTACCCTGCCAGTGACCAATAGTATTTGTGAGCAGCCAGTAGATAACGGGAAAAAGCGCCACACCAGGCTGACTTTCTGCCTCCTGTCAGTTCGAGCCGTGAGCGCTTCCGCCGGCTTTGCTGCTCGCCTTCATGCGTGTCTCGTGCGCAGTGATTGCGCAAGGTTGTTCGGCTGAATGATTGCGCGTTGCGTTCCGGAATAGAGACCAACGAATAAGAAAAAAGAAAGTCTGCGTGGTTGAGAAGCTCCACTTAACCCAAGCCAGCCGCAGTCTGCGGCCGTTACTGTCGGGGGGGGAGACCCTTCGAGGGGGCAGCGGCGCGTGGCCCGAAGGTCGTTCCTCAAGGACGCGTCCGCGGTGGAGACGCCCTTTTGTCTCGACAGCGCCGCCGAGATGTCCACGGGCGCCACTCTTCCCGAGCACAGGCATGGCGAATACTAATGCTGTGCGCGAAAGAGCAAAACTTGCGCGTCGGCGTGAGTGGTGGGGCGATCGGACACTCCCTTGCTTTATACTTTCCCCTGTTTCAATGCATCCTGCCTTCCTGTCGACGTTATCTAGACGGCACCTCCACTATCTTGGTGCATTTCAATTTAAATAGTAACAAACTGAATACAGACAGCGCGAACAGGTTCGTTGCAAGATATGTTAACGTTCACCTAAAGCAACTTCACATTACCTGAACCTACAAGGTGTGCATATTGCAAATTGCATGCCTGTTCGAGTGAGGGCTATCTCGAAATTTTATCGCTAGGCATCTATTAGTTCTTCCTGTTCATGGGGGTTGTCATCTGCATTCGTACAGTTATTTTGTATTCAGTAATGGCGAGACAGCTCTCCTTGAAATATAGCGATGATGATGATGACTTCAGCAATAATGTTCCAGCCAGTCTCGACCCCTTAATCTTTCTGTTCTAGAAATCAGACTGCTGCTTCACCACCTCGTCGAGCAAGGACACGGCATCACGTTACAGTGGATTCCAAGCCACTGTGGCATAATGGGCAATGAACATGCCGACGCAGCAGCACGATCTGCGCATGAGGAGGGCTTGCAAGACTCCATTCCATTCTCAAGAACAGACGCTGCAATGAAAATTCGTGTGCTTGCAAATGAAGCCATCAAAACTTTATGGAACACACCAAGCTTGAAGCATACACGTCTACACCGACTCGACCCATCCCTTCGACTTCGACCCCCAGCTGGAGTTGAGTTGAGTTGAGTTGAGTTGAGTGGTTGGTAGACTACCGGTGGGATTAGCCTTGCAGTAGCTGCCGGCAATTGCTCCACCGTAGTGACACCTAAATACATAAATCATATAAATCAGACACGGACCTCACAACTACACATAGTCACTCCTAAGGTCACCATGTGGAGGCCAAATTCGTGTCCTGCAGGTAATTTAAAAGAAGGCGAGAAACCTCCTTCCTATCTAACTGGTTCCCGCGCGGGAAAACAATGTCCTGAAGAGAACTGTGGGGAATTCCTGTCTTTTTGAGGGACCCGAATAACACGCTCCTTTCCGCGTTATACAGAGTACAGCACATAAGGTAATGTTCTATGTCACCGCACACACCACACGTTGAACATAATGGAGACAACGCCAGGCCAGTCTTACACATCCACGCAGGGGTACGAGCAGAGCCCGTGCGAATGCGGAGCAGTAAAGTGAATTGGTTTCTTTTGAGACCCTTAGTCACACATGGCTTGTGAGGTGAGCACCACAGAGAGCTGAAGTGGCACGACACCGCTTCTCTGAAGAGTCTCTTGTCCTCTTGAGGCACTTTTCTCAAAGGATTCCCAGACAGCGCTCTATGGGCGAGGCTGTCCGCCATCTCGTTGCCTATGATACCTATGTGCGAGGGCACCCATTGGAATCGTATGGAGAAGCCTTTGATATGGAGATTGTGCACCGAGCGTAGGGAGCTTAGACATAAAGCATCAGTAGGGAACCCATGCTCTAACCTTTGAAGGGCGGATTTCGAATCTGTAAGAATGACAACGGGTTGAGGCGTACAGAACCGTAGCTTCTTTAGAGCTGCCTCAATGGCAACGCTTTCGGCCGTTGTGGAGGACACGACTGCAGTGAAGCGAACCGACCAATCATACTTTAAAGAGGGAATGTGAAAAGCAGCTGCACTGGACTCTCTCTACTCGAAACAGCAGTACTTTGCCGACTGTGGCTTGGTGTCGCCCACACAAGATCTTTCGTCTTCCGAGTCGGTATGGACGACAGCACGGCTTGCAGTCACTGCGGCAGCGAGAGACTATCGAACACGTACTTTGCCACTGTCCTCAATACAGCGCGCACCGGCTGTCACTAGCGACCGCGTTGGCACGCCTTGACGACAGGCCACTTTCAGAACAGTCAGTTTTGGAATGCCGACATGAACTGTCGTCGCAGCGAAAGTCGGTCAAGGCCTTGTTGACCTTTTTACGTGACAGTGGCCTATTAGGAAGACTATAACGACCCAATTCCGTCCCTTTTCATATTTTTTCTCACCCTTTTATTTTTGTCACGCTCTTCTTTCCGTCTTTATTTCCCTTTTCCCTTCCCCTAGTGCAGGGTAGCAAACCGGATGTTTTAACTTTGGTTAACCTCCCTGCCTTTCTCTCATTTTAATCTCTCTCTCTCTCTCTCTATCTCTCTGTATTAACAGGATATCGTGGTTCTGTTGCGCTGTGACAGGCACGGTGGCACACTAAGTTAGCGTACGTCGCAAAAGAGCATATGCTATAAAGCAGCCGAAATCTGTTTTGTTCTCGTGAACCCTGTTCTCCGATCAAAATTGTATGCGTCGAGAGATGGCAGGTGAGGGGGCGGTACGGGGTATGTATTCTAAGTCTACACATCGACTCCTTCGTATCGTCCACCGGAACCACCACTGGTGTCAGCATCAACACAAGGTTCCGTTTTAGGCCCGCTTCCTTTCTTATTATATATTAATGACTTGCCGCATTGCGTGTCCGTTAATATTCGTCTTTACGCTGATGATTGCGTCCTCTATCATAGTATTAACACACCAATGGATCATGATTTACTTAATGACTCCTTTGCAAAATTTGTAGGTGGTGCAAGGAATGGCAAATGAACATTAATTTCTCTAAAACTGTTTCCATGTCCTTCTCCAGACGCCCATCTCCATCACTTTTCACGTACACTTTCCATGGTCAAGATTTAAAAAGAGTAACCGAATTTAAATACCTTGGTCTTCATTTCTCCCATGACATGTCATGGTCGAAACACATTGACATCATATGTAACAAAGCTTTTAGACGTCTCGGTTACCATCCATCGTTCATTGCGTAAGGCTCCAAAGGATACCAAACTGATGACGTATAAAACACTTATCCGCCCCATTCTTGATTATGGCTGCATCATATGGAATCCTCATAAGAAATCCGATACTAAAAAGTTAGAATCAGCCCAAAAGAAATCAGTGCGCTTCATTTTTCGCAACTATAGCCGAGATTTTTCCCCTTCTTCCCATTATACAGCTACAGGTCTTACAGTTCTTTCATCTCGCCGCCGCTTAGAATGCATGAAATTTTTACACACGCCGATTCATTCTGAGCGCCCTGTCACACTAAATAATTATTTGAACTTTAGTGCACCTTCTATCACTAGGAGTTCTCATAATCTCAACCTTATCCCTTCCGAACGGAGATGTTCAAGCACAGCTTCTTTCCATTGACCATTGAGCTCTGGAATTCACTGCCTGGAAGCATCCGCTCTTTACCTACGCAAGAATTTTTGAAAACAATTACATATACTTGATATTCATAGTTTTTTGTGCTTGTTTTCTTGCTATCCTTTTTTTTTCTTCACTGCCCACTCCTGCAATAGCCTCAGTATGTATAAATAAATGAATAAATAAATAAATAAATAAATAAATAAATAAAACAAGGAGGCTCCCCGTAAACGCTTTTGGTGCTTGAGAAAATGCTACGGTGCCCGTGTCCCTTGTAGTGTTGCTGCGGGTTATGCGGATGGCCTGCCGCGACTACACCCGCCTGGCATCGAGAACTTCTCCTTCTCCTTTTGCTCATCATCGATGTAAACAGTATCGAGTAGGAGACACTGAAAACTGCCGAGTTGCAGAGATTGAGCCCTGTTTCCGTTGCCGACTCACGGACCTTTCCACTCGCAACAGCTGTAGCTTCACTGACACGCCGGCCGGAGCTTGTTCCAGGGGCCTCTTCGATTTTCCATTTCTGGCTACCCGCGAGCTGCCATAGCGAGCCACACTCTTAGGCAAAGTTACACCCTTTGGCTTGCCCCTTCTGCCACACAACAATAATCGTTATCTGCCTTGATGCGTTTCCTTTCTTTAACGCTGCGAGCCCGGTACTTTCCAGTAACGAACGGCACGCGCGTTATCAGCATAGAACAGTTTACACCCTTTGCAGTGCCGCTTCTGATAACGCGCGTGCCATTCGTTACTGGAAAGTTCCGGGCTCGCAGCGTTAAAGAAAGGAAACGCATCAAGGCAGATAACGATTATTGTTGTGTGGCAGAAGGGGCAAGCCAAAGGGTGTAACTTTGCCTAAGAATGCAGCGCCTTCGTTTTTCTCGGGTTGCTCCGCCCACCACGCCGCGCACTTCCGCCGGGCGTTCGTTTTACTCGGGATGGACGGTTCTGGCTCCCTCTACTTCTGGCTGCCCGCGGACTCCCAGAACCAGCCAGGACGATTTTGGTCGGGCTGCTCTCTGGAAATTCTCTGGCTAGCAGACGACTAAAAGAGGCGATGAGCGCCTAGCATTACTTCTAGCACTACTAATTCTAGTGTTACTTTCTTAGGTTCTAACACACCGTTCCACATTGCGAGGCGATGCGATACGAGCGGCGTTGAACCATTTGAAACGTGTATGTGTGTGTGCGTGTGTGCGTGCATGCGTGCGTGCGTGTGTGTGTTGTGTGTGTGTGTGCGCGCGCGTGCGTGTGTGTGTGTGTGTGTGTGTGTTGTTTTTCGCGTGAAACTTTTCATGGTCACAGGCGGCGTGAAATGCATGTGCCAGCCGCATCCCCAGCTCTTTAGGGTCATAAGACAAGCACCATCAGCTGAAACAAACTTTCTGAAATCAAAGCCCAAGCAGGTCCGCACGAAATTTTATGCGTATGACGTACCCGATATCCTGCTTCCTCGTGTCTTGTCAAGTGATGACACAACGCCAATTCATCAATGCCGCCGGTGGGCGACGTGATCGCTGTGAGCAGGAATCCTCGAGCGATCGCTTTCGGGGATATAATCACTTATATTAATTACACGTGAATTCGGGTCTTGCCATCGGACGCGTCGGAGGTCGTCGGTTGCGCTGTGCAAAGTGCGGTTGGCCAGTGCGCGTCCTATGCCGAGTCGCGCGAAATCTCGAGAAAGTGATCGAATCCCTGAATGTAAATATATATTTCCAAGCTGGCAATGCATAAATGGGCCCACTATGCCGAGCGCGCGCCAGCCTCGCCGGGCGCTGCCATGCCGGTATACCACGTTTACATCTATCCCGCGGCCAGCTGCCCCGGCGTTCACTTTTGCAAACTTCGGACAGCTTCGGGCTGTCTGTCTTGGGATCCCAGCCCACGTGGCTTCCTATCAGTACCGGAACTAGCTGGCTGCCAGCGGGCTGCCAGAACTCCGAAATTCAGAGAACCCCTGTTGTACACGAGCTGCTCCTACACGCCAGCGGCTTTGTGCACTCGATCGAGCTCCTGATATCGACAGCTACTCAACCCAAGAGTTAGCCTTGGCGTAGTGTTCACACAAAACGTGGAATAAACATCAGAGATGTTCTTTCCTCTAGAAGCAGTGGAAGTTGATCATTCGGTGTGTACACTCAGACACGTGCATACAACTAATGTATCAAGGGACGAAGTGCAGAAGGTGTCACAAAACGGTGCTGGCTTTCCGCCAAACTTCTTGCGCGCCGGCGGTGGAACGGGGGTGCATATGCGTCACTAGACACCTCGTGACGCATCACTCGCTCTGTGATATGCAGTTAAACCATGTGTGGAAATCACCTGACATAAATAATTGGTCCTGCGGTATACGCACTTCATTGCTTTCTGGACGGGGAAAAAATACTGCCCGTCAAAGGGTTGTTTTTGATATTGTAAATGGTCTCGACTGAAATAAGGAAACAGGTCTGGCGCTTCGAGCCAGTGTTTACTTACATCATAATTTGCTGTATGACGCATGCATCCCAATAACTTCACCATGGCGTCCACCTTGAGATCTGTAACAAAATAGCGAATGTTTTTATGCAGTCAGATGTATTTTTTTTTTCTTGATTGACGACCACTGGTATTCGAAACTATGGATGGGCGGCGTGACGTATAGTCGTGAGAGCTGCGTTGGTCAGTCAGTAAGAGAGTCGTCGTATTTGAACGGAGACCAACGCATTTGCTGCAGAACGTTGCCAGAAATCTGTTATTCACCACTACTAGAGATCCGCGGAATGTGATCATAACCGCACATGCAATGTGCGCAGCTTATATACACTACGTTTGCTTGTGGCAGTGCTCAAAGAAAACAGTAAGAAGGCAAGGAAAGTGTAGGGCACGTTATGTACCAGGTCGACCGTGTGACAGTTCTGAAGAAGCATGCATATCTGCGCGCGAGCTGTTTGTCAGTTTGAGAAAAAAAAAGCAAGCATGTCATATTTGGCTCACGTTGTATGCCAACTAGGGGTGGGCGCATACTCCAAGCCTCGAATATGAATCGAGTATTACTCTCACACTATTCATATTCGAAAATGAACTATTCGGTATTGTCGAATATCGAAACTAATCAAATATTTCGCAGAAACCAACTCTTATGTTCTGTTTACTGTTCTCCGTCTGCTAAACAAAGTATCACATATTATCAGAAGTTAAACAGGGGACAAATGTTTTCGAAGCAGTGCAGCAACAAAATGAGTATAGTGGAAGCTTTGTTAGTTGTTTTACGGCTGAAGCTTAGCCAACAATCTGCGATTCATGCTTGTAGTCTGTCATTTAATGTTTGTGATAGTCCAGCCATGTGCTAGTTTTATCTTTTACGTCACAACCACTCATGTTTTCCTTGCAACAGGCCCTATTACGTGTGTATAGGCACACAGGTTCTTCAGCAGCTTTCTCTCTCCTTTTTCCACATCTCCTAGTCCTTTTTCGGCAACCATTTAGTTCGCGTTTTTAGAAAGCTAGTCATACAGCAGCCATTCACTTTTAGGAAGTTTGTTTGTAACCAGGCTTTAAATATGTTAACAAGCTATTCCTGCGTTTTCTTGTGACAATTACTAATCTGGTGTTTATAACTGCTTCTAATTGCCCCTAATAGTTAACTCTCTTTTTCTCGCTTGTCAGTACAACTTGGCACCTAACTATACGGATATAAATATATCTGTTCTATATATGTGATCTGCATTTGACTATGAGATAACCAATTCGATATTCGATACTTGCTATTCGTATTCGATGCGGGTTCGAAAACGTTGGTATTCGCCCACCTCTAATGCGGACAACCTCTGGTTATTCCATTCCCCAGTTTTCCTCTCCAATGCCCTTCTCCTAAGCGCAGCAGTTAGTTTTGAGATAATACGACTCGAGGCCATGCTGCCGGTCTTTATCCCTCTATTTTTTAAGACAATGTCTTTCTTAGCGAGTTACCCCCACTTTGCCATATCGGGCATGTTTCTGGTCTATTTCGTGGGCCGATCCAGAAGATGGTGCTGTCTGAAAATGCACGCCGATACCGAATATAGATCTCATGCCGGCAGCACCGGTGCTCCCGGTAGTATCGGTGCCGGTGGTATCACCGTGCGGCACGGGCGGTACTAGTGGTGAGGGTAGAGTTCTTGCATGTTTACTTCGTGACAACTGGTGTTTGCAGGTGCTGTCGTTAAGACGCTGCGGGCATCATAGAATTAATTATGTGGTTCCTACCCTATTCCCACTCCCAGCGATGTCGGGAAGACATTGTCTTTCATCGACGTCAACAAGAGGTTGAATTGTCTTCCAAAATTTACTTTTCTTCTTTTTTCTTTTTTACGTTTAAGCTTTGAATCCAATATGCCGATTTTATGTTGATTTCCGTACGTGGTGGAGAAAAAAAAAGTTAAAGTAAGCACCGGTGAAGGGCACCCGTCAAAACCATGGTGTGCTGCGCCACCATAAACGCTACGCAGGGCGTGTTTGCGCATGCCACCATGGCCCGTACAATTTTCCACACGTTGCGAAAACAATGTTTTCGTACACCGCCCTACCGTTGCTTCTATCGCAAATGATGTCCACTGCACGCATGCGCCTACAGTTGTGTCACGGAGGTGGTAACAGTGAAGCGGTAACGTTAGGCAAAAACGTTCCCACGGGGATACCAGTGCTTTTAGTGTCAGATCGCGATATTCGCACTGCACTACTAATAGGGAGGGCTTTACGCCACAGGGTTGCACTGCTGGCCATGAGGGACGATGCAGTGTAACGCTCAGGGAACTTTTTTTTACAAACCAGAGTTCTCTATCTGCAGCTAAATTCAAGTACATGAGCGTTTTTGTATACCCTGCTTTTTGGAATGCGACAGCCGAAGCTTGGGTTTGATCACTCAACTGTTTAGACCTACAGCGCAAAACCACGTTTTACGCTCGCGCTGTTAGTCTAATTATGTCCAACCAACTATATTCCAAATCTGCACCTTGCCTCGACTCTGTTCTAAGAAGGAGAACACCAGCCACTCTGGCGGGAGTCTTTTCACAGGTGTGAGTGCGGCGCGTGGCGATGAAAGGTGTAATCAGTGGATGCTCAATCATTTGCAGGCACATAGCAGGCACGTGGCGTATACTTGCAGTGCAGTTATGAGGGATGTGGGCCTTTACACACGCCTATGCCGCCAAAGGGGCGTAAGCGTGCGTGGATGGCTCAAAGTTCACCATGTAAGGGTTCGGCTCCTGGGAGAAACGCGGGGATCGACCGAGCACGCTGGCACCTACAGACATTGAAGCCATGATGAGGCTGTCGACCTGACTCGGCCGATTATGGCGAAAGACATTTGCGCAAGAAAGAAGTCCCGTTGATGGCGCAATTGGCGAGAGGATTGTTGATGGTCACTCGTACCTCAACATTCTTGAATGAAGCAATGCTTCAGGCTACATTTAAAGAGTGTCTCTCTCTCTCTCTCTCTCTCTCTCTCTCTCTCTCTCTCTCTCATATTTAGAGAAAAATATATAGATAAAATGGTTACGTGTCCTATTCTTCGAAAAAATGATTCGCCAAAATATCTTTTCTATGAAAGATACATTCTGTTCCTGTAATCGGCGGCACGTCAAGCATGTAAGAGGAGCCCTTTTCACAAAACCGTGCTACACCTGTCCCTTCCCCGTCCATCCGCCCTTTTATTGCGATGGACACTCTAAGCTAATACTAATACGGACACTCTAAGCGCATTTTTGCCGTCGGCGTCGCCGCCGCCGCCGTGAGGTTCCGTATAAAGTCCAAGGGCGATAACACCGTCGCCGTGTGCCCTACGCTGCAAAAAAGCGTGCAAGGGGAGCCGGTGATCGCGGCTCAAGCTCACCCACGCGAAAGAGACGAAAGCGGGGAGGAAGCGCGCAGTCTTTCGTCGCGCGCCTGGCACCCAACGCGCGAGATTGAGCCTCGTTCGCCGCACGCTTTCACTCGCACATACAGGATACGGCGCGCGGCGACGATTTTATCGCCGTTGAACGGAACCTCACGGTGACGACAGAAATGCGCCTGGAGGGTCCATATAATCGCTACCGCAAAAGAAGCTTTGCGGCATATCCGCCGCCGCCCCGTTTGAAGAAGATGCTCGTAATATCCACATATCCATTCCTACATCCCCCCCCCCCCCGCTAACGGTGGTCCGAGTTACAGCGGTTTGTCATTTCCTCTGCGCGAAACAGGTAATTAGAATGCCAGAAATATTCTTGTGCAAGTATACGTACCGCATGCGACTGCCACACGAGATTAAAGCTCGTAGGAGTAAGTTGTTCTGTGTCGTACAACATTTTTGGAGTTGTGACCAAGTACACGTGGGTTGTAATATTGTTGCCATTTGTAAACCGTAGACACTACTGGTTGCCTTTGGTACTGCCGTGACCAGGAGCGTGTGAATCGATCGTCTGAACTCGTGTTTCATCTCGGTGAACTCCTCGTGCTGCGTGAGATAACGCGTGGCGATCGCGATTTATATTATAGCGTACATTCGCGAGCAAATGTTCAGAGCCTGGGCTTGCCGGCTGAAACCAAGTGGCGCAGCCTACATGCGCGTGTTCGATCAATGCAATAAAAATTTAACGTTGCTAAGCAGCACGAGAATTTTTTTTTTTTTTCCGATGCCGTGGTTTTGAAACGTTTGCTAATACGAACGCTAAAGAAACATAGTGGTTTAACTTGGATAAATACCGTTTGTAAAGAGCAAACATTAAGTGCCTTAGAAGAATAAGCATTAAGCAGGGAAATTCGAGGCAACCCACGCAGAGTCAATAGACTCCCCGTAGTGGAATTCAAAGCTCGCGCTAAGTATGGCGGCGGCTGTACATCCAAGCAACGAATCGGCCACATACCGCATATGTCCTTGCACGCATTCTCTTCGATGCCAGTGGCTACACAGAAGTGAAGTAAGACGACGCACAATGCCATCATCGCGGCAGCCGGGGGAGGCATCGTGCCCCTATCGCGTCCATCGACGTCGCACATGTCGCGCTGCCCCGTGCGCCGCCGAGGAGGCGTTGATCGACGGCGACGGGCCGACCACGAGCGGCTCGCGCGGCGGCCGCATTTCGAATGCCGCGCTCGCTTGCGTTTTCGACAGCCTCGACGCGAACGGAACTCGTCTAGCTGCCCGCTCACGTGCGGGCTTTGCGCTACGCAGCGGACATGCGGGCTCGCCCGACGGGGGAGCGCGGGGCTCTCCTTCTCCTCCCGTCGACGACGTGCGCGCCGGAAAGGGGAATGCTCTCCTCGGACGCGATTGGGTCTGCCGCATCTTTTCCCACCTGAAAGAGCTTTAGTGAGAAGTGACCTCAGTTATGCTCTCCAATCACAATTGACTGACTGATTGATACATGCGTGCGTGTGCGCAGAGATTCAGAGGCCATACAAGGAACGCATGGCTACCGCCACCCTTTGTGCCGCCGGTGGGTGCCAGAAAGAGCAAGCTCACGCATTGTGGTATGCGACGGGGGCGAGAGCGTTTCTGACGCATGCCGCCCCTAGCGCCAGCAAGCGCAGCTGCCGTGCGGTCCGCGTATCACGTTTGAATCGTTCAGCGCTTTGCACTGGCATTATTATTAATTTTTTATTCGTTCATTTGTTCATTCGAGATTTATTCAGACAATGACAAAAGAATAAAAAAGTGCAGTTGTCTTGTCTAGGAGGCTGATAAGAATGCGCCGAATGTCTGACGAGTATCGCACTCCTTTCCCACATACGCATCACTCAGTCAACAGAGACAGTCTCATATAGCATGAGCTTAAAACAGGAGTATACCAAATCAACGGTGGGAAACCTATACACAATATTCACTTCAATATACCATCTGCATATGTACATTGGCACTGACTCTCATATTCGTACCATGGAACCTGTCCAAAATCGCAGCGCACGTGTGATTCTGTCAGGCTGTGTGTTCGCACATCTAGCGCATAATCTATGAAAACAGCTTCAGGCCTGCCACCTTTGTTCACACAGGAACCTGTCTCGTTTAGTTCTTTTTCACAAAATCTACCACAATCTGCAATTAAAGCAATACCTTCTTTGAAAGCCATCCTACGTAGCGAACAGATTTGATCATCAACACAAAGTACATGTTCCTTTGTGCCGCATAAATTTCTTCTTTTATTATTTTATTCCAAGTACCTCGAATGACTGCAACCACCTGCCCACCTCTATTACCCAACTGACCGATGTAATTGCAGTTAAAGCTACAGTTGAATGTTGTTTATACTCTTAGCAGCCGCATTATTATGTTCTGTTCCCCGTGTATATTGTCCTCCACTCCCTTCTGTAATGTCTTCGGGCCTTGAGGGTACAGAAATAAATAAATAAATAAATAATACATGCATACACACGTACATAAGCATACAACGATACATAAATATATATTAACTATGTAGCAATGTCACTACAATCAATAACAATAAAGGCATGGAAGTGGCGCAACAGCAGCAGAAGCAAAAAATAGCTGCTCATACCTAGGGGGAGAAACATGATTCGCTCTGGCGGTGCTCCGCGTTACACAGCGACCAGGACAACAGCGGGCGGGACGCGGCTCTCCCCGAACTAGAAGAGCCCACGTCGGGCTCGCGATGCGGCCGAGAGGCTATGGGTCCCGACGTGGGAGCGGCCCGCTTCGGCCTAGGAACCTAGCGCGACGTGAAGGACCTGAATAAAGTTTTTCATTCCATGCCATACTAAACTGATAAAAGTATAGGCTTATCGTTGTGTTAAGACATCTAAAAATTCATTTATTCTTGTACCATATCGATGACAACCAGGTGACGGTTTAGGAAATCTATCATCATTTAGGTCTGCTTTTGCATGTCCTAGCTAATACGTGTGAAACCTTTGTAGCAAATTATTTTCCTCGTGTTGCAAGCGTGTTCCTTCTAAATAAATTTGTGGGAAAAGGTCATTGTCATTTAGCTTGATTTTGTGCAATAGAGAAGTTACTGATATTCCATTTAATTATCGTTGTATCGTTCACACGTTATTTCCTTTGAAGAGTGGTCCTGAGCGAGCTCGATATTGCACATCTTCAGTTACTCGCGTTATTAGTATTCGCAGTATATACAGCTTGATGTTGTTCGTTTTTGTTGTTGTTCCCCATACAAGAACGGGAATAGACTATAATTCGTAGCATAACTTGTTTTTCTTTAACCATGAAGATAAAAATTGCCTTAGTCGACTATTAATGCCGATAGAACTTGAAGTATGGTTTTTCATGTTATGAACATGATGGGACCAGTTTAGATTTTCTTCGAATGAAACACCAAGAAATTTATGCGATGTAACACGCTCTGTCTTCGTCGCGGAATTTTGGATCCGTCTCGTTCTTGATACACTTGTTTCGGTGGCGGAAAATGAGCTTTTTTGTGTGTGTGTTTAGTTGGGTTTATTTACACTAAGCCACTGCGATAAATTAGCGAGTCATTTATTAGTCTGCAGCTGAAGAATATCTAATTTTTCCACCTGAACAGTGTCCATATGTATCGTCGGCACGCAAAATGATATCTGCGGTTATTTTTGCATTTCGCCCACATTAAACGTGGCGGGAATCATGCCGACGACCTCGTGCTCAACCACAGGACGCTGTTGCGACTGGGGATCCGAAGATGTCAAATGTACTTTGCTCGTGGAGGAGTAAGGGAACGTGGGGCTGGGCCCGATATCCAGGACGTTTTACAAACACGTTTATATTTACATGTTTACAAGAAAGTTCAAAGTAGTACAGAAGAAGTTCAAGTTCATTTATTTACCACATACATGGAGTTTCACATAAGTGGTTGGGGCGAGGAAAAAAAAGCTGCATTAGAAACAGCTTGGCTAGCCCCACGTCCCCGGTTCATAAGGCAGCATGGCAGTAAAAGAAAAATACATTTCAACGTCGGTGCCAAATGAGAAAACACATGATATCCACATAAAAACATATTTTACAAAAAGTAAAATTTAACTATGAACATATTTAACACCGCATGCTTAAAACAGAAGTGTTATAGAGTGTGCGAACGTTTTCATAAGAAATCTTGAAGTTATTTAATGTCTTCGGCAAGCAATAACTTAATGTTTGAAAGCCATAGTTTATGCGTGGCCGTGGCAGATACCATTGTTCCGAGTGTCTGTTTAGGCGCGAAGAAGGATTTGGTTGCAAGTTAGCTACACTGTGTAAATAACCGCGATTTTTCACAGTATCAGTTCTAAAGGAAAGTAATAAAGTGTATTCACATAGCATGTTTAATTTAATTACACTATATATAACGAATACTTCTGAAGTATGTGGATTAAATAGTAGGTTTGCAACAGAATTTAGGGCCTTTCTTTTGTAGGATAACAAGATTATTTATGGATTGCGGTGTTCCGTTGCCCCAAATTAAGTTACAATGACGCAGATGTGATGAGAAGAGTGCCTTAAATATCGAAAGCTTTTGAGGAACTGGCAATACACGCTGACATTATCTCAGTACGCCCAAGACCTTGCAAAGTTTGTTTTGTAAAAGTTCCGTATGGTGATCCCATTTCATATATTCGTGAAAAATTACACCTAGAGAGTTTGTTGCAGAAGAAAATTCAATTTTATTATTATTCAACATGAGATTCTATTCAACGCACACATGAGAACATGAGATTATTATTCAACAAGAGAGGGCACGGCGGGACCTTCGTGAGCACAACGATGAATCCGTTGCTCCTTTTTGTACAGGTCACACTGTGGACTGCGTCCATACCAGTTCGCGATTCATCGGATATCACGACAACGATCGCCGACGCTCAAGACCACGTGCTCACCTACGGAAGACGGGCTTGCATGACGAGGCCAGACCAGCCAGACATGACATCGGCGCCGCCACTGGGATATATAAGCCACGCCGACGGGGACCACATCAGAGGGCACGGAGGGACCTTCGTGAGCACAACGATGAATCCGTTGCTCCTTTTTGTACAGGTCACGCTGTGGACTGCGGCCATACCAGTTCGCGATTCATCGGATATCACGACAACGATCGCCGACGCTCAAGACCACGTGCTCACCTACGGAAGACGGGCTTGCATGACGAGGCCAGACCAGCCAGACATGACATCAGCGCCGCCACTGGGATATATAAGCCACGCCGACGGGGACCACATCAGAGGGCACGGCGGGACCTTCGTGAGCACAACGATGAATCCGTTGCTCCTTTTTGTACAGGTTGGTGTGCAACGCTCATCTATATGTCTTCGTAGCGATAATAGGCTCATTATTGTCCTGCCGTGCCTGGCTGTATGTTTGTCACTGATTGATGAAGCGTGGAATGTACTTTTGCTACTGCTGGTTGGGGATATAGAAGGGAATCCCGGACCTTCTGATATTGAGCTAATGTTAAAAAAACATGCAAGAAACCTTGCAGGCCTCGATAAACAGCGTTTGTTTCACAATCATCTCTTGAACTAACAATGAACGATAGGTTCGATAAACTAAACGACGTACTCACTGTCATTGCAAAACACACAGAACAACTGGCTCAGTTACGGCCAGAGGTCAGCTCTTTGAAAGAAACTATAAACAATCAACAGAAGTTACATGACTTGGAAGACCGAAGTCGAGGATTGAACCTTATAATTTTTGGCCTTGAAGAACCAACAAATGAGAGCCCTGGTGACTTGAGAAAGCGGGTTCTTGATGACATATTTTGTGCAAAACTAGGTGTCGCCACCAACACATTCGAACGGTAGAATCAGCGATAAACCTAGGCCTGTCTTGCTTGATTTCTTTGACTACAATGACAAAGTGTCTGTATTGAAGAATTGCTTTAAGCTCAAGAACACAGGTATATCGATGTGTCACGATTACTGTAAGGCTACGCTGACTAAGCGTTCTCATCTTTGGCGGTATGGTAAGCAATTTAAAAAATGAGGCGCGAAAAATTCCACTGGGCTATGACCGGCTACGTGTAGACAAGATATACGAATGGGACAAAGTAAGCACGCAGGTTGTCGCGCTTCATAAATCCCGATCTACACGGACATCCCACTGACCCGACACGAAAGAACTCCGAATTCTTTTGCTTATTGCCAGAGGTCTTGCGAATAAGTCTAATCAGCTTGAAGACATTCCTTTTCTTCACAACCCTCATATACTTGCCGTAACTAAAACGTGGCTTAATGATTACGAGATTATACCGCCTTCCCACAAAATAATAAGACGCGATCGCGAAGGACGAGGAGGGGGCGTGGCTATAATAACAAAATATGAAGTACAAAGTGTCGAGCTTGAGGGCATTCGAAACCATGAAAGTGTCTGGTGTAAAATCAATTACAAAAATATTTCTACCTTGTTTGGCGTGGTTAACCGGCCACCAAAAAGCAATGTGTCATACCTGGAAGCACTGGCCGCTTACCTAGAGCGCATGCTCAAACCAAATCGCAAGCTGGTGCTCACTGGCGATTTCAACTTGCCAGGCATAGACTGGAACGTACTCGCTATCTCGGGGCCCGATGATGCCGACAATGCACGCCTACTTCTCGATTCTTCATTTTTTCATGACTTGAAACAAATAGTCACTATTCCGACTCGCACCACTGCAACTGTGCAATCGATTCTTGACCTTGTTTTTCTGAAAAATTTTCCTGAAGATTACTCAGTTATTACTTCCGATGGTATCTCGGACCACAAGATTGTTCAAGCTAATCTAAAAATCAATAGCACAAGAACACCTCCCTCGGTAGCAACGTTTCATGACTTTTCTGCTGCAGATGATGCATCTGTCCTAGATGCAATGCATCTCTCACTTTTTGATTTTGAGCATGGTGGCGATGTTTCTCATCTGTGGAACGAGTTAAAGAAATTAGTGTCATCATGCATTGACAGGTTTGTTCCTTTGCGTGGAAAGATTACAAAGCGTCGGAACCCATGGATTAGTCGGGACATAATCCATCTAAAGCGACGTATTAAACGAAAAAGGAAGGGTAAAACTAGGTCAGCATTAACCGCCCTTCAAGAACAGCTGGTTACTAAATTGAAGCTTGCGCGTAGTAAATTGTATGGCCAAACTCTTACAGCTTTCTTGAAGGAATCTCCTGAGAAATTCTGGCGCTACTTGTCAGGTTCCCAACTGCGCGTGAATTATCTAAAAATTAATGGTAGCATGTGTACAAACCTTACTTTTGTTGTAAATGAATTTAACACTACTTTTCACCAAGCGTTTACAAGACCAAATGCTCAATATTTACGAACGCAATACTCTGACCCACCGCCCGTTGCAAACTCAATGCCTGACCTAGTTCTTGGTCGCGAAGGAATACTTTCTCTTCTTTTAAATATAAAGATGAAAAAGTCAAGTGGCGCTGACGGCATATCGAATGCCTTCCTTGTACGGTACTCAGAGATTGTGTCCCATTACCTTTATGTTCTGTTTAACGCATCACTCAACCAATGCTCCTTACCCGCAGATTGGCTCACGGCAAGGGTAGTTCCCATATTTAAATCGGGAAACAGGCTAGAAGCTCGTAACTACAGACCAATTTCTCTAATAAGCACATACTGTAAATTGCTGGCACATGTAATAGCTCACCATATATCTCAGCACCTTGAATGAAAACAATTCTTCGTTAAGTATCAGCATGGTTTCCGGGGGACTGTCTCAACAACTACACAATTAATTTCGGTTATACATGATTTTGCTTCAGCTCTAGATAATTGGAGACAGATAGATGCGGTTTTTCTTGACATGTCAAAAGCTTTTGATCGTGTGCCACACACTTTACTCGTTGACAGATAAAGGAATGCCGGGCTTCCTGAGAGATTGATATTGTGGTTGCGGGCTTATCTGAGTAATCTGTCACAGTTTGTGGAGTGTGCGGGTGTTAGTTCTACTGATCTGCCGATATTGTCTGGGGTTCCACAAGGTTCAGCGCGTCATCCTCTGTTGTTTTTAATTTATATAAACGGCATTGCTTCTAACATCGATAATTCTGTTACAATAAAATTGTTCGCTGATGACTGCGTGATGTATAGTGTTGTCAATAGCTCCTCTTCCCAAACACTACTGAACAATAGCCTCTGTAAACTCGCGGACTGGTGCGAACGAAACGGTATGCAAATCAATTTTGATAAAACAGTTGCCATGACAATGACCACAAAGAAAAAGCCACTGTCTCATACGTACCACATTGCTAATAAAACTATTCAATCGGTAACGTCTGTCAAATATCTAGGACTAACTATCACAAGCAACTTAAAATGGGACAAACATTTGAAGAACGTTTGTACAACAGCGTTCAATAAACTTTGCTTTTTGCGCAGGAAACTAAGACTCGCCGTCAAGTGTTAAACCGCACTTTGGTTCGACCAGTCCTTGAGTACGCTTCCGCAGTATGGGACTCATACTACGTTAAGGATATCGCACAAGTAGAACGAATTCAGCGCCTCGCTGCCCGATTTATTGTATCTGACTATCGGTCTTCATCTGTTACTGACATGTTGAAGCGACTGAATCTGGAACCCCTCCGTGTCCGCCGAAAGATTGCGAGACTAAAAATGCTTTATTTGATATATCAGAACAAAATCGGTCTCCCGCGCGAAACTTATCTTTCCCGCTCACAACACAGGTCTTCTAGAAAAAATCACTCGAATGTTATCCGCCCGTACTTTGCGAGGACGAAAATGTTTCAGAAGGCTTTTTTCCGCTCACAATTGAAGAGTGGAATTGTCTGCCAGCGTCTGTTGTTGATTGTGCAAATGTAGATTCCTTTGTGAAATCTTTGTCATTGCACTTGATGTAACCCTCTCCTGCTAGGGCAGCATTGCTGCCTGCAGTATTCTGAAATAAATAAATAAATTATAAGAATGAGTGAGCTCATAAAGTGGGGATATAGAGCGAAAAAGAATAGCTTTAGTTTTTGCGCAGTTAATTTGTAAAGAATTTCTAACTGTCCAGCAGCATATTTTTTTCTAATGTCAAGTTAGCTAGATTCACGAGATCATGCATATTTGTTCCTGAAAAGACTTGTATCATCAGCATCGATTATGTATTGGGCTGAAGGGTCAACATTTACAATATTGACACGTGTACTTCCTTATCTTTATCGGGCGGCCACTTCTCACCGCCTAACAAATGTTATCGCACAGCGCAGGACGCGCCTGCATGTAAAATAAGTTTCTGGAGTGTTATCGATGGTTCCGTTCACTGTCTTTCACCGCAACTTGTGTAATCTGAGGTGCAATCGGAGATGGTTGTTTGGCGCGTTCGTTCGGTTACCGGCGCGCGCGATTGGCCTACTCCGCGCCGACGTCGCCAGCCGCGGGGCGCGGCCACGTTTTTGGTGACGTCAAAATGACGACATGCTCCTGTCAATCATCCTCCCACCGAGCATTTCGTCTGCTAGGCGCCGAACCCGACGGGAGCTGGGAAATTTGGAGCGATCATACGGCTTCGCATGGCGCGCCTGGTGGATTGGATTGGATCAAACAGGCGGCTACGTTAATGGCGCTTCCGTTGGGAACTTAGGGGCCGAATCTTATAACGGTTCGGTTGGGGAACCGTTCCTTTGGCCTCACCTGATTGGCCGAAATTTTGATTACGTCACAGGTCGTCAGAGGCAGCGGGGCGGTATCGCAATTTTTGAATACGTCACTTCTGTCAATCATCTTCAAAGCGAACCGGTCGTAGGAACCGGCGAAGGGGTAGTCCGCTTTGGGTTCCGTTGCTGTGGCTTGGCTTTGGCTTGTGACCCTGGCCGCGCGCGCCGGTCGCGCTACCCCGGAGACACGCGGGCGTTGCGCGCGCGTGCGTTGGTTGCTTCGGAGGCTATTACTTGCCTTCGTCGTCTGCTTGGCGTTCCTCTTTCGGTGTCGACCACGGCTGGAAGCGCGATACGCGTTCGAAGAAGTGACGGATAATGAGTTGCACCGCCCTTGCTGGCTTTCTAAGTAAGCCTTTTGCAGGCTACGCTATCAAATGGAGGGGACTCAGGTGCAAGCGTACGAGTGGCCATTCCACGCAGAGGAAGGAATATTGCGCGCTGCGGTTCATCGCCACCGGCCTGCAGCTCTCAGAGGTCGGTCGGACGTGAAGCATTCATCGGAATGACCTAGATCTCTGCTGCCGACACTGTCCACAAAGTTGCTCTCGCAATTACTGCGTTGGCCGGTTGAAGGGCTGGGTCAGCTTTCCCGTGACCTCAGCTTCAAAGCCAATGCCAAGGAGATATTTGCATGGTGAGATCGAATTCTCAGTGCTATCGCCAGCGTGAATAGCTCGCAGATCGCCGTTCAGCAGTCAGAAGGGTTCAACCTAGGCTGGTTCAGCACTTTCTTCGTTCGGCTGATAAAACTATACAGTCAGGACGGGAAGATATTGTGGAGATCTCTTATTTGGCTGCCTTTTTTTTCTCTGGTTCGGGAGTGCCGCACTTTGTTACTCAATTTTACGGCACAGCGATCACCGTCAGCACCACACTCTTCGATTTGACTTCGCGCAGGCAATGCAGGGCCCGTGTATCGTAATGTTCGATTTCAAGTTCCATTGCTTTTATCACGCGACGCGCAGTGGGGCTTATCGCAGGGACAGCGGCAGCGCGGCGGCGAGCGAGGTGAAGATCTTCACCTTATCACTATCGTGATAAGGTGAAGATCTTCAAATGCTGCTCAAAACTAAAAAATTCAGGATATTCTATCAGCGAAGACTTTTCACGTCCTCTCAGGGAAATCAGAAAGAAACTATGGGACGCAACTAAAACAAACCGTGACAGAAAGGAGAAGGTCTTCTTAATGCACGACAAAGTAAGCATCAATGGCCAGCTTTTCAAATGGGATGAGGAAATAAACGACTTGGTCGAAATAAACAAAAAAAGTGAGAAGAAAATAGAAAAAAACGGAAATGCGAGCAATCCATCAAAAAGAACACGCAGCTACCGATAACCCTATTAAATATAAACGCGCGCAGCCTTCTAAATAAGATTGACCACTTGGAAGCTACCCTTCTCGCCTTTAATCCAGATATTGTTGTGATCACTGAGACTTGGCTGCACTCTGGCGTTCGAGATCATGAAATCGTTCCCCCGGGCTATGTCATCATTCGCAAAGACAGGGAATCTAGGGGTGGGGGAGTGGCCTTGGTCTTAAAACGTGATCTACCCTTTACGCAAATGCCTGACATTCCTGGTGTAGAAGCCGTTTGGTGCAAAGTTCATTTGAAATGTAAATCTGTTAATGTGGGCGCGGTCTACAGGCCACCAAATGCTGAAACTGTGTATTTGGATCTTCTGTTTGATTACATGTATAAATATGTCTATGGCTCTGTGATCATATTAGCGGGCGACTTTAATTGTCGGCTAGTTAACTGGAATACTTTAAGCTCAACTGATGCAACAAGTAAGGCCATGTATCGTATCCTATTCACTTTAGAACTTGTACAAATTGTTAGAGAGCCTACTCGTGAGCAAGGATCATCCAATTCTATACTAGACTTGGTGTTTGTTAGTAACTACTTCAGAATAGATGATTGTAAAGTTGAAGTGTCAAAAGGAATTTCTGACCATGAAACGGTACTGTGTACGCTGTTCTTGCCAAACTTGGGTCGCCAGCGCGGTCCGACGAAATATGTGCGCGCATTTAACAGAGCGAACGACGCGGCTGTTATGACGTATCTTATGCATGAATTTAATGATTTTTATGATTTGTATGTTCAGAGAACGTAACTGTTGACGCCTTGTGGGTACAATTTAAAGAACACGTGATGCATTGCATCACAAATTTTATCCCTTTGAAAAAGAAGGTAACATGCAAGCACAATCCGTGGATTACTCGAGAAATAATCCACATGAAACGGAAAATTAATAGGTTAAGGCAACGAAATGGGCAACGACCAAACTCAGAACTAAAGGTAAACATAATTTCGCTAACAAAACAATTAAAGAATAAAGTACGCGAAGCTAGGAAACAATTTTGTGGCAATACACTTAACAACTTCATTAAAAATTCGCCGGCCAAGTTCTGGAGGTATTTAAACAGAAAGAATGTTACTGCTAGTTCGCCTACACGTGGAAAGCAGCAAGCTGACTCATTTAACAATTACTTCCAGTCGATATTCACCGCCGATAACGGTGTTTTAGGAACATTAGCGTGCTATAGTAATGAGTCTACACAACTTTCTGGCGCTCCGGCCATAAGTGTACCTGGGATCCTTTCTCTGTTGTTGAACCTAGATGAAAGAAAGAGTTGTGGTCCTGACGGAATTCCAAACTGCTTTCTTAGGCGCTATGCCGAACCAATCAGTGAATATCTCTACCTCATATTTTCTAAGTCACTTCAGGACAGCTGTCTGCCCGCTGAATGGAAGGTAGCAAAAATTGTGCCTATTCACAAATCAGGCGACGTAACGTCCCCGTCCAATTACCGGCCTATATCCCTCACATGTACCTGTTGTAAAATTCTTGAGCACATCTTGTTAAAATTTCTTAAAGAACATACTGAGACTAAAAACATCATTCACCAAAACCAGCATGGCTTCAGAGCAGGGTTGTCCACTGTTACCCAACTGGCAGAAATCTTTCATGACCTCGCAGAGGGAATCAATCATCAAAGTCAAACTGATATAATTTTCCTTGATTACTCAAAGGCTTTTGATCGCGTGGCACATGCTAAACTGAATTTCAAACTAAACAAAATACTTGGCGATGGTCCCGTTACGAGGTGGATAGCCAGCTACTTATCGGAACGCCGACAATATGTGCAATACAATGACCATGCTTCTGATATCGTTCCGGTCATTTCTGGCGTGCTGCAGGGCTCTGTGCTAGCACCATTTTTGTTCATTTTATACATAAACGACATAACATACCACGTTGATGTGAAGGTGCGTCTCTTTGCGGATGACTGCGTGCTGTACCAAAAAATAAACACTCATGCAGACCAAATAAGGTTAAACACAGCTTTCGGCAACGTCATAAAGTGGTGCAATACATGGCAAATGGCAATCAACATGGAAAAAACTGTAGTGATGTCTGTCACAAATAAGAAAACAAAACTTAATTTCCCTTACGGTACTGGCAACGGCGTTCTCAGAACAGTAAATGAAAAGAAATACCTTGGTGTGATTATTTCGGATAATCTCAGCTCTAAAACCCAAGTACAAAACATTACCAAAAAAGCAATGAACAATTTATACTTCCTTAAGCGCACCTTGCGCTTTGCGACTTCAGATACCAAGTTACTCGCATATAAAGTCCTTATCCGTCCAATCTTGGAATATGCAAACGTCGTCTGGTTTCCATATATGCAAAAAGATGTACACATGCTCGAATCAGTTCAACGAAAAGCTGTTCGTTTTATCTACCGTAGATACCGGCGCACTGATTCTCCCACAGAGCTGCTTTCCAACGCAAGCCTAGACACCTTATCAAGCCGCGTCACGCTCCATAGGCTCACGTTTCTTTATCAATTAATTCATAACGCATTTAACATGGATCCTGCTACTTACATTAGTTTTAATCGTTCTAGAGAAACACGTCACAAGCATGACTTTACGATTAATGAATACTCTTGTGCTAACAACACATATTACTTTTCCCTTTTCCCTCGAGCCATAAGAGAATGGAACGGCCTAGATAAATCTATAACTGCGCAGGATTCCTTGAACAAGTTCGCTTAGCTCGCTGCCTTGTCAGTCTTGACAACAATCCAGACTTGATGATGACGTTCAGACTGTATTGATTTTGTGTTGTTGCCCACTCGGTGCGTAACTGGCATATTACTGTACTGTATACTGTTTGTATTATTGCCCGCTTGATGTGTAACTGGCGTATTACTGTACTGCACTGTATTCCTGTATCTTGCTGATAAATCCACTCCTGTAACAGTCCCAGTGGGACTAACAGTATGTTAAATAAAAATAAAAAAAAAAATGTCCGAGCCGATGACGAAGGGCGAAAAAAGATGGAAAATTGATATAGTCGGCTAGTAAAGGTGTCCCTAAGAACCAGTTCACGATTTTGTCGCGCTCGCTACTTGAGAAGTGCCGGCAGTGCGTTCGTGTTGGGTGCATCGTGCGAGCTCCTGGTAGCAGACGACATAGCGCTCATTTACGCTTGCGATACCGCCTGTCGGCTGAGAATAAAAAAAGAATGACATTAATAAATTACTTCTGCATTGCGTAAACGCCCGGCACCACACGTTTATACTTCAGAACTTGGCGTATAATATTTAATTTATATTTTACATTTATTTAGCAAGCAGAAACATTCTGCAATTCCTCGATTAGCTCGTCATATAATGACGTACACTTCAGAGGTGGCACCCTCTCATCTATTGGTCGCGTCCTCCCCTTCTTCCACCGCCGGCTTGGGAGTGGCACACCTAGTGACGTAAGCGGCAAAGCGAACGGTTCGTATTCCGAACCGTTATAAGATTCGGCCCTAGGTTGTTGCGCTGGCGTTTCTAGAGGAAAGAGGAGAGCGAGTGGCGGTGCGAAAAGCGTTTGAATAAATGGCAGAAAGTGAATTCCGGCGTCGTTTTTGTTTCTCGAAACAAATAATTCGTTGGTTGCACAGAGAAATCGACCCCATCATCGGTGCCAGCGAGCCACTGGAATGTTGTCGCTGCCTCTTGAAAAGTGCGCCACTCTTCCCGTCGTCTTTCTTTTTCTTTTTCCTTCTCGCTGTGCGCGACACCACCTAGGGACGACGCAAAGAAAGTAATAGTTATAAATTGCAGTAGTCACACGTACTACTATTTGAAAACGTGTTTGGGCTTGAGAAGAAAAAATAAATTTTTTTAGATAATTATTTCATTCATTTGGAAGACGAGAAACATTTGGTTTGTAGTATACTGTCTGCAAGCAGACAACAAACGACGGAAGTAAACTTCCGGGGAGGTCATCGCTTCCTGATTGGCTGCTCTCTCCGCCCCGCTGTCACAAATTTTGCATGCTACAACTTTGTGTCGTTGCAGCAACTGAACAGAACACGTATCGAACAAAATATCTCCGATCGCGCCCCTGATTGCATGTATGCGCGACACGAATAGTGTAGAACTTTGTGGAAGACACGCGGGTCCCAGCGGTTACTCTGGAACATTCGACGACTGATCTATAAAAGCCGACGCGCTTGACCCGCTGATCAGATTTTCGATGATCGCCGACCGTGTTCGCCGCTATCGTTGTGCTATAACTGTAGCCTGTTTTTGTGGGCACAGGTTCTCCCAATAAAAGTTAGTTTTGCCTTTCACAGTATTGCTACTGTGTTCTTCATCGTCACCACCATGTGGCATCTGGTGGAGGTGCTTTTCGTTCATGTACCGGACGCCCCCGACAAGCCGTGATCCAAGCCCGGACCGCAAAGCGAACACCAACGTAATCCCGGACCATCGAGCAAGCCGCCGTCTTCAACAGCTGCCCCCGGAGCACGGACTTCTACCTGAGAAGACCAAGAAGATTGTGGCCAAGGAAACTCCAATGGCAGCCCCAGCGTCCCCCATCGTGCTGCAGCAGCCCAGGGAGCCTCCGACGTTCCGCGGTTGAACATTCGAGGACCCGGAAACCTGGCACGAGACGTATGAGAGGGTCGCTGCATTTAACAGCTGGAACAGCAACGACAAACTGCGACATGTCTTCTTCGCTTTGGAAGACGCTGCCAGGACGTGGTTCGAGAACCGAGAAGCCACCTTAACGACCTGGGACCTTTTCCGAAGCGGCTTCCTGCTGACATTCACAAGCGTCGTACGCCGAGAACGAGCCCAAGCACTACTAGTAACGCGAGTGCAGCTGCCTAATGAGACGATGGCTATCTTCACGGAGGAGATGGCCAGTCTTTTCCGGCACGCCGACCCGGAAATGTCGGAGGAGAAAAAAGTCCGCTTCCTGATGCGCGGCGTCAAGCAAGAACTTTTCGCCGGACTTATTCGTAACCCATCGAAGACTGTAGCTGAGTTTTCTGCAGATGCATCGATGATCGAGAAAACTCTGGAGATGCGCACCCGGCAATATAACCGCCAGGGGCTCACGCCGCAGTACGCCATCCAAGGACTGGGTTCCGACGACTTTCAAGAGACCATCAGGGCCATTGTGCGCGAAGAACTGCGCAAGGTCCTGCCTTCGTCGCAGCCTCAAGTGGCCTCGATCGCCGACATCGTAAAAGATGAGGTTCAGCGATCGCTTGGGGTTCCTAAGGTGCAACCTCAATTACCGCAGCCCCAGCCAGAAGCGATGACCTACGCCGCCGTCGCACGCCGTCAAGGCCCCCCCCTCCGCGACTTCGCCAGGGCCCTGTAACGCCCTGTAACCTACGCGAGGAAGACTGACATTTGGCGAGCCCCCGACCACCGCCCGCTCTGCTATCACTGCGGAGAAGCCGGCCATGTGTGCCGCCGATGCCCATACCGCGACTTGGGACTGAGAGGGTTCGCCGTCAACACGCCGCGTCCACAGCTTGGGGAGCGCCCACGTGACATCGCCGATTACCTAGCCGGCACTCGGTGCAACTCTCAACGACCGTCCCTTTCGCCGTCAGCAGGCCGCTAACTGTCGCCGCAGCGCCGTCCATACACTGGTCCAGCCCGGGGCCGGTCAGCGAGCCCATATCCGGAAAACTAAAAGCAGCAGCCGATGGATCGAGGTGCTGTTGCCGTTCGTCGAACTGACGAAGATCCTCCGCCACCGACGAAGACGCCGAAGAAACTACCTCGACGAGATAACGCGACACGCCGCCGCACCGACGAAGTGTGAAAGCAAAGAATACGACGACGAAAGACAACCTGACGACGTCCCATACAAGCCACAGGTCAACGCGACACAGCCGTGATCCGATGCCAAGACCTAACTGTAACGCAAGACAAAGAACCACCGACCTCGACGTGCTCCTCGACGGCCCCGCAGTCACCGCCTTAGTCGACACAGGGGCCCATTACTCTGTCATGAGTGGACACATCGCCGCCCAGTTGAAGAAGGTTAAAACTGCATGGGAAGGCCCTCAAATTCGGACCGCTGGAGGACACCTGATTACGCCGACTGGAATCTGCACGGCAAGAATTGCCGTTCATGACCGGACTTACCCTGCCACCTTCGGTATCCTCCAACAATGTTCACGCGACGTCATTCTAGGCATGGACTTCCTAAACCAACACGGCGCAGTCATCGACCTGAAGTCGAAGTCGATAACCCTGTCTGAAGATCAAGCGATACCGCCGGAGAGCTCTCGTAGTCACCATGCCTTAAGCGTGCTCGAAAGTCAAGTCAGCATCCCGCCTCGCTCCAGCATTGTCATTTCCGTCGGCACCAAAACACCTGCCGACGTAGAAGGCGTCATCGAGGGTGACCAGCGTCTACTGCTAGACCGTGAAATTTGCGTCGCAAGAGGGATCGCTCGACTCCACGGAGGGAAAACGGAAGTGATGCTAACCAACTTCAGCCAAGAGTTCAAGCACATCAGCAAGGGCACGACAATCGCGTACATCGAGGAAATTGTGGAAACGAGCAATGCTTTTGTCCTCTCAGATTCTGCCGCATCTACCCCGCCGACCATAGTCCCCGAACCAGACTTCGACGTAAATCCAAGTCTCCCCATGAGCAACCAGCAACAGTTCAGAAGTCTTCTCTGACGATACAAGGACTGCTTTTCGACTTCATCGAAGATTCGACAAACACCAGTTGCACAGCATCGCATAATAACCGAAGAGTGCGCTCAACCACTCCGCCAGAGCCCTTACCGAGTTTCGACGCGAGAACGTGAAGCTATTAGGCAACAAGTTGACGAAATGCTCCGCGACGACATCATCCAGCCGCCGAAAAGCCCGTAGACATCTTCTGTTATCCTGGTGAAGAAAAAGGGCGCAGCCCTACGTTTCTGCGTCGATTATCGTCGACTGAACAAGATCACAAAGAAAGACGTATACCCCTTTCCACGGGTAGACGACGCATTGGATCGGCTCTGCAACGCTAAATACTTCTCGTCGATGGACCTCAAGTCTGGCTACTGGCAAATAGAAGTCGACGAGAGAGATTGCGAAAAGACTGCCTTCATCACGCCAGACGGCCTCTACGAGTTCAAGGTCATGCCATTCGGACTGTGCTTGGCGCCTGCAACGTTCCAGCGCGTCATTGACACGGTGTTAGCAGTATTGAAGTGGCAGACCTGTCTTGTTTACATGGATGAAGTCGTCGTCTTCGCCGGAAATTTCGACTATCACCTTAGGCGGCTTGTGACAGTACTAGAGGCCATCAAATCATAAGGGCTCACTCTTAAGCCAGAAAAGTGCCGCTACGCTTACGATGAGCTTCTGTTCCTAGGCCACGTCATCAGCAAATCCGGAGTACGCCCCGACCTGCAGAAAACAGCTGCCATCGCAAAGTTCCCGCAGCCCATCGACAAGGCAGTGCGTGATTCCTTAGCATGTGCGCCTACTACAGGCGCTTTGTCAAGGACTTTTCACGCAATACTGAGCCGCTAACGCATCTAACCAAATCTGATGTCAAGTTCAAATGGCAAACGCCGCAGGCCGACGCATTTCAAGAACTAAAACGACGCATGCAGTCACCGCCGGTATTTGCACATTTCGACGAAGACGCCGATACCGAAATCCACACTGACGATAGTAGCCTAGGCCTCGGTGCCGTCCTAGTCCAGAAGAAAAACTGACATGAACGGGTGATATCTTATGCTAGCCGGTCGCTGTCAAAAGCGGAAGGCAATTATTCTACGACTGAAAAGGAATGCCTCGCCATCATTTGGGCTACAGCAAAATTCCACCCTTACCTATATGGCATGCCATTCAAAGTCGTCAGTGACCATCACGCGTTGTGTTGGCTAGCTAACTTAAAGGACCCTTCAGGACGGCTGGCGAGGTGGAGCCTCAGACTGCAAGAATATGACGTCACGGTAATCTACAAGTCCGGACGAAAACACTCAGACGCCGACTCCCTATCACGCGCCCTCACCGATCCCCCACCGGAAGACAACGAGGATGACGACGCCTTCCTCGGAATAATAAGCGCAGAAGACTTCACTAAACAGCAACGAGCAGACCCGGAGCTAAAAGGCCTCGTCGAGTATTTGGAAGGGAACACCGACGTAGTACCTAGGGCATTTAAGCGCGGGTTGTTTTCGTTCACGCTACGAAACAACCTGCTCGTGAAGAACTTCTCACCAGTCCGCGCCAGCTGCCTTCTTGTTGTACCGTCAGCGCTGCGTCCAGAAGTACTGCACGCCCTACACGACGATCCAACCACTGGGCACCTCGGATTCTCCCGGACGCTGTCGAGGATACAGGAAAGGTATTACTGGCTGTGTCTGACCGCCGACGTCGCCCGTTACGTCTGGACATGCCGAGACTGTCAGCGACGCAAGACACCACCGACAAGGCCAGCAGGATTACTACAGCTGACCGAACCTCCTCGCCGACCTTTCCAGCAGATCGGGAGAAATTTGTTGGGGCTGTTTCCGACGTCAACATCCGGGAAGAAGTGGATCGTCCGTGCGACGGACTATCTCACCCGCTTCGCTGAAACTAAAGTTCTATACCGAAAGGCAGCGCAGCCGAAGTGGCGAAATTTTTCGTCGAGAACATCCTGCTGCGACATGGTGCTCCAGAAGTCGTCATCACCGACAGAGGAACAGCGTTTACAGCAAAGCTCACCCAAGCCATTCTGCAGCACAGCCATACAAGCCACAGGAGGACAACTGCCTACCACCCGCAGACGAATGGTCTCGCGGAGCGCCTGAATAAGACCCTCGTCGACATGCTAGCAATGTACGTCGACGTCGAGCACAAGACGTGGGAAAGCGGTCCTGCCGTACATAACCTTTGCTTACAACACGACGGTGCAAGAAACAACGCAGATCACGCCGTTTAAGCTGGTTTACGGCAGGAACCCGACGACGACGCTCGACGCCATGCTGCCGCACGTCACCGACGAAGAGAATCTTGACGTCGCGACCTTTCTCCAGCGCGCCGAAGAAGCCCGACAACTCGCCCGCCTACGGATCAAGAACCAGCAGCGTACCGACAGCCGACACTACAACCTCCGACGACGCTTCGTCGAGTACCAGCCCGGTGACCGTGTTTGGGTTTGGAACCCTATACGCCGACGAGGACTGAGCGAGAAGCTTTTGCGTCGCTATTTCGGACCGTACAAGATCATCCGACGTATTGGCGCACTGGACTGAGGTGGTGCCAGACGGCATTTCGCTATCACAGTGGAGCCGCTCACGACCTGAAATAGTCCACGTTGTGCGACTCAAGCCGTACTACCAGCGTTAATGAACTTTGGGACTTCGCGTAACTGACCTTTGGGCTTTGTTTCTTTTCGTTGTTTTGTTACTTTTGTTTAATAAGTGTCCTTTTGTGTTTGATGTGATAACTTTATTTGGAATCCGGCGATTGGGGGGCCCGGGCCTGGGGCCGCCTAGATGGCCACTGGGAGCTGCTGCTCCCGTGCGGCTTCCTTGGCTCGCTGGACGGCCCAAAGTTGGTCTTGGAGTTCTGAGCTGAGCAGCACAGCCGACCGCCGCGCTCGTAGATTTTGTGGGGGGACTGCCATTTTATTTTGGTTTATTTCACATTCCCACAACATGTGTTGAAGGGTGGCTCTAACAGCTAGACTTGCATAGTTTGCACATATCACTCTCGTATATATCGGGGTAGAAAGTTTTTAGTCGCACGGGACTCGTATAAGTTTCCGTTTGTAGTTGCCTCCAAGTAACGGACTCAGCTCTGTTCAGTTTAGTGTGAGGCGGTGGTAATACTCGCCTCCGATTTTGATACAATTTGGTAATATCGCTAAATCTTGTTAATATGTCTTTTTCTCTCCAGATTTCCTCCTCCGCGTTCTCCTGACCGATGGAAGTCACTCTTTGCTCAGCTCGGCGAGTAAGACCTCGAGCTTCGCGGTGTGCTACCTCGTTGAGGTTTACTGCGGGTATGTCTGGAGTCGTATGCGCTGGGAACCAGAGCAATTGCCTGCCGTTCTTCTCGGCATTGGAGAAGTTTGCTTCATTGACTCTGATGATGTGCCATGCCTCAGGAGAGATCCTACCTTTTGCATAATTTCTAATGGCCGCTTGAGAATCGCTAATGATGTACTGAGCATTCGTGGAGACCAATGCTAGTGCAATGGCTACCTCCTCTGCTGTCTCGGAATGTTTGGTATTAACTGATACGCTTGTAAGGGATTTTTGGGTGGTGTGATCTACGATTACTGCTACATAGCTATTTCTGTCTGGGTATTCAGCCGCGTCTACGAAGGTTGCTCTGTCGTCTGACCCAAAGCTTCGGATAATTTTCTCTGCTCTACTCTTGCATCTGCCGTCGTTGTAACCTGGATGCATGTTCTTGGGTATATTTGGTACTTGGAGCTTGTCACGAATTTCTCTCGCTATCGTCTTCTTTTCCCCGTATAGATTGTGGTAATTCATTCCTAGTTTGCTTAGTATATGCCGTCCCGTTTTGGTTTTGTTTAGTCGCTCTGCTTGAGATGTTTGTTGTGCTTCTATGAGTTCGTCTAGTTTGTTGTGGAGTCCTAACTTTAGCAAGAGATCCGTGCTCGTACTGATGGGAATCCCTAGTGCTAGTTTGTATGCTTATTTTATCAGGTTGTTAATTTTACGCTTTTCAGCTGCAAACCAATTGTGGAAGGCTGCTTTGTATGTGATATCTGACTGATTACGAATGATTGTATCAGCCGTATGATACTTTCTTCCTTCATACCTTGGTGCTTGTTAGTAATTCGTTCGATTAATCTCATGGTGTTTGTTACCTTTGTGTATAACTTCTTTATGGTTTCCCTATTTGTGCCTTTGTTCTCGATTACCAGATCCAGCACCTTGAGCTGGTTGACTATTGGGATATTCCGCCCGTTCTTGGTGTGTAGCTTGATTTCCTCATGAGCCTTGTTTCTGTCGTATCCTTTGGGAGGCCTGCCTCTAAGTGTGGGGCGTTACAATAGAAGTTCAGATTTCTCTGCAGAGCATGTGAGGCCTATTCCTATGAGGTGTTCCTCTACTGTGTTAATTGCAGTCTGGAGTCGTTGTTCTATTGATCCGTCGCTGCCATCACACGTCCAGATAGTAATATCGTCCGCGTAGATTGTGTGATTCAGGGACTCTGTGTGATTTAATTTTTCGGGGAGTCTCATCAAGACGAGATTAAACAGCATCGGCGAGATGACAGCGCCTTGCGGCGTGCCGGCCCCCGCTATGTCGATCTCGGGCGACTTGAGCCCTCCGACGGAGATGGCTGCTTTCCTATCTGATAGGAAGCTCTTGATGTAGTTATACGTCCGTTATGGTCCAATTATTGTCCAATATGGTTGCGTGGTTGGCATTATCGAAAGCTTTTTTTTAAAATCAAGGCCCAAGATGGCCCTTGTAGAGCGCGTTTTGTAATCGATAATCTGATGCTTAAGCTGGAGCATCGCATCTTGTGTAGAAAGATTTTTGCGAAATCCTATCATTGTATCTGGGTATATGTTATTATCCTCTAAGAAGTTATCTACTCTGTTTAAAATTACATGTTCCATTAATTTTCCGACGCAGGATGTTAGGGAGATTGGTCTGAGGTTTTCGATCTCAAGCTTCTCACCAGGTTTTGGAATGAGCGTTATCGTCGCTTTCTTCCATTGAGCTGGCACTTCTCCCTTTACCCAACACTCGTTTATCTATACTGTTAGTTTGGCTATCGATTCATCATCGAGGTTTCTGAGGGTCTTGTTGGTTATACCGTCCGGGCCTGGGGCGGATTTGGTGTTTAACTTTTGTAGGGCCGCGCGGATTTCTGCCTCCGTAAGTTCCTCGTCTAATTTTGCGTTTGTATTCCCGTTGCAGCTAGGATAGCTAGGATGTGTTTCGCTCTCTTATATTTGTAGCATCGGGACGATGCTTTTTAAGAGGGGGTAATGACACGTGTACTTCTTTATCTTTATCGGGCGACCACTTCTCACCACCTAACAAATGTTATCGTACAGTGCAGGACGCGCCTGCATGTAAAATCAGTTTCTGGAATGTTATCGATGGTTCCATCCACTGTCTTTCACCGCAGCTTGTGTAATCTGATTGCATGTATGCGCAACGCGAATAGTGTAGAACTTTGTGGAAGACACGCGTGTCCCAGCGGTTACTCTGGAACATTCGACGACTGATCTATAAAAGCCGACGCGCTTGACCCGCTGATCAGATTTTCGACGATCGCCGACCGTGTTCGCCGCTACTGTTGTGCTATAAGTGTAGCCTGTTATTGTGGGCACAGGTTCGCCCAATAAAAGTTAGTTTTGTCTTTCACAGTATTGCTACTGTGTTCTTCAACGCAACCACCACGTGACAATATCATTAATGAATATAATAAACAAAAGCGGCCCCACTATGCTGCCTTGGGGAACTCCGTATTTAACAGGTTGCATAGAAGACAGAGCTCTGCTTATCGATACACAATGATGTCTGTTTGCTAAGTAGTTTTGAATTAGATTGAGGGCAGCACCACGAACTCCATAACACTGCAGCTTTCCTATTAATGTTTTATGGATAATTTTATCAAAGGCCTCGGACGTATCTAAAGATATGCCGAATGTGAATTTTTTGCTTCAATATTTTTAAGAATCGATTCTTTTTGAAACAGTAAAGCACTTTCTGTTAAAAAGCCTGATCTAAATCCATATTGCGATTTTCTTATGCTGGAATGTTTGTCAAAAAAGTTTGACAGTCTAAGATGAATAATTTTTCAAGTCCTTTGGAGAATAGGGGAAGGATTGAAATAGGTCTATAATTACCGAGAATGTGTTTATCTTCACTTTTGTATATTATCGTCACCTTAGCATTCTTCATATTCTGAGGGAAAATGCCAGTTCGTAAGGAAAGGTTGTAAATATGTGTCACACACGGACTAAGAAGATCAATAATATATTTAATCGGCTCCCTTTTTAGACCATTAATATCCTCGCTCTTACTCATATTAAAGTTTTTAAATACTCCTAATACTTCATTTTCGTCAGTTGGACAAAGCAATATTGATTCCTTGAGCGGCACGGGTGAGTAATCAAAGGCGCTATCGTGATGTGAGCTCTCAGATACAGATGTAAAGTACTCATTGAATTTGTCGGCTAACTCCTTGCGTTTGATAACTTCATTGTCAACTACAAGTTATTCAAAACTATTTCTTACTCCACCTGGAAATATGATGAAGTGTAATTTATTCCACATTTGTTTGATATCTGTTACGCCCTCTAACATGTTATAATAGTAGTTTCGTTTTGCTTGCCGTTGTAACTTAATGATCAAAAGGATAGACAGTTGGGCGAGTTGGTACGGTAACATGATCTTGGTTTCTAGCGCGAAGTGAACACGGACACAGAAAGGAGCAGACATAATAAATATTTAGTTGAGAGTTGGCGCTCGTCCTGTCTGCTCCTGTGTCCGTGTTCACTTCACGCTAGAAGCCAAGATCATGTTACCGTACCAACTCGCCCAACTGTCTATCCTTTTGCATTACATTTCTTGTACACAGGGCTCTTTTCAATGTGAACGCTTTAACCTTTCTAGTGAAGCCAATGTTGCCTCTTTGATTGCACTAACACTTTGCATAGCCAGAACTGTGGCATGGTACAGTAGAACCGGCATTTGCCCTCCGGATATTCAAGCAATCTTTGGAAGCATGAAACCTTCAACAGGACACTCCCGAAGGATGGCCCGGATTCTGAACTCGGAACTTTGGCGGCAGGTCCGTTTCTTCAGGGACAGGCTACTGGTTTTGCGCGGGAGAGCCCCATCTGCGGAAGGCCAAAGACGATGTTTTCGAGAATGGATTAGGATCGCAGAGCAGGCCACGGAATTCCTATGGGCCCATGCTCGTCTTTCGTTACCGAAGAAGGATAAGACTATGCGGGACCAAGGAAAAGTGCTTATGCTCGGCGGTCAACAACTCCCAGCTAACATCGAAAGCACTCTGCACAAGGGACCAAAGTTTGCCTGTGACCCTGATTTGTCTCCTCCGGAAAAGGTCGGCTTGTCTAGATCCATTTCTCGTTGGGTCACTGAAGACTTTCGACCAAGGTGTGTGACTGAGTGCGTTGATGTGATCGCGAGGACTGTACCTCAGCCCAGTAAGTCAGACAACCTAACTGGTGTGTCGCGTTTTTTCGTCAAGCATGAGCTTAGGTTGGTTGCTGCGGGCAAAGAAGGTTTCTTTGTTGTTGTTCCTGAAGAATTGTACGCACAAAAAGCTAAAACCGCTATTGACAAAAATTTTGTTCCAAAAATTACCAATTTAAAGAAAGTGAAGAAAACTGCAATTGATTTGCTTGAGAAATTTTGTCTGGAGCGCCTCGCGTTGGGAATTAAACATTCCAAGGGTCTGCACCTCGACATATTTTTTAGTGCTAAGACACATAAGCCGGAAGTTCCTTTTCGAGCCATTATTTCTGAAAAAGGAACGTAGCAGTGCACTGTCTCAACTTTTTTTGCATAATGTACTGTCTTCCGTTGGTCTTAATGACCCCTTCCTGATAAGACATTCGGAAGAAATTGTAGCCTTCCTAACAGAAAATAATCCAGGTAAATGCTCGGCGATCAGTGTTGATGTAAAAGACCTTTTTTATTCGCTTCCGCAATCGGAACTACTGTGTAGTGTTAAAGAAGCAGCGACGCTCAACAATGATGAGTTCCGGTTTACTCAGGACTGTGGGATGCCCGTGGAATCTTCTTTAGAACTTTTGTTGTTTTACATAGGGAATACCGTTGTAAAATGGGGTAGTTCTATGTATGTACAAAAATCGGGAGTTTGTATTGGTTCAAAAGTTGCGCCAGTTTTGAGTGATATTTATCTAAGTCGTGTCAATAGAAAACTACAAAACAATCTTCAGGAATTGGCGGTGCATGCGTTTGGATACTTAGACGACTACCTGGTGTTTTGTTCTCGCGATAACTACACCAAGAAAGCTACGGATATTTTAAAAGTTTTTAGGGAATGTGGTGGGGACCTAGGTTTCACGCTAGAGCTTATCCAGGGCCACAAATTAGTTTTTAGATCTGTGCTTAACGTTCCAGGATGAGCATGTCTGTTGGCATTATTCGCCTAGGGCCAAGAAGCCACTGCTAGAATTTTCTTCTCGTCATTCTAAACTTGTTAAACAGGGGATAGCTTGTTCATCTCTTAGGTCTGCCATTACTAAGTCATGTCTGCACAATATGCAACAAAGTTTTTCACAACAGATAGAAAGGCTTGGAAAGGCTAGCTATCCCGTGCATTTATTATCACTAACCTGCGAAAAACATTTAAAATGGTTAAAAAGCCCCGATAAGAAACAAGAAATACAGAAAAAAGAAACAGTTTGCTGTAGTACTCTACATACATAGATTATCCCATGGTTTAAGGAATGTGACCAATAGGTATGACGTCAGTACCGTTTTCTCGGCCCCACGCAAGTTGTCTAACATGTGCTCTATGATAAATAAGACACTTGAACAGGAAGGCAAAAAAAGAAAAGATGATTGCGAAGTTAAACATGTGTCCCCTTTAGTGCCTTGCAACACGGGTGTAGTTTATCAGATTCCACTCGAGTGCGGGAAAGCTTACATTGGACAGAGCGGCAGTTGCATTAACATTAGACTAAAAGAACACACACATTCACTAAACAACCCTAATGCATCACATTTAGCGGCACATTGTTTCGATTGTGGTTGCAAACCTTTCTTTGAAGACACAAAAATTCTTTCCAAACACAGATGCCAAACCACGTGGGAAATTATCGAGGCATTCCACATAAAAAGATTAGGAGACACTTGCGTCAGCCATGCTTCGTTGTCTCTGTTAGATTGCGAATTTCAGTACCTTCGCAATACGTGCACTAATCTGAAGTAATCATTTTTTGTTCTTTGACTTCTATACCCCCTGATATGTTTAACCGATTTTTTTTTACCTTGTCATGTTCTTATGCTACGGTTTTTGCAATCGCCTATATATATGTTCTTCGTTTTAATAAAAATTTAGCTGAGAGTTAGCGCTCGTCCTGTCTGCTCCTTTCTGTGTCCGTGTTCACTTCGCGCTAGAAGCCAAGATCATGTTAATGATCAAATTCCTACATTTTCTAAACATCCTCAAAGCATCTTGATTTCGGTTAACTAGGAATGCATGAAATAGCCTATCCTTTTCCTTCGTTTCTATGATCTCTGTAGTCATCTAGCTTTGGTTTTTTAAAAACCTGAAGTGGGAAATGTATTGAACTGGGGTGGAACTAGGAAATGTTTATTATAAGCTTAACTGATCGTGCGGATAAAATAGTCGTAAGCTAAATCAGCACAGGAGAAAGAGAATAAGTCATCCCATCGCGTTTGCTCAATTTCATCACGAAAGCGCGAAAGAGAGATTACATTTATAGCTCTGTAATATATACCAGAAGTAGCCTGTCAGGGTGTGCAGCGGGATTGGTGTACAATAAAATATATAGGTAGGTGATCACTGATAGCGGTACATATAGTGCCAGAAAGTACGGAATCAAAGGGAAAGTTTGTTATGAACAGGTCTATTAATGTTGCACTCGAGTCAGTAATACGAGTAGGAGTGACAATAACATTCGGTAAAAAGTGGAAATCAAGAAGTGCCGAAAGATACTTTTGCTTATTTGTGCTTGCTAACACATCATTATTCAAGTCACCTCCCAACACGAGTCTATATCCATTGTCATTAACAAAGGAAATTATTGTCACGTAGTAGTGACGGTGAAGAAGGCAACAAAACTGTGATTAAAGAAACTAGCGTTTTATTGGGTGAACTTGTGCCCTCAAAAGCAGGCTACACTCAAAGAACGATAGCGGCGAACACAGTCGGCCATCGTCGAAAATCTGATCAGTGGGTCAAGCGCGTCGACTTTTATACATCAGTCGTCGAATGTTCCAGATTAATCCCTGGGACCCGCGTGTCTTCCACAAAGTTCTACACTATTCGCATCGCGCATACATGCAATCAGATAACACAAGGTTCGGTGACAGACATTAGATAGAGCCATCGATAACATTCCAGAAACTTCCGATACATGCAGGCGCGTCCTGCGTTGTGCGATAACAGTTGTTAGGCGGTGAAACATGGTCGCCCGATAAAGATAAGCAAGCACACGTGTCAATATGTTATCTAAAAACCGTATAATATTGTTTATGCTGCCATCGGGTGGTCTGTATACTTCAACACACAGTTTTCTACTTTAAGACATACAATTTCAATATCATGCGTGCATTGAGACCACTCGTTAAGCCATTCGTATCTCATCTCATGTTTCACATAAATACAATCGCCACCTCCTGTCCTTATTTTTTTATTTAAATAAGCTGGATTATAACCTACGATATTAATAACGTCCGAGTCATTACGGTTCAGTTCATGAAGAAGTTGTAGCAGCCCATCACTCCCGCCGTCCGTCGCTCTTTTTATGCCCTGCGTGGTCATTGTTCAGTCCCTTCCCTCAATCCGACGTCAGGAGACCGATGACATCAGGTACCACCAATCCGGAGGTCTGTTGCCCTTTCCCTCCGAAGGGAGCTTTGTCGGAAACGCACGCACATCCCTGGGCACCAACACTCCGCTTGTCCACTGACACCGCTTGTCCACTGACTCCGTCCCCGGCGTGGACGTGCCAGTTTGGGGCGGCTGACAGGGGATGGACCGTATCCTTCCTAATTGCCCAAACCTCTCCTGACCGAGGCAATCCCGTGCTGACCATAAATCATTCGTTTGAGAACCATTTTGACGGGGCCGTCGGCCGGTCCCCCATAATCGTGCTAGCCGTGACCGGAAGTTGTCGCTGGGTGAACGGTCGATCACAACAACACCGTGCAGCCACTGAGCCACCGCGGCTGGTTCCAATCACCTGGGTGCAGATATTCCAACTGGCTCAGCTGAGAGCTCCAGGTACCTGCAAACATATTTGTTTATTATTGGGTACATAATACTAAGGCATGCGTGACTTCAGGATCAACGCAAGTTGAAGTTGAACGTAGAAGTTACGTAGCGTATAGTTAGAGGTGGTGAGCAAGCATACAGAATTGAAATATAACCCAGTTGAGCTGCATAGTTAACTGTTTTTGCTTGGGCAGTCATACTGTATCCAAGACGTGTACCAGTCACGTACATATTTTTAAGATATCTCTAAATTTAGCTGTACTAGCTGTATATTTGACAGCGCTAAAGAAAAGCACAGGCGACATGTGCTTGCTCCACGCGAACCGTGGCTACACGAGTTGCGTGGAGCAGGCCGGGTCGGCCGCCGCCAGCGTTCGCATAACTAACTCCAGACGGGCAGCCGCATAGTTAACGAACGCTGGAGGCGGCCGACCCGGCCTGCTGCATGCAACTCGTGTAGCCACGATTCGCGTGGAGCAAGCACGCGTCGCCTGTGCTTTTTAGTGTTGTCAAATATACAGCTATTACAGTTAAATTTAGATATGTATTAGAGGTGTGCGTGCGCGTGTGTGCGTGCGCGTGTGTGCGTGCGCGTGTGTGCGTGCGCGTGTGCGTGTGTGCGTGCGCGTGTGCGTGTGCGCGTGTGCGTGTGCGTGTGCGCGTGTGATAGATCGAAGCAAGCTTCGTGGACGCAGCTGCATACTGAGACAGCAAGGCTTTTGCGGTTTCCGTCGTGGACACGCTGGTCAAAGTCATCAACTGTGCTTTCGTCCGGACGACGAACCCCAAGGTGGCCGAGCAAGTGGCCATTGCACTCGCCATGCAAGACGGTCGGAGAGAAAGGGTGTATAGCGATTCGAAAGTGGCCGTCAGGGCATTCCAGAAAGGCCGGGTAGCCCGACAGGTAATTCAAATTCTGAAAGGCCCCAAACACAGCGACACCTCCATACAATCCATCCTTTGGTTCCCTGCCCACGTCGGGGCGATTGAGGGGGTTCCTCTGAACCTCAGCGAGTCTGCCCACGAGGCTGCGCGTGGCTTTACCGACCGCGCCGCCCTCGGATTGGGCGACTCTCTCCCCGGACACAGAGACGCTCCTATCACGCACAATGAACTTACTAAATTCGTTTACTTAGAGAGAAAAGTTTTCCCCCTCGCCTCACTCCAAACTAAGCAGGCCGCAGGTGGTCACGCTCAGACTCTTGCAAACGAACTCCTACCCAAATCCGGCGTCTCTTAACAGCATATATCCCGATATTTATCCGAATTGTTCTTGCGCGGCCTGTGGTGAGGTTGCAACTTTGCCTCATATGCTCTGGGAGTGCGGCTCGCTGAGCCCGAAGTTCACCAAGGAAGAGTGGGACGCGCTCCTGCGAAGTCCCGTCTCTGAGGACCAAACCCTGGCCGTCCAGCGCGCCCGCGATTGGGCCGGCAGACTATACCTGTCACTTCCGTCGTGGGATTAGCCAGGTGCGCTTTTTATAGCGTTTTGCTGGACCCATTAAAAGTTTATTTACTCACTCACTGCTCAGGTGGTAGAGTTGTCTCATAACACTCCTCTTCCCAGCGGGACGCTGCCGCAGTGTATGCACATATATGTGCATTCTGGGGAAAGGGGTGTGCGTTATAACCCGGCGCAACCGGCCGTTCTTGTGCAACATGCGCAAGCGCGAGGCAGTCGTCAAAAGTTCGATGTACGCCCGATATACCGCTGCTGTATCTGCAGAGTCGTTTGCAACGAGCTGCGGTACGCCAGCGCCGACCTTGGTGGGCCACTTTCCTCGGTCAGCTGGGCGGCGGCCATGCGGGCAGACGACCCACGCGTGGCCGGCGGCTGCGAGAAGGCGTCGGGCGCGGAAGGACGAAGCGTGTTTGAGGGGGGGGGGGGGGGGGGGGGGGTAATGCCCAGCTAGATTCTAAAACCGTTCGAGTGGTGGGGTGATTACAGGGTGCGACCGATCGCGCCGGGTGGGAAAACACTGCTACCGACGACGTCAAAGAGTCTGCAGAGCTTCCGTGACGGCGCAACGGCCTGCGTGTTTTACGGGCACTTTCTACGTCAGCTGAATCGATGGCCAAGTGCGTTTGACCAAGTGGGTTCGCGAGTTCTTGTTTATGTGTTTTCAGGTTTCAGCTGTTTGCGTGATTCGACTGCGCGGTTGACCGTGAACGAGTATGGGCGTCCTTCTCTTCTCGAGCTGTACTTTCAGTTCCACTTAATTTGGCTGCTGAAACTGCTTTTAGGCGTGCGCGCCAAGCTCGAGCGTCATACAGTGTGAATTCCACCCCGAAGCTGTCTTGGGATCACGTTGCGATGCGCGAATTGCATCCGTTCACAGCGTCGAGTCGCGGAATTTCCATTCTGCGTTCAGTGCGTCAAATATTATACGATCCTTCTGAATGTGGCTCTGGTTGAGGAAAGCGCTGGAGACCATTGCCTGGTGATTGTCACAGCGGCGCAATCAATTGGCAAAGGCGTCATGATTACAAGGAAATTTACGCATTCAGATATTCAGTCATAGTTTGTGCAGGCTCTCGAACCTTCCGTGTGGATTCGCCAGTAGCTGCAGCACGTTCTTCAAAACGCAGTGTACTGTACTGCTGTCGTTGTCGTACATGTATTCTAACTTGCTTTCTGGTGTTGTCCTAATGGGCATGTACAGGAGCAGGGTCGATTAGCTGTCCATGCATGACCTCCACCTCCTGTATTTAGTCACACACTGTCTACACTGCGTTCCGCTTTTTCTTCAACTGGGCGAGCGAAGAAGCCGTATTCCCAGCTGAAGGTCGTCTGTACACGCGCTGTCTATAGGTTTCTCATATACCTGAAAAAACCCCTATCATATCGCTACTGATGCGTGCCTGTTATCATCGGCTGTTCATGTTCAACGTGCTGTATTTCCTTCTGTATTGTCAACACCAACATTCTCTACCCACGGGGCTATATATGTACGGACCGCAATAAACCAGAGCGATTGTGCTCTGATCTTGTGCCGCCCGTCGTTCTGGTCGCCACTCGATACATGGTGTCAGAAGATGCGAACCCACGCCCAAATGGTGTTTATAATTGCATATGACATCTATTTATGCCTTAGGAATATATGTATTTCTTTCTCTTCTTTATTTATTTATTTATTTATTTATTTATTTATTTATTTATTTATTTATGCTGCTCGGTGATTGCGCGTGCATTGCGGCCGCAGTGTCTGCTTTAATTCTACGATGTTATTGTCCGGTTCCCTTCGGAGAACAAATATTTTTCTCGTTCCTCAAGCAGCATATGTCTCTATTGTGTTTTTTGCGCATGTATTTTTTTATCAGTAGGTCTTGTGAAACGCATACGGAAAAACATATGTAAGCTTCCTGCTTGCCCCTTCAAACAAATAAAACACATCTGCCCCATCCGGCGCCCTGTACTCAGATGTACGGGAAGTATTCTTATAGAAAAAAAATGCAGTGCAACATTCCAATTAGGTTTCCGTCTTCCTCGCGTAACAGAATTCGGAGTAAGTGGTACGGGTTGTTTTATTGCGGTCATACCTCAAGCGCCGAAAACAGCTATATATATATATAATATATATGCTGATCTTCGGCCCATAAGCCATGTGAAACTTTTGTCCTGTCCATGCTTAACAACAAAAATAATTTTAAGAAAGAGGCGCGGTAACCTAACTAGTGGCTACACAGTGTATGTGGCGTTGCGGTGCTAAACTCGAGCTCACGGGATCAAACCAGGTGGCAGAATTGGGTGGGAACGAAATTGAAAAAGATTCGTGTACTTCTGTTTGGGTGCACGTTAAGGATCCCCAGGTGGTAAAAACCGAACAGGGTGTCGCATAATCATATAGTCAGACATAAAACGCCAGAATTTATTTAAATCAAAAAAGAAGGAAGAAGCAGGTAGCCGTGTCCTTCGGCTTTTTTCTCGGGGTGTAAACGAAAGAAATTATTCTCGAGTTTGATTTCTGGGAAAGCATGTTACGCTTACCTTACATTTCGTACCTAAATGTAATGCCGTTCCCAGATGTACGTCCGCTCAACTAAGCAGCTTCTCTATTATAATCGGCTGCTTTCAATTATCCGGTGCACTATCCTAAGGACAATAATGAAGCAATTAAATGAGCGACATGCATCACATACACGCAAAGATATTTGTAGATCTGCTGTGTTCGTTGAAGAAGGTAAGTGTGGTACCACATTGAGCACCCAGTTTTAATGGGTTGCAGACGTTGATACTGTCAAAAAATGTTTTCCTTGCCTGAATAAAGTTAGCAGATTTACAGGCTGACCCAAAACGGAGTGTTTATATTGAATGACAGCTAGGAACTTGTTCAGCATAACCGAGCGTGCGTTAATTCTCTCAGAAAGTGGTGCGCCTCTGCGCAAGAGCCACGACTCTGTAGCAGCATGCGCAATCATTCGGAATAAGTGTCCTCACTCGCATTGGCCCGGCCCTCACCTTCGAGACTTCAAAAGTGCTGTTATGCGTCACATTCGAACAGAAACGGCCGTTCGATTATTTTTAATAGTGAATTCTGAAGTCTAATACGACGCGGATAGCAAATACCATTCGATTAGACTATATGTTTCATTTCGTCTGGTGGCACATTGACGGAGATCGCCAGACAAGCCACGGAGATTACATTGATAAAGACTTCCCGGTCTCGCCGATTCTGAGTGCAATATATTTCCCCCAACACTGTTGTTCATATTGTCACGTGCCTTCAAAGAGGACTCGCGACGTTTAGTGAGGACAGCTGGCTCCCGAGAAACACGGCGGTGGGACCTCCATGGCTGTCGTGCGGCGACCATTATCTAGTACACTCTAGTCTCGGCGGAACACCAGGAACACCGTAGGTTGGGGCTCGCGGAGGCCTGCGCGTGTCAGGGCTACGACAAGAGCCAGGGCTGTATAAGATAGGTTGTCAGCGACATCGGACAGCCAATTTTTTATGCGAACACCCCCTAGCACGCTTCGGCTTCCGCGGTACCAATCCACGGGCGGCCCTGCTTGCACCTTTGATCCCGCCGCTACCTCTTGGGTGTCACCTCGGGTGCTCTCCCGAGGCCTCCGTTTGCCGCTTACTAGTGCCCTCATGGAGCAGTGCTTGTAAAAAATCCAATCTATCTTCGCGACACAAGAAAGCGACCCGCGACTTGTACAACACCAGTGAGAACCTTGTCCCTTCGGCCACAGCGATCACCAAATGTGGCCTCCGTGCCCTCTGCCTCACCGCGCGGGCAGCCAGCGGCGGAGCATAAACAAACTCGACCGCACTCCGCAATGCCGCATGTCTAGGGGACAAACGCATACAACACGCGCTAAAGAACGTCCTCCGTAGTGCCTAGGCAGTCATATATTCCTATGAGATATTCAAGGGGCACAAGCCCCCCCAGATTTTTTCTCTCGCGCACAAACGGCTGGCGATCCCTCAAATGAACGTCTCTTCTATGGCGCATGCTTTGCGGTGAGGCGCGCGACGACGAAAAATACTACGGGATATATAATTATGCTTGCAGATCTCGTTGTACGAGCAGAGAGAACAAATATTTTTCTTGTTCTTCCAGCAGTATGTATCCTTCGTGTGTATTTTTGCGCGTATAGTTTTTCATCAGTAGGTCTTGCGAAGCGTAGACTGAAAACGTCCTGCTTGCAGCTTCAAACAGATAAAACATATCGGCCCCATCCGGCGCCCTGTACTCAGATTTATTTATTTATTTATTTATTTATTTATTTATTTATTTATTTATTTATACACATACCTCACAGGCTCCAACTGGAGTATTGCATGAGGGGGGTAAGAGAAACAACATGTCGAAAACAGGAGCAAGAAACATAGCTAACAACAAATCAAACAATTGAAAAAAAAAGAAAATTGAATCGAAGGACGCCGAACAACATCAAGCAAACTAAGAACAAGAACAACACTCTGGACGATCAGAAACGCGCATGGCTCATCGAATTCTTGCAAAGAACTGCTAATGCATGTATATTTATAAACTGCTTGCAAGGATAGAGAATGACAGTCAAGTCACATGGTACAAATGAAACGTGTGCGCATAACTACGGAATCATTTTTTTAAATGTTTCTCTAAACGTGTCCAGATTATTAATTTCAACAATGTGGCTTGGAAGATCGTTCCAAGCTGCTATTGCCAGAGGTAATGCAGATTTGTTAAATGCATTTGTGCGGCCGAAAACACGTGTGAAACTGTGTGCGTTATATAAGCGGCGAGACGTGCGAAATGGGCGGGAAAGGGGTAATGTAGTTGCGTGTTGACTGAGTGATTTTGTGCGGTAAGCAAAGCAGAGCTATCGTCCTTCTAGATTCAAGAGATGGGAGTGATAGTGATTTCTTTATAGTAGTGACGCTAGAATGCCTACTGTAATCTTTCACGATGAAACGCGCGGCACGGTTTTTAACAGATTCGAGAGAATTTATTAAATATTCCTGATGTGGCGACCAGATGGCGGAAGCGAATTCGAGCTGAGGACGAACAAAGGTTCTGTACGCTATTTCACGAGTGGCTGAAGGGGCTTCACAAAGGTTTCGTTTTAGGTAGCCAAGTGTGCTAGATGCTTTTGCTGTAACATGTTTTATATGCGCCTTCCACGATAAGTTTGTTGTAATATGAATACCGAGATATTTGTACAAGGGGGTGACAGTGACAGCACTGTTGTTAAGCGAGTAAGTGTAAAGAGAGTCAGTTTTCTTTCGGCTGACAGTCATTAATTTGCATTTTTCTGTATTTAGTGACATTTGCCATAGCTTGCACCAGCTTGTAATCTTATCTAGATCTTTTTGAAGAGCGATGTGATCGTCGGGTGTCTTAATTTGGCGATAAACTACGCAATCGTCAGCAAATAATCTGATTGGTGATGTTATGTTCGATGGCAAATCATTTATGTAGATGAGAAACAATAGCGGACCCAGCACGCTACCTTGAGGTACACCAGATGACACATCGGCCAAGGAAGAAGAATGATTGTCAGTAAACGTATGCTCTTTGCGGGATGTGAGGAAGTTCCTTATCCACGACATTGTAAGGCTGTCTAAATGTAATCATGATAATTTGGCTATTAATCTAGAGTGGGGAACGCGATCAAAGGCTTTGGCAAAGTCAATAAAGATACTATCAATCTGGAAACCATTGTCTATGTATGTGAATAGCTCGTTAGTGAATTCAATTTGTTGAGTCTCACAGGAAAGTCCTTTCCTAAAACCGTGTTGCTTCGGATAGAAGAAATTGTTAGCTTCTAAGTGCTGCACAATATTAGATGCTATCACATGCTCTAGTAATTTACATGGAATGCCTGTTAATGATATGGGTCGGTAATTACTTATCTTACTTTTATCGCCTGACTTAAAGATGGGAATGATTTTCCCGATTTTCCAGTCACATGGTAGTTCCCCTGTGGATAAAGATTGCTCAAAAATACGTGATAGAATGGGGGCTGTATATGTGGACGTATGCTTTAAAATTTTATTATTTATACCATCAACGCCGGCTGAGGTAGACACCTTTAGTTCTTTAATTAGGGATGAGATGCCGGCGGCATCAATCTTTATTGGTGCCATATACCTGTAGTTCACGTCTGCAATTGCGGGAATGGTAGAGTAATCCTCGCGTGTAAACATCGAGATAAAAAATATTAAAAGCAACTGAGGATTCTTCTGAAATAGGTGCTCCGGTATTGTCTTGGAGTGAAATTCGGCTCGAGTCTTTTCGAGGGGAAATCACTGCCCAGAATTTTTTAGGGTTATTTTGCATCATGGATTGGAGGTCATGTGAAAAGAATTTGTGCTTAGCGCTACGAATGTTACAGCAATAATCTTTTTCGGACTCTTTATGTCTTAACCACGCCACTGCGGTTCCTTGACGCTTAGCGATTCTGAACAGGCGTTTCTTTTTATTTTTTAGTGAGCGTAGCGCCCTGTGATACCATGGTTTCGAACTATTTACCCGGAAGTGAATTAGTGGAATATGAGCATGTGTAAGCTGCATTAGTGTTTCCTTAAAGAGCTTCCAGTTTTCCTCAACAGGTCGGGAAACAAAATTACGTATGAACGAGCTGTAGAAATTCTCTAAACCTATGTTGATGGCAGTGAAATCAGCCTTCTTGTAATTAAATATGCGCTTAGGTGTCGTAGGGCGTTTGTATACGGGGAGTTCTATTGTGAGGTTAACGAGTAGATGATCACTAAAACCAGGCATCAAAGAAACCGATGCAACTGTTTCAGGGATGGATGTGAGAACGAGGTCAAGAACATTATTGCCACGAGTGCGTTTCTGAATCATTCGCACTAGAGAAAAGTCTAGTGCAAGCGCTACGAAATCGTTGGAGCGTTGGCAGGGTGACGTTAGGTTAGCCCAGTCAATTTCTGAGTAATTCAAATCACCAAATAAAAATATGTTACCTTTAGGAAATTTCTTGGTAATTTCGCAAAGATCTTCATACAAATATGACGTGAACGTTTCTGTACTGTCTGGTGGTCGATAACATATTCCAAATACGTTCTTTGAATGCGAAGATGGAATGCAGACCCAGGTTATTTCAAGTTGGCTTGAAATTTCAAGTGGAAAGGCAGTAATGTGTCTTTTTACGGCTATCAATACCCCGCCGCCCCTTCTTCCGTCCCTGTCTTTACGATAGATGCTGTAGTCAACTGATGGTTGTAGGACTTCGTCATCAGTGATATCGGAGTGGAGCCATGTTTCTGTGACTAGTAGAATATCACAATTGCTGTTTTCTAGATGCGAGCAAACTTCGACACGTTTTGGGAGTAAACTGCGCATATTCGTGAAAGATATCGAAATCTGCGCTACATCATCATGGACACTTGGATTACGAGGTGGATAACTATCAGATGAGACTGCCGGCCTTCGAAACTGCTATCTAGATGATTGAATAACACTGTCAGTGTCAGCGCAGTACGTGAACACGGTATTCTCTATGCGCAGTTTATCGACGGCTAGTTTAAACGGCACATTTTTGTACTTCGCAAATTCTATTAACTTTCTTCTGGCTACTCGTGTTTGCAATGAAAAGTCTTCGCGCACAGCAAAATTTGTATTTTTGAACTTATAACCTTTTTCTATTACTCTTTGCTTATCCTTGAAGAAGGTGAATTTAGTAATGATCGGTCTACATTTACCCACTTGATATTTGCCAAGACGATGCGCACGGTCGATTTGCGAAGATTCGATTGTAACGCCAAGCTCTTTTGAACAAATATCAATGACTCTGCCTTCTGACGCTGACCATGTTTCATTGGAATCGTCGGGGATGCCAAAAAAGAGGAGATTACATCGCCTTAGCCGATTTTCCGTATCATCGCATCTTGATTCAATAGACTTAATTTGCTCAGATATTGAATTAATAGCTTCAGGCGAGCGGAGTGGCAATGCACTTTGGGTTTTTTTCAGCGATGACGTACCAACCTCCAGAACACGTATTCTTGAAGATAGCTGTTGTAGTTCCTCGTTGACAGATGCTTGCCAGTGCTTAAGTGCGTGTAAATCACTGCGCATATCTGCCTGCCCGCTTTCAATCCTTGTTACGGTTTCCAAAACAGTTGTTAACATTTCTTCGGTAGAAGGTTCTGGATTTGTCTCGACATCGCCAGATAGAAGCAGAGTCATTATTTTAACGCACATTGCTACACAGTTGCTACAACGCTTAAACAAATTAGAGAGCTCAGTGGGGCACAACACCAAGAATAGGCAACGGTTGCTACTCCGAACGGAAAAACAATCAAGGTATCTAACCTGAAACATTATTAAGGGTGAGTGCGCCATTCCTGCAGCGGTGTTGTGCCCCAGTGAAGTGCTCGCCGAGGAATCCTTATGTAGTCTGAGGCCACGACTGATAGCGGAAGCGGTAGATGTAGGTACAGGTTGCCAGCTTTCGTGGGATGTCCGGCCAAAAAGCACTGGTGGCGTCCAATAGTTGAAAAGGTCCGGGGGAAGTCAGCTTGTTGATGCATCCGCAGTGCATGCAGTAGCAGTCATTGAAGCTGCCGGGCACGCAGCCACGGGCACAATCGTCAGCACGGCCACCTGAAACATTATGCCCCCTCAGCGCCCCTCAGCAGAAGTTCCAATAGCGGCTGCTTTTTATTGTTTCACTAATAACTCGGCGACCAGAAGTATGCTGTTGCTCTTTCATTAATGCACATGCTTTCTTTTTTTGCAAGCAGCGAGCACCAAAAACGTAAAAGTATACTCGAGACCCCCTTTACGTAAGTGGCGCCACCGTCATAGTTCCAACATGGTTCCAACCACGACCTACTGGAACTCCAGACCTGCACAGATATCCGGTTTCTATGGGAGCCACTTGCGCCCCCTCTCGTTCAACCGTTGGCCGTTGGTAGCGCTTTTATTACCTGTTCGTAAATAAACATAAACATGCATTACATGCATAAACATCTAAATAAACATGCAGGGCGGCAGAAGAAAGGAAAAGTGGGCAGAGATTGAGGAGCAGTTAAATAGAGAACAAATAGGGGTGTATGCGGTTACAGAAACGCACCTTAGACACTCAGAAGAGCCGCCAGTTATTGTGAATTATGTTTGGGAAGGGTGTAACAGAACTAAGTCAGAAAGAAAGGGAGGGGAGTCGGAATGCTCATCAATCAGGGAGCCAAATGGAAAAGAGTAAATTCAAAATGTCAAGAGCATCTCAGGTTATCAGGTACAATAAGTGGGAAAAAAAACTTGGCTGGGCGTTACGTATTTGTGGACAGGAAATAATTGCACAGAGAAGAATAAAGAGTTAGCGGAATGCATAAGCGCTGATATTGAGGGTTTCGGGAATGGCGCTGAAATTGTCCTATTAGGTGACATCATCATCAGCCTGGTTACGCCCACTGCAGGGCAAAGGCCTCTCCCATACTTCAACAACACCGGTCATGTACTAATTGTGGCCATGCCGTCCCTGCAAACTTCTTAATCTCATCCGCCCACCTAACTTTCTGCCGCCCCCTGCTACGCTTCCCTTCCCTTGGGATCCAGTCCGTAACCCATAATGACCATCGGTTATCTTCCCTCCTCATTACCTGTCCTGCCCATGCCCCCATTTCTTTTTCTTGCTTTCAACTAAGATGTCATTAACTCGCGTTTGTTCCCTCACCCAATCTGCTCTTTTCTTATCCCTTAACGTTACACCCATCATTTTTCTTTCCATAGCTCGTTGCGTCGTCCTCAATTTAAGTAGAACCCTTTTCGTAAGCCTCCAGGTTTCTGCCCCGTAGGTGAGTACTGGTAAGACACAGCTATTATGCACTTTTCTCTTGAGGGATAATGGCAACCTGCTGTTCATGATCTGAGAATGCCTGCCAAACGCACCCCAGCCCATTCTTATTCTTCTGATTATTTCCGTCTCATGATCCGGATCCGCCGTCACTACCTGCCCTAAGTAGATGTATTCCCTTACCACTTCCAGTGCCTCGATACCTATTGCAAATTGCTGTTCTCTTCCGAGACTGTTAAACATTACTTTAGTTTTCTGCAGATTAATTTTTAGACCCACTCTTCTGCTTTGCCTCTCCAGGTCAGTGACCATGCATTGCAATTGGTCCGCTGAGTTACTAAGCAAGGCAATATCATCAGCGAATCGCAAGTTCCTAAGGTATTCTCCATTAACTTTTATCCCCAATTCTTCCCAATCCAGGTCTCTGAATACCTCCTGTAAACATGCTGTTAATAGCATTGGAGAGATCGTATCTCTCTGCTTGACGCCTTTCTTTATTGGGATTTAGTGGCTTTCTTTATGGAGGACAAGGGACACAACATCATCTACCAGTGGATACCGGGTCACTGCGGAATTTCGGGGAATGACAGTGCGGATGACGCTGCCCGGTCGGCCCATGATGGTGCCCAGATTGTACCCATACCGCTGTCAAGAACAGATGCAGCCACAAGTCTTCGCTCCCTCGCACGCGAGCTTACACTAACTCTGTGGAACACCAGCGAATTCACGAACACACGTCTTCACAGATTGGATCCAAGTTTGCAACTCCGTCTTCCACCAGGGTTGCCACGAGCGGAAGCAACACTTCTGTGCCGCCTATGGCTCGGCGTGGCATTCACGAACTCATATTCCTTCCGTATTAGAATGGCCGACAGCCCTGCTTGCGACACCTGCGGCTGCGAAGAGACGATCGCGCACCTACTCTGTGACTGTCCACGTCACAATGTGCAAAGAAAACTGCTCGTGACCGTGCTCGAAAAACTGGACAATCGCCCCTTCACAGAAGAGAAAGTTCTAGGACACTGGTCCAGACGGGTTTCGGCACTCAAGGCCTTAAGGGCCTTGCTCAAGTTCTTAAGGACATGTGAATTGTGCGAACGACTTTGACTATTGTTGCGCGTAACATCGCGTTACTGTGTGCATTTTTCTTGTTTTTTTTTCTTCTCTCTTCTTTCTCCTTTTATTGCCTTTACCCCTTTCCCCAGCACAGGGTAGCCAGCCGGTATTTACACTGGCTAACCTCCCTGTCTTTCCTTCCCTTTTGTCTCTCTCTCTCTTTATGGAGGACTATGGTGGCTGTGGAGCCGCTATAGACATATTTTAGTATTATTACATACGGTTCGTCTACACCCTGATTCCGTAATGCCTACATGACTGCTGAGGTTTCGACAGAATCAAACGCTTTCTCGTAATCAATGAAAGCTATATATAAGGGCTGGTTATATTCCGCACATTTCTCTATAACCTGATTGATAGTGTGAATATGGTCTATTGTTGAGTAGCCTTTACGGAATCCTGCCTGGTCCTTTGCTTGACAGAAGTCTAAGGTGTTCCTGATTCTATTTGCGATTACCTTAGTAAATAGTTTGTAGGCAACTGACAGTAAGCTGATTGCTCTAATTTTTCAAGTCTTTGGCGTCCCCTTTCTTATGGATTAGGATTATGTTAGCGTTCTTCCAAGATTTCGGTACGCTTGAGATCATGAGGCATTGCGTATACAGGGTGGCCAGTTTCTCTAGAACAATCTGCCCACCATCCTTCAACAAATCTGCTGTTACCTGATCCTCCCCAGCTGCCTTCCCACTTTGCATAGCTTCCAAGGCTTTCTTTACTTCTTCCGGGGTTACCTGTGGGATTTCGAATTCCTCTAGACTATTCTCTCTTCCTTTATAGTCGTGGGTGCCACTGGTACTGTATAAATCTCTATAGAACTCCTCAGCCAACTATCTCATCCATATTAGTAATGATATTGCCGGCTTTGTCTCTTAACGCATACATCTGATTCTTGCCAATTCCTAGTTTCTTCTTCACTGCTTTTAGGCTTCCTCCGTTCCTGAGAGCATGTTCAATTCTATCCATATTATACTTCCTTATGTCAGCTGTCTTAGGCTTGTTGATTAACTTCGAAAGTTCTGCCAGTTCTATTCTAGCTGTAGGGTTAGAGGCTTTCATAGATTGGTGTTTCTTGATCAGATCTTTCGTCTCCTGCGATAGCTTACAGGTATCCTGTCTAGCGGAGGTACCACCGACTTCTATTGCACACTCCTTCATGATGCCCACAAGATTGTCGTTCATTGCTTCAACACTAAGGTGCTCTTCCTGAGTTAAAGCCGAATACCTGTTCTGTAGCTTGATTTGGAATTCCTCTATTTTCCCTCTTACCGCTAACTCATTGATCGGCTTATGTACCAGTTTCTTCCGTTCCCTCCTCAGGTCTAGGCTAATTCGAGTTCTTACCATCCTATGGTCGCTGCAGCGCACCTTGCTGATCACGTCCACATCTTGTATGATGCCAGGGTTAGCGCAGAGTATGAGGTCTATTTCATTTCTAGTCTCGCCGTTCGGGCTCCTCGACGTCCACTTTCGGCTATCCCGCTTGCGGAAGAAGGTATTCACTATCCGCATATTATTCTCTTCCGCAAGCTCTACTAAGAACTCTCCCCTACTATTCTAGTGCCTATGCCATATTTCGCCACTGCCTTGTCTCCAGCCTGCTTCTTGCCTATCTTGGCATTGAAGTCGCCCATCAATATAGTGTATTTTGTTTTCACTCTACGCATCGCCGATTCCACGTCTTCATAGAAGCTTTCGACTTCCTGGTCATCATGACTGGATGTAGGGGCGTAGACCTGTACAACCTTCATTTTGTACCTCTTATTAGGTTTCACAACAATACCTTCCACCCTCTAGTTAATGCTATAGAGTTTCTGTATGTCACCAGCTATATTCTTATTAATCAGGAATCCGACTCCTAGTTCTCGTCTCTCCGCTAAGCCCCGGTAGCACAGGGCGTGCCCGCTTTTTAGCACTGTATATGCTTCTTTTGGCCTCCTAACTTCACTGAGCCCTATTATATCCCATTTACTGGCCTCTAGTTCCTCCAATAGCACTGCTAGACTCGCCTCACCAGATAAAGTTCTAGCGTTAAACGTTGCCAGGTTCATATTCCAATGGCGGCCTGTCTGGAGCCAGGGATTCTTAGCACCCTCTGCTGCGTCGCAGGTCTGACCGCCGCCGTGGTCAGTTGCTTCGCAGCAGCTGGGGACTGAGGGCCGGGGTTTGATTGTTGTGTTCATACAGGAGGTTGTGGCCAAGTACTGCACCAGGGTGGCCAATCCTGCTCTGGTGAGGGAGTGCGTTACCGGTTCTGGTCACCGGGAGCAGGCCACACACCAGGCCTGTTTATGCAATTTTGTCAACACGCTGATTGTCTTCTTACTTTTTTTTTAAATCCGGTGGAAAATTGCGCGGCACCCCCACGAAACACAGAACCTCTTAAAAACTTCTTGAAACGGCTACAAACGGCTATAGACGTCTTGGTCTATGATAAGACTGAAAATAGAATTTCTTCTAAACATAACCTCAGCACTTGGAATATGCTAGTATATATTCTATCTGCGGCAAAACCCACTACTGGTGTCACTAGAGTCTGTTTTGGTAAACGCATTCACAATGTCTAACTAAAGAACTTTTCTAGATCTTTTTGTCCAAAAGTGCATAAAATGCCAAACGGCGTGTTAAAAGTGCGGTTACCGTTGGCCGTCGGCGTTAGCGAATAAAAGACGCCACAGACAAATCGAACTCGTTGGAAGCAACATAAGTTAATTGGCTTTGATATTAAATAATTTCACACCAGAACTTCAACAATCAAGGGCGTGTTATTGTTTTCCATACGGGGCGCGCACACGACGCCTGGAAGCCATTCTATGCTCGCGCAGCAGGTATACTGACAGCAGCAGGAGCGAAACGCCGGCGTTGCACAGCGGTGTCACAGAGCCACCGCGCTGCGATCACTTCGGCGATTTAATCCAAATTTGTCGAACATCTCATTCTGTGCTGGAAACACTGGGAGGCAGGAAGTTTGAAAAAACGGCCACTGCCGCCCGCAATGTCTCGGTCGTGGGCTGGTCGTGGGTTCGTTATGCCAGTTGTGCGTCATTCTAAGCCGTTCTGTATATTTATACTGGATATTAATTGGAGTCATTTAGCTGTGCTGATGCTGTTTGCCGTGTGTTTTGCATCAGTGCTTCGTGACATCGGCTGTATTGCGTGTTTTCGCCGACGGCTTACTACCACAATGGCGGGATCTGCGTTCGCCGCCTTCGTGTCTCGGTGCGTCTTTGTACGTCGCACGTTCGGATAACACTTTTTCCGGTAAGTGAAATACATTGCACTTCGTTTTTCGTCAACAATGTGAATATTTTTAGGTATTACCCGCGACAGTTCTTGATATATGGGCTCTTCTGCCCTGCGAGTTTTCGTCATTACTTTTATACGAGGGTTCTGCTTGTGTTCAGCCGTTCAGCACTACCGCGCTCCACGACTTCCGCAACACCAGTCAGAACTTTGCCCTGCTTGTTAGTCTTTGTGGTTGACGTAGCACGAACCAACCGAAAGGAGTGCATTCGAAGACGACGCGCTGGCTGTTATGCTGAACCAGGCTGAACTCGCCCTATTTTGTGTCCTTTTGTTCTTGCGTGTGCGCGCGTGTGTGTCAGTGACTATGCAGTTTGTAGCGTTCCCACTTTATAGCAAAACAAAAAATATAACTGCTATGTTTACTTCATCTATACAATTCCAAATTAAATCGTCTGCTGATGTACAAATTTCACTTGTGTTTTGTTCTAAATAAGCAGCAAAACCTTTAACCTAGTAGGTGCTTCATCTGGGAGTGAAAACACGACAGCTTGGCACTTATTATTGAATGACTGTGACTGAGTCACCTTAGTTGTAATTGCAAATGCTATCTAATTGCACTTGATGCTATCTTATTTTGTTCCTTTCACTCTATAGACAGCTGGACATCCTTCTTGTACCTTGGCGCTAGCTGGATGACGGGACATCATGATCAGTGTAAGCCAATGTACTGTACCCTCTCTGGTCCTCCCAGTGCTTTTTATATGGGTTAAGGCCAGGGAGTGCTTCGTGGTAAAATAGCTAGTTGGTGTCTCACAAACAGGCATTTTTTTTTGCGCTGGTCCATTATAAGCTGCCACTATTATAACCAATTTCTCAGTGCCAGTGTACATACACAGTTCTACTAATAATGAGTTTCCCTAAGCCTTACAAAATGTACCTGTAGGTAGTCATTGCTATGTAAGAACTCAAAAATTAACTCTGCTGTGTCATACAGGTGTACCATACATGAGTAAAAATTTGCTACAACAGTGTACATTACACCTTGCTTCCCGAATGCACAAATGTATTCAAGCCAGTATTTGAATAGTTTGGTATTCCAAATGTTTTCTGTGTGATTTAGTTTCTTTACAGGAATTTACTGTACAGCATCAGCAAGCAGTGTAATTTAAGATTTATGTGTGCTGTAAAAGGTGTGCTTTGCCGCTAGAATTGATAAAGCATGGGCCGAGGCTTTCATACAAGGACAAACTTCCATTTCACTCTACCACCATCAGCACTTGGCTGGCGCTTGCAAAATGAATCACATTAGGTAGCTTGTGCCAGACTGTTTTTTAACCTTATTGTGAGGATATCACAAAGTGATGTGTGGAGGCGCCTGCGTCTGAGATGTAGATTGCGCTGCAACATATGTGCGTGTAGAACAGGCATGATGCTCAGGGTTCCAGCAGTTTGCAGAGGTGCTTTTAAAATTTTGTCATAACTGCAATTTTACCTGTGCTGTTTTTTATCACCTATTTCAATAATATCATTGGAGGTGTTATCAGAATTTAGCAATCTATTTGCCCTAGCCCATTAGCCTGCCACATTTGCCTTTTCACTAGGTGGGAAATTATTCAGCATGGACCATTACTTGAATACACCTTTTTGTGTGCAGTGGCTTCTCAACTGCGAGTCAACATAGATTCTCAGAATTACCTGAGGCTATAGATGCACTGATGAATTTGCTACCTATATGAGTCACTTTGCACTTTCTTGCGCAAACAGCATGTTAACACTTCCAAGACAGTGGGCAGTGTTATCGTTTGATCACATCATGAGATACTTTCAATATTGTGTGACGCATCATCCAAGGTGTTGCATCATTTGTGCGAGGTATTGCCCTAAACCAATTGGGGTCACATGAAAATATATCAACAAAAGTGATTGATCCAGCTAGGAGTGTTGCTTTGGAACACTATTTTATCACCAATCCTCCTTTGCATGCTACCTGCTTACTCTAGAATAGCAGCTTGGGCTTGTTGGTTTTCCATCCTGCTAGTAACAGCGCAAAATGTAGACAAGGGACGAGACAAGATACCACAAGCGCCGACTTTCAACAACGTTTATTCCAAAAGAAACACGGCTTCTTATAAACATTGCCCTCACGTGTCGCAGTCACGTGATCGCACATCATGTGAAACAAGTACTTTTTTTTCTTTTATACACTCAAGATAGTGGTTGCCGGGAGATAATTGAGGCGGCCGAGATTACCAGACTTCGTGACCAATGCGTTAGCACGCCGTCCTTGTTACTGACAAAAAAAGAACTTGAGCTTTTGCACGTGCAACCGCTATCTTGAGTGTATAAAAGAAAAAAAAGTGCTTGTTTCGCATGATGTGCGATCACGTGACTGCGACACGTGAGGGCAATGTTTATAAGAAGCAATGTTTATAAGAAGCCGTGTTTCTTTTGGAATAAACGTTGTTGAAAGTCAGCGCTTGTGGTGTCTTCTTGTCTCGTCCCTTGTCTACATTTTGCGCTGTTACTAGCAGGCTGCTTACTCTGTACTGTGTCATGTTTAAGTTTGAAATGAAGGCAACAGCTAGGCAGTGCAAAACGTCAAACTTGCTTTTAGTTTAACAATATAAAATGCTATTTAACTTTTTAATTAAGTTAGTACATCATTTACCTGCAGAGTGAATTACTGTTTTAAACTGATTATATTTTGCAGGAAGCTTCTCAGACTTGTTTCACAGGTTGATAAGTGGCTTTTTAGCCACAAAACACCATATAATAAATTAAAGGCTGACTCTGCTATGCAACTTAATGACTATATGGCAGGAACAAGGTCTCCGAGTTGTGGCGCTGGCTAACACTCCCAGGGTTCTACTAGAACACATAAATACCCAAGAAAGTGGATGGGAAAACGACGCCGCTGTAGCTCAATTGGTAGAGCATAGCACGCGAAATGCGAAGGTTGTGGGTTCGGTTACCACCTGCTGCAAGGTGTTCTTTCATCCACTTTAATTTCCATTAATTTATCGTTTCTTTATTTCATTTATTAAGCACAAGTAATTTCCCCTATGTTGTCCTTAGTGTCAGTGTTTGTTGGCTTCTTATGATAGGAAATATACTAGTCATTTTAACCTTAACCTTTAACCTTTTTACCTTAAGATACCCTTAATTTAAGAGAAAGGAGTGCTTAAATTTATTTTTAATGTGAGCAAACTTCTTACTTAGCACATATTACTAATTGAAGTTCCGATTTCAATATTCCCATTTCCTCCCTCGCCTTCTTTTTCCTCTTCTGTGCAGGTATTGCTTGCCTATGTCTACAAGAACCGTCACGCGTGGCCTGTGACAGCAAGCTTTTGTGGGCAACAAGTGCTCTCCTACGAAGGCTGGCCTACTCTGGCAGTGGCAGCAATCATCTTCAAGATTTATCCATAATCACCTTTGCTGCTTTTTGTCACTCTTGTTGATTACACTTTCTGCGTCTTTTCTAATTTATTAGGTAATAAAGTATGAGTGTGTGACATGGTGTGAAGTTGATGTCTTGCTGCATTTTCGCTTGCACTCATCTTTTATGCATGAAAAGCTCATCGTACAGTTTATGAAAAAAAATAATAGCATATTATGATTTATCTTTCAGTTCTGGTAACATGCAACGTACAAGGAATTCACTAATGGATGATATGCCGAAGAACTGGCCATTATTTCTGCGTGATGCTGTGCAAGCATGTGGCGTTACTTACAAGAGGCACCCACAAAGTAAGTTACAATTTACTTTTAAATGAAGCATGGACATCAGATATAATATATTTATATTGCTAGTTAGAGTGGTTCGCAGACTGTTTTTCCAGATGTGTACTATCCTTTATTTCTTAACTCACTGCAGCACAGTGTTCTGTTTCGTATACTGGTGTAATGCTATTGTGCCCCCTGTAGCTGAAACCAGGATGTAATTTTTGCCTGAACTGCAGCATCACTGACAATTTTTCTTTGCTAGAGGCTATTTCAATTTGGTGGAACCCAGCAGGGCGATAATGACGTGTTTCATGCAGAGATGTTCTTGTTTAGGTCAATGGGTGAACATTGGAATGATATCATCATACAATACAGATCTTGTTTCATTTGCAAAATAATTCTGACAGGCGGCATTCAATTGATTGGTCTAATTAAAAAGCACTAATTGACCAATGAGGTCTTACTACACTATTCCCATGGTTCACATCTGGAAAAACTACCTGTGCATCACTCTATCCGACAATAAAAACTTTTTTTTTTCTGATGTCCATGCCTCGTTTAAAATAAATTGTAACTGTGGGAAAACGTCGTGTTACTGTAACAGCTGCCGCAAAAATTTGAGGGAATGTCTAATAAATGTCTTCAGTTGTTCTTGTCAAGCTGTCCATTAGCCAACTTTTAGCGTAACGTTAGCAGGGCTTACTGAAGTACTTCTAGACGTCCATGGCTACAAAATGTCTTGATCAAGACAGCTACTAGGCTTTTGAATTAGCCGTTCAAGACATCTTTTAGACATCAAATAGCTGCTTGCGTGTTTCGTGGGCCGGGATTCGAACCACGGACCTCTTGCACGCGAGGCCGTTGTGCTACCTCTACGCCACCGCTGCACTGATGATAGCAATGATAAAGACTCATAAAAAAACATTTCTAATAGGTGACATGAATGCCCACATACAAGATTTAGATGGCTATACCGACAACAACGGGAAGTGAATGCTAGACCTTTGTGAACAACATAACCTTGTTATCGTGAATACAGGGCCTAAGTGTGAAGGGCAGATCACGTGGGAAGTGGGAAACCGGCAATCGACCATTGATTAGTGTCTGATGACAGAAGGAATTCATGATATGTTGAGAGAAATGGTCATTGACGAGGAAGGGTATAGCAGCATAGGGAGTGACCATAAACGCATCATTTTAAAAATGGGATATGTAGTTGGGAAAGAGAGGAAGGAGCGCAAAATGGCCAGTCCAAACTTGAAGGCTGAACACATAGTAAATATAGTCACTAGATCGAGTCGAGGAAGAAATTGGCAAATGGCCAAGTAAAGAGTGGGAAAATGGTGAGCTTCTAAGTGTAATAACGACAGAAATACGGAAAGAGAAACAACATGTTCGTTGGAAAGGAACAAAGAAACCGAAAAGCTGGTGGAACTGGGAGATACGAGAAGCGATCGCAGAACGACAGAAAGCATGTCGAGAGCACAGGCAAGCAAAGAAGGCGCAGTTGCCGCAGGATGAAGTAATCAGTAAATGGGAATATACCGGGAGAAAAAGTCTATGGTTCAAATACTGGTGCAAGCAAAATTAAAAGGTGAAAGTGAACGTTGGTTGTCAGAAATACGTGAGAAAAAGAAGGCCGCACCTAGAATATTTTGGAACCACATAAAATTATAAGGCAGGAAGTCAAGAAAAATACAAGAACATATCCTAGACGAAGATGAAAACAGACTGGAAGGAGAAGCGGCAATAAATTATATCCGAAAAATAACAGCCGCATCTTTCCAAGGCAATGACGAGGTTGTATTCGAAGAAAAAAAGAGCATGAAAGAGACCCAAGTGGATAAGGAGCTCGTGCTGACAAATTTCCACTGGAAGAAATCCTAAGCAAAAATTCCTAAGCGCACAGCCACAGGGCTAGACGAGCTTCCCGTTAGGCTAATTAATGAAATAGGACCAAAAAGTAAGGAAGATCTGGTGAAAGCAGTGGAAAAAACTAAGAGATAGACGAATACCAGACAGTTGTCGACAAAGTAGAATGAATTTAATTTATAAAGGTAAGGGGGAGAAAGACAGAATTCACTCGTATAGACCGTTGACCATTACATCGGTAATATACAGACTAGCAATGCAGGCAATCAAATTAAAGCTTCAAGCATGGGCAGATAATAATGGCATTTTGGGAGAGCTTCAGAATGGCTTCAGAATAGGTAGGCGTTTACATGATAACCTATTTCTTCTTACTCAGGGTATTGAAATATCAAAAGTAGAAAGCAGACCGTTATATGTGGCCTTTTTAGACATTACAGGAGCCTACGACAACGTACACCGCAATATCTTGGGGGATATTCTTGAAGGGGAATGCTTAGGTGACGATTGTCTATAGCTTTTCAGAGATATTTACATATAAAATACCGCTTGCGTTGAATGGGAAGGGATAAGGAGCGAGGAGAAAGTTCATATCAACAAGGGACTGAGGCAGGGGTGCCCTTTATCCCCGCTGCTGTTTATGATGTACATGGTGAGGATGGAGAGGGCGCTAGAAGGAAGTAATATCGGGTTTAATCTCTCGTACAAACAGGCGGGTACAGTAGTACAGCAGCAACTCCCAGGTTTCTTTCATGCGGACGACATTGCGTTGCTAGCTAACAAGCAAAGTGATTTGCAACGTCTGGCTAATATCTGTGGACAGGACAACAATTTAGGTTTTAAATTTAGCGTTAGAAAATCATGTGTTATGGTATTCAATGAAAACAATGAACAGACAGTGGAGATACAGGGCCAGGAAATACCTCGGGTAACAGAATATGAATACCTTGGCATATGGATAAACGAGGGCAATCGATACATGGAAACAGAGGAAAAAACAATAACAGTGAAGGGGAAGAGAAATACAGCCATAATGAAGCACAGAGTGCTATGGGGATACAATAGGTACGAGGTCCTCCGAGGTATGTGGAAAGGTGTAATGGTTTCAGGACTTACTTTTGGAAATGCGGTTGTTTGCTTTAAATCGGGGTTCAATCAGGAGTCGATGGGAACCAAAGGTCAGTGGGTCGCTTCGCATTGGGCGCTCACGGGAAGACTACAAATGAAGCTGTGCAGGGTGATATGGGCTGGACTAGTTTTGAATTGAGGGAAGCTCGCAGTAAAATTGAGTATGAAGAACGCCTGAGGAATATGGAAGAAAGTAAATGGGCTGGGAGAGTGTTCAGGTATCTGTACAGGAAAAACATTGATTCACAGTGGAGGAAAAGAACTATGAAGCTTACCAGCAAGTATGTGGCCCTGTAGGGTGGGCAACACAGCAACAAAGACCGTCAAGCGAAAAGTCAGAAAGGCTGAAATAATCTCATGGGTGGCGGCAATGGAAAGGAAACCTGCCATGAGTAACTACTTAAGAGGAAAAAACGAAATCAGGAAAGAAACAATTTATGATAACTCAAAGGGAAGCTCATTACTTTTCGAAGCGAGATCGGCATGCCTTAGAACACGCGCCTATAAAGCGAGATATAAGAAGGAACAAGAATTCAGCATGTGCTTGCTGCGGTAAAGCTAGGGAAACTATGGAGCATCTTTTATTAGAATGTGAAGACGTCTACCCAGCGGTCGATTTAGGCACCACTGGCCTCCTTGAAGCCCTTGGGTTCAGCGGGAGCAGTGCAAAAGTAAACATGTCCGCAATGGGCGTCTTGCGCTGGAGTTTGGGGTATAGTAGCGACACCTGGTGGCGGCGCGAGAAACGTTATCTGGGTAGTACCGGCTTAGGTAGTATTGAGCCTTGGCTGTGGCGAAGCACGTTTCTAGCCCGAGTTTTGCGTCGATTCGCACTTTTTTCCGCCCTGTTGAGAGTGCGAATAGGCTCGTCACTTCTCACAGACCACGCCGACCACGCTGCGAGCTAGCCGCAGCCTATAGTTTAACGAAAACGGACTCTCCGTGAGACGTAATGCTGGAAGCAGAATTAAGGAATCGGCGACGCCGATCCGGAGAGACTTAGCTCAGCATCGAAAAAGCGTCACCGTCGTTACTTCTGCGTCGTGGGCTGCCATGAACAAGGCCTGAATCCCAACATCAGATTCTACCGTTTTCCTTCAAGGCCTCGCGAAGCGGAACGTCGGGCGCGCTGGATAGCTGCAGTTCGTCGCGCTGGATAAGCGAAACTTCGCGCCATGCTGACTGCTTCGCCTGTCTTGAAGCTTGCTTGATTATCTGCGTTCTAAAACTCGGTCTTTTCCACCTACAGTCCCGACGGCAGACCGGCGCAGCAGGCATGGCTGGTGATTCACGATTCGAGACCCGGCCACAGCGACAATTAACAATTCGACTGGTACGAACTGGTGAAGTGACCAGGTGTGTGCAAATGACCACAAATGGTCGGGCTGATTCGGTGACAATTCACTATCACACTACGAGCAGCACAGGAGTAAATGTGCTCCTCCTTGACCTCAAGCGAGCACGTCGAGGCAGCGCAGCAAGGTAGTATTGATTGCAGCACATCGATGTTCGAGCGCTCTCGTTAAAAACTACATCAAGCGAGAAGCGCACGAGCTCGCGCTGCAGCGCGATTCGCACGTACGTTACTGCGAGCTCATATGCATTGCATCAGTTATTTATCATTTGCTAAAGGGATAGATGGCCGCTACTACAGTGCAGGCATGACTACTTGTCTAGCGGCATGCAGTCAACAAAGATTGCAGGAGGCCCGCCGTTTCGCGGCATGTCGCAAGACCGCTGCCGTCGCGGCGCGCACGATCGTGCGCTCGAGCAGTTCCGTACACATGATGTCTGTTTATCGCTGCTGTGAATTCATTTATAGCAAGCATTTTCTCGCGTTTGCGCTCCTGAATCTAGCAGCGTGCAAACGTTACCTAAGTTCAACTTCGTACGCGACGCGCTTCACTTGCAATTGACACCGCGCTAAAACTTCGCCGCTTATTTCTTGAACGGCATACACGTAGTTGGCGTTGCATAATTTATTGCCTTTACGCAACGTGCCACCCCTGAAAAAAATCTTCGGCGCCCGATGTTCGCTGCAAGCCGCGGTACAACACAACCGAAAGTGGCGGGTCCATATTATAAACGTGCTTTCCGAAGCAGACGAACGAGCTTGGTACTACCCATAGAGTTTCTCACTATAACACCTAGAGGGTAATCTGGCGTCACCGTCAATGGGAGTTTCTTAAGGGGGCACCGTGCCGTCATGGGAATATAACGCCTCTGAAAGCCACCTAGCGGACGCTTTCAACAGTACACGCGGGAGCAGTAGCAGACGACAACCCTTTGCAGCAAGGGTGGCTCAAGTTCGCGGCTGCGATTTCTTCTTTGTTCGGGTGCCAGGCTGCGGTGACAGCTGTAGGGAAGATGCTGACCTCTGTGCGAGCGGGTATGAACACGATGTTACCGGTGTTTGGGACAACATGGTCCACATACGTGCAAGATGTGTCCCGCCGACAAACGCCATGAACCCCATTTACATGACGTGGAGCTCATGTTCACTAGCCGATAAATTTTGTTAAGTGATGCGATCTCTCGATGGTTTTTTTTATTCTACCCTTGCCACAATGCTGCTTCTGTACCTGAATAATAAGCACCCGTCGTTAGTGCAGACTTAATTTATACCAAACAAATCCGCACGGTGCAATCTCTGCATATGCCGTTGCGATTTTTCTGCCGATGAACACATGTGACATCGCCGAATAAGTGCAGTCGAAGTCGCCTCAAGAAGAGTAATTGCCAATTTATTGATAAAAACGCGTACACTAGCCAACGAAGTCGCCAAACACACGGGTTAATAAAAGCGCGTATTAGTGCTATACCGCCGATGCAATTCTGCTGCATACGCCGATGAACTACCGTTCCCGCTGCAGTTTGTGCAATTTTAAATTCCCCAAGGAAGCTGCTTGGAAATGTACAAAGCTAAGGACTGACTAACTTTTCAGTACTTTTTTATATTACTAGAGAGAGGTGCCACATGATATATTTAAAGACAGAGCAGCGCCAGCCAAAGTAGATGAGCGCGGGCGGCAAGGCCCGGTTTAGTCGTCTGCAGCGTAAGTATAAGAAAGAATTCAGTTGAGTACAAAACTCGCATGCAAGAAGGGACTACGTTGTGAAACAAACAAATCACTCGGCGTGTTAAGTTTGCTCAGGCAGCATCGAGGTGTGATGACTTCCCAAACGGGACGCGAACTTTTCAGCGAGAAATGGAACAAAAATACCATATGCAGCAGCTATTAGCAATTCTCGCCCTGAACTACCTATTTTCTAAACACATTTCCAAAAACGCAAACGATATCTAAGATGCCCTCGGGCGAAAAGAATAAAGCTGTTAAAGAAGCACTTCCTTGGTATCACTCCGATAAGACACAGTGTGTTAGGTTTTACAATCACACTGTGTCACCAATCACACCCTTTACAAACAAGGCAGGGTGAAAACTTCGCAGCTCAGAAGAATCGACAAGAGTTATGCATGGAGCAACTAGCAACAGTTAAACATGTGCAAAGTCACGCATAAAATAGATGTAAAAACATGAAGTGCGCGGCAGCTGGTGCGAGGATTTACCGCGCCACATGAAACCAACAATTTCAGTTCTTGCAAACTTCAGTAGCTTTAATATACAACGCAATGCGCTCGTGCAGTCGTGCTGCCTAGCTAGCGCAACGCGGTAAAGAAGCGGAAAACAATAAAAGCGGCAAACAGCATTCCTAACTTTAGTGAAATGCATTTAGACCTCATGCTGCACTGCAGACGAACTTCGTTGCTCAGGCGTCTAACTATGATCGAGTGGAAAAAAACACCGACGAGACAAAGGAAAGGATGAGAACAAGAAATTTCCCTTCGAAGCGACGATCCATTTTTGCTATCGTTGCTCCCGCTGATGAGGCTTTGCCGGGAATGATTAGAATCGTATCGCCGGCACGTTTTCACCGGTATTTAGCGCCCCACCCTGCAACAATTCTTCTTCGACATTCCCTGAAGCTTTGGCCGCGAATGGTGTTGCCTATCTTGCTCTGAAAACGTGAATAAGACAGAGAAGCACGATCAACGACGCAACAAACCACGGCGCGCGCCAGGCTCGTATCCCGCGTGTTCTGCGCAAGGCCGCCACCAGTGGCGCGTCCGTCGGCTTGCACGGCGCGTATAGTTGGCTGGTGTTCTAAGAGGCTTCGTCTAAAACGTGGATAGGGCTACGCAAATAACGCGTTCTCAAAGTAAAATCTTCATAAAATCTTTCCATTCACGCATATTACATCTTTACTCACCCACAATGCATGACCAAGCGAAGAAAAGCAAGAACAGACGACCAACTGTTTCAAAGCGAGCGCGAACCTTGTCGTCTGTTCTCCAACTTTAGCGGCCCGCTGATACTTTTTACGTAACATGTAGTCGTACACACAATAACAAGTTCTCATAGTTAAACAAAACATGTTTTCGCGTAATAATAAAGCTAAAACAGCTTTTCACGTGCTGTTTTAGTAGAAAATGAATCATTGTGACAGACGGAACGGTACTTGCCAAGCGCGCCTTCAAGGTGTCCTGTCTCTACGAGAACGATGCCAATCCGAAGTCACAACATACCGGCATTCCCATGCATACCACGGGCTTTACATACCACAGCGCAGCAGCGCCAGATTTCCCTCTAGGTAATGTAGTGAGAAACTCTATGGTACTACCCAATTCAGGACAGAGGGCGCTTTTTAGCACCATTTTCCAGTTGCCAAGTAAGGGGTGGGAATATGGTGAGCTTCTAAGTGTAGTAACGACAGAAATACGGAAAGAGAAACAACATGTTCATTGGAAAGGAAAAAAGAAACCGAAAAGCTGGTGGAACAAGGAGATACGAGAAGCCATCGCCGAACGACAGAAAGCATCTCGAGAGCACAGGCAGGCAAAGAAGGCGCAGTTGCCACAGGATGAAGTAACCAGTAAATGGGAAATATACCGGGAGAAAAAGTCCATGGTTCAAATACTGGTGCAAGCAAAATTAAAAGGTGAAAGTGAACGTTGGGTGTCAGAAATACGTGAGAAAAAGAAGGCTGCACCTAGAATATTTTGGAATCACATAAAATTATTAGGCAGGAAGGCAACAACAATACAACAACATATCCTAGACGAAGATGAAAACAGACTGGAAGGAGAAGCAGCAATAAATTACATCCAAAAAGTAACAGCCGAATCTTTCCAAGGCAAGGACAAGGTTGTATTTGAAGAAAAAAAGAGCATGAAAGAGACCCAAGGGGGAAAGGAGCTAGGGCTTACAAATTTAAACTGGAAGAAAGCGGAAGAGAAAATTCCTAAGCGCACAGCCACAGGGCTAGACGAGGTTCCCGTTAGGCTGATAAATGAACTGGGACCAAAAAGTAAGGAAGCTCTCGTGAAAGCAGTTGAAAAAACTTTAAAAGATAGACGAATACCAGACAGTTGGCGACAAAGTAGAATGAATTTAATTTATAAAGGTAAGGGGGAGAAAGACAGAATTCACTCGTATAGACCGTTGACCATTACATCGGTAATATACAGGCTAGCAATGCAGGCAGTGAAATTAAAGCTTCAAGCATGGGCAGAAAATAATGGCATTTTGGGAGAGCTTCAGAATGGCTTTAGAATAGGTAGGCGTTTGGATGATAACTTGTTTGTTCTTACTCAGTGTATTGAAATATCAAAAGCAGAAAGCAGACCGTTGTATGTAGCCTTTTTGGACATTACAGGAGCATACGACAACGTAGACCGCAGCATTTTGTGGGATATTCTGGAAGGGGAAGGCTTAGGTAACGATTGTATACAGCTCTTGAGAGAGATTTACCTAGAAAATACTGTTTGCGTTGAATGGGAAGGGATGAGGAGCGCGGAGAAAGTTCATATCAACAAGGGACTGAGGCAGGGGTGCCCTTTATCCCCGCTGCTGTTTATGATGTACATGGTGAGGATGGAGAGGGCGCTAGAAGGAAGTAATATCGGGTTTAATCTCTCATACAAACAGGCAGGTACAGTAATAGAGCAGCAACTCCCAGGTTTATTTTATGCGGACGACATTGTGTTGCTCGCAAACAAGCAAAGTGATTTGCAACGTCTGGCTAATATCTGTGGACAGGAAGGCAACAAGTTAGGTTTGAAATTTAGTGTTAGAAAATCAGGTGTTATTGTATTCAATGAAAACAGTGAACAGACAGTGGAGATACAGGGCCAAGAAATACCTCGGGTAACAGAATATAAATACCTTGGTATATGGATAAACGAAGGCAACGGATATATGGAAACACAGGAAAAAACCATAACAGTCAAGGGGAAGGGAAATGCAGCCATAATGAAGCACAGAGCGCTATGGGGATACAATAGGTACGAGGTCCTCCGAGGTATGTGGAAAGGGGTAATGGTTCCAGGACTTACTTTTGGAAATGCGGTTGTTTGCTTTAAATCAGGGGTACAATCAGGACTCGACGGGAACCAAAGGTCAGTGGGTCGCCTCGCATTGGGCGCTCACGGGAAGACTACAAATGAAGCTGTGCAAGGGGATATGGGCTGGACTAGTTTTGAAGTGAGGGAAGCCCGCAGTAAAATTGAGTACGAAGAACGGCTGAGGAATATGGAGGAAAGTAAATGGGCTGGGAGAGTGTTCAGGTATCTGTACAGGCAAAACATTGATTCACAGTGGAGGAAAAGAACTAGGAAGCTTACCAGCAAGTATGCGGCCTGTGGGGTGGGCAACACAGCAACAAAGAAGGTCAAGCGGAAAGTCAGAGAGGCTGAATTAATCTCATGGGTGGCGGCAATGGAAAAGAAACCTGCCATGAGTAACTACTTAAGGGGAAAAAACGAAATTAGGAAAGAAACCATTTATGATAACTCAAAGGGAAGCTCATTACTTTTCGAAGCGAGATCGGGATGCCTTAGAACACGCACCTATAAAGCGAGATATAAGAATGAAGAAGAAACATGTGCTTGCTGCGGTAAAGCTAGGGAAACGACGGAACATATTTTATTAGAATGTGAGGACGTCTACCCAGCGGTCGATTTAGGCACCACTGGCCTCCTTGAAGCCCTTGGGTTCAGCGGGAGCAGTGGTAAAGCAAACAGGTCCGCAATAGACATCAGTAAGAGGCGATTGGAGGATTGGTGGAAGAAAAGTAGGGAAACGACAAAAGACGTAGACGTACAAAAGCACAGTTCGCAATAGGGTATCAGAAAATTTGGACGTGGTAGTTCATAGTGGGTTTTTTTTTTTTTTTTTTTTCATTGGTGAACATAGGTAGGATATTAGGCAGCATAGTAGTAAGAGCTTGGTGGCGCAAGCCACCGCCCCGTTCCAAAGGGGACGCTCATAACATCCATCCATCCATCCATCCATTCGCAGTGCCCCCTGGGCAATGCAAGAGCCCTTATAGGGCTCTTGCATTGCATTAGTAAGAGGCGATTGGAGGATTGGTGGACGAAAAGTAGGGAAACGACAAAAAACGGAAACGTACAAAAGCACAATTAGCAATGGGGGATCAGAAAATTAAGGTGTGGAAGTTCATAGTGTTTATTTTTTTTATTTTTTATTGTTTAACTTATGTAGGATCCGTGGGTAGGACCATAGAGTTTCCTACAAAATTACTAGAGGGAACTCTGGCGCTGCAGTCGTTGTCCTACCATGGGAATGATGGGAAGTACATGGATTTGTCTGATCTTCGTGCTTGTGGATTCAGGCGTTCTTGTGGCTTTGTATATTACGCTATATAAATATTATTGTCGTATATTTCGGCGCAATCTATATTCTTCGAAGTGCAGAAGACGCCGGGAACGCGCACAGTTTATATTAATTGCAACGATTGAGCTTGTCCAGGTAGCCAAATCGAAACGCGCCAAGCGTCTCAAGGCACTGGCATGCCCGCGATAAATTCATAAGGGCGTTTCATTCGCTTGTCGATACGTGCGTCCGTGGCTTAATGGTTTCAATATCAGGCTTCTGTGCTAGAGTCCCTGTGTTCGAATCCTGCCGTCGAGCAATTTTAATGATGTTTATTTAATTATTTGTTCCGCAATATACTGTTGAAAATGACGAGTTAACAAAGTCACAATGCCGTTTGAAGCCAAAAGGACGAAGTTTAGGCAAATCCATTTACTTCCCATAATTCCCATGCTGGGACAACCGCTCCCATTGCAGCTCCCGTAGACACTAGCGCCAGAGTTCCCTCTAGTAATTCTTGTAGGAAACTCTATGGGTAGGACATTAGGCCATAGAGTTAGTAGAACAACTCGCTTCAGTATAGTAACTCTATGCATTAAGCAGTATAATAGCAAGAGCTTGGTGGCGCAACCCACTGCCCCGTTCCAAAAGGAACGCTCATAACATCCATCCACTCATCCATCCATCCATCCGTCTGCTACTCTACGGTTGACTGGTGCGGCGTTGTAATTAGTAATGCGGCTGTTGTGTTGTGACGAACTGCTTGTCTAGTTGATGATTTTTGCGAACACAGTGACAGTGATGTCACAAGGCTTTGATCCGTCACTTGGCTCCAAAAGTTGACTGCCCGAACCTAAAAAATGTTGGAGCGTGTAGTCCTCTGCTCTCTGAAATAGCATTAAACAGCCGCTCCTATTGCCTTTTTCAGGCTGTAGCAAACCGCACAGATCTTGCAGAATATTATAAGTCACATTGTTTATAGCGTTCGTAAAGTACACAACAGTTTCATTGTATACGTCGTAAAATTCGCTTCTGCGCTCTTTAGAAACTTGAAACCACCGTAATGTCCGATGACAGGACGATTACCACTCATTTTACCTCTTAAAAGTTGTCCGTGAATGCGTCGCCAGTTCAAAAAGAGTATTACGCATACAGCTTCACTGCGTACGTATCTTTCGCACTGCCGCCGCCGTACCATGCAGAAAAGCTAGCTCTGCAGTTTGAAAAGAGTTCCGTGACACAATTTAAGGCCTGCAGTGCAGCACGTTTTAAAGCATTTAGATCGCTTTTGCAAGCTTTCTACAGAGCTACACAGCCAGCGACATTAAAAACAAGATATGCTCACCTTTCCTTGAAACAGAATCGATCAACCTATTGCAGATATCGGGCGGAGGACTTACTCGTGAATACTGCTACCAGATCATGTGCCTTTCACTACGCACACAGCAGTAAATCTTAATGTCATCTACGACATTAGGCTATCTGTAATCCACTCAAGAAAGCTAGATTATCCTATGAATATTTTAAAAGAATTTTTCCAGTTCTTACGGAGGCTAGGAAAAGGAAATTTATGCCGTTGATCTAGCATTGCAGCTGCCACCTATGCTCGTTGTTTACATTTCTTGCACCGCTCCTCCCATTTCACTATTCAAACACAAAACATTCGAAAATTTTTTTTCTTTTTATATTTCTGAATTTATTAATATACCCCCAATACAATTAAGCACTTTGTGCCTGCCGAAATGGCAGCACGAGCGCTGAACAGATCACAGAAGCAGACGACACTGAACATGTAGCGCCACTCTGCTTGTACGCTCTGTCCCTAGCGGCAAAAGGGGGCGAACTAGACGAGGCGTGCTGGAGCAGGCAGATCTGTGCAGGTCTGGACTTCAGTAGGTTGTGTAGGCGTTGGTCGTGTTTCCAACGACGGCCGCTTCCCATTGGTTCGTGGATCATCCGGCAGAGAAGGCACAGAAGGCTATGCTACTTTTTGTTGTTTCTTCTATCGTGCCCGTTGTATAGACTCTCGCCTCTGATTCGCTGGACTGAAAGGTGGCGTTTACTTTGAAAATGGCTGAGGCGGACGTATATTCACAGTCACTTCAGAACGCAGGAAAACCAATTGTAAAAGCACCGAAAAGTAAGTTTTGTGACTTTGCTAAGCTGATTAGCTGTCATATTTTAATGAGCAGCCTTCCGGAAAGGTCCTGTCGAGAAGTTACGTTGTATTTGTAATACCATGCGACTACATGCTACTACAGTTATTACAAAGCAGCAGTTAAGTTTTGGAGAGCGCAGGAGTTGATATGAGCTGCATGCTGTATGTTGTTGGCTCGTTTGAGTGGCAAAGAAGATAGCGATTCGTGCTATTGAAATTTTCTGAAGTGTGATGACAGCGACCACAGCATAGAACATGTAAATAATACAGAACAAGCACTTAGCTCCCAACTAAAAATATTTTTATTCTGCCAGGAAAACTTTTAACAATGAACCAGTGTGACGTGCATGTGACGCCTCCTCGGCATAATCTTGCAAGGTGCCCAGTTTTCCCGCACATGAAGCATTGTGCTTGGGAGAACCGGTACTTCTGTAAATTTCCTTCTCATGATCAGGGTCCCCTCTGAGTAATTGACCTACGTATTCCTTCGCAGACTCTAGAGGCTGACTGTGATCCTGAACTCTTATTCCCTTGCCAGGCTATTGATCATTATCTTTGTTTTCTGCATATTAACCTTGAACCCCCTCTACTCACTCTGTTAAGGTCCTCCATCATTTGTTGTAACTCGGTCCGCAGTGTTGTTGAACAGGACAATGTTATCTGCAAAACGAAGGTTGTTGAGATATTCGCCGTTGATCCTTATTCCTAAGCCGTCCCAATTTAATAGCTTGAATACTGAATCATCTGAAACATCTTCCAAGCATGCAGTGAATAGCATTGTAGAGATTGTGTCTCCTTGTCTGACCCCTTTTTTTATAGGTATCTTCCTACTTTTCTTGTGGAGAATTAAGATAGCTGTGGAATCTGTAGACATTTTCGAAGATATTTATGTAAGTCTCCTGTACTCCTTGATTACGTAATGCCTCTATAACTGCTGGTATCTCTACTGAATCAAATGCCTTTTCGTAATCGATGAAAAGCATATAGAGAGTCCAATTGTACTCTGCAGATTTCTCGATTCCCCGATTGCTTACGTAGATGTGATACATTGTACAGCATCCCTTCCTGAGCCAGCCTGTTCTTTTGGTTGACTGAACTCAAGTGTTGCCCTTATTCTATTGGAATTTATCATGGTGAATATTGTATACAATACTGGAAATAAGCTGATGGGCCTGTAATCTTTCAATTATATAATGTTTCCCTTGTTGTGGACTAGTATAATGTTGGCATTCCTCCAGTTCTCTGGGACCTTTGAAGCCGTGAGACACTTCGTATAGAGAGCCGCCATTTTTCCAAACAAATTGTCTCCTCCATCTTTGATTAAATCAACTGTTATTCCATCTTCTCCTGCCACTTTTCCTTGTTTCATGTCTTCTAAGGCCCTTGTAACTTCATTGCAAGTTATAGAAGGAGCCTCTGTAACGTGCTCATTACTACTTCCAATGGAGGTATTCAGGCTGCTCTGGGTATTGTACAGGTCAGTACAGAATTGTTTCGCTGCTTTTGGCATGTCTTCGAAATTGCTGATATTACCCTGCTTACCTTTCAGTGCATACGTCTTGGCTTGTCCTATGCCAAGTTTTCTTCTCACTGATTTCATGCTGCGTCCATTTTTTACTGCTTCCTCAGTCTGTCTTATGTTATAATTTCGAATATCCTTTATTTTCTCCTTGTTCAGTTTTTACAATTCCGTGAATTCTATCTAATCTCTTGAGTCGGACATTTTCATTCTTTGTCGTTTCTTTATTAGGTCCTTCGTTGCTTGGTAGAGCTTACCTAGTGGTTGCCTTGGTGCCTTACCTCCCACTTCAATTGCTACTTCTGAAGCCAGCCTAGTTATGGTTTCATTCATTACCTCTGTCATTTCATCTCGCTGTTATAAGGCTGCATATTTGTTTACAAGTACCAGCCTGAATTTGGCTGCTTTTACTCTTTCTTTCTTCAAATTGAGGTGAATCCTAGACCTTGCTAACCTATTATCACCACTGCACTTTACCCTACCTAACAAAATGGGTTGGAGCACATACGGCAGCATTATCAGATTCTGATTGGAAGCTTACCATTATCACTAAAAAGAAAGGTGTACAATCAGTGCATTCTACTGGTGCTACCATATGGGGCAGAAACTTGGAGACTGACAAAGAAGCTCGAAAACAAGTGAAGGACCGCACAAAGAGCGGTGGAATTAAGAATGATAGGCATAATGCGAAGAGAGCAGCGTGAATCAGAAAGCAAACAGGGATAGTCGATATTCTAATTGACATTAAGAGATATAAATGGAGCGTTGCAGGTCGTGTAAAGCAAAGGTTACATAACCGGTGGACCATTAGGGTTGCAGAATGGGTGCCAAGAGATGGGAAACATAGTTGAGGACGGCAGAAGACTAGGTGGGGTAATGAAAGTAAAAAATTCGCAGGCACAAGTTAGAATATGCACAGGACAGGTAATTGGAGATCGTAAGGGAGAGGCCTTCGTCCTGCAGTGGACTTAAAATAGGCTGATGATGATGGTTATTATGATGATGATGAACTGGCACTGTGAGGGGGAGTGGTCATCACCACAGCAACTGCAGGTATTGCCCTTTGTTGCCATCTTATTGACTGCCGTTTCTGCCGACGGTGAGCTGGCCGCACGTTCAATCTCGCCGGCGTTCTTGGCAGCATCGTCCATCGCCAGCGCTGCCTTCATGGTGTCGTCCAGTGAGGGTTTGCGAAGCTCCAGGAGTTGCATCGCATGGCAGGGTTGTTTATGCCACAGACTGAAATAATCAGAAGAATAAGAATAGGCTGGGGTGCGTTTGGCAGGCATTCTCAGATCATGAACAGCAGGTTGCCATTATACCTCAAGAGAAAAGTTTATAACAGCTGTGTCTTACCAGTACTCGCGTACGGGGCAGAAACCTGGAGGCTTACGAAAAGGGTTCTACTTCAATTGAGGACGACGCAACGAGTTATGGAAAGAAGAATGATTGGTATAACGTTAAGGGATAAAAAAAGAGCAGATTGGGTGAGGGAACAAACGCCAGTTAATGATATCTTAGTTGAAATCAAGAAAAAGAAATGGGCATGGGCAGGACACGTAATGAGGAGGGAAGATAACCGATGGTCATTAAGAGTTACGGAATGGATTCCAAGGGAAGGAAAGCGTAGCAGAGGGCGGCAGAAAGTTAGGTGGGCGGATGAGATTAAGAAGTTTGCATGGACAACATGGCCACAATTAGTACATGACCGGGGTAGTTGGAGAAGTATGGGAGAGGCCTTTGCCCTGCAGTGGGCATAACCAGGCTGATGATGATGATGATGAAGCAGGACGTCCGTCCACGTCCTGTCCTTCCTTAATATCGTCTGTGTAAAACTGAGCGCAAAACAACCATGAACGTTCACCAACCAGCCCCCTTCATTGCTTTACTAAATGAAAACAAGCTTCTCCCACGACAATCATGCCCATTTGACCCCTTCTTCAAGCACTAGAAAATGTCTGCATCAGTGGTTGTTCCTTTTATGAACACCAGGTCAAACAGCTTCTCTGTAACATTACGACAAACGGCAACACCTCTGATGAAATTGTCACACTGAGTGTTGTCGGTAATGTCGATGCTCTTGCCCACAGCAATTGAAAATGTGGCAAACTCGTGCCACAAGTTGTTGAACACATTCAGCGACAGTATTGGCGAAAGGTTGATCGTTTCAAAAGTTATCTTCATGCTACCACAAACAGCATCTCATACTTCTAGTTGGCACTTCTTATGATGACACCCTCCATAAACAGTTTGGAAGGTATAGTTACGAGCTGAGAAGCAGCAAAATTCCCTGTCATTGTGTCGTCGCTCATCTGGGCTGTTTTCTGGGAGAACCATTGCTGTTTTTCAAGGGTTAATTTCAGGCCCTGCACTCAGCAGGGCTCCTCAGGCCGCATGTTTGAGACCCATGTTTTAGGCTAATAGGCTATTAATTGTTAATAACCTTATTGGTTACTAGATTCTTTATTCGAATTTTCGCTAGGGGAGGACAGCTTCAGTACAACCTGGATTCTGCAATTTCTTAATTGGACTCTTATAACTTGGTTTAAGTTGATCGAGTGCTCCATAAGATTACTCCTTGCAAATGTAGTGAGTCTTTGAAGGTCGTTCTCTGTCTTTTCATAACAATTATAGTACAAAAACTAATAGCCTATTCTTTTGACACTGTGTATTAGTACTTCCAGAACAAACCTAACAGGATTAGGCCAATAGACTGTATTAGTTAAGTAGGCCTATTAGTGCTAGCACTATAATAGGTGTATCGGACCGACATGAAGGCGTACTGAGCTACAAGAACCTGTGCTCATACCGTGCCACAGTGGCATATGCATGTACAGTGCTCAGTGGTTGAAACGCGATACTCTGAGCGTGTACGTGGTTGCCAGAACTTTTTGCACCACCGGTGGGTGCTGGGGACACCGACGTTATGCATTTTTTTTTTTGTAATAAAATGAGTGTGTGCTTTTGTCAGGGTGTCTACCAACCGGGAAAACCGGAAATACTCAGGGACCTTGAATAGTCAGGAAATACTGAGGAAAAACTCAGGGAATTTGTGCTTCTATCAGGGAAAATTATCTGTAGCTTTATTGAAAGTGAACGAAAGTCGCGCTAATTTTGGCTCAAGTAGTAGAGAGGAATCGTAATGAATTGTCTTTGATGCTGTGTCGTTGGCTGGAGGAGTTGCTAGTGTACGTGGTTGTCCCGTGTCGCCTTCCTTCGTCGGCTGTTTTATTTGGTGCCTTCATTGTAATCAGTGTGCAGTCAACGACCGATTATCTGGATGGCCGATTTTTGGGACATGCCTGATAATTCGGGTGGCTTTGTGGCACCACCACATGCCCCATAGAGTCAATGTATAAGAACGTCGGAAATTTTGGATGCAAGAACCTTTCGCCGTCAGATTTTCCAGACTGGCGCTCTCACACAGATCCGCTGGCAGCCGTAGCCACCACCGTGGCAAATCTAGGCCAAGCTGGTTCGACGTTCGCTATTAAGATTCTTGCCATTCTGTGCCGTGTTTTTCATTTAAAGAATTCGCCGCTGTCAGCAATGGCACCGACTCGTATCTTCGCGATTGGCTTCGAAGCTCGGAAAACACGGCCCGTTCCAAAATACCAATTTTCGAAAGTCAGCTTCGGCTTAGTACAGAAATGTCACGCGGTAAAGCTTAACAAGCTTGAGAAGGGGGCAATTGTCACGGGACACAGTATGTATTCCTTAATTATACACGCATGCACCCGCTGTCTCCTGTCACAGTACGAGCACCGATATGCCTAATAAGTGTACTGGCAGGTCTTCAGAACTTTATTGGACGTGCCTGTGGTTATTTGAGCCCTTGAAGTCAGTAAAAGACGTGCATTCATTTTTTCGCACTGCTTGATTTTTCGGATGTTTTCGTGGCCCCTAGGTAGTCTAAAAAATCGGATGTTGACTGTACAACTGACCAAGAGAATGCTTCAAATGACCCGTGGGGCTAACGCGCAGCTGAAGGAGGACAAAAAACAGAGGAACGACACAATGAGGAATGAATGGGGAAGGAACTGTGCTGCCGCTTCTTTGCTTTTTTGACCTCAAGCTCCTTCAAAGTGTTGGCGGAAGCAGAGATGCAGGTGTCGCTCATCCAAACCAAAATGAACTGTTTAAAGCAGTGAAATGCAACACTGAGGCGTTGTGTGCGGGCTGAGAGTATGTCAGGAGAGTTGAGGTTGACTTTCCGGCTACTGAGAGAGAATCTCGCCTAATTGCGGCAAAGCTCGGGCCTCATACCAATGAGCTTGCTATCAAGGGACATAAACAGCTCATATTCTAAGATATTTGCTCCAGTATGCATCTCTTTTTATTCGTATTTGAATTTATTTGTATTCATATCTTTATTTGTATTTTTTGAAGAGATTTTATTCGCTGTGTATTTTACTTACCCCTCCCGTTTATTTTCTTTTTGAATAAAATAAACACCAATGCGTACTATTCAAACTGGATTAAGTCATTTTAAAAAATTTTTTAACATGCTTAATGGAGAGTGACAGCGTCGGGCGACATGGTGTCAGCTTGCCTTGACATAAAACAAAGTTCTGTGTCACTTAGGGAATTTTGTACCGGCACTAGGGGAAAATCTGGAAAACTCGGGGAATTTGGAAATGTCAACTTGGTAGACGCCCTGGTTTGTGATGCGTTGTGACTGCATTTAGTCCCATCAGCAATCATTCAGCCTTCACCAGTGGCACAAAAAAGGCCAGATGCCATGCAGTCTGAGCATTGTGCATGTACTCTGTTGTGCATTTGTGATGAAAACTTCATTCTGGCATCTAATCCCAGGATTTCTACCAGATGATTTCAGTTGGCGTGCTTGCTAATTTAAATTTTACAGTTACAATATGCCCTTTAATGTAATTGTTAATCAGAATGTAAATTTGTGTTCTTGCTATTTAGGTACTTCATAATTGATGAGGTACCTAATTAAATGTGTGTTATGTCTGCAGCCACAAATAATGCGTTACCAAAAATCTCTTCCTCTGTGATGCCATAGGTAAAAAACCTTATGAAGGATTTGCATGTTTATTTAATTTGTGAAAAACCTTGTGAAGGATTTGCATATTTAATTTTAAAAATTTTATTTATTACTACTGTAAATCCCATCTGCATTTTCGTATAAGCCTGATATAGGTGTCGCACCAGAGCAATTCCTGTCGCACCAGAAAAATTTCTACCTACTTTTTACAGCAACGGAAGGAATGGTGGATGAGACAGTCAAAGTTGCTGTCAGGGTGCGACCACCGTTCCCAGAAGAACAGAGCCATGACTCGAGGAGCCCCATTGAGGTGGTGCCCGAAAATGCACAACTCATCGTGGCCAGTGAATATGGTTTCAGCTTTGACTACACATTCGATGCAGACGCTACACAGGAGGAACTTTATACTCGCTGTGTTGCGGACTTGATTGGCAAGGTCACCACTGGTAGGTCATTTGATGCCATGAATGTCATGTTTTGTAGCCTCCTTTTTTTATTTGGTATTCGACATTGTCATATCATTGGGTCATTATGTGCTTTAGAAACTTGGGTGTTGTATCAAATGAACATGTTTAGCCCTGCATACTGTGGCCAAGTACAGTTCCTGTGCTTGTATTCATATGAAAATAGATAAAAATATACATGTATTTACATTCATGCATGTAGTAAAGCATAAATTGAAATAGCAGTATTAAAGGAAATACAAAAAGCACACAAGCAAACATGTCGCATACATGCCTTACTTTGTTGCTGCTGGATACAGTGCCTTGCTGGAATCACACTGTGTGAGGACAGCCAGCTTGCAATAATCCAAACTCCTCAGAATAACATGATTGTGTGCAAATTATCATAGTTGATTTATTTGTAATAAACTGAAATATAATACAATAGAGAAGCATAATTGAATAAAAGCAGGGTTTGTATACACACTACTAGTTTTTATACCAGCATCTGCATTATGCTGAATAAAGTCAGGTACAAACTCTATTAACTAGTAAACATGCTGTGAAACAAGTGCGCTGTTGAGCATTTGTTATTAGTACATATACTCATGAGTGCATAGAATATAAAAGAGAAGCTTTCTATAAAAACCATACTGTAGTTTTCTAGTATTCTATAAATGCATCTTTAAGCCACCATAGGCCCCAATAGCCCCACCATATCTGCATTACATTGCTTAGGAAAACAAGGAACTTTGCATTACCTGAATGCCCTGTTCGGAATGAGAGCTCTTAAGTAGCATTGAAGACATGACAGATGAACAAAAAAGTCAGCAGACTTTGGGGATTCCTTCAGTGCTGAACTCATTTACTATGACAGCAGCGAACAATGCCGTCTTCCCGAGAACTTATTTGCGTTATGCACGCTATGCCATCCTCACATCTACTAAATTTGCTCTTATGGCCTCTGAAATGTGCGCACATGTGCCACCAGACATGGAGTCTGTGTGGAGCTCAATACCTTGCACAGATTACTAAGCCTTAACATTGCATGAAAGTACAGTGGTTAGGGTGTCCAACTCTAAAGTACACATTGTTACACATTGCTGTGAAGACATTAGTTAAATCCCAGTTGTGGGCAGTTTTGTTTTAAATAATCCAAGGGCCTATTTGGCTTTAATTGTTGCATCTTCCCGATGTTTGTATTATTTAATGCCTGATGTATTGCAACATCGTAGCTCTTACACTTATATAGTAATGAAACCATCGAGTGTCATGTACTATTCTATCAGCCCTATATGTAGGAGGTTATTCGATTGTCATTTATTGTTTGCTTACATAGGACAGAGATTTACTCACTGGTGGGCCAATATACCATGCTGTGCAAGCCAGTTAAGTGGTGCTTGGAGTGTCTGCAGTGCAGGCAGTGCATTGACAGTTGTGGGCAAACTTTTCTTTTGCCCCGTGGGGAGCTGGCTTGGTGGTAACATAACGACGAAGGCTCGACAGTGAGGCCATCGCCGTTGCCACCATTGTCAGCATAACAGAAAGCGCCATATAGGCCCGTGTAAGAAATGTATCCCCAATTTGGCAGCCCAAAATTTCGAGAAAAAAAAAAATTCCACTGTAGAAGCAATCGCTTTTGGTGCCCCGATGCCATGCGTGCGCATCAGCGAATTTTCGTGCACTGTGTACTAGATGGCGAGAGCTGCGTATTAACCATTTAATGCAATGGCACATCCAGGGATCCGGAGTGTGCACAAGTCAAGGCTACTTTGTCACCATTTTGAGCAAAAGGTTTGGTCCCATGCAAGGGCCGCACCTCGTCAAAATTGGGGAAAAAAATAAGTGCAGCCCTTGCACGAGTCCACATGATAGGCACGAACAAAGCAAACTCAGTTTCAAGCTTTTAACTGCTGTTGCTGTAAAATTTTCAGATTTGTCGTAATGAATTAGTGGTACAAGTTATCTGAGCGTTAGTAATCATTTGTCTTCCGTAATGCATGCAGTGTTGACTGCACCTGCTTTTTTCTTCTTTTTTCATTTGCCAGACATTTTTGTACAATGAGAGTGACGTAGCTGCATGTTTCATTCTTGTGTTGTCCTCCCCCCCCCCCCCCCCCCCCCATTTTTTTTCAATTTTCTCCTTCACTGGCTATACTTTTTGTATACATTTCTCTTCTAGAGTTGGCAGACGTTATGCCAATCCTGGGGGCAGTTACCAGCTAACTCTTCTTTCTTTTTGCCCTTGATGATTGTTTTCTCTATACAAACCTAATATGATGAAAAAACAAAATGCAGAGTAAGAAAAAACATATTTAGTGATAAATTGAAAAATTAAGAAATCAGTAAACCTAATATTAATAGCTCGATAATGTCTTTCTTTGGTTTGCAGGGTACAACTGTTGTGTCCTGATGTATGGCCAGACAGGCTCTGGAAAGACGTACACGATGGGCACTGATTACGATCATAGCCAAGTACCACCAGCCAACGAGGGCATCATCCCACGGGCTCTGCGAGACTTGTTTGCCTGTCTTACAAGACAGCAGGAAGGTTGCTGGACTGCAAAGGTTTCTTTTCTCGAAATCTACAATGAGAGCGTCTTTGACCTGCTGGCAACTCCAAAGGACAGAGAAGCCATCCCCATTCGTGAAGTGGGCAAAGTCATTGTGGTGGGCCAAGACCCCTTTTATTCTTTTGTTTTGTATGTTTGGTACATACTTTACTTTTCTAAGTACACTTGTGGTAAAACATCTGGATAACCATCACTGATTGGTAATGGTATGGTCATGCGTTTTCTCAGCTGTGCCTTTGCATTTCCCTTTGAAGGGAAGAAAATGGTATTTTTACTTTATAAATTTTTCCAACCATTGAGCTTCTGCAAGCAGTGGTGCAGTTACTGCTGGCATTACGCTTTTGATTTCATACAGCATTGCATTTCGTGTGAGCCTCTCTGGTTTCCCTGCAGTTTCTTTCCTCTGTTCTCTAGTTCTTTACTTTCCTCATGTCTTCTTCTACTGCATGTTTCTTTATGAAGTATGCAGGAGTAGCGTTTATCGAATGCACCACAGCTAGCTGATTTATTTAGAAAGGTATTTATTGTCTTTCTGTCTGCAGCGGTAATTTTTGTACTCTTGTACAAATGTGATGTACTCTTGCTCGGTGTCGCTGTTAAGAGTCTGTAGTACCAAGTCTGATTCTGACAGTAGGCAGCATAAACATGATCCCATTGCTATAACAAATCACAGAAACAATTAATTTTTCAGCTTTCTTCATTCACCCTTTCTGGCAAAGGTGTTACAGCATGTACGAAAGTCGTTGGGCCATAAATTAATGCAGAAGACGCAATAAACAAATATAATTGTGCTCTTTGTAAACAGTTCCTGGTATGGCAGGGTACAATTGTTTGTGGTCTTAATCTTCTCATTAATGCTACATTCGGTGTCCCCTACATATGACTTGTTCAGGTAAACATGCAGTCAATTGTGCAAGTGACAATTTTGTTTCTTAAGTTAGGAAATTTTAAAACAGCAGCAGGATACTCTAATTATGCCATGCACTCTACATTATTCCTCTGAATTGTTATCTGCTTTACATGTCGTAGAGGAAGATCTTGCCACTGGCGGTGTTGGTTGCCAAATCACTGATGACACTCTATGGTATCTGTATGCCATCTTACACATATTGCTGTGAGCCTTTCTTAGGCACCTGTAGAAAGACAGTGCAAATTTTGCAGATTGAAATGGAAGTACCTAAATGTAACCACTCACAACTGAAAATAACTACTGTATAGTAGTGGGAAGATGTGCATCATGTGGGGGTCATTTCTGTGACTTGAACTGGGAATCTATCCATTAGTGTAATTAGTAATGTGTTGTAATCTTGGTGGCATGATGCTAATGTTGAACATGGTAGTAGTGCTTGTATGTGTCACGTGGCTTGTGCCGTGGGAGTACGGGCACGTAGGGACCGAGTGGCAGCGGCGCTTCTTGGCTCAACAAAAAAATACGCACTCCCTTTAGTGGGCACAAATATATTATATACACACGAAGTCACAGGTAGCGCCACATACTTGTGGCTGCACGGGCTAAACTGTGGTGACCTCTACATCTCTCCCCCTCGAGCACCAGACGGAAGATGGAGGAATCTAAACACTTCTCAGGTGCCGCTTTACAAGTTTAAACAGTCCGGCGGAGTGACAACCTGTCCATTACACATTCATGCCCCACCATCACTGTGGTCCCTGACTGGAAGGGACTGTCCGAGGGAGACTTGGTTCCGTCGGGTTGGCAGTTCCTGAAGCAGAACTGACGGCGGTGGCTGTTGCTCGTCTGGGGGCGGTGGTTGCCCTCATGGAGCAGGTGGTGCAAAAGGCACGAGGAGACGCCGATTGTGCTGTAGGACACCACCTCACTCCGTTTCCACCACATAGCTTCTTGGTCTCTGTGCCGGGCTCAGGACCGTGACCTTAGCTTGTTCGAGTAACACTCATACATGCTGACCTGTTCAGAGTGGTGGCAGGTCTCGAGCTCCGTGATGTCTGTTGTAGTTGTCGGTCAGCTTCTGCTTGTAGACCGCATCCTTGCCAATGACGTCTTTCCTTGATGGCCATTTGGGACGTAGCTGGGAGTCTTGCTTGGGAACGCTGGTTCTTAGTTGTCGTCCCGTCAACTGCTAGACCGGCCTGAAGCTGCTGACTCCTGGGGTAGCCTGGTAGCTGAGCAGGGCCACATGAGGATCCTTTGTCTTGTGAAACAGGTCCGTGATTGTCCAAACCATTCTCTCTGCCTTTCCGTTCCATTGAGCGTAGTGCGGACTGCTGGTCGCATGGTCAAAGTCGTATGATGCTGCAAGCGCTGCAAACTCCTGCGATGAGAATGGTGAGCCATTGCCTGGCCTGACCAATGATGCTCTTCAGAGCATCATTGACTGCCTGAACCATTGCGCTCCTCAAGGTCACCTCCTTTGGGAGCCTTGAATAATAATCTACCACCAGGATGAATGTCTGGCCATTGAGATGAAACAGGTCCATGCCGAGAAATTCCCAAGGACGTCCAGTTAGGACCGTGGAGACCAGGGTATCTGCAAAGTTGACAAGGGTGGAGGCACACTGCTTGCAGTTGGTGACTAGAGAGGTGATGCCTGCCAATATGCTCAACCACCAAATTGACTCCCAAGCCAGAGCTTGGTCTTGTTGATGCCCTGATGTCCTTCGTGCAACAGTATCAAGACCGCCAGCGAAAGGGATGAGTATCCGGGCTCCTGCCACCGAGGTGTACTTGGAGAGGTGCAGCGGCAGCTTGGACTTCTTTGGCCAACCATGCTGGCAGAAGGAGCTGAAGGCCTTGTACTTGCCATCAGACTCTTGTGCCTGTCGCACATCTTTTGGGCTAAGCGACAAGACATCCGACGTGCAGCCGACCACCTGTGCTGCAAAGAGTTCCACTGTGTTTAGGGGACTGGATGCCTTCTGTGTGATGCGTGACAAGGTATCTGCAATGGTAGCAGCTTTCCCAATATGTGCAGCATCTGGAATTGGTATCACATAGTCTTCAACCGGAGTTTCTGTACATGAGGTGGCAACATGTCCAACTTCATCTTGCCAAAGAGTGAAAAACGAGCGGCAGGTGGTCTGTCTCGATGTCAGAGGTGATGCCACGGAAGAACTCGTCGAACCGTTGGATAGCCCATGTCATCGCCAAAGTTTCTTTTTCTGTTTGGCTGTAATGTTCTTCGGTCTTGGTCATTGACCTCAAAGCGAAAGTGACTGGGCGGTGCTCTCCAGAGAGTTGCATCTGTAGCAAGGCCACGCCGAGTCCGAATCACCTCGCGTCTGCAGAAACCTTAGTAATGTACAACCAGTGGTACTTGGCTGTGCACTGGTCTGACGTCAAGAGTTCCTTGATTTTCTCGAATGCTGCACTTTGTTCATGCTGCCACACCCAACTAGCAGACCTGTTCAGTAGGGCCCTGATGGGCGCTGTGATGTCCAAGATGTGTGGCAAGAATCTGCAGAGATCATTCTCCATTCCTGACACCAGAGATGTCTGTTGGAGCTTCTATGGCCTTGACTGTCTCGACCTTGCCTGGATCTGGCCTGATGCCCTGCGCTGAGACGACGACTCCGAGGAAGGAGACTTCAGATACCCCAAAACGACACTTGTCCCGGTTCAACGTGATGCCTGCTTTTGCAATGCGAGACAGCACTTGACTCAGTCTGGCATTGTTTCTGGCGGGTGCGTCCAAAGACGAACATGTCGTCCATCATATTGGCGACTCCTTCTTGGCTCTCCAGGATTCTGGCCATCTGTTTTTGGAAGTACTCCGGCGTGGAGGGGATGCCAAAGGGGAGCCGGCAAAAGCAGTATCGGCCAAACGGGGTGATGAACGTTGTAAGCTCTTTGGAGTTCACAGAGAGCTTCACCTGGTGGAAACTCGTGGTCACGTCCAGCTTTGAAAAAGTTGTTGTGTAGCTGAGGAGGCTGAAGACTTGTTCAACAGTTTGTAGAATGTGGCATTCCTAGAGGACAACCTTGTTTAGCTGGGTCAAGTCCGCGCACAGATGGTAGAAACCATAATCTTTCCGGACGGTGGCGAGACTGGAGCACCACGGTTAGGGTGGCTAGAATTGGGAGATGTGAAAAGCGGCCATGGAAACTTGTTCCCAAAGCGCGCCAGTGCTGCATGGGGTGCTTTACACAAGGTTGCCGCCAGAGTGGAGCAGACTGCGTACAGTGTAGCGCTGCTCATGCCTGAGGAATCTTGCTTGTGCTACTTTGCGTGCAAGTTTCGAGCATTAAGAATTTTTTTTCTTCTTGATTGTGTGCACTAACATATGGCATACTCCAATCACGCAGCTTATCCTTCTTTTCCGATGTCTGTGAAAGCATTCGCGTCGAGAGGGAATCGGAATGAGACGTGGTTCTCACCAGCGAGAAACTGGATATGATGACGTGGTTTGACATGGCAAAAGAACACCTGATTTAGGAGAGAAAGTACATCAGAGCTCCACATTCATTCAGCTTGTGTTAGATCCTGTTGTTCAGATCTTCCTTTCGAGTGCAGAATTGTCAGAACACGGAGCTTTCTTTACATTCCACCACAATTCCAATGTAACACATTTAGCCAAGACTCGAATGCACTGCCTGTTCCTTTTTTTTTTTTTTTCCTGCAGAGAGGCTTTTGCCGGCAGATCTGGGGGCACATTGTTTTTATTGATGAGGCAAGCTGCCTTGCATCGTTCACAACTGATGCACAGAATCCAACTGATGCACAGAATCCAACTGATGCACAGAATCCCACTGTGTAATAGACTAGGCTGAATTCTCTTGGAGTTGCCTGTCAGCTCTCGATATTGCACGAGCCCACTCTTGAAACACATCTTTCACTCTTAAACAGTTGCACTATTTGGAGTGTATATTTGTCCCACAGAAATAATAATCTGCCTTGCTTGGGTTTCCTTTCTTGAAGATGCTATGCTCGCTACTTTCGTGTCGAGAACGCTGTGTCACGCTGATAATGCGCATGCCGTTTGCGACTTGGAAAATATTACCAGGCTCACAGCATTAAAGAAAGGAAATGTGAGCAAGACGGATGATGATTATCACTCTTAAAAAGTTTGCACCCTTTGGGGCCTACCTTCTCCCACAACGATAATCATTATCTGCCTTGCTTGCATTTCCTTTCTTGAAAACTCTGCGCTCGCTACTTTCCTGTCGAGAATGCTGTGTCACGCTGATAACGCACAAGCTGTTCGAGATTGGGAAATACCCGGCTCGCAGCGTTAAAGAAAGGAAATGAGGACAAGACAGAGGAAGATTATTTATTGTTGTGGGACAAGATATGCCCCAAAAGGTGCAAACTTCTTCAAGAGTGTTGCACACTGGTAATCGGAACAATATTTTTTTGGTGGCTGACCTGCACCCAGAGTTGCAGCTAGGAATAAAGCACCAGCTTTTGTTTCATAGAGCATCTTTACCACAAAAACGCATCAGCTGCGTAAAATAAAAACCGCGCAAATGATAAAGAAAAACAATGCAGCAGCACCCCCATGATGATGCCGATCCTACGAGAGAGAGAGAGAGTGAGAAACAACTTCATGTAGTCGCCTGCAGAACAACACCATGACTAAATGGCGCCATGACGCGGGCCCTGACGTGATCCTACGAGGAACTTGCAACAGCGGTGGCGGCACGGCCCAGTGCCCCCTGCAGCAGAACTCCTAGCGGCAGCGGCATGCCGAGGGACCCTTTCTGGCAAGCAAAACGCGCTGCGCTTTTCACACCTCCCCATTTTAGCTGCCCTACCACAGTGTTGGCCTGTCGACCTTGCGGATCACACTTCTACTCTCGCTTCACACTTCCACTTAAGATTCCTTGAACGACATACTTCAGCAAAGTGGCCTTTCTTTTTGCAGAAGTTGCAGGCGGAGTGTCATGCCGGGCAGCTCGAACATGGATGAGGCATGCGGCTGCAGAATTCGCATGTGGATGGCTTGCATAAGCACTTTGCTTTCGGGTGTGGCGAATGAGGCTTTGCGCTGTCGAGGTGGAGCTCGCAGGAGTGCTTGGTGCGGTTTTGGGAGAACAATTTATTCTTGTTGGCGTCTTCGGATAGACAGGAGGCCTGTGTTCATGCCTCCTTGAGTGTCACCTTGCGTTTCAGCACAGCTGGTCCAAGAGACAGGAGTCGCAGAGGCCCACGATGAACCGGTCGTGTACAAGCCTTTGCTCCACATCAACTCAGGAATAGTTGTAGTGCTGCGCCATCCTGCACAGTTCCACGTAGTATGTGTCAATGCTTTTGTCGGGCAGGTGAACACGCCCATGGAGCTGTGACGAGTCATAAAGCTTGTTTGCCGGGTAAACGAAGTGGTCAGTGAAACAGACAGCAGTCACTTGGTATGAGGCAAGCGAAGGGGCATCGAGCGAGGAGGTCTCAAGAAGTGGTCGGGCATCAGGGCCCATGCTGCTCAACAGCGAGTGTAACTGCATGTCTTCTGATGCTTGTCAGTCCTGAAACCGGCGTGTAGTCCTCATAGCGGCTGAGCCATGTCGGCCAAGTTCCTGGGTTCGCAAAGTCGAATGGTGCTGGTGGATGCAAGTTGAATCCAAACATTTTCGGCATTGCGCTAGTCTCAAGGGACATCGTGGTGTTGCTCTCTTGTGGTGTCGTTCTGTCGGTTGGCCTTGGGTTGGGGGCGTTACTGTTCACTACTGACACCATGTCTCGTGGCTTGTGCTTTGGAAGCATGGGCACGCAGGGACCGAGCGACACAGAGGTGCTTCTCAGCTCAACAAAAAGAGCACACCCCGTTTAATGGCACAAATATATATATACACGTACATACACACTCACGAAGTAGCAGGTGGTGCATGTGCTGGTGGCAGCCTAACTCATGGGCTAAATTGTGGTGACCTCTGCAGTATGTAGTTGTATATTAGCAGAGACAGAATGGAAAAGTTGTGATATTGTAATGGTTAGTTTTGTGTCAGAAAGTTCATTTTATTACCAGTCTCACAGAGCAAAACGATTTTTGAGGTGCTGCACTTTCCAAATTTGTTCAAAGCCACTGTTCTGGCTTTGGCATTGTGCTGCTATACCTGAGGTCACCGGATCAAGTCCTGTCGTGGCAGCCACGTTTTAACAGAGGTGAAATGCAAAAATGCCTGTGTATCGATCATTGGGTACATCTTAAAGAGCCGCAAGTCGTCAGAATTAATCTGGACTCCTCCACATCGGTGTTCTGCACAATCATATTGTGGTTATGTCACATAAAACCCCAGAACTTACTTAATTGATTTTGTTCTTGGGTTGATGCAAGTAGCCCCCTTTGTTTTTAATAATCATGGTCATGGCTTCGGGCAGACTGTGTTAAAAGGATATGCAGAAAGATGACAGCAGTACTGAAATGCTGTGAACCAGTACTGCTGCAGGCCTGAATTAAAAGAAGGTCATGACATGATTGGCATGACAAATTGAACATGTGCACAGTCTTCTTGTATGTTATTTTTTATCTGTACTTACTTTTCAGTTTAAATTTATAAAGTCAACTCTCATTAATTTGACTTCTGTTAATTAGACTTTAGCTTAATTAGAATGTGCTGATAAGTCCTAGAAGAAAACCATATCCGGTTGCTACGGAAGAAAAACTAATGAATTTACTTGATTCTAAGCACCCACTTTTTTTCACGATCGCCATGCCCAAAGTGAGGTGGGGGGGTGAAGGGGGGGGGGAGGGAGTGCTTAGAGTTGAAAAATCTAAAATGACCCCCTCCCCCCTTTTCTTGATGCCCGCGAAACTTGCAGAGTGCTACCGATACCAAGTCCACGTGACAACACACTGATCAAGTTATCGTGGTCACTTCCGGCCAGTTTTGGGGAGTGGCTTCGTTTTTGCCGTTCGGTGCTGCCATCTGTCGCGTAGCGTTGGAACGCAGCAATGCAAGACACGGCTGCCTGGATCGGTGTGCGGTGGTGGGGAACCACCACTTCCGCGCGCACTGATCCAGGCGGCCATGCGCAAGAAGCCGGAAATACACCACTGATGCCGTGCCGCCTCAGGATTTCGACAGCTCTGGCTCGACCATAGGATGAGCAAGCGCGCTTGGCAGCCTTAGCTATGTGCTCTTTCTCGCAAAAAAGGGGGTGCTTAGATTTGCATGCAAACTTTTTTCCAAATTTTTTTTTGGAAATAGCACGGTGTGCTTAGCATCGCGAAAATACGGTAGTGTAGTTTGAACATGAGAGCTTGCCACTTGGGTTATTTCAACCCACATCAGTGCCCCTTCACTGGTGCAAAGCCTTTGCTAAAAGCTTGAAAACAAAATAAATTCAGTAGACAATGCTACTGCTTCTCTAGCATGCTTTCTTATGGAAACATTTAGTTAACAACGCTACTTGCACCCCTGAATTCACTCGGTCTTGCTTGTTTTGTGTTATGTCATGACCCCATGTTGAGCCATCTGCTTTGTCTATCTTTAAGATTACGTTTAAATATGTTGGCGCTCTTCGCAGCGTTCTGGTTTAGTCACACTTAGAGCAAGGAGAGAAGTAATAATAAATAATAAAAACATATTGCAGACTATTTCGAGCTATAAAACATTTGAATTCGTTCGTTTTGCTGCCGTTTGTTAATTCAGCCAAATTTTGGCTGTCCCTCAAAGGTTGAATCAATGGGAGTCGACTGTACTGCAATGTACAAAATGCAAAGTAATTCAAAGATAGAAAACATGGCTTCTTCTTGCATTACTTACACAGTCAGCGTTCAATTTTTCAGACTCCCTAGGGAATGTGAAAGGGTCCCGAAAATCGGCCAGTCTGAAAAAAACTGATGTGCACCTCGAGGTTCAAATCGCTGCAGCCACGTACGAATTAGCTTCAAAAGCCTGCCAGTACAATTATTAGGTGTCTTGGTGCTCGTACTGTCACAAGAGATGGTGGGTGCACGCATGTGTAATTAAGGAACACATTTTACATCCCATGACAGTGGCCCTTCTGCACTCTTAGCATGCTTCACCGCAATACATTGCATATGTTTGACAATGTAGCACCGCTGTATTATACAACGCTTGAAACCCTTACCGCTTTTTCCTTTCGACGCCATCAGTTAGGATGACAAAGATGGAGTCAGCGCCATTGCTCACAGCGGCCCTAAACACGGTCCTAAACAGCAGGAAGTGATATCGAACATTAAAGCAACTAGGCCTCATGACAGCACAAAACTACTACTACAACTACCACTGTATGAGTGGGCGAGAGGGGTGGTTCGAAGCTGCAAGATAATTAACATGGAAGCAGTGCTGACTTCAAAAAAATGCCATTCTGGACCTGTGGTCATGGCAAAAGGTAAGAAAAATCGGAAGGCAAAGAGTTTCAGCGTCTGAAATTTCAGACGTTCTTACATATAGACCTTATTGGGTGGCTTATTGGCTCTATATGGCAGCACCATGAAGGCATCTGAATTATCAGGTATGTCCGAAAAATTGGTCGTTGACTTTAAATGTACTTATTTGCAGCTAAAGATTTTATGCACAGCACACAAGGACAAATAATCATAATACATGTGAGTTGACAATAGTTCACATTGACAGACAAAAGAATTATAATTATTTGTGATCTGACGAGATATTTTTTTATCTTAATAAGAAAGTTCCAGAAAGTGCTAAAGTTGACATGGAGTGTACTATTTTCTTGAGAAGTGATTTCCTTGAAGGATTGAAAAGAAGTTAAGAACTGGAGTGATAGTGTAAGTGGCTATATTGGCCAGTCCAGTGATGGAAATGGAGTGGGGCAGGCCATGTAATGCATAGAACTGATAACTGTTGGTCTGTTAGTCACAGAATCGTTATCAAGGGAGGCGAAACATAGAAGGGAACAGCAGATCTGGTGTAATGAGATTAGGAAATTTGCAGTCTTAGGTTGGCATCAGCTGACTCAAGATGGAGGTGATTGGGTTGGGAGAAGCTTTTGTCCTGCAGTGGACATAAAGCGATGTTCTTTTGTAATGAGTGCAGCTGAAAGGCCTGGTGCACCAGGTTGTGGAGAGCCCTGAGGAGGCCCTGCGATGCTTGGCACAAGGCTGCCGCAACAGAAGCACAGGTGCCACTCTGCTCAACAGCTGCTCGAGCCGCTCGCATGCCATCTTCAGCATCCACCTGCAGGGACAAGTTGAGGGGTGAGTCAGTAGCAGCAGCCTTTGTTTCTTGAGCTACCTGGTTGAACACTGAAACATCAATGCAATGCGTTTAAGTTGAGGAAGAAGCCATCGGCTAGTCAAGCAATGCAAGCTAAACACAAGTAGTGTATTAAAAGACGGTGTATCTATATCCACACTACTCTACACAGATGTAAATCTAGAAATGTAGTATGAGAACTAGAACTCCCACAGTTATTATATGGCATTATCAAAGAAAAAAAAGCTGAAAAGTGTGAGCATAATGTTCACAAAGTGTAAAAACTGAAAGAAAGGTGGTTCATTGCACGTAAATCGAAGTGTTGCTTTAGGAAAAAGAATTACGTTTTCTTACCCCACTCCAGAAAAACGATGAAAGAAAGAGAGTAAGGAAAGCAATGAAGTGAATGTTTGCAACAAGCAGCAGGGTATGAACCAGCAACGAAAAGTATATTTTGAAGGATGTGTCAAAGGCGTATCCACTTTATTTCCTCTGTTCCAATGGCTCTCACAGTTCCTAATGCACAAGCAATAAAAACAGACTGAGGTAACATTGCAGCAACGCTAGGCCTAGCTGCTCCGACATTCGCTACCAAGCTTCTCGATGTCCCGTGCCATGTTCTTCATTGAAAAAATTCGCCACTACCAGCAATGGCGTTGATTCCGCCTTTGTAATCCTTGCCAGTGCCTACGAAGCTGGGAAAACGCGGTGCGTTGCATAATGCCGCTTTCCGAAAGTCAGCTTCGCCTCAATAGGCGGCAAAGCATACCAAGTGTGGGAAGGGGCAATTGTCATGGGACCTACCAGTAGTCTGTATTTCTTAAAGGCCAACTGCAATGAGATTTCACTTGGGCTGAATTTAATGTATACCGTATTTACTTGAATCTAGGCCGACCCCAATTCTAAGCTGACCCCCTAAAGTCCGAAGCCAACAAAAAAAATATATTGTAAGGAAGATAAGGAACGTGCGCGCAGTCAGCAGCATCGGCAGCATCAAGCGCGCAGCAGAGGCTCGAGCTCGGGGACTGTGCTTGGTGCATCGTAGAACCGGCGGTCGCTACGAACCCCAATAAACCTCCTTTATAATATATATTACCTCAAATGTAGGCCGAACAAAAAAAGCGGGGAGAGCGTTCACAAAATGCAAACAGCATTTATTGAATCTGAACGTGCAGAGCTCATTCAACATCGTCGTCGCTGCTAAACTTGTTGCTGTGTTCCTTGTCACTGTCACCTTCAAACAGTGCACTATCTTCGGTAACGTCAAGCGCACTAGATATGCTGCACTTTTTAAAGGCGCGCACGATCAAAGTACCTGGGATGTCGTCCCACGCTGCAGCTACCCAGCCCGCCAGCTGTGATAGCGATGCACGTTTGATGCGGCTCGTTGCCGTTAGCATGTGGTCTTCATCAGTCAACCAGTCCGTGTAATATTTCCGCAGACGATTTTTGAAAAGTTTGTTGATGCAGACATCAAGTGGCTGCAACTGGCCCGTCATGCTGCTCGGTATGACAGCGAGGTCTGTGTTCGCTTGGGCGAGCGCAGCCTTCACGTTGTCAGTTAAGTGCTTACGGTAAGAGTCGACGACACGGAGTGAGTTCTTTGTCAAAAGGGCTCCTGGACGCCCTCGCCACACAATCTTAACCCACTCTTCCACCATCGCACCCGTCGTCCACCCGTTCTCATTTGCCCACACAATGGCATTTCTTGGGAAAGTTTCTCTAGCAGGCAGTGTGTTCCTCTTAAATATCATATAAGGAGGGAGTTTATGTCCATCAGCTGTGCAGCACAGCATCACAGTTGCTCGCTGCTTCTCGTAGCCTGGAGAGCCCACCTTTACCACTTGGCACCCTTTTCATTCACGGTGTACGCCTCTGGAATATCAAAATACACAGACGTCTGGTCGGCGTTGCCGATTTGCCCAAGGTTGCAGCCTGCCGCTTCTCTCTTTCGCAGCACGTAAAGCTGAAAAGCTATCAGCTTTTCTTCGAAATCGCTTGGCAGCTCCTGGGTGATTGAAGTGCGACATCGGAGGCTGAAGCCGAAGCGCTTCATGAATTTCTGAATCCCAGCCCCGGCTGGCTTTTGAAATCCTTTGGCGTTAGGCCTCGCTCCCTCGAAAGTTCCCTAGCTTTCACTTGGAGCACTTCTGTTGTCACTGGAAGGGCAACTGCTCTCTGCGTCCGAACAAAGTCGGCCAAAACTGTCTCCACTTCGTGGTGACTGCTTTTCTTTGGTCCACTAAATGCCATCCTCGATGCGGCGCACGCAAAAAGGTGCTGTTGTTGTTCCCTCCAACGATGGACGTTGTTCTCGTCGACGCCGAAGTCCCGCCCAGCTTGAAGGTTCAACGATGCCTGCAATGACGATGTTCGGCAATGCTCACTCATCATTTACGAGTTGACAAGTGTCTCTCTTGGCGTGCATTCTCCCTGTTGCGCTCACAATTTGAGCTGTTGCAAGAATGCTGATGCGTTGCATGGCCGTCGGATGTTCAAACACATACTCGAACACGAGCCCTGGCTCAGCAGTAAAGGAAGGCCGAACACATCTTTCCTGTCCCAGCTTTCAGAGCGCAAGCATGCACAGTGGCACAGTAGGCAAGTGCGACATGGACCAGCCAACACGCACAAGGTTCGTAAACTGCAGTTGATGAAGCTGCACAAGCTCCATTTCAACAGCATAGTCACTTACCTATCAAGATCTGCTTAGCGAACGCTTTCTTGGGGTGACTATAAGTACTGTAAGCCACAGCGGCGCTGAAACCAAAGGCAAGCTGTATTCAGGGGCAATATTCTTGAGCGCTCATTTCCGGTAGTACATTATCTTCAAGACATTTCACATGTCTCTACATGAGACGCGTTGAAGTAGGCAAACAAAACCCTTTCTGACAGTGCCAGAAACAAGCAGGAAGCATATGCTGCTCTCGTCACGAAGAACGCGACGGAGCAGTCATGGTGTAGCTGTGGCGGCATGCCAGGCAGGAATGTAATGCCGCCAGAGCGAAATGGACAAGGCTTTATTACGGCTGCAGTCCTGCCTCTCTGGCTGTGAGTTTTGCACACATAGCACTGACCCCTCTAGCCCGGCCATGCTGAGCTTCAACTACTTATCGTTTTCTACAGATGGCGGTAGTTGTTTGATTGGTCGAAGAGTCCAACATTTACAGCGTGCCAGGCAGTGGTCGGTGAAGTCAGATTCATCATGCCACAGGTACTAAGATAGCTAAAATTTTACCCTGTGCTGCTGATGTGATCTACAGCCGTGTGGCGATCAGTTGTTGCCACAGCGCAAGCGCACAAGTGCATGGAGACCGAGCGCTTCTTTGTTTGTCAAAGATGCACACGCAACACGCTCGCTTCAGTGAACCCGAACTGTATATAGGCCAGCATGCTGCTGTTCAGCCAAGCTAGCGCACAATGCACCCGATTCCAGTGGCTCAGGCATGCGATAGGACATGTTCTATTCCTGCGCCAGCCACACTAGGCTCCAGAGCGTCTAATTTCCACTAATGCAGTGTAACTTCACCATGCATGGATCGCATCCGCATTAAGCCGGACTAGTATATCCGTGCCTTTAGCTTGGCCACCCCAGTGTGCTCTCCTTCGAGCCGAGGCAGAACGCATCAAGGCTCTGCTGTTGAACGTAGACAACTAGATCAAGAATAGCAGCTGGACTCTGAGAATACTTCACATTGAAGGAACATCGCAAGCATGTAACAGCATTGGCACAGCGTATGAAGCAGCTAACAAGTCTACTAACTCTGTGGCTAGCAGACATGCAGGACATGTTCGCTGATACACGGAAACGGTATACAGGCAAGGGAAGCAGACGACCCAGATGCTGGTTCTTTACAGTCTGCATAGTAGTACTTCATTTCTGGCAACTGGTAATGGCGGCATTTTCTTATCCAGTCAGTTTCATGCATGGAAGGAGTGGTCTACCGTATTCCTTTAGACTGCAGGGAGGAATATATTGGACGGACGGGAAGATGCCTCAATGATCACTTACGGGAACATTAGAACAATTTTAGCAATCTGGTAAAGATTGGTCATCTAGCATTATGATCGGCCTGTGGCAGTAGTGACCTTCGAACCTCTCCCAGCCCACTGCGACGAATCGCTTCATGAAGACAACAATGCGCCTTCTTCAGACAGCCCTACGGCACCAAGAAGGCTAGCCACATTTGGCAGATAGAGTATTGTTAGTTTGTTCCCTGTCGCCTTCATGGTGTAATTGGAGCAAGAGAATTCCTGGAAAAGGGTGTTTTACGGCGCTTTCTCATGGCTCCCAGTATTCGTCACAGTCGTTTGATAGACACGCCAGCATGAGTCAAGCGTGACAACCCCCGTCTTCGAGGTCCCTCTCCGCTCGGTGTGTTCAGTGAAACAAAAGTACAGAAGAGTGAACCCTTGCCCTCAAAGGCAACCTGCTTTTGAGGGTGGGTCGACTTTGATGTCTGGTGTCGATGACTTTGAACGCTCAGACTGTACGAAGGTTGGACGGCAGGGAGGACAAAGGGGATTTAAGCAGCCGTTTTCAGCTCATCGTTGTGCTTTGTTTTTCACTCATGCTAGACTGATGAAATGTAACATTCTCCACCCTTCATGTAGATATTGTAAATAAACCCTGTACGCCTCGTTCTCGATGAGAACAAGTTCCTCCCTTCAACAACGTCCTTAGCGTGGATGAGTTGGACGACGGCATGGGCCAGCTACCTCTTATTACACGACCAACTCCAACTCTTACACCACACACTTCTTGCATTGTAGCTATAAATGCTTGTTTGACAAAACAAGTGGTATCCAGAAACCTGGATCAAGTGACTCTAGAGATTATCGAGGCGTTCGAAATTATTAGAAGCAATGACTCTAAGTTGCCCATCTCTTTCGTTGTCAAAAAAAGAAAGATTATTCCTATTGTGATAGCGGCCTGTCATGGATGATTATGCCGAAAAGTAATCTGTGCTGTGACAGTTGCTTTTTCTTCCTGCTGAACCGTGGTATATATGTGTTAACCATGTCCAATAAGAACTCAGTTGTTAGTAGCGCTGTGCCTCCGTCCCCTATTGTTGTCCTATGTGCTCACTTGCGCTTAACCTCAAGATATGCGGTACCAACTAGCTCATCACTCTGTTCTTTTACCCTACTTAGGCCACCATTGCACATGATGAGGCCGCTTGAGTTCGAATACATTGAGAATGTTGCCCCCCAAAGCACAAGAAGCTTTTGTTGGAGGGAGCCTTGGCGAGGAGCCTGTGGTAAATTGCACCACGAAACATGGAGAGGATGTCCAGACCAAATTGATGGCACTGGGACCTTGTCTTTGACACCACACCACCTCCAGGAGATAGCTTGTGCTTTGCTGAAGTCCACAGAAACACTCCTGATTTGTTTATCTGCATTTTCCTTTTCTTTGATCTGCCTATTTGTTGCGGTTGTGGCACATGTTGTTTGCTTCAACTTCTTTCCTTTCAGCATCAATTTGAGCCCTGTACAGGTTCCTATGAAAAGCTACCATATAATGGCACAGTACTTTTGAATGACCTTGTAAGGCTCACTTAATGGATGGGAAAAAGTTTCAAGGGGTTACTAACAGTGTGCTCATAACAATGTTAGCTCAGGCTTAATTATGTATTCTCTGAAGTAAACAGTGTTAGAAAGTAAGAAAAAGTGAAATGATTTTAATAGGTCAACTGTCCGATAGGTGACTGATTAAATTTCCCACATCAGGTGTTGCTTGCCATGTGTCGAATCCCAGGGTTGCAGTAGATTCTCAGTTCAGAGTGAGCATGCTTGTCTCATGCCTGCTTCATATCACCTGTTGGTCCTGAGGTGGGGCTCAGCTGAATTATATGAAACTGTGCTCACTGTTTTCAAAAAGTGTGTTGTCAGAGGCTTTATAAGAAAATGGCTGTACTAGTTCTACTAGTCTTTAGGTCAAACCAAATTGGGACGTTGAAAGCGAGAAATATTCAGAAGTTTAAATCTGGCTCCCCAATATGTGTTGCACTTATAACCAACGGGCTACACTTTAAAGATTAATAGCATGTTTTCTAAATTCTTGTGTGGCAAAGATCTTTTAAATCAGGATTGTACAGTTAAAAACCTTGATTTAATGAAATTCTTGCATTTTTCTCTAGCTCACATCACAGTGCTCTTTTGGTTATAACTACACAAATTGAGCCAGCTGTGAAAATATATTGCCCGAATTTCCATTCAAGATTAATTTACAGATGCTTACTCAAGGAATGTTAGCCAACAGCATTTTTATGGGGACACGCAATATTTGTACTGCTAAAATTATGGAACCTTGAATTGGTGAAGTTTGTTGTAACAAAGTTTTTATCGATGAGTTTTTACCTATCCTACCTAAGCGGCTATGGTCTTGTGCTGCTAAGCATGAGGTCCTGGGACCAAATCCCGGTCGCCGCGGCCGCATTTTGATGGAGGCAAAATGCAAGAACGCCCGTATCCCATGCATTGGTGGCATGCTAAAGATGCCTTGGTGGTCAAAATTAATCCAGTGTCCCCCACTACGGCATGCCTGATAATCAAATTGTGGTTTTGGCACGTAAAACCCCAGAATTCAATTCAATTCCATCTATGAGCTTGACTGCAACGTAGTGTCTCTACAGCACTCTCTTGAGCCTGATGCTGCTGCTGACAATACAACTGATGCATTGCACTACACCTAGCTGTGAGACTTGTCTTTCACTTAAAATTTCGCTGATCTCAGGAGGGTAAGGCTTGTCCGCATTGTTCTTCTCTTGTGCAGGACAATGTACACATCAAAGCTGCAGCTTGTTGATTTGGCTGGCTCTGAGGCTGTGAAGAGGACGCACAGCATTGGAGACCGGAGGAAAGAAGGTGCGAGCTGGAGAGCAGAACTTAAGCATGCAGCTTTCTCTTCTTTGCTGGGGGAAGTCCACATATGACAGTCTCGTTTAGAAGCTTCAAGGCCACCACTCGAGTCTTGTGCTGGAATTTCTTTAGCAATCCTGGGGCTCCAGAGGGCAGTGACAATTGTTCCTTTAAACCTACTAAGCAACAAGTTTTACTGGAGCCCTGGCATGCAGCCTCATAGCAGCTGCAGTCTCGATCACACTGGCTGTGAAATTTTACACAAAACTGTATGTGACCCAGTGTGCCATGTATAAAGTACATAATTAGCAGATGTACCAGTTTGGGCGGGACTCATCTCATGGTGCTGGAAGCAATTTGTTCTGTTCTCTCACATCTCTGGTCAGCATGCCAAGATGGAGGGCAACCAGTATGACAGGCTTCTGATGCAGCAACTATGTCATGTCGGCTACTTAGTGATTGCAAGGAAAGGTTGAGTTTTATTTGAGTAATGCTTGACTGGTAGTTGTAATTGCGGGAAATTATTTGACCAGCTCGGTTTTGAATGGCTTCTAACATGCGATGAAATATTCATGGTACAGAGAACATACAGGGGACTCGAAGTCAAGCTGGGGGCGTACAAATGACAGGAATGCTAATTTACGGATGTTAGACGGGCAGTTACGCAAGTTGCGACAAATATACCCAAGAGATTTGGCAGCGTTTGCGTATATGGTTGTGATGTGGAAGGCCCAGGAAAGGCTCAGTGCAAGATTAACGCCTAGATATTTATATACTGATGCCTGAGATACTAGATTTGTATCTATATAATAGGAAAAGCTATGATAGGAAGTTTTTCGTGTGAATGTGATTACTTTGCATTTAGGTAAGTTAAGTTTCATTTGCCACTCTTCACACCATTTGGTAACAAGATGAAGATCCTCTTGAAGAATGAGATGATCATCAAGCCTGCGAATTGGTCAATATAATATACAATCATCTGCAAAAATATGCATGCAGGATGAGATGTTATTGGGCAGATCAATGTAAATAAGAAAAAGCAAGGGTCCTAGTACGCTGCCCTGCAGTACACCGGAACTGACATATGCAAGGGGTAATGTAAAATCATGAACGACTGTAAATTGACGACGATTTGTCAGAAAGTTACGAATCCAGGAGAGCATTAAGTAGCCTAATTTGAGAACGGATCATTTGGAAATTAAGCAGCAGTGAGCTACAGGGTCGAAGGCCTTGGAGAAGTCGAGAAAAATGCAGTCTGTTTGAAGGCTATGCTCCATGTTAAAATGCAAGTCCTTAGTGAATTCTAGTAACTGTGTCTCGCATGCCAAGCCTTTCCTAAACCCATGTTTACTAATAAAGAAAAAAATTATTTGATTCCAGATGATGATATATGTGAGATGCAATGATATGTTGAAGCATCTTGCAGCATATACTTGTCAATGATAATGGAAGATAGTTTTCTCGGGAATTCTCGCTGCCACTTTTGTGTACTGGTATCACTTTTCCAATTTTCCAGTCTGAGGGAAGCTGGCCTGATGATAACGATTGGCGGAAAATAAAACATAAAATTTTGCTAGATAGTGTGACTGTATTCTTTAAAATTTTGGAAATATTCCTGGTGCAAGCCATTCGGAAAAAAAAACAATGAGACAAGTGGACCCATTACAGTACACGACAACATACTCGGACTGAGAACAAATATTCAACTGTGTACCTTTGAACTAGTTTTAATAAAACAATTGGCACTTATTACTCAAACTCGCCACATAAGATCAATCAGAAGTATTTCAAGATGTATGTGACATATTTTAAATACCATTGTTATCATTGTTTTTGCTTTTGATTTACCACTATGGCATGCACACAATTGTGCACACATTGCCTCAAAGGGTTAACAATAGTTGCTTGGTTTGACAATGTGGTAACCAAACTGGTCAGCTTATTAGTCTGCTTGCATTAGTTAACATTTTTCACAAGATTGCTGTCTCAGGGCGTCTACCAATCAGGAAAACCGGGAAAACTGGGAATTCTCAGAGATATTGAGTAGTCTGGAAGAACTCAGGGAAAACTCAAGGAATTTGTGCTTCTATCAGGGAAAATTAGCTGTAATTTTGTTGAAAGGGAACGAAAGTCGCAGTAATGCCGGCTCAAGTAAGAGACGGGAATCGTAGCAAATTGTCTTTGACGCACCATCCTCGGCTGGAGGAGTTGCCAGTGTACAGTGAACGACCGACTTTTCAGACGGCTTTGCAGTACCACCATGTACCTCATAGAGTCAATGTATCAGAATGTCTGAAATTTCGGACGCAAGTACCCTTCGCTGTCCGATTTTCCAGAGTTTTCTGCCGAGTCCGCCGGTCCGAAACGGCATTAATCAAAGCCACCACCACAGCTCTTTTGATTACCTCACTGCCTTGAACCGATGCTCTCGCACGCAAATCCTGTGGCAACGCTAGGCCTAGCTGCTTCGACGTTCACTGTTAAGCTTCTTCCTGTTGGGTGCAGTGTCCTTCATTGAAAGAAGTCGCCGCTATCAGCAATGGCACCGACTCCGCATTTGTGGTCCTCACGATTGGCTTCGAAGCTCGGAAAAAAACTGTCTTTTGCATATTGCCGATTCCCGAAAGTCAGTTTCGCCTCTGTACAAAAATGTTACTTCGTGAAGCATACGCAAAAGTAGTCCGGTGAAGCATAACAAGCGTGTGAAGGGGCTATTGCCACGGGACACAATATATATTCCTTAATTATACACACGTGCACCTGGTATCTACTGTCACAGTCCGAGCACTGATATGACTAATACGTGTACCGACAAGCCTTCAGAGCTTTTTCGAATGTGCCTGTGGCGGGTTGAGTCCTTAAGGGCAGTAAAAGACATGCATTCTTTTCCAACTGGCCGATTTTTCGGACGTTTTCTCGGCCCCTAGGGAGTTTGAAAAATCGGATGTTGACTATACAAATGACCAAAAAGATGCTTGAAATGGTTCGTGGGGCAAACGAGCAGCAGGAGGAGGACGAGAGCAGGAAGGACCTGTGTGTTGAGGAATGAAAGGGAAAGGAAGCATGCTGCCGCTGTTTTGAAGGAGCTTGAGCTCAAAAAACAAGGTGTTGGCTGGCGCCGAGATGCAGGTGTCCCTCATTCAAACCAAAATAAACTCTTTAAAGCAGTGAAACAACACTGAGGCATCGTGTGCAGGCTGAGAGTATGTCAGGACAATTGAGGTTGACTTACAAGCTGTTCAGAGAGAATCTCAATTGTGACAAAGTTCGGGCCCCGTACCACTGACCTTGCTACCAGTTGGCAGAAATAGCTCATATTCGAAAATATTTCCTTTTTATGCATCTCCTTTTTATTCATATTTGAGAATGTTCAAGCTCCTTCAAAACAGCGGCAGCATGCTTCCTTTCCCTTTCATTCCTCAACACACAGATCCTTCCTGTTCTCATCCTCCTTCTGCTGCTCGTTTGCCCCACGAACCATTTGAAGCATCTTTTTGGTCAGTTGTACAGTCAACGTCTGATTTTTCAAACTCCCTAGGGGCTGAGAAAACGTCCAAAATATTGGCCGGTTGGAAAAGAATGCATGCAATTTTCTTAAAGACATTATTTGCTGTGGATTTTACTAACCCCTCCCTTCAATTCTCTTTTTGAATAATATAAACACTACTCATTAGTATTGAACGGGATCAACTCGTTCTCTTATTTAAAAATTTGTTTCACATGCTTACTAGAGAGTGACAGCATTGGGCGCCATGGTTTCAGCCTGTCTTGACATAAAACATAGTTCTGCGTCACTCAGGGAATTTCGCAAAGGGACTCGGGGAAAACCTGAAAAACTCGGGGAATTTGGAAATGTCAACTTGGTAGACACCCTGCTATCTGTCTTTGCAGGTGTCTCCATCAATCTTGGCCTTCTAGCTCTTGGCAATGTGATCAACTCTCTGTGCTCTCACAATGGAAAGCCACAATTTATTTCTTACAGGGACTCTTCACTGACGCGGCTCCTGAGAGGTAAGCATCAGCTGTTGACAGCCTTTCCAGAATGCCATGTTAACAGCTGCATGAAATTGTAGTGCACGGCTGAAAAAAATGAACTAGTTTGTTTGAAGTGATAGTTTATCTTTTTGAGTTATATGTAAGTGTGTCATCACAAAAAATCTTGTTTAAGTGCCAAGATCACCACTTCTTTCTCCCTTTCTTTTTTAACTTATGAAAGTGCATTGAATTGCGTAATGGTTACTCAGTTCAGCCGCAACTTACTTTTAGCTTAGGCGAAACCGAGATGGAAAAATGCAATAAATTTGTGCCACTGAATTGGTAAGGCAATGCCAGTGATGTTACTGTACTTGTCACCTGTAAATGTCACATCTGAAAAGAAATCTGCATGTAAATTAGCTTTCAGTTCTACCATTCTGAATACATTGTTTATTGTCAGATCACCAAAGGTAAGCAGCATTTGGCTTGGTCAGTCCTTTGGAGGAAGACCAGGAGAGTTCTGAATGTTGGTAGCTTCCCCTCTGTCATGAAATAGTGGGTTTGTCTTGAGTGAGATAGTTACCATGGATGATGGTCTTCTACAAGCCATAGTAAACACACAGGCAAGCATTAACTTGTAGACAGCCATTCTGGTTTGTTTAAAGGGACACTAAAGGCTACTATGAAGTCAAGTTCAAGTGATAAAGCAATGCTCTAGAACGTCTAAGGCGTCAATATAATTGCGAACAGAGCTTTAGTAACCGAGAAATTGAGGTAAATGCATGACACGATTTGAGACTCCCCAGCGACATTCCGGTACTAGCCCGATGATGAAGGCATTCCTCATCATAATTTATGTCACTAGTACTGAACTACTCGATCAGTACAGATCATTTCATTAGGTTATAAGACGGAAGAAAATGCTACTTGTCTACTTCTGTTTGATTCTAAGAAAAATAACATTTTGAAGTTACCCTTCAGTAGTATGAGTGATCGAACGGTTTCGTTTTCGCTCGACTCTGTGCTGCGCGTGCTTTGTAGTTTCAGTTGTTGCGTTATCGCATCGTGCTGCGCTGGTTCTGCTGGCTCGCGAAACTTGCATTTGGAACAAGCAGCGAGAATGCCACGTCCATGTGATATCGTGGGATGCGCGAACGGTCCGCGGAACTTGGCCAAGGGCAGTTGCAGCGGCGAATCTAACGTTACTTATCACTGTGTGCCAACGAGTGAACCTCTCCGTTCGAAGTGGTTAAGTGCCGTACTTCTGCCACAACGCATTGGCAAAGAGACGAAAAATCGCAAAGGGTGCTCACTGCACTTTCGTCCAGAGGATTACGAGTTCAACGCAGACTTACTGAAGTGTGGAGTGCCATTCAAAGCAATGCTTTCCCATAGAGCTGTTCTGCCGGTCTTGCCTGCATTCTTTGAAGCACAAGAACAACTGCAGGTCGAAAACGAGGCGGTGAGTGCGGCATTTGGTTTTCAGGAAGGAAAAGCTACAAATGTGCGAATATGTACAGCCATGACATGCAGTTGCTGTCATAGTAGTATGCAACGACGCCAGCAGCGCGAGCCCTTAGCAGCAGGTCACGTTCATCAGTGCTTACATCACTGAAGTCGAGCCCAGCATCGCGAGCCAATGTGTTGTCAGGGTCGTCCATTGCAACGAGCGTCAAAGTTGGCGTCATAAAATAAAAAACCAGCTTATCGTCGCGCACTTTCCTTTCCGCTAGCCACCATAGTTCTGCTTTTGCGCTGCTGTCGGCTCTGTCTTGGCTCTGTTTCTGGCTGCGCATTTGCGTTTTGCGAAGAAAAGCCGTAGCGCCGTCTGCGGGTGCCGTTTTACTCGCCGACGGAGCAATGTCACTATGAGACCATGACGTCACCACTCCTCGATCGGAGGACGGGCGATTTGAACTGCGCTAGAGGTACACGGACACTTCAGAATGCATTTTCTGTTAAAATAAGTCTCTTCTTCGCATGAAACAAGTGTTTCGACGTTTCTGGGAGGGTATTTCAACAGTCCACGTTGACTTAATATTAACCTTTAGTGTCCCTTTAAGGAAAAATGGCTGCTTATTTGTCGAGGAACGTGCAACTGTATGCCACTTATTGATTTTAAGCACTCTTTGATTTTAAACTTCAGTGGCAATGGCATCATTGCTACAACATATCCTAAATTTATTTCTGAATGTATCACCAAGCACCAGTCTTAATTGGCATGAGAAGAGAAAGGACTAAAAACAAAAACAAGGCAGAATTAGCACTAGCCACACTGAACACTGTTTCGTCTAACGACTACAAAGTTGATGCCGGCTATTGTATCACAGGCAGTTGGCTGGAAATTTTAAACAGTGCCATCGTCAGCTGCGTGTACCTTTCAGTTATTTTCTCATTCACTTTCCCCCTGGTCTTGAACAAGTGGCCTGTTTGTTCCACATGAAACAGGTGCAGTGGAAAACTGTTAGCACATACCCAGTTAACGCTTAACAGCTTGTATATAATGAAAGCGAATGCAGTGACAAGCGTACGGTTGTGCCCTGTGAAAGACTCAAACACAGTGCACAAAGCAAACATCAAGTGAGCATGTTGGCCACCATGCAGTGTAGTCCTTGTGCTGTGCCCTTGCATTTTTTTTGTCCTCTCCATATCTTCAAGTACAATTTTATATTGTCATTTTCCTGTCAATAAATTCTATTCAATTCAATTATATTGTCACTTTTGGTTGGTTCTGCCTTGAAAGGACTCTGACATTATTTTGGTGGTTATGTACAAATGGTATAGAGTCGGCAGGGTTGGTCCTGGTAATCACAAAACGGCCAAATTTAAGTGCTCTGCGTGAACCTTGCAGTTTATTATTAGGTAGTATTAAACATCTGCACCACCACAGATTGCAGTGGCACTGCTTTCTGTGTTTACACTCACCTCTGCCCATTCTACATAAAAGGGGTAAGTGATTTCACTCGGATGAACAGTCTGATTGGCTTATCCTGAGACATCATCGAGAATACCTCAACCATGCCACTCCATTAAGCTTATATTTAATAGTATAAGTATATGGCCATTTGCATACCTGTAAAAAATGCAGGCACAAATGCAACAAGTGTAGACTTTCCTTCAAACCAATGACGCACTGCTGCCTGACAGTATGAGTTGTCTGCTGCGGTGTTCACATGCAGCACATGCATTCTTGTGTATACCTCAAAAAGCTGAGCACTGTAATAGACTTGTGAGGCTGCACGGGGTAAGGACAGGGGTGTGAAAGTGGTGACAGCTGCCAATGGGACACATAGGGTCATCTCACACAAACATTGGTGCAGCTATGTATTTTTTTCTGGTGGCAGAAATATGAATAGTGCCAGCCAAGCACTCGTGATACCCTACTGCAGATGCAGTATGCAGGAACAAACTACAATGGCTACATGTTGTAGAAGACGTAAGTGCTGCATGTGAATTTCATCACCACATACAGCAACAAGGAAAACTGCATCAGAAAGAGACATGGGAACATGTTAATTTAAGACAGAGTGAAAGTAGGCAACACTTCTGTCACCGAACGACTTTGTTCACAAGGGGGTTAGACATAGTGACGGCTGCACAGATTACAAGTTGAGAGGGAATACTGCAGCTTGAGAGGAGAGTAATGTTTAACACCAGCAGTTCCATTATATAGTGCACTCACATAAAGTTCTTGCGGGAAAGCATTTCCATGAGAGACACTCTCTATATCTAGGTGCTAATATTAGGTGTGACAAAAATTGTTTCGGGACCCCTTTAAACCTGAACATTATTGCTGTGCTTTCATTCCAGATTCGCTGAATGGCGGAAGCTTTACAGTGATGATTGCCTGCATAAGTCCAGCTATCTGCAACATCCCAGAAACTATAAACACCCTCCGCTATGCTGACAGGGCTCGGCAGATCAAAATGAAGCCTGTAATTAACAAGGCCAACAAAGGTAATGGCACTTCTGAACATCCATGACCTTTTGATCTACAGTCGATCCCAGATATATCAAACTCGCATACATCAAACTGTTGTCGAAGTATATCAAATAGTTGTAAAATCCTCTTGAATATACGTGTACCAAGGAAAAAGTGTAGCGACATGCTATGCGTACATCGAACTCCCGTTGGCCGCCATATTTGATACTACAGTCGAACCTCGATATAAGAACAGCACGGTGATCGCGAAATAGTTCGATATAGCCAGAATTTAATATACAAAATCCAGTAAAAAACCGCGTCAGAAGCTTGTACAAATCAGTCAATGAACCAAGGGGGTGCAATCGGGGATCGTTGTTTGGAGCCTGCGTTTGATTGTGCCACGCGCCATTGGCCTAGGCTGCACCGACTTCGTGAGCTGCGCAAAGTTCCTCTGAACAACGATCCCCGACTGTGCCCCAATCGTGGCGCAGTGAGTACTCATTTGAAGCTTCCCACAAAGTATTAATTGCTTTAGCTAAAAGTACTGCAGTAGTGTGGCCTGCTTCTTATTGGCAGCCGCGTGCTTAACTACGGCGTCTTCAACATCGTCTAAACGATCCACAGGCGCTAGGCCGGTGCCTTCTATTGCACCGCAGTAGCGGCGAAGGAGGGCCAGAGCAGCTACAGCCCCAGTTGAAGTCCGAGGCACAACATTATCAATGCTTGCGGAATCAACCTCGGCAGCGTCTTCAAGTTTGGCCGCTACTTCCACTGCAATCTTCACGTCCGTCAACCGAAGCATTTTGAAACACTGTCAATAACAAAGTATGAAGTGGCGTTGGCTAAGGACATCTGTGAGTGAGCCTAGTGAGTGCGCCCTGTCGCACATCTTTGTAGATGCAGACCGTCATTCCTCGCGAGGCATGGCAGGCGCAGAGTGCAGCACTGAGCGCAGAGCGCAGCACTGAGGAGGAGTCAGTGCGGCATATGCAATGCGTCATTGATGTCAAACTAGCCAAGCCGCTGCATGCTTACGCCGCTACATTCAAATGGCGCCCTCGGCGCTTTCGATGTGTGCTGCTGTAGTGCGCAGCAGTAGGGAACGCCCATCGGGCCATCGCTATCTTCGAGGGCATTGCGAGAAAGCTTGCCACCTGTTCGCAGAGCGCATGTGATCTGGAATGGCAGAGTCCGATATATCCATTTTACGCCCGACCCCGTCGAAATAAAAAAAAAAATGCATGCAATTTCAAGGTGTTATAGAAAGTGTTCAATATATGCAATAATTTGATATATCCGTGTTCGATATATCGAGCCTTGACTGTATATATAGAACACTGCGCCACGCAAGTGGCGCAGTGTTCGGGTCTACGTTGCTACGTGTGGCGCTACGTCCGGGTCTACTCCCGAGAAGCGAACATGAGGGTTCCTTTTTTCAGCGACCCTGACAATCAAGGCGGCTTCTTCTAATGGAGGTGCAATCACTTCTCACATCGTCGGAGATATATAATGCCGACAAATTTACAAGAGCACTGTTTTGGCAGATGCTGTTAAACAAGAGATTAAATGTGAAGCACAGTACATGCCATAGAAGAAAAGTGAGGGTGCTCTCAATTTTGTTTACTGCGCATATGGATGGCTTGTGCAAGCTGCAGCCATTCATTTTCGACAAGAGCATATCACTACTCTGCTTCAACAACGTGAAAGGCCTCCCGGTCTAATCCGCTTTCTACAAGAAAGTGTGGATGACACTCGATCTTTTCACTGAGTGGCGCAAGGCATGGAATGTGAAATTGGAGATGTTGTGCTGCCGGGCTCGTCTTCTTGTGGACAAGGGCTTTCTGCAAATGGCATTTTATGATTCTGGGAGCAGCCAAAACGAATTGGACCCTGACATCCACTAGGACGGATATTTACATGTTTGAAATTAACAAAAGCACTGCCCGCCCCATCCGCAATGTGTGAAAACACCGTTGCAGCAGTGCGTGCAAGACTCACTGCAGTGCGATTTGTGGGTTCGCGCTGAACGCATTTTATTCGTCCTTCCATGGTTACACACGAGGAAAGATGGACTTGGATGTTCTGCAAGCTGAAAGCCACTTTCAAAACTTACAGCGTGGGTGTAGTGTCGACAGTCACCGACGTAGGCGCTGGAGGGGAAGGGCCGAGAACGAAGGGATGTACCAACCACGAGGCGTCACAGCACTGACTCTTTAGGGCGGTTGGGAAGCGAGAATGATTGGTTCCAACAGGAAGTTGGTTCTGAAACCCAACAACAGTCCACCTGGCTCGTTGCCCATGTATGATTATTGGTTGTTTAAACTGCTTATTGCTGGTATTGTAATGGACACGTGGCTGGGCACGTTTACGCTTGATTTGCCGTACAAGTGTGGTGACGGCGGTGCTGCGCTTATTCATACATGCTAGTTTGTTTCCACAGTGTGTCCATTTATACCTTATATTGCAACAAGATAAGGTATAAGCATTTAGGCATAAGCATTTTGCAACAAGATAAGGCATTTATACTTAAAGTGCAACAAGCGATTTGACACGTGCAAGGCACACCACGGTCTCGCACCCAGGCGATGCAGGCCTCTAGAGTTAGCGTTGCGATCAGTACAGCACAGTCCACTTGCGATATCAAGAACGAAAAATCCGATCGTTATAACCGATGATCGCTCTATTTGGACTGCCGTAAAAAAAGAAAAAAAAAGCTGACGAACATACCTTCATAGCTCCGACACCAAATTTGCCACTTACGATAAAAAATTGTCATTGTAGAAAGTAGGCTGTGAAAAATGAAACATTAATTTATACCTCTAAGCAGCTGTCAAGCGTTAGGCACACTGAAATAAAAATCTGCACTTGCTTTCGCGGAAATTTCAGGTTCACACCACGGTGGGCATCGCGTCCAGTGGCTGTGCGAACACTGGCGGCTATAATTTAGCGTGCATGAAATCGGTGAGTGACTCTATCGACGACAGTGCACTTTGCGTGAACATTGGGGCCGGTGTCAAAGGCGAGCCACTGTCAATCTCGTCGTCACTGCTGTTGCTGTCGTCGACTCTGTCGCACCACGCCGCCGTCTGTGTCACGACAGCGATCGCCCCGTTGGAGATTCCTCACAGAATGCAGCAGCACTATCTGCACTTAGGAAATCCTCCGTTGAAGCACCGCCTGTTTTATCGCCAGCAGTGACGTGCTCCCAGAGTTCTCTAATGTCAGCGGCTGTTACAGTGTTGGTTTCTCACATGGGGGGTTTTTTCCTGGTGCACAAAGTCCACCGTTTCCGTTGATCAGCATGATCGCTGCTTCTAGCCTTCATGATTGTGGTGGCGCTTGCGGTTTTCAGAATCGTTAATTGCGCAAGCTTGTACTTTGAGTCTTGAGAAATTTGCAGCTTCGCCCCAAGCGACACAGCTTTGCGCTTTGTCGGCGCACCGACCGCTGCTACTATGGCGCATTTCCTGCTCACTGAGGGAGATTGTAGAAAGGGCGCGCAAGTGCAGTTTGCTTCCCACATTTTTTTTCTCTAGACGCTTGCCAGCGATGCGGACGCAAAGCAGCTGGCGCCATATTGTGGGACACTGTGCCAACTTGCGGTGCTCTCCGTGGCTTTCACAATCGGCGCACTGGCGGTACGCACTGCGCAGTAATAGCGGCAAATACGAACTCGCGTCGGTAAACTTTTTGCCCTGTCTTGGTTAAGAGGAACTTAGCAATGCAAATTTCACGATTTTTCTGCATGGAAAACGCTGCCCAAAAGGCAGAATTTTGATCGTTACAACCTATATGCGGTGAATAACATACTGTTATATACGGATTTTTTCCTCATAGCCCTAATGCATAAGTTGATACTCTGAAGTTGACTCACTGTTACAACTGACATATCATTATATGTGGTATCGTCATAAGTGGATTGCACTGTATATCAAAGACCATTCCGCAGCATGAGCGACTTGCAATGTTTGTGAGCATAAAATGTCAACTTTTGTGCATTCGACATGCCTTTGGAGAAGCAAATTGATAAGTTCCCGCTTTTCATAATCTCAGGAAACTGTCCAAGATGTGCAGAGATCTCGGATAAGCTTTAGATAGGCATATTTAACATTTTGAATTATTCACATAGTATTGAACTATTTCACTATATTCTTTGAGTCTGATAGAGTATCTGAGATCGACTGTATAGTCAACTTTTATTGGTTTGACCCTAGCAAGCCACAGGAAGTTCGTTCACACTATCCGAAGCTCGAACTAAAAATATGTGTTGAAATGGCACGGGAGCATTTAGGTACTTTATACATAGCCAAACAAAAAATGTAGCCAACTTAACCAATGTCATCTTGATAAAAGTCTACTGTACATGTAGCTCAAGCGCACTTCTTTTTTCCTGTTGATTTAGCTATGCTGATTTTACTTGGAAATCATTATTATCTGTTAAACCTCCAATGAATGAATAATATATTTGACATGAACATAAAATATCTTCTCTTTCTTCTTTGGATCCGTAGTGTAATTCAAAATTTATTGCTTGCCTTTGCCAATCGTGCTACACTATACTACAATATGGAAGCATGACACCACTACCCGAGCACACGAGGGTTGGACCCTCCTGTGTCTAACCATGCTCGGCTTAGCCACGTCCGGGAAAAGGGGATCGTGGGGGTTGAGCCAGTGCCGGTTGTTGGGACCTTTATGGCGCCTCGGCGGCAGCAACAACCCCCTTTGGCCTCGGCTTCACATAGACGGCACCTCCAGACAAACCCACCTGGAGGAAGTCCGCAGTTGCCTTTTCCTGTCCCCCTCTCCAATCTTTTTCTTTCCTATCTTCTTTCTTTTACTTTCCTGTCATCTCTTCTCGTCCATCACTTCCTATTTTTCCTAGGTAGCTTGGATTAACCTTGTGTATGTGCCCTCCCTTGGGTATAATATATTAGGTTATAGTGGCAATGTACAGTTGGCGCGTGCAACCTTACGCGTTAAGGACGTATGGTAGGGTAAATGGTACATGTTAGTTTTAACGTAATATTTTGGAAACGGCTGCAGATATGCGCATCAAATTTCATGCGCTTACAAAAGATGCTCTTGGGTACAACACAGGATACTTTGTGTCTAAATGGTTTACCTTTCCTGTGGCCCACTCCCAAAATTTCAGGTGTGTTTAATTATTTGATGTACCTTTTCTCTGCAACCACGCAGAGGAATGTGATGATATTACACAGTGTTATTCTAAATACCCATAGGTTATATCTGAACTAAAGAGATATTATATCCACTTTGGAGTTTGCAGCCGAAAAAAATATCTCTGCTTGCACAAAGCCACAAGGGGCATTTCTTGCAGTGTAAACTATTACAGTGTTATCATTCTTATCATCAGAGATTTTTTTAGTTCAGAATATTTATGACTGGTTGTAGCACATGTGCACAAAGTTTCATTGGAATGGGATGAATACTTTCGGAGAAAAGGTACATTGAATTTGAAAAATTCATAAGAAATGAAATTTGAGAAAAATGAAGTTTTATGTTCGAATACTGCTTCTGGGTGCTCAAAATGCCCCAGAAGAATACATTTCACTGCTGACTTTCTTGCAGGTGTCTCCAAAACCCTTCTTAGTGTTCTTTTTTTCTCCGGTGTCCTTCCTTGCTCTCGGCAGAGTCATAGAATTCTGCCCTGTCAACACGCTCTTTGTCCATCCTGTCGAGGGCACTATTACAATACAGATCTGGGACAATTCCAAGGGCCTCCAGAACAGCTTCTCGTGCAGAATTTCCGTCATTGTAGTAGGCTACAGAATTGCTAGTTGCTGTCTTCAATGTGTAAGCACTGGCAAAGTTTTCTTAGGGCAGTGACACCAGATGAGTTGGTTGAACGACTCATTGGTGTTCTGTGTTCGTCAATGAATACATTTGCTCAGAAGACCGATTACCTTTGAAAGTTTTCTTTCTGCTCCATTTGCTGGACGATCATGCCATCTTCTGGGCAAGTAATACGTTTGAAACTCTAAACAGAGACAACCACGTAAGCAAAAGCAAGAGTTTGATGTAATAGTTCTTTTCTACAAAGGACTATTACGTCAAAACTCTTGCTTTAAGTTGTTAACAAATTCGACTTCGCCCTGCCGTCTGCTAGCCGCCTGGTTAGCTCAGATGGCAGAGCGGTTGCCCCAGAAAGGCAGTAGACTCGGGTTCGAGCCCCAAACCAGGACGAATTTTTCAACTGCAATGCTTTTCTTTCGAGGAACCCGTATAAGATTCCTTTGTGGCAATTGCTACGATTGTGTGGATGTCTCATTTTCTTTCATTTAATATATGATTTTTAGTACAAATCACTAACTTTCCGCGCACACACAAGCAAAAAAAAAGCCACGCCATAACGAAGAAAACCGCGAACGACAACAATAAACAAACCACCTCCGCCCGCCACTTTTCAACGCCAGGGCGCGTAGCACACTTCGGCGCGACATATCAACCGCTTTGAGCGGGCGCTTGAGGTCGCGCTTTCGCAGGTTTGTTCCTCATAGTGCAGTCGATTTTTTTGTGCCGAAATTGAAAATTAGATTTTTGTGGTGGTTTACCCTATCATACCCCCTTAAGTGCTGCAGTGGCTTCATGGTGGGTGGCTGCCATTGCTGCCGAGGAGAAACTGAACTACGGGAACACCAGCATTTTCCTCCATAGTTCATCCTCACCCTTGAAAGAGGGGACGCACCGATTAACTAAACACGTGTTTCAACCAACCAAAAGAGACTTATCCAAAATTTCATGTTGTACACAGCGAGAACTCTGAAAAGCAAGCTAGATTAATTTCTCCATTCGTAGTTGCAAAATCTTTGACCAAAGCGTTAGGGTCAGGTTATAAAGTTATGAAAATGGCTAGCTGAAAGCTTCTTCTGGAGACCCCTCAGAAATATCAGTACGAGAAGCTTGGCAGTCTTGTGACATTTGGCAACATACCAATTTCTGTCACACCACACTGATCAATGAATAGCTCGCACGGAGTCGTATCAGAAGCAGACCTCCTAGAATTGTCAGAAGCTAAACTCCTGGAAGGCTCGAAAGATCAAAATGTCACCAATGTAAAACGTAAGATGGGACAATAAAAAAATCCCCGCCAAACATCTTATCCTCACATTTACATCTAGCGTTCTGCCGGAAACCATTGAAACAGGATACATTAGGTTAACTGTCTGACCATATATCCCAAACCCTGGACGGTGCTTCCAATGCCAAAGATTCGGCCATGGCTCGCAGAGCTGTCGCGGTCAAATAACCTGTGCAAAGTGTGGAGTCCAGGGCCACCTTTCTGACAACTGCAGTGGCGCACCTCACTGTGTGAACTGCAGTGGTTACCATCCAGCCTACTCACGTTCCTGTCCGAACTGAAAGAAGACATAATCACCATGAAAGCCAAAGAAAATGTTTCTTTCAAGGAATCCCATAAGAAGTGCTCACCTTTCCACAGCACACCTTATGCTGATGCGGCGCGTCGGGAGGCAGCATCACAGCGGCCACTGACAAGTGCCCGGCCCGCCCACAGCAAGCTGTCACTTGTGGCTCCTTCCCCTAGAGTAGAAGTAGTTAAGCCTACTCCACCCAACCAGCAAACAGGCCAGGCTACCCCAGGGTTGCTGGCACCACAAAAGTTCTCGGCGGCAACCTGTGCTACTCATAGCGATCCCGCAGGACCGCCAGCAGCCCCCAAGGTGGGCGCCGTCAAGGCTGCCCCTGCTAGCGCTGGCTACAGCCGGCACAGTTCAGACCCAAAGGCAGCCTCATCGACCTCCGGGCTAGTGGGCTCAGGGGTTTGTCTTCCGAGGCGAGGCTCTCTTGCGGAACTTCTCGCTCGCAAGAGCGCGTGTCCGGTGCCTCACAAGAGGCAGTGGACACTGCACCTATCCTGACGGTGCACCAGACGCCTAAGGAACGATGAGGCTCCCTCGACCGCTCCAGAAAGGACAATTCCGTGTTACATGGCCTCGAAAGAGCTCTGTAATCTAAGGCAACACTTCGGTTTTTGTACACACAGCACCAATTTGCTTTCAGTATGGATGTCGTGTGTCACCGATCTCGTGGGCATGCAAATGTTACGAGAGATTGGGTTGGGAGACACAGGGCAGCACAGCAAACAGATTTTAATTACACTCAAAACTCAAAAACTCAAAACTCAATTTACTCAAAACAAAACTCAATGAAGGAATGGTAACACTTATGTAACCCAAACATGTCCTTATGCCCGTCTACGATAGTCCTAGGCGTTTTCTATGTGAAAGTCAGGCAACCGTAGCCTATGGCTGCGCCGCTATCAAAAAGGAGCATTCTTACAGACCTTTGTCATCGCACGTTTCTTCCGAGTCCGATGTGTGTCGGATCTTCATCATAGTCGGTGTTCTCGCCAACGCCGTAAACGTTGCTGCCTTGGTGTTGGCCAGTCAACTTGTCCGTCTCTGATTCCGGTGTCCTGAACTTTGTCCGTGATGTGGCACTCCGGCCTCACTGGTTAGGCCTAACTCTGGGTTCCGCCGCTAATTCTTCTTCGAGTACCAACGAGATGCCCCAGGGACTATCGTACGTGCTGGTCTGCCTCTGAAGGGGGATCCTTTCTGGAGGGCCCGGCACTACCGTGAGAGGCTGCAGCAGGTCCAAGGAGCCTCTCTCGAACGTCGCCGAGGTCGACGGCCACACCCTGGATCGCCAACGTCACAGACTTGACCGAACCTCCATGGCTCTCGTCGCTAGTGCGATGCTGACGCTACAACCTTCTTGGCCTAGAGCCACGTCGATAATCCCAGCTCAAGGCCGCTTCTCTCTTGATCACAGCTTGGTTCACGCGCCTCGAGGGCTCGTGCCATTTGGACCGATACCTGCACATTGTCCTCTTCCTTTCTTTCAGTGCTGCATGCCTTTCACATATGACGATGGAACGTCAGAGGTCTTAGAAACCTTGATGATGTGCAAGAACTTATCCATGAACACAATCCGAGAGTGCTGTGCGTACAGGAAATGGACTTAAAATCGAAACATACAAACTTTCTCCGACAGTATGTTACGTTTCGTAAAGATCACTGTGATGCTCTCGCATCATCAGGCAGTGTTGCCATTGTAATTCATAAAAGCATAGCGTGTCAACATTTACAGCTACAAATGCCCCTTGAGGCAGTGGTAGTTCGAGTTGTTCTCCCAAACAAACTCATCACCATTTGCTCGCTTTACATACCCCCACATTACCAATTAAACAAACATGAATTTCAGTCCTTCATAGAGGAATATCCAGAACCTTATGTCGTTCTTGGTGATTTCAATGCACACAGCAGCCTGTGGGGCAACTCTCGTATAGACGTGCGAGGTCGTTGTGATGTGATTGGGTGCAGGATCACTCCAGCAAAAGGCAGAAGCAGCACACAGAAGCACAAACACACACCAGACTTGTATTGACGCACACAACATATATAAACGGCACACACACACGACAGTTCCCCAAAATACCTCAGACGACATGCAGCTATATATACGTATCGTTCAATTATAATCGGCCTACAGTTCAGGCGGAAGCGCGTGTCGCCGTGTCGGAGACCTCGTGGAACCGATGTCGGCCAGCGGGGCCGGACGGCCGGGCCGGACGGCCGGGTCGGACGGCCGGGTCGGACAGCCGGGTCGGTCGGCCGGGTCGGACATAGATGTCAACGGTTTTTTTCCCAAATGTATGAATGAGGTAATACTGCACATATAAAGCCAGGTTCAATAAAGTTCAGCTGGGATCTGTGTGTGATGCTACCCATAAGGCACCCATGGTATTTCAGTTGGTGGCTTGTATGTAGCCCCACTTTTGACAGGCAGTGGCACCTCGATGAGTTTTTGTCTAAGCTCTCTCTCGTTTCATTCTTCTGTGTATGCAGAGAACATCCTGCACCGCCGGCACTTTGACTTCCCGCCACCTTTCACACCATCCCATTGGCAGTCAACTCACCAGACACCTCTGCGTACACCTCTGCGTACCAAGGCAGTTGGCAGTTCTGTGAAACGACGACCTAACATCTCGGCTGTCCAACTAGAAAGCACGCTGCTAGTTCCAGCCACTGAGGAGGACACCCTGATTTCTTCATCTGACGCCTCCTTCACAACGGCAGAGAGCTTGTCACCTGTGCGCCAATGTCCGACACTGCCCTTGACGTAAGTGGTCTTCTGGTTATCACCACATGTCCCACTGACAAGCCATGTAGAATGGTTTCATTTGCAAACATTTTTCATGCGCACTCGTGAGCAGAAGTATAAAGACCAGAGAAACTGCTGAGAATGGAAGAGAGTGCCCTAAAATGATCAGGAGAGTGGGGATGCGTGGACCTTCGCGTAGGGCACTTGCAGTGAACAGCATGGCGCTGCTGTGTTGTATCTCTGCACTGAAAATGCAGTGCTGAGTTTAAAGCTAGAAATAGTCAAGGCTGGAAACACACCAAAGAGCTTTACGTCGATTAGCATAAAGAGCTCATGGAAATACTACAAATGAAGCAACACGGGAAGCCCTTGGATGGCATATCTTGAGATGAGGTTAATTTGATCACGACCAGAGGTCTCGGCCAGTGCCCATACATTTATATGAGACCAAGGTTTCGTTAATTCAATCCTGAAATTAGCTTTCGCCGTATAATTAGAACTTGGCTGGCCATAATGCATGCACATGACCCCGGTAGACCACAGTGGCAACTCCAATAGTGGCAGCGGCGCTTAAGGTACAGTGAATGTGTCTCGATCAAAAACAGCCATCTTTGGCCTGCCCCAGCAAGATTTTAAATTGAAAACAATAGCTCGCAATTCATTATTACAGTATTTACTTCATTCTATTGTGCATCTTTTTTATTTCTTTCCAAGAAAATTCACACGAAAATTGTTTAGGCAGTGCATTGATAAGAAACCAAAAATGCATTCGCAACAGCCTATTGTCAGAGTCAGCATAACCAGTGCCATCACCATTGCGATCACAAGATAGCAACCATGGATGGCAGCTGTACAGGTTATTGCATAGTGTGACTATGGACGACAGCGCGCTGCTTTCAGTCCAATTACGAAAGGACATTCAAATAAGTTATTTTACATGTTAATCATCTAACGGCAACAAGTCACGTCACATGTTCTTGGCGTTCCAGAGAATTGCCTGGATTGCAGGAAAAATTAGCAAAGGGGTTAGTTTAGGTGTGGGTCACCATCCCGTTTGTGATTGTTGTAGAGTTGTTTGATCAAACATGCTGTGGACCGCATGAAGGATATGTTGTGGTTTTTCTTAGCCAGCGATGAAGTCCAGATTGAGACTGATGATGATGGGCATTAATTAAATAAATTTCCATTCTGTGAAATTAAAGATCATGGGTTTTGTCTTCTTCTTATTGCCAGAATCTGAAGCATGTTTCCTTTTTCTTGCTCAAAAGATAGGGTGCATGTTCGATTTCTACTTCGTCTACTATCTCTGTCATCTTTACTTTAGTGTTCTACATCAGACCCCTAAAAAGTAGATGTGCTTTCGATTTGGGGAGGTGTTTAAGTACAAATGCTGCCAGAATAAATTAGCGGTGTGTTTTGGTAATTTTTCTGCCTCTTGATTAATTAGACCTACCGAATAATTCAACAAGTTGCGATGGTCCTGCCAGGATCGAATTAACAGAAGTCAACTGTATTGAGAAGCCCGAAGTATATAGAGGACAGCAGATAGGCATCAACAATGTTTGCATGTCAGGATGTCTAAGTTCAGTCAAACCAACCTATAACATAAGCGGCTATGGCTCTGCAACCTTTTTTGGGTTCTTTGGTAAAATAAACCACTTACAATGTTCCCATGTGGCATTATTAGTTTTCACAAATAAATCTGGCTACTGTGTGTCTGTGCCAAAAGAGAAATAAATCTAAAATTTTGGAAAAGCGTGAGCTGCCGCACCTGCTTGCGCACGGCGCAAATTCATGTCATCACGAGCCTTGGACGCCTCTTTCTCGTTTGCCTTTCACCCCTCCGACTCATGTTTCGGAGGTCTGCAAGGGAGATGCTCGGAGGCTGGCAATGCAACAAAGCTTGCTGCACGCAGGTGGGTGCAGTGGCTCTCATTTCTTGTTTTGCAGTCTACGCTCGTTACAACGGACCTGCATACAACAGACTTTCAGATATAACGGACCATACTTCAGCCTTAGTTTGTTCCACCTATGTTATTAATGCAATGAAGTTCACTTTTAACACACCTTGCTATAGTGGACTATCGGCTACAGTGGACGAAATTAGCTGCAATTTTTTTCGAAATCGGGTGTATAAAACATACTTTTGCTGTGTCAACATGGCTGACAGCTGACTTGCGAGGGTCAGCAGACTATCACGGCTCACTATTGTGCGCAAGGCACGGGGGGGTGTAGGCGAGGCAAAGGGGGGGTTCTACTTTGGCAGCTGCTGCTTTAAGCACGGCCTTCATATCTTGGAAGCGATCTGCGATGTTGACAAAGTGCGCAACCACATGGGCGCCATACCTTGAAAGCGATCTGCGATGGGGACAAAGTGCGTGCCCGCGCGGGCACCGTACCTTGAAAGCGATCTGCAATGTGGACAAAGTGCGCGCCCGCACAGGCCTCATCTTCAAAGCGATGTGCGATGTGGACAAAGTGCGCCCACTGCCTGTAGCTTCGTATGCCCTGTGCTTTTGACGCTTAGTTCGTGTTGAAGCGAGAGACAGCACAAAGGTCGAATCACTCGCTGCTGCTGCCACACTTATCTTGCTTAATTTGCTATCACAATAGATGCTTCGCCTTTCGGGCGAAACTGCGACTTCTTTTTTTTTGTTTTTACTTTGGACGTTCGTCACTCACTCTTTGCGATAAAGTTGTTAGACATTGCAACGAAAGTTTTGGAAGGGAGGCGTTTCAGATATTATGGACTTCGGATAAAATGGACGTCCTTGTCGGATTATCAGGGTCCGTTGTAACGAGATTTGACTGTATTTATTTTATTACTTGCAAGGTTCATATTGCACGTTGCAGACAAAACTAATCCAGTTCTGCCTGCAAAGTGCCTGCAAATGTCTTGGAGAATGAGTGCTGCAACTGCTGCATCCTTTTGCATGCCTCAGGCCACTTGTGGAGAGACTTTGTGAACGGCTTGAGCCGTCATTGCGCAAGGACATTGGAACAAAGTTGGAAAGCTTCATGGCTCAGTCGTACTTGGACCACACATCAACCACTGCTGTGGAGTGCACACTGACTAAGGAGCAGCAGACACTGCTGGACGCACTGGACACCACACTGCAGGAGCAGAAGCGAAGGACAATGAGCCACACACCCCTGCAAGGTACAAAATTATGCCATTTTCAATCGGTTGAGACAGCATGCTTAGGGAACAACTGACATGGAAAATTCAGTGAGAAGCTTTAGCCACTATCATACTTCCTTTAAAGGGCAAGTGTCTAGATTTGTGGCCTTCAAAGTACCACATTTACTCAAATCTAGGCCGGCCCCGATTCTAAGCCGACCCCCAAATGTCCAAAGCCATAAAAAATGAAAAAAACTTGCCTTGAATGTAGGCTGAACAAAAAAGTGAGGACAGCTTTCACAAAATTTATTTCACAAACAGCATTTATTTAATATGAATATGCCGAGCTTGCTCTATGTTATCATCGGTGCTAGCCACGTCGCTACAGCCCAGACCACACACACGCTTACGGACCCGCCCAAGCTCACGTCCACGTGCCCATGCATGCACAGACAGTGCGGCACTGCTCGCATGCATCGAAACATGGCACAATCTCGGTGAGCAGGTCCTCTCTGTTATTGCGCGCTTGCTTTCCTTATCCCTGTGATCTCGTTGCGGCACACGCAAAAAGCGTCTCCTGTTGCCTCCTCCAATGACGGATGTTTTTCTGATCGATGCTAAAGTCCACCTGGCTTGAACATTTGACAATGCCTCTGCGGCTAGCACAACTTTTCGTTTGAAAGCGGCACTATAGTGGCATCGCCTGCTTGGTGTCATTACGATAATGCCATGCCGCACGCCGATACTACACAGGTCAAAACAGCAACGTCGCTCGTGTACTTCAGTTAGATACTAGCATGGCTAATAGCAGCTGTGATACTGACTTTTCTAGCACCATGTTTATGCACCATATTTATCATTTTAAATTACAACCTGGTACGTTTTTTAAAATTCTCGAATCTAAGCCGGTTCTAGAGTTTGGCATATGATTATTTGAAAAAAACTATTGGCCTAGATTTGAATATATACGGTACTTTTATAATTGAGGGAAAATATCATTTTGTTTGCCGATATGGTCGACCAGTACCGGTTTCTGCAAATCATTCTGCATGCAAACTGGGCATGCAGGATGTCAGAAGTGCCTGGTATGCCTGGCGGCCCTGCATGACTACACTGTCCATGCGGACTGTCTGCAGAGGCAGCCACTCTGAGAGCACTTGCCTACCAATGACATGTCAACATGTCACCACCTCTGTCATTTACTGACAGAAATCGGGATACGCTTTTTTGTATGAGATCTAGGCTGCCTCAAAGGGACCCAGCAGCACGTCTTGGATGTGGTAAATAAGCTTGCCTAGCCTGTAGACTATGTCATGGGATTCTGGGCCAAATATATTCCTATGCATGAAGCTGGGAGCTTGCTATTTCACTTTCAAAGTTGCCTGCCCTGTATAGACCCCTACCATATTGCCATGTTGTAGTGACGGTGAAGAAAGGAGCAAAACTGGCAGTTACGAAACTAGCGTCTTATTGGGCTAACTTCTGCCCTCAAAAACTTTCTACATTTCAAGAACGGCGACAGCAGCGAACACAGTCGGCAAACACATTCGGCGATCATGGAAAATCTGATCTGCGGGTCAAATGCATTGGCTTTTATACATCTGTCATCAAAGGTTCCAGAGTAGTCGCTGGTGCTCGTGCGTCTTCCAGAAAGTTCTACACCATTCGTGTTGCGCATACATGAAATCAGATTGCACAAAGTTCAGTGACACCAGACAGCAAAAAGAACCATCGATATGAGAAACTTCGGATACATGCAGGCGTGTCCTGCGCTGTGCGATAACATTTTTTAGACGGAGAAAAGCGGTCACCCGGAAAAGACATACTGGTACACGCGTCAATATTATTCCATGCTTTTATGCAAGAGGAAACGTAGGCTACCGAGCAGATTTCTTTAAATTTTATGACTAAGCAGTGCCTTTTGCAAGAAAAACTGAGAAATCTTATCACTGGTAAGGCAGTGGCACCATCTGGGAACGGAGAACAATATGAATGCACTGACGCTATGAAATTTACATGGTTTATGGTCATGAAGTCGTGTCAGTGCAAATCCTTTGCAGAATATGCAAGGAGCGTGTTGGACATTTTGTTGTGTGGGCGTGGTGCACAGCTTCAAGTGCAGTAGGAATCACAAAAATAATGTGGAAGCTGTGAGGTCATCGCAGTGGCAACATTTCAATAACATATAACTCTATTACTATGAGGTGCATCCAAAAACTTCTTGTTCAGGAAGATTTGTACACTTTTTATTAAATGTGTTGCAGTGCCCTTATAAGTCTGGGTGCTTTCTGTCTGCCCATGAATGCAATGTGTCACTGTAGCAATTGCACACAGCAATTCTGCATCATGCGCTATACTGACACACCAAAAATGCAGAGCGTGTGATGACCTGTGTGGCTGAAATACAGTACAGAGAAAACAGCAGAAGCAGTTCATTAAGGTATTGATTCTGCAGCAGAGTATTAGCTGGGAAAAGTATCAGCCACAAAAAATCTTAGTTTCTTTGTAGCCTAAACATGCAGTTTTCAATGGAGCATTGCATCCTGCAATTGCCATCATGCATAACAGCAGTGCCTGTCTCCATTTATGGAAGGGCATCAGATTTTTTGCTAGTGCATGTCAATGTGTGTGGCTTTCAAGTTTTGAATTAACTTTTGTGTGCACTAGAATAGATTTCTAAAGGCAAAAGTTTACTAAAGCTTAGTGGGATTTTGTGTTGAAACCATACACATTTTAGATCTTCATTTCCAGAGTGCTAGTTATATGTAAGCACCACCTTTACACACTGGTACAATGCCTTCCTCACTGAGTAACGAATGTGGTAAACCTTAAGTGACAGTGGGGCTTGACCAAACCTGTCACATTGACCGCATTAATGATATATGACCAGCTCATGCTGATTTGGTATTCATAGATTCCAATTAGTGCTTCTGGAAACCTCTGAATAATTGTTTGGTCAGCACTGGCCTAGGTACCGATTTTTCAGCTCTAAGCATATCCCAATAGGAAGCAGAGAGAGGCTAAGTTGGACCTGCTTTAACACCAGTTGGACCTACAATGATGTCCATTTGGAACCAACTGGGCAAAACAAGTTTATGGAAACGCATAAAGTTCACATGTGTCCCACAAGACCTGGTGCCTCTTTTTTATTGGGATATCTGACTGTAGTCCTATTGTGCAATGTTTGTGGCAAAAATTACTTGCTCTATAGAAACATCCTCTGAGCATGTGCAGAAAAGAACGTACAAGCAGCATGTGTGGTCTGCTGCGCTTTTGTCCTGATAGCCATTACAGGTTAGTGGAGCCTTCATTTCTATTACAGTGGAACCCACTTATGACGATACCGGTTTTAACCATTTATCGGTTACAACAATGACAAGATGCTGCACCGTCAACTTGTGTATGCTTTCTATGGAAAAATAGCCCGCTTACTACAATGTCTTCATGCCGCATTATCGGTTATAACGATGAAGTCTGGCTGCTGGATGTCCATGCCGAAAGGTAATGGAACATGAAATACTTGAAAAGAAAAAAGAAAAAATGGAATGCGAGCCGCTGCACAATCGCCCGCCACCCCAACTGTCACTGCGCACATCTCTACCATCACCCTTCCATGCCTCCGAACACGAATGAACTGCACCCATAGCTCTGCGCCGCACCACCCTCCGAAACACAAATGGACCACACCAACTACGCTGACAACACTGCCGGCACTGCCAGATTTCTCGCTCGGCCCTCACAGTTAATTCTTTATTCTTTAGCCCTCATTCTGCGCAATTCTGCTAACAGATTAAGTCGCTCATGGTTTGTTCGTTGCGTCGAAGTCATTCCTGGCCACATGGTTTCTCAGCCTTGTTTGACTTGCCACCGAAACAGAAGATGGCTGATCTGCCCGCTGATCATTGGCAATGCATGACGTTGCCGGTGAAAAGAAAGCGCTATAGATTTGGAAACAAAGTACTTCTAACCGATGAGGCGATTGTCGCCAACGTGCTTGCATCGGATAGCGACAGTGACGGTCATGACGGCAGCACTGACGCAGTTGGGCAGGCTGCCTCAAGATTGTCCCCATGGGAGGTCCTGTAGATGATTCAGTCCCTCCCTCATGGGCTTGTTTTCGTGAGGGACCTTCCGCTTCACTATGTGGAGCACCTGGATGCCTTGGAGAAGGATGTCTGCAAGCTTTGCATAAAGCAAGCAAGGCTGATGGACATGCGGTTTTCTTGTTCAAGCCAATGCGAAGTACGTGGCGAGATGCTTGTGGCGATCTCGCTCCAGCATTTCTTCTGGATTTCTTGAGCTGGGATGCTGCCGCAGCAACCTTCCCACATTTCTTAAAAAGCGCCTTTCGGGGCCACCAAAGCGATGCCTCGGCGGAGCTCGTATGTCACTTGCCGCCCGTGTTGAATGTAGACAGTCACTGCTTGTTAACAACACGTAATTGGAGCGCACAGGAAGCGGAGTCAACAATCAAAAGCCGGATGGAGGAAGGTGGTGGGGAGAACTGTCCTCTCCACAATTATAGTTTTCTCGAAACAGCTACGCCATCCCCCATTTTGATTTTTTTTTTCATGCAACCCGGTTATAACAATTATCAGTTATAACAAAGGAATTTTCGTGGCACTTGAATATTGTTATAAGTGGGTACAACTGTAGTAGGATGCCAATTAGTTCAACTACATGGTTGCGTAATATACTTAATATATATTTATATATATAATTATAGATAATATATATATATTCATATTTATTAATTTATTATATAATAATCTATATTTCAATAATAATGTATGACAGTTCAAGTCAGGCGAATCTGAAAGTCATGTTTGTTCACTGTGTTTCTGTACAGTTTAAAACAACCATTAGTGTTGCAATTAATACACAAAAGTATCTAAGAATGTCAAAAATTAAAGGGACACTAAATCGAAACAATAAATCAGTTTAGGCTAATGAAGCATTGTTTGAGAACCCTGCAGGCAGTCGTTTAAAAAAAAATAGTTTGATTATTAGATGAGAAAATGAAGGTCCAAGTATCAGTACTTGAATTTCGCGCCGAAACCCCAGCGCTGGTACATCAGTGTGACGCCGGGGATTCGATAGTATGTGTTCGCATTTGGGCCGCATTGGCTGAGTAAAGGTTCCCGAAACTAGGCATGTTTAATATTTGATTCCTTTAGAACATAATGTAGTCAATCTGCACCGCCATGTATAATTAGTAGGCCCTAGAAGATGCCATCAAAATCCAAGACGTCACAGCCCCCAGGTGTGGGAACTTAAGTAGGCGTCGCCACCCGTATTTTGTTTTTGCACTTTTTCTGGCTTACCAAACGTCTTATCGTTGTAAGAATGGTGCTTTTGGTGTTGTAGAACGGTAATTTACTGATGCAGAAGAAATCATCATTTACTTTAGTGTCCCTTTAAGTTCACACAGATGGTTTGAAGAGCACATCATGACTCACAACGGGACACATGCAGCACCAGGCACCATGTTTGCCTTGTTTAAGCATATCTTGTGTGTGTCTTCATTTCATCGTGTGTTTCATGTCTTTGCATGGCTCACCATTAGTGACGTTTATAAAATTCAAATGACTTGCCTGTTTATCTATCTTCATCATTTCTGATGTCATTTCCTTTCCTGACCAGATGCAACAAACACGCCTTTGACTGTGAAAAAATGCAAACTTTCTGGGTCTGGCACCAAAGTCCAAAGAACCTCATGGAAATCATCACCTGAACTCCAACAGCCAAATCTTCGGAGAAGTACTCAAGCTCAGAATGAAAATGGCTCCATGCTCCAAAGTTCGATTTACCCTGTGGGGGTAGACACACCTGGTGAGTGCAAGGTGTCATGTGAACACCACAGCAAGGCTGGCACAGCTGTAATTACATGCCAAAGGCAAGCATCAAGTGAGCAAGGCCTGGTAGATGACCTCTTTTGAATGTGCCCAGTATTTATTCTATGCACATGATGGCTTTATTAGCCACTGAATGACATCACGACTCAAGCCTCAACCTATCCCTCTTAAATTTGCTTTCTTGAAAATGTAGCAATAATGGTGCTGTCATTCTTGTAACATCTGGCTTCACAATTCTGGCAAAGTCATGCATGCTAGTGTTGGAGAGGAGATAGAAATCTAGAAATCAAGCTGACACAGGACTTTGACAAACCAAAAATGCTATGAACATAATTGTGCTTTACTCCTTCCATCCCATGAACGAGATTGGTTCATCCAAGTGGGTCTGGTAAAAACAGTCAAAGACAAGGTCAACTTGTCTATGGTGCTTTTGATTTATTAGCCATGCCATGGACAAACTGGTTTTGCCTCAGTGCTTTGCCGTGCTCCTGGGAGTAGGTTTTCCTCTGTTGGAGGAAGGAAAATACATTGACAACTGAGGTCTTTAAAAATAGTTGAGCAGTTTTTGGTCAGAATTAGGGACAATAGGGTAGCACTGAAGGGGTTAAATGACCTATCACTGTGGACATTGTTGCATCCCATCCAGGAGCCATACTTTATAAGGCTCTGTTTCATTGCATTCTTTGGATCAGCATAGAAAATGACGGCAACACAAAAAGGAAGTACACAGGGCGAGTACTGTCTAACAACTTAAGTTTATTAAGAAAAATGCAAAAAAGGAAGATGCCATCTACATGCGCATCTCATTAGGTCACATGGAATAAATCGCCAAGCCTTTGCATCTCGCAATCTAACAAAAAGATAGCTCCGAAACGCAATCATCACGCATCTTTTTCATGTGAAAGGCTTCTGCAAGTTCATGAGCTTATTTTTTGTCTTTGTGCTTGACGATGATCTTAGTTATATCAAAAAAGGCCTACACTTGCATGCTTTACATTGTACACTTTCTGCACACGGTAGAGCATGTGATTGTAGGCCTTTTAGACAGTGAATATGGAATACACTGCAGGGTGCGAGATAACAGGGTGGAAATGCTCAACAGAAATAGGAAATAGAAAGATTGGTAGTCCAAGGCTCTGCATAGAAGACTTTTGTGAGCTCCTGTCCTGCTTGAACAGTATTACTCTATGTAATAATGTGCTGGCTATCACTTTCACTGCTTCACACTTTGAGCAAGATACATTCTTTACAAAACAGAAGCAAATGAGGATGCTAAAAGAATTAAGTAACACATAACAATAAGTAGTATGTACACTATACATACTAGGGTATAAGACAGTCCTCACTATATGTGTTACTTCTTTCGGCATCCTCATTAACTTGGTGCTGCTGTTGGCTTACTTAAAGCGAAGCTTTCTTAGTCTCTTCCTTCAACTTTCCCACTGCTGCTGCTGCTGCTGGCTGCTGTCCTGCCAAATAGCTCTTGCCGAAAGCATGGGTCATTTGGAATGCAGTGTTGTCATCGTGGCATCGTCGTCGCACAATTGTCATTCCTACTGCCTGCTGGCTACAGTCTTAGATGATTGGCTAGTACTGGACATGGCGCAAACACTGGATATAGTGCGAATTGAGGTAACAGGTGGTGCGCTCAAGTGTGGACGTGAGCTTCAACACCAAAATGTCGTCATTGCCATGCTGGCGTCATCATTTTATTGCCTTCATGCCATTGTGACTACATTGTCACCTTTTCGGTGCCTTCACTCTGGCGCTGTCGTCACGTTGTCATTTCATGGTCATCATGTCACCATCTTGCAGCCATCGTCACCATACCATAGTCATCAGTCCGTTGTCGTCATTTAATTGTCATCATTTCATCGTCGTCAATGCGTCGTTGCGATTCCACCTTCATCATACCATTGTCATCATGCTGTCATCATTTTGTCATCATTTAGTCATCATGTCATTGTCGTTATTCCAGCTCTGTCATTCCCTTCATCCACACCGTCATCGCCACTGACATTGTGATGGTATCGTGCTGTCATAATACTATCATCATCTCTGGCATTTCATCCCATGGTTGTCATTCTGTCGTGGTCATCCAATTCTCATGACTGCTTCGTCGTCAATGCACTCGTAGTGATTCCAGTGTCGTCATGCCATTGTCATCTTTGTAATCATGGTCGTTCCACCATCATCATCGTCATAATGCATGGCATGTGCGTAATCAAGCACACAAAGTCTGTGCCCAAGATTTTCACTGGGAATGAGTAATGTGGTTCTCAGTAAAAGTGTTTCCAACTGGGCTAAGTAGTCTACTTGCAAATGGCTGCTAAGAAGGAACAGCATTCACAAACATAAATGAAAGCTTCGCTTAAACTGATTTCCATAGTGCGTGGGATCTGCAGGTATTTTTTCATAAGGAAGCAACCAGCATTGAATGTGGTCTTGTAACCAGGTTTCTGTTCTCAGTATAAAAGTGACATTTTAGTAGTGCACATATACAGTTATGCATATATACCATAATACAACGAAGTCGGTATAATTGGCAATTTGCTTTGTTATATTGAAATTCTATCCTCTATGCAAATAAGTACAGTCATTCATAACCTTTTCTTACACGGAATAGACTGCAACATTTTGTGGATCATCAGGCAATCAGAAAAAGCAAACTTGAATAAGAAAACAATTCATTTTGTTGAATTTGAGTCGTCAATAAAAGATAGTTTCATGCCGTCAACATCTTCGAACCGCCAGTGCAAAGTGAAGCAAGCTGCACTTTTGCATCCACTCCACCTCCGCGGCTGGTAGTGTCACCCATAGTGGAAGGATGCTATCATGAAAAGTGCCGGAAGCAAGTGCTTCGTTGTATCTCCGAAACTCAAGATTACGCAACCTCCAGTACCAAATGTGTGGGAAGGCAGCGCACATGATGCCACACCATCTTGGCATTCCCACTCTTTGCACTCGCGGCAGATTACCTCTAAAACATCATGCGTAGGCTGCTTATGTGCTCAGCCGCAGGTGCACCAACTTGCCCCCCACTGCCCCCCTCCTCCTTTTATGTGCTTGGTCGTGTTACCTAGAGCTTGCTGCCTCCCCCTTTCCCCTTGCTCTTGCGGAAAGACTGCACTTACCAAGCCACCATCTTTCTCGGCTCACCCTTGCACACTTTCACTCGCACCCAAAGCATACAGTGCATGGGGCTTGGTAGGATCTTGTCGCACATGGACTTATGGAATATGACGCTGCCCCATTTCAGCGGTTGCTCTTGGTCACATGGTGCGCACTTTGAGAGGTGCATTTTCATCCGCATTTAGTGTCTGGGTATCCTTCACAGCTCTGGTGAAATCTCATTGCTTTGAAATCACATATAAACACACTTAGTTAAATTAGGGTCCTAAATACATGGTGTTCTATGGACAAGAAATTACGAAATGTTAATACTTGTTATATCAGGAATTTTGTTATATTGATGTTTGTTATACCGAGGTTTAACTGTACAAGCTTAATTGGCTTCTCTATAGGAAGTAATTGAAAATGGTGAAGGCTCCCGCACAACATCAAAATGGAACTGGTGGTAGATGTGGGGAATCTTCAGCTGCATTTTGAGAAAGTGCTCTCAAATATTACAGTATTACTAGGTGCAGTCAGGGCTATTGACATCAATCTTGTTTTGTTTTTGTTTTTTCATTTCTTGCTGTGGCTTTTAGTCACTGCTTAGGGTGCTTAACTACAGGCATGAGGCTTCAGCCCCCCCCCCCCCCCCCCCCCCCCCCCCCCCCGAAACTTTTTCGTGTTGTCCATGCACCGTCGACCAAAGAACCCCCAGCGCCAGAAATCATTCTGGATTTTGTCTAAAATGTCTTTTTCACGCTCGAAAAGACATTTCACCACGAACATTGCGAACTCGGGCTGGATTTCGTGGCAACGCCCATGCACCAGGAGTCACATAACGCGAAGCAGCCCCATCTGACCACAAAGTTTCAAGGGTGTTTTGATGGCGAGCGGGCTCGCCGCAGCATCTTGCGGAGGCCGCGGAATCTACGGAGCGCATGGATCATCGTCTAGTAACATTGGCTTCGCCTTTGTGGTGCTACACATCAAAACTTTCTTAAATGCATTTTGCTATATATTCAGTGGATTTATGACTATATACCACCTGCATTGCACTCATTCAGTCTTGTTGTGGATACAAATTGACATATTTTACCCTTAGAATGCTTATAGAGAAAATTTCTTCAGTTCATGCTTAACAAATGCTCCTCAGACACTGTTGGTGTTATTTTTTTCATGTCTTTCTGTCAGGTGATCACAGCCAGATGTCTCCGGTGGTTACTGAAGCCATGAAGCCACTGAGGAGAAAGTCTGTCTTTGTGTCACCAAAGACACCGCAGTCTTGCATTGCCTCTCGGACACGGCGTAGGACAACCATATTCAACCAGAGACCTGCAGACATAACGCCTGGCCAGAAAGTGGCAAGCAAGGGTACCTGCACCACATGTCGTGAGTTTCCCCCTTCTTTCAAATATGTACCTTAATTAAGACATTGTGTGCTATTCAGAAGTGATGTAGCAGCAACAGCCTCCCACGGTGACTTAGCAGCTATGGTGTCGTGCTGCTGAGCACAAGGTCGCAGGATCAAATCCATGCCGTCGTGGCCACATTTTGATGGGGGCAAAAGGCAAAAACGCCCATGTCCCATGCATTAGGGGCCTGTTAAAGATCCCCTGGTGGTCAAAAATAATCTGGAATCCCTCACTACCCCATGCCTCATAATCAAATCGTGGTTTTGGCACGCAAAACCCCAGAATTCAATTCAATTCAGCAGTAACCAACGCACTCTGCAAAATTGATTGCGATGTGTGTTTTGAGTGCTGGCAAGGATGAAGCCCACAAAACCACAGCTAGGAGCACGAACCTGCCTACAGGAAGAGAATCGGAGTGCTGCTATGTCATAACTTTGACACAATTCCATTTTCTCTAAGAATAGCGGACACTATGCACACATCATAGCATGGTTAAGTGCCAAGGGAAGGATGCAAGAGTTAGCAAAAACTGCTTCATCAATTATCCGGCTGCTATCCAAGTTCATGGAAATGGAGGAATTATTTTGCTCAACATCCACTGCGAAATTTGATGGAGTTTATTACATTTAAAAGAAAAAGGTAAAACTTCTTGATTGTAGAGGGAGAATCAAAAGGCAATATCAGAGGATTGCGGTGACAATTGACATAGTGTGAGCTTCTCCGAATAATGCTGCTAATTTGTGAGCAGACTTTTTTCAAAAACCCTGAAAACAATGTAATATTCATACAAGCTGTGGACTGACAGATTATACTTATCTACTTAGTCACTCAATGGCCAAGTTATGCTCCAGAGGTTTCAACTCACTGAACTTTGCGAACCAAAGCTAGCTATTTTGCATCGGCAGAGGCGAGCTTAATAATGATTTGACGCTCGACACTTCAGCCATCTCTGCAACTGCACCGATGGTGTGCACTCTGGCATTCCTTATGCTCTGTATGAGGAATGCCAGGATGCTTGGCTGACGTGACCCTGTGCAGTCCGAAAAAAAAAAAAAAGAAGAGGCGCTATCCATGCATCGGTAACATTAGAGTGCGCCTATCACCCAGGCTGCGTCGTGTTGCTGGAGTATAGAAATTAGTTGTTCACCACCGTGATGTCGCCGAGTCAGGCGTGCGCGCATGCGTTGCGCTGGAGTATAGCTTGCCCTTAACAGCGGAAACTCAAGCATTTTTCCCCCTTTCATCCTTCGTTATGCAGGTAGCTCAACCACAAGATGACTGTAATATGCAGGAAAGCCAGCCTTCCAATGGCAGTGCGAAAATGCAAACAGGTGTTAGCGGCAGGGCAATGTGTCTGCTAGGAAGCAAGAGTGAAATGAACTTTGGTGGTTCTGTGATATGGCATTTGCATATAATTTAAGTGCTATACTACACAATAGTAGTCTTCAGAACTTTCTTGAAAGCACTCTCGGATCATTTTTCTTGTTTTGTTTAGTTTTGCAAATGACCTGGTGCACACGCCTGACCCGTCACACTATGTCTTGTTGAAATACCTTTCATGATGCACGCCTGTGTGGGCTCTGTACATGCTTGGGCAGTGCCATGAGAGTGCAGGTCATGTTCTGCTGAAATGTTCCATTTTAAACCCTCATCTATGGGTCACGTTATAATCATGATAATGTGTGTGCTTTTATGTGTGGATGGGCTGTCAAAGGTCCCCCATTGCAGTGTGTTTCTGGAAATATGCTAGTACTTTACAATGCCACAGTCATCATGGTTTTTCATGCTGCACTCACCTCAAGTCCAATCCTTCAAGCAGATGAATTTCGCTTGTGTGCTGCAGGTAAGAAACCCTCGGCACTAGGACCCATGGCGACTCCCAAAAGTGCACAACTTGCACACAACAAGACTGTGCTGAAGCTGCTCAACTCGGCTTCCGAGAGGAAGCTCCAGTTATTGGCAACAGTTGGTCCCAAGAGGGCGCGAGTAAGCAGACCCTGCATCTCTTTTTTGACATCACACACAGGCTGTGTGGTAACCTTCATATTTGAGCTGACAAATTCCTTTGTATTTACCTCTCAATTTTCAGTGTTACAGTTTTACATGGATATTGCATTTCTCGTGTCACTGTGCAATGCTCTGTGGATTGGCATACCTTTTAGCTTATAGTATGTTACTCAGTGTTACTCATTAGGTGGATGAGATTAAGAAGTTTGCAGGGAAGACATGGCCACAATTAGTACATGACCGGGGTAGTTGGAGAAGTATGGGAGAGGCCTTTGCCCTGCAGTGGGCGTAACCAGGCTGATGATGATGATGATGATGTTACTTACTCTGTAGAACCAGTGTAAGGATGGCATTTCTGCTTGTAAAAAACCAGGGTGCTGACATTAGTTTTCACTTTACATAGTCGACATCCTAGCCGCAGTTCAACATTGTGCTTTTTCATACAATTCCAGCAGATGTTTGACTTTAGTTCAAAATAATCTTTGCTTCTTGTTTTAAATTTGATATTTGTCAACAGGAGACCTACAGCAATTGCTACGGACCCTTTTAAACCTTTTAAAAGACTTCTGGTGGTTTTAAAGCACGGTTTGAGGAAGTGTGGTTTAGCATCTTGTTGTATTTAGCAGGCATCAGTGGGAAAATCCTGCAGCCAGCACATGATGTCTACGCATGCATTCATTGCACAATCAGTGCCGAAAATGCATCCAACTGGCTATTAGCTTTTAAGTCGAACCACTTTTGCCAATCTTTAGTGAACTTTCAGCCGCTTGAAATTGTTCCTTTTCTGAAATTTTTTTTTTCATGTGCTGTATCTTGTGTTTAAAAAAGAACGGCCTGCTTTCCCTGTCTTTTGTTACAGATGCTCTACTTGCACAGGACCCTGCGTGGCCAGTTTGAGACCTTTGAGGACCTTAAAAAGGTTGAAGGTCTTGGAGGAGACAATTTCTTCAAAGCTTTCATGTCTGCAAACATTTTGACAAAATAACCAGAAAGCCTTTACAAGTACATTTCTTGTGTATATAGTCGTGTTGTGTAAATGAATGTCAACTTGATATTTAATTGCTGTTCAAAAGTCATGGAACGATAGTTCAGAAACTTGGATATCCTAGCTCTGCACTTCTACCATTGGCACGCATTGGTAATGGGTAAAGTACATTTTTTTTTTTTATCCCATGTATACTGACATGCAGATGCACTAGTGGAGTTGATTTGGTCAGTTCATTATTTATTTTTCATTTTATTTTGGCACTCATGCCCATTGCTTTCCTCGTGGTTGTACTTGTACGCTCTTCAGGATGTCAGAATTCATTATTTGTCAGCATGCCAATATATCAACCAAAGGCCACTTTTTATATGCTTTTTTGCTTTATCTGTTTTGTAGCTTTGTTTTTATGTTTTATATAATATTTTTAATGACTTACAACTTTCAATGTTGATTTTTATGTGCTTTGGTGTGTCCATACTGGCTGCATTTATTTACATGACCAAACAATGGACCATATTGTGAAAATAAAATGCTAACGGTATCATCGAAGTGTCATCAGCACCCTGGTACCATCGAAGTGCAACTAGCTGAATAATATAGTTTTAGATTAGGGCACCCAAGTGTTTTGGGGGACGCAGTGCAAGCACAATGGGCCCACAATGGAGTTTGCGTCCCACCCAATGCTTGGGCACCTTATTCTAAAGCTTGTCTAATATTTTATGCTGATCTAGGCGGACATAATACTGCAGTTTGATTTGAATATTATGCAGCACAGGCTCTTAGTGCCACAGCATTTGTGTTTCATTTGTATTCCAAGCTTGCCCTGGAAAAGTAGTCCAGGACGCACAGGAACAGCACCCTACTCCTAGTGGCCCAAGCGTATAATCCGCTGGCAAAGGATGCTGTAATGTCTGCATACTGAAAGTATCAGACACAATCTTAGCCAGAATAATAGTGCCTTGCAACATCTTTTTATTATTCTTTTTTTTTTTTTTTTTTTTTTTGCATTTTGACATGCACAGTAAAGATATGTACAGCAGTCCCTGGGAATGTGGCTAAAGCAATAGTTGGCCTGAGTGAGCCAAAACACCCTATCAATGTGCCTGGTATTGATGAAGGGCATCTTTTCTTAAATGCACCTTCTATTACTAGAGATTGATAACACAAAATGCTTCATCTGCTATGCCCTCGTGTCCTTCCTTTCATTGTTCCCACAGCACTCATAGCTGCATGCTAACATACCTGCCAAACTCCGCCCATCGTTGCACGAGGCTATTGTGGTGACCTCAAGATGTGTGGTGCAACTGTCTGTCCATTTTAGAGGCCAAACGGTGCCACCACCCTATCAGTGAGAATTCGTCACCTCTGCTTTTGCCTAAGGCACTGCTCCATCGTGACACCATAAAAAAATTTTACCTATACCTACTGTGTTCATTCTTGTACTAGAGTAAGATGAGAAGGCGCCACAGTTTTGAGAGGTTGAAGAGCAGGCAGCCTTTTGAGCAATGCTGCAAGCTCCTAGCTGCATGTACAGGAGTAACACAAGAGTAGTTCAATAAAGATTTCCCCTGACCCACTTCACTTAGGCGTGCAAATTTCACACAGCGCTAGACGTTCATCTCTATAGGTCAGAAAAAAGTATTCAGCTCTTTTTTTAAATAAATTAGTTTTACAGGACTGAAGACTAAGGAGGGTGGCATGTGGAGCCAGTGGAGCAAAGGGCAGCTATCAAGTTCCTCTTCCTCAAATGCAACACACTTTGAAAAAAATTTTCAAGAAATGACATCGGTGTATGGGAAAAATTCATCAAATCTAGATGGAACAAAGTTGAATCGGCACCAATTCCCAGTTGACTTCATTCAGCCATTGATGGGGACACTGTCACATAAATGGCAGCCACAATATCAAAACATTGCCGCATGACAATTCAATAACTAGCTGAAAAAAATCCAGAGGGTCTGTATAAAATATTATTCAGAAGCATCTGGCTGTGCGAAAGGTGTCGGTGCATTGATTTCCTTGCTCGACTTCCATTTTCACGAGGAGAGCCAAATTACGTAGCCGTCAACATTTTACCATTAAGATTACTTTTTTTTTTTTTGCAAGATTGATTGCACAGGATGAAACATCAGTTCAATATTATGGCCCAGAAACAAAATCTGCATCTATACAATTAAAGCACTACAACTCACCATAGCCCTGAAAGACATTTGCAAACCTGGGCTAGCAAGCTGATGCTGACAGTTTTTTGAGATTGACAAGAAGTGGTGACGATATATTTTCTGCCATAAGGTGCCACCATAATGGGGATGTATTATGCTAACATGCTGACAAAATTAAGGAAAGCCATCGAAATCTGCAGGCGTGGCATACCTTCAAAAGGCGTCCCGCTCTTGCAAAACATTTATCCTGTTCACAACTCGCATGTTGCAGAAATGGAAGCAAGCTCCTGTGGATATGGAATTCTCCATATCCCATACTCTCCGAAGCTTGTGCTCTCAGATTTCCACCTCTTTCTATCTATTATGGTATTGATGCGAAAGCGTTAAATGGCCCATTGAGCGAAAAAGGTGGTGTCTGTCGTCTGTAGCAGCAAAACATCAACTCTCATAGCCATTAGCTATGTCACCACGTCACGAGCTGCTCCTCTGTGCAGCAGAGCGGGCGAAAGGGGACATGACACCTGGTGCTGCAGTAGTGCACCAGGTGTGTGAAACGAGATGGCATCACCGCGACGACACGTCACCCCTACTGTTGACACGAGTGCTCCTCGACCTCGTGTCTCGTAGGTGGCAGGCCTGTGCACTCTGCTTTATGACCTAGGGCTGCTTGGACCGAAATTTCCACTGTCAAGCCTGGGGTGACAACAGCGGTGGCGTCAGAATCATCCCAATTTACTCTGCAACATCTCCATTAGATTCTATGGCAGTCGGGCAAGGTAGCATGCCGTCATGGACCCAAGTGCACAGGCCTTGTGCTATCTCTCAGCTCTTCTATAGGAGTGCTATCTAGGTCTTTATTGAACAAATGTCATATTGAGTTCACTTGTCAGTTTTAGCGACAACTTTGGTGAATTAAAGCAAAATTTTGACTATTTTACGACAACTTTGTCTCAGTTTAGCAACACGGTGTAAAATGTTGGCAACACTGCAGATAAATGGGTTACGAATTATAGGCCGTGTTTCATATTCAACACTTGCTCAAAACAAATTGTTAAAAACAATTGAATTGAGGCCTGGGGACAGCCGGTTGTCCTGAACAGGAACATAAACGCTAGTTTCCTCAAGTTTATACACAGCTCCAATGAGTGAGAAAAAAAACAGAAAAAATTGCAAATAGAACTAATTGGAAAATCACTTTCCCAGCCTTACCACTGACTTTTGTTATAGAGCTCTACATTTTTGCTCCCAAGTGTACTACAATATGTTTTGGATGTCAAATTCCAAGACCTGAGACACAAGTGGAAAGAAGCTTTATTTTAAATAAAACACATTTTCATCTAAACCCTTTGGCCCTGTTAGTGTAACAATGACATTTGTATGACACAATGCTAAGACCTATACTGTTCTGCAGATGAAAATATTTACAACTGGTACAGCACAGAGATGGGTCTGCAACAAAAATGTCATGTTTGAATAACAACGTGTACCACTGTACTGTATTTAGAAGCGCACTGTTTGCACAGATTTCTGGCAGTTCATAATTTGTTGGTGACATGGCTCGTCGTTTTATGTATGCCAATTTACAGCGTGAACTTGGCACTGAGTAAACTACTTTGGACCTACAGCATAGCTAACATTTCTGTAATGGCAGGGAGTCTACACCAATGCTACCACAAAGCAACAGTAAAGCAACACAAGGCAGCATACGCATACTGTGTATTGTGTTAGGTTAACCAATACACTGCATGAGATTTCAAAAATCTTTCTGCGTTATTTCAGGCTTCCAGACACATCATAGAAAACATGCTGGCAAGCTTCTGAGCACCCTAAATGATTTACTAAAATGGATTTTCTATGCACAAAAAACTGGTTTCATTTCTCCGAGCTGCATCAAGCAGCTTTTGTTTGGTCTGCGTCCCCTCTCCCTAGCTGCTGTGCAACTATGAGGAAAATAAAAATTTCATTCCTCGGGTAGTGCCTGTATCACGATGTCATAATGCAGAAGGTTGTCATGGGGGAGCACAACACTGCAACGTTTTAGCACTCTCCTACTTGCTTGGTTGTTTTCTGTGTTGTGACACTGGGCCATACAATGAGTAGCAGCGGAAAAGACGACCCAGCAAAACGAAGCAAGTGCCAAAATGTTGTGATATTCTGCTTCCACGTGATGACCACCTGTGTCATGATGTTCCGACACACACCTCTTGGGAAATAAAACTGAAAATGGTACATAACCTAGTTAGAAATTATTTAGGGTACTCTGAGGCTTGCCAGTATTTTTCTGGGGTTTTGAAGTTTTGGACATTCGTTTAATGCAAAAAATAAAAAGTCATAACTATCCTGAGAATACCAGGATGTTTTACTTAATTGCAGACATATGACTGGAAGTATTCAGCAACGTTGGTGTACACATAGAAATCTCAGCTTGCAGTATATAAAGTTTCCAACTTTGATTAACTAATTTGTAATGAACCAAGTCTTTTGCAAATGCTTCTGTCACAAGTATCCCTTAAAGAGCACAAATCGCAATGTTTATGATCCTTGTAAAGATTGCCCATGTTGTAAACATGAAGTGCCATTTTCCTGCAGTAGAAATGATGCTACCAGTACAAACAACACATCAAGTGTTGCTGCAATTACAAACGACCTGAGCAGTTCCCATGAGGTGCAGACACACTGGGAGCAGTAGTGAAGTACAGTGGTATAAAAAATGCAATGCGTACAATGCTGTCATTCAAATTCTGATGATGGGAAAATTCTTGTGCTGGCTGAAGTCAAATTCCGGCAAGATTGTGGAATCCTTCTTGTGGCCGCTCAGCAAAAGTTTCACAACAACAAAGTTTGTCTTGGCCACTTTCATTACACTAGTCAGTTCACTGTTGAGGTCAGGCACATTGTCGAGCAACATGCGCACATTCTGGAAGCACTTGCATGCTGCCAAGTACATATCCTCTGGTGTCGGAGGTGGCTGGTACTTGTATGGATCAGTCATCTCCTTGTACTGGGCATACTGTACAGGAGGTGGTGTCAGGATGCTATTGAAGGGTGCAAAACGATGTTCATAGCGAACCTGAAAAGAAAATGCACTGCATTAAAGACAATGTCGGCAACTGCACAAGTCATTAGGGAGTTACATATGCATACTGTCTCTCCATTAAAAAAGAACTAAGACAACTACTAAACTCTAATTAAACTGGCCATACAATATGACAAATCCTACCAACAGTTACGACTAAGCTATGCAAGCAGCTTTACCATATGTACATCCAGCTTCACTTCAGCAGACAAAACAAAAGTGAATTAATGGCTTATTAGGTCGTTAGTTATGATCACCTGTGCTTTTATGCTGGCCAGAATACACTGTGTAGATGATTAATTGGCACAGTGCACAGATGGCGAAACAAAGGATACAAGGCTACAATACAGTAACTTGCGATGGCAGCTGTATTTAACGCAAGATTACCCAGGAAAACTATTGCCATATGCATTGTCAAATTAATTTTGATTCAGCCTCGTGGTTACCTTGTTTTTTTTTTTTTGTTTTTTTTTTTTTAATGCTTGTGACAAGCATGGCACTTCTGAGGCTGCTAATGTTCATGGCAAGTTCAACAAGTTTAAATTTTTACTGCATGCACTATTTAAGCCGGGCAAGGTGTAACTGTTAAACCAGGACCAGTGCTTTTTTTCACTGTAAGCACATTTTTGCTATAGACCACTAAGGCATGGTTCTAGGGTATAGCCCTTCTGGAAAAGAGAGAATTACAACTGAGGGCCAAGCTCCTTTCACAATTTCTCTTGGGGCCATGCTTTGGTACTAATGCAGGTTGTAGACTTAAAAAAATTAAAAGGTTAATTGGAACCTTTTAATTGATTATTTGGATTTGCACATCTACATGTGAGCTAAAAGAAATAAAAACCACTACCAATAAAAACCAAAAGTATGTACCTAAACATATAAGGAAGAAAAAAATTTGGTTTATTAGCACGTTGCTGGCCCTCTGTTCAATGCCTACACACAAGGATTGTTGCAGCAGAGACTGAATTTTTCCTCTTCCAGCTTGAAGTGTAGTGCTGGGTGGCTTTCATCCTGAGAGACCCACAGGCATTGTTTTAGTAAGGACACTGTAGAGCAATCTCTCATTCTCTTCCTTGCTATTGAGCAAAAGCAAAGACATCAGTGGCAATGCCTGCTTAATTTTGTTGATGGGGACGATATGCGAAAACACCCATGTACTTAGATTTGGGTGCATGTTAAAGAACCCCAGGTGGTCCAAATTTCTGGAGTCCTTCACTACAGCGTGCCTCATAATCAGATCATGGTTTTGGCACATAAAACCCCGTAATTAAATTTTTTTTTGCTGAGTTTTCCTCATGTTACCTCAACGGAATATTCACAATTAAAGCATAAATTGATTAAACGAGGTTATTAAATTGCCCAGCCCTATCTGGTACAGTGATAGAAAGGCCTTGCCACAGATAAGGACTGCTTTTCAAGGATTAATTTCAATTAATAATTTTTTCTTAAGCAAGGAGTGGCAATTAATGCAACAGCCCGTATGCTTGCGACAAAACAGTTTCCATGTCAGCAATAGGCTAATAAACTGCCACTGCTGCCCAATCTTGATGGATAAAAAGTTTACCACACAACAATGCACTACAAGTCATCCTAAAAAACAAACCATCCCATGTACAAATATTAAAGGGCTGTAATCTGAGGCACTCTAATAGGTTTCATGCATTACCAAATTTAAAGTAAGCTTACTTTAAGCTCTAGGTGGACTTCTGACTCCTCTTCAGCTGTGTATGAGGATGCATGCCCTGTTTCCTTTGTGTTATACTTCTAGGTGGATGACAATTTTCCCCTTTGACTAACGTTCACAAGAAAAATAAAAGAAAACACTCACCTGGTAAAGAAGAAAAGGGAAATGATTGTGCAAAGCACAGATTTAAAATGAGCCGTTTAAATAATCTGTTTTAATTCATACTGCCATCAACTGAACAGGCAAGAACAAAACCAATACAAAAGAGAACATCTGAAATGCACCAACAGCTCACAGTATCTCACAGTCAGCTTCATATTCAATGCCAATAGCTCAATCGCCATCCAACTTCATCCCATTGTCTTCTATTATTGTGAATGTTGTTTTTAGTTGTTTTTTTTCACCTTCTATGGTGTACCGATTTGCCCAGCTTTCAACCTTCTTAATTTGCTCTAGATTTTCTTCAGGTGTAAAATTGTCCAGAAAGAAGACATTTGACTTCATCACATTGAAGTAGCCTCTCCTGCTCATCCCTCTGTACAATGTGACATGGGACATCAAGTACAGCCGAAAGCAGCTGGCACTATGCCTGGCTTTGGCGAAAGCCCAGAAATTATGAGACCCATAAATTTCCACTGTCAGTTAAGCAAGGTTCAGCTGTTTGGCCAGGTTATTTAGTTTTTCAAGTAAGTTATTGGTTTCACTTAGTGGCAAACCACAAATTCTTTCATATTGAAGCCAGCTATATTGCTCCAAGAATTGGACCTGTCACAGTTTCTGAACTTCCCAAGTTTCACTGCCTGTCTTGGGACTTTTTCACCCTTTTCTTTAGAGTAGCAATTACAGATCATTTGTTTCTCATTACAGTAAGCATGTTGTTATACTCCTTGAACAAGTGCTGGGCTGACCGCTGACAGTTCACTGGAATGCAGAAATTCAAATATGTCCACTGCTTATGCTGTTTTGCCATGACAGTAGCTTCAGCACTACTAAGGCTTTAACTACTAGGTGTGCGAGGTATTGAATACATAATGATGACTTCAGGAATAGCAACGATTTCAGACAAAATTCAATATATTTCGTTCGAAATATTTTAGTGTTCCTTTTGCTGCTTTTAATGAGACTGCTAAAATAAAACAATCTTCAGTCTCAATTATTGACTGAATTCAGCTTCAATAACAGTTATGTACTTGAATCATGTAGTATGCGTTGATGTTGGGCAGTGCATCCACAATAAGAGCTTTTAGTGAATTTTTATCACTATGTGGCTGTTCATTAGTCTTTCTCTCAGTGATGCCCACCATACATAGTGGCGTACAGGTTTAGATATTTGGAACAAGGATGCAACACTGAGGGTGACATGGGCATGAGGGTGACATGGGCACAGTTCACAACCAGACATTCTGTGGTTGTGTTGGTGCCAGTGCAAGCATGCAAATCCATTGCTTAGGAGCAGCGCCTAATGAAATTGTGCATGGGAAACTTGACTGTTGACTCTGCCATCTTAAGTTTCTCAGATATGACCAATAATCATATTTTCAGGGTTCTTACTCATCATCGAAAAACACAACCACCTAAGTAGCAGTGCTTATTTGTATTTGTCACAGATTATAATTGGCCAATAACTCTTGCCTTACCCTGACAACAAAGGATTTCTTGATATTTAAGAAGGTAGCGATCTTCAAGTCACCGTGGTCTACATGTAAGGTGACTAGGGAAACTTATGGCTTTACCTCCAGTGTCAGAGTGAAAGCTGCTGCCCTAGAATAAATGTGATAGCTAGGTGACAGAAGGATTGGTGTGAACACAGATGAGCACCTAGGCAGATGGAACAAGAATGCTAGTGCCTATGGTGATTCGAAGCCATGTCCTCAAATGCCTTGCGCACTTGGTACAAGCATGCAATGACCACCTATAAGTATGCATTTGAGTATCTGCAAGCAGAGGCAACTGGCAAAAGAAGCATGCAAACATACAGAAAGTTATTCACACTCTTTTTTGACTGGTGTAGCTCTGCACAATCTTCCCTACAAGAACTATGCATACCTTTTCCTTGTCAAACTCGGGGCACGGCCTGCGCAGCTTGCCATCCAGTGTGAAGCCTGCCAACGTCTTGTAATAGCCACCACATAAATTCTGATATGCCTGGCTTATGAAGATTTCACGGCTGTGGGGGCAGGGTTTCTTGCGGCGTTTGCCTTTCTTCACAGGGCGCCCAGTGCGTTGCTGTTCAGCACGTGCCTCCTGTTCCATCAGGAATGCATCAGCACGCGAAAGTGCCGAGATCATCCAGCCATAGAGGAACTCGTACAAATACCAGTAGATGTAGCCATATTCATGTGCAGAGTATAGTTCGAGCTCAAAGCCTGAGAGAAGATAGCGAATCATGGTGCGAAGGACGTGGTGCAGCACCCAAGTGGTGAAGCAAGCTAGCTGCTGTGGAGGTTGGTGAGGCAGGGATGACTCCATCTTAAGCGAGATGCTGTGCAGCACTGTGTCAAGGCGATCTGCTTCATCCTGCAGCACAGCAAGTTCCTCCAGAAGGTGTGTCAATTTGTCTCGTTGGCGTGCTCTGTTGTGGCCACTGATGTGCACCATGGATGTGAACGGCCGCACGCAGTGGTTGAGGAAAGCATCAACAAGCTCACGGGCATGTGGATGGTTGCCGAGGGCATTATTGCCTCGCTGCGACAGCACGGGTGGCCGGATGAAAGTACGGACTGAGTCCTTGAGAACATCCACCATGGTCAAGTTGCCGAGTACCTTGCCCGGGCAGGGCAAGTACAAAAGCTGAACCACGGACCTGCATAAACATGCGAAATGCCAGCTTACGAATACCATCAATACACATTATTAAGACTTATGTTTGTGGAAAACGACAGCTGCGTGCAAACAACATGAACACGACCACACTCCAGATGATCATCACAAAACACTTTGAAGTACGACAGCATGAAGAGTGTAATGTCCCCATGCCATTGGTGACAAAATTTTGCTGGCAACGCTCCCAGCGGTGTAAACAGTGAGAATGAATAACCGCGACAAGCGTACCTCGACAGGACACAAGGCCAGGTCTTGCTAAACTCGCCAAGGAAGTCGATGGCCGAGTGAAACGAGGTGCAGTCCACGATGCGGCACACATGTCGCAGCCGACCGATCAAGGCCTCCAGGTAGTCCATGGTGTCCTCGCGTGGCTTTATTTTCGTGTAACGGGGAAAAGTGGGCGGAAGTAGCCTCTGGTTAACCAATGGCTCGAATCCCATAACCGTTGGGTAGTCAGCGCGGTTGGTTCCTTCCGCATTGGGGTCGGGCTGCACACCTAGTGCGATGGTGCGCCGCAGAACGGGCAGAACCTCAAGGCACTGCTGAAGAAGGCGCTCCACTTCTTCGACACCGTCGCTTCCCTTTTTGTTGAAAACGATCAGTGCCTGCTGGAAGAAACGGCAGAACTTGATTCTTGAGTAAACTGCCACGGCCTCTTCATGGCAGGCCAGTTGCGCCGAGTCCAGCTCTTCTCCAGGCTTTGCCCTAGTTGCCTTTACTTTCTTTGAGAGTTCATCCTCGATCTCCTTCATCATTCCTGCGGCCCTGACTTCGGTGACGTCCCAGGCCAATTTGAAACCATACACAACCGGCTGGAAGTCTTCTTCCTCGAACACAGCGGCCTTGGTGACGAAGTTCTTAATCATGTCGACCATCTTGAGGACACAGATAGAAAAAGCCTTCATCACCTTGTCCTCAACTTGGTGTGGTTTGTGCAGGTATAAGTTAGTGAACACGGTCTGTGCCAAAGAGTGGCCTTCCAGCCACGTTACAAGACAAGCAAGTGTCGAGTCGATTATGCCGATGTGTTCTGCCGGGCTCAAATCGGCTATTTTGAGCACACCCGCACTCAGAGCTTGGTCAAAATTCATCACTTTCTTGTTGCCAAAGTTACACATCATTCCAGCGTCCATTTTCGGATCCATCATTTCAATTGCAGACATGGCTTCGAAGAGCGTGAACATTTCGTCGTGGACGAGCTCACCCAGTTCAAGCTCACTGGTGGCTTCTCTGAACTCCGTCGTGATGTCTTTCCAGCAATATGTTGGTGCTGGCGGATCATTTTTGCACAAAAGTGCGTTTTCTCGGCCACCGTCTAGAAACGAATGCTCCTCTTCCGCCATTTTCGATGATAACGCTCATGCTGGCGCTGCCGGCTGACGTTTAAGAGGAAGCTTTAGCTCGGGTGTTCCTATCTAAATACATGTAAAAGGAGAATTCGTTTTTCTCAGCAACCACTGCACCAAATTTGACGACGTTTATTGCATTTAAAAGATAAACTTAAACTCTAGTGACTGTTGGTTTCGAATTATTGCTTCATATTGTCAATTTTTATTAAAAATTATCAAAATCGAAAATTTTTAGAGAACGAGACTATCAAGTTTACAACTCTGTCTTTCGGCAACGAAAAATGATATCACAATTTTGTGAATTGCATCTAGTAGTACATTTAAAGCGGACAAAAGTGATATGTTACATATGAATTTAAAGAAATTTAGCAATATGAAAATACACCTTTTGCAGAACCCTTGTAAACAACGTAACAAATTCACATAAGATGTAAAACGATTTATCGAATTTGTCCGCTTTGAATGGTCTAATCTATGCCGTTTACAGGATCGCCACATCTGTTCGTGATGCAGAGCTATGGATTTGTAAACTTCGTGCTTCGATTTTTTTTTCACACTGTCGAATATATGAAAACACGGAGGAAGGAAACTCGGGAGAGGCCCTGACGTCACTCATTGTGAAGCGAAAGTGAAGCCGGAAGTTGGCGTTGCTCATGGCGTTGCTCCGCCTATCAGGCCAGCTCTCCTTTCTTGTTTGCATTTTACGCGAAACCACGCCGCGCTGCGCGCAACCGTCCTGCTCGGAACCGCGCGCTCCGCAGCGATACTAAACAAGCGTTATCACGTTAGCATGATTCCGCCAAAGAGGGCAAAATTTCCCGCGGATATTCCTTCGTCCGTTGTCATTGCCGTGGCGCGGTACATTGCGAACAGCGTTGCATGCGCGTTCATTTCACGAACTTTAGTTCCTCCTGTCCCACCTGGCCACATCAACATCCGGGAGAGCACGGTCCAGATAACGCAGCGCAACAAAACACTGAGACCAACGCAAACCTGCCCGCACGGCGCCTTTGCCACGGTACGAAACCCTACGGAGCAACACGTGTGAGCGCATAGAAGAATAACAAAGCCGCCATTGTGGCCCGAAAGGCGGGGCCACTACACCAAAGAAATAAAAAAAAACAGCAAAACAAAGGAGAACCTACTACGTCATTTCCTCCACACTTTTCTCCTAGCGCGCGAAGGCGGTAGGCCTCTCCTCAGTTTCCCTCCTCCATGTATGAAAATATTTTTTACAAAATTCAGGCACTAATTCGAAATTCCGCTTCAAGCAGTCACTAGAATTTAACTGTCTCTCTCAAATGCAACAAATTTCATTAAAATCGGTCTAGGGGTTATCTCAGAAAAACGTTTTTGCGTTTTACGTGTATTTGAGTAGGCCGCCTCAGAGTTGGGCCTGAGCTAAAGCTTCCTCTTAAATTGTATCCCACCATAGTAGCGTTTTTTGAATTATCTCTGGAAGAAATATACAGAAATATATATTTGCAGAACAATCACAGTTCTGTTGGATCCCTCGTTTACTGCTCTGATAAGTTAAGAGCCACAACCGACTCTTATTGTTATTTGGGAAGTTACGTAACGATGCGCGGCCGCCAGTCGCGTACAACCGCGTATGGCACGGGAAGCTGCGACTCTGCACGTATTGCGACCACCGTGGAAGGTTAGAAAAACATCTACATAAGCACAGCAGAGAAGTGGCAACGTTAAGCGGCTCGAATGATAACTGTAGAAGCGTCATTCAGAACACACAGAATTGTCCTCCACTTCCGGCGGCGTTTTCCTTTAAATACACAGATGTTGATCCATGAATACTTTCATAAACAACGGTTACATTTGTTAATTTTCGCTTTTCCTTCCTGTTTGGCTGTTGCCTTGGCTCTCTCCCTTAGTACATCACTTAATTTTTGAAGTCTTTGCGACTCTTGTTTCCAGTTGGCAATTTTGCACGTAAAGAGCTGTACGATTAGGGAAAAACCAGACGAGCTAACAGGTGACAGTCATATTAATTTGCCTATAAGTTTCAAGATTATTACAGGGATTGATGATGGATGCTATCTCGCATTATTTTATTTTCCACCTTATCTAACCCATATCACGGGTATATGGTTCCGAGAATCTGTCAGCGTCGCAGCGAGCCGTCACTCGAGGAAATATTGAAACAAAGAGAAAAGTTAAACGCAATTGGCATTTTCTCTGGCCGCAACTCGTTCCACGTACATACAGACCAGCTGACCACGAACTGAATCCCTTTCCTGGTCCCTGGATCAGTCAACACGAAGAAGGTTGAACTTACGAAGCAACAACGATGGGCGTGACCGTTGAATAGACGGTAACAACTGAATGCATCTCGAGTTAATCGTGCAGGCACCGAATAGATGAGGAAACTGGCCATCACATCCCAGGAGACGCCGATAGCTACCGCCATCCAAACGGAGTGAAAAAGGCAGCAAAATGTTGACCACCGAATAACTGTCAGGTCTCAACATTGATTTGGCGGCGCCTTAGGAATGTGTGTGAGAAATGGTGGCGTGGGCGGGGAGGGGGGGGGGGGGTTATGCGTCTGAATTTCGGGGGGGGGGGGGCGCCCCCCCCCCCGGGCCCCCCCCTTGGGTACGTGCCTGCTGAGAGGATAAGCTTAAAATCATACTTTTCCTTTCTCTATGTTAAAATCGCGAAAACGTCGTGCACTCAATGCGGGAACTGCGCGCGTGACAGTCCAGCAAGAGAGGGCAACTATGAGACGCTAGCTACTCTCGATACCGGGGGCCTGATATCCGTTTCCGACTCTCTGGTTCGAGGCTTCCGGTGCTCTTAAATTAAAGCTGTAAGAATGGGCAGAGAATAGTGGAATTTTGGGAGAACTTCAGAATGGCTTCAGATTAGGTATGCGTCTGGTGTTAGGAGCGGCCAGCTGCAGTGCAAGTTTGCCAGTCATTTACGCCAGCGGTGGAAACCTCATCTTGGAACGCCGCCGCCAACCTCTAGCCACGGCGTGTCTAAGTCGACTTTGTGTCGGGAACAATGCGCGCATCCTCCACTCTCCGTCGCTTCAGCTAGGATGCGTTTGACGAAGCAGGCTTTGTGCTGAAACCGCCACCGCTACGCTCTAGCCTCGTCGCCGTTGTGACTGAAGGAGTTCGACGAAGCAGGCTTTGTGCGCAACACGACAACGCGGACCTGATCTGCTACGGGTGGGGGAGTTGCTGCGGGAAAGCCGACGAAGACTCCTTCCCACGCGCCGACCAAGACGCAAGACAATGTGCTACCCGGATCCGAGTTCTACGAAATTCGTGTGGTGTCGGTTTCGGACCGTGAACATGTCCGAAGACATGTTCTCGACAGTCATCGACAGTCACGCTAGACTGTCGATGTATCTCATGTTCAACTGTATATAACATGTAAATAAATCCTGCTCTTTTAAGCCCCCACGAAGAGTCAAGCTCCTTCCTACAGCTACGACTGCCAAATCTTACATCTGAATGGCAGCGGTGAGATCGGCCTACAGCTCGCAGATCGTCCGACAACTCTAACAAATGGTGGCAGCGGCGAGATCGTCCGACGAATCTTACACTGGATGATAACATATTTGTTGTTAATCAGACTATTGTAATATCCAGAGTAGAAAGGAGACCGTTATATGTGGCCATTACAGTAGTGTATGACAAAGTAGACCGCAACGTTTTGTGGGATATTCTGGAGGGGAAGGCTTGGGCGACGATTCTATACAGCTTTTGAGAGTGATTTGCCTAGAAAATACCGTTTGCGTTGAATGGGAAGGGATGAGGAGCGACGGATCGAGAGTTGATATCAACAAGGGACTGGGGCAGTGGTGCCCTTTACTCCCACTGCTGTTTATGATGTACATGATGAGGATGAAAAAGGCGCTAGAGCAAAGTAATATCGTGTTTAATCTCATACAGACAGGCGGGTACAGTAGTCTAGCAGCAGCTTCCAGATTTGTTTTATGCGGGCGACATTGTTTTGCTAGCTAACAAGCAAAGTGATGTTCGACGTCTGGCTAATATCTCTGGACAGGAAGGCGATGAGCTAGGTATGAAATTTAGCGTCAAGAAATCAGGTGTTATGGTATTCAATGAAAACAGTAAACAGACAGTGACAATATATAGTCAGGAAATACCTCGCGTAAAAGAATATAAGTACCCTGGTATACCGATAAACACAGTAAAAAAACTAACAGCAAAGGGGAAGAGAAATGCAGCCATAATGAAGCACAGAGCGCTATGGGGATACAATAGGTACGAGGTGCTCCGGGGTATGTGTAAAGGTGTAATGGTTCCAGGACTTACTTTTGGAAATGCGGTTGTTTGCTTGAAATTAGGGGTACAATCAGTGCTCGATGGCAAGCAAAGGTCTGCGGGATGCCTCGCATTGGGCGCTCGCTGGAAGACTACAAATGAAGCTGTGCAGGGTGATATGGGCTGGACAAGTTTTGAAGTGAGGGAAGCTCACAGTAAAATTAATCATGAAAAACGACTGATGAATATATAAGAAAGTAAATGGACTGGCAGAGTGTTCAGGTATTTGTACAGGAATAACATTGATTCATAGTGGAGGAAAAGAACTAGGAAGCTTACCAGCAAGTATGCGGCCTGTGTGGTGAGCAGCACAGCAGCAAAGAACGTCAAGCGGAAAGTCAGAGAGGCTGAAATAATCTCATGCGTGGCAGCAATGGAAAAGAAACCTGTCATGAGTAACTACTTACGAGGAAAAAACGAAATCAGGAAAGAAACAATTTATGATAGCTCAAAGGGAAGTTCATTACTTTTCGAAGCGAGATCAAGATGCCTTAGAACACGCACTTATATATCGAGATATAAGAAGGAAGAAGAAGCATGGGCTTGTTGCGGTAAAGCTAGGGAAACGATGGAGCACGTTTTATTAGAATGTGAAGATGTCTGTCCAGCTGTCGATTTAGGCACCTATGACCTCCTTGAAGCCCTTGGGTTCAGTGAGAGCAAGAGGAAAGTAAACATGTCCGCAGTAGAGATTAGTAAGCGGCGATAGGAAGGTTGGTGGAAGAAAGGTGGGGAAACGACAAACAACAGAGGCGTGCAAAAACAAAGTTCACGATTAATAGGCGTTCAGAAAGTTTTGTCATGGGAATTCATCGTGTTTTCTTCTTTTCTTTTTTTTAAACATAGGTAGGACATCAGGCAATAAAATAAGAAGGGCTTGGTGGCGCAGCCCACCACCCCGTTCCAAGGAGGACGCCTAGAGCATCCATTCTAATGCCCTTAATGTTATTCAGTTTCACTTTCGTAACGTGCTCTATATAATGGCATATCACCCAAGGAGGCTTCATCTCATGTTCCCTACTCAATTTGACGAACTATGTAAATACTGCGAACAGCTAGGAACCCTCCGGCACATTGTCATAGTTTGCAAACAAAATCCAGTCTTGCCACCTCTACCCCTTGTTGCGCCACACCGCGTGCCTATCACAGCATAGAGTTTCTCACTACATTGTAATAGTGAGAAACTCTATGTATCACAGAGACAACGGGCGCTCCCCCTCTCCCCCTTGTTCTTCTGAAGTGGTTGCCCTTGCGCTGGGCTTCAAACATCCACTGACGACCGTCAAGGTTCCAAGAAACTGCTGACCCTTTTCCGTGGGTCGAACAGACGAGTCCGGGGGTACAAAGCATCACGACGAATCCACTGACAGCTTTCAAAATTTCACAGAACTGCTGACTCATTTCCGTGGAAACTGGTGCTAGGCAGCTTGGACTTCTCCCGCGAAGAAAGAAAGGCGAAACGGCTGACGTCAGCGCCCTCCTCGCTTCGTTTCTGCCAAAGGATTAAGGCAGAACAGGCCCACTGTTAGAGACAGAGTCGCTGTACAATAAAGAACGAACTTGAGTCGCTGCCAGCCGCCCCGTCGGTCTGGTGGGTTCTTCGGCACCGCTACTTGGATGCTATTATGTGCTATATGTACATATTAAAGCGAAAGATTCACTGGCCGCGAACTTGCGATTTCGCCGTGGCGGTGTTGCGAGGAGGCACATGACGTAACAACGCGCCCTCGCCGCGGATATTTCTCTCTCGCTCGCTCCCTAGTCACTACTGCGCATGCGCCACTAGTAGCACCGAGTCACAGGTGTTCCGCCGCCGTTTGGTATGACGTCACACCGCGTTCCTCGTCGTTGCGTTAGCCTCCGCTCGCTTCGCCAGCTGCGTCGCATGCCTGATAACATGTCGGAGGATTGAAAAGGAGAGCTCGCGTGCGCCGCAACCACAGTTGAGGCGGCAGCATGGAGGGCGACAATTCTGATAAGCAGTAGGAGGACTGGAATCGACATAGGAACGAGATGAAGAGGAAACGAAGTGCGTGATTTCTTAGCATGTGCGCTTACTACAGGCGCTTTGTCAAGGACTTTTCACTCATCGCTGAGCCGCTAACGCATCTAACCAAATCTGATGTCGAGTTCAAATGGCAAACGCCGCAGGCCGACGCATTTCAAGAACTAAAACGACGAATGCAGCCACCGCCGGTACTTGCACATTTCGACGAAGACGCCGATACCGAAATCCACACTGATGCCAGTAGCCTAGGCCTCGGTGCTGTCCTAGTCCAGAAGAAAGACGGACATGAACGGGTGATATCCTATGCTAGCCGGTCGCTGTCAAAAGCGTAAGGAAATTATTCTACGACTGAAAAGGAATGCCTCGCCATCATTTGGGCTACAGCAAAATTCCGCCCTTACCTATAGGGCAGGCCATTCAATGTCGTCAGCGACCATCACGCGTTGTGTTGGCTAGCTGACTTAAAGTACCCTTCAGGACGGCTGGCGAGGTAGAGCTTCAGACTGCAAGAATATGACGTAACGGTAATTCTACAAGTCCGGACGAAAACACTCAGACGCCGACTGCCTATCACGCGCCCCCATCGATCCCCCGCCGGAAGACGACAAGGATGACGACGCCTTCCTCGGAATAATAAGCGGAGAAGACTTCATTAAACAGCAACGAGCAGACCCGGAGCTAAAAGGCCTCGTCGAGTATTTGGAAGGGAACACCGACGTAGTACCTAGGGCATTTAAACGCGGATTGCCTTCGTTCACATTGCAAAACAACCTGCTCGTAAAGAACTTCTCACCAGTCCGCTCCAGCTACCTTCTTGTTCCGTCAGCGCTGCGTCCAGAAGTACTGTACGCCCTACATGACGATCCTACCACTGGGCACCTCGGATTCTCCCGGACGCTGTCGAGGATACAGGAATGGTATTACTGGCCGCGTCTGACCGCCGACGTCGCCCGTTACGTCAAGACATGCCGAGACTGTCAGCTACGCAAGACACCACCGGCAAGGCCAGCAGGATTACTACAGCCGATCAAACCTCATTGCCGACCATTTCAGCAGATCGGGATGGATTTGTTGGGACCGTTTCCGGCGTCAACATCCGGAAGTAAGTGGATCGTCGTGGCGACGAACAATGTCACCCGCTTCGCTGGAACTAATGCTCTACCGAAAGGCAGCGCAGCCGAAGTGGCGAAATTTTTCGTCGAGAACGTTCTGCTGCGATATGGTGCCCCAGACGTCCTCATCACCGACAGAGGAACAGCGTTTACAGCTGAGCTCACCCAAGCCATTCTGCAGTGCAGCCGTACGTACAAGCCACAGGAGGACAACTGCTTACCACCCGCAGACGAATGGTCTCACGGAGCGCCTGAACAAGACCCTCGCCGACATGCTAGCAATGTACGTCGACGTCGAGCACAAGACATGGGACGCGGTCCTGCCGTACGTAACGTTTGCTTACAACACGGCGGTGCAAGAAACAACACAGATCACGCCGTTTAAGCTGGTTTACGGCAGGAACCCGATGACGACGCTCGACGCCATGCTGCCGCACGTCACCGACGAAGAGAATCTTGACGTTGCGACCTTTCTCCAGCGCACCGAAGAAGCCCGACAACTCGCCCGCCTACGGATCAGCCCGGTGACCGCGTTTGGGTTTAGATCCCTATACGCCGACGAGGACTGAGCGAGAAGCTTTTGTGTCGCTATTTCGGACCGTACAAGATTATGCGACGTATTGGCGCACTGGACTGTGAGGTCGTGCCAGACGGCATTTCGCTATCACAGCGGCGCCGCTTACGACCTGAAATAGTCCACGTTGTGCGACTCAAGCCGTACTACCAGCGTTAATGAACTTTGGGACTTCGCGTAACTGACCTTTGGACTTTGTTAGTTTTGTTTAATAAGTGTTTTTTTGTGTGTTTCGCTCTCTCATATTTGTAGTATCGGGACTATGCTTTTTAAGAGGGGGGTAATGACACCTGTACTTCTTTATCTTTATCGGGCGACCACTTCTCACCGCCTAACAAATGTTATCGCACAGCGCAGGGCGCGCCTGCATGTAAAAGAAGTTTCTGGAATGTTATCGATGCTTGCGTCCACTGTCTTTCACCGCAACTTGTGTAATCTGATTGCATGTATGCGCGACGCGAATAGTGTAGAACTTTGTGGAAGACACGCGGGTCCCAGCGGTTACTCTGGAACATTCGACGACTGATCTATAAATGCCGACGCGCTTGGCCCGCTGAACAGATTTTCGACGATCGCCGACCGTGTTCGCCGCTATCGTTGTGCTATAAGTGTAGCCTGCTTTTGTGGGCACAGGTTCGCCCAATAATAGTTTTGTCTTTCACAGTATTGCTACTGTGTTCTTCAACGTCACCACCACGTGACAATATCGATTGGCCACATTCCGTAAACCATGGGATAATCTATGTACATAGGGTACCACAGCAAACCTTTTTTTCTTTTTTCTGTTTTTCTTGTTTCTTAGCCGGGCTTTTTACCCATTTCGAAAGCGTTTCGCAGGTTAGTGATAACAAATGCGCAGGATAGCCAGCCTTCTCGAGCCTATCTATCTGTTCTGAAAAACTTTGTTGCATATTGTGTGGACATGACTTAGTAATGGCAGGCCTAAGAGCTGAGTATGCTATCCTCTGTTTAACAAGTTTGGAATGACAAGAAGAAAATTTAAGCAGCGGTTTCTTTGCCCTAGGCGAATAGTGCCAACAGACGTCCTCCTCCTGGAACGTTAAGCACAGACCTAAAAACTGTAATTTGTTGCTCTGGATAAGCTCAAGCTTGAAACCAAGACCCCCACCACGTTTCCTAAAAGCTTTTAAAATATGCGTAGCCTTGTTGGTGTAGTTATTGCAAGAACAGAACACCAGGTAGTCATCTACGTATCTAAAGGTATACACAGCCAATTCGTTAAGATTGTTTTGTAGCTTTCTATTGGCACGGCTTAGAAGATATCACTAAAAACTGGCGCAACTTTTGAACCAATGCAAATTCCCGATTTTTGTACGTACATAGAACTACCCCATTTTACAAATGTATTCTCTAGGTAAAACAACAAGAGCTCTAAAAAAGATTCCACAGGCATCCCACAGTCTTGAGTAAACCAGAACTCATCATTGTAGAGCGTCACTGCTTCTTGAACACTACAAATTAGTTCCGTTTGCAGAAGCGAATAAAAAAGATCTTTTACATCAACACTGATCGCCGAGCATTTACCTGGATTATTTTCGGTTAGGAAGTTTACAATTTCTTCTGAATGTCTTATGAGGAAGGGGACTTCAAGACGAACTGAAGATACCACATTATGCAAAAAGGTTTAGACAATGTACTGCCACTTTCCTTTTTCAGAAATAATGGCTCGAAAAGAAACTTCCGGCCTTTGTGTCTTAGCACTAAAATATGTCGAGGTGCAGTCCCTTGCATTGTTTTACTCCTGACGCGAGGCGCTCAAGACCAAATTGATCAAGCAAATCAATTGCGGTTTTCTTCACTTTATTTAAGTTGGTCGTTACTGAAAAAATGTTTTTGTCAATAGTAGTTTTAGCTCTTTATGTGTACAATTTCTCAGGTACAACTACAAAGAAACCTTCTTTGTCCGCAGTAACCAACGTTAGCTGACGCTTGACGAAAAAACTCCGACACACCAGATAGGTTGTATGACTTACAGGGCTGAGGTGCTGTCCTCGCGATCACATCAACGCACTCAGTCACACATCTTGGTCGAAAGTCTTCAGTGACCCAACGAGAAATGGATCTAGACAAGCTGACCTTTTCCGGAGTGACAAATCAGGTTCACAGGCAAACTTTGGTAGCTCGCGCAGAGTGTTTTCGATGTTTCCTGGGAGTTGTTGATTGCCGAGTACAAACACTTTCCCTTGGTCCCGTGTAGTGTTATCTTTCTTCGGTAACGAAAGATGAGCATGGGCATTCCGTAGTTTGCTCCGCGATACCAATCCATTGCCGAAAACGTCGTCGTTGGCCTTCCGCAGATGGGGCTCTCCCGCACAAACCAGTAGCTTGTCCTTGTTGTTATGTTATTAGTTTGAATAACATTATATGTTTTATATAGTTTATATAGTTTATATGTTTATATATAGTTTATAGGTTGTTAGTCTCAATCAAAATTTAGTTGAGAGTTAGCGCCCGTCCTGTCTGCTTCTAGTCTCTGTCCGTGTCACTTCGCGCTACAATACACAATCCGAGATGCCTGGTGGTTGCATGTGCGCTGTCTTCCCGCGCGCCTAATGCTATTGGCTGCATTGGTCTCAAGTTTTGGAGACGCTTTAAAGCGAGAGGCAGCACAAGCGTTTCCTTCCCCCTGTTTGCGCTCTTCATTACGCCAGCGGTGTGATAGCGTATGTGCGCGGTCATCGAGAGAGATCTGATCATGTTTGCCTGTGCGCGCGCGACAGCATGCTTGTTAATTTAATCAGTAAGCAAATGTTCACTGCAGCTTATGCGGCCGATAAAACTAGGAACCCTACTTCATGTAGTTATCTAATACTTTGCAATGGCTATGAATACTTCGCCTTTCGGGCGAAACGGCGACTTATTGTGATGTTTAAGGGAAAACGCGTCTCCTTTCAAAGCTTGAATCATCATCATCATCATCAGCCTAGTTACGCCCACTGCAGGGCAAAGGCCTCTCCCATACTTCTCCAACTTCCCCGGTCATGTACTAATTGTGGCCATGTTGTCCCTGCAAACGTCTTAATGTCATCTGCCCACCTAATTTCTGCCGCCCCCTGCTACGCTTCCCTTCTCTTGGAATCCAGTCCGTAGCTCTTAGTGACCATCGGTTATCTTCCCTCCTCATTACATGTCCAGCCCATGCCCATTTCTTTTTCTTGATTTCAACTAAGATGTCGTTTACCCGCGTTTGTTGCCTCACCCAATCTGCTCTTTTCTTATCCCTTAACGTTACCTTAGCAACTTGCGATTCGCTGATGATATTGCCTTGCTTAGTAACTCAGGATACCAATTGCAATGCATGCTCACTGACCTGGAGAGGCAAAGCAGAAGGGTGGGTCTGAAAATTAATCTGCAGAAAACTAAAGTACTGTTTAACAGTCTCGGAAGAGAACAGCAGTTTACGATAGGTAGCGAAACACTGGAAGTGGTAAGGGAATACATCTACTTAGGGCAGGTAGTGACCACGGATCCGGATCATGAGACTGAAATAACCAGAAGAATAATACCCGTGTCACACGGGCGTTTGGAAGGCCTTCCAACCGATAGTCAGTTGACTCAAAGGTCAAGTTCGAGCTGCTACACGGGCGGTTTCGAAGGCCGCCGAGTCAATAGTCTATCGAGTCAACGGAGCACCTTACAACTCTATCGAAATCTCGATGGCCTTTGAGCAACGGAAGCGGAAACAGCGCGAACATGCCCTCTCGTTCACAGTGTGCTCGTACTCACGGTTAGAAAGAACAAATCAAACCAAATGCTCTAAATATACTATATATGAGTGTTATTCATTATTCAATAAAGTGTTTTTGCCACTTGACATGTGCGAACACAAGCCACGCTAAAACGGCCGCCGCATCGAGCGGCGAAAACGATGCCGCAGTTTCGCTACTCAAGAACTTAAAAACTAAACATATACGTATGGCAATGTATAAACAAATTTTTAAATGTATAAACAAACATAAAAGAAATTATAGTGCTTTTAAATGGTTTTATATGTTGTTTAACTTTTCGTCACATGAAAACGAAAATAAAGATCCGCAGCGCCACACAATTTTGCGAGAAACGCCTGAACCACTCAACGGCCTTTCAAAAGTGCCGTGTAGCAGCGCGACAACTCCTTTGAGTCGATAGAGTTGTGGCGTTTCAAAGGCCGTTGACTGGAAGGCCTTCCAAATGTGCCCGTGTGACACAGGTATAAGAATGGGTAGGGGTGCGTTTGGCAGGCATTCTCAAATCATGAACAGTAGGTTGCCACTATCCCTCAAAAGGAAAGTGTACAACAGCTGTGTGTTACCAGTACTCACATATGGGGCAGAAACCTGGAGGCTTACGAAAAGGGTTCTGCTGAAATTGAGAACGACGCAACGAGCTATGGAAAGCTTGAATATACTGAAGCAAATGAACAGAGGCCTTGTCGAGCGAAGGACTTGCGCCGTATATAGCGAAGCGATTGGCCAAAATCTTGGGTAGATTTCGAACACTGCGAAAACGGCCTCGCTGTCCTTGATGTGGGAGTTTCTTGGATTAACATATATCTGCGAAGGCTTTTTTAATGCGTAAGCCTTCTTTGTCGAGTACCCCAGCAAAATCTGTCCGTAACGCGAAAAGTATCACACCCTTTATCTGCAAAATAAATGCATACATAATTGGCAAAGTTAAGGCATCCAATCATTATAATAGTGTGAATTTAGATAATTGGTAGCTTTGGAATTGATCAGGAAGGAATTGAAAATGAGAAAAATAAATAAATAAACGAGAAGAGTTCTCATGCCCCCTTGAAAGCTTACTTTCGTTGAAATCTTACTTTCCCGCATTACTGGTGTGTTTGCAATAAAGCCGGCTTTATGGTTTCGCAGTACAAAAAATGATAGAATAGCCGTTTGGCAGATGTGATAATAACGTAATAGTAGATGACTGTAGCCTAAAAAAAATGTAAAAAAAATGGTGAGGTTGCCGTCGCTGCGTCAAGGTCGTAAAGAAGGAAAATAAAGAAGGAAATAAAGAAAGTTGTGGTGTGGCAAACAAAATAAAAGTGGTTGCGACGGCGTTTTGGCTCAGTTGATACGATATGTCTGAAAAATAAAAGCACAATTGGTCAAGTGAGCACGTGTAATTATTGTAATAGTGTAATAGTAGATGATTGGTACTGGTGGGTAGACATGTATAAGCTAGCTAAATAAGCAAGCAAAAGCGAAGTAGCAGCCGAGCCAAAGAATGCTTACGCGTTAGTGGACAATTCTCAGATTTTTGTGGCATTTTCTTTCGTGACAATTTTCTTCCTTCGATGCTTCATAAGTGCTTACCTGCAGTCGATGTATGGTTTATATAGGCTTAACAGATTTTTAAAGTCACACGATGGCACAATATTGTCTCTTTTGACTTATTTGCAGAGACTGGCATTACGACAAATCCCTATATGCAATTAATTTAGATGCCGTTTTTAATATACGTGTCACATACTGCAATATACAAATGTTTGCCGCACCATTATCAGAAGTATAGTATGTGTTCCGATCTAAATCTCTGTAACAGAAAATGGCAATTGCAGCTTCGTCCGTATGCGAAGCAGTGACGGCTGAGTGGCTCACTGGTATGGAGTGGCTGATGCAACATTATGCGCAGTTGAAGGAAGCAATGTTAATGTGAGAAAAGCAGCGAGATTTGCAGGAGGAGCTTTATGTCCCTCTCCTGCGACTGCACGTAAGAGAAAGGGCAAAGGGTAACGAAATGAGAGGAGACGGCAGAGAGTAAAGCACGGTGGTGATCGATGCGCTCGAGCGACGTGCAAACGTGTCCTGCGAACAACACGCCATAATGCACGGGCGCTCATAACGCCCGGAGGCGAGACCGCGCTTTCCGTTCTCTTGTTACATGCTCGCAAAGCACTTTGAAGGTCACTGCACGACCACGTTCTGTGCTGTAATCAGGGCATTCGCAGCTGGGCATTCGAGATCGTCTCCGGTGTATCACATGCCTGACAGTTGGAGCATGTCTTGCACTAAGTGACGTGTTATCGAATGGGGTCATCTGCAGATGCGCCTGAACTCACTGCTTTCAAGAAGTAGAAGAACAAGTCTGAGACGTCTATAATGAAAGGAATCAACATCAACAACAGTAAGGGAAAAACAACCAATCAACATTTGCTTGTTCTAGTGGAGTTCTAGTGAAGCTCTAATGGCTCCATTCGGTAGAGGGTAGTGAAGAGGCACGACCTTTTATTTCTCCTCGTCCTGCCTTCAGCTGCTTACCACTGGCTTCGTTTCAGTCTTCCATTTCAGTGCTGCTAGTTTAATTATTGTGACAAGTGAACATCACGACGCAATGAAGTATTGAATTACTCGGGAGCTTTAATGAAGGCTGGAAAGCATGAAATAAACGAGGATTCAAAGCACTCGTGCCCTGTGCAGCGCGATACGATATTCGAGCGCACGAGGTTGCTGCCGAGCTGCTGGTGTTGCATGATTCGGGGACAACGGATGCTGGCACGTCCAGAGGCGGCTCAGCAGCGGCCACTGATCGAGCCACCCGAGGACCTCGGCCGTGCTGAGAGTGACGTCGGGCCTCAGAACCCTTTAGCGTCTTCAGATGTTGTTGGGGCGCTTTATGTAGCATCAGTCAAGCAGAGGGTGTTACCTACTCAACAGATTTCAGTTTGGACAATGAAAACCGACAGGAGAAGCTTGGCAGCTTCGTTCAATATCTTTTTACATCGAAGCTCACCAGGGGAAAACCACAACGATTTTCGTGTGACATTACGAGATCACGAGGTTCTTGAACAACAACAAATATATAGAAGAAATATAAATCGGGAAAAATAATAAAGTGGGAAATAAGTCAATTACTGCTTTCGTACTTTTGCCTCTACAACTATTCGGAAAAACGTCATTATTGTGTAACCTCTAGTGTATATTGCTCTTTATTTTTATAGAATGATGTGCATGTACGACAATTATGCAATGATGGATGCTGTTCTTTTTTCATCTCTGTATAAGTATTAGAATTGTGCTTGTAGTTTTGTGTATTTCCTTTTACCTTTTATATACTCTGTTTATTTCTATACCACGTCATCACTTCCGTTTTGTTTGCTACAGCTGGTGTGAAAACCGCTGTCCCAGGCGGGAGGCGTGATTCCTTTTTGTCCTCTCTTCCGAAGTGTCATCATACACCTGGAAGTCGGTGAAGGCCAACGTGCAACGGCGGGGTCAGCACCAAGTGTAAATGCTACGCAACGTGCGTGGACGCCGCGGATTTGCTTTGGAACGCAATTGTCGATGATTATAATGTGAAAGTTACTTTGCACATATACTTCATCCGAACAGGCAACTTACATGCGCGCTTTTTCTAAGCAGTAATCCGTTGTTTTTCTTTCTCGCTTGAGTTTACACGGTTGCGGCGGTGAAAGCTGTCGCCGTAATGCTCCAACACCACCCTGATGTTCTTTAACGATACGCCAAAACACGCCGTACGTACCAGAGCGTTTCTCTTGCCCGCCATGCACGCGTCGTAATCGGCGGCATGGAATCGAGGCTCAGCTAGCCAACGACACTGGACTATACCGCGGTGGGTGTCACGTAATTTCGTATATTCGACAAATTATATACCGCCACCAACTATGGTTTCTTGAAGTTTATATAATTAAAAGTAAGTTTATTTTGCTTCATACGTTTATCTCTTCAAGAAAAGAAAACGAAGAACTTGGGACTATTTTTTAACGAATGAATGAATGAATGTTTTTATTCATCCCAATCAGTTAGTGCGACCACAGAAAAAGAGGTACAAGAACGTAGCTCGAATATTGGGCTGCAAGACGAATATTTTATTAGTCTTGGATTTAGTTATGATTACCAAACGAGTCTGTGACTGGTTTTACGCAATGGCCATCGCACTTAGAGAACGCCCATAGTAACAGGCTATGACGACAGCACTTCCGGCGTTTGGCGCATGTGTTGAGTGTAGAAAAGTGACGCACGTCATGCAGGGATATATATCGGGTGTTTTACTTAAATTGAACCAAGGTTTTAAAAGAATGTGGTTTGTCCTTGGCGATTGAAAGCAGCGTATACATTGTTCGTGGTCGTCTTGAGTTGCTCCGGATATTTCTCGAACATGGAGAAGGCAATTTGCTTATCTAAATTAAGCAAATTTTACGCATTCGTTTTAAGGCATAGATTGCATGGGGAAACTTGTAGGGCGTTCTCAGAAACACCTAACGTGGCAGCCGAATTTTCATGGGGCTGAAATGCAAAAACGCCCGTGTGCCGTTCATTGGGTGCACGGTAAAGATTCCCAGGTGCCCAAGATTATTCTGAAGCCCACTTTCTTGCTATATATATATGCTCGTCGTCTGAACAGCACGGCCGGCAGAGCTGACGCGGTATCGATTGCGCGTGTAACATGACTGTTTCATCCTCCTACGCATAGAGGAAAGTCTATGGTCCTACGAGTCTGCGCATAGCACCGAGCACCCAGCATACAGTTCGCCACGGTGACGTGACGTCGCCAAGCACGTGGACGCCGAGATGATCCTTGTTCTCACGGCAACAGTGGGGCGAACAGCGCGGCCCGTAGCTCATGTGGTCCTTTAATTTGTATTGCAGATTGGTGTTTTTACGGTTTTATGATTTGCGCTAGTATTTAATGAACTGCCGTGCCACAGTGGAAACGCGCCTGTGATACCTTCCTTTGCTTTACCGCACCTGATTACACTCGCAGCATATATCGGTGCACGCTTCGAAGTGTCATGGCTAAAATACGCCAAGAGCTAGTTGCCGTGTTTGAACATTTGAAGAAAGAAATAAGGCCAGAATTAAAGGCTTTCAAATATTCTTTTGGGCGCGACGTGCACAATCAAGTGAAGGAAATCAGATCCAGTTTATCTCTAATTGACAAGAAATATGAAGATTTTCAAGCCGAACAAAAGAAAGTTCTTGACGAAAACAAACAACTGAAAGATGAAAATAGAGATCTCAGGAAACGATGTCACATGCTTGCTGCTCAGACCGTGACAAATGAAAGGCGTTTGTTACAGTGCGAACAATACTAGCGTAATGCCAACATTGAGATAAAGGTCATACAGGTTGAAGCAGGTGAAAAGTTGACTGAGATAATGTCAAAGATTGGCAACGCAATCGGCGAAGACATTACCGCGGCAGACATTGAAGTGTACCACAGTCACCGTCCCTGGAAACTCGTCAGCAAAGAATATAATAGTTCAGTTCATTCAGCGGCGACAGCAGAACGGCGTTCTCGGCAAGGCCAGAAAAAAATAGGCTGTCATACGAGGAACTTGGTTTTGCAACAAAGGCGCCTGTATAGATGAATGAACATTTGTGTCCGGATCGTAAACGCTTGCTTGCGCAAGCCAGGAGCAAGAAACGCGATGCAGACTGGAAAAGTGTCTGCGTTCGCGGAGGCCAAGTCTATGCGAGAAAAAGTTAAAGTAATCGAGCACTGAAAATTTCAAGAAAAGCCGATGTGGCTAAAGTAACCTAAAGCTTCAAACTCTCAAAATGGGTTGCACAATCTTGTCGGGCCACGGGCGCTAAAACCACTCACAGGTGAAAACAATTTAAAAGCTTTTCACACGAACTGCAGCTCGGTCAACAATAAAACTCACGAGCTGCATTGCCTTTTTGACGCCTTCAGCTTTGATTTTTGACATTAATATGTTTAGCGAGACTCGGTGTGGCAGTGAATCAAATTATCTTGTATTACAAAACTACACACATTTCGCGCAAAACAGACTTGGGAGCAGAGGGGGTGGGTTGTCATTGCAAGTCTTGAACACACGGAAGGTGGCGGAAAAGAATAACTTACCTTGTCCAGCACAGAAATTGAAACGTTAACAGTCGAAGATGCATACCATGTTTCTTTTTCAGTGCTGTACCGCTATCCGGAGGGTGTCATAGAAAAATGCCTTAGTTTTCAAAAGGGTATGCTAGATTGCGCGTCAAGAAATCAGGTTTATTTGTTTCTTTCCGGTGATATTAACATTGATGTACAAGCTGTATCACCATCACAGAAATAGTTTGTATCATTGTTGCATGCTTACGGTTTTTGTAATCTCATCGATGCCGCGACGCGTATTACATTTTCCATTTCGACAACCATAGACATTATTATAATCACTAATGCTGACGGTAGAACGACTTCAGGTACAATAATGTCTGACATCAGCAAGCACCTTCCTGTATTTGTTTCATTATGTGCCGACCCCATCAAACCCCCACCAGTATTCCTTTGCTATATCAACGAATCGATGGAATTACTTTAGACCGTTTTCGAACTGCAGTTACTGCACTTGAGTGGTGCGACGTGTTGTCATTGAACGACGTGGATGATTCGTGTAATGCACTCATAACAAAAATCAAAGTTGTGTATGACACATTCTTTCCATAACAATGCATTCGAAAACGAAAAGACAGAAAGCCTTGGATCACGTGTGAATTATTGTGCAAAAACAAAAAAGAAAGATAAATTGTTCATTCAGTTTTTGAAATCTAGAGAGTTTTCAAAGTTGCAGCATACAAAAATATCGTAACCAGTTAAATCGGGAGCTGAGAGTAGCTAAAATACAGGATTTTAAGAAGGCATTTTCACGTTCACCTAACAAAGGTGTGAAGAACCCATTGGACTATCTAAATAAAACTTTAAACTACGGTTCTAAAGACACTGTTAGGTCGCTTACGAAAGATGGGCTTGAACTAACTGGAGGAGACCTCTGTAACGAATTTATTATTTTTTTTTTGCATTAATATTACTGAAACGCTGTGTTGTTCTAGCACTCCCAAAAATTACGTTTATCACGCTCCTGGTGTTTCACATTCGCTTTTTGTGTTTCTCACAACGGAAAGTGAGATGATCATACTGTTTTCGAATCTTAGAACAAGTAAAGCTGAAAACAAAGATGGACTTCAAATCAAACCTTTTAAGTATGTTGTCGACTTGTTAGCCCCTCCGTTCAAGCATATTTATAACCATCCTCTTCGCGCAACAGTTCTTCCAGAAGAAATGCAGGTAGCGAAAGTTGCTTTCATCCACAAAGAGGGTGACGCATCAAACTTGTCTAACTTTCGAGCAATCTCGATTGTTTCAGTATTCTTAAGAGGCCTAGAGAAATGTGATATTTGTCAGAATTATTCTTAATGAAACATTGTCTTCTCTGTTTGTCAGTCAGGTTTGCGACATAATATGTCCACATAAGCAGCATTTATGAAGCAAGAGGACATTATAATTGATGGATTTAAGGCAAAGCAATTAGTACTCCGGATATATGTAGACTTTTCGAAAGCATTTGATCTCCTGAATCACGACCTACGAATACGAAAAATTCAACACTATGGAATAAGAGGAAATAGTCTAAGATTATTGGAATCTTACCTGAAACACCGAAAAGAAATGGTTGTCATAGCCGCGCATCACCCATCCGGTATCATGTTTTAGGGTCTCTATATAGCATTTTAGCGCCTCTACTGTTCCTTCTGCACATTAATTATATATTTTTTGCCCCCGCCACAGTAACTATTATAGTGTAAGCTGATGACTTAACCATGCTAATTTCAAGTAAAACAGAACACTTTCGACAATAGGTACTCAAAAACTGCTTAAAGATTAATACAAATAAAAGTAAAAGTATCTTGTTCAGACTGAAAATCAAACTATATCGCTGTAACTTTGATCTTGTTTTAGGGAATCGTAAAATTGAGATCGTACCAACTGTTAAAAGCCTAGGCGTGTTTTTTACTGAATCGCTTAGTCTGGATGCGCATGTCGATAGCGTAAGGTTAACAATAAACAGAATAAACGGTATAGTATATCGCCAGACACATACTTCCTCAACAGGCAAAGATTTTGATAATAATGCACATATACTACCAATTATTTTGGGCTGTTTTACTATATGGGGCAAAAACACTTTGTGTTATTAACCGATGAAAAAAAGTCGGTTTCAGCGAATTTTAGACCGTTGTTTTAAGCACTCGTTGGTGTTGCTGTTCTCCATTTTGTGTGTACAATGCATCTATCCGAATGATGCGTCACCTGCGGGCGCAGGTCGTTTCTCAAGCTGCTGCAGAAAGCAGCGTTTTGCTCAGCGTCCCAGGGTGTCTACCAAGTTGACATTTCCAAATTCCCTGAATTTTCCAGGTTTTTCCTGAGTGTCATTGCAATATTCCCTGAGTGCACAGAACTTTGTTTTATGTCAAGACGGGCTACCTACGTCATGTCCCCCAATGGTGTCACCCTCTAGTAAGCATGTTAAAAGATAAAAAACAACCTAATCCCGTTTGAATAGTAAGGGGTAGTGTTTATTTTATTCAAAAATGAAAACAGAAGGGAGGCGTTATGTAAAATGCACAGCGAATAAAACATCTTAGAAAGAAATAGCAAAATTCATTGCAAATCGGGTCGAACATTCTCAAATACGAATAAGAAAGAGATGCATACAGAATATTTTCGAATATGAGTTATTTCTATCAATTGATAGCAAGCTAATTGGTCTTAGGCCCGAACTTTATCACAAGTGAGATGGTAAGTCAACCTCAACTGTCCTGACATACTCTCAGCCCACGCACAACGCCTAGTGTTGCGTTTCACTGTTTTAAAGAGTTTTTGTTTGCTCGGATGACGGACACCTGCATCTCAGCCAACTCTTTGCTTTTAGAGTGCAAGCTCCTCAAAAAAAAAAAAAAAAAGGCGGCATGCTTCCTTTCCCGTTCATTTCTCAATGTGTACGTTCTTTGTCTTATTGTTCTCCTTCGGCTACGCATTCGCCACACGGACTATTTGAAGCATCCTCTTGGACAGTTGTACAGTCCGCGTCCGATTTTTCGGACTTGCTAGGGGCCGTGAAAGCGTCCGAAAAAAATGAATGCATGTCTTTTACAGCCCTTGGTGGCTCAAATCGCCACAGGCACGTCCGAAAAACCTCTGAAGACCTGCCAGTACACTTATTAGGTATATCGGTACTCGTACTGTGACGGGAAATGGCGGGTGCACGTGTGCATAATTAAGGAATACATACTGTGTCCCGTGATAGTTGCCCCTTCCCACACTTGTTACGCTTCACAGCGTAACATTTCTGTAATGTGGCAAAGTTGACTTTCGGGAACCGGTATTATGCAACGCGCCGTGCATTCCGAACTTCGAAGCCAATCGCGAGGACCACAAAGTCAGTGTCGGTGCCATTGCTGACAGCGGAAAATTCTTTCAATGAAAAACACGGCACAGAACGGCAAGAAGCTTCATGCCGAACCTCGAAGCAGATAAGCCTAGCATAGAGTGGGAGCGGCGGCACCACAACGACAATGTCGTTTAGACACATTTGGATTGCCTTACAGATGCTGCCGCTAATCGCCAGCCCCGTATCAACCAGCAACGACAGTCCACTTCAGCCCGATTCATCATGGCTTCAAGCAGGTGATGGTGACATTCTCGGGAAGAGCCAATGGAACCTTCCAGGCGGGAGCACGTCATCGACCGGCATCGAGCATATAAGGCACTACCCGTACCTAACCGCCTTCAGTGGGAGCGGCGGCACCACAACGACAATGTCGTTTAGACATGTTTGGATTGCCTTACAGGTTCGTTACTACTCCTATATTTCGCAGTTACGATCGAACTGTTTGTGCCTTGTTGTGCTGCCGCTCCCAGTGAAGTGCCGTGATGTTTTGCATGCACTATGGTCGCACCTAGAATTCCTTTTGGCCGGGGACATAGAAAGCAACCTGGGCCCTCCTATTGAAGAATTGTTTGAAAAAAATTTGGAAGAACAAACACTACTAGAAGCACGGCTGACGCATATTGAAGGGAAGCTTGATTTATTTGCCAAAGCAAGGTGTGAAGTTGGCAAATATCGAGGCTACTGTTAAAAATCTCGAAAGCACCGTTCGGCGTCCACAACAAAAAAAATACGAGATATTGAAGACAGAGCCCGGCGTAACAATTTCATCGTGTTTGGTGTAAAAGAAAGTGTTAACGAGACGCGAGAAGACTTAGAAGATAAGGTCATCAGGAACATATTTTTCACACTGCTTGGTGTGAAACCGACGTCTGACGAAAGAATTCACAGACTTGGTAAAAGAAGGGATGACCGTGATCGACCCGTTATTTTACGCTTGTATGACTACAATGAAAAAAATAGCTATCTTCAAACACTGCAAGAAACTGAAAGGCACGAAGATAAGTATAGCTGACGACTACTCGTACGAAACGCTTCAAAAAAGAAAGTTGCTCTGGCAATCGGCTAAAACTGATAAAAAGGAAGGATATAAGGTAAGGCTTGTTCATGACGAGCTTTTCATTAACGACATCCCGTATACATGGGTCGCCCAGTCTAACTGTAGGGTGAGGATGCGCAGTAACGCCGAAGCCGGCCCCCGTGGCCAAGACTGACAACGAAAGGAGCATTATCTCAGACTGATAAACGTAAATGCTCGCAGGATTGTGAAAAAGGTTGACAAACTTGAATGCGTGTCGCTATTACATGATTCACATATATTAGCAATAACTGAAACGTGGCTGCATTAGGGTATCGCGGACGATGAAGTTTTCCCGGTGCATATAATGTGCTGTGTACAGATAGGGCGTCGAGATGCGGACGCGTTGGACTGTTAGATAAAAAATCGCTTAGATATGAAGTTCTGCCGTCAATTTATGCCCATGAAAGCGTATGGTGTAAGTTGTTTTTTCATTATTTTGCGTTGGTGATCGGTGTAATTTATAGACCCCCGGGAAGCCTTATTGAGTTCTTTGAGAAGATTGATCAGCATTTAACAACAATAACTACAGATCCAAGTAAAGTTATTTTGGTGGGTGATTTCAACTTACCGGGAGTAAATTGGGATGCAAGAATCCCTGGGACACTTGAGAGGCCGCATGCGGAACTTATGCTAGAAATCATGGTGAAACATGGCTTGGTTCAAGTGGTCGAGCAACCTACGTGAATTCAAGGAAATTCCAGCACCCTTTTAGACCTCTTATTCTTATCAGAGAGTACCTTTGAATATAATATTGAGTGGGGGAAAGAATCTCGGACCATCAAATGGTCGTAGCCCCTCTAAAAAATATAAAATGTTTAAATAAAAATCGGATAGCTGATGTCTATAATTTTAACCGAGCCGATGATACGGCCGTCTTAGATTATTTAGAATTGGCTTTAGACCGTATGCCGGAAGAAAATGATGTAGATCAATTATGGAGGTATTTTACAGAGGTAGTGACCATGCAGTTCATTATCTCTGTTTGTGCCAAAAAGAGTTAAGCTCGTGAGTTCTCGTGAGTTAGTACATTTAAAACGTCAGCTACGTCGTGCGCGGCAACGAAAACCGAAAAATCCCGAGAGAATATCTGCCCTTAGCACTCAAGTTCGCCAGAAATTAAGAGCGTCTAAAACGTGTTTTTTCGCTACAACACTGACTAATTACCTTAAAACATCACCTCAAAAATTTTGGCGATACGTTGCCCGATCAAAGCCTACAATCAATGGAATAGTTGTAAATGATGCCGTGTGCAACAATCCCCAAATTATTGCCCAAGAATTCAACGCTTTTTTGGTTCTGTATTCAGCAGAAGAGATGAGAGTGCTGCAATAGATTTAGAATGTGAGGACTCAACTAATGATAGCATTTTAAAATTGGACGTAAAAAAGTATCTTGGTCCTGACAAAATACCGAATGAGTATTTAAAACGATACTGTGAATGGATTGCATGCTTCTTGGTTAAAATCTTTTCTCTGTCCTTAATAAATGGCGCATTACCAAGTCAATGGTTATTAGAGAGGTTTGTGCCTGTTTATAAGGCTGGAGACAGGCTAGACATTGGGTACTACCGTCCGATATCCATAACTTGTACGGCTTGCAAAATCTTAGAGCATATAATTAGTAAAAAGTTAGTAGAATATATTGAAAACAATAACAGTTTTTACAGCAAACAACATGGTTTTCGTAGGCGTCTGTCAACTGTCACGGAATTATTTGAAACAATACACAGTTTTGCAGAAGCCTTTAATTGTCGCGAATAAGTTGGCCATCGCTCTGGATTTATCAAAGGCATTTGATAGGGCTAGCCATAGCAATCTAATTGAAAAGCTTTATGGGTATAATGTAAATTCAAAAATTATTAAGTGGATTCAGGCTTACTTAAACAACAGACACAGTTTGTTGAAATAGTTGGCGAGTGCTCCTCTTTCCTTCCTGTATCATCAGGTGTACCTCAGGGGTCGGTTTTGGGTCCAATTTTGTTCCTACTGTATATTAATGATATCGCAACTATTGTACATCCTATGATTGAAGTGCGGTTGTTTGCCGATGACTGCCTCTTGTTTTGCCGCGTTAAGAGTGTTTCTGATCAAGAACGACTAAGTGATGCTCTATGTCGAATTTATAACTGGTGTGAAAAATGGCATATGCAAATCAATTTTTATAAATCTGTTTGCATGACAGTTACGAATAAGAAAACTCCATTGATGTTTTCGTACGCTGTAAATAATAATGTAATTAAGCGTTCCACAAAGCTGAAATATCTTGGCGTAACAATCACTAGTAACCTCAACTGGAATGAACACGTCAAAAACATGTGGATCAGCCCAGCGCAAGCTTGGTTTGTTACGGCGTAAATTGAGATATGCTGCACCAGATATTAAACTTAAGGCATACACTACCATTGTTAGACGAAATTTAGAGTATGCTTGTATAATTTGGGACCCTCATCAACAATACATAACAGATAAATTAGAGCGCATTCAGCGAATGGCGGTTCGGTTTATTTTTTCTGATTACGACAAAACTCGCACGGTAACCTCCATGCTCGCCAGGGCTGGTCTCACTACGTTGGCTGTGCGCAGGAAAATCGCACGCCTCAAGTTTTTATATAAACTCTAACAATAAGCTGAACCTGAATTCCAGTTTGTATTTGAAGCCTCCTGGAAGGGTTTCACCACGAACTAACCACAATTACGCTATAATGCCTTATGTGCCAAGAGTTGATGTCTTTAAGCACTCTTTCATTGTCAAGACAATTGTTGAGTGGAATAACTTGAATTATTGTGTGTTTCCGAGCAATAACATGGTTGACTCTTTTGAAGAAAACTTGACTGCGTTCTTTGCGTGAACTTTGTGCTTTGTATTCCCACCCTGTAACAGCCCGGCAGGGCTCACAGTATTGGAAATAAATAAATAAATTGCCACGGTGGTGGCTACGGCTGCCAGCGGATCTGCGTGCGAGTGTGCCGGTTCGAGGCGGCGAGGTTATCAAAGTGGCTTTCATTAATGCCGTTTCGGACCTGCGGTCACGGCGAAGGGTTCTTGTGTCCGAAAATTCAGACGTTCTTACACATTGACCCTATGGAGTACGTAGTGGTGCCGCGAAGCCGTCCGTCCGGAAAGTCGCTCGTTGACTGTACTCTGGCAACTCCTCCAGCCAACGACGCGGTGTCAAAGACCATTCGCTACGATTCTTCTCTGTTACTCGAGCTAGCATTACCGCGACGTTCATTCCATTTCAATAAAATTACAGCTAATATTTCCGGATAGAAGCACAAATTCCCTGAGTTTTTCCAGACTACTCAAAATCCCTGAGAATTCCCGGTTTTCCTGGTTGGTAGACACCCTGCGTCCGCTCTTTGTGATGTTCAAACTGTACCACGAAGAGAGATATAAACTTGTGTTGTGTGTGTGTGTATACATACATATAGCTTGTGCGTCCGGTTTGCAGCGCTTTCGGTCGCTTTTCCGTACAACGAAGGCCGCATGTCCGTAGTAAAGAGTAGCGGTCGGCCACGACGTCCAGGAAACGACATTAGCACCTACATTGTGAAGATGGAAACCCGCCGCGGCCAAAATTATAAGCGATAAACTGGAACTGACAGTGGGTCGAAACACGCTCGTCGGCTTCTCTACGACAAACATGCTGGCTGCCTTCCTGGCGGGCTTTCTTCGTGTCCAGTTGGAAAGCACCACTTGAAGGATAACGTCATGAAAACAACTGCCTCGCGTGTTTCCGAACACGCTCTGCAACCTTTCTAATGCGACTGATGTCCTATAAAACGAATGTGTAAAATTTCGCATTTATCTATAAGCTAATTAGCTCGCTAATCGAAGTTCAAATACTGTAACTCGGGGCTCCTTCGAACGATTCGACTTTGATTTCAATCGCCGAAGATGTCCAGCTTTTTTTTTCTCTTCTTTTTAACTTAAAGCCTGATTCAAGTTACGTGACGCAGTCGGTATAAATATATATTTTTACAATTGTTCCACTGTTATCGCTGTATGTAGTTTCTAGCCGCTTGTGTGTAAGTTCCTTAAACACCGAGAAAAAGAAAAGAAAAAGGGGTACTGAAACTCGGATTCGGCATAGTTGATAGGAGTTTTGTTGTCGCTTCGCAGATGTGGGTTCGAGCTCGAAATGTTCATGATCGGGCGAGTTGGAATTCTGTGAAAAGAATACTTTTCGCACAGAAAAGGAACAAAGGACAAAAGAACACGTTCAAGATGACAGACAAGGAGCCAGAAGTTTGAGAATTCCGAGAAATGTACTGTACATTAAACATTTATTCGCGAGGTGTCTCGTTGCTTGTCCTCTTGCTTACTTGTTGAAACGGTTCTATTATTTCAGCTGTATTCGTTTCTTATCGCCCTTAGCAACGAGTGGCTTATCAAGACAACAGTACTGCACTGCTGTCTCCAGTTCGAACCGATGACGCAGGACGAAAACAATGGAGAGGGAAAGAAAAAAGGTCTTTACAATATACGGCACCTGTTTTCAGAGAAACCGACGTTGAGATAGGTCGTCATAAAACTGAGAAGAAAACTGCGTCATAAACTGCTGACCAACCAAGGTGAACCGGGTCTTCGATGGGGTGCATTTTCCGGAGCGGGTATACAACGAGAATGTTGCAATACCAGCGTGATTTTTCACGCGGTACATGCCTGGCAATGCATACCCGTGAACTTAAAGGGCGCCGTCTTCTGAAGCGCCGTGCGTGCTGCTGTGTTGACTGTGCCGCTACGGCGTGGCGGATGTACTGTGTAACTGCTGTGAGATTTTTAATATTAGGAACCTTAAGATAAATAATCCAATATTGTCTTTTATTCAACTCGATCAAGGAAGTCGAATAGGGCAATATTCGTAAGTCTTCGAATTTAGTAGCCACAATTCGTATCCGGATATTTCTCGAACAGCTTTCTAATAGTTGACGTCGTTGTTGACTGTACAAGATGAAACATTCAATTGAAGCAAAGATATGCGCTAAATTGCATGCCAGCTGCAGTGGACATAACGTACTAGAGCACGCTACGTTGCTCAGACAGCCAGACTTTGTCGGCGAAACACGATCGCTCGCAATAAGATGTTGTTACACGGCACTCGGAAGTGGGTGTTGTTTGGCACTTTCTATAGGTGCGATAACTGTGTCCTCTCATCGGACTAAATACGTTTCATAGCGACACACATCCCACAACAGTGGTATCATCTGGCGCCACTAGAGAAAAAGCGTCCCCCGCTTTGCTATGAGCGCAGACAGCGCGCATTCTTAATTTCGCCGTAGAGGTGTAGAGAAGTAATAATTGGCCAACAAGGCTGCGTTTTTAAACTTGATACGATAATGCTTGACCGCGGGCACTCCGAAGAGCGCCGAGTTGGCGAACAAACTACTCGGTTGTTTTTTAATGCTCCCTGTTTTGTGCATTTAATAAAGCATGTTTTATAATGCGCAGTGTAATGACAGAAACTTTTGAAATCTTGTGAATACGTTGCAGGATGTGAAGGCTGTACATTATGGTGAGAAGGCCGTACATTATTCGCAAAGTGTCCGAAAAATATTCGATATTCGATTCTATTTGCTTCTGGCACTCTTCGGTTCGTATTCGATTCGATTCTATTCTATTCTGGCGCCGGACCCCGCTCGTAACTTGAGTCAAGTAAAGCTCCATAATAAACACGGTTCCAGGTAGAGGTGTGTGAAAAAGTGGTCCGGATAAATATATGTCTGTGGAATACTGTTCGGAATAACAGCACCTATTTCACTGCAGCATAATTCTACATACTTATTGTTATGTGTATTTAAGATGTAAAAAAATATTCAATGTATGCAGCACAGTTTCCATATTTTGCGATTTTATGTGAAACGAGGTTCCATTCAGGCCAGTGGAAAGTATTCGTAAGAATTTCCGCTTATAGCTGGAACCGAAGCGGACCAAAGGTTGCGAGTGTAGAAATTAATTGTGACAAGGCTAAGCGGAACGAGATAATTAAACACAGTTCTACTAATCTAATTTTCTTTCACTAAACTTTCAAGGTTGTTGAACCAATACTTACTTTGTAATCGTTTCTGTGGTCAAAACCTAGACGCATGCACAAACATTGATCTGACAGCTGCCCTTCGGCTTCTGCGATATGATCACTTTCGTTCATTATGACGAGCGGACTGAGTTTGTCACGAGGCTTAATTAAATTACTGCATCCGATGGTTGGCCATAACCCTTCAATGGCTACGTATTCTCTATGGAAAAAATACATATCGAAATCTTAGGTTTTTCGAATACGCACTCGAAACGTCTCGCTGGACGACTTAATATAAAGATATAGTATAGGCACTTGTCGCGCTGGGTAGGCAGGGAACATTGTTTCACTGGAGGTAAATTAGCAAGTCTGCCTTCGGAAGTAGGCGGTAAAAGTATTCTCGCGGTTGCAAATTTCGTCCGAAGTTTTTTTGAGGTCTTTCGCCAATTGAAAATTCGCAATAGCCGCCACTAATTGCTGGGCAGAAATAAAATTACACCCAGAAAGATAGTGCACTGATTTCTCCGTAGTGCCGATACGCTGGCAGAAGAGACAGTAACCCCCGCATACAGAAATGCATCTCAACTCGAAGCCCACGCTTGGTCTAAATGACGCATGTCGTGCACGCGCCGAGGGAAACGCAATGAGCGTCTTGCTGGGCACGTTCCCGCCAGGCGTCATTTAGATCAAGTCAAGGATGAGCTTCGAGTTGAGATGCATTCCTGTATGCGGGGGTAACAGTATCATTTGATGTCGGAATTCTTCTGGCCATTTGTTTACAATGCGTGTAGATACCGTACTGCGACATCTCACACGGAAGTTTCACGGAAGCAGAATGCTGGGGCAACAAATAAACCACAATATTTCTAACAAGCATCAATATTTCTTTATTTTGCTCTCATGCGTAGACACGAGCATATATTCTCAAAATTATTATCACAGCTAGATGTGTACGGAACGTACAAGCACGATATGTCGGGCGCTGACTACAGGAGGCGAAAGCGCGTAGGTCAATCGTCCACGAGAGTGAGGAACATCGTGCAGGGTCCATTTCTTCAACCCGGTTGCGCATGTAACTTTTGCGCACGCCACGCAACAAATTACTCAAGTACACATGCCCGCATTGCACACTGGCGACAGACGTAACAGAGGTTCGTCAAGTCCTGTCCTATAGCCACTTCATGGCACTCGCGCCTAACGTTGTTCCAATACACGAACATTCGTACTTAGCTGTTCGCGGTGTGATCCAGGGAGCGTCAAGAAACTCCGTTTTCATGCACCACGAGAGTCCTAGAAACACCGTGGCAGCTGAAGGTGGCAAATGCCCCCAAATACATTCAGCCCTGATGTTGACATGAAGATGCGATGGCAGCTATAGCCAGAAAAAGAAACACTTCTGTGTATTTACTTGGTGCTTGCCTATGGTGCTCGCTGCTCTGCCCTTCGCGGCCTCACGAATCCGGCGCACTAGATGACAACGTTGCTAGCACATGTTGATTAGCTGTGCCGCAGCACACTAGCTTTACGCGTCCAATTTCTTTGTAAAGCGCTGAGGAGCATCGGTCTTCTCTAGAGGACTTTGAGAAACAACAAAACGTAGCCTTTAATTGTGTAGCACCCACGCCATGCGCAAGTGCACCTACACCTTGCGTGCGCATAATGAGGTGAAAACATGCACAGCTCCATCCCGTCGGAAACACCCTGCGTGGCACAGCTTCTCTCGATAACGGCGAGCATGCAGCAAACAAAACGATGCACTTCCTAAGCAGCGCCTGCATGTGTCCAAATCTGACTCTGGTGCGCAGTTTCAGCACTAGGACCACAATCTCGTGTTCGCCCTTGTGCATGCATGCAAAGCACTACGCACAATCTGCATTCGTGGGAGATCGACAGGCAGCGATCGCGTGTTGGGCCTTCGCCGCTCGTGGGTGACGCTGATATTCTGTAGAGTCACTGGTGTTTTCGCATTCTTTTGGAAACCTGTGTGTGGTCTAAGTGAATCATTGCACCACCGCCAACTGCAAGCGGTCTGAAATCGCTGCAAATGATAACTTCATATCTGCCTCATGGCACACAATGCCGTCGGTTTTCACGGTGGCGACACGGAATAAGCTTCCGATACTCGCGGCGCCACCACGAAGCGTTCTTTAGCGTGCGTGCTCTTCAGTCAGTGTTGCGAAGCAAAGCGCCGACAGCCGCGCTGGATGGCGGTCAAGAGATGAGCCAGGCGAGCCTGGCCCTGACGGCCGAGCTCTCGGGCAGAGTGAGCGCCCACTTGCGTAGGCCCGTGAGGAGCACACAGGCGGTGACGAGCACGGCACCAGACATGGTGTACCGGTCGGGCACCTCGCCGAAGAACGCCACCTGCCAGACGAACACGAACACGATGTCGGCTGCCGACCGGACCACGGACACGGGGCCCGCCTGCTCGAGCTGAAGGGCCCGCGTGAGCAGCACCTGGCCGGCGAAGCTGAACGCTCCAAGCACCACGAGGAGCCAGCGATCGATGCCGCAGTGGGGCAGCTCCAACTGACCGACGGTCAGCAGAGAGATGGTGGCCGTCTCCAGGATGGCGACCCAGCCGAAGTTGAACATGATCACCGAGTGGTGGACGCCCTTGACCTTGCGCACCACGATGTAGACGCTGGCCCCGAACACGGTTGACGAGAGTGCGGCGAGCACGCCGCGTGTCTGCACGGGGCCCTGCTCGGCGCCGCCGAACAGCAGCGGCACCTTGGTGATGAGCGCGAGGCCCGCCAGGGTGACCAGCACGGCGGCCACGTGGAAGAAGCCGCACGGTTCCTTGAGGAAGAGCTTGGCCAGCGCCGACACGAACACGGGCACGCTGAATATGATGACGGACGCGTCGGCGATGGGCATGTAGTGGATGGCGTAGAAGCGCAGGAACAGGCTGGTGGCGCCCAGCAGTCCGCGCAGCACCAGCAGCCGGCGCACGCCCCGCGGCCCGAGCGGCGACTCGCGGCTCAGCACCACCAGCGGCGCCGTGAACACCAGGATGCCCAGGAAGCGCACCACGGCCAGCTCGGCCGCCGAGATGTAACTGCGCCGCGCCTGGGTTGATTCGCTCTGCTCCTCGACACATTGCCACACGAGTGGGGCGAACAATTCTCAAGCACACGAGGGGCAGTAAATCGCAATAAAGAGAAAGCCCCTACATAAAGAAAAAACGAAATACTGTCTTTTTTTTTTCACCGACTATACTAGTTTATATGTCAAAATTTTGCGGGGTGCGGACTATACAGGATTTTATGTTTTAAGATCTAAAGCACGCTTGAAGAACAGTTCACACTGCGTCTACATTTCGTTCGTCGGTGCGTACGAGCAATATTTCCAGTCCATATTGGCAGCTCGTGATATCCAAGGGAATACTGCTCGCAATACGTAGAGTGGCTGCTTTTGAGTGCTTCGACTTGTGAGCACATGCGCGAAAACTCATTGCAACATGTGCCACACATTTAGATGTAACTTCCCACATGCGCAAAGCACAAGAACAATGTACTAGTAGGCTACTATTACTACTGATCGGATACTACCTAGATTTTTACTCATTGACAATAAAATATTTGCTTCTCCGCTGTATACTGGTTCATCCCTGCAGATTATACAGTGGGTGCAGACTGTAGTCAGGAAAATACGGTACATAAATTCTCACATTGTCTGATCTTTCCTACTGTCGGGCACAGTTATGCCAAGTGCTGGGGCTGCACTCGTGGTCAAGAAAAAAAAAGGAAAACCTTATCGCAACACCGGAAACGCAAGTTGACGTCGCAAAGTCTAGACTGTCACGGCGCCACGCTTCGACCCCACCTCCGTGTCTCTCCTCTGCTTTTCTTTTTCTAACTATTCGTGCTTCAAAGCACGCTGGAGGCAGGTTTGGAAGGGAAGTGAGGGAAGGCTCGCTGCGAAGCACGATACATCTGGACCCATGCACGTAGTGTATACTGAGTAAGCTAACCCTTTCATCCTTGCTGCCAAGATCAGACAAAGCTAGGCGCTATACGACGCTGTGGGCTGCGGTGTTGCGAGAAGCGAGCGAGATCAACCTCGGCTGAGTTTCTCGAGTTGGGTACAGCTCGGTAGGCTCAGTTACCGTTACCGTGCAAAGCGCGCTCGACGCCTCCCCCGTTCTCTCTAGACGGAGCATCGACGTGCCTGGTTTCGTGCGGAAGCGGCGCTGGCTGGCATTTAGCGCAACTGACACCATGCATGGCATTAGTCGTTTGCAGGTCGTGCTGCACATCTGCGCTTGTGGCAAATTCTATAATAGGCACTCCTGCCGCTTCTGCGGAGCGATCATCGAAATGTTCAGTGTCAAGCACAACCTTCGAGAACAATAGGGGAGCTGTATCTTTAGCGGTGCTTACGCGAATCGCACTTCGATTGAACATCGGTCTAGCGATGTAGCTTTCGCTCGGACACTTTGGTGCCATCGAGGAATGAAAAAAAAAAAGAAGAAAAAGGAAACTAGCAGAGAGCGTGACGATAGGCACGCCGGCCATTTCTGACCTCACCCCTCGTTCCTCTGCGGGGCCCACCTACGCGCTGACTCTTGGGGAGCGGTCCTCCACGGCTCCCGGACCTTTTCAAGACATTCCTTCGTACGCCGTAGCACTTAGTGGCGGCCTCATCACGCTTTTTTTATAATTACGCTTCATGATAACCATGTGACGCTCCCTCCTAGTCTTTTTTTTTTCATGTTCGGCTCGCATTCAGCGCGATGTCACATAGATGTCAGAGCAGTGTCACTGGTGGAAGTGCACATGTGCAATTATGACACATCTGCCATAGACACATCTGCTGTTGATTCTGCGGACCAACTGGGACTTGCGAAATTTTCAGCACCTAGAGAGATGTCCGACGATTCATAACGCAAAACAGCGAGCCCGACCTTCAGCGGGTGCTCTCGTGAATCGTAGTTAAAGAATGGCATTACTCAAGTGAAGCTTCCTTCATGCACAATTTTAGCAGCGTCCTCTTTTATTTACGAGGCAGACCGGATACTGTACAGTGTGAAAGAAAGGACCGAGTTTTATCCTGAGTAGCTAAAAACGCAAACGCACCAGCCGCACGTATACGCACGAATCAGACTTTGCAACTTTGTTCTAAAGACCCTTTTAGCAAATGTATACTAAAACATGGCGGCACCCACGGAAACGCGATGGAGAGGCTAACGTGCAGCTAGGAGCCTCGTAACGGCCGTATGACCAGGGGGGGGGGGGGGGGGGGCGAGGCGTCGGTGATAAACCATCACTAATAACAGTCAGCACCCACAACACTTCCGACGAAGGGTGAGAGAGCTCACTCACACAGATTCGCTCTTCTTTGATGAATGATTAGTAGCTCAAATTTTATAAATCGGCAAACTTACTCATGAGTCGACTCCCTCAGACTGAATCAGAATCAGACTGACCCGTGAGTCTGAGACCGAGTGTACGCGGAGTAGAATGTTGGTAAGGTTCAGTCCGAGTGAGCCCGGCTGAAAAGAATTCTGTTGAGTCTGAGTCAGAGTGAGCCCTAGGCAAACAATATTTTATGAGAGTTTGACTGAGCTCTATTTATTTTGCCTATACCCATGGTCCCGAGTATTTCAGCGTTTGCATAGCCACCGCACTGTTCCCCTAATCCAAAATGGAGGCGTTTTTCTGTTTCTGCTTAAACGCCGTTGCTACGTGTCTGTTCCAGTCCGGAGGAACAAGAAATGACACCATCCCGAGCTTGCTATGTCAAGTTTCATGCTGTTTGTGTGTAAAGGTTAGTTTCCAAACAGAAATGGCGTTGAACGAGTGCGGTCCACTTGGCGCAACGGCACGTAACAGAACGTGGTTTCAGTTAAGCATAGCTCACAGTACGGAGCAGGAAGGTACGCACTTGAGTCTCTTGACAATGACGGTGCAGATGGAGAAGAAGAAGCTGGACAGCGAGGAGAAGGCCAGGCCTTTGTACAGTTCCCACGAGTGACCAGAGGAGGAGCCGTCTTCATCTTCGTCATCGCCGGCTGCTCCGTTGGCGTACGGCTTGCCGTCCACGGCGGTGGCGGAGTAGCCATCGTGCTCTTCGTCGGCCGTCTGCAGCAGCGGCAGGGCCAGCGAACACGACGAGGAGGTCGGCATGGGCCGCTGCCGGCTGGTGGGAGGAGCCTGGCCCGACGCTGCTCAGGACGCCTCATCGCCAAAGGCCATCTGAATCAATCAATCAATCAATCAATCAATCAATCAATCAATCAATCAATCAATCAATCAATCAATCAATCAATCAATCAATCAATCAATCAATCAATCAATCAATCAATCAATCAATCAATCCTGCATGCAGTTTAACACAAATGGGAAGTGCTAAGGAGTTATTCTGACGAGAACACAGTAGGCGTTGTGGCTAAACTAAAAGTGAACGCATGTAATATAACCCTATCACATGCCCATGAGAACCGTTCTAACGCAGCTAAAGACAGCAGGCGCCCTGAAAAGGGTGCTGGGCGATGAGGACCCTGCGACAACAGCTGCAGAGATCCGTATCACTTCTCATTTCGATATTAAGGACAAAACGTGATGACACGCAAATGTTAAAAAACAGGGAGAGCACAATCCAGAGGAACATCTTTCAATACAATTTCCTCTGTATGCGCGTGTCCCTCGCAGCGCTTGTAAATACAGTGGCTTCGACTGCTTCGGGTTTTGAGAAAAATAGAAAGGGAGACAAATGTGTCGGCTAAGCAAGTAGAGCAAGAAGAATATTTCAGTACAAGTATGCTTAAGCGCTTCATTGAGGCATTTAAACTCCAGTTCCGATTTCGCTTTAAGAAAGAGAAGATTACGACAACAAAGAAAAAAACTGGGTAAAAATGGTGCTAAAGAGAGGACATCGACAGCATCCTTGTGCAAATTTCGCTAGCTTACTGTAGTATTGACCTGGGTTACGTAATGTTAGATTGTGAAAAAATGCAACGACAAATCAATAGTAGCTATAGACAGTTTCGCACGGGCCTTGGCAGGAGTATGTATGCGACCCCAAGAAACTCCCAGTTCCGTGTCCTATCAGCTTCATATGTCGAGAAAAAAAAAACGTGTTTTCAAGCTGTCTTAATGTACGAGACGCCCTTTTCAGCATTTCTAAATAAAAGAAATGCACAGCATGTCTCAAGTGCACATATTTATAATTTTGCGTGTAATATACAGCTAGATTGACTTGTAAGTTTGCGATTAGCTGCACAGGAAAACGGTTGATCGTGTGTACGGGCTTCTGTTTTACCTGCGGCTCACCATTGCCTTTACTGTCCGTTCTATTTCTGCGAGGAAAACCGGAAGCTTGCATGGATCTCTGTTTGCAGACAACGAGATGGTCTACAGGAAGACGGTGACAACGATCAAAAGCCACAATTCTCGTACGCTTTGTATATACGTTTTTCGCCTAAAGCGATAATTGCTGGGAGAAAAATAACCAAAACTCCAAAGGCGCTGCCATACTGGGCCACACATTGTCGAACACCAACCGCCGCAGCAACATCTGGCCGATCATGCACCCCAGCCTTCACCGCCACCATACGCTGCTACGAAGTCGGGCAGCACTCTGCGATACCCTGGCCATCCCAATAACCACGACAATTACGTGAACGTCAGTAGCTACGACCCAAAAAGAGCTGCAGAATTCGAACGGACGCTTCGCATGCGTGCCAGAGCTGTTTTAGTTATCGTGTTTCATTCACTACACCGATATATTATGCTTTCGCCATTCTGTAACCATGTGCGTTTTACACGTCGCTTATGCTCAATGCTTGCGCCTGTGCGTCTGTAACTGTGTAATAAAGGTTAGTAGATGCCCAGTGCTTGTCTTGTTTATTTCGTTTCTTTGTTTATTTTTTGTCTACGTGATCGCTTCAGTTCGCGCTTCCTAAATATGCAAGCTACTCCCAGCGTCACGTAATGCGTCACGCATTACGTGACGCTGGGAGTAGCTGCATTACGTGACGCACCTGCCTGCAGTTTAATGGTTGTTCCACGTCCACTGCAATGGACACTAGTGGCGCTGGCTAACACTCCCGGGGCCAGGCTAAATATGCACGTATAAAATAACACCGAAGAGAGTGGACGGGTGGATAGCCGTAGCTGAACTGGCATAGCGCACCCCTTGCGCCATGCAGATGGCGTGGAAATTCGCCTCTTCCAATTTTACTTCGCTTTTCTTTATTAGAAGTACGAAGCTCATAGTAATTTTAATCCTCGTATATATGTAATTATTTACTGGTCGCGATTTTTAAAAGAAGGCGCAGACAAGCTAACGTTACACGCTTGGCATAGCGTTCCTTCCATCTCTCTAGCATAGGCATGTCGTACAGTGCGTTGTGCAGCTTTTGTGATTGCGACCAAGACTCTAATGGACAAGGAGAAGTGATGCATCTCAAATGGGCCGCAACTTCTCCTCACCTAAGCCACCGAATGACAGGCGTTCTATTAAAGTCTTCTTAGAATGAACAAAGCTTGTTCGGGATTTCGAAATCCTCATAACGAAATAAAGTAGCACTTATCATCGGCTAGGTCTCAGTCTAAATGCCGATTTCGTACGACAATAACCCTTTCGACCCTGGTGTCCTATAAACGGGACACAAAGAGAAATTGTTCTCAGTCATGACGCAAATGCTCAGCAATTTCGAAAAAGAATTTGAGCTGTATAGTCTCCGTACACCTCTGCCAGCACAGGCAACAGTTTCTTCGTCCTTGTCTTCCTCAGAAAGCCCTAGTGGTGAAAACAAAATGGCGGAAGGCAAGAAAGACGACTGCAGCAGTATCCACGTCTGTTGTAAATATTTTGCTCAATACCGACTGTCTCCATAGCGATTATACATTTATGTTGTTTCTGATATTCCTCGGTGTGTATTTATATCGGGAAGTTTTGCCTTTCATTTGCGCATAGCCCACAGCACGCCATGATCTACGTGTCCTAAATATAGGACACCAGGGCTCAGTGGTTGTCAAGACTCCTGCATGAGTTGAATGAAGGCGCTGTTGCTTGTGACACCTTCCGATTTCTTGTTTTATTATTCCAGAGGCGATAAGCCAGCCTGAACTGCTGTATTCAGTGACAAAGGGACTCCTATAGCGAAAAGTATGCGTATCAAGGACCCAGATAAGTTCGCTGCACTATAGAAAGTTTGCGTGTTGGAGGAAGACGACGACGATGAAAAGAAGAATATGCAGTTTGCTTTTGCAGGCCTGGAGAGCAGTAACTGCGGCACAGTAGACGAAGATTTAGCCATCTACGACGAAAGTGCATCCGGCAAAGCGACTATCAAGTAGATGGAGGCCATTCAAGTGCAATGATGAAGGAAGTGTGCGTGTTGGAGGTAGAAGATGTCACGATGAATAGCGGGATATACAATTTGCTTTTGCAGGCTTGGGGAGCAGTTTCTCTGCATAGCATACGAATAATTGGTCATATACAACGTAAATACTTCCTACAAAGCGACTATCAAGTACATGCAGGTCATTCAAGTGCAATGATGAGCCGCGTATAACGAGCCCAAAGAATGCTTTTAAGGCTTTTCACGCACTAGAACCACTGTCAAAACGCCATCATGCAAGTTTTTCTATATTTAAATGTGCGACACAGCTGATACGAAATTTCGAAATACTTCGTATCGTTCTTTACAACCACTAAGCCCTAGTGTGCTATATATACATAGGACATGACGTCATACCTTGTTCTGACAGGGAATCGGAATATAATAAATATTTTGGTGTTTCTTAGGCAGTATTAAACCCATGCAAAATGATGAAAAAAGTTCAAATCCAATCCTTTAAGTGTGAAATAGGCTCGGGAATCATTTCAAGCTTTCGTGCACAGACGCTTGAGCATGAAATGTTTCATCGCTCGTTTTGCGCTGTTTCAGTGGGGGGGACCCGCAATCGAGCCATCCTGAATTCTATGAGAATACAAGGAAAAGTAAACGAATTCCAGAGCACAGCTTATGGTCACCATACAGCGAAGAAAAGTATAATTTAGCTCACTACTGAGGGTAAGACCAAGGCCACTGCTGCCGGCCGCTCGAACCTCTAAGCTGTCGCCTGGAGACGTGCGCGGTGCAGCGACGGTGAGTGATGTCGTGCGCTTAATAACGCGATAACGCAGAAATAGTCTGCGCTGGTAAAAGCTTGCCAAACCGGATTGGTAATGTCCCCGCAATCACCGGGGAGAACGACGTTCCCCGTCAATAACGCACTGATCTGAGCAAACCAAAGAATGGGGAAAAAAGGTAAAGTTAAACAAACAAGAAACAGTAGGTTCTTTTTTTTCTATCGAATCCGACGCCGTGAGGTCGTCGATGCGCCCAGGCCTTGATTGAAGACGTGGATTAGAATCATTAGGCGGACGACGTTAAAATGAAGAAGCATTTCATATGCTTACATCTAGATCTCGATATGGGAGTGCTCGTAATATTGCGGCCGGTCGAGGGCGTCAAACACGCGAGCTCGTGAAAAGCAGCACGAAGCCATATCGCAGCGGTTACGAGTGCGTGTTGTGCACGGCCACAACGCGGCAGTCTCAGCGGTTAGCCTCTTCGGTCACCACTGTTCCGGGGAATGGACGACTAACGCGATGCAAGGACAACGCGGATATCTTATCTGTCTCGTAGCGATGATGGTATACCGCGAATGATTCTTTGCACTACGGAGTCTATCGAACTAAAGCAACGCATTAAATGGTGAACTCACGCGTTCTTTGCTTGATACCTCACAGCACGTCGTCGTTGATCTCACGAAAATTTGTGCGACTGTAAGTCAGCAATACTCTAGTTGTTGTTGCCTCAAAACATGGCTTCTTGTTGATGTCAATGTTGAGTCCTTTCCAACATGTTGTTGTTGTTGTTGCTGTGGCCTGTGATGCGTGTGGCTCCTACCCACGATGGGGGATTGGCCAACATGTTCTTGCGTCCACAGTGATCGTCTTCTTTGTTCACTTTGTTTACGTCGTCAGTACGTTGATAGCAGTGGCTCATTAATGCTATCCCCCATCGGGAAAGTAGTGTACCACGGGATGGAAAAATAGCCTTGTGACGACTGAAGAACACACACTATCAAAAACGAAGAAATGCGCTCATTTAGGCAATCGTTGGAAAAACCTGAACTCCCCCCCCCCCCCCCCTTCCCTCTAATTGTTGCATTTAAGTAAGAAAAAAGTCAGATCACAATAATGTTCGGAGCAGATCATACTGATTTACCTTGAATATTTATTTTTCTGGCAATTTATAAATGAAAATTGAAAGAGAAAGAGTGAAATCGATTTAGCAACTTACAATCGATTTGCAGTTTACGTTATTGCTATTTCCGCTTGTGAGTTCGGCAAAAGCATTATTTGCGATGGGGCGATAGTACTTATGACTGTAAAGGTCCGCCTTAACGCTAGAACAAAATCAGATATTGCAGCTCTGTAGATTGTACCTGATAACTTTCAAACGTAACAAAACTGGCATGTTAAATTGGAAGTCAAGTCTAATTGCAATTTACGTAATACTGCTTCTTCAGCTTGAGAGTTTCGCAAAAGCGCTGTTTGTTTTCGCAAAGGCGGTGGTTTAGCGTTGTTTGTCTCATCAAAAATCTGCCATAGAGCTACTATAGCATACCAGATAATGTCCCCAGACTGTGAAATCTTAGCACTGGATATAATACTTCCTGGTTGCACACCTTTTTCTATAGTTAACACGTACTTCCCCGCTGGAGTGCAAGATACCCGTTATCTAGATACCTCTACTGCTCGCAGTCAAAAGAACATCATACTAGTGAGAGATTTTTATTCTCATCATGTATCGTGGGGTTTCCGAACGGATACTTGTGGCAAACGCTTGTGGGATTGGGTCTTAATGAATCATTTCTCTTGCTTAACTTCGAGAGCACATACTTTCGTTCGTGGTCAGTCGCGATCTGCCCTAGATCTTACGTTTGCTACCCCGAGCATGACTGTCACCTCCTGGAAGACTGTAGATTCCGGAACTAACAGTGATCACCTTCCTATAATTTTTGATCTGCTTACTCCGTTAACTAGTTTAGATAATAATATGCGCACTTTTGTTAACTACGAAAAATTAAAAATGCTTTAAAATCAGCTTTACAAGCCCAGGAGGGCATGGAGAGGGATATTAAAGCAATGAGCCTATGTTCAATACTAAAACAGTCACCAAAAAAAGCTCAATTTGCTGTGCAATCTTATAAGGGTGGATCATATTGTCCCTGGTGGAATTCTGAGTGCGAGCGAGATTTTAGACGTAGAAAAGCTGCATGGTCTGGGATTCTCACACCCATACTCTTGGGACAAAGGAACGACAACGCAGTAGTGCAAACAATCACAAGGCCATTTATTGCACCTTTCATAGATCAATGCCTGCTAGCCGAGTTGCTATCCGCAAAACATGCCGATGGGCGCGCGACAAATCTAGCAAGTCCGACTCACTGCGACCGGATAGCGAGCGAATATGCTCGCCCCATGCTGGATCCCAACGCCTGGTCGTTCGCGCGTACGGTCACGCGAACGGTGGCGCGTTCGAAGGAGGCCACGCGAGACGGTCTCGCAGAAGCATGGATCGGTGCGCGCGCACTCGCCGACCCGCCGCTCAAGAGAGCCTGTTCTCCCTTGCGCCCCCAAGTAACCCTGCCGTGAGGCGGCGTTAGCAGCGCAACACTCGCGCCATCTCTCGTACTGCGCTTCAACCACATCGACCGCCGCGGGCCCCAGGCCACGCGGCGAAGCCGCACTGCAGGAGACGGAAGCTTTGCGGGAAAAACAACATATCAGGGGACGCGTGAGAGTCGCACATCCCCACAATGGAAAAAAGCTTTTATACAACCAATGTCCTGTTAATTGGGCTGATTATACATATATAGCTACCACATTTAAACAAACAGTCACAAAAGCTAAGGAGGATTAAGATTCCAGGCACTACACATACCTTTTGAAGTCTAGCAATAAAAAAGCACTGTTTAAATTTCTTCGATCTCGCAAAGCTATACCTGCGCCCGTGAACGACGAATCTGTCGTTCTATCACCAAAAGAATTATCAGAATCATTTGAGAAAATTGCTCAAGGACTTGCGCAACGTTTCACACATAAATTGCCGATAGGACTAAAGAAACCTCCCTTAGTAGACGACTTTGTAGCAGTAACAGCGACAGAACTTGAAGGCATTATTAATAAGTTGCCGGCGTCAGCCCTCGGTCCAGATGAAATTACAACAGGAATGCTAAAAGTTTTATTTGATTATACACCTCAGGACCTACTAAACATAATAAATTTCTCTCTCAATAATTCATGGGTTCCAAGAGAGTGGAGAGTAGCTAAAATTATCCCACTATTAAAGAAAAAAATCATGTGGACTTGACTTAGAAAACATAAGACCAATTTCTCTTACCTCAAATGTCGTCAAATTAATAGAAAGGTTTCTTCGCGGCCGTATAACAAATTTTATGCAGGATGATACCCTTCTCAGTCCTTGTCAGATTGGATTTCGTCCGGGCCACTCCATATATGGTGCGCCCATGTAGATTTAAAGAGCCGCATTAAACTTGCTCGCCGCAAACGAGAGTACGCAGCTTTGGTGAGGCTAGATGTATCGAAAGCATACGACTCTGTAGAATATTGTATTCTATTAGATAAGCTTCACTCTACGAATTTCCCAAAGTATACAACCGCTTGGATCTATGAATTTATAAGGGATAGAGAGTTTTATTGTTACCAACGCGGTATTTCTACGTCTAAACACAAGCAGACAAGCGGTGTACCACAGGGTTCCGTTCTTTCGCCTATATTATTTAACATTTTGCTAAGCACCATTCCTTTGTCTCCGGAAGTACATGTTTATGTTTATGCGGACGATAACGCATGTTTTTCCTCCGCAAGCAATATACATTCTCTATAACAGTCGTTGCAAAATTAGTTAGAAATGCTGGAGACATGGCTAGAGAGATTAAGTATGTCATTAAATATTAGCAAAAGTGCGGTCTTAGTACTCCCATTAACTGCACAGGTACAAATATATTTGCAATACCGACAGGAAATCATTCCTCAAGTTGAAGTCAGGTACCTTGGTGTTATTTACGATGGCAAACTCAACTGGCGCAGTCACATTGAATATATTAAATCAAAGGCAGAACGAGCCGTAGCTATGCTTCGCCGGCTCAGCCACCGCCGCTCTGGACTACGCAGGGATACCTTACTGATGATTTATAATATGTATGTTCGGCCCATATTAGAATTTGGCAGCGTAATATTTTCCGGTGGCACCGCCTACAAAATTAAACCTCTGATACTTTTAGAAAGAGAAGCTCTACGGTCATGCCTCGGGCTACCTAGATTTGTTGCCAACGCTGTTTTATATCAGGAAGCTCATATAACCACCTTAGATTGCAGATTTCGCATGCTAACGGTTCAGACATTTTTAAAAATTTATGACTTTTTAAAAAGACGTACGCAATATGCATTTATCACTGAACCATCTGAGGTTTTTCAGGTATCGTGGTCAAGATTCCACAGTCCTCACAGATATTATTTGTGCAAGCACAGTTACAACAATTGGACGTGTCCATACGCCAAGTTTGTCATTCAAATGATGCCTTAACAGACCTCGAAATTGAGTTCGAGGGCATATTTCCGAGTCATGCTAAACTGTTACCAAGGCGAGGTTTAATTAATATCTTACACGACCAGCTACACCAACTAACCACTGAAAATGTAATAGCTACAGACGCTTCTGTGTGCAATGAGAAGGCAGGAGTGGGGACCCGCAAGCGGTCGGTGAACTTTAGAGAACTACCCATGCAAGCCGACACTAATATGCCGCCTAGTGGCATCAGCACAAATTGAAACAGTAAAAGCACAGCAGAACACTTTATACACGGAGCCACATGAACGTGTGGTGTTGCATCCCGTGACATATCGTATCGCTGAACGTGGTATACGGTCCCTCAACCAACATACCGGCCTCCGTCAAAATAACCCTGTATACGCTCCAAACTCTCCAGCAGCGCCGAAACAAAAATGTGCGGTACAGTCTATTAAAGTTTGTTCACGTTTAACGTATGTCGATAGCACATGCATCGAATAGCTCACTCGCCAGCGTTCAAAATCGCTTTCATCTGCAGGGCGAACGTTAACGAATAAGATTAGATGCGGGTGAGAAGCCGCTCACCGCTGTTTATGCAGGAGTTCGTGCTGAGGCAACCGTCTAGAACAGAACAAAGCGGCAGAATGAAGGCACCGCCTTTTCTCTGCCGCCAAATGCAATTTGCGCCGACAGCGCTCCGGCAGAGCGCGGCGCGATGACAGAGAAGTAACGTCCGAGCTGTTTACGACCGCCTCTCGTCGATTCGACGCGGACAAGCAGCTGGCGCTTGGCCGAAGAACAATAACCTTCTGCTCAATCAATCAATGCGCGCGAACTGCTTGGGACTCGGCGATGGGAGGGCCTCGTTACGCGCCGCGCCAGTGATTCCGTTCACGCGTGACCAAAACTTGCGGCGGAGACGAGGGAGACGCGCGCGCAAACGGGGCGAGTGCCGATGGCCATAAGTTGCGCCGGCAGCTGACGTCCTCTCAAGGATAGATTTAACTCGACGTATACGTGTAAACGTCGCATTATTACAGCCACGTCGGGACGTGTACGCGGCGATGCAACTTTATCAGTACCGGTCACTCGCCTTCGCAAACCGTCGCTTCTCGTCATTTGTGGTTCCGAGGTTTTTTTCTTTCTTTTTTTTTTTTCACAGAGAGTGTGCCCGCTGCTCTGCCTGCAACCCCACTGACTTCCTTGCAGGAATACGAACGTGCAGCAGCGTATCCCTAAGTACGATTACAAACGCTGACTGAATGTGCCTTAATACTGCATGCGGTACCTGAATTGCGCCTATGGCTTCTGCTGTCCCTATAAGCGCAATTAAAAAATGACATTCGCCCGCGTAGATCAATAATGTACGAGCTATCAACGTTCCCGTGCGATGTCGCCATTCACGCATGTTCAACATGAGTCACGGCTGCTGCTTTCGTCCATGGGGAGCGAGCTTCTCTGGAGCGAACACGTGCTCCGAAGCATATACGTTTCGCGAGGAAGGAACGATGCCGACGACGCGGTGTCGACTGACTGACGGCTCGGCGCCGAAAGACGGCAATGAGCCTGTGGTAGCCGACTCTTCTCGAGCTGCTCACGACTAACGTGAAGGACAGGCCTATCACCGGGACGGGCAGAGAAAAAAAATCACTATTCGCGAAAGGGCCCACGTTAGGCGTATACGTAAGTTGTTAGTGAAGCCTATAAGTTATGTGTTGCAATGAAGCATTGAGCCCTGGCGTTAAATCGTCTTATGTAGGAAAAAAGTCGCAGTTTCGCCCGATAGGCGAAGCATCGATTCACCTTAACAGCCAGCTAAACCTAAGTAAGGATAGAAGTTTTATCGGCCGTATAAAGTTGTAAACATTCGCTTACTATAATTAAATTACCAAGCATGGTGTTATACAAGCACAAGCAAATATGAACACATCTCACTCGATGACCACGCACACTCGCTGTCGAAACGCTGGAGTGAGGAAGCGCGGCAGCAGCAGCGAGCGGATTGACCTTCGTGCTGCCTCTCGCTTCAACTCGAACTAAGCGGCGAGAACACAGCGCACACGAACGAAGCTATTAGCACTCGGCTCACTCTGTCCCCATCGCAGATTGACTTCAAGATAGGGCCCGCGTGGCCGAGCGCAGCCGCACCATATGCCGCAGCCGCCGGAGGAAGCCAGTATCAAATGTGTTCCTCTCATTGGTGCCACTACACTCAAGTCTTGTTAGATAACTATGAGCACCAGCTCACAGTGGGCTATATTTAAACGAGATGGCCAATTAGTTAGCGCGATCATCCATGAATGGACCTATAATTGGACCTATAACCACTGCAATTAGCAGCTATAATGCGTGCTTGCAGAGTCTTAATACACTCTGCATCAAAAAAGTATAACTTCCGTTGAAATTTAGGCCTAGTTAGGCGCCGCTAAACCGTAATAAATCCAGCCACAAGAACATCTTAAGCCTCAAGCAAGAAGCTCAGACAAATCCATGCAGCACCCATCCTTCCCATGGTGGCTGATAAAACCGCTGGAAAAATACTAAATTATGCGCCATTCGTGTTAGTGTGCAGGCACTTCCTCTCTCGTGAGTTTTGTAGATTGTAAATCAAGTTAGTCGACGTGCGATGCCCGTCGAGCAAGGTCCTCGGCCGGAAAGATAGCCTTGTGCCGTTATCCCGCTAGAGAACACCAGGGCGGTGCGGTTCGGAGGGGTGTAGTAGGAGAGGTTCGAGAGAAGGGAAAATGCGAAAAGGTAACGTTGAGTGCGACGATGGGATGTGTGTAGACGCAAGTGGCGTGCTTTTGTGGTGTCCGAAAGTGTAAAACTATGCGGTATTAAATCAGTCAATATACAGAAGTGCTCGCATTGTGTTTAAATGCACGACATACAGCCCTTAAAAAATAATCCTTTTGTTTTTTTCAGGGGCATCGCACTCAGAGGTTGGTGCCGATAGTGCTGTTAGCACTTGTTCGCTATTTTAAGGGTACACTGTGTTTGGAAGTGACGTATAGAAAATTTAAGTCAGCGAAACGCTTGTACTCGCAAAAACCATCCGCGCAAGCAAGCAGGGCCGGATGCGAGTGCGTTTGCACGCAGACGCGCTCAGCGTTGGCGCGCCTGAACGCAGCGCCACTGCGCTGGAAATGGACATCCGGGTAAGTTCGGCGACGTTGAGAAATCACACGGTTTCAAACGTGACGCACTATGCTTTTGGAAGGTCAAGCAAGAGCCATCTTGAATGTCCACTCGCGACGCAGCACGCGCGCCGAGGCAACGACAGCGAAGCTCCGGGACGAGGGACGCCGAAGGGAGAGACATTTATTTGAAGGAATAAACGGGCGTTGTGGGGCCCACTTGGTTCGTGGGCCCCTTCAAGGGGAGATGGCTGCCCTCAGTCCAGGGCGCCACAGGATGTTACCGCTCTGCGTGCCCTGTCGATCAAACTGAGTTGATCGTCAAGGCTGTCGATGGAGAAGTGTTGGCTTCTCAGAGCACCATGGGCAACGCGCGGGGTACGTCGTTGGGTGCATTTTATTAAGAATGTCTAAGTTGGGGTATGTGCCAGTCTGGGCTTAAGGCGCCAGCTGACAGCCTCCTTCTTTGTTAGTTTTTTATGTGGAGGGGAGTAAATCCGTCCTAGCCCTTTGTAGTAATTTAAGATGGCCGCGATGTCGCACGGTACTGGGGTAGGCTCCTGCGGGGCATGATCACGGAGTGCTCGGTCTGTTGTGCATCCTCAAGCCACCCTACTGCCTCCCTGGTCCCTTCCAGGGAACCGGGAGCCAGCAAAATGGGTGGTGAGGGTGTGGTTGTTTTGACGGTTCGACTGCACCCACATGCCCAGCATGCGTACGAGAGTTTTCTCCGCTACTTCTTGGTCGGCCAGTACAATGCGTAGTCGATGGCCGGGATCTTGGGTGTTAGGTTCATTGCTCTTTCCCAGACAGATGCGGATGAGCTTTGACTTGTCTGTGGAGCAGGCCAGGCCACATTCACGTACATAGTCCTCCACGCAGGTGGCAGCTTATTGCAGCTTGCTCTCTTTTTCTCCGGGGGAGCCCTGTGTGGCCCATAGCGTGATGTCATCCGCATCAAGCGCATGTTGGACTCCCTCAATTTGTTAGAGTTCGCGCGCGAGGCCTATCATAACTACATTGAAAAGCAGTCGAGAGATGACAGACCCCTGCGGGGTTCCCTTGTTCGGGATGCCTAGTGAGGAAGATCGAAGTGTGCCCAGCCCTTAGTGGCAGTGCGATTCGTAAGGAACGTCTTGACGTATTCGTAGGTTCGATGGCCGCAGTTGAGTTCAGCGAGTCCGCCGAGGACAGCCTGATGACTAACATTGTCAAAAGTGCATATTATGTCCAGGGTCAAGAAGATGTGTGCCCCATGCTGGGGTACTGTCTCGAGGACTTCCGCTTTGATTTGTAGAAGAACATCTTAGGTTGATAAGCGGGCCCAGAAACCAAACATGGTATTAGGAAGGAGTGAATGGTCTTCTAAGTAGTTCTGGAGGCGGGTGGTGAGCACTCTCTCATAAGCTTTGCCCAGGCAGGAGGTCAGAGAGATAGGTCGAAGGGTCTCGAACTGAAGCGCCTTGCCTGGTTTCCTAATTTCAGGAAACCAGGCAAGGCCAGATGACGAAATTAGGAAATTTCCTAATTTCGTCACCCCACTTAATTTTCTGCCGTCCTCGACTGCGCTTCCCTTCCCCTGGAACCAATTCTTTAACTCTAACGGTCCACCAGCTATCTACCCTACGCATTACACGGTCAGCCCAGCTCCATTTGTTTTCTTAAGTACAATATCGGCTACCATCGTTTGATCTCTGATTCACACCGCTCTCTTCCTGTCTCTTAACGTTACGAATAACTAATTTTCATTCCATCGCTCTTTGCGTCATCCTTAGCTTGTTCTCGAGTTTCTTTGTTAACCTCCAGGTTTCTGCTCCATATCTTAACACCGCTAGAATGCAAAGATTGTAGACTTTTATTTTCAATGACAGTGACAATGAATAAGCTCCCAGCCAGGATTTAGTAATGCCATGCTATTGTTACTCTTAAGTAAATTTTGTTCTCGTGATCAGGCTCACCTGACCTACAGCTCACACTTTCTCGGTTAAAGTCCTAAATCATTTGTTGCAAATCATCTCCAGTGTTGCTGGACAGGACGATGTAAATTGCGAGGTACATCTATCCACTATTAAATCTGTCTACTAAACAGGCAGCTTCAGACGCACAATCAGGAGTAACTTAAAGAATTTTGACAGTTTCGTTGCACACGTATAGGCTGGCAATTTGAAAACATTGTCGGACGTCATTGCTTCTTACAGATTTCATAAGTGAATGTAACTTCCATAGCAACGCCACTAAAGTAATTGTAATAATAATAAACAAGTAAAACAAAATAACATAATGACCGCGACAGAGGAGGCCACAACCCATGGGGTGAATGTGTAGTTATGACTGTCAAAGACTTACCAGAATTGTTTCTCTGCGCCCGCTAATTTGTCCCGGTTCTCGCACTGCGACTCGTCAGCCGCTGCAACGTGCAATTGGAGAGAGCGCAAGTGGCGCTCCTCGCTCGCCTTGTCGCCCAGTTATCGACAGCGCGTGACGAGGCACAGGTGCGCGAAGGCGATGGCGCGCATATGCGGTCCGCTGTTGTAGCCTCGGCGCATCGGTACCCGCTGTTCTTATCCTCCTCCTCGCTCGGTCGACCGCGTCGCAATCTCTCTTTTGTCCACTCGCGCAGCGGTCGCGACAATTCGCGTCGTCACGCGGCGCGTGACGGCAGCGCACGTCACCGCAGCCGCACGCAATTCTGCGGCCCATCGGCGATTTCTGCCCCAACACATGCGGTCAGACTGGCCGGGTCAGTCGGAGTGCCGGGGGCAATTGCTTCTGTGCACGTCACAGAAGAAATTCGGGCAGTTCGTGTGTTAAAGTATTTAACGCAACCGAAGACGCAGGCAGGACGAACGCTTGCTCTGTTTACATATTCTCTGAAAATAGAGCCAAGTCCTTCTGATACGAGTGTCACATGGCTCACTTTCGATCGCGATTGTGCCCGTTCGGGATCGTAATTTTCGGTAGCGATTGGTTCCTTTGCGAAAGTCGCGGGAGGGAGCCAACCGCGGGCGACAATTTCGATCCGTATCAAGCTCGATCGTGATCGAAAATGCTCCGCATGACACCACTATAACAGATTCAGGTTCATTTTGGAAGAAAGCGTGCCGCTTTGCGGCTGGGCGACAGAGCGCTCACGGAAGAAAAAAGTCGCAGTTTCGCCCGAAAGGCGAAGCACCGATTGCGATAGCAAATTAGTACACAGCTGTACGAGGTAAGTCGTTTGAGCGGCCGTATAATGTTGTAAACATTCGCTGACTAACTAAATTAACCATGACAGAATATGTAAGCGTTACTGAACGAGGACATCAGAAGAAACAGACACACAAAGATAGCGCCGTCTTTGTGTGTCTGCTTCTTTCTGTATACGTCCTTGTTCAGTCACGCTTACACATTCTATCATCGATTCAAACTAACTAGCCCACCAACGTGTTTTAACTAAATTGATAAGCACGTTGTCGCGCGCGCACAGGTAAACAGGAACAAACATCGCTCGATGGGCGCGGAAACTCTCTGTCAGAATGCTGGAGTAAGGAATCGCGGTAGATTGAAGAATCGCGGCAGCAGATTGTGCGCAGGCGCGAGTAAGAGCGGGCGCGAGAGAGAGAATCTGGGGGCTTTTGCTCCTTGAATATATCACTCAGCCTGCACTACGGAGGAGGTTTCTTAAGCCCCAACCAGACGCACGCGTTGGTACGCGGCCGCACGCGCAACGCCGAGTCTGAACGCGTACGGCGCAGAGGCTGCATCGCATGTTGACGCGCAGCGGCTTGGAAACCTTGCACTGCTAGATTTCTTGCGCCCGCGCCGGAAGCTGCCGCTCGCGTCACCCGCCCGACGCGCCTCACGTGACGACGGCAAACCAACGTGACTTCCGGCCCGATTCTTCGCGCGGCGTGCAGGCAAGCCCGGGCAAGCTGCTTGCGTTGTGATCCGAGTTCCGCGCGGGTTTTGGTATTTTTTGATGGCAGCCGCTGAAGTCTTCAGCCGCAACGGGTGCATTATTAACTAAATGTTCATCGCCGAAATTCGGGACCTGACACAGTGTGCAGAACGCGTAAGGCACAGACCACGCGAGTGATGCTATACCGACGCTGCTGCAGGTTTCACCGAGTTCACAATACTGACAGTTGAGCTGACTGAACCACTAGGAGTCCTGTAACATCATTTTTTTCGAATATAAAAACAAATTTAAGGTTAATTCTTCTTGCGTGCTATTGTCATCTTTAGCACATTTGCTTAACTTGACCGTTAAGTGTAGGCTGGGCTGCCTTTGAATCGCCGCGACAAAACGCGCGACGACGAGGGCGCGGCAACTCCTGCATCGTTTGGGTGCGCGCCCTCTTCCTCCGCCGGGCGCGACGCGACGTCGAGTCAGCGCGGCGCGTGCGGACGCGTTCCAACGCGTACGTCTGGTTGGGGCTTTACAGCGCGTTGTATTCGTTTGTCCCCTAGACATGCCTGCATTGCGGAGTGCGGTCGAGTTGGTTTATACGCTCCGCCGCTGGCTGCCCGCGCGGTGAGGCAGTGGGCGCGGACGCCGCTTGGTGATCGCTGTGTCTAAAGGGACAATGTTCTGATTGGTGTTGTATACGTCGCGGGTCGCTTTTTTGGTCGCGACGACAGATCGGATTTTTTACAAGCACTGCTCCAGGAGTGCACATGTAACCGGCAAACGGAGGCCTCAGGAGCGCACCTGAGGTTATATTAAAACAGGCCGCGCAGGATCTCCAGGGCACCCAAGCGGTAGCGGGGGGATCAAAGCTGGAAGCAGCGCGGCCCGTACGTTGGGGCCGCAGAGGCCGAAGCGTGCCAGGGGGTGTTCGCATAAAAAATTGGCTGCCCGCGATAGCGGACAGCCGATCTTATACCCCCCTGGCACGCGCAGGCCTCTGGGAGCCCCAACCCACGGACCAGTCCGGCTTCTAGCTTTGATGTCCCCGTTGCCGCTTTGGTGTCCTGGAGGCGCCGCCAATAATGCGAAATAATGACACGTTGTTTTCATTAGTAAAAACATGATCGAATAAATATAATTACGTCGAGCCGCCAACTTGCGATGCTAAGTTCAGCACTACCGCGCCCCGCGACTTCTGCCGGCGCTCATAGGGACAAGCGCGTACAACGCTCGCCAGGAAACTCCTCCGTAGTACCTAGGCAGAGTCGTATTTTCGAAGAGCAAAACTCCCCACATTTTCTCTCTCGCACCCACTCTTACTCGCGCATGCGCGCAAACGTCCGTCGTCTCCGCAAGTGCCACGCCCCGCTGTACTTACTAGCAGTTGGAAATACGCGGTGAACGCTGTTATGAATGCTCGCGCATTGCTTGTTAATCAGTTCCCTTTCCTTCCCGCTTCTCTCTCCACCAGTGTAGGGCAGTCCACCAGCTGCAACCTCGTTAACCTCCCTGCCTTTCCTTCCCACTCTATGCTTTTCGTCTTTTTGCGGCGCTCAAAACGTACCACAAACGCTGGATTGCATGGAAGCCTGACATGAGGTCAGGTTGGGCGAAAGAGTACGCGATGTACACTCTTTGGACTGACACTCAAAACACACGATAACGAGCGCGCATATTCAAAGCTCTAAGCAGTGCAGTCGGTCTCAAGAACTCCTTGAAGAGCTCTTCTTAAGAGCACTGCGCAGGCGAAGTGTATCCGCGGACCCAGTTAGTCTCGTAATTTTCCGAAAGCCTCGAAATTTTTTATTCTTAATTTTAAAGTTGGGCAGGTTAGCTTTCGTTGTTAGTTATATGGTAAAACTGTTGTGTAGGAATAATCACTTAAGCACCGTATTGATATTATGCATCGCACACTGCAGATAAAGCGCGTAGTATGAGGTCCGATGGCCGGAGCGTTACATTTATTTATTTATTTATTTATTTATTTATTTATTTATTTATTTATTTATTTATTTATTTATTTATTTATTTATTGGAATACCCTCAGGGCCCAATATGCATTACAGAGGGGGTGGGTACACTGTGTTTATACAATTGTAAAAACAGGAACAACATTGTTGTTTAAGATAGAAATAAGAAAGATAAGATATAAAACTAATAATCAACTGAGCAGGTTATTCTAACAGAGGTCAATAATAGAGGCTTTCAGTGACAATACCGCAAGCAACACTATTGTACATGCATAGCAGGAAACGGAATTAACAAATAGCAGCACAGCTTAATCTGAGAAGTGTTCAATGACGGCGGCCTTGAATAATTGTGCATCTTCAATGCTGGCGATGGTGCTGGGAAGGTGGTTCCATTATGAACTAGCCTTGAGTAGAAATGAATCCTGAAACAGGTTAGTATGGCAAAAAGGAATGGCAACTTTATACTGGTGATCAGTGCGGGACGACAAATACGATGGTTGCGATAAAAGTTCGCGTTTCAATTACTGGTTGAAGAAAAAAAAATATGGAAGAGACAAACACGTGATATTTTTTTTCTTAAGAGCAAGTTACGAAGCTCAAGATTAGATTTTCTCAGGGAAACACTGGCAGTACGGGAATACGGAAGTTTGATAAAATTAAGCGAGCTGAACGATTCTGAACAGATTTTATTGTATCTGCAAGGTTACGTAAGCCCGGATCCCAGACAGCAGACGCATTCTCGAGTTTAGATCTAATCTGCGTTTGATATAGTAATAATTTTAAAAATTGCGGCGTAAGTATCCTAGCGCCCGATTAGCATTGTTATTGATATATGTAACGTGAGTATGCCATGAGAGGTTACTCGTTATGTGCGCACCAAGGTACATATAGGAGGTTACGTGCTCTAGTAATGTGCCATCAATTTTATAAGTAACGAATTCAGCGGGGTTAGAATGGCGACAGAATGTCATACTCTTACATTTATTAGTATTTATATTGGAAGTAACTGTGTCAGGAAGGTCATTTATATATACATTAAGAAAACCAGAGGGCCCAAAACGGACCCTTACGGAACGTCTGAACTTTAAAAAAATTCGAGTCACAGTCGTTGGTGGTTACGTATTGTGAGCGATTAGTAAAAATATAGTCAATCCATTTTAAGATATTAGGGTCAATATTGCTCAATTTGTAAAGAAGTAATTGGTGGATTACTTTATAAAACGCTTTGGCAAAGTCTAGAAAGACGCTGTCAACAGCTGAGCCTGTGTCTAAAACTGATGCTATGCAACTAGGTAAAGAACAACAGCTGCGTATCGCAGGAATAGTACTTACGAAAGCCGTGCTGAGATTCGCTAAAAATAGAGTTGTTTTCCAAAAATGACACAAAATAAGAATAGATGACGTGTTCGAGGAGTTTACAGGGGATGCTTGTTAAAGAAATAGGTCTGTAATTGAGAAGTGACTGGGAGTTATCAGATTGAAAAACAGGAACCACCTTCCCGACTTTCCAATTGTCTGGAATTCCAGAGCACTGTAGAGACTGTGTGAAAAGCTGCGACAGAAAGATAGGGCTTCAGTATTTTTTAGAATATTTGAGTTGATGTTATAAACTCCACAGCTGGATGACAATTTCAATCCGCGAATTAACTTGGCAATGCCTGAAAAATCAATGATTACAGGATCCATGGGAACAAATTCGTAATCGTGAAGTGATGGTAGTACAACAGCAGGGCGCTCTGAAAATGATTTCGCGAATACTTCCTTTAACACATGGCAGCAGTCTTCTCTGCATATGGCTTCGTCATCGAAATCTGTAGGAGATTTCGATGACGATCTTTTTTTCTGGGTTTAACGCTATTCCAAAACCTTGATGGGTTGGGGGTGAAGAGGGAGGGGAGCGTATCATTAAAGAAAACCTGTCTGGCCTCTCTGATAGCGGAGCGATAAGCTTTAAGGTTATCACTATGGTTGCGCCAACGTGCGGGGCTGTTAGCTCGTTTTGCTAGACGAAACCGTCTTCCTATCTCTAAATTTGGAAGATAGAAACTTGACAATAACTGGCCGACATTTTTCAGGAACAAACTTTCCCAATTGATGCGCGCGAGATATATACGGTCATTGCTACTACTCGGATTAAAGTTTGGTGCATTGTTAAGGGCTGCGCATATTTTCTGCTCGCGGATTGTGCCCATGTTTCTGAAGGACTGCCAGCGATACCGTGAAAGACTAAGTTTTCAGTGCGTGATCGGTCTTCAATGTCGTCGAGACGGTGGTTCAGATTAGTAACCTATATGTGGTATGAATATGTGGTGTCCGCACAAGAGGATTCACCCGGCTCACTCACGCTAAGCGAATCCACGGCACGTACATTCCCGTGTTTTCCCATTTACTCCTTTATGTAGTAGCAGGCCAGACACATGCACCTGCGGCGAACCTCCCCGCTTTTTCTTTTATCAAACCAAACATCTCTCTATGAAAGCACGTAGAGTGCAGAGAATGGAAACGACATCTTTGAAACGTATCAAGACGTTAGCGTATTCATCTACAAGAAATGGTGGGAAGGCTATTCGGCTTTAAGCAATCGCTTCCGAATTCTTTAACACTCCGTCGAACTGCTGAGCACTTTGATAAGTTAAAGGGCATCGCAAGAGCGGCGTTTATTCCACCACCTAAAATCTTTAGCATCAAAGGTGTGACTGGAGTCGAACACCGAAAGCACCCCACGGTACCCGAACTACGCGCGTGACCAATCTGTGGAAACTCATGAGAAGTCATTACTGACGTAGTGCCTCATGCGCAAGAAACAGCTATACTGGGATTAAGTGAGTAGTATAGCTGACCATGTAATACATGGGGCAGATAACCGCTGGTCCTCTCGCAGAATGGCTCCACCAAGCGAAGGAAAGTGTAGTAGAGGACGGCAGAGGGATAAGTGATGCGATGAAAAATAGAAAATTTGCAGGCGTCATGGGATGGTGCTAGCTGACTGAAGACACGACTTTCGGTCGGCATAAGTTAGCATCATGCTGACGACTCTGACGATTGGTGCGGAAGACCGCCGCGCTCCCCTGACGGGATCGTCTCGAGCGCTGGCCTTTCTCGCGCACGGCAACTCATTGTCCCCGTGCACTACGCATGCGCACGGATTTCCGATACTGCAGTGCCCCTCGCGTGCCGGTAGAAGTTACCGCAGAATCTTCCTACAGCGGGCCTTGTCAGATAGTGCGCAAGGTCGATCCAAATGGGTCGCGGAGCTTCGGGCGAAATTCGGTTCAGTACAAATTGTCACCGACATCAGCAAGGGTGGTTATGGGAGCAGCGATCGATAGAAGCGCGACTATGTTTGGAGGGAACAAACATTGGGAAAGAAAAAAGCGCTTTCTTTTAATTCAAGCGAGACACAGTTAGATTCATTCAACGAAAATAAAATTCCTGGTCAATTTTTAATACTCGCGACGAGTTAAGAAAATACAAGTTTATTTAATTTTATTATAATTAATAAATACATTTCTTTTCATCGCCAATCGTTACAGGGGGCGTTGACGCCGCTATCACTCGCAATGCAATGCAGCTCTTGAAATGTGCAGAAAGGCGCGCTCGTAAAGTTCACCTGTTGAGATACTCCCCCCTCACACGTTGTGCTATTTTGCTTGTCATGTTCGTCTGTATTTGGTGACCCGGGTAGCTTCGTCGCTTCTTAACCTGCTCAGTCAAAAGTAGTGAGTTACGACCGCCAGATAAGTGTTTTCGTGCGACTGCGCTGGCCGATGGGCTTGGCATGTGACGATAGGATCAGCACTCTACACCTAAAGTTTTCGTCGGCCTCGAAAGAAAGTATGTTATGTGTAGGGCGTGCGGTTTCGACAACCGTACGGCTGGCCTTTTCCTGCATCGCTTTCCGCGCTGAAAGCTCGAAACGCCCAGCAAGTCGAATGGCGGGGCATTTGAATATGTAGCTCTAAAGGCAGGCCAACAAAACAAATTTCGCGCCTTCGAAAACAAAATGACGTCACTTCTGTTTTTAACGGATATGGCGTCACATTATTTTTTCTTCCACCGGAAGTGTTCTCTCCACGTAGAGATGGCGCTAAGCCCCATGAATCATCGATGAACCGCCATGTTTGGAACGTATGGGCTCCTATGGAAGCTTCGCTACCAGGTATACTTACCTTGTAGTACGTATAAGCATTCTTTCCAGTCGCTCTTCTTGCACAGATACGTCTCTTATTATTACTCTTATTAATCGTGAATGCGCTTAAATAATGCAACCTTAATTAAGCCTAAATCATCTTGATTACCCTAATTACAATTACCCTTATTAATCTTGATTGGACCTGTTGTAATTGCAATCAACCGAAATTATTCTTAAGCATCCTTAGCTAATATTGACTAGGCTTAGTTAATATAATCTAATTACTTGATTATGTTAATTAACTTCATCTAACTTATTTAATTGAACCTCACTACTGGTACTCGGGGTCGCAGACTAGAGACGGACTCCCAATAAAGCAGGCGAAGAAGAGACGAAAAGCTTTATACAATATTGTCACGATTCACAAGCAGCAGGAACCGGGAAAATAGGGCAGGTCACTAACTATAGGCAAACTGAAAAGGATTAGTACATGGACCTCGTATTCTGCAATGCGCGCGGTCTCCGCCTTTCTCTGCGTGCCGCGTAGTGGATGTGGTGTTACGATCGGGATGCTGATCTGCAAAGCTATCTCAGCAGGTGCTTCGATCGACCCGCGGTGGTGGCGCCCTGCAGCAAGAAGAGCTTCCCTAACAAAAGGGTGCTTTGCGGTACGTTTTTCCTCGGGCCCCAGGATTCGTCACTGTCTGCCGACACTCGTGGCGACTACCGGAGAAAGCCAGCTCTGGAATTAAGAGGCGCCGGCTGGGGCAAGCGTGACCACCTGGCTACGAGGACCCGCTCAACTCGGGTTCTGGGAATCCAAAGTGCGTACGTGTGTGTGTGAGCCCTCCCCCTCAAAGGCGGGTCGACTACGCCCCAACGACTGTGGACGGTCCGATTGGACTAAGGTTGGACAGCAGTTTTCCCTCCCCTAGGGACCTAGGGAGGACAGAGGCTTTTTAAGCAGCAGTTTGTCGGCTGCTAGAGTGTGCTCGTGCTCGGCGCCAGGTGCACTGATGACGTTCCGATCATTATAAGCCGGTATCGCTCTTTAGCGACTTGCCCATCCGCGTCAAAGCATTATGAACCTTGACCAACCGTATTCAGGCGGCGGTTGCATATGACACGGCTGCGCGGAACGTCAAGCGATCTGCGATGCGGAAAGAGAGTGCCGACTGCTGATAGCTCCGCGCGCACTGCGTTTTTGCCGCTTCGCGTTGAAGAGGGACGCGCGGGCCCATATCTTGAAAGCGATCTGCGAAAGGGGCACGGTGCGGCGTGTGCCGAGACCTTCGTGGGCGCTGTGTTCTCGCCGCTTCGTTCGCGTGGAGGCAACATGCAGTAAGAAGGTGAAGTCGCTCGCTGCTGCGGGATCTATCGCAAAAGCGATCGTTTTATGGGACGCACGGACGGATAGTTTTACTCGTTGGCTGAGCATAGAAGCGCTTACGCATTTAAATAGAACCCACCCCGTATATCTGCAAATAATATAATGGTAGGAGACTTCGTAATTGTGTGCTGACGACACGTACTGGTTTTCACCTAGCGTTAAAAAAGAATCTATAAAAAAGGTGAATTTATCTGCACCGTTTCCACACAGCAAAAAAATTATACTTTCATCTCGAGAGTCCAAGAGAGACAGAGCGTCGCAGTGTAAAATTCATGAATAGAAAAAACAAGGCATTCACAGCACGCACGCTACGCAAATGCCTCAAAACAGAGGCATCGGTTCAGTACAATAGCAAGATATATGCACGTGAGTGCGTGTTCACGAGAAAACTACGCAGTGCCTTGCTTAGCTGGTTAGGCTTCTCGTAGAGCTATAGGCGGCTGCTGTGCACAATAACACAATGCGACGCTACAGCTCACACGGCGTAGAAGCAAATAAGCCCACATTTAGCATGCAGCAGTTATGCAGAAATCATTCGCCGTTCCCGGTAGCCGGCGAAGGACTTACAGTGATGAAAGATCCAGCAGCTTGGCGAGTGAGAAAGCCCGACACGAGTTAAATACTAAAAGTTCTCATGGCAGACTACGCTGAAGACTTCACTGATACGAGTGTCATTGATACCTCAACCTCCACGGAGAGCCACCTCAGTGCGTACAGAGCCATCTCTTGTTTTCAGCGTACCGTTGAAAACAGCGGCAGACAGATGTCTTATTCCCGCATGTTGAAACGGAAGCAGAATCAATTTCCGTGTCACCAGAGTGCGGCTTGACACATTTCAAGCACATGCAATGTGTCTCAGTAGGCGTATCAATCATTTATAATTGTACACGATAAGCTAATGACCTGCGATACACGCTAGCGCTCCGCACTTGAGCACACCATCAGCAGCGTCGTTTACAAGATCACCGTCGTCGAGCTGCCATTAGGAAGCAAGTCTCCGATCGGAGCTTCCGCGCTTAACAGCTGGCAGAATACGAAAGGCCTTTTCGAGGGAGGGTCGAAGCGAGGCTCGACATTTCCATGCCCTGGAAATGTGAAAACTTCCTTCTAGAGAATTCTATCTATCCGAGCAATTTACTCGATGACTCATCCACGTTAGCATAAAGTAAAACCTCTACTTGAAGTCCATGAAAGACAATGTCCCAGTCCTGGGCGAGTTAGCAGTGAGCAGTTATCATCACAACCATCATCATAATAGTCATCGTAATCGTTATCATCATTATCATTGTCACAATACTCACCATCAGCGCGACTCAGAAAAAAGTAAGAATAAATTACACGGTTCATCAGTCGTCATCGTCAGTTTTGGCACATATTTAGACTGCATTGTCCTCGGTATCGGCCCCCGAAAGAGGCTAGAAACAGAGATTAAAAACAGACGTGGAAAAGTGGCTGCATAGCTCGCCAAAGAAGGCAATTTCTTCGAAGTAAATATCTCACAGTTTCCGCGTACAGGACCCGCAGCCCCGAATCAATGACTCCACTAAGGTGCCGTGGCCTATGCCAGCCCCACTCACACGACAGACCGAACGTTTACAAAAACTCTTACAAAAGATGTTTACAAATGCTCGACATCATTACCCGATTCAGTTCCATTGTGCACTCCTCAGCAGCTGTTGCCGCTTCGTGCATCTGCAAGCGGGAAAATTTATCAACAAAGTGTCAGTTCGGGTTATCGGTGACGTTGAAGAATTCTCCTGCGTCTTAGATGCACGAATGATGAACTGCTACTACAACATACAGCAGAGTTTTCCACGGCTCCTGCTCTTCGCACGAAGACTTGGAAGGTGCATACTTTGTGTGCGTACGCTTCGTGTACGCGGGAGGCCGAAGGCGCGCATCGAGGAACCCAGTGCGGCGACGTAGCTCTCCGAGGCCATGACTGACACGCGCTTCCAAACGCTCCCTTTGACGGCGTTCGTAAACCACAAGCGTAAACCACCAACTGAGGGTGGCAGCACAGGTTGGAAAGGGTTGGGCTCCTCTTGAAATGAGAGAAATGCATAGCGAAATCTGTTTCGAGGAAAGACGTCTCCCGGAAGTGCTGTGTTTCTAGCCTGGCGGGCGCGTTAACTGGTCTGCGGCGGAGATCAACAAGAAGACGATCGAAGTCTTGGCGGGAAAAGACAGGGGGGAAATGAGACGGGGTCGTCACAGGTAACATTTCAGAATAAATTAAACAGAGGTAAAATGGTTTACTGATTGCATTAGGTAGGTACTAACAACGTTCTTATTTCGCGCGGTCTACTTGTGGCCACCTCGATTCAAAGGTTATGCCATACTAGCGACCCGCATAATCAACGTAGCACATTTTGCTCCCTTAGCCGTACTCTCTAAGCTTAATTTCAATCGCTAGAAAATCAACTTCATATTTTCAGGTACGAACTTTAAGGTGACCAGCTGACCTATTAATATTTGCGAACTAGAAAAGTAATATTATAACGCATTTTCAAAACTACAATTGTGCGCTTCATTTGCATCAATTTAACTAATGAGAATAACCTTTATATTATTAAGGCAAAATTATTAGATGGCTCAGGTGCCGGAAAATTGACTGTCCGGCGTTATGCCATCAAAATCCAATGGCACCTAAATTGGGGGTCAAACCTCCGACCTTCGGTGGGAGTCAAACCCACGATCTGTCTTGTTTACGGAAAAGTGAATTAAGGCACATTTAATTAAGATAACAGTTAATTAAGGCACTCGAACCGACGACCTTTGGTGGGAGTCAACCCTACGAACTTTGGTGTTAATTACGGCAAAACTAATTAAGGCACATTTCATTAGGATATAGTTCATTAAGGTACTCGAACCCACGACCTTTGGTAGGAGTCGAATCCAGGACCTTGGACCTTTAAATTTAGCCGGATTTTCCCCCGCATGAGCCATATAATGCGTTCGCATTAAAACAAGTAAAGAGAAAACAAGTAATAGGAAGTAACAATGCATGTAATGCAAGTAATTGAATTATTACCTCGTGAGTGCGCAGGGTTTCGCCTTCATCCTCTTTAGCGTACGCGAAAGTGACTGTCAACTTTTTCTTGCGTTTCTGAGTTGTTCGAGGGAGGTGTTAAAGCAGAAGCCAGATTCCGAGTTGAGAAGCACTTCGCGCAGTGAGCTGACTTTCCCTTCCAATGTGTTGCGAGTTGTTTCTTCTACCTTTATGAGAGATGGCTTTGTGTTCAAATTTGATTTTGCTGTATTTTGTGTGGCGAACTGTTTCAGTGCACTTAAGTAATTACGTCACCTGACTGCCTGACTTTTTCGCTGTTACTTTTAATTTGTTATATGCCGGCTTGTTACGTCGTATTTAGCACATACTGGTTCTACGAGAAAAGGAGTGGCAGGTGCCGCCTAAAGGCGCCAGCGTCTTCTAAAAATAATGTATTTAAAGAATAGAAAACCACTTTCACTATATTTCACCAATTAGTTCGCAGAACGACTATTACGCACCTGTCGCTTCAGGCTGTTAAGGCAAACAAGAAACTTGTAAGCTGCGTTCTCCTCCGCTTATCTCATTCTATCTCTCGCCTACATTCACTTCGCCATGCGCCCTATACTTTCCAAGTATCACTTTTTTTTTAAAATCGTCATCTCGTCGGGGTCGAAGTGTTATTAAACGCAACGTGCGTTGGTAACGACCGAGCGCGTTTCTTCTGTTGCATTGAAATTTGCACGCAAGAGATTGTTCCAGTTAGCATGCAGGAAGCAAAATCACAAAAGCCTTGATGGCGCCCGCGATGCCGCTTTATTTGGTCGGCGCCGCACGTCTGACTAAAAAGCCATTTCCGTCCGGTACGCTCCCGAGTGCAAAAAAAAAAAATGTGAAACCTACGATGTCTCATTTCGATCGCTCTTTGCTGGGATAACATCGTAGCATCAAATCCACGGCAAAATCCCATCCTGAGGAAGACGTTTAGGGATTCCACGTTTATGCGCACGTATACGCCCCCGAATGGGCGATTGACGAAGAAAATGGCGGCACGAAAAAACTCGCTCCTGAGCGGAACCGGTGAGGGTGAAAGCCGGGCACATTCGTCGCGGTTGGCGTGAGCAAACACGGGCTGATGTTCACTACCCTTCGGAAAGGAACATTACCTGGCGTTCATTATTTTTCTCCGCAGTTATTCCTATAGTCTGTTTTCGCATCGCTAAATAGTTTCTGCGAGAGACCGCATGCGCGAGTTTGACATGCTTCTTTCCTGACAGGACGTGTGCAGCTCACGTGCAGCTAAAATGACCGTTTCCCGAGGCGTGGACCGTGCTATGTTTAGCGCAGCCATCAGCCTATCATCACTGTCTGTAGATCGTGTCGTACACGGCACAGCGACTGGCCACTTAAGCGACGTCAATTTACGTTGGTCCGTGGGTGTGAACGCAAGAGCAGCTTCTGACAGGCTGACGCTGCAGCTTTCCTGATCAGACGGTGACTGCGCGTGCGACTCGCGCCGGCGCACTTCCAGTGGAAGCAGCGCGTCTCCGTGCGACCTTTGAAGCGTTGCCTTGTCGCAACGTTTGCGACCTTATAAAATGTCACGAGCCCGGAACGGAACGCTCGGCGTGCGCTGCTCTTTTGCCGGTTTTCCGCAAGGACTTTCGCACAGTGCGCGATCCGCGGCTGCTGTGCATGGAGCGAAGTTTGCAGGTGGCAGCCACCGCTTACCGGAAGCCGACACAACGTATAGGGCCGAGATAGGGCGCAGCCTCAAAGCATGGTTGCCCCCCGAAATTGCTCGTCACGGCTTAGTCGCTGCGCGGGCAGCGAGGCCGAGATCGAGCGATTGAGTGCGCTCTCTCTAAACAAAAGTAAAAAAAAAAAATTAGGGCCCATATTGAAAGACGTCTCTTACGTTGGAGTTGTTTGACAGAGAAAAGAGAGAGAGAGAGAGAAATTTATTTACAGAAAGGCAGAGAGCTCGGCCTGAGCTGCAACGCTCTGGGCTGCTACTCTACACTGGGGAAAAGGGACGGGGAGGGAAAGGGCTGATGAATGATGATGGTATAAGGAAGAGATGCGTATATACGAAGTCACATAGTTGTGGCATCTCTAAAGTCGTGCGTCCAGCCCAGTGGCTTGGAGAAAAGCTATAGCGGCTCTTGTTACCAGAGCTGCGCTGTTTGCATTAGGCCAAGGACCTAAAGGAAGCTCGTCTGATAGCTGTCTCTCATGGAGCTTTGCAATCGAAGAGACAAGTTGCTGTCGTTCTTGCGCGTACTCGGGACACACGCAAAATATATTTCTCTATAGCTATTGGGGTTTTCTTCTTTTTAAATCTTGGTCCCATAGGCTCTTTGTAATTCACTGGCTGTCTTCGCTAATATCGCATAAGGAATTGTCTGGAATTTTGACAGAGAAAATTCCAGACAATTCCTTATGCGATATTAGCGAAGGCAGCCAGTGAACTACAAAGAGCCTATGGGACCAAGATTTAAAAAAAGAAAACCCCAAGAGCTATAGAGAAATCGCACCGACTACATAATAGCGGCATTCGTATGTACTTACAGCCAGTATCTTTTTTCTTTTCATCACGAAGTATTAATTAATTGCATTTATATAGTGGACTTTCTAATTATTGCTTGAATCGCAAACACGTCAATTACAAAGTTGTAGGGTGCCTTAAATAACCTCCGAATCAAGCATTTATTTCGTGCTGAAGTGTGCCTGGTTGATTTTTCCAAGAAAGAACAAAGCCCGCGAAATACGCGAAATATGAAATAGATGCGCGCTCGCGCGCCGCTCCTCAAGCGCCTCCAAGTAACCTTTGATTTATTGCCGCATCGTATAAGGCTTCGTCATGTAAGATGGCTGGAGAGGTTTCGCGACCTATTTAGCGTGGTGCGATAAGCGTCAGCATCTGCGGACGCAAGAACGTTGTGCTCGACCATGAGGCACTCGAGATAGCTTTAACCTTCGCGTATAATAAAACAAAACGACAAAAGAAATTCAACCTATGTTAGAATAAACGCAGCTCTCAGTAAAACGGAAAAGAGCTACTTAGGAGTTTATTTCAATAAAGAATAAACCAAAAGCACGCAAGGCTTCTTAGCCGCCCGCAATGAAACATCCAAAGGTGCAACTGGTTTAGCCATTTACCCTTTCTGTCTCTTGAACTCCGGTAAAGAGGCAATACAAAGCGCTTTTTTACTTATTTCTATCTTTGTCGCAAGCTTTCTTTATTTAGGGATAGGATGACATCATGAAGGTGCGGTAAACAGTCACGTTTTACACCAGTTTTGAGCGGTTATCTTCCACTGCCACTTATAGCACGAGCTCAAACAGGTCACTGTCTGAAGCAATGCAGTGCTTGCTTCTTTCCAACACTTGTGCTGTTGCAGCTTTCAGCAACGACGTTGGAATCTCGCGGCAGGCTCTGGTTCTTTTTGCCTTTAGGGCGTCCGGTGTGGTAGTTTCGCTGCTATAGACGCGATCTTTCACGTAGCCGCGCAAGAAGAAGTCCAACGGTGTCATGTCCGGCGACCTTGTAGGCCAGGGTACAGGTCCGTGCCAGCCAATCCACTCTCCAGGAAAAAGCTTGTCGAGCTACGCTTGAGACTGACTACTACTATGCGCAAGACCACTATCGTTTTGAAATCAGATGTTCCGAAGGTGCGCAAGTGGAACGTTGCAACAGAAGTCGTTCACGGGGCCCTCGCGGATGTCGTTGACTTAGCGTTGCGTCGTTCGTGTGTTGTCAAAAAAGATGGGTCCGATGATGCTGCCACCAAAAATACCACACCACACTTTAAAAGACCACTGGTATTGGTGTCGTGTTTGTGCCAGAAAGTTGGGATTCTTGTCACTCCAGTAGTGCATGTTGTGAAGATTAACTCATATCCAGCTTTAGTGGACGCGTACCAACTAGCGCCCCGAGCTGCCCCGGCACGAAGCTAGCGCGTTTTCAATGGAACGAGCGGGTTTTTCGCGAATAACAAAAGCTGCAGGTCGATTATCGGAAAAGGCGGGTGACAGACGTGTTCTGGAAGACAATCCGCACGAGCCAAATAGTGATCACGATATGGGCACGTAATAATTTCGTTCTCACAGCGGTTGAAGATTTAGCAATGGAAGCCTATGGAAACGACGAAACTTTTTACTCCATTTTCGAGGCAATATCGGTGCCTGTGATTAAACTGCGGCGTCTATCGTAATACCCAGTGCAGCGTATGTAGTCCGGAGACTCAGCTTTCGATCGATGCCTATCTCGACTCGACACACTTGGCGTAACACTGTTCCCAAAAGCGTTTTTAACGCGACAGCGTTAAGAAGCTCGTGACGCAGAAAAGCCGGTGTCGTCGGTGTCGGCGTCAGCGGCGTTGGCCATGAGCGATAAATCCCAGAAGGCACTTTTTTTACCTATTTCTATCTTTGTCGCAAGCTTTCTTTATTTAGGGATAGAGAATCGAACCAGGGTCTCCGGAGTGTGAGACGGAGACGCTACCACTCAGCCACAAGTTCGTTCCTTCAAAGCGGGACAAAATCGTCTCTAGTGAATGCGGTGTTGCCTTAGAAACGTGCCGTAGAAAGTTGTACTGCGGTGTATATCGGTAATTATGACCATGTAGCTTACAGAAGTCGCAGATTCACGAGTAGCGAAGTACGTTTCCGCTACATTTCATCTGCGCTCTGCGCACACGCAGAGCCATCTTGCGGCAAACACAGAAGACCCCCTCCTCGCAATGTACGGCGCTGCCCCGACACGTGGCGCGCCAGTCGCCCCATGATCGCGTCCGCCTTCATGGCGCGTCGGGGCCCGGCTATCTGTGCCGATCGCGACGTTTGGCTGGCGTAGCGCGTTTGAGTAGGCGGTGTGAACGGGGTGCGATAACGCTATCGCGTTCCGCTCTTGAAGGCGAAGTTTAGGCGTCCTCCAATTTTTTTGTAACACTGTCGTGAAAATTCACGTGGTATGTATAAAAACATGAGCGTACCACTGGGCGAAGCCTCGGTACGCCCTGGGAAATGACATGCCCCAAGTACTCAACGCTGGGGGCTAGGAAAACGCACTTTTCCAGCTTGAGCTTGAGGCCGGCGTCCTGCAGTCGTGCCAGGACGTAGTGCAAGTTCTGCAGGTGGTCCCCGTCGTCGCTGCCAGTAACCAGGATGTTGTCCAAGTACACCGCCACGTGCCTCATGCCCCTGAAGAGGTTGTCCCTCTCCCTCTGGAATATGGCTGGGGCCGAGGCCACGCCAAACGGTAAGCGCGTGTACTGAAAGAGTCCCATAGTTGTTGATATAGTGACATACTTCCGGGAGGCATCCTGGAGCACCAGCTGCTGGTAAGCATCTCTGAGGTCGAGCTTGGTAAACTTCTGTCCACCGAAAAATGCTGACCAGAGATCTTCGATCCGGGGCAGCGGGTACTTCTCGACGGTAGCGACGGGGTTGATGGTAACTTTGAAATCCCCGCAGATCCTGACACTGCCATCTCGCTTGAGGACTGGCACGATGGGAGCGGGCCATTCAGATGTCTTGACAGGTACCAGGATGCCCTCTCGCTGTAACCACTGCAGCTCCTGGGTGACCCAGGACCCAGGATGGTATCCTCGTGACACTGGCGACGAGGATGGCGACGAGTACCCGCGGATCGTCTCACGCCGCCGCGAGCGGCGAAACACCGCCCCCCGTTGCAGCTGTCGCCATGCCGCTGTACGGAAGGCTCGAGCCGTTCGGGGGAGATGGGTTCGCCTGGCAAATTTACGAGGAGCAAGTCCACGTGTTCTTCCGGGCAAACGACACACCCGAGGCCAAACAGCGGGACATTTTCCTTGCCAGCTGCGGGACCCGCGTCTTCAGCCTCTTGCTCGACCTTATCAAGCCAGCCACGCCGCACGTTAAGACGCTGGGTGAGCTGCTCGCCATACTGCGCTCGCATTTTAACCCAGCACCGTCCACACTAATGGAACGTTTCCGCTTCAACAACTGGAGCCGCCGGGAAGGAGAGACCCTCGGGCAGTTCGTTGCTGCCGCTACGAGGGTTAGCGAGTGCCTGCGCCTTCGGGGACCAATTGGACTCGCTGCTCCGGGACCGTTTCGTCTGCGGAATCAACAACCCCGCCATGCAGACGCGACTCCTGGAGCTTCCCGACCCTTCGCTGGAAGACTCCGTGAAGGCAGCGCTGGCACTGTGCGTTTCTGGAGAAATTAGCCTCATCCGTCCAAAGCACGCGAGTGTGAAAATCCTGTTTTTCCTCACATTTCTTGAAAATCCAATAGGCAAAGTCAAATCTGTTTTCAAAATCTCGGTCTTCAAGTTTTTGATGAAGGTGCAAATGGTACGGGTGCATATGACCTTTTTTTTATATCCTCCACACTAATGACCTCGAGGTTCCGGCCTCCGCACTGGCGTCGCGCACACTACCGTGAATGTTAGCAGGAAAAAATGGCAAAACATCCGTTTCCGCTTCTTCAGCTACCATCACAGTCCTCTGTCGCTTTCTTCTGAAGCTACCCGTCTCGCAAAGGTCTCCGTACGTTCCAAGCAATGTTGACGGACTAGGGCGTCCTCCACAATGCCACACCCGGAATATCTTGGCTGCCTTCCTCTTGTCGTCGTGTGCTGGCCACCCCCAGAGCCAGGATCATTTTAGCCTTCTTATCATTCGTGAAGGGCATGACTGTTCTCTTGAAGATCAGGTCACTGGCGTGGTACCGTTGAGATCTGCCGTTAATAGACAGTTTAACTTCAGCGTTTGCAACCGAACGTAAAAGCATTACGTACTTAAAGAAATAGCGTCGTCCTCACTGCGCATGCTGTCAACGTTATTGAGTTTCTGCGGTTTACGTGCGCTCTGATAACGTACGTTATTTGGCGAGTTTAACGTTCGTAATGTTTACGGACGCTAAGAAATAGCGTTGTCGAACATGGCGGCACCCATGACTCCCGCTTCAGCGTGAATTCTCGTAATGGCTGCGCTTTCACTCGCGTTGATAGCCAGTAACTATCCTTAATGAGCTTTCGTTTTCTCTAAACTAACCTGAAAGTTTAGTTATCAGCGCATAGCGCGTCTATTTTCTGAGATTGTTCAGCGATTCTGGCGCTCGTAAGCCTAACGCGACGCGTCCACATACAATGCCTTTGCCACATAGCAACAGCAGGATGGTTGCTAATGGATCATCTTGGCTTGTATACGTTTGGCACGAGGCGCTAGACGGCGCCCTGTTCTATAATGTCTTCTTTATGTTTGCGTTTCCGTACGGTAACCTAAACGACTTCAAAGGACTCGCACCGTAACGTCCCGCAAAGGTGCTTACGTTTAACGTACGTAAGGCGACAAACGCTATTCTAAAGCTGTCTATTATCTACGCACTGACAGGTCAAGTAAAAATTATTTATGTAATCGACAACAGCACATGCTGTATTTGAAACAGAACAGCGCGGTTTTAACAGGGACAAGCGGGGAGAAACGACACGGACAGCGCTCGTCCGTGTCGTTTCTCCCTGCTTGTCCCTGTCAAAACCGCGCTGTTCTGTTTCAAATATGCTTACCAACTCGCCCAAACGTCAGTTTTAACGAGCACATGCTGGCCGTACAGATCCGTCAAAACGCATTAGATGGACACAGCCTGCGCAAGGTTTCTTTCTACTGCTAAAGGGAACAAAAGGAACATACGTTCCGGACGCGCCTATCTACAGAACAAGATGAGTGGGCAAAATTGCATTCTCAAGTGCGCCGTCACGGTTTCCCGTCTTCGAAATTCTCCCTACGGCTCCGCTACGCTTATCAATGCGTCAGCACCGTGTTCTCATGATGCCGCGACCATCACATATCGTGAAGCCCTCTATCGAGCTGCCGCCGCTAGTAAAGCCGCGTATCCGTGGCTACTCGCTTGGGAGCGCTTGAGTAGCGGCGCGAGCGCGTATCTATTTCGCATTTTGGATGTCTGGCGCGCTTCTGTTTTTTCTCAGAAAAACCAACGAGGCAACGCTGAGCTAGAAACAAACGCTTGATTCGGAGGTAATTTGAGGTGCCCTACAACTTCGTACTTGATATGTTTGCGATTCAAGCAATAATTAGAAAGTTCACTAAATAAAAGCAATTAATTACTTAATACTGCCTGATGAAAAAAAAATACTGGCGGCAAGTACACACGACTAAGGCTATTATGCTGTCGGTACGATTTCTCTAGAGCTCCTGTTTTTTTTTTTAAATCTTGGTCCAAGTTAAATGGGACGGCCGGTATACACACGAACAAAAAAGCTTTGTGCAATCGTCCATCGGTCTATAAACGAATTGCAATTCAATTCCGTCTCACGCTTTGTCAGTGGTCCGAGCAGCGCTGCGCCTTCTTGCTCACCAGGATAGCCCGTTGTGAACTGTGGATGATACGACACGAATAAAATCGTGAGGCCTTACATCACACCAAACCGGATTTCTTGCCCTGCGCAGCAAACGGTTCCACCACAGTGCGTGCCGTTCCCATTGAAAGCAAACGGCAAACGCACCTGCACAGCCGCTGCAGAAGAGCCAACGAAAGCCTCGGAGACAACCAACAACAACAAAAAAAAGAAAGGACCGGCGTAGCAGAAGGATGCAGGCTGCTGCATGGAAATATGCAGACAATGTTGTATTAAAATTCTCGCGCTAAAATTGCAGCGCTGGCTTTCTAATTGTGTAGAATGCGTGACAATCGGGGAAAATCTGACAGCTGCACCTGTTTTTTTTTTCTTTTGTTCTTTTTGAAATCTTGCGCAAAAGTCGAATCAAGCAATAACAATACATTATCCTTTTGCGATGAACAGACGTGCCGCTTTGACGGCAAACTGCTATGTTAAGCAAGGAAATAGTGTTATGCATCAAGGAAAGACGTCGACTCACCGCGCCATAGGCTATGGCATCACAAGGTACCGCAAAGAGGTCGCCACGTCTTCTCACCTTTTTTGTACGAGTACCACTGTTGCTGCTTACCGGGAAGTTGCTCTTCGTCTATCCATGTAGGTTCTCGAGCAATGCGGCACATTTTGCATATGTGTGTCATCGCAGCTGCCGACACTGCGTAACGCTTTTTTTTTATGTCGCCAGCAGCTTCTACTGCAGTGGTTTCCTATGATCTAACTCCGACTCTTCAGTTTACTTTTTTTCTTTATGTTATTTTGGTCTAGTTTCGCGCATCACACCTGCATATTACTAACGTATATAGCTTGGACTGCGGTGGCACGAATTCAGGAACTCCTAGGGAGCCTACATGCAAGCACTTGCATGTAGGCTCCCTAGGAACTCCAAAACGGAAGCGCCTCTCTGCGCCGAACGAATGCGGAGAGCGCGGCGAAAAGCGCGACGCTGCTAGTATGGCGGCGATAGGGAACGTTTAGAAGTCGTGTGCATAGTTCCTCCAAAAAGAACATTTCAAATTTGGCAGGTATTGTGGCTTATGCAAACATTCCGTAAGTCTGTCCATCAATGTTGACCTATACAGATGACCTCAAGGCGACCATAAAGAGGGAACTTCAACCTCAGAAGCTCCTGCCGGAATTCACGGGAACGGATAAATCGTCTTTCTCGGCTTCAGCTGCACTGAAAATGATGACATTTGCTACATAAAAAAGAAAAGGTGAGTCTACCGGCTGTAAGCGACAGAGTCCATTTCTTGGCAATAACGTGTTTTGCAGGAACTGCTTGAATTAAACTGAAGCATGAACTTTACAACTCTGTAACTTGACACTACAAGACGACATTGTAATTATGTACACTGCACTAACTCATACATCTAAGACGGACAAAACTAATGTGTACGTGACTCTGTATTATATCACCGATGTGTGTAAGAATTTACTAAAATTGCAAGAAATCCATATATACACACACACACACACACACACACACACACACACACACACACACACACACACACACACACACATATATATATATATATATATATATATATATATATATAGTTTTTGTGTGTGTGTGTGCGTGTGTGTGTGCGCGCGTGCGTGCGTGCGTGCGCGGGCGTGCGTGTGTGAGTGAGTGAGTGAGTGAGTGTGAGTGAGTGAGTGAGTGAGTGATGAAACTTTTATTGCAGGTCCGGCGATGACGCAAACTCGTCGCGCACCTGGCGCACCACGTCGGGACCGGCAAGTCTAGCCCACCGGCCCGGTCGCGGGCACGCCAGACAGCCAGGATTTGCTTTTCTAGAGCGGGGCTACGCAGAAGCGAGTCCCACTCCTCCTTGATGAACTTGGGGTATGTCGACCCGCACTCCCACAGCATGTGCGCTAGAGTGGAGGTCTGCCCACAGGAGGGGCAGGCGTCGTCGCGATACACGTCCGGGTAAGCCTCGTGGAGAACGGACAGACACGGATACGTACTGGTCTGCAGAAGCCTAAGCGAAACGGCTTGCGCCCTATTCAGCTTGGGGTAAGGGGGTGGAAAGACCCTTCTAGACATGTAGAAGAATTTAATAGTCTCGTTGTGAGTAGCGGGAGCGTCCCTGTGGCCGTAGGGAGGAGGGGAGTCGGTGCTTCTTGCAGAGGAAGCGCGGTCGGTGAGTTCACGCGCAGCCTCGTGAGCAGACTCATTGAGGTTCGGGGGAGCACCCTCGACCGACCCTACGTGAGCTGGAAACCAGTGGATTGAATGATGCGTGAGAGCATATCGACTCGAGCTGCTAAGAAGACGAGCAGCTTGCTTGGCGATGCAACCCTGCTGAAAAGCCCTAACTGCCGTTTTGGAATCGCTATATATCTCGGACCCACGACCGACTTGCAGGGCGAGGGCGATGGCGGCTTGCTCGGCGACTCCGGGGTCTGAAGTGCGAATGGAGGCGCAATTGGAAATCTTGCCGCTAGAGTCGACCACAACGATGGCAAAGGTCTTCCCATCGCTGTACTCCGCGGCGTCGACGAAGCTTGCTGTAATGTCTCGTTGCTTGATATGTTTCAGGATGGCTGCTGCTCTGGCCTTGCGCCTGCCCTCGTTATGGACGGGATGGACATTTAGGGGCACAGGGGCCACTTCGAACTTGTCTCGAATGCACCTAGGGATCGGGGTAGTGACCATCGGGAATCCCGCAGGTTGGTAACCCAGCTCTTCGAGGATGTGTTTACCTGCCGCTGTGGTGCTCAGGCGAGTGAGTTGCGCGCGTTCTTGGGCTTCGGCAATCTCCTCGGCAGTGTTATGCACCCTCAGCTTGAGGAGATCCTCGGCATGGGTCCTGATGGGTAGCCCGAGAGCCCTCTTGACAACTTTGCGGATGAGAGCATGGAGCTTGTCTCGCTCCGCTCTGAGCCAGTTGTGCATAGATATTGTGTACGTAAAGTGACATAGTACGAAGGCATTTATAAGCCTGAGGAGATTGTTTTCCTTCATTCCTCGGTGCCGGTTTGCTATTCTGCGAACGAGGCGGAAAGCGTTTTCCGTCTTTGCGATGATCTTGCGGAGAGCCGTTCCGTTCCCGCCGTTGAATTCGACAAACATGCCCAGGACCCGAATAACGTCGACCCTGGGTATCACCCCCCCGTCACAAGTGCGAAGACTGATGCTGCTTTCGGAGACTGGCTTCCAATCTTTGGGTCTGCCTCCCTTCTCTTTTCTGTAAAGCAGAAGCTCCGACTTGGCGGGGGAGCATCGAAGTCCGGTGGGGCGGAGATACTCCTCGATCACGTCGATCGCCTCCTGCATGGATTCTTCAACTCTGCCCTCGCAGCCTTCGGAGCACCATAAAGTGATGTCGTCGGCGTATATGGTGTGCTTGACGCCCTCCACGCGTGCCAACCTCTCGGAAAGGCCAATCATACAGATGTTGAACAGGGTGGGTGAGATGACGGCGCCCTGAGGAGTGCCCCGCGCCCTCCGAGGCCTTAACGTATGTCAACGTTCCTATATATTTTTTTTAATGTTATGCCTTCGGGTCTGGCGCGAAACCTTTCTTTATATATATATATATATATATATATATATATATATATATATATATATATATATATATATATATATATATATATATATATATGTATATACGGAAGCCTTTGAATATATTCAGCACAATTAACTTGCTTCTCTTTTAGTTGCAACTTTCTTTTCGCCCTGCTGAGGGATAACATGACTGACGTAAGCACAAACTGTACGGCCCCCTCGTCCTAGGGGCCGGATGAACGTGATTTTGTCGAACTTAACTGCGTCGCGGTGTTAAGTGATGCGCGGAAATGGAAATAATTAAGGGGACCGCGTGCACCCAGTACCCATACGGGCCTACAGGTTCGTTAAAGTGGAAGAAGAAAAAGAAACTAGGTCAGATTTCACCGACTCCTCCTTTACCGGCACATCGAAAGGATGTATTGAGCTTGCATGGTCCGACTTCTGCATTTTTGGTCTCACTTCGCTTCGCGATGCTTATGGAGTATTAGTTAAAACGAACTGCATAAAAATTTTCATCGCTTTTTGTGTACCACGAGCACTCAACAGACGCTGTATTTTTTATTTCACTCAGCAGGAACAGCGTGTCTGAGGAAAACCGTATTGCCCGCGAATAAATAATTGAAAAAAATTATTAATAGCTATTGTCCTGCAAGCACGCACATGTTCGCGGGCCAGTATCCAGCTCGTGTGGCCTGATTACTCTTCGCATAATATTAGTTATAACTACTTCTTGTGTTTTTTGTTTTTTTTGCTCCAGCAGACAGCGCATGGCTTTTTTCATTTTTTTAAGGCCACGTTTTTTAGAGGGCATTGGTGTAGTCATATAAATCTTCTTCAAAAGATCTCAATCGAGAAGGTGCTCAAATACTCTAAGCTTCCCCTAGCAGATTTACATAGGTAATCTACTAGCAAATTCTCCGACCCGAAGACGTAGAACTATAGTACACCTTCATCGGTATCGTTCCGCCGTATACGTTCAATAGAAAAGAAACGAACGCCTCTAACAATACTGACCAGAAAAAATAGCAGGGTTCGTATGGCTTACAGCGGCGAACAGCTAGTGGATGACGTAGTATTATCGGAGCGAAGAATGAACCTTCTTATAGCCTTTTGTCTCCAAGCGGCTGCAGAAACTCGGCTAGAGCGGGTAGCGGCGGTAGGATAAAAAAGGAAACATGCTACATGCTTTTCTCGTAACGTGCACTTGCGCCTACGAGAGGATCCCTGAAAAGAGATGACGTTACACCGCTCACAAAGCTGCCACCAAGCAAAAAAAAAAAAAAGCAAAAGTCGCAGTTTCGCCCGGAACGCGAAGCATCGATTGCGATAGCAAATTAGTGGACAGCTATACGAAGTAAGAATAGTAGTTATATCGGCCGTATAAACTTGTAAACATGGGCATACTAACTAAATTAACAAGCACTATGTCACACGCGCACAAGCAAATGTGAACCCATCTCACTCGACGACAGCGAAAGCTCCCTATCAAAACGCTGGTGTGAAGAAGCGCGGGAGCAGCAGTGAGCGAACTGGCCTTCGTGCTGCCTCTCGCATCAACACGAACTAAGCCGCGGGAACAGCGCGAGGCGGGCTCTGTCGCTGTCGCAGATGGCTTTCAATATACAGCGGCCCGGGCCTGGACGCCCGGGCCAACCGTAGTACAGTGCGCACCCTCCCCCCATTCTCTACCGTGCCCTCGGAGCCCTGTGCCAACACCCTTTAGGGAACTTAAGGTTTTATGGCTGTTCCTTCCCCCTGAGCTACGTCACACAAAAGAGGCCCACATAGAAGTTCCGTGCAGTGCGCTGCGAAGCTACGAGAAGCACATTTGAGTTGAAAACGAGGCGCGGAAGATAAACAATGGTTAACCCCGGTTAACCCCGGAGAAGACCGAGTGGGCGACAATGGCGACAATAACTTGATTAGTTACAGGATCTCTGCCGCTCCTTAAATAGCTTCGGGGTTAGAGAAGTCCTGGCATGCTGCAACATGCTTCCGAGCGCACTTTCTTCTCCCGGGGAAAACGGCAGTAACTGGGCAGTTAGTCCTAAAAAGGGCGCCACCAGTTCTGGTGGCGCTGTAGCTAAACACCAACAATGGGAATGACGCAGAGGTTCAAGACTTCCCATAGCCATACCTCTACAGGTGCAGAGGTCGCGACTTTCCGCGGTGCGCTTCATGTGACAAATACTGAAAGTCCTCTAAAATGGGCAATCTTCTGCGATCCAAGGGCGGCCTTACAATGTGTATAGTCGTTTCTCCGACATGGCACTCCCGCTCAGTCGACGTGCGAAGTTGTGGAACTTGTCCATCACTTGAGAGAAAAAGGCCATGATATATCCTTTCAATGGATACCAGGTCAGTGCGGTATCATTGGAAACGATGATGCAGATAAGGCAGCTCGGGCGTCAAACAAAGAAGACCGCTGCGTCCTGATTCCTCCCTTAAGGGCCGACGCTGCGAGACAATTTCAATTTCTAGCACGCCCTCTCCATAGCAGAGTACATGGAATACCGCACACACAAGGCGCACCAGACTGCTGCAGCTCAGACCTCCGGCCGGACTGCAGCGACGCGAAGCGTATCTTCTGCGCCGGTTGTGGCTGGGAGTTGCCTTCCCGAAAGCTTATTCAGCACTAATTGGAATGGCTGACAGTTCTGCATGTGATGTTTGCTGGTTAGCGGAGAACATGGCCACTTATTGTGTCAATGTCCTCAACTTGAAGCTCAAGGACGACCTATGCCCAAAACATTCAGGAAACTAGATGACCGTCCTCTGAGTGAACAGACAATAAATACTAGGACACCACCTCCCCCCCCCCCCTCCCCGATCATCGGTTCAGAAGACAATCAAGGCACTTTTGTGCTTTCTGAGAACGTCTGGTTTGTACGAGCGTCTTCTGACTCTAGTATACTGTCCGTGCACGTCTCTACAACCTCGCCTTCCCTCGCTTTCTATCTCCCTTCTCTTTCTTCCCGTTCTCCCTTCCTCCAGCGCAGGGTAGCCAACCGGATTCTTGACTGGTTAACATCCCTGCCTCCCTCCCTCCCGCCCTCCCTCTACAACAGTTAACAAATCCTCGAGCTTTGAGTCTGCTAAACAATCGCACGTGTCGCTTGTGCTCTAAACGCAATGAGGATTTCCACGTACAGTGAAAGCGCACTGCCCCAGCGCGGTTCCGCTCCCTGACACCGAGAATACGCCTAAGCGCAGTGCCATATCTGGCAGTGTGCCCGAGCAGCGAAGCGGGAAATAAAACATAATGTCGTAGCGTTCTTTGCTATGCTTCGTAATGCGTCGCTCTTCAGGCGGAATATTCTGTGGCGCTCTGTGTCATTACAGGGCAGCACGCATTCCTTTGAAGGCGCTTTTACAAGCCGTCAGAGCGCCTGTCGCCTGTAAATTTTCTACATGCACCATCTAGGTACCTTTTATTTATTTATTTATTTATTTATTTATTTATTTATTTATTTATTTATTTATTTATTTCCCGGAGATACGTACTTCATATTTAAGGCTAAGTGGCGTGTGGTCCCACAGCTAGGGCTCAGCCGTAAGCACTTGGGTGATGACCCACTGAGTCGCGTTGGGTTTGACGAGAGCCGAAAAGACATGTCCTTACTCCGGGTGAGGTGCAGATTACAGAGAAGAGGCTACAGACTACACAAAGATGGCAGGAAGAAGCAACGAAACGCGCGCGCGCTGGTGGATTTCTCTAGATCTCCCCAAACAATCGCACCAGGACTTCCGAGCGCACCGAAAAGTAGAGTTTGCTTATATTTAATGCTGCTACCATTTACTATTACGCAGTTGCAACCTTTCAAAACGATTACAATACTGTTGCGGTTGCGGCGCACCATAGTGCTACGGAACAGTATTTGCGATGACAAAGAGGCGAGCAGGGGACGACGACGACGATGAGAGGCTAGTGCGGGCTGTTGCCTCTTGGCCAAGTGCGGCGTATTGCCTTGTAAATATACTTGTATGTAGCTTTTCGTCGGCGTCTTCCTACGTAACATATCTGGTGAAGGTGGACGTTCCCTGTACCTAGTCACGGAACTTCGCAGTGGACGGTACGTCGAGCTTTCCTTCATGGCTCCCGGCGACGACAACTCGACTCCGCCGGCTCCGACACCTGCTGCCACTTCGACGACCTACATCACTCTCCCCGCTCCCCGTGATCCTGGCGTATTCTCGGGCAAAGATGGGGAGGACGTCGAGGACTGGATCAGCCTGTACGAACACGTCAGCCGCAATAACCGGTGAGACCCTATCTATCATGCTCGCCAACCTAGTCTATTACCTCGATGGCACACCTCGAGTTTGGTTTCGGATGCAGGAAGATGAGCTCAACAGTTGGGATTCGCTTAAGCCAAAGCTCCGAGACTTGTTCGGCAATCCCTACGGTCACCAACTTGCCGCGCAGAAGGCGCTTACCGGCCCTGTGCAGACGTCAACAGAGCCCTACGCCACGTACATTCAGGACGTTTTGGCTCTGTGCCGCAAAGTTGACGCACACATGACTGATTCAGATAAGGTTTCCCACATCCTCAAAGGCATTGCCGATGACACCTTCAACTTGCTCGTAACGACGGTGGATGCAGTTATAAAAGAATGCCGCCGCCTGGAACTCGCTAAAAGCCGACGTATCGACCAGCAGTTTGCACGTCTGCCCAACACCCCAGCGACATCTTCCTGTGCCGACGCTCCTCGTCCCAACAGCACTGGCGATGTTACCAGAATCGTCCGATGTGAGATCGAGGCCGCCTATCCGGCTGCCTTCGACTCCAGCCCCTCCAACACACCTGCAGTCACGGTTTCCCTGACCCAGGCAGTCGTCCGCCAGGAGTTCGCAAACATGGGTCTTCACACCATCTGCTCGACCCATCGCCCTGATACCCACCCGGCTTCCTCGATTCCGCCCCGTCCCGCATCTTACCCACCACGTTTCCGCAACCCGTCTGAATGGGGCACCGCTGACGACAAGCCCATTTGTTTTCACTGCCATCGAATCGGGCACATTTCTCGGCACTGTCGCAGTCGCTGGAGTTCCCCGAACCGGTCTACTTATACTGCCTACTCTCGCCCCCCAGGTGGCCCTTCTCGTCCCTATGCCGCCCGCTCTGACAATGCCGCCACAGATTCTCCTGCGCCGAACCGCCCCTATTCTCGTTCGCCCTCGCCCCAACGACGACAATCCCGCTCCCCTCAGCCCCGTCGCTCCTATTCGCCGACTCCCTTCGGACGCCGCTCCCAGCCGGAAAACTAGACGATGCAGCGCCTCGAGGTGACGCTGCATTGCTCCCTACGCCGCCAAATCCTCTACTGACGTTGCCCACTCATCTGAACCTTCTTGACGTGCAAGTCGACGGTGTTTCTGTATCTGCTCTTATAGACACTGGAGCGCATTTATCGGTAATGAGCGCTGACCTTCGTAACCGGCTGAGGAAAATAATTACGCCCGCCACGACGCCTGTTGTCCGTGTCGCCGATGGCGGAACAGCCCCTGTAATTGTTATGCGTGCCGCCCGCGTCCACTTCGCCGATCGCGCCACTGACGTCGCGGACTTTCTCTTGCGTAACATTATCTTGCTTCATGGCGCCCCGCGACAGCTGCTTACTGACCGTGGTCGTAACTTCCTCTGGAAAGTTATCGCCGACATTGTGCGTTCCTGCTCCATTCAACACAAGCTAACTACCTCATACCATCTTCAAACCAATGGCCTGACAGAGCGGTTAAACCGTACTCTTACCGATATGCTGACCAAGTACGTTTCCAAGGACCACCACGACTGGGACATTGCCCTTCCTTACGTCACATTTGCGTACAATTCTTCCCGGCACGACACCGCCGGATTTTCACGTTTCCAAGGACCACCACGACTGGGACATTGCCCTTCCTTACGTCACATTTGCGTACAATTCTTCCCGGCACGACACCGCCGGATTTTCTCCATTTTATATATTGTACGGTCGCGAACCGACCTTGCCCCTAGACACGGCACTTCCTCCTGCTGCTATCTCAACAAGCGATTATGCGCGCGACGCCAACGCCTTCGCCGACCATGCACACCAGCTTGTCGGTACTCGACTGACGGCCTCGCAAACCACTCAGCAGCGTCAGTACAACGCCCGCCACCGTGACGTTCAGTTCTCGCCTGGTGCGCTCGTGCTCCTGTGGTCGCTCTCTCGTCACGTCGCACTTTCAGAGAAGCTCCTTTCGCGATACACAGGGCCCTACCGCGTGCTGCGCCAGGTGACGCCTGTGACGTACGAAATTGCTCCTGTGCGTTCAACCTCGTCCTCTACTCTGGCGTCTATAGATAGTGATGTTGTGCACGTTAGTAGTCTCAAGGCCTACTACACTGCTTCTGAGTCCGGCGTTTAGTCGCTCCGGGACGGCGCTTTTGCCGCCGGGGGTAGTGCTATGGAACAGTATTTGCGATGACAAAGAGGCGAGCAGGTTGAAGACGACGACGACGATGAGAGGCTAGTGCAGGCTGTTGCCTCTTGGCAAAGCGCGGCGTATTGCCTTGTAAATATACTTGTATATAGCTTTTCTTCGGCGTCTTCCTACGTAACAATATCAACGGCGCACCATATCAACGATGGACGTTCGAGCTTCTAAAGAAAAAGAATGTCGCAGTTTCACCAGAAAGGCCAACCATCGATTACGATAGCAAATTAGCAGACATCCATACGAAGTAAGGATAGCACTTTCATTAGCAGTATCAACTTGTTAACATTTGTTTACTAACTAAATTAACATGCATGGTGTCAGCGCGAACAGCAAACGTGAATACATCACACTCGATAACCGCGGACACACGCTGCCGAAACGCTAACGTGAGCAAGCACGGAAGCAGCAGCGAGCGAAGTGACGTGCATGTTGTGTGTTGCTTCAGCGCAAACTCAGCGCCGAGAAGACACAGCACGCACAAAGCTACGAGCCGTCGACGCAGCTAGACTTTGCTCCAAAAGCAGATCGCTCTAAGATACGGCCGCGCGACCGCACGCAGCTGCCACAAGGTCGATCCAAATAGGTCGCGAAGCTTCAGGCGAAAAGCGGTTCAGTACAAATTGCCACCAACATCAGCAAGGGGGGTTATGGGAGCAGCGATTGAAGCGCGACTATGTTTGGAGAGAACAAACATTGGGAAAGAAAAAGGCTTTTTTTTAAATTCAAGCGAGACACAGTTAGATTCATTCAACGAAAATAAAATTCCTCGTCAGTTTTACATATTCGTGACGAGTTAAGAACATGCAGGTTTATAGTTTTCATTATTATTAATAAATGCATTTCTATTCAGCGCCCATCGTTATAGGGGGCGTTGACGCCATTATCACTCGCAATGCAATTCACGTCTTGAAATGAGCGAAAAGGCGCGCTAGTAAATTTCAGCTGTTGAAATACGCCCCCCTCACTCGTTGTGCTTTTTTGCTTGTCGAAGTTTGTCTGAATTTGGTAACGCGTGTAGCTTCATCGCTTCTTAACCTGTTCAGTCAAAAGTAATGAGTTACGACCGCCAGATAATTGTGTAGTTGTTTTCGTGCGACTGTGCTGGCCGACGAACTTGGCTTCCGACGATAGGACCAGCACTCTACACTTAAAGTTTTCGTCGGCCTCCAAAGAAGTATGTTCTGTGCAGGGATGCGATTTCGACAACCATACAACTGGCCTTTTCCTGCATCGCTTTCCGCGCTGAAAGCTCGAAACGCCCATCACGTCGAATGGCGGATCATTTGAGCATATAGGTTCAAAGGCGAGCCAACAAAACAAATTTCGCGCCTTCGAAAACAAAATGACGTCACTTCTGCTTTTAACGGACATGGCGTCACATTATTTTTTCTTCCGCCGAAAGTGTTCCCACCACATACAGATGGCGCTAAGCCCCATGAACCGCCGATGGACCGCCATGTTTTGAACGTATGGGCTCCTATGGAAGCTTCGCTACCAGGTATATTGGCTTGGCTGCCACATGCGCAGTTGCAGCCGCGGGGTAGAAGGCCGCCCTGAAGCCCCTTAAACATGGAGGAAGGAAACTCAGGAGAGGCCCTGACGTCACTCTTTGTGAAGCTAAAGTGAAGCCGGAGGTTAGCGTTGCTCATGAGTTAACTCATGAGCGTTAACTCATGAGCGCTAACTAATGAGCGTTGCTCATGAGTTAGCGCTGCTCCGCCTATCGGGCCAGCTCTCCTCTCTTTTTTACATTTCTCGCGAAACCACGCCGCGCTGCGCGTAACCGGGGTTCGGACGCGCTCGCTCCGCAGGAATACTAAACAATCGCGATGTCTCATTGCATTACCGTTGCCGAAGTCATGTTAAAAGAAGTTCATAATGGACTGCGCAAATTGGGCCGTGAGGTCGAATCAGCTGCTTTAATTTACCGGCTTTTATGAAAATAAACATGCCTTATAAGGCCAGCCAACTGCTGAACTGTTCTCATAAACCGCAGGTACCGGCCGCTGCCCAGTTTTCACGTGTTTTTTAAAAAAAGGTCACCATTATCGCTGCCTTCTACTTACTTTTCTCTGCTTGGGCTATAGGTCTTGCGAGCTGGACGTCTGGTGACACGGAATAAATGTACGCATTCTCACTGCACTGCAAGAACGCACTGGAGACACGGACGACGCACCGACCCATTTGCGATCCATTTGGAGTTTATGAGCACAAACACATTCTCGCTTGAGGAATCGTCGTGCTTTATTGAACAAACTTCGGGTGGCCGCGCATCACTGCGACAGCGCGCCGGCGAGGAGGCAGGATGTCATTTCTGACTCCGCGTTTAGATTCATTGACTGCGGCCTGAGGTGCCTTCTTACCACGGTAAGTGAAGCATGACGGAACCAAAGTTTTGCGATAGCCGGCGCACGGTGCAGAACAGTACGCGCGTAGAACCGGCTTACATGCGACCATATGGAACAGCCATTTGATGTGTTCGCAGGCGTACGTTATGTGGAGCCTTGCCGACTCTTGCAGCGCATGCGCTAACCTTCACTTCCCTGCGCTTCTCGCGCGCACAGATATTAGTCAAAGCAGCCGCTTCTTTCCCACCTTCCAGGATGAAGCGTCGGCTGGCAGGCGCACAGTGCCGAGGGCAGCAAAATGCACATATTCTGCTAACGTACGCTCTATCGGCACGTGTATTGAGGTACACTTGTGCGGGTGTGCATGAACCTCGAAAGCGCTCTGCTTGAAAGACTTTGTGGTGTCGCGAGTACTGCGAGGAACAAGCAACAGTTAAGCAACATGTGTTTTAATATGCACAAAAGCAAGTTGTAACTGAACACGAACTATGCATTCATAACGTACGTTCTACGTGCCGCAAATGCACCATATGCGCTGTCAAATTCAGGAATAACTGACCTGCAATACGTTCATTGTACAGACTCTGAAACGCATCGCTTTTGGCCTGCGATAGCACATTAGCATGATTCCACCAAAGAGGGCCAAATTTCCCGCGGATATTCCTTCGTCCATTGCCATTGCCGTGGCGCGGTACATTGCGTACAGCGTTGCATGCGCGTTCCTTTCACGAACGTTAGTTCCTCCTGTCCCACCTGGCCACAGCAACATCCGGAAGAACACGATCCAGATAACGCAGCGCAACAAAACACGGAGACCAACCCAAACTTGCCCGCACGGCGCCTTTGCCACGATACGAAACCTACGGAGCAACACGTGTGAGAGCACAGAACCATAACAAAGCCGCCATTGTGTCCCGAAAGGCGTGGCCGCTACAGCAAAGAAATAAAAAAAAACTGCGAAGAAGAGAAGAACCTACTACGTCATTTCCTCCACACTTATCACCTAGCGCGCGGAAGGGGTAGGGCCTCTCCTCAGTTTCCTTCCTCCATGCCCTTAAACTTCGTAAAGTAGCGCCACGCTTTGAAAATGCCGCCTCCCCCTCGCGCGCTCTGGCCGAGGCCGAGGCCGCGTCACTATTGGCCTAATAGCATCACGTGGGCCCTCGCGCCGTGCATCAGCGCCATTTTCGCTCGAGAAGCGTCTACGGAGTGGCGAGGAGCGTGTTGGCGCCGTTGCTACGCTCGAGCAGTGTAGGTGGGGCCACGGTCGAGGAGGGAGCGTGAAAGAGAGGAGAAACGGGGAGGAGTGAAGGCGGAGGAGAAGAGTGCCGCTACTTTACGAAGTTTCAGGGGTTTTAGGCCGCCCCACTCCCTCCGGTGCCTTGCAACGTACCTCACGCGCGACGGAAGACGGCGCGCTTCCTACCCGCTTACAGTGTTCCTGTATATGCTCCATGCGGAAGCATATATACAGGGACACTACCGGCTCTCCTCCCTTTCGCGCGGGCAAGATTGAGCCGCAATCGTCGGTTCCACACGCATGCTTTCGCTCGCACATAGAGCTTAGGGCACGCGGCGACGGTTTTATGTATACTCCGTTTCATACATCAGATGCAACGCTGTGGAGGCTAGAGATACTTTTTGCAGTGGCTGCGTTCGCACTTACAAACAGTTCGGTGTCTTTTGATAGATGTTTGCGAAAATGTTCTTTATGTAAGGTCACTTCTAAACGGGTAAATAAGAATTTACCCTCAGAAGCAAACAAAGCATGTGCTCATTCGGCTGCTAACACGTTTTATATCGATTTGCTTTTCGTTGTTTTTTATTTGCAGCCAGTCGCGGCAGCCTCACGTGCATGATCGCGCGAGCAGAAGCGACTGGCGCGCAGCGGAGATAAGACGGAACGCGCGGAGGGATAAACTTTGATGACCGCACTTCTTGCGTAGCTTCTACAGCATTGCACCTGATGTATGAAACGGAGTACGGGGAACCAGCGCTGGGTAGGCGGCGCGTCGAAAAGAGTGCGTTGCACGCCGCCCTGGCGACGAAACGCGGCATATTCCAGCCGCTCGACCAGACGACACACACGTGCGCGGCCGTATTATAGTTCGTATGTTTCCGTTTTCGCGCCGCTTCAAGTGGACAGTTTTCGTAAAGCTAGCGTCATCAAGTGAAGAAATGACGAAAGAAGCTTTTTAAGCTTTATATATTTTTCCCAGTGTGTCGCGGCGAGCCCGTGGTTTCATTAACGCTTGCGCCGTGGGCCGTTGCCATGCTTGCGTGGCAGCCTACCTCGCAAATCTAGCAGCTATGGCTCCGGTCGTGCTGCGCTATGGTTTCGGAAGCATTAGTTGGCCTGAAGACATTCCATATTTATCTGGCTAAACATAAAAAATTCTGATGTTACTTCGCCACAGTAGTCAACGGAAAAGAAAGCTTTATCTCATCAGCTGACTCGCGCAAGCAAAGGTTTGAGTGCTCTGCTGCTGCATCCGTAACGACGCTGGCTACATTTAGCACTAATTACATAAAGTTACCGGATGCATCTCAGCGCCGAATCCTCATCCGCATGCGCATTTTTAAAAACACATAGGCGGCGTAGTCGCGCGTGCGCCGGCAGTATGCGCACACAACTCGTATTACAAGGCAGCTTCCCTCCCACATAATTCTTGGCAATGAATGGATAATATTTGCCTTTCGTATCGTTCGCTTGGTGCGGTGGCGTTGGAAGGGGCTTGGCGGTGGTATTTCGAAGGAAAAATGGTTGGTACATATGCCGGATGGCGCATGCTATTGCTCATTTTGTTTCCGACGAAATGCCGTCTTCAGATTCTGCTGTTTGGTACTGTCTGCCATGGCTGACTGTCTTCACTATCGAGTAAACCAAGCACACACGCGAAATTCGATTTAGAAACCAGCCCGCCACCGCTTGACAGGGCTACAAGAAGGGAACTTACTCCGCTCGCCTGACTGCTTGGATCCAACGCCGCCTCCGTTCTTGTTCGTAGGGTTTAGATGGAAAGACGCAGAAGGATACATTCTCCCTCATCCCGACTTAGTTGCGGCACTTGCATACGCAACGGTATCGTCGGCGTCCCTTTGTTTTCCTTCGACTTTCAGGGCACGCAACGCCACTACCAGTAGCAATTTTCGTCCGCGGAGCGGCTGCATTGTGCACGTTCTGACCGCCAGGGCGGCGCTGCAGGCATCGTGAAATCTCCAGCGCTGGTTCCCCATAGAGTGCCTTGATGACCTCCTTGACCACCGCCCCGAACAGGGTGAAGACAACCGTGGTGTCGTACTACGGCATTGGGCACGTGAATGGGGGATACACACGAGCGCCGGCAACCCGTCCCTACGGCGTCCGCCATTAGCGTGCCCATCGCTGTAGTAGACGCCGCGGATCTCTCGATCCTTTACAGAGCGGCGGGCGAGGAGGACATCGAGGCACCTAAATTTTATCGGCCTTGGACTTTACAGGAACATCTCGGCGACGACAGAAATGCGCCGAGTGAGTCTATATAATTGCTATCGCAATAAGATAAAGAGTACTAGATTCACAAAAGCGCCGCGCATTGTATGCATTCCCTCACATTTTAAGCATAAAGTGGACGGGGGAAATAAAAAATAAAGTTTCGCGGAATAATTGTTACTTCCCGTAAGTATAATATATAGGGATCAACAACGAGTCGTATTCGAGTGCGTGCGGTATCATCGCGGTAAGTAAAGAAGTAACGCGAAGGTCAACCACGAGGAATCGAAGCAGCACGGCGAAGACAGTTGCTCGCCCCTCTCTCTCGTGCCCCAGATATAAAGACGCTGGTTTGAAGAAAGCTGACCCCGGGGCTCACCGTGGCCGGCGAAGGTAGCGACGGAGTGCTCGCCGCAGAGCTATCGAAGACCGCTGGCACGCCGTCCGGGCATCGACTGCAGCTGGATCCAGTCCGCCGGTAGATGATATCTGTTACAACCGCAGTTGACGCGCGACCGCTACAGCCCTTTGTAGCACGTCCGGCCGCCTACGCCATAAGTCCTCCCATCGCTAGTGCGGGGCGCTCCCACACTCTCGCAACACAGAAGGCGGGTTGCGATGCGACAGGCGGCAAGGCAGAGCCGAGGCAGCGAAGCAAGACTGCCGCCGCCGCGGACTGAACACGCGGTGCGCGCTTTGCGCACAGCTGTCGCCCTTTTCGATGCGTGCGGCGAATGCTCGGCGCACGGAACGCGGTGCTGTCGGGTGGGAAAGCCGAGGGATTGGGAAAAGGCGGTTCCACCTCGGACGACGTGGTTTCACTTAGCAATGAACGCCGAGGGGAACGAGCACGGCTCCCAGGCCTCCGACGAAGCCTGGCTCCTCTGCCCCGCTGCTTCGGCTGCCTCCTCAAGATGACTTTACACCGGCGGCTCTTCGGGGTGCGGCTTTGGCGAGATGCATTAGGATATCGTCCATTGCCTATTTGTTTTGCACACGTGAAGTTATTTTTTCTTCGGTTCTTTTTAAACATACATACGAAGAGAAACGCTCGCAGTCTTAACTCGAACATCCGACAGCCCATCGGATATTCTTCAAATTTCAGGTGAAAATGCGGTAGAAAACAAGAACATCGACAAATATTCGACCCGCCCGAATACTTTGCAATGTCAGACGTACCGTGGCGGAGAGCCATGTATATCATGAATACCACCTAACGTTAGCCAAGGTGTTAACAAAAAAGGGTTGCTGGCTCTCCCGTAATCTAGAGTACATGTAAGCATGAAATGGCAACCGGCAAAGCAGGTTGGTTGGAGATGACACTAGCCACAATCTTAAAATGGCTGTAATATATGGTCGCAACGGCACGCCACACCAAGCCACATCACACCACGCCATACTGTGCACTGGTCCATATGGACGCTGCCCAGCTGAAGGCCGCACGACAGACAGCGAAAGACGCCAGAAAAACAGAGCGCACTGCTAAGCTAGAAGAAGAAGAATGATATGAATTCTGGAGTCCTACGTGCCAAAAGCACGATTTGATTGAGAAATCCGGATTAATTTTGACCACCAGGGGATCTTTAACGTGCCCCCAATGCACGGGATACGGGGTTTTTGCATTTCGCCTCCATCGAAATGCTGCCGCCGCGGACGGGATTTGATCCCGCAACCTCCTGCAGCGCCACACCATAATACGCTAAGCCACCGCGGCGGATAGGAGCGCCTGAAGGAGGCGCCATCTCTCGAGGCGACGCAAAACCCGCGCCGTGGAGCTCACTGACCGCTGGCGTTCAGCGCTCAGCAGCAAAAAATGAAAATCAAGTGCATGGTGCCCTGTATCTGCCTTTGAACGGCGCCATTGGAAATGACAAATAAATTTTCAGCGTACTAGAAGTTACAGCTTGAACGATATTGTGAACAAGCATTAGGAAGAGCTCGGTATCAACATGTTTTGTAACTTGTTTGGGCAGTAACTAGCGTATGTAATGCGGTCCTGCACAAAGGGTTCGGGGCCAGCGATCACATTTTCAGAAGTTTTGACTGGTTGCCCAGATGACATTGTTTTGTTCTCGCAATTTGCCCGGATGTTATCGTTTGAGTGCACGGATGACGGCTCTGGCTTTTGGCTCAAGGTCACTTGAAGGTCGCCGACAACGGGAGTTTTTTAAAACCATTTTCAAGAAGGATTTGAAAAAGACGGCGCAAGCTCTTCCTAGCTATGCGGCCGCTTTTGATCAAACTGGTATAAAAATTAGAATCTGAGCTGCAGAAATGGCGTAGTGTTTGTAGCTGTATTTCCACAACGGGAGTCTTTTTTTTTCCAACTACATGCGGCATGAAAAACAGCACTTGTACACTACCCCCCCCCCGCCCCTCCCCCCCCCTTTTTTTTACCGTGCTCTTAAATTCGTCATTATTTTCGTTATTAAATGTTCGTGCAAGCCGCCCCAGAGCGCGTGTCTGCGAAGGGATAATTCATTTCAGGCACGCATGATTGCCATCATGGTTCTCGGTATACCAACTAAGCTGGCGCGCAAACTCAATACAACGTGCGTTCCGAACACGTAAACTGCAACAGAATTCTGGCATCTTCAATAAAGTACTGCCACCCGGCCGTGTACCCGATTGGTACACGGCGTGCATCCTGATTTCCTTATGCTCAAAGAGTTGAGTGCGACCACCACGTGTGTGCCGACAAAAAGCAGTTGTAAAAAGGCGAAGCATCGATTGCGATAGCAAATTAGCAGACAGCTATACGAAGTAAGGATAGTAGTTTTATAGGCCGTATAAACTTGGAAACGTTCGATTACTAAGCGATTTAACAAGCATGGTGCCAGCGCGCACAGGCAAACATGAACACATCACACTCAATGAGCGCGGTCACTCGCTGTCGAAACGATGGCGTAAACAACTTTGCGAAGTGACCTTCGTGTTGTCTATCGCTTCAACTCAAGAGCGGCTAAAACACAGCGCGCACAATGGTACATGAGTCGTCTGCAGATCCATTTGAACGCCGTGTAACGTACGCACTTGTTGCGGGAGTAGAAACCATCTCCCTACCTCCCTCGCTGCCTCGCCGCTTTCCTTCATATATGGCGCGCGAGATTGAGCCGCGATCGTCAGTTCCCCTTCTGCCTGGTCGCGAAACACGCATTTGCTGCCGGAGCACGTAACCGCTCACTCCGCCCCCCCCCCCCCCCTAGCGAATTAGGGGGGGGGGGGAACCTCGAGGGGAGCCAAAGTGCCTCGAGCGGCCACTTGCGCGGCAATTTTGCGTGTATTTGCGGGCTTCTTTCACGCTCAGAAAAAGTCTTTTATGTAGCACATATTGAGCAACCGAAAGCTGTATCGGGAGTTTTTCATGTTGCTCTACAATTTTCTCATTGACACTTTTCATCTAATTATAACACTTGAGAAGCTTATTAATGAATTAGGACGAATTATGCAATTACGTAGAATAAAAAAAATAATCCGGATATCTCCAAGCCACGGCAAACAACATTACTTTCTGTCCAGCTACGTGGCATTCACATAGTTTTAAACTCTGGCTAAATTTAGTTCGGACACCCTGTATATTTTTTATGTGCATTGCCAACTGCATTGGAAGTATACAATGAAAGAGCATAGCAGTACACACCATGTTATGAAAAGAAAAATTGTCCGGCATCATCTCAGACCAGAACGAATTGTTCTTCAGCTGCGAAGTTCTCTTTCTGCGAGTTGAAGCCGCATGGTCCTCTAGGGGCCACCCAAGTACGCGGGCACACCTCCCAGTTTTGCGCGGCTTATTCGTCGCCCACGCAGACGCACACGAACGAACGCTCTGGGAAGCCGGTTGAGGTTCGCCGGCCGTACACTGCTGCCGCTCAGCCATCGTGCTCGGGATAGCCTTGAGGCCTCCGCATCTGGACTCCGCTGTATGCACGCCGTGAGCGCTGGCTATGGACACCGTGGACCCGGTCAGCTACAGTGCACCAGAAAAGACGAATTGGCGAAATTCCTCGTCGTGCTTTTTAAACACTGAGTTGCAACAGAGTCGCCCCAACGTATTTTATGGATCACGACTGTCTACGCTGGTTCAGACTTTTCTGACACCCACAAACTGAGCCACCTAGTTCTCTACCTTTGTATGCCACTCACGCACTAGCTAACCTAATGTTGCGAAGTATCGTGGGTGGCTGCCCGAGCGGTGCAGTAGGCATGAGCGATTAGGTCCTAAGAGCAGAAAAAAAAAAAAAAATCAAACCTTTATGGAGCGTCCATGAGTGTTACTCGACGTTGCAAATAATTACATCTGCTCCTTTGAGCGAGTGACAGTTTCCCAGTAACTGATTCTGTCCCAATATTCAAGCATATGCCATATTGTGTGTCTGAACCTGTACCGCTCGCTTTCATTATTAGAGGAAGAGCCGGACTCAGCCCGGTGCTTGACGTGAATGCGAATCGAGCATAAAGCGCCGCCGTCTAAGGATTTACACAAGGAGATGATCGAGTGCGCCTGATGCGTGTTCGAGAAAAGACACGGGGGCGTGAGCGCGAACATATGCGGTGAGTTTCAATCTTCCGGCTTGGAGGGAAGCGGGAAGGGGGGGGGGGAGGGGGGCCGCTGTCTTTCGTCCGTCTCGCAGCACGGACCGTTCAGCCTTCGAAGGAAAATCGAAACAAAATATAGGAACCATCGTTAGGGCTACAACCCGGAAGCGAAAGCTTCAATTGTCTAAACCGTGATACTCACCGCGAAGGCGCTCGTTCGGAAACAAGAGGACGCGCACCTTCGACAGGAAGCGGACCACCATAGGGGTGAATTTGACTGGTGGAATGCCGAGACTATCATGTTGAGGTCTACGACCATCTTTCGGGTTTCGCCAGAGTGCAATTGCACAGTGCACAACCCCACAGTGCAACTGCAGTTGATCGATCTGCAGTTTTAGCCGGAGCTAAAAGGCATACACTAGAGCAGCGCGTCCCTTGGGTTTACAAGTACCGAAGAGGTTTCTGTGAAAACCTCCCTTAAAAAAAATAATGCGGAAGCATTACGAACCGGGCCATGAAACATGACTGCTCTTTTCGAAAGCACTTTTGTCTGTGGGCAAGCATTCTGCTTGATGGCTCTCAATAAGAACCTCCTTGACGACGTAACATCACAGGAAGTACCGAGGGAAGCGACAAGTGAGACGACGCCGAGCACAGATGTGCGAGCAAAACATGCAACGTTTCTCGCTATGTGCGGCCTCTGTGGCTCTCAGAGAAGTTGATTTCGGCCCACGCTGGTTTTGGCTTGTGCAACCCTGAGTCAAGGCCTTCGCATACGAAAGAAAAGGGCCAGCCAGAAGTGTGCCAGCAGAGGCCGTGAGACGGACGCGATAGGGCACGGCCTGTATGCTCAGAAGTGCTTCGGCGGGAACTAGCATGGTATGGCATGTCCTGCTAAGGTGGCACACATGCATGCGAGGCCCGCGTTCGTTTTGCGAGTCAGCGCATCCGCGTGTGCCGATCGCACACCGATGCGCCGTTGAGTCAGGCTTGCGCGTATATTAAGCTCGATATGTGGAAGCAGAAGGGCGCAAGCCGGAAAGACCTTGAAAGCAAGATGCTGGCTGCCAACATAACGGACAGAGTGACACGCAGTTTTGCGTAAGTGTGCCGTTTCTTAATGTGTTCTGCAGCATGGAAGTAAGAAGTAGGCGTACACACTAGAAATAACTACTGCTCTATCGCGAGACATGTGAAGCACCTCGTATATCCTACATGGACCACTGCGGTCGGAAATCAAAACCCCGACCACGTGCTCGTGCAGCAGGCAAAACACATTACACCACCATGGGTGGAAATCATATCACGAGAAGCCAATAAACAAAGATACTAAAGGACACCATAGGGGAAATTACTAGTACCTAATAATTGAATCAAAGAAATTATATAAAAAATATGGGGTTTTACGTGCCAAAACCACTTTCTGATTATGAGGCACGCCGTATAGAGGAGGACTCCAGAAATTTTGACAACCTGTGGTTCTTTAATGTGCACCTAAATCTAAGTACACGAGTGTTTTCGCATTTCGCCCCCATCGAAATACGGCCGGCCTGGCAGGGATTCGATCCCGCGACCTCGTACTCAGCAGCCCAACACCATAGCCACTAAGGAACCACGGCGGGTCAGGAATGATAAATTAATGGCAATGAAAGTGGCTGAAGAAACAACTTGACGCAGGTGGGGAACGATTCCACGTCTCCGCATTACGCGCGCGATTATATAACGTAACGTAATGCGAAGGCGTGGAACCGGTCCCCACCTGCGGTAAGTAGCTTTTTCATCCACTTTCATTGCCATTAATTTATCATTTCTTTAATTCAATTATTAAGTACAAGTAATTTCTCCTACCGTGTCCTCCGTATCTTTGCTTGTTGGCTTCTCGTGATATGATTAATACAAACAGGGCCGCTCGGGGGCTAACCCGCTTTCTTCTCCTCCATGGGTGGAAATATTTACGCACGCTACGCATTCTCGTGGCGTAACACTGACGTGCTTGCACGTATAGCATACGGCTCGGACGACTTTTAATTCCTACACTGCGAGCATAAACAGATTCTAACGCGAGCCCGTTGTTTATACTTAGCCGGGCACGGTGCGCTCAGAGCCACACGTGCTGCGGGCTAACTCACGCAGCACACGAAACGGCACAAAAACAAGAGCTTCGTGCGCGTGCGCGCGCCGTGATAAAAGGGCGGCGGCCGCGCGCATCTTTCCGCGCCAGCCACAGGCAGGCAGCTCAGCCTCTTTTTAACGCAAACGGTCGTTTTTATGTCGGCCGCATCGAACAACCAGCGGTGGCCGCGCGTGACGCCAGCCCAGCTGTGCTCCCGTCCCGAGCTCGATAGACGTTCAATTTGCCCCGCGAAAAGGCGGCCGTTCCAAAGTGCCGGCTCACGCGTGCCTCTCCACTTTGCTCACTCCCGGTTTCGCGTAAGCTTTTCACGAGGCTGACTTCCGCGTGCCTGTATTGAGCAACTGGTGTTCCCGGAAGGCCCGATGTATCTTCCACTTCTCTTTGACCACTTTCAATAACTTTCAGCGCCGAAACAGGACACAAGACAGGCAGCACCGGCGCTTCGTATGAGTCGCGTCTTTTCCTGCATGTGTTCAAAAAAAACTTATACAACAAGATTAACCGGTTCGCCCGAATCACGAGCACGATCCTTCAGCAATTTAACAAGAGGGTCCACTTGGCGAAAACTGGCAACAGGAAACATGGCACAGCGTGTAGTGTTAATCCCATCCGTTAATTGACGCGAGCATCGAAAAACAAAAAGAATGTGAAATGAACTTACATACAACGTTTTATTTTTTTATTATTATTCCCGCTAAAACTAAGGAGTTTTGCGTATAAATGAACTTGTACTTTGCGACTTATTTTTCTTGCGTTACCCAGCAACAAGCTAACGTGCCGGTACGCCAGGCGCGACAGATGCATGCGTCATGCGCCAGACAGGCCACCGAAGCGAGCAAGGCTGGTTGCGAATGTGAAGTTCGCCTGTTCGGCGACCCGTCTCTTTTGGATGTAGAGTGCTTGTTGGGACCCCGGCGTATTTCTGCGTTCCTTGTGCACTTCGACACGGCACCACTGCACTATTGGACTACGGCAAGGTGAGAAATTTTGTTTGACAGTCTGCGACGCATTTCAAGCAATTTTGGTTTTTTACGGCACGGAACCGAGACTTGCGACGCAGTTAGCGAAAATCCGCTCGGCCGTCTTGGCGTAGTTAACTTGAGTCAATGACTCGTGCTGGAATATGTTTGCGACGCTTTCTATGAGCCCCAACATTATTATAACTTATTTCGGTAGTTTTGGGCACGCTCGCCGCACCCGGCTTTGTGACAGTTAGCGAAAAGCAGCTCGGCCGTGTGACGCAGTTTCGCGTGTATTGAATCTTACTGGGACAAGTTTTGGCACTTTTTTATGACCCCGAACATTATTGTAACTAATTTAGTTACTTTTTGGGGTACTTTTCAAGCACGCTCCCCGCGCCTGGGGTTGTGACGCAGTTAGCAAAGAAAGCAAGCCGGCCGTGGTGACAGTTCGCTTGGCGTGTACTGAATCTTAGTGAGACAAGTTTGTGACGATTTCTACGGCCCCGCAACATATACCTTCTTTCGGTACTCACGCTCGTCGAAGAGGCGACGAGCGATTGCCAAGCGTGATAACACTGGAGTGTGTTGCTTGCGCCGGCAAAACGCGCAAAAGACAATGCCGAGGAGCTCAAAAACCAAGAAATCGAAAATTGCCTTCTTGAACGAATGAAAACAGGCTTTGCACCCACGCATTTCTCTTGAGAGCGAGTAGAAGGCATTCTGCGAGCCTTTAGCATGGTCTGGCTCAGAGCCTGTGTTGTGGCCACCTCTGTGTATGTGGCGTACTAGCACGTCGGCTGAGGCCAAGTTGTTTTGGAAACGAGCAGTCACCCGTCCGTTTGTGCTATTATAGTGCAGGAGATAATGCCCGGTACTGGGGGAATGCTTGGAAATCACATGTTTTCTTCATAATTTACAGTACGGCTTGGAAGGAGTCGGGTATTTTTCGACGCAATATATGTAAACGCAAATGCTTTTTGTATGTAATGTTGCCCATTCACCACTTTCGCACGTTTCCCCTCTACAAGCACAATTCCTATAAGGACTAAATACCAAAATGGCGCATGCTTCTAATTTACTTTCTTTCAGCTGATGCCATCCGGTGGAGCTTCGTACGGGAACTACTGCTGCTTACCTTGTGCCACAACGTTGGATGAACGCACAGAAAGCCCGGAACGAGCCTTTAGATAGAGCAAAATAAACATTTTCTCATGTACAAGGCGTTTTGCGTCTGCCTTATGAAATCGCACGCGACGCACATTCGATAGAGGCTTGTAAAGATCGTTCGAAATCATTTTATTTAAATGAACGATTCCGCACTAAGACTGCACGCGATTGAGCAGCAGCAGAAGAAAAAGAAAACGAGCCGAGTAGCTGGCGTCAAAAACACGCGCGTCCAAAACCGAAAGGATCCCACCCGCTCGGTGCACTACAGTCGACTCGGCCGCTGGGAGTGTCCGCTCTTGTTGCATGTCTTTCTCTGTGCCTTCAGTTCTGACGCGACTGTTCGCCCCGCGTGAAAGCGCACCGAGAAACGCCGGCTCGCACTGTTGCCACGGTTGCAGGTCGCATGAAGCAACAGCCGTAACACTTCGTTTCGGCTGCTGAATCATGTGCCTCAATTCTGACCAGAGGAATGTCGTTTTGCGGTATTTATTTATTTATTCATTTATTTATTTATAGTGCCCCCAGCGCGCATTACAGATGGGGGTGTGCTTTAATAAACACTGAAATGCAAGGGTTATGAGAAGTTCATGATAATACATTTTTAGCTAAGTATGTTGGTGATACGACAATAGAATTAATAAATTTGTGTTAACTTGCCTTCAACAAAAATTGATAAGACGAAATTCGCCAAACGTATAACTCTTACCGGAGAGTTACATGTGCTTTTGCTAGGATTCGAGCGAAAGCAACGCGCATATTACTGCACTAAAAAAGGAATATGTGTGCGTGCGTGCGTGCGTGCGTGTGCGTGTGTGTGTGTGTGTGTGTGTGTGTGTGTGTGTGTGTGTGTGTGTGTGTGTGTGTGTGTGTGTGTGTGTGTGTGTTTGCGCGTGCGTGTGCGTGTGTGTGTGTGTGTGTGTGTTATTTGAACACTTTCTACTTTGACCGAGTCCACATATATACGTCCGGACAGGCCGCCATTGGAATATGAACCTGGCAACGTTTAACGCTAGAACGTTATCTAGTGAGGCGAGGCTAGCAGTGCTATTGGAGGAATTAGAGGGCAGAAAGTGGGATATAATAGGGCTCAGTGAAGTTAGGAGGTCAAAAGAAGCATATACAGTGCTAAAAAGCGGGCACGTCCTGTGCTACCGGGGCTTAGCAGAGAGACGAGAACTAGGAGTCGGATTCCTGATTAATAAGAACATAGCTGGTAACATACAGGAATTCTATAGCATTAACGAGAGGGTGGCATGTCTTGTTGTGAAACTTAATAAGAGGTACAAAATAAAGATTGTACAGGTCTACGCCCCTACATCTAGTCATGATGACCAGGAAGTCGAAAGCTTCTATGAAGACGTGGAATCGGCGATGGGTAAAGTCAAAACAAAATACAGTATACTGATGGGCAATTTCAATGCCAGGGTAGGCAAGAAGCAGGCCGGAGACAAGTCAGTGGGGGAATATGGCATAGGCTCTAGGAATAGCAGAGGAGAGTTATTAGTAGAGTTTGCAGAACAGAATAATATGCGGATAATGAATACCTTTTTCCGCAAGCGGGTTAGCCGAGAGTGGACGTGGAGGAGCCCGAATGGTGAGTCTAGAAATGAAATCGACTTCATACTCTGCGCGAACCCTGGCATCATTCAAGATGTAGACGTGCTCGGCAAGGTACGCTGCAGTGACCACAGGATGGTAAGAACTCGAATTAGCCTAGACTTGAGGAGGGAACGAAAGAAACTGGTACACAAGACGCCAATCAATGAGTTAGCGGTAAGAGGGAAACTAAAGGAATTCCGGATCAAGCTACAGAACAGGCATTCGGCTTTAACCCAGGAAGAGGACCATAGTGTTGAAGCAATGAACGACAATCTTATGGGCATCATTATGGAGTGCGCAATAGAAGTCGGTGGTAACGCCGTTAAACAGGAAACCAGTAAGCTATCGCAGGAGACGAAAGATCTGATCAAGAAACGCCAATGTATGAAAGCCTCTAACCCAACAGCTAGAATAGAACTTGCACAACTTTCTAAGTTAATCAACAAGCGTAAGACAGCGGACATAAGGAACTATAATATGGATAGAATTGAACAGGCTCTCAGGAACGGAGGAAGCCTAAAAGCAGTAAAGAAGAAACTAGGAATAGGCAAGAATCAGATGTGTGCGTTAAGAGACAAAGCCGGCAATATCGTTACTAATATGAATGAGATAGTTCAAATGGTTGAAGAGTTTTATAGAGATCTATACAGTACCAGTAACACCCACGACGATAAGGTGAGAGAGAATAGTCTAGAGGAACTTGAAATCCCACAAGTAACACCGGAAGAGGTAAAGAACGCCTTGGGAGCTATGCAAAGGAGGAAGGCAGCTGGGGAGGATCAGATAACAGCAGATTTGTTGAAGGATGGTGGGAACACTGTCCTAGAAAGATTGGCCGCCCTATATACACAATGCCTCATGACCTCGAACGTACCGGAATCTTGGAAAAACGCTAACATAATCCTAATCCATAAGAAAGGGGACGCCAAAGACTTGAAAAATTATAGACTGTTCAGCTTACTGTGCGTTGCCTACAAAGTATTTACTAAGGTAATCGCAAATAGAATCAGGAATACATTAGACTTCTGTCAACCAAAGGACCAGGCAGGATTCCGTAAAGGCTACTCAACAATAGACCATATTCACACTATCAATCAGGTGATAGAGAAATGTGCGGAATATAACCAACCCTTATATATAGCCTTCATTGATTACGAAAAAGCATTCGATTCAGTCGAAACCTCAGCAGTCATGAAGGCACTACGGAATCAGGGTGTAGATGAGCCATATGTAAAGATACTGGAAGCTATCTATAGCGGTTCCACAGCCACCGTAATCCTCCACAAAGAAAGCAACAAAATCCCAATAAAGAAAGGCGTCAGGCAGGGAGATACGATCTCTCCAATGCTATTCACAGCGTTTTTACAGGAGGTATTCAGAGACCTGGAGTTGGAAGAATTGGAGATAAGAGTTAATGGAGAATACCTTAGCAACTTGCGATTCGCTGATGATATTGCCTTGCTTAGTAACTCAGGAGACCAATTGCAATGCATGCTCACTGACCTGGAGAGGCAAAGCAGAAGGGTGGGTCTGAAAATTAATCTACAGAAAACTAAAGTAATGTTTAACAGTCTCGGAAGAGAACAGCAGTTTACGATAGGTAGCGAGGCACTGGAAGTGGTAAGGGAATACATCTACTTAGGGCAGGTAGTGACCACGGATCCGGATCATGAGACTGAAATAACCAGAAGAATAAGAATGGGCTGGGGTGTGTTTGGCAGGCATTCTCAAATCATGAACGGCAGGTTGCCACTATCCCTCACGAGGAAAGTGTATAACAGCTGTGTCTTACCAGTACTCACCTACGGGGCAGAAACCTGGAGGCTTACGAAAAGGGTTCTGCTGAAATTGAGGACGACGCAACGAGCTATGGAAAGAAGAATGATAGGTGTAACGTTAAGGGATAAGAAAAGAGCAGATTGGGTGAGGGAACAAACGCGGGTAAATGACATCTTAGTTGAAATCAAGAAAAAGAAATGGGCATGGGCCGGACATGTAATGAGGAGGGAAGATAACCGATGGTCATTAAGGGTTACGGACTGGATTCCAAGGGAAGGGAAGCGTAGTAGGGGGCGGCAGAAAGTTAGGCGGGCGGATGACATTAAGACGTTTGCAGGGACAACATGGCCACAATTAGTACATGACCGGGGTAGTTGGAGAAGTATGGGAGAGGCCTTTGCCCTGCAGTAGGCGTAACTAGGCTGATGATGATGATGACATATATACGTATGGTTCTTCCGCAGTGGTTATACCATCACGATCAATTAACATCCGATACAAAATTTCTCATTTAACAACATCGACCGGATCGGAGCTTGTTGCCCTCCGAGGTGCCTTTGATTACATTAACAACCAACCCGCTAATCGGTGGGCAATATTCTGCGATTCGAAGGCGGCCTTACAATGTCCTCTGTCATCTCTTCGTCGCGGGTCCTGTGAACAACTAATGTCGGAGATACGAGAAATGGACCATCGTATGATAACGAAAGGACGCGACGTCGTGTTTCAGTGGCTGCCTGGCCATTGCGGTATCTCCGGCAACGACCTCGCTGACGAAGCTGCTAGGAAAGCACACGAAGGAGCAACCCTTGTTTCTGTACCTTTATCGCGGACCGACGCAGCCCAACACCTAAGCAAGCTAGCACACCGTATGGCATTAGAGAAGTGGCACGCACCTGAATTCACCCAAGATCGATTGCATTCCCTCGACCCCTCTATGCAACTGCGGCTGTTACCAGGGCTTCCGCGAAATGAGGAAACAATGTTGTACCGCTTACGCTTGGGCGTCGCATTCACCAATGCATATACGTTTTTGATTGGAATGGCTGACAGCTCCGACTGCAATGCCTGCGGTGTCGAGGAAAGTATAGAACATCTACTGTGCTACTGCCCATCTTTTGAAAACGAAAGACATGACCTCTGCACGGCTCTCAATCAGCTAGATAGAACACCGTTCACCTTGAACAAGATCTTGGGACCATGGCCTCGCATATCGCAGCTACAAAAGGCAACAAAAAAAGCGCTGCTGCGATTTTTGAAAGCTACTGGATTGAGTCAGCGTCTGTGATCCGGACTGAGTGACCGAACGATATCCCCAGTAGACTTTATCTTCTTTTAATCTTTCCGTCCCCTTTTCCCTTTCCCCAGTGTAGGGTAGCCAACCGGGCTCAGTCCTGGTTAACTTCCCTACTCTTCCTTTATCATTTGCTTTCTCTTTCTATACCTGGGGCCTGAGTAACAAAAGCTTTTCGTCCGTAGGAATATTTTCGGACTGGTCGGCCGCCTTCGCTAATATGTTCGCTGCCACTAAGGGTGAACACTTTTTCTTCTTGCGTACTTAACTAGCATAATAACTTTTTATGAATATGGCCCAAATCCTTTTCGCACTAGTAGAAGACGGCGCGCTATCCAGTTTCGTGTTCGCACAGCGCTTCCATTTATTACGTACGCATGTCGCTAGGCATAACTCCCGGAGTGTTGCCCAGATGCGATGCACTCAACAGCGGATCCTGCGCCTTGCTTGTTTTCGTAATACCGAGGCATGCATCGAACAGGTGGGGCAGGATGTCTGCAGGCGCGACTCATGGTTCGTCGACGACAGTTCCAGCTTTTCAATAGAAATTTTAACATTTCCTCGTTGCAATGTCGTTACAAGCGGGAATTACACAGCTGGCTGGAAAAACGCCTTTGCCGAAGCGCGTCACACAGACTGCAGCGTCGCGTGCACGCGATGCGTTCAGGGACGAAGGCGGAAACCTGCGCCACGTGTCACGCCGCTCGGCGCCGGCTTGCAACATAGACACTTCCGCGACCCCTCTGTCAATGCAAACTGTCAGGTGCAAGGAAGGAAGCGTCGCGACAAATAATAAATCCACGTCGGCCACGAATGCTGCTCACACGTTCCCTCATCGCAAACTCTGAAAACAGAGCCGATACGGGCACAACTCTTTAACGAATGGAAGGCAATACATGAGAGTGTTGTGAGCGGTTTAGAGACTATGAGTGATAACTGTTACGAAACGCCAGAAGCAAGGCGGGTCATAGCGATTACTCTCTGCGGCGCTCAGTGGCCAACGCTAGGGACCTTAACTCCGAAGACCACTTGGATATGCTTGCCCTTCAAAGTGGTATACTAAGGTGCTGAAGCCACATAGACGTGGTGTGAATGCCGAGATATGTAAAACAGTCAGCGGGGGGGTAAAACAACATTGTTAAGGAAGTAAATAGGCATACTTTGAGTAGAAGAATGTCTAGAGATACGCGTGCTTTTACATTTATTTGGGTTAAGTGTCATAAGCCAATTAATGCACCAATCAAAAACACTTTCGAGTTCACATTGAAGTTTAAGGAAATCTGTATTGTTAGCAATTTTTTTGATAGATTACACAGTCATCTGCGAAGAGCCGGACAGTTGAAGCTAAAACTCAGGAAGGAAGGTGGTTAATGCAAATTGAAAAGAGCAAATGACCGAGAACTGACCCTTTCGGAACGCCAGATGTTAGTGCGGTAGAGACAGAAGAGAAGTTGTGCGCTGTCACATGCTGGGTGCGGTTAGACAGAAATTGTTTTATCCATGCTAAAACATTGAGATATATATTAAGCTAAGTTTGAAGATGAGTAAATCATGCGAAACCGAACAAGAAGCCTTTGCGAAATCAATTAATATAGAATGTGTTTCATATCCCAGGTCTGCATTAGTGAACAGGCCGTTAGTGAAAGATAGCAATTGCGTTTCGCACGAAAACGTTTTGCAGAACCCGTGTTGGGAATTACTGAAATACCTACTGGACGCAAGGAAATTTATAACGTGCGAATATATTATTTGCTCTAATATTTTGACAGAAACGCATGTTAGTTAAATCGGACGGAAAGTATCGCGAGAATGTACATCATCTGACTTATGCACGGCAACCACCTTCCCTATACCTTGCAGTCCGAGGGCAGCGCCTGCATTTGTAATGACTGTTGAAAAAGTTTCGATAGAATCAGCGATGAATATATTTTTGTATGCTTTAGCATTTTTGATGAAACGCAATCAGGACCTGCAGATGACGCCACCTTCAAATTATCAATGAGTCTCTCAACTCCAACAGGATTGATCGCGATGGCGTCCAAATTGGTAGGAAAGAAAAGCTTGGAAATCGCAGAAATACAGCCTTTCTGAAAATATGTAGCTAATTTATGGTTTAGCACTGCGCAGAACTTATTTGATGCCACCGGTGTGCCGGACTGAATTAACTGAACATGCGCATATCATTGATTATGCTCCAAAACTTGCGAGGATTGAAGGATAATATAGCGCTGGAGGTGCATCGAAACGTGTATTCTCGGCATTCAATACTGCAGTGCAGTACTCACGTTGATGTAAGGCGTCCGACGACCAGTCGTGCGTGACGGTTTCGCGCGCCGGTATACCCGCTTCTTTTTGTTGCGCAATCGTTTTAAAGAATTATTGAACGATGGCGAGCGGGAATTTGACGAAACTTTTCTTTGTGGCATAAACTGGTTAACCAGAGACAACAGCTGGGTCTTGTAAAGCAGCCAGTTGTCTTCCACTGATCGCTGCTCGAAGCCAGAGAAGTAATAGTCCACAAATACCGGTAATTCCCGGTTTATAGCATTGATGTCTGCTTTTCTATAATCCTGGATAGCCTTAATTCGTTTCTTCGAAGAAACCTGTGCCCGCAAAGTCAAGTGGATTATAGAATGGTCCCTGATTCCAGGTAAATATGTCAGAGAAGAAGTTAAACAGTTAAATAGTTACGCAGTGTTGTCTACTGCTGTTTTCACGTTGTGTTTCCTCTGAGCGTTGCTTGAGCTGTAAGTATACCTGCAGTAGACTTTGAGTGGCGCAGCATCACACGGGAGATTAATTTTGGTTATTTGGCATTCCCTAAGGTGCGGATAATGTGCACGTACTTATGTAAACACTTTTGCATTCATCGCCATCGAACTAGCGACACTGTAATTAACTGCAATTTGCACACTGATCCACTGCGGCAGCTATACGCAATCATCGACAAGCAGCGCGTCTGAGTAAAGGCGGTGAACTTCTAAATATATTGAAACACTGGTAATAATAAGGTCATTTTTGTCAAAAATACCAGCGGCAATGTGCTTGGGGGTGTGCGTGGACTTACTAATTGGCAAAAACGAAGCACAGCGTGCTAAAATACGCTAATTAACTTTTGCCGGGGCTGTTGCTATGGCTGCGAAATGATTGTCAGATAGTGAGATACTGTTCAAGGAATACGACGATACGTCGTGTGGCCATTTACTAAAATTTTTCAGAATGACACACAGCTTCACAATAGCAACCAGGGAATTTCGCCAACAAACTAATCCTCGTTTCACGCAGTACTAATGTGTACTTTCACTAAAGCGTGAGTATTTGCGGTACATACAGTGCTCAGAGGCACGTCAACGTAGAAGCCTGCGACACGATGACTGGCAAAATGCGTTTCCAATTTCTTCCAAATGATTTAATTGGTCTATCCATTTCTCTGCGACTTATATCCGAGAGATGGTCACGCGGTGATCTGAGGACACCCAGTAAATGGTAATGCATAGTGCAGTGGCTCGTTTTGACAGTGTGGTCGCACGTACGTTAGAGCTATTGGTAAAGTTAACGTTTCATTTCCGAATTGAACTAAATTGAGCTTATTTGCAATAATGTTGCGGGAGACCAGAAAAAAAAATGGCCAGGCTTAGCTTGGTTAAGCCAAGAATGCGTTGCATATTGCGCGCGAGTTGGGGCCCAGCTTTTCCTCCGGCTGTCGTGACGTCACGTCACGTGGTTGCGCTAAAGGTCAATGGTGGCTGCCCGGCCGCGCCCAAGGGCTGAACTGAGTGATTGCAATATGCAACGCATAAAAAAGCTGATCAAACAGCTTGAGAGGACCTGGCCACTATACAAATACGGCGGCCTAACGATAGTTGCTACAAGAAATATATCTGTCCGCCAGAGACGCCTGTTCACTTCCGGCTCCTCTTCTCTGTGCCCGCGCCAGTGTAATGAAGAGAAAGACGCACTTGGGCTCGCGCGCTCGGACTGCGGGCGCGGGCAGAGAGAAAAGGACGCAGAAGTGAACAGGCGGTTCTGGCTCGCAAGAAACGCACACGTGGAGCTTGACTCCCGTGCTCCTCAACGCCGCGCGTCTCCTGTCGCGCAGAGATCTACAATGACAGATAACATGAAGACGAAAAAAAGTGCCAGAAGGAGAATATTTCTAAAGAAAAAAGATTTTTTGAAGGATAGCATCCTAGACAAGGCAGTTTCTGCTGGCGGTCTTAGCACAACATAGGTACGCTAAAAGTATTACAGTGGAGTTGCCGTTCCACCTCTTCCACTGCTATTGACTTATATTACCTCAGTAGCCAACATTCACCTGATATCATTGCATTGCGAGAAACCTGGTTACCAGCAGAAAAGGCATTCCTTCTAAGAAATTGCCGTACATTTCGTTTAGACAGACCCTCTCGTGGTGTCGGCTTAGTTATCTAGGGCACAAGCAGTGGCCATCTTCTTATTCTTTTTGAGCTCGTATGCCCATTGACTCGACTTACTATGCAAATACGTTTGTTAATTCCATCACATTCAGAAAGGTCTTACACATGGCTTTGTCTAATCAGCAATAGGATAACGAAGAAGAAAAGGGTATAAATTTATTTTCTGTATTAAAAGATTCCATAAAAAGTCTCAATTCACCGTGCACTCCACTAAAAGCGGGTCTTCTAACCCGTGGTGGAACACAGAGTGCTCAGGCGATTACAGGATAAGAAAAGCAGCGTATAGCAAGAGCTACTTCATAACCAGCGTCCTAGAAATTGGAGAGACTAAGTTCGCGGCAGCAACATTCGAAAGAACAGTTGCGAATTCGAAAAACAACTTTGAGTGTAAGCACTTCGACTTTCTTTGAAAGGCTAAGAACAGAAAAGCACTTTTTCGATTTCTGAGAAGTAAGAAGGTTCTTCCGGCACAATTAAACGTCGACTCTGTGGTTCCAACACCCTGTGAATTGGCCAAATTACTGGAAGGTATTGCTAAAGGTCTAGAATGTCGCTTTAAGTCGATTTTGCCCTATCACGCTACGCCGCCTAATCATGGTGAAGACTTCGAAGAAGTTACGATTTCGGAGCTGAAAAATGTACTAAGCCAGCTGCTTAATTCAGCGCCAGGCCCCGATGACATTACTACGGCAAGAAGAACTTTATTTAAGATATCGCCAAACGCATTGCGTAGCATGCAAATCCATTCTATTAAATATTCGTGCACATGGATTCCTCCGGAAAGGAGACTAGCAAAAGTATTCTCATTATTAAAAAAGCAAGGTGCCGGTTATGTATTAGATAACATTATGCGGAAATCTCTTACATATAATCTAGTAAAACTCGTAGAAAGAATCTTACACGACTGCATAGATAATTGGGGCGACAGAGAACATAATTTTGAGCCCATGTCAAATTGGCTTCAGACGTGAGTGCTCGATTTGGTGTGCCCACGTCGACCTAGAAAGTCGTATTCAACTAGCTCGATGTCAGAAAAGATATGCAGCCTCAGTCACTTTGGATGTCACTAAGGCGTATTACAGCGTAGAACGTGTAAACCTAATAAACGCGCTTCAGCATGTTGGTCTGCCAAAATATTTTGTCGCGTGGGTATATGAATTTTTAAACGGCAGGGAATTTTACTGCTCTCTAAGCGGATTGTCTTCATTAACTTGTCAACAATCAAGAGGTATACCACAGGGATCAGTCCTATCGCCATTGCTGTTTAATGTTTTACCGAGTACTGTACATTTGCAACAGGATGTGCATGTGTACTTATACGCCAACGACATCGCATTTTTTTCTGTGCTGGTAGACTTACATGCTTTGTACCAAACTCTACAGTCTTATATTAAACGCCTAGAAATTTGGCTCGATGGTATTAACCTCTATCTTAATATCAGAAAAAGCGCCGTCCTAGTTTTCCCTCAAAGCGTTCTTGTGCAAATTTCGGTTCTTTATCGGCAAGACAGTATCCCTCACGTGAATTCGCTTAAATATTTGGGTGTAATGTACACCGAAAAGCTTAATTGGAGTCCGCATGTAGAGCAGATTACCTCAAAGGGAGCGCGCGCATTAGGAATGCTGCGTAGACTCAGCAGCAATCGATCAGGATGGCATCGGCATGTTCTCATTATGATCTATTGCATGTATGTTCGCCCGATGATAGAGTTTGGCTGCGTTTTGGTTTCTGGCGGACCTGCATACAAAATTCGGCCTCTGATTCTATTAGAACGAGAGGCATTACGTCTACGTCTTGGGCTTCCTAAATTTGTCACTAACGATATCTTATATCAAGAAGAACGCCTGCCTTCTCTTCTCATGCAATTTCATATCCTAACAGTACAAACTTTTCTAAAGATGCATGCATCACCACAAAGGAGATCACAATATGTTTTCATTAATCAATCGGCTTCATTCTTAACTATCAATGACATCGCTCACGTTGCCCTGAAGTTGTTTTAGTACAAAAACTATCGTACCCATTAAACGTTCACCTATACGAGGTGGTCTTATTAAATTCCTCGGTTCCAGTTGCTAAAATCAAATTTCATGTAATTTTTCCGAACAATGCTAAACATTTGCCCTATACATATCTGAATAGTATTTTGGAAGGCCACCTTGCACACCTGGATACAAAGGTCGATATAGCAACTGATGCTTTCGTCTGTGAAGAAAAGGCAGGTGTAGGCATTGTATCACCGCATCTAAATTTGTCTTTTTCGATTCGGCTACATGACTTCGCGACTATCTTTCAGGCAGAAATACTGGCAATTGTCTTAGCTTTGCGCAAATCACCACAAGTTCTGTCATCAGTCGTGATCTTAACTGATTGCCCGTCTGTTCTTCACCACTAACCCAACAAACCACAACTTCACTAACCCCACCCAAATTGTGAGATTAATTAGGAACTTTTTATTCTCTTCTCACAAGACACTTATGTGTCGTTCGTTTAGTGTGGGTGCCAGGCCACAAAGGTCTAACCTTAAACGAATATGCAGATGCACTCAGAGTAGCACCCCACGATGGTCCTATAATCCCCACTTTGCCTACGTCAGCTCTCATCACTGTGGCGCTATTCAGAAAATATACTACTGCAAATAACTTCGCGCAGTAATCCCTGTCAACCCGCATCTCAATTGTCCTTGGAACGAAAAATGGCGATCCACTAGAAAAATTGAAGTAACGATTACAAGACTACGGTCCCGAGTCTCCCCATTGAACTTTTACCTCCGCAGGTCTGGCCTGACTATATCGCCTTTGCGCCCTTTATGCAATGAGAGTGAATCTCTGGAGCACTTCTTTTTTGACATGCCGTCGTTTCGTCATTCAACGGAAAGTATTTTTAGAAGAACGCTTCCAAAAGCTTGGCTTGAATTTGACTCTTCCTGTAGCTCTTTCCTTTGAGGCTACCGTACTTGGTTACAGAGGAACGTTTGTGAAGCCGTATGCATCTTTCTGCGTGAGACAAAAAGAATTGCATGCTAGACTTTTTCTTAACACTTATTATGCTCACAAATTTATTTTTATGTAATACTTAGATAATTGATTGTTCATATCTGTAACAATAGACACTTTACAACCCATTTGCAAGACACTTATTTCACCCTATTTAATCAACAAAAATATAGTAACAGTTTTATCACCGCCCCATTCATGGCCGATCCCCCAGAATGGGTTGCGCCATTTCACTAGGGAACAAGGACAAGAAGAGGAGGCAGAAGTAAACAGGCGTTCTGGCGGACGCCCGATTATCTGCTCCGCTCCTTTGCAATATATACAATGCATTGTATATGGCTCACACACAGACAAAGCACAATTGCGTGTGCCACGTACGTGTCAGAAAGATATACACACAATGTTTCCGATAAACAGCAAAATCAAATAAAACAACCAGAAACATTTCGCACAATTACCAGAATGAGTTTATGGTTTATTCTGTTAACAGGCTTCCTTCTCGTCGAGACACGAGGCATATGCAGCGGCTCAGTTCTGGTGTCATTCGCGCGGTGATCGTCAGGACGACATCGAGGTGGCCGCTTTGTTTTCCTGTCCCGGATGTTTGACGAGAGCGTGGCCGCGCCCTTGCACACGAACTATGCGCAAAGCTTCCGCCATGTGTATTCTTCTCGGCGCAAGTCTCGAGCTCCCCGGTGCCGAGATAAGGCCTGCTATAAAAGAAAGGAGCGTGCAATCTCCACGCATTCTCAGCATTCTATACGGCGAGACTCGTCCGAAAGGTCCAGACGTTCGCGGGTTGTCGCGTCCCTTGCAGCCAGCTACGGCGACTGCGCACACAGGCGAGTGGGCGATTGCAATTGATTGCCGATAGCAGATTACTTGTATGTTTTTTTTTTTCCTTTAGAAGCGCGACCTGCAGTGACAGGCCATCTTCTATTTTTGTCGCTGTTTTGCTTTATTCTTTGGGATAAGTCATCTTGTTTTTCCTTCCGTTCCTCGTCTCTTCCATTTCTGTTTCTGTCCCCTCTTTGTGAAGGACAGGCGGGCGTGATGCCCCTACCGGTGGCAGTTTGCCAGCGTATACTCATTGCTTTCATTTTCCTCTCTTTCATTTGTTTACGTGTTCTCACATCAAAAGAAATCATAAAAGTAATCATCAGGAAGATGAAAGGACATGTCTCACACGTAAACAATGATCGGCAGTAATGGAATGAGAGCGCAGAAAAACGAGCTAGAAAAAAGATAATAAAAGCAATTCGGCAGAACCCATCTCGCGATGACTGTCGACGGAAATGCGTTTAGCTTTGAATCAATACAGCCACACGACGTATTGCCACCGTCGAAACGAGTTATGCATGAAGCGTGTGCTGAAGCGGGGCTCCTCTTGCGCGCTACCGTATGAGCACTCAGCGCCATCTAGCGTCGCTGCCGCGAAGTCTGCACGTGACCTCCGAAATGCTTGGCGCGCCGGTTCGTGCGAGCGCCGAGAAACGCGTCATGAGGCAACCGAGCTCATCTCTCGCGCTTGTTTCTAGGCGCGCTACGCCATCTTGCGACACTGCCGAGAAGTCCGCGCGTGGCCTCCGAGACTAGAAGCGTGGCGCGCCGGTGCCTGCGAACGCAGAGAATTGATCCCTCGCTTGCCGCACATCCACGTGGCACTCAGTAAACTTGGGTCAGTGACCCAAGTTCACGAGAGGTTCATTGAATAACTGCACATATCCAGTGCATTAATGGCGCAGCTCGCTAAAGCGTTGGCGTGAAAGGCGTTTGTTGAACGGTGGCACTTACCCAGTGCACTTGCGACGCAGCTTGCTAAAACGCCGGGTTGCTGTGCTTGAGAAATCCTTGTGACCCTTGGACCTTTGGTTATCTTTTTGGCAATTGTAGAACGGCACATTCCCAATGGCGCATGCCAGTTACCGAAGTCGGCGTCAAAGACTTTCATCGAAGAGTGGCACACACATACTAGCAGATACTTAACGACCCGAGTTTGCATCAAAGAGGTCCCCATTGAAGATCAGCACAGGTTGAGTGGCCCATACCCCGGACTCCAAGTGCGTGTCAAAGAGTTATATTGAATAGCGGTACCGACCTACTCCCGCATATACAGTGACCCATGTCGGCGTAGTTCTTTGAAGAGCGGCACGCATGTAAACATTGTCACATACTTAGTGAGCCAAGAGGGCTGGTTTCGAACCCTGTTCCCTCAGCACCGCAACCCATTAGACCATGAAATAACCAGTGATCCAGGTAGGCGATAAATTGGCTAGAGACATAGACAGTTTACCCCCCGGGAAGTGAGTCTCTTGCACATCTTGCATCCTGAGTACATTGCAGACACGGGGTACGTTACTTTCGTTCGCAGTCGTAGCAACAAAAAAAAAAAAAAAAGAGTTTACTAAAGGGAAAGAGAATTGAGAGTTTCAATTACATCGCGGCAATGTATTCGCAAAGAATTGGGCACAGGGCACCGTGCCCGGCCCTATTTATCTTTTATTTTTATTTATTTTTTCACTTTTATTTTTTTCACGACAGTGCCATCTTGTATTAATGCCCTTCGTATACTGCTGAAAAATAAAAGACCGAACAGCTTGACACGCCTACACGGCGCAAGAAGCCCTTCTAAGTAAAGCTTCGACTTCAACTCTTGGAAGCAGTTCTGGCTATCTGCTATGAAGCGTATAGGCTTTCACACGGAGCAAGCCATTTTGTGAGCGTGGGAGAAAACGCTTCCCAGCTTAAAGGAAAGCACAAATGATACGAAAAAGAACAAGCGATTTCGGACCGCGTTATATAGCTCTCGGCGTATCCGTGCCTCAGTTACGGGTTGCGTACCGTCCTGTTTTTTTTTTTTCGTTTCTTTTTTCGCATTGACTCGGTCTGTCTTATTCCGCCGAGACAATTTTGTCGCCAATGTGGATGGCGATACTTACTGGAATGTGAACGTTCCGCGCGGAATGTGGAAAGCTATGCGGGAAGCTTCTACCGTTGCTCGCGTGACGGAATTACAGATGAGTTTCGCCCAGTTGAAGAACGTCGCGAAAAGCGATTGCACAAAGAGATATATATATATATATATATATATATATATATATATATATATATATATATATATATATATATATATAAAAGCAAAGGAAGGACGGGAAGGATAACCAGAGCATATCTCCGTTTGGCTACTGGTACTGGGCATGGGGAAAGGCACGAAAGGCGGGAGAAAAGGACAGAAAGGGAAGAATGAACAGTGTAAGACCCCATCTGCGTGGTCGCTGTCACGCAGTCTATCAAGGTGTCATATAGTTGCACCCAGTGCCAGTGATTATCGACACCAACACGTAAACAATGTTTAAGCAATCTTATTCTCTCTCCAGAAAATATATTTCCCCCGCAGAATATTTTAGCGCATATTGTCACGCTGTAGTGACGGTGACATAACATTTAAAAAATCTGCAGCTGAATTCGCAAAGTGGAAGGCTAAAGCCCGGGGACGGACGGAGACAAAGGAGGCACACAATGTACACTGACACGGCGCTGACTTCCACTATGTTCCACTATCTTCCACTATGTTCAACCAACAAGTCCAACCAGTTACTCTGCTCAAATTCGCAAAGTTTTTCACTGGTAAGTGCTATCCGTCTTCCGTAATGATATGTTGAGCATTAGGGTTGACTGGTATTTTATCCTCAGAAGAACCTTTTGTGAATATGGACCCTGGTCCCTGGAAGCCGTCAGTGCGCCGCAATGCTTATTATTTATTACATAGAAAATGGGGAAGGGAGATAGAAAGATAGCGTAACCAAACGAAACATTAAATAAGAAAAAACAAGTCTAAGGTTTCGGAAATGAGAGAAAAAAATTTGATCAGTACAAACAAACGGCTGCGGACAAAGCAGCACAAAGAACATAAGATGCGACCGCCAGCCAATCCTAAGTGGATAACGTAATGGCGATTGCTTGGTTCAATAACATTTAGTTGTCGAAAACGAATATATTTTATCTTTGCGGCTCAAATTTCCGATCAAATTGTCTACGTCCAACTTCCCGATTGCTTTTGACTCTTCTTGCTAACGTAGCGCTCGTCATTCTGCCTTCATTGGAAACAATAAATGTACTTTCTCCATCTCTCTCTCTTTCCGAAACAACTACGTGCTTGTTACTATCCACACTGACACCACCTAAGTACGGAAGAGAGAGAGAGAGAGACCGGCCAGCAAGGTCCGCGGTGTTATCCCTTGCCAATCGAATAGCTCTTTTCGCGAACGCGAATCAACAATCCCAGTTAAATCAGGGGTGTAAGAATAAATGAACAGAAAATGAATAAACCCGCAGTCACATAAGTGTTCACGCATCGATTTCGCCGCAATGAGTGTGTGCAGTTGCGATGGCTACGGGCCTCCTGCTGCTGCTTTTACGCACTTGCCGAGCGAAGCCGGTAATTGTTCTTATGACGAGCGCGGTGTACGCGCATAATACGCAGATACACGAGCACACACCTGCGTGCTTGTCGACGCTCAAAATAGCACGCTGTCCGCAATAGGCGAGTCATATGAGAAACACAATACAGAGAACGCCGACCAAAATGGTATTGTCAAAGAGGTTAGACATTTCGGCTTCCACACGGAAGATCCAATTGTAGGTAAGCGCTATAGTCTTGTTTCACGTGTGTCCTTCTATCCTCGTCTTGTTTGCGCTGAAGACTTTCGTTTCACACGTGTCTTGTTCACTGACACCCACTGATCAGTGAGCAAGGCTCAAGCCGGAACCGTTACCCCCTTTGAAGGAAGGAATCTTTATCTCCCGCCGAACAATGGAGGAGGGCCAGGATAAACATACGAGAAACATATAATAAACACCGCTGACACGTGTACATTGAAGATGTGCAAATGCGAAAATGGTATGCTGTGCAAAGTTATCAACAAGAACAGAGCAACGGCCATAACACCACAAGGTTACAAGTTTCACAATGTTTTAACAATGGAGAGCAAAAAGGGAATACGGGGTTTAACATAAAAGTGCCTTGATAAAGCACTCAAAACAATTAGTATATACACATCAGTAAATAAATTACATAATGAATGATACAGCCTAATTAGATAGTTAACACCCCTTTGGTCGGTGTTCTTTTTATTCTGTTTCTCACGTGAATCTGCTTCCCGACCAGACGAGATGTCGCTCAACTATTCATTTCGTACTGTGTAGGATGCAAATGAAGGCCGTTGTCAGGTTGGCGTAAATGGTTTGGCAGGCACGTTCGCTTGCAAAAGGAACACGGCGGCACAGAGGGTCGAGCATATATCGAAGTCGTGCATGGATCGCCGACTATCAGCTGTGTTTACCAAAGAAAAATGCAAAACCAAATGTGCTTCAACCTTTCCTCTCTTTTCTCTCATGTGTTCTTTTGCGTGCCCAAGTAACGCCATTAACCTGAATTAATCGGTCGTCGCAGTCATTATTGCAACACTAAATCCATCGCTTTAATTCAAATGAGCCAAACAGACTGGAAATAAGTAATTAAGATATGAGAAGGAGGAGCGCGGCAGGTAAAATATTTTGCAAATCGATTCTGCGGAATCATGACGAGCAAAATTTGGTCGCAGCCGAAGCTACGTAGGAAGTACACGGAGATCTCTCAGGAAATAAAGCTTTGTAGTTGAAGAAATATGCTTTATAAATTACAAGCATTCTGAAAGTTTCTTTTTTCATTGACGAAGATATGTTTACATTTTAATTTATTTAAAGGACAGTAACCACAACAGAGAGAACTATCAAAAATGCCTCTTAGTGTTATCAACAAGGATTAATTTAATCATTTACTTTAGTAAGAAGGGAGTATTGCTTTCTTGAGAAAACCATGCGTGCTGAACACCCAATTACACAGTTTCGGTACCCGCAGTGGTTGCTTAGCGGCTAAGGCGTAGGGCTGCTAAGCACGAGTTCGCGGGATCGAATCCTGGCCACGATGGCCGCATTTCGTTGGGGATGGGGTCAAAATGCGAAAACACCTGTGTACTTAGATTTAGATCCACGTTAAAGCTCTTAGACGCTCACCACACAGCCCAAGTCCGTCGTCTCTCGCTAACCCCGGCTGGCCGCACAGCCCTCCGGAAGCTATGTCTCGAGGCTATCCCCGAGGTTACAGAGTACATGACGATTCCGCGAAAGGTCAGGGGCATATTTATGCCCCACCTCTACCCCGCAGCATGGACCCCGAGTTCCATCAGAGCCGTCGGCAGGCCCGTAGTGAAGCCATCTGGCGACGCTACGGCTCGCAAGATGGAGTGGTCTACACAGACGCAGCCAGACACCCTCGCGGCGACCTCATGACCGTGGTGGTAGCGGATCACAACGGAGGATTGATAGAACACACAACAATCACGGCTGGCCGAGTGGTGGAAGCGGAGGAAACCGCGATAGCCATGGCCATGCATGCGGAAGCGAATACCGTCATCAGCGACAGCAAGCAGGCCATCGGCAATTTCGTCCGCGGTAGAATTTCCAAACAGGCGTACCATGTCCTCACGCGACGCCCCCTAAGCGGCTTGAAAACCCTCGTGCGGACCCCCGCTCACGCGGCTGTGCCCGGCAACGCGTCGGCTCACAGTTTGGCTCGAGATCTCGCGCGCCGAGAATCGTCCGCGGATGCGGACGGCGTGAATGAGGAGGAGAGACACGAGGAACCCTGCGAGACTTATCATGAAATAGCCCACAGGTATCGCTTGAGGCGTCGCGCGCTCCCACCACCGGCCAAGCAACTCGATAAAACGGAAGCGGTCGCGTTTCGGCGACTTCAGACAGACACATACCCACACCCAAAGTACATTAATAAAATCACAGGGGGCAAGGAAAGCGACCAATGTAGGCTCCGTTCAGAAACAGGAACACTCACACACATAATGTGGGAATGCACCTCGCTCCCGATTTCTCATCCCCCCGTCAGCAGCGAGACTGACTGGACAGCCTGGCTCAGTTCCGCGGACGTCGACCGACAGCTTGAACTGGTGGACTGAGCGGAGAAGGCCAAGCAGGCCCAGGGCCTTACTTGAGCCCAATCCCTCAGCCACGTCCCCCTTTACCCTTCCCCCTTTCAATAAAGTTTGTCACCACCAAAGAACTCCAAGCAGTCCAAATTTCCGGAGTGCCCAACTACAGCGTACCTCATAATCAGATCGTGGTTTTGGCACGTAAATCCCCATAATTTAACTTTATTTTTTTAACACTTTCGGTGAGACAGGATTAGCTGCGGTTGAGCGGCCGGGTTCGTTCTCTTTGTGGCGACCGAAGGTTTAGATCGCCGTTTCGCCGTCCATCCTGTGGCCAGAACAAATGCTACCTCTGCCCAATAATCACACTTACAAGTCACGCTTGTTATGTATGATATAGTAGTCAAATCATAACAAGACAACAAAGAATGACACGAAGGACAGCATAGAGGCCACTATTTGTAGTTCCTAACTGAATTACATAAATGATAAATAAGTGAAAATGAAAGTAGATGAAAGAATAACTGGCTGCAGGTGCGAAACTGAGCCACCTCGGCGCCATTTCCTGTCCACTTTCTGGGGTATCATGTCTGTCTATATTATAACTAACCCTAAGAGCGTTTACCAGCGCTATGCATATGTATATATATTACTCAAATAAAACAGCATTGCAAGAGTATGGGCCCCAATACTGAGAAATCTGTCTCTGTACCGGCAAGCAGAACAACGTGCACATAGTTTCACTCTCCACGACCCCTTGAAGGGTCACGAGCTGCGGTTTGGGCAACACTATGCTAGAGCGACCGCCCCGGAAAAGCATAGGTCACGTGTTCGATCACCCGGACAAATATGAATCTTTCTTCACCTGCGAAACTACATTTTTTGAGAAATCCGCGTGGGCCTCATTTGCAGCTTCGGCTGCTGTCGGGTGGGTGACAGAACTTTCCTTTTAAGCGAGAGACAAGCTGAAGAAGAACGACAACGCACGTGCAGACGCACTAAACAAGCATCAAAGACGTACTTTTCTAATATCAGTACAACCTTACTTCCTTCTTTATTTAGAGATTTTAACATGAACTATGCAAGCCATAGCGTGTTGGAATACGACGCCCCATGCATACTATCAAGTAAGCGATAACGAGGTCGACTTTGACACGAGTGAAAAACGTTTTTCGGCGAAAGCGAGAAGTAATCGCGAGTATTTAGCTCCACAATTAATCCGCACAACAATGACAGCCGAGACAAGAGAGGCGTGACGAGTTTGGACTGGCTGTGCGAGAGCCGTGTCGGGGCGTGTCAGGGTGCTTAGGAAGAAACCTCGACCAAAACACCGATGTTTTCTTTCGAATTTTTTTTTTTACTAGGATACACGGGCACAACAAGAACGCTGACATCGAGCAAAGAATTTTGACGAAATCTTCCGGCAGTGCGAGGAGGACAATTTTCATCTAGGCACTACATTTTTCTTTGAATGAAATATCGAATCTGGCAATACTATTTCACTCAAACATTTCTGATTACATTATGACGTACGTTTTCTTCCGTTATCGCGATAAAGCACAGTCAGCTCAATTTTCGCAGTAAAAGAGAGAGAAAGAGACATGCGGAAGCCTTCGTAAAATACAAGAGGGCCTCAAGTTTCCTTTCCTGTAATATCACTAAGTAGTCTCTTTTTTTTTTTTACGTTGTAGTAGGTTTAATCGATATCGGAGCTCAGCAAGAAGTGACGCTGCCCATCAACCGGAACGTGCGTAACTAAGTGAATAAGGATGCTTGCTCGACAGTCAAAGTAGGCATCGATCCGCCGCTTGGAGCGCCCTGGTTAGATCGTTCGCTACCATGCTCATTAAAGCTAGGGACTGTGCCACTTTGCTTGTTTCGCTTATGCAGTAAATGGTCTTAGCAACATTACTGCAAGAAAGAAATCCATTATTTTGTATTACATTGTTTAGTTGTCTTAGTACAGACTGCTCTAGTCTGAGCAGTCTACCTAGTGAAGCGCTGCATGATGATTAATGCTAAATATAGGGGTCGATCTGTGGGACCGTTGTGAAGTCCCCAGTGAAACCATGACTAAGGGATCACAGGAAGATGGCCGACACAAGAAACGTTGTTAAGACGTGGCTCCGCGTACGTGTCTCCCTTGTTCTCTCGTACTGCTCACAAAGCCAAGCCCTCCCTCTCCCCCGAATATTGCGCACTTTCATTTCTTTTTATTTATTTATTTTTTGCCACTTGGTAGAGCGACTGGGAGCGACACCTGCACTTTTCCCCTGCAGTTTAGTAGCTCTACATTTATTAGGGGCCGAATTCGACAAAGCTTTTCGTCCTCAAGTTCCATGTATACCATTGGCTGGTCGTATTGGCTAAAAAGACCTGCAACGCCACGATTCGCTGGCGTTTGCTCTCAAACAGCTCTTGAGGAAAGTATCTTTTTCTTATAACACCGGGCCAGCTTATTCATACGGCTGCCGCTGCCGCCAGGACATCCTGACAAAGTCGACAGAGTTATTCGCAATGCCCTTGCAATACTGTGAAGGTAAGAGAGATTTAGATTAACGGACGAAAGCGGCTTGCGTCCCCTAATCTAAATATCCCTTTCATTTCACCGCAATCTCGCCCTTCAACGCTTTTTTCTTTCGAAAATCACATGGCCGATAACAGTCCCAAGATTTGAGTGTCCCGATTAGGAAACTTTCGCTTGACAGGATCTGTTTGAGGACCCGAAGTAAAGATGGCGAGTACGATTTTAGAAGAATATTTACCATCAACTTGTGATGCAGGCAATGATTCGGATAGCAAAAGTTATTTTCACAAGTACATTGCATTTACCCCATGGCGCTCTACAAATTTAACGCTGGCATATCCCGGCAGAAATTTAGAAAGACCACAAAGGAAACTAATGCTTTAGCAATGTCAAACGTACATCGTTGACAATGACGTCACGCTATTTCGCCATGCTTACCGTAGTTTCGTGGCTACCTCTGGATGTGAATTTGCGTATTCTAGCAAAACATATCCGCAAACAGCTGCAGAGAAATAAAAGCACTGCGCTATAGTGCATTTGCTATCCCTTATGCGGTATGACGTTGTTTGCTATGTTGCAAACTGGATGCAGCAGCGTGTCACCTTTTGCGTGCCTTTGTCGTTCGCGTTGGTTATAAGATACCCTCTGTGAAAAGCTCTGCAGATTTATCTACAGGTTTGTATTTTTCTATGCTACCGTGCACTTATTGTGAATTGCCTTTCCATAAAGCTGCAGCTCAAGATTGGTACATTCCAGTCAAGCAAATATATGATATTACACGTGTGTCCATGACAACGAAAAAGATCAAGACACTGCACAAAAATAATTGTAATGCGTTGGCTGACAAGGTGCTTTCAATTTAGAGCAGCTGCCCGAGACAGGCCCGAAGAAGAAGGCGAGAAAACAGAATGAGTGCATAAAGATGACGATAAACGACACACGTAACGTTCACACTAGACATTGACCAGGGTGTCTACCAAGCTGACATTTCCAAATTCCCCGAGTTTTCCCGGTTTTCCCTGAGTGCCTTTGCAAAATTTCCCGAGTGACACAGAACTTTGTCTTATGTCAAGACGTGCAGACACCATGTCGCCCGATGCTGTCACTCCCTGGTAAGCATGTTAAAAAAAACGACTTAATCGTGTTCGAATAGTGACTTAATCCAGTTTGAACAGTAAGGAGTACTGTTTATTTTATTCATAAAGAAAAAATAAGCGAGGGGTTAGCAAAATGCACAGCGAATAAAATATATTCGAAAAAAAACTGTAAAGCCCATTGCAAATCGACTTGAACATTCTCAAATACGAATAAAAAGTAGATGCGTACAGAAGCAAATCTCTTAGTATATGAGCTATTTCTATAAACTGATAGCAAGCTTATAGGTATGAGGCCCGAACTTCGTCACAAGTGAGATTCCCTCCCAACAGCTGGTAATTGCGAAACTCAACTGTCCCGACATGTTCTCAGCCCCCGCAAATCGCCTCAGTGTTGCGTTTCCCTGCTTTAAAGAGTTTTAGTTTTGATGGGGGACACCTGCATCTCGACGTCAGCCGACACTTCGTTTTTTGAGCTCAAGCTCCTTCAAATAAGCGGCGGCACGCTTCCTTTCCTGTATTTATGAATGCGTAGTTCCTTTCTGTGGTCGTCGTCGTACTTCCGCCGCGCGTTCGGCCCACAGACCATTTGAAGCGTCCTCTTAGTTGTACAGTCAACGTCCGATTTTTAGGGCTCCCTAGGTGCCGCGAAAACGTTCGAAAAATCGGTCAGGTCGAAAAAATGAATGCATGTCTTTTACTGCCTTGAAGCGCTCAAATCGCCACAGGACCATCTGAAAAAGCTCTGAAGGCCTGCCAGCACACTTATTAGGCATATCGGTGCTCGCACTGTGACAGGAGATGGCGAGTGCACGCGCGTGTAATTAAGGAATACATACTGTGTCCCGTGACATTGCCCCTTTTCACGCTTACTAAGCTTCACCGCATAACACTGATGTATTGAGGCAAAGCTGACTTTCGGGAACCAACATTATGCAACGCGTCGTGCTTTCCGAGCTTCGAAGCCAATCGCGAGGACCACAAAGGCGCAGTCGGTGCCGGTGCTGAGAGCGGCAAACACGGCGCCGAACGGCAAGAGGCTTACCAGCGAACGTCGAAGCAGCTACGCCTAGCGCTGCCGCCGTGTTGGCTGCGGCTGACAGCGGGACTGCCTCCGAGAGTGCCGGTTCGAGGCGGCGATGTAATCAAAATGGCGGCGGTGGTAGCTTTGATTGCCGTTTCGGACCTGCGGTCACGGCAAAAAGTCCGGAAAATTGGTCTGCGAACGGTTCTTGCACCTGAAATTTCAGAAGTTTCAGAAATTTCTGGACGTCCGAATTATCGGGCGTCCGGAAAGTCGGTCGTTGACTGTACACTGGCAACTCCAGCCGACGACACGGCGTCAAAGACAATTCGTTACGATTCCTCTCTGTTACTTGAGCCACCATCACCGCGACTTTCGTTCCCTATCAATAAAATTAGATCATTTTCCCTGATAGAAGCACCAATTCCCTGAGTTTTCCCTGAGTATTTCCAGACTATTCAAAATCTCTGAGAATTTCCGGTTTTGCCGGTTTTCCCGATTGGTAGACACCCTGGTCATTTAATTCGCAAATTCAGCAGCTGCCTGAACATGAGCATCACTGCAAAACACGGTGATCGATGTTCTACAAGAACACCCAGAGACAAAGGCTGCACGTGGCATGATTTGCACCCGCAGTGATCACTCACAGCGCAGGTATTACCACATCCACGTAAGACCTGCCAGTGCTTTTTCGCGGCAGCACTGCCACGTACGAAATCATGGTCCGCATTTATCTAGCACTTCGTACGCTCGAGCAGTTCCTTATAACAGAAGACGCCCAAGTGCGACAGCGAACACGCTATTATCGAAGGCGGTCATGTGGACAGTTCTTAACAATGAGCAGAGTAAATTCAGTCCTGAAAAACGCGTACGCACAAGGAGCGTCCCCGCGTTTAGAAGCCTCGGATTATGTTCAGCACCGCGTGAAAATGACATCGACGCCTTGCACAGCCAGCCAACGTGGCTTTCTTTGCCTCCTCTGCGGCGAAGGAGTCGCAGACGCCTCAGCGCGGACGGCGTTCGTGCTCTTCCTTATTTGTCCGCTTGCGCGCTGCTCATTTTTAACCTCTGTCCGCCCACTATCACGTGTGCTGGTGGGAAACTCCAAGCGCTCTTCTACACCTCAAAAGCATGCAAGTGCACATCATACACCATTAAATACCACAGAGATGCAGAATTGACTTTTTCGGCGTAGAAACGAGGCGCCAGATGCCGAAATCATAAAACAGAGTTTACACTTCTGAAACAGATCGTGTCTTTTTCTTTTTTTGTTTTCTTATAAGGCGCGCAGACACGCTGATGTGCATTTTACAATGATCCCGTGCGTCAGCTTGGGTCTTTCTTGCCTTAAAAACAAACGGCAACGAAATTTCGGACTGCGCGAAAGTTCTCGTTTTTGACAGCATCATACCAAAAGTCTGCGCGAAAAATTTGCGCATGAAATGCGGGTAAACGCGTCGTAAGAAGCTCGCAAAAGTTAGCGTTCTTGATGCCGGAACTCATAGAAACGACGGCCGCAGGAAACAACGAAGCCAGAGCGTTGAGAACGAGCGCTCGCGTGAACGGCCGCGCATGTTGTATACGCGCGATAGGGACATCAGCGCTTTAGAACGATTGTTGTCTGATATGACGCAGGTCGCACTCATGCCCCCTTACCACCAGGTAGCCAACATTAGGCGATTACCAGGCCAGCGGCCTTTCAAGGTTACTTTAATGGTATCAAGTACCCATATGGCCAGTATAGTCAAATTGAAATTTTGTTACAGTTGACCATCGTTGTTTTGGTACGCAAAAGCCCATAATTTTTTTTTATATAGCTCTGACTGTTCACGCAGCCTGGCATTCCTGCTCGCCAAAGTATCCCGACCTAACAAGTCAGAGTCTTACTTCTCGTCACCCACACTATTCATGTCGATGTATGCGCTCCTGAAAAGCGGAAGACAGTTGAGATGAGGATCTGCCGTCCGAGCAGCAAAATGGGGCGTGCGTTCGGGTAAATGTCCGGGGACTTCCTTCTCTATTTTTTAAGTATTACAGTGAACTTAACCGCCAACGGCTACAGCTTTATTCAGGCTTGCAAACGATGTTTCGCACACCTGAAGTGGAATCAACTTTTGGAAATATGAGAAACAGTTGGGTACACAAGTGCGAAAGATATGCGGCTCCGTGAATGGCCGACCTGCAGACAAAGTTCTGGCGGACTGCGAGTCGATATCGACGTGTCATGAGCTATGGAGTTTTCCCATATGTTCCGTGCGAATCCGCAAGCACACAAGGGCATCGAATCGGACGTCATCCTCGTTTTCACTGCTCGGCGCTGTCGGAGACGGTTATTCGAAAGGAGTGGAACATCGCGCGACTGAACCGATCTGAATCGAGCGAGCGCGAAATACTCGTATAGCTGTGTGGGTCATGGCGCAAGAAATGCGCTTTCTGTACAGTCTTGACTTCCTGGGATCTGCCTGCCTGTCAATATATATTAAACCGGGGGATCCTTACGCCCATATCTCCCATTTGCTGCGGATCAAAATTTGTAACGAAAGCAACGCTATCGCTTCCACATATTTTAGTGAGTAGGCAAAATTTCAATGCTTAAAAACAACACTGCTGCTTCCCAGCCGCATACCGATTTCTCTGTCGGTCTCGCCCCTCAGTTTAACCACGTTTTGGGGTGCCGGTCCATAAGGGCATCGAGGAACACGACATGACCTAGCACGACTCCATATGGAGCGAGCAATATCCCACCTGCAGTCAAAATTGGGGAGTCCGGCACGGCGAGAGTTGGTTGGCATAATTTTGGCAACAATTTTGTCTCTGGCTTCCGCACAAACTATAAATTGTCCAATGATAGAAAAATACATGAGATGAACGCAGCACAGCAATAAGGGTGTTTTTAGTAAATGTGAGTTGACAGTCAATTGAAGCAAAACTGCTCTTTCCGCAGTTGTCGCGACTGGACACCACCAATTGAAGAACACCGTCAATACAAATTCAAGACAGTCTGTAAAGTGACGATTGTACAAGTCCAGGAGAGTTAGCCGCGTAAAAGAAACAAAGTGATAAAGAAATAGCACGTTCGGTGTAGCACGAATCGCAAAAAACATCGCCAAGCTAAGTTACGCTTGACCTCGCCTATACCTACGCCACATCCCACGACTTAAGAGGATTTCACGTATTTACATAGCAGCTTGTGGACAGATTTAGTGTGGTCTTGCGTATCCGTGGGTGCACATGCCGCTTGTGTATTTTTTGTGTTCACTGCGTACGTCTCATTTCTTACCCAACAATTGGAGTAGCACGCCAGACCACCAGCCAGACTAATGATTCCGTCTACTCATTAAAATAATCTTGCTACAATAATTTTGACCCTTTTCAGAAGGATCAAATGGGTCGGTGACCAAATCTTGTCGATTCTTCACGCAATTTCATTTAGCAAACTAGGTTTAAAGCAAAGACGTAAAAGTTGAATGAACTGACTCGAAGCCGACACCTCTGAAAGCTTTCCCTCTTCTCTCGTTTCGCCTTGTCTGCAAAGGGCTACCGAAATATGCACCTGTACCAGGTAAGCCCTACGAAAAAAAAATCGTTCATTCAAACCAATCAAGCCGTTACCGTGGACTCCCGCCTGACACTTCCACTCCCGATGTGACCAATATTTCGACGCCTTGCACGCCCGAAATTTACGTTTTGCTCCGCCATCGACTTATCCATTTCACAAGTTACGTTCGGTCGGAAGCAAAGTGTTATTTTTAAAGCAGAAGGAATTGGCGGATAAGTATACCCCATCAAATTTCCATCAAGATATCGTGCAATTCGCTGTTTGCAAACAAGGGCGCTATAACGTAAGACAATTCCAAACTTCTCTATTCTGCAATCAGCCTTCCGCAACTGGTGAAAAACTCTTTTGGGCCACCCCCACTTCACCTGTCTGTCACGCGACGTCACGAAAACCGCGATAGCTCCCCATCTGATATGACGTGTACACAGATTATGCATGATCTGACCAAACAAAAGAAAAATAGTTATTCCTGATTCGACGCCTTTCGCGATTATTCCTCGGCTATTGGTCAAAAGTTTTCGGGCTGCACCCACTTCACCTGCCTGTCACGCGACGTCACAAAAGCGCAAAAGCTCACCGTGTCAAAGTGACGTGTACGCGTTAAAGATGCATTAATATGCCGAACAAAACTGAATTTTCTTCTGAATAACCGCAGGCTGCCCCGTTCTGCAAAGAATAAAAGATGGCTGCCGCCGATCACTCCGGCACTGGCTACTCGCACCTGCCGGAGAGCATGGTTTTTTTTTTTTTGCATGTAATAAACCTTTTTGCGTGGCCGTGTAACGTTTTCGAGCAGTTTAGGCACGTTTACGACCTCGTTCTGCCAACTCTTCTTTGCTGAGGATCCCTTTTAGCGTCATTCTTAAGCTTCCGTTGCATGCCGCCGTGATTGTCGACGAGCCACCGTAAGCAAAAGTAAGGGAAAGCGGACCAATCACAGACGCCGGCACCACCCTCTTCATCCGGTTATCAATTTTCAGTGCAGTGGCTCGGCCCCATCGAATCCCTCTCCACTTCAGCGGGCTCCTCGCCTCTTGTGAGCCAATTAGATGAGACAAGCCGCTCAGTGTAGGCAATGTTATTCGTTTTTCAAGCAAAGAAAAGCGACCTCCTATGAACGAGGAGGGCGTTTGATTGGTCTGTTCAGACTTCTCTGTGGGTCATCACCCGATGCTTGCGTCGGCGGTTACGCAAATTTGACGTCAGCAGATTGGAATAAAAACATATTGGAATAGTTTTACGTTATAGGGCCCCAATAGTGTCTACGTTGTCCATATAGTGAAATTGTATACCCTGACATTACAATAAGGTATTTGAATTTCTTAATTGGGCGCGTTCCTTGTACGTTCACGTACTTCCACTCTGAAATTCAAATTTTTTTTATTTAAAAGAAAAAGAATCAGTGGCCCGATGGCAGATAAAACTTTGGAACTTATGTCACCATCGACAGAAGCATCTCAGATACACAGACGTAAAGAAACAGACCACAGCAAAGCATGTACCATTACCAAAGAATGAAACTGAAGTTTTAGGAAATACTTCATAGCATTCTTTTTATCGTGGCCACCACACTCGTCGGAAACAGTTAAGCAGACAGCGACGAGGCAAACTCGCGGTTCAATCGAAGAGTCAGCGAAGCAGCAGCAAAGGTCGAAGCAGCTGTCGCATATACCCCCGCGCGACAGGCGCCGACGGCACGAACAAACGAGCTGCACGCGACGAGGTGACACGCCGAGTGGCCGCCGAACTTTTCGGTTTCGACATATGCGAGCTTGTTGCTCGCTCTGATTGCGGTGACGAGAGCTCGCCGAGCTGTCGCTACATACAGACGTCGCACAATTTGCGCAGGCCGACGCAGAGGCAAACGCCGGTGACACAATTGCGCCGTAGTGTTCTCACTCCTGCGAGTTTCGCGTTGCTAAACACGCACACTTCTGTGAAAGCAGACGCCGCGCTTGCTGCAGAAGACAACGCACGCAGCGATGGACGTCACGGCCCGGCCGCGCGGGTTTCGTCTTTCAGAGAGGCGCGCAAACGTGCACACGTATTTCCTTTCAATGCCGCACAGGCTCGACTATCTTGGCGATGAGCGCGCAAGCCAACGTCTCGCGAGAATTCAGCATCCTCACTGCGTTCATTCTGACGGAATTGTTGTTCAAAACAAAAAAAATGAAAGTGAACGAAGGAGAGCAATGCATGAATTGAAGTCTGGAGTTTTACGTCCCAAAACCACGATTTTATTGTGAGGATCGCCGTAATGGGCGAGGCAGAATTAATTTGGTCCCCGAGTGGGCCTAGCCAGGTGACGTTGAGTTTACGCGTGTCTATTGTGAACCGAATAAAGTTGTCTCACTCACTCACTCACTCGCTCACTCACTCACTCACTCACTCGCTCACTCACTCGCTCACTCACTCACTCACTCACTCGCTCACTCACTCACTCACTCACTCACTCACTCACTCGCTCACTCACTCACTCGCTCACTCACTCGCTCACTCGCTCACTCACTCGCTCACACTCACTCACTCACTCACTCGCTCACTCACTCACTCACTCACTCACTCGCTCGCTCGCTCACTCACTCACTCACTCACTCACTCGCTCACTCACTCGCTCACTCACTCGCTGACTCACTCGCTCACTCACTCACTCACTCACTCGCTCACTCACTCACTCACTCACTCACTCGCTCACTCACTCGCTCACTCGCTCACTCACTCGCTCACTCATACAACAGGCAATCCTTAACGTGCCCAGCAACGTATGGAGTAAATCCCAGAACAAAAGGAAAAAGAGAAAAGAATACTGCTTTGGCAGCATAAATTACTTATCGGTTGGTGGAAATTGTGAAACCAATTGCGTCGCTTGCTGTTGCTGATACTGATAGGCGTTGTATTTACGCCAATTAAGAGCCATGGCAGGTCTCCCAAATGAAGATTCCTCAACCCTTCTTTATTACGTATACATATAATAGACATGACGCATCACCAACAGTATCAGTCACTATCAAACGCACATCATCATGTTTCTCGCAAAGAAACCGCGAAAAGACGGAACAAATGTACGGATAGGTGAAAGCCTCGAAGACTATACATACAAAGACAACGACCACCAACGATAATTTCGAGAAGCATCAGGAGGAAGGTGCACAGAGATAGACAGGACAACACAGCAAGAGTTGCAGAACAACGCGTTGTCCTGTTCCCGCTGTGTCAAGTCTTCGCGCTCTTCGCCTATTCGTTGTTAGGATCGGCCTGCAGCTATTTCAGCCCGCTGCACGTGTTCCATTCCAACCGGACGGGGCGCACTTCAGGGAACTGCGAATAACCAGCAGCCACGTGGCGCGGGGTCAGCTCAGGGGAGTTCTCGAGGGGAGGTAATTGGCGGAACCTCCCTATGAGCTTCTCGAGAAACCAGACAATGTGCTATCCGGCCGCGTCAACAGGGACGGCTCAGAGTTCTACGAAGCCCCTCTGACGTCGGCTCCGGACAACTGAAACCTGTGCAACACGTGTATGTGAGCCCGCTCCTCCAAAAGGGCGGGTCAGCTACGGTGACGTCGAACGGTGACGTCGAACGATGACTGGACGAACGTTTCCGTCCGCTTGGAATCAAGGGGGGACCAAGTGCTTATAAGCAGCGGTTGCCGGCTGCTAGAGGGTGCTCGTTGTCGTGCTAGAAATGTACTAGTGAGCTGTGTGCTCGTTGTCATGCTCGAAATGTACTCGTGAGCTGTGTACTCGTGAGCTGTGTGCTCGTAAGCTGTTTGCTGTATGTTAATCTTGCGGGCTCCATATGGGAGTCACGCTAGACAGTCGATATATGCCTTGTCTAAAATGTAAATAATGTAAATAAATCCTGTTCACCGAGTTCCTCTCTACGACCGTCAACTCCTTCAAATGGTGGCAGCGGCGAGATCGTCCGACGACTCCTACATCTGTTTGACAGCGATGGGATCGTCCGACGAATCTAATACCGTACATTTGTTCCGTCTTTCCGTTGTTTCTTTGCGAGAAATGTGCCGATGTGCGCTTGATCAGTGAAGCATAGAATCACAGAATCCAGCACGGAAATACTTCAAAGAACAGAAAGCACGTAGGACGTGTTTCTATTCTAGTAAAGTCCAGTTATTTTTCCTACATGGTTCTATTCTTTTAACTATAGGCGCGAACACACACACGCCACACACGCACACACATAATATATATATATATATATATATATATATATATATATATATATATATATATATATATATATAAACCAAGTAAATGTCAGGAGAATGGTGTCATGGCGTGTCACGGGGTGGACATTAGATGGATGACAGCGTGATAGGGTGATATTCAAAAGTAAGAAACTGTATTTTATACAATGTATCGCCCATCACAAAGCTAAGAGGGTCAGGGACATCACACAATTACATCCGCAGCGACACTGCGTCGAAAAATCTGTATCTAAAAGGCAAAAAAAGGGAAAGAAAATAAATAACATAGGCAGGCGAAACGGGAAACATTTAAGGCGTTCCATCGAACTTTCTTCGCCGAATGCGGTCGTGCGACAGTGGCCAGTTTGACGTCTACGTCGGCCGCCAAAGAAGTGCACATATTTCGATTGGCGAGATTCAACGTCCCCAAGTAACGCAAGGGCTATAAGAGACGACGTCTATATATGACCACGGTAATCTTTTATGTTTGTTTATTACCAGAGACGAATAGAAATTCTGGCTACTAAAAATCCTGCAATCAGAAAATTATAGCTAAAATTGATGCTCTAAGCACAACGAATATACGGAATAAAAGAATAGAGGCAGAATTGTTTACAGTTAACAAAAATGACTGAGAGAAAGAAGATAAAGCCTACGTTTACAACAAAACCATACACGCTAAAGATAACGCAAAGTTACAAACATACATACCCAGAGGTATAATGGGTACCGATAGGCTCGATTTCTTTCTTAATTGAGCATAATGAAGCCAATCGACAATAAAGCCGAGACAACAAGCGAAAGAGAAATTAACTGTTTTTTTTAATGAAAATATCGAAACAGTAAATAAAATCGAGAATTAAAGCGTACGATAAAGCCAACTCGCAGCCGCAGGGAACCGACCCGAGTACTCGTGAGATGCTCAACCGACTGTGTCTCTGGCAATCGAAGACACTGAAACACGCCCGTCCACATGCGCTCGTTAACAACAACGGATTCTCGCGAGTGCACACTGCACGACGGAGGCGCGCAGCTTTCGCGACACTGCGCGATGTGCGGCCCTTTTTTCTTAATAACGGCTCGGCCCCGTAGTGCAAAGCCTTAGACAGGCTTCGTGGACTTGCGCTGATCCTCCGCGCGCAGTCAACGCCAGCGCGCGGCACGATACCCCGAGGACCGCTGTCACTGGCAGACGCGATCTGGGTCGGGTGTACGCTCCTTGCGCCGGCCGTTTTTATTGCGGCTGCGGGAGATCTGTCGGGACTGCCCTCCCCCGCCCGTGACTCCGAGTGCGGGCTCCGAGGCGCGGGAAGAGGGGCCTTCCCCTTCGACCTTTTATTGCCTGCCTGTCTTCGCCCTTTTCTGCGGCGCGACAGAGTTACCGGGGCAACGAACGATTGCTGACACGACGGCACGCACAGGCGAACACCCATACGTTCGACGCGCCTGTACAATCTCCCCGTGTGCGCACCGAACGCCAAAAGCTTGTGGTGTGTGGTTCTCTTTTTAAAAGAAATCATAGAAAGCGAGGAAACTAGAACGATGACATTTTTCGTGGCCCGAGCACATAGCCCGTAATGCTCGTGTGCGCTACGGCGCTTGGGTACTCTACAGATGAAAAAGGTTGCAAATATAATTTCGAGGTCCTACTGGATCGCCAGGAAATACGTTTCGACTACATCAGTTGTCCGCAAGCTCCTGTCCCTAACTAATCCAAAACAGTTTCTGTTTTAGATCAGCTGATGTTGCACTGTACTGTTAAAAGAGGCAGAGAGAAATCACATTAGTGCTCCGAAAGGTGTCGGTGGAGTCCAGAGGTCTGCTGTGACCCCACTTTTGAAGGAGGATAACAGACACCCTGCAGCAACGGGACAAAAGCGAAACATGCGCCAAGTTCATCGCTGGCGCATACGCTTTACCAAATCCGACGCCGAAGAAGCGAGTGGTCATGCCTGCCTCACACCTAGCTATAGCCCGAAAATAACGATAAGGTTCGCCAAAGAAGAAAATTCTAGAAAAAATGCATGCTTGTGCTACTCTCAATAATTACAAATGTGCCGCTATGAACCACTGGAGACGGTGGGGCGAAAGTGCCATTGAGGGGATGAAATTACTCGTAACTGACCACGTGGCAAAGCAGCGTCAGCGCACTTCTACCTGTATTGGCGCTCACGCGTCATCGGGAGTTCGCAGGCAGGCAGCTTCTAGATTTACACACGCCCAGTGGCGTAGCAACGGGGGGCTGGGGGGTGAAAGCGGCCAGAGAAGGGGGGGGGGGGTGTCATATACGTCTGAAGACACCCGGAAATTGTTGATATCCTCGCCTTCCTCGACTACATCCGGGGGGGCGGGGGGGGGGGGGGGGTGACAGAAGACCTATGGGCGCCGGGTGCCAGACGACCTAGCTACGCCACTGCACACGCCTCCCTAAAAGCACGGCTCTGCGGTCTAACGCGTTGTTCGGGGTTTGTAATGGAAACTGTGAGACGTATTGGGTGCTTGGTATACGCGCAAGCGTGGCAGTAACATGGCGTACATATGAGTTCGTCTTGGAACCTAGTTTCCGCCAAGTAATTAAGGTCACAGCACAAGTATGTACAAGTCGTTTACACCATGTTGCTAACGTGCCCCAGCTGTGTACGAACGCGAGCAAAGTGTGCTCCCCTAACCGCTAGGATTATCCAACGAAAGAGAGAAACGAAACAGCAGCGGTTGAGAGTTGATCGAATGTCTTCACATACTTGCCTAACACCGCAGTCAATCTTCTGCATAAGAAAACACTCAAGTTTTTTCATTAAAAAAGGGTGTGATGTCGCGATGAACGATGCCAGGTGCCCGACACGCACGCAATCATACTGAGCAACACCATAAATGCTGTTAAGGCATCAAAGAGGGAGGTAATGCCGCCACTGAAGACACGTTTTGTTATTAAGTGATCACTAGAAGCTTTTTTTTTTCTCGACTTGCTAGAATTTCCCATTGCGGTTCGAGAATGCTTTTAGGGCAATGAAGTCCAGAAAGCAACGGATATAGTAGTGGTGGACTCCAAAAATGACGGGTGTTTGAAACGTAGGTCGCAACATGCAAGTGTGGTTCTCAACTCATTGTTGGAGGAATCTGCACGCGCACTTCCTCTCAAAAACCTTCCACGAGAGGATGTGGAAAAGATGTCGAAATAAGAGTGTTGTGAAAACCAGCGAAAGGTGAGGCTAACTCAGGCGGGTTTTCTACGCTGACACACCGTATGTGGTTTGTCAGTGAATCATGAATCACATAACCGCTCGAAGAGCTCTGCCACTGATTTTCCGAGTGACATGTAGCTTATCACGCTTCTCCCAACGCAGCAGTTACCTAAACAACCACCGATCAAACGAAGAGGTACGCCGCTTCGCAGGCACGGGAGGTATACTTACGTAAGCTGTCTCGTCCAAATCGACGTACAACACGCGGAGCGTCACGAGTTCAGACGCAACCGCATTCATTCTTCAAGGAACAACGACACAGCGAAAGGCGCAGAGAACGACTTTTGAACACCGGCGGAAAGAAGCCGGAATACAGCACCACGCTTCGACCCAAGCAGCTGTCGCGTACACAAAAATTCGCTCAATGAATCAGCGACTCAGGGTCGACATCGCCGTCGCACGCACATCCCGCGAACACTGCTATGCACAGAACGCTGGCGATGTGCCACACTATTTTTAAGCCACTGCGAGGAAGCCGTGCGTTTGCTAGCTGGTTCCTATGTGAACGACCGCCGTCCTTTCCTCTATCTAGACGAATAGAATAAATTGTCTCAACATCGCGAGACAGACTCACTTGGATGCGGTTCGGCTGAGAATCGTGGCTTTGCGAGCGACCGCTGTCGTCGTCCGCTTTGCGGCGCCGGCATGTTGGCCGCGATCGATTTCACTTCGAGGGCGAGCTTTTCGGGCGTCCGCCGGTCGTCTGCTAGGCGCTCCGGACAGGGTGAGGAGAACCCTTGGAACGCGAGAGCTCGGCCAACCTTCAGTTAAGGAGCGCTGTGGTGTTTGGGCGCGCAGCCATTTTGAATACGGTGAGCTGCTCGTTGCAGACGGTTTGTCTAAAAGGTTAAGCACTGGAAATAATAGCGTCCTCGATCACCTTGCCCCGGGGTTGCCCCGAAACCAGAATGGTGCGCTTTGCACCGCGGTGGTGGCGCACTGCGGAGGGTCAACATCGAGGACAAAACTGCACCCCGTGCAGGTTGCTTGCAGGCAGTGCTACTTTGCCCCTGGCGCACAAAACGTGCGCGAACACGCGCGCGCGCACATTTTATTACTTACAGGTGCTGAGCATCCGCGGCAAGCGCTCGAACCTTGTAAAACTGCGTGCTCCGACATACCTGGTTGCAAGCAAACACCAATGGATTTTATAATTAATCCTGACGACCCGTTCAACGGACCTGTCCACTTTCGGCTGCTATTCACCACATTGTTATTGGACGAGGTCGATCAGCATGTCGTCCTCGCTCTCAGACGAACTTGACAAAAGCTCATCGATTGCGGCAGCTAGCAGCGCTTCCTTTCTCATTGCCGACATCTCCACTAGCTAACTCCGTCAAATCCGTTGCAACCGCAGCTACACAGTGTTGCCACGACACATTAACGAATAGTAGTAGATTTTTTCGCGAACAATCAGTAAAAATCAGTAGATTTTTAATTTCAATTTTTGCACTCAGTTTATGAGGCCACGAATTCAGCGCTTATATTAGTACTCTGTTGAAGTATTGTAGCTTCCAGGAAATAGTACAAAAATTGACCCCGAGGTTCTTAGCGATACTTTTGAAAAACCCGGGAATATAGAGAGCCATTGTCAAGCACGAATTTAAAAACAGTGAAGCCCTCCGATGGCCTATTCAAAGGCGTCAGATGGTAGTTAGTACCTGAAAGCCTTAGAGTATGGTATCTTCCAGACAGGGGTAATTGCAGATCGCTGGGAGAGGCCTCCATAGAGGCCTCCGTGCGGCAGTGCACATAAAAGGTTTGTTCGATTCAGAAAAAGGCGCACGGCACCTCAAACGAAAAACTGCAGGGGGTGCCGGGCTGCACCCACCCGCTGCAAGGTTCAAGGGTGCAGTGCACCGCGGCGGCACCTTGCCTTGCACACCGTTCAATAGAGCACGGGGGTGCAGGGTGCACTGCTGCACCTCGGGGAATCGAGGGTCTAGGTGCAGTGCACCATGAATAGGTGCAGAAGGTGCAGAGAAACTTGGCTGAATCGAATAGACCTAAAAATAGGTTGGTCATGATGATGATGATAATAATGGTGGTTTCATAGTTGTGGGGTTCGGTAGTGCACCCACTTCCACAAATTCACCGCCTCACCTTTTCCCATAGAGCATAGAAACTCTATGCCTTTCCCCACTTTGCTCAAAGACAGAAGTAGCGCCACGTTTGAGAGTCTGGAAACGCAACAATGTATGTTAACCTCGGAGCCAACCACGTTTTTCTTTCTCTCGCTAGGTGGCATCACATTAATATAACCTCTGTAACCTCTATAACCATCCATCCATCCATCCTCTGTACTGAAAAAGTTGCAGATTTCGCTTTCGTTTCAGTAGAAAAGCAAGAAAATCAGCAGATTCAAGCGCTTTATCACTGAATCAGCAGAAAATTTTAAATATCAGTAGGTCTACTGATAAATCAGCAGCCGTGGCATCACTGTGCAGCTATCGGGCCAGAGCGTCCGCGATTCTGCAGTCGGCAGTGCGCGCGCGCGTGGCGCGTCCCGCAGTGCTTGCTGGGATTGCACCCCGGCGCACCACCGATTTTCTCGGTGCGAGACGGGGCAACGCGGGGCAACAGAAAACCGCTCCAACAGGGTGCGCTTCCGGTGATCGAGGATGGTCGGTGCGCACCGGTGCGGTTGATCGAGGATGAAAGTGCGCACCAAGGCGCCCCGGTGCGCACCGGTGCGGGTGATCGAGGACGCTATAAGTTACCGTACTAGTGTGTAACGCCAAATGCGCCTTCTCGTTCGGACGATAAATAAAACAAGCATACAGCAGTGAAGCGACCACTTCGCTGCGACAAGAGCACGGGGCCACATTTTTTTGCTGCGGCAAGACGAGACAAACCGCTAAGCTTAACTGCGGTTAACGTAACCGAGGTTATCGCTAAACGCGGTTGACCGCCAACCGAGCTTGGCAACCTCGGTTTAGTGTAACCGACGTTTCGGAAACGGGCAAAATGGCGGATTCTGTCGGCTGCAAAACCAACTCTACGACAGACTGCGACCAGCATTTGCAGATTATTCCCAAATTAAGCTAAATAATAACCTACACGTGCAAAACACAGTCTTACACGTTAAAACTCTCTAATATGACAATTGTTCTGCTAAATATAACAGCTTTATACCACTTTAATCAAATTTCGAAGAAAAATTATTCAAAATGAAATCTGTACGCAAGAGATAACGTGACGCATCATCAGACCGTTAACCGTGATTGGGATAGCCCATGTAACTCTGGCGGACTACGGTTGGCGTTAAACACGGTTGAGCGAGTTAACCACGGTTAAGTTTAACCGCGGTTAAGCTGCCCGTGTAACTAGGGTATAACAGGGGTATAACAGGGGTATTACTCTTCCTTGTCATTAAAAAGTTATGGTTATTTGAACAGGATCGATGCAATTAATCGCAAAAACATGTGCAACTAGCATGTGGTTGGCAATGGCGCCTGTCTGTGCGGTTAGCGTGGTCTCAGCGCCCCGAGCTCGACTCGAAGGCCTTCCACCTGACGCTTCCTTTGCCAGTGCTACCTAACTCGGTCCATAGAGCTTTTTGCCGCAGATGCAGCGTTTTCTCACCACGGATACATGGCGGGTTGTCGTGGAACATCGTTGAGCGAAGTAACCAGATGCCGCCTTGCGGCTTAGAAATCAGGAACCAAACTGAAGCTGTAAGATTCGGCTAAACCTCACGTGAACAAGATTGATCGCCGAGGATGCGTTTGTGTGTCAAGACAGCTTATGCAAGCGTTCTTTCTAACACATTGGTGCGTTCGTGAATGGCTATGAGCGTTTCAATCGTCTGAAGACGCGAGCAACCGCGAATGAAGGAGAGAGTATGCTGACTGCCTAAAGTCACGCCGATTCAAACCAGTCGCATAGTGAGCTGCCTGTACGTTATGCTAGAGGCTTGGCCTTCATAACTTGATATCGAGAAACAATCTCAAGAAACACCGCAGATATAATACACGACCTTTGCTACCGAAGGGACATAACCCGTTTGCATGGTGCTTGGCAACTTGCACCATGCCCCATGCAAACGGGTCTGAAATGGCTACCCGTCCTGCCTGAAGTGGGCAAAAGATTAAATCGAATTCTAGTGTTTTACGTGGAAAAACCACGATCGGGTTAGGAGGCGCATACCATGGTGCGGGACTAGGGACCAACCAACTGGGGTCACTAAAAGTGCACATACATCGAATATGTATACGATCGTATACATATTAGATTACATTACGTCTCCATCGAAATGCGGCCGCCACAGCCGTGACCGAACTCGCGGCTTTGAGCACTGCGGTGCATTGCCATAGCCACTGTGCTACCGCGGCGGGTATAAGACGAAAGACAGAAGACGGCGACGCAGTCACTTCGTTTCACAGGTGGCTGACTCATGTACGACATTCCAGTGGTTGAGCCAAGATAGAGCATCTTGTTTACGTTTCCGGTTAATTACGTTCGGAAATACTAATTAAGCTTCTTGAGGTTGTCCGAACGGGGATTTCTCAGACCGAATGCAATACGAGTCGAATAGTGCAAGAAGCGAATCGAATCTAATATTGAATAGTTTTGGGATAGTTTTCGAGTAATGAAGAGCCGTTAGCGCAATTTATATAAATCAATGTTTACATCCTAGTATTCTCAAGGTCAGCAAGCTTTTCTCATTACCTAGTACGTTATGGAGCGTTGTTTATTAACAACCGCGCGCGCGGACCGTGGCGAAGTGAGCGGCCGAGGCAATTGGCCGAGGCTCTAGGCACCGGCTTCAAAGTGTGTCAGCATCTTTGGCAATAGCTCACGGAAAGGAAACGCCGTCGTCCCTGATAAGCGATAGGCTCGACGCATGGTTGAGAGCGCTGCAATACGAAAGGCATGAGCATAGTCAAGTGGTTTCATTTCATATTTCGCGGGCTTTCTTTAAACGGCGAAAAAAAAAAATCGTCTCGAAGCATGTACGTTGCCACAAAAAATTAGATCGGTCGTTTCTGAACCCCCCCCCCCCCCCCCTAAAACGCTACGAAACGCACTTAGCCCTAAAGTTAATATTACAAATTTTGCATAATTAATCTTAGTTAACTAATTAAGCGAAATATAAAATAGTCTAAGGAGCACCACATGACGGCAAACCATATGCCGTTGGTTTGATTCAGCTGCGGCTAATCACTTTCTTTTAAATCCTTGGTTCAAGTTACGTGAAACACCTTGTATACAGGGTGTTCTTCTTTTTTTTCTAGCTGCACCAAAATTTTAAAACTGAAAGATATAAAGCACGGTAACGTTATGTTTACCATTCGAGTGTACGAATTGGCAGCCTCTAGATATAGATCAATTTCCGCAATTACGTGCGTAGTTAGCGAAGTCACGGTAATTACCTTCTAATTATCAGCAATAGGTGGCTACAGCGAATGAGTGCATTGGGTCCCGTCCGCGACACTACCTACCCCAACTATCACATTTTGAATAGCATCAGCATAGAACAGTTTACACCCTTTGGAGTGCCCCTTCTGATAACGCGCGTGCCGTTCGTTACTGGAAAGTTCCGGGCTCGCAGCGTTAAAGAAAGGAAACGCATCAAGGCAGATAACGATTATTGTTGTGTGGCAGAAGGGGCAAGCCAAAGAGTGTAACTTTGCCTAAGAGTGTACACGAACAAGTAGTTCCCCTTGCGGGTTCCTTGAAACCGAAACTGGCTGGAAAAAGAGCGTCTGTGTCGTCGATGTCGCCGTCCCCCGCATTTCGTCACGTCTCCGAGGTCACCACCGGTCCGGCCCCGCGAGCAGCTTGCGTTATCTTCTGCTGTCTGCGGCGTTGGCGTATATAGCGCTTCAGTGCCGGCGGGCCGCCAAATTTACTTCGTCATTCCCTTGGACCCCTCAAACGGCATTTCGTCGGTGGAAATGGACACGTGGTGCCAAACGGTATGATGAAGTAAATTTGGCGGACTGGACGGGTTTGAAGCGCTAGGCCATGCCGCACAGCAAGGAGATAACGCAAGCTGCTCGCGGGCGGGACCGGCGGTGACATCGGAGACGTGACGAAAGGGGGTGACATCGACCATAGAGTTTCCTACAAAAATTGTACAAACTCTATGACATCGACGACACAGACGCTTTTGCCAGCCAGTTTCGGTTTCAAGGAGGCTTTCAAAGGGAAATAATTGTTCGTGTAGCTCACATGAACCCCGCTATTCAAAATTTTATCGTTGGAATAGGTAGTGTCGAAGACTGCCCCGAAGTACTCATTTGCTGTAGCCACCTATAGTTAATAATTAGAAAGTTAATTACCGTGACTTCGCTAATTACGCACGTAATTGCGTAATTTGATCTATATCTAGAGGCTGCCAATTCATACACTCGAATGGTAAACACAACGTTACCGTGATTAATATTTTTCTAATTTAAGAAATTTGGTGCAGCTCAAGAAAAAAACACCCCGTATGGGAAGCCGTACCTTGCCCGCTGTTCTGGGAGGAATAAGCATGGAATTGAGAATAAATTTGCACAAAGGTGAAGGGAGGGAGGGGGGGGGGGGATGTTCTGGGTGGTGTACGATCAAAGGTTAAATTGTATTGGCTAGTTACAATCTTTGTAAAATGACTTATACAAACGAGCGTTAGAAGTGTATTTCACGAGGTCTTGCGAAAGTTTTCTGAATGAGTGCTCGGAACCGTTATACGACTAATATCCGCAATCTTTCCTAGTGTCCTGTAAGAACTATAGGTGACAATAGCTCACATTCGGTGAAAATTTGGGGCTGTGGCTAATAAGGTTCGACATTATAACGTTACTGGCTTGATTAGGAGATTTTAAAAGAATTTGAATAGACAGACGCACCTTACTTAAATTGGTGGGAAATGTAGGTAGGCATGTTATGGGTGATGGGTAAGAAAGTCCGCAGTGTGACAGTTAATTACAGCATTTGGAGTAAATTATTTATGCAAGTACTCTAGGTAGTTAAAAGTATGTTTTGCGAACCACCAAGAACTTGTCCCGCCATCCTGGAATAAATATTATTGTCACCGAGATCAAATTTAGTGAAAATAGGCGTAATATTTTGACTGATGTGCGCAAATTTAAATGTATGCAGGTGGATTATGTCTTTTACGAAACATTTCTAGACAAGAGCTTGAAAGCGTTATAGGGTCGTAATGAGTATAATGCTTCCCAGTGCCCTCAGAACAGAGTTCGTGATACTGAGGTCACAACTGGTTAAAAAAAATTGGGGGAGGGGGTTATGTAGTCTGTAGCAGTTTAGCATTTCTGGATTTATTAGAAGCTTTGCAATTTTTTTTACAGGCGCGATATGATGAAACGCGCAGTGTGTTTGCCCTCAGTCTTTGGAGGACCACTGAGAATTGCACCAACCTTATATTTAGTAAAAACGAGAAGGTGGTCGCACGTTATGCCTGATGTTTGTGCTCTCGGTGAGACTCTAGGAGATTTCTTCAAAGACGAATAGCTTAACGGCTATTCACCACCTCAACCCTCCGGATCCGCCTAAACTTCGCTTTTTCTGGGCCATATATATATATGGCGCTGAGCCGTTCTCCCGCAAGGGTTGCAGAAGATAGATAGATAGATAGATAGATAGATAGATAGATAGATAGATAGATAGATAGATAGATAGATAGATAGATAGATAGATAGATAGATAGATAGATAGATAGATAGATAGATAGATAGATAGATAGATAGATAGATAGATAGATAGATAGATAGATAGATAGATAGATAGATAGATAGATAGATAGATAGATAGATAGATAGATAGATAGATAGATAGATAGATAGATAGATAGATAGATAGATAGATAGATAGATAGATAGATAGATAGATAGATAGATAGATAGATAGATAGATAGATAGATAGATAGATAGATAGATAGATAGATAGATAGATAGATAGATAGATAGATAGATAGATAGATAGATAGATAGATAGATAGATAGATAGATAGATAGATAGATAGATAGATAGATAGATAGATAGATAGATAGATAGATAGATAGATAGATAGATAGATAGATAGATAGATAGATAGATAGATAGATAGATAGATAGATAGATAGATAGATAGATAGATAGATAGATAGATAGATAGATAGATAGATAGATAGATAGATAGATAGATAGATAGATAGATAGATAGATAGATAGATAGATAGATAGATAGATAGATAGATAGATAGATAGATAGATAGATAGATAGATAGATAGATAGATAGATAGATAGATAGATAGATAGATAGATAGATAGATAGATAGATAGATAGATAGATAGATAGATAGATAGATAGATAGATAGATAGATAGATAGATAGATAGATAGATAGATAGATAGATAGATAGATAGATAGATAGATAGATAGATAGATAGATAGATAGATAGATAGATAGATAGATAGATAGATAGATAGATAGATAGATAGATAGATAGATAGATAGATAGATAGATAGATAGATAGATAGATAGATAGATAGATAGATAGATAGATAGATAGATAGATAGATAGATAGATAGATAGATAGATAGATAGATAGATAGATAGATAGATAGATAGATTAATAGATAAATAGATAGATTAATAGATAGATAGATAGATTAATAGATAGATAGATAGATTAATAGATAGATTAATAGATAGATTAATAGATTAATAGATAGATAGATAGATAGATAGATAGATAGATAGATAGATAGATAGATAGATAGATAGATAGATAGATAGATAGATAGATAGATAGATAGATAGATAGATAGATAGATAGATAGATAGATAGATAGATAGATAGATAGATAGATGCTCAGCGCCATATATATATATGGCGCTGAGCTGTGCTCCCGCAAGGGTTGCAGAAGATAGTGCCAGCCTTTCCTCCTTTCCCTACAAGAACCACTTCTCTCTCTCTGTGTGCAAATTTTCACGACTATACCTTCATTAATAACGACGCTACATAAGCTTTATACGCATGTTTCATCCGTGCTATGATGGAACGAAATGTGACACACGAGCTCAAATTTGGATGAAATAGAGTCCATGTCATGAGTCATATGTAGGCAACGTTTTAAAGCGTGTGTGTGTTTTTTTTTATTCTTTTAATACACACTGCGGAATCAAGTTGCAAGCAGCGTAGGCATCATAATCGAACAGATAAGACAAATTAAGCGAATAAACAATGAAAAGTAAACTTAAGAAAATATAAGTGGTAAGGAATTTCAGTCAAGTATTGCACGTGGGAAAAATGAAACTAACATTTGTCTGTTCATGCAAAGTAAGACGTTAGTGCACTACCACAGGGGTGTCTGGTCATTAGTGGTGACAGAAATGAGGAAAGTTCAATTGCTAGTTCATTATTAATGAGCATACGAAGGAACCATAACTTCGTTTCTTTCCTTCGTACTTGGAGTGACTGTATTTGATAGCACTGCATTATTTCACTGAGAAAGCCGGATAGAGAAAATTTGTCAAATACAAACCTCACAGCTTTTCTTTGGATTTTTTCTAGTTGTTTAATGTTCACTTTAATGCATGGGTCCAAAACGATACATGCATATTCTAGTTAACGTCCGATTAGTGAGAGGTATCCGAGCAATTGAACATTAGTAGTAGCATAAACTTTATTTTGTCAGCGATGGAGAGGAGGGGAGAGCCCGTCCTCTTCTTCCTCAGGCGGCGGCCAGGCCTCGCGCTCTGGCGGCGTCTTCGGCCATCTGGACGACCCGGAGTTGGAGATCCAGGTATGAGCTGAGCAGTGCAGTCTCCCACTGCCCTAAGGTAGTGATGGGAAGGGGAGGCAATAAGCTAGTGCCTTTTCTGGTCCTTATCAGGGGACATGCCCACATGATGTGGTGAAGATCGGCTCTACCTGCGCATAATTTACAATCCGCTGTATATAGCCCGGGATAGAGGTGACTGTACGTCAGTTGGTTTGGGAAACTGTGCGTCTGTAAAAGGTGCCATGTAGATTGCTTTTCATCTAAATTTTTGTGAGCGGCAGGATAATGCCCCCTGGCCTGGCGGTAAAATTGTAGAATTTCCTTGTAGGATACCATCCAGTCCCTGCCTGAGTGGTGGAGAGATTCGAACTGCTCATCGGGCAAGAGGTTGTCGTGCGGCCGCGGATGGCCAGGTCTCGCGCCGCACTGTGACCAGCTTCGTTTCCCGGAAGGCCGGAGTGCGCAGGTGTCCAAAGGAGTGGTGTTCATCTGTGCCGGGTTTCGGGTACCCTGGCCAAAATTTTGAGGGCTTCAGGCGAAATGCGCCCTTTCGCGAAATTTCGCATAGCTGTCTTTGAGTCGCTGACTATGAATTTGGCTGCGGAGGAAGCGTACTCCAAGGCGATTGCGACTTCCTCGACCTCCGGCGAGCTTGTAATAGCTGAGCTTGCAGCGATGATTTAATTTTGCTGATCTAGTACAGCCGCTTTTATAGCGTCTCGGTCACGATACTCGGCAGCGTCTACATAGGCCACGTCCTTACAGTTTGCAAAGCGTTATGGGCGTTTTTGTAAGGATTTGGCTCTTTCCGGCCTGCGCTCTTGGATGTGCAGAGGGTGAGTGCTCTTAGGTAATAGTGGGACGTGTATGTGTTGATTCAGACCCAAGCTTTCCAAGCAATTTAACATTAGTGGGGGCTTTTCTAAACTGATGACTTAACAAACACAGTTTTCAGAAGGAAGATGAACCAATGTTAGATATATGAACATTCCAAGACAAGTTTTTAGTCAGTGTCACTCCCAAATATTTGTAGTTAGTAACTTGTCGAAGCGGTAGGGAACCGAGCTTATAGGTTACGCGAGGCGCTGCATTTTTTTTTTTTAGTAATCAGAAGAAACACGCATTTCTCTGTGTTAAGTTTTGTACTACATTGATCGTACCATTTTGCTACATTATTGACACCAGCACTTATATTGTGTTGATCATTTGTAGAATGATATTTGCACAATGCAACATCGTCGGCGAACAGTTGGATTTGGACTCCAGGGCAGATTACGGTAACAATGCCATTCATATACAGAAGAAAGAGTAATGGTCCCAATACACTTCCTTGAGGCACCCCAAATGTGACTGGGAAGGCCGTCCGTGCAATTCCCGTCCCCATCGATGAACTGTACGCGGTCAGACAAATAAGCGCAAACCAGCGAGAAAATATTTCCGCAGCACCAGCTCACCTGAGTTTTAGGATTAATTTTAAATGAGGTATACCGCGTCAAAAGCCTTGCAGAAATTTAAGAATATTATTTCTGTCTGGCAGTCCATATCGACAAATTTTGCAAAAGAATGAATCGTTGTAATTAGTTGCGTAATGGTCGAGCACCCTTTTCTGAACCTGTGTTGGAAGTTAGTCAGTACAGAGTACGGTTCTACAAATTTGTACATGTTATTTCAATAATATGTCCTATTAATTTACAACCCGCAGAAGTTAGTGAACTTGGACGATAATTTTGTATTAATAACCGACCTCCTTTCTTAAATATGGACACCACTCAGGCAACTTTCCGGGCAACAGAGAAACAAAATATAATGACAAGAAACTTTGCAACAACCTAGCCCATCAGCGAAGAAACGCGTTGAGAATACCATCAGGACCACAAGAAGATTTTGTTTGCATATTAAGCAATAAAGGAAATACAGCAGGATGAGAAATAAAACAAGAAGTCATATGAACAACAGACAGGAGCATTACTCGCACATGAGCCATTCGCGGAAAGCACAGTGTGAAAATAAGCACTTACATGCTAAGCAATGACCCCCCAATCACTAACTTAAGTGCCATTAGCTGATATTTGGGAAATTGGCTTTTTGTCTCGCTGATGTAGCTCCAGAACTTATGCGGGTCACTTCTAATGAAGCTTTATAGCGACGTATTGATATGGCGATCTCTTGCCCGGTCTACGGCACGTGAAAGTTTACCATGTACTTCTCCGATTATGTTAGGAACACTACGCTTCTTTTTGAATTTTTTATTTATTTTCCGCTTCAAGTGGATAATGTCCCGCCACATCGAAGGCGTTTGTTTCCAAATTTCTTTGCACTTGCTTGGCATAAATTTATCTAAAGTTTCATTACAGGCAATTGACATCATCAATACAACTGCTCGAAAGGAACAGCTTCGCTGGAAATTGGGTTCTGATTCTGCGAGATCGAACAAGTCTGCCGTGCTTATGATTTTGCTCCTGGCACTTTTACACTTTTAGTGAGGACTGGCGAGAAGTTTTTTTTCAAACGAACGGAGGCTGAAAACGTGGCTTTTGAATAGTAAATTTCATCGCTACATCTCTCGTGCTGTGCGCTCCTACCACAGGCGCCTCCCATGACTTTCGCCATCGACTTAAACACAACAATTCTTGTCAAATCACCGAAGCCAACGATCGTCGGGTTCATTCAGTAGCTCACTGCCCGGGGTAAAACGCCCAGTGGTGGTACATACACCGCTGCCGCGAAGTACATCAGATGCGAGTGTCGGCGGCGGGGCAAACATTGCCCCCCCCCCCCTCCACCTCGCTTAGCAAGTGTCGCCCGTATTCACAAAAACTTTCAAGCATACTTAAATCCAGTTGACATCTACGTAATGCAAAGCATTCGCTCTTTGAAGACGAATGGTTCTTGCGAATTATATATCTGTTCCACAGCAAACGGATATAATGCTTTTCGTATTTATTGCGAACTGATGCGGAGTGCAGCGCATGCTGTTGTTTGTTGTTGTTGTGGCGCGAAAGAAGTTCATTAAACAATTACGCAGACCCAAACACATTTTTGAATCTATGCTATAAATTTGCCCATTTCGTTCCTGCGTTTGGTTTGGTTTGATTTGGTTTGGTTTGGTTTGGTTTGGTTCGGTTTGGTTTGGTATCTATGGATATAGACCAATCCACTACAGGAGATCGGCCATGAATCTGGCAGCTGTAGGTAAAAAGGGACGAATACTTAAATGGAATTTTGTAATTTAAAAAAAAAGATGCTAAATGAATACTAATCGTTCATATCAATTTTCAGGCTACATTACTTTAAATTTGAAGTTAATATTTTTGTGGTCGTATTGAAGAAAGCAAACGAACAAATTAACATGGCAGTCTCCTTGTTTCACTTAAAAAACTAAATATGGCGTCATATGCGTTTCTATTGCAGTGTCCTAGTGCCGACGCCACAAGAGACAATATCACAGGAAGCGTAATGACCAATCCATTTGGCAAAGGCGACCTTCCAGAAGTCGTTTTCTGTGCACGTCGAACCTGCAACACTCTATAAAGAAATGCCCCATAGTTTCAGGTTCGTTGCAATAAAAACAACGAGGGGAAGGTGCCAAACCAGACCTGTGGGAATAAAAATTAAGCAATGGTATTCGGCAACGCGTTTTCGTGAATGAAACTTCAAATTTTTTTTGTTGAACACCACCTGCTGTGCCAAGGGAATCTAAAGTGCTGGAAATCTGTGTTATTTAATACACATAATTTGTCACGTTCATCTTGAACACAAAATTTTCTTAATCTTGCAGCCGTGATGTATGCTGAAGGTTTCAGGAGCCTCAGTAGCGGGCCTCAAAGAGATGTCGCCGCAACTGCGTCTGTTGTCTCGTTTAAAGTGAGTCCCACGGCCCTAGTACCCATAGCAAATGGATGATGCGCAAATGTTAGGGGATAGATGAATGAAGTTCTTGGAGAATGGTATATGAATTTGGCACTGATAAAGCAGAGCAAGGGGATAATGAGTCAGTTATGATTACGGCAGATTAAATCGCTGAGGGAAGTTTTAGTAGAGCAAGAATGATAGCCAATAACTCGGCCTGAAATGTTGGTGTAAAGTCGGGCAATCGAAATGAGAGAGACCAATTTAATGATGGCGAAAAAATGCCCACTCCTGCCTTCACTTCACTGACAGAAGCATCTGTAGCTTTTACTGTATTTATAGGGAGGTTCTCAAGGTGGTCATCTAACAAACCTTTTAGCTATCTAATAGGCAGAATCATTGCGTTATTAGGAAATATATAATCGAATTCAACATTTACTATCGCACTAGGTAAATTTGGGAAGACCTTATTACGGGTTCATACTTGTAATGGTTCTAATAGCTTCTGCACAGAAATTACCTTAGGACGATGCTGTCGAGATAATTGATTCGCAAAGAATGCAGTCGGCTCTAGGATGAACACATAGCAGGAGCGTCTCTGGGGAGAAGCATACAGATTCAGTAATCTTTGGACTGTCAGTATCCGAAATCCTGCTTGAAGAGAAGGCAGGTGAGTTTCATGATAAAGAGTATTATTCGCTACAAATTTTGGAAGGCCAAGACATAGAGGTAATGATTCGCGTTCTAAAAGAACGAGAGGGCGTAATTTATAAGCAGGACCTCCAGAAAATAATGCGCAACCGAACTCTAAAATGGGTCGGACATACTACATACAATAAATCAGCAGCAGAGTCTCCCTGCGCATTCCGAAATGACTGCTGCTGACTCTTCGTAATAAAACAACAGCCCGTGCTTCTTTAGATGCGATTTATTCTATGGGTGTCCGCCAGTTAAGCTTTTCTGCATAAATCATTCCCACATATTTTCATGATTGTACCTGTGGAATTATCTCCTGATCATACGTTAGTGTTATCCGGATAGTAAATGTTAAGGAGAAAACTATGATTGTACTTTTGTTGACATTTAGGATATTTGTATTCCTTTAGGTCACATTTCAATCTGATTCAAATACGCCTGCAATGCTTTATAAAGGCTATGTATATCATTTAACACTGAAAAAAAATGCGATATCATCAGTGTATACGTATACCTGCACATCACGGTGTGTCGGAATATGACTTTGTAAAATATTAAATCAAACGGGGGAGATTACTGCACTTTGAGGAACGACCCTTGTCTGTTTGTAACATTGAGAAGAAACACCATTTTGATAGCAATAAAACGCACGTCCGCTTAGGAAATTCTGAATCAATGCAATTATAAACTGTGGAAGATATACACTTTCAAGCCTGTTGATCAAGATGGTGTGCTGGACACTGTCATACGCCTTCGCAATATCTAATGCCACTAAGGCTGCGTACTGGTTGTTGCGGCGAGCGAGTTGAATTCGACTCTCCAAGTCAACATGAGCGCACAAAATTGAGCACTCAGGCCTGAATCATTTTCGAGAGTCACTTAATATTTGGTTGTCGCCTGTCCACCTTTCGCTATGACCATGCACTCTCTAGACCAACTTTACAAGACCTGAAGTCAGAGAAATAGGCCTAATGTTATCTATTGTGTATCCATTGCGCAGGTTTTGAGTAGCGTAATTACTTTGGCCACTTTCCAATTTGGATGAATCCATACGTTCTTAATTGAAAAATGTATAAATTTAAGGAAATCCTGGGGGACTATTTCAATATTATTTTTATCATTGATGTAGTTATGCCATCAGGACCTGGAGCTGAAGCTGGCAGCGACTTTACCACTTTCATTATTTTGTTCTAATGTGACTGCTGTGAATTCGTCAGCTTGTCCTGGTGCCGGCATAGGAGAGGGTATAAGTGCCGTAAATCGACTCTCTAAGCCTTTTGCAATCTCGTGCAGTGACTTCACCAATTCCGTGGAAGTTAAACAAACAGATTCTACATTTTCTGGTGCTGAAACAATCTTTTTAGACCGTAGAAACCTAAATAGGCTTTTTTATGATTACACTGTGGTAGAGTACTGTAATGCGTGACGTTATAATTTTCTTTCGCTCAACTGTCTGCCTAAGTGTAACTGCAACAAATTTATAGTCATTCCAATTACGTGGACATTGCTTATACAGTAACTTTCTCCACGCTGTTTTTCTTCTATATTCGCGTTCACAGTCAGGATTCCACCAGGGGGAATAAGAGCCACCTTTGGTTGACTGCATGTCACTTATCACGTGACACCTTTACTTCGTCACTTAGTCCTGCCTGTTTATTTAAAACTGATCGCAATGAATCTTGTAGTTTGCTATAATTAGCATAAGTGCGGACATATGCTTATTGTCCAAAATAATTTGGCACGCGATTCCAAAAATAATTGAAAGATGGTCGCTATTTGTGACCGAGGTGATGGCAGACCAGGACAACATGACGCAAACCGAACTGGAAAACAAGTTAGGTCTAGCACCGAACGCGATTTCCCGGATGCATAGGTTGGGGTTCTCGAATTTACTCAGTTAAGGTCATCTGACGAAGTCCAATCGAACAATCGCTTGCCACGAGGATCGGCCCGATAGCCCCATGACACATGGTGAGAATTGAAATAGCCAGCTATAATTATATCCTTTCTGCATGGTGCAATCGCGGTATCAAGAGAACCTGTATTCATAACTTCTGAAGAAAAATAAACATTGACTATCAAAGATGGGGCACATCCAGGCAGTATTACGTCCAATGCTAGAATCTCACTTTCCGCAGATAATGACTGGTGACTAATCTTAGCTTTATGACTAATTTTCGGTGCGATGAAAAATTCTAAACCCCCTCTACGGCAGATCCAGACGAAAACTATAATAATTCTTCAAATAAAAACTATTTTCTGTAGATAACCTCATTTCTTGCAAGATAATAAAATCAGAGAAAGTTATTCACAAAGATATAAAAAATCAGTGGTTGCAGCAAAAATGGTACGACAGTTTCACTGCAGCACTTTTAAGGTCCCTATGTTGACGATATACCGGCAGTATTAACTATCGTCCGTAGAATGCTATTTTTTAGGAAAACGTCATTTGATAGGTTGTCATCTTGACTATATTTGGCCTTTAGTTTATGCAGGATAGTAGTTCTAGGGGTGTACGGAGAAGCTAGAAGTTTACACCTTCGAGCATATCCAAATCCATGTTCTCAATGTTTTCTGAACCGGGCTCGCAACTGTTACCACCCTCGCGTTCGACACGAGATACGGAAGGTTCCGTGTTGTCAGGACTGTGGGGCGAGGCCTTTGCTGATAGGCCTTTGCCAGTATTTTCATGAGAAGCTGTAATCTCAGAAACAACACTTGCCCGCGCAACAACCTACAATTGTTGTGACATCTGAGCAGTGAAAACTTGGCCAATGGTCTCTGAAAGATTCGAAAAAAGACTGTCAAGGGCTTTTGGCGCAGCTTTCTCCACAGCAGTTGCTACATCACCAAGAGATGCATCCATAGCTTTTGAGTGACGTGCAGCAGCTTCAGCGTAGCCACATGACTTATACAATAGCCCGAACCTCACGACCCGAACATCACTTCCGTTCTACAACTTGTAAAATTTGAAGCTCTTGGTCTCTCGCAGGGCATTTCGAACAGTCCGCAGGGTGGGAACCTTCGCACAAACATCGTCGCTCGCTCTAAGAGGGACACGTCTTTGCAACTTGGAATTCTCCGCAAATGCGGCACCGAATTGCTCTGATCTACATCCCTTAATGCCATGGCCATATCGCCAACACCGAACGCATTGCAGTGGGCGGGAAGAAAGTGCTTCAACCCTGTATATTAGAGTCCATGCCTCGACCTCTGAGGGCTTAGTTGTGCCTGCAAAGGTGACAATGACCGACTCTGTGGGGACTCTGATTCTTAGAAACTCGTGAACATCGGTAGATGGATATGGCACTTGCCCTGGAAGACATTTAGAACACCTCGGAAGCACACAGACTCGCGTCGACTCCCCGAACTAGCCCCTTAATGCCAGCTAGATGAGCAGGAATAAAAGGGCTCACCGGCCTATTCGCAAACATTGCACACTTTAGAAGGTCGGAGACACAGGTCTGGTCTGGCGAACAACATAGAATGCCCCCTCTGCCGACTTGTCTGACATCGGTTATGCTCTGAAAGTGGCGTGCAGCTTTCCGCGGCACTTCATGAATTGCCTTTGTATTCTCCACGCGGATGAATTGGTCGGCACTGGGGTAACTGGAAGGCTGTGAATGCCACTGCGCAAGACGGGATATTATTAGTGGGAAGGGAAGCCATCCAGAAAAAAGACCGCTGGCCGGAAGAAGAAAGAGGCATTAGGAACTCACAATGAGATCAACCAGATTATGAGAGGAAAACACTAAACAAAACTAAGCACAAATATTCTGTCCTATACTTGATCAATTACCCGCAACACAAAGGCTGGGGAGAGCGTCCGTAGAACAGCAAACCACCGTCCTGCGTATGTTGTTGCCTCAAAACATGGCTCGTACCCACAGGGGATTGTCCACATTGGGTTGATTGAAAAATGCATCTAATAAAATATCAAAAAGGGGTAAAGGCGTACATTCAAAACGAAGCATTAGGCAACTTAATAATAATAGAAATTTCTTGGGGGCCTATACATGAATTTAGAATAAAATGAAAATAAAGTAAAACGCCCCACAGTCGGTACCCTAGCAAAAAAACCTTCCTCCCGCTTCAGTGAACTTGTGTATAGCAGTAATCATTGAACCCTGGTTTGTTCCTAATCGACAGGCGCCAAAAGACAACATATTTGGTGTAGCAAGCTCTAAACGCAGTTTACTAGTTGGAAATAAGAGGAACATTTTGCGTAGGGAAAAGCGGTGGCAGAAAAAAAAGATATGGTGCATGGTTTCTGGTTCATTGCAGAGAGAGCAGATATTAGTTATGGATAAACCAGATCTATGAAGGCAAAACTAAGGCGGGGAATTCTACAACGGAAGCTTGTTAACGTCACCTCGCATTGTTGTGAAAAGCATTTGCTCGCGTTCCACCGGAAATTTAGGTGTTGAAAATCATCTGCGGAAAGTAGGTATGAGTATGGATGAAGGGGAGGGACACTTGAATCTAGCTCCGGTTACAAAAGCAAAATCAGGAAGAATATTTAAAACCGGACCATTAAGTGACGAGGATGCGAGCGAGTCAGCTGATTCGTTTAAAAAGATTCCACTGTTACCGGGGTCCCACACAAAGCGGACTTCAGACAAATTGTTCGGGGCAACCGTGGAAAATATACTCAGAAGGTGGGACCGATTATTAGAAGTTAAATGAATACAAACCAAAAGCGCATCAGCAACATTTAGTTTAGAATTCTGTGGACCCAATTTTCTCTTATATATATATAGCTAGAAACATTGCCAGAAATTGTGCAAGAAATATTGGTGTATAATTAGTGAGACGGAGAGCAAAAGACCATTTAAGCTGATTTGAAGAGATGCCAAGTCCGCCCTTCTCTAACTTTTGTGTTGCATCAGTAGAAATAACCAAGAAATACGGAAATTTACTAAGATGACCTTGAAGGAGACCTTCAATTATGCGTGATGGAAAAGTTTTGCGTGGTTTAAAAAAATGTTATCAAAAATCAGGTTCACCTTTAACGAATTAGCTTTTGGAGAAATCAGTGACCGTAGCCGAACATGAATTTTTGATAACAGCGTCTGAACAAAAACAACTTGTGGTTGTCGATAACGCCGCGTACCAATGTGTTCTCAAAAATAAATCGAGAGAATGGATGAAGATGGATTGCAAACGGGAGAGGAGTGCATCGCGTATAGCTTCAGAAAAGTCAGAACAGTAAGTTGCTTAAATCTGGACTCAAGGGGAAGAATTCCAGCCTCCAGATAAATTACGTCGTTAGTCACAAAACGTGGCAGCCCAGGACATAGACGCAGCGCTTGCCTTTTTATTAGTATTAAAGGTGTTAGCTTGTATGCTGCACATCTTGAAAAAAGAACACAGCCTATTTCGAGAATGGGGTGGACGTAAAGCTTATAAATCATCAGCAACGTAGCTCTGCGCATCTCTGTATTTTTGTTACTGAACCGGCGAAACAATGCCATTGCACGTTTTCCTCTAGTAGCATTTGTTTCGATTTGCTGCTGCCAGTTTAGCGTACCATCATCTCAAATTAAGTACTTCAAAGCTGCAACTTGTAGTGTCGGCTCATTTCGATAATGAAGAGAAATGAAAACGGGATTTGCCAATGGAAACACAAGTAATGAGCATTTCTTGACGTTAATGGAAAAAGACAGTCCGTCCAGCCATGAATCGAGTGCAGACAAATAAGATTGCAAAATTTGGTGCCGTGATGAGGCCATTGAGACGTCATCACGGGATCGAGGCAACATTGAGGCCTAAATCCTATTTGTCTCGAGCTCAGAATACCCTGAGAAGAAGTGAAGTTATTGAGCCGGACATGAATTACTTTTTCTATTATTTTGACTGGATTTGAAGTAAAGGCAATTGGCCGAATGTTGTCCAAGCAATATCCGAGGTTTTAATTTTTAAGTAAAAGCACAATTTTTGCAATCTTCCTAGTATAGAGTCCAGGATCCATGTATGTTGAAGTTAACAGTTGAATATATTCAAACGCTCATTAGGGAAAGAGTTATATAACAGTTTAATCATAGCTGTTGTGATACGGTCTGGTCCAGGAGCCGATTGATGAGCAGTTAAAATGACGTCGGATAATTCGGTCATGGTTACTTTTACAAATTCATGTCGAACTATTGAACCTCTTAGGTCTAGGACATTGAGAAAAAAAAGCGTGCTTCAAGCCCTTTTGCGATATCATCAAGTCAATCTGCCGCTTCTTTGGGTGATACAACAGCGGAATGGGTCCTACGGACTGTTGGAGAGATTTCTTGCTCCGTAAAAACCTAAAAAGTGCCTATGTTCTTTCTGGTTTTGACAAAAATGAATGCAGTTCGTCTTTTTTGTTCATCTTTTGCTATTGCCACAGTTCTTTTAAACAGAGCTGCATAGAAATTATAGTCAATCCCATTTATCGCTGAATGATTACATTGGAGACTTTTCTATGCTGGTTTTCTTCGCCTGTAAGCCCGTGTAGTGAGTTTGATGGCGAGTTTGAAGGCGAGCTGCCAGACATAACCGTAAACTCAGCGTGTTGAGCCACAGAATTTAGAAGTGATACGACCTCGTCAGCCCTCCGCGGATCATCACAACTGGTCAACAATGATACCTCTAAACTTATCACTGACTTGTAAGTTTTATAGTTAACGAGCCGTCTTTGCCGTACGATAGGAGCCTGACGTGAAAGCATAATTTCAAATGTAATGGGTAAATTATCGCTACTTGTTCCATTTTCAAAGGTATCCCACGATGAAATAGACATCTGAGCAGACGAGAAAGTCAGGTCTAGTGCACATGAGAATCGCCGACGTAGAAAAGCAATTCGACCTGAATTGTGACATTGAAAATTGTTATCATTCACCCAATTCCACAACATTTTCCCACAAGGACCCGTTTTCAGCCCCCAAGAAGGGCGATGAGAATTAAAATCCCCTGCCAGGAGCATTACATTTGAACAAGTTCGGTACAGTGAGTCCAGGTGAGCAGTGCATTTAACTCCGTTCGGGAAGTACGCATTAACCACTGTAAACGCAGTGCAACTAGGCAGTGAAAAAAAAACCCTAAAAGTTCGCAGTCGGAACACGCATGCTCAAAAGCAACAGTTACCGTATGATACATTTTTTAGATGAAACTAATGCTAATAGCCCTCTGCCTCTACCTCAGCGATCTAAAAATGTTCGAAAATTATTGATAGTAAATCACTGATGTGATGAAAACCATGATTCTTGAAGTAAAATAACATCTGGAATCAGGTTATGAATTAGATAAAGCAGTTCAACGTAACCGGAGGAGATAGAGCGACAATTCCATTGAAGAACTTTTTCTGATGCGATGGTGATCCTAGTATGGATGATTCCACATCAGCACGTAACGCATCCTGCTCGTGGTGGTCACTGTGTTTCTTTTTTCGCCTTGGATTAACGAGAATCAGTGGGAGACAGTGGGGGACTATTGCTGATGGTCCCAAGTCTCATGTGCCCAAATGAATGGCTAGGTCCCGCAGATACTGATAGCGGAGAACACTTGGAACTATCATACTCAATTTCTGTCGGACTGTCCAGGTTTGTTTCTTTTGAATGTTGAGCAGAAATACTAGTTAAAGTGGGGGTGGCAGCGGAAGAGTGCGATTGTAGGAGCCTGTTGAATTTGGCAGCTAGCATATCGGTAATACCTTCGGCAAACGTGTTGAAGAGATGCCCCATAACTATTGGCATTTGTTCGTCAATAACTGCGGCTACTGCGGCATAAACTGTGGCTTTTAGAAATGTCGACCGTGTTGCAGTGGTGCAGTGGCTGCGTAACCGACATCACACTCTTTAATTTCTGATATTGCTTCCGCACGGGAACAATGGCGTTTCTCCGCAATCTCAAGCACCTGAATCTCACGGCCTCGCGCAGGACAGTTATTATCCGTAGCACTATGTGTTCCTTCGCACAAGCAACACCATGGCGCATCTACGTCGCAGGCTGATGCGGAGTGAGAGCCGCCACAGCTGCAGCATCTCACTGAAGATCTGTAGGCATTTGCACTGTGTCCACACCTCCAGCAGTTTCGGCACTGCAGTGGTCTATGTGTCAATGTCTCCACGGGGAATAAATACGGCCATGCCTTCACCTCAGACGGGCGCGTTAAACCGGCGAACGATGCAATAACGCTCTCAGTTGGAACTCGGTTATCACCCACTGATCTATTGCATCTGTGGACAAAAACAACACCCGCCGGAGAGATCATCTTAAAGAAAGCCTCAGGAGAGATATTGGTGGGTACACCACGAACAATGCCCTTCACGCATGCGAGGTGAGGTGGCACGAAAGCACGGACCGCGATGCTAGCGAATCTCTAAGCAAATCATTGAGGCAATGAACATTAGACGACAGAATGCTAGTCTTGCCAAAACACCTCACCTCCGAGATGTCAATGTATTGCTCCGTTATAGCGCGTAGCTCCTCCTGGAAACTTTCCGATTGAGTCAACCCAATGGATCTACCATCGGTGGGAACGAGCCTTACGGGCAAGGTCTTCATTCCGAATGAAACACCCTAGAGGCACCGACTCAGTGGGACGCATAACCGACCAGGGCGAGCCCTGACCGGGACCGGAGACCGGCATACACGGTCCCTGGGAAGGGAAGGAGTGAGTGAGTGAGTGAGTGAAAAACTTTATCAGCTCTAGATTCGCTGGTCTTCTGCGGTCTTCAGATGGAATCATCCATCTGGGAAGGAAAGGAAAAAGGAAAACAACTTATAGAAGGAAGAACGCACTACAACCAGTTAAAGTGTGGTCAATCCTCTTTCGGACTCGAGGCAAGATTGGTTCCCTAAAACTGAACAGAGATGCTGTCTTCTACGATGATGATGACCTCATATTATGACTCATACCCACACTTAGAGATTGGCCAAAAATTGTGTGCTGAAAGATTTACTTAATCTTTTGGACTATTGCATATTCGATTAAAACAAAGAAACATGCAAAACAAGCAAATAACGAATGAAAATTCAGAAAGTTATTTGTTTCGTTGATTGTATGTAACCCCAAACGGCATAGACACGTCCCTGTGGCTGACATACCTATAACTGACGCAACGAAAGATAGTATTATGTCTGATGATAAGATTAACCCTAATTTAGCAAGCCGAATTTCTACGACATAACAAAAAATAGTGATCTAGGGATTCTGTTTCTTGGCACTCTGGACACAAATGCGATAGCGTCAGACCAGTCCTTTGTAAATATAGGTTTAATGGAAGGACACGGCAGCGTAATCTCGTGATCACCACTTCATATTCTTGATGGACACCACTGGATTTTCCACGGTATTTTATGTGCTGAAATTCTGTCCATGTTATTATTGATTCGATGATATCTCTACGAATTGAATATTTTCGGTATCTAATTGCTGTTATGTGCACCACTACCGGAAGAACGGGCATTATACATTCACTCAGGGATGCTCGCGCTAATGAGGCTGCGATTTCATTTAAATGTAATCCACAGTAACCTGGTAGTCATAAGTGTTTTCGAAAATTGAACTGTGGAGGAACACGGGGCGATCATCACAAAGAGCTAGTTGGCGTTGACACGATAGAAGTATACGAGCAATTGTGGCCTAATGGTTCTAGTATCGGGCTGCTTTAATGGAGGGGTGGGGGGGGGGGGGGGGGGAGGCGAGGCTTTATCCCAGCGTCGGGTAAGTATGAGCTATTCGACGGGACTACTACTACCACCAGCACTACCACCAGCACTACCACCAGTTCTACCACCAAAACTACCACCACCACCACCACCACCACTACTACTACTATTACTACTACCGCTGCTGCTGCTGCTTCCTCCTCGTTCTTCTCCTTCTTCGCTTTAAAAGTGGCATATACCCAGTGGTCCCTAGGGCGCATACCAAGGAGCACGTACCCAGTGCTCTTCTGGGTCGGCTCCCATTTTTAGACATACTAGACTTTGGCTTCGTAATAGCGAGAGCGACGGATGGTGCGTCGCGCTGGCAGCAGTTCGTCCCTAGGGAAACGGCCACACGGCGTGGACCCCCGTGCTGCTTCCAAGTCACGCACCGAATGCCGGACCAGTTTTCAGTTTTGAGCAGAGCGAACAGCGAGGGAGTTGCCGTACTCTCGCTTCTGCTCTTTCCCAGCCACCAGTAACGCACCCATTTTCGCCGAGAGAGCTTCGCGGCGGAGAGGCCAACGCGTGAAGCAGAGGAACTGGCGCATACTCAATTCGCAGCCCTGTTGTTCCACAGGGGAATTTGACGCCAAAGAGGTTCTTCGAAGAGCCGCACATACCCAGTGCCCTTCGGAATCGCCCTGCTTTTTAAAAGACTGCGGAATATTGGGTAATCGGTCGACGAAAACGGCAAGATCGCTGCCAGGTGTTCGTTATACAGAAAAGTGGGTTGAGCTCTCGAAGAATTAAAAAGCTCATGAGGCTCATTCCCACCGGCGACAGCGGTAGCACGACCAGGTTGTTCGCAAAGCGACCGGTCGCAAATGCTCACTTTTCTTCAAAAGCCACCGCTTTGGGCCAGTCGCTCACTTCTCGATTTTTCAGCCGCGCAACTGAAAATGCCGTTACGCTAGAACGTACTGTTCGTAAGAGCAGATGCCCGGAAGTCGTGATGTTAGAAGCGGCATCCGTAAAGGCGGCCGGCCATTGGCAAGCAGGATTTGCGACAGGCAAGCTTCGGGAATTGGGCCCCGCGTTTTCATCACGCGCCTGTACACGGCCAGAACGAGCGCGGCGTCACGCAGCTCATGCACCCATCTGATCGCGCTCCCGCCGAGCTCGCTTAGTGGCTATGGCGTTGTGCTCCTAAGCGAGGGGTCGCGGGACCAAATCCCCGCCACGGCTACCGCATTTTGATGGGGACGAAATTCGAAAACGCCCGTGTACTTCTATATCGCATTTAGGTGCACGTTGAAGAAACCCAGGTGGTCAAAATTAATCCGGAAGTCCCCCACTAAGGCGTGCCTCATAATGAGATCGTGCTCTTGGCCCGTAAAACTCCAGAATACAATTAACTTGATTAAATTTTATTATAAGACTCGCAGGTTAGGCCATAGAGTTTCCTGTAAAAATTGCCAGGGTAGACACTAGCGCTACGGTAACGAATGATGGGCCGTACATGGATTTCTCTAAGCTTCGTCCTTTTGACTTCAGACGGCCTTGTGACTTTGCGAATGGATAATATTCAACAAAGTATTATGTTGTAAATGCAACAATGCCTCAGTTATAACGCGTGTGCGCAGAAAATGATTGCCTTCCTACATTTAGAAAACCTTGATTACTCGGAAAATTAGAAAGATAAATCATAATGAATGACACCCTAAGAACATCTGAAGCTGCAGACACAAAGATTAAACGAATCCATGTAATATGCATCGCTCCCGGGGTAGCTGAACGGCCACGGCACCAGAGTTCGCTCTAGCAATTTTTGTAGAGAGATGGGTTCGGCTGCACTGCATGAGCTATGTGAGGTGTGTATGCAAGCAGCGGCATCCACGGGACCGCGTGATGCACGGCAGACCAAAAAAATAAATAAGATGTTCCGTTTAACTGAATTATTCACCACTCGAGCTGCTCGCCGCAGCAGCGCTTAAAATAAGCCAGTTCTTTTGTCTATCCGCGGGCAAACCATGCGTAAAACAAAGCGCATCGTGCATATTCCTCGTAGGCGCTGTTGACCACGAATGCTGAGCCATCATCGTTGCCGCCCCAAGTTGACATACGCGGGGCAAGGGTTAGCTTCCGGAATGCCTCGGAGCCTAAAGCTATATACGTTTGCATGTATCTGCTGTGCTTCGCGAGATTGCAGTGCGAAGCACGGGTGACGCGAGCGTTTCGCGACGTAAGCTTCCACGTCGACGTCCTGAGGAAAGAGCGAGGGTGTGCGGACACGTGGACACGATTCTCGTGTGCGTGCTTGGATAGAGGGGAGACGCCATAAAAAGGTTACATCGCTTTGTTGGAAGCCCACCACTACCTAGGCGTCCGTCTGGTACACACGTAGTCAAGCCACGCAGGATACGTGCAACAGGTAAGTCTGGTTTCAATCTTTTATCACGCAAATCGCGGCCAGCGGCAAAGAGTAGACGTAGGCTGTGCCGTTACGTTTTGGCAGATGGGCACAAAAAATGAGGGAAGCTTCCATAGGTACAGTGTTAGGCGATCCAACTTTTTATCCGCTTTTTAAGTACTTCTTTTTTTTCCCTTTCTTTTGTCGGGGAAATTCACTGTTCTCGGTCAATCACAATCGTTGAAACTCTCGCGAAATCCCGCCCATGACGTCGCATCGTTCCGCCGGACTCCGCTCCCAATGTTGCACGATCGCCCCGCATACAAGGCAACGACGTGGCACTTGATGTCGAAGTCCTTTCTGCGGAAGTCCTCGACGTTGGCCCCTTTTATAATTTAGTCAGCCATTAGTGACGGTCCGCTTGTCAGGGTGAGGTTCCGGTGGAGTGGTCCTCGCGGCAGTCATTGCTTCCACAAGGGCGGCGGCTGTTGGCGCATCGAAATGAGCTCTTTTGTTTGCGTGTCACACTCTATGTCGAGTCCAGTCTAGTACAGACGGGCACTCGTCTCACACGTCAAGCTTTGTGACGCTGATTTAGTCGCCAGCTCCCTGGTCCTGAGAAAACGATGGTGCAGCGTGAAGGCTATTTCATAGCTGCACACTCGCAGGTGAAGCATCATTTGTCGAGAAGGGATGCCGGGTACAACAGTGCTAAACGCCAATCGTAACAGTGTGCGGCAAGTGAGGGAACAATACTCAGCGCTCGCAGGCACCGACGCACCACGCTTCTTGTGTCGGAGGCCACGCACGGGCTTCTCGGCAGCGCAACTAGATGGCGCAACGTGTCCAGAAGCAAGCGCGAGAGAGGCGCTCGGTTTCCGAATGATGCGATTGTCAGCGTTCCCTTGCACCGGTGCGCCATGCATTTCGGAGGCAAGACGCAGGCTTCGCGGCGGCGGCGCTAGATGGCGCCGAGTGCTTTTACGGAAGCGCGAAAGAGGAGCCCCGCTTCAGCACACGCCTCATACATAACTCGTTTCGACGGTGGCGATACATTGTGTCGCTATATTGATTCAATGCTAAACGCATTACCAGCGACAGCCATCGTGAGTTGGGTTCGGCCGATGTTTTTTGTTTTTTTCTCCCGAGAAGTGGCCCTGTAAGTAAGTGAAATGGGATCATGACGCAAAACTTTGTGGGAGCCTTTCGTGACTGCAAACGTGTTTACACGAGCTTCTTAACATCACTGTAATGAGTACGGCGGCTGAACTTAGCCGAGATTTGTACCGCTGACGGCTCATAATTATAGTGCTACGTCACGGGAAGGAAAACTGCATTCAGATGGAAATCGCTTCTTCGTCTAGTTAGGCTACACGTTGTCAGAGGGACAAATGTGGCCAATAATGAAATAAAAAAGGAAGCGAGATTTAAGGCACCCCGTCAAATTTTTTTTATATCATGTTTTTGAATACGACGTGCTAGCAGAAGACTGCATAGTATGCATCGTACAGCTGCTTTTACGGCTAGCATCACCATCAGATGGTGGTGAACCACTATGACAACCTGCTGCCGTCGCAGTTAATTCGAAGCCGTAGATCTCGCTGGTTCGCTGAGTTCTTTCGATCCCGTTAGGTTAGTAGAATTTACTGTATAGCGCTTACTTTACGCTTACAGTGCCTGGTTCGCCCATGCCAGATATCTAACATTTCAGCACGAGGAAAAGTAACATACGTTAAATTGTTAATTTTCAATACAAAACTGCAGACAAGCACTGGCCACACTTGCAGCTTCGTCCTTCGAGACCACGTATACCTTTTGAACGTGCGTCATCCGCATTCAAGCCGGTCAAATGGGGTACCGCACGAACCAAGCAAGCAATGAAGGAAAAGCAAGCACTTTTGACGCCGACTGTACTTATTGCGATTGGCTGCGAATTTTTTGAGGGAACAATAATTCAACACGATCTATAACCACCAGTGGCCAGTCGCTGTAGACAATTAGGGATTTCACTGGTCGATATGTAGTAGCCGTTCGAATCCTTGAGCGAGCGAATTGGATTTCGCCAATCTGAGCCTGCCAGTGTAACCCCCCCCCTCCTCCAATGTGCTTCGTGCCCGCTTTTCACGAAAGCTGTCACGCGCGGTCATTTACAGAAACGGTATGCAATGTTTTACTGAGTTATTTATCTTTATATCAAGATATTGAGATCATTTAAGCGTCGCCTATTTCTGCCGTCCGTGATCCCTGGAAGCGCTCCTAGAACCTCACATAAGCACAAAATACAACCGTCGCGAAAAAGATAAACAAATATAGTAAGCCTGGTGTCGTGCGCCCAATGCTTATATAAAGCGCTAAAACCAGACACATTCGCTATTTCAGCAGGTGGAAATGACGCGACAGAACGATTAATTTGGCAGAGCGACAGAGCGCTCCGGCGCACAGCACGCCGGTTTGAAACACGCGAACAGGATTCAGACCGACCACAAATTCTAGGCAATCCTGATGCTGGACATATAACAAAAAAGTGTATATTGATAGCTCTTTTTTTTTTTCATTATAAGGTAAATTAGGAATAGCAATAGCTTCGTCATGGCGCTGGCCTAATCTGCTATCTTCTTCGTCTGTCTCACGCCATTACCCCCGGGCGAAGACACCTACACCACACGGGCGGGTCAGAGTGCAGCATCAACAGACGCGTTAGGGCGTTAAGCAGAGCAACGTGAACAGGATCAGCCTGGACGGGCGCAGATATATCTCCGCTGGCTCGACCGGATCAATCTTATACAAGTCTCGTCGGTGACTTGGCGCAGAACGCGGTCGGGAGCGTTGTAGCGTAGTAGGAGCTTCGTTGAAAAACCAACTCTTCGAGTGGGCGCTCATGCAGAGGAGCACCAGGAAAGCAATAGGCACATCCCTACGACGGCAGTCGTAACGGAACTTTAGTGGCGCCTGCGACATAGTAAGGTGGTTGCGGTTGCCCGTGCGATCGCGTCTTGCGCGTGCTTCGATGATTGATGTAAAGTGGCAGGTAGTAAGGTGTCCGTGGGTAGCATCGGATAACGGCCAAAAAGAAGAAACTGTGAACAGCCGGCGGTATCGTGGCGCGACGAATTATAATCAAATGTAACAAAGGGCAATGTAGCCCAGTCGCGGTAATCGGCGGAAACGTACACAGTGCCCAGGGAATGAGAAGAAAGGGGGTTAACCGAGAGCTTGTCATGCGCTGCTTTTACAAGTGTCCTTACGTTTGTTTTCTCTGCCTGTACACTTATGGGCACATCGTACGAAATGTCTGTCGCGCCCACTACAATTCAGTCACACTGACGTAAGTGATCGTCATTGAGTGTACGTGTGTGCGTATAGCTTTATATTTGCTCATTTCTTTATGTTATTTCGGTATAATCGTCTGACATTCAACACTTGTGGAAAAGCGGGCGACGAAAATTGCCAACATTTCTGACATCACCAAATAAATAAAATAAAATCATTATGTGTTATTTGTTTAAAGCTTCGTGGTTGCTTGTGCATTAACCCCACAGAAAAGTGCTTTCGTTGAAGGAATACTGTGCTGTTGAAGGTTGTTGTTAGTTCAGCTGCTCGACCCAGACAGGGTTAAGTGCGTTTAGGTACGAATCAGTAAAATGTAAAAGTGATCAGTGAAATATGCTTGGGTGTTCCTGATCCTCCGATGGCTAACACATTCGAGTATTACGCTATAAATACCCACATTCACACACGAGAAAGTATAACTTGAGGGCATATTTAGGCCACACGTGGCACGCACAAGTTCGCGGTTCGATCCCCGCCGGAGGTGGGTGCCTTTTACCTTAGTTTCATTCTTTAACCTAACAAAAGTGGTCGAAGTCCTTTTATTTCTGTTTTGGATGTTCTGTTTTAGTTTTCTAAGTGATCCTACGTACAAATGCAGGCTGGTGTCGGCAATATACGTCAGTACGGTCCACGATGGCAAGCATCACAATTTGGTGGTATCATGGGATGAATACCCACTGTATACAGGTAGCGGTCGCGGAACTGGTGTAGGTCATGGCACGATCCCAGCAGGTGTTAGATGCGGAAGCCAAACAATATGGGCAGGCATCCCCTTGCTGTTGCCATCACTCTGATATCTCTTACCCTCGTTTCGGGCTAATTTGATTTAATGATCCTCAGCCTCCGGTAGGCCGCGATTTACTCTGGTATTATGGGCAAGGTTTGCCTATCAGGCTGTATATACTACGTGTTATGCAGTTTACAAGGCAGCGCTAAAGCACGGGGCTCTTTACGCACACCGGAGGGACTCGCGTGTCGTTTCGGAAAACGGCGAGAGGACCGGAAGCCACTCGACGCTGCCGCTCTCTAATGCAACTCCCGTCCAGGAACCGAGCGTGCGCGTGTCTGTTACGTGCGTCCTCAACGCTCCCCCGCGGCACGTACACACACACGCGCGCACACCGATACGCTCCAGTCACCCGCATTTGCAAGCGGCAAAAACACTCACTTCCTTTCCTGCGCTTTCAACAGCATGACAGTCGAAGCTGCAAACCAGAGTCCAACAGTGTCACGTAACAGCATGCTACTCTCACTCGTCGCACCGATATTAAGCTGCTAGGCTGTGGCGCACCCTTGAACAAACTGCGCCGATACTTTGCAGGACAGCGCACTTCCGTTTGCCAAGTGGATCAAGCAGGAAACAAAGCTCCGGGAACCAACCATGACCTCAGCCATGCTCGTCGTGTGCACCTTGCTCTTCCTCGGTATGTTTCCCTTCGGTGGATGCTTCGGGCCACGGAGGGTTCTAACTGCTACTAATACATTCTGACCATTGATTGAGTCGTGATTTAATTCACGTGAATGAAACGAAGCGTGCATGTTCCCTTGTTGCAAAGGAGAACCGAACCGAGCTTGCTTCACTGATGACGACAAAAGATGCCAGCCTGAACGATTAAATGTAGTTGATATATAAACGACTGCGTTTACACGAACTGTCGATGACATCAGAGTATAACAACAACTATTTAGTATGCGCACATATTATAAGTGGAATAAGCAAGCGCGCCAATCGGTATGCATTGTAGTGCGTAAAATTACGACGTTTAATGCGCCAACACCTCTCAGTTGTTTATGAGGAACACCCTAACTGCAGATTATTGAGAGAGCTGCAGATTATGTCCGGGGTTCCTTACCATGTCCCCAAGCACGGTACACGAGCGTCTTTGCATATCCACTTCCACAGAAAGCAAGCCGCCGAAACAGGGGATCGAACCCACGATCTCGTGCTCCGCAGCACAACGCCATATATCCAACGAGCCACCACGGCGAGTTCTTTAGCACGATTTACAGCCAATCGATGTCTTGTGCAAGTGGATGTGGTGCAGCGTAGAGGAACCAAGGATCCACGTAAAACGATACTTTACATATAGGAAATGACAGACGACAATTTCTACCATAAAAGCAAAAAAAAAAAAAAAAACAAGATTCCCAGAAAAAGATTAAACAGTGCTGTCAGTCAGTCATTACTCACAATGGCATTTTTCTTACTTATTTGTTTCTTTATTTCTCTGTTTTTAATGTTCTTTGAACTGTATTCGTTTTTAGTTGCCTTTGTTTATTTATTTTTTATTTTCTTGCGCTGCTAGAAATGGAAACACGAACTTGCCCTGCTTGCTGTTGTAAGTATAGTAAACCCTTAACAGCAGCATCCGCTGATAGGCGGTGCAGGTGGACGTCAGAGCGCATCCCTGCCGTGCTCGACACCATTTGTGTTTTTTTACAGCGAAGCTGTATATACCTCTACTGTCCAAGGAAATTTTCGTGTCGTTGTGGTAAGCAAAAAACTCCCCATACGTGGCCCGATCCCGGAGATAGTGCCATGCCGGACCGACCCGCGGCGTAGGTGAAGCAGGCGTTAAGCACTCCCTATACGTGGGCCGATCCCGAAGGTAGTGCAATGCCGGGCCGACCCGCGGCGGAGGTGCACTTCGCCCATTAAGGGGCCCGCATACACAGCTTCGCTGGTCATCCTCCTTCACTGAGTGGAAGGGCACTGAGATCTTATATTTAATTCGAGCAGGCTGCGTTGCCAGCATAGTATATGGGTATATATATGAAAGCGTGGAGGGCCCTACACACATAAAGATCATGAGCCATTCCACTCTGTGAAGGTGGTTGACCAGCAAAGCCATATAGCACACGAAACGGTGACATTGTTAATTTGAACGAAGGTACGAACTCATTTATTGTATCGATGGGTGGTCATCGTGATCAAAGGTGCGACGCACACTCATTTATTGTCTTGATCGGTGGTCACTATTTCACTCGCAACTGAAATAACATGCTTTCATAATGTAAAATCGATGCACTTACGCCACTGGTTGGTCGGTTGGGCCGGATCGGTATGGCATCGCAAGGGATATGTCTGTAACATGGAAAGCGTAAACCGCTACCTTTTCTGTACCGACACATCCACATTGAAATCACCGACAACGACCACAGGGGTAGTGTCTGTGGGATTCTCACCGGCGCTCTTGGGACAAAGAAACAACAACGCAGTAGTGCAAACAATCACGGGGGCATTTATTGCACCTTTCATCACCGCGACCGCATAGCGAGCGAATATGTTCGCCCCATGGTGGACACCAACGCCTGGTCGTTCGCGCGTACAGTCACGCGAACGGTGGCGCGTTCGAACGATCGTGTTCGTCCATTCCAGGATAGGCCTCGCGAGACAGTCTCGCAGAAGCATGGATCGGCGCACGCGCAGAACCTCCGGGTCGCTATCCGACACTGAGCCAAAGAGGAAGAGCCTTGTCCTTTTTGCGCCCAAGTAATGCCGCCGTTAGGTGGCGTTAACAGAGCAACACTCGCGCCATCTCTCGTGCTACCCTGCGAGCATATCGACCGCCACAGTAAAGCCACACGGAGAAGCCGGATTACAAGAGACAGGAGCTATGCGAGAAAACAACATACCATGGGACGCGTGAAAGTCGCGCATCCCCACATGTCATCGCAGCTAATTCACTCGAAGTGAATAACCATGCACCTCACGGAACTATGAGTCATTGCATTTTTTGCTTGCTTACGGGGGTATGAGCCAATAATGATGGCAATTTTCGACATGATGTTCTGTATGTTGTATGCTTGATTAGAAAGAATTTAAGCACGGTTCGCTTCACTTTTCTGAGTGCTTGTAGCCTCTGGCCTTACGGGGCTATGAGCCATTGCATTTTTTGTTTGCTTACGGGAGCGTGAATGATTACGGGGTTATGAGCCATTGATGAGGATAGTTTTCGCTCACGGACAACAAAAATGCACGGAACTCTAGCCATATACAGCTTCACTGTAGAAATGTAGTAGTGGCTCATAGTGCTTATCATCCATGATTTCAACGGATGTACACAACAGATACCAAAAGATATTGCTTGAATCCGCAACACAGAATATGCATGCATTGCCTGGGGCCCCTTCACAAAGTGTAATGTCGAGAAGCTGGAGTGCACACAGCTATGAGCAGCTAAATACATCTTAAATGATCATAATTTTTCGAAAAAGATTTCCGAAATACCAAGAAAATTAAGTTGGTCCTCCCTCGTTATCAGACAAATATATTTACGCCTTTCTTTATTTCATAAGGTGTACCGCTCTAAAGCTGGAACTTCAAAAGTGCATCAAAGAACCAAGTTGAGTGTCTCCCCGCACAGATCACGCACTAAAAGTGCGCGAATATGCCTCGAGTCCGCGCAACATACATGGCTAGGACAGCCTGCCGCTGATGTCTTTTACACCTTTCTGCCTTTTTTTCTGCCGTCCTCTAGAACTTCCTGATCTAATAGAGGATCTTTCGAATGTTTGTGGTGGTGTTAAACTTTATTGAAAGGGGGAAGGGTAAAGGGGGACGTGGCTGAGGGATTGAGCTCAAATAAGGCCCTGGGCCTGCTTGGCCTTCTCCGCCCAGTCCACCTGTTCAAACTGTCGGTCGACGTCCCCGGAACTGAGCCAGGCTGTCCAGTCAGTCTCGCTGCTGACGGGGGGATGAGAAATCGGGAGCGAGGTGCATTCCCACATTATGTGTGTGAGTGTTCCTGTTTCTGAACAGAGCCTACATTGGTCGCTTTCCTTGCCCCCTGTGATTTTGTTAATGTACTTTGGGTGTTGGTATGTGTCTGTCTGAAGTCGCCGAAACGCGACCGCTTCCGTTTTATCGAGTTGCTTGGCCGGTGGTGAGAGCGCGCGACGCCTCAAGCGATACCTATGGGCTATTTCATGATAAGTCTCGCAGGGTTCCTCGTATCTCTCCTCCTCATTCACGCCGTCCGCATCCGCGGACGAGGCTCGGCGCGCGAGATCTCGAGCCCAATGGGAGCCGACGCGTTGCCGGGCACAGCCGCGTGAGCAGGGGTCCACACGAGGGTTTTCAAGCCGCTTAGGGGGCGTCGCGTGAGGACATGGTACGCCTGTTTGGAAATTCTACCGCAGACGAAATTTCCGATGGCCTGCTTGCTGTCGCTGATGACGGTATTCGCTTCCGCATGCATGGCCATGGCTATCGCGGTTTCCTCCGCTTCCACCACTCGGCCAGCCGTGATTGTTGTGTGTTCTATCAATCCTCCGTTGTGATCCGCTACCACCGCGGTCATAAGGTCGCCGCGAGGGTGTCTGGCTGCGTCTGTGTAGACCACTCCATCTTGCGAGCCGTAGCGTCGCCAAATGGCTTCACTACGGGCCTGCCGACGGTCCTGATGGAACTCGGGGTCCATGTTGCGGGGTAGAGGTGGGGCATAAATATGCCCCTGACCTTTCGCGGAATCGTCATGTACTCTGTAACTTCGGGGATAACCTCGAGACTGAGCTTCCGGAGGACTGTGCGGCCAGCCGGGGTTAGCGAGAGACGGCGGACTTGGGCTGTGTGGTGATCGCCTAAGAGCTCCTCGATCGTGTTGTGCATGCCTAAGGCCTCTAGCCTTACGGTGGCAGCGTGGTCCGGAAGGCCCAGGGCTGCCTTTGTGCTTCGTCTGATCATTGTGTTTAATTTGGCTAAGTCTGTGGCTGCGAGTTTGACATATGGTGTCGAGTACATGGTTCTGCTGGCTATGTATGCCTGCACAAGTCGAAGCAGATCGCCCTCGCCCATGCCGTGGTGCCGATTAGCCACCCGCCGAATGAGCTGTAGTGTGTAGTTGGTCGCCCTCTGGAGTTTCTTTAACATGAGCCCGCCGCGCAGCGTGTTCTGAAAGTATAGCCCCAATATTTTGATACTGGGGCGCTCCGGGATGGTAAGTTCTCCGACCTTAAATTCAAGGAAGCGCTTTCTCCCTGGTAATCCCCTGGGACAGCTACTTCTGCCGGGCTTGATCAGGAGGCATTCGGACTTTTCCGGTGAGCACGAATGTTTGTAGTGTACGGTTTATTAGAATTTTCTATATCTCTGGTGATTTCCTTGTTCTCCCGAGTTATCGCAAAGCAGTATAATTAAGTGTTTGTATTTGTCTGCATTGCTCTCTTTATATGTCCACAGGAAGGTGTCACAGTACTGTCCACCCCCCCCCCCCCCTATATAATAATACCTTAATGGTGCTGTAGATGAGAAAAATAATAAATAAATATATTGGAACGTGCGAGCGGAGTTGGAATAAATAAATATATAAATATATAAATAAATAAATAGGCTGCCTAATATCATACGTATAACAGGCATCAACTATTATCCCTTATGACAAACATCCATCGGGAAAAAAAGAGCATACTTTGTCGGATAGTTCGTAGTCTATAAGCAATTCGTGTAACCCTCATTCTTGAGCTGAGCCGCAACAGGTGGCGAACGTCAGCTGTAGATGCCGGAGCACTTCGGACAGCTCACGGGATGGGGGCCGCGGAGGAAGGCGTGCGGGCCGAAGCATTATTCCTCTATAGTGAAATACTGCTGCCACTCGAGAAAAATCATTGGGAAAGCAGAGACACATGGAGAGATTGAGACGTGTTTTTTTTTTTTTTTTTTTTTTTGCGACGGATAAGTGGATTTTGATCTAAAGGGACAGGGGGAAAGGAGGGTAAGAAGAGAGTGAAGCAATGTTTGGTAGTATCGAGGATATATGTATCTTAGATAGTCTCTTAGATAACCTTTGGGTATCTTGCATCTGCATCATGGCACGTCTGGAAAGACGTGCATCAGTATCTGTATTTCCGATACATGAAAAAATTTATCCTGTACCTTAAGGTACAAAAAACCGATATCGCAACATAACCGTACTGTAAACGTTGGCTGAGCTCCACTTCTAAAGCTGCCACTGCTGCCACTACGCCACCTGAATAAAACTAAAGGAGGCGGCATTCTTTGATCTTTCCGCCCTCCAGCGATGAGGTCTGCGCGTCCCCGTGGATGGAACAGAGTGACGCGGTGTTGCACGCGCAGTCTCGACAAAAGCAAGCGCTCCGACGTGTGCGCGAAGCCGACCTTTTGTTTTCTTGATTTTTCTGTTTTGTATTTAGTTGCATCGGTGCCATGACACTTGCTCGTAACCACCGTAGTGCGTATGACATGCGTGCGGCGTCTTTCGCGCAAATGCTGACGCCGCTATGGTGTCGTTATCGAAGTTTCTCTTGCGTGGTGATTTGTTAGGAAGTCTTCAGAATGCAAGAATGGAGTTGTCTTGCGTCTAGTCGATTTCGTACATTAGCTGCTACATTGTATAGATCTATAATAACAAATTTGCGACTGTATCGAAGTATCTTAAGATGCCAGTGGAAAGTATCGTATCGGATGCAATAATTGCGGCAGTATCTTGTATCTGTTTCTCAAACACTTGTTGCCCGAGTATCTTGTATCGTATCATGACACAATTGCAAAGTATCTTTGCCCAGCCCTCGAGTGAAGTAGGTGCGATTTAACACGTCTTCTGATACAGCACGGCGGAAGTTGAAAACGTCCTTCTGTTGCTTCTCTGTATTCGCAGCTTCCAGAAGCGATGCCGCAGATGGCAATGCCGGAAATGACAATACGCAATGCAACGACAACGACGTCCTCCTGGTACGTTCCCACTGTCACCACCTCGTTTGCGCTCCAAGCGCCGTACTGACAGCGAGCGCACGACGCGCGAGTCCGGCTGCAATCCGTACGATCGCAAGCATTGCACCGTACTTGAAAGTGCAGGTTTGACTGCCATCCCCTAGATTTATACCTTTACGCCGCTTGGCCCATTCGTCCGATTTATTTATTTGTTTGTTTTACCGTAAGGTTGTATAATGCATCAGAGAAGGGAGAAGCTGTAACGAGATATACAAGGAAAAATAAATACAAAATAGCACAGGAGAACAGAACGAGCGAGTAAACAACAATTTCAATTAAATTATTTGTCGCAACTGGAATAATTCGTTGCACATACACGACAAACAAAATAAAATAATGCGTCAAATTGGGGACAGGTCTGCTTGCAATAAACGGTACTGCAGTTCATATTATGGCTGACGAGTTATCCGCGGGACCGATCAATGTCTGTAGCGCTAACTAAGGAGGCAAACAGATCATTCCAGTCATGGCATGTTTTAAGAAAAAAGGTCTAAGAATATGTAACAGTGCTATCGCGTGGAATGCAAACATTGATCATAAGGTCTTGTAACGAGTCCGGTGTGAGCACAAGGTCGCCACCGAGAAATAACAAGGGATTTGATGCCCGGAAGGAATAAGAAAAAAAACACTTTATTTTAAGGCCAGCACTACGACCCAGTAAAGAAGAGCGCTTGCTCCGCTAAGGTTCGTTGTTGAACCGCCGAGCTCGAGAGAACCCAAGCACCCCAGGAAGGAGGGAGAGGGTAAGAAAAATAAGGAGAAGTAACGGCAGGGTTACACGAGTGCAGAATATGTTCTGTATCTGCCCTTATCTCCGGACTGTTGGGGCAGTGAGCTGTGCTACGCAATCAGAAGTTGTAGCTCGGCATATATATGGTGGTAGCAAACGCAATGCATCACGTGAACAGTCACGTGAACAGAAACAGAGTTTACCTGTCAGTTAAAACCCGTTTTGACAATTCAACGTGCACGGTTGACAATCAGTAGAACACACATACATGAAAATTGCGACAACATAGAAAGGCCAATTAAACTAACCTGTTATATAATTGAACAATTAACCTTGATTATCATGAATTTACAGTGTATCTGGTTACAATTAGCGAAAGAGAGTTCCGAACAAAACAGACGTAAGGTTAACGGGGAAGCAGCGACAGTCCATTCCCCACGACGCCGCGCGAAGAGCGGCACTCGAAGACGGCGGTGTTTATGGGGCAGGGGACAGTTTTGTCGGGAGGACGCAAGCGGGATTGTCGGCACGGGACCGAGCAGTTACCCCAAAGCAGACTGAGTATAGGTCTGCCTGCTGGCCTCCCTTCTGAGGTTTCGTTGGTCGACCGGGCTTCGGAGGGCTTACAGACACCCGCAACCACTGCCTCCGGGACCGAGTGTGGTCCGGACGGCACGCACACATTCATGTAAAGCCAAAACAGCAAGCACGTCCGCCACTTCAAAGTTCTACGCGGCAATCATGTTGTAGCCGGGAGAAAAACGGATTAACAAACCACTATTAAGACTTCAGCTGTAGCTGGGATGACTTTGCAGCAAGAAAAAAATTAAACACAACAAAACAACAGGCATGTAGGATCACACTTTCGATACTGCTACGGGTCACTTTAAAGCGAGAAAAAAAGAAGTAAACACACAAGGCACCCTTAATGTTTGGTATTTAGCCTTTTAGGGTACAAAAATAACCAGGGAGAGTATAAACGACAAAGACAAAGCGCTGTGTAGACAAAACTTACATTATTTCAAGTTAATGCTTTGGCTGTGCTATGGATGACCTTGCGTCCAAGAGAATAAAATAGAACAAAAAAGAAGACATGCTGACTTTGGCTAGTGTACTGCTGTGTTCGACGTAACACATAAACGACGTAAAGCGAATAGAATCTATAAGGGCGCATTATTATACATGTACGAAAGAAGAATGCAGGCATACCGCCAGTTTTGTGACGCCCCCCCCCCCCCCCCCAGACACACACTTTCTGACTATTATAGCATAATATTGAAGACACCCACATAAAATTCACTGACGATTACGATAATTCCTAGTGCGCAATTCGAGCGCAGCTCTATATGTGTTTTAATATTGTGATATATTGGCTGGCGCGGACAATCTCTCTCGTGCGGCACGTTGCAAACTGAGGGAAGAGTGGCGCGACTGCTTCTCTAATCGGGATATCGCGAGAGACAGCGTGTAGATGACGCGTGGGCGCGATCAACAGCAGCCGCCTCAGACAGACCTCCGCTCATGCAGCGCTTTGTTTCCATATATGGTATCGGTGGCGTCATCAGTAAACAGACGACGCGCGCTAGTGTGGCGGCATCTGGTAGCCATAGTTGCCGCAGAGCCCGTCTTGCGCGGCACTACGCTTTTCTTCTCACGCTTTCGCCATACCCTCCTCCTCCGCTTTCCACCTCATGGTTCCGCTGCACCCTTCTCCTCTTCTTTGCTCCTCACACTCCCTTCGCTATCGCCGTCTTTCATCACTCCGCTGCGCTCCGCGTTCGCTCTTTCATCCTTCGCTGTTATCGTTCACTCGGTTACGAGGGATGCCGTGCTCGTTCACTTGGTTACCCAGGAAAAGGCGCCTAAGAGCTGCGCTCTATAATCGAGCATAGGCCTGCATACATGCAGAAGGATCACCACGTGTACATACTCAAGGCATGCACAAGTAGCACTTAAGCAGTAGCACCTAGCGTAACACAATGCAAAAAAAAAAATTCATGAACGCGTTCACATATGTTGTACTGAGCTTGTCGGCCCCTACAATTCACCTTCTCTGAAAAGAAGTCCACGCAGAAATAAAGTACGAACATTTTCCATTTTTGTTCGGCATATAAGTGCATGTGTAGTACGTACACGTCGCTTTGACGTGGTGTATCTTTCGTGGTTTTGTAACGTCGCATGCGCGATAAGCGAAGTAGGCGCAGCCCGAAAATTTTTATCATAAGTTGAAAGTCTTTTTTAGCATACGCTAAAGAGGATGAATGCGAAAGCCTGCGTGGTCACGAGACATTTATTAAATTAATTTGACATTCTCATTCGACTGCGTTGTTACTTCCTATTACTTGTTTTCTCTTTACTTGCTCTCTTTTTCGGCTGCCAAGACATTGCCACTGGTTCTGCCTGGTTAATGGCACGTTAGGACGGCCGTTGCAAGTTTATGAAGACCATTAGGACCCATACGCATTTTCACTGTCACCAAAGAACGCGTCTAAATCAACTAACATTGAGTGTAGTCTATCAAGACTTAAATGACCACTAACAGCACGCTCTGGTAAAAATGCCCAGTTAACAGCCGACTCAACTCGGCTTTCTATTTTCACCATAATTAAGACTGATAGCTGTAGTTACTTGCTTGTCGGGTGAGTGTTTCTATGTTTGATAACTTGCTTTTGTTCAATGATTGCTTTTTTTTTAATGTGTAAGTCACCGGCAAACGACCTCAAGGCTCAGGTAGATGATTAGGATAATTCAAACAGACAGCAATTTTTTTTTTCATTTCTTTGCTGACGGTTTTTTCCTGGCGCATAAATATTAGTTCTGACTGCCTGACTGCATACACGTTACAGGGATAATACAAAGTTGAAAATACGTCAGGCTACTTGCTTACCTTCTCACGCAGTGTTGACGGCCCCAAATTGATGCGTATACAGCTTAAACTCCAAAATAAAGTGGATAAATTACAAAGGATACGAAGCTGCAAAAGATACCCACACGCGTTTCTCAGAGAAAGTGATTCGCAGTTGAAAAAAAAGTTTGTCCTGGTCCGGCGTTCGAAACCGGGAACAACGCATTTCCGGGGCGGTCGCTCTACCATACGATACAGATCGTAGCGTGAGAGCGAATTATTCGACAAATCGAAGCGCATGGGCACTGAAAGTGGCAAATAAGTTCTGCGGAAGCCCGCAAGGTAGAGGAAGCTTCGTGAAGGAGGAGAGATTGTCATCCACGACTGTAGCGCACGAAGCTTACTACTCGTTGCATTCCATGCACTTCGCGTGGTGGCAGCGCACTGACGTTGTACAGAGTCCCCCTAGGAGTAATTTCTTTTCACTTCCTTATTTGTTCTTTTTAAACAACACTAGGCGGACAGCAACTGCATGGTGATATGCAACGGAAGTGTGTCTGCGAACAACCACAAAGCCGCAGATGGAACGAAGTGCCGGATTTCTGAAGTGAGTACACGTCGTTTTTTTTTTTTTGTTTTTTTTTCATCACTGCTCCACAGCCGCAGCATGCAGAGTGAAGGGAGCACATCGTCGTGCCCCAACCCTGCTGTGTCAAAACGTGGGTGCGAGTCTCGTTTTCTTCGCGTGCCATCACTTCATACGGTCACGAGTGATCACATTTATCGTCCCTATTAAAGACAACGTTTGTAATTGCAAAAGGGTGGTAGGCTTTATTTACTTCTATACGCCATGACAACGCACACAGAAAAAAATCGGTATGCGATGCGCGTAAAGACCCGTCGTCATAAAGCTAGAACGGTTCGCAAGAAATCCTGTTGACCAAACGTGACAGCTAATGTATTTATACTGGCAAAGGAGAACCGCCAAGTTCTCCTTAAAATGAGGCTTTGTCATTTTGAAGCTGTATCTGTACAATTGTATCTTGCGTAATTAGTGCCGCCCAAGACTGACCGTCAACGCTGCGATTACCTCCTTATTAATTGAGCCAATCGCTATCATACGTTGTGCACGCCCTAATTCCGTCCAATGAGGCAACCGAAGTATCGTGAATACGGCTTCGAGGTTTTATTCACAAAAATTTTGTTCGTGAGTGCTCTTTGCCATTGGCCTTCGCTGATATGTCCAACGTCGCGATTGGCTGGCAGCTAATGTTACGAACAGTTATAAGAACAGCGCCCGTATTCCCTAAAAGCTCTTATGCTAGAATTGTTCGTGAGGTAAAATTCCATCCAATCTTGAAACTGGACATTTTAGTAGCGAATTCGGCTGCCCAATGACAAAGAGCGCTTACAAATGAAATGATACGAAGATTCGGCTCCATATTTCTCAATATGGACCCTGGGACCGAATTCACAAAGCTTTTGTTTCGTCGGTGCTCTTTGCCATTGGCCGGTCACCTTCGCTAGCACTATGTCCAGCGCCGATTGGCTGTAATTTTTTTTCTTATGAGGAATTCTAGCGCAAGAGCTTTTTTGTGAATACGAACCCTGACTCCTAAGGCTGAGCCCACGAGCTCGCAGTTCGTAAGAACTATTTCTCATTGGCCTGTCGCCTTTGTTAATAATGCCTCCGCTATAGGCCAGAGTCTCTCCTTGAAAAACGTGCTAGCATAATAACTGCGTTGTTCACGGTTCTGCTGACTCGAATTCACTTTCAAACAGGTGCCAAGCTATATGTAAACTGGTAGCGAGGCTTCCATAGAAGCCCACATGTCAAGTAAATGGCGGCTCGTTGCAACCGTCGGCCCCTACGCATCGGGGGGACAACTAACAGCATGCTGTTGAATTCTTCGTAAGAAAAAAAAAATTACAGCCATTCGGCACTGGACATAGTGTTAGCGAAGGTGACCGGCCAATGGCAAATAGCAACTACGAAACAAAAGCTTAGTGAATTAGGTCCCAGGGTGCATATTCACAAAACTGAGGCCGAATCTACGTATCCTTTAGTTTGTATGCGCTCTTTGTCATTGGTCAGTCGAATTCGCTACTAAAATGTCCAAGCAAAAAACAAGAAAATAAAAAGTGACGTCAGAACCGGTAATTGCAGTAAGGTCAAGATCTTATGCTGCTTGGCGCGAATGTTTGAATTTCTTTAGCGTCCGGCATGTCGACCGCTACGCCAGCAGTTATTTTTCTTTTGAGGCTAAGGCGAGATTGCGACTGGCTTCAACTGAAGCGCCAGCGTGTCATTAAACTATACGAAAGGAGTATGTCTTAATGTGAACATAATTAGGCTGTTATTGACGGCAAATTACTCCAGTAGATTCCTTAAGAAAATGCTGAGCGAATATGATGGAAATAAATTACTGTGCCACAGAGGTTTCAAAAGCACCTTCACTTTTATTCTTCTAGAATAATGCAACCGATATAATTGACCAAACAAAACATGTTTCAATGGATGAAAAGTACTATGGCCAGCACACATACATACGTGAAACATAGTAACAAAATAGTAACATACGCGAAACCTTTTCACATAATCATTCGCAATTCTATGCGACAGCATGTACTCATAGCCAACAGTTCTCAGACAACATTGCCGCACATTATCATTCAAAGAACATTCGACTTACTAATTTTGCTGCCCGCGGGACACGCAGAGCCTGTGTTACGGAGAGTGAACGAACACAGCGCGGCGTTTCTTCGGGGAGCGTTCCGAATTGATCGTCACGACGAGACATACCGCGTCGGATGCCGCAGCGTGAACTTGCACGATAAAAAAAATCTGCACTCACACCTTTCGCCAATGAACGCCGTGCGCTATATAGGTCAGGCAAAATTTGAAGTGCAGCGCACGCCAGACTCACTTGAACCGCCGTGTTCAAGTGAGCAACGCCATCCCGTAAAACATAACAGCTGGTTTGCACAGCCTTGCCAAGTCTTGCGCCAGAATCACTGGTTGGTATAGGGGTCAGCAAGAACGAACTAATAAATTGTGAAATAGAAAAAAAATTAACATTTGTTGTTTTAGTAGATCAAAAAAAAATTGAAATGGAATAGTTACTCGCATGACAGTATTTTGATTTAAAATTTTCGAACATTTCTTTTCACATAGGTTTTCTAGTTTCAGTGTTTGTCCCCCCCTCACCTAATCGCGCTTCAATCGTGCTCCACTAAATATCTCTGGCGAAAGGTTTTGGCACGCTTTTCGTCCTAAGATTCACGACCTACTTATATGGACGTTGCAGATGCCGCATGGACAGACGCGGGCGAATCCTGATCACGGACGCATAAGCGTATGCGACCGGCAAGTGATGAACAGTTCTTAGAACGACAAGGATTGTAGTTTCAGCCTCAGCAACAATCCTTCTGAACAATCAGAAGAGCAGATAATCGAGCAAGCTTGTTGAGATCAGCGCCGACAAAGTTAGCGTCGTGACACGCACTGTACAGAACCCGCTTCTCTGTTGAAAAAGGCGCGAGGTTGCGGGTTCGACTCGAGACCATTAGACGGATCAGATGCGGAAACGCTCGAGTACCACCATTAGTATTGAGGCTAAAAAAATCCGTCGTGGTGGCTCAGTGGCTATGGCGTCATGCTGCCGAGCACGAGGTCACGGGTTCGATTGCCGACCAGGGCGGCCTCATTTCTATGGCAGCGAAATGCACATTAGGCGCATGTTAAATAACCCCGTAGAAGTGTTAGGAAGGGTACAGGCAGTGATCATATGTTAGTGAGGTGAAGTATTGCTCTCAATTTGAAGACGTAAAGAGCGAAATAAGTCTAAACAGGCCCACCTGAAAGCAGTCAGAGGGAAAGAAGAGCCTGTATTTACACAACGCTTTTACGCTGGAATAGTTGGTAAGGCAAAATTTTGAACAATTCTGTAGCTAGACATATTATTAACGAAGGCGGCGGGCCAGTGACAAAGAGCACTTACGAACTGAAAGGTTTCGTGAATTCGATGAGTACAAGCTAGTGCTCGCGAACAAATAAGTGGCTCTATGAAAATGAAGCTAACAGAGATAACGAATTAGATCGTATGGACTAATTTCTGAGGCCGCTAGTGAAGTTGGAGGTAAGACACCAAGACAATACATAGGAGTGAGCTCGACCACGTAACAAGATACCTAATAAAAATTACAAAGGACGAAAGTATCTAACTCAAGAGATCAGATGGAATTGGCTGAACTGTAAAGGTTGATAAAAAGAGATCTTAACTACTTTGATTTCAGAAGCAGCAGTTAAAGTGAGAGGAAAGGCGCTAAGGCAACAAATAGGTAGGCTCTAGCTCCCATGTAACAAAGGACTTAATAAAGAAACGACAAAGCATGAAAGTGTCTCTAACTGAAGAGATCCGATAGAATTCCTTGAACTGTCAAAGCTGATAAATGATATTCAAAATATAACGTTAAAATGATTGGGAAGCAGTAAAAAAGTCCCATCATGAAATCAGTAAGAATGAAACATATGAAAAAGCAAGACGTATGCAGTGAAAAATAAGCAGAGTAATGCTATTAGCAATTTCGATTATGTAGTAAAAACAGCAGAATAATTATATACTGAATTGTACAGTACCCTAAGCAGCCGCATAACCTTGAGTGGAAGTAGCGAACAGGAATACAGAAGTTCCATGCGTATCTAGAAATTAAGTGAGAAGGGCTTTGCAAGATATGCCTGGGGGAAAGCGGCAGGAGAAGATGGAGTAACAGTCGACTTAATCAAAGGTGGAGAGGACATTATACTCGAGAAGCTTGCGACCCTTTATTCGCAATACATCAAGACCTCAATTGTACCAGAGAGCTGGAAGAATGCCAACATCATGTAAATCCATAAAAAGGCAGAGGTTAATGAATGGAAGCATTATAGGGCCATTAGATTCATTTTAGTAACATGCAAAATATTCACCAAGGTAATTTCCAATAGAATCAGAACATTAATTTCCGTCAAACCAGAAGACAGCATGGCTTCAGGAAGGGATATTCTACAATGTATCTCATCTATATCATCAATCAGGTAATTGAGAAATCTGCGGAGTACAATCAACCTATTACGAAAATGCGTTTGATTCAGAAGAGATACCTGAATTCATGGAGGCATAGCATAATCAAGGAATACAGAAATTATACGTGAATATCTTGAAAATTATCAATGAAGGCTCCGCAGCTACCTTTATTCTCCACGAGAAGGCAAGAAAAATATACCGACCTAGGAAGGGGTCAGGTAATGAGACACAATCTCTCCAATGGTATTTGATGCATGCTTAGAAGTATTCAAGCTGTTACACTGGGAAGGATTAGGAGTGAAGATCGACGGTTAATATATCGGCAACCTGTGGTCTGCAGATAAAATTATCCTGTTCAGTAACACTGGAGATAACTTGCAACAAGTTATTGGTGGCGTTAGCCGAGAAAGAGTAACAGCCGGGTTGAATATTAATATGAGCAAGGCAAGAGTAATGTGCAATAACCTGGAAATGTATCGAAGAATATAAATGGGTTGGAAAGCATACGGCAGACATTGCTAAATCATGACCGGCACTAAGCTTACCGCTGTCATTGAAAAAAAAAAGTGCGCTATCACTCCATTCTACTGGTACTAACATGTGGGGCAGAAACTTCGAGGTTAACAAAGAAGCTTGAGATAAACTTAAGAACTGCGCAACGAGTGATGGAATGAAAAATGTTAGTCGTAACGTTAAGAGACAAGAAGATGCCGGTGTGGATTAGCGAGCAAGCACGAGTATTCGATATTCTAGTGGAGTTTAGGAGAAAAAAATGGAGCTGAGCAGACCGCTTGCAATGCGCAAGGCAAATAACCGGTAGTTTATTATAGTTACCGAATGGGTGCCCAGAGAAGGGAAGCGCAGTCGAGGACTGCATAGAAACAAGTGGTGTGATGGAATATTCAAATTGGCAGGTTTAAGGTTTGGTTAAAGCTTGTTCATTATTTAGTTTTTTAAGGTTTGGTTATAACGTGTTCATTATTTTGTTTTTCAATTATTTAGCTTACAAATGTGCAAATAAACGCAACGATGACACTGCAAGAGGTTTGTCGATTACGTTTTTTAAATCAAAAGTAGGATCGTAAACATGGTAGTCCTTGCGCGAAATCTTATTCTCGATATATGAGTAAATATGAACTCGTAACTTGACAAATAAGACAAATAAGACATTTTTTTGCTGTGGGCCAAGTGGAACACGATAAAATTGCCACGTGTAGACCGCTCATAAATTCGAATGCGACTCAATCCAAAGGCTGTGCCACTTTTACGAGTGCAGCTGATGAACGCCTTTACCAGTCGCACGTGACGACGTTACGGATGATTGAAAATTACGGCTTTAACTAAATCGGCAGACGAAACAGCTCTCCCCAATGAACTCGCTCACTGCATGCCCGACACAGTGACATTTACAAATGTAACTATCTTCTGCATTCACAGAAAGAGAATAGTGCGCCGCCCACGGAGCTATCCAAAGTGGCATCTTACGGGACCTGCCGGAACAACAGTTGTACGCAGCTTGGTGCCAACGGAACCTCAAATTCGAGCAACAAAACGGGCCCCAAGGTCAATGCCACGGCCAGTGCAGGAAACGCATCCTCTGTTACCCCCGGAAGCTCAAATCTGACTGAAGAAAAGGTCTCCAGTGCCAACTCGGCGACCACTTCTAATAAAAACGAGTCAACTGCAGCTGCCACCGAGGTCACCGGGACGGCCACGAGCGCCGGCAATGCCACGGCGACACCGTCGACCACCGCTGCCCCAAATAGTACGGGGGGCGCACCAGACGCTAACGCCACCACCCCGGCCGCCAACGGCTCGAGCCGACTCGTCAGCGCCGCCAGCAGCGACGTGCTGGGCGTCGCACTCGCCGTCGGCGCGCTCCTCTTGCGCGCCCCGTAGAAACCAAGCGCGCACGTGGTGCCCTCAGCGACGCGATGTCGTGTGTGTGCGACGGCGCACTTGAAATCAGCGCTATACAGGAGTCCACGCATGAACTTTTTTTTTATTCATTAGCATCCCAGGAGTGTCAAAGTGAAAAAAAGTGAGCGTGTGTATGAAGTGTGGGAAGCTGGTCAAGTGGTGGAGGTAAAGAGGGGATGGGAGAGCTTATAAGTGTATTTTGACTTACTTCGCTCCTCGAAGGGGCAGTACGAGTATCGTGAGCGCCTAAACAACTCTTTGCAATGTGTGGTGAACGCGATGCAATTCATGTATCCGGGACCTCAAAGAGGTGCGACGTAATGCTAAAGCACTTCTCTCGCGTTTACCGCTAAATCGAGAGACTTTTTTTGTTGTCACGCAACCCTGAAATTCCGCACCACTGCCCCGCCTCCCCCGCTCTCCTTCCGACTCTCTTTGCTTTGAATGTTATGCGATAACCACGCCACCTAACGCGTACAGCGTGAAATCATTGCGGATATTTAAATTTGCGTAAATTCGCCACGACACGTGACCGCGGCCGCTGTGCAATAAATGTGTCCAAAATGCGTCTACGACAGCGTATTTTTATTCCGTGCCCGAGTGTCACGCTGTTCTCGCGCGCCGCCATCAAACTGGTCCGGCGCCCATTATTCGACGTTAGTGATACAAATGTCGGGCTAAGCGTGATCTTGATAGGCGATGAAAAAAAAAAAAGCCGCATGCTCTGAGTTTGTATTGTGAGAGCACCCAGGCCTCCAAATTTGTTCTCACTTCTGTAAAAAATGAGAAGCAAAGGAATGTTGACAACAAATTGATCCGAGTAGCGACCAGAGCACTGACCGGGTGAAATCAGCCTCCAGAAAACAATAGCGTCCGCCACCTTCAGTTCAGGCTTTGGAAGCGTGGAGTATCAGAAAGGCTGGCTCTGACCAAGCCACTTGTTTTCTACGCACCCCCTTCAGAATCTCGGGCAATGAGAATTGCCTAAGCGTTTAAAGTCGGCTAAGCACTGAATGGCTTCAGTACTATATAGCGGAGATGGGGAAAGAAGCGTGCGCGGAAACGCCTTCGTCAGCATTATCCTCATGCCGTCGAGCAGTTATCGGGTGAACTTGCAGTTTTCACAGGGACAGGAACCTCACGACGTACGCGATCGATTTTTTGTGACAACATTGATGGCGTCGTGTATACGCTAAGTCCCGCGATTATTGGTGCGAGTATGGCTGAACTACCGACCGTGGTTGCTCAGTGGCTATGGTGTTAGGCTGCTGAGCACGAGGTCGCGGGATCGAATCCCGGCCACGGCGGCCGCATTTCGATGGAGCGAAATGCGAAAACACCCGTGTACTTAGATTTAGGTGCACGTTAAAGAACCCCAGGTGGTCGAAATTTCCAGAGTCCTCCACTACGGTGTGCCTCATAATCAAAAAGTGGTTTTGGCACGTAGAACCCCATAATTTATATTTAATTAATTTTTTATGGCTGAACGTGCACATTCGTGAATTCGGCTTATCTTCCTTGAAAAAAAACCTCCCTGGTCACTTGTGCAAAGTTATCAAGGCAAGACATTTATAGAACGAGGCATCTTTTAGCTTGAAGACTGACGTGACCAAGGCAACAATGTCATCAAAAGGTGACAAACCGTTGCGTCACGATTTATGTTGTTCGTCCCCCACTATTGGTAGGATCAGCGTATAGCAGTTTGCAGAAACATCCTCTTGTCGAGAAGTCATCGAAAACAAAGAATATTCATTGTTGTTGCTTGTTCTTTTCTCTTACAATGTACCAGTCTCACCAGCTTTCAAGTATACATTTTTCCATCGCCTGCTATTTCTGTGAAGAACGGCGTCATTCGCGTTAGTGATCGTCAACTGGACATGCTTAGTGCTGCACCCATCGGCACAGAGCTTCTCGCCGACGTTTTGTGAAGCGCGCGTCCAGTCGGAGAAACTTGTTTCGTTCTTGCCGGTTGTAAATGAGCACGATGTGTTGCAATGTTTCCTTATTTATATGCTACCTGTGCCATGTGCCTGTCAATAAAGTGTGAGCAAAACTTTTTTCAAGTGTCGTAACGTTCCCGCGAAAGCTAATTTCGCAATATTATGAAAGACACGTTTAAACTTGGAACAGCGCGCCTACATGAAGGACGGCAACGACACGTGCATACAAGAGGTCTGGTCTCTCTAGCTGTGCATACGCTCCCTCCATAGGAGCGTTGCTGAAATTATGAGCTCGTCCAACGGCGCACCCATGGCTGCAGGAGCTAGGTTTCTTGCTCAAAACACATGAGGCCTGCGGCGAGACCGTCCACTGCGCTGATCAGCTTTGACTCATGCACCTTTGCGTGCTGCATGCACACCGTCGCCATAAGAGAGAAAGGGAGGGAGGGAGGGACAGGCTTTCTAATAAACGCGTGCAACACGACTGCGCGTGCTTATTAGTGCATCCTATATCGCGCTCTTCTGTCCTAGATGCAGTAAGTCATTGTTAGACTCCCCGATAAAAGACGTGCCACACTTTGCCCCAACGCTTCCTAAGCCTCGAGGTCATCCATGTGAATAAATGTTTCACCACCATCCTCACAGCGGTAGCAGCAGGCAGAAAGCAGCCCTCGACCCACTGCCGGGCGTTCAACATTTTTTAAAGGTGGCCTGTAGCCGATAGCACAATTCTAGTTCATGAGCTGAAGCGGACATTACTTGCACAAACGAAATTGAAATGCATGATCGACTAGTTAAAAAGAATTCACTAATTAAGCTTTCAACTGATTATTCTATGTCCCATATTGCAATTTATAAGTTCTAGCGGTGGAGTTCGCAAGGCGGATCCACTTGGGACGAAATCTCAGGATAACACCAGTTTCGAGATATTAATCCTAGAGCTTTGCGGAGAAATGCATTGCGTTTCAGCTACTTTCTTAAGAAAACGTCGTTTTATGCATTCAAGTACAAAAGTAACTGGAACGCCAATGAGAGAAAGAAATGGAGTTGGACAGACCGCATGTAATGCGCAAGGCAAGTAACCGGTAGTTTATTATAGTTACCGAGTGAGTGCCCAGAGAAGGGAAGCACAGTCGAGGACGGCACAGAAATAGCTGGTGCGATGAAATTTTCAAATTGGCAGGTTTAAGGTTTTGTTATAGCTTGTTCATTATTTAGTTTTTTAAGGTTTGTTTTAAAGTCTGTAAGTAAGTTCGCAAGGCGAATCCAGTTGGAACGAATTCTCAGGATGACACCAGTTTCGAGACATTAATTCCCAACCTTTGCGGAGAAATGCATTGGCGTTCCAGTTGCATAAAAAAAAACGTCGTTCTATGCATTGAAGCACAAAAGTAACTGGAACGCCAATGCATTTCTCCGCAAAGTTCGGGAATTAATATCTCTAAACATGTGTCATCCTGAAAATTCGTTCCAACTGGATCCGCCTGCGAACTCCACGGCTAGAATTTGTAAATTGCAATATGGGCCACAATGTAATTAGTTAAAGTTAATTAGTGAAGTTTGTTCAGTTCATCGATTATGAATTTCAATTTTTTGTGCAGTGTCCGCCGCTTCGAGTAGACCACCTCATCAACAAGAATTGAGCTATCTGCCACAGGGAACCTTTAAGAATTTTTTTAAGTGTTCGATGAAACACCTTGTATTTATACTGCTAGAAGAGAAAAAAAAGCTCTCGCAAGAGTCGTCCTGGAATGAAGCGGGATAAACTGGGCAGATATTCACAAATAGCTTTACGCTATAATAATTCGTAAGAGAAAATTCATCCCAATCCTGAAGCTGAACACGTCAATTGCGAAGACAACCAGCCAATGACAGAGAAGACATACGAACGAAAAGCTTTGTGAATACGGGCCCTGACCTTTTGACTTACGGCACATATTACGAAGCAATTAACCCTGCATACCTACTAGGCGAGGTAATGAAAAACTTAAGGTAAGCACAATGACAGGTCACCATGTCGCCCTAATAGAAAACCTCCCGTTCTCAAAGCCGTGAGGCTCTACGTACTCGCACTTTGGTCTATCATTTTCTGATACATCTGAACGAGGTGGTCTAGGAAATAGAAAACAGTGTTTCCACAAGTCCTGTGCTCCTACATTTTCCAGCTTAGAGATAAGTCATCTGAACAGGAGAGCACTGAATTGTAGTGCGTAAATCCCTTGATAGGAAACGTTTGACCAACACATAAAAGGTGTGTTCTAAAGTGTTGCGTTCTTTGTCAACCCGCCGTGGTGGTTCAGGGGTCACAGCGTATTTACGCTGATCACGAGGTAGAGGGCTCAATTTCAGACAGCAGCGGTAGCATTTCAACGAGGTAGGGATGCAAGAACACTCATATACTCAGATTCATGTGGACACTGAAGAAACCGGGCTGGTCAAAATTAACACGCAGCCCTCATGGCCAGCATCACATGGCCCCCATGTTGCTTGCAGATTTGAAGCCATATATTTTCTCTTTATTTTTTTCCAGTTAGAACAAATCGCTTCCGAGCTATACCTATTTTTTTTTGTGCTGCCATGCTGTCTTCACCCGACATAAAACGAATGCAAACTACATGAAACAGAGAATATTGAAATATATTGCTCCCTCTGGCTCAAGTAACTGGGACGACAGCGCGATCGCGTCGTCCTGCCTGAGCGATACACAGTGTCGGCATTGATAGCGAATGCCCTCCCACGCACGCGAAGCTACGTCCAAGTTATCACTTGCGCAATCAGCAATAGCTCACTGCTGATTGCAGCATCCCAGTTCGTGCTTTCCATGTAAAATAGCATTTCTAACAAAAAATATGCACAAACACGTATTTCTACCACCGTATTGCTAACGCTCCTTTTCATCCACAATAGGTGCAGAAGAAGGTACTATTACGTTGCAGCCGGATAGAATAAAGTAGGCTCGTCGAAAGTATTCGAGAGCTGCGCAGAACGCATTCAGTGGCCCGTGCGATTCGAGTCCGTCAAGTCCCGCCGTTTTGAATGTCCGAGCACGCGTGCTGTGTTCCCGTCATGGCGCTTCCCTGCGGGCAGTCGAACGCCTCGGCGAAGCGCGCGTCTCCGGCGAGCGGCTCGTTGCAGAGCGCCACCAGCTGCTCCGAGGGGTCCCCGTCGCACAGCAGCAGGCAGCCGACGGCGAACAGCAGCGCCTGCTCGGAGAGGTGCTCGAGGCCCGCGAGCCGCTGCTCGACGCGCGAACCGCGAGCGTCGGCGAGAGCGCGTAGCTGTAGCTCGCGCACCAGGCGTATCCGGTGCAGCCAGCCCTTGCCAGCCCAAGTGCTGCGGCAACCGGTTTCGGACGGCACGGCACTGGCCAGCTCGTCGGCCGAGAACCGAGTGAGCAGGGCCCAGGCAAACTGTGCGCCGAGGGTGCCGTATCTGCACGGCAGAGGGTCGTCGATCGTCTACAGACAGTTTCGCGCGCGCGAAGAAGCAGTAAGCCTGCGACGCCAACGAACTACCGTGTCCAGGCCGGCTATTATGCAGAAAAATCAAGTGTGTTTTCAAGTTGATTCTACGTAAGACACGCCCCTTTCTGCGTTTGCAAATAACAGAAACCCGTATCATGCCTCAAGCATAACGATGTTTATAATTTTTTATGCAATATACGGCGAAATTGATTCGAGAACTTGTAATTAGCCGCAGAGTAAAACTGTTGAAAATCTGCGGGCTTCTGTTATACCACACTACTGAGGCTCGCCACGGTCTCTCTTGCCCTCTGCTAATTCGATGAGGAAAACCGCAAGCTCACCAGAATCTCTGCTTGTAAACAGCGAAATGGTCTGCACATACCCGCATGTATGTGTGACGTCTGAAGAGTGAGATGGAGTGCGCCATTGCACAATGGCCACAGAGATTGACGACGAAGAGGTATGCGTGCTTTAGAATAAAAGTACGACGTCTCAACCACGGCACGCATTTTGCTGCCGACATCGCATATATAGGATGTCCAAGCTAACGTTAGCCAACCTGTTCATGGAAGAAAGAGTTTGAAAAGACGCGCTGCACGACACGATTCTAGGACCTACGGTGTTAGGTCGTCAGACCTCTGACGACCGAACACCGTAGGTCTTATAATCCTATCTTGCGTCATGATTCTTTTGTATTTTAGAGCGCAGCAATTAGGCGCCCGTTCCTGCGGCGAGCGTTGGCGTTCCCGGCGTAACCGAGCGGACGAGCACAGCGAGAGAGCGAACGCGGCACGCAGCAGGGGACGAGAAAAAAGCGGCGCGAGAGAAGAGGTGCGAGGAGGAAAGCGGACAGGAGGGCGCATTGGAACTATGAGGCGGAAAGCGGAGGAGGGTATGGCGAAATCGTGAGAAGCGCACTGCCGAGCACGATGGATTTTGCGACGATGGCTACTACATGGCGCTAGAGTAGCGTGCCCCAAAAGCAGGCAGTGCGCGGGGGGTCGGTCAAGGCAGATGAGGAGACGGATCAGAATGGAGAGGGCATCGAATCAACCGGCACACGATGTGATGTCGATACTAGGCTGCAGAAAATGGAGGCTTTCCAGGAAGAGCTTCTCAAACAGGTGCAAGAGCTCAAAAATGAGCTAAACAGGGAGCGTGATGCACGAAAGGTAGTTGAAAAGGAAACTTGAAGCAGCCGAGGAAAAGCTGAATAGGGCCGCTATTGTGAACGAGAATGTGCGTGACAATGGAACGCAGACCGCCGACGCGACAGGAGAGGTAGTGTCAGCAAAGTACGTGGAATGCGTGCAGCGTGATAAAGAGTTAGCTGGAAAGAGCGGCACCTACCTCGAGGCCCCCACGCGGAAAGAGCAGGAGCCCAGGGGACAATACCCCTTGTCGAGTCCGAATCACGCGGAAAAAGACAAAGGGAAGCAAGGAGAGGTAGGAGAAAGTGAAAGGGTGATTATCGCCGGCGACTCAAACCTGGCTAGTTGCTCAAAAGCAATTGTGGAAAGGGTGAAAGGCGATAAAAGAGTGGCGGTAGGGACATTTCCAGGGCGGACACTGGGTTCTGTCATGGAGCGAGCAAAAGAAAAACTTGTGAAAAATGCCCAAGTGCGCAACCTTGTCATAGTAGCAAGTGGGCTAAATGACGTCCTAAACAGGAAAGGGACAGGACTAGCCCAGCGCTTGGCGAAGGGGGTGGACGATTTGCGCGAGCTATCCTCTCAGGTGCAGATCGTGGTGTGCACGGTGCCGGAGGTGCCTGTACGTGACAGTCATGTACATAGAGCCGTAGTGGCTGCTAATGAGGCAATATGGGAAATGAGCCGAGAGAAAGGCTTCGAGGTTGTCGAATTAAACAGGGAAGTGAGAAGGTGTGGTGGTTTTAAACGAGACGGTCTCCACTTCAATTACAGGCTGGCACGAGAAGTGGGCTGGCGACTTGGTGGTCGCGCTGTTGCTTTTTTAGGGGGCCCGCGGGCACTCAGGAGGCCAGAGTAGATAGTAATGAAGGAGGTCCTCTAAGGGAACCTCAGAAGAGCATCGCCGTCGATAACAGAAAAAGAAGGAAAGCAAGAAAGAGAGCTCGCCATGCAATAGGCTACATGAACATGCAGGGCGGCAGAAGAAAGGAAAAGTAGGCAGAGATTGAGGAGCAGTTAAATAGAGAACAAATAGGGGTGTATGCGGTTACAGAAACGCACCTTAGAGACTCAGAAGAGCCGCCAGTTATAGGGAATTATGTTTGGGAAGGGTGCAACAGAACTAAGTCGGAAAGAAAGGCAGGGGGAGTCGGAATGCTCATCCGTCAGGGAGCCAAATGGAGAAGAGTAAATTCAAAATTTTAAGAGCATCTTTGGTTATCAGGTACAATTAGTGGGAAAAAACTTGGCTTGGCGTTACGTATTTGTTGACCGGAAATAATTGCACAGAGAAGAATAAAGAGTTAGTGGAATGCAGAAGCACTGATATTAAGGGTTTCGGGAATGGTGCTGAAATTGTCCTATTAGGTGACAGGAATGCCCACATACAGGATTTAGATGGCTATACCGACAACAACGGGAAGTCAATGCTAGACCTTTGTGAACAACATAACCTTGTTATCGTGAATACAGGGCCTAAGTGTGAAGGGCAGATCACGTGGGAAGTGGGAAACCGGAAATCGACCATTGATTACTGTCTGATGACAGAAGGAATTCATGATAAGTTGAGAGAAATGGTCATTGATGAGGAAGGGTATAGCAGCATAGGGAGTGACCATAAACGCATCATTCTGAAAGTGGGATATGTAGTTGGGAAAGAGAGCAAGGAGCGCAGAATGGCCAGTTCAAATTTGAACGCTGAACAAATAGCAAATATAGTCACTAGATTCGAGGAAGAACTTGGCAAATGGCCAAGAGGAGGAATATGGTGAGCTTCTAAGTGTAATAACGACAGAAATACGGAAAGAGAAACAACATGTTCGGTGGAAAGAAAAAAGAAACCGAAAAGCTGGTGGAACAGGGAGATACGAGAAGCGATCGCCGAACGACAGAAAGTATCTCGAGAGTACAGGCAAGCAAAGAAGGCGCAGTTGCCGCGGGATGAAGTAACCAGTAAATAGGAAATATACCGGGAGAAAAAGTCTATGGTTCAAATACTGGTGCAAGCAAAATTAAAAGGTGAAAGTGAACGTTGGTTGTCAGAAATAAGTGAGAAAAAGAAGGCCGCACCTAGAATATTTTGGAACCACATAAAATTATTAGGCAGGAAGTAACAATACAATAACATATCCTAGACGAAGATGAAAACAGACTGGAAGGAGAAGCGGCAATAAATTATACCCGAAAAATAACAGCCGAATATTTCCGAGGCGATGAAGTTGTATTTGAAGAAAAAAAGAGCATGAAAAAGACTCAAGTTGAAAAGGAGCTTGTGTTGACAAATTTCAAGTGGAAAAAAGCGGAAGAGAAAATTCCTAAGCGCGCAGCCACAGGACTAGACGAGGTTCCCATTAGGCTGATAAATGAACTAGGACCAAAAAGTAAGGAAGCTCTGGTGAAAGCAGTAGAAAAAACTTTAAAAGATAGAAGAATACCAGACAGTTGGCGACAAAGTGGAATGAATTTAATTTGTAAAGGTAAGGGGGAGAAAGATAGAATTCAGTCGTATAGACCGTTGACCATTACATCGGTAATATACAGGCTAGCAATGCAGGCAATAAAATTAAAGCTTCAAGCATGGGCAGAGAATAATGGAATTTTGGGAGAACTTCAGAATGGCTTGAGAATAGGTAGGCGTTTAAATATTAACGTATTTGTTCTTACTCAGTGTATTGACATATCAATAGTAGAAAGCAGACCGTTATATGTGGGATTTTTAGACATTACAGGTGCCTACTACAACGTACACCGCAACATTCTGTGGGATATTCTGGAAGGGGAATGCTTAGGTGACGATTTTCTACAGCTTTTGAGAGAGATTTACCTAGAAAATAGCGTTTGCGATGAATGGGAAGGGATGAGGAGCGAGGAGAAAGTTCATATCAACAAGGGACTTAGGCAGGGGTGCCCTTTATCCCCGCTGCTGTTTATGGTGTACATGGTGAGGATGGAGAGGGCGCTAGAAGGAAGTAATATCGGGTTTAATCTCTCACACAAACAGGCGGGCACTGTAGTAGAGCAGCAGCTCTCAGGTTTATTTTATGTGGACGACATTGTGTTGCTAGCTAACAAGCAAAGTGATTTGCAACGTCTGGCTAATATCTGTGGACAGGAAGGCAACAATTTAGGTTTGAATTTAGTGTTATAAACTCAGGTGTTATGGTATTCAATGAAAACAGTGAACAGACAGTGGAGATACAGGGCCAGGAAATACCTCGGGTAACATGATATAAATGCCTTGGTATATGGATATACGAAGGTAATAGATATATGGAAACACAGGAAAAAACAATAACAGTGAAGGGGAAGGGAAATGGCAGCCATAATGAAGCACAGATCGCTATAGGGATACAATAGGTACGAGGTCCTCCGAGGTATGTGGAAAGGTGTAATGTTTCCAGGACTTACTTTTGGAAATGCGGTTGTTTGCTTTAAATCAGGGGCGCAATCAGGACTCGATGGGAACCCAAGGTCAGTGGGTCGCCTCGCATTGGGCGCTCACGGGAAGACTACAAATGAAGCTGTGCAGGGTGATATGGGTGATATGGGCTGGACTAGTTTTGAAGTGAGGGAAGCTCGCAGTAAAATTGAGTAAGAAGAACGGCTGAGGAATATGGAAGAAAGTAAATGGGCTCGGAGAGTGTTCAGGTATTTGTACAAGAAAAACACTGATTCACAGTGGAGGAAAAGAACTAGGAAGCTTACCAGCAAGTATGTGGCCCTGTAGGGTGGGCAACACAGCAACAAAGAACGTCAAGCGGAAAGTCAGAGAGGCTGAATTAATCTCATGGGTGGCGGCAATGGAAAAGAAACTTGCCATGAGTAACTATTTAAAAAGGAAAGAAACAATTCATGATAACTCAAAGGGAAGCTCATTACTTCGAAGCGAGATCGGGATGCCTTAGAACACGCACTTATAAAGCGAGATATAAGAAGGAAGAAGAAGCATGTGCTTGCTGCGGTAAAGCTAGGGAAACTATGGAGCATGTTTTATTAGAATGTGAAGACGTCTACCCAGCGGTCGATTTAGGGACCACTGGCCTCCTTGAAGCCCTTGGGTTCAGATGGAGCAGCGGAAAAGTAAACATGTCCGCAATAGGCATTAGTAAGAGGCGATTGGAGGATTGGTGGAACAAAAGTAGGGAAACGACAAAAAACGGAGACGTACAAAAGCACAGTTCGCAATAGGTGATTTGGGTGTGGTAGTCTATGGTGTTTTTTTTTATTTTTTATTGTTTAACATAGGTAGGATATTAGGCAGTATAATAGCAAGAGCTTGGTGGCGCAACCCACCGCCCCGTTCCAAAGGGGACGCTCATAACATCCATCCATACGTCTAGGTCTGTTGGCGGCGGCTTCTGTGAATCGCGCCCACGCGACACTCACGCGCTGGCCCCACGCGCTAGCTCTCGCGATCTTCAGATTAGTGAGGCAGTCGCGCCACACTTCGCTCCATTTGTAACGTGTCGCACGAGAGCGATCGCACGCGCCAGCCAATATATCGCGAGATGAAAACACGTATAAAGCTGCGCTCAATTTTCGCATTGGGGAGTATCGTAACCGTCTGTGAATATTTTTATTTTAACACCTTGCCAACGCTAACATGGACAGACGACATACTTCCTATTCTGTGCGGAAGTGTCCCACTCACGTTTATCTACCGTGTTGGCTTGACGTCCAGTGTTGCGCTGCTAAGCACAAGGTCGCGGGATCAAACCCCGGCCACAGCGACTGTATTTCGATGGGGACAAAGTGCAAAAAACGCCCGTGTCCCGTGCATTAGGGGCACGTTAAGGATCCCCAGGTGGTCAAAATTAATCCGAGTCCCACATTAGGGCGTGCCTCATAGTCAAATCGTGGTTTTGGCAAGTAAAACCCCAGAATTCAATTCAATACAACCCAACTCACTCATGTTTTCTCTATACATCAGACACCCAATTCTTCCTGGTGCCTACTTTCTTATTTTCGTCTCTTCTCGCTGGTTGTTATTAAATTACGCGCGGCAAATAATGGATCCATGGCCGGTATTCTCGAGCGATAAATTTCGGGGGTTACGATCACTTTCACGAGATTTCGCGTAACTCGGCACCGAACGAGTTACGTTATAAATATATATATATATATATATATGCAGCTACGCGTTCGATGCCTAGTCACGCTAAACCTCGGGAAAGTGATCGTATCCCCCGAATGTGATCGCTCTTCGCTTCCGCGTATCTGTTCTCTAGGAGAGTTTGTTGTTGAGCGAGTTCGTGCATCTTAACAAGAAGTAGCAGTTTCGTCCGAAGAAGCATCAATTGCGACATCAAATTGGTGGACAGCTATACCAAGTAATGATAGTAGTTTTATCGACCCTATAAACTAGTAAACATATGCATATCGGCACGTGGACTTGTTTATCCTTTTCGGGTGACCGCTTTTCACCGTCTAACAAATGTTATAGCTCAGCACGGGACGCGCCAGCATGTATCGGAAGTTCCTCGAACGTTATCGAAGGCTCTCTGCTGTCTGTTGTCACTGAAGCTTGCGTAATCTGACTGCATGTGCAACCCGACTTGTGTAGGACTTTCTGGAAGACACGCGGGCACCAGCGATTACTCTCGAACCTTTTATGGCTCATGTATAAAAGCCGACGCGCTTGATTGGCAGATCAGGTTTCGACGATCGCCGACTGTGTTCGCCGCTATCGCTGTGCTTTGAGTGTAACTTGCATTCGTAGGTACAAGTTCGCCCAATGAAAAGTTAGTTTCATCATTCACAGTTCTGCCGCTGTATTATTCACCATTACTACTATGTGACAAATATTAACTAAATTAATAAACACCGTGTTACGCACGCACAAGCAAACATGAATACATCTCACTCGATGACCGCGGAAACTCGCTGTAAAAACGCTGTAGTGAGGAAGCGTGGCAGCAGCAGCGAGCGAATTGACCTTCGTGCTGCCTCTCGCATCAATGCGAACTAAGCCGCGAAAACACAGCGCACGGGGGACTGTGTGCCCGTCGCAGATGGCTTTCAAGATACAGCGGCCAGCGCCGCCCGGAGTAGAACGCGCCTCCCCCTCCCTACGCACGGCGGACCTTTTCCCCGTCGCAGTTGGCTTTCGAGATACAATGGCCCAGGCGGGTGCGGCCGCCTGGGCTTTACGAAACGTCACGACGACGCGGACAGCATAAATGCGCTTGGATTGTCAATAAAATTTAAACTGCGTGGTCTGACAACTACAGAGAGGACGTGATACAAGGACAGACGCAGTCTTTGTGTCTGCGCCTGTCCTTGTGTCATGCTCTCTCTGTGGTCGTTAGTCCGCGCAGTTAACATTTTTTTTTATCTGTTCTCGATGGTGCCACGCGCATCCCGAAACTTCGACAACTCAAATGTAGGCGACGCTACTGTTAAGCGACCTGAAGTATCGCATGGGTGGCAAGGAGTAACACCATGTTAAGCACGCGAGAACGAAGCGAAGGCGACATAGGGGCCTACATGCCTACATGCGTTAGCCTACATGCCTTAGCTGTTAATGTTGTCAAACCAGAAGCTTACAATTAATTCCGCGCGTAGCTCGTTCTCACAACGTGGAAAATCTGTCTTCATGTCTCAGTCTCATTACTCGGAGTAGTTCAAGCACTGGTATCGCGGGCTATTACGTAATTAATTGTACACATCCGGTCAGATGTTGCCACTACCCTGTATGCAGACATCCCGCAGAGATAAATATCTGGGGCCGAATTCACAAAGCTGTTCTTTCATAAGTGCTCTTTGGCATTGGTCGGCAGCCTTCACTAATATACCTAGAAAAATCATTGGCTGCAGTTTTAAGTATTAAATGCTTTTAGCTCCCATTGTCGGTGAACTTCACGTGACGTTGAGCCAAAACAAACGATATCATCTCGGCAACCAGTCAAAACTTAAGAAAACGAAGTCTCTGACCCCCAACCCATTGTACAGGACCGCATTACATACGCTAGTTACAGCCCAAACAAGTTACAAAAAAATATTGCTTCCGAGTGCTTCCTAATGTCTGTTCACAACATCACTCAAGCTGTAACTTCTAGTACGCTGAAGTTTTATTTGTCATTTTCAATAGCGACGTCCAAAAAGCAGATGCGGGGCACCACACACTTCATTGTCATGTTTTGGCGCTGAGACAGAGTTGCCTGTGCCCTTTTGAACGCCTGTGGTCCGTAAATTCCGCGGCGCAGGTTTTGCATCGCCTCTAGAGATGGCGCCAAGCTGCGTGGCGCCTCCTTCAGGGGCTTTTCTTCTAGCTGGGCAGTGCGTTCTGTCTCCCTGGCGTCTTTCGCTGCCTGTCATGCCGCCTTCAACGGGTTTTCTTCTTCTAACTAGGCAGCGCCCATATGGGCCAGTGTACTGTATGGCGTGCTGCGGTGTGGTGAAATGTGGCGTGGTAGGGTGTGCTGTTGCGAACATGCGCTACACCCATTTTAAGATTGTGGCTAGTATCTTCTCCAACTAATGGGCTTTGCCAGTTGCCATTTCCTGCTTACACCTACTCTCGATTACGGAAGAGCCAGCAATTTCTTTACAAACGATTCCGTAAGATCATTATTTGAGTACGAGCCACATTCTGTAGCAATGGGTATTCCGGTTTTTATTGACATAGCAATTATACAGACACTACAGGCATATTTCTGCCATCGTCGCCGTCGCCGTCCATGTAAAGTCCAAGGGAGGTCCATCGTCGCCGCGCGCCTATGCTGTAAGTGCGAGTGAAAGCGTGCGACGGTGAACCGGCGATGGTGGCTCAATCTCGCCCGTGCAAGGGAGGAAAGTGGGAAGGAAGAGCGCCATTCTCCGTCGCGCGCAAGGAACCGGGGTGGGGAAAGGAGAGGCGGGAGGGGGTGTTCTACTCCGGCGGCTGCTACGTATGGCGCGGACGAGCGCGTATTTGCAGGCGCTACCTTGAAAGCGATCTGCGATGAGCGCAGAGTCTAGGTGCGCCGAGGGCTCATTAGCTTCGTGTGCGCTGTGTTTTCGCCGCTTAGTTCGCGTTGAAGCGAAATGCAGCACAAAGGACAATTTGCTCGCTGCCGCCGCACTTCCTCACTCCAGCGTTTTAACAGCGAGTTTCCGCGGTCATCGAGTGAGGTGAGTTCCCGTTTGCTTGTGCGCGCGCGACACCAGGTTTGTTAATTTAGATAGTAAGCGAATGTTTACAAGTTTACATTCGGTAAAAAACTATCCTTACTTCGTATAGCTGTCTGCTAATTTGCTATCGCAATCGATGCTTCGCCTTTCGAGCGAAACTGCGGCTTTTAGGCAGATAAAAAGGTAATGTAAGGGTGAAAAGGATAAGAAATAAGGATAGTAGTCTTATCGGCCGTATAAATTTGTAAACATCGGCATACTGACTAAATTAAGAGGCACAGGGTCACGCTCACGCAAGCAAAGATGAACGCATCTCACTCGATAACCGCGGAAAATCGCTGTCAGAACAGTGAGGCAGCGTGACAGCAACAGCGAACGAATTCACCTTCGCGCTACCTCTCGCATCAATGCGAACAAAGCCGCGAAAACGGAGCGTAGGGCGGACTGTGTGCCCGTCGCAGATATCTTTCAAGATACAGCGGCCTGCGCCGCCCGAAGCAGAACGCCCACCCTTCCTCCCCCCCCTCCCCCCGCAGCCTTGCGCGCGACTGCAGACTGCGCGACGCGACTCCCGCCTTCCTCCTTTCGTGCGCGAGATGGAGCCGCGATTGCCGGCTCATCATCGCACGCCTTAACTCGCACATACAGCGCGCGGCGACGATTTTATCACCCTTGCACTTTACACAGAACATCAAGGCGACGCCGACGACAGAAATGCGCTTGGAGTATCAATATAATTGCTATCGCAATAAAAGGATAAGCTCAGCTCTTACGTTCGGTGCCCCATGGCCACACTCCTTCCTCGGTAAGTCGTGCATGTAATCAATAGATAGTGCATTAACCAAGGCGGTTGATACCTGTGCCAGTCACGTATTCAAGGGGGGGGGGGGGGGGGGGGGCATGGGTTCCCCTAATCCCCTCCCCCCCCTGAAGTGAAACTCCTAGCCTATTTTCGCAAGTGAAAGAGTAATACAAGTGCACGGAGTGATGCGCCCATTTCTCCCTCGCAAGTGATACGCCCTTCTCGCGTGCAAAGAAACTTCCCCAACATATTGTCATAGACAGGCATAAACATTATGGCTAAAGCCGTAGCTGCGACTCGGACAAAAGAGTCTAGTGTCAGTTTCACGGTCTTTTCTTTTTCTCGATACAAGCAGGGGAAGTTTGTTTTCCGCTGACTCCCAACACTCAGTTTGTTGTGAACTGCGAAGTGCCGTAGGTGCACGGTCGGCACACAGAAATATTGTGTCAGTTATTCTAGTGCTGGTACACACGGTAAAACGGTTGCACCCTTTATGGTGTATATTGCTTGCGTTTTTTTTTTTCTTGAAAACTCGGCACTCGCTACTTTCCTGTCGAGAATGATGTGTCACACTGATAAAGCGCAAGCCGTTAGTGACTGGGACCAGGCTCGCAGCGTTAAAGAAAGGCAATGCGGACAAGACAGATGACGATTATCGCTGCGTGGCAAGAAGGGTGTAATTGTAATAGTATACACTCAATTACACTCAAAGGGTGTAATTGTAATAGTATATACAAGTGAGCCTCGTACATTTACTATACCAACGATCTGTGAGCCTCTCTCGAGCGACGCTTTGAAAACCACCGGACACCGGACAACAATAATATATAGAGCTTGTAATTTGTCTTACCAAGGCACATTGCCAAGGGTAACCTTGAGTCTGCACAATTCGCCTTCGAATTTTACGTCGAAGATATGATAATGGCACATATCCATATACTGAAAAAAAAAATGACAGATCTGGAAGGCGAAATGGCCAGCCAAGCGAGGACAAGAATTCCCACGCTACACAGCAGATGCTCTAGTCGAATGTGATGGAGACCTACTCCTGAAAGTTCACACTCTTCAAATTATTGACAGCTGTTGACACTGAAGTGAGTAAAGACACATTTGAAGAGCATGACAGCTAAACAGTGGCTTAATCGGCTGGATCTCGTGCCCGTTCACCAGGAGCCAGCCAGCATCGACCAAGCTATCTCATTGTTTATGGAGAAGCCCCGGCGTATTAAAAAAGCGGTGTGCAGCAAATATTCCAACCCGCGGTAAAACGACATCGTTCAAGAGAAAAAAGTAAATGTATTAAAAACAGTGCTGCAATTACGGTCATGCTGTTAAATGAACGTCAATGTATACGTGTAAAGCATAACATTGTAGAATCGTCATGCCGTCTCATTGAATATATGCCTCTTAAACCTGCAAGCGTATAGGTTGTCGCATCGCTGAATAAAACATCCTACATGTAGTTGAGCTTGAACCCTCATCTGTGGCTGACGCTTCATGCTGTTGATGCATCTTTCGCCAACCTGTTGGGACATTTCGAGTTTGTTTGATGCTTGAAAACCGAAGCTATTAACAGGCAGACGAACCACAGCCGCAAATAATTTTTTAATCTACATTTCATGCTCTTTCAAAAATTTACTTCTCTATATATATCAGCTAGATGCCATTTCTGTCAGAATATATAAAAAACTACATCAAACGTACACGAAAATACAAGTGTGAAACATATGTTAATGACTACAACGAATGTGAGGTTCCAGTGTAAGGCGTACAAGACATTATATGCCACCCCGAACATGCAGTTTCATTTGAGTGTTAGATGCATGCGAATGAATATAAATTTAAATCAGCGTGTTCTATTCTTGGTTTTTAATAAATAAATAATCAATCAATCGTCATCAGCCTACATTTATGTTCACTGCAAGACGACGGCCTTCGTCTTGCAATGATTCGAGTTTGCGCCTGCAAATTTCCTCATTTCACCCCCCCCCCTTTATTTTTTCTGTCGTCCTCGACAGCGCTTTCCCTTCCTTGGCGCCCATTCTGTAACGCTAATGGTTAAGCGGTTACCGGCCCTACGCATGAAATGCCCTGCCTGGCTCCATTCTTTTTTCTCTTAATGTCAACTAGAATATCAGCAGTCCCCGTTTGCTCTCTGATACACAGCGCTCTTTTCCTGTCTCTTAATGTTATGCCTAACATTTTTCGTTCCATCGCTCTTTGCGCGGGCCTTAACCAGGACCTTTGGTGACAGGGAACCCTGATCATGAGAAGGAAACTTACAGAATAAGAATGGGTTAAAGCGTACACGGCAGGCATTATAAAATATTGACTGGGAGTTTACGACTGTCGTTGAAAAGAAAAGACTATAATTGTGCCGGTGTTAACACATAGAGCAGAAACTTCGAGGTTAACAAACAAGTTCGATGAGGAGGTCGCTTGACAGTACGTAACGTTACATGTATGTAGCAAAATGTAACGAAAACGTGTAATAATAATATCGCTTATATTTTTGCAACCTTATGTATCTACGCGCCCCACTTTGGTATCGATCAGTAGAGGAAAAAAGCCATTACTTGATCATGCATGTGTCACGTGCACAGATAGCGCCGTTGTCGCGCCACGCATGACGTACGACGCGCGCGCGTGTGCGTGCGTGCGCGTGTGCGTGTGTGTGTTGACCAGGATCGAACCGACCAAGGTCGTGGGTTCAGCCGGACGTATAGTCATACCTCGTGGCTGGTCATGTAATTATAACAGACCGGTTCTCCGTTACTGAAGAACAATGCTGCTTGCGTTTGCGCAGTACGCTGGATTCTATGTGCATTGTTTTACGTTAGTATACTACGATGGTACAACAGAGATCAAAAGCTTTCAATTGTAAATTAAGCGCCTGTGCTGTCTCGTCTATAATCTGCCTACTGGCCACCGGCCATGTTATCTCGTCAGATCGCCGAAGCTGTGCAAGACTGCTTGGTTCTGAAGGGAGACCACCTGTCATCGCCAAGTGCTCTCGATCCTGCCGTGAAATAGTTCCGGTGATCGTCTCGCAAGCAAAGTGCCCCACCTACAAACAAACGCGCGTCTCCACTGTACATCGCTCTATTTTTTGTTATTTAACGTCATTATGCGCGTTCGTCCGCTTCGCCCTGCGCGCTTCGTGTATGCGTTCTTCAAGCCGCCTTTTACATGCGACCCCGTCTAGTGTGGCCTGCGGTCCGTGCTTCTAAATTCTATCTACAACTCAGCCACCGCATTGTCTTTGTACGCAGGCCAGTAGTCGCGACGCACCATTTCTGTAGCTCTGGGTCAACTCCTCTATAGCCGTCGCGTGACGTTCTGGTTATAATCTATATCACCTCGATTAAGTCATAGTGAGTCACTAACCTGACGCCGAAGATGAAACCACTCGAGTGCTTGCTTATGTTATCGACTGCTAGTAACCCAGTTTCACGATAAGTGTACACCACCTGAGGGCGTCGGTGACGTTGACGCTGTACATGGGAAACGCGATGTGGTGTAAGCGCACCACGAGCCCCCTTCGGCAAGCGGAAGAGCTGTCGTTGCCTCCGGCGAGCGACAGCCACTCGAGGCCCAGGTCGAAGAAAGGTGCCTCGACGAGCCGCGCCAGGTGCGAGGCGCCCGTGGCGGCCGCCAGTTCGCCTCGCTGTTGTCGCCGTCGGCCGTCGATCGCGAGCAGCCAGTTGTCGAGGAAGGCGTCAGGGCGCATGTCGGCGTACGGGGCGTACGCCGCGTTAACGGCCTCCTCGGTGGGCAGCAGGTCCGCCAGGCCGAACAGTTGCTCCGACACGGCGTCGCTCAGGGAACCCTCCTGCGTACACCGACACCAAGACTACGTGTCCGCAAATACAGAGCGCCTGGGTTGGCCAAAAGAATTCGTGCTCGGGCTGATTGTACATTGTTCCTGAAAACTGAATTTGTTCGGCGCGAATACCCAAGACGTGTGCACAATTTACCGGCGCTGACTTTCAACTGTCCTGGAAGTCGGATCGAGAGCACGCGTTCCTTTATTTCTTGTTTATTAGCATTGCGCTAGGTTGGCCACAAGTGTTGCACGAGGGGCGACCCAGAGCAAAACGCAAACGCACAGACGCAGGGCGTCTGTCCCGCTGGGGGCAACCCGAGATAGCTGATGGCTCCGTGTGCACTGTGTTATCGCGCACCTAGTTTGCGTCGAAGGCAAAGGCAATACTCTCGCCGCCGCTGCCTCTCTTCAGCAGGCGCGCGCCATAACAGCGATTGCCCGTATAGCCACCGAGTGAGATGTGCTGAAGCTTTCCTGTGTGCGCGTGGCACCATGCTTGCTAATTTAGTTACATAGTAAGCGAGTGTTTCCAGTCATTTACATGGCCTATAAAACTACTATTCGTAATTTGTATATCTGTCTAATAATTTGCTACTACGATAAATTCTTCGCCTTTCGGGCAAGACTGCAACTTTTTTATATACAATTAATAACCGAAAACTATTACGCCATTTCTTTCGTTCGAAACTGCAAATGTCGTCACCGAGTGCCTGGGGCATCATGGCGTTGATTACGATGTTGCCAACACAATTACCTGGAACAGCTGCGTTGAAGCACGTACTAATGGTACAGTCCCGTTCACTGTTGTGCAGAGTGCGTGAACGACACGCTCCGGCATAGCGAAGGCGCTGATCAAGCGTCGCCTATATGTGTGACGCCGCGCATGCACCTAGGCAGTGCAAACATGGGCTACATAGAACCCAGTAGCCGCAGCCAGTAGTCGACCGTGTGACCTAATCTACCTGCTCGTGCGTTCTACACAGCAATGAAGGGGACTGCATGTACATTCGACTGGTTCATACCGCGTTCGGTTTGCAGGAACACGGAAATCTCTAGAGACTGGAACCTGCTCAAGGCGAAGGTTGAACTGCTCCCACTTAATCAGCCGCGTGATCCGAGTTCTTGTCCTATCTCGGTCGCACTCCCAGCTCGAAGGTGACAGCGCCTCCGAGCGTGCCGAACACGGCGCTCTGGCTGAACCAGGCAAATGCGTGATCCGAGCGTTCGATTCGAACCAGTGCAGTGTTCCCTTCGCACGGTATACCTGTCTTCCAAGCCGTTCCGCTGTGAGGTTCGTCACGTGCTCTGCCAAGTGCCGCACGTCCTGGCGCAGGGCGGGCGCGGCGAGCGCGTGCGCGTCGTGCGCCAAGACGGCCCAGCCCATGGTGACGTCGAGGTGTTCGAGGCAGAGCCTGTGCACGAGCTCGTCGCCAACCTCCCAACCGCTGAAGAGCAGGTCGGCCAGCTGGGCGCTCAGCAGCGGCGCCACGTGCTGCACCAGCATCCAGCCTGCGTACAGCTGCGCCCTCTGCGCGCCAACGGCCTCGACGAGTGACGTCAGGGCGGACAGGTAGCCCGGCGGCTGCACCACCAACGTCCACGCCGCTTCGCCGCCGCCCGTAGACGAGGTATCGCTGGGCAAAATGAATGCGCCATTCACTCAACTTCAGAGCAGCTGAAAAGCGTCAGGTGCTGCGGAAAGTCGCTACCGGTAGCGACTTTTCTATGATGAGGCATATACTGCCGCGACTTCGTAGAGGACATGTGGGTACCGGGGTGCAGCCCAAATAATAACACTTTTTTTCTTAAGGAAAATACAACGTCTCCTTGTTGAAACGTTGGCTTCAGCGACATTCCTTGTTCGACTACTGCTCATCACATATGCACTGCATGACATGCCTGGCACGATGTCATGTCACGAATGACATGGAAGCATGACACGGCGTGAAAGGCATTGCATGAATTGCATGGCATGCATAACATTAATAACATACAATATGTGCCCTTCATGCATGACATAGTTACACGCCTCGTCTTGACATTAATATTAGCATAAAAACAAAGTTGACGCACGGTCAGGCCTTCCCTAGTTCTCGGCACTGAATTATGGCTGGACGATGATACAACTGCGAGTGAAATTTCCGCAGCGCTTCACGTGCTATCCAAGTCACCATTACAACCACGGGAAAGGCGTATTTGTCTTTGTTGATAAGAACATTCCTTTTTGTATGTTAGAAATGCCTGTAGGTTCGTCTGAAGATGTATGGATGGTGCAAGCTTAATTTGAAAAATGGCAAGTCATTGTCCGTTTGTTCCTTTTACCACCCTCCCGCTGGTTCAGCTGACGCTTTAACAGATTTTGTGGCCACCGCTGAAATGATAACATCTGACTTTATCATCGCAGGTGGTGATTTCAATATGCCTAAATTTACTTAGGATCAACAGCCTTTATGTGACAGGGGAACGCGTCAATTAGATACCGTCATGGCCAATTTTATTCATTATTTATCGCTGACCCAGACAGCGGTGATGCCCACAAGAGGAGAACACATTCTCGATTTTTTCCTGACAGACACACCAGACTCTATTCTCTCGACGGCGGTAATACCAGTTATAAGCGATCATTGTGCCGTCCGCTGCGAAATGAATGCAGCGAATGAAATGAATGCAGCGAATGCAATAACTTGCAGCACAAAACAACCAACGCTTTATAACTAATCTAAAGCTAACCTGCCTGAAATTATTCTTGCGTTAAATCGTCTCTTCTTTTTTTAGAATTGCAGAATCGTACTCGGTGGCGGATCTATGGTCCATTTTCAAAAAGAAATTCTTTGAACCAAGAGATTTCTTTGTTCCCTCCTGGACGCTAACCACTAGAACAACTAAAAGTGAACCGTGGTTCATAACAGACTTTTGTACTTGAAAGAAGCAAATAATTTACCGCTTTTATAAATCGTCTCAAACAGAAATAAATCGTAGAAAGCTTGGGACAATAAGAAACGATGTAAGTGCTGCTACAGAGCGCGCAAAATCAGCCTACCTCAGATCCCTGGAGTCCAAAATAAAAATAAGCCCTAAATAATTCTGGAAATAGCTAAGAAGAAACAAGAAAGATCATATTTATATTCCTGCTCTTTCATCCTGCGACAATATCATTAACGATGCCAGAGAGAAAGCCGAGTTTTTTAATTCTTAATTTCCTTTGATATTTTCTCCTCCAGTTATTCCTGATGAAGTTGAAGAGCTATAGAAAGAAGTCCTGTAACAGCCATGGATGATATTCCAATTACAGCGCGTGATATAGAAGCGCTCTTAAGCGGCTTAGAGCCTGGACCTGATAGTTGGCCTAGTGCCCTCCTGAAATCTTGTTCTGATCCTGTGTCACTCTACTTAAAATAAATGAATGAAGGCTTCGTACCTGAGTACTGCAAGATGGAATCCATTGACCCCATTCATAAATTCGATCTTTGAATGTCAGTACTAATTACCGCCCTATTTCCTTAATAATTGTATGCTTTGAGCGTTTGAAGCATATCTTATATGCATCGATAATTCAGCAAGTTTTTGAACCCTTTTCAGCATGGATCTCGGAAGGGAATATCCTGTGTAACGCAGTTGACAGAGTTTACGCATGATTTGGCTCTTGCTCTGGATGAACGATGTTCAGTTGACTGTGTACTGCCGAACTTCAGCAAATCATGCGATGTCATGACTCACGAATTTAGTACAGAAATTATCAGTTTATAACATCCCGCCTCAGATATTGTCACAGTCGGTAATGTGGGAAGAAGAGGACGCTGATGGTGGCCTTGGAGACGACGAAGAAGAGTTCGCTGCTCTACGCTTGTTGGCTCAGCCATTAAAGGCCATATGGGAATAAACGCAGGCTTCTTCCTTCCCGTAACATCATTGGTGGACGTGCTGGGTGATCATTTGCGCAAGACAGAGCTCCGCAGCGGACGTAACCTGGCCGCCATGTCATCCGAAGGAGAGAGTTCTACCGCGGCCCCGTCCTCGCCACCGACGGTCATCCTGGCCCAGCCTCGCGACCCTGGCATGTTTTCCGGGATTGACAACGTTGACGTCGATAACTGGTTGCAGAATTACGAACAGGTCAACGCACACAACAGGTAGGATAACACCCTTATGCTGGCTAATATAATATTCTACCTCAAGAAAACCGCACGGGTCTGGTTCAAAACACACGAAGAAGAAATTACGAGTTGGGACCAGTGCAAACAGAAGCTTAGAGCTTTGTTCGGCAAGCCCGTCGGGCACCAACGTGCTGCGAAGAAGGACCTTGGGACCCGTGCACAGACGTCCATTGAATCTTACGTGGCGTATATCCAGGACGTCCTCGCTCTTTGCCGCAAAGTGGATAACAATATGGCAGAGGTAGACAAGGTCAGCCACGTTTTAAAAGGCATCACGGACGATGCGTTTACCCTCCTTGTTTACAAAAACATAACAACGGTCAATGAGATCGTTAACGAATGTCGCCGCTTTGAAGAATCGAAGAGTCACCGCATACTTCAACAGTTTACGCTTCTACCCAATACCGCAGCTTCATCGACGTGCGAAGACATTTGCCCACCGCGTGAGCCCACCTCATGTGAGAACGTTCGGCGAGAAATCGAGGCAGCGTCTTCTGCCACGCCAGTGACGCAGTGCCTTGACGATTCCCGGCCGCTTGTGTCTCCCATCCAGTCGGTTATTCGCCAAGAACTTGCCAATCTACCGTCCACTTGTGGTCTACCGTCCATCTGCTCCGCCAGGCTTTGCTTCGTCTGCGGCCTCTGCCCCTGTTCACCGGAGCCAATATGGTCCAACCCGGCCGAATGGCGCACACATGACGATAGACCCACCTGCTTTTACTGTGGACGTGCGGGCCACATCTCTCGCCACTGTCGAAATTCCTGGCCAGCCCACTCTCGACCAAGCTTTCCCGCCAACCACCGCTCCTCGCTGAATCCTCACCCGCCATCATTCTCCGCCGAGGTTGAAGACGCACCAGGCAACGCTCGAGCCACCGCGACTAGCCGTTCGCCATCACCACACAGTCACCGCTCCCGTTCGCCCCAGATGCGTCGCTTCACCGCTCCCATTCGCCCCAGATGCGTCGCTCTCCATCTCTAGCTTACCGGCGCCGCTCTCCGACGGGAAACTAACTGGGGCAGCTCCTGGAGGTGACGCTGCTCTAGAACCCCGGCCTGAAATTCCTCTGCTGACCCTGCCTACTGATCGGAACCTTCTGAACGTGGACATGGATAGTTTGCCCGTTACAGCATTCATCGACGCTGGAGCCCAAATTTCCATCATGAGTGCGGAGCTTCGAACGCGCTTGAAAAAAGTACTTACTCTTGCTCCGACTCGACTGCTCCAGGTCGCCGACGGTGGAACTCCGGCTGTGCTTGGAATGTGTACTGCTCGTGTCAGTGTCGCCGGTCGCCATACGTCTGTTTTGTTTAGTGTGCTCGAACGTTGCCCCCACAATGTGATCCTCGGGCTCGACTCTTTGGCCGCCCATTCTGCTCTGATTGACTGTTCAGCCGGTGTTGTACAACTTGACCTACCCCTACCTGTTTCCGTTGACCTTCCCGCTCAAGCTCCAACTCAGCTTTGTTCCGCAGATTTTATTCGCCTGCCATCTGTAGCAACAACCTGCATCCCTGTTTTAGCCCACCACCTGCCCACATAGACGGAGTCTATGTCCTTACTCCCTCGACTTCAGTCCTGCTTTCTCACAATGTCTCCTTCTCACACACTATCGTTTCTGTTGCGGACAATCAGACATGTCTTTCCATCCTAAATTTCGGACAGTGCCCACAAGTACTTCCTCGAGGCATGTCTCTTACCACATTGTCACCGTCGCACGAGTGCCACATTTCCGTTCTATTTGTTGCGCCGTCTTCGACCAATGCCCATTCTGCTCCTTCTGCATCTGCTCCGACCGACGACTTCACAAAGATTGCACCGGACCTCTCAACCCAACAAGCCGCAGAGCTCCGTGGCCTCCTCGAGTCGTACTGCGGCATTTTCGACCTTTACGATCGCCCTACGGTGGTGAAGCATCGTATAAATACCGGCGATGGAGCGCCTGTTCGCCGACGCCCATACTGGGTGTCGCCCTCTGAGCGACAAGTTATCTAGGGCGAGGTTGACAAGATGCTTGCCAAAGGGATTATTGAGCACTCTTCCAGCCTGTGGGCTTCCCTGTTGTTCTCGTCAAAAAGAAGGATAACAGCTGGCGATTCTGCGTTGACTATCGTCATCTAAACACGATCGTCAAGAAAGATGTATATCCACTTCCCCGCATTGACGATGCTCTGGATTGTCTCCCCGGTGCCACTTATTTTTCATCTATAAACCTTCGCTCTGGATATTGGCAAATTGCCGTGGATGTAATGGATCGTGAAAAGACCGCATTCGTGACACCAGACGGCCTATATCAGTTCCGGGTAATGCCTTTTGGCTTGTGCAATACCCCAGCGACCTTTGAACCGATGATGGACATCCTCTTGCGTGGTTTGAAATGGTCCATCTGTTTGTGCTACTTGGATGACGTCATCGTATTCTCTTCCACTTTTGCGACTCATCTTAAAAGACTTTCATCTATTCTTTCTGTTTTTAGCACCGCTGGCTTGCGGCTCAACTCGTTCGAGTGCCACTTCGGTCACCGCCAAATAACCATGCTCGGACATCTCGTCGATTCGTCAGGCATTCGCCCTGACCCCGCTAAAGTTCATGATGTGCGGAATTTCCCCGTACCAACTTGTGCCAAAGATGTTCGCAGCTTTATTGGCCTTTGTTCTTACTTCCGCGGGTTTGTGGAAAATTTCGCCCATGTTGCCCGTCCCCTGACTGACGTCCTGAAGAAAGACGTTCCTTTCTGTTGGGGCTCTGAACAAGCGTCTGCTTTCACACAACTCAACACGCTGCTCACCATACCTCCTGTTCTCGCCCATTTTGACGTCTCAGCTCAGACAGAAATCCGCACTGATGCCAGTGGCTACGGCACCGGCGCAGTTTTACCTCAACGCCAATGTGGGCACAACCGCGTTATCACCTACGCCAGCCGCCTCCTCTCTCCCGCCGAGCGCAATTGCCCGATTACTGAGCGCGAGTGTCTTGCCCTCATTTTGGCGGTGGGCAAGTTCCGACCCTACATATATGGTCGACCATTTACAGTTACCACCGATCACCACGCCCTTCGTTGGCTTTCCTCCCTCAAGGATCCCACCGGACGCCTCGGTCGCTGGGCCCTACGGCTGCAGGAATACACATACACTGTGGTCTACAAGTCGGGTCGTCTACATCAGGACGCCAACTGCCTGTCTCGTCATTCCGTAGATGTACCGGGCGATTTAGTGGATGTCGCACCGATCTGCGTTTTTTCGCTCTCTGCCTTGCAAGACATTGGCGCTTAACAACGACGCGATGAATCGTTATGGCCCATTATCGAACTCCTGCTCTCTGATCCGTCTGACCCATCCCTTCACATGTTCGTGCTACAAAATGGCATCCTGTATCGCCGCAACATGCACCCCGACGGGCTCGAGCTCCTAACCGTCATTCCGTTTCATCTTCGACAGATTGTACTGCAGCAACTGCACGAAGTTCCCACCGCTAGACACCTTGGCGTCACGCGGACCTATTACCGAATTCGGCGGCGGGTCTTTCTGGCCCCGTCTCAACTGCTCCATCCGGCGCTATATTGCCGCGTGCGAGTCGTGTCAACGCCAGAAAAGACCAGCTGTGCCTCCTGCCGGTCTGCTGCAGCCTTTGGATATACCGACCGACTATTTTTTTCGCGTTGGCGTTGATCTTCACGGACCATTTCCTATATCAAATGACGGAAATAGGTGGATTGCCGTCGCTACGGACTATACAACTCGCTATGCCATTACTAGAGCCCTACCGACCAGCTGCGCTACAGACGTCGCTGATTTCTTGTTTCACGACGTTATCTTACACCACGGTGCACCTCGTCAACTTCTCACCGATCGCGGAAGATACTTTCTTGCCAAAGTCACAAACGACCTACTTCGATCATGTGCTACGTACTGTTAAGAACGTCCCAGCTGAGGTGCAAGTGTTGCCAGCCAGTTGCGACGACGGCGGCGTCAACTTCCAAGGAACGCCACCGTTACGCTCTAGCCTCGTCGCCGTTGTCACTGAATGAGTTCGGCGGGCCAACTATTGTTACCGAACCCACCAACGTGGACCTGATCTGCTACGGGGTGGAGTTGCCGCGGGAACGCCGTCGGAGGCCCCTTCCTACGCGCCGACCAAGACGCAAGACAATGGCTACCCGGGCGCACTGCGAGGGTCCGTTCCGAGTTCTACGAAATCTGTGTGATGTCGGTTTCGGACCGTGAACCTGTGTGTGTGTGTGTGTGTGTGTGTGCGTGCGTGCGTGCGTGCGTGCGTGCGTGCGTGCGTGCGTGCGTGTGTGTGTGTGTGTGTGTGTGTGTGTGTGTGTGTGTGTGTGTGTGTGTGTGTGTGTGTGTGTGTGTGTGTGTGTGTGTGTGTGTGTGTGTGTGTGTGTGTGTGTGTGTGTGTGTGTGTGCGCGCGCGCGTGCGTGCGTGCGTGCGTGCGTGCGTGCGTGTGTGTGTGTGTGTGTGTGTGTGTGTGTGTGTGTGTGTGTGTGTGTGTGTGTGTGTGTGTGTGTGTGTGTGTGTGTGTGTGTGTGTGTGTGTGTGTGTGTGTAAACCGTCCCGCGGAGAGGCGGCGTGTTTACGATGACTGGACGAACGTTTCCGCCACCTTAGAATCGGAGGAGCACCGAGTGTTTATACACGGCTGTTGTGCGGATGCTCAGTACACTTTCTTAAGCAGTCATGTTAGACTGAGACACTCTCTCAAGCAGTCGTGTTAGACTGACGTACTTTCTCTCGCAGTCATGCTAGACTGATGAACTGCATGTAAATACTGTAAATAAACCTATATTCCTCGTTCTCGATGAGAAGCAGTCCTTCCCTTCATCAACGTCCTCAGCGTGGATAAGTTGGACGACGGCATGGGCCAGCCACCTTCGAATTCATGCCGGACTCCAATCTTGACAACGGGTTACGAGCGATGGGATTGAGCCCCCAATCCTGACAGTACTAAACACAAACTTACTACCGCTTACCATCCTCAAACTAACGGTCTTACCAAACGCCTGAACCGCACATTAACTGACATGCTAGCAATGTATGTTTCCTTCGATCATCGCGACTGGGACATTGCTCTACCATTTGTCACGTTCGCCTACAATTCCTCGCGCCACGACACAGCTGGCTATTCACCCTTCTATCTCCTCGTCGGCCGTGAGCCGATTTTGCCTTTCTAGGCTCTCCTTTCGACCACACTCGACTCGCCGACAGAGTACACTCGGGATGTCATAGCCACAGCGACCCGAGCACGCCCGATTGCCCGCATTCGTCTTTCTGCTTCACAGACACGTCAGAAGTGCCGTTACGACCAGCGTCATCACGACGTGGACTACGAACCAGGTGCTCTTGTGCTAGTTTGGTATCCGACTCGGCGTGTTGGTCTTTCGGAGAAATTCCTCTCGCGATACTATGGCCCTTACCGCATCCTTCGCCAGGTGACCCCTGTCACATATGAAGTGTCTCCGCTGGATGCCACGGTGCCTTCACCTCTCTCTGGCATCATTCACGTCAGCCGTCTCAAACTTTACCTTTCTCAGACCGATGAGCCGCACCAATAAGGTGCTTTTTTCCGACAGGGGTGATGTCACAGTCGGTAATGTGGGAAGAAGAGGACGCTGATGGTGGCCTTGGAGACGACGAAGAAGAGTTCGCTGCTCTACGCTTGTTGGCTCAGCCATTAAAGGCCATATGGGAATAGACGCACGCTTCTTCCTTCCCGTAACAATATGTACATGGATCGCCGAATATTTGCGCGCAAGAAACTAGTATGTTGTTGAAGACGGAGCTCAATCAAGTATCTCGGACGTAACATCAGGAGTGCCTCAGGGATCGGTTTTGGTTTCTGAGCTTTTTTTTACTTTATATTAACATCAACGTAAATATAGCTTCGCTGATAAGTATCTTTGCCAACGTCTGCATACGCTATAATAAAATGAATACTGGTTATGAGTATCGCGAAATTCAAAAATGATCTGAACATGCATGATACAAGGACAGCATTCTTCCAGGACAGGTAGTGACTGCGGATCCGGATCATGAGACTGAAATAATCAGAAGAATAAGAATGGGCTGGGGTGCGTTTGGCAGGCATTCTCAGATCATGAACAGCAGGTTGCCATTATCCCTCAAGAGAAAAGTTTATAACAGCTGTGTCTTACCAGTACTCATGTACGGGGCAGAAACCTGGAGGATTACGAAAAGAGTTCTACTTAAATTGAGGACGACGCAACGAGCTATGGAAAGAAGAATGATAGGTGTAATGTTAAGGGATAAGAAAAGAGCAGATTGGGTGAGGGAACAAACGCGAGTTAATGATATCTTAGTTGAAATCAAGAAAAAGAAATGGGCATGGGCAGGACACGTAATGAGGAGGGAAGATAACCGATGGTCATTAAGAGTTACGGAATGGATTCCAAGGGAAGGAAAGCGTAGCAGAGGGCGGCATAAAGTTAGGTGGGCGGATGAGATTAAGAAGTTTGCAGGGACAACATGGCCACCATTAGTACATGACCGGGGTAGTTGGAGAAGTATGGGAGACGCCTTTGCCCTGCAGTGGGCATAACCAGGATGATGATGATGATGATGATGATGATGATGATGATGATGATACAAACATGGTGCAAAAAATGGCGAATGACACTAAATTTGAACAAAATCGTATGTGCTAGGTTTTCTCCAAGAAAAGTCACCGAAATCTCCTACTTGAACCCTAAATGGCGTTCCCACATATAGAAATTTGAACAAAATCGTATGTGCTAGGTTTTCTCCAAGAAAAGTCACCGAAATCTCCTACTTGAACCCTAAATGGCGTTCCCACATATAGAAGTTTCGGAATACAAGTATCGGAGCATCTATTATACTTCCTCTTCATCCTGGCATCGACACGTCGACTATACTATAGCTGTTGTTAAAGCGTGTGAATCCCTAAGTTTTCTACGTCGAAACACGTACGTGCTCATTCTTCCAAATCACGTTTCTATAAATTGAAAGTAAGATTGATTCTGGATTACGCTTGTATCGTGTAGGACCCCCCAACGGCCGTAGACAGAAAGAAGCTTGAGAAAGTGCAGTCCACGCAGGACGTTGCGCTTTAGGCGTGTCTCCCAAAGAGAAGACTTTTAGTGGAAGTAGCTCGAGGGCAATGTTGGGTTAGCAGACACTAGAGAACCGCAGAACAGCGCTTCGTTTGAAGCTATTGCATGGAATATATTACTCAGACGTCGGCATTTCTCGTGAATTTCATCTTTTCGTGCCCCACTATATATTTCCTTACGCGTTGACCATTGTAATAAGTTAACGGAATATGTGAGGGCGTATCAGAAAGTCCTTGCCCCTATTTTTTATAAGCCAAAATAATGTACATACAGGCCATTACAAATATGCGTTCCAGTCTACATACCTTATTTTTCCACATAGTCCCCACACCGGTTCAGACGTTTGACCCACCGGGGCACTAAATTCGATTATGATGATTGGAGTTTATTGGCGCAAAGGCCAGAAGTGGCCAAAGAGTGCCAAGGCTATCTTGAGATGCCCCTGCGCCATGTTGTCGTCAGTCAGCGACGCACGCGGCCTCTCTGAACGCTCATTACCATGCAAGTCTTCACGGCCCTTTTGCGAACTCACAACACCACCGCCTCACAATCCTCAAAGCGAGACACCTTTCCCCATATGTGGGCTGCATTTCCCTGTGGATTTCTGTGGGCGTCCGTCCCTTTCTCTATAGAAAACGAGTCACACTTCGTTGCTCGTATGCCGTGGTCGTGTGAAGCACAACCGTCATCTTCAACAACTTATCTGCCATGCCGTGGAGCTGCCGGTAGATAAGGCGAGGCCGGTTCGAGGAAGGTCCACCGCTGGGAACGGATATGCTGATTTCGAATTTACAGTCGTAATTTGGCTAAAGAAAAATAGGGGCAAATACATTCTGATTCGCCATCGTAGGACTACCGCCTTCAGTAGCACTTTCCTTCCGAAAGCAATTTGCCAGCGGAATCGACTGCATTCGACCACTGCAGCCATTGAATGCCCTGGCACATTTTTCACTTCTTTGAAAATGCATGCAACGTATTGATACAAAATATGCTGTGATGGCTATTGTCATATCGCTTTATGTTGATGTACAATTGTAACGTCTGTACTCCATTCCATCGAAATAGGCGACTATGTTTTCCTCTTTCTTTTGGGGGTTTTGTATGCACGCGTGCGGAAACATTCGATTCATGTGCTCGGATGTGGTTCCATATGGAATTCCTTGGTTTGTTTGTTTCTTTTTGTTGTATTGTTTTTTGTTTTTGTTTTTTTGCATGAGGTAGCCAAGATTACAGTGATTTTTGTTACCGCATTCCTGACATTCTTCGCGCTTGTTGCTATTACGTTCCTTTCTTTTTTTCTTTATTTCATTCGGCATTTTTTGCGCTGTGACATATTCTATATTGCTTGTGCTACTTACATCTGCTACTATGTTTTGTATTTTCGTATCCCCTCCGCCACTGTAATGTCATGTAGTTGCTGTGGGTAACAACACAAAAAATAAATAAAGATAAATAATATGCACGCAGACATGACTACGCATATATCGTGAACATGAATGACATGCACGACCATGACACCATAGCTAGTGGACCAAGTTAATGCATGGCACGGCACAAATAACATGATAAAAGCAAATCGAACAGCGTCTATCGATCGCTCCTGCCTCCGGGCTGAGCTTTGCTCCTGCGCCCGAGACGAGTGGCTTTACCGCATAGCTTCAGAACAATATGTCGGACATTTGCGCAATTATACTACGGAACGCATCCGTTCCGCCCACTTCTTGGTCGACCATTGCTAAGCCATTGCTTTCTCTGTCTGTAGAAGCTTTATCTGTCACCCACTGTCACCCACTATTACATAACGAGTGCCTCGAATCCGGCAACATCGATGCCTTCAGGTAGCATGTGTGGGTTTATTGATCAGTCGTCTTCACCCAAAAAGATCACGTTCTCGTGACGCCTGCGGCAGAAACGACGTTCCACGTCCGCCGCCAAGGTCTGTGAGTGATGGCGCTGGCTAAGGGTTCTACTAGGAAACATAGATACCCAAGAAAGTGGATGGGGAAACGGCGCCGCGGTAGCTGAATTGCTAGAGCATCGCACGCGAAATGCGAAGGTTGTGGGTTCGGTCCCCACCTGCGGCAAGTTGTTTTTTCATCCACTTTCATTTCCGTTAATTTATCCTTTCTTTATCTCGTTTATTAAGCGCAAGTAATTTCCCCTATGTACTCCTTGGTGTGAGTGTTTGTTGGCTTCTTATGATATGACTATAAAAATCGGGCCACTCGGTTAATCCCCTTCCTTCTCGTTTACCCACTGGAAATGCCACTTGCTAATTCGTCATTCGATACCAGAGTCGTGTCCACTCGAGCAGAACACCCGCCTATCAGCCGTTACGTTGAAGACTCAGCAGAGATGACCTTATACTCCCGAATTTGAATGTTAAAGCGAGCACGGAGCTCACCCGCTAAAAAAAAGATTGGAGGGGTTCTATAACGCGCACTCGAGGAGGGTTGCAGGTGCTACTCCCAGCAAGGACGAGCGTGGACTGCTAGGAGCGGTTCTCCCCACCAAGCGACAGATCCACACCTACCCGCGTCCGGTGCTGAGCAAGTAGGCGGCCAACGCTCGCTTCCAGGACTCCGGCAGGCGCCGTTCGGCGTCGTCCGCTGTGCCGTTCCACGTGATCACCTCCTCCCGCAGGGCCTCAGGCGCTCCGACCTCGAGGTAAGGCTCGAGGTGCTTGTCGGCCACGCTGTGCATCTCCTCGAAGTCGCTGAATGACTCGCGACTGGAGTCACTCTGGAGAGGATGTGGAAGCGCGGTCAGGCATGTGAAGGAATCGCGTAGGCTCCATTTGGAGCGCTAGAAATGAAATAAAATTTAGAGGAGTAAGTTCAACGATTTCAGGAATGGTGTTCGGCAACACTGGACAGCGCTTGGGCCGCTGGGCTCATTGATGAAGGTAATAACTATAGGAGAGAGCATTGTGCAATACGATTGATGCCAAACGTACCAGCCCAAAACCAGCCGTGGTTGCTCAGTGGCTATGGTGTTGGGCTGCTGAGCACGAGGTCGCGGGATTGAATCCCGGCCACGGCGGCCGCACGTCGATGGAGGGGCGAAATGAGAAAACACCCGTGTGCTTAGATTTAGGTGCACGTTAAAGAACCCCAGGTGGTCAAAATTTCCGGAGTGCTCCACTACGGCGTGCCTCCTAATCAGAAAGCGGTTTTGGCTCGTAAATTACCATATTTTAATTTTTAATTACAAGCTCAACACGTGATCGCACGCCAGAATACGTGGTAGATTTTAGTGTTTCCACTCTGTAGGCAAAGCTACACGGCAGCCAAACAAGGGACCATAGATTAAACACTACGGGGAATCGAAAATTCACGGCCAATGCACCGAGTCTCACAAAGCACGTGTTGGGACGATACTGCGAGGGAAAAAGCGAAGTTAATGGCTTTCCGGAGAGTTCGTTTGCCGAGGTTGACTGCGTGACGTAACGTTGTCTCCCCATTTCCGTGCTCCGTGGCTGGGCCTCTATAGCTGGGCTGACTAGAACTATGACGCACGTGAGATGAGCCATGGCGGAAGGAAAAGCTTTAGGAAGGCACTCCACGAGAGAAAAGTAAAAACCACGAAAGCATGGAAGAAGCGAAGAAGCTAGGCATGAGCATCACGTCACGCATCTACCCTTCACAAGCCAACTGTGCATGCAGCCGTTCACTTCCCTTTTTAACTCTCCCGTGCCTGCAAAAGTCCGCCCATCACGTGACTTCCGAGTCTCGGAAGACTCGCCCCATGCACAAGATTTTTCTGTCTTCTCTTTTTTTTTTTTTTTTGTTCATCGACCCGTGCTTGTTTAAGTGCTATGTGCCAATCGCTGTGCGCTCGTTTTAACTTGGTCGTTTCTTGCAACGTACACATCGAAGCGTATCTTCGCTGAAACGACCGAGTGCGGCAGCCGCTCGTTGCTGCCGCGCCCGTTGTGGCTTCTTGAACAGCGCATGCAGCTGTAGCGCTGCTCGGGGAAATATAATATAATGGCCACACCGTTATACGGCCGCGTGCTGGGTCGGCTCAGGTACGCGAGCTGGACACCGTGCTTTGCCTTGCGAGGCGCGAAGCAAAGCAAAGATGCGCAGACCAGTATAGAAATGCCTTCATGCGTTTGCAGTATCCTCAAACTCGCGTGCTCATTGTGGCGAAAGATCTGGCGCTATATATATATTTGGTCTCGAGAAAGACGGACTATTCTCTATGCCGAGGGGAAAAAAGAACTAGGATCTATAGGTGGCAACATGGCATCATGCTGTCCCCCTTCGCAAATCAGCTGCTTCCTTTGTTCCGTCGGGGCTTCGCGTATAATCTCCGCATCAGCGCATTATTGTGTGGCATATAAATGACGTATAAGGGCAGCCAGTTTGAGAAGCCACGCCGCAGTGAAATAACTCTGCAACTACTGCGCGTTTCTGTTTCCATTTATGTCGATAGGAGAGCGCCGCAATGTGTCAGACGCAAAGGGACTCCGGCCGGACCAGAGACGCACCGAGGGGCGGGCCAGCATGCTGGCGAGCAGGTGGTAGTAGTCGCGAAAGCGCCACCGTCCCATGAACTTGAGCCGCAGTCTGTGCTCCCCAAGTAGCGCGGACGGGGCCAGGCGAAGCGGTGAGGTCTCGACGCTGACGAGCGCGGGGAGGCCCACGTGGTTGGAGGCAGCCAGCAGTCGCGCGAACAGGGCGCCGGCGTCGGCCACGTCACTCCGGTGAGGCCACGCGAAGCCGCCTCGATCCAGCAAGGACCTGCGCCCCGCACACTGATGGGATGCGGACCGAAGTGGCACCACCGGTCGCCTCACAGCCGACCATACCAAAACGACCCCGCAAATTTATCCGATGCTGAGAGGAATTGAGCCCACGTCACAAGCTTTCCTCAAGGACAGCATCCCGACGCATTAGCAGGCGGCGCCACAAATGCACTGGGTACGTGCCGCTCTTCAATGAACCTCTTGCCAACTTGGGTGACAGAGTATGTGCCACTGGGTGTGCGGCGCAAGCGAGGGAACAACCCTCTGCGTGCGCAGGCACCGGCGCGCCACGCTTCTCGTCTCGGAGGCCACGCGCGGAGTTCTCGGCAGGGTAACGAGATGGCGCGGCGTGTCTAGAAACCAAGTGCGAGAGAGGAGCTCGGTTGCCGAATGATGCGAGTGTCAGCGTTCGCGCGAACCGGCGCGCCAAGCATTTCGGAGGCCACGCGAAGGCTTCGCGGCGGCGGCGCTAGATGGTGCCGAGTGTTGCCGATACACAATTGAGTAATGGAAATGTTTGCCTGAATTTGTTATCAGCTACAGTAATGTTTCTGCCTTTGGATATGTCCTATTGTTGCACCTTATGTAACCGCTCCTGCATGCTTGGACATCTGCGATAAAACTAAATAAATGAAATTTACGCCTCAAAATTTTATAAGCTCGGCCAAGCAAGGCGTAGCTCGTTATTATGCAGCAAACTCGGGGAAAACTTTTTTCTGTGGAAAGGCGGACGTATACGTCACACTTCCGTGGATTAATTCAATAGAGCTATCGGGTTTACCTTATGTGCCAAAACCACAATATTAACACGTCTAAATGTTTATCCTTTTACCGGGGACCGCATTTTACTCGCTAAAGTTGTCGCTCAGAGCAAGACGCACCTGCATGATTTGAAATAACTATGAATTTCCAGAACGACACCAGTTTGGATATATGCGCCATAAAACTCGCCGTATAAAAGCACTGTTGTTCCACTTACTTTTTTAACAAGACGTTCTTTTAATGCATTGAACCACGAAAGCAACTGGAACGCCCATGTATTTCGTTCCACCCTTTGAGAAATAATGTCAAAACTGGTGTCATCCTGGAGATTAATTTCAAGTGGATACGTCCTGCAATCTCATCGGGTACAATTCGTAAATTGCAATATGTGACATAAAGTAATTAATTAAGAAGTTAATTAGTGAGTTATCGTTAATTAGTTTAACGTGTGTTTCGATTTATCGTACTACTAATGTCCGCCTCTTCAAAAATTCCAGCTCGAGGACAAGAATATAATGCCATCTGCCACAGGCCAATTTTCAAAAATTCCGGTAAGCTTAAAAATTATCACCTCGTATTACGTACAAACGGTCTCAGGAGGACGCAGGTTTCGAGATTCAATAACGCAGAAGAAAGCACTCACGCCCCTTATTGCCTGTATTGATGCTAATGATATTGGCAAATCTATAGCGCCAAAAAGCCTATACGCAACCTGTGTGATTGCAGCTTCCCCGCCGACAGCTGGGGACGTATTCTGAAACGTTCGCCGCGGCGAAAGTTTCGCACTGGCCACGCCTCCGCCGTTGCGGCGCGCGCTGAATGGCTCTGTGCGCACGCAGTTTCAGCCAATGCCGATGTCAGGGGCCGATTTCCGCCCGTGCGCTGACGGCAAGTCATACCTTAGTCACGTGGGTGACTTCCGATCATGATCAAGCCCGAACGGAATCAAATTCCTCGATTGCGATCGGCTCTCTTCCGCAGCTTGCGCAAAGGAGCCAGTCACGATCGAGAAATTCGATCCCCGATAGAACTCCATCGCGATCGAAAGCGCCCCATTTGACCGCCAGCGTCAAATGGCCGCCAGTCGAGTGCAGGGTCACCTGAGCTGTTCGAGACCGACGGCGCTGATGTTGGTGCCGGCGAACTCGTGGCACGAGACGAAGTAGGCGGCTGCCTTCTGCAAGGCGCTCTGGGCCTCGCCCTCGCGGGGCACGTTCTTGGCGATCGTCTGCTCCAGCAGAGGCATCAGCAGAGACACTCGGTCCTGCGCCGTTGGAGAAGCGGCTTCCTGTCACTCGTACAGACAATCGTGGCGACAACTCCTGGCCGCCGCATTTGTCGAGCGAGCGCGTCTCTCGTGGAATTTCGCATAATACCCTAAATCGCATATGAGATACATCAATCACACGATCAATTTATTCCAGTTATTTTACAAAAACTGCGGGCGACGTGAAAAATAACAGGAAGACTAAACTATCTGCGCAAGAAGGAGCAGACTTGGTGCGATTGGCTCACGAACCATGCGAGCGTGATAGGAAGTGCGGTTTTCGAGATGTAAATATCAGTATTAAAGAGCAGCACGTTATACGAAGAAATGATTTTAGTTGCAGTCAGTTATAGCCATGCTGGGTGCTATGTACACACAGTTACATGCTGTACATCATACACATATCATTTGTTTAGCATTTCAGTGGTGGATACATGGTATCGTGCTACAGTCGTGTTTCTGATGAGTCGGTTCCTTCTATAGTGCGACTATACGGATCGATACTCGCCAAGCGTCTTCAACACGCTGGCTTTCCCGCGACGCCTGTCGAAGCATGCGTCCGTGGCGGCCGGCGTTAGAAGCCAGACACGTACGAAAAAGTGCCTCGAACGGCGCAAGAATGCTTCGATTTAAAGAAAGCAGCCTCACAGTGCTGCGTGACGAAGTCGGCAGCAGCACAGTAAACATGTCTGTGCGACACATGCTCACAAATACGGCACAATTGGCGACCTTCAAAAATAGCGCGCGCCCCGTTCGGTGTGCTTCGGCTGCACTGCAAAGCTTGGTTAGAAAACAAAGCGCGTCCCCGCTGTTCTCGTCGATGATGTGTGTCACCACTTGTCGGTCAGCTGAGTTGGAGTCCGCGCGCAAATCAACTGCTTTCGCTCTGTCAATGGAAACTCTAGGCTATTAGAAAAATAAAAGCTGGTTGTTGTTCCTGACGAAAGTATTACCTTCGGCTGAATTTTTGCGGGCATAATCTGCAAAAAAATCAGCTACGACTTCCAGATTTCATCCTACAAACAGTAACACAAAGACGCACGTCGACCATGTACCGGTGCGGCAAAATTTGTCATCTTGCGCACCTTTGGTTTGAAAATATCTTTCTTGCGCATATGGAGAACATTTTTCCAAATGGTCAGTTAGGCACAACAAGAAGGGAGAAAATGCCTAATTATATGGGGTGATCATTTTTAAGTTTTATGGAATTTTTAAATATCGCCTGTAGCAGACAGCATAATTCTTATCCTTGACCTGGATTGTTCGAAGAGGTGGACATAGCACGAACAATCTAAACACGTATTCAACTAATTAACCAAAATTCGCAAATTGATTTCTTAATTACTTTATGGCCCACATTGCAATTTACGAATTGCAGCGGTTGAGCTTACAGGACGTATCCACTTGAAGTGAATTTCCAGGATGACACCAGTTTCGAGATATTATTTCCCAAAGTGGGACGAAATATATGGGCGTTCCAGTTACTTTTGTGCTTCAATGCATAAAAGAGCGTTTTGTTAAAAAAGTAAGTGTAACAATAGTGCGTTCTTTACGGCAAGCTTGATAACGCATGTCTCCAAACTGGTATCATTCTGGAAATTTAGTCCAAGAGGATACGCCTTGCAAGCTCGCCGGGCTACAATTCGTGAATTGCAATATATGTACCGTAAAGTAATTAATTCACAGGATAACTAGTAGATTTTTGTTAATTAGTTGAATAGGTGTTTCGAGTTCTCGTGCAAGTAATGTCCGCCTCTTTGAATTATCCAGCTCAAGGACTACTACGCTATCTGCAGCAGGCTAACTTTAAAAATTCCGTAAAACTTAAAAATGATCGCCCTATATGTTATACAGGGTGTCCCAACTATCATGCACCAAAATTTAAAAATAGTGCCACGTAGCTGGGCAGAACCAAGGCAGTGTTGTTTGCCATCGCTTGGAGGTACTCGCATTTTTTTTTTTTTGCATTCCGCCTAATCACATAATTCGTCTTAATTAATTAATCAACTTATCAAATATTATAATTCGATGAAAAGTGTAAATGAGAAAATTGCATAGCAACATGAAAAACTTCCGATACAGAGTTCTGCCATTCAATACGTGCTACATGAGAGTGTTTTTTCCGAGCGTGAAGGAAGCCCGCAAATACACGCAATAATTGCCGCGCGACTGGCCGCTAGAGGCACTTCCGTCCTGTCCTGCCTTCAAGCAACAAAGAGCTTCCCCTAGAACTATCGTAGATATTCTCTTTAGCAATGTCCTGCTTGAAAGTTCTGTACGTTCTCAGTGCTGTTTCGTTTGAATCCCTATTTTCCACAGTTTGCATGAAAATTTTCTTCGTTTCCTCCATTTAATGTCAACATTCCTCATGTACAAGTAACTGAAAACTTTCCTAGCCCACCGCTTTCCTTCCATTTCTCTCAATCATTCCTCAAATTCTATCTTGCTACTAGCTTCACTGCCCTCGAATGATGTCTATCCCATATCACCCTCTACCCCCTGATTTGGTACATTTCAATGTGCTTCCAAAGCAAGCCTACACCCCACGTTGCTTATTTCGAACCTTGCTCGAACCATTGACCTCATGCACAAGACCGTATTGCCGAAAGTCAAACTTGGAACCATCAGCCCTTTCCAAATTCCTCTCACCACTTCGTACCTATTGTAATTGCACAGTGCCCTGATTTACATCACAACTGCATTCCCTGCTACCTTTAGTCGTTACATATTTTTCATGTTCCGTTAGGTACTGAGCCCCAGTGTTTATCAACACGCCAATGTTTGTACTTATCCACTAGGTAGTGGATAGCGTAACAGCCTGTATTCCATGCTCGCCGCCCTGATTATCATTAAAAATCATGACTGCCGATTTTTTCTTTACTAAACTTTAAACCTAACCTATCTCCCTATTTACAGCCGATGTCAATCAATCCCTGCAAATCTCCCTTGTTGTCAGCTATAAACACTATATTAAATTAAATTATGGGGTTTTACGTGCCAAAACCAGTTTCTGATTATGAAGCACGCCTTAGTGGAGGACTCCGGAAATTTCGACCACCTGGGGTTCTTTAACATGCACCTAAATCTAAGTATATGGGTGTTTTCGCATTTCGCCCCCATCGTATTAAACACTATATCGTCCGCGTACATCAGCCCTGGTAATGAGTGTTCAATCCATTCCTCTTGTTTGAAAAAAGAAAGGTTGAAGCAAAGTCCGCTCTTTAATCCTTGTAGATGCAACATGAAAAACAAAGGTGACAGAGGGCACCCTTGCCTAAGACCCCGCTGTGTCTCTATAGGCTAAGATACGTTTTTTTTTTTTCCACTTTATAAGAACCTTGTTACTTTTACAGATATCTTTTAACATATTAGTTACTCCATCCATTAGTTACACATAGTGAGCGCAGTATGTCCAACAAATCCTCTTCAATTACACTCTCATAGGCTCCTTTGATATCCAGAATTAGATGCCAGTCACAGGGGCAGGTGTTCCTCTTCTGCTATTTCGATACACTGCGTCAATGAGAACAGGTTGTCCTCTAACCTCCTTTTTTTCCCGCAACCCATTTTTGTAGTTCCCCCAGCCCCCCCTCCCGCTCGCCCCATGCCTGCAGTCTGCCCTCCACGATCTGCATCGCCACCCTGTAAACCCCTGACGTCGCTGCTATGGGACGTCGTTTGGGAGAACCCACCGGCGCGTTCCTGGCGGCAGGCGGCGGCCGGGAGGCGTGCTTCTGCGCGGCCACCATGGCGCCGTGGCAGACGTGCAGGTAGAAATCGTCGCACGGGTCGTGCGCCGTCGAGCCGTTGAGGAGGCGCGCGTAGCGCAGGCACTCCTCGGTGCGACACACTTGGTACGCGGACCCGTCCGGCCGGGAGGGCTGGTGGTGGCGCGCCGAGCTCAGCATGTACACCAGCATGGCGAGCACGGCGAGCACGACGAGCGCCAGGCACAGCAGCGGGTACGACTCGTTCCACTCGATGGCGCGCGCGCGCGAGCCCATCACGTCGCCGTCCACCATGGTGTGGGCCGTCACGGTGGCGTGCACCGTCGTTGGCACGACCATGGTCGTCGACTGCGTACCCGAGAGAGGGGGGGAGGAAAGGAGCGTGCACAACGCCACTGCTTGCGCGTGACGCCACTGTGGTGAAGCTGCCACAGATGTGCTGGCCGGGCCACACGTCGGAAGAAATTGGGCACAATAAGAGCAAGCTTATACAGGAAATATCGATCGTATATTTTCTACATATACGGATTACAGACAAGATGGTCTGTGGAAGAAAGTAAAAAGAAAGGTTGTCCGCCGACTCTTTGACAAGTTTACGACCCTCTTTAAAAGTACATCGAAACGGTGGACGCACGCAACATCTGCAAAGAAAACGCTGGGCAGCGGACAATATCTCAGAACTAATAAACGTGCAGTTATGGCTAGTCGTACAAAGCATCAATGGGCATTGTTGGGATGGTCACAGCCAAGAGTACAACACAAGAGAAACACGGATGTAAATTATGTAATACAGTTTATCGTTTATTGCGTATAACGCGGAGTTTTATATTTTTAGCATCAAATTAAACAACCTTGTGTTTCCCAGCCCTCAAACTTGCTTTAACGTAGGAGAAAAGTGCGGTAGAGTTTTTACAGCTTCCAAAATATATGTCAGTTATTCTTTCAGAACAAGCAACATTAACCAACTGAACTCATTCATTGCTTGTTGTGCACGTAAATTATGCCGAGCGTCTAGGCAGAAAAGAGAAAGAGGGAACAGCAAGTGAGAGCCTGCGAGAGACACAATAGTTGCTGAGCAACCCCGAAATTCAGTTCCTTTGGCTGTCTAGCGCTGGGTACCGACGAAGTCAAGGTTGCCTCGACATCACGCTTCTCCATACAGAACGGCGGAAAACGGTGTTGACAACGAGGCATCCTAAATAAGGCCAAAGCGCAAAGCAAAGCAAGTCACGTAGAAAGCCTTAGCCACCCGCACTCAGTGAACTCCACAAGCCCTCCGAGGCATCGAAGTGCTTGCAGAGTGTTTAACGGGATGGCTCAAGAAAGGTCTATCTGCAGCGTGTGCCAACGCGACGCGGACGTGCGTCGCGTTGGCACACGCGACAGGGACAGGGAGAACGCACTTCTAATTTGTGTGTGCCTAAACGAGTAGCCACACAGCTGCGCTGAAAGATATATAGGATCAGGGTGCAGATTATACAGTGCGACTGTTTTGTTCCTGTCTCAAGCAAATACAAAGCAATGAAAATCATTCGGTGAGAGCAACTCACGACAAACTCATGAGCGACTCCCAACCAATATAAAAGCTCATTTACCTTCATGGCAGTAAAGTCAAGGTTTGTAGTGTATCCTTCGTACCGCGCCATGTTTGCCAGCGACGCTAAGAGCTGCTGCTGTTCCCTTGTGTTGGCCCGAGAAAATGGCTTGAACAGGGAAGAGCGGTCTTCTTCTTCTTCCTACACCTAAAGCAGCGCACAACTCCGTGGCACGTGCGAGCTGGTGCTCGGATCGCAACAGTCAGCTCTCGGGGTTTTGGCTAAGTGTCGGACAGATTTAGCCCAGTTTTGTAGATACCAAGCAGGGCTTTAGGATAAATTTATATTGTCTGATACGGAAATAGTGCCACAAATGTCGAAAAATTCTCCAGGGGACGGCACGTGGCGATCTCCGCCTTGGTCGGCCTCCCCACCGGCTGATCAAATGCCTCTTGAAGCTTTCTTTCGTAGTGGGGTGAGCAGCATTCCTGTGGCGCTGGTGCCTTTGCATGGAAGAGCCATCCGGCTCAACAACCCGAAGGCAGTGCAGGCGGAACTTCAGGAGACAACGCATCACTACTTGCACATAACTGATGTACGACAGTTTGGCACAGGTGGGATTGTTAGCCGTTCACCAGACCAGGCGTGTGTACGACTTGCTTAAGTGCTCATCATTTGGATTGATGCAAGTGAGTTCCTTCATTCCCCCGCATCTTGCCTGCACTAAAGGAATAGTTCGTGGTGTAGACTCCTCTTTAAGTACGGCAGAAACCCTAGAAAAGCTCTCCGCGGCTGGGGTAATTGCCGTTTACCGGTGCAACAGAATGGTGGACAATACACGTGTCTCTATTGAGTCAGTAATTGCCACGTTTGCAGGTACATCTTGCCATGCTGAGATAAAAGTCTGGTCTCTAATATTTAGAGTGGACCCGCTTGCCTCGTGTCCACTACAAAGTCGCAATTGTTGGCGCTATGGTCATAGCATGGGTGGTTGAAAATCCAGCCTTCGTCGTTGCGTCTGCGGCGGAAGCCATTCCGCTAGTGATTGCTCGGCCGAGTCGGACTCTTGCTGCCTCTGCGGTGGAGCCCACAAGGCTGATTGATCAAACTGCCCTGCTAGAACTCAAGGAGTCCAACTACTGGAAGTTATGGACAAAAGGCGCTGCTCACGCCAAGAGGCCATTGCGGCGGTAAAGGAAAGAGCCCATGGTTATGCGAGTGTGACAGCACGACACCAAGCTGTCGTTGATGGAAGCCTGTCATAGGTAACCGTAAACGCTATTGAAAAGTCTATGGCTAAAATTACGGAGCGTATTGTAGAAAGCGTCACGGAATGCTTTAATGGACTGGTATCCTCTAAGCTAGAACAATTATTACCGAGTGCTACTGCCCTGCCATCAAGCTCTGACCTGAATACTTGTTTAGCCCATTCTCAGGAAAATGGGGCAATTGCGTCCACAACCCATATAAAACAAGTCAGGCCTGTTCCAGGTTCCTCAAACAAGGCAACTACTAACCCAGACAACTCTGATCATCAAGATACCTCAAACATGGAAATGGACGTGAGGGCACAGAAAAGGAGGTGTTCTCTCCTTGAGGCTACCACTTCACACTCAGTTAGTAAATCCAGGAAAATCCTCCCTGAATTCAACCCGAAATGTAATATTTTGGAGGAGGCTGTGGCCTCTGCGGTGCTCTCATCACTGGAAGGTAGACGAGGGTGCTGCAGTGGAACTGCAGATCAGTATTCGCTGCTTCTACTGATTTAAACGTTCTATCTTATCAAATTTCTCCAGATGCAATTTTGCTGCAAGAAACCCAGTTATCCCCCGAAAAACAATTTTCTCTGCGCAATTTTAGGTCCTTTCACCTAGATCGCCCGTCTGAAATGGGGGACTGTTAATTATGGTCTCAAGCAAGTTTCGCCACAGGGCAAATATATCATTCCAGCTGATGTCTCCAGAATGTGAAATTCTAGCAGTAGAAACTTCTCACCCTGGCAGTAGGCCTTTCTCGTTGGTCAATATTATTACGATATGATCGGTAAATACCCAAGAGACGAGCCGCCGTGAGAACGACAACGAAGTGGGTCTGTGCCCTTGGCGCGAGTGAATGTCGGCCTGGCGCTCTGGCTCCATTATAGTGTAAATAGTCTGTGTCTTTCTACACGTAACAATATATACTTTCCCTCGGTTGTGCAGGACACACGCCCACTAGACTCGGTTATGGCAAAATGCTGTAAAGATATAGTTTTGGCAGGTGACTTCAACGCTCATCATGTATCATGGGGATCCAGGACAGACCTGTGCGGAAAGCGTCTATGGGAATGGGCAATAACAAATAACTTTTCGTGTCAAAATTCGGGATCAGTTACATTTCTTCGCGGACAGTTTAGATCTGTGCTGGAGCTTACATTTTCGGGTCTAGGTCTTTCCACATCCGCATGGAAAACGGTGAATGTCAAGGACAACCAGCGATCATCTTCCAGTTGTGTTTGAAGTGGTAGGTCCGCAGTCCACTGTGGAGGCTCGAATCCATTCTTTTGTGTATTACCGTAGATTAAAAAAATGTTTACAGACCAGTTTCAAATCAATTGAAAATTCTCCATTGAAAGCTGAGGATATTTGGTCAATCATAGATACTTCGCGCAAAATATCCGAGTTCTAGTTAAAGGCACGGAAAAACACTGCTTCTACAAATTTATTTATTTATTTATTTATTTATTTATTTATTTATTTATTTATTTAAGATACTTTCAGGGCACGAAGGCATTACAGAAAGGAGTGGGTGAACATAACAACACATTTGTGCAATATACAAAGACAGATTCAACGTGGCGTTTCATTGGCGGAATGACGATTGCTCGCGGGACTACAAGCGGCGTAAAGCTGCATGGAAACAGCTCATGCATAACCAGTCTCCGAAAAACTGGAGCAACTATAAATTTATTGCTGTAACATTTAAAAGAAAGGTGTCTAAGGCAAAAGACTATTACAATGTCCGACATTTCGAATTGTTTTCAAAAGCAAATAATAATAAGCATGCATTATTTCGGTTTTTAAGATCCCAAAAAATGATTCCACGCCCCTTGAACTGGGAGTCAGTAGTTTTAACCACAAGTGAAAAAGCTGACTCTCTAAATGTAATCGCGAGAAGGTTTAGAGACCCGATTCGCTACCTCTCTTCCCTTCTCTCCTCACGGACAGGGCACTTCAGAAGATTTCGAAGAGTTTTCTATGTCAGAATTGTCCCAAGCTGTTTCCTGTTTACCAGCTGCAGCCCAAGGTCCCGATGGACTCACTACCAAGATGATTAAACTACTCTTTGAAGTCGCTCCTAACGGCTTGTTAGATGCAGTAAATTACTCAGTACAATATACATGAATCCCTCCTGTGTGGATAATTGCGAAAGTGGTTCCTCTGCTGAAAGACCAAACCAAAGGGTATGTTCTAGACAATATTCGGCCTATTTCTCTAACATCAAATTTTGTAAAATTAATAGAAAGATTATTAAACGCACGTGTGGTTAAGTTTGTGACCGCAAGAGAATTATTGAGCCCCTGCAAAATTGGATTTAGACCAGGGATGTCAATTTGGTGCGCACATGTCGACCTAGAAAGCCGAATTCAGTTGGCTCGTTACCAAAAACAATATGCAGCTCTAGTTACATTAGACATTTCTAAAGCATACGATAGTGTGGAATTCCCTATATTAATAAAGAGGATGCAGGATATTGGATTGCCTGACTACTTCGTGACGTGGACTGCTGAGTTCTTGCAGAGCAGCGAGTTTTACTGTGCACAAAGTGGAATTTCATCGGGAAAATTCAGACAAACGCGCGGGGTTCCTCAAGGCGCAGTTTTGTCCTCGTTGTTGTTTAACGCCCTACTCAGCTCCATTCCTTATCATCAGAATGTAAGCACGTACGTTTACGCTGATGATATAGCGTATTTTGCTTCAGCAAGTGATATTCAGTCACTGTACGAGTGCTTACAGGAATACTTATGCGAGATAGAAGCATGGCTGGACAGTATTCGCTTGTCCCTTAATGTAAATAACAGTGCCGTTCTTGTCTTTCCCCTACAAGACCCAGTTACTATATCCCTTTCATACCGCCATTCCACTATCCCACAAGTGGAAAAAGTCAAGTACCTTGGAATTATCTGTGATGCAAATCTCAATTGGCGTCATCATATTGAACATATATAACTTCAAAAGCTTCTCGTGCAATGGGGATATTAGGAAGGATAAGCAATAATCGAAGGGGCATGCACAGAGATACACTCAATGATTTACCTCATGTATATCCGACCTATACTACAGTTCGGCTGTGTGTTATTCTCCGGCGCCGCGGCTTGCAAGCTACGTCCACTAGTTTTGCTGGAACGGGAAGCGCTTCGCTTATGTCTGGGGCTACCAAAGTTTGTAGCCAACGCTGTGCTCTACAGGGAATCACGACTAACTTCCCTTGAAATGAGATTTAAAACACTCACCGTTCAAACATTCATAAGGCTCTATGAATCCCCACTAAGAAGGTCCTAGTCCATCTTCATCAAACAACGAGCCCAATTTTTTGGAGTCAAATGGCCACGGTTTCACACGCCACAAGTCATTATATCACAATCGTTATTGAATCCGTGGGATGTAAATATAAATGATGTAATCACAGAAAACAGCATCTCAAATTCACTAGTTATTACTTATGATGACTTATACCCAAATAATGCAAAGCAGCTTCCCTCGCATATTCTTAACGGCTTACTCCAGGATCACTTGAATCAGCACCACACTAAAGTAACTATAGCAACGGATGCTTCGCAGAGTGAGGAAAAGGCAGGAGTTGGAATTTTTTCATCATCATTGGACTAGTCTTTTTCTATTCGGCTTCCCGACTTCTCTCCAATACATCTAGTGGAATTCCTAGCTGTTGTCCTAGCTTTACGAAAGCTACAGTCTTCCAGGACAGCCGCGGTAATAATCGCAGATTCTTTGTCCATGTGCACCTCAGTTACTGCTCCCGGCGAATCACATATATAAAAAACTTTGTACTCACTGGCTCCAAGTCATTTGTGGAGTTTACGATTAATATGGGTACCTGGGCACAAAGGCATATTTATGAATGAGGTGGCAGACAGCTTGGCCAAGGCTTCTATCAGCGGCCCGGTGCTTTCCTTTCTTCCAACGATGGGTTTTATCACGTCTGTCAGGTTCAGAAGATACATCCTTTTAACATCAAAATCAAATGTTAAATCATCCTTGGAACTACACCACCTACAATTCCCTTGGAGCAGGAAATTTTGCAAAACAAGACAAACGAAAGTAACATTAACGAGACTACGCTGTCGAGTCCCATCTCTAAATTTTTACATGCACTAATCTGGTCTGGCAATATCCCCATTGTGTCAGTTTCACAACTCATTAGAGACGATTGAGCACTACTTACTGGAATGCTGGCGTTTCTCCTCCATGAGAAAAATGACATTAGAAATTACAGTGCGACAGCTCGCCCTGCCATTGAACACTCCGGTATAGCTGTCTTTCGGAGCGTCTGTGCTTGGACACTCACACAGGAATGTGTGCATCGCCTTAGAAAATGTTGTTATTGAATCAAACCGATTTCATTGGTGACCATATTATTCTTTTCATTTCTCCTTTATTGTTTCATTTATATGACACATAATTTTTTCCCTCTTGATTGAATGACAGTCTAATGAACCTTTTTGAATTTTCCTGGCTTAAATTTATGCAACAAAATTATAGATCTTTATTGATTTCCTGAACACATAAGCAAAGTCTGCCCTATTCTTGGCCAATCCCCGTGAGCGGTTACGCGCCAAACTCGTCAAGGACATCATCATCATCAACAACTCCAGATTGGATTGCGCCAGGTCACCGAGGAACAACAACATCAATTGCTTGCTCCTCAAACAATGGCATTTACCTACTACGGTGGATCTGACGGAGTCACTGATCTCTACAACTATACAACGGATGACAGTTTGTCCGAGCCGTAAGTAGTGAAAATAAAAAGAAGGAAAAAGAAAGTGGAAGCGGGCCACAGCATTCAAACCAAGCTTGATATCACCTACCACCGCCAACATGGAGGCAAACACCCAATACCACGCGCCATTCAGCAATGGATACACGCCGACCCTATTCCCAAAAACATGCACTAAGATCACAACAAAGAACGCAGGAAGGCACGAGCTACCTTCGTGATCAAAGCTTATGCCAACACCGCGGGCGTCACCTTCGTCGACGCAGCTGAATACCAAGATGGACGTCGCTTTCCGGCGGTTACCGCAGCAGGCGGCTTGCTCCGATATGTTGCCAGCATCGTTACCCAAAATGCCGAGACGGCCGAGGAAGTGGCCATCGCCCTGGCCAGTCTTGACCCAGCCTGTCACACCATACTGAACGATTCTCGCACATCAATCAACAACTACATCAAGGGTCGTATTTCTCAACAATCACTCCGTATCTTACAAGCCCCGCATTCGTCTGAAAATCAAACCACCCTCGTCTGGATCCCAGCACACGCCGGCGACGTCCACCCGCACCTCCTCACCAACCTCAACGAGGTTACACACTCCGGAGCACGAGGACTAGTCAACCGTGCCGGGGACGGTGCAGGTGCACCCGCAGGACGCGACCGCCTTACAAGATACAACGACCTTGTGAAGTCATTTTACCTCGAAATAAGAACCTTTCCCACCCCTCACCGCAAGTTAAACAGAGCACAGGCAACCACCCTTCGCCTGTTACAGACAAATACATACCCCTCCCTCACACGCTATCACATCGTATACCCCGACATCTACCCAAGCCACACGTGCAAGAATTGTAAAACTCAATCAGCAACACTCCCCCACATGCTATGGGAGTGCAAACACCAATACACAGACTGAAATCCTGCGACCCTCTCGTCGAGATGGCACGTCGCCCTGCGCAGCTCCCATCTAGACGAGACGCGAGACGCGGTCGCCGAGCCAGTACGGATCCACATCTGCTCTTCGAAGTTTTCACCCTATCAACGGAACCTTCTTCTATAGGACTCCAAAGTTGTGCTAGGAAGAAGTCTCAAGGTACCCACCTTCCGGTGAGACGAACTTTTCATCGTTTGTGCGCAATTAATGGAGGAACTTGGCCGGCTTAGCCGGCTGTCGGCCACTAAGCCTAGCCCTTGGCTGGACGCCACCTCGACACCACCGACGCCACGCGCGTTCGCGGGCTTCTGAAGCACGGAAATCGAGCAAGCAGCGGCGTCCGCTACGACACTCGGCCACTGGCGCACCGTAGGGACAACGCCGCACCAGCAACAAGCCACCACTGTGATTGTTAAATTCACGGCATGCCTGAACCTTGCCGCAATTGACGTCGGTACCCTCGGCAACGCTATCCGCTCGGCGGCAGGACTCAACACAGTGGAACGCAGTGACACATACTTCAAAATCCGCATCGCACAAAACCTGGTGGTGACCGTTGGCACCTATCGTAGATCTGCTGCCGACAAGCTCGCTGAACTAAAGAGCATCACTATCAACGATGCAGCTTACGAGACAAACACCTACGTGGTCGCTGATCCTATGAACGCACGCGGCGTCATACATGGAATACCCGCCTCGATCTCCGACGGAGAGCTGCAGAGTATTGCGGAAGTAGAACAAGCGAAACTCCTGACAATTCGCCGAATAGGCTAGTCCAACACCGTGATGGTGACGGTGGAAGGCCCACGTTTACCCAGATCTGCCCTTATTAATCGCGTTGTCCAGCGCTTCAACCCATTTCGACACAGAAGTTCGCTGTGCTCGCACTGCTTCACGCTCGGTCACGCCACCGACGTATGCCCAAATCGTTCGACGTATTGCATGTGCCATCAGTGCAGTAGAACATTTCCCAGTGCGCAAAGCATACCCCCGCCCCCCATGAGTGCTTCCCCTACTGCCATAATTGCGGCGGTGAACATTCGCCGACTTCGTAAGACTGCCCATCAAGAAAAGAAGCGGACCGCGCGGCGCGTTCGCGGGCATCCAAGCACCGTCGCCGACGGATGCGCAACACGAAGCCCTTCCAGTATACGCCAGATTTCCCTGAATTGCCACAGAGGACACACCGTCCCCGTCAACAGGACACAAGAGTCACTATAAGCTACAAGACCCCAGACACTTCCATCGCTACTTCCAACCGGTTTGCCGTGCTTCGCCAGACGAGTCACAGCCGGAGTCGCAGTCGCAGTCGCAGTAGCAGCCGCAGCCGAAGTCGCAGTGACAGCCAAACAATCAGAAATAAATCTCCAAATGGAACCCCGCCGCCTAAGGCCGCCAAGCAATCTACCACTCCGAAGCCGAAACGTCCCAGAAATGACAAGAGCCAGCTAGCCTCTGATATCGGTGAGCAAGCTTGTCCGTCCAAACCTACCTACTAATCCCTCCCAACCCTCACCTAACACTTCACAGTCAACCCGTTCTATTTTACGGACTCCAGGTCTTCATTACTCGTACTCTCAAGCTCTTTAGCGCCCTATGACACCATCTACAACACCATCGCACATACCGGACCAAACAAGCATGCAGCGCCTTGAACGAGCGGTCCAGGTTTCAAAGGCTAAAGTAGACAGCCTCGCGAATGAGGTTGCAGTGATTCGCACGATACAGGCTGAAATGCAATATCTAAACCATGAAATTGCACGCACTGATGTCTTCGTTGAACAGCTAGTAGCCAACGCGCAAATATTCGCACGTGCACAGACATCCACGCAGTCCAAGGTCGATGAGCCCTCTGGCTCGGCAAATCTGTAATATGGCAAGCCCTAATCGACCTCTAATAATATGGCAATGAAATTGCAGGAGCCTTCCGAAGGAAGAAAGCTCTCTTACAACAATTCATCTACCGAGGAGGTCAAAAACCAGATATCCTTTTAATTCAAGAAGCTTGCAGACTTATATCATTACCGGGATATGAACACTTTACCCAAGGAAGTATTACTAAACGAGACAAAAGAGCTCCACAGGGTGTGACCATTCCCATTACCACTGTAACATACCTGGCCAAACATATTCCAGCTATACAAATCGATAGTGATTCCATAAACAATTCGACTCAGGAGCACACTACTGTCCAATGCCGCTTCGGCAGCCGTGACGTTCTAATTATCAATGCATACTGGGTCCCAAGGCTCGGCTGTCCTTCTTCTCTGAAATGGTTGGACACGTACACAAAGCTATATACATAAGGACAAAGGCATCATTATAGCTGGGGATTTCAATACACATAACATATCATGGGGATATACCAGCGCACAACGAAAGCAGGGCAGCGCCTCGAAAGAAAAATGCAAGATAACAAGTATACGTTCCTTAATGACACAACCGAGGCCACTCGCCAAGGAAACAGTGTCGAACGCGACTCTAACCTCGACTTAAGCTGGTACCGCGGAATTGGGAATGTAACTTGGGCGAATCTTCATGAAAATCTTGGAAGTGACCATTACATCATTGAAGTTACTTTAAGCATTCTTCTCTCTAAGGCTCGCCTTGCTAACGCAGCTTCCAATACACAACTTACTGACTGGCACCGATTCCGATCAGACCTAGACAGGGCCGACGAACAGCCGGACCTACATTCATGGGCGAAGAATATTAGCGAGACGAGGAAAAAGTACACCAAAAAGATTGCGCGTGCTCCTGAAAAACCAACACATTGACTCTCACCCGCTTAACTTATGGGATAAAAGACACAGGGTAGTGCAGAATTGGAAGAAACATAAACAGAATCACAGCCTTCGCAAATTTATTGAGCAAATAACATTAGAAGCACAAGAATACGCGCAAAAACTTTGCACCGAAAACTGGATAGAAACATGTGACAAGCTCAACGGCCGCCTACATACTGCGAGAGTGTGGAATATCGTAAGATCACTTTTGGGCCAAGGAAAACCACGACAAACCATGAACAAGATAATGATGAGCTCTGGCCAGACACGCGAAGAAATAGCTGATGAAATTCGTCAGACCTTGGACCAAAATGCAGGACAACTTCCGGATTACCCAACTGAGTCACTCGAAGAGAGTACAACAGGCATAAACAGTCTGTTTACCTTAACTGAGCTACATACGGCTCTCTCTTCGCTGAAACGAAACACAACGCCTGGCAAAGATGGGATTACTTAGAGTACGCTTCGTAACTTACCCTCTTCTCAGAGCAACTTTTAGAATACATCAACAATATTTGGAAATCCGGAATCCTTCCAGAGCAGTGGAAAACGGCAATAATAATACCAATCCCGATACCTGGCAAACCGGCCAACTGTATCACGAACCTACGTCCTATATCTTTAACGTCGTGTGTAAGCAAACTGATGGAACGCATGGCTCTTAACCGTCTCAACTGGCACTTAGAAAACAGCAGTGCTTTTCCTTACACAATGACAGGCTTTAGATCCAATGTTAGCACTCAGGATACCATGCTTCGTATCTCAGATGTGTATCGAAATCACAGTCTCGTGCAAACCAGAGTAATCGCAGGTGTAGATATACACAAGGCGTTCGACCACGTGAAACACTCCGCTATCCTCAAGAACCTGTTGACCTTACGAACCGGCGCCCGCCTCTACAATTATATCAAGGATTTTCTTACTGCTCGCTTTATACAAATTCAAATCAATGGAGAGCTTTCAGCGCCATACCCTCTTAGTATAGGAGTCCCTCAAGGCTCAATCCTATCACCCACTCTCTTCAATATTGCTTTGCTCGATTTGCCTGCCCGGCTCTCTTCCATCGCACTACTCGAACACAATATTTATGCAGACGATATTACTATACGGTGTTGAAAGGGGGTCCCTAGGAGAACAGGGGAGAGAGAGAAGTTTAATGATACTAAATGCAGAGAGGTCGGCCTGAGGTATATTCCTCTAGCCAGCTACTCGGCGTTGGGGGAAGGGGAAGAGGGAAAGAAATAGGGAAGAAAGAGGCGCATGATGGGTGACGATGACGATAGAAGGAAGTGTAGAACATATGGCAAACAATTTGGCATGCTCAAAGCCTACAATCCAGGCCCGTACTTTTTAAAAAGTTCAGTAACGTCTGGATGGCCTTGAAACTCGATTGAGCGTCTGGCCAAGGGCCTAAAATAACGTCCTCCGACAACGGTGGGCTGTCGAGACGCGTAAGGTCATTGCCCAACTTTCGGCGCTCTTCCACGTACTTAGGGCAGTCACAAAGCCCATGACCTATAGTCTCAGTCACATTGCATACCTCACAGTCTGGGGACTCGGTGCGTCGCATGAGGTGTACGTATCCGCGCGTAAACGCTACCCCCAGCCTTAGTCTGTGCAGAAGACTGGCAGTTGAATTTTCGGTGGTAGCCTAAAATTCATGGTAGGGTCCAATCTCTGGAGTCGTCTGTGGCGATTATCCGGATTGTCCCAGTGCTTTGCTGTCAATTTTCGGATGACACTGGAGAGGAGACAGTTGGCGTCCGCTCTTGAAAAAGGAATTGAAAACAGTGACTCTCGTTCTTCGAGCGCTTTCTTCGCTTCGGCATTGGCCAGTTCGTTGCCGAGTATACCACAGTGACTGGGAATCCACTGAAATGTGATGTGGTGGCCGTTTTTTTGCGTTAAAGTGTAGAGCTCGGCATTTTGAAGAGCCAACACTCTGTAAGCGCTTTCTTTCAACACCACCCTAAGTAGTTGTACAGCCGATTTTGCGTCACTGAAGGCTGTCCATACTTGAGGAGGCTGTCGCGAAATATATTGAACGGCCTCTCTGATTGCCACTAGTTCCGTAGATGTTGTAGTCGTCTTGTTATACAGACGAAACCGTCGAATGACTTGATGCGCAGGCACGACGAAAGCCGCACCAGACGCATACAACGAGACCGATCCGTCTGTATACACACTCACCGAGAAGTCATATTCTTTCGACATATATTCAAGTGTTAAATGTCTGAGGCCCACGGTAGGTATTTGCGATTTTTTAGAAATTCCGGGAATAGATAGACGTACTCGTATTTTGGACATTACCCATGGGGCATACGTGGAAGGCCAGCCGGTGCAAAGTATGCTGGTATGGCAGATTCTTGGCATTTAACGGCTCTTGAAAAAGTGGAGTCGGGCCGTATGTCGGGAAGTGTTGATAACGGATGGCGTCCATGACGGCACAGCAGTCACAGGAATACTCGAAGAGGTTCGCATCGTAGATAGACAGGTAAAGGGGTGACGCGAGCTTCCTCAATTGCTCCGTAGGTTGAGGTGCAACGTGGAACAACGAGACATGTTTTCAGCATCTGTGCTTGGGCACTTTCCAGCGTACGCAAATATGACGGGCTCATACTTGATAAAACTGGCTGGCTATACCGAATGTAACCGACGTAGAGAGCCTGGTACAGCCGGAGTAGCGAATGCTCAGATGGACCCCACTTCATACCGGCCAGAAAGCGAAACACTTGAGCAAGCCCAGTTAATTTTTTCTTTAACATTGCAACATGTTTCGACCATGAAACACCGTGGTCAATGACAACGCCGAGGTATTTGTGGTGGGTGACATATGGGATGGCATTTCCATTGATCATAATTGAATACCAACACATAAGCTTCCGTGTGAACGCTATCGCAGCGCACTTATCTGGGGCCAGTTGCAGTCCTTGGCACTGCAGATACTGAGACGTCAAAGAAACAGCTCGCTGCAATCTGGCACAAATTTGCGGTCGCCGAAAGTTGGACAATGACCTTACGCGTCTCGACAGCCCACCGTTGTCGGAGGACGTTATTTTAGGCCCTTGGCCAGACGCTCAATCGAGTTTCAAGGCCATCCAGACGTTACTGAACTGTTTAAAAAGTACGGGCCTGGATTGTAGGCTTTGAGCATGCCAAATTGTTTGCCATATGTTCTACACTTCCTTCTATCGTCATCGTCACCCATCATGCGCCTCTTTCTTCCCTATTGCTTTCCCTCTTCCCCTTCCCCCAACGCCGAGTAGCTGGCTAGAGGAATATACCTCAGGCCGACCTCTCTGCATTTAGTATCATTAAACTTCTCTCTCTCCCCTGTTCTCCTAGGGACCCCTTTCAACACCGTATAGTAATATCGTCTGCATAAATATTGTGTTCGAGTAGTGCGATGGAAGAGAGCCGGGCAGGCAAATCGAGCAAAGCAATATTGAAGAGAGTGGGTGATAGGATTGAGCCTTGAGGGACTCCTATACTAAGAGGGTATGGCGCTGAAAGCTCTCCATTGATTTGAATTTGTATAAAGCGAGCAGTAAGAAAATCCTTGATATAATTGTAGAGGCGGGCGCCGGTTCGTAAGGTCAACAGGTTCTTGAGGATAGCGGAGTGTTTCACGTGGTCGAACGCCTTGTGTATATCTACACCTGCGATTACTCTGGTTTGCACGAGACTGTGATTTCGATACACATCTGAGATACGAAGCATGGTATCCTGAGTGCTAACATTGGATCTAAAGCCTGTCATTGTGTAAGGAAAAGCACTGCTGTTTTCTAAGTGCCAGTTGAGACGGTTAAGAGCCATGCGTTCCATCAGTTTGCTTACACACGACGTTAAAGATATAGGACGTAGGTTCGTGATACAGTTGGCCGGTTTGCCAGGTATCGGGATTGGTATTATTATTGCCGTTTTCCACTGCTCTGGAAGGATTCCGGATTTCCAAATATTGTTGATGTATTCTAAAAGTTGCTCTGAGAAGAGGGTAAGTTACGAAGCGTACTCTAAGTAATCCCATCTTTGCCAGGCGTTGTGTTTCGTTTCAGCGAAGAGAGAGCCGTATGTAGCTCAGTTAAGGTAAACAGACTGTTTATGCCTGTTGTACTCTCTTCGAGTGACTCAGTTGGGTAATCCGGAAGTTGTCCTGCATTTTGGTCCAAGGTCTGACGAATTTCATCAGCTATTTCTTCGCGTGTCTGGCCAGAGCTCATCATTATCTTGTTCATGGTTTGTCGTGGTTTTCCTTGGCCCAAAAGTGATCTTACGATATTCCACACTCTCGCAGTATGTAGGCGGCCGTTGAGCTTGTCACATGTTTCTATCCAGTTTTCGGTGCAAAGTTTTTGCGCGTATTCTTGTGCTTCTAATGTTATTTGCTCAATAAATTTGCGAAGGCTGTGATTCTGTTTATGTTTCTTCCAATTCTGCACTACCCTGTGTCTTTTATCCCATAAGTTAAGCGGGTGAGAGTCAATGTGTTGGTTTTTCAGGAGCACGCGCAATCTTTTTGGTGTACTTTTTCCTCGTCTCGCTAATATTCTTCGCCCATGAATGTAGGTCCGGCTGTTCGTCGGCCCTGTCTAGGTCTGATCGGAATCGGTGCCAGTCAGTAAGTTGTGTATTGGAAGCTGCGTTAGCAAGGCGAGCCTTAGAGAGAAGAATGCTTAAAGTAACTTCAATGATGTAATGGTCACTTCCAAGATTTTCATGAAGATTCGCCCAAGTTACATTCCCAATTCCGCGGTACCAGCTTAAGTCGAGGTTAGAGTCGCGTTCGACACTGTTTCCTTGGCGAGTGGCCTCGGTTGTGTCATTAAGGAACGTATACTTGTTATCTTGCATTTTTCTTTCGAGGCGCTGCCCTGCTTTCGTTGTGCGCTGGTATATCCCCATGATATGTTATGTGTATTGAAATCCCCAGCTATAATGATGCCTTTGTCCTTATGTATATAGCTTTGTGTACGTGTCCAACCATTTCAGAGAAGAAGGACAGTCGAGCCTTGGGACCCAGTATGCATTGATAATTAGAACGTCACGGCTGCCGAAGCGGCATTGGACAGTAATGTGCTCCTGAGTCGAATTGTTTATGGAATCACTATCGATTTGTATAGCTGGAATATGTTTGGCCACGTATGTTACAGTGGTAATGGGAATGGTCACACCCTGTGGAGCTCTTTTGTCTCGTTTAGTAATACTTCCTTGGGTAAAGTGTTCATATCCCGGTAATGATATAAGTCTGCAAGCTTCTTGAATTAAAAGGATATCTGGTTTTTGACCTCCTCGGTAGATGAATTGTTGTAAGAGAGCTTTCTTCCTTCGGAAGGCTCCTGCAATTTCATTGCCATATTATTAGAGGTCGATTAGGGCTTGCCATATTACAGATTTGCCGAGCCAGAGGGCTCATCGACCTTGGACTGCGTGGATGTCTGTGCACGTGCGAATATTTGCGCGTTGGCTACTAGCTGTTCAACGAAGACATCAGTGCGTGCAATTTCATGGTTTAGATATTGCATTTCAGCCTGTATCGTGCGAATCACTGCAACCTCATTCGCGAGGCTGTCTACTTTAGCCTTTGAAACCTGGACCGCTCGTTCAAGGCGCTGCATGCTTGTTTGGTCCGGTATGTGCGATGGTGTTGTAGATGGTGTCATAGGGCGCTAAAGAGCTTGAGAGTACGAGTAATGAAGACCTGGTGTCCGTAAAATAGAACGGGTTGACTGTGAAGTGTTAGGTGAGGGTTGGGAGGGATTAGTAGGTAGGTTTGGACGGACAAGCTTGCTCACCGATATCAGAGGCTAGCTGGCTCTTGTCATTTCTGGGACGTTTCGGCTTCGGAGTGGTAGATTGCTTGGCGGCCTTAGGCGGCGGGGTTCCATTTGGAGATTTATTTCTGATTGTTTGGCTGTCACTGCGACTTCGGCTGCGGCTGCGACTGCGACTGCGACTGCGACTCCGGCTGTGACTCGTCTGGCGAAGCACGGCAAACCGGTTGGAAGTAGCGATGGAAGTGTCTGGGGTCTTGTAGCCCATAGTGACTCTTGTGTCCTGTTGACGGGGACGGTGTGTCCTCTGTGGCAATTCAGGGAAATCTGGCGTATACTGGAAGGGCTTCGTGTTGCGCATCCGTCGGCGACGGTGCTTGGATGCCCGCGAACGCGCCGCGCGGTCCGCTTCTTTTCTTGATGGGCAGTCTTACGAAGTCGGCGAATGTTCACCGCCGCAATTATGGCAGTAGGGGAAGCACTCATGGGGGGCGGGGGTATGCTTTGCGCACTGGGAAATGTTCTACTGCACTGATGGCACATGCAATACGTCGAACGATTTGGGCATACGTCGGTGGCGTGACCGAGCGTGAAGCAGTGCGAGCACAGCGAACTTCTGTGTCGAAATGGGTTGAAGCGCTGGACAACGCGATTAATAAGGGCAGATCTGGGTAAACGTGGGCCTTCCACCGTCACCATCACGGTGTTGGACTAGCCTATTCGGCGAATTGTCAGGAGTTTCGCTTGTTCTACTTCCGCAATACTCTGCAGCTCTCCGTCGGAGATCGAGGCGGGTATTCCATGTATGACGCCGCGTGCTTTCATAGGATCAGCGACCACGTAGGTGTTTGTCTCGTAAGCTGCATCGTTGATAGTGATGCTCTTTAGTTCAGCGAGCTTGTCGGCAGCAGATCTACGATAGGTGCCAACGGTCACCACCAGGTTTTGTGCGATGCGGATTTTGAAGTATGTGTCACTGCGTTCCACTGTGTTGAGTCCTGCCGCCGAGCGGATAGCGTTGCCGAGGGTACCGACGTCAATTGCGGCAAGGTTCAGGCATGCCGTGAATTTAACAATCACAGTGGTGGCTTGTTGCTGGTGCGGCGTTGTCCCTACGGTGCGCCAGTGGCCGAGTGTCGTAGCGGACGCCGCTGCTTGCTCGATTTCCGTGCTTCAGAAGCCCGCGAACGCGCGTGGCGTCGGTGGTGTCGAGGTGGCGTCCAGCCAAGGGCTAGGCTTAGTGGCCGACAGCCGGCTAAGCCGGCCAAGTTCCTCCATTAATTGCGCACAAACGATGAAAAGTTCGTCTCACCGGAAGGTGGGTACCTTGAGACTTCTTCCTAGCACAACTTTGGAGTCCTATAGAAGAAGGTTCCGTTGATAGGGTGAAAACTTCGAAGAGCAGATGTGGATCCGTACTGGCTCGGCGACCGCGTCTCGCGTCTCGTCTAGATGGGAGCTGCGCAGGGCGACGTGCCATCTCGACGAGAGGGTCGCAGGATTTCAGTCTGGGTATTGGTGTTTGCACTCCCATAGCATGTGGGGGAGTGTTGCTGATTGAGTTTTACAATTCTTGCACGTGTGGCTTGGGTAGATGTCGGGGTATACGATGTGATAGCGTGTGAGGGAGGGGTATGTATTTGTCTGTAACAGGCGAAGGGTGGTTGCCTGTGCTCTGTTTAACTTGCGGTGAGGGGTGGGAAAGGTTCTTATTTCGAGGTAAAATGACTTCACAAGGTCGTTGTATCTTGTAAGGCGGTCGCGTCCTGCGGGTGCACCTGCACCGTCCCCGGCACGGTTGACTAGTCCTCGTGCTCCGGAGTGTGTAACCTCGTTGAGGTTGGTGAGGAGGTGCGGGTGGACGTCGCCGGCGTGTGCTGGGATCCAGACGAGGGTGGTTTGATTTTCAGACGAATGCGGGGCTTGTAAGATACGGAGTGATTGTTGAGAAATACGACCCTTGATGTAGTTGTTGATTGATGTGCGAGAATCGTTCAGTATGGTGTGACAGGCTGGGTCAAGACTGGCCAGGGCGATGGCCACTTCCTCGGCCGTCTCGGCATTTTGGGTAACGATGCTGGCAACATATCGGAGCAAGCCGCCTGCTGCGGTAACCGCCGGAAAGCGACGTCCATCTTGGTATTCAGCTGCGTCGACGAAGGTGACGCCCGCGGTGTTGGCATAAGCTTTGATCACGAAGGTAGCTCGTGCCTTCCTGCGTTCTTTGTTGTGATCTTAGTGCATGTTTTTGGGAATAGGGTCGGCGTGTATCCATTGCTGAATGGCGCGTGGTATTGGGTGTTTGCCTCCATGTTGGCGGTGGTAGGTGATATCAAGCTTGGTTTGAATGCTGTGGCCCGCTTCCACTTTCTTTTTCCTTCTTTTATTTTCCCTACTTACGGCTCGGACAAACTGTCATCCGTTGTATAGTTGTAGAGATCAGTGACTCCGTCAGATCCACCGTAGTAGGTAAATGCCATTGTTTGAGGAGCAAGCAATTGATGTTGTTGTTCCTCAGTGACCTGGCGCAATCCAATCTGGAGTTGTTGATGATGATGATGTCCTTGACGAGTTTGGCGCATAACCGCTCACGGGGATTGGCCAAGAATAGGGCAGACTTTGCTTATGTGTTCAGGAAATCAATAAAGATCTATAATTTTGTTGCATAAATTTAAGCCAGGAAAATTCAAAAAGGTTCATTAGACTGTCATTCAATCAAGAGGGAAAAAATTATGTGTCATATAAATGAAACAATAAAGGAGAAATGAAAAGAATAATATGATCACCAATGAAATCGGTTTGATTCAATAATAACATTTTCTAAGGCGATGCACACATTCCTGTGTGAGTGCCCAAGCACAGACGCTCCGAAAGACAGCTATACCGGAGTGTTCAATGGCAGGGCGAGCTGTCGCACTGTAATTTCTAATGTCATTTTTCTCATGGAGGAGAAACGCCAGCATTCCAGTAAGTAGTGCTCAATCGTCTCTAATGAGTTGCGAAACTGACACAATGGGGATATTGCCAGACCAGATTAGTGCATGTAAAAATTTAGAGATGGGACTCGACAGCGTAGTCTCGTTAATGTTACTTTCGTTTGTCTTGTTTTGCAAAATTTCCTGCTCCAAGGGAATTGTAGGTGGTGTAGTTCCAAGGATGATTTAACATTTGATTTTGATGTTAAAAGGATGTATCTTCTGAACCTGACAGACGTGATAAAACCCATCGTTGGAAGAAAGGAAAGCACCGGGCCGCTGATAGAAGCCTTGGCCAAGCTGTCTGCCACCTCATTCATAAATATGCCTTTGTGCCCAGGTACCCATATTAATCGTAAACTCCACAAATGACTTGGAGCCAGTGAGTACAAAGTTTTTTATATATGTGATTCGCCGGGAGCAGTAACTGAGGTGCACATGGACAAAGAATCTGCGATTATTACCGCGGCTGTCCTGGAAGATTGTAGCTTTCGTAAAGCTAGGACAACAGCTAGGAATTCCACTAGATGTATTGGAGAGAAGTCGGGAAGCCGAATAGAAAAAGACTAGTCCAATGATGATGAAAAAATTCCAACTCCTGCCTTTTCCTCACTCTGCGAAGCATCCGTTGCTATAGTTACTTTAGTGTGGTGCTGATTCAAGTGATCCTGGAGTAAGCCGTTAAGAATATGCGAGGGAAGCTGCTTTGCATTATTTGGGTATAAGTCATCATAAGTAATAACTAGTGAATTTGAGATGCTGTTTTCTGTGATTACATCATTTATATTTACATCCCACGGATTCAATAACGATTGTGATATAATGACTTGTGGCGTGTGAAACCGTGGCCATTTGACTCCAAAAAATTGGGCTCGTTGTTTGATGAAGATGGACTAGGACCTTCTTAGTGGGGATTCATAGAGCCTTATGAATGTTTGAACGGTGAGTGTTTTAAATCTCATTTCAAGGGAAGTTAGTCGTGATTCCCTGTAGAGCACAGCGTTGGCTACAAACTTTGGTAGCCCCAGACATAAGCGAAGCGCTTCCCGTTCCAGCAAAACTAGTGGACGTAGCTTGCAAGCCGCGGCGCCGGAGAATAACACACAGCCGAACTGTAGTATAGGTCGGATATACATGAGGTAAATCATTGAGTGTATCTCTGTGCATGCCCCTTCGATTATTGCTTATCCTTCCTAATATCCCCATTGCACGAGAAGCTTTTGAAGTTATATATGTTCAATATGATGACGCCAATTGAGATTTGCATCACAGATAATTCCAAGGTACTTGACTTTTTCCACTTGTGGGATAGTGGAATGGCGGTATGAAAGGGATATAGTAACTGGGTCTTGTAGGGGAAAGACAAGAACGGCACTGTTATTTACATTAAGGGACAAGCGAATACTGTCCAGCCATGCTTCTATCTCGCATAAGTATTCCTGTAAGCACTCGTACAGTGACTGAATATCACTTGCTGAAGCAAAATACGCTATATCATCAGCGTAAACGTACGTGCTTACATTCTGATGATAAGGAATGGAGCTGAGTAGGGCGTTAAACAACAACGAGGACAAAACTGCGCCTTGAGGAACCCCGCGCGTTTGTCTGAATTTTCCCGATGAAATTCCACTTTGTGCACAGTAAAACTCGCTGCTCTGCAAGAACTCAGCAGTCCACGTCACGAAGTAGTCAGGCAATCCAATATCCTGCATCCTCTTTATTAATATAGGGAATTCCACACTATCGCGCTCCAGTTGTGATCGACGCTGCGCTTGGATGAACTCGTCTAGGGTGTTGCGGATACCTAATTGTAGTAGAAGTTCCGTGCTGGTGTGATTAGGTAGTCCTAAGGCCTGCTTATAGGCTCCTGTGATGATGATGTCCAGTTTAGTCTTTTCAGCTTTGTACCAGTTGAGAAAGGGCGCAACGTAAGTAATGTGACTTCATACTTTCTGCTGATCCCACCATAGTGTAGGATGTAGAAGTGATAGGTAGGGTAAAGTGCAGTGATCATAGGTTAGTGAGGGCTAGGATCCACCTCAATTTGAAGAGAGAAAGAGCAAAATTAGTCAAGAAGAAACAGGTCAACCTAGAGGCAGTAAGGGTAAAAGCAGACAAATTGAGGCTGGTACTTGCAAACAAATATGCAGCATTAGAACAGAAAGATGATGATGACATAGAGCTAATGAATGAAACCGTAACTATGTTGGCTTCAGAAGCAACAATTGAAGTGGGAGGCAAGGTACCAAGGCAACCAGTAGACAAGCTCTCCCAAGTAGCAAAGGACCTAATAAAGAAACGACAAAGAATGGAAGTTTCCAACTCAAGAGAGAAGATAGAATTCGCATAACTGTAAAAATTTTTAAACAAGGCGAAAATAAGTGATTCTAATTAGAAACTATAGCGTGAGAATGATTGAAGAAGCCGTAAAAAATGGACGCAGCCTGAAATTAGTGAGAAAGAAACTTGGCATAGGACAAACCAAGATGTATGCACTAAAAGATAAGCAGGGTAATATCATCAGCAATCTCAAAGGTCTAGTAAAAGCAGCGGAAGAATTCTGCACTGACCTGTACAGTACCCAGAGGAGTCAGGATACCTCAATTAGAAAGAGTAATGAAAAGGATACAGAAACTCCTCCTATAACTAGCGATGAGGTCAGAAAGGCCTTGCAAGACATGAAACGAGGAAGAGCTCCAGGAGAAGATGCAATACCAGTCGATTTAATCAAAGATGGAGGAGACATAATGCTTGGAAAACTGGCAGCTCTTTATACGAAGTGTCTATCAACTGCAAAGGTCCAGGAAACTGGCAGAATGCAAACATTATACTAATCCACAAAAAGGGAGACGTTAAAGAATTGAAAAATTATAGGCCCATTAGCTTACTCCCAGTATTATATAAAATATTTGACAAACTCATCGCCAATAGAATAAGGGCAACACTGGACTTTAGTCAACCAAGGGAACAGGCTGGCTTCAGGAAGGGATACTCTACAATGGATCACATCCATGTCATTAATCAGGTTATCGAGAAATCCGCAGAGTATAATAAGACTCTCTATATGGCTTTCATAGATTACGAAAAGGCATTTGATTCAGTAGAGATACCAACAGTCATAGCGGCATTACGTAATCAAGGAGCACAGAACGCTTACGTTACTACTTTGGAAAATATCTACAGAGGTTCTACAGCTACCTTAATTCTACACAAGAAAAGCAAGAAGATACCTATAAGAAAGGGGTCAGACAGGGAGACACAATCTCTCCAATGCTATTCACTGCGTGCTTGGAAGAAGTATTCAAGCTATTAAACTGAGAAGGCTTAGGAGTAAGAATCAACGGCGAATAACTCAGCAACCTTCGATTTCCAGATGAGATTGTCCTGTTCAGCATCGCTGGGGACGAGTTACAACAAATGATTGAGGATCTTAACAGACAGAGTATAACAGTGGGGTATAAGATTACTATGCAGAAGACAAAGATAATAATCAATAGCCGTGCAAGGGAACAAGAGTTCAGGATCACCAGTCAGCCTCTAGAGTCTGTGAAGGAGTACATTCACGTAGGTAAATTAATCCTAGGGAACCCTGATCTTGATAAGGAAATTCACCGAAGAATAAAAATGGGTTGGATCGCATATGGCGGACATTGCATCCTGACTGGAAGTTTACCGTTATCATTGAAAAGGAAGGTGTACAATCAGTGCATTTTACCAGTGCTGCGACATATGGGGCAGAGACTTGGAGACTGACATAGAAACTTGAGAACAATTTAAGAACTGCGCAAAGAGCGATGGAACGAAGATTGCTAGGCATCTCGTTAAGAGACAGAAAGAGAGCGGTAGGGATCAGAGAGCAAGCGGGTATAGACGATATTCTAATTGACATTAAGAGAAAATAATGGAGCTGGGCAGGTCATGTAATGCGCAGGATAGATAACCGTTGGACCATTAGGGTTACAGAATGGGTACCAAGAGAAGGAAAACGCAATTGAGGACGACAAAAGACTAGGTAGAGCGATGAAATTAGGAAATTCTCGGGCGCTAGTTGGAATCGGTTGGCGTAGGACATGGGTAATTGGAGATCGCAGGGAGAGGCCTTCGTGGTGCAGTGAACATAAAACGGGCTGATGATGATGATTGTAAGTAATGTGACAGATGATAAAAGAGTGGACAAGGCGGATGAGGTTTTCTTCCTTCATACCCCCTCGTCGGTTGGTCACTCGTTTCAGCAGTCTGAATGTATTAGCGGTCTGTCGAAGGATCTTGGAGATAGCCGCAGAGTTGGCTCCATTGGCTTTTATGGTCATGCCAAGAACGCGGATGCTAGGGAGTACGGGTATGGGTCTGCCAACCCTCAGGTGGAGTTCGATTTCATCGTATTGGCGTTTATTCGTGGAGCCCTGTGGGGGTGGGGGCGTCCATGGAGTGTGGGGCGGTCTAGGAAAAGCTTCGACTTTTCAGGGGAACAGCGAAGTCCCGTGCCTTGAAGATAATTTTCTACGACGTCAATGGCGTCTTGTAGCGCAGTTTCGATTTGGTCGTCACTGCCTTTTGCAGGCCAGATTATAATGTCGTCGGCGTGTATAGTGTGTTCAATGCCGTCGAGTTTTTGTAGTTCTTGTGCTAATCCGAGCATAACCAGCTAGATTAAACAGTATTTGGGAAATGACAGAGCCTTGCGGTGTGCCCATGCTGCTGAAGGCGAGTTCCTCCGATGAAATGTCTCCGGCCGAGAGGAAGGCCTTCCGATTGGATAGAAAGTCTCTTACGTAAGTGCGTTTTCCAAGGTTGAGCAAAGGGATGCGTTCGAGGATAGTGGAGTGCCTGATATGTTATCGAAGGCGCGCTCGAGGTCGACGTGAGCGCAAAATCTTTTTTTTGAACACGCGCAGACAAATATTCAGGACGCTGTACAATGATTGGTGTTGAGCAGGTACTGAGCACCATAGAGTTTCCTACAAAAATTTTTGTAGCAGACTAGAGCGCACTAGCTCAGGTCGACCTCTCTGTCTTTCCTATCAATAAATTCTATTCATTCATTTTTGTAGGAAACTCTATGCTGAGCACATGCTGAGCAGCAGAGCACCCCCCCCCCCCCCCCCATCCCCCCATTGCACGTTCTTGTACACTTTAGTTCCAACCAGACGCCAACAAAAAGGCAAGCCAGAACTAGCGCATGGAACCAATACAAGCCAGCTATAGCCGTCAAGCAAACCGAAATTGCTATCAAGCGGATATTGCGGATATATCCTGTCAGTGGGCCGGTTTGTGGGTGGGAGCGGTTATATTTTTGCTACACACGCCTTGTTGCATTCCACTTATTTGCTCAAAAACTCTTCATGCCGGTAAGTAAGAAAGTTGTTTTACGTATTACTGTACTGAGTGAGCCTTCTTCCACGGAAAAAATTGCTTACTTCCATAGTATTAAGTAGTAACGTGGGAGCCATTTTCTACCTTGATTGATATTGTGTGCTGAACATATTTCGCGCCGTAGTTCGTTAGTTTATTCAGGGAGAACCAGTAAAATATGTTATTTGACACGTCGTCTTCGTTATTTTTCAAAACGCATCTTGGCGTGTCACCTTTGTGCGCTGCCGGACTGCCAGCCTTCATCGGCCGTCTGTATAAACAAGTGCTGCAAGATCTTGCCTTCGCGAGGTGTTTTCAAAGTTGGCTGTACCACTGAAGCGTGATATATACATCGGATCAAGTGACCCGTGAGGAGGACAAAGCTGGGGTGCGGTTGACTGAATAAGCGATTACTCATTCTGCCTGGGGCTGCGTGCTAGCGTTGCGCGTCTCCGTCGCAAGCATTCCGGCCGTGACTGAGCACTTGGAAGCAAGTACTAGAATCAGTACAAATAGCTTATCATCGCAGGCGGCATTAGTGTCTCAGACGTTTGAAAATATGGATATAGAAGGGTGGATGAAGAATTGCACGGTGCGTACTACTTGCCTCATACCTGTCCGATTTCTGTGCAGGAGCGCTTGAATTAGTATCTGTAGCGAGAAAGCTACCCTTGGAGACGTAAAGGGTTCGCGTGACAATTGTTAAGCATGCTTTCATTCGCTGCTGATTATAGATTACACATGGCTAGGCGATCAAGTAGTCTAGCGTTCATTTTCCATCTATATGACCATCTGTATGACATGGTAAATAATTGGAAGTGTGCTACTTCAATGGAAGCACTTCTTTCTGGGATTGACTGATGTGTTGTCTAGCTCACTTATCCGCACATAATACTACATCAAGGCGTAAATGGATCTGAGCGCTTAATTCGCCGTCTTCGACCTTTGAAGTTATATTATAATTGTGCATTTAGCTGTCATTTGTGCCGCTGTGGGAATAGTAAAGTTGATGATTATTTGCTTGTATTGTTGCCAGCATTTCATTCCCCTCCCTTCCTCCTTTTTTTACCAATACATTAGCAGTGCTTGGCAAATATTTTACATTTGAGCCATTATAGTGCACTATTACAGCAGTGTGTGTGTGTTAACATTTTCTAACACAAGTGTCCATGCAGTTTCAGCCATTGTAAACTCCACTGTGTAATATACTTGGCCTATTACATCCTACTGCAGGCCTACCACTCCCAATTCACAAATGGGTCAGCAGGATCAGTGGGCAATATGGTCATTCTTCCTATCAAGTCTCAGTACAGGGGCCCAGCTCCAAAGAGCAGTAAGTACCACCCTAATCATCATTCACTGCTGGGGAATTTTAAAGGGACCCTCAAACAGTATTGATGTCTGTGCATGAACACATTAATTTGATAGGTGAGGTCCTTGTGAACATTAAGGGTCACAATTAAATGCCCTATGTAAGCCTTGGGAAAACACGGGGGGAGCAGGAGATGGAAATTCAAGACGATGAGCAAAACGAGAACAAGGTAAAAGCAGGAGCCAACATTTTAGCACACAATACAGATTGTGTACTGCAGCCACTCTCTATATGCATGCATTTGTGCATATGTGTGAAGAAAGGAGCGGAATAATGTATTTCAACAAAAAAAAGGCTGCGCTCAGCAGAAGACCTCTAACGTGCATAGAAAAATAAGGGTGAGAAAGAATGCTTCTGAGGCTACAGTACATTGGCAACAGCTGCTGGTCGCATGCAGAGGACTTTTGCTCTTGCTCTGACACATTTAGGTGCAGCAGTATCTTCTTTTGGCAGGAGAAGGAAACATGCTTGGATTCATAATGCAAGAAAAGGTGAGGTGTGCAGACAGGACACAAGAGAAGTGTCCTGTCTTGCACGCCTCATCTTTTCTTGCATAATGAATCCTTACCAACTAGCTCAGCTTTCTACCATTCTAAACATGCTTGGTGCTCACATGCACCCATACCTGCCAACTCCCAAATTTTCTGTTAAGTTTACTGTTTTACTAATGTTTCTTCAACTTTCTGAAAAAAATTCTGTTCGTAAAGAAGTCGCTTGTGGGTCTATGGCCATACCCTTAGAATTCTCATTGTGAAAGGACACCAAAAGGGTACCTGGTTCAAGTGAGCTATTCAGACTAGTTGCTGTAGCACAAAAATTTGGCATCATCAGAATCGCTGGAAAAGTCACTGTCATCTAAAAACAATTTGTTGCCTGTCAGTCTCTGCTAATTAGTGTGCTAGGTCTGCAGGTAAACCATCGTTTATGAGTGCATGTGTATCACACAAAAGGTGTGTGCTCAGGTAAAAATCCCGGCGTCATGTCCGTGGGATTTTTCAGAACTTTAGTGTTCGCTGGTTGGCTATTATCTACACCTGCTGCACTGTGCCTTGCCAAGATTGCACTCGCCATTTTTGCTCAAGGATTGTGGTGAACAATCGCTAGTCTCTTGGCACTACAAATGTGTGCCAGGTCAATGAAGTGAGAACACGCTGCGGAAAACATTGCAGTGAACTTTGATGCCACCATCACAAGTGTAACAAGAAATAATGCTCCGATAAAAGATGTGGGAACACACTCAGTTCAAAGCAACCTGAAATAGACAACACTTCTAGGCGACATTGTTTCCAAGGAGGTGGGACAAAGCCATGGCCATGTGGAATACAGGTTGAGTAACACTGCGTCTTGGGACAGGGTAATTTCTAACTGCTTGCCACTCTTTCAATTCAATGTGCCACCATAAAATTTTTATGGAAGAGCTTCCTGTGAAAAGTACTCTTTATGTCTGAAACTCTGAATGGTTCTTTCATATACAACTAAAATTGTTTCGGGACTTTTGAAGGCAAACTTTGCCTGCACCCAACGCAGTTGTTTTTTTGTGATCACTTATTTTTCTAATTTGCCAGACTGGCCTGGATTTTGCATACGTGTTTATCATTAAGAGTGCTTGGCACTGGGCTAGTTGATTAAATATGATATAGAAGTTGTTCATGATTTTCTGTTTCAGATAAGTTTCTGTTCTGATTCAGTTTGTAGTTTATGCCCTTTCGTGTTGTCATTTTCTGCTTGCCCTTTGTTGACTGTTGCATCCTGGCATGTTTTATTGATTTATTGATGAATCTTTACATAGAAAAGTACTGTCTCGAAGGCCTATGCAGGTGAGTGGGGTAAAGAAAAGGAGTTAAGAAATGATGCTCAATTCCCACCACTTGTGCAAAGTCACAGAGGGACTGAAACGTTGCATGAGCTTGACTATTGCTGTTTGGTAATGTCCAGCATTTAAATGTCTTAATCTGTGGCTTGAGGTATTTGTGTCATACTGTGTCTTTTGTTAATAAGTTTGGTACTCTGCTAGATTATTTATTTATTTATTTATTTATTTATTTATTTATTTATTTATTTATTTATTTATTTATTTATTTATTTATTTATTTGAAATACCTTAGAGGCCTGTAGGGCATTGTGTAAGGGGGGCGTCAAAATCCAGTGCATACAGAAACAGTATTAAGAACAGTGTCAAACAGTGTCAAAAACAGTTCATACACAACGAGAATAAGCAATAAAAAGAAAACAAAGTACACTACATGGTAATGTATTGTATATGGTATGGTGAAGCAGAAAGCAATACTACAGAATACTGACCTCCGCTTTAAAGACTTGTAGTAACAGCATATGATGCATGCTAGAATTGACGATTACTGATACTTTTATGATGTTACTGAAAGCTGAGCCAAGCCTCAACCACCTTATAGCTACTGTGTAGTAATGATTTTTTATTCAGAACATATCAGTACCATCGTCTATACAAAACAAATTATTTATTTAACCTGCAAGTGTTTGTGTTCTTTCATTGTTTTTCACGAAAGAAAAGTGCTTACAAAAGTTACGTGATTATTTTTTTCAGCTGATGAGACAGACATCATTGATGAAGCACTCTATTATTTCAAAGCCAATGTTTTCTTTCGAACATATGAAATAAAGGTGAGTACATAAATTGCTCCACACTGAGCACAATTCTATTATCAGACATCTGTAAAAAACCTGCCATAACCACTTATAGCATCTCTGCTTCCAAACTGCTTGTGGAGATTGCATTTCATAGATTGATGCTTATTTTTGCAGGTAGCAATTACTCTTTCAGTTGAATTGAAGGGAAAGATGTAAATACATTTATTTGTGCCCATTGCAGCTTATGAGCTGCATTGTGATTTCCTGTTTATGGAAAGCTTTATGTAGTAGAAAGTGCAGTGTGACAGTTCAGTATGTGTATCAAGCATGAAGAATTTCTGGCATGTCTTTGTAACATTGAGTGAGATCGAAAGGCGCTGTAACACTTGTTAAATGTGTGGAATCTGTCTACTATGTATTAAAGGGCACAAAATGTTTTCAAGCAAAAGCTTCCTTTTTTTATATGACGTATATGAGTAGAGCTATTGGCAACCAAATGTTTCCCCTTCCACACTGTCATGGCCTTTTCTTCCTTTTTGTTGTGCCAACTTTGCTGAAAGTGCACTGCTGTGTCAACATAAAATGATGTAGTTCATGCTCCACCCATCACAGTGCTGAGCTTTGACACCAACTGCACCGTCCAGTCTCGAAGGCCATAGTAGTGATAAAGTGGTATCAGTGTCCAACACCAGACAGCACCACTGCCCTATAACTGATAAAAATCTATCTTCCAGATGGAACTGCATAGTTCTGACATGAAAAATTTGACACTGACAGCAGTACATGTGTAGCATGTAGTGATGCAGAACTATCGATAGTGCTGTTGATACTATCAATAGTTGAGTCACTATCGAATTATTGGCAGTAAAAAAATTATCAATGGTGCTATCGATAGTAATTTCAATAGTACTATCGATAGCATAAAATCAACCACACAAACTTATTTGAGCAAAAACTTGGTTCCCCAAGTGCGGGCTACTTGGTGGTGGTGGTGGTAACCATGGCAGGACTCCTTGTTATTGCTGTCTGCCCATCACGTAGCTCTGTAGATGTGCCCTACGTACAGTTGCTGGTTAAAGTTTTTGTGTCACTAATGTCCTTGTTGTGCTGGCAACAGCGACCCGAGACGCACCGTTTGGCACGCCTGCTTCTGAGCTGAATTCGAGTGGAATTATTGCTTCAGCATATATGCTTGCTAAGTTTCAATGTCAGTGCTTGAACTGAATCGAAGCTGCATAGACATAAAATCAAGGAATGAGCACATTGCCCTTGACACAGCAATTGTGCTCTATAATTTGTTCCACAGCACACCACTCCAGAGCTCTATACAAGTCTGCTCACGAATGTGTATACGTACATACAAGGACGTTGCTTGCCCGACTGAAGCCATGTCCACATGTGAATGGTACTGGGGTTCAGCTTGCTGAATTGAAATCCAGGTAGACGACGGTCGAAAGCGAAGCCATCACGAACCATTTTAGCCTTCAGCGCCATGCGATGATTTCGCAAAGCCTTGCTTACCTGTAACAATGCAGCATTACATGAGAGACATGCTCGCATATTTCTTACTTTCCTGATGGGCAGGAATGCAGTGCTGGTGATCTTGGCATCGCTAAGAACGCCCTGGATACCGGCTATGACCTTGTGTGGCTTCACTAGCATGGTGGAAGTTTGCAGACATGCCGACAATCTCCATTTTCTTGTCAGTTCTTTGTTTTGCACTAACTAATACAAGTGTTCAACTAAAGCTAGACACTAACCTTCAATAAAACAACATGGTTCAATCGTGCAATCAAGGAAACTTGTAATTGCGCCCAGGCTGATCATAGACAGAGTCCTTCTTATGGTTGCCATCTTGGTTTGACTGCGGCACTGTGTGAAAATTGCCAATATTGACAAGGCAGCGCTATCGCTGGAGAGAATTAAGATCTACAACATCAAGTGACTCGTGCTGCCGATATTTCTTTGTTTACTTCTTATGCAGTTTCGGATCTACTAGATCCGTCCACAAATTAGCAAAGCAACCAAATGAAGGTAGAAATTGCAAACGGAACTAGTAGATTCGTCCGCAAATTCACAAAACGAAACTGAATCAATATTCAAGTTTGTTGGAAAGGTGTACCTGGTTACTTTTAAGTATGAATTTATTGATGGACATATTCCCGCATTTTCACTGCAGAAATAATTTATTTCATTCACCAAAAAATTGCTCATAAATTAAACGAACTGAGTATTGCTGATAGTAGGCTAAATGTTTTGGCAATATATCGCCGGCCAACAACAGCATAATTATTCACAGCACTATCAATAGTATTATCAGTAGTAATACTACCGACGGTATTATCGATAGTAACACAAATTGCACTATCGATAGCAATACTATTGATAACACTATCGATAGTGTTTTTACACTATCAATAGTTTCAGAAAACTGTCGATAATATTGATAGTCAATTTATTGACAGTTTTGCATCACTAGTAGCGTGTGAAAATAGTGCAGAAACAATAGGGCATATCTTGTTAGCATGTCGCAGTATCTGCCATAGGTCAGTAAGTATGAAGGTACCCTGACTGTGGCCTTCAGCTTTAACGATTATTTAGGAAAGGTTAATGAATCTGCAGTGGAAATAGTGAAAGGTGGCTAGAGTATTGGTGGTGCAACAGCAGAGGACATGACTGATTTTATGGTAATTAATTCTTATCAGGTTTGATGGTTTCTTAAACATTGAACTATATCGCTCCTTATCCATCAAAAAATATAAATAACATATTTTTTCCCCCTAATTTTCAGAGTGAAGCTGATCGCGTGCTGATATACTTGACGTTGTACATCTCCGAGTGCTTGAAGAAACTTCAAAAGGCAAGTGTGAACTGCTTCTGTTACACCACTGCCAGCTGTCATCACTCGTGCCTTTCACTGTTCAAGAGTGACGGAGTAATGTCACGAGAGTGGAAGGTTAACAGCAATGTTGCTCTGGCAAGCGTGAATTCTTTTTTTGGAGAACTGAAGCAGAGGAAATGCACCTGTTTGGAGAAAGAATATGGGAAGCATATTTTAAGTGTATCATACAGTGATGTTATTGGTTATTGTGCCCAAAAGCACTCGAAAGCCTTCCTAAATAGTCGCAAAGAATGCAGCAAACATGTATAAATCAAAGTACATTTTCCAGCAAACGTTTGAAGTCCCAAGCAGTTGGCATGAAAATGTCAAACAACTAAACAGTCACTCAAATTTAAATAAACATTGCAGATAAATTCAAGAGCACTTATGGTAAACTTGCTTCACTTGAAACATACCTTAGCAAAATTTTAAAAGGTTCCAGCAGATGTGGTTCCAAGAGTTAGTGTAAATGTATGTGCACTATTGTAAAGGAATGTCAGGTCACAAACGTTAAGCACGCCTGCAGTCTTACAACCTCATTGTAAAATGATCAATATTTAGAACTTGTTTACAGTTGCTGTATTGATGCCAATATTCTTGCAATCTTTATTTTTCATTTGTGCATAGTTTAGGGCAGAGCTTATTCTCTAAGAATACAAGTACACTCATTTTAGAGTGCAGCTCTTAACGGCCGTCCCTGTGTTGAGCGTCGGCGTGCCTCATCATCCCTCGGTGTAATCGAGTGAACAAGCACAGTGCACAATTAAAGAGCAAACCCGGGAGAGCACCAGCGCATGAAAGACAGCGAGAGCAAATAGCGCAATGAGGAAAGTGGAGGAGCAGGGTGCAGCGGAAGCATGAGGAGGAAAGCAGAGGAAGCTACCTTGAAGCACCGCCAGATGGCACTCACGCCCGTGCATCTGCGGATAAGCAAGAGACTTTTAGAGTATTGGTGGAAAAAAAAGGCAGGGAAGAGATTGATACGACCAGACCTCTTACAGTCATAGCTAGTGGTACAAGGTAGATTTTGAAATAAAAGAAAAGATTAAAGAGATGTGTACAAAAATGCTAGCTAAGAAACATGTATAGCACCCCTGATAAAATCAACCAGGCTAGGTGACAATTGTCACAGCCCCGTTTCAAAGGGGATGCCATTAAATCATCATCATCATTGCAGCAGCGGCACAAGCCGCGCTGAGGAAAGCAAAAAAAAAGAAGCTTGAAAGCTCGCCTTTGCGCATTGCATTCGCCGCAAGCATTTCCCGGTATAGATTACAGTTGCATAAGCTGCAGTTGCTGGCAAGTGGCAACTGTGTGGCCGGTCTATATATATAGCACCGCACATCACTGCTCTGCCAGTCGGTGTGCTCGTTGGTGTGATGCCTCAATATGTCACACACAAAATGAAAACACATATAGAGCTGTGCTTAAATTTCACGTTGGGGAGTATCGTAATTGTCAGTGAATTTTTTTATAGATTGATTTTTTGGACCTATCAATTATACAAACCTACCCAATAGCAGCTGCACTAGCACATTGAAGCGATTTATAATGGTAACCCAAGTTTCAGCTGTTATTCACATGGATATTTTCATGAATACACTCGTAAACATTTGTGGCACACATTGCTCTTGCTGCCAACTGCAGAGCACTGTTCCTGTTGGTAGCACCCCTGCAGAACAAAGCCTGTGAATTAACAAGCACTTTTCCAGTCGTCTCTCTTGTCCTGTTTTGTTCTCGTGCTCAGTTTTTAGATACCAAGTAGTATTTGAGCTTACTAATCACCAAAAATTGAAACTGTAGCAAGTCACTGGGGGTCATTGAAATGACATGTACAAGGGTTGATCCAGAAGTAAGGTTCCCATCAATTTTAGAAATAGACAACATTGTTTATTCTCATAGAACTTTGCATCATTGGAAAGATGAAACATTGCTCTATTTTTCTACATAATCGGCATCTTTTTCTACGCATTTTTGTAGACGGTGCTCCAATTTCTGTATCCCAGTGTCGTAGAACTTCGCCGCCAACCCGTTGAGGAAGCGTTTCACCTCTTTTTTGACTTTATTATCACTCTGAAAGCGTCGGCCACTCAAATGTTCCTTTAACTTGGGGAACAAGTGATAATCACTAGGCGCGAGGCCTGGACTGTACGGTGGGTGGGGCATGACAGACCACCCAAAGTTTGTCAAAAGTTCCTGGGTTTGACGGGAGACGTGAGGTCGAGCATTGTCGTGAAGCAGCATTACACCGGCTGCCAGTCGTCCTCGCCGGCAGTTTTGGATAGCTTGCCTGAGATAGTGTTGCACAATAACTGTCTGAGTTGATTGTCGTCCCGCATTCCATGAAATCGATCAGCAGTATCCCCTTACGATCCGAAAAAACACTGGCCATGACTTTGCCAGCAGAAGGAGTTTGTTTGCACTTCTTTGCGACTGGTGATTCTGGGTGACGCCACTGTGTGGATTTTTTTGTTTCGCGAGTGAAATGAAACATCCACGTTCTGTCTCCCGTAACAATGGAGTCCAACAATATTTCCTTATCTTTTTGACAGGAGGAGGAGGAGGAGGAGGAAGAACATTTATTAAAAAAGAAAAGGACAAGCAGGTGTCTTTCTGCTTGTGCGGGAGGCACCCTTAGTCCAGGGCCTCTGCGGCTCTTGCTGTCTCCCGGGCCCGCCGCACCAGTTGTTGCTGGTTGCGAGGGTCCGAACTAGTCAGCACAGCCTCCCATTGCTCGGGTGTGGGGTTGGGTATTTGCGAGGCTGCCTTGACGTTGGAGCACGCCCACGTGGCGTGATATAGGGAGGCATAGTCGTTACAAAGGGGACATTTGTATGAGTATAGTGCAGGGTGTATTGCCTGTAGTCTGCTTAAATGGGGGTATGTATTGGTTTGTAATTGTCGTCATGTTATGTCGTCTTCACGCGAGAGGGTCTTGTGTGGAGATGGGTATTGTCGTCTGTTCAATCTGTGGTGTTGTAGTATGGCGTTGTATTGTAAAGGTACGGACTCCATAGATGCGGCCGTATCCATCTCTTGTGGCGCCCGGGAGGCATGAGCTCGGGCTACAGAGTGCGCACGCTGATTTCTATGGAGGGACTCGTGTCCTGGAGTCCATACTAATTCAATGTCCAGGAATTGGGAGGCTTGTTTGAGGAGTCGATGGGCAATCGAAGATATTCTGCCTCTCGCGTAGCTATGGCAAGCTGCCTGGGAGTCAGTAATAATTGTTACGTACTCGTTGGTCAGACTAGAGGTGATGGCCAAGATGATGGCTGTCTCCTCCGCTACAAGGGCGCTGGCAGTGGGGACTGTCATCGAGACCACCTCTTGTAGGTTATAGTCGACAATGCTGGCCGTCATGGCTGCTTTTTGGGGGTACTGCGCGGCATCTGTGTATAGTGTGGTGGGGAGACTGCCATATTTTGTCTCTAAAGTCTTTGCGCGAGCTTGGCGACGACCGGCATGATGTTCCGGGTGCATGCTTCTGGGGATAGCGGCTACCTTGATGTGCACCAGGAAGTTGGGGGCCAGATGTATTGCTTGTTCGTGGCCTTTGCCGTGTGTGGGGTAGCCTAGGCACGCTAGGACTGTTCTTCCTGTTGGTGTGAGGGCCAGGCGTTCTCGTTGCCTTGTGAGGTGGGCGTCTATAATTTCTCTTATTGTATTATGAACTCCTAGGGCTTCAAGCTTGAGTGTCGCTGCTCCCGGTGGTAGGCCGAGCGCTTGCGTGTAGGCTTTCCGAAGAAGTACGTCTAATTAATCTATCTCCTTGGGAGTGAGGGGTAAGTACGGGGCAGCGTAGGCAATGCGGCTGATTATCAGGGCCTGGACGAGTTGCGTTATGTCGTCTTCTTTCAGTCCGTATTTTTTGCCGGTGATGCGGCTGACCATTCGCACGACTTGGAAGGTGGTCTGCTTGAGACGTTGGATGGTGTATTCGCCTCCGCCGTTCTGTTGTATGTGGAGGCCGAGAATGCGGACACGGTTTACTGTGGATATTTCTTTGCCGTCGAGGGTAAGTGTGATGTGAGGTATTTCATTGAGTTTTCTTTGTGATTTCTGTCGAACGACTAATAGCTCCGACTTCTCGGGGGAGCACCGGAGACCGCTTGTTTTTGCATTTTGCTGGACGACGTCGGTCGCTTGCTGAAGGGCGTCTTGTTTCTCTCCTTCAGAACCAGTGGTGGTCCAGATAGTGATGTCATCAGCGTATATTGCACGCCTGATTCCTGGTATTGTGTTGAGTTTGTCAGGTAATTTCATCATAGCAATGTTGAAAAGTGTGGGTGACAGAACAGCACCTTGTGGGGTTCCTTTGTTGCGGGTAGGTAACGTCGGAGTTCTGAGTGAGCCAATGCCTATTGTGGCCGTGCGGTTGCTTAGAAAGGCGCGTATGTAATTATAAGTTTTACGACCTCAGTTCGTGAGACTTAGGTTTGTAAGGATGGTTTGGTGAGCCACTTTGTCGAAAGCGCCTTTGAGATAGAGTGCTAGAATCGCTCCGGTGTTGTGTGGTGAGATGTGTTCAAGGACTTGTTCCTTTAGCTGAAGAAGGATGTCGTGGGTAGAAAGGTGGGGCGGAATCCGAACATTGTTTCGGGAAAGAGATCGCTGGATTATAGGTAAGGTTGAAGTCTGTTCAGAATGGCATGTTCCAGAAGCTTGCCTAGGCATGAAGTCAGTGATATCGGTCTCGCATTTTCTAAGCTGGAGAGTTTGCCTGGCTTAGGAATGAGTATGATGTCCGCGAGCTTCTAGTCTGCTGGTAGCGTACCCGCTTCCCAATGATGATTAAAGAGGTCAGTAAGAGATTGAATGGTGCCATCATCCAAATTGCGCAGGAGCTTGTTATTTATTTTGTCCTTGCCTGGGGTGGTGTTTCGTGTGAGTGCACAGAGTGCTTGTTGCACCTCTGTGATAGTGGTCGGCTTGTCAAGGTTGCAGTTGTCGCTCCCGCTGTACGTTGGAGGTTGTCCTTGTGTGGGTTCGAAATCACCTATGTACCGCGCCCGCAGCTCCTCCAGGATTTCGTCATCAGAACCCTGATGGTTGTGGAAGATACGTTGGATTGTTTGCTGGCTGACTGCCTTGCTTTGTGTGGGGTCAAGAAGATGGCGTAGCAGCAGCCATGTTTTGGCCATGCTAAGATTGCCCTGCAACTTGTTGCATAGTTGTCGCCAGTTGTGACGGGTAGGCTCCCCGGCATAAAGTTCTGCGGTTGCCATGTGTTTCGCTATACGTAGTTTCAGTTTACGATTATGTTTTTGGCGCTTCCATCTCCTAACTTCTTCTTGACACTTCTGAAGAAACTGGCGAGCACAGTGAAGGCATTTCTTCTTGTGGTCTCATATCAATAGCCACAGTACATATTGAGCACAACACTTGTGATACCCCAATTTTTCAGTCAAAGCTCTTTCCACTGTACCGTAAGAACTCCCAGGAATCTGAGCAACAAGTTCACAGACGGTGATACTCCTTCTTTTGAAGCATTTCGCGTTGGACCACCTCGATAACCGCTTCCGAAACTGATGGTCTTCCGCTCCGTTCTTCATTGTGGACTTCCTTCCGACTGGCGCTGAACTCCCTGCACCACTTTCGGACATGTTGAACGGACATACACTTGTCACCATACCCCTCTGTCAACTGACAATGAATATCCACGGGTGGAGTCCCTTTGGCGTGAAAAAAGCGAATTACGGAACGAATCTCGCACTTGGCAGGATCAACAATGGGAACTTCCATATCGGACGGCTGCTGAGCCAAGAATGAGTGGCGCAGCGAGGGGCGGCCGGGGGGAATCGACAGTGGGGGAACAGCCGCACGCAGCAGTGTTGCCGGATTTCACCTCGCACCTTCCCGTGTGGCTGGAGCTCTTTGGGAACCTTATTTCTGGATCAACCCTCGTAGTATAACATACAGAAGGAAGAGTACTAAAGTAAGTGCGTTCTATATGGTCGGCATGCCCATAAACTTTTGGGTGAATATTGAAATAAACACTTGGATCGTATTCATTTTGTGTCATTAAATGTGTAGGCGAAAACAAGGAAATCTGTGTGACATCATTGGCGAACTTAGTGGTCATCAACGTCATCAACAGGAGTGGCATACTGAAATAATTTAGCATGTCTCACAGAACCATCAAGAGTGCTTATAAAACCCATGAAAAAGACAGGTCCGAGAATCTATCATTCGGTTAAACTGTAGCTTGTAAGATATAATCGAGATGAGTAAACTGATATATTAACAAAGCTTTTGCTGTGATGTGCATAATAGCAAACACAAAACGTTGCTAATGTCATATATCATGAGCTTCCATGCTATAACTGAATGTAACACCAAGTCAAAAGCTTTTGAAGAGTTAAAACACAGTCATTCTGGCCAATGCCTGTAACAATTTGTGTGTCATACTTAGAAAACACCTTCGATTGAGTTGACCCCAAGTGTGAAGTTATGCTTTTACGGTGATATTTAATGACTAATAAAATAAAGATTTTTTTCTTTTTTTTTTCTTTTTTTTTTTTTGCTTAAGTTACATGTGCATTAGACAATTTATGTGATAGGAGGCTGTTGATGTTAGCTCGCTTTCCAAGTGACGCCCAGTATTGCACAGAACATTGACAACACACTGTCATTTGAAACACAAAATTAGTTCGGAATGGAAATGCACCGATGGTTCCCAATGGACAGGGTATCACTGCTCATAGTCATAGCCATGTGCTTTTGCACAAATCCAACCTGCTGTTGATTCTGAGGACGTGCAGTGCATGTTTTTCTGTCTATGTTTTCTGCTGGCACATTCTTTATTACCCATTTTTAACCAGCAAAAGCATCCAGTGTCGTTTCTAAGTTTTTGTTTCTCCAAATAACAGTGCTCAAGCAAAAACCAGGGTGTCCAGGACATGAAGGCACTTGCCATCTCCAAATTTGACATTCCAGGAGAAGCTGGATTTCCTTTAAATCCAGTCTACGCAAAGCCTTCATCTCCATCTGAAGCAGGTAAATGCCTTGTCTCGCTGAAGCTGCATTTTTTGTAGTGCATTTGGTATACACTCTTTAGTTTTTTTTTTGCATCCAAGCAAACTTGCTCAGAACAGGACAGACTATGTTTTTTCCGTTTTATTGTGAGAAATGTTGATGTAAGCAGTAGAAGGCAAACAAGAGAAGCCTCAGCCAACATTCTCTCTCACAAGGGTACTTCGAATACCGTTATCCTTGGCAGCGTTTACATAGTGGACCCTCTCCCCTATTTGTCCTGTAGGCAAGGAGAAATACAAAATAGTGAGGCGAGGCCAGGGTAAGGGAGTTAGAAATGTTCAAAAGGAGGGACTAGTGATAGTGATGTTACTGCAGTTGGTTCTAAGGAGTATGGCCTGAGATGGATGAAAAAAGGAACTATCGCAGGTAAGCAAGCATTGTCAATCTGGTTGGTTCAGTTTATCAAGAAAATGAGAAGCTAGCAGAAATTGACTTTGGGCAGTTGAAGAACAAGCTAATAAAAAAGAAATCAATATACTATACACTTAGCCAAGTTAGACAGTTGCCCTGATAAGTCCCCTTGCCAAAACAGTGGCTCCAGGCTGAAGCTTCCCTTCTTAGTGGCCAAAGTCTCAGTCTTGCTGTCGTGAACCTTTTGACATCAACAAATATTGATCTCATATTTAGTGTTTTTGCTGTTTTATGGAAGTACAGCTTCCTTCAATGGAAAATGGAAAGCAGGGCCAAACTGTTGTATTACTCATCAGTTACATCATACTATTGCTTTCTGCCACTTTCCAGACCATTATAGCAAAGAAATGAGATAGACTTCAGGCTGGCTTGACGACTTGGCATTTGAAAGATAATGCACATGGTTGGTGCATAGCTCTAAGTAAAAACTTCTCCGAGACAGAGCCTAGCAAAAGAGGCAGGCAGTAGAAAATGATGCGATAAATTTAGTGGTTGCTAACATGAGCAAAGTGTGTGTCACTCTTTTACTGTCTTAGACCCAAACATCTCAGGTCAGAGTCCTTGCATAGCCCATGCAGTCTGATTTACCACAATTTATTTTGAATCCTGGCTTCTTGTTTGAGCTGCAATAAGCTTTACTCACTCTGCATGTTCACTAATTTCTGCATTTGGGTACAGTAGTAGTGAAAACAGAGAATAATGGCATGCTTCATATTGCCACATTTTATTTCAGAGACAATGAGGGCTTACCTTACACAGCTACGACAAGAGTGTGGGCAACGTCTATGCGACAAGGTTTTTGATAGTGAGACTGGGAAGCCAAGCAAGGTGAGTGAAATAAATATTTTGCCACTGAGATTGGCATGAATGTGTGTACGAAATTTTTGGTGCATTTGGAGTTGACACCTAATAAATGCAGAAATAAATCTGGGGATTTGGATTGGCCTACTCTGTTTTTGGAGTACTTTCAAGCCCGCCTAATTCAAAAATATGTAAAGAACTTTCTCCTGCCTCTAAAGGTGCCATATTACTGAAGTTAATGTGGCCTTCTCAGAGACTAAAATTGGATGAAAATGCAAAGACATTTGTATGGCACCAGATAATCAAGATATGGCTTGCATAGAATAATTTGTCTTAAGTGTTCATGTCCTGACAGCAGCGTGCATTGAAGAAAATACTTAAGAGGATACGACAGCTTCTGTATATATGAGATGTTTTGTTATGGTGGTTTCACAATGTTAATATGGGGTCTCGTGAAGGAATCATCTCTGTCATGTATCTCTTCATATACTAAATCATAGCTTTGTCTCATATTTTGATCACGTTTGACCACTTCTCTCATATCTTGACCACTTTTGAGGGAAATCAAGCTTCTGATAATTGCCACAAGAATTTGTGATCATAAGTTCAAGTTATAGTATTGCAATTCTGGGTGACTTATTATTTGCTTTGTTCAACTTATTATATAAAGATTGAGTATTCTTTAAAGGTAATGGACCTTTTATCTTTGCAGTGGTGGCTGTGCTTTGCCAAGAGGAAATTCATGGACAAGAGTCTGTCCGGGTTTGGTCATGCTTACCAATGACAGGCATAACTCCCATTGTCAGACCTTATCTAAATGTGTATGTAATAAAGAACACACCACAGAATGTTGATTCAGTAAGTGATCTAGCACTGCATTTTGTAATCAGTCCCCAAGAAATAATTTGTTGATTAAAACCAAACACATTCAGAAATGCTTCTTTGGTTGTATGTTGAGAAGATACTATATGATTGTGAAATGAGGTGCTGCTTCCTCAAATTACTCCTAATTGTATGCAGTGTTTCTCACCATTTGTTTAGAAAAGTTTCGTGGAGTTCCTTAGGACCTATCTTCAGAAAGTTTTGTGTAATGTGCTGGGTGAGATTCCAGCAGCATTCATGGTTTGTGGATACTTGGTCTTGTTAGTGGAACATTCCAGAAAAGTATGGCAATGTAACACTAGGACCGAAAGCATTTGTGTGTCTTCTTTCTTTATGTAGTTTTGTTCTTACACTACAAATTTAGGATAGTGATAATATTTGGCAAGTTGTGTACACACCTGGAAGATAAAAAATTTGTAGGACACGAAAATGTGCAGAACTTCAGGCAGGTGTCAACAGAAACATTGACAGTTGGCAGTGAGCGTGAAAGAAACGTGACATCATGGCACATTGTTTAAAGTAAGAGTGCTGTATTACAATAGAGACAACATTGTAATGTTTTTTTTTTGCCTACTATTTTTATGTGCCGTATGAACTAATCAGGTTGGCTTCATGTACGCAAATGATGAACTGTTGGTGCTGACCATTTTTCTCACCACACCAGCATTCAATCAAAGACCAGGAGCCTCGGTGCTGAAGTTTCATGCAAGAAAAACAAAAAAAAGAACTTACTGTGGTTTTCAAGGTGCTTTGAAATTTACTGGTAGGCTTCACAGCTTTGCCGCACAATTTATCTGCTTGCTTCTTGTGGAGTACTGTTATATTTCTCTGTGCTTGTTGGCCTCACCAACAATTAAATAATAGTAAAAAATTCAGATATGAATTGAATAGCAAGGACATCATTCGATTCAGATTCGAGAAGTCACTATTCAAAATTGTCGAATATTCGTTTCTGTTCAGATATAAGGGATAACGCTTAACAGTCTCTAAGAGAAGAGATTGATGCAATTAAAGTGTGTCACAAATGATTCTGCTACAGGATAGCCATAGCCATAGTTATTGCATAGAGGTACCACTTCCTGAGCAAGTGTGGGCAAATAACTTATGCTCATTAAATTACAGTTGAGGAGCCTCTAAATGAGGAACTTAAAGCAGTTTTTCATTTACAAGATACTCAGTTGACTGGATGCCCAGTATTATACAAGCATTTATGAAATAACATAAGACCCACCATGGTGCCGTAGTGGCTATGGCAGGAGGGGTTTCGAATCCCGACCTAGGCAACCACATTTCTATGGGGGTGAAATGCAAAAGCGCTTCTGCACCGTGCAGTGGATGCACGTTAAAAAACTCCAAGTGGCCTAAATTAAGCCAGAGTCCCTCACTATGGCAGGCCACATAATCAAACCGTGGTTTTGGCACATACTTACAATCCCAGAATTAAATTTTTTTCAATAATATAAGCCTTATTTTTTGCCATACAAACTCCACAAAGCTTTTCATTTCACCGACAGTATTTAGAAATGAGAAAATAGTGGATACTCAAAAATAATTTTTCTTGAATATTTGGATTGTATTTGATTTGAAAATTTCGCTATTTAAACTTCCCTACATTTAACACTAATTGCATAAACAGGCCTGGAGTGTGACCTGATCCCGGTGACCAGAACCGGTAACGCACTCTCTCACCAGAGCAGGATTGGCCACCCTGGTGCAGTACTTGGCCACAACCTTCTATATGAATACAACAATCACACCCCAGCCCTCAGTCCCCAGCAGCCGCGAAGCAACTGACCATGGTGGTGGTCAGATCTGTGATGCAGCAGAGGGTGCTAAGAATCCCTGGCTCCGGACAGGCCGCCATTGGAATCTGAACCTGGCAACGTTTAACGTTGGAACGTTATCAAGTGAGGCGAGTCTAGCAGTGTTATTGGAGGAATTAGAGGGTAGTAAATGGGATATAATAGGGCTCAGTGAGGTTAAGACGACAAAAGAAGCGTATATAGTGCTAAAAAGCGGGCACGTCCTGTGCTACCAAGGCTTGGCGGAGAGACGAGAACTAGGAGTCGGATTCCTGATTCATAAGGATATAGCTAGTAACATACAGGAATTCTATAGCATTAACGAGAGAATGGCAGGTCTTGTTGTGAAACTTAATAAGAGGTACAAATTGAAGGTCGTACAAGTCTACGCCCCTACAACCAGTCATGATGACCAGGAAGTCGAAAGCTTCAATGAAGACGTGGAATTGGCTATGGGTTAAGTCAAAACAAAATACACTATACTGATGGGCGACTTCAATGCCAGGGTAAGCAAGAAGCGGGCTGGAGACAAGTCAGTGGGGGAATATGACATTGGCTCTAGGAATAGCAGGGGAGAACTATTAGTAGAATTTGCAGAAAAGAATAATATGCGGATAATGAATACCTTCTTCCGCAAGCGGGTTAGCCGAAAGTGGACGTGGAGGAGCCCGAATGGCGAGACTAGAAATGAAATAGACTTCATACTCTGCGCTAACCCTGGCATCATACAAGATGTGGACGTGCTCGACAAGGTGCGCTGCAGTGACCATAGGATGGTAAGAAGTCGAATTAGCCTAGACTTGACTAGGGAACGGAAAAAACTGGTACATAAGAAGCCAATCAATGAGTTAGCGGTGTAAGATTCGTCGGACTATCCTACCGCTGTCAACCAGATGTAGGACTCGTCGGACTAACTCGCCGCTGCCACCATTTGAAGGAGATGAAGGTCGTAGACAGGAACTCTGTAACAGGATTTATTTACATATTAACAGTTTAAGCAAGATACATTGGCAGTCTAGCGCGACTCCCATATGGAGCCCGCAAAACTAACATACAGCAAACAGTTTACGAGCACACAGCTCACTACTACATTTCGAGCATGACAGAGCACTCAGCTCCCGACAACGAGCACGACACGAGCACACACTAGCAGCCGGAAAACGCTGCTTATAAGCCCTTGCTCGACGTCATAGTTCGACGTCATTCAAGATGACCCGCCTTTTTGGAGGATGAGGTGTGTCGACTTGGAGGATGAGGGCTCACATACACGTGCCGCACATACACACAGGTGAAAAGGCCCGACAGTTCTCGGTACCGCCCAGCTTTCAGTGCCGACGTCAGAGGGCTTCGTAGAACTCTGCTTTGTCCCGGGTGGCTCGGCCAAGTACCAATTTCCTGAGTTGATCGTGCGCCACGTGGCTGCCGGCCCTTCGCAGTTCTGCGAAGGGCGCCCCGTCTGGTGGGCTTGGAACACGTGCAGCGGGCTGAAAGCTGGCACGTTGCCACCCCGTACGGCCATTCTTAACAGCTCCTCCATGGCCCGGAAAATCTCGCCTGGCCAGTGCTGGCAACCGCTGGGCAGGAAGAGAATGGCTGGCGAGCAAGACGATGGCTTTGCTCTCTGCACCCCCTGCGTACTTGGAATGCCTTCAACCATCTTACAACAACTGGCACAGAAGAGCCGACCCGGCAACACAATACCGCTCAGCGTTCAAACGCCCGGAATCAGCTGCTAACCCACCAGGCCTCCTATCACAATTCCAATGCAAGTCACTCAACTGGGAATCCCAAATTTTGCCCCAAAATTTCGTGCCGCCAAAGCGAGCGTTCACGTTCCCCTTTCAGTTCGACCAAACCTGACTCATGCTGCACAAGAGTAAAGGTTTACGCAGAATTAAACCGAAGGCTCTCAAACACCAATACCCAAACATAACATAAGCAGCCTAACTTCACGAACAGCCTGTTCTTACCCTATCGCAGTGACGTACTTATCTCACATACTGTTGCCACTGAACAGTCTGGCCAACTCCACAGGTATGCAATCACAATCGCGCTAGCTTTGTGGTCCCTATTCCGAACACGTGCTTGCATCCAACAAAGTTTTCATCACGCTGACTCACATTTGTTCTTTTAGTCCACACAGGACACGTTCCTTAAACAAACAACCAAATTTGCGTAACTTACGCATCACAGAGGAACCTTCGAACAAATGTGTCTTCTAATAACTAGCTCTACGCACGCGTACTAGAGAAGTCAGAATACGGCTGCCTTCAACACACACGAGCAACCCAGTCATCAACGTTCTGCTTCCTTCCGTCCGCACAGGACACGCGTTAATGGACCTAAGAGCTCTTCTCAGTGCAAATCACGCACTTACTGAAAATCTACGCGCTTAACCTTAGAAAATTCAAAAACACTTAAAAAGAAAGAAGGTTAAATAACACACACGCGCGTTACGATAGGCCTCTCCACGATAACCTTGACCTTCAGGTTACTCACGCATACACAAAAAAAGAAAGCCTATATACTTATTAATGAACACCTCGCGAGACTACAGGTTTACTTTAAACGCGTCTTTCAAATCTCGAGCTTCACAAACAAAACATAAACAGAGCTCATACCTTACATATTGAAAGAAATCCTAGTCTCAAATCGCGAAAATCTGCAAATGTTCAAAAATAAAACAAAACAACACTACTACGGAAGCTCTCTTGGCCTCCCGTTCCCGATTGCTTACGACTGACTCATACTTTCAGCCGCACCCGAGGTGGTCGCGGTTTAAAAGCTACTCTGGCTACGGAGGAACAACAAAAGGGCTGACTCACTATCAGCTCCCCCAAGACGTTACGGTCTCCTGCCAATTTGCGTCCCCGCGCCCCGCTTTGAACATGACCTCGACTGACCGCGTCGCTACTCCCCACCTGGTCTCGTCTTGCCACCTTGCGCTTCTTTGTACTGCACGCTGAGCTTCGAAGAGAATGACGGAACGACGAGGAATTTGACTGCCCCGTGCCCTTTGTCCGCGTCCGTGCAGAACAAGCTTCTCGGTCCCCTTTTGACCGGTGGCTCGAACGATTAGGATGCGTCAACATCGTCCGTGACGACCGCACCTTTTTCCTCGCGCCTTGCCTTTTCGCGCCTGTCGCCGTCTTTGGCTTCGCTACATTAGCCACCGCATTCCCATCCTTTCGGCGCTTCTTTCTGCGGCGCTTTCTCCTCGAACTCTCTTTCATGCCGTCATCTCGCGCCTCGTGCTGGCCGTGACACATCTCGTCGGCCCGGATCGGTCTCTTACCCGCACAGTCTGAGTGATTTACATTAAAATCCACTCTCACTTTGCCTCGACTGGCGGACAGCTCAACCGACTCTGGCACAATGCAGCAGGCTTTACTCGAGTTATGCAACTCGCACTCTTGCGAACTGCCCTCTACGGCATTGCCCAGCTCACGCTGTGCATCTGCACACAGCCCGTCGGTATCGATCGCTGTCTCACGCGCACAGTCCGAATGATTAACAACTGAATCATCCCTATCTAGGCTATCTAGACTGGCGGAGAGCCGCACCGATCCCTGACCAATGCAGTTGTTCTCGTGAGCTACGGAGCTCGCCACCCCGAGAACTATTCTCAACTGCATCGTCCAGTTCGCACTTCACTTCTGCACGCAGATCTGACTCGATATGGGTGCTCGCGTCTGTCAAGTCCGTAGTATTCTGTACCTCGCTAACGACCTCGCTACCATGAGATGCGACGCACACGCGCGGTAACTGTGCCAATTTGTTCGCAGCTGGCCTAGCTGTCTCTACAGTCCTCTGTTGGCACGGCACCTCGTCGCTCTCACTCTGGCCTTTAACGGCCTCTGTTGCCACTAAGGCTTCGTTAGCTGCTAGCACTTCGAATTCACTTGTGAACGTGCTGCTACTCTCACAGGTACTACTACTTTCCTCGGCTTTTGAACAAAATCTGCTATTTACTTCCTGCCACTTTCGCTGCGTCCAGCCTACAGATTTCTCCAGCCGCTGTTGACTTCGCTCGATTGACTGCTCAAAACCTTGAATCTCATTGTTCAATGCATCAATGTACTGCCTCGTTACTTCTGTTAGGCCTTCTTCCTGCGAAACCCCTTTCAGTTTCTGCCTAGCTTCTTCCTGTTTTTGCCTAAATTCATCCTGTTCTTGCCTAATTGCTTCCTGTTCTCGTTTTTTACTTAGAATTCGTTTGCCCATTTGCTCTATGAATTTCAAATCATTCTCACTTTCGAGAATTGTCTTACGAATTTCTGATTCCTTCAAGTTTTCATCTACGTTTACCCCGATCTCCTCACACAACCACAACAGGTCAGCTCTCGTCAAACACATTAGGACCATGGTCGCTGCTTTAAGCTTTGGCTCTGCTGTCGCACAATACTTGTTGCGATACCCACGCAAATCAAAATACAAGTAACAGATCCCAGCGAATCAAATTCAAAAACACAGAGAAATTGAAGCCTGGTAAATCTTACAGCCAAAACCAAACGCTTACCCGCTGAAGCAGCACCATATCACCAGTCCTTCCCCGCCGTATCCAGTCAGTTGCAAGAGGTGGTCAATCTCAAGTCGCCTCCAACTTGATCAGGATGCCGGTCGGTCACCATGTGCCAACGTCCGTCAGCTGCCGTTGCTGTTTCCGAGTCATAGGCCGATCTAGGAGCCGTAGGCCGATCTCACCGCTGCCATTCAGTTGTAAGATTCGTCGGACTATCCCACCGCTGCCACCAGTTGTAAGATTCGTCGGACTATCCTACCGCTGTCAACCAGATGTAGGACTCGTCGGACTAACTCGCCGCTGCCACCATTTGAAGGAGATGAAGGTCGTAGACAGGAACTCGGTGAACAGGATTTATTTACATATTAACAGTTTAAGCAAGATACATTGGCAGTCTAGCGCGACTCCCATATGGAGCCCGCAAAACTAACATACAGCAAACAGTTTACGAGCACACAGCTCACTACTACATTTCGAGCATGACAGAGCACTCAGCTCCCGACAACGAGCACGACACGAGCACACACTAGCAGCCGGCAAACGCTGCTTATAAGCCCTTGCTCGACGTCATTCAAGATGACCCGCCTTTTTGGAGGATGAGGTGTGTCGACTTGGAGGATGAGGGCTCACATACACGTGCCGCACATACACACAGGTGAAAAGGCCGGACAGTTCTCGGTACCGCCCAGCTTTCAGTGCCGACGTCAGAGGGCTTCGTAGAACTCTGCTTTGTCCCGGGTGGCTCGGCCAAGTACCAATTTCCTGAGTTGATCGCGCGCCACGTGGCTGCCGGCCCTTCGCAGTTCTGCGAAGGGCGCCCCGTCTGGTGGGCTTGGAACACGTGCAGCGGGCTGAAAGCTGGCACGTTGCCACCCCGTACGGCCATTCTTAACAGCGGTAAGAGGGAAACTAGAGGAATTCCGGATCAAGCTACAGAACAGGTATTTGGCTTTAACACGGGAAGAGGACCTTAGTGTTGAAGCAATGAACGACAATCTTATGGTATCATTAAGGAGTGTGCAATGGAAGTCGGTGGTAACTCCATTAGACAGGATACCAGTAAGCTATCGCAGGAGACGAAAGATCTGATCAAGAAACGCCAATGTATGAAAGCCTCTAACCATACACCTAGAATAGAACTGGAAGAACTTTCCAAGTTAATCAACAAGCATAAGACAGCTGACATAAGGAACTATAATATGGATAGAATTGAACATGCTCTCAGGAACGGAGGAAGCCTAAAAGCAGTGAAGAAAAAACTAGGAATAGGCAAGAATCAGATGTATGCGTTAAGAGACAAAGCCAGCAATATGATTATGAATATGAATGAGATAGTTCAAGTGGCTGTGGAGTTCTAGAGAGATTTATACAGTACCAGTAGCACCCACGACAATAATGTGAGAGAGGATATTCTAGAGGAATTTGAAATCCCACAAGAAACGCCGGAAGTAAAGAACGCCTTGGGAGCTATACAAAGGGGGAAGGCAGCTGGGGAAGATCAGGTAACAGCAGATTTGTTGAAGGATGGTGGGCAGATTGTTCTAGAAAAACTGCCCACACTCTATACGCAATGCCTCATGACTTAGAGCGTACCGGAATCTTGGAAGAACGCTAACATAATCCTAATCCATAAGAAAGGGGACGCCAAAGGCTTGAAAAATTATAGACTGATCAGCTTACTGTCTATTGCCTACAAAGTATTTACTAAGGTAATCGCAAATAGAATCAGGAACACCTTAGACTTCTGTCAACCAAAGGACCAGGCAGGGTTCCCTAAAGGCTACTCAACAATAGACCACATTCACACCATCAATCATGTGATAGAGAAATGTGCAAAATATAACCAACCCTTATACATAGCTTTCATTGATTACGAAAAAGTGTTTGATTCAGTTGAAACCTCAGCAGTCATGGAGGCATTACGGAATCAGGATGTAGACGAGCCGTATGTAAAAATACTGAAAGATATCTATAGCGGCTCCACAGCCACCGTAGTCCTCCATAAAGAAAGCAACAAAATCCCAATAAAGAAAGGCGTCAGGCAGGGAGATACAATCTCTCCAATGCTATTCACAGCGTGTTTACAGGAGGTATTCAGAGACCTGGAGTTGGAAGAATTGGAGATAAGAGTTAATGGAGAATACCTTAGTAACTTGCGATTCGCTGATGATATTGCCTTGCTTAGTAACTCGGGGGACCAATTGCAATGCATGCTCACTGACCTGGAGAGGCAAAGCAGAAGGGTGGGTCTAAAAATTAATCTGCAGAAAACTAAAGTAATGTTTAACAGTCTTGGAAGAGAACAGCAGTTTACGATAGGTAGCGAGGCACTGGAAGTGGTAAGGGAATACATCTACTTAGGGCAGGTAGTGACCACGGATCCGGATCATGAGGCTGAAATAATCAGAAGAATAAGAATGGGCTGGGGTGCGTTTGGCAGGCATTCTCAAATCATGAACAGCAGGTTGCCACTATCCCTCAAGAGAAAAGTATATAACAGCTGTGTCTTACCAGTACTCGCGTATGGGGCAGAAACCTGGAGGCTTACGAAAAGGGTTCTGCTTAAATTGAGGATGATGCAACGAGCTATGGAAAGAAGAATGATGGGTGTAACGTTAAGGGATAAGAAAAGAGCAGATTGGGTAAGGGAACAAACGTGAGTTAATGACATCTTAGTTGAAATCAAGAAAAAGAAATGTGCATGGGCAGGACATGTAATGAGGAGGGAAGATAACCGATGGTCATTAAGGGTTATGGACTGGATTCCAAGGGAAGGGAAGCGTAGGAGGGGGCGGCAGAAAGTTAGGGTGGGCGGATGACATTAAGAAGTTTGCAGGGACAACGTGGCCACAATTAGTACACGACCGGGGTAGTTGGAGAAGTATGGGAGAGGCCTTTGCCCTGCAGTGGGCGTAACCAGGCTGATGATGTTGATGACATCTAACACTTGCTGAAATGTGCAAATGTGTTCTGCTTACCCGCCAGCTAGGAAGGTTTGGTACTAACACAGTCATAATGCAACTTTTACACAGCATTCTGTTCATGCAAAGGGAAATAGGTGCAGAGTATGCAAGTATTCATGCAAGGAAATAGGTGCAAATTTTGGTAAACACATTCGCAGGGGTGGGCAGCACTCACTCCTGGCTGCATCGCGATGTTAAACGAGCACAGCATGCCAACTCTGCGTGCACGAGTTAAACGATGCATTCAGTTTTTCACTCCTGCATCAGTTTGTTTATTCAGATGACACTCACACTGAAAGGCTACTTTCATGCTGAACAAATTGAAGTACATAACGTCTGCATCTACCCGCCATGGTTGCTCAGTGGCTATGGTGTTGGGCTGCTGAGCACGAGGTCGCGGGATCGAATCCTGGCCACGGCAGCCGCATTTCGATGGGGGCGAAATGCGAAAACACCCGTGTGCTTAGATTTAGGTGCACATTAAAGAACCCCAGGTGGTCGAAATTTAATTTCTGGAGTCCTCCACTACAGCGTGCCTCATAATCAGAAAGTGGTTTTGGCACGTAAAACCCCATAATTTTTTAACGTCTGCATCTGATGCAGATTACATATAAAGCTATAGCACAATCACTGGCAGCACACTTGTAGTTGTGTTGACAGAATTTAGTCACTCCATACTGGCAAGATGCTGTGAACACCTTTGCTTCAGCTTACCCAAAAATATAATTCACTCTTGCTGTCTGCTCCAAAACTAGGATCGCCACCAAATAATGTGAATTTCCCAAGTTGCCCACTTCTCACTTAGGCCGTTTTTATATATACATATATGTATATATACATATATGTATATATATATATATATATATATATATATATATATATATATATATATATATATATATATATATATGTATATATATATATATATATATATATACGTACCTTGCACAATACATATCACAGTAAGCAGAGATTTGAAAATCTGATGCACCCTAAGGGCTTTTTATGTCAACATGGCATGAAGGGGATCTTCACATTTGCAGGAAGTTCAAAGCTTTCATTTGCTATGTTAAAAACATCGCTCTCAATACAAGGATTTTGGTTTCTATGAAAACAGTTGGTGAATGTCAGATTGCATGATGTGCTGAACTCATTGATGGAACAGCCATTTGACCTTTTGGAATAGGCAAAATGCCGGCTTGGCACAGTGTTCAACATGCATCTATATACCAGGGGCGCAATCAGAGATCGTTGTTTGAAACTTGTGTTATGATCGTACCCCAAATATGATCTCAATTTCAATTGAAATAGCCATCAAATATAGCAAAACTGGCTTCATGCACATCATAAGGCATTTGGGATAATTGCCGAACTAATTTCATTAAATATTAATAGAATGGCTTCCCTGTGCTCAAATTGCATTGTAAAGCCATTACTGCCATTTCAACTTGAAACAGGCATTACACTCCCAGCGCGTTTCAAGCGAGAAAAAAAAATTGGGGGGGAGCTAGGGCATGTCAAAAAGACCTAGATTGTGCGTGAATAAACCAAAGCTGCCGCTAAGACTTCTAATCTCTTGCATAACTGTGCTGTGCAGGATTGCACAAGCTTCTGATCATGCAGGATTGCAAGGAAGACCTCCACTAATTTGCAAATTATATGCGAGTGGTTTGGTATGCATATAAGAAATTTCTAAAGTGGCACTGACAACAACTAAAGAATGTGCAAATGAACCTAATCAGAGGCTTCTTTGTCATACAACATCCTCTTTAGTAAGCTCAGTGCCATGCTGGTACAAGAAGCAGTGAACTGTCGCACAACAGTGCTACACTGAAATGGCCGGATAGAAATGCAACAAAAAGATGAGAACAGTGAATGAAGGACCAACGGCATCGTTTACATCCATGGATATGGCCGCTCTATTGACTTCCATGATAATGATGTCGTGCTTTGGGTTTCAGCTTGTTTTATTAACGAGACAGCATCAATGAAGTTCTCTCTTATGCTTCATTTGATAAACTCTTCACTAAAGTGCCATTTTAGAGCAAGATGCCAAAACGAGGCGCTCTCGACGACACAATTTGTGCAGCCGCTCCATCACCGAACTGACTGCAAATCTCTTCAATTGCCTACTACAAGACTCAAAGGTCGAAACACAGGTCCACCCCCCAGCCACCACATGAAAATTTGGGCACACTGCAAGGAAGTTTCTTTGAGTTTCTGTGATTTAAACATGGTTAGAACCTAAGCAGCCTGAAATTTCCAAACTGTCATGATCGCACCTCTTGCAGTTGGAGCCTCAGTTTGGCGCGAAGTGGCTTAAGGCAACAGCTTCCTGCCATAATTTACCAAGTTGAAAGGTTGTAAATAAGACAGGAGAACACCTCTGATTACATATGTTTCACATCTTGGAATATCTTTACACACTCGCCATTTTAAAAGCATGGTATCTCATGCCTGCAGACTACATAATCATCTGCTACTACATCGAGACTCCCGAGTGACTACTGTCAGTCGCAAAGCCAATCGATGCAAAGCATCTCTCAAGCTAATGCTATTTTAGTGCTCAGGCCCGTTCTTGAATGTTACTTTTCTAAAAATCAAATTTTTCTTCTTTCCTGAACACTCCAGTTAAATGTTATCCAGACCCAAGGCTTTACTGAAGAACCCTTTCCTGCACATTCCAATGCAAGTGGAAAGAAATGATGTGCTTGCGCAAACATTAACCCTTTCCATCCCAACGACGAGTCTCGCACATCCAGGAATTTCCCTTCGTCTATCGAGTGCCACAGACAAGTGACAGTCGTTTTATTGTTTTGGTGTGAATGCTGACACCAGCTTCCCAGAAAACAGATTGCTTGAAGGCACGGTTGCTGGGAACACAGCAATAGTCTGGCTCCCCCGAGTTTTAAAAATGACAGCGTAAGGTGGAGGTAGCTGCAATGAAAACAGTCGCCTTTTTCAATGCTGGAATGGTGGTGCTCTTGGACGTTTGTTCACCTCAAGCAAACATTTAGATGTTTACTCTAGCGAGTTATTTCAGGAGCTTGAACTTGGTACTCACAATTGCAAAGAAGATATAAAGCCCCTTGCATCCTCTCTTACATGAACATGGCTCAACAAAAACACTTTGCTGCAGGTGCCTCTGTGATTTTCTTGCCTTGTCACGAGGAATAAAGCATTGAATGCTTGACTTCTGTTACAAGAAATGTTAAGGTTCATATACAGTCGAACCCATAACGATATTGGTTTTAACAATGTATCGGATGTAACAATGAGTAGCCAATGCATTATCAACATTTGTGTGTTCTATGGTAAAATAAACTGCTTACTACAGTGCTCCTATGAAGCATTATTGGTTATAACAATTAGATCTGGCAACTAGGTGTGTGTGCTAAAAGGGAGGAAAACCAAGATCCTGGAGGAAAAAGAATATTCACACAGAAACTCCTCTGGGAATTGTCCAAGTATGCATAAGCTTAGTGCCACTTGCTCATCTCCACGCAGCCTTGTGTCATTAATATGTAATGTTATTAGAGGCCCTGAACCACTTTTTATCAAAGTGGAGAAAGGCATTTGAAGTGAAAACAGGCTATTTCAGAAATACTTTGCTGCAAAAAGTATGTCAATGCATTCAGCAGAAACAGAGTTATTGGCAATCAAACACTATCTCAGTTGTGCTCAATGCCTTGCACTGCGAAGGCTATGGCGTAGTGGGGCACGTCCACAACATTCCGCCTTCTAAATGTCACCATGGCACACAGTTCAAATTTCATTCTGGACGTTAACGTAGACGCCACAACTTACGCCTTTGGTGCTTACGACGTGCTGAACGTAAGCCAGACACAGTTGTACTCAGCGAGCCGCAGTGCGCTTAGTCAGAGGACTCGTGGCAGCACCCCGCGATATCTACGCCATGTAGCCGACCGCAGCTTGATGTCAGCTATCGGCCAATAGCAACCGTTTAAGGGAATGACGAAATAAAGCGTCCACAAGATAGTAAGGACGGGGCCTTTTGTTGAAAAGAGAGCGTTTGAGAGAAAGGAGACTTTGCAATCCACTTGCGAGCTGTTCCTCGTGCCGCTAACGACAGCAAAACTCGGCTAAGATGTTCATAGCAGCATATGCTACCTGCGGACTATGTTATTTCACCAAGCCCGAAGGGTGGTTCAGGGCCCCTTTAAACTTGATCCGACCAGGATGATAAACAGTGCTGTGGTGACAAGAACTGCCGCAGATGGCAGCGCAAAGTTAATTCTGCTGGTGGCAGTGCCAGGTGCACTGATGACGTTCCAATCATTATAAACCATTATTGCTCTTTAGCGCCTTGTCCGTTACGTCGAACCATTATCAAGTGCATTCCGGCAGCGGCTGCATATGGCACCACTGCGCAGTCCTCTGTTCTTGCCACTTAGTTCGCGTTGAAGTGAGATGCATAGGCCCTATCTTGACAGCGAGGCGCAACGAGGACACAGTGCGCCGAGTGCCAATAGCTTCGTGTGTGCTGTGTTCTCGCTGCTTAGTTCGCGTGGAAGCAAGAGGGAGCACGAAGGTGAATTCACTCGCTGCTGCAGGCCCTATCTTGAAAGAGATTGTTTTACGTGACAGGCGGACTGGTTTCCTTGTTGGGTAGGCATAGAAATGCTTGCACATTTACATGCAAGCCGCTTTGCCACACTCACCTTAGTACTGCTCATGTTGCAGAGCACGTTTTCTTTGCATAGCGTTGCCCACCTCGCGTGCCCCTCACCCTTTCCTCTCACTAATGTCAGAGGGGAGAGGGGCAACGAAGGTATTATGTGCCTGGTGCATGGCACAATGGCAGGTGCGGCGTTGGAGATATTTTTTTTCCTGGATTACGTGTTCCTTTCCTTTTTGGTGCAGACACACAGTAGCCAGATATAATTGTTATAGCCAATGATGCAGCAGTTCCTCATTGTTACATCTGAGCATTATTAAAGCCAGTAATGCTGTTAGTGGGTTGAACTGTACGCTTTTCTGTCTAATTGATATGTTTGGATGTTTGTCTCCCTTGCCTTTTTACTGCAATACATTATAACAATTATTGGTAATAACATTGGTATTTTCTTGGCACTTGAATATTGTTATAAGCGGGTTCGACTGTAGACAGTTTCTGTGGCCTTGCCTATCTGCAAAGAACATGAACAATAAGTATACTGAGAGTAAAATACAATAGAAAATAAGAAATGAACTACTGATAGTACACTAATGAAAGCTGTCCACAACAAATTGGTCATTAAATATATTGAGAAAAGCTGGTATGGAAAGGCGACCAAATTAATTCGGAGCCCTCCACAATGGAATCCTTTGCAGCCGAGGCATATTCAGGGTGTCTATTAAGTTGACATTTCCAAATTCCCTGAGTTTTCCAGGTTTTCCCTGAGTGCCATTGCAAATTTCCCTGAGTGATGCAGAACTATGTTTTATGTCAAGACGGGCTGAAACCATATCGCCCGATGCTGTCACTCTCTAGTAAGCTATAGAAAAAATTTAAAAAAAAAACGACTTAATCTAATTTGAATACTAAGGAGTAGTGTTCATGTTATTCAAAAAGAGAATAGAAGGGGGGGGGGGGTTAGTAAAATGCACAGCAAATAAAATGTCTTCAAAAAACATTGCAAATGGAGTCGGACATTCTCAAATACGAATAAAAAGTAGATGGATATAGAAGCAAGTATTCTCGAATATGAGCTATTTCTATCTACTGATAGCAAGTTCAGTGGTATTAGGCCCGAACTCTGTCACAATTGAGATTCTCTCTCAACAGCTCGTAAGTCAACCTCAACTGTCCTGACATACTCTCAGCCCGCGCACGACTCTTGTGTTGTGTTTCACTGCTTTAACGAGTTTATTTTGGTTTGGATGAGAGACACTAGTAGCTCAGCATTAGCCAAAACTTAATTTTTTGAGCGCTGGCTCCTTCAAAACAGCGGCAGCAAGCTTCCTTTCCTGTTTATTCCTCAATGTGTAGGTCATTTCTGTTCTTCTTTTCCTTCCGCCACTCGTTCGCCCCAAAGACCATTTGAAGTATCTTGGTCAGTTGCACAGTCTACGGCCGATTTTTCGAACTCCCAGGGGCCGCGAAAACATGCGAAAAATCGGCCAGTTGTAACAAAAATAAATGCGTGTCATTTAGTGCATTCAGGGGCTCAAACCGCCACAGGCACGTTCGAAAACGCTCTGAAGGCCTGTCGGTACGCATATTAGGCATATCGGTGCTCGTAGTGTGACAGGAAATACCGGGTGCACGCGTGTATAATTAAGGAATACATACTGTGTTCCGTGGCAATAGCCCCTTTCCACGCTTGTTATGCTTCACTGCAATACTTTTGCGTATGCTTCACCAAGTAACATTTCTGTACAGAGGCAAAGCTGACTTTCAGGAACCGGCGTTATACAACGCACCATGTTTTCCAAGTTTCTAAGCCTATCGCGAGGACCACAAAGGCGGAGACCGTGCCATTGCTAACAGCAGCTAATTCTTTCAATAAAAAACTCGGCATCCAACGGCAAGAAGCTTCATAGCGAATATAGAAGTAGCTAGGCCTAGCGTTGCCGCAGTGGCGGCAACGGCTGCCAGCGGATCTGCGTGCGAGAGTGCCGGTTCGAGGTGGCGAAGTAATCAAAATGGCAGCGGTGGTGCCTTCGATTATTGCCGTTTCGGACCTGCGGTCACGGCAAAACGTCCGGAAAATCGGACGGCGAAGAGTTCTTGCGTCGGAAATGTCACACGTTCTGATACGTTGACTCTATGGGGTACGTGGCGGTGCCGCGAAGCCGTCCAAATTATCGGGAATCCGGAAAGTCGGTCGTTGACTGTACACTGGCAACTCCTCCAGCCGACGACAGAGCGTCAGACGATTCATTACCATTCCTGTCTGTTACTCGAGCCAGCATTACCGCGACTTTCGACCCTTTCAATAAAACTGCCGCTAATTTTCCCTGATAGAGGCCCAAATTCCCTGAGTTTTCCCTGATTTTTTCCAAACTACTCAAAATCCCCGAGAATTCCCGGTTGGTAGACACCCTGCATATTTCTGTGATGTTAGAGAGAAAACAGGTACAGCCAATATTCCAATTGACATTAAGAGAAAGAAATTGAGCTCGGCAGGTCATGTAATGAGCAGGTTAGATAACCATTGGACCATTAGGGTTACCGAGTGGGTACCAAGAGAAGGGAAGTGCAGTCGAGGACGGCAGAAGACTAGGTGGGGCGATAAAATCGGTTGCCGCAGGACAGGGGTAATTGGAGATTGCAGGGAGAGGCCTGCAATGGACATAAAATGGGCTGATGATGATGAAACCTTCCCAAATGTTACATTACCCAAGCACCCTTGAAATATTACGTTCTTTCAGCTTTTCTTGAGGCCCTGCAAAGCACACATAGTCGTCCTAGTTTGACACATAAAATTAAATAGGTATGTAATACCCAGCCTTAATTTTAAATATGATACCCTATCATTGACACCTTATAAACCTAGTGAACATGGGCGAGGGCTCAGTCACTTGATAACAAATACACCTATGTAGCTTTTATAAGTTTAAGCCAGATATCTCAAGGACAGGTTCCCACATGCTGTTGTTTCTCACAAGCAAAATCATCAGTTGACTCATTTATTAGACTTTGGAGTTCTGAAAAGTGTGTATACTCACTGAACAAGGTGTGTAACTCTAAAATCAGTATTGAATCCCAACCAGATCAAATCAACAGCAGCTGGAGCACTAGCAGTAGTGGTTACACCAGCCTGCTGATCATGCTCAAACAAGCATAAAAAAATTGCCAAGCAACTGACAGTCACAAAATATTCCATGGAGTGCATTTTCGCACTGCTGTTTGGCAGCAAGTGTGGAAGGCCTGGCTTGATCGTTCCCCGCTTGAGCCCATCTCTAGGCCATGTTGACATACAAAGTGCACTACTACATGGGCATGATGCTGAGTAGAAGTGTGTTAGCCACTGATCAATTAGGCGGTGCAAATTTCACCTTTGCAACACCAGAGGCAACACTTCCATTACAGCAACAGAAGTGTGAAGTGCACTTCACCTGGCAAAACATTCTTGCAGACAAATTTTGAATGGGTTCCAGTGTACACATCCTACTTGGCACTCTGTGGTCATATCTGGCCCTTTCACAAATAAAATCCATAAATCATCCACAGTGTATATAGACCTTAACACACTTGTACAGCATCCCATAGCAAGAATCGGTAGAGACATAACAATCGGTTCCAGTATATAAAGCTCTTTATTTTATGTATGCTTTAAGTCTAACTTTGTATAAGTCGAACCAGTTTTGAGTGCTTTGCCAAGGTCAAACTGATAAAATTAACATTTCTCCAGTCACTCGAGGCAATAATGTGCTAATCAAAAATGCCCTGAGAGCTACATTGACTGGGAAGACAAAATTATTGTGAACACCCTGAGTGGCATTGCCATAGCATACAATGCCTTGAAATAAATATGCCACATTAAAGAGACTGCACTGCCATGCTTGTGGACAAGAGCTGGGTTCCCGCGCAAAACACATAAATACCCCGTAATACATATGAAGGGGAAAAAATTAAAATGAGGCAAGAAACCTATCTTACAAAAGAGCATGTGGCACCCTTGTTCACATGATGTGGGCAGCGGGTGCACAGGAAGAAACTGGACAAGTTGGACAACTTTGCTTCATCCAAATGCACTACTGTTAATGGCAGTGATCCCTTCTAAACTCATTTAATAGGATGAGACACAGTTGAAATAAACTGGGGAATTGTAAACCCGTAAATGTACAAAAAAGATAGAACAACATACACGAGTTGCCTTACGTCACCATTAAAAACAGGCAACACATGTACATGTGCACCGCTTCACGCATTTTCTACTCCCAATGTCATAAGCAAGCTGAACAGAAGATTGCAATGTCCCTGTCACTGAAATATTCAATGATAAAAATGCTGAAACGATGCAGGATAAAAATGGTATGCGTGCACAGCACACATGAATTCAACATATACACAATACACAAGGATACAGTGACTTCCGAAAGGGCAGTGGTCAAAGTAGGTGCCACAAAATGCCTCAGCGAAACACCGTATTGTCCATGGGGACAATTTGCGTACCAAATTTTAGGAACAAGTGCCACCAAGTGCACGTCAAGAGTCACTATATGTACTACAGTAAAAGCTTGTTAATTCGAAATTTCGGATAATTCGAATTAGCCGCCCCATCCAACAATGTACTGAAAGCAATACTTAACACATCCCGCTAATTCACACTGAAATCTGCACCGTCACCGATAATTCGAACTCTGCGCCATTGTGGGTGGGGAGAGTGGTAGTGCACGGGAGCACATTGTCGACGCTACGCCGGCCAAGCAGCTTCGCTCTTTCCATCTGCGGCCTTTCATTTAGGCCCGACTGGAGAGAGACGCGCTCACGCCTGGCCAGACATGGCCAACGCCTCTGTTGCAGGTTGGTTCTCTCCCTCTCTTAAGATATTCAAGATAAAAACGCGGATGCGGTGCTGCGTGTCTTTATATTTTTTCTTTTTTTCATGTTACATCATGGAGGCTATGCCCTTTCTTTATGAGGTGTTCTGCCGAGAAGCGGCAACAGGTCATGTCTAAAACATAGCGTCCGTGACGTTTATTGGCGCTCGCAGTACCAAAAAGCATATCTTTTGAGATTCGTGGCTGTTACTCATAGGAAAGCATCACTGGGATACGTTTTTGGACGGTGCAGCTACGAAAGTACAACGGAGACCAACGTCGCAGCAGGTTTTAGTGCGTTTCGCGAGTGCATTTTGGAGCGCAGCTCTTGTTCCTGCACCGAGCGTTGGCGGCGCAAAGGCACGCTTAATAGTCTGACGTTTTCAGCGTGCGTTGCTTGCAGCCAGTCGCGCCACGCCGCTTGCGCTTCGCCAGCGGAAATGCCGTCCCCTCTAGACTTGGACGTGGGCGCCGTCGGCTGCTCTCTTCAGTGCATGCGCAGAGCGATCCCCAACCCGTGCACCACTTTGAACAGTTGTCTTCGACCGTCGGCGAAGCGACACGGACACCTTCTTTTTCTCCGCGCCATGCACTGTGGATCGGCGCAATGAACGCGCAAATGGAGCAAGAGCCATCTCGACGTCGGGCACGTCAGACTGCGTCCAGTTACTTTGGCTGCACCAGTGCTTCGAACTATAGACGTTGTTGTTCTCGCCAACGTGACGTAGCGTGTGTGCACGCGCTCACGCTATGTCAGACCATATACGTGCCGTAACCAAGCGATTCTTTCTCCGACTTTCATTAGTTCGAATTTTATAAAAATCTGAATTTTCTTAGCATCCCCGCGGAATTTGAATTAACGAGCTTTTACTGTATTCTGCAATGCACAAACACAATTATGGTGTTGGAAAATCGGCTGACTCACTGGGTTCTCTTGCAAATTAATATTTGCAACACAGAGGTGGGGGGGGGGGGGGTCTACATAAACACATACAAGGGTGCATCAAATGTCACTACTATCACTGCTGCTCCTCGCACCAGCCAACCAACGAGAGAGGTTCTTGGCAGTGAAACTTGGCTTGTGTCCCTGCACTGCAATATAAAATGTGCTGAGCAGCCACAACGCAACTTCAGCGTGACATGTCTCAGCCTTGCATCTTCTCAAAGAAGTGCTCACCAGATTTTTCAGTTTTTCTCCCTGCAGACACACTAGCGTCATGAAAATGGCTATAAATACTGATGTGAAGACTTGAAAAGAGTTCCGAGGTCAACAGTTTGTGCCACAACATAAATGTCAGGTGTGACGCATTGCTAGCCACTGCACAGGTGTGCTAGCAGGTGGACGAATTGCAGGGCACACACAAAGTGGCCATGAAAGAGGCACTTCCCGCGCACACACAAACACGTGATTGTATATGCACACGCACAGAAAAAAAAAGGACTGGCTTGAAGTACATGTTGCTACTAAAATCATAGTCTTGTTTTGCGTGCACGCACTATGGTATTATCAGCAGCTTCATCTGTTGCTTCACTTTCACTGTCGTTGTGGGGCCGCTTTTGTGCTACTTCCTCAGTCTCAAGGTTATCCAAGGGCAGTCGCCGTTTGTGGCTACCCGCTGTGGCATCGTTTTCCTGTGTGCTGTCGCTGGCCTCTTTCTTTTGCTCTGGGGATTTGCATTCAGGCTCTGGCTTTGGCTCTTGGCTCGGCACTTCCTGGGCCTCTGCCCTCAACGAGGGAGGCGAAATTGACGGGTAGACTCGCTTTGGTGTCAAGATCACAACTCGTGGAAGGCCTCGCATGCCTTCCGGCTCATCGCTTTCCGGGTCACTGGTTGGTGACCTTGGTGGGCTCAGCTCTCGCTCTGCATAAAGATGTGTGTACATTTGCAATGTGGTCTCAAGCAGCATGTGCCACTACAAGGTGATCCTTTTGGCTAAATACTATACCACAGTGCTAAATAAAAGTCATTTCCATATTTCTTGTGTGTTTACTCAATGAACCTCCAAGCATGGCTAACGTAGAAATGCCTCCCTCTCTCCCTGCCATGGGACAGACATAGTGGAGCACATTAATGGCATTAACTAGAGGAGAGCGAATAGTAATTTTTGAGATCAAACTGAATATGACGTAAATACAGTAGAACACCTTGATACGTTATTTAAGGGACCACAGAAACAAAACAGCCGGGAAAGCAGAACCCTAAGTAATTGTGATATGCTTCACTGCAATAATTTGAGTAAGCTTCACTGCATCACAGGGCTGTTTCGGGGAAGCTGACTAAGGAGAACAGACAATTATGCTACACATATAAGATCCATGCAGACCCCAAACAAGTGTAGCCCTGTGCTAAGCTGATCTCGCACAGTGAGCACGGTTCCTGGTAGGTTTTAACCAATACACACTTCCTGTTCTGTGCACATTTTCTCCCAATAAGCTTTCGCAGCACTTGGCTTGTGCCACTTCAGTCATTAGAGCAACCTTTGGACGTTTGCTGCAACATGCCAGTCACTTTGCTGCAACATACCAGATGGCGGCACCGCTAAATTTATATGACCACCACATTCCAACGCAACGTAAGATGTGGGAGCATTACAGAATGGCAATGTATCAGAGGGGACCATAGTACATGGGACCATAGTACATGGGAGTCAATGGAATTTAGGTCAGGACCATGAAAACATGATGTAGCAGCTGGGAAACGCACAGCAAGGAACATATAAACGGGATCCTGCTGTAGTACCAGAAGCAAGTAAATACTTTTCAAATAATGAACAGTTGTTTTCATAACCTAGAATGATGTTCACATCTTAGTATTCATAACATTAGCAAGTTTGTCATTACATTGCGCATTACGAAGCCTAGTTTATAAAAGCACAAGCAGAGAATTGGGAAAAAATAAGCATTTTCGCATGCACAGGAGTTTTCGGAGAGTACGAATGATCGCTGTATCGCTGATTAAGTCTGGCTCCCTGAACGACTTGGCATACTTCCACTACGTAACTTTTCTATGCTATGCTATGCCTCCAGGGATGAACTACGTGATATGTTTACCCCAATTCTATGTCTGGCTGTGCACAGTTGATGTTCTGCAATATTTGTTAACTATCTTAAAAATATTCATATGTATGAATAGTGACAATTTGATTTGTTATGCGAAAGTTTCAACTATTCACACACCCCTAGCACTAAACAGTTTAGATAGAAGAATACAAGTAGATGGGACAGACACAAGACAACAAGTCATTTTTACTGGGAAATAATTACAAGTCTAGCAAGAAACGAGAAGAATACACACATAACCAGAGAAGACGGATAGTTATTAAAGATAGCAACCCCATGTGTTGAATTAAAAAGAGCCAAATGCAAGCACAGTCATTTCTTGAGTACTACAGAGGTTGCTTTCCAGCTGGCAGCTAAGGTGTAAAGGTGAGTCAAAGAATGCACCTTCAGGTAAAGGGAAACGCCATCATTTAGCACAGTGGTTCTGAAATGGGGGTCCGCGAAAGCATCCCTGGGGTTTGGGGTCAACGAAGCCCTTGCCACGAATTGCGCTCGCGTCGAATTGAAGAGCAGATTGTGCAGCACATAGCAATTTTTGCAGAACCACGCAGGTGAAAGTCACTATGATCATTGCTGCTGCTGCTACTACAGCACTATATTAACCAGCCATACGGCACTCGATATATACCGAGAGCCATTCCTCTTGCAGGGTGTCTACCAAATTGACATTTATAAATTCCCAGAGTTTTCGAGGTTTTCCCAGAGTGACACAGAACCTTGTTTTATGACCAGACGGGTTGACACCGTGGCACCCAATACTGTCACTCTGTAGTAAGCACGCTAAATTTTTTTTTTTAGCGACTTAATCCAGTTTGAATAGTAAGGCGTAGTGTGTATACTATTCAAAAAGAAAACAGAAGAGAGGGGTTAGTAAAATGCACAGCAAATACAATATCTTTAAAAAAGAATGGTAAGACCCATTGCACATTGAGTCGAACATTGTCAAATACACATAAAAAAGATGCATACAGAAGCAAATATTTCCAAATATGAGCTATTTCTACCAACTGATAGCAAGCTCATTGGTATGAGGCCCAGACTTTGTCACAAGTGAGATTCTTTCTCAGCAGCTGGAAAGTTAACCTCAACTGTCCTGCGCACAACACCTCAGTGTTGCGTTTCATTGCCTCAAAGATATTATTTTGGTTTGGCTGAGGGGCACCTGCATCTCAGCGTCAGCCAACACTTTGTTTTTTGAGTTCAAGCTCCTTCAAAGAAGAGGTGGCACGTTTCCTTTCCTGTTCATTTGTAAATGCATCAGCCCTTTCTGTTCTCGTCCTCCTTCCGTCGCGCGTTCGCCCCTCGGACCATTTGAAGCATCCTCTTGGTCAGTTGTACAGTCAACACCAAATTTTTCGGACTCCCTAAGGGCCGCAAAAGCATCCAAAAAAAAAATTCATGAGTCTTTGAGTGCCCTTAGGGGCTCAGATTGCCACAGGCACGTCTGAAAAATGTCTGAAGGCCTGCCAGTACACTTATTAGGCGTATCGGTGCTCTTACTATGACAGGAGGTGGCGGGTGCACACGTGCATAACAAATACATACTGTGTCCCATGACAATTGCCCCTTCCTACGCTTGTTAAGCTTCGCCGCAATACTGTGCGCATGCCTCACTGCGTAACATTGCTCTATTGAGGTGAAACTGACTTTTGGGAAGCGATATTATGCAACGCACCATGCTTTCCGAGCTTTGTCAGAGGGAACCAGCCATGAATAAACCGCGCAACGATTTCTGCATTAATAAAGATCTATCCTCCTCCTTCCGAGCTTTGAAGCCACTGGCGAGGATTACAAGGCACAGTCAGTGCCATTGCTGACAGCGGCGAATTCTCTCAATGAAAAACACGGCACCAAACGGCAACAAGCTTAATAACAAACGTCGAAGCAGCTAGGCCTAGAGTTACTGCAGTGGTGACTACGGCTGCCAGTAGATTTGTGTGCGGGAGGCGGCAAGATAATCAAAATGGCGGCGGTGGTAGCTTTGATTAATGCCGTTTCGGATCTGCGATGAATTCTCTCAATGAAAAACACAGCACCAAACGGCAACAAGCTTAATAACAAACGTCGAAGCAGCTAGGCCTAGAGTTACTGCAGTGGTGACTACGGCTGCCAGTAGATTTGTGTGCGGGAGGCGGCAAGATAATTAAAATGGCGGCGGTGGTAGCTTTGATTAATGCCGTTTCGGATCTGCGATGAAGGCAAAATGTCCGGAAAATAAAACGGCGAAGGGTTCTTGGGTCCGAAATTTCAAACGTTCTTATACATTGACTCTATGGGGTAAGTTGTGGTGCCGCGAAGCCACCAGAATTATCGGGCGTGTCCAAAAAATCGATCGTTGGCTGTACACTGGCATCTCCTCCAGCCGACAACATGGCGTCAAAACGATTCATTACGATTTCTCTCTGTTACTCGAGCCAGAATTAGCGTGACTTTCGTTCCCTTTCAATTAAATTACTGCTAATTTTCCCTGATAGACGCACAAATTCCTCGAGTTTCCCTGAGTATTTCCCTGAGATTATTCAATATCCCTGAGAATTCCTGGTTTGTAGACAGCTTGTCTAGTAGTGTTGAAATGGTCCATGTCGACAATTTTGTTACGCTAATGTCTAGCACTAATGCTGGGTGCCATCACAGTGTCCAAGTTACCGTATTTACGCGATTGCAAGTCGACCCCTTTTTTTTTTAATTTGAAAATCTGAAGTGAGGGGTCGACTTACAATCGAAACCAAAACATGGCACCACCAAGAAAGCGAGACCAATGGGAGCTACAACGTAGTTACAATTTTATGTTTGATCTATGGCCCTACCCGTAGCTTTTCGCTATCCCGTGTGTTTGTTCGCTTTTCAGAAGGGTTTTTAAACATTTTTGAGAGTTTTACAGTTCTCACAACACTCATGAGGGAGTGTCAATAGTTGATGGAAGCACCGCTGTTCCATTCACAGCAGCACCCTCAGAACGGTGGCGCTTGTGGGGAGCATCGGTAGTTCATGGAAGAGCAGACACCGCTCGCGGGTTTTTCTTTGCCTGTTGTGCTTAGCCTTCTCTATAGTTTGACGAAAGGCATTGGTTTGACGCAGTCCACTTGACTGCCGGCTACGTGCTACTTCTATGCTTCCTCAGTAGTCATGAGTGCTCCAGGCCCACTAATCATTCGGCACTGCAGCGAAGCGAAATTTTCACCTGTGACGGCAAGTGAGGAATTTCTCACGTACCGAAGTCTGGATGCTTTCCGGAGCTGTAGGCTAAGCTTGTGCCGTACATTGCTGAAATGCGCGATCAGTCCCTGCCAGTCAAGTGGGACATGGTCATGAAACAAGCCCGTTAAGGACCTGCTCTGCCATGAGTACAACGAGTGGTTGGCGGCAGAAGACCACGAAATTACGCCAACCGGACCTGTCAAAAGAGCCTCCCTGACGGCTGCGTGTGGTTGGGTGCATTTGGCATGGGCTGCTGTTCCACAAGATGTCGTGGTGCAGTTGTTTGCCAAATGTGAAATTTCGCGGGACGACGACGCGCTGTGGGACCGTAGCAACAATGACGATGGCAGCACTAGTGAAGATGAGTAATCCAGCGACCATGTCAGCTACTAATAAATTTTTGTTATTGAATGCGCCCTCGAGTATGCTCTCCTTTTTTTTTTCCCCCGTCACGCGATATGGGGGAGTCGACTTACATTCGAGTCAACTTACAATCGTGTAAATACAGTATGAAGGTACCAAGATAGTTTCCTGGAGTTTGGATTTGTGGAAATTTACAGCAAACCGCAATGTGTTTGATTTGGCAAAGTGCTTGCACAAAACTCTCCGGCCATGCTAATTAAGCTAGCCTGCCACATCCGGACAAATCACCTAGCTTATCGAGACGAGGATTTCGACTTCATTAAACGAAACCTGGATCTCCATAAATGGGAAAACTCACAGTAAGATCACATCATTGAGCCATCTTTACAAGAAGACACCCATTAACTTTCCTTTATTCGTCAATCGGAGAATTCATGAGCTAGCAAAGGCGAAGTCTTACTTGTGCATGCCAATAAGTAGTGTCCATTTCATGTGTGCTCACATTTTTTGCTGCAGTATCATACATGATATATTGCTTGTACAATTAATAAACAGTGTCCATTTCGCTTTGCAAATACGTCCATTCTTTTTCATTACATTGTACACAAGCTGGGCGACGAAGGAAAAGATGCCCTAAAAGGAAGACTGACACACTGAAAAGACAGAAAAATGACAACTACAAATCGGGGTGTTCGCCTTCTTTGCCCAAGCTCCAGAACCGTTACACCTACGAAAGCGAAGATAGGCAATTCACATGGGACACAAAGCTTTCTGCCTATGAACGGCTCCTTTATTAATTTTAGATCAACAAGACCATAGCAAGGCAGTGTTGGAAATCTACAAACAGTGCTCAGCGATTGAAATGCGATACTTGAAGTGTGCGGCTGCCGGTGTAGTTTTTTTTTTTCCTTCTTTTTTTTTTTCTCCGTGCCACAGGTGAGCGCTGGTAGGTGAGCGCCATGGGACCAAATCAGTCACAATGCGTCACAAAGGTTCTTGCTTTCACTGTATGCCACAAGGCATCAGCTCGGTATCCCCAGTGCTAACAGTCAGTGTAAAAAGCGCCAGTTACCATGCGCTTCGAGTATAGCATTTCAGTTACTGAGCACTGTATTTACTGTTGCCTACAGACTACGAATATTCAGTCTTTCCGCCTGAAAAACGTGATGCTGCATGAAAAATGACTGAATTGAATGACCTAACCAGCTTCAGTCATGTTTCAGTAACTGTTCATGCACCCATAAATGCAAAATGTTTGATCAGATCAGACCAGATTCGGCAACACAAAACAGAAACCAAACGACAGAACACACTAAATCAACGTAGCTGGCAGCAGCACCTGCTGCGCCCGACCCAGCCATCACATGCCATTACATTCGTGGCACCATCGATCCAAACTTGTCTTGCGCCCTGTGCCTATTGTGGCGAAGTTGACCAGTCAAGTTCAAATTATTCAGCAAAGGCCAATTCTGAGATAAAGATGATGTAAGTTTGGGCGAATAAATAAATATATATGGGCACCTTCAGTCAGGAATGAATTAACTGGAGTCGTATTAACACATTTTACTGTATTTTAGTGCATGCACACCTGCATGTTCCTTTGGCTCGAGCACAAGCCTATGAGAAGACTTGGCAGCTCAATTTCGCAACAGTGACCTGCTGCGGTGGTCATAGAAGCCAGCAGGGCAATGCTGCCACACTATTTTATGGCAGAAAATGAAATACAGATGAACCCACTAATAACAATATTCAAGTGCCACGAAAATTCCATTGTTATTAGCGATAATTGTTATGACCGGGTTGCATAAAAAAAGGAAATCAAAATGGGGGATAGCATAGCTGTTCCAAGAAAGCTATAACGGCGGGGAGGCCAGTTCTCCTTCTCGCAACCTTCTTCCATCCGGCTTCTGATTGTGTTGACTCGTTTAACTGTTTAACTCTGCTTCCTGTACGCTCCGATCGCGTGTTGTTAACAAGCCACAGCTGTCGACGTTCAAGAATGGCACTACTGTACTATAACAGCAAACAGGGTCACGGGCGGCAAGTGACATACGAGCTCCGCCAAGGCATCACTTTGGTGGCCCCAAAAAGCGCCTTTTAAAAAATGTGGGAAGGTTGCCGTGGCAGCATCTCAGCTTGAAAAATCCAGATGAAACACTGGGACGAGATTCCCACACGCATCTCCCCACATACTTCCCACTGGCTTGCACAAGAAAACCGCATGTCCGTCAGCCTTGCTTGCCAACATCCTTCTCTAAGGCTCATGTAGTGAAGCGGAAGATCCCTCGCGAAAAATAAGCCCATGAGGGACTGAATCACCTACAGGGCCTCCCGCGAGGACAACGTTGAGGCAGCCACTGTCACTATCTGATGTGATGGGTCGTCACTGTCACTATCTGATGCAAGCACGTTCACGACGAGCGCCTCATCGTTTACACTTCGTTCACAACTCTATAGCAGTGCGCTTTCTTTTCACCGGCAACGTCGTGCATTGCCAATGATCAGCGGGAGAATCGGCCATGTTCCGTTTCAGCGGCGTGTCGAACGAGGCTGATAAACTACATGGCCAGGAAGGTCTTTGACGCAACAGACAAAGACGAGCACGAGTGACTTAATCCATTAGCATAATTGTGCAGAATGAGGGCCCAGCAAGCAAGCCATAGAATAAAGAACCAGCTCCCAACAATCTGGGAGCAGCACCGGCAGTGTTGTCAGTGCAGTTGGGGCAGTCCATTCGTGTTTTGGAGGATGGCACAGTGCAGAGCTATGGGCACAGCCCATTGGTGTTCAGAGGGATGGAAGGGCGACGGCAGAGATGCGTGCGAGGCTGGCGTGCATCTCTCATGGAGAGAAGCGCGCATGGCGGCAGTTAGGGTGGTGGGCGATCGTGCATTTCACTTTTTCTTTTCAAGGATTTTGCATTCCATTACCTTTTGGCACGGAGACCTAGCAACCAGACTTCATAGTTATAACCAATAATGTGGCATGGGGACATGTAGTAAGTGGGTTATTCCTCCCTAGAAAACATTCAAAAGTTGACGGTGCAGCAGCTTTTTATTGTTGTAACTGATATATTGCTAAAACCGGTATCGTTATAAGTGGGTTCGACTGTAGATGTGTGGTGAATACTTCACACAATGACCATAAGAAATGTAAATCAATGAACATTTAGTGCACGCTATTCTACCTGCAAGTATGCATTCTTACTGAAGATATATTCTGGACATTATGTGCACAACCCAATGCTTTCCTAAAACTCAATCGCTCTGTTGTTAACATGTTAGGCCAGAGTCTCTTACCATCAGGAGCAAGGGAACCAGGCCTTGGGGATGCTGGTGCCTGTGGCTCTGGTGTTCGTAGTTCCTCTCTAGGCCGCAGCCGGTGCAAGAATCGCTGACGCAGAAGCACCTCATTCCGTGATGGGCCCGCTGGGTCAAGCATCACCGTCACCACACTTGTATTGTCAGCACGGGTTTTGACACGGCCCCAGCGATACAGGGCTTCATCCACCAACATCTTCGAAGGGTTGTACACCTGATAATCTTGCTGCACACAGGAGATGGAGTGGGGCACATTAACATGACATACAATAGAAATTCACAGATGCTTTATGTTACACATGTGCCAACAAATGAAGTTTAAGAGCCCTGCTTCTATTGAAGTGCAACAAAAAAAGAAATCCAACCTGGACAACAATCACTCACAGTGGTGGCAGTGTCCAGGTTTGCTTTTATGGCTCTTGCGTATGTACTCATGAAATACAAAATTACAGTGCAGTCACGAGCTAATGGCTACAGCATCTCAGGGCTTACAGCTTCATTCTCGAAATAAATTAAAAATAAATTGTCAACGTGGGCTGAGAGCAAACTGCTGGGAGCATGTGTGTAAATAAAGCAAATCGTAAGACACCGATAGTGCGTTGGCACAACCCAGTGACACTATCACACCACCGTACTGGGCAATTGCTAATGCAATTAGCATTCTTTGGGAACTTTGCACATTCTTAAGCAACTATGTTTTTGCCTATTTGACTGTCTGGACTCTCTTTCCCTACTATAGACGAGCTGAGCTCGTCCACATGGTTTGTACTGCTCCCACCAAAGATGAGCTGGGCTCGTCCACGCTGAACAAGCGCTTATGCACTACTGCAGTCAAGTACCCCGATAAATTTTGTTTACTTCTTTTTGGCTTCAACAGATGACGCAATAAAAGAAAAGTGCATTCAAAGCTTGCATTTTGAAGTAACATTTAGATGCTGGCAACTTAAAAATGGCATCCTCCTCTGTGCGTGCCAGCAACGGGTCCGCTCCGGAACAAAGGAAAAAAAATGTTCGTTTGCAGATTTGTCGGGCTCAGAGAGTGAGAATGGCAGCGATGGATTCAGACAACGACAGCATCTCAATGTGTCTGCAGTGGACAAGGTTTGTTCCCTAATGAATGAACTAACAGATTTCATTCTCGTTGAAACCAACCGCTACACATACCTGGTGTAACGAATGTGGACTAGCACTCTGCACTATTCCGTGCTTTGAAATGTACCACACCAAGTCTACAATTTAAGGATCTGACATCCTTTCCCACAAGCATGAGCCACGCTTGTCACAGTAATGTTTTTGAATTTCTAAAGAGACATTTTTTGCAACAAGAACTACAGAAAGTTGTAGACTGTGCAGTGCAGTGAAGCAAATCCTCTTTCCATACTTAAAAAAAAAATGTTTTCCATGTATCTTACAAATAAAGTGCTTTTAAGAATATTTTTTGGTTGCTTCAAAATGCGTAGAATTATTTAGTCAAATAAAAAAGATTGGTATATTTATATTCTTGGGCAAAAAACTTGTTAGGGAAAGAGTTACGGGGCCCTGAACCACCCCTCATGCTTGGTGAAACAACATAGTCTGCGGGTAGCATACACTGCTGTGAACATCTCAGCCAAGTTTTGCTGTCATACACCGTGCATGGAGTTCGCAAGCGGATCGCAAAGTCACCTTTCTCTCAAATGCTCTCTTTTTAACAAAAGTCCCTGCCCTCACTCTCTTCTCGATGCTTTATTTCGCTATTGGACGCTTTATTTTTTCATTCCCTTGGACATCTGCTATTGGTCGATAGCTGACATCAAGCTGCGGTCGGCTACACAGCGTAAATACTGCGGGCGCCGTGGGGTGTCGCCACGAGTCCACTGGCTAAGTGCACTGCGGCACACTGAGGGCAGCCGCGTTTGGCTTATGTTTAGCATGTCGTAGGCACCAAAGGCAGAAGTCGTGGCGTCTACGTTAACATCCAAAATGAAATTTGAACTGCAGGCCACGGTGGCATATAGAAGGTGGAGCATTGTGGGCACGCCCCACTGTGCCATAGCCTTCGCAGCAGAAGGCATTGAAGAAGGAACAGAAGCACAGCAGAGGCTGTGTTTGATTGCCAATAACTCTGCTTCTGCTGAACGCACCGAAGTACATTTTGCAGCAATGTATTTCTGAAATGGCCTATTTTCACTTCAAATGCCTTTCTCCCCTTCCATAAAAAGTGGTTCAGGGCCCCCTTAACAAAAGTGATATGATCGATCCAAGCCACTTCACAGCAGCTTTTGGAGCAGCTAAAACTTCACTTTGGAGCAGCAGATCAGCCTTTTGTAATAGTTACCTGGGAAACATCAATGCACACATGTCTAACTAGAGTAGTAGTCTTATGTTTTTTTAGGCCATACAGATTTCTCATAAAAACGCTATGAATGTAGCAAATGTGGCTTTCTTGCGGATAAGTTCTTCGGCGTGGCAGATACATTTCACCACTAATAGTGCAAGTATCAGAAAGCTAACAAGAAGCCGTTAATCAGCTTTTTTTTTTTATTTGAACCTTGGGGGCAGTTGTTTAGATGGCTACCTTGAAAGCAGTCACATTTTGCATATCCCCCCTATGTAATACCCTCCAACTGAGGGCCTCTAGGGTACACTGAATAATGTACCCTATTTTTTAAAACCTTGAAAATAGCAGCTAATTCATAAAATTCATCATTAACTTTTAATGCTCAATCCAGGCCATATCCAAAGCGAGCAAACTGTGAGTGCAGAAAAAGCAGTCCTGCTATTATATCAGACAGAAATGCACTGTGACTAAAAGCCCGAAGCTTGAAACAACATTGTGGCCAGTCACGGCAGATACTGATATAGCACGTTTTGCCTGGCAAACATCTGCAGTTATGTGTTGTATCAGTATTTGCCATGACATGCGATCATTAAAGCTTCGTCACACACACTGTCACAGGACATTTGTCTGACATAGCTGTGACGTGCGCTCAGTTTTGATGTTGCTGGATTGAAATTTGATGATGAATATATCTCGAATTAGGCGAGATTCTCAAGATTAAAAAAAAAAGGGGGGGGGGATGCATTCAAATGCAACTGCCTCCAGGTTTGCCATATAAATAACTGTCCTGAATATGCTAATAATAAAAGTTACTGAATTAAGTTTTAATTAGTTTTCTGAAGATCACATTATTCTGGAGGCAAAGTATGCCCATCTCAACATGGAACTCCTCTGCAAAAATGGCACCTTCACTACGCTCATAGCTTTTTTATAAAAAATCTATATAATCTAAAAATAACTGCCCTGTATGTAGATGGGAATGCATATGCTTCAGAATGTTCTAGAGGATCACATTACTTATCGCTTTTGATTTTCCTGTGGGAAGCCCTAAGTTTCTTTAGACATGTGACCTAATGCCTCCAAACACAGCAATCACTTTCCTAAAATATTTCATATTACTAGTTTGCCTTTCAAGAAGACTACCCCCCCCCCCCATGATGTTTAGTTGCGGTGTCCGAGACAAGAAGCAAGCTGAAGCATAAGTTTTAATACTGGAAGAGCACAATGCGTAAATTTTCAAGATTTTCCTTTTACTACTATCAAAAAGAACCCTCCTGATTATGGTTCATGCTTTCAGTGCAAGCTAGGTGTTGCAGCTGTGTGGGGAAGTCTACCTGCAGTTGCAGTTGATGGCTAGAATCCTTAGGCTCGTGGGTCCTTGCTGTTCATAAAATTCACGGCTAAATATTTGTTTAAGCCTTTGTGTCCGAAACTTGCTTGGCAAATTGTGAGGTTTGCAGTAATGGAAAGGTACAAATTAATTTTGACAAGTTATTCTACATCGACTTCGCATAATTACATGAGTGTTTTTGTGTTCCCCACCCATTGAAACTTGCTTGCTGTGGCCTAGATTTGATACTGCCACCCTGTGTTCTTCCTAGCGGCCGAATTCCATAGGCAACTATGCTACTGGAGCAGCTGGTATTCTTGATGAGTTTCAGCTTGTTTAACATTTCAACTAAAACGTACTGCATATACTGTTCTGAAAGTTCTTTTGAATAAATACAGCCAGGCACTTTTTGTAATAAATGCTCCACTCAAGTACATACACTTACCACACATTTTAAACATATTGAAATTAAACTTCAAGTTAAAGGACTGTCTTACAAAACTTGTAATTGTGCCAAGTATTCTTTTCTTTATCTCCATAACATCTGAAAGTCTATTACACTTCTTCCTCAACTTGGTAAAGTCAGCTCATAGTACACGGTTTGCTTCACTTCTCGTATACATATTTACGGTGTACATAAGTTGCAAAACTAATACAGGGAAACCTCAATAAACCGTAGTTGGCCAGAGCTTGGAAAAAGTATGTACTAAATGGTAGTACTGCTTAAAGGGACACTAAAGTGAAAAATTATTTCTTCTGCATCAGTAAATTACCGTTCTACAACACCAAAAACACCACTCTTACAACGATAAGATGTTTGGTAAGCCAGCAAAACCTCAAGAACGAAATACGGGTGGCGACGCCTACTTAAGTTCCCGCACCTGGGGGCTGTGACGTCTTGGATTTTGATGGTATTTTCTAGGCCCTACTAATTATGTATAGCGGTACAGGTTGACTTCATTGTGTTCTAAAGGAACCAAGCATTAAACATGGCAAGTTTCGGGAACCTTTATTCAGCCAACGCGGCCCAAATGCGAAAACATACTTTGGAATCCCTGACGTCACGCTGACGTGCCGGCGCTGGGGTTTCGGCGCGAAATTCAAATACTGATAATTGGACCTTCATTTTCTCATCTAATATTCAAACTATCTTTTTGAAATGATTGCCTGCAGGGTTCTCAAACAATGCTTTATTAGTCTAAACTGATTTATTGTTTCCCTTTAGTGTCCCTTTAACCGAAATAGCACGAGATCGCCCACTTGCCTGTCAAAAGCGGAACTCAGATTGCGATGAAAGGGGAAAAAAACATAAGGTATTTATTCACTTCGCGCGACAAAAGTGTTATTTCCATTTGATGCCACAGCAGCCTAGCAGTGACGACAGCGGCCTCAAGCTTACTGAAGCTGCGAGCCAGCTTTTCAGCCAGCCCCCTCCTCTCAGCAAACACTCGCATGGCAGATTTCTCGTTGGTGTTGCATAATTTCCGTGCACGAGCGCGGTAGCGCTGCAGATGTCGCAGGGCACCTTTTTCATTGCGGGATGCTGTTCTCATCGCAACGATTACATTCATGAGGCTGACACAATGCGCAGCTTCTGCCACTGTCAGGCCTGAATCGCCTGTGCTGTCGCTTTCCATGTTGTCCTCATCACTGCCGCTAGGCGACACTTCGGCAACAACAGAGGTAACAATGGCGAAAAGTCGAACCTCGTAGCCGACATCTCTTCGCGATCGCAGCAGTCCTGCCGAGAAAGTACTTCGCATTCCAAATGCCACACACCATAGTCAACAGGAGGTCCCTGTCGCGTGCCAGTGCCGACTTCTTCGTCTGTTTTATCCGAGCTTCGGCATGACACGAATCCTTTGCACGACGCGACAGCGCTACCTGGCACAGCGCCGAAATGATGTTGATGTTGATGTGGCTTTGCGCGCAAACACACAGGACGCTTGGAGGCCTTTGTTCTGATCTCTGAGGCTTGTTGTTCTGCCGGACCGCCCGATGGAGATGACGCACCGCCGTGTTTGCGCGACAAAAAGTGGAAACGCTACGTGTTATCTGATACGTATACAATAAGCTGGTACGGTCTATGCGGATACAAAACACATTATGTTCAATGGCCGCTGAGTCGGGGATTTGACTTTACTACTTTTAAAACGAAACTACTGTTTAAGCTGGCACAGTTCAATGAGGTTTTACTGTATATAGTAAAAAGAATCATTTGGATTGCCGTTTCCATTTCTCCATGGCATAAACATTTGATTGGGACGCATTAGGTCACACAGCTGTAATGAAGTCAAGCCCTGCAATCATGGATCACTGCAAATTGCAATGACGCAACTCAAAAGCGCACCTACCTTCCAGCTGAATCTTGGCTTATCATTCAGAAATAAAAGAAAACGATAGGGTATGGCATTCCTGGTTTTCTTTTCATTCCAATATTATTTTGCATTGTGTATGGTCAATGAGGTACTCTTGCCAGACAGCAGGCGTCTGTTGTTTCATTTTGATAAAAGGCAAGACAGACAGACCCGCGTGCTAGCATCAAACTCGCTGACTATCGCAATACAGCAGTATTCAACTATGTTGCGATAGATGTGCACATTTAGTGCGTCACACCACTGTCGACGCACTCTTGCAGCCATCTCCGTTCATGTGCAGTTATGCACGAGTTCACCTTAACCAGCATAATGTGTAGTTCCTATGGTCCAGCCGTTCCAGAAAAACTCTGTCCATTTCTACACATAGCTCTGGTGGCAGTCCAAACATACCCGACATGGTGCCTAAAGCAATGCCCATGAAAATCCCACTCACCGAACCAGCCTGGGCAGCTTCGAGGAATGCATGCTCATTGTCACGCTCAGCCTGCTGCACAAACCGCACCGACTCCGTGATGTCCACCATGTTCCATAAGCCGTCTGAGGCCATGACAATGCAGCGGTCTCGGCGCGTGTCCAGCTTTACGACACTCACGTCTGGCTCTGGGCTCACCACAAATTTGCCTGCTGTGTAGTTATAGCTCCAGAGGTCACCTGCAGCCACAGAAGAAAGAATTACCACCTGTGGGCAACCACCACACAAACTTGTAAGCAGAATTCCCCAGGGCCTTCACTAAAATGCATTCTTGAATGGTAATTCTTTCGCTAGCGCGCCGATTCAAATCGATCAATTTGATCGACGCATTTCAAGTTCAAATTCTCGTGCTCTCGCGCGGCTTGCGAACGCCTAGCGCCATCTAGGTTAGAAAGTGGCAAACACATAAAGTGATTCACTATGTTTTGTTGGTTTTTTTGCTTTCTGGCACGTCTCCGCACGCCGCAAGAAGTTTCGGATTGTCAGGCGAGCGCGTCAATCATGGCGTCGTCATCACGCGCAGACGCTTCTAAGAAACGTCGTGTTTCTCGCCAATTGAAAGCTTCTGTAGCTGATTTTACGGATGAAATCAGTGGTAGTGAGCCTGAAGATGCGGACACATCAGAGTTCAACACCGAGGGTGAGGATGCATCAAATCAAGCCGGAACATCCAGCAGGTGAGTGTCGGCTCTATGTGCAGCACAGATTTCTATTACTAATAAATAGTTATGGGCGGTGGAGCCTGTACTCACAGCAATATTATGTATTTTCAGGGTCTCAATGTCACACGGACATGATTCCTTGCCAGCAGCTGTAAAGCGCGTACAGTGTTTTCCAAGAAGAAACCCGGGGGTCGAAGTTGGCGGCGCGCTCCGGAGTAATGCACAGCACTTCATATGGGCCGTCAATGTCTTCTAACTAATTTTCACTGCAGAGCTAATCAACGTTATCTGCAAAAACACAAACAAATATGCGTGTACGCATACTTTAGAGACGCAGACCTACCCGGAAAGGGCGGCTCATGGAAAAATTTCAGTCCCGGTGAAGTAATGCAATGCATCGGAATACTGATCTACATGGGAATTGTGGAACTGCCTCGCCTCCATCTATACTGGAATACCTCGGAGTTATTTTCGGGCCTTATTCCTCCAAAGATTAGGCCCAGGAGCCAATTTTTTTCATTCCTTGCTTTTCTCAGTGTCATGGACCCGGAGAAGACTGACCCTGTCCGCGATGGCAAGCTGCACAGGATCGCACATCTACTGTAGCATATGAATGACATGTCAGGCAAGCTTTTTCAGCCATACCAAAATTTGTGTGTGGACGAACGAATGGTTAAATCAAAAGGACGATCGGGAATTCGGCAGTATATGCGTGACAAGCGGGTCAAATGGGGGTATAAGCTATGGGTCCTCACTGACTCAACGACAGGCTACACTGTTCAATTCGGTGTTTACACCGGGAAGCGAGAAACACCCAGCTCAGAGGGACTGGCTTATGACGATGTAACCTGCCTGTGTGATGCATATTTGGATCAAGGCTACATCATCTACCTTGACAACTTCTACACGTCCACCTCCCTCTTTGAACATCTTCTTGAAAGGAAAACTCTCTCTTGCGGAACAATGAGCAAAGATTGTCATGGATATCCCTCCTAGTTGAACGACTCCACTTGGGAGAAAAGAGCAACTCGAGGGGACATTCGCTGGCTGCGGTGTCGTGATGTGCTGTACTTGCAGTGGAAACACAAGCGCGCTGTAAACATTGTACACATGATAAGCACAGCACACACTGCCAACAATCATGTCACTGCAATGCGAAAGGTGAAGAGAGTAGACCAATGGACAAAGCTCGCCATCAGGAAGCCGCTCTTGATAGAAGACTACAATAAAGGCATGCTTGGTGTTGACAAGTCCAATCAACTTATTGCTTCTTATAATGTCTTGATGAAGTGTGTCAGGTGGTGGAAGACACTGTTCTTCCACTGCACTAACATTGCTGTGGTCAACAGCTTCAACATTTTCCAAAAACACAGGGAACACCACCCCGAGATAGAGGAGCTCTCTAGAAAGACTGGCTGGCTTTGACCAGCTTGCATTTCGAATTGAGCTGGTAAACCAGATTTTTGGGATGGACGACAGAAATAGTCACCCTTCACCTCCTCCAAAGAAGTTGGAGCACAAGCCCCAGGTGCAAAAAAAAAGTGCCGTAACTGCAAGCTCTGCTACGAGAAAAACAAAGTAGAGATGGGCAGTTTATTGTGAGCCATGTGGTGTGTATCTGTGTTTCATCCCGACGAGGGACTGCTTTGGAGAATGGCATGCCACTGAACCCCGTTAATTTTTTTTTTTTTTTTCAGAAAGAACAGTTTTTCGCAGAACTTTCTGAAACGTGTGTCATCTCTTTAGAACATAATAGGCTACAAAATGTATATCTTCAAATTTTTTCACTATTGAGATTTTTAAAGTTGTGCACCTTTTTCAAGCAGAACGATATCCTCACTGTATAAATTTTTACACTATAAACAGTTTTTCATTAATTTGTTTAATAAATATATATGCAACATTTATGTTATGAATAGGAAATTCTTTTAGCTACATTTTGATACCAAACAATGTAAATAAGGCATTAGTGCCTAGCCGCCAAAAATATTTCCTTCCAAATAGTAAAAACTGCCCTTTTTCCCATGGTAGTGAAAGAGTGAGGAAGGAAAGACAGCAAGGAGGTTAACTAGAGTTTGTTCAGTTGACTATCGCACACATGGGGAGGGAGATGAGTGTGTGAACCAGACAAGGAGTAGACACAGCAGCTTACATAAATCACGGGCACTAGACAATGCACAGCAGTCTGGAACTCGGCTGCCTCTAGGTGCTTGAACAAGCTGCTTAAATTACTAGCTGCCAGTCACAAACATGGCTACAAATGGTGCTTTATTTGCTCAAACTGTACAGTTCTCTATGGTCTGCTACCTTCACTAGTGCCATGGCTAGGCCCAGGTGATATAAAACAGTGGCTTCATCTATTTCATCATCTTCATCATCATAACATAAACCTGCAATCAGTGGTCAGCACACACAAGCAACATGCTAGGATCTGAGTGCCTGTAGTCTAGTATCATTTCTAGTGTGGTCAAGCTGACATCACACAACAATGTCATGGTTGCATAGCTTGCGATATGACATTGTATTATGGTTAAATAAATGCACGCAGTCCTCCCACATGACGAAGTGACATCACTGGCCTGTGAAACATATTGTCCATGATTAACTGTTCGTAGTATGTGGGCAGGTCTGTGTGTGTCCCTGCACCTCCAAGCACTTTCTCTCTTGTTATGGCACAGCTACAACATGCAGTTGAAATGCAGCCTAACACAAGATCACAAAAGGTGCTCACCTAAAGACCTTGCCACTGCCAAAAAGGGGATCTTGTCGAAGTGTGTGCTCCTCCGAACAGGGCCGCGGTGACCAACAGAGGGGCGGTTCCAGACCACTCGGTCCACCCCAGACTTGTTCATGACAAGGCCACCTACACTATGGATGCGCTCCCTCTCCCTCGGGCTTTCAGGCTTGTGATCATGCGTCAGGGGCTGCCCATACCAGTTCTCCCCGTCTGCAAACAACCAGTGGTGCAACAGCTCATTAGTGCACCATTCAAGGTGCCCTCCAACATCCATATACTCTTCCTTGTATTCACATTTGGGTGGGAGTGTACTATCAAAATCAAAAGTTTATGGTGCGTAAGTTAAGCAAGAAAGTTGAATACTTCTGCAGTCTGCAAGCAAAAAAACTGTGGGAATGCAGCTTCTTCATCGGAATCCATATCGTGTGGACTTTTTATGTAATATTATATAAAAAATTAAGTTAAAATTAAACTCAGGGGTTTTACATGCCAAGACCACGATTTGGTTGAGGTACACTGTAATGAGGGACTCCAAATTAATTTTGACTACCTGGGGCTCTTTAACGTGCACCGAACGCGAGATACACATGCATGGTTTTTTTTTTTTTTTTTCATTTCACCCTCATCAAAATGCGGCTGCCATGGCCAGACTTTGGTCCCATGCCCTCAGACTTAGTAACGCAATCCCTTAGTCACTATGCCAGGCGTAACATTATGTAGCTGTCTTAAAGGGGCACTACAACAGTTGTTGAACACAATAAAACATTCTTGAACTATAGACAAGGCTGTAATGAACATGCACGCCAAATATTATTTCACTGCATGCAGCAGGCAGCCCTCAATCTCACTTAAATGACCGCTTGCTCTCTCCTGCAGCTTTTAAGGCCCCCCTTAATTATGCCAAGGCAGGGTCCTATTATACTTTTCTATTGGTCACGAAACTTGAGGCCAAGTTTGCTATAGGGACAGAAGGTGCCGCTATAGGTGGAACTGTAGATAAAGAAGTCTATAATCACCAGTGTCACTGGCTTGCTTAAGCAGTTTAAAATAGTTCAGATGGGTTTAGGTGCGGTCACACTAGGCCAACACAACTCTGCCTTCCTGTGAAAGCTGTGTTGTGCGGACGGTCATGACACTGAGAGCGGAATCGTCAGCAGACAAGTCGATTTCGTTGCCATATTAAAACGATGCAGCAGCCATGGAATATTTTTCGCTGATTTCTACATGTGCTGCTATACTCGCGGACAACTTTCCATGGCAATGAAGAGCAAGCTGCGGAGCCGGAGCTTCTGCAGACATGTTACCGAGCCAAACAATTCAGCAGTGTTTAGCAGCGCTTTTGGTTTCTTGGAACACACGCTGTATCAGCACTGCTTTCACGTGCAATGGTTTCAAAAAGCTTCTCAGATGCAGAAGGGAAAAGCCGCAACGTAAGTCAACTTCAACATTCAGTGGTGTGTTTTGTCTCATTTAGCTGTTGAAAATAAGCTGTTTACATTTTATCTTCATCCGCTCAAACTAACGGGGATGAAAATGTGCGGCATCCTTTAAATGCGCTCTCGTTAATGCATGCTTTGCCCTTCTAGCTTTCCCTCCATTGCCACAGAAAGTTGTGCGCAAGTATAGTTTTCTTTCTCTTACTCAATCTCAAGAAGTCATTTCGCATATTCACGGCCAGGATAACTGTTAGAGCACAAGTGCTTGCGTTTGAATATTGATTTACCTGAATGCTGCGTTTGTTTATGCTGGCACTAATGGCCACAGTTCGTCATTCGCTTCAAGCACCATATAAACCACGCAGCGCTGACATGAAATAATAACGAAATATTGCAAAACATGCACATCTGCGGATATAAGCAGCATTACATCGCACTAGTTAAGACGAGCTGCATGATATGAGCGGTCTGCACTGTCAGGAACTACTTTGAAAACGGCAACTGGGAGACGGGGACTTATTGATAGCCAATTTTCATACTCATCACGCATGCAGTGTGCTCAATTAAGTATTCTCCAAGGAAACTCTGCACCTATAAGCACTCGTTTAGAGAGCGGGTATTTTTGATAAAACGTGGGTGCCTGCTGTATACTCACATAATAACTCAGCAAAGTTCACTGCACTTTGTGGGGCCTGTCACTTGTTGCACGTTTGGCATAAGATGAAAACAAATGCATCAGCATGAGAATATCGCTACTTCCTCTGTAGGTTGTGAACAATACATACAGAGCTACCACTATATGTAGTCACATTTCATTGATGGAAGCACCTGTGAATGTGACCGGCAGCCTTCGATTGACAACGGTGACGTCAATGTTGGCACTGTGCCATGTCACTGCTTCCTGCTTTTTGCCTGCGCATCACACAATATTTCAAATCACCATGGCCAGAACTGAACTACAAAAGCAGTTTCGTTTGCTCTAATTGCTTCTTTTTAGTTCAGATTCATCAGTATTGGTTGCACGAACTCATCTACTGACCTCAGCCTAACATCTGCTGAATGAAATCAAGAAAGCCTCAAACACAATTTGAAAGGCTGGAAAGACATAATCAGCATTTCAACTTAGGAAGCATGTTTCAACTCACTCTAAGTGCAAATAAATAGTCCCAGTAAACACTAGGCCAAGCTGTTAAAAGCAAGGGAAGAAAAAAAATCATGGTCTGACGTCCGAAGTGCTCAGTTCTTTAATCGTATCTTGCACTGTGTTTGCCTCTTCCTTCTTTTCTTTTAACAGCTTGGCCAATGTTAATTGGGGCACTCAGTATACATAAAGCACAGGCTCTGCAGCAATCGCACTGTTTGTGCAACATTTTCTCTCATGGATGGATGGCAGCTACACCCTTTGTAATGGACGGCGGCTGGCGCCACCTAGCCTTTTGCTCCCCCTCTTATTTTTTAGCCGTCTCAGCGACTGATTTCATGAAGGTTGGCAGACTGTTCCGTCAATCCTTCTGTAGCCACAGAACGACACTAAGGCCCAGAACAGGTTTTCGGCATCATTCTTGAAGCTCCCAAAACCATGCCAGCTTCACTAAACATGCTAAAAGGCCACAGAAGCACATAAAGCCACGACAAAAAAAAACTCCAACACGCACACCAGCTGCTGTGCTGCTTACCGAGTGCCCCCTAAGAACTGGTTGCACAGCCACGCGGTCACTGTTGGCAGCGTATGGCGCTCTCCCCATATCATGACAGAGAAGCTTGGCGACAAGCAAAAAAAAGTACCAAAGGACTTTGGCCCCGATCTATGACATCGACGATCAGTATGACAGCCGTCTGACGATCAATGTGTCATAGACTTGAAGTAGGTAAAGGCAAGGCGCAGAAGACCAGGACTTAGGAAGAAGAACACAAACGACAAGACGGGCGCCACTCACAACCTGCCGCCTCGTCAATACAATGCGTTCTCCATAGACATTGAAGATCTCTTCTATTCGGTCCCTCACCAAGGTCTCTTAGCGGCGGTCAGGGACAAGATCCACTCAAATGGTGAAGTCCGCTTCCAGAGTGCGGCAGGTGTAAGCGTGGACAATTTCATTTCCTTATTAGAGTTCTACCTGAACTCAACCGCCATTTTGTTTGAAGGCAAGTTTTATGTGCAGAAGAAAGGGGTATGCATCGGTTCTTCTGTAGCTCCAGTCCTGTGCGATATCTTCCTATCCTTTGTAGGAACTGACATCAGTAATAATCTTTGTGATCCTCATGTAGTGTCCATTTACAGATATGTTGATGATTTCTTGGTCATCTTGAAGGACGTCCCTGAGCACGAATTAGTTTCTACCGTTGAGAGAACCATGACTATCTTCTCGAACCACAGTCAGGGTCTCAGGTTTACCAAGGAAGTTCCGAGCTGCGGTCAACTCCAGTTATTGGATATCAGGCTAGTGTTTCCAAAGGAAGGCCTTTGTTGGATGTACAATCCGCGTTCTTTAAAAGGCCTGCTTCCGTTTGAGAGCGCCCATTCCAAGATTGTAAAGCGTGCAATTGCTACAAATTCTCTGCAAGCGGCTTTAACTAAGTCTTGCATCCATTTAGTGTCAAGTAGCTTTAGCACTCAAGTGCAACGACTACAACAGGCAGGCTTCCCGCCATGTCTGATTTCAGCTGTCTGCGAAACGATGCTCCAAAAACTAAAGCACCCGCCTCTTATCAGGGAGCCAGTTTCACGCAGTGCTGTTGCGGTAATTCCGTACATTCATAAGGTATCGCACAACATTAAGAAAGTGGCAAGTAGGCATAACGTTCAGGTTGTTTTCTCGGCGCCTTGCAAGCTGTCTAAGCTTTGTGCCATGAACGGAGAGAAACGCCCGGCTTGTTCAATCCAGCATCAGAACAAGTTCACTGAATGCAGGACACGTGTAGTCTACCGAATACCCCTAAGCTGTGGGCGCAGCTATATCGGACAAACAGGTCGATGCTTCAATGAGCGGGCAATGGAACATTGTCGTAATCTGCGCAACAAGGAAGGGAGTTTCCTTGCAGAGCATTGCAGAGACTGCTCTAATTGCCGGCCTCAGTTTGACAAAACCAAATTTTTGAAGTATGGAAAAGACAGGTATGAGCGGGAAATTGTGGAAGCCTTTTTCATCAAAAAAGAGGGGAACGCATGCGTCAGCAGGCCGTCCATTATGCTTAGTGACAAGTAGACGACTTTTTTAGAAGGTTTCATTTAGGCCTCTTGTTAGAGTGATTTCATTTGTTTTACCGTCTGTCATCCTTTTATTTAACTAGTTTTATTTTGCTGACGATTTTCTAGTGGCTCTTAGGCTTTTGTTGTTTTTTGACGCAGACGCTCTTAGACCTTTATCGTTCATCATCACTTCTGTCCATTTCATTGTTTGTCGCGGGGTTCATTTTTCGCGCGGTTACATGTTCTATCAAATTTTAGGTGAGTGACTATTAGAGATTTTAGTTTTGACGCAGACACTGTTCTTAGACGCATTTTTCATGTCATTTCCGTGTTATTCGTTGGTCATTATTCCCATCGTCGTGCGGGTTTTATCACTGACTGGGTCTTAGGCGTTTGAAGTGTCATATGTTGTGCTTAGATTGGTTGGCAGTGAAGTGTAGACGGTACTTTTTATGTCTGGTTTTTTGTCCCCGTTGGCGGTGAAAAAGGCTGTACTAGATCAGTTGGCTCCTGTGCTGATCCACGTGTGGTTCTTGTTTGCTCTGTCGATAGCTGCGCAGATAACATTCCTGAATGGTCGATAGATTGCTGTGTTATTTTTCCTTCTAAAGGTTTGTGCGTGACTCGGCGTGAATGACCTACATAAGGCAGGCTTGTTGCGAAAATAAACTTAGTTGTGAGTGGCGCCCGTCTTGTCGTTTGTGTTCTTCTTCCTAAGTCCTGGTCTTCTGCGCCTTGCCTTTACCTACTTCAAGCATGAACCAACTAGCCCAAGCAAGAGTTTTACTTGTGTCATAGACACCAGCCATTAGGCAATTGTTCATGATCATAAGTTACTCCGAACTTAAAGTCTGTGCACTCACACACACCCAGCCTTCAATCTTAAGGGGCCCCTCACCAGGTTTGGGCATTGCAAGCAAACAAGCGCGGCGCATAGCTCAAGCAGCGACTTTTGTGCCTGTAAAGCATGAAACAGCTGCATGGAGCAGAAACGACCGAAATTTCAAACAGAAGGCCCTTCTTCTCGAGGGAGCGGCACTTCGGGCAAGAGTCAAGGGGTCAAATGCCTCTACACAAGAAAGGCTGCTTGCGACGTCACTAACCATAGCATGTGACTTCGGTTAAGTACCCAATGCAGTACCCAATGTAGAAAGCACAACACCGCCAATGGAAATGCAGTGTACAGCAAGAAAGGAAAAGAATAAAAACAAAGGAGGCAGCGTGAACATGAAGCGGTCCCTCAGGTCTGGTACGGGAGAAGGCAGGGTAGAAATGCTGCCCGCGGACACTGGTTGAGGCAGAGGGAGAGAGTGTCTCTGTTGGCAGTGGTACTTGCCACCCGGCAGCATGGTAACATGACAGTTTAATTTCTTCTATCTCCTCTTATAATGAACCAATATGAAAAATTCTTTCAGCAGAACACTCCCTACACAATGTCGTAATACTTCCAATGTATAATCCAAATTTGCAATGGAACGTCGCGAGGGGCCCTTAAAAGCGACAGAGAAGCAGCAGTTGTTAATGCTTCCTGTCAGTCCTGTTACCAATCCTCAGTCAGATGCAAACCTTGAAGGGTTATTATAAGTGAGCCATGGAAATAAAAAGTAAGGAGCGCTGCCCCAGTGGAGAGGAAGAATTAAAGAGTTTTAGAATAGGCACACAAGCCACAATCAAGCATTGGGGGACAAAAACTCCATTGTGGGTCCTTAGTGTACTTTTGTGCTCACTTCACATTCTTTTGCATGCACAGCCATTTGCATCCCCCAATGCTTGGGCACCCTAATCTAAAACTATTGCATTGCACTATTTATACCTGCATTATTATTAAGCCCTTTTATGAAGTTTCTGAGCAACTATAATCATCGAAAAGCATTGCACACACTCCAGTCTGTTCTCAGTCTTGAATAAAAGGTGTCACACTCTGTCACTACAGTGGCACATTTACAACTCTAAATTATGCCAAGCTAAAGTAAAAGGTTGCAGCTGATCAAGAATGTTGTTTCAATAATGTAAGATTGTGTTAGTGTGTGCAAGTGCATTTTGCACGCTAAAAGCAGGTACACTGCAACAGCACTTGTTGTTGAAGCAGTGTCATTTGAGAAGAGAATCATAATCTTACCCATGCTTTCACATCCGAGCACTATACGTGAATCTCCAACATGACCAATGAACAGCTTGCCCCTACGAATGAAGGCGATGCTTGCGGTTGTGCCTGATGTACTGGGTAAACCTGACATCGTCTTGGGCCATTTGCCTGGTGCAGCAGCATGAAAGAAACAAGAATTCAGGCAAATTCATTAGAAAGACTGAACTGCTCAAAAACATTCCAAATAAATGCACGGCATAACAGAATCAATAATAATGAACATGTATGAAACGCTACACGACCTTATTACAAGCATTACACAAATAAAACAGATCCTTTTTAATTTGTTAGCATTAGAAGTGACAAGATGAAGTGTGCGTGTGTGTGTGTGTGTGTGAAGTAGACCACGCGGTAGAGAGGGGATGGGAGATCTTATGAGAGAGAGAGTGTGTGTGTGTATGTGTAGTGTAGTGTAACTGACGGTGGCCTGCTCTGGAGCACTGTCAGTTTCATTTCGCTTCTCAAAGCTCGAAGAGGCAGCATGTGTTTCCAGAGAGCTTCTAAACACTTTGCAATGTGGTGAACACTGTTTAAATCATGGATCCGGGAACTATAAGGAGTGCAACATAATGCTAACACATTTGACTTGCATTTACCACTAAATCATCACTGAATTTAACACGTGGTGAAAGTCACCCTCATTTCTAAACCTGTCAGCGGTTTTCCACCACCCTAGGGCATTCGACAAGGTTTGGTTGAGTTCTCGACTTCGGATAAGCTGCTTTTTCTGTACCACTAGCCAGTTTCTCCAAACAACTGCAGCACTGTCCGGAAACTTAGGAAATGTCATAATTGCTGGAATGCTGATGAAAGGTAACAGCTAATGGCAGTCTCCGCATATATAAAATTGCTGTTCTCCCCTCCTAATGCTGCACAAGTCATGCTGCACAGACGTTGTGCATGGCAGCTGAGCGTGAAGAGGCGCACTTCTGCACTGAAGTTGCTACTGCGGTCGTGCACGCGTCCTACTGTTTTAGATTAAACTAAAAAACAGCGTATCAGCATGCAAGCATGACTGACAATACTTCATTTTCTACTTCAAGCGAAGCTTTCCTTTTCTTAAGATTCGCAGTAAGCAGATGCCCGTGGAAACTTATTGTTTCAATGATGCTCTATTGTTTGTGCCGTTAATGTGAAGCCGACCACACTGGTCGGGCCGGCAGAAAACAAGATCAGTAAAACAGATGCGGTAACCAAAACGCTCGGCTTTGCTATGCCGGTGTCCCATGGCCACTTTTGCCCGATCCGGATCTAAATTCTCGACCGCGATTGGCTCCCTCGTGCAGCGTGCGCAAAGGAACCAATCGCGACTGAGAAATTCGATCCTGATCGGGCTTGATCGCGATCAAAAGTGCACCGTGCGATACCCGTAGTATGTACTTACGATTGAACAGCCAACCTGCTGAACAAATACTAGGCCTAGCGCTCAATGGGCGAGTTGCATCACGGGTAACGCCGCTGCCTGAAAGGCCGAACTCGCTTCCCGTGACCCAGCAGCGGCGGCAGCCCGTTCGTGTCTAATGGATGTGGCCGTGGACACTAGGAAAATACACAACACGGAACACTCACCAACTTCCTTCCACATGCCAAGATGTGTTGTGAGGAAGCCGTGCTTGATGGCACGCAACACGTGCTCATCGTTATTTGACCAAAAGTCGCTTTGTTTCACAATAGCGTCGAGCAGATGCTCCTTGGCGTAAAGCGCGGCTTCGCGACCGCCGTGACCATCGAAGATACCGAAGTAAGCGTATTCCAGGTCTGTCTTGTCCTTGGTCTGCTGATAAGCGACGACGAAGGCATCTTCCATATATTTACGGCCACCCTGGTTACAGTGTCCGGTGACTCGCAGATTTAAACCTATCATCGCGGCGATCTCACTGCATAGACACACACCTTGCTTGACCACCGCACGTTGCACTTTCCTACTCGCAAAACTTGGCCACCAAACCACTCATTCACTTGGTTTCAATGTTGATGCGGTCTGCCGCCTGCCTGCCGCAGTCGCGCCAGCTTCGCACAGATTCCGATTGCACCACCGCGAGGCAGGCTGAGACAAGCTTCCCACCACCGGCGCCTTCTCGCCTGTCTGGCGCACGCTATTCATCCATTTGCTACCATCGCCCTCGCGCGGCCGCTGCGAGAGCAGCGGTAGCCGCGAACTTGTCGCCTTCGTCACTCACCTCTCCGCTCTCTCGCTCACTGCCCCGTAAAGTCAGAGCGTGATTGGCTTCAGTCTGCTGTGACGCAACCTTGCTGCTTTCCCCGTTTTCATCTGACGTTAGTTAAAACCAGTTTGTAGGAAAGTATAGAAAGGCCTTGGTAGTAGACATCTGGTAGCATATGGTAGTTATATTCAGATGAAAATGCCAAGGGCGGACAGACGGCGTGTTAAGACAAGAAACGGGCGTGTGTTCACATGCCGGGCTGCTGGGCATGGAAACGGCCGGAACGTGGGAAAAGATTTGCGAGTTTCGGCTTCGATTGAAAACAATAGTAACCCCCGACGTCAGACGGCGAGCGCTTCAGATAACGAGGGAAGCTTGACCATACAAGTCGCTACTGACTGAAACTCATTGAAAGCAAAATTCAGCAGTTAAGTTATATTGCAAGCAGCCTATATAATTTAATTATTAGGTAAAAATGTCAGTTTGATTAACTTACAATGTTAGCGCAAAAATTTCTATGATAAGTTTGCAGAATGTATTGAGAAATTGGTTGGTTTCCGTGAAGGTAGCAGTTTTCGGTTTTGTCTGTCTATTGGAAATCATATAAAGCGAGGGAGATATGGAAATGTATTACGTGATTACGCTGGCGCAAGCAACGTTACTGTCTCCATAGAATTTCGTACTTTACCATCATACAATAAAGCCTCAAATTAAATATTTGCGTAGCAAGCGAAACAGAGCTGGCGACGGGGGGGCCTCGACCGTTATTTCGGATGTACCGCTGACTGCCGCTACATTGCTGTTTACGCCGGCCACAGTGCCCCTAGCTTTACGCAATTTGCCGTGCGCTCTCTCTCGTCTTTTGCGGTCCCATATCACTACAACAGGTAATTAAGTTACCTTTTAAACATTGCAAGCCAATAATGTCTTGTTCGACCGATGATGTTTTGCAGTGTAGCGTCGCAGCGTTATGGGCATTGTATCACGCGGGACGCCGGCATGAGTGGTCTATGTGTTTCGAAAAGCAAGCCGTGGGATCCACAGCCCTTGTAAACAGCGTGTTTAGGAGCTAATGCCGGTGAATGTACCTAAACTGTGTCGTCGAAGATGGTTGGGGTTCTTGCGATTGCCTCGATCTCCTGTGTTTACGCTCCCTATAAAGACGGACGCGTTGCGCCGTCGCCGAAGGGGTTGGTTATCCCTTTGCCTTGCTGTCCTATTCTCTTCACGATAGTTCTGGGCGAGGAATTAAGCTTAAAATGTCTGCAACAAATTGCTCAATTAATTGTACGCCTTAAAACTCCTGATGAGCTTGAGTTCGATCAAACGCGACCACACCTGATCGAATGGACAAACTTGCGAACTGAACGCCACGCGCGATGTCCGGTGGGGGAGGAGGGCATCGAGGCACCCTAGGCCAACGTTACTATATAATATAGACTATGTTACTAATCTAGTCTAGTAACGTTGCCCAAGACTAACCTAAGCTGACCGCGACAACGGTGCCATCTGCGCACGTGACACATGCATGAACGATAGTTTCGTTCCTCAGCACAACAATACCAAGCTAGGTGAAGCCATTTATTCACGCATTAGAAAGCTCACGTGCTAATTAACTTACAAATGATACACCTCGTTCGGATCCTACGGTCTAATTTTGCGTGGGTATAGTCCTTGTAGTAAGGTTGTAATGATGTAACTGATAATAGTATCACATGTCTTTGTTACATGCGGTTTTACCAAGCGTTCCCTCTGACCGATTTTAAAGACGTCGAAACGTTAACTGTAACGAAGGAAGAATTCGAGAACGCTTTTCTTAGCGCCGATAACGATAGTACTGGATATATCTTCGGGACCGGCGCACATTTCAAAGCGAAAGCTTCTGACCGCGAACTTGCGATTTCGCCGTGGCGGTGCTCCGAGGAGGCACATGACGTCACAACGCGCGCTTCGCCGCGGATAGTTCTCTCTCTCTCTCTCTCTCTGGATCCCTAGTCACTACTGCGCATGCGCCAGTAGTAGCACCGAGCAATGCATTGCACCGAGCCACAGGTGTTCCGCCGCCGCCGTTTGCTATGACGTCACGCCGCGTTCCTCGTACGCTGCGCTCGCGTCCGCTCGTTTCATCAGCTGCGTCGCATGTCTGATAACATGTCGGAGCATTGAAAAGGAGAGCTCGCGTGCGCCGCAACCACAGTTGAGGCGGCAGTATGGACGGCGACAATTCTGATAAGCAGGAGGAGGCCTGGAATCGACATCGGAACGAGATGAAGAGGAAACGAATCGCCTAGGAAACAGACGAACAGCGCACCGAACGACTGGCTAAACGCCGCAGCATAGCTAGACAACCAGACTGGACAACCTGGACAACCTGGACTTGCGATCAACCTGGACAACCTGGAGACAACCTGGACTTGCGATCAAGGTTAACCAATAGGAGGCACTGCCAAAGCTAACCATGCTATGCCTTAGCTTTCGCTACGTATATCCTGGCATAGCCGAGCTAAGCCACTGCCAATTTTTAGACAGCACTCTCACCGGAGTCGCGTGCGTCTATTTGTCGTACAAAAATCCCTCACGTGACCTGATCCTAGGTGCCTAGGGACAGCATCGCTTAGGGATTTTTGAGAAGGCGCGATGCTGGCGCCGAACGACGCCGTGGCGTGTTCGTCCTCGGCATGATCGTTCTCTGGACCGCGCGTTGTTCAACATTGCTCATGTGATTTTACGTGCGTTGCTTGTGTGTTGGTTGTAGGTTCTGTGTTACTTGGCGGAAAGCCGTGAGTAGTGGCGGTGCGGCAGTGCGGCTTTGGCCTCGGTGAGCTCTGGTAGTACAGAATCTGCGTTGTGTGACCCGTGCTTTCTTGAGAACCCGGCGGTGGTGACAATTGAAATATCGAAGTGGCCTAGCGCCTCGGCAGCGAAGTTCTGCGAACCGCGATGTGGCGTCGCCGTGTCCGACTTTGCTTAACGGACATCGAGGGATGTGCTGCTCGCTGCAAGTCATGTAAATGCAACTGCGTCGACCGCCTACTGTTCAGCGCTGAGTGCGTGTTTGGTGTGCTGTGCTTGAAACGAGTGGTGCAGCCGTGCAGAGGGGGTGGCGAAGGAGCAGAGTGGCTTAGGGGCTCCGTTTGCGTGTTCACAGACATGTGCTCCCGTCTTGGTCTCATTAGCGGCTGTCGCGGGATTGTGGTGTGCTAGCTCCTTGCCTAGTATGAAGTTTACGACGCTAACACACAGCATGTTCACGGTTTTCCACGCTATATGTCATTTGCATGACGGCCGAGTTGAAAACGAGACGTGTGTCTGTGTTCTTTGCGTTTGTGTGTTGTAAATTACTTTCTATTGTGGAAGTTCTCGGAGTCTTATTACGCAAGGAGTGCGAACGTAAACATAAACACATGTCTGTGTGAATCAGCTACCGTATGTTGCGACGCTCTACCGTGTGGTAGACTGATGCATGGTGCGCGTTTATTGCTGTACTGTTGTAAAAATCATTTGTTTATTCACTCTATAGAAATGTACGGCTTCTTCGCCGCAGTACATTTTAGTTACGGGGTGAAGCATACTAAAAGTGGGAGGGGGCCGCTATCAGCCAGCATAGTATGTCCACTTAGGCGACCTGAGAGGCGGCGGGTGCGCGAGTGTATAATTAAAGAACTCTTATTATGTCCAGTGACAGTGGCCCCTTTTCACTTTTATTATGTTTCACCGCAGTACACTGCTTAGGTTTCACCGCGAAATATTAGTGTATTGCGAGAAAAATAATCGTAAAAAGCCTAATTACGCAACGTTTCTTTTGTAGCTTGCTACACCGCAGTACAGGGGTGTAAATACTAAGAGTGGAAAGGGCACATAGGTTTACACTGTGCTCATTATTTTCAATTGTGACATAATTTGCAAGTGCATCTGTGCTCGTGGTAAGCTTCATTGACAATTATTTGTACATTACAAATTAATATTGCAGGGAAGCTTACTAAAGCACATTCGCCATTATGGTACATGTTATTCACCTTCAATGCAGGAGCACAATGCGGATTCTTGCCCCTGCTTTTGGCTGGACTGCACATGCTCTTTGAGAAATGATTCATTTCATTGATTCATTCTTTGATTAAGCGCGAGACTTAGCAATGGGTAGCCCAAATATATATTTGAGAACACCAAAACGAATTCAGCAGTAAGAAGCTAAAGGGTTGTTTCGGTGTAGAGCAGTGGCCAAGTCCGGATATGAAAGAGGAGGAAGAAAAGCAGTCTTTCCACTTCAACACTGAGAGGAACAACTCCCACAAATAAATACGACTCTTACTTATTTTACTTTTGAAGATTACCGACTTGCATTGGCAAGTGTTCAACAAACACTGCATGAAGTAAGCTTCCTGAGCATATTTCACCAGCTACTGCATCATTGTTTCACATTATGAGTGAAAATGCAATTTTCTTTATGCCACAACTTGCCCAATTTTGTGTTTTGCAGTAGGATGTTAGCAATGCTATTAAGGCACTTAAATACTCATGCATAGTAGTAGAGAGAAAAAATAAATAAAAGTAAGAAAGCAGTGGCTTTTCGTGCGTAGACTATGCATACACGTGGTGCTCTTATGGTCATTTTTTCCCTATCCGCTAAACCATCCTAAACAAGAAAAGTTTATACACAGACCACAACTAAACCACAGGTATCGTTGGTAAGCAAAGTATGTTTATTCGGTGACATTTTCTGCAGCCCTGCTATTGGGCTTTCCTTCCTTCATTTTCACCTGTGCAGATTCATTAAGAAGTGATGAGACAGTTTGACAATTTTAATCGCTGAAAGCCTTAACGAAGCCTTTTTCAGGTCGTTTATTCTTGGTTTCAGACTCTGCACATTGCATTTAAGGCGTTTTCTGTGTTTGTTGCCTTTTCTTTATGGGTAGGGCATGTCAACATTTTTTACACCATGTCAAGTATGTGGTGCCATAGACTGTTCTTGGATGGAGTCTTGCCCTTTCATTCGGTACAATATGATGTCGTTTTTTTGTGTCCAAGGCCGTTTTACAGCGTGATTGTAGCATTTTGCTAAGTTTTGCCTCTGTCACCCAAGCTTGAAAGATTGCTACCCACTGCTGGTGGCATGACACGTGACATTTCTTTTTCAATAAAAGGAAGTCTGTCACTTATCCTGTGCACTGGTTCTGTCTTTGAATTGCAATTTGTTGCCTATATTTGCTCTTTTGTAGCATTTCAGATTAGGAATGGCTATCATAATTGACATCTAACCATATTGCACACAATGTGGATGATATGTAATTGCTATATATGGCCACCATAAATATAATAGAAGTTAATAATTCAAGAATAGTGCCTTTGCATGGTGATGCAGCTATAAATTGTGGCTATAAGGTACCAGCACTGCAGGTAGCACTGCTTGTGCAGAATATAGTTCAATTCTGCTACTTTCAAACATCATTGTTTTTATCTGCATTTATATAGCTCCAGTTTCTGTAAACAACACAAATCTGGTGGAAGAGTGGCTTGCACCTGCAGTTGGGTCCAATTAATAGCCAAATTTCTGCCCGTTTTCATGTTATTAGCATATTAGTAAAGGCAGTCGTTTTTATAGTAGCCTGGTTGCCCAGTGTAGAAGCCGCTGCAGGGTGTCAGGATCTCGTGCACATCTTCAGCTTTGCAGGGGACACAGCATGTGGCACATAGTTTGTCACAGGCCATGTATTTGGGGCAAGTTGAGTTTACTCACTAGCAAAGGGAAAACCAAGCTTGTTCGATATGAAGTAAACCGCCTGTATACTCAGTGGCCTTCTTCATTTCGTGTGACATATGTGGTTATAGCGACCCTTGTTTTAAGCACTTCTTGTCCAGCAGCAGTAGTTTGCTTTTGAAACTCAGGATAGCTTTCAGCAAGCTGGACAGGAATAACACTGAAAAACCAGCAGATGTTAATTGTCGCACTTATCATGCGAAGCTTCGTACAGTATAATGAGGGCGTAAATAAATGAGGGTGTTCCTCAAGGCCTTGAAGCACATGTCACAAGTTTGGAGGAACATGATTTATAGCACTTTTTTGATCGCATGCTATAGGTTTAGCAGGTGTGGCCATAGTTGAAGTGCAGTGCAAGGTCAAGAAAACAGATATCTATGTGCAGCACCCTGGTAAAGGAGACTCTGGGAAAACTAGTGGGAAGCCTGTTGAACATCTGGTTGACCCACTTGCTGGCTCCATCTAGCAAAGTATGATAAAGAGAAGGAAGTCTTCAACACATCAGAAGTTTTTTACATCTAAACACTGTGCTAAGGTCATAACACACCAACAAGTCTTAGTGCGCAGGCTATGCATGACCAACTACATATGCCTTCTGTTCGGACATTGCTCCTTGTAACTAACAAGGATGGAGTGGACAAAAAAAGAACAGCAGCTCCATTAATTTGATTTCACTGGTATCAACAGTGTTTTGTAAGTGTACATTGCCATACTCCCCAATGCCTTCTTGGGTGACATCAGCAAGGACCAGCTTGAGGCAAGGGGTAATAGACGTCTTTACAAGCAAAACATGCATGCATGCGTGGAGAGCACATTGTGTCCAAAAAGTAGGCACTTCACAGGGGCACTGGAGAAGGAACAGATTATTAACAGTGGGCAAAGACAAGCTACTAAACACCCAACACTGTTGCATGTAACGACCTCCGAAACAATCCCTCTTAAAGAGGAAATCATCTTTGTGTATCCATAAAGAGGGCAGATGGGCAAAGCCCCTTCAGTAATGCTGCCAGCTTCAAAAGCCCACTTTGCACATCCTGAATGCTTCCTTCTTACGATTTTGCTGGGTGCAAGCATTCTACTGTCCAAAAGCTGTCATTGAGAGCACTGTTGGTTTGGTGGCAATACAGTTCAGAAGCGATTGCAACAAACCTCCCTTCCTAGTTGGCCTGGATGCTCACGGTGCTTATGAAGCAGCACCATGAGGCAAGCAAGGTGAACGAATGCCTCGAATCCCTTGTTTGTTTATCACACTGTTCTGTTAGTAACAACCATGAGACTTGAAACCAATAAGGTCAAGTTCGGCACTCGCGTGGTTACTGCGGAGGATCCATAAAAAGCACGAAAACAGAAAACCCAGGGAAAGGATAAAGCACCATTTAACACTTAGTATTGCTGCAGCCCACCCCCTTTTTTTATTTTGTCTGGTCGTGCTACATCTTTTTACTATAGATAGGCATGAACTTAGCGTGTTCCCAATCAGTGTCCAATTTTTATATACACTACGTGCTGGTTCAAAGAGGCTCGAAGCACTGCAATAGAAGCTTCAAGTAGAAAAGGTGCCTGGAAGAAAAAAGAAAACTGTGCTGCAACCATCTCGTGCAACCATCTCGGCAACATCTTGTCCCCTTAATAAAAATTGTGCTTTCACATCACTTCATACTAGGCAAGGAGCTAGCACACCACAATCCCGCGACAGCCGCTAATGAGACCAAGACGGGAGCAGATGTCTGAATTCGCAAACGGAGCCCCTAAGCCACTCTGCTACTCCGCCACCCCCTCTGCACGGCTGCACCACTCGTTTCAAGTACAGCACACCAAACACACATTCAGCGCTGAACAGTGGGCGGTCGACGCAGTTGCATTTACATGACTTGCAGCGAGCAGCACATCCCTCGATGTCCGCTAAGCAAAGTCGGACACGGCGACGCCACATCGCGGTTCGCTGCCGAGGCGCTAGGCCACTTCATTATTTCAATTGTCACCACCGCCGGGTTCTCAAGAAAGCACGGGTCACACAACGCAGATGATCTGTACTGCCAGAGCTCACCGAGGCCAAAGCCGCTCTGCCGCACCACCACTACTCTCGGCTTTCCGCCAAGTAACACAGAACCTACAACCACAGAACACCTATGCTACAACCAACACACAAGCAACGCACGTACAATCACACGAGCAATGTTGAACAACGCGTGGTCCAGAGAACGATCACGCCGAGGACGAACACGCCACGGCGTCGCTCGGCGCCAGCATCGCGCCTCCTCAAAAATCCCTAAACGATGCTGTCCCTAGGCACCTAGGATCAGGTCACGTGAGGGATTTTTGTACGACAAATAGACGCACGCACCGGAGTCGTCTATGAAAGAGGTTATGGGAATCCAATGCTCAGGGAACGCTGCGAAAATGATGCTATAGAGCGCCCTCTGTCCTGTCTGCTTAATTCGGAAAGCACGTTTACAATATGGACCCGCCACTTTCGGTTGTGTTGTACCACGGCTTGCAGCGAATGTTGGGCGCCGAAAATTTTTTCAGTGGTGGCACGCTGCGTAAAGGCAAGAAATTGTGCAACGCCGAATATGTGTACCGTGTACACTCTTAGGCAAAGAGACACCCTTTGGCTTGCCCCTTCTGCCACACAACGATAATCGTTATCTGCCTTGATGCGTTTCCTTTCTTTAACGCTGCGAGCCCGGAACTTTCCAGTAACGAACGGCACGCGCGTTATCAGAAGGGGCACTCCAAAGGGTGTAAACTGTTCTATGCTGATAACGCGCGTGCCGTTCGTTACTGGAAAGTACCGGGCTCGCAGCGTTAAAGAAAGGAAACGCATCAAGGCAGATAACGATTATTGTTGTGTGGCAGAAGGGGCAAGCCAAAGGGTGTAACTTTGCCTAAGAGTGTACGCCGTTCAAGAAATAAGCGGCCAAGTATTAGCGCAGTGTAAATCGCAAATGAAGCGATCGGACAGGTTTAACATACACTCTTAGGCAAAGTTACACCCTTTGGCTTGCCCCTTCTGCCACACAACAATAATCGTTATCTGCCTTGATGCGTTTCCTTTCTTTAACGCTGCGAGCCCGGTACTTTCCAGTAACGAACGGCACGCGCGTTATCAGCACAGACCAGTTTACACCGTTTGGAGTGCCCCTTCTGATAACGTGCGTGCCGTTCGTTACTGGAAAGTTCCGGGCTCGCAGCGTTAAAGAAAGGAAACGCATCAAGGCAGATAACGATTATTGTTGTGTGGCAGAAGGGGCAAGCCAAAGGGTGTAACTTTGCCTAAGAGTGTATATCCGATACAGTAAGTACCGCAAACGTCCCGTGGACGTTCCACTCGAGACTTCCGCTTCGATCTATGTCCGGCGGATGTCTGTGCTCGGCTCCGTACAAACGGACCTAAATCGAATATCCGTTGGACAATGCGTGCCTTCTGGGCTGTTCTTAGAGTGTAAGAGTGTGCTTGAGTTTCCTTTCTTGAAAACGCCGCGCCCGCTACTTTCCTGTCGGGAACAATATGCTAATAACACGCATGCCGTTCGTTACTGCGTTAATGCGGACAAGACAGATGACGCTTATCGTTGTGTGGCAAGATACAACCCAAATGGTGTAAATTAGAGTGTGTGATACGCGTCCGCCTCAACGCCAGCAGAAAGTCCGGCCATACAGAGTTAAACCACAGAACACCTATACTGGTTAAACCACTTCAGTACGTGTCACGTACAGAACCGTTTACCACCTACAAGACGCGCGTCAGAGTAAGTAGACCACACGAGCGCGAAAACAAACGCCAGCAACTATACATCGCCGAGCGTGCCATGCATACATACATGCCGACTGCCCACACTCTTAGGCAAAGTTACACCTTTTGGCTTGCCCCTTCTGCCACACAACAATAATCGTTATCTGCCTTGATGCGTTTCCTTTCTTTAACGCTGCGAGCCCGGAACTTTCCAGTAACGAACGGCACGCGCGTTATCAGCATAGAACAGTTTACACCCTTTGGAGTGCCCCTTCTGATAACGCGCGTGCCGTTCGTTACTGGAAAGTTCCGGGCTCGCAGCGTTAAAGAAAGGAAACGCATCAAGGCAGATAACGATTATTGTTGTGTGGCAGAAGGGGCAAGCCAAAGGGTGTAACTTTGCCTAAGAGTGCATAGTGCATGCAGGTGCATGTACACTCTACACTCTTAGGCAAAGTTACACCCTTTGGCTTGCCCCTTCTGCCACACAACAATAATCGTTATCTGCCTTGATGCGTTTCCTTTCTTTAACGCTGCGAGCCCGGAACTTTCCAGTAACGAACGGCACGCGCGTTATCAGAAGGGGCAATCCAAAGGGTGTAAACTGTTCTATGCTGATAACGGGCGTGCCGTTCGTTACTGGAAAGTACCGGGCTCGCAGCGTTAAAGAAAGGAAACGCATCAAGGCAGATAACGATTATTGTTGTGTGGCAGAATTAAGGGGCAAGCCAAGGGGTGTAACTTTGCCTACACTCTAAAAACAGTTGCACCCTTTGGGGTGTATATTTGTCCCACAACAATAATCGTCATCTGTCTTGCCCGCGTTTCCTTTCTTTAACGCTGCGAGCCCGGTACTTCCCAGTCACGAACGGCACGCGCGTTATCAGTGTGACGTATCATTCTCGACAGGAAAGTAGCGAGCGCCGAGTTTTCAAGAAAGGAAACGCAAGCAAGGCAGATGACGATTATTGTTGTGGGACAAATATACACCCCAAAGGGTGCAAACTGTTTTTAGAGTGTAAGAATGAGAATAGTTTACACCCTTTAGAGTGCCCTTTCTGCCACACAACGATAATCATCATCTGCCTTGAAGTGTTTCCTTTCTTTAACGCTGCGAGCCCGGTACTTTCCAGTAACGAACGGCACGCGCGTTATCAGCATCATAGCATTACAAGAAATGCTATCATGACTTTTGTCCTGCAGTGCATAAAATAGACTGATGATGATGATGCACAATGCGCGGATAATCTGTATATGCTGTATATATGTGTACTTTTTTTCGTTAAGGTATCACGTAAGTAACAGCGCCAAGTGTCATGTTGAACGATCCTCACGAGAAAATGCGGTCTTGCTGCGAAATTTGAGCAAACACATATTAAGTGCAAATTTTTTTTTTATTGACGCTTTCAATCGAAGCGCCAATGAGGCTATAGCGGCTAGAGGTTCAGTCACTAGGCTTACCGAACTTTTTTGTTTGTTTTGCTCGCGCATTAGCAGTAGTGCCCGATCTCAAAAGTGTGAAGTATTACGTTTGAACTGTGCTACATTGCTTCCGGAAATACCGAATGCATTGTCGAGACGGCCGCGAGCTTTGCCCTGCGGCGTCTACTGTCCGACTGCATGTTTGATAATTGCTGCTGCTTGTGCCCGGCCGGACAAAACGGTTCGGAGTCGTGAGCCTTCAACGTCTGCTGCTGGTGCACTGCCGCCGATGACCCATTTAAGCGTCTTCAAGCTGATATTTATGTTGACAGCTTGCTGCATCTAGCTGGCGCCTCTAGGGCCGCTTCGAACCTGGCCTGACACTTTGCATCCGTTGCCGACGTGAGCTGCGTCCCTGGTGCAGGGACAAACTTTCTAGTTTCTTTTTCTTGATGAGCCGTTAACGTTTGCTCGGGACTACCCCAAGCAAATAAATGCATGCTGTACGGGAGCTGTTGCATGGTTGCTTTTGCATGCAGTAGCATGTGCGAAGCATCTGTGTTTGTGGATTGAGCTTGTTGCATTTTCTCGGTGATTCGAGCGAACTAGCGCTGAACAATTTCAAAACAGACTGGACGCTTTATCGAGCGTCGGCTTTGAACCTGGCAGCCACATTGTAGCGTTGGCGTCGTATGATAAATGGGGCACAACCGCACCCAGCTATTGCGGTTCTTGTGAAGTGTAAAGTTTCTTTTTTTTTTGCCATGTGAGGCGCATCGCAGGCGACAAACTGGTAGCGCATTCTGCCTGTGCAAATATTGAAGATATTATGAGTATACTTCGCTGTGTATACTTCAAGTGAGTTTGATTTGCAGTTTGCAGGGAATTACTGGTGCATACTAGTGCATGTAAAAATACCGAATAGAGAATGTTTCGCAAATGTGCATGCGTTCGGCTTAGTACACCTACCCATTTGTGCCACGAACATTATGAAGAGCTCACTTAGCTTGCCCGACTTGCAGGCATGGGCACAGGGCTGTTCTGGGAAAGAAATCTTCGTGCATTACATCATATGCTAATCGCAGTTTTCTGCGGAATATGCAACAGAACTGGTCTTGGGCCGAACTGTCCGCTTTCCTTGTACCAAATTTCATATTGAGTTACTGTTGCAAAAGTGCAAAAAAAGCTTGTAGTGCTTTTGTTTGAGTAACTGCATGTTGATACTCTAATCTGAATAAAGAGAACAAAAAGTGTCGGTTATTAACATGCATGTTAATGTTACCTTAACGCGCTTGCATTCTTTTTGCATCATTTGCCTAATCAGATATTCACCCTGCATTAGGATCGCATGTGGTAACTGAGCTACTTCAATGCCTTTGTCAGGGGGATTGAGAAGAACGTGCTATGTGCAAGGGCTGAACTATGGTCATTATGTGTTTCTGGTTGCATTGATTGGTTGGACTGAATGCATGTGGGGGCCAGTTGCCCCTTCCTCTCCGTCTGCCTTTTTCTTCCGGGACCACTGTTCTCTGGTGTATGCAGTACCCCTCAGTGAAAGACTGTTCCACTTTAACAACTACATTTGCAAATTTTTTTTTCACAGCCATTTTCCAGACAAATGCCACTTGATCCAGCAGTTATTCTTGCCTGTGAGCCTCTTGTTTTGCTTTCCCAAACATTTTGGTTATTCATAAGCTTGTGGGTCCCTCAAATTGCACAAGGAACTTGTCATAATTTACATGAACTGTTGTATATCCCTCATTCTTGCTCATTTTTCTTGTCTGCAAGGTAAAAAGAAAAGCTATTTACCTCTTGTATGTTAAGCTTTTTACAGCTGATTCTTACATTTACCATATGTTCTGCATAGATCTGAATCAACACACTGACTAGCAGAGACAGTAATTGTTTTGCATACGGTTGAACAAATTGATATGCAGTAGCTTTAAATGTCACAATGTGACTGAATATGTGACTATAGTTATCAGTGGAAGAGACTTACATATGGTAGTCACAGTCTGCTAGCCTAATCGGATGCCAGCTGTGTGTGAATGACACACACCTTGTTTAGTGTATATCTAATTTTCATGTTGTTGTCTTGAGATGTTCATTGCTTGAAGTTTTCCACTTCAGACCATGTGGATATAATTGTAGCTAGCATTGATTTGTTTTGCACTGCTTTTTGATACTGCAGTTGTAAAAAAATAATAGAGAACAGCTGCTTTTGCTTTTCATCTTGCTACATTCTCTATGTTATCAGAAAAACTGCACAGTAATACTTATGCAAGCAACATGGGCTCCTTATAATACAGTCAATTTCATCCAGATGTTCATGTGAACATGTTGACAGTAGTCATCTTAATGTTCATGTATACTTGTAAAGTACTTTTTGTACTGGATAGGTATTTATTGCATTCGATGGTGTTCATCACATGGGTTACAAAAGGAAATAATTAATTCACTCTAGATTACCCTACATTGATAGATTACCTTTCTAGATACCTTGCAATGTTTGTTCTATGCCAAGAGATGACTTAGTTACAGAAAAAAATGCAACTGGAGGGGCTGCATAATTATTCCAGCATTTGACTCTCCACTGAGAAGTGAAGAACGCTACGTAGAAACCTTAAGTGGGTGCTGGAAATCTCCCAGGCCATAATTTGGCAGTTACAACTGCCAGCTTCGAGTCAGAGATCCACTCTCCCACAAATAGTCTGGACAAAGTAGTTATGAGAGGTAGCATCAGTGAGTTCTGCAGGAAAAATTCTGTAATACTGGCCAAACTGAGTTTTATTTTATGCTGAGATGCAGCATAATTAGGTGTTCTACGGACAGTAACTTACCAGTATTAAATGGGACAATGTACGTAATGGAAGCTATTTCTATATTTTTGCATTTGTGGCATCATTTGCAACAGCTCTAAACTATATAATAGTGAGGCTTCGGACTACTTGGAGAGCTAACCTATTCCTTTAGCCTGGCTCCATATCTCCGGAAAGCTCAACCTCCATTCCACATCAAGGAAAATTATGATGACTTGTTCACCTCTGTATGTGGCTACGAGGAGCACATTCATACAGAAAACTAGGAAATGTTAATTGGTTTTGTCACCTATCCACAACTGAAGACTCGCTACGGGATATAAAGATCACTATATGTTTTATGTATCACATGCAACACTGGGGAGGCTAGCAACACTTCTGTGGTGGCTGTGTTTGTACAAACAAATGATTAGGTGATTATTGCCAGCAATTATGTGAAACTATTCATTTAGGCTGAGTAATAAATGAGAAAAAGAAGTTTTAATCCTCATTAATTTTGATTTTCATTGATGTCTTTTTTGTTGCTTTCCGTGAGCTGCACATGCTTGTGCGAGTATAGCTTTTGGCGTGCAGCGAAGCATACAGTCGCCGATAGCTGTACCTGCGTTGTTGTGTTGCATGCAATCTCAGAAACCTGGTATGATGCTCAAAAGGCTGCACAAAGCTAAAGTGAGGCAAATTTTCAATGGGCGATAAAAAAATGGAAGAGAAAAACCATGCTAGAACCCATCTTGCGTTGACTGTCACTGGTAAGGTGATTAGCATTCGAGCAACATAGTGACACACCATATTCCTGAAGTGATGTTTGTTTAACATCTGTAGTGGTCATTCTCAGACTCCCATTGCTTTGGCTATATGCGACATACTCCGGTATTATGCCACTTTGCTGTGGCACTCGCTTGTCAAGGTCGCCCATGAGTATGGTGGCATGACGACGACTGCATGATGTCGATGCAGTGACGACGATTGAATGACAATGAAGGAATGGCGTGAATGGAAAAATAAAGGCGGTATGGCGATGACAATGAGGTGATGATTCTTAAATGATGACGATGGTATAATGACGACAACTGGATGATGAAGCCAAAATGATGACAATGGTGCGGCCATGATGGCATGACAATGGATGCATGATAGACTGTCAGATAATGGCTTGAAAACGGCGGCATGATCGTGGTTGTATAACAACATGATTATGATAGAATGATGAAAAAGGAATGACGTACATGGATCGATGAAAGCGGTAGGCCGACGACAGCATGATGACAATGGGATGACGTTACAGAAGTGATGACGATGGTAAAACGACAGCATAATGATGGTGGCATGACAAAAGTGGCATGATGATGACTGCATTGTGAAGCCTGTATGATGAAAATGACGTGACAACCATGGCGTGGCAATGACTGCTGGACAAGAATTGGATGATGAAGATCGAATGATGACAATGGCACGACCATGACGGTGTGACGACGGTCTGACAATGGATGCATAATAGTGACTGTCAGGTGATGGTGCAATGACGACGATGGCATTACAGTGGCCGCACAATCATGATGAAATGACGACACCATGAATACAATAAAATAATGAAGGAGGATTGATGTACGATGAGGTGGTGCATCCTCAATGACATGATGGAAATAGTTTGACGATGACTGTGTGATGACACTGGCTTTATGAGGGTCTGTTGACAAAGTTGTAATGACAATAGAATGACTGGGACGGTATCACAATGATGGTATGGCAACGTATGCATAACGACAACGGCATTGTGACAATCCTATGACGTCGACTGATGATGGCATGACAACCGCTGAGGACAGTGGGATTGCATGACGACAATGGTGTGCCAATGACTGTATGACGACGATGGTGTCTGATGACGATGGCATGACGAGAGCCGGATGATGGAGCTGGAACGAGCACAATGCAATGACCATGATGGTATCACAACCAGGAGCACATACCTAGTGGTTCAAGCTGGCTCGGCTACTGGCTCGGTTCAAGATGGCTTGGGCTACTGGGTCGCCGTAGGTGTTACGGCATGACGAGTGTAAGATCACAAAGCTGACATCATGACCAGATCATGGCATCACGACCACAAGGACATACCTATAGTCGGGTACAACTTTAGAAAAAAGGGGCGTTTACTCCTCCAAGGCAGATGCACATGAGCCTCCACCAATGGGCACGCACTCTAGAATGAGCCAGACGGCCAGTGATCCCGCCAATGGAGAAGATGGCCGCCCGCGCTTCGAACTGGGCCGAAGCGAGTCAGTCGTGTGCATCTGCCCCTCATCACAGTGAATTCTCATACTATTTGCGGTGGTCTATCATGCCGGAAATATTATTGCGAGCTTACGATGCACCATTTGTGCCACGTGCGTTTATTTTGAGCCGTAATCTTGCGACAAAAGATTGCAGCGCGCTTCGCTGACTCTACGCAAACTGGCGAGACTGCAGGCTTGCAAAAATAAAAAAAAATAAATAAGGAAAACTATTTCATTCTTGAAAATAAGTTTGTGAAAACACAAAACAAAATATAACTCTTATGCTGCTTAAAACCAAGAGTATTTATTTAAAATGATGAGTGAAGAATTTTTGTACTTTTCCTGCCTCAATCGTCTTCTCGCCCCAGGTTTGGAATGGTTTCGATAAATACGTTGTTTTTTTTAAATGCTTGTTAAATAGCAAGTGATTTATTTTGAGCTCGGAAAACGAGCATTAAATGTGCCGTGCACATGTAAACCAGCGCAAAAGCGATGCAGAGCTGCTTTCTTTTGTCCCTTGCAATGAAGCTAAAGAGCAGATGATGCGCAGCGTTGTAGAAGGCACAGGGTTTTTCTTTTGCGATCTGGCAATGGCTGTAGCATTCCAATCGCGAGAGCTCTACAAAGCCAGTCATCAAAATACAGAAGTCTTTATTTGTACCGAGAATTATGCATTCTAGAAGCATGGTCTTTTGAGTGGGACTATTTTAGTCGCGGAGGCAATCGGCTGTCGCGCTTTGGTCATATGGCCAGGGCCTCCCCTTTTTTCTAAAGTTGTACCCGACAATAGGGGCCCAAGCTGGTAGACCATTTGGGCCACTGGGTTGGCTTAAGAGCATAGATTGAATGAACGAATGAACTACAGACAGACAGACAGGTGCACGCATGCACGCACGCTTAAATCAGAATTTGGAGATATCAGAATGAGCATATCATAGTTGTGGGCTGACAGGATATATATACATATGCGTTTGGTGTTTCTTTGAGTAGTGATATTCTATCAGAAGACATTGTAAATTGCCTGTATGTAACGGTACTCTGCAGCATACTTTGGTGTCAGTCTCATGCTTCTGGTGAAGGTGTCTTTAACAGCTTTTGAGCATTATGTAGCTCTTATCCAGTTGGCCGCATATTCCATGCTTGTAACAGTCAGGGAGCTGGTGCTTCTTTTTCTTAATTTATAGTTGCTTCTAGATCTCGTATGGAATGCTTGAAGATCTGTGATGTATGATTAATGTGTGTTACTTCAAGTGAGTACCGTTGAAGTGCTACGTGGGTGGAACAAATGTGTTGGATGCACAGAGCATTGCGTACATGAAAGTGGATGTGTTGGCGACATATGCCTTCTATGGAATAGCAGACGAATCCACTGAACACATGATTCTTGAGCATCTATGAATTTCCCCCCATGCCTTGCATCGTTGCTGGCAGCTGCCCTTAGCTTCAGAAGAGAAAGTTTTAATTCAGAGCTAAGCCGAAAGTTAGGAGTCTATGGGAGCTGCCGCTAAAATTGGTGGTGCATAGCGCAGTGTAGCATGGACGTTAGCATAAAGAGAAAACCTTTTTTTTTGTGCATGTGCATGATGTCCCTTATTTTTTTAATTTGTTTTTGCTTCACTGGGCTGAGTTAAATGACAACCAGCTACAAAAGGTACTACTGCCAATACCATCACTAGTAACATGGTCGTTAAAGAAAGGTTGCCATGCCACTCGTGACAATATTATATCATCAAGAAATTATCCTAATAATTATCTGCTGAACCTTGATCGGTTCTGGCAATCACTGATGGCATGGTTTCAGACAGGCTAATGCCACCAGAAAATGCGTGTTGTGATGAGACGCCACAGTGTTTCAATGGCAACATGCACAATTTCCTTTATAACACTGCTTAATTTGTGTATTCTCTGAGCACTTACGCAAAAGCTTATTTTCTCCATGAGGCAACGAAAACTTGGCATGGCTGCAGTGCTTCATGTAGGCTAGGTCCCTACAACATAAAACTATTTGACTGTTTTTATTCGAAATCTGCCGTTAGCCCTCCATGATAGTCGAAATTTTGAATGATGGCTTGAATGGTGGCTCTGATCATGAAATAACTGTGCCATGAACTTTGGAATGATATTACTCTAAAATGTTTATATTTAACACATGTAAGCCTCGCCCTCCTTACCTCTAAGAAGTAAGAATAGTCATTTTCTTGTTTAGCAATTTATAAACCAAGCTTAGCCACATCAAGCCATTATCGTAATATGTTGGTGCGCACTCGCTTTCATTATCTAGCTCACTGCTACTCACTTGGTGGTAGTTGTACACTGGAACTGTGCCTTCATGAACAACACTTTCACTGGCAAAGTTGCTGAAGCTCATGTGTTACACTGATAGATGATGCATCTACTTGTCACCATTCATGTGCTTCTCTGCACCTTTAATACCCTGACAAACTGGAAGCCAAAACGCATAACAAGACAAGATGAGGGGATGCTTGTGTAACGCACAGGTTCACTCTAATACTCTTTCAATGTGCTGTACTGGCACTATGATACCCGAACTTGTATAAACCCGAGGTAGCTCTGTTTACCCACTATATAGGCAGACTTCACAGTTTGCACCTCGGGAGGGCACTTCGTGAGCAGCAAGATGCCATCTGAGCAGCTCTTGATGCAATTCAATGTCATCTTTCAGCACTCAGGCTCTGTCCTTCCCCATCAAGATCACAGCATTACCACAGTATCACTGCAAATTCACCGCAGAGACACCCTTAATGAGAATACAGCTCACTGCATTTACACGGATGCTGCTGTTTCACAGAATTTCACCAGTACCACTTGGACGAACAGTGACGGTAGCAACACAGCAACAACTACCTATGGCACACCATTAAATACGACCAGTACAGAGCTACAAGCGATTCTAGAGGTTGTCCATGCAGCCAGAAATGATCGCCTCGAACATCGCAGCCCTCTGCACATATACAAAGATTCGCAAGATGCCGTACGCAAACTAAGAAAGACTGACACACACCCGCTGGCAACCGCCATCCACGGAGAAGCGACATATCTACGGCACAAGGAAACTGAGCTGGACATTCATTGGATACAGAGGCATATGGGCGGATGATAGAATGAGGAAGTGGATGCAGTTGATGGGGATCAAATTTACCCCCCCCAATCTCCTCGCCCCGCTTCTGTTGCAGCCAGATCGGCAGAAGATGTAGATGCTGTTGATGCTCACCTACAGCTCTGACAGCATAGAAAGCTTGCTTCTATGCTTTTGCCCGAGGCTCATGACCCCTTTCCTCCTTGCTTTCATGCTGGGAACGCATGACACTCCGTCTTCTGTGCACCGGCATGACAGTCACATCTGGGTTGAGAGCCCAATACCTCGACAAGTTGCTGGACCCAGCCTGTGAAACTTGCGACACTAGTGAGCCAGCCACAGCACACAATCTGCTATGGACATGTTTTGGCCTATCGTCACTGCGAAGAATCTGCCTTGCTGGGCTACAGAGCTCAGTCGTTACACTAAACCTCTGGATCCTTCCAAGAGGGACCCCTGCCCACCGCAAAGTTATACGGCAGCTTGCTGCTGTACCTATTCAGGAGCGAAACAACTAGCCCAATCTAGGCACCTCACCAGAAAAACCACTGGAGCTGCCTTTTAATATATGTACATAAGAAAGTTATTAAACAGACACACACACACACATACACACACGTGTGTGTGTGTGTCTGCCAATATGTGGGGTTTAGTTATTATGCAGCTTAGCCACACATCTTATGGCAATGGCCAGACTTACCACAGCTTGCACATAACACGTGTTTACATTATTTGTAAGCAGCAAGAGCAAAGCATCACTACTTGTTGCTGGGCTAGTTTGCTCATACTTATGGTGTGATAAGGCATAAAATAATGTGAAGAACAGGACAGGAACGAGTGTTGCTCACAACCACATTTGTTCAGATGAAATAGGTTGTTTTTATATTTTTTCCTTCCTTTCTTTCTTTTTTGTTTTTTTGTTTCTTTCTTTATTTCCTTAAAGACCCACACGGGGGTAATACATACACTACGTAAGGGGTGGGATTAAAACAATAGCTAAACAATATTAGTTAAGGTGAGAGAATCACTGACACTTCTTCCGTGAATGTAGATGAATTGATGACGGCAATGATGTTGTAAGGGAAGCCTTTCCACCCTGCAACTACACGAGGGGAAAAGGAAGCCGGAAATGTCAGTTTGCACTTTAGGGCAAGCAACACTCAATTGACCTATGCGACATGATATTAATGCCGGTGGTGAAATGTATGGTGCAAGGGTGAGAGGACTGTAAAGATAACTGTGAAATAATGATATTCATGCTGGTGGGGAAATGTGTGGTGAAAGGGTGATTGACTGTGAAGATATCTGTGAAATAATGATAGGTTGGCGATGCGACGGCAATACAAAAGTGTTGGTAAACTGGAGTCTGCTGTAATGATGATATGCCGATGCCGTAAGAATATGCTGAGTGAATGAACCTAGTAATGTGATTCTGTAAGGCTTCAAGGGTGTTACGGAAATGTCATGGGGGCACCAGATGGCAGAAACATACCAAAGTTTAGGCCTGATGAACAGTTCGTATTGTAGTAGTTTTACGTGGAGAGGAGCATATTGTAAGGGATGTTTAAGTAAAATGAGCTTTTTGTTAGCAGATGTTACAACATCATTCCGTTATTCAGATGCAAACACCAGTCAAGGTTGTGAGAAATAATGATGCCTAGGTATATGAAAACTAATTGATTCAATATGCTTGCTATCTATTACATATGAGAATATGAGGGGATTGTGATGGCGGGTTATCGACATATTTTTTTCCTTTCTTTCTTTTTTTGTTTCTTTGTTTTTTTTTCTTTATTTCCTTAAATATAGCATTAGCCAGTCATCACACCAATTTTGAATATTGTTTAGGTCATTCTGAAGCAAGATTTGGTCACTGATGTTAGTTATAGGTCACTGATCTTAGATGATGTTAGTTTCGCATCCTATTAGACTGTAATAAGGTCCACGCAATCCAATAATTTTTGTACAGTGTTTCACAAGTGGAGCTTGCTGCTCTGCATTACATTGTTTAGCTTTCCATGAGCACCCGCCGTGGTTGCTCAGTGGCTATGGTGTTGGGCTGCTGAGCACGAGGTCGCGGGATCGAATCCCGGCCACGGCGGCCGCATTTCGATGGGGGCGAAATGCGAAAACACCCGTGTACTTAGATTTAGGTGCACGTTAAAGATCCCCGGGTGGTCTAAATTTCCGGAGTCCTCCACTACGGCGTGCCTCATAATCAGAAAGTGGTTTTGGCACGTAAAACCCCATATATTATTATTATTAGCTTTCCATGAGCAAAAATTTGCACTTCTAACCTTTTGTTCATGTGCGGTGATGCAAAATGTGTAATCTGAAAAACACTTATAGAGGTATAGAATAAGGAACGTAACAGCAGCACTATGTTTCTGCAATCGCATAGCATTGGAGACCACTGCAAGCATACCACTGTTCTTATCTTCATGGCAGAATGTTCATCATCTTGACTGTGATGACCAGCCATTGCATTGCACCTCAAAAGGGCTGGAGCATTTGTGTTGCAAACATTTTTTTCTTTTAGTACAAATTTTTGTTTAAGCTATCTGGAATGTGGACATATGCTGCTTGTATTTAAAGAAAGGATGCTATTAATAGTGAGGACTGCACTTATGTTACACATGAAATTAAGTGCATTGCAGGAAAGGCAAAATGCAAAAAAACAAAAAACAAAACACGGGGGAATCTGCACGGACAGCTTTGTGATTGAAATTGAGGACAGTGGCGCAGTAATGCTCAATCTTCTCCTTTGCTGCCACAGACATCTCACACAGCACTGTTGGTCATTACATTTAGCGTAGTATAAGCCCTTGTGAAGGCAACTGCCAACCACAGCTGACACAGAAGCAATGCCTCATGTTGATGAAGCCCGGGTGGTGGTGCGAGCTGCAGTGAAGGCTGTAGTTCATGTAGTCTGGTTTGCCTTATATTTGGGGTGTTCCACTCTGCTAATCAGTGTGTCTGTGCCAGATGGCGAAGCTGCCTTGCAGCATCTGCCCTGGAAAGGGGAACTCCCTGGTCTTTTTGAGGTGGCACTTCAGCAACTTTGTCTGCGTAATCATTACCACTGACTGCAACTTCCAGGTAAAGACTGAAAAGACATTTAGTGGCCTTTTTATTTGACATTGTGGTGAAGTTTGACAATTTCGTACGCCAGCTATTCTTGATCCAGGTCAGAGAACTGATAGCGTGCTCCGTAAAACCAGCACTGGCAATTTACCAGGACTTTCCGTGTCAATAAATTTAAGCACACTGCACAGAGCCTTGAGTTCCACCCTCGTAGACGCTGTGACATGTGATGTCTTAAATAGCAGCGTTATTCCTCTTGTCAGCGTAACTACAACACTGCCAGAAATAATAGATGTGGTCAAGCCATCGGTATACATGTGCGTGCGTGTGGTTGCTGTAGTTCTCATATCCATAGGAATGTTTTCAACAAAGCTGTGGTTTTCACATTTGTATGTCCCAATGTGTAGGTTTAATTTCTTCTCTGTGTTGCATATCAGAAATTGTGTTGATCTCTCTTCATTCTTGGTGCAGGGCTGGCTCCCCGGTGGCATAGAGGGGGCTCTGAGTGGGCTGTGGCTCGATGATGCGCAATGCTGGGCGCACAGTGGGCGGCACCCTGCGGTCAGCAGGCAACAGTGCCCTGCCCCAGGGGCTGAGTGCCCTGCAGCAGAGAAGCCGTGCTGGTCAGGAAAGCATCTTTGCACCGCTCAAAAAGGACTCTTCTCGCACAGCCGGCACACCAGGCGCAACACGCACGCGCACAAACAGGCCCATGTCTACCACGTGAGTCTGTCGTTTATTTAGCCTTTTTGCTAGGGCCCACGCAAAAAGTGCTCTAAGTGAAGCCTAGCTTTTCTTATGTCTGGATGATGATGCCAAATGCAGCATTCTTGTTTCTGACCTGTGCATTTGTCTCAACAGAATTTTCAGTCTACCACTGTCTTGTTAGCTGTTAAATTTCATGTGGACGTCACGTTTTGCGGTCTAGCTTGTATACAGTTGAACCCACTTATAACAATATTCAATTGCCAAGTAAATTCAATTGTTATAACTGATAATTGTTATAAGCAGGTTGCACAAAAAAACAGAGGGAACAAGCATCAAAACATTTTAGTTAGACAGAAAGAAGTACAGTCAAACCCACTCATAGCATTACTGCTTTTAACAATACTCAGATGTAGGTAACAGTGAGCGGCTGCGGGGCTGTGAACTTTTTTGTGTATGTGTCCTGTGATACTATAAACCATTTACTACAATGTTCCTAGGCTGCATTTTTAAATCAGACTGATGGGCGCCTGCAGCAAAAAAGAGGAGGCATGCGAAACCCTGAAAAAAGAAAGAAAGAAAAGCGAGCCTCTGCATTTGTTTTTGTGCCACGCACCTCGCATGGCCACCTGTGTTGCAGTTGAACCCTCACATGCCTCTCTCTCGTCCTCTTCCACTCCTCTGAAACACAAGTTGACTGCACCGATAGCGTTGACGTCGGAGGGGTGGACGGGAGACTGAAGGGAGGTGTGTGAGGGTGCGACTGCGATGAAGGCAGTAAGGTGGGTGCGGCAAAGGTGTGCAGCACACAGGCGATGCGGCGATTCCCCCCTGAGGATTTTGTTATTAAGGCGAAAGCCTTATACATCTCATCAGTCAGTTCAGCTTCAAAGTTCTTGAGTGAAAACGCTTCGATGACATGAAAGATACAAAAAGGCTACGAACCCTCCATCTTTGGTGGGGGTTGAACCCTAGATCTTTGGAATTACAGGGATGGCTAACTGAAGTACACTTATGTTGAATTCTAATGGCGGAGTCGGAGCAAGTTTTTCTGCTCGTTTCGGAGCAAGTTTGTTCCAATGGCAGAGTGAGGGCAGGAGTAAGGTGTTCCAATGAGAGAGTCGGAGGGGATTCAGAGCGGGAGTCAGTCCGTGGAGCAGAAAAAGATGCTCCGCCAAAATCGGTGGAGTGGACCGGAACTCTGCGTGACGTATTTCCTTTACCACGTTTGTCTGCTAGGAGGCGCCACCGGTCACGACTCGCGAGGAAGCAAAAGCTGCTGCACGCTTGGCGAGATATCCATTCCGCACTTTTAAAAAAACAACAGGTGAACTGCGCTGAAGAGACAAGTGACCGGTGCAGCGGTGCTGGGAGCAAACAGCAGAAGGAAATGACAACACGCAAGGTATCCTGGGTAACTCGGTGATAGAACTTCCGCTTCTGTCTTGCTCCGGCCGCGCAGGTTGTGTTCCACTCACGGATCTGGAGGCGTTGCTCTGCGCCAGAGTCGAGTGCTCGCTCGCGGAGTCCGTCGGCTGCTCGGACTCCGCCATTGGAATTCAACATTAGTGAATTAAGAGGATGAGTAAGCAAATTAAGAGGGATGACTAAGTGAAGTAGACTGAGCAACTTAAGGGGATGTGTACATAATGTGTCTGTTTTTAATGCATTGGCACTTGGGCTTTCACCTTCAAGTCTCTATGGGAAAATGAAAAAGACCCTGTGAATTTTTGTTTGCTTTTACACATGCACCCAGTAGCCAGGTTTAATTGTTATAATTGATAATGCTGTATAGGAGCATTATAGTGAGCGGTTTATTTTACCACAGAACACACAAAACTTAAGAGTGCAGTGACTGCTCATTGTTACATCCAATGTATTGTAAGAACCGGTATTGTTATAAGTGAGTTTAACTGTAATAGCATGTTTTGTGTTGGAAGGGAGAGGTGTACTTTACTTTTCAATGACTCTTAGTCTGAGACATTAAGAAATGAGGGATAACTTGGTTCTTGAACCATGCCCGAGCGGCGTCTTCCAAAGATAAATAAACATGACTTGGCTTGTCTTTGCTGTACCAGTTGTTAACCGTAGCGACCTCATTTAATGTCTCCAGCAAGGTTTCAGTTCTGCCTGTCGAAGGTCTGTGAAATAGGGGTGGGTCCCTCTATCATTGCAGCACAGAATTAAACATTCTATTGGTAAAACTTGTGGCCAGAAAGCAAGAAACACTATAAGGGTAATGACCACGGTTAGCACAGTCGATGATTGTAGACTCGGAACTGGAGCAGCTCACAGCTGGCTGCTGTTTAAACATGATGCAGAAAGTTCTCGATAACCGTATGTAGCATGCTGAGTGTTTTTGAAGAAATTGGGCACATCACATTCAAGGCACACTTGGATAGGGCTATACAGTGAAACCTCGTTAAACCGTAGTTGGCCGGAGCTCGGAAAAAGTACATACTAAACGGTAGTACTGCTTAACCGAAATAACATGAGATCGCCGACTTACCTGTCAAAAACGGAACTCAGAGAGAGTGCGATGAAAGGGTAAGAAAACATGCAGTATTTATTCACTTCGTGCAACAAAAGTGTTATTTTCGTTTGATGCCGCGGCGGCCTAGCAGCTACGACAGCGGCCTCAACATTACTGAAGCTGCGAGCCAGCTTTTCAGCCAGCCTCCTCTTCTCGGCAAACATTCGCATTGCAGATTCCTTGTTGGTGTTACATATTCTCTTTGTACGTGCGCGGTAGCGCTGCAGAAGTCGTGGGGCGCCATGTTCATTGCGGGGTGCTGTTCTCGTTGTGATGATTGTACTCGTGAGGCTGATGTAATGCGCAGCTTCTGCCACTGTTGGGCTTGAATTGCCTGTGCTGTCGCTTTCTGTGTCGTCCCCATCACTGTCACTAGTCAACACTTTGGCAACAACAGAGGCAGTGATGGCGAAAAGTCTAACCTCGTAGGTGACATCTCTTCGCGGTCGCAGCAGTACTGCTGAGCAACTTCTTCGCATTCCAAATGCGACACACCGTAGTCAACAGCAGATCCCTGTCACACACCGAGTTAGTGTCGCGTTTGATAGCACAAACATGGCACGAACGATGTCTAATTTTTATTCTGTGCTGAGCACCGAGCTTCGGCATGACGTGAGTCCTTGGTTGCACGACGCCACAACACTGTCTGGCATGGCGCCGAAATGATGTTGATGTGGCTTCACGCGCAAACGCACAGGGCGCTTGGAGGCCATTGTTCGTATCTCTGAGGCTTGTTGTTCTGCGGGGCCGCCCGATGGAGATGACGCAACGCCGTGTTTGTGCAACGAAAAGTGAAAACACTACGTGTTAACCGATACGTATGCCATAAGCTGGTACGGTTTATACGGGTACAAAACCCATTATTTTCCATGGCCGCTGAGTCGGGGATTTGACTTTACTACGTTTAAAACGAAACTACTGTCTAAGCGGGTACGGTTCAACGAAGTTTTACTGTACCAATATAAAGTTCGAGAACACACACTAGGCATGTTGAGCTCAGGCAATGCAACAACTAGCGCTTTCAAACGAATTGATAAGGCTGTGCTGTGCATCAGTGGTGATAAGAAAACTATGTAAAAAAGAAAGCACAGTAGTTCTTTAATACAACTAGAGTGAAGAAAGAAGCAGTGCAATAGTCCTTTGCTTCAATTTTTGTAGTTGCCTTTGCACCAGATCTGCTTGTACACACTCAGGGTTGCTGAAGAATCTCGTCGAGCTGCTGTGTTCAGAGTGACTTTGCCAAATTTCAACTCCATCTGCTGCATGGGTAGAGGCTGTAACATGCTGATAAAATGTGATAACAAGAGCATGCCATTTCTCCAACAGCTCATCATTCACTAAATCACTCAGAAGTTGTGATATTTGACACAGACCTTTCGAAAAGCAGGATGTAGAAATCTAGGCAGGCCTAAAAAGGATCAAGGTATGCTGACTGCACATAGCATAGCCTATTTACCAGAAAGTAGAGCACTGAGATCAGAATGCACCGTGGAACATTTGACAGCACAGAACTTCCATTTCAGATATTGAGAGATTGTTTTAAAATACCCGACAAATGTTACCTTTTGAATAGTGGGATGAAAAAAGCGAAATTCATGTGCTTCCTTAGCTTTTCTGATGCCTTTAGCACTGTGTTCACAGTGGAGATACTGCATTGAGGAGGAAACCAGCAGTGATATTTGCGCATGTTGCTGTGAGGCAGCTGTGCAGTGTTGTAGAAAGCTGTATTTTTTTGCTTCCCTCTTCTCTCTTGCAGTCGTTCTGACCCGGTGAACAAGGAGAACATGCTTTCCCGAGGCACCGCTGGTGCCCGAAAGTGTAGCAGCATCAAGTCATCCTCAAGCAAAGACAGCCTGGACTCCAATGGCCAGACAAAAGAGCACAAGAAGCTTCATTCTGGTAGGCACAATTCTGACCCTACAAAGATAGTCTGCTCTGTGGCATTCCGCAGACAGGTGGCACAAGGTTGTACCAAACATAAACAGTCAACATTGTGCTTTCTCATTGTGCTTTTGCGATGTTGATGGAGCTAAAAGTTCTTTCAACAGTGGAGCATGTACAGCAGGGGAATGTGCAACCCATAATACATCTGGCTCCCAGTACAGTGGAACCCACTTATAACAACATTCAAGTGCCATAAAAATTCCATTGGTGTAACTGATAATTGTTATAATTTGGTAGCATGAAAAAAAAATTGGAGGACGCTTAAGCTTCGCCTTCAAGAGTGGAACGCGATAGCGTTATTGCACCCCGTTCGCACCGCCTACTCAAACTCGCTACGCCAGCCAAACGTCGCGATCGGCACAGATAGCCGGGCCCCGTTGCGCCATGAAGGCGGACGCGATCATGGGGCGAGTGGCACGCCACGTGTCAGGTCAGCGCCATACATTGCGAGGAGGGGGTCTTCTGTGTTTGCCGCAAGATGGCTCTGCGTGTGCGCAGAGCGCAGAAGAAATGTAGCGGAAACGTACTTCGCTACTCGTGGAACTGCGACTTCTCTAAGTTACATGGTCATAATTACCGATATACTCCGCAGTATAACTTTCTACGGCATGTTTCTAAGGCAACACCACGTTCACTAGAGGCGATTTTGTCCTGTTTTGAAGGAGCGAACTCGTGGCTGAGTGGTAGCGTCTCTGTCTCACACTCTGGAGACCCTGGTTCGATTTCCACCAGCCCATTTTGCACGATGTCTTTTATTTATGAAGTGCCTTCTGGGATTTATCGCTCACGGCCAACGCCACCGACGCTGACGACACTGGCTTTTCTGCGACACGAGCTCCTTAACGCTCTAGCGTTAAAAGCTAAATAGAGGGATGGCAGAGCTGTTGCGAGAAAACCATGATGGTGGGGAGGGACACTCACTTTCGTCCATCCGGCTGCTGATCGTGTTTAGTTGTTTACTGTTTTACTCTGCTTCCTGTGCACTTCGACACGAGCAATTGAGGCCTCTCTATAGCTTTGCCATTCAGAAACTGTGTTTGTTTGCTTGGCAGTGCATTATGCCCTTTTCTTTATATTTAGACACTACTTTTGTTTTGAACCTAGGATTGTCGCTTACTTTAATTTTCAACTTTCGTATACAGGCACACTCAATTTCTTTTAGTTTGTCACGAAACAGCAACAAGCTTTGATTAACTGTACGGGTGAGGTAGGAATTTCTATTATACATCAGGCCAAATTCCTGCAACGTACATAGTTATTCAAATCTAGGCTGTTAGATTTTTCAAATAATCATATACCAAACTCTAGGGTTGGCTTAGATTCAAGGATTTTAAAAAAAATGCACCAGTTTGTAATTGAAAATTATAAATATGGTGCACAGCTAGCACCATCTAAAAAAATCAGTATAGCAACTGCTATTAGCCGCATCAGTAACCAACTAAAGTACGTAAGTGACGACGCTATTTTGACCTGTGTCATATCGGCGTGCAGTGTGGCCCATAGCATTGCGTTATTGTAATGGCACCAAACAAGCGATGCCACTATAGTGCCATTTTCAAACGAAAAGTTGTGCTAGTCGATGGAGGAGGCAATGGGGGACGCAACGAGGAGATGACAATGATACGGAAAATAAGCACGCGATAACAGAGAGGAGCTGTTCACCGAGATTGTACTGTATTTCGATACATGTGAGCTGTGCTGCACTGTCTGCGCATGCATGGGCGCGCAAGTGTGCGTGTGGTCTCGGCTATAGCGGCGAGGCTAGCAGTGATGATAACGTAGAATGAGCTCGGCATGTTCATATTAAATAAATGCTGTTTTCATTTTGTGAACGCTGTCCTCACTTTTTTGTTCTGCCTACATTCGAGGTAAATTTTTTATTCTTTCTGTCTTCGGGCATTTGGGGGTTGGCTTAAATCGCAACCGGCCTAGATTCGAGTAAATACATTACTACTACAGTTTAAGGGCCCTTGAAACGGTTTGGACAAATTTGATAGATGCGTAGGGTACAGGTACAGCTAATCATTCGCACCACAATTTGTGGGAAGCGTCTCATATTAAGAGAGCTATGGACGATTACAAGTTACCCTCCTCCATAGCCATGCATTTTCTCCTTAACTCGTTCGCTGAGTGATCGGGGCTAAGCTCAGTCTTCACTGGCTCTGTGTCAGGATGGCACATCGTGTCGTCTACTTCCGGTTGTCTAGGAGCAAGCGCGCGAAGCCTCTCCAACCTCTCTGCCAGCAGCATGGCAGTCGACCACAAGCGAGAGCTATCGAAGCAGCGAGCAGCGAAGTGTTGCGAGCATTCTGTCGCAGCGCCGAGCGTCCGGTGTTCCAGTAACCATAGGCGAAAGGGGCGTTTCGAGAAGGTGGGTGGAGGCATAAACTCAAGCTGATGGAATTTTAGCGTAGCTGTACGTGAGGGGCCTGATCGATCTGCATGGTCCAGCCACCTGGTGGTGCAGAGCTTGACCAGCGAAACGAAAAGCTAATATTGCTCTAACGAAGTGTAGAACATTTTAAACACTTACAAAAACAATGTGTTCATGATTACACTCCTGAGAAAAATTTACACGAGCAGCAAAGTAGAATAGACTTCGTTACAGCTACTGTGATTGTTTGAGCTTTTGCCACCAGGTGGCTGCACCGTGCGGACCATAGCATAGACCTGCTCATCGCTTAAAACAGTACTGTGAAATGGCCAGGCCCAGTCCGTTTCTGCTTACATTTACCCGAATACCGGACACACGAAACACTATTGTGGTGGTAATCTTCGGGCGTAAAGCGACGGTCGCAAACGTGCAAATCCTGGCGCCGATCGGATAGCGGCAGTCCGAGGTGCTGCAGCTACTCAGCTGGTCTGCGGCCTTGCAGAGGGATGCAATGTTGCAGCTTGACATATTGCCAGTCACTAAGTTTGCGGCCCACAACATAATGAGGGTGAACCATGGTGCTTGCGAGAATAAAGATAGAGGTCAACACTAACCGCGGAGCTCTCGTCAACACGGAGCACGTTGCAACACAAGCCGACGACACTTGCTTTATGCCCGAATTGCTTAGTGTAGTGAGAAATTGTCCTTGTGCATTGTCTTTGTTATTTTCTTTTTATAGAAACAAATTAACTATCATTCCAACTATTACGAACAACATTTATTCACTATAAAGTTGGAAAAATTATCGATGACTCACCCTGGGCAGCCAATCGGATAGCTCGTCCTACTAGTGTCATTAGGGCAATTTATATCAAATAGTTATGGGTGGCTGAAAATTCAGCCGTGTGGTGTGCTGCGATCGGCAGCGATATACATTTTGAAAACCGTATAATAAATTACACGCTCTATGCGGAGCACCAGATGCATCAATTAATGATCAGAAGGGTCTACTCTAACGACTCAGTACGCTTGTACAAACTTCAAGATCGTTTCAGGGTCCCTTTAAACCTCGATATAATGAACTTCAATATAACGAAATTCTCGATATAACAAAGTATTTAACTGTTCTTAACCTCTTGTCCATAGAACCGTGCCCTCTTGTCCGTGTATTTAAACCTCAATGTAACGAAGTGCATTTGCGATTTCAATATAACGAAATTTCGCTTCCACTGCAAAGGAATGCTGAGACAACAAATAGAAACTTCTGCGGACGCAGATAGTCAAGTGATTGAATTACAAGCGGCTGCTTGCAAACATACCTCTCAAATCATGCGCCGCGTGACGAGATCGACGACTGAAGTGGAGCCGCATGATGTTCCGTATAAAGTGGAAGTGCGATGATATCCTATCGCGTTCCGCACACTTTGTTCTTTAGCTGTGAGTGAATGTGTGTGAAGGTGAGACAAGAAAGCTGGTGGCGTCACGAGTGCCGCCTTCCGCGCGAGTAGAGGACAAGAGGAGTGGGGTGAAAGTGGGGCAACGCGATCAAGCGCACATGAGGGACGAGGGGGTAAGTTGGCTTGCTCACGATTTCTGGCGTGCGTCTTGGCCGTGGCTGCGAATGGCTGTAAGCGTGGCTGAGCGCATACGTAGCCACGCACCCTGCTTTAGAGGTAATGTTGCATGTGGAAAGAGTGGGTGTGCCGATACGGCCTGCCATCATGTAAGCTGTCTTCCCGCACATTTAATATTGGAGGTTGCGTAATCTCGACTTTCAGTGACTCGTAGCGAGAGGCAGACAAAGCATTCACTCCCCACTGCCGTCGCTTTTCATGATAGCATCAACCCAGTGCGGGCAACGCTGTCAGCCACGGTGTGGGAGTGCACGTGAAAGTGTGGCTGGCTTTGCTTAATTCGTACTGCCGATCATTCATCGCCGACTCCCAAATTCATCAAAATGATTTGTTTTCTCATTCAAACTTGCTTTTTTTGATTGCCCAATAATTTGCAAAATTCTGCGGCCACTTTCCATGCAAGAAAAATCGACCGACGAATGTACTTATTTGCATAAAAGGTCTAACTTCAATACAACAAAATTTCGATATAACGAAGCAAATTGCTGATTTTACCTACTTCACTATATAGAGGCTTGACTGTATTAATTTTACCACAGTCAGCTCTAGAATAGTTCAAAATAATATTTGTAGGGATCGATTTATCAGGAATCGCAGCTGGAAGAAAGCTATGTATTACTTTATGATAGCTTAGTTTCTTTAGCACATGAGTTACAGAATTATCACAGAGAGTTGTCAGCAACAGGTATAATATATTGCTGCTTCGTGTTGGATTTTTGACAAGCTGATTGAGGGGATACATACTCAATATATGTAGCAATCTGGAATGATCAGAGCCATTTTCTGAGGAAGTGACGACCCGTGCAGCCCAGTTAATGTTGGAGTACTTAAAGTCGGCGCCTAAGGTTATGATACATTTTGGATGTGTTTTAAATATGTCATTGAGTGGCTGCTGTAAATGATCAATAAAATCGAAAAAGCTTCTCGAAGGGTGGCACAGTGTACCGAAAATGTATGTGCTCTTAAGTTGCATCATCACCTAGATCAACTCTAGTGTGGTGTCAAGGAAAACCAAAGATGGCTGATAGTCATTCCTAATGGCCACCATCACACCACCTCCCCTACTTCTTTAATTATCTTTACTTTGAGTTTCAGGGAAAGCACTTCTCTTTTAAGGGCACACCACTTATTGTTGTGCAAACGACGAACACCATGATTACAAGAGAAAGAAGTAACTAGCATGACTTTGTGTGCCAATGGATAAAATGGACGCTCTAGATGCCAAAATGTCATGCTGGACGCTGAAATGTCACATGTGCTATTTGATCGTCCGCACGTGTGGGGCCATGGACTAGAAAAAATTTACAAGTAACTTTACAGGTGGTAGAACTTGCCTAAATTTGCTTTTTGTGCTTGCAAAAACTTATTGGAACCACGAAACAAAACTACATTGTTAGAATGAGAAAAAAAATACTACATGCATTTCAATGGAAGCAAGAAACAGAAATGAAGAAAGTTTCTTACATTGCAAACTTCGTTATATTGAGGTTTAACTGTAGTTCCTAGAGCAGTGAGAACCAGCAACAGTAAAGTTGCTGAAAATTCATTGTGATAAAAAAACAATGTGTTGCTTGTCAGTCTATGCTGTGCCAAGTTTGCTGCTGCTTGGAACAGCAGCAGCAAACTTGGCACAGCAGAGACTTGCGAAAATTGTGTATGTATGCTGCAAAAGATTGTGCTCAGGGCAGAAGTATTAAAGTATGCCTGCCAGCCCCCCTCCCCTACGTCCATGGTCTCTTTACAAAATTTAAAGGTCGCAGGTTTGCATGTATGCATGGTTTGTCATTGTCAGCCTCGTTTATGTCCGCCACAGAACAAAGGCCACTACCAGGAGTCTTCAGTTTCCTTTCATATGTGAGACTAATCCATGGAACCTGTGCCTGTAATTTTTCCCATCTCAGCACTGTATTACACCCAGTCTTTGGCCATGCTCAGCTGTGTTCTTTGTGGCACCCTTTCTGCTATTATGCCGTGGTGTCTCAGTGGCTATAGCGTTCTGCTGTTGAGCATGAAGTCACAAGTTATATTTCTGGCCATAGCAGCTTCATTTTGATGAGGGAAACATGCAGAAATGTTCTTGCGCTTTGGTTTAGGTGTTCAGTAAAGAATCCCAGGTGGTCACAATTAATCTGGAGCTCTCCACTATAACGTCCCTTATAACCAACTAAGCAGTTTTGGACCTAACAACTTTGACTCCTGGCTTCCTGATGACTAAACAAAACTGGTTAGCATTCAGCCCACATTATTTAATGGTGGACTTGTAGTGCATAATTAACCACAGTAGGCACTCAATCAAGCGATAAGGCCAATTTCTTTATCGCAGGAATAATTTTTGGGCAGTTTTTTTTGCAAGCTCTTGTGAACCTGCTCTTACAGTGTATTACAACTTTTACTTACGAGAAAATTATGGCTCATTTGATTATGTAGAGATGATGTGCAATTGTGTTCTTTCAGTATAATTTCGAGGCCTTCAAAGAATATCTGGGTATAAATGTTCACATGGTCCATGGCAAAGTTTGGAATTTTGTTTCCTCGAGTGGATTCTGCTGCAACTCCTTATTTTGCTTCAGGAGTTTGGTTCTTTGAAGAATGCAATTATTTCAGGGCCAGCACAGCCCACGGTGGGCACTCAGACGTCGGAGAGTGCAGGCAAGGCATCCCCCACGACAATCTTGCAGCTGGAGCGGGAAAAGAGCTTGCTGGAGCAGCAGGTCTCTGAGTTGGTGCGCAATGCAGAGAGCAAGAAAGCCGAGATTGCCACCCTGCGCATGGAGATAAAACATCTCAAGGTGAGAATTTCAATATACTTCTGGCTTGGCCACTCTTACTCACTCTACTGCTCAGGGGTAATGGGGAGCAGGCACAGTAGCACACAGTGCCTTAAGCTTGTTTCACATGCAAGCGATATGGGCCCAAAAGCAGCGCAGCGGCAGTTGTGGCAGCCCAAAAAACTGTTTTAGAGTGGTGCATGCCGCTGTGATCAAGATTGAAACATTTCGGAAAAATTCGCTGGCAGCAACAGAGGCAACCAATGGTGGAGTGTCTGTGAGCAGTCATGCGAAGCGTATGTGACAGGGGCGGTGTCGACATGCAGAGAAGCTTGCGTGCTTCAGCTGGTGATGCTTTTCTAGCAGATGACAACCATTGACAATGAAACTGATGGAAGCTTCCAGTTGCATGGTGTGAAATAGTCTGTGCATGGTAGTACTTTTCTTATTTTTGCCTTTTTATGGGTGTTGGCGCCCATATGGGTGGAATATAGGGAACGAAATGGCGGTCCACTTGTTAGAAATGATGGTAAGCCGACATGTTTGTCGCGAACATTCCCTTTATTATTGCACTCCGCGACTGTTCTCCCACGTTGTTCATCTGCGCACACCACATTCAACACGCACACGCCTCTCGTGCCCCATCAAAATAAAGTTTTCTCTCTCTCTCTCTTTCGCTTCCCCACTCGCACCACCTGGTCCTTCCCCTAGCAACTACAGTCAACTGCATTAGCGTGGCCTCTGGGAACCATGCCTTACCTCGCTAGGAGCTCCGGGTCCACTTACACCACCACTCTCTTCTACAGTAAACACGAGTAGGATTCCACCGGTGGAGACTGAAATGACACTACATCCGTAGCGTCAACACTCCAAGCTGCGTTCTGGGCAGGCCAGTCATGTTCACAGCCGACTGGAGGGCAAGGTCCTTCGCCACTTGATCTGTCAGAGGCGGCAGTGGCTTGTGCTGCAACCGCTTCCAAGGACGTTGCACAATGTCATTAGCTGCCTTAGCCAACTCCTTGAGATTGGCAAACTGTTTGCCCTCTACCAAGTCGTGGAGAGTTGTGGGTGCATTTGCGGCAACACACAGTCAACCTTTTCTGATCACAAAACTTCGCCACCGATCCGGTCATAATAGTATAGCATCAATTATGTAAATAAATTCTTTAAAATTTTCTTCTGGGTGTTGCGTGCAGAGCTTGAGTTCTTGTTTCAAGCGTGTTTTGAGTCAATAAAAGAGAATTCCGCAATGAAGGCCGCCATAAATTCCTCCCACGACACAAACGTAGTCAGGAAGTGTCACCACAACTTCGTGATGCAGTCCTGAGCAGCGGGCACAATGTGAGTTAGCCTTTTGTTGGCGGCAACACCGTTGACCAAACAAAACATCACCAGCCAGTCCAGAAACCCCTCAAGGGACTGGATGTCGTTAAATTGACTGTATTTAGGGAGCTGACCTTAAGTGGAGCATGGAGTGGCATCGCCTGACGGTTGGAGCACCACCGCTGCTGTCACAGAACTTGCTGGCACTGCCTTGGCCACCATCAGCCTTTGTCGAACTGCTGCTGCGATTTGCTCACATGGCATGGCGGAGTAGTTGGTCTGGCCCAGCAGATGCTGCAGGTACTCTCCAGGCATATTCACCGCCTCCATGTCCACGTTGATCCTGGACGAGCCCCTACTTGCTACGAACTATGACAAACTGACACATTTCCCGCAAAAATTCCCTTTTTTTAGTGCAATTTGCAACTCTTCTCCCATGCTGTCCATCCACACACACCACATGCAATATACACAGGCAATCTACGTCTTCCTTCCTCTCTGGCTGCCACACACATGCTACCTGGTTTTTCCCCTAACCACTATGGTCAAATGTGCATGTGTGACCCCCGAGAACCATGCCTTGCCTCACTTGGAGCACTTGGCTGCCACTCTCTCCTCGCACATGTTTCTCATTCGCGGCATGCGCAGCTGTTCTCATCTCTTTCACTGTGCACATGTGTGCTTGTAGTTTAGCTTTGTGCTTAGGTTAAAACTTGTCTCAGATCTACCAGAACCAAGAGGCTGCTGCCCTTCTGCTTGAATGCCTTAGAAGAAAAGGGGACAAGAGCTTTGGTTTTGTGCTTCTTGGGTTAAAACTCGCCTCAGATCTACCAGAATCAAGAGACTGCTGCCCCTCTGCTCCAATACCTTGATAAGAAAAGGGGGCAAGATCTTGATGAAAAGCCGATGAAGGCTGGTCACCAGGCTGTTTGCATCTTTGTGGCCCAGATTCGGAATGCCTGGTGGCATTCGAGGATGAGAGCAGATGACATACCTGTAGTATGCCAGATTTTGTGGTTATCCTTTCTGGCTACAGTTCTAGATGCCTATAGTAGGGGGAGACCTTAAAACAGGAATTGAAACCTAAGTAAACATGAATTATCACAGTGTATTTTTACACAGAAAAGGGAAGAACTGTGATCGCTCCTGAAGATTTCAGAAGCCTACACCTCACACATGCTGACACATAAATAAGCGAAGCTCCAGCACAACTTCTGGGTTTCCCGGAAACCCACTGCTCACAGGCGCTTTCAGCAAGCGATGCTCAAAGGGAAGCTGAAGGGTTTTCCAGAAAATATGAGTGAAAAGCTGTACGTAATGGTTTTCAACCCTCCGAATTCGAATATTGCATCGAAATTGAGTGAAAGAAAGCACCAACAGATTTTATTTCAACGAAAAGTGCAGCAGCAGACTCGGGGCAGCTCGCCCGTCCCGTTTGCGCCTGTGATTGGTGGGGCGCCTTGGGACGTCAACAATAATGTTCGTCCGGACTGACCGCTGCCGCTACACATGAAGCACAGTGCAGGGTGGTTTGGTGCTGTTGTTTTGCTCGGACGGTAATGGTAAATTTCGAGAGCTTGCGTTTCCCTGAGGAGTTCAGCGTTGCTCCCTACATGTACTAGCCTGTTGCAAGGAGCCGGCCTCTCGAAGAAGTAAAAGATGCTGGTAGCAAGCAGTGGTTTCGATGGGAATGAAAGCGAAGTGTTAGCATCTCCTCGTGTTAGAAATGTCCTTTGGTGACTGTTTTTTCCAAAGCTGCTTTCAGCGATCCAGTGAGTTCATTTCCGGGCAAGCAACTTTACTGTTATGTTCCTACATGCCTCCTCGTGGAATGTAAGCGGGAATGCGATCATCAGCATTTGTGTGCTGCCCCAAAGTGGTCGGCAAGCTACACAGAGGGTTTACAGGTGGGAAAAGTTTTCCGGCTCTTGCAGCACGTGTAGTGACCTTCAGCGCGCCATTCGCACGCTACTCGTAACTGGAGCTGTAAAGGCGGCGAATTCCGTCGGCTGCGTGAGACGGCCGGTTTCTCCGTGTGCGAGAGAAGGGGGAGCGCAGCGTCCTGGCTTGTGCTGGCTTTCAAACACACGCAAATTGTGCACTTGCACTGGGTTGTGGCAGCTGCGTGTAGGCTGTTTCACAACACACGTGCGAATAGAAAATTAACGGCGGTTTGCGCCGAAACCTGTGTCAAGGGTGGGAGATAAACATGCACCTTCTGTTCAGTGTACTAACACGAAGGAGCTAGCAGTAAATCAAAATCCAGGTTTGGACGAGTTCGTGTATTCATAAGGTCTTCCAAGACCAGTTACCATCCGTCCGCCCGCACCCGTTTCGTCTTTATGTGTTCGTTGCCCCGACCTTTTTGCGCTGCGTTTAGAAAGCCTGCTAGCAGCAAGTTGTACTCTCACTAATTCACGCATTGTTCACTCATTGTTCACGTTGTAATTCACTCTGGTAATAATCAGCGTCGTGAAAGTGGCTAGAGCACAGCACTGTTGTTCTTGAGCGCTTGAAATTCTTTCGATTCACAGCAGCCTCCCACTTAGCTAAAAGCTTCTTGTCTTGCGCGAAGTTATGGAACATCGGAACATCGTCGCAGCCACTGGTGTTCGTGCAACTGTAGGCTGCACAGAACGCTGGCATGATCTGCTCACCACTTCAATTGATGCTGCGCACGTCAGCTACCACTCTACATACACACAAAGAAATGCAGGGTCGAGCGAAGCTGATTATGATGGCACGCATGTAGAAACAAGCACGGTCAGGCACGGTCGCGGAGACTGCGAAGGAACGGAACACCAGTGCTGACGTCACTACGCCGCGGTTTCCGGTCTCCGCTCGCATCGCTGCGCGGCGCTTATCGGGGGGGCGGTGCGACAGTGCAATTTTAACCCACGATTACGTCGCTCCTACGTGAAAAATCTCCCCCAAAATTTTGCCTGCATGATTTATAAGGTTCCCGCACCCATATATGAGTGTCTTATTGAATTCGACAGACTCTTCAGTTTCCCTTTAATGTTAGTTGTTGGTGCCGTGCGAAGACGGTGCATGTGAAATGAAGCTGCGTCTATGTGTTGCAGTGCCTCTCAGCTGCTGCGACCACCGCCTTACAGATGCTTGCATGCAAAACAGGCTTTAAAGGAATGCTTAAGCGATAGATAATTTTAGCTATAATAGCAAAATACGTTTCTGCAATTGTGGGGGTATGCTCTGCGTTTGGCTAGGGTTGAAGGCGAGCTCTGGATCTAACCATACACAGTCTTTCCGTGGTACTCCCAACCTGTAGCGTGTGTAATCGCAGCTACATCAGGTTTGAACGAATAAGGCAACCAGCGGTGTCAACTGTAACAACATTTATTGCTACAAACAATAAGGGACACTGGCAGAGGGAAGTCCACTCTGTAAGAAATAGGCTTGCCTCATTGCATGGGAGAGTTAGACAAACGAGGTCACTCACGAGTTGCAGCAAGTATATCAATCTGGCATGTTTGAGGTCAGACGCCCGAGAGAGAGGGTCTCCAGCGGTGGCGTGCTCTTATACCTTTTCACCCATTGCGAGGGGCATGTCCCATAGCCTGTTGGATACCTTTCCTTTTCCTGTGAGCCGGGGGAGAAGGGTACGCATGTCATATGAGCGAAAAAGAATGGAAGGACACGTAGTGCCTCTCTCCCTTGTCTACATCGGCTCACGATGCGTCCGCAACGTGTGAACGAGATGACGTGAGTAAGCAGGAGGAAATGGGCACATGTGCTCCCCACACAATACTGAAAAAGCCACTTTTACCATGTGACAAGGCCTATTGATGAAGCCAGAAGTTCAGCAAAAATGAAAGAATGTGGTTTTGGTTTTGTACCAGATTGTACCACCCAAGCAATTTGTGGTAAAATTTGTTTTTTGAAGAAAGTGCACCTTAGAGTTGAGCAAATACTGTATTAATTCATTGTGAGTTATTGTTTTCACTTTAAAATCTTCTTGGGGCAAGCCGAAAATGAGCGTTTTTGATGGGAGTTGATGTGTATGACGCAGTCACTGTACCCAAGTGCAGCTGAGCTGCTCTTGTAATCGCCAAAGTGGTCACCGTACGGATCGGGCACGTGTGTGATGACCAGCCAAGTTTAAATAATCTGGTGAAGGCTGATTTCAGGATCGAATTAATGAAAGCTGGTGCCATAGAAATGTGTGGGTACTGGCCGGGACAGTCGATCTGAATCGAATCAACCAAAAAATTGAGTTAGCTTGTGGGGCGATTCTGTGCACTACTGTGTTGTCGTTCCTTTGTCCCAAGGGCACGGGTGAGAACCCCATATCTGGCGGCCAACGTGGGGCTCTTGGGGCATCGGACGATAGTTTTAACAGTTTAGCTTCGTTCGAGACCTTTGTTTGAACCGAAGTGTAGGGCTAGCGTGGATTTTGATCGCTAGCGTCGGCAGCGTGCTTTCTTGAGCGAGGCGACGGTGGCTGTAGTGTGTTTGAACTTTTCATCATGCTAAGCCTTTTTGCAAATGATTTTTTTAAATGACATTCGTCGATACGAGAGCCACGTGGTCTACATCCTGGGGGAGAGAGGCTGAGCGCCTGGGGAGCATTGGCAAGCCTGAAGCGAGTGAGTACGGAAGCCTCGTGGGTGGTCCGAATTTCTTATGTAAATAGCTTCTTCTATCTCTTTGACACTGATGAAGTCGCGGCTCTGGGAGTCGGGTGGCCACGGGCCACTGGTGCTGCTACGGGCTGACTGGTGCCAGGCCGCTTCGACACCGTCTGGGACGGTGGGTGCCATCAGCTCGGATGCTGTGTGCTGTGTGCGCCGAGCGGGGTAGGACCACCCAACAGAGCTGATGTCTCCTTGCTGCTGCCTGTTTTGCACTCATTTTAGGTGTTGTTTTTTGGATGCCGGTTGTTAGGGCAGTGACGCTTTAGGCCTAAGGCTTTACGAAGCTGCTTGTCGCACGTGGAGGGGCACAACCTGGTGGGTCATGGCGTTGAACTTTGCTTCCCTCATTCTAGTTAGCCTCGCACGAATTGAAATTACTCGTTCGACTCAAGGAAGCGAGCTTTGTTCACATGAACTTAGCATCTGAGTAGCCGCCCGATCTTTTGCTAGCCGAGTTGAACATCGCACCACATGGGCGATGCGCATGCAGAATTCCTCTCTTTTGCACTACTTTAGTATTTGCTGAGTGCGTTGAGTGTACGCAGCGTGAGTGGAGTCACTCCTGGTTTGTGTTGTCACCTGCACGTCGTTTGCGCTGCTGCCCCGGACTACGATCAAGCCATTCTGGGCAATGGTGATGCTGTGGCCAGTTCCAGTGTGCGGTTCTCACCGATGTTCTTGAGACAAAGGAACGACAATGCAGTAGTGCACACAATCACAAGGGCATTTATTGCACCTTTCATAAATCAATGCCTGCTAGCAGAGTTGCTATCCACAAAACATGCCGATGGGCCGCGACAAATAGCGGAAGTCCGACTCACCGCGACCCGATAACGAGCGAATATGTTCGCTCCATGCTGGACACCAACGCCTGGTCGTTCGCACGTACGGTCATGCGAATGGTGGCATGTTCGAACTAGCGTTTTCATCCATTCCGGGGTAGGCTTCGCGAGACGGTCTCACAGAAGCATGAATCGCCGCACTGCTTGCCGACCCCGAGCCAAAGAGCCTTCTTCTTTTTGCGCCCAAGAAACCCCGCTGTTGGGTGGCATTAGCAGAGCAACACTCGCGCCATCTCTCGTACTGCACTTTAACCAGACCGACTGCCGCTGGCGCCAAGCCTCGCGGCGGAACCGAAATTACAGGAGACGGGAGCTATGCAGGAAAACAACATATCAGGGGACATGCGAGAGTTGCGCATCCCCACAAACTGGAGTCGAAAAAGAAATCTAGTGTACTGCCAAATTAACAGAAATAAAGTTTTTATTGAATATGTTATCTGTCTAAACTGATCTAGTGTTTCTCTTCAGTGCCCCTTTAAAGTGGCATGCATATGTGCATAGTAAGAAAAAGCTCCGCTGTAATACCTGTCTTCGTCTGGGAATTCAGCCCTGGACCACTGCGTGACCGAAGTAGTCACTTATATCTACTGAGCTTACGAGGAGGCTAACATTTAGTAATATGAAGGCAAATGAATTTGCAACAATAATGCAATATGTTTATTAACCGTACGAGTTTAGCCCTTTCTCTACCAATGATGGTTACCGTGATCCCCAAAATTTGTGTCAGTATAGGTGATCATGGGTATAATCTTCACGAAGAATAATATCTCGCTGTATGACAAGTATATCCACAAACTTGTGTATAGCTACTGTTCTTGACACTAAATGGTGGCATCTACCAAGGTTAGTGCCATCTTGTATAGTCTTTCTCTTTAACATTGCTCAAACACATACATTGGAAACTTGGTTGAAGTTTTGTAATTTATTGCGGTACGGAAAGTGTCAGCAGAAGTAACAAGTAGCAGGGAGAGGTGCCGAGGCTTCAGAACACTGTGGTGGATGCAGTTTTATGCAGATGACTTCTGTTAATTTGGGCCTGACGAGACTGATGAAATTGATTGCATTATTTGTTGGGTTGTATTAAACAAGCTGCAGAAAAAGACCATCAGAACACACAGTTGGTTGATTTGGCAGTATTCGTCCAATTGCAACACTTCTGTGACAAAATGCGCCTACTTTGCATCTGTCCAAAGTAAAAATTATGTGGATCCCGTGCACTTTGTGAATCGATGTAGGTGAAGCTTTCTGTGCTGTTTGCTTTGATTGACAATAATTAGCGGTGATGTTGACTGCAAATGTTTATTTCTTCTACGTTTAGTCTAGCACAATGGTGGTGAGTGGATGTTAAACGCTACCTTGCGTGCACCACTGCTGTTTGTCTGCGTAGTACACAGAACACACAGGGAGATGCGTTTGCTTGAAGTGTTGTTGTGCACCATATTTCATAACCTCCGAGAGTGTTGAGCATTGTCATTGCCTCACATGTCACATCGCATTGTGGCAGAAGTATTAAACTTGAATTGGGTTATGGGGCTGTACGTGTCAAAACCACAATCAGATAATGAGGCGCGCCTTAGTGGTGGACTCCGAATTTTGATGCCATGATGTTTTTTAATGGGCCCTAAAATCTAAATGCATGTGCATTTTTTATTTCGACCCCCTTGCAAAGCGGTTGCCGCGGTCGGGATCAAATTCGCGACCTCTAGCGATGCCATAGCCGCAAAGCTACCGTGGCGGGCACAGAAGCATTGATTTGACGGTCGACGACTTCCATAGTGTCGCCTGGACTCTGCCGTGCGCTTTAATTAATGTGGCTCTGCTTCTCCACGCCCTGCATAAGTTGTCTGCTTGACATATTTGCATGGTGTTTATTTTTCAGAAATAGCAGGAACACAACGCAAAAAAGGGGGTAAGGCATGCTGACATGGACACAAGAGAAGAGAAGTGGACAACACGAACGCTGACTATCAGCTGAAGGAAGCACTGAGGCGAAAAAAGAAAGAAGACACAAAACTCATCTGCGCCTCAGTCCTTCCTTCAGTTGATAGTTGGCGTTCATGTTGTCCACTTCTCTTGTGTCCGTGTCTGCACCCCTTACCCTTTTTTGCATTATGAATCCTTACCAACTAGCTCAGCTTTCTGTTGTTCTAAGCTTGCGCAGATGAGTTTTAGGTCTTCTTTCTTTTTTCGCCTCAGGGCTTGCTTCAGTTGATAGTCGGCGTTCATGTTGTCCACTTCTCTTCTCTTGTGTCCGTTTCTGCACGCCTTACCCTTTTTCGCATTATGAATCCTTACCATCTAGCTAAGCTTTCTGTCGTTCTAGCAGAAACATACTGTACCATATCTTGAACTTAAGCTTATCCAGTTTCCCTGCAACAGCTATTGTATAGTAGTAGAGTTTCCTTGCCTTCTCATGTTACCTTTTTTCTATCCCTCCCCCTTGTGTGGGAACTGCGAGTGAAGAGTGGCAAGGCTGTTATTCACTCGTTTTGCGACTGCATCGGTTCTACCTATTCTCCGTCTCTTCTCCCCCCCCCCCCCTCTCTACTATTTTATCTGGCTTCCCTCTGGATTTGCATGTTAGTAGAAAGGTAAGCGCTGCAATTTCTGCAATGCTTTTGTGGGGGGTCATGGATAACTACAGTTGTCAAGAGCCTAATGTGGCGACGTCCAGGGAGCTCCAGAGGGCATGGTGCTCATTCGACGTAGTGCAAAGGTCCAAACGAGTTTCACTTGTCGCCTTTCCTCTCTGCCGCGCTCTTGTCATGCTCTGAGCCACCCCCCGACGAGGTGTGCCAGACAGCAGCATCAGCAGCAGCGGGAAAGTTGAAGGAAGAAGCAAAGAAAGCTTCACTTTAAAAAGAAGACTAAACCACAGTAAAGCTTTTAAACAAATTAGGCATCTAACATTCACCCGTTTCTTTAGCAAGAATAAAAAATCATAAGCCATTCCACTCTGTGAAGGTGGATGACCAGCAAAGCTGTTTAGCACACGACACAGAGGTGGCGTAGAATTTTGAACAAAGGTACAAGCATGTTTATTGTCTTGATCGGTGGTCATCGTGACGATAGGTATGCACACACACTCGTATCACCTCTGTTATTAAATGGGTTCGTTACGTAAGGCAATGAATGACTCATACCCTCTTAAGTAATGGTTCGTACCACTGTAAATTAAAAAAAAATTTTACGCGGCCTCCCCATTACGACGACAGAAGAGAAGTGAAATTATATGCTGGAATGAGTGGCAACGGAGCCAGCTGTGGAAGATGATGACGATGCTTGAGCCATTGATGATAATGATAATAGTTGATTATGATGAGGAGTACGATGACGATTGTTTCCTCTTGCCAATGAATAGCTCATACCCCCTTAAGCAATGAGCGACAATGGGGCCTGCTGTGGAAGGAGACGCTGCCGACAAATGTGTGAGCAGTGGCACGAGCATGTTCGCATGGTCGTGCCGAGGGGAGCCAATGAGCCAGTTCACGGGTTGTTCGTGGATGACGTAAATGCCCTAGCCATATACAGCTTTGCTGTAAAAATTGGCAAGAGTCTATTGTGTATTGCATAGTGTTTGCCAACAAGGTAGTTTGCGGGTTGTTCGTGGACGACCACGATGCCCTAGCTGTAGCCCCGAGAACGAACTACAGGGGCGCTGCGAGCGCCGCGCGCGTGACGTCAGGGCAAGGACTCGCGCCTGTCGTCTGCTACAGTTCGGGCGTTGTCCGGGCGCTTTCTGCGCTGTTTTCGTTTGTTCGCCCTAGTTCTCTCTGCTTGTATACTTATGGTGGTCGTCTCAAATATATTTTTACGACGTCTTCCTTTGCGAACATTTATTCAAAGAGCTAATTTCTTAGACAACAATGCAGCTCTCAAAGGCAACGCTACAGTGCCAGCCGAAGGAGCACAGACCAGCCCATTGCGGGTTTTTCATGCGCGGATGGACAATCGCAAAAACATAGCATATAGGAATCCAGTTATGATACAATACCTGCCGCGGTGCAACAAGTATGTCACAAACGCTGGCTATATATGACGTCTATAACATTTACGTTGATATTATTCCGCTAAAACAGGTTTGCTCACGACGAGTAGTTCATGGTATAATATCGAATTTTTGCATTTCTTCACAGAAACGCTCGGCAGTAACACGGGGACTTAACTAATACTGGAGTTTAGATTCTACAAGCACCACTTGCTTCTTTAGCTGCTTGTCAACATTAGGCGGTTGTTCACGTGTTTATTTTAAGCGGCGGAAATTTGAAGTAATGATAATGAAGGGTTACAGCTATTTACAGAATACAAATTGGAATGTACGAATATATATTCCCTTTTCCGTGCTACACGTTCAACTCACTTGAGAAATTTACTGGTGCTTGTTGCTTCAGAAATATACATGACGAATCTGTTTGGCGAACTGACACAGGCTGCTCGGCCCAATTTTTTTAGTGAAGTATGCCTGTTGGACCGCATGGCTGCAGCCAGAAAGAAGTCGAAGCGTCGATCACTAGTAGTATGGGACATATTGAAGATATAGAAATTCCCCGGTGGATGGTCAGAAATCAAGTGAAAGTATATGCAAGGCTTGTGGTGCTTTCCTTATGAATGTTTGCGATTGGATTGGAGCAAACTTTATTTAGCCTGCAGTTGGGCAAGGTTCTCTTTTATGTACCGACGAAGCGAATAGTTATCCGTTTGTATAATTAAAGAACGCTGGATCGAGACATGGTGAGACAGAAAGTGCTTGAATTTTCTTTTTCTAGGCAATCTAAGCTGCGCTGTAGTAGCTCGGGAATACTTTAGCCATTCCAGTTCGCGCTGTAAAAAAAATGCTTTATGGTTTCAATTCGAAGTTGTAGTGAACTGATGGGTTTCGCGTACATAGTATGCCTCGCCATACGGACAGTCGATTGCTACCGTTACGTGATCAGGGGTGTGCCATATTGTCGATAAAGGCTACTGGGGCCACTGTGAAACATTTCATCACTTTCAATTGATTGGCTCTCGATCTTAACAACGAAACTTTTCTCTCAGGTGATTTCTGCTATGGTGTTTGTGAATTAACTATGTAAATACTCTACATGACGCGCCGTCGTGTTAGCAGCCATGAGCAATTCGTTTTTTGGAGGCCTGTTTCAGAGGGGGATGAAAGCAGCAGCAAACTTTTTCATAAGAAATGCGCGCCTAACTATTTTTTTACGCATTAATGAATGGCCATATTTGAATAAAACAACACTAGAGTAATAAGGATCATAATGACAGCTTCACTGGGCAGTGTCTTTCTAACATATGATAACATGCTGACGCCAATTACCAAAATTTTTCTTCCATGTAAAATGCAATGTCTCTCATAGCTAAATACTAAGGGAATGTTAAGTGTTTAGCGAGGCATCATACACAAGTTGGAGTGTTGAATTTGCAAACATTCTTTTTACGCAAAATTTACCGATAGACACGGCGCATATATGCATTGCAAAACCAGTAGACCCCTTTAACGCTACATAGCTTGTGATATCCAAACCGCAATGTTTCTCGACTCACGCGCTCTTGAAGAAGAAACTGTGGTTAAGGCATGGCAGCTGAAAGAAGCCGACGTATCCTTCAATACGTACGGCTCGAGCGACCCATACCCCAAGCATACACGAAGGGAACGAGCGCGCGCGGCAGCCGAGTGAGCCGGAGCGAGCGGCGTCCTGGCCGTGACGTCACTCGCGAGAGGGTGCCACTCCTAATTCTCGCCGCTAATACAGCTTTGCTGTAAAAATTGGCAAGAGTCTATTATATATTGCGTAATGGTAGCTGGCTTCCTAAAGTCAGCTTCGCCGCAAAGCGATGTCATGCAGTAAAGTGTATGAATACCATGAATGTAGTTTTGATTTCGTATCCAACTGCACCGTGCATGCAATTTGCAGTTCAGTTTTCCACTAAAAAAGAAAAGAAAGGTTAGAATAGTGTAAATAATGTAAACAGACATCGTGAGGAGAACTGTTAATGCTGATAAACGCATTTGCCGTCCCCAAAGCTCTGCCAAGAAATGTGCTACCAAAGGGGCTGCTGTTGGGGTCACCACAGGGGTCACATGCGGGCATGCTGACTGGTCAAGTTCAAATTATGTTCAAAGTTCAAGGCCAATTTTAGGATTGAAGTAACGAAAGTTTGGGTCCATAGAATTGGTGCCATAGCATTGGCACCAATAGGGACCTCTGGTTGGGATTGAATTTACTGAAAAATTGTATTAACTCGTATCAAATTAACGGAAGTCTACTGTAGCTGCATCGCCCCGCCTGATGCACTTTTACATAGATGCCGTTGTTAACTGTGCCTCTCGAAGCCTGTGTTTTGCATAGCAGTCACATCACTTGTTGGTAGCAGGAGAGCTCTGGGGGCAGCCGCCAGTTGGAGGCCCTCCAGCTGGAGAACTGCAGCCTGCGTGAACGGCTGGTCCAGCTGGGTGTAGAACCTGCTGAGGCCTCAGGCAAGCAGGATCCGTTGCAGAGGTCAGCCTCGGCAGGCAGCCTTGATGGCACTCGAGAACAGGTGAGTGGGGAGCTGGCTTCTCCTACGCACTACGAGGCTGTTAGAAATGCCTCTGTTTAAGAAATGAGTACGGCGTTCTTGCCATCTTCATTCACGGTATTCCAAATGCAATAGACCTCCCCCTGCTTGTTAACAGCATGATTGCGCTGCAAGTGCCCCTTCTATTTGTCGCTCCTTCAAAGTGGGGGCTGGCTAGCAAGCAATGTTCATCCGGCTGGTTCTGTCTGCATAAGGGCGCTGCTTGTATATAAATTGTTGCAATCACAGTTATGACATATTGCCATTTCTTTAAGTGACAGCATCTACAAACTGTGCTGAGAAAGTGAGCATCCTCGTTTTACCAGCACAACAACATAGCGTTGTTGCCAAGGGCATTGTTCCTTTAAGCCAGCGTCTGGTGATATTGTAAGAATGCCTCTTCCATAGGTGAAACAGTCACAAAAATGTTACTACTCTTCGAAAGCAAACATTTTAACAAGGAGATGCACATTTTCAGAGGCAATACAATGCTTTGCTTATATAACTGGTTTTCACACAGAAAATTTAATTGCATTATTGTGGAGGTACTTAATTTGTGTTTCACTAACACTGTAGGTTTAAAAGCTATGCAAGATTAACTTTGTCTACAATGATCAGCCACATGCATCAGGGTGGCTCAGTGGAGCCTTATCCAGTGACGATGCCTAAATTCCGATGATAGAGGAATGCAGTAACACTCCTTATCGAGCTTCAGGAGCATGGTAAGAAACCCCAGGTGGTCAAAATAATCCAGAGCGTTCCCTTACAATGTTTCTCACAAGTCGCTGTGCAGCTTAGGGATGTTAAACACCGCAATTTTATTTTATTACATGTTAGTCATTGTCATGTGGATGGGCAAAGCGAAGGCTTACATTAATATAATGTTGTGATGCCTGATGTCTGCAACGTGTTTGCTGCCTTCTTTTGCTGCTCTCAACTTTAGAAGACCCAATTTTGCATGTTTATGTACACATGTGAGCAAAAGTATACGGACAGGGATTGCACAATGAAGCCTATTTTTTCCTCTGCCTGTGAATGCAACTTGAAATTGAGGACTGCAGTCCAAACTTGGCATTGTGAACTTTCCAGTGTACTCGTCAGTTTCAGTTTATGCAGGTTAATTACAAAGAAATTTATGTTTTTTGGCGAACCTGTGGTTCGTATACTTTTGCTCATGGGTGTGCATCATCACGGCATAAAGTTTGTGCCATAATGGTCAGTAGGGTGATTCCACAAGAGGTCAAATGTGCATGTCCGCTTGATATATTTGTTTTGTCTGGTTTTTTTTATGTGTCAAGTAGGAATGTTCAAACTGCACGGAACCAAAGATGTTATTCTTGAAAAGCATTCCCAGCACTGCCTTTTCAAGTGATGGTCATAGTAATATGCATATTCTGCCACTTCGTAGTAGTTGGATGGTAGCAGCGCTCCATGGCTTGTCACATCACAATAAGTGACATGCAGGTAAATGCTTTTATGTTCAAGAATGTTTCATGCCACTAATGTGTTAAGCCGTAGAATAATGCACACATTAGTAGGGCTAGGCCATAAATGTCATTTATTCATTTATATGAATGAATGAGCTTTTGTAGTGTAATGCCTTATTGTCCATTTTGATTTATGCCAAAAGAACGTCTGCATCTGAAGTTTATATAGAACACCACCTGACATTATGACTTCATCTGGAAAAGTTGCAAGCTGGCTTTCCTGTAGTGAACAATTGCCAAAAACTTGTTGGCCATCACAGTGATAAATTGGTTACTACTGGAAAGCTGGTGCACTGTAATTGTTTTTGTGGGTTAAGGGGGGACATGGCACATAAAAGTTTACTTTTGAACCACTGGCTCAATTTTAATAAAAATCGGAAGGTATATTAAGAGCAGCAGAATAGGGCCGGATACCAACATTCATCATTGTCGAATAAGTTGTCAAAGAGTTATGGCTCTTCAGAAATTCAAGTGACTGCAGTTAGCCACAAAAAGTACCGTTTAGAAATGACAATAAAATTAAGCATTTTGTTGCTTTATGTAATATTAGGAAGGACCAAACTGTGGTAATGTGGAACAATTTTCTTATCACAGAAAGTAATTGTATATAATTGGCCCAATCGCAACTTGCACAAGAACTCAAAATTTCAATTTTTATCTAAGAAAGATGGCAGCACTTGAAAATAGCATTCTGAGTAAAATTTCACTGCAGAAAATGCCCTGCTAGCAAGTGTGCCTTGTCTAATATAAAAATGATAGTATTTGCTTTAGTGAAAAAATGCAAAATTGGAAAAATGGCTTCAAAATTAAATGAGCCATTTTATTCTCATTGTACTTACGGTCACTAGGATTTCCCAGGAGCATACGTCGGAGTCTTCTTCTTGTATACTGTGTTCTTCTGTGAGGATGGCTTCAATCTTCTACTTTTTTTCTGGCTACTTTTGCACATGCTCGGCTGCATTTGCTCTTGCCATGGGCGGGCACTCTTTGAAACTCTTTTCTAAATGGCATGCCGTGTGCCTGCCACTAACAGTGCCCACTTTCTCAATCCTTTTTGAGCCAACATTCTAAGACTGCCAGCGCTGCAGCCATTCAAAACCCCAGAGCATGCCAAACAAACATGTCCAGCATCGAGGAAGAAGATGCTGTGTCGATCTCTCATGGCGACTTGAAAACCTTAAGTGGCATGCAATCGGTTACCTGTTTCAGGCTTTCCCCTCGGCTTTGTGACTCGGTGTCACTTTCTAAAGCTATAGCATCTGCCAAACTTCGGGGCCAGTTTGCAGATGTAAATGTGTATGCTAGAAATGACGAAAGGCTCTTCGAGCGCAATGTGCACCGAAAATGATGGTACAAAATGGTTTGAAGCTGGGAAGTCATTTGTCCCATGGCCTTGTGCAGTGGTAAATCATAGTAAAGTGACACGGTTTGCCAGCAGTGTCTTGAGTTTCACCTTTTTTGCAACCACTGTCCAAACTTTGTTGCTAATGATTTCACCCATCATCCTTTGCACATGTCTGATCACACTGTTTATGCCACTTATAAAAAAAAGCTTATAAAAGCTCTTATACAAGGAGAAGAAAATGACCTTTTACAATGACAGTAGCCGTCATACTATGCCTTTTCCTTGCACTGTGAATGCACTTCCAAAACGGTGGTCACAGGCACATTTCTTTCATCTGAGGCGCCTCCACCTCTCTAGATACACAAACTCCTGCCTTATTACTGCACAGATGGAGCTGAAATTTGTTAGCACATTCTTGAATGATTGAGAAACACAAAGCTGCCAAAAACATAAACACATTTTTTTAGCAAAAGATTGCTGTTTTCTTTTGATCCGTGTCTCCCCTTAATTATGTTGAGAATGAATGTTCTAGAGCACAATGCATTTATCAGCATTTTTTGCAATGGATGATGAGTTGCCATATTATGGGCAATGTGCAATGCAGGAAAGCCACTTTGGAACTTTTCCAAAAGGTTCATTGGCCACTGACTTCTGACTGATATTCTGCTTCTGAACAAGGCGTATGGGAAAGACATTTGGGTATGGGGCACAAAAGCGAGGTAAAAGTCCAGTAGCAGTTTATGAACCGGTGGTTATGACCATGGAGTTTCCCACAAAAATTACTAAAGTGGGCTCTGCTGCTGAGATTGTTTAGCTACCATGGAAAGGATGGATAGTACAGCTGAACCACGATTTAAGGTAGTCATATCTAACACCTGTCTGATATTCAATATTCATAATGAGCATATAATATTTGTTACACGCTGATATCACCGTGAAACATTATAAATCTACTTCATTATATTTGTGTTTATTATAACAAGGTGTGACTGTACAATGATTTGTCTTCATGCTTGTGACTTAAGATGCTCCTTTGGCTTTATTTATTATGCTTGATTTTTCTGATATTGAAAGCAATCATATTTTTCTAAACGTATGAAGACAATAAGTTTCTTCACACTAATATAATTGTTGTGAATTGCTGTGCAGTAACTTGCAACAGTTACGCATGTTCCACTTTAAATCCACATGCGAATGCACTTTTAAAGCGGACTTAGCTTTTTTTGCGAATGATCAACTTGCAAAGTCACAAAGTCAGTTGAAGCCAGAAGGACGAAGTGTAGGCACATCTCCATGCACCACCCATCACTCACTATCCATGCTGGCTGAACTGCTGTACTTGCAGCTCTTGTAGACATTGGTGCCAGAGTTACCTTTAGTAATAGTTACAGGAAACTCTATGGTTACAATGTTGCCATGATAGAAGCAGACTGAAGTCACTTGTGTGCAGGCCAAATCGGTGGATGGTGCCCTGTCTGACGATGCCTGCCCCAGCGGCAGCCGACTGGACTGGGACAAGGCCAGCACCAGCAGCATGAGTGAAATGTCGGTCGCCTGCCTCCAGGACCGCATCATGCAGATGGAGGAGACCCACTACAGGTGCACCCTGGCTTTGCTCTGTGTGGCATGCCTGTGCCCAGAAGTTGCGAGATAAGAAGTATGCCGATTGTGTTTTTTCGCCACGCCTTGGTTCGGTCACTGCGTGATATAAATAAAGTCCAACTTCAGGTTGAACCAACGATCATACTGGACATCGAGCGTATCAACATTCAAGCCAAGAATTTTTATCGCTGTGCCACGGCTGCTTCGTGCTTGTGAATGAGAAGTACAGCTGAAACTCATTATAGCAATCAGATCTGACATAAAAATACCTTTGTTTATCCAATATTCGTTACAAGCATACATTTACTACACACGGATGTTAGTGAGAAAGAAATGTTTTATATTTACAATGTTATATACAATACTTTATTATATTTGTGTTCATTATATTGAGGTTTGACTGTACTTGCATTGGGGTGTTAATGTGCCTTGGCTTTTTGCATCAAATCCTGTGCTTGCGTTCGATGGATATGTGGGTTGCGCAAGCCTTTTGTCAGGCATGTACCCAGAATTGTCTTTTCGGGAGGGGGGGGAGTTACCCAGTGTAACTTTCCTGTGCAAATGAAGGGGGGGGGGGTATCTTTACTAGTACAAATGTGAATAATGCCCACCGTTTGCCATAAAGACGCGTAAACCCGCAAAAGAGAACGAAAATAAGGTGTATCTCACAGGTACGCCTGTGAGATACACGTCTCCTTTACTTGACAAACAAGGAACCACATCAAATAGACTTGCGCAGGAAAGAAGCGCAGGAAGAACACCACCAAGAACAAGTAAACAAGCGAAAGTGTAAAATAAAAATTTCTAGAGGTGTTTTTTTATTTAGCTCTGCAAGAATTATAGAGAAATATATATTTGCGGAACAATCAGAGTTCTTTTGGATCCCTCGTTTACTGCTCTACTAAGTGCTAAAATCAACTCTTATTGTTATCTGGAAAGTTGCATAACGATGCGTGGCTGCCAGTCCCATACAACCGTGTAGAACACAGGCTACCGTGGTTCTAGACATACTGTGCCCACCGCAAAAGGTTAGAGAAACACCCTTATAAGCACAGCAGAGAAGTGGCTACGTCAGGCGACTCAACTGATAACTGAAGCATCATTCAAGACACACGGAATCATTCTCCACTTTTGGCGGAGTTTTTTCTACTTCCATTTTAAATAAAAAGATGTTGATCCATAAATATTTTCACAAACAATGGTTAAGTTTGTTAATTTTCACTTTTCCTTCCTGTTTGGCTGTTGCCTCGGCTCTCTTCCTTAGTAGATCTCTTAACCCTTTGAAGGTTTTTGCCGTACATGTACGGCGGCGGTTTTCTGTCCCGCAAGGTCTTTGCCGTACGGGTACGGTTCCGACTCTCTTTTGAAATTTCGCACCATAATGACGATGAGCGCTCATCGGGAGGTGCTGCCACCTCTTAGCACTTACAAGATGCGTCTGAAATTGGTGCTACCTTCTTAAGAAGATAAACAGAGCTGATTGCTAGCTTCAGGCCGTCGCTCAGACTGCGGCAACGCCCCTTTGGCGGTTTCAGTTTCGCCGCGTGATCGCAACGGAGGCGCGCGAAATGTCATTTTTTTCTTTGAGAGCACTCTCTTGCAGGGCGGTGGAAGTTGATTTCTATCTTGATTGGCGCTGCTCTTAGCCTTCTTATCAGCGCCGTTCGCGACGTATTCCCGCTCTCAGTGGCAACGAGCTTTCGCGGTTTCGGTTCCGCCGCGTCATCGCAACGGAGGCGCGCGAAACGTGGTTTTTCTCTTTGTCGGCACGCTCTCGCAGGGGCGGCGGAAGTTGATTTCTATCTTGATTGGCACTTCTCTTAGCTTGGTTATCACCACTTGCTTATCAGCGCCGTTCGCGAGGTATTCTCGCTCTCCGCGGCAACGCGCTTACGCGAGAGGGTGCCTCAGACCTCTGCCCAAGGCAGCCGCACGCAGAGATGGCATGTGTGCGCCAACACAACTCCTCGCTTCAAGAGAACAGACACGCATTTTAGGTGTGCAGACTGCGATAAGGCGCTATGCGTAGACCCGTGTTACAAGGAGTACCACGCTCGGAAATACTATTGAACATTCTGCAGTTCTGAGTGATGCCGACACCAAAATACTGTTCCTAATTATTTTTGACTTTTTATTCCCGACTTAATACATTTTGTAGACTCAAGATCCGCAATAAAGTAATTTGACCACCTGGGAAAGTTTTTTTCAAAATAATTCGGCCCTCAAAGGGTTAATTTCTCAACTTTATGAGCTCTTGTTTTCAGTTTCCAATTTTGCATGAAAAATGCTGTACAATTAGGGAAAAACGAGACGAGGTAACGGGTGACATTCATATTGCCTATGAGTTCAACGGTTATTGCAGGGTTTCATGATTGACGCTATTACGCATGATTTGAGTTTCCACCTTATCTGGCCCATATCACAGGTATATGGTTCCGATGATCTGCCAGCGTCGTAGCGAGCCGTCCTTCGAAGAAATAATGAAGCAAAAGGAAAAGTTAAACGCAACTGGCATTTTCTCTGGCCACAACTCATTCCATGAGCATAGAGACCAACTCACTATGAACTGGATCACTTTCCTGATCCCTGGATCAGTCTAAACAAAGAAGGTTGAACTAACGAAGCAACAGTGATGCACGTGACTGTTCCAATAGATGGTGACAGCTGAATGCATCTCAAGTTAATCACACAGGCACCGAATCGATGACAAAATTGGCCTTCGCACTTCAGGCGATGCCAATAACTACAGCCATCCGAAAGGAGAGAAAAAAGTAGCAAAATGTTAACTGCTGAATAGCTGTCAGGTCTCAAGATTGATTTGGTGGCGCTTGTGGGCTTCTCAATCGTGCTCTTGGGAAAAAGGAACGACAACACAGTAGTGCAAACAATCACAAGGGCATTTATTGCACCTTTCATAGCCTAATGCCTGCTAGCCGAGTTGCTATCCACAAAACATGCCGATGGGCGCGCGACAAATCTAGAAGTCTGACTTACCGCGATCGGATAGCAAGCGAATATGTTCGCCTCATGCTGGACACCAATGCCTGGTCGTTCGTGCATACACATTCACGCGAACGGTGGCGCATTCGAATGAGGCCTCGTGAGACTGTCTTACAGAAACATGGATCGGCACACGCGCAGCACGTCCAGGCCGCTTGCTGATCCGCAGCCAAAGAGGAAGAGCCTTCTTCTTTCCACGCCCAAGTAACCCCGCTGTTAGGTGGCGTTAGCAGAGCCACACTCGCGCCATCTTTCGCAATGCGCTTCAACCACCCGGATTGCAGGAGGTGCGAGCTATGCGGGAAAACAACATATCAGGGGACGCGTGAGAGTCGCGCATCCCCATATCTCCCCAACCTTAAATCACTACATATTCTGGCTAAACATGCCACACGGTCTAACATCAACACGTGCTTCGCGAACAAGGTAGTACATGCAAGAGTGGCCGTGCCGAGGAAATGTCCACACGCTGTCCATAACATGCGAGCCGACAATGTCCTTGGGGTACACCGCTGGCGTCCACTGGTCATAGCAGCAGCTCTGCACACTCCACGTCACGATTCCAGGCCAGGACTCCGGAAACAGCGACGCAGTAGTCGGTAAGGGCAAGCGTTGCTCGCGCCGGCGCGGCCTTCTGATGAGAGCCGCCGTAGCTGTTGGTGACCCACCGGCTCTTTTCTCCGCCACCAAGAGTTGCGAGCTGGATACAGGCGGCCGCCGAAGTTGCTGCGCCGAACTGGCTACAGCATCACCATTGCACGGGTTGGCCCGATCGTAGTCCGGGGCAGCAGCGCAGATGATGTGCAGGTGACAGCAAACCAGGGGTGACTCTACTCACGCTGCATACATTCAACACTCTCGGCAAACCCTAAAGTAGTGCAAGGGAGATGAATTCTGCATGCGCATCGCCCACATGGTACGATGTTCAACTTGGCTAGCAAAAGATCGGGCGGCTACTCAGATGCTAAGTTCACATGATTGAAGCTCGCTTGCTTAAGTCGAACGAGTAATTTCAATTCGTGCGAAGCTAACTAGAATGAGGGAAGCAAAGTACAACACCTCAATGCCACGGTCTACCAGGTTGTGTCCCTCCACGTGCGACAGGCAGCTTCGTAAAGCCTTATGCCTAAAGCCTCGCTACCCTGACAACCGGCATCCAAAAAACAACACCCAAATGGGTGCAAAACAGGCAGCCGCGAGGAAACGTCAGCTCTGTTAGGTGGTCGTACCCCGCTCGGTGCACACAGCATCCGAGTTGACGGCACCCACCATCCCAGACGGTGTCGGAGCGCCCGGTGCCAGGCCGCAATACCAGTCAGCCCGTAGCGGCACCCGTGGCCCGCGGCCACCCGGCTCCCAGAGCCGCGACTTCATCAGAGTCAGAGATAGAAGAAGCTATTCACGTAAGAAATTCGGACCATCCACGAGGCTTCCGTACTCACTCGCTTCAGGCTTGCCAATGCTCTGCGGGCGCTACGCCTCGCTCTCCCAAGATGTAGACCACGTGACTCTCGTACCGATGAATAGAACTTTAAAACATCATTTGTGAAAAGCTTAGCATGTTGAAAAGTTCAAACACACTACAGACACTGTCGCCTCGATCAAGAAAGCATGCCGCCGACGCTAACGATCAAAATCTACGCTAGCCCTATGCTTCGGTTCAAACAAAGGTCTTGAACGAAGCAAAACTGTTAAAGCTATCATCCGATGCCCCAAGAGGTTTACGTTGGGCTGCCAGATAGATCGGTGCAAACGCGGAACATCCGCGCCGCTTGCTGATCCCCAGCCAAAGAGGAAGAGCCTTTTCCTTTCTGCGCCCAAGTAAACCCACTGTTAGGTTCTGTTAGCAGAGCCACACTCGCGCCATCTCTCGCAGTGTGCTACAACCACACCAACTGCCGCGGGCACCAGGCCACGCGGCGAAGCCGGATTGCAGGAGATGTATCAGGGGACGCAAACAACATATCAGGGGACGCGTCAGTCGTGCATACCCACACGCTTTAGGAATGTGTGTGAGGAGTGGTGGCGTGAGAGCCCCCTCCCCCCCCCCCCCCCCCCTCCTCTGGGTATGTGCCTGCCTTTTCCACAGCATGAATAAATTTTTGTGCCAAGGAACGCATGTGACAATACCCCGTGTGGATAGTAAAGTTCAGTCATGATGCCAGTGATGATAGGATATAGCTATCGGAGTCTCATTTTGGTTCTCAAATCTAAAATCGATGCGCACATTGATTTTAGTTCATTCTTCTTTCCACAAAAGTGTTTGTTTGTATTGAGTAAATGCTGTAACGTCTGCCCAGGTACTAGTATTTACAGTATAGTGTTATACAGTACCGTAGTAGTATTACAAATTGTATTTGTTTCCTGGTAATGAGTGCAGCATTCTGATCGTGTGTAATGCTATAACCTTCCTGTACCAAGCTTTTGGTGTATGTTGAAATCCCAGGTGGTCGAAGTTAATCCAGAGCCTTCTACTATAGAAATGTTCGTAGCCTTTGTTTAAATAAATAAATAAATAAATAAATTAATTAAAAATTTTCTTATGTGTGAAAGAAGAAAGAGGAATTGGAGGCAAACCGCAGAACATAGTACTGGTACCAATACTTCGTTTAAAATGCAGCACCAATGAGGAGCTCCAGGCGACACTTCAAGAACTGACTGACCTGCAGGACCAGCTGACCGACCTTCAGCTGGAGAATGAGCGCTGCTGCGATGAGAAGGCGCTTCTGCTTGAGTCACTCTGCTCCCAGACTGAGAAGCTGGAAGAGTGCCGGTCGCACAATGACCACCTGCGTGCACTGCTCTTTGGCCATGGGTCCCCACCACCACCGCAGGCCTCGTCTTCATCCTCACCGGCAGTGGCGCCACAGCTTTCCAGGGAGCAGCACTATGTGGAGCTGCTCAAGGTCTGTTTCCACGCTTGTGTTCCCTTCAGTCGGGAATTGCTTGGATAAATTTTCATGTGCGCCAAACTTCTGTGCCACTAGGCACTGATATTGCCAGTTGGCCATGACTTGTCACGATGGCTCAGTGTCTGTGGTCTACTGCTCTGCACAAGGTTGCTTTTACCAGCTTTTACCAGGGTATGATAACCAGCTGTGGTGTCTCCATGCCATTGAAGGCAGAATGTACAGGTATTTGAGTGCTTCGATTTAGATGCATGTTAAAGAACTTCTGATTAGTGAACTCGGGCCACATCGCCTCACTATGGTCTCTCCTGTACGTAGCCTGTGCATTGCTTTGGAATGTTAAACTGGGTAATTTAATTTTTCTCTTTTCCATGATGAATGTGGAACTGGTTTTTCATAAAAGCAATGCCACTTCAATACACTATAGTTTGCAGGTAAAGCTGTACTGCTGGCCAATGCATGCTCCTTCTATTTTTCTAGCAGCCGTGGTTTGATGAGACATTACTGTTCTCTTGAGCCCCACAGAAAGATCTTATGTGAAACACATTCCGCATTGTAGCCCCACCCACAGAGAGCAAGTATAATGAATGTGTGAGCCAAGCTGTATAAACAGGGTTTGCACACCTCCTTGAAATTCTTGAAAACCCTTGGAATTTTGGAAAAGAGATTCAAGGTCCTTAAGAGGAAGCTTTAGCTCGGGTGCTCCTATCTAAATACATGTGAAAGGAGAATTTGTTTTTCTCGACAACCACTGCACCAAATTTGGCAAGGTTTGTTGCATTTAAAAAAAAAGAAATTAAAATCTAGTGACTGTTGGTTCTGAATTATTGATTAAGGTTGTCAATTTTTTATTAAAAAGTTGCAAAAATCGAAAACCTTTAGAAAGCGAAACTATCAAGTTTATAACTCTGCAACTCGGCAATGAAAAATGATACCAAATTTACGTGTATTGGATCTAATAGTACATCTAAATTGTACAAAATTGATATGTTACACAGGAATCTAAAAAAATTCAGTACAGTAAAACCTAGTTAAACCGTACCTGCTTAACAGTAGTTTCGTTTTAAAAGTAATAAAGTCAAATCCCCGACTAAGTGGCCATTGAACATAATGTGTTTTGTATCCGCATAAAACGTAGTGTTTCCACTTTTCATCGCGCAAACACGGCGGTGCGTCGTCTCCATCGGGCGGCCCGGCAGAACAACAAGCCTCAGAGATTGCAACAACGGCCTCTAAGCACCCTGTGTGTCTACACATGAAGCCACATCAACATCAACATCATTTCGGCGCTGTGCCAGAGAGCGTTCTTTATTCTACGTGAGAGCCAAGTTGGTTCTTTATTCTATGAGAGAGCATTGTGGCATCGTGCAAGCGAGGACTCCTGTCATGCCGAAGCTCGGATAAAAAAGACGGTGGGTGCTCAGCATAGAAGAAAAATTAGACATCGTCCGTGCTATCGAACGTGACATGAAGAAGTCGGCGCTGGCACGCGACAGGGATCTGCTGACGAGCAGTAAAACAGCGCTAAACAACAGGACGAGAAAAGGGACACAGACACCAGCGCTGTTCGTCCTGTTGTTCAGCGCTGTTTAACTGCTCGTAATCATGAACCAACCAGCTCAAATGCGTACTCTTCTGCAGGGATCTGCTGTTGACTGCGGTGTGCGGCATTTGGAATGCGAAGAAGTTGCTCGGCAGCGCTGCTGCGACCGCAAAGAGATATCGGCTACGTGGTTCGACTTTTCGCCATCGTTGCGTCTGTTTTAGCCGAAGTGTGGACTAGCGACAGGGATGAGAACAACATGGAAAGCGACAGTATGGGCGATTCAGGCCCGACAGTGGCAGAAGCTGTGCCTTACGTCAGCCTCATGAATGCAATCGTTGCGACGAGAACAGCACCCGGCAATGAAAAAGGCGCCCCGGGACTTCGGCAGCAATACCGCGCACGTGCACGGAAAATATGTAACGCCAACGAGGAATCTGCCATGCGAGTGTTTGCCGAGAAAAGGGGGCTGGCTGAAAAGCGTGCATGCAGCTTCAATAAGTTTGAGGCCACTGTCGTCGCTGCTAGGCCGCCACGGCATCAAACGAAAATAACACTTTTGTTGCGTGAAGTAAATAAATACTGCATGTTTTTTTCCCCTTTCATCGCACTCTCTCCGAGTTGCGTGTTCCGTGTTCCGTTTTCGACAGGTAAGTGGGCAGCCTGATGCTATTTTGGTTAAACAGTACTACTGTTTAGTACGTACTTTTTCGGAGCTCCGGCCAACTACGGTTTTACGAGGTTTCGCTGTAATATGGAAATACAGCTTTTGCAGAACCCTTGTACACAACATAACAAATTCACGTAAGATATAAAATGACATATCAAATTTGTCCGCTTTCCATGATCTAGTGGATGCCATTTACAGAACTGTGATAGCAGTCCTTGATGCAGAGCTATTAATTTGTAAACTTCATGCTTCTATACATTTCAAACTTTTGAATATTTGAATATCCTTTTAACAAAATTCAGCCCTTAAAATGGAAATTCCACTTTCAGCAGTCACTAGAATGTAATTTTTCCTCTCAAGTGCAACAAATTTCATTAAAATTGGTCCGGGTTATCTCAGAAAAACGTTTTTGCGTTTTACATGTATTTGAATAGGTCCCGTCTAAGTTGGGCCTGATCTAAAGCTCCCTCTTAAAACTTTTTGAAAATAAATGTGTTCCTTGAATTTCTTGAAAACTGGGGTTGCGTCGTGACATTCAAAATAACAAACTCCGCATTGGGGCTATGCCACGGACACTGCCGATTTGGAAACAGTCCTAGATATTCTCATGTAGTAGTGATGCAAAAAAAAATGCAGCAACAATACTCTGAATGGCGAAACTAGCTTTTATTGGGCGAACCTGTGCCCAGAAAAACTGGCTACACCTAAAGCACAATGTAGTGGCGAACACAGTAGGCAATTGTCAAAATCTGATCTGCCAGTCAAGTGCATCGGCTTTTATTCATGAGTCATCGAAGCTTCTAGAGCAATCGCTGGTGCCTGCGCGTCTTCCAGAAAGTTCTACACAATTCGCATCCCCCATGCAGTGAGATTATGCAAGCTTTGGTGACAACAGAAAACTGATAGAAACATATATAATATTCGAGAAACTTTCAATACATGCGGGCGCATCCTGCGCTGAGCGATAACATTTGTTAGAGGGTGAAAAGCAGTCACCTGGAAAAGATAAATACATGTATCAATGCCCCTTCTCAAAAAGCATTATCCCGATGCTACAAATAAAAAGGAGAGCGAAAAACAAAAGGACACTTGTTAAGAAAAAGTAACAAAACAACAAAGAAACAAAGTCCAAAGTTCAGCTATGCAAAGTCCCAAAGTTCGTTAGCGCTAGTAGAACGGCCTAAGTCGCACAACACGGACTATTTCAGGTCGTGAGTGGTGCCGCTGTGATAGCGAAATGCCGTTTGGCACGACTTCATAGTCGAGTGCCCCAATGTGTGGGATGATCTTGTAGGGTCCAAAATAGCATCGCAATAGTTTCTCACTGAGTCCTTGTCAGCGTATTGTGATCCAAACCCGAACACTGTCGCTGGGCTGGTATTCCACGTAGCACCGTCGAAGATTGTAGTGCCGGCTGTTGGTCCTTTGCTGGTTCTTGATGCGAAGGTGGGCAAGCTGTCAGGCTTCTTCAGCGTGTTGGAGATAGGTGGCGAAGTCAACATTTTCTTTGTTGGTGACGTGTGACAGCATGGCGTCGAGAGTTGTCGTCGGGATCCTTCCGTAAACCAGCTTAAACGGCGTGATCTGTGTTGTTTCTTGCACTGCTGTGTCGACATAGCAAAGACGACATATGGAAGACGGCATCCCATGTCTTGTGTTCAATGTCGACGTACAACGCTAACATGTTGGCGAGCGCCTTGTTCGGTCATCCCGTTAGGGCATTCGTCTGCATATGGTGGGCAGTGGTCCTCCGGTGACTTCTCTGCAGGATGGCTTGAGTAAGCTCAGCAGTAAAAATGGTTCCTCTGTCAGTAATGAGAACTTCTGGTGCACCATGTTGCAACAGGATGTTCTCGACGAAAAATTTGGCTACTTCGGCCGCGCTGCATTTAGGCAGAGCTTTCGTTTTGGCATAGCAGGTAAGGTTGGTAAGGAGTCTGTGGCCATGACGATCCACTTGTTTCCAGATGTTGATGTCGGAAAGGGCCCCAGCAAATCCATTCCTATCTGCTGAAACAATCTGCAAGGAGGCTTGATCGGCTGTAGTAATCCCGCCGACCTTGTCGGTGGTGTCTTGCGTCGCTGGCAGTCTCGACATGTCTTGATGTAACAGGCGACGTCAGCGCCTGACCGCCGACGTCATACTTTTCTTGTGTTCTTGCGAGCATACGGGAAAACCCCGAGATTCCCGGCTGTCTTACTATTGTGCAGTGCGTGCAGGCCTTCTGATCGGAGTGCTGTGGGCACGACGAGAAGGTAGCTTGCGTGGGCTGACCAAAATTTTTCTACACGAGGACGTCCTTTCGTAAGAAAAACGAACCCAATCCGCACGTAAATACCCTCGGAACAACGTTGGTCTTGCCTTGCAACTTTCAGCAAGGCTTCAGAGCTCTGGGTCCGCTTGCGGCTGTTTGGCAAAGTTGTCTGCACTTATTGTACCTGAAAAGGCATCCTCGTCTTGGCCATCATGGGGTGGCAGGTCCACGGGAGCGAGACAGGCAGTTGACATCAGAGTGTATTCGGCCTGACTTGTAGATTGCAGTGATATATTTTTGCAGTCTGAGGCACCACCGTGCCAAGTGTCCTGAAGGGTCTTTAAGTTGGCTAGCCAACACGTGTGATGGTTGCTGATGACATTGAACAGCCTGCCATATAGGCAAGGGCGGAATTCTGCTGTAGCCCAAATGATGGCGAGGCATTCCTTTTCGGTTGTAGAATACCATATTCATTCGAATGTAACGCGCATCTTTTATCAGGTAAAGCGGGTCCAAAAATTGCATGCGCCTTAGAATCGATTACGACCCTAAATCTGCGTTACCATATTGCCATCGGCATTTGAAAAATGGCCGCCTCGTACGCGCTTCTAGCCTAGCTGCCGTAGCTTCCTTCATGTGCATACGTCCACGTTGTACGTGTGACCAGGCTCTGGTGTAACCTAATTTACCGCTTGCCTTCCCGTTTTCTGCGTTTACTATTCAATCAGCATGGAAGCGCCGGCTGCAAAGACACTACGAGTCCAGCATGATGCCGCATTTAAAAGGAAAGTTATGTGCTTGGAGACGGGCAGAAATCGGGCCGCATCACGTGCGGTCGGAGTTCCCAAAACTTGTGTGCGGGACTGGCGCAAACTGAAAAAGAATAGTTTTGCTAGCAAAGCAACAAGGAAGGGTTTCAGTGGACCAAAGCAAGGCCGCTTCACCGAAATAGAAGAACTGCTCGCGGAATATGTGCAAGAGCAGCGAGCGGCACAGTGGCCTGTGACAACCGATCTGCTCAAAGTATGGGCGATGCAGTTTGCCCTACAGAAAGGGCTAATGCGGAGTGACTTCAATGTGAGCAGGTGCTGGCTATCAAATTTTATGAAAAGGCTTTTCTCTTTGAAGCGGACAGGGATATGCCAAAAATTGCCCGAAGAATATGAAGAGAAATTGCACAGTTTCCAGCGGTACGTTCTGAAGTTGCACCATAGAAATGGCTACCACTTCAGACAGATTGGAAATGCTGATCAGACGCCGCTCTACTTTGACATGCCTGCCACCACAACCGCTGAAAAGAAGGGGGTGAAGCAAGTGTGCATTTTGTTTTCCGGCCTCGAGAAAACTAGTCCCCACAATACTTTGTTGCTCTGCGGATGGGCACAAGCTGCCCCCGTATCTTATCTTCAGGTAGAAGACGCTCCTGAAAGGGATTGTGTTTCCAAGTGGCGTGATTGTGCGTGCAAATGAAAGTGACCACGGGCTTGGTCGCTGACTGGATTGATAACGTTTGTTGGGAGAGACCCGGCGGCAGTCTGGGTCGGCGTCTGATGCTTGTGCTCGACGTGTTCAGGTGCCACCTTGACCAGTGCATCAAGGACAAGCTGGCTGCATGCAACACCGAACTTGTCGTGATACCCGGCGGCATGACATCGCAGCTCCTGCCACTCGATGTTTGAACAAGCCAGTGAAAGATAAAATTTGGGCGCTCTACATCGAATGTCTTGTCAGTGGCTGCCACGAATTCATGCCCGCCAATAAAATGAAGCGTGCCTCACTGCAGGACTTTGCTGGATGGGGGAAAGATGCATGGTGCACAATCCCATATGCTATGTGCAACAAGGCCTTTAAAAAGTGTGGGGTTTCGAATGCCATGGACGGCACCGTGGATGAAATGCTTTTGTCTGTTGATAGCGATGAGGAGTTGCCTTATAGCGACGTCACGACTCGTATCGGTGCAGTGAAAATCTTGGCGGCAAGGTACGCCGCTTTCCTTTGTGTTTTTATTCATCGCAACTTTAGTGTATTGGCAATAAATCTGTTTTTCCAAATGAGAGAGAATAGTATTTTTATTGAAAGCATGAAGTGTGCAGTATTCTAATCTTTTTTTTTTTCGCTCATGGTAAATGGGTGCGTGTTAAAATCGAGGGCGCGTTAGAATCGAGTAAATATGGTAATTGCCTTCAGTTTTTGACAGCGACTGGCTAGCGTAAGCTATCACCCGTTCAAGTCTGTCTTTCCTCTGGACTAGGACGGCACCGAGGCCTAGGCTACTGACGTCAGTTTGGATTTCTGTATCTGCATCCTCGTCGGAGGGTGCAAGTACCGGTGGCAACTGCATGCATCGTTTGAGTTGCCAGTTTCCCGTGCACTGTTGGCAAGGTAGCAGAAACTAGGGCAGCAGTGTATAGGCGGCGTCATTCAAGATGTAGCCACTGGCAAGCGTTTACAAGAACATTTTATAAAACAAAGAATATCTGTCATGTTGCATAATGTAACATCCGCATCATCTGCATGCCATGACCAGTATATGTGTGCATCAAATCTAAGTGAGGCGCAAGGCATGTTGTAAATATGACAACAAGCGGTTTGCGCAGACAATTTGACTAAGCAAGCCGCACAGGCACACACTAGCGTTTGTTACTGTCAGTATATATAACAGCTCCAGCTTGTTACGCCTCCTGGTGTTTTCCACTTGAAGTCAACATCACATTTAGTGAGATGTGTCAGCGGTTCAGCAATGCGTGAAAAGTCCTTGATAAAGTGCCTGCAGTAGGCACATGTGCCAAGGAATTTACGCACTGCCTTCTTGTTGATAGGCTGCTGGAACTTTGCGTTGGCAGTGTCAGGATTGGGGGCTCAATCCCATTGCTCGTAACCCGTTGTCAAGATTGGAGTCCGGCATGAATTAGAAGGTAGCTGGCCCATGCCGTTCTCCAACTTATACACCCCGAGGACGTTGATGAAGGGAAGGACTGCTTCTCATCGAGAACGAGGAATATGGGTTTTTTTTACAGTATCTACATCAGTCTAGCATGACTGCTTGAGAAAGAGTGTCCTGAGCAGCCGCACAACAGCCGTTTTTAAACACTCCGTGTTCCCTAGATTCCTAGGGGAGGCAAAACGTTCGACGCCATCGTAAACAAGCCGCCTCTCCGCAGGACGGTTTACACACACATGTACGCACTTTCACTGCACCCGGAGCTGACCTTCGCAACGCGGCCGTCGTGTTGTCCATTGTCCTGTGTCCCCTTAGCCAGGTGGTCACGCCCGATGCAAGCTGGCGCCTCTAAATTCCAGAGCGGACCTCGCACAGTGGCCTCTGCTGCTGCCCATTGTCTGGCGTCTCGATCGGCGCGTGGGAAGGGGTCTCACTAGACGTTCCCGCGGGCTGTTAAGAATGGCCATACGGGGTGGCAACGTGCCAGCTTTCAGCCCGCTGCACGCGTTCCGAGCCCACCAGTCGAAGCGCCCTTCCGAGAGCTGCGGTCGGCAGGCCGCCACGTGGCGCACGATCAACTCCGGAAATTGGTACTTGGCCGCACCACCCGAGACGGAGCACGGTTCTACGAAGCCCTCGGTCGTCGACTCCGGAGCCTTTGTGTGTATGAGTTCGCACCTGTGTGTTTGCGTGTGTGTGGGCGTAAACGACACTGCGGAACGACTCCCCTAGGTCGTTGACTCCGAAGCCTTAGTGCGGGGCGGCGGCAAGTTTACCATGCTTGGACGAACCTTCCCGACCATTCCTGCTCCGTCCTCGTCCGAACGATGACGTCGAACTATGACGTCAAGCGGAGAGCTTATAAGCAGCGTTTGCCGGCTGCTAGGAGTGCTCGTGTCGTAATCGTTGTCGGGAGCTGAGTGCTCCTTGTTATGCTCTGAAATGTACTAGTGAGCTGTGTGCTCGTAAACTGTTTGCTGTATGTTAGTTTTGCGGGCTCCATATGGGAGTCGCGCTAGTCAGCCAATGTATGTCCTGTTTTAAATGTAAATCCTGCAATTAAATCCTGCTCGCCCAGTCCTGTCGTCCCAAGTTCATCTCTACAGCTACGACCGCCAAATCTTACAGGGCTCAGTAGCAATAGTTGGTCCGCCGAGCCCGTTTAGTCACAATGGCGACGAGGCTAGAGCGTAATGGTGGCATTCCGAGACAAGGTTGCCGCTGCTGTTGCAACTGACTGACAAAACTTGCATCTCAGCGGGCCGTTCTTAACATCAGCTGTGTTATGCGGGTCGGGGCAGACTCCAGATTTGCTAATGACGTGGTCCAGGAACAGAAGCACATCGTTAGCGAAGTGACACTTGTCCGGCTTCAGAGTGAGCCCTGATGACTTGATGGTCTCTAGTACTGTCACAAGCCACCTAAGGTGATCATTGAAATTTCCAGCTAAGACAACATCATCCAAGTGGACAAGGCAGGTCTGCCACTTTAACACTTCTAACAGCCATCACGCACTGAAACGTTGCAGGCATGGAGAACAGTCCAAATGCCATGACCTTGAACTCATAGAGGCTGTCTGGCGTGATGAAGGCGGTCTTTTCTCGATCCTTCTCGTCGACTTCTATTTGCCAGTAGCCAGCCTTGAGATCCATCAATGAAAAGTATTTAGCGTTGCAGAGCCAATGCAATGCATCGTCTATCCTCAGGAGGGGGTATATGTCCTTCTTCGTGATCTTGTTCAGTCGACGATAATTGATGCAGAAACGCAGTCTTCCGTCCTTTGTCTTCACTAAGACTACAGGAGATTTCTATAGGCTTTTTGATGACTGGATGATGTAGTCGTGAAGCATTTTGTCGACTTGTTGCCTTATAGCTTCACATTCTCTTGTCGAAACTCCGTATGGGCTCTGACAAAGTGGTCGAGCACACTCTTCTGTTATTATGCAATGCTTTCCAGGAAAGCTGGTGTATCTCGAATCCTCGATGACGTTGAAAAACTTTCTTCGTTCCGTCGGAGAAGACTATTCAGCTGTTGCTACTTACCCATGGGGAGACTTGGTTTGATGTTGAAGTCCGATTCGGGAACTATGGTCGTCGAGGTAGATGCCGTAGAATCCGAGAGGACAAACGCATTGCTGGTTTCCAGAATTTTCTCGATGTATGCGATCGTCGTGCCCTTGTTGAGGTGCTTGAACTCCTGGCTGAAGTTTGTCAGCAACACTTTTGTTTTTCCTCCGTGCAGCCGAGCGATCCCTTCTTGCGATGTAAATTTCACAGTCAAGCTGTGGACGTTGATCACCCTCGATGGCACCTTCTACATCTGCAGGTGTTTCGGTGCCAATGGAAATGACAATGCTGGAGTGAAGTGGGATGCTCACTTCATCTTCGAGCCCACTCAAAGCGTGGTGACTACGGGAGCTCTCTGTCGGTATCGCTTGATCTTCAGCCAGCGTTATTGACTTCGACTTCAGTTCAGTGATTGCGCCGTGTCGGTTCAGGAAGTCCATGCCGAGAATGACATCTCGGGAACACTGTTGGAGGATAACGAAGGTGGCAGGGTAGGTTTGGTCATGAACGGTAATTCTTGCCATGCATATTCCAGCTAGTCTTATGAGGTGTCCTCCAGCTGTCCAAATTTGAGGGCTGTCCCATGCAGTCTTCATTTTCTTCAGCTTGGCAGCGAATAATCCACTGATGGTGGCGCAGTCGGCTCCAGTTTCTACAAGTGCGGTGACTTCATGGCTGTCGAGAAGCACGTCGAGGTCTATGGTTCTCGGCCTTCCGTTGCAGTTAGGTCTTAGTGTCGGATCACGGCGGCAGCACGTTGACCTGTGGCAGGTACGTGGTGTCATCAGGTTGTCTTGCGTTGGTGTACTCTTGGCTCCGATGCTTTGTCGAGATGGCATCGTATCCTTGCTGCGTTGTTGAAATGGATCTTGAAGTGTCATTGGTGGATCTTCGTCAATTCGATGTACAGCAACTCCATCGTGCTGCTTTTAGTTTTCTGGATAAGGGTTTATGGACTGGCCGTGGGTGGGGCCAGCGCATGGTTGGCACTGCGGCGACAGGTAGCACCATGGTGAAGGCGACGGGGACGGTCGTTGAGAACTCCGCTGAATGGCGGCGAGGCAGTGGGCGATGTCACAAGGGGCCGTCTGGCTGTGATGAAGGCGGTCTTTTCTCGATCCTTCTCGTCGACTTCTATTTGCCAGTAGCCAGTTTCAAGCTGTGGACGCGGCGTGTTGACGGTTAACCCTCTTAGTGCCAAGTCGTGGTATGGGCATTGGCAGTACACATGGCCAGCTTCTCTGCAGTGATAGCAGAGTAGGCAGTGGTCAGGGGCGCGACAAATGTCTGTATTCCTCACGTAGCTGGGCTGAGCGATGGGTGGGCATGCTAGGGGCGGCGGTGGACGACGTAACTGCGGCATTATAGGGCCCTGGCCCGGTCGCGGAGGACCTTGACGGCAGGCAACGGTGGCGTCGGTCATTGTTTCCAGCTGGCGCTGTGGTAATTTTGGTTGCATCTCCGGAACTCCAAGTAATCGCTGAATCTCTTCTTTGACGATGTTGGCGATTGAGGCCACTTGAGGCTGCGATGTTAGAAAGAGCTTTTGCAGTTCCTCACGAAAGACTGCTCTGATGGTCTCCTGCAGGTCATTGCTGCCAAGTGCTTGAACGTCGGTGTAGTTTGCGGTCAGCAGTCTGCAATTATGTTGCCTTGTCCGCATATCGAGTGTATTCTCAATAGTTGTGGCCGCAGAAATAAATTCGGCAACGGTCTTAGGTGGTTGCGAATCAATCCGGCGAAAAGCTCTTGCTTCGAACTGTGCATCAGGAAGTGAAGTTTTTTCTCTCCCGACATGTCTGGGTCAGTGTGTCAGAAGAGGTGAGTCACCTCCTTCATAAAAATCGTGACGTTCTCGTTCGGCAGCTGCATGCGGTTTTCCAATAGACCTTGGGCTCACTCTTTCCGCAAGATGCTTGTGAACGTCTGCAGGAAGCTGTTGCGGAACAGGTCCCATGTAGTCAGGGTTGATTCTCGGTTGTCGAACCACGTCCTGGTGGCATGTTCTAAGGCGAAGTACACATGCCGGAGCTTGTTGTTGGAGTTTCAGTTGTTGAATGCAGCGACCCTTCCATATGTTTCCAGCCAGTTATCCGGGTCTTCAAATGATGATCCACAGAAGGCCGGTGGCTCCTTGGGCTGTTGCAGTATGATGGGGGACGCTGGGGCTGCCATTGGCGTTGACTTGGGGACAATCTTCCTAGTCGTCTCAGGCAAAAGTCCATGTTCCGGGGTCAGCCCTTGCAGCCTGCAGCTACCTCGCTGGTTCTTGGCGACATTGCTGTTGTCTTCCGCGTTCAGGCTTGGGTCACGGCTTTGTGTGGACGTCCAGTACATGAACGCAAAGCACCTCCACCAGATTTCGCGCAATAGTGACGGCAAAAAAACACAGTAGCAATGCTATGAAAGGCAAAAATAACTTTTATTGGGTGAACCAGTGCCCTCAAAGACAGGCTACACTTAAAGAACGGCGACAGCAGCGAACACAGTCGGCAATTGTCGAAATCTGATCTGCTGGTCAAGTGCGTCGGCTTTTATACATGAGTCATCGAAGGTTCCAAAGCAATCGCTGGTGCCTGTGTGTCTTACAGAAAATTCTGCACAATTCGCATTGCTCATGCAATGAGATTACGCAAGCTTCGGTGACAACAGAAAACGCTTAGAAACATCGATAACATTCGAGAAACTTTCAATACATGCGGGCGCATCCTGCGCTGAGCAATAACATTTGTTAGACGGTGAAAAGCGGCCGCCCGGAAAAGATAAACAAGCACACGTGTCAATATTTTCTTTTCAGAGTGTTGGTAAATGATTGGAATGTGGCATGTCTATAGTCACCAACGTCAAGCTTGTTTAAATCACCATCGTCATTGAGGAGCTAGACAATGCCAGATTAAGCATCCAAGCCATGCCATCATTTTGTTGTTTTGCTATGAAAAAATCATTCACACTACATTTACCATGGCTTCTTTTTTAAGGCTTAGGCTCTAAAAACGCCTGTCGAAAAGGCACTTTCAGCCATTTGGCTTTAACATGACAAACGTCTTTGGCTAAAGTCAGACACTTCAAACCATCATGCCAGATTGGTTGACTTTATTACAATGGGAAATTTAACTTAGGAAAGCGACTCAAAGAACTTGAAGCGTGTGTCAAACTCAGTAGCTGCCTAGGTGAAAGAAACAGCAGCTAAGAAAAAAGTGATTTCACTATTTTCTGTGTATCTATATAAAGAAGGTTTGTTCCCCCCCCCCCCCCCTCCCCCCTGAATTCGATCCTTTGGCATTCTTGAATTGTCCTCATTATACTCAAACCGTCTAATGTTCTGTATGAACCCTGTGCATGAAGCACACTTCAGAAGAGCATATTTCGGAAATCCACATTCTGAAGACTTGATTGCACAATTGTTTTTCTTGCTTAGGATGAAGGCCAATCATTGAATGTGGTTGTACCTAGCATTATCTATCAAGAAATGATGCCACTCCCCCCCTTGGGCTACTTGCAGAAAGCACATGAAGAGCAGACAGTGTTGCGTGGACAAGTGGAACAGCTTCAGGCATCGCTGGAAGGGGCCTCACGTGAAGCTCAGGACCACCAGCGAGACCTACAGGGCCTGGCTCATCGAGTTTCCCTGCTGCAGGCAGCACTTGAGGCATCCCAGTCCGCTTCTTCCTCCTCGTGCCCACAGGGGGAGGGTGATAATGCCACACCCATTCAAGAGTGAGTGCATGCCTGTGTGTGCACATGTGAATGAGTGCATGTGCTGCCTTAGTATGTCTCTGTTGATCCTTGAGAGCAAAATAAGTGCAGGAAAAGGACTGTAGGTGATAAATAGCACACAGGAGAGGCAGCTCTTCAATGTGGCTCTTTGTCATCTGCTGCTTTTCCCCCCACAAGATCAATAGATGTCATTTCCACTGCATTTTTCTGTCTTCCTGTGTTTATTACTAGTTCTATCTAGACAACCTACTGAGATTATGAAACTAAATATGTGTCATAGTAGATGCATGATGCAATTGAAACTCGATTAAACGAAGTGATGAGCACGCTCAAATTGTAGCTTAGGAACACCCAAAAAGCTACAGCAAGCTACCGCAAGAAGTTAGCCGCTAACCCACACTTGTGTGGGTAAAAAATCCGCAAGGCTGGCCCAAATTTCTTGTGCATGAAACTGAAAGAAGGAAAAACAAATGCACGCATGCACACATACGCGCGCGTGCGCGTGCGCGTATGTGTGCACACACACACATACGCGCGCGCGCGCGTATGTGTGCACACACGCACGCACACGTGCGCGCGCACACACACACGCACACACACACACACGCACGCACGCACGCGCACGCGCGAGAGGGTCGTCGGCAGAAGGCACAGTCACTGCTTGTGCACGCTCCGCATGCGACGGCAGCGTAGCACATGGTGCGTCATCTTCCAACTCGGAGTCATCGTTTGGCGGTGCAGCAGAAACCTGACGAATGATCTCGCCGTCGTCGAGTTCTGCGCATGTCAGTACAGCAGTGTCAGCGCCTGTGAAACTGTCAAATGAGACGGTGTCCGGAATCGCAACGCAACCACTGCGCAGGTCTCGGCAGAACATTTTCCGTGTCAGTAGGGAGCACATCGAAGGCGACAAATCTTAAGCCTCCCGGCACCCGCTTGCCGGCATTTCCCAGCGAAGTCTGCGCGGGCACTGTTGGCGCCATTAGACACTTGACGCGATGTTTCCGTACGCCGCGTTGGATCACCGAAACCTCTACACAGCACACAAAGCTAACACCACCATGCCGACACCAGTCGCACAAACGAAAAACGTCGCCTGCTCGCAGCGTCGTGCGCGAAGAAACAAATCAGCTGCTGAATTGTCTTGACATGGCTTACTATGCTGAAACCGGAACTGCTGTAGAGCCACTCTATCGAACCAGGCAGAAACGATGATGATGAGCGGGGATTTCCAGTAGCGCCACTTCATGGGGCAGCAAGGAGGCTCTGTTCAAAACAAAAATGGCATTCAGCATGTCGAACTATGCGCCGGTCAGAGTCGGTGCATGATGCTCTCGATCGAGGTGGCTCAAGGAGTGTCCGAAAAATCAGACGAGAGGTTGCAACGTGTCCGAACTTTCGGCAGTTGTTATACATTATGGTCTATGGGGAGAATGGCGGTGCCGCGAAGCTTACTGAATAATCGGGCATGTCCAAATTTTTGGAGTCCGAAAAATCGGTCGGCGACTGTAGTTGCAAAAGAATCATGCAGATGCAACACCAATGCCAGAATCTATGTGAAGCAACGCTTTTGCGATGGTAAATGAGACAGAGGAGTATACAGCATAGACTGCTTATAATGTAAGTCGCTGGAGCTGTGAGTTTCCGCACTGTAAGTAACTATGAGCTTACAGTTTTCTGCCTGGCTAGTGATTGTTCACACGTGTACCCTTACAGAAGAACTGCTTCGTGACATAGCTTGAGCGTCACCTTTGCTTACATTAATCCCAGCAATACTTGCATTAACGTTTTTTAGTGTGCTTTAATTTCACAGAGCTGAAATACTACGGGCAAAACACATATTCTGTATATTTTAGACTTTCTTTGCTCATAGTATGAGTAAAATCCCAAGTCATACCTTTTTCTCTTCTTTCTTTCTGCACCTTCAAAATTTTCCACAACATACATAAAGAGTATTCAGCTGTTTTTCGATTGCTTTTGCTGTGGTTTTATTTAACACCCAGAAATAGGTTGTGCTTTGGCTCAGTGGCTTTGGCATTTTGCTGCTGAGCATGAGGTCACGGCTTTGGTTCCTCGCTGCAGGACTGGTATAGTACTTGCCCTGTGAAACTGGCATGCTCTCCAATGTTCCAGGAACATGGCTGGTGAACAGGCAGTGTCATTCTGACTTTTATCATTGTTACCCTGGGACATGGTTTGTCAGCTTGTTTGGGAAAAAATTGAGTGCTTTGGGCATTGCACAAAGACTTAGTTTTTATTTTTGCATTTATTTTCGTTTCTTTTTGGGTGATAGAGATGATGCATGTGTGCATATATTGTACACAGTCTTGTATCTCTCCATGCTTTTATAGTTTATGTGCATGTACAGTTAAGTATCTTTAAAAGCTCGTTGTATTACAGTAAACCCTAACTTACTCGAACTCTGATATCTTGAAATATTCATCATCATCAGCCTGGTTACGCAGGGCAAAGGTCTCTCCCTTACTTCTCCAACTACCCCGGTCATGTACTAATTGTGTCCATGTTGTCCCTGCAAACTTCTTAATCTCATCCGCCCACCTAACTTTCTGCCGCCCCCTGCTACGCTTCCCTCTCCTTGGAATCCAGTCCGTAACCCTTAATGACCATCGGTTATCTTCCTTCATCATTACATGTCCTGCCCATGCCCATTTCTTTTTCTTTATTTCAACTAAGATGTCATTAACTCGCGTTTGTTCCCTCACCCAATCTGGTCTTTTCTTATCCCTTAACGTTACACCCATCATTCTTCTTTCCATAGCTTGTTGCGTCGTGCTCAATTTGAGTAGAACCCTTTTCGTAAGCCTCCAGGTTTCTGCCCCGTACGTGAGTACTGGTAAGACACAGCTGTTATACACTTTTCTCTTGAGGGATAATGGCAACCTGCTGTTCATGATCTGAGAATGCCTTCCAAACGCACCCCAGCCAATTCTTTTTCTTCTGATTATTTCAGTCTCATGATCGGGATCTGCGGTCACTACCTGTCCTAAGTAGATGTATTCCCTTACCACTTCCAGTGCCTCGCTACCTATCGTAAACTGCTGTTCTCTTCCGAGACTGTTAAACATTACTTTAGTTTTCTGAAGATTAATTTTTATACCCACCCTTCTGCTTTGCCTCTCCAGGTCAGTGAGCACGCATTGCAATTGGTCCCCTGAGTTACTAAGCAATTCAATATCATCAGCGAAATGCAAGTTACTAAGGTGTTCTCCATTAACTTTTATCCCCAATTTCTCCCAATCCAGGTCTCTGAATAGCTCCTGTAAACACGCTGTGAATAGCATTGGAGAGATCGTACCTCCCTGCCTGACGCCTTTCTTTATTGGGATTTTGTTGCTTTCATTATGGAGGACTACGGTGGCTGTGGGGCTGCTATAGATATCTTTCAGTATTTTTACATACGGCTCGTCTACACCCTGATTCCCTAATGCCTCCATGACTTCCGAGGTTTCGACAGAATCAAATGCTTTCTCGTAATCAATGAAAGCTATATATAAGGGTTGGTTATATTCCGCACATTTTTTTATCACCTGATTGATAGTGTGAATATGGTCTATTGTTGAGTAGCCTTTACGGAATCCTGTCTGGTTGTTTGGTTGACAGAAGTCTAAGGTGTTCCTGATTCTATTTGCGATTACCTTGTAAGTACTTTGTAGGCAACGGACAGTAAGCTGATCGGTCCATGATTTTTCAAGTCTTTGGCATCCCCTTTCTTATAGATTAGAATTATGTTAGCGTTCTTCCAAGATTCCGGTACGCTCTAAGTCATGAGGCATTGCGTATAGAGGGTGGGCAGTTTTTCAAGAACAATCTGCCCACCATCCTTCAACAGATCTGCTGTTACCTGATCCCCCCCAGCTGCCTTCCCTCTTTGCATAGCTCCCAAGGCTTTCTTTACTTCTTCTGGCGGTACTTGTGGGATTTCAAATTCCTCTAGACTATTCTCTCTTCCATTACCATCGTGGGTGCCACTGGTGCTGTACAAATCTCTATAGGACTCCTCAGCCACTTGAACTATCTCATCCATATTAGTAATGATATTGCCAACTTTGTCTCTTAACGCAAATATCTGATTCCTGCCTATTCCTAGTTTCTTCTTCACTGTTTTTAGGCTTCCCCCGTTGCTTAGAGTATGTTCAATTCTATCCATATTATACTTCCTCATGTCAACTATCTTACGCTTATTGATTAACTTGGAAAGTTCGGCCAGTTCTATTCTAGCTTGTGGGAGATACGGGGTTCTCCTCCGTACTCTTGGGGACAAAGGAACGACAACACAGTAGTGCAAACAGTCACAAGGGCATTTATTGCACCTTTCATAGATCAATGCCTGCTAGCCGAGTTGCTATCCCCAAAACATGCTGATGGGCGCGCGACAAATCTAGAAGTCCGACTTACCGCGACCGCATTGCGAGCGAATATGTTCGCCCCATGCTGGATCCCAACGCCTGGTCGCTCGTGCGTACTGTCACGCGAACGGTGTCCAAGGCGGCCACGCGAGACGGTCTTGCAGAAGCATGGTCGGCGCCCGCGCGGGCGGCACGTCCGTCCCGCTCGCTTCCCGAACCCCAAAAAGAGAGCGCCTTCTCTTCCGGCGCCCAAGTAGCCCCGCCTGTCGGCGGCGTTAGCAGTGCAACACTCGCGCCATCTCTTGCACTGCGCCCCAACCACATCGACCGCCGCGGGCATCACGCAGGCCACGCGGCGAAGCCGCACTACAGGAGGCGCACCATGCGGGAAAAACATCAGGGGAGGCGCGAGGGTCGCGCATCCCCACAAGCTGTAGCTCGAAATAGCTCGAAATAGCTCGAAATATTGGTGAAGTGTAATTTTTTTTCTGGCTGTGGTGTCAACGGATGGGTTTCTACCTCTTATCTCAGGGGGGGGGGGGGGGGGGGAATAATGTGCATGCCATACTTTGTATATCTCGAAATCTTCATAACGATACCACATATAACAATATATCGGTTATAACGATGAGTTGACTTCTGAGTATCAACTTATGCATTAGGGCTATGAGAAAAAAAGCATATGCAGTGGAACCCCGTTCATACGTTTTTCATCGGATCGAGGAAAAAAAACGTAACAGCCGGGAAAACGCAACAGTGAGGAAAGCTCCGAAAATGAATGAAAAAAGTGCAGCTTCAACTATAGACAATTTATTTCCACAGAGTGCGCCTAGAACTTAAAAAAGTCTAGAATGGTGGCTTGCCGTTTCTTTCACTCGCTAGAAATCGCCACACGTTTCTCAATAGCCTGGAAGGCCGCATTGCTGTCAGCGTCGCTGTGAGGTGCGACGTATCTGCGGAGGAGGTCCATAGCCACGACGGCTTCTCCAAAGCTAGGATTTGGCAACTCTCCGGCATCATGCGGCTTGTGCTCCTCGTCGTCACCGCGCCACGGCAATGGCAACGGACGAAGGAATATCCGCGGGAAATTTTGCCTTCTTTGGCGTAATCATGCTAACGTGCTAACGATTGTTTAGTATTGCTGCGGAGCGCGCACGTCCGAGCAGCCCAGTTGCGCGCAGCGCGGCGTGGTTTCGCGAGAAATGTAAACAAGAGAGGAGAGCTGGCCCGATAGGCGGAGCAACGCCATGAGCAACGCCAACTTCCGGCTTCCCTTTAGCTATAGCTTCACAAAGAGTGACGTCAGGGCCTCTCCTGAGTTTCCTTCCTCCGTGAGTCGACCCGTTCAACAAACCATGCGGGGACCGTAATCACAGTGATGTTAGTGAGAGCATTTTTCACGAATGGCCACCTAGTGGCGGCCTCTCGAAGTGGCGTGCGGCTTCTTGCAGCCAGTTCCATAGCCAAGCCCGGCCAAGCCCGGTCAAAACTCGTCAAAAGTCAAAATGGCGGTTGAAGCGCGTTGCCTACTTTAGCCCAGGCGGGTTCGGGTTGCGACACATCATGCGGGAATGTTTTCACAGCTACTACGTAACAGCGGGGTTCCTTATACATTGGATCCTATGGAAGCTATGCCGGGACCGGATGAAAACGACGTAGCAGCCGGGAAAACGCAGCAGTGAGGAACGTAACAGCGGGGTTCTACTGTACTGTGGAACTCTGTTTATATGTCCCCCAGTTTTCGACGACTCGGGTTTTACGACGGATTAGCGCAGTCCCGGCGAAGTCCCCATAGAAGCAATGCATTAAAAACCCCAGTTATCTGACGCAATTTTACACCTGACCCGTGTTATACGACGACCCTCATGAAGCGCGGGACGGAACAGCGGACGGAACAGCGGACGGAACAGCGGACGGAACAGCGGACGGAACAGCGGACGGAACAGCGGACGAAACAGCGCACGAAACAGTGGACAAAACAGCGGACGAAACAGCGGACGAAACGGCGGACGAAAGAATAGTGCCGCGGGTCTCTTTCCTCGCTCCGTCCGCATGCACCCCACCAGCAGCCGCCCGCGACACCCGCTGTGCTGAAATAGTGCCTTTTCTTCTCCACAATCTATTTCTCCCTCTCTTCTCGGCGGCGTCGCCTCTCGTCACGTTGGGGAAGCGTTTCTCTCCTTCCAGTTTCCCAGCAGCAGATCACCGTCAAGGTAGCGTGGAGAGGCCTAGGTTTTGTGGGATTCTCACCCGTGCTCTTGGGACAAAGGAACGACAACACAGTAGTGCAAACAATCACAAGGGCATTTATTGCACGTTTCGTTGATCAATGCCTGCTAGCCGAGTTGCTATCCCCAAAACGTGCCGATGGGCGCGCGACAAATCGCGGAAGTACGACTGACTGCAACCGGGTAGCGAGTGAATATGTTGGTCCCATGCTGGATTCCAACGCCGGGTCATTCGCGTGTACGATCCCGCGAACGGTGGCGCGTTCCAACGAGGCCTTACGAGACGGTCTCGCAGAAGCATGGATCGGCGCACGTGCAGAACGTCCGCACCACTCGCCGACCCTCAGCCAAAGAGCAAGAGCCTTCTTTTTTCCGTGCCCAAGTAACCTCGCCGTTAGGCGGCGTTGGCAGCGCAACACTCGCGCCATCTCTCGTACTGCGCTTCAACCAGACTGACTGCCGCGGGCATCAGGCCACGCGGCAAAGCCGGATTACAGGAGATGGGAGCTATGCGGGAAAACAACATATCAGGGGATGCGTGAGAGTCTTGCATCCCCACAGTTTATTGCACATGTTCTTTGTCGTAATCCTAGTGACCAGCGTTCAGCAGAGGTTTTGAGTTGTGTGGAGTAACACGACGCACAATGTCCCGAAAGCAGACAGTTCTGTCGCTCGGCGATAAGCTGAATATTATCGAGGAAGCGGAAAAGCGGCATGGACCCACGAAAGCCAGCATTGCCCGGGACCGTAAGATACCTGAATCTTCACTTAAGACGATCCTGGCAAACAAATCGGAGATATTGCAGAATGCCAACAAGTTCGAGCTCAAGCGGAAAGCGGCAAAAGAAGGGCAGCATGAGAAGTTAAAAAACTTTCTTGTCAAGTGGCTGCATCAAGCACGGAGCTCTGCGATCAGCGTTGATGGCGCCATTCTAAAAGAAAAGGCAGACCTTGTGGCATTGCATCTGGGCATTGATGACTTTCAGGCATCAAACCGGTGGCTGGATCACTTTAAGAAACGAAGCAGGATTGTGGACAGCCGCTCCTGCGGAGAAAGCACTTCCGTGGATGTTTCGACGGTGAACGAGTGGATGGAGTCGCTGCCGGAGGTGATTGCTGCATACAAGACCTGCGACGTTTTCAACGCTGATGAGAGCAATATTTTTTACCGTATGCAGCCCGAGCAAGCCCTTGCGTTTAAGGGTGACAACTGTCATGGTGATGAAAAGAGAAGCGAATCGTGCCTGCGCTTCCTTTGTACACTCTCCCTCTCTCCCTCGGCGAGCAGGGAAATGTGCCACGGAAGCAGCGGTAGGTGCTCTGACAAAGTGCAAAGCTGTGCCACTTGAGACGAAGCTGCAAATTTTGCAAGACTGAAAGTACCAGCTCGCGCAGTCAATGATATAGATGATTCTGAAAACTGCAAGCGCTACAGTCATGAACGCTAGAACCAGTGACCATGCCGATGAACGGAAACAGCAGGATTTGTGCGCCAGGCCGAAACCATCATGTGGGAAACCACCATGATAGGCCAACTCGATAAAAAGTGGTTCAGGGCCCTTTTAACAAGGGTTTACGGTATTTGATCATCATCCTCCTTTGCCCCTTCCTCTACCCCTGTATAGAGTGACAGCCCAGAGGCATACTCATTAAATGGAATTCAAGATAAACACCATATACGTTTAGACTAATAATTTTTTTTTCAGAACACTCATCTTAATTTTTACCAGATGAGAAAATGAACTCCAGCTAAGTACGGTACTTGAATTTCATGCCAAAATCCCAGTGCCGGTATATCAGTGTGATGTCATGGATTTCAAAGCATTTTCTTGTGTTAGGACTGTTGCAGCATAGTAAAAGTTCTGTAAACTTGCTAAGTTCAGTCTTTGGCTCCTTTATTCGTGACTACAACTAAGTGCTTGCCCTCTAGCAGCCGCGCCGAGAACTATCTGATTTAGGTTCAGCTGCAAATTCTCACATTATAGGGTGCGCTGCAACGTTGCCTTGTAAATCTCACATCATCGTGATGCTGCTGTGCACAAGCCCGAAAAAGAAAGAAATGGATGTCAAAAAATTTTGCTGTGTTCCATTATGGTGTGTCACCACGATGGAAAGACAGCACTGCATCATTTGAAATAACTCACTTGAAAGGCTCTGTCTTTAAAAAAGACTGATACGGCTTGCTGCAGGCTGGACGTTTGGATGCACAGCGCAACAATTTCCATGGTTTTGTCACTGAAATCCTTGAAGCTGATCAAAATGAGGTAATCGGCAGCAAGGACCCTTTCAGCTTTGGCAAAATACCTCGATTGTTTGCCACAAACGAGAAACTTGAGCGCGGGTACTAAGTGAAAGAGCTGCCATGAACCTGGATGCCATAGCCATCTTTGTTTATTTAGACAGTATTGCCAGCACAAGTTACGGATTCTGGAGTTGCCAATAGTACAATGTAGTCCATCTTTACCAATAAAAAATGCACTAAGCCTGAGCAGATGCCATTGAAATTCATGTGATCACAGGGAGCCCGTGTGGAAATCTTAAGCTGCCGTCTTTCAGTTTTGCGTCTTTTCTGGCTTACCCTGCCTCGCTTCATAGTGGGAGGGGCATTTTTGGTACTGTAGATAATTTTTCTCTTTAATGTCTCATTACCCTTTCCTCTCTTGATGCCACAGCTTTGTTGACAGTGCCCCTTTGTGAATTTCATCTCTGGCAGTGGTGCAGCAGAGGCCTCCCCTGTCTGTTGTGTGGTGGACAGCAGCCAGCTAAGTCATCGTGCCAGGCAGCAGCAGGAAGAGGAAGAGGAGCGGAAGCGGGAGGAAGCCTTGCAGGAGCAGCTGGCTGTGGCTCAGCGGGAGGCTGCCCGTCTCTCACAGCTGCTGGCAGAGGTGCAGGAGGAGACACAGGCCACCCATGCTCAGGTGGGCCTGTTCACTGACCTATGATTTGAAAGTGGTAGCTCTCGGCTACTTCCCCGAATTTTTTTGGTTGGCAGTCAATCTAACACGTAGCACTTAATGAGAGAAAGGAAGAGGCAGAGAAATAAGCACAGGTGTGGAGGAGGAGGCGAGGGGAATGCATGTGATTGGTCAGCTCAAGGCAGCGATTTTATGTGCTTAGCAGCCAGAGGTACTTCATGGTCCAAGGAATACATGAGAGAGGGAGAGAATTTATTTTAAAGAAGGCAAAGAGTCTGGCCTGAGCTAGCATGCTTTAGCCTGCTACTCTGCACAGGCGAAGGGGGAACGGGGGTATAAAGGTGTGATAAGGGATGATGATGACATAGAAAGAGGGGTGCACAACGGGGAAAGCAAGTTCAACATTCTGATGATAAACATTCAGAAATGTCATCCGTGAAGCCACTGCCGGGTTTCATATCTTGTCTGTAGTCGCTACTTCCAATGAACCTTCAGATAAAGGAGCTAAGACGAAGCTGGTGTGTGGTCCTCCCCTGCGTGAGCAGCACAGGCACCAAGCAAGCTTTACATCATGTGAGAAACACAACAGAATAACTGGGAAGCTATCGCTGACTGACAATCTTTTATAGTTTCTGCCAAAATGTTTGTTTATGAGAGTGCACTACCACTATGGCAAGTGCCCTGTTTCTTTTCTGTTTCTTGCACATTCATTTCCACATTTCCTTCTTCTCTGCATTGCCTGTCTTGCTTTCGCCTGTGCTGCTGATGTTCTTTGTTGAGAAACATGCTCACTGCCTCATTTATCTGTGGGATTTTCTTGCAGCCACATTATGACATATTTCATCCCACGCAGCTGCACTATAACTTTCTTTTTGAATTGTTCTGATAGGTGTGGTGGGCGTGTATTACAGCTTGTATCTGAGCGAATTTCACACAGCATGCTCCCAATTTACTCTGCGCTGACAATAGACAATGAAGGGTTGAGTCTAGCATCTCACAGGTGTGTCTTCACTGCTGTGTATCGTCCCCCTGGTGATGACATTGGGAACTTTTTCATGTTATTGGAAGCATTGTTGTGCTTTGTGCGCATAAATGACGACTTGTCAAAGGCATGATTTCAGTAATAACCTTTTACCACGGAGAAAAAATAATTTAGGAGGTGCAACTCAGCTCCTTCCCACGTCGTCATAATGTCGTGCAGGAGCATGGTGGCGGACATTGTGACAGCGCCCCCTACCGAATAGCAGACACTGGACGTATGGTCATGCGTCGGTTTGTCAAAGCTATCGAAGCGATGCAGAGGATGCATTAGATTCAAGATACAGTCAAATCTTGATATAATGAATCGCGCGGGACCGATGAAAATCGCTCGCTATTTTGAAAGATCGTTGTTATGAAAAACTTGCAGTTATAAGCCAGTGGACAAACCTAGGAATGAAAATGACGTACTTTGGCAGTAGACGCGTCTGCAGACAAGCATACTCTCGAATAAAAATGTCTCACTCATTTCAAAGCTGCTTTATTTGAAGAAATCGGGGATTTTCTTCGGGTGCATGCAGCATGCACGACTGATTGGGAATGCACCTACATCTTCCACTTTGTGCGATACCTCATCAGGTACGTCATTGCACCGAGCAATGAAAGTGCGGACTTTCTTCATGTGCACTAAAACATCAATGTTCGACACAATCTCATCATCTGTGTTCGATGACCCACAGTCGTCTTCTTTCGGGTCGTCATCGTCACTGGAGACGTCACGAGCGCAGTTAACAAACTCTTCGGTTGTCAGGTCCCCCGCCGTTAGTGCTGCGCTGTCGCTTTCCACGTAGTCGTTGAAGGAAGAGACGGCGGGCAGCAGTTTCGCAACCACGGTCCACAGGTCTCCTGAGTTGTTGGTCACCTCCAGGTCATTTTTAAGCCGCACAGGCGCTTTGACAAGTCCTGCTTTTCATCTGCAGTTGCTAATGGTGGACGCCTTCAGGTTCCACCAAGTTCCTGTGAGCATTTCCACTGCCTGACGAATATTTGTTGAGGTCGGCTGCTTTAGGCAGAGGTTGATAATCAACTGCTACACAAGACGCTTACGAAATTCTGCTTCCACACTCTTTGTAATGCCCTGGTCAGGGGTTGCAGCAAGAACGTGTTGTATGATGGCAGAAACTTCCAAGTGAACATGTGTCAAGCGAACCTTCACAATGTGAGTAGAACAGTTGTCGAGAACCAGCAGAATTCTTCGGTCGTCCCTTTGGTCGTCGAGTTTGATGAGCCGCTCAGAAAAGAGTTCTCTGGTCATCCAGGCTCGTTTGTTGGCGCAGTAGTCGTACAGTAACGACATGACGTTTTTCATACAGCGAGGCTTCGCATACTTGCCGATAATGAGTGTTTTAATTTTCTTCATGCTTGTTGCATTGCAGCAGAGCAGGACTGTCAGGCAAAGATGTGACTTCTTCCCTCCTTTGCACTGCTGCTCTTTGAAGTGCATCGTCCGGTTTGGCAGGAGCTGATAAAAAAAATGCGGTCTCATCATCCGCATTGAAAATATTGTCTTGAGAGTATGATTCAGCTACCTCTAGAAAATGATCATTGCGCCAGGAATCTGCGCCTTATATGTCAGCAGCCTTTTCCTCGTCCGAGAGTACCCGCCAAGCTATTCCGTTCCTTTGGCAGAAACGAAAAAGCCAACCCGCACTGGTGTCGAACACAGTTGTTTTAAGTGCAACGGCAAATTCGCGGGCTTTTTCTTGGGGCATTGGGCCAGACACGGGAACGTTCTGCAGTCTGGCATCTTTGAACCACATGAGAACAGCTTGGTCCACATTTTGAAAGTTTCCCAGTCATGGCCGTATCCTCATAGGAGCTAGTTGTGATTCCCGGGGAAGCTTGACAATCTTTTCTCGGTCTTTCAAAATGGTCGCGACGGTCGATGGGGCAACTCCACGCTGTCTGCACTCGTCGATTTTCTGCAATACGTCCAATTTGTCCGACAGCGAAAACTGCTTTCGATTCTTTTTGGGGCCATCGCGAGCTGCATTCATTGTTGGATCTCGTGCGAACATCGCCAAACCTTTGTCGTGAAGTTCTTGGTGAAGTTTTTGGGAAGCAGTTGGCACTCGAGGTGGTGATGATGATAGTACCGTCACATGTTGATGATGATAGCTATTGCACTTGCGGTTTCTGTTTCACGCGAGAGTTGCGACACTGTTACCTTCAGCCGGATTTGTAATACTGATGTTCCTCGGTTATAAAGAGGAAAATAAACTATGTGTGTTATTCCGAAATATGCGCTGTATTGAAATTCATAGTTCTGAAATATTTTTTACATTGAAGTATGGGCAATCTGGCGGGAATATTTAAAATATTAGTAAATTTGAGAGATTCGTTAACGTGGGGTACAGGAATACAGAAATACATGTACAGTCAAATCTCATTATTACGATAGTAACGAGATTTGACTGTACATGTATTTCTTAGGTAGCTATAGCTTGAGTACACTAGCTGAACACAATGCCTGTTGCTAAACGATATGGGAGCGATTACAGTAAAGCCTCGTTAAACCGTACCCACTTAAACAGTAGTTTCGTTTTAAAAGTAGTTAAGTCAAATCGCCGACTCAGCAGCCATTGAACATAATGTGTTTTGTATCCGCATAAACCGTACCGGCTTATTGCGTACCTATCGGTTAGCACGTAGTGTTTCCACTTTTCGTCGTGCAAACATGGCGGTGCGTTGTCTCCATAGGGCGACCTGGCAGAACAACATGCCTCAGAGGTCAGAACAACGGCCTCCAAGCGCCCTGTGCGTTTGCGCGTGAAGCCACATCAACATCATTTCGGCGCCGTGCCAGACCGCGTTGTGGCGTCATGCAACCAAGGACTCGCGTCATGCCGAAGCTCAGATAAAAAAGACACCGGGTGCTCAGCATAGAAGAAAAATTAGACATCGTTCATGCTATCGAACATGACACGAAGAAGTTGGCGCTGGCATGCGACAGGGATCTGCTGTTGACAACGTTGTGTGGCATTTGGAATGCAAAGTTGCTCGGCAGCGCTGCTGCGACCGCGAGGAGATGTTGGCTACGAGGTTCGACTTTTCGCCATCATTACCTCTGTTGTTGTCGAAGTGTCAGCTAGCAACAGTGACGAGTACGACATGGAAAGCGACAGCACGGGTGATTCAGGCCCAACAGTGGCAGAAGCTGCGTGTTACGTTAGCCTCATGAATGCAATGGTCGCGACGAGAACAGCAACCCCCAATGAAAAATGCGCCCCACAACTTCTACAGCGCTGCCGCGCGCGTGTATGGAGAGTACGTAACGCCAACGAGGAATCTGCCATGCGACTGTTTCTCAAGAAGAGGGGGCTGGCTGAAAAGCTGGCTCACAGCTTCAGCAAGTTTGAGGCCACTGTCATCGCTGCTAGGCCGCCGCGGCATCAAAAGAAAATACCACTTTTGTCGTGCGAAGTGAATAAATACTGCATGTTTCTTCCCCTTTCATTGCACTCTCTCTGAGTTCCGTTTTTGACAGGTAAGTGGGTGACCTCAGGCTATTTTGGTTAAGCAGTACTGCCGTTTAGTACATACTTTTTCCAAGCTTTGGCCAACTACGGTTTAACGAGGTTTCCCTGTACAATTTGCTCTCGCTAAGCTGGCCAAATCGTCATGAAACAGGGACCGACTAGTACCGCAGGAGCAACATTGACTTTCTCGGCTGGCCAAGGATGACTGCGCCTTCAAGATCAGCGTAGTATTTACGCTTGTCAGTTCTATATCCTCGCTTTCTATAGCTCTGGCCCGTTCTTGCAGGCATTCAAGGTCATTTGGAGCTTTGAAAGTTTTAGCGTTTTCTACACAGGGCTTGTATTTGCTGTTACAGTTTGGGACGAAGTATTGACGCTCCATTTTCAATAATCGGTGAACATACACACAGTGAACACTTACATCGAAGAGGAGCAGTGGCAGAACTGCAGAAGCTACGATGGGATTATTCTGAATGCTCGAAGTGAGTGGCAGACTCTGCTCTACTCTGCTATTCCGTCTGCAAATGTTAACCCAAACATGCTGCATAAAAATAATGAAATTTTGTTTCCCCGCACTATAGGTAATTATCGTATACTGTGATTGGCACTTTTTTATGGCGCATGATAATAAAGTAGAACAAATTCTCATTTTTCATTGCAAAAAAAAAAAATTGAAAAGCATGAAGTGCAGTTTTCTATACGTGCAAGGTTGCTGATTGTCTGCGCATTCTATATGCGCTTGGCCACAATTGCAGATTGTTTGATCTTTCAAATGCACTAGTTTCGTGCTCTTATTACCGCATAAAAAGCATGTGATCGTAAATATAAATCTTGAAAGAAATATTTACACTAAAATGGCCTACAGGTCTTTTATTCCTTGAGGGCAAACCGCGCTGACGCAAAACCTTTATGGTGGCATCCGACAACCCAACGCAAGTGGCCAGAAGCAGACGACACCGGGCGCCATCGGAGACATTGGCCATGCGCGCTCCACTCCCAGCGCGAGCGACAACAAAAGTACTTTCTTCTGGCGGCACCGTAAGGGGCGCCACGCCAACGTTTGCCAACTCGCGATAGCACGTCTGAAGCTGGGCGTGTTCTCCTCGCCCAGCGTGACAATATCACGGCTTGCGCTTGCCCTGGCACCTACCAATAGTTTCAGCTCCTGTTATTCCTACTCCATGCCTGTGACTAAATACAGTCGGTTATCATTACAGCGGACCCTGATAATCCAACAAAAAATGTCCCGTTTTATCCGAAGTTCTTAATATCTCAGACTCCTCACTTTCGAAACTTTTGTTGCGATGTCTAACAACATTATTGCAAAGAGTGAGTGACGAATGTCCAAAGTAAAAAACAAACAAGTTGCAGTTTCGCCTGAAAGGGGAAGCATCGATTGTGATAGCAAATTAAGCAAATAAGCGCAGCAGCAGCAGCGAGTGAATTGACCTTCGTGCTATCTCTCGCCTGTGAAATAAACGTTGAAAGCACAGCACAAATGAAGCTGTCGGCCTATATGAAGCCGCTCGAGTGTAATATAAAAAATTCAATTGCGTATTACGTGCCGGCTCACATGCGCTAAAATATTGTCAATGTGTTCTTGAATGCACATAGATTATCTCACGCAATACAGATTATGATTGAAAATTTGATGTCATGCCCCCTTCAACTGTTATCATCTCAGCACTGCACGCTTTGCCACATTAGTGTGTTTGCACACTAGCATTGCCCTTGTGTGACACATTCGCAGAGCTCCAAGGTGATTCGCCCAGTGTGTTCATAAGGTCCTATGGCCACAGTGGATCTCCTCCTTAACATTTCCTTGTTTCTTGTCCTGAACTCAGGTTTCTGCACTGGAGCAACGTGTGGAGCAACTGGAAGCAGAGAAGGCACAATTGAGTGAGGAGGCAGAAGCCCGTTGTCAGCGACTGCTAGAGGAGAAGCGGCAACTACGCGCCTCCCTCGCCGAGATGAGCAACAGCCTGGCTGACAACTCGGCCCTGCTGGGAGCTGCACGTCGGGACCTCGATGATCTGCACTCACAGCACCTGCTTGAGGCAGGTCTTTGCGCTACCCTTTTATAATGGGAACAAGTTGCTATCGTACAAAGAATACCACTTTTCACCTTTGGCAGATGGCGGGAAACTATTTCTCAGTTAGTTTCCTGCTTTCGAAAGGTGAATACCAGGGGTGTGCAAATATAAACGTTTTTGAATACGAATCGAATACGAATACTTAGCTTTTAATATCGAATTATGATATGCACATGCATTTATTAGCAAGTTGGGTTAATTTGTTATGTTTGAACATTGCAATTACATTGTCAGTGTTAAAAAACTAGACTACTAAGCTGTTATATCAAACATTGTGTATTTGGCTCACGTGAAATAGGAAAATTTAGTAAGTCCCACTAGCTGCCCTCACCAGCCTGTGCCTTATTATACCGCATCAAATGGCTGTAAACTTGGAAGCATTTGACCCTGTGCCAGTCATTGCTCATCGCACTTGCAGTCAAGCAATAAGCAAAAAAAGAAAAAAAAAAGAGAAGAAGGAAAGTAGAAAGAAAGTCACAGCTTCACCCGAAAGGCGAAGCATTGATGGCGGTAGCAAATTAGTAGGTCGGTGTACAAAGTAAGAATAGCAGTTTTATTGGCCGTATAAACTTGGAAACATTCGCTTGAATTAACAAGTGCGGTGTCAGCGTGCACAGGCAAACATGAACCCATCACACTCTATGACTGCATACACATGCTGTCAAAACGCTGGCATGAGCAAGTGTGGCAGCAGTGGCAGCAGCAGCAGCAGCAGCAGCGGCTGAAGTGACCTTCATGCTGTGTATCGCTTCAACGTAAACAGTGGCAGAAAAACAGCTTGCACAAAGGTATGAGCCGCCTGCAGATCGTTTTCAAGATACGGCAGCATGACGCTGCCGTGCAAAGTACACATTTCTGGTGAAGTAGAAACCGCCCCTCCCCGCCCCTTTCCGTGCTGCCTCCCCACCTTCCTCTGTTTCGCATGCGAAATTGAGCCGCGATCGTCAGTTCCCCTTGCTCCTGGTTGCGAAATATGCAGTTGCTGCCGGAGCCTAACACCGCTTCCTCCTTCCCACCCCTCTCTATACTGCCTTTCATGCGACGTAAGAGGCGGGTTTGCTCTCTGCCTTTCTCTCACCCATGCGCCAGATGAGCCTGGTTCGTTGGCTCCCTTCGCGTGCTTTCACTCGCACATACAGCATACGGTGTGTGGGGACAGTGTTATCACCCTTGGACTATTATACGGAACATCACAACGATGGCGATGGCAAAAATGCGCCTGGAGTGTCCATATAATTGCTATCTCAAGAAAAGTTCGCCCTCGTTCTTCACAAACTTGTGCCCCTTGCTACTAGAGGCTGGCTTTCCCGCAAAATTTAGTTGTTTAGTGGCTAAGTGTGCTTTACAGGCGAAATTTCGCTGACAGCATGAAATAGTCAGAAAATTCAGCATGAAATCGCCCCAGTATTCTTAGATTTGATAGAAACAAATGCTAACAACTGTGTTTGCTCCCACACAGCCAGCAATATATCCGATTTAATTTGAATATTCGTATCCAATGGAATATTCGAACACTTTCGAACATCTTTTTTAATCAAATAATAATATTAAAAATATATTACAGTAACATCTCTTTACTACAAACACCACATTAACGAACTTTTCAGATTTACAACTTTCTTTAAATCCCCGCCAAAATGCCTATATTTTCAATGTAAAAAGCTCTCTGCAGTACGAATGACAGATTACTGAATATTTCAGAATAACATACGTAATTTGATCTTGGAATCACCAAGATGCTTCGTTATTACGAAGTTCCATTGAAGTTTCAGTACCGAATCCCTGAGGCTTACACCTATCATCATCATCCACAGCAGCCATGCGCTGGGGAACCTGTTTCAACGGGTGCAACCCCAGCAGCATCGGCATCCGCGTGAGTGTCGCATATTTTTTAACATGCTTACTAGAGAATGACTGCATTGGGTGACATGGCGTCAGCCCGTCTTGACATAGTACTGAGTTCTATGTTATTCAGAAAATTTTGCAAGGGCACTCGGGGAAAACCTGGAGAACTCAGAGAATTTGGAAATGTCAACTGGGAGACACCCTGTATTCGAACTTTTCGAATATTTGCACGCCCCTAGTGAATACATATGACAAGGTGCATGTGCAGGCATGCTAGAATGGAACAAGAACTCGCAAAAGTGAACTCGAAAGCTAACTTGTCTTTCTGCATTTGCCATTGTGTATGACATTTGAATGATAATTGGCAAAGGCTTGATTTTGCGGCCAGAGTGAACTTAGCACCTGACTACGACTTGATCGTAGTCTCACTTTAATGTAATCAGGTGAAAGAGGTGCCGTTCTTTATTTCTTCCTGTCTGCATTTCATTCTAGTGTGATAGGGCCTAACTCAGCGCCTATACAGTGAAACCTCGTTAAACTGTAGTTGGCCGGAGCTCGGAAAAAGTACGTACTAAACGGTAGTACTGTTTAACCAAAATAGCATGAGATCGACCACTTACCTGTCATAAACGGAACTCGGAGAGAGTGTGATGAAAGGGGAAAAAAACATGCAGTATTTATTCACTTCACGCGACAAAAGTGTTATTTTCGTTTGATGCCGCGGTGGCCTAGCAGCGACGACAGCGGCGTGAAACTTACTGAAGCTGTGAGGCAGCTTTACAGCCAGCCCCCCTCTTCTTGGCAAACGCTCACATGGCAGATTCCTCGTTGGCGTTACGTATTCTTCGTGCACGCGCGCGGCAGCGCTGTAGAAGTTGTGGGGCGCATTTTTCATTGCGGGCTGCTGTTCCCATCGCGACAATTGCATTCATGAGGTTGATGTAACGCACAGCTTCTGCCACTGTCGGGCCTGAATTGCCCGTGCTGTCGCTTTCCGTGCCGTCCTCGCCACTGTTGCTAGCCGACACTTCGGCAACAACAGAGGCTACGATGGCGAAAAGTCGAACCTCGTAGCCGACATCTCTTCGCAGTCGCAGCAGCGCTGCCGAGCAACTTCGCATTCCAAATGCCACACAACGTTGTCAACAGCAGATCCCTGTCGCGTGCCAGCGCCGACTTCTTTGTCTCACGTTCGATAGCATGAACAATGTCTAATTTTTCTTCTATGCTGAGCGTCCGGCGTCTTTTTTATCCGAGCTTCGGCATGACACAAGTCGTTTGCACGATGTGACAACGCTATCAGGCACCGCGCTGAAATGATGTTGATGTTGATGTGGCACGCGCGAACGCACAGGGCGCTTGGAGGCCATTGTTCCGATCTCTGAGGCATGTTGTTCTGCCAGGTCGCCCGATGGAGACGATGCACCGCCATGTTTGCACGATGAAAAGTGGAAACACTACGTGCTAACTGATACGTTCGCAATAAGCTGGTACCGTTTATGCGGATATAAAACACATTATGTTCAATGGCCGCTGAGTCGGGGATTTGACTTTGCTACTTTTAGAATGAAACTACTGTTTAAGTGGGTATGGTTTAATGAGGTTTTACTGTAGTATAAATTTCACTTAGATGATGTCTGTCACACTGTCAATGAATCACATTGAAATTTCACAAGGAGCTTTTCAACAAGGCAGGATGCTACCATGTTTGCAGCAGTATGCTACGTGAAAAAAAAAATGATTAGATTTTAAAATGGTGTCATTTCATGGCCTAGCTTGTGAGGCCTAATTGGCATACAGTGGTGAGAGAGGTGCATATTGCATTATAATTGGGATGAGGCTTATAGTGCACGAAAGGACGAGGACACAGAAAGATGTGGTACACACAGCACCATGTCTATAAGCGTCATCATGTCATACCAACATGTCCAAAACGCTGCGTTATTGAACTTCAATTATAGTTAGGCCCTCCTTCTTGTCTCGGTTTGCAGAAAGAGGACTGGAAGCGCTTTGAGGCTGACCTGCTGACCACTGTACGAGTGGCCAACGACTTCAAGACAGAAGCCCAGCAGGAGGTAGAGCGTCTCCAGTGTGACAACCAGCAGCTGCAGGAGAAACTCGAGGCTTTGGAGGCCCAGTTGGCCAAGCTCAAGGTGTGCACCTCTCGATGCAATGAAGTTTCTGCTGACTGACATTTCGAGGTCCAGCCTGCTCTCCAAGTAGAAGCTTCACCTTAAGCCCAACTCCCAATTCCCGATTCAAATATAGTGAATACTCAGTCACTTAAATCTTGTTAGGAGGGAGTTGGGTCTAAGAACCCCAGTCAGACGAGCAAATCTAGTGACACTTTACTGGCACGGGGCTGGATGGCAAGACAAAGTGTCATTCGGGACTGATCACAGTGACAATTTATGAAGCCACAGGGGTTAATATGATTCTCGGCATTTTGAGTTTTAGCAACTGTTACTGCTTTACTACCTAAAGAATGCTTTTTTTTACAAGAACCATTGCAATCGAAAATAGAAATACTGTAATCCCATTAACATGTCTATTTATTTTGAGCCTATGCGAGCAAAGAACATATCCAAAATCCACAGGGTGAAACTAGTTGCATCCATGGTAAATGAACGTTTCAAGCTTGTTTTGGCTTCAGTGCTGTTGCAAAGGCCCTCATAACATTTGAAATCACGAAAAAGTTGTCTTAGAATTAGTGCTGACTCTGTTGTGAGCATTTATTTATTCTTGAAGTGCTGCTGTTGAGGCTACACACTTCAGGGCAGTGAAGTGGGTTCATCGAACATGCTTGCTGGGCAAGCGCATTCCATAGCAAGTGTCACTAAACTTTGCCATGGGACAGCCTGCGAATGACACTAACAGTGAAGTGCACTCACTAAAAGTGTCACTAAATTCGCACGTCTGACTAAGGTACTAGACAAAAATGTTTTTAAATATTTGTCCTTCTAGTTATATTCCCAAGACCATCCTACAGTCAAATGTCATTACAGTTGAACCCGTTCAAAACAAATTCGATAGTTCCACAAAGAGTGGTCATTATATGAATAGTTCCTTATATACGGACTCACCCTTAAAAACCCCTGAAAATTAACCGCACTGAAGCTGGCATCGGCAGTTACCGTATTTACTCAAGTCTAGCCTAGCCCCGAGGGGGGGTGGAGAAGAAGAAAAAACCCTCGCATGTAGTTTGAACACTAAAGCGCAAGGACAGTGTTCACTAAAATGAAAACAGCATTTATTATGTATGAACATGGCATGCTCATTATATGTTGCTGTGTTCCTTATCACTGTCTTCTCGTGGCCGACGTGCGAAAAAAGCGCCTCCCGTTGCTCCCTCCAACGATGCACATTTTTCTCATTGACGCCGAAGTCCCGCTTGGCTTAAAAGTTTGACGATGCCTATGTGGCTGGCACAATTTTTCGCTTGAAAGTGGCAACTTGGTGGAATCGCCTGTTTGTGGTCATTATGATAACGCTACGCCGCAGTCTCAAATACCATGGTCTTGGCACTACGACTGTGCGTCAGCCATACAAGAGCTGTAAAATTACGCTATCCATGTCGCTTTGGGTGAATAAAGTGTGATGTTCGAAAGGTAGAACGTCACCACTGACCATTATTAGCTATCTGCAATGTGTGAATGAAGCGCCGCTGAAGTGTAAGCTCCTGATAATGGCATAGTAACCGCCAGTCCTTTGCAACATTGCATGGCGGCAGTGCTCTCACCAACTCAGGCCGTTGGAATACCAACGACTGAAAAGCTTCAGCGGCCGTTGTTCTCATGGCAGAAGGACATAGATGGTCGTTCCAAATAATTGAAAAAGGCGTAATGAACGTAGTGCTGCACGAAAAATTGCACGCCAGGAGTGCTGCTGTCATGGTCACTGTAGTCATGGCATCCGATATCACACTAGCACACATGACAGTGCAAGCCTTGCACCATGCTGTTTAGGTTGTACAACTCCTGAAGGCGTGCCTTGATAGCGAATGACCTTCTTCATGGCTTCCGAAATCTGTATGTGGTGGTCGCTTGCTCATCTCGAAGGCTGTCATTGTCACGATTGGACTGGAGTGGGTTGCGCACTGCCATGTACCCAGTTCGGTCACACAATTCCGTACTTGGGTACTTCGCATGCCCTCTCTTTGCCTTAACCAGGCTTGAAGTGTTCGTCGTAACATTACGGCGATTTAAAAAATGTTCGTTATACAGTCGACTCTCGTTACAACGAACCCTGATAATCCGACAGAAAATGTCGGTTTTATCTGATTTTCAGAATATCCGAGGTGCCTCACTTCCGAAACTTTCATCGCGATGTCTAGCAGCTTTATTGCAAAGAGTGAGTGACGAACATCCAAAGTAAAAAACAAAAAAGTTGCAGTTTCGCCTGAAAGGCGAAGCATTGATTGCAATAGCAAATTAAGCAAGATAAGCGCAGCAGCAGCAGCGAGTGAATTGACCTTCGTGCTATCTCTCGCTTCAAGGTGAAATAAACGTTGAAAGCACAGCACATATGAAGCTATCGGCACTGGGCACACTTTGTCCACATCGCAGATCGCTTTGAAGATGAGGCCCGTGCAGGCGCGCACTTTGTCCACGTTGCAAATCACTTTAAATATATGGTACCCACGCAGCCGTTCCGTTAACCCTTTGAGGGTCGAATTGTTTTGAAAAAAACTTTCCCAGGTGGTCAAATTACTTTATTTCGGATCTTGAATGTACAAAGTGTATAAAGTCAGGGATAAATAGTAAAAAAAAGTTAGGAACAGTGTTTTGGTGTTGGCACTACTCAGAACTGCAAAATGTTCAATAGTATTGCAGAGTGTGGTACTCCTTGAAACACGGGTCTACGCACAGCGCCTTATTGCGGTCTGCACACCTAAAACACGTGTCTGTTCTCCTCTTGGAACGACGAGTTGTGTTGGCACACACGACATCTTCTCGGCGTGCGGCTGCCTTGTGCAGAGATCTGAGGCACCCTCTCGCGTAAGCGCGTTGCGCAGAGAGCGAGAATACCTCGTGAACGGCGGTGATAAACAAGCTAAGAGCACTGCCAATCAAGATAGAAATCAACTTCCGCCGCCCGTGCAAGAGAGTGCCGACAAAGAGAAAAATCGCGTTTCGCGCGCCTCTGTTGCAATCACGCGGCGGAAACGAAACCGCAAATGCGCGTTGTCGCTCAGAGCGAGAATATCTCCCGAGCGGCAGTGATAAGCTAAGAGCAGCGCCAATCAAGCTAGAAATCAAACTCCGCCGCCCCTGCAAGAGAGTGCCGACAAACAGAAAAATCACGTTTTGCGCGCCTCCGTTGCGATCACGCGGCAGAACTGAAACTGCGAAAGGGGTGTTGCCGCTGAAACTAGAAATCAGTTCTTTTTATCTCTGCAAGAAGGTAGCACAAATTTCAAACGCTTCTTATAAGTCCTAAGAGATGGCAGCACCTCGCAGTGAGTACGCATTGTCATTATGGCATGAAATTACAAACGGAGGGTTGAAACTGTGCCCGTACGGCAAAGACCTTGTGGGACAGAAAACTGTCGCCGTACATATACGGCAAAAACCTTTCAAGGATTAACCTTGCGTCTTGCACGCAAAAGAGGGTACACTTCCGCCCCGCTTTCCTTCCTTCCATCCTTCCTCATGCGCAAGATATTGAGCTGTGATCATCGGCTGACCCTTGCAAGTCAGTTGCCAGCCCATATCGACACGGCAAAAGTCTGTTTTATACGCCCGATATTGACAAAAATTGCCGCTAATTTCATCCGCTGTAGCCAATAATTAATTGTAGTGTGGTCCGCTCAAAGCGAACTTCATTGCATTAATAAAATAGGTTGAACAAGCTAAGGCTGAAATATGGTTCATTATATCCGAAAGTCTGTTGTACATGGGTCCATTGTAACAAGTGTGACTGTATCTGGAAACAATTTCAATAGGTAGGGTCGGAAAATTGTAAATGCGCTGAAATATGGTCGTTATAACTGGTAGATGGTTAGATCTGCGATAGCTGTAAGTGGGTTCAACTGTATAACAGAATAGGATTTAACGAAATAATGGATATGATTTTTTAAAATTAATTTGTTGAATACATGACCACAAATAACTTGATGCCTTTAGTACGATGCACTACAGTAAAAATTGAATGATGTATATAGCTGGGGGGGGGGGGGGGGGGTGAGAAAAAGCATAATAAACACAAAAAGGCATAAAAAGTATAAGAGTAATCAAGAAATTCTGACTCTTTCTTCAACTTTGTTATAACGATGTTTCTTTTATGTAATTATATTTATTTATTTAGAAATACTGTTAACCCTCTCTTCAGGGTGATTACAGGTATGGAGAACATTGTGCCTATTTCAAATGTGAGGTCCATTTTCGTTTACTTATATGCAAGTTTCCTTTGTCTTACTTTCAGGAAAGATTTGCGGAAAATCAATTCTTCTGGTTTCACTTAAAGGGGTATCAATAGCTTCTGCCCGATTGAAGAAATCTAATAAGACCAACCTTACTCATTGGTGTGACCTAATTTCTCATCAATTTAATCACTTTAACGAAGGTCATATGAAAGAATTATGAGCTCTGTTTTTTGTTTTCAGACTGAAGTATTGTGAACAGGATATTTTTGATAATGAAGCTTTTTTAATTTCTTGCCGTTTTGATAAAAAATTGACATAATGCCACCGCTGCTGCATAGCATGCCGGTAATAGTGTAGTCCTTAGTGGGCTGAAGTGCAACTGTGTTAAGAAGTGCGCTGTGTTTATACCATGACAAAGTTGTTTAGCGCGCCGGGTCAGAAGGCAGCGAGGTGAGAATAAAAATATTCCGCAATTGGTTTGAGGTTGAGGAGATGCAAGCTGCCTCTGTAATTCACTGAGGAACACAACATTGACATTTTTCTCAGCATTCTCCTCAGTGTTGCCTTGAATCCAAGTACGGCGGGAAAGGGCAGAGGAGTACTTTCATCATGGCACTGTCAGGGTCGCTGTTCATGCCTCTGCATGCAGTGAAATCGGTCTACTGTTGTCTCTGTGGCGACCACTGCATCTGCAAATATACTAAGGTCAGAGGGGAGTAAAAACAAAAAATAATTGAAAATGTGCTATGTCGAAGACTACACATATTTAGTTTATTAATGCTTGATACAATTATCTTGCCAGCAACTGATATCTGCTGCATGTTTGCATGTTGCACTTGTGTGTGAAACATTGATGCCTGTGTTCATGAGCAAGAAGAATCAGAGAAACCGAGGGCTTCAATTTCTAGTAACAAATAAAAAAGTCAAGGAAGGCATAGGGGATGTGAACCTCTTTCCTTGAACTGTAGAATCGATCATAGACATGATCGGTCATGAGACAGTAAAACCAGGGATAAGCACTGTGGATATCAGCAGATTTTTATTTAACTGTAGAATTTTGTTATGGACAATGATTTGCTTTATTGAACTGCTTATTTTCATCTGTGAATAATTATGCAGTTCAGTATAAGAAAAAAAAAAAAAAGCCATTTGATTCCTCCTATGCTTTCTCTGACTTCATTGTTGGCTTTGTGTGGTTGCCTGTATCCATGGATTCCTGTATGGTTGCCTGGGTCCAGGATGTGGTGGATAAATGGTGTGGTCACTCTTTAAACTGTTGGCTCTTTCTATCCTCAGAGCAAGCAGGAGCTGTCGCCCAAGGCCCACTCTTCATCAGGGGATGGCCTCGTCGATGGTGGTGGAAGCCAGGAGGGGGCACCACTGAGCACACCACCTCGTAGTAGCAGTACCGGAAGCAGCCGGCCACTGTCTAAATGGAGTGACCTGCGCGCTGGCAGCAGCAGCAGCAACAGTGCCCAACACTCGGTTCGCAGCTTGATTGAGTCCATTGAGAATGCCACGAAGCAAGCAAAAGGTAAGCAGACCCTTGAACATGGTACAATCACCTCTAAAACATATGCTTGCTACGGTGTACAGCAACTGTGAGACTTAACACAAACACTAAAGACAGATCTGTTGCAACTTAACTTTAAGGGGGGACACCACTATTAAAATAGTGTTCATGATGTTTTCCATCAATATTCAGGAAACTTTCCATTCTTGCTAAGATTCTTGTGCTGATTTCAAATATGTAATTATCTTTCTAATAGGCCATTTAGTTCTGAAGATAAATGAAATTCATTGTTCATCATTTGCAGAAACAGTAGAAAAAAGAACCGCTCTACAAAAATTCATATTGGCACATGCCTAGGTACTAGAAAACATATGGAACAGAATGGTAGGAATACTGTTTTGATAAATTAAATATTAGTAATTTAATAGCAATTCAGTCTTCACTGTTCCAATTGTAGGTACCCTACTGTCTGATCTAAAGCAGTATTGAAAATTAAAAAAATTTAAAGCATAAATTCCAAAATTTGTTCCTACCATTGTGTACTTTGCACATCATCATCATCAGCCTGGTTACGCCCACTGTAGGGCAAAGGCTTCTCCCATACTTCTCCAACAACCCCGGTCATCGGAGGTTGTGGCCAAGTACTGCACCAGGGTGGCCAATCCCACTCTGGTGAGGGAGTGCGTTACCGGTTCTGGTCACCGGGATCAGGCCACACTCCAGGCCTGTACACTCCAGGCTGAGTGTACTTTGCACACTCAGCTACATGCCACAACAAAAATGATGTCTCTACCTGCCTTGAAGGCAGAGCTATCGCTGCCGCAAATCAGCAAGAAGTCAAGTCAGTGTTTTGAGAAAATGAGAAAAAGGAATACATTCACTTTTAATCAAAAGTGCAGAAATCATTTTGCAATATTTTGCAGTGAAAGTGGCTAAAAGCCACCAGGGATGTAGTCGCTCTGACCATGGCCACTCAAATGTGGCAAAAACATCGTCTAGCGTCGTTCGCCGATTCCCGGTGGCTTGCATCGCGCGCGGCAAAGTTGTCGTTCACGCGGATCGAGCTCCATGCCGATGCGATATCGGCGCAGCAGCGCACGTGATAACAATCTTTATGGGGAGGCCATATTACCGTTCGCTTTTGCCTACTGCGACGCTACCTTGCACACCTTCCACTTGACAAATGACATCAGGGCGTTCACGGAGTCCTACTGATGATAGTGAAGCCTGCCTCGGTGTCGATTGGTGCGACTGCAATGCTGCGGCACGAGTGAGCAAATCCAACATCCGCTTTGTTGCTGGCGTCGATGCAAGAACTTTAAGTTTTTTTGAGCATTCATCTCCCTCTGCAACAAATCCGCACGCTGCAACATTGCAGTGTCACGCCGAACGCGGCCGCTGTCCATAACGATTTCACTCATTTGTGAGCTGGCTAGGCATACTTCGGCATCGTCCATGGCTTCGGCATCATTTGCAGTTGGCGGTGAACTATTCTCGATGCTTTCTTAAGGAATGGAGCGCTTCAGAAAGTTATAAGCTGATCGCTTCTTCTTTTTGCTGAACTTGTGCCTCGTGGTGAACTTCCCCAGTGGATCGAACTTAGTTGGGCACTTGTCACAAACCTACGACTCAGAACAATGAGACGTGCCATCGCGTCGCCTGCGGAGTGGAGTAGATGACGGGAACCTTGCACAGCCAACCACAGCACATGTTTTTGGTCACGTGCGCCAGTCAACGAATTAAATCGCGCGTTCCGACTTTTTTTCTCCCCGGATTTCAATGTCACTGGCATGGCGACGGAGTCACTTTTGGCGGGAAATTAAAGAAGGAAGGCTCCTTTTTTCAACGAGATTAAGATGGCTGCAATCGCGCACATATAGAAAGAGCTACACGCCGCGATAAAAAAAAGGGCTGTTTATTCGCGGAATTAAGCGCTCACAGTGATGTTATGAATTGATATTTCATATGAAATACTCTTCCGTGAGATTCAAAACTTGGTGAATTAAAGGAATATTAGCTGTAGATATCAAAAATTTCATTTTCAAGAAATCAATTTTTTCGCAATTTTTTCGTTGCAAAGAGCCGTGTCCGCCGTTAAGAAATGTAGGCTTTTAAAGGGACAAGCAGTGGAGGCTTTGGAAGGAATATATTAGCTAGCACATTCAAGTACACCAACCAACAATCTCCAGCACCCTCCACAGGAGAGGCTAAAAGCTTCCTGAGGTGTTTTCAGGTTAAGTGGTAGAGACAGCACATACAGGCACTACATGCGTGCAAAAAAAAAAACAGTTGGAAGTCAGCGCTCTTCTCATCTGTTTTATTGTCAAAGCTGTACAGTCTGAGTGGCACTAGTTGTAATCATGTACTGTCATGCTCAATGTGAGTTCCAACATGCGAGCCCATTGCTGGAGGGGCTTCGAGAGCGTATGGCATAGCCAACACAAAAAGGATTGGTGAACTGAACAAGTGGAATGATATTATTACGATATTATCGGGAGATACTCAAGAGACGAGCCGCCACGAGAACGACGATGAAGTTGGTCTGTGCCTTGGCGCAGGCAAGTGTCGGCCTGGCTGTCTGGTTCCAGTGTAAATAGCCTGTAAATAGCCTCTTTCGTCTGTGTCTTTCTACACGTAACAATATGATGCTGTTGTGAGGCCTTACTAAAGCTGTGTCTATCACTGGATGATATATTGTGATATTCCTCTCACAACCTTACCTTAGCTGATGTGCAAAGTAGTAGTTTGATCCCTAATGCCCTTCTGTTGTGCTCGTTTCCTCCGGCACATTGTAGGTCCAAGTAGCAGGAGTTCCTCCACCAGCAGTCTCAACAGTCTGGCCTCTGATTCGAGGTCAGCAGTTGCAGCAGCAAATGCACTGCTTCTGGGAAATGCTGGCGACATCTTGGCTAAGGTGAGGAATTGCTACGTTATGTGACCGGGAATGTTTTTACAAATTCACTCCTTGCTGTAACCTTGAGAGTGCACAAAGCACTCACCGTACCACAATGTTTACTATGTTTGTGGCATGCTTTGTAGGTTATAATCACATTGGTACTAGCTGGCTGGGTCCGCAGCAGTGGATCAGTGGCTATGGCGTTCAGCTGCCGAGCACGAGGCCATGGGTTCGATACCTGGCCATGGTGGCTAAATTTGAATGGGGGTGAAATGCAAAATACTCGTGTACTTATATAGATCTAAGTGCACACTTAAAGCCTCCAAGTGCAGATTCAGGACATTAAACCTAATACCGTATATACTCGCATAATGATCGCACTTTTTTTTTCAGAAAAATTGACGCAAATTTAGGGGTGCGATCATTACGCGGGTTAAATTTTCCGCGAAAAAAAAAAAAGTTTTTTTCGTTCTGCGTTTGCTGCGGGATGCAGGTGCGGGACACCAAAACAAAAATGGCGGCCGGCGGAGCAAGCCGAACGCGCCGAACACGATTTTTTTTTTCTTCTCGTGAGTGCATTACGTGCATTGAAACAGTTTCTTCTGTATCAGTGATGAATAATATTGTTAATATCGGCAAGTTTGCGGCAATAATGTAGCCATGTCCACTTTGAGGGGACAGAAACAGATGGGAGCGCTTAGCTGCCAGTGACATAGAAACGCATGGCCGGCGTGCTGCGGAAACTGCGGCATCTGTCTTCACTACTATCCTAACATGGCACGTTTCCGCTAAGGGTGGGCGAATATCTTAGCTGTGTTACAAGCGTCGGCGTATGAATAGGGTACACTTTTAACGTATCAGTGTAAACGTGGCTACTATAATTTTAGCGCGCGATTTATTCCGTGCTCACGAGTGCGGATGAAAAGAATCGAAAGGCGCCTTTTGTGTTTTTGTTAACCACAACCATTATAAAGCCTACCCATAATAAATGCAAGTTTGGTTGTACCTCTTTTTGTCATGGAAGTGCAGAAAGTGATGAAAGTAATGAAATGAGGCATCTACTTAAGGATGTTTGGTGCGTGCACACCGTTTGGCTTCTCTTGAGTCGTTCGCGTAGCATTCGACAGATGGTAAGCGCGATCATTATTAGCTAGACTTGGCACACGACATATCGCTGCGGCAAGTTCGGGGTGCGATCATTACACGGGAAATAAAAAAAAATCGAGTTTTGACGACAAAATTTAGGGGTGCGATCATTACGCGAGTGCGATCATTATGCGAGTAAATACGGTAATTTAGTTTGCTGGATGGGCCCAACACACTTATGTACATTGGCAAATTTGCTGCACATCATTCATTGCTGCCTGGAGAGGCAGTTCTGTGAAAGTTAGGTGCAAGCAACCTTACCTACCTGAAATAATATTGTGCGGTGACTGTTCATACCAGAAATTAGCATAAAATTAGCTGTCCCAGTTATTAGTACTTCAAGCAATGCATTCTCGGGTATACACAAAACACTACCGGAGCTCCATGCAGGTGTGTGCGGACAGCATTCTATCATAGTCTGCATCAACTGCAGCAGTCATTATCCCGTTTCATTGTAGCATTTGAAGAGACTGGTTAGGTTGCAAGATTACTTCAACAGCTAACAGGACAGTGTCAATTTTCACAACCTATCATGCCCATTTGTTTTAAGTATCGCTAAGCCAGGGCTGTACTTTCCGACTCAGAACGCTGGCTCCAATGGAAATACTCAGTGTGTCATGTAAAAAAAAAAATTAGAAATCCATGCAACACCATGCTGCCTGAACTATAACATTTCCACATATTTTAGCGGCGCTCCATCCTGCTATATTATACCAAGCCACTTAGTGGACATAGAATCCCATAAAAGAAGGAAGCCCTGAATGTACAACATAAAACACCTCGGAGCTTAATTGTACACATGCAGAACTAATCTCTTGATGCATGTTGATGTTGATATGATTAGCATTGAAGCAATGTAGAGACGCTGTATTGGCACCGCTACCTGTCATGTGAAACATGTACTGCTGCCAGGCACCTCTTGTGCACTTGCCTCTGGACATGCAGCACCATCTAGGGGTCAAATTGTGAAGTTTGTGTGTGGCCTCCAAAATGTGTGGTGCACCAGTTTGTGTGAACACAGAGTAACATGTTATGTATGAAGAGCTTACTGCAGCTAGTCTCCTCTCGCTCCATCTAGCGGCATTGCTAAGAAGCCTGTGCGTGGCCTCCGAGATGTGTAGTGCACCGGTGTGTGTGAATGTTGAGAATTGTTCCCTTGCTGCCTGTGCACATTCGTAACGCATCACACTAAGTGTCGGGTTGCTGTGCTTGAGGAACCCATGTGGCACTGGATATATAATTTCTTTAAATAATTTAGAAATGGCCAGGTCTTAAAAATTAAATTATAGAGTTTACTACTGCAACTCGGCAATGAAAGACCATATCAAAATTGTGTAAATGGCACCTAATAATGCATATAAAGTGGAGAAAAGATATGTATTGTACACAGCTTTGAAATATACCACTAGTTTGCGAGTAGGAATTTTGCAACACCTTTGCAAACATTGTAACAAATTCATGTAAGCTGTAAATTCATATATCAAATTTCTCTAAATGCTATTAATGGATGCAACTTGCAGAACTCCAACACAGCTCAGACCACGTTTAACCCTTCGAGGGTCAAATTATTTTGAAAAAAACTTTCCCAGGTGGTCAAATTACTTTATTGCGGATCTTAAACGTACAAAATATATAAAGTCGGCGATGAATAGTAAAAAAAAATTAGGAACAGTATTTTGGTGTCTGCATCACTCAGAACTGCAAAATGTTCAATAGTATTTCAGAGTGTGGTTCTCCTTGAAACACGGCTCTACGCACAGCGCCTTATCGCAGTTTGCACACCTAAATTGCGTATCTGTTCTCATCTTGGAATGACGAGTTGTGTTGGCGCACACATGCCATCTTCTCTGTGTGCGGCTGCCTTGGGCAGAGGTCTGAGGCACCCTCTCGCGTAAGCGCGTTGCCGCAGAGAGTGAGAATACCTCGTGAGCGGTGGTGATAAACAAGCTAAGAGCAGCGCCAATCAAGATAGAAATCAACTTCTGCCGCCCCTGCGAGAGCGTGCCGACAAAGAAAAATCATGTTTCTGGCACCTCCGTTGCGATCCCGGGGCGGAACCGAAACCGCAAAAGGGGTGTTGCCGCAGTCTGCGCGACGTGCTGAAGCTAGAAATCAGTTCTGTTTATCTTCCCAAGAAGGTAGCGCAAATTTCAAACACTTCTTGTAAGTCCTAAGAGGTGGTAGCACCTCCCAGTGAGCATGCATCGTCATTATGGCATGAAATTTCAAACGGAGAGTTGAAACCGTACCTGTACGGCAAAGACCTTGCGGGACAGAAAACCGCCGCCGTATATGTACGGCAAAAACCTTCAAAGGGTTAACGTAACTGCTTATATTGCAGGACCAGTTATAATTTGGCCTTTTCTGGCTCCCTTTACCTTTCCATAGAACTCAATAGAGAGTTTTGGTGTGTCTGGTATTCAGGTAAATGACGACAATCATGTTTATTTTCGCTTCAGTACGGTGTAATGATGTGAAGGGGCGTGTAGAAACAGCAGTAATTTCGACAGCTTGACAAGGCTGCAGGCACCCGCATAGGCGATTACACCAATGGCAAACACAAGTGGACTGTGCATTTTAGTGAATGAGTAGAGGTGAAAATGGGAACAGCCTGCATGCTGCAGCCACCCGGTGGTGCAGAGCTCAACCACACAAACACGGGTAATATTGCAGTAACCAAGTGTATTTTACTTTGCTTCTGGGGTAGATTTTTGGGCAGCGACACAATTATGCCACTGCCGAAAATTTACACCAGCACCAAAGCAGATTACACTTCATTACTGCAATGTTAGCTCTGTGTTTTTCTGATTAAGCTCTGCACCACCGGGTGGCTGCAGCATTGTGCAGTCCATTCACGTTTGCACCTCCGCTCATACGGTGAAAAATCCAGTCTGCTTGCATTTACCTGAATACGGAACACGCTACAACTCTCTAATGTATAAGCATACTACTTGTAGTGCACTCGCATGAGACGAAATACCGGTTTTAACGCGTGCGGCTGGCAGAAAATCAGACAAGTGAGGCAGCAAGCACACTTTTTAACAAGGTGCGCCTGCCAAGTGGAGATGTACGAGGGCGACGTGAAGTAGGAGGGGGAGACCGGAACCGAGTGAGTGAACAAGGAACAGAGGAGGAGCACAGGGGTTGCCTAGGCGATAAAGCATGTTGCTCTGGCCGCATCTCAACAGTGCAAAGGTCCGCACCGAATGCATACACATGCATTGCACTTTGGCTCTTCAGTTTATGTGCGAAAACTAAATAAGGTTGCAGATTGATTTTTTAGGTACATGGCCAGGGTCGGCCAAATGTCTAAACTATCGGGCAGACCGTGATAATGAGTTTGAGCGGCAATATCAATTTGTTTTTACACCACCAATGCAGAAAAATCGGTCAGAACCGTGAGTGTGTTTTATATTCGCCTAACGCGGTGTGCGTCGTCACAATGTGCATCATCGCCTAGTGCAGATACAGTAGACTTCCATTAATTTGACCCTGACAAACCAATAAAATTAACCTAATTATCCAGCAGGTAGAATTAAACAAGATCTAAGAAAAACACCACTATATACCACTGATTCATCCAGTATTTGCCGATTCTAGCATGCCCCTGAATCAAATAGGTGCCCACTTTCTATGTATCTAAAGTAGAAAACTAATGTAGAAATGACGTTAAAGCTCGTAAACAAATTTAACGCTCACCCAATATCTTAACAAGAAAATTGGTTAAGGGTCTAATAGGTTTGCACAATGGCAGCTAGTTTCTAGAAGTCAGCTTAGCCGCATGATTTTTAAAGTCAGCTTCGTCGCAATAAACCGGTGTTGTGCAGTAGGGCATGCAAACAAAGAATTGGAATCTGCAATAAAAACAACCAACCCTGGGCAGTCCCATATGGCGAAAATATCGACTCTGAAAGAGTTAAGTCCACATGAGGGTATATGTGATTTTTTCCTGACTCTGGGAATGGATAGATTCACCACAGGTCTTGACGCTGCTTTTGCCATAGTAAAGACTGGGGGAAGGACGCTCTCATGAGACAAAAGATTCCGAAAAAGTGCTGTAGAATGTGAATGGTCCATAGAGGGTGACGTTCATGGCGGGTCAATAGTCACAGATATACCCTTAAAGGTTTGCATGAGAGATGAGCGTCTATAGCAGGTACACATGCTTCCGCAGTCATGCCCTTTGTCGAAGTGCAGCATGGCAGACAAAGACATGTTCTCAGTGCCTGAGCTTGTAAGCTCTGCAGTGTATGTAGGCAGGAGGGGTGAATGTTTGTAATAATCGGTAAACTTTATTGTAGGTAGCCTACTAAAAGTGATTCATATGGCTGGAGCAGTGATCTCTCTGACGGGCCCCACTTCATGCCTGCTATATATTTAAGCATGTGTATGAAGCTGCTTAATTTGGACTTGAGCATCGACACTTGCTTAGACCAGGACAAGTTTGTCAATCATCACTCCTAGAAATCTGTGGTGCGTTACGTACGTTATGGCTGTGCCGTGAATCGTAAATTGGTTGTGGTGCATTGCCATGCGAGTAAATGCAAGGGCCGCGCACTTCGCAGGTGCCAAATGTAGACTTCGCTGTGGTGAATACTTTGAGGTGACCGACACTGCACGTTGCAGTCTTGCACGAAGTTGTGGTCGCGAAACATCAGAAGCCCGTAAGCAGATATCGTCCGCATATAGGCTCACGGTGGTAGTCTCTGGCACTATATCGGCGAGTCCAATAAAGGTTATATTGAACAGCGTAGGTCTGAGTACGCCTCCTTGAGGAATACCATGGCTGATTGGATGACGACTGGTCTCCCCATTTGTCGTCATCATAATTATGGTCCGGCCTGTAAGGTAGTTAATTAACCAGTGAAACATCCTACCTCTAATTCCTAGCGCCTCAAGTTTGTCAAGAATGCCGTCATGCAACACTTTGTCATATGCACCTTTGACGTCCAAAAAGATTGCTCCTGAGAAGTGTCGACACTTCTTATCCTGTTTGACAGTTGATACCAAGTCAATCACGCTGTCAATGAAGGATCTTCCTTTGCGAAAACACATGATCATGTGTGGGTAAAGGTTGTACTTTTCAAGAAACCACTGTAGCCTCGTCAGCGCCATTCTCTCCATGATCTTGCCCACGTGGCTTGCCATGGCAGTAGGTCTGTAGGAAGGTATCGCATGAGGTGTCTTGCCAGGCTTCAGATGCACTACAATACAACTGGTTTTACATTTCTCTGGCACAGTGCCTAAGCTCCACGATGCATTGAAGAGGGAGAGAACAATGCCGTGCGCCTTTCCCCAGAGAACGCAGAGCAGCATATGTTATGCCATCTGGTCCAGTCGCTGATGATCTTCGAGATAAAGCCAGTGTAGCGCCTAGTTCTTGAATTGTGGATATGATGTCAAGACGGTTGTATGTGGATGGTGGGGCTTGTCGGTAGGTTGTTGAATATGGACCAGGAGCTAAAGCCACAATCATTTTGCGGTAGTCTTCTGCAACCTCCACCTGGCTTCTACATTGTACCACTGGCAGAGTCCGAAATGGGTACTTTTCTTGAGGGGGAAATGTAAGCTGTGCATTACCTGCCATATTTTACAGAGTGGTTTGCGAGGATCAAGGGAAGTACAAAATCCTTTCCAGCGCTTGGTGTCCAGTGTGTCAAGGTACCGACAGACATGTCGTTGAGCTCGGCGACAGATAGTATGGTCTGAGGTAGATTCCATTCTCTCGTATTTCCTCTTGGTGCGGTGACGCACAGCTCATAGTTTTTCATATTCGATGTCGATGGAGCTTCTAGGTACCGATATGTGTATGAATTTTGTGGTCTCATGAGGAGCTGTGGTAATAATACATTCTAGATCAGGCAGTGAAGATTGGTCTGAGCGAGCGTTGTCCACCAATGCCTGATAATCTTTCCAGTTAGTATAACGAATACAAGGTGGAGGAGCTGGAAGGAATCATTGCAGTTGTACATATGTAGGCATGTGGTCGCTACCATGTGTCTCCAGATCTGTACAGCAGGTTGTTGAAGGTAGAAGGCTTCTGGACATGAATGCAAGGTCTAAGGAGCTGCTATTTTTCACACCTCGGAGAAATGTAGGGCAACCATCATTAATGGTTGCCAAACCTTCGTTATGTGTGTAGTTTGCCAGTTCTTCACCCCATCTATTCATAGTAAAATAGCCCCATAATGGGTGGTGGACGTTAAAGTCTCCGATGGTTATATGTGGTCCAGGGCACATTTGGACGACAAAACTCAGGTGCAGGCGATAAAATCTCTCTTTCGGCGGTATGTAGCCTCCAGTGATCGAAATTATGCGCTGCTTATGTCTTACCGTCACACAGATGTATTCACTAGAAGCATGTTCCGTGACCATATGTTGGGCGTATACCATGTCACAATGTATGCACAACAGAACTTTGCTTCTGGAAATGTCTTTCCTTGGCCAAAGTTGTAAATATCCTGATAGTTGGAAGGGAGATGGAATGTTGGAATCGCAAACAACAACAAAAGGGAACTGATACTTGAATATGCATTGTCGAAAATCTGAAAGGTGCCCACGCAGACTACAGGCCTTCCACTGCATAACAACAGATCGACGCATGCACTTTTCAGAAGGAGAAGTTCTTGCTCATAGTGCCATATTGAGATACTACCCTTGTGGGGATGCACGACTCTCACGCATCCCCTGATATGCTGTTTTCCCGCACGGCTCGCGTGGCCTGGCGCCCGCGGTGGTCGGAGTGGTACAAGCGCGGTGCGAGAGATGGCGCGAGTGTCGCGCCGCGGCGGGGTTACTCGGGCGCCGAGAGACAAGGCGCGTGGTCTTTTTGGTTCGAGATCGTCAGCGGGCGCGGACGTCCGCGCGGGCGCCGACCATGCTTCTGCGATACTGTCTCGCGTGACCGTACACGCGAACGACCAGGCGTTGGGATCCAGCATGGGGCGAATATATTCGCTCGCTATCCGGTCGCTCGGTGAGTCGGACTTCTAGATTTGTCGCGCGCCCATCGGCATGTTTTGTGGATAGCAACTCGGCTAGCTGGCATTGATCTATGAAAGGTGCAATAAATGCCCTTGTGATTGTTTGCACTACTGTGTTGTCGTTCCTTTGTCCCAAGAGTACAGAGGAGAACCCCATATCTCCCACACCCTAGAGCCGCGAGAATTGGCTCTAGGGTATCCATAATTTGTAATGCAGCCAATGCTGATGGCATGCGCAGACTTGAAAGCACATCACACATTGTGTCGAATATTGTGACACATCAGTTGTCGAAGCATGCATTGGACCTTGGCTCCATCAAGCTAATCGGCAGGACGCATTGTAAAACCTTCGTCTGCGTCATCCTTCTGAGAACCTATTGATGGAAGGGAAGGCCAGACAACCTCTGCAGAACCTTGCACGGGGCCAGTCACTGCGGGCGTTCTAGCCACCTTTGATATACCAGCAGCGATCACTCGGTCTTTCCATACGTTTCCCAATTCTGTTAACGTTTATGCGGACAAGATGCAGGGCGCTTGTTGAGGCTCCAGTTCATGTGGTTTGGTTGTACTGCTGGCGTGCTTGTGCTTTTGCCGTGAGCGGCATCGCCACCGGCACACTGATGCAGCTGTCTCTCTGCAGGAAGAATTATCTCTCGCCATCTTCTTGAGTATCCTTGTTTCATGTACAATTTTTGGACACAACTTCGAGGTCGCGTCATGTGATCCAGCACAGTTGGGGCACTTTGTTGCATCCACTTGATAGTCTTCCATTTAATAACTCCCACCACATCGTTGACATGTCATCATGTTCTTGCAGAGTGCACTCACATGACCGATCTGCTGGCATCTGTGACATTGTAGAGGCTTTGGCACGTATGGCCGCACAGGATGCCTCACATAACCCATTTTTACGAACACTGGTAAAGAAGCTGAGTCAAAGACTAGCCTAATGCAACGTGACTGTTCGAAGCGATGAACATTCAATATCCGAACTGTTGAGGTCACAAGTTTGGTGATATTCTCATTCCTGATTTGAGAGTCCACGTCAGAGATCATGCCAATTGAGGTATCTTTCCCATACACTTTGGAAGGATGTACCGGAATGCTACCAAGTGTCTGAACTATCTTCAAATTCTCTAATATGGTTGCATTTGTCGCATCAACCATAAGTACGTTCTTGTGGTCGTTGATGCGAACTTCATTTATCTGGCCTGGTGCTATTCGGTCAAGGAATTCTGTTAAGAATTGCCTATTAAGACTGTTCAGGTTGTCACTTGTTAATGTAGCCATGTATCCTATCGTAAAGGGCTGGGTGTCCTCAGTTGTCACTGTACTATCACTTTCACAAGATTTCACATGACTCGTCACCGGATGTATTTAAGTATATTGCTGACAGTGTTCATCGCACACAGATAATGCCGAGTCACACTGAATCGTTAACAGAAGTGATAGTATCTCTGAAATTGATCTTCCAAGAATACTGCTTCAGCTCGATGCTTTCCGTCTACTCATTCCATTCAGTAAGCACGCAGACTGACTTGCTAGGCACGCTGTCTGCTTCTTAAATGCACATGAGCGCATTGTGCTCATGTGCATGATATCGGGACTAATCACCAATGAGTGTCAAACTTCCAGCAGCGGTTTGCAGCCCCCCGCTATGCCTACCTCACCAGTGCTTCACCAGGCCTCACCAGGCCTCTCCAGGCCTCACCAGCACTGCTTTGCTGAATGTCGGTGAACAAAGTTATGTATGTTTAAGGTTTGTCCCAAGTCGACATGATCTATTCAGCGTCTGTATGGCTCCCAGGAAGCCAAGAGATCATCTGGTCAGCAAAAGCAAGAGTATAGTCGACAAACTCAATAGCGCAAACTTCATGGAGAAACCCCTCTAAGAGTTGTCTTAGTATTCGTAAGCACTGTGCGACTTGCTCATCTCCACACAGCCTGGTGTCATTGTTAATGTTATAAAACTTCATTCAACCAGTATATATGGCAGTGCTGCGGCGACAGGAACTGCTGTGCATGGTGGTACAGTGGAAACAGGTTTTATTGAACTTGCAAAAAAACTCCTATCAGTTCTGTATAGGGCATAATTCAATATAAGCCTGCTAAAGAATTGGGCATCATAAAAGCACATACCATTTATTAAAGCACTTTATTGATGAAACTAGCTTAGTTTTGCATGAAGTAGTCCTGTATTTTCTTCTGCTTGGGCAATTTCGCTGCCTGCGATGCACACGCTTCTACACATTGTCTAAAGAGTCGGAGAAGCTGAGGCCGCAACCTTCCACATTCACGCAGAAGCGCCAGACTAGTGTGAGTGCACCAATCACCTCGGATGACGTCGGCAAAGGATCGTCGTTGCTTTCCTCATTGTGCTCACCATGACTTGTGCTCGGTACGATGTCGGCAAGGTAGTCTTCATTTTCGGGCTCTCCCGTGGTCACGACACCATTGCCCACAAACTCATGGCCGTTGATCCATCAACGGCTTTCGTAAATTCTGACAGCTAGCTCCAAACTTTGGCGACAGCGGCAACGGCTTTGTCGCACTCATCAGAATCATGAGAGTTGCCACCTGGCATGCAGCAGCCAGCATGTCTGAAGAAATTTCAGATGACCCACTTGCATACAGTCGCCTCGACGTCACTGTGCGTATGCGTCTGGCTTCATGGGCATTGGGTCGCAAGTTTGTCTGCCTTAGCCCTAATCTTCGCCTTATTCTTCCTTCAAGGTTGTGCTGAGAGTGCTCCTCGGAATCTCGCACGGCAGCAGTGACATCTGACTTCTCACCGCTTTCGAATTGATTCAGGATTTCGAGCTTCACGGCGAAAAGCAAATTTTGTCACTTAGCGCTAGCCATCACGGCACCACTCCAGGAGAAGGCCCGCGAGGCGCTAACACAATGAACCAAAAAAGCAGTGAGACCACTCACACTTCCACTATCTTGCACGACGAGGGCACAAGAGCCTCTGATTGGCTTTCTGAGCAAGCGCTGCGGGCGGGCCAGGATCATCTTTTGCAGGGGGTGTCGACGGTTCACACGACGCGGCGCCGTCACGGTAGGCAGAGCGGGTGGATGGAGCCCGTGCCGCCGGGTTTCCCCACCGCCACGAGGGAAAGCAAACTTCTGGGGGCACACTTGCGCTGCTTGACGTTCTATATATCGGGAGTCGCTGCTATCTTTGTTCGATGTAAGTGTAATTTTTGCTATATATACTCATTGTAACTATAGTGTGTTCAGAAATTGTTCGATATGCAGAATAATTCGATGTAAACGGGTTCTATATTGTAGGGTTCGACTGTACAAGATGAATTGATGACACAAACAAACTCTTGCAGCTGATGATGTTCCACTCATTATAAGCCCGTTATCGCTCTTTAGCACCTTATTCATCTGTGTCAAACCATTAACAACTGTGGTCAACCATACTCCGACAGTGGCTGCGTATGGCGCAGTTGTGTGGGCCTGTATTCTTGCCACTTAGTTCATGTTGAAGTGAGACGTGCGGACCCTATCTTGAAAACGATTTGCGATGAGGACACATTGCGCCGAGTGCTGATAGCATTCTGTGCACTGTGTTCTCGCCGCTTAGTTTACGTTGAGGCGTGAGGCAGCACAAAGGTGAATTTGCTCACTGCTGGGGGCCCTATGCTGAAAGCAATATTATGAATGGACGGGTTTCCTCGTTGAGTAGGGATAGAAATGCTTACGCATTTAAAATCGATCCAGGCAACTTTCAGTGGTTGGAACTTCAGTCACCTTCATACACTGGTTAGACTGATATTAGAATAATCAAGCAGGTGCAAAAATCAGTCTGACTAAACAAATTCTCATTTTTGACATGTTTTGGCTATGAGCCAAAACATGTCAAAACTTGTCGTCGTTCTGCATATTATGGCAATGAAACTTGCTCACCAAAACTGAAACTGTCCATTATGCACATTTTTAATTTTATATTTGTTCATTTCAAATGCTCGGAAAACTTTGAATACTTAGAATTCTAAAATTCAAGTTGAAGTGAATATCACATAGCATAATATTATGAAATATTGAATATTCACATGATCTTACAGTAATCACATCAAAAACATATTTTCTGGCACTAGCGGTTGCTCAACCTTCCACTCTTGCTGGGGAAAAAATCCACTGTATTCTTTACTACCAATGTACTCCTGAACATGTTCTTGCAATCTTGCAGATGCAACAGCATAGTATATCATTGTTTGCATTAATTCAGGTGCGTAAGGGGAAGCGTTAGCTCGGGGGCTCCTATCTAAGTACATGGGAACAGGGAAATAGGTTTTCTCAGCAACCACTGCACCAAAATTGATGAGGTTTGTTGCCTTTGAAAGAACAAAGTGATAATTTAGTGACTGTTGAGAGTGAAATTTTGATTTAGGCCTGCAGTTTTTAATAAACATTGTTGAAAATTGCAAATTTTCAGAAAATGAAACTATGAAGTTTACAAATCTGTTGCTCTGCAATGAAATATGATGTTGCAATTCTGTAAAATGCGTATAATAGTAACCTAAAGTAGACAAAATTGATATATTATACATTGCTCTTATATTCACCACTAATAGGCGAGTAGGACTTTTGCAAAGCCCTTGTAAACATTGTACAAAATCACGTAAGATATAAATTCATATATCAAGTTTGTCTGCTTTAGAAGCTCTAACTGATGCAGAAAACAGAACAGTACAGTAGAATTCGATGGCTACGTTTTTCAAGAGACTGAAAAAACGTCGTAACAACTCGGCCGCAAATTGCCACAGCAACATCGGAAACAGCTCTGAACGGCTGCCAGCACAGTTGTGAGACGTCTAGGTGCACATACTGTGACCAAAAACGAAATGGTGCAAGCATTATTAAGGGATACGTAGATGTTCTGTGCCAAGGGCCCCTTTCCACTCCCAATATGCCTCATTGCAATATTTTGCGTATGCATCACCACATAACACGGCTCTATTGCGGCAAAGTAGGCAAGAGAGAGCTGGTGATTATGCACCCTTGCCATCCCCAAAATAAACGCAGCCTTGTGCTCAGTTCCTGGTAGGTCTTAATCGGTGCACACTTCTTCAGAGGCTTCACCAAGTCTACACCAACCTCTCTGTGCATCTTTTCCCCAGATATGTTTGTACAAGCTGTGGAGATGGGTTTGCACAAGGCTCACCCTACTAGCGACGGTCAGGAAAGGGCATGACGCTCCTCCACTCTGCAGGGCACAAAGGCACTACGGCAGGGTTCGTTGACTTTCTGACATGACGCAGAGAAGGCTCCAGAGTGAGATCGCCAACAAATGCTGGTTTATTCACCCAAGATACAGCACAGTGCGACAGTCACGGCACTTATCTGCGAAGGCTCAATGCAAGACCGATTGAGTATGTTCGCCTGCTGCGCTAGGGTTAACCAGTAAGCGGTCTATCAAGCGCAAGAACAAGAAGTCGCGGGAGCAAAGGTCCCATGTAACCAACTTGTTGCGGGCCTGTGAGTATCTGCTGCCACGATAAGGCATTCAGCGGAAGAGAGCTCAGGTGGAGAGGGTGCCCGAGGGCCACCACTCGGAAGGCCAATCAGAGCGCGTACCGGTGACACTTGCTCACGTGGTGATTCGAGCCGGGGAGAGAGAAACATGGTTTGTGCGGGAAATTAGCTCCGCCGTGCTAGCTGTGTCTGCCATGTTGTCGTTACTGCGCCGGTTCCCGGAGATCGAGGTAAGCACAATGCGCGAGCTGGGGGACGAGATGCGGGAAGGCACCTTGTTCCCCACAAAGCTAGGTTGCTTATTGCAAACTTTGGTAGCTTGATGCAACGTGATTTATAGCATAGCAACGTGAAAGAGCAAATTTCTCTCTGCACTGCTAAATTTATGCAACTGCTGCAATTAAACGCAGCATCAGATGAAGGAACATTACACAATGGCGACTTATCAAAGGTGAACATAATATATGGGAGTCAATGGGATTTAGGTAGGGATCATGAAAATGCAAGCAACGGCTGGGAAAACGCAAGAGCAAAGAACGTATCAACGGAGTTCCGCTGTCTTTGTTCTTCGTGCACATTTACGGATTTGTAAACTTCGTGCTTCAATTGTTTTTTAAACCTACCAATTTTTTGCAATTTCTTGTAAGAACTTCCAGGCCCTAAATGAATATTCTATCTAAGTCATAAGAATATAACTTTTTTCTGAAGTTCCACAAATTTCATTCAGGTGGTCCAGCAGTTTTCTCATAGAAGCATTTCTGCATTTTACATGTATTTGAATTGGCAAATTGGAGATGACCCAATATAAATCTTCTCCTTAATGAGCTTTCTTGGAAAAGTTCGTAATTTTAATTTTTATATATTTATATCCCTTATGGCCCATGTGGATTTTCACTTAATGACTGTGAGATGCATTTACTTTCTTCAAAGCTTTGCTGATCTTTTGTCAGCCAAAATTATTTTGCATAGTACCACAGCTGTTAAAAATAAGCTAGGGTTGTTTGATCGAGGTAGTGTTTCTAGTAAATTGTGTAAAATATTGTTATGTTTGTGTCTCCCTAAGCATGCATGTTTACTTGCAGAGCCCGTTCAAGGTTCCTGAGAAAGTACGCCTCGCACCACGCCCTTCACCGCAACAGGCTAGCCAGCGCTCTGACTCTGCTGGGGACAGCACTGCTGACGTGCCAACTCGCACAGAGCCTGACAAGACGCACCCAGTCTCCATCCTAGCCCACAAGCTGGAGCCCATTCGTAGAAACAGCTGCAGGTACGCTTGCCAGTCACTTCTCTACAAGCCTTGCTTAGGGACTAAAAGGGGCACTGCGACACTTTTTGAACACCATAAGAAAATGTTTGCAATCTGCAGATAATGCTGCTGTAAACAAGCAGAACAAATATTATTATGTTGCATAAGCAGCGAGCACACACAATCTTGCATTAAAGATTGCTGTGTCTCTCCTGCAGCATCGTACTATTACGCTCCATCTATGCCTTTATAGAACTAGGGAGGGCCCATAGACACCAGCCATTGGGCGATTCTTCATGACCATGACTTACCTTGAAGCAAAAGCTACTGCAAGCGTGCACAACGCTCCAGTCTTCTAGCAGATGGGGAAGCTGTGGTGCTTAACCTGTCCCACCCGGCCTGTCACCTCCTTCGTCACACTCTGGCACCTTTTTCAGAAAAACTACAGCCTTGAAGGGTTACAATAAAAGCACAAAACCAAGAAGTAATACAGTAGAACCTCGTTAAACCTTACCCGCTTAAATAATAGTTTCATTTTAAATGTAGTAAAGTCAAATCCCCGACTCAGCGGCCATTGAACGTAATGTGTTTTGTATCCGCCTAAACCGTACCAGCTTATTGCGTACGTATCGGTTAGCATGTAGTGTTTCCACTTTTCGTCGTGCAAACATGGCAGTGCGTCGTCTCCATCGGGCGACCTGGCAGAACAACATGCCTCAGAGATCGAAACAATGGCCTCCAATCGCCCTGTGCGTTTGCGTGTGAAGCCACATCAACATCAACATAATTTCGGTGACATGCCAGAGAGCGTTGCGCCAACGCGCAAGCGAGGACTCGCGTCATGCCGAAGCTCGAATAAAAAAGATGCTGGATGCTCAGCATAGAAGAAAAATTAGACATCATTCATGCTATCAAACGTGACACGAAGAAGTCGGAGCTGGCACGCGACAGGGATCTACCATTGACTACGGTGTGTGGAATTTGGAATGCGAAGAAGTTGCTCAGCAGCGCTGCTGCGACCATGAAGAGGTGTCGGCTACGAGGTTCGACTTTTCGCCATCGTAGCCTCTGTTGTTGCCAAAGTGTCGGCTGGCAACTGTGATGAGGACAACATGGAAAGCGACAGCACAGGCGATTCAGGCCCGACAGTGGCGGCAGAAGCTGCGCGTTACATCGGCCTCGTGAATGCAGTCGTTGCGAGGAGAACAGCACCCTGCAATGAAGAGGGTGCCCCGCGACTTCCACAGTGCTACCACTCGCGTGCACAGAGAATACGTAACGCCAACGAGGAATCTGCCATGCGAGTGTTTGCTGAGAAGAAGGGGCTGGCTGAAAAGCTGCCTCACAGTTTCAGTAAGTTTCAGGCCACTGTCGTCGCTGCTAAGTTGCAGCGGTATCAAACGAAAATAACACTTTTGTCGCACGAACTGAATAAATACTAAATGTTTTTTCCCTCTTTCATCGTACTGTCTCTTAGTTCCGTTTTTGACAGGTAAGTGGTCGATCTCATGCTATTTCGGTTAAACAGTACTACCGTTTAGTACATACTTTTTCCTAGCTCCGGCCAACTATGGTTTAACGAGGTTTCACTGTAGTAAAAAAGGAACAATAGCCAGAGCTGAGGAGGAATGGGGAAAGTAAGCATGCTATTTTGATCTTATGTCCTTCCCAAAAATTTGTGCGGAAATGCATTTCTTGAAAGGAATAGCACCCATTACAACGTGTTCCCAGTTTTGAAGAAGCAATGCTCAAAGGCCTCTTTAACCCCTTTTGTGACATGAGCGAGCTGTGTTTGCGCGCATGTTTCTGGAATAAATGGCGAAGGATGAACTCTGCTCATCTACAACATTTTTAATTTTGTTGCAATTTACCATTTCTAGTCAGTGATGCATATTTTTTTATGCTGCTGTGAAGCTTCAATTTTGAAAGAAATGGTGGAAAGTTGTATAAATAAGCACTTGAAATATTGTTTACATTACTTTTCATAAAGATTCAGCAGTAGAAACAAATTGGCCATTTTTGGTTAGGATTTGGGAAGGTAGCATCGCACAGAAATGACTTGAGGATGTCTTGGTTTATGCACTGTAAATACTGTATTTTTGTGTGTATAACCCACACACACACAAAAAAGAGAAGTAACAGTAAAGTTGGGATGTGAGTTATAAGCAAATTTCGCCTTGAGGTGTCACTTCATGGCAGCATGCTGTCAAAGTATGCATTCTGCAAGGCATTGCATGACCATTGTGAAGCTGCATATAAACCATGTGGCCTTGGAGCAAGACTGGCTACAGCATTTGCATTATTGTAATGATGTACAGTCAACGCCTGATTTTTTGGACTCCCTAGGGACCGCGAAAATGTCCAAAAAATTGGGCATTCTAAAAAAAAAAATAAAAATAAATGAATGCATGCCTTTAATTGTCTACAAGGGCTCAAATCAACGCAGCCATGTCCGAAATAGCTTTAAAGGCCGGCCAGTACACTTATTAGACATCTTGGTGCTCATAGTGTACTGTGACAGGAGATGATAGGCAAGAGCATATATAATTTGTTTATAATACATTTAATTAATAACACATGACCTGTAACAGGGGCCCCTTCGAACTCTTGGTATGCTTCACTGCAATAATTTGCTTATGCTTGACCTTGTATTCTGTATTGCGGCGAAGCACACTTTTGGGAACCGGCATTAAGCAAAACTTTTGATTCCTGCCGTGTTTTCTGTACTTAAACGCCATCAGTGAAGATAACGAAAGCATAGTCAGTGCCATTGCCGATAACATCGAAGCCTTTAAATGAAAAAAAATAAAACAGCACCAAACAGTAGGAAGCTTGGTAGTGAATGTCAAAAGCATCTAGGTTTAACGACAGCACAAAACTGCTACAGCTGCCAGTGCATCGACGTGCGAGAGCACTGGTTCATGGCTGCAAGATAACGAAAATGATGATGATGGTGGCTTCAATGAATGATGGTTCAGCCCTGTGGTCAGGACAAAAGGTACAAAATGACCAACTCTTCCCCTACCGGAAAATGGGGGTAAGCAAAGCTTGTCCTGCGTGCACCTGACCTTTATCTCGGTTAAGTAACTCGCAGGTAATGGTGCCAGATTGCTTTTGCCTCCCGCTCCCTCAGCTCGGGATGTTTTTATTGCTGTCGGATTGCCTGGCTCGGGCGGCTCTAACAGCTGGATTGGTGTGCCGACGGCGAGCCCTTTCACGAGCGAGTTCTCGCTGCCGCTCTTTGAACGCTGTGTGTTCCTTCTTTGGAGGAATGTACAATGCGTGGCCGTCCCATCTGTTTTTCGAGACTGAACGGAAACGAAGCCGGCGGCAGTGTGTGCGAAATCTTTCCTGCTTTCCCTCCCTGACGGAAGCAAAATGGCTCTGATTGGTTGCGCGTGTGGCGTGAGTGCATGCCTATGCAGCTAGAATCCTTGCTAATGACTCGCACTCCGGTGCCGACGCAGCTGTCAACTCGCCAAACTGCCCTTTCTCGCAGCTGCTCTGCTCGAGAGCCACTTTTTTTTTTTTTTATTGCGAAGCTATACTACTTTAGGTCGCACTTCAGCCCGTTCCGTGGCGAGGCAGTGGTAGGCACCATTGACCTTTAGCGTGACCTCGCTGCGTGACGTCACACCAGCTGTGTAAAAACGGGGCCCCATCTCACGCCGTCGCGAGGCGAGGCGGTAGCCACCAACGGTGGCCTAACTCCTGCTCCTCTCACCAGGGGCTCGGCGCGGCGCCCGAGTCATCCTCGCGTGTCGCGACATCAGCAGCGGCCTCCTCGCAGCCGCCGACGTTCGGCGGGTGTCGAGCATCGAGAACGTCGTCATGCGCTACTTGGACCTCTCGTCCTTCAGCTCGATACGGGCGTTCGCCAACGGCGTGCTCAAGTCCGAGATGCACCTGGACGTGCTGGTGCTTAGATGATTCACTGTAAGCCGTAACACTAGCATAACCCAAGACTACCACCAGCCATACTACCAGCTGATCCGAGAATAACACACTATTGCTTCGCAATCACCAGGCTTAACCAAGCTAAGCCACGGCCGTTTTTTTTTCGTGTTCACGACAATGCCACTTGTGAGACAATACAAGCTTCGCTTAAAAAATTGGGAGGCGAAAAGTTTCAGTGTCAGAAATTTCAGACATCCTTTTAGTACATTGATTCTACGGTGTACGTGGCGGTGCCGTGATGGCATCTAAGTTATCAGGCAGGTATGTGATGGTGCTGTGATGGCGTCCGAATTACCAAGCATGTCCGAAAAATTGGTCATTGGCTGTATTCTTTAGCTAAGAAAAATGAAAAACAGTATTAATGTGCAAGAAAGGAGAGCCTATTTGACGGAAAATTATTTGTTAGGTGCACACGAGAATACAAAACTTGTTAAAGTTGCTTCCAAAATAGAACTAAGAAGTAGTCCAATAAAGTCATGTACTCAGCAGCATCGAGCTGCGGACTGTGCTAAGCCTCCTGCATTGCAATGTACCCCTTCACATGACGTAGCAAATACAGTTAAACTTCGATATAACGAAGTTGGTAAAATCAGCAATTTGCTTCGTTATATCAAAATTTTGTTGTATTGAAATTCGACCTTTTATGCGGATAAGTACAGTCGCCAATAAATTTTTCTTATATGGAAAGTGGCCGCAGAATTTTCCACATTATCGGGCAATCGAAGAAAGCAAATTTGAATGAGAAAGCAATTCAATTTGATGAATTTGGCAGTCGGTGATGAATGATACGGTTTCATGCCACTTTGACAATATCTTCACATCGGCGGTACAAATTAGGTGAAGCCAGCCACACTTTTGCGTGAACTCCACCCCCGCGGCTGATAGCATCGCCTACACTGGGACGACGCTATCATGAAAAGTGCCGGCAACGGAGAGCGAATTATTCGTCTACCTCTTGCTCCAATGGGTCACCGAAACTCGAGATTATGCAACCTTCAATGCTCAACATGCAGGAAGACAGCTTGCATGGTGCCACGCCGTCCCATCACGCCCTCTCTTTGCACCCGTGGCACTTTACCTCTAAAGCATGGTGCGCGGCTGTGTATATGCTCAGCCGTGCTTACAGCCATGCGCAGCCACGGCCAAAATATGCTACAAAAACCAAGATGCGTGCCAACTTGTCCCCTACTCCGCGCCTGCCCAACCCCTTGCGCATCGTTGATTGCGTTACCGCAAGCTCACTCCCCTCCCCCTCTTTCCCTTTGCTCACACGAGAAGGCGGCACCTGTGAAGTGGCCATCTTTCTTGTCTCACCCTCGCACACTTTCACTCACACCTAAAGTACACAGTGTGTGGGGCGCGATAGGATCTTTTCGCACTTGGACTTATGCAGCTCCACTTCGGCGGTCCCTCTTGTTGTGCACCCAGTGATTTGAGAGGTGCGTTTGGCAAACAGCCGCTTGTAATTCAATCATTTGACCATCTGCAACCGTGGAAGTTTCCATGTATTGGCTCGGCATTCCTTTGCGGTAGCAGTGAAATTTCGTTATATTGAAATCTCATGCAAATACACTTCGTTATATTGAGGTTCTCAATACATGGTTTTCTATAGATGAGACGTTATGACAAGCTAAATACTTCATTATATCTAGAATTTCGTTATATTGAGGTTTAACTGTAGTCAAATATTTATATAAGACTGGTCTTCACCTGAGCGGCAATGTATGCTGTTGTCACTTTGTGCCCCTGGAAGCAAGCAGATTCATCCTAAGCTGTCTTCTTCTGTTTTGTTTCCAAGTTTTTGAGCATGATGTTATAAGCAGCTGCAATGTCATAATGAACCGTGACATTGCAAGTAGCTTTGCTGTTGCAAGGAATCATGACATTACAAGCAGCTGTGAAATTACAGTGCTGTTACGGGGATAACCAATACCTACCGTATTTACACGAATCTAGGCCGACCTCGATTCTAAGTCGACCCCCTTAAGTCCGAAGCCAACAACAACAACAAAAAAAATATGTATATATTACCTCGAATGTAGGCCGAACAAAAAAAGCGAGGACAGCGTTCACAAAATGCAAACAGCATTTAATGAATCTAAACGTGCAGAGCTCATTCAACGTCGTCGTCGCTGCTAGACTTGTCACTGTGTTCCTTGTCACTGTCACCTTCAAACAGTGCACTGTCTTCGGTACCGTCAAGCGCATTAAATATGCTGCACTTTTTAAAGGCACGCACGATCAAAGTACCTTGGATGTCGTCCCACGCTGCAGCTACCCAGCATGACGGCTGCAATAGTGATGCACGTTTGATGCGGCCCGTTGCCGTTAGCATGTGGTCTTCGTCAGTCATCCAGTCCGTGTAATATTTCCGCGGATGATCCTTGAAAGGTTTGTTGATGCAGACATCAAGTGGCTGCAACTGGCCCATCATGCCGCCCGGTATGACAGCGAGGTCCGTGTTCGCTTGGGCGAGCACAGCCTTCACGTTGTCGGTCAAGTGCCCACGGTAATGGTGGATGCACACAACGAACGGCTCTGCCAAAATCTGTTCTGCGGACGCTTATTCCACCGCACGTCCAGCTGCGAAGCGCATCCACACGACGGACAGAGTGAGCAGACGACCGTGCCGGAAAAATAAAGATGGCGGCACCGCCCGAAGCGACTGCCGTCCGCCTCGAACTTGTCAAGTCGTCGTCGCCCACTATGTGGCCCGTAACTTTCAAACTGAGGCTTGTATTTGGTTTATATTTGTGTCCAGAAGCTTCGAAAGCAAAGTATTCGTTACGAGCGGGCACCGTTTCCAAAAGCCATACTCAGATTCTCGGCCTGTAGGCTTAGAGTGGCTGTATTGGCTGAACATGGCCTTGAAGATGTTGCGGTGGCCGGGGCGGATCTCAGGGGCCTTAACTTACAAATGTTTGCTTATTTCTACTCGCTCTAGATGGCACCATCGGTGTATTAAAAACTTTTGTCGTACGTGTCTTTCACTCTGAATGAAGATGGAGTTATAAAAAAACGACGGTTGGCCGCAATGACTGTTTTATCCGAATTGGATGGTGACGAGTACTTGTTTCATCGAAAGAGGTCTTGTTGGCGAAAGGACTATATCGCCAACAAGCATCTTGGTATGCAAAACCGCTTGTACCGAGAGCTGTTGGTCAGTGTCATTGAGGAATACCAGAGGCTGTTTCGAGTGACAAGAGAGCAGTTTCTTCAGTTGCTACCAAATCGTCTCTTTTGCTCTCGTGTCCACGTAATTGGTGAGAGTCATGTCCCACAACGTTGGGAACTGCTCCACAAGATGCAAGAAGAAGAAAGTTGCCTCGTCGCTCAAGTTCATTGAAGTCACTCTTGTGCAAGTCGTGCGTGTAAACAGACACGATTGGTGTCAACAGCTGTGAAGCTGTTTTAGAAAGATCCCAAAGCCGCGCTTGTTGCCAGACTGTAGAGCATGCTAGGCTAAATCCACAGCATTCGACCCCTAGAATACGGATACAAAAAATAGTTCGGCATTTTCCGTCCGTGGGGGTCACGGACGACGTGCGGACGGCATGAATCCGTGACACGTAGTCACGTGATGCGCCGTCCGTTGCGGAAAAGACTGATTTAGTCCATCGTGTGTATCTACCATAAAAGTCGACGACAAGGAGCGAGTTCTTTGTGAAAAGGCCTCCTGGGCGCTGTCGCCACACAATCTTAACCCACTCTTCCACCATCGCACCCGTCATCCACCCGTTCTCACTTGTCCGCACAATGACACTTCTTGGGACAGTTTCTCGAGCAGGCAGTGTCTTCCTTTTAAATATCATATAAGGAGGGAGTTTATGCCCATCAGCTGTGCAGCACAGCACCACAGTTGTGCGCTGCTTCTCGTAGCCCGCAGAGCGCACCTTCACCTCCTTGGCACCCTTTTCGTTCACTGTGTACGCCACTTGCATATCAAAATACACAGCCGTCTGGTTGGCGTTGCCGATTTGCCCAAGGTTGTAGCCTGCCGCTTCTCTCTTTCGCAGCACGTAGCGCTGAAAAGCTATCGGCTTTTCTTCGGAATCGCTTGGCAGCTTCTGGGTGATTGAAGTGCGATGTCGGAGGCTGAACCCGAAGTGCTTCATGAATTTCTGAAACCAGGCTCGGCTGGCTTTGAAATCTCTTGGCATTAGGCCTCGCTCCCTCGAAAGTTCCGTAGCTTTCGCTTGGAGCAATTCTGTTGTCACTGGAAGGGCAGCTGCTCTCTGTGTCCGAACAAAGTCAGCCAAAACTGTCTCCACTTCGTGGTGAGGGCCTTTCTTTGGTCCGCTAAATGCCATCCTCGTTGCGGCACATGTAAAAAGCTTCTGTCATTGTCCCCTCCAATGACGGACGTTTTTCTCGTCGACGCCAAAGTGCCGCCCGGCTTGAAAGTTCGACGATGCCTCTGCGGCTATCACAACTTTTCGCTTGAAAGTGGCGCTGTAGTGGCACCTCCTGCTTGGTGCCATCGCGATAACACCACGCCGCACACCGATACGGCCGACACGACACAGGTCAAAATGGCGACCTCGCTTGCGCACGGTTGGCTACTGGCACGGCTAGTAGTGGCTGCGATACTGACTTTTCTAGATGGCGCTAGCTATGCACCATATTTAGCAGTTTCAATGAAAAACTGGTGAGTTTTTTAAAATCCTCGAATCTAAGCCGACCCTAGAGTTTGGAATATGATTATTTGACAAAAACTATGGGCCTAGATTCAAATAAATGCAGTATTTCATAACTGCTTAGCACTGTAAGCGTAGGAAAAAAATTTATGGAGCTACAGAAGTAGAACTACTCTAGATCTGTCTGTTTCAATGCAACTTTCTGTGTTCCTATTGTCGCCCACTAGATACCTGTCCAGTTTAAATATTTTTTCATGCAAATTTATATAATAGGAAAGAAGTGGATAGTTACAATGACTGACAGTACAGGTGAATTTCATTGATTCCAATTCTGTGGGGACCGAAAATAGGTTTGAATGAAGTGCTTTTGGGAACATTACTACTGTATGGAACCTGTATTAAACCTGCATACTGGTTTTTACATGACGAGATGAATTGTGTTCAAACCATCGATTACTCGTCATATTGTAAAACTATAGCTTGCACACTTGCAGTGACTTGTCATTTGAAAAGAAGGATCCACTAGCATCACTGGTCAAGGGTGGAGGATCAAAGCGCAATGCCTTGCTCAAGTGGTGCCAAAACAAGACCATGGGCTACAAGGTAAGCTGGTGGCCACTTCTTTTGTTCTTTCATACACTGTCTATTTAAAGTTGCAATGTTGCATACCGCAATATTAATGCATCTGTGCATCTCCTACGCTCTCTTCATTACCAAAACAACTGTATGTGACATTCGCACTGTGCACCCCAATGCCAAATCAGCCAATGCTCACCAAATTGGTGTCAAATGAATGGACATCTTTCTCCATACTTCTCTATATGATTAATGGGACCATTCCTTCTGTATAAATTATCTGAATTTTTTTTTAACAATGGCTGCCAAATTAACAAATTTCACTGTATTGCTGAAGAATCAACGTCCCGCCAGCCCTGCCTTCTTTGTGAACAGCCCCTTGATGGACATATGACAGGATTGATCAGCTTGATTTGGGTGCTCACGAAAAGCAAAAGTTACAGGCATGGAACTCATTCTAGGAACCCCAACTGTAATCCATCGTGCAGCTTTAATTCCAAAGTCCTGTCAACTTGTGCTTCCTTTCCTTTCCACCAGGGCATAGACATCACCAACTTCAGTAGCAGCTGGAATGATGGACTGGCCTTCTGCGCTCTCCTGCACACCTACCTGGGGGACAAGGTCCCCTACGACCAGCTTGATAGCAAGGACAAGGTGAGCATCAGTGGCCACAGCTTTCCGCAGCAGCAGACACTGCCAGATGAGCAAGGACAGGCTAGAACTGCCAGTGCCTACATGGTAGTATTGCTGTGTGTCGCGCAAGTGTTATGCAGTCTGGAATATCCATAGTCGCAGTTACCCACATGGCATGGAGTATAAATTGCCTGCCAACTCTCCTAAATTTTTCATAAAATTTAATAATTTGGTTTTGTTGTATGATTTTACGAATGTTGTGTAATGACTTGCAAAATATAAATTCTGTTTATGCAAAGGTGTTTCAGTGGTGTTCAAAGATTGGGTAGGGAAAGATTGCAAAATATGCAGACAAAAAGAAAATGCGATAGTACCTGTGCTGCTCTCTTATAGCAGCGCAAGGCACCACATGCCAGAGGGGTACTACTTGCTACAAACAACTTTATTAAGACAAGTTCCTGGAACAGGCCCATTCAGTAGTTAGATTCAGATGCTTCACCTACCTGGACTAGAGCACTTGTGTGTCTTGTGATGGAATCTGCCAGAGAATGTTAACAAGCTTCTTTGCCTCTGAACCTAGACTTATGACAGCATCTGGGCGAGCTTGATACGCTTCATTCTAAAAAAAAGTTTGCACCCTTTGGGTGTATGCTATCCCCAAAGTATAGTCGTCATCTGTCTCATTTACATTGTTTTTTTCTTGAAAGCTCTGTAGCGCTACACTTTCCTGTCAAGCATGCAATGTCATGCTGATAATGCGCGTGCCACTTGTGACCGGGCACACAGCACTACAGAAAGGAAAGGCACACAAGACGAATGACGAATATAGTTTGGGGAGAAGGTAAGTCTGAAAACAATGCAAGCTTTTTTTTTTACAGTGTTGTTATGTCCTCTAACTGTAAGTATAGCTGATGATATATTAAAGGCAACTGTTGATTTAGTATAGCACGGTTTCTTTTGTATTCAAAGTTTATGTCCATAAATAACCAGTTTTCATTTCATTTAGCTCACACATTCATGAATTCGGAAGTAGGATTGATTAAATAATTAAAAGGTTTAGCATGCATTTTTTTTTTATCAGCCCCCAGTAGTCCCTAAGGGTACCCTATCCTAGTAGTCACTGAGGGCTTCTTCAATTTGTGGTCCTAAACTTCACAAGAATGCCTGAGGCACTGATTTTGCCCAATGAGCATTGGTGTACAGGATACCTTGGACAGCCTTTGGCTGTTGGGATGGCAAATTGAAGGGAGGCTTGCTTGCTAGCACTATCACTTGGGCATTGTTGTTAGCCTTACTTCGTTAGCCTTACTTACTGCAAGCCTTTTTTCAGGCATCATTGCGCTTTTCATCCTCTCTTATTTTCCTTCTTTTCAGAGGAGAAACTTCAGCATTGCATTTGAAGCAGCAGAATCAGCTGGGATTCCAAGCACTTTGGTGAGTGCTGAGCTTTTGTGCCATCCTTGGTGTCCAGATAATCTGGGCGAACATGCATCTATTCTGCGGAAGAGTACGCATTTGGGCTGGTTGGTTCATGATTACAGAGCAATTGGTCTCATAAAAGCCTTCTCCCCTTTTCCTTTGCACACTCAAAGATAGTCAAGCGCGGTATTGCAAGATCTTGCATGAAGGCGGCCCTCATCAGGTCTTGTGACCACCAAGTGGATGCAAGCTTCGAAAAGCAAGTAGCCAGGCTGAAACTTGCAGGTTTCTCGGTACCGCTTTTAACCAGCATCACTGAAAGCCTCGCAACAAGCCTTAAAAGAAAGCAATTGGCAGCTGCTCAATCTGAGAATCGCTCACGGCAGATGGTTGCGGTTATCCCATATGTGCACGACGTTGCGCATAATCTCAATAAGGTTGTCGGCAGGGCAGGCGTTAGGTTGCTGTTTACTGCCTGAAATAAGTTAGGTAGCCTGTGCCATCAAGTCAATCGGGTGACCAAGAACAACAAAAGAAGTTGTAAAAAGCAGCACAGACAGAGATTTATTGGTGACTGTTGTGACTGTGTGGTGTATAAGATTCCCCTTTCATGCAAGCGTTTTTATATCGGCCAAACGGGGTGGTGCATCAATGACCGCATGTGCGAGCACTCAAACAAAGTTCAAAAACGAGCTAAAGATAGTCAGTGTGGGAGATACGGGGTTCTCCTCCGTACTCTTGGGACAAAGGAACGACAACACAGTAGTGCAAACAGTCACAAGGGCATTTATTGCACCTTTCATAGATCAATGCCTGCTAGCCGAGTGGCTATCCACAAAACATGCCGATGGGCGCGCGACAAATCTAGAAGTCCGACTCACCGTGAGCGAGCGAATATGTTCGCCCCATGCTGGATCCCAACGCCTGGTCGTTCGCGTGTTCGGTCACGCCAACGGAGGCGCGCTCGAAGGCCGCCACGCGAGGCGGTCTCGCAGAAGCATCGGTCGCCGCGCGCTCGCGGGAGACGTCCTCCGCCGCGCGCCGACCCGCCGGGAAAGAGGCAGCCCCTTGTCCCTCGGCGCCCGAGTAACCCCGCCGCGGTGCGACGGTCGCGCCATCTCTCGCACCGCGCTTGTACCACTCCGAGCGCCAGGCCACGCGAGCCGTGCGGGAAAACAGCATCTCAGGGGATGCGCTATGCGGGAAAACATCAGGGGACGCGCGAGAGTCGCGCATCCCCACATCCCCCCAACCTTAAATCACTTCTTATTCCGGCGAAACATTTCACACAGTCTAACATCAACACGTGCTTCGCGAACAATGTGGTACATGCAACAGTGGCCGCGCCGGGGAAATGTCCACACGCTGTCCATAACATGCGAGCCGACTGTCCTTGGGGTACACCGCTGGCGTCCGCCGGTCACAGCAGCAGTCTTGCAGACTCGACGGCATCGTTCCAGGCCAGGACTCCGGAAACGACGACGCAGTAGTCGGTACGAGCAAGTGTCGCTAGCGCCGACGCGCCCTGCTGGCAAGAGCCGCCGTAGCTGTCGGTGACCGCTGGCTCCTTTGTCCGCCGCCGATGGTTGTGAGCTGGATGCAGGAGGCCGCCGAAGTCGCTGCGCCGAACTGGCCACAGCATCTCCATCGCCCGGGGTGACTCGATCGTAGTCCGGGGCAGCAGCGCAGACGATGTGCAGGTGACAGCAAGGCAGGGGCGACTCCAATCACGCTGCGTACACTCAAAACACTCGGCAAACACTAAAGTAGTGCAAGGGAGGGGAATTCTGCATGCGCATCGCCCACGTGGTACGATGTTCAACTCGGCTAGCAAAAGATCGGGCAGCTACTCAGATGCTAAGTTCACGTGAACGAAGCTCGCTTTCTTGAGTCGAACGAGTAATTTCAATTCGTGCGAGGCTAACTAGAATGAGGGAAGCAACTTGCAACACCTCAACGCCACGGTCCACCAGGTTGTGTCCCTCCACGTGCGACAGGCAGCTTCGTAAAGCCTTAGGCCTAAAGCGTCGCTACCCTGACAACAACCGGCATCCAAAAACAACACTCAAAATGAGCGCAAAACAGGCAGCCGCGAGGAGACGTTAGCTCTGTGAGGTGGTCCTACTCCGCTCGGTGCACACAGCATCCGAGTTGACGGCGCCCACCGTCCCAGACGGTGTCGGAGCGCCCGGTGCCAGGCCGCAATACCAGTCAGCCCGTCGTGGCACCCGTGGCCCGCGGCCACCCGGCTCCCAGAGCCGCGACTTCATCCGAGTCAAAGAGATAGAAGAAGCTATTTACATAAGAAATTCGGACCACCCACGAGGCTTCCGTACTCACTCGCTTCAGGCTTGCCACTGCTCCGCGGGCACTCAGCCTCGCTCTCCCAGGATGAAGACCACGTGGCTCTCGTACCGACGAATGTCATTAAAAAAAAACACTTGCGAAAAGGCTTAGCATGTTGACATGTTCAAACACACTACAGCCTCCGTCGCCTCGCTCAAGAAAGCACGCCGCCGATGCTAGCGATCAAAATTCACGCTAGGCCTACGCTTCGGTTCAAACAAAGGTCTTGAACGAAGCAAAACTGTTAAATCTATCGTCCGATGCCCCAAGAGCCCCACGTTGGGCAGCCAGATGTGGGAGATACGGGGTTCTCCTCCGTACTCTTGGGACAAAGGAACGACAACACAGTAGTGCAAACAGTCACAAGGGCATTTATTGCACCTTTCATAGATCAATGCCTGCTAGCCGAGTGGCTATCCACAAAACATGCCGATGGGCGCGCGACAAATCTAGAAGTCCGACTCACCGTGAGCGAGCGAATATGTTCGCCCCATGCTGGATCCCAACGCCTGGTCGTTCGCGTGTTCGGTCACGCCAACGGAGGCGCGCTCGAAGGCCGCCACGCGAGGCGGTCTCGCAGAAGCATCGGTCGCCGCGCGCTCGCGGGAGACGTCCTCCGCCGCGCGCCGACCCGCCGGGAAAGAGGCAGCCCCTTGTCCCTCGGCGCCCGAGTAACCCCGCCGCGGTGCGACGGTCGCGCCATCTCTCGCACCGCGCTTGTACCACTCCGAGCGCCAGGCCACGCGAGCCGTGCGGGAAAACAGCATCTCAGGGGATGCGCTATGCGGGAAAACATCAGGGGACGCGCGAGAGTCGCGCATCCCCACATCAGTTATCACTGCATTGCAATGAATGCAGCTGCAAGCCGTCTTTTAAAGATGTGACCTACCTGTCAAAATACCGCGATGACCGTGCACGTCTTAAGGCCGAAGCTTTCCGCATTCATGTTAGCAGCGAAGAATGTGTAAGCCTTCCCTCTATTTCTCTCCTTCCGAAGGAGATTGCCTTCCTATCGCATTAATTGCAATTTTTCCCCCCTGCACATGCCCAATTCTGTTGATTCTGTGGTTTGAGATAGCGGCGGAGTATATATATGCTGACTAAAAGAATAAAGACACTTTGGTTGTTAGTCAGCGCTGTTGTCTGTGTCCCTCTGCTCGTCCTGTTCTTTAGCGCTGTTTTTGTTGCTCGTAGTGCATCTATTCCCCTCTACACATGACTAGCTATGGACAATTTTGGACAGCTTGTCCAAAAGTGTCTCAAAAGAAGTGCATTGTTTAATTTGAAGAAGTTATATGAAAACCTGACTTGTTCTATTAAAACTCTAGTTTTTGCAATACAGTCGACAACCAATAATCTGGACTCAACGGGGAACACAAATAAGTCCCAACTATCGAATGTCCAAAGAAACGAATGAATCCAAAAAACAAGTATTATTTACGTTTTAAGGCCCCTGTGCAGGGAAGAAGTGGTCGATTCATTTCTGCACGCACTTCCGCTTAGGTGCAACCAAGTCCACCTGTATTTATGCCAGTTTTGTGTTGTCTCTGTGCGCCGATGCAAGGACTGCAAAGGTTTGAGTCAGATCTGCATGTGAAGGCTCCGGAGCACACTGCATATCATCATCCTCGAAGTTAGAGTTGCTGTCTGGCGGTGGGAGAACTGCCCAATTGTTTCATCATCGTTCATTTCAGCTGAACTGAACGATGACGAAACAATCTGGCAGTTCATGATCATGATCGATCATGATGATCATCATCGTCACCGATCATCGATGACGATGATGATCGACACCGCATTGACAACGCCTGCAAAGTCTTCATATGTAACGGCGGCAAAAATTGACACACTGCAGCCTACCAGGTCATCAATGATGTCCGCATTTGGGCTTGTTGGGGTATGCGGAAGTTCAGGCTCTTCAGTTGCAGAGTCTGGCTCATTCGGACTGGGACTTAAGACCCATTCAGAGTCGGACTGCGGGGCCACCGTTGGCGCCATTTGACGCGGACTGTCGATAACTTCCCGAGAAAGACTTCTTGGAGCCAGCAGAGCGCTGTCTGGAATGCATTCTAAACAAACAAGCAAGCACTGAATGGTGGAACGCTGTCCAGAAGGCGAATTCAACAAACAAGAGCGTGCTATGCTCGGTAGTGCCGGAATGGATGTGATGTTGCGATGTTGATACGGCCTCACAATTCAGGCAAAGCCGCAAGATTGGCATTTGCAGTTAAATCTCTGTAGCACAGTGCTGTGACTAATGCGAAGCCTCAGAGATTACCATTTAGTTTATAACCTCTGAGGCCATACTTGCTGTCTCGTATATCTGAAGCCATACTGGACGTCTCATCAAGGTTGCCAGAGTAGATAATGGCTGCAGAGTCAGCGTATGCTACAGCCACAGACAGAGTTCGAATAATCGAATGTAGAGCTAGCGGCTGTTCGAAATATTGGTTGTCTTTACACATTAAGGCTATGCGGCCATTGGCGGTGCCGCAAAGCTGTCCAAATTACCGAGCATGTCCAGATTATCAGTGTCCGATTTATCGGTTGGCGACTGTACTACCTTCATATACATATTGGGGCATAATTGAATTTCTTAAATTTGCTCAATCACATAAACAGTCAGAACCAGCCGTAATTATTGATTACAGTGCTACCTTGTGCTAAGCATCGATAGCAAATTAATAATAATACTTACGGTTGCGCTTCACATTTATGATGAGTTATGGGTATACATTGGTGCTCCTGCCCAAGACGACTGACAATTTCACTATGTGAGAGGGCTCATGATGCTAAACATGCATCAAATTACAGTTGGTCCCAGATATATCAAGTTCGGATAAATCAAATTATTGTCTATATTGAACAGTTGTAAAATCCCCTTGAAAATCCCAAGCAAAAGTATGCCAATGTACTATGTGTACATCAAAATCCCGTTCACTGCCACATCTGATATTTTGAACACAGCGATGGGATGCGCCTCTGCAAGTGCGCTTCTCCTAATAGAGACACAATCACTGCTTGCCTCGTCAGAAATATTTATTGCTGACAAATTTGAAACTACACTGTTTGGCAGATGTTGTCAAGCAAGAGATTGAATCTGAAGGACGGTACATGCCGTGGAGGAAAAATGAGCAGGGTAGGTGTCTCAGTGTTGCCCGCTGCCAAATGGGTGGCTCGTGCAGGCTGCAGCCTTTTGTTATCAGCAACAGCCACTCTGCTTCAAGAGTGCAAAAGGCCTTCCTGTCCGATACAGGCTCCCCAAGAAAGAGCGGGTGACACTTAATCTTTTTTCTGACTGGCGCCGGGCATGGGATGCTGAACTGGAGGTGCTATGCCGCCAGGTTCATCTTTTTGTATACGAAGGCTTTCCGCGAATGGCATTTTAAGACTCCACGAGCAGCCAAAATGAATACAACCCCAACCTGTATAGATCTTTACATTCAGATTAATTTAACAAAACCACAACACACCACATCGACATGTCGCAGGAAGACCATTGTAGCAATGACGTGCAAGACTCATCGCTGTGGAATTTGCGGGTCCGCACTGAACTTGTTTCATTCATGCTCGCATGGTTACACATGAGTGAGAACAAACTCGGATGTCCTGCCAGCTGAAAGCCATTTTCTAAACTGCATGTGTGTATTGTCAGCAGTCACCGACGCAAGGGCCGGTGGGCAAGGGCCAAAAATGAAGACGTTTAATGGCTGCGAGGCACCGGAGTGCTGAGCAGAATGCAAGAAGAGATGCAGAGACATTTTAGACTGCAGCTCTTAGGCGCCCGTTCCTACGACAACCGTTCACGTAACCGAGCAAACGAGAAAGGATGAAAGAGCAAATGTGATGCATAGGAGGGGATGACAGACGAGAGGAGGAAAATGGAGGAGGAGGAGGAGGATGCAGAGAAACCGTGAGGTGGAAAGCAAAGGAGGAGGGTATGGCAAAAGTGTGACATGAAATGCATAGTGTGGTGATGATGACTACAAGATAGTGCAGGAGCAGCACCCATTGTCTGGGAGGTCCGTCTGGGGCGCCTGCTGTGAATCACGCCCACGCATCACCCACGCACGGTCTCTCGCGATCTCCAGATTAGCGTGGCAGTCACCCCACACTTCACTCCATTTTCAATATGCTGCACGAGACAGATTGTCCGCACCACCCAACATCTTGCGAAATCTAAGCACGTATAGAGCTGTGCTCAAATTTTGCATTAGGGAGTATCATAATCTTTGGTGAATCTTTTTGGATGATTGAGGAGTGAAGACAACTTGTTCTAGCAGAAAGTTTGTTCCGAAAATCAACACAAGTCTGGTGTGATGATCAGCCGTTTAAGCAACATTTTGTTGGTATTGCTGCGGACATGCGGCTGGGCACGTTCCACATGTGATTCGATTGCAGCACACTGATTGCGGCATGGCACGTATCTATGCAGGCTAGTTTGGCTAGTTCCATTTCTACCCTTTCCTGAATAAAAAATTCAGGCAGAACCCATCTCACGATAATTGTCGATGGTACAGTGAAACCTCGTTAAACCGTAGTTGGCCAGAGCTCGTAAAAAGTATGTACTAAACGGTAGTACCATTTAACCCAAATAGCATGAGATCGCCCACACACCTGTCTAAAACAGAACTCAGAGAGAGTGCAATGTAAGGGGAAAAAAACATTCAGTATTTATTCAGTTCGCGCGACAAAAGTGTTATTTTCATTTGATATCGCTGCGGCCTAGCACGAAGATAGCGGCCTCAAACTTACTGAAGCTGCGTGCAAGCTTTTCAGCCAGCTGCCTCTTCTCGGCAAACACTGGCATGGCAGATTCCTCATTGGCATTACGTACAGTCGCTGACCGTTTATTCGGATCTCACGGGGACTGCAGAAATGTCCGAATAAACAGGTGTCCGAAAAAGCAGATTAAGAAAAAAAAGAAAGAAAGAAATCCTTTATTTCCACGCGCTTATTCGGGCTCAGCAGTAGGCTTGAAGAAATCATGAATGCGCCGTTGCACGCTGTTCTGTTTACACGCAATCAAATAAGCCTGAATCTCGGAGAGGGTCGTACGGTCACTATAGGCGGCCGAAAGCACAGTCACTGCTTGTACTAGCTCCGCATGCGACGGCAGTGTAGCACATGGTGCGTCATCTTCCAACTCGGAGTCATTGTCTGGCGGTGCAGCAGAAACCTGACGAATGAGCTCGCCGTCATCGAGTTCTGCTCATGTCAGTACAGCATGTCAGCACCTGTAAAACTGTCAAGTGAGATGGTGTCCGGAATCGCAATGCAACCGCTGCAAAGGTTTCCGCAGAACATTTTCGGCGTCAGTGGGGAGCACATCGGAAGGCGACAAATCCTAGCCCTCCCGGCGCCTGCTTGCCGGCATGCCCCAGCGCAGTCTGCGCGGGCACTGTTGGCGCCATTAGACACTTGATGCGATGTTTCCTTATGCCGCATTGGATCACCGCAACCTCGACACAGCACACGAAGCAAACACCACCACGCCGTCACGCCGACACCAGTCGCACAAACGAAAAACGTAGCTACTCGCAGCGTTGTGCACGAAGAAACAAACAACTCAGCTACTGGATTGTCTTGACATGGCTTACTAAGCTGAGACCAGAACTGCTGTAGCAACTCTATCGAACCAGACAGAAACGATGATGATGAGCGGGGATTTCCAGTAGCGCCACTTCGTGGGGCAGCAAGGAGGTTCCGTTCAAAACAAAAATGGCGCTCAGCTAGTCGAACCATGCACCGGTCAGAGTCGGTGCATGGTGCTCTTGATAGAGTTGGCTCAAGGAGTGTCCGAAAAATCAGACGAGAGGTTGCAAGGTGTCCGAACTTTCGGCAGTTGTTATACATTATGGTCTATAGGGAGAATGGCGGTGCCGCGAAGCAGACCGAATAATCGAGCAGGTCCGAATTTTGGAGTCCAGAAAATCAGTCGGCGACTGTATTCTCCGTGTACGCACGCAGTAGTGCTGCAGAAGTCCCGGGACACCTTTTTCATTGCCGGGTGCTGGAGTTTGGAATAATTTTCGTTTGGAATAGAGTTATCGCGCCCCTGTTCTCGTCGCGATAATTGCATTCATGAGGCTGACGTAACGCGCAGCTTATGCCACTGTCGGGTCTGAATCGCCCGCGTTGTCGCTTTCCGTGTCGTCCTCATCACTGTCGCTAGTCGACACTTCGGCAACAACAGAGGCAACGATGGCAAAAAGTCGAACCTCGTAGCCGACATGTCTTCGCGGTCGCAGCAGCGCTGCCGAGCAACTTTTTCGCATTCCAAATGCCACACACCGTAGTCAACAGCAGATCCCTGTCGCGTGCCAGCGCCAACTTCTTCGTGTCACGTTCGATAGCACGGACGATGTCTAATTTTTCTTCTATGCTGAGCACCTGGCGTCTTTTTTATCCAAGCTTCAGCATGACGCGAGTCCTCGCTTGCATGACGCCATAACGCTCTCTGGCATGGTGTCGAAATATGTTGATGTTGATGTGGCTTCACGCGCAAACGCACAGGGTGCTTGGAGGCCGTTGTTCCGATCTCAGAGGCTTGTTGTTCTGCCGGGCTGCTCGATGAAGACGACGCACCGCCGTGTTTGCGCGATGAAAAGTTGAAACGCTACGTTTCAACCGATACATACACAAGAAGCTGGTATGGTTTATGTGGATAAAAAACACATTATGTTCAATGGCCGCTGAGTCTGAGATTTGACTTTACTACTTTTAAAACGAAACTACTGTTTAAGTGCGTACGGTTTAACGAGGTTTTACTGTAATGTGATTAGCAATCAAACAATGTAGCAACACACCATATGGCAGCAGTCACATATATTTAAAATCTGTACTCATTCTGAGGCTTCCATTGCTTCGGCTATATGCGACATGCATTGTCTCTAGTTAACGGCCCACTTTACAATGGCACTCGCTTGCCAAAATCACCCATGAGCATGACGCCATGATGATGACTATATAACAACGATACAGTGACACTGGAATGATGAAGAAGGAATGACCACTGCATGACACTGACAGGATGATGATTCTGAAATGATGACGATGGTAAAACGATGACAGTATGATGACGATGGCATGATAATGACAGTGACAACCGGATCATGAAGCTAGAATGACGACGATGGCATAAGCCTAATGGTATGACAGCAGATGCATGACATGACTGTCTGACTACGCAGTGACGATGATGGCATAATCACGATTCAACAACTACAGTAACATTACGACAGCATAACGAAACAGGATGACGTCAGTGAAATGAAGGCCATATGATGACAGCATGATGGCCATGTGAAGAAGTTTCTGAAGGGATGATGATGGTAAAACCACAGTATGATAGCGATGAGGCATGACAACAGTGGTATGACGATGCCCATGTGATGACAGTGGTGTGATGGTGGCGGCATGACAAGAGTCAGATCTGACAATGGATGGACTGATGTAAGGACCACGACAGCATGACGACAACTGTATGACAACGACATAATGACATATGGAATCACAGTAGGATGATGATTAGTGTATGGTGACGATGGGATTGGAGACTGTATCATGAAAACTGTTTGACAAAGATGGCATGATGGTGGCATGATGGCAGCATGTTGGCAGCATGAGGAGAGTCGGATGACAAAGCTGGAGTGATGACAATTCAACAACCACGACTGCGTCACGCCGATGGTATTACAACGAATGCATGGCAACTGCATGACGACAATGGCATAATGAGGGTTGAACGACAAAGCTGGAATGACGATGATTCAACGACCACGATGGCATCATGACCATCAGTGCATGCAGTAAAAGCTTGTTAATTCAAACCGCAAGGGGAAGCCTCCTCAATTCGAATTAACGAAAGTTCGAACTAACGAATGTGAAGAAGAACAACAGAAAACTGCGATTGGGAAGCAGTAGGGCATGTCAACAATTTTTTTTTTAATTTGGTGATTGCGGTTTGCCTTTTTTCTTTGAAGGTAACAGATAGCACTTTTTGCTCTAACAAGCGAATCTGGTGGAAGGCCTCCCCTTTGCTTTCTTCGTAACTGAAGAAGAGACGGGTGGCATTCTATTTGGCCATGACTTCCCCAGCAGAGGGCTGCAGTGGTGCTTCGTCCTCCTCTTTGTCACTGGCACTGACAGGTTCTGAGCTTCTTACCTGAGAAATTGTCTTCATCTGTGAGTGCACCACACACTACTGCACTTGATGTCCACATCAATGCAGTCCGCAAAGCAGATGCCTTCCAAAACGTCTGCCATGGGGGCGGTGATGCCATGTTTGAGTGCAGATGACTCGTTAGCTTGCGTTGCTTCCATGCCGAAGCTGCAGTGCCGATTGCAATTTGCTTTCGTAACCGCTGTCACTTGCTCCCAAGCACACGCAACCATGTGTAGCGCACTTAGGAGCATCACTCGGTAGTTGTTGCATAAGATAACTTGTTCCAACATGTGGGGCCAATAAACGGATTTAAAAATTTTGACGATACCCTGGTCCATGGGCTGCAGCGCCGTTGTTGTGTTTGCTGGAAGGAAGACCAGCCCAATGGCCTTTGTCTCAACCTCGACCTTATGAGCCAAACAGTTTTCTACACGAAGCAGGACTTTGCAGCCACAGTGTTCGAACTTCTTGTCGATCTTCGTTAGCCACTGTGCAAACAATTCCCTTGCCATCCAGGCCTTTCTGTTGGCTGCGTAGTCCGCTGGGAGGGACCAGATGTTCTTGAAGCAATGAGAACTTCTTGATTTGCCAGTCACGAACAGTGGCAACTTTTCAGTCCCAATCATATTCACTGCAACCATCACAGTTGTTCTTTCTTTACTTCTTTTCCCTCCCGTGCACTTGTCGGCTTTATACGTGATTGTTTTGGTGGGCAGCAATTGGAAAAATAAGGCAGTTTCATCTGCATTAAATGTGTCCTGTGGAGAATACTTATGTATGTAGCCTTGAAGCACCACGGAGCGCCAAACTTCACACGTTTCCATGTTCATGGCCTTCATTTCTCCCAACATAGCATGGAAAACAAGGTTGTAACACTTGCGAAAATGGTGCAGCCATCCATCTGAAGCGGTGAAGTCATTGTAGCCCAGCGGCAGAGTTAAGTCCAATGCCTTCACCAGTATGAGGGGCTGCTCAGTGGTATGTCCTGCGCATGCGTTTCCTTAATCCAAATGAGAAGTGTTTCTCGAGGTTGCGATACTTTGCGGGTCGCAACCTCTTTCTTTCGCTGGCAACTTCTGCCTCTAAGGTGCCTTCAATAGCCCTCTTATTTTTTGTGTAAATGGATAGCATGTGTTTTGGTATTGCTTGCTTCTTTGTGATTTCTTGCTTCGACAAAAGTCCAGCGTCCACTTCCTGCAGTCTTGCAGTCCACTTTTCTTTAGGGAGTGTTTTGGCATGGGTATTTGGGAGTGCTTTGGCACGGTGGGCGGGCTGGCTGAAAATGCCTGAAGTGGGAAAAGAGTGCTAATCACATTAAAAATGTGCCGTAAGCACATTGACTGAAGCCGCACTGCAGTCATGCATTTGTGTGGCAGGGATTTTCAGGGTTAATGGTAAAGACCATTCCGTTCCACAACGCAACTTGCAACGTTAGTCGGCAAAGAATAGGTCAAATTTTGTTCATTTGACACGCCCTTGGAGAAGCAAATCAGTAAGTTCTCGCTTTTCAGTCTCAAAAAACTGTCAGAGACATGTGGAAATCTTGGATAAGGTTCACATGATATATTTTATTTTTCAAATTATGAATATGTCAAACTATTTTGCAATCCCATTCAAGTTCGATATATCCGGGATCGACTGTACTGCTTTCTGGATTAAGATACCATAACCTTCAAACCGACACTCAGAAGGTTGTAACAGGCAACCGAAGTACTTAGAAGTCACTTGGGGAAAGCGAACTTAGCCCCGCTTGTTATATAGGCAGCCCTTGGTATAACGAACACAGACGTCACAAATTATCAGATATAACGAAATAAGTCTGAAATGCCTCTTGCTTATAAATCAACATGCAACAAATATGTGCTCGTAACGAATACTGGATATAACGAAGGTATTCTTGCGTAGAATGCAACTTCATTACAATGTGTTTCAACTCTGTAAGCAGAACTGGTCACTCCATTTCCCGATTAAATTTTTGAAAGTGCATTCATTGCTATCATGCACACTGCACTGTGCCAACTCGAGGGTGCTTAATGTTCTTCCAGAATGTCAATGAACTTATCTGCCTGGAGCGCCCGGACTGGCAGTCAATCATGGCTTATGTGACGTCCATCTACAAACACTTTGAGACCTGAGAGACTGGAAAGGATCACAGCCGTTGTAGTATTTCTGCCAAAGGATTGCACACGCACATTGACAGTGGACACTTGGTACATTTTTTAGTGGTGTTAAACTGTGTTCTTGTTTGCTGCTTCTCCAGTACAAGTTTACATTTGCATGTCAGTGTTTTGGCAAAGGGACGTGCAAACTGCTGCCATGTTCCATGTTCAGAGTTCGGTGTCACAGCATTTCTTGAGCTCTTTTGTATCGTGGTGTCGATTCTGACAGATAGCCCAGTAAGTGCTCTCCAAGACCAGTGTTGAGAATGTGTGTGGCAATCTTTAATATTGTTCGCAGAATCGCTCAAATTGTCCATTTTGATAAAAACGCCAAAGAAAGCATTTTGGCTGTTTATTTTATTCTCAGGATTAGTGCCAGTGCTGTAGGGACACGCATGCCCAATTTTATTTTGTGAGCATTGTAGAATGGTGATCTATATTCACTTAATGCCCAATTGCAGTTACAACTTGAAAGTGCAAAGGGACTCTACCTATTTTGCTGTTTCATTGGCAGGGAGCTTTCATTGTTGTTCTTTTCAAAGTATTTTGTTCCATTTCATTTTTCCTGACCATGAGAGAGTGGCCGCATGATACATAGCTGGTGCGGCTCACGTCCAGTATTCACTGCCCTCGTGGGTAGGACATAAGAGCAGCTGTTGTTTCACGTAATTCATACCACATAATTTTTAACTTGCATTTTGTGTATGTTTGCCTCAGTGGCATGAAGTTTACAACTCGTGTGTGTGTGTGTGCATGTCGGTCAGAAATGCTGCTTTTCTGCCCTCAGACCTTATTTTTGTTTGTGTTATGCATTGCTTGCACATACATGCAGCCTGCATCATTGTCACATGCTTCATCTATTTATGAGACCATCCTTACTATTATTGATAATTCTGTTGCTTAAAAAATTATAAATGTTGGTGTCACATGTACTGCTATACCTTGAATGTCGCTACTGCAATGCTGGTGTGATGCTGATGTCATTGACATTACTTGCGATCTATGAAATATTCAAGTGTCAGTAAGGCTGATTTGTTTGGTTATTGTTGTAAAATCAGTGAACTTATTCAGTGCAAGTCTGTAAAAAGCAGTTCTATATTTTATGCAACTGCTAAAACCCCATTTCTTCATTTTTTTTCTTCTCTGTTTCCTAACGTCGCGACTCTATCTTTATTTTGAGGGAAAATAGTTATCGATAGTTTTCTAGTCTTGCAGTGTTTACTTTGTTTACTATTGGTCATTGCTTTCTTGGTTTATTCATTATTCAAAGACCTGTGAATTTTGGTGAGGCACTTTGTTGTGAAAATGTCAAAAAGAAGAAGATGAAAAGCTGTTCAAGGCCACCATGAGAAGCACTTTCATGGTGGTGCACTCCTGATTTCAGTGCATGATGGTGTTTTTATTGCTTTACACGCTGCACGTCATTGGCAGCAGTCCATTGAAGATGAGCTTAAGATTAACTTTTTTTGCTTAAATACACGTGTAAACAAACATAAAAATACCTGTGTGCATGCAGCAGTGCAAGAGGAATGTTTTGATCGCAGAAAGAAGGGAATAGACGCAAACTGTTGATTTCTTGGCCATATGAAACTGTGGGCACCTAACACAGCTATCGCTATGGTTAGGAAGCTTGTGAAACAGTTTTATTTTGTAGCTCCTTAGTTCGAACGACTGTTCCTGTTTCAAAATTTTTTCTTACGTACGGAAGCATGAAAATTATTTGTAAAGACATCCGAGAAATGATTCCCTGGTTAAGTTCTTTCGTTTACTTTCATGTCTACAATGTCGTAGAGGTTAAAAGATCAGCTGTCGGCTACACCGCTGTTTTTGAGTGTAGCTTGATAAATCTCCGGTTTATCATAAAGTGTGTGTCGTGCTGTAGTTGGCAAAGAACAGTTCAGGGGCTTCATTGATGACATTCCAAAGTTAATGTGGTATTTTTTATAGTTTGTCATCAGTGGCACAAGGTTGTCAGCTCACCACTGTGCGAACACTAACTCGTGGCTTCTTAAGCTCTTTGCCACAGTAGCAGCACAGATTAACTGAACATGACATTTAGCAGCTGTGCGTATATGCACCATGGGTCCATTTTGAAAAATATCTGGGAAATCATAAATGCTCTTGTGAACCAGATCAGATTTTGGAGGATTACATAGCTCTTGGGGAAGATTTCAGATGCAAGCAACAATGTGGACATTATATTTTTAATTTCGTTGACTCACAAGAGTAAGTTCATTGATCACAGGCACAATTAACTAATAGAGAAATGCAGATGATAGTGTAACAGTAGTGAATTCCCATTTTCTGCAAGTTTTTATGGAAGAAAGTTTAGCGAATATAGAAATTTTGCTATAACGAGTCATAATCGTTCTTGTAACTTGTTTTCAATGGATTGAAATCTTCAAATTGTAGCTGGTGCATAGTTAGGCTTTGTAATAGCACATGTTCCCCTTGGTGCACTATTTCCAGTGCGTAATGTAAATGAGGTGTGTTCAGAAGACTGTGGCTGCTGCTGGCATTCATTAATAAAACAAGCGATACTGCACATGTCATCGCCATAAAAAAAATGTAGCCATTTCCATGCTTCCCTTTTTAGAATGAGATGTAACAATCATTTGTCGCTTTGCTGCATTGAAATTGCATTGGATTACATTCTGGGAGGTGATATATTGGAATAATGCTCTAAATGGTGCCAAACCAGTGTTTCTTTGGGGTTTCTCAGAATTGGCAGACATTTTACTGGTAGACACTTCACCATGCATTTAGGTTAAAACTGAAAAGCTCAGTGATATCTTCAACCCAGTACACTTTGACTGGAGAAGGTTATAGTTAAACAAGTATCAGAGGAGTGTTCTGCTGTGCTGTCTTGAACTGAAGTGGTCACATTTGGGTGTACTTTTGCTTGTGTTGACACTCTTTTGAGGCCCATTGTCACAGGGCTGTTATGTTATGGTCTAGTCATGTGTGGAAATTTTTGTGTATACATCTCTCATCATATGCATAGTCAACAGAACCATTATTTTCTTTTTTTGAATGCTGCCAACTCATCAGGGTGTCCCTTATGAAGACAGGTGCACATTTTTTACAGCAACCCTTCCCCCTCAAAAAAAAAAAAAGAAAAAAAAGGCAAGCATTTCTTATTGCGTGTTGTTGGGATGCTATGGCAGTGTTACCAGCTCTTCCAAAGCATCAAATTTGACTATCAGCCCTTCAGGAAGAGTTGGTAATAGCAAGGTGCCTGGTATGCAGGTAGTGCTTCCAATGTCCTTTCTGTATTATTATATTGTTTGTGGCAGAGCCTGAGTTCATTTTTATTACTGTGTTTTGCTACGGAGTGTATTCTGGGACTACATGAGTGTGTTGTTCAAACAAAGGTGCGTATCAAATTGCAAATGCCTTGACTGTAGCAGTAGTTCGAGTGCTCTGGCTGCCTTAGTAAGCAGTTACAGCCAGCATTCAAGTCTCGGAGAAGATTAAGAGCCATTCTGCACAGATCTAGCATGTCTGCACAACCCACACACACAGTAACCTTTCTTTTTTCTGTATCTGTATGACAAAAAAAAAGCTGCATGTCCAGGAAGTTGTGGGTACCTGCCAGCATTACTGCTGCCATCATAAAATTTGCTGCTTTTTCCAAGCAGTTTTTTTGTGAGAGTTGAAAACAGTTCAGGCAGTACACATAGTGGCATTATTGTAGTTTTAAAGAATTTTTGAAAGTGCATGAGTAGAAGCTGTGCTTCGCTTCTTGACGTTCACCTCACAGCTTGTTTTCTTGTACAATGAGGGAAATTGAAGCATCTTATAAAGGAAAGAACAGAGTTGCAGAAATATATGGTACTTAGTGTGAAGTTTGATGGGCTCTTAATTAAGCCTCTTAGTGGGAACAAGAGTAATTGTCCTGCCTTACGTGCGTTTTGTCTGATTTCTACAACTATCCTTTAGGAAAAGTATTTACCTCATACCTCGAGAGTGCACAGTCCATGTACCATTGTTTTCGTTCCTTTCCGTATATATATATTTTTTTACTGCAGTTAAAGTGTTTCAACTCATGTTTATGCTGCCTAGATGGCTATTGTGGTGGGGTGTTTTCTTTCATTTCTTTTTCTTATGTACAAGGTTTGGTGCAACTTGTGATCTAGTCACCTAAGGGACTACAAAACAATTTTTTTTTTTTTTTTTGTAAACATTGAAGCTTCCTTATAATAGAAAATTTTATATTAAAGGGCAACTCTGGCATATTTTAATGATGTTAGGATATTGTCATCTTCAAATGGCATTGACAGTCCTGTCATCAGCAGGGTGGTTGAATTTGCTTAGAAATTCATCAATAATTTTAAATAGGCAATAAATGAGATACTGAAACCGAAACGGGTAGGTGCTTTGCAGGATGTCACAATAAGTCACTGATGTCATATCCTACACTACCATAATGTAAACATGCAGAATGCATGCTAAACGCACAGTACATGTGACGCTAATGCCAAAGAAGCAAAACTCTTCATGTTTTCTGGCTACACAGGCAGCTTTTACAGAGTTTCCGAACTAGACAGCGGCGATTAAAGCAACGATTTCAGCGATAGTGGCAGTGTAGTCTCTGATGTCACAAACACAAGCTGTCCAGTAGAAAGTCATGAATTGGGAACGCAACCAATCTTTAAAATTCAATTGTTTGGCCTTTAAAATTCAATAAAATTCTATTGAGATCAGTGGACATAAAAGAATCGCCGGAGTTGCCCTTTAAGGGGACACAAGCATTGGGGCCCTCTATCTAAGATTCTCTAATAGGTGTGACCTTACTGACAAATAATTGACCTTTTCTTGTTGCAGTTATTGTTTCATTTTTGAGTATAGTTAAATCGATCACAAAGCCAACCTTTGAGCTTATGTCCTAATGATTTTCTCCTGCTTCATAAAACTAAATGTGCCAGGTCTAATGGCGACATGAAAAATTAGGTGTATCCTCAAATTGCTGCACAGTATTACGAATCCTCAGCAGCCTCACACCTATTATGCCTTCTGCCTCATGCCTGATAAGCATTGAACATGATCGGGATGGACTTATATGTCCCCATGTCACTGTATTTACGCTGGAAAATGGTTATCTTGCAAGGCACCTTACTGCATGCCAAGTCGTAACAAATGCCTGGGAGGATTGCCGAGCCTGTAATCGGGGTAAGCTTTGGTGTACAAGTGGGTTTTGCCTGCATAAACGCAGGATATAGTTGTACCAATGATACCAGGTGAGCTGTATGGCATTCATCATGGACCACAGGTATTTTCACAGTTCAAAGTGTTTGCTTGTTGTGTTCATTGGAACCAATTGGCCATCTAGGCCTGCTGATGTCAGTTCATTGATCCAACCAATATCAGACTACTTGGACTTCGCAATGTTAGATAGCCTGTGATAACTGTGCACCCGTAGGCAAAAGTATATGGATCATAGGCTCGTGCAAAAAACTAGAGCTATTTGCATTTCAGACGCACAAGCTGAAATTGATCGAGTGCGCTGGAAAGTTTACAATGCCCAGTTCTGACCAATCCTCAGTTTCAAGTTAAATTCATAGACAGGGAAGAAAATCACCTTTATTGCGGAATTGCTGGTCTGATAGTTTTGCTTAGTGGAGTATGATCCCAGTTTCCATCAGCCATTCGAATACAATTTACTAATGCAAACCACATACTTGTCCTTACCGCACATGCAAATTCTGTTTCTGAGTGCTCAAGTTAACAGTATTCTTTTTCATTTTGTCTGAAGCAAACTTCGGAATATTCACAATTCTGAAGTTTTGCTGGTGACGCTATTATGACATGGCTTCAACTGTACAGTTGTTTGTAAAAAATTGCACACCTATTTTCACCATTAGTATTAGCAAATGCAGTTCTGTATTTCTTATCTGTGCTTCCTACACTTTGATTGTTCTACGAGCTGTTCGGCTTGATTTGTGGTGGCCACTTTTGTCAAACTTGGCATAGCAGCTACGACTGGATAGGACATGATCTCAGTGCAACTTCTACAGTTATACTAGAAGACATGAATAAGCTTTAATGCACTCAGATTTCACTTGTGTCAAAAATAACCATGCTTTGGACATGGTTGAACAGCTTTTCAGGTAGATGAACATACTAAAGTGAGCTTCACGGTTTGGTTCCTATTCTGGAATCTGGACATTTGTAGAAAGAGCGCACGGTTGCTAATCCCAGAAAAAAAAAAGAAAAGCTGTTTAGTGCAGTTTTAACTATAACTTGGGTAACAAGAGATAAATTAATGTAACCAATAATATGGCTTTAGGATATGTCTGGATGACCCGTGGCTCTTCAAGACACATATACCAGTAATTTAAAGGCATGAAAACTATGTAGAGGATCGATGTAATCTCTTTTTACATGGTAGCGTTATTTATAGTAGTTAATTGCTTGTGTCAAATGGTGTGCGCTTGCGAGGCTGTTAACGTGTGCCACAGCAGGGTAGCCATGATGTTGAGCAGAGTTGACGGAGGAGCTAGCCCTTTATTAGGCAGAGATGACCACAATTATTGCAGCTGGGCTGAGTGGCCTGGATGCATTCTCTTCTTTCCAGTGGCTGGTGCGTAAAGTGAGATTGATCGTGTGCTAGATGTGCATCTGCTTTTCGCTGTATTTAGGAGCCCTGCCAAGGTGTGCACCTAGCTTGTGCAAAAAGGTATTATACCTATATTTCTCATGAAATTTGAAGTGACAGATGGCAGCCAGTAGTATAATTACTTTCATTAGAAAGATGCTCCAAAGATTGTCATCCTGCTTTGTCTTGCTTTCTTGTTCGTGCATTATTTTTGTACTTATAGACATGTTTTATGTGTGCAGGCTTTTATACCGCTATTTGTAGAAAAAGCATGGGTTCTTTGGCTCAAGAAAATTCGTGGGCCTTTTTTCTTTTTTGTACATTTGATAAGTGTGCACAGTTTGCTGTGTACGTTAGTGCTTTATAAGAACAGACTGGAGGATTGTACTCTGCAAGTTGTGTAACCATTTGTACAGTTTCTTATTGTCAGCTTTTTATACTTAAATGTGTGATAAACTGAATTATAGTGCGTGAAGGTTTGATAAAGACATACCACATGAACATTATGGTCTGCTGGCCTCATTAAAAAAAAAATTTGCATGCTCAGCCGTATAGTTGTGTGCGTGCAACCTCGCTCGGCAGGTTGCCTTTTTCTTCCCCTGCAAGAAATCAAGGGGACAGAATTCTGGGATGACGGTGATGCTCCATTTTCCAGGTATAACGCGAAAGTGAAGTTTAGACTCCTTAAAGAACAATAAAACAACGCGAACTCCGGATAAGCAATACAGTCGCACGCATGCCTTAGAAACGGCCTTAGAATAAGGCCGTTTAGCTTGGCCCTGCTGGCGCAGTAGCCGATTGCGACATCTCGAAGCGTTCTAGCGCGAGAATCCACGTGCCGAGGCGAGTGCCCCGAATGCTCGCGCGCCAGAATAGCTGCGCTTGCGCAGTGTGGCCGCAGGGACGCGCATCGCCGCACTGGATCGGGTCGCGAGAGCTCGAACCCTTTCCGCCGTCGCCCCCTATTCCCCCCCGGGGCGGTTGAGTATTCGCTAATCACGGACTGCCCCCCGACGTTCCTCCCGTTTTCTGCGGCGGCCCGGCTTTGGTTGCCGGAGCATGGCAAGTCTCGAGGGTCAGAATCGGGGCATGTGTTGGGAAAAGGTGGAAATGCGTTACATTTGGTGCGTGGTCCTGATTCTTATTGTCAAGAGTTAGAAAAATCGCTTGTACATCGTGGTCGAGTTTCTAGCACGCGCGTTTGTTTCTACGCGAAAAAACTGATGCAAAGTAGAAAATGCACTTTGAAAGAGCGGGAAAGTAAAATACGCGCACGGACTCTCTTCATACTTACGCATTGTATGGGAGATGAAAGAAATTCAATTTGTCTTTCTAGCCAAAAACAAACAAAAAGGAAAGTGACAAACTGGTTTTTGACAGAAACATTAAAAATTGGCCTTTTCTGGGTAACCTCCTTCATGTTCTTCGTAACAACAAATTCCTCGGGATTCTTTCTGCGAGTACTTTGCCACTTTCTGAAGGTCCAGCAAAATATAAAGTTCTATTAAAATTCTTGTTGAAATTTAAGATTGTAGGGACAACCCATGGGATTGTCCTTACCTGAACATGCCCTATATTGGAATTGCGGAACGTATACGTGCTAACATCGTTTAAGTATAGAACATAAGACGGGCGCGCGACGTACGTATGAAGACACAAGATCGCTAGAAAAATACAAACGTATCTTCTCTTCTTCTTCGTGATTTGGGAGAGGGAAAATACGCTCAATTCTGCAGCCCATATGGGAGCACGGCGCAGCGTACTGGGGATGGGGGCGGGGAATGAAAGATGAGAGGATAGAGGGGAAAAGGAAGAGTAGGTTTCAGGCAGCAGACGTCAGCATCATCCAGGGGCGATGGCCGGCGCGCGAGGTAGAGTCCGTGCGAGGCCGAAATCTATTTGGCGGTCTAGGAGCCCGTTTGAGTACACATATTCAAGCAGGCTTGCCAGTGCTGGGAGGTGGTAGCGAGCCGGGAAGAGCAGGTGTGTCTCTGAGGTAGCCGGGAGTCCATACCGTCGGTAGGTGGCAGTGACTAGAGCGCGCTCCTGGGCTAGTGCAGGACAGGTGCAGAGTAGGTGCTCGAGGGTCTCGGCGTCACCGCACCTTCTGCAGGCCGGTGAGGCGATGCGTCCCTTGGCATGAAGCCTAGCTGCCGTCCACACGGAGCCCGTGCGCAGACGAAGGAGTGGAACGGTCCCGTCGCGAGAGACCGTTCTCAGGGAGGAGTTGTTGGGGCGCGGTTGGTAGCTACCCTGCTATCCGGATGGCTGGAAGTGAGCAGCTGTTTGAGTCTCTGCCTGGAGGAGTCCGATGCCTCGACTGCTCTGGTGAGTGGAACGGTTGGGTGGTGGGCGGCCTTAGCAAGGACATCCGCCTCCTCGTTTCCAGCGATCCCTACGTGGGAAGGCAGCCAGTGGAAGGAGATGGCTACCCCAACTGCAGAGAGGGCCGAGATTTTTGCTCTCAGGAGGGTCTCAGTGACTCCGTGTCGATGGTGATCGGAGAGTGCCTGGAGAGCCGGTCGCGAGTCACTTAGCACCGCCACTGGTTTTTTCTGGGGGTCCTCAGCCAGGAGGTCTGCAGCCAGGTGGAGTCCCGTCAGCTCAGCTGCTGTGGAGCTCGCGCGAAAAGGAAGTCTGCACTACCTGCTCCTGCCCTCAGATGGCATGGTACATGCCGCCGCTGCGGAGCCATTGGAGAGCACGGAGCCATCCGTGTGCACGAGCAGCCTGCCGTCCAGCTCTTCCAGGAGTTTGCTAGTAGCAGCCTGTTGTAGTGCTGCTGCTGGCGTCCGACGCTTTGATGCTCCATTCAGGGATAGGTGCACCTCTGGAGGTTGCTCGTGTGGCGGAGATGTGACCATGGGCACTGGTCGCTGAACAATCAGCTCCTCGTAGAGCTGACAGAGGCCCCCCATGCGAGATAGCGGCTGGCTCCGCAGTCGGCAGAGCAGAGCCCCACCATCTGGAGCACGGTGCAGACGGTCAATGTGCCCAAGGGCACGTTGGAGCATGTGCAGCGACAATGGCCATTCGCCAGCCTCAGCCAGTGTGGCAGCAATTCGAGAGTGCTTGGGGATACCGAGGATGCTCCTTACTGCACTCCTGTGCAGTCTCTCGAGTTGTTGCTTCCTGGCTGGGGATAGTAGAACCAGCGGCAGGGCATATAGCAGGATGGGTGTGGCCGCCGCTTGGTTCATCCGCAGCGCCCACTTGACGGTGCAGCCCCGACCACGCTGCTGCATCTTGCTCACTGCCCCCTGGACTCTTCGGACTTTGGAGGTGACAGCCTTCGCAGCAGGAATCCAGGAGAGCCGATGATCAATGGTTAGGCCTAAATACGTGACCTCCCGCTTCCATGGGACGGTGGTGTTTGCAATGCGCAGCTGCTTCACGTAGAGGCATGCGGAGGCGTGCGGGTGTACAAGTAGGGCCTCTGTCTTTGCCGGGGACACGGAGAGGCCAATGCCACTGAGGAAGGAGATGACCGCTTCTAATGCCCTCTGTAGAGAGCCCCGGATGGCAGCGATGCTTCTCCTGGGTCCTCGTATCCACAGCGCCACGTCATCTGCGTAGATAGCGCAGCAGACTGGGTAGCGGCTGTCAGCCGGTAGTGCTGCTGCGAGTCCTGCCAGTGCCAGGTTGAAGAGGAAAGGGCTCAGCACTGATCCCTGCGGGACACCGGAGGTGATGTCTCTGGGATCGCTGAGCACCTTGCCTACCCGTACACGAAAACTCCGGCCCACCAGGAAGGCAGAGATGAAGCCCCGGAGACATCCGGTGACGCCTAGCAGTCCAGTGCAGCCTCGATCACCTCGTGCGGCAGCCGGTCAAAGGCACTCTGGACGTCCAGGAGCAGCAGCATGGCGACGTCCCCACTGCCCCTGGCATACTCCAGGGTGGCCACCACATCTGCGATGGAGTCCGCCGTTGAGCGCTTTTGCCTGAAGCCAGATTGCTGTTCTGCAAAGTACTTCAGCTGGGCAGCTATCCATTCGAGCCGTGACAGGGCCATCTTCTCCATCAGCTTGCATGCTGCAGAGGTAAGGGAGACTGGCCTGTAGGAGGAGAGCGAAGTCGCAGGCTTCCGTCGCTTCAGCAAAGGCACCACCACAGCCATCAGCCAGCTCTCAGGCAGGACCCCGGTGCTCCAGGAGGAGTTGAACTGCTCCAGGAGTCGTACCCGTTGTGGCTCTGCAAGGTTACGCAGCATCTGGCAGGTTATCCCGTCGGCTCCTGGAGCACTCCGTCGTCGTGTGAGAGCTAGCGCCGACTCGAGCTCGTGCATGCGGAGAGGCTCGCTGCATAGGGCGGAGATTTGTGCTGCCACCCACTCTGGATGGTGGCAGGGAGGGAGGCAGCGTCTTGTGGCGACCGTCGAGGGCAGGATCTGCGGGACTGGAGACCTCTCAGCAAACCGGTCGGCTAGGCGCTCGGCCAGGGCCCACTCGCTGATGCCCATGTGGACGGCCACGGTTAAGGACTGGCGTTGAGCGCTTGGAGCATCCGTCAGTGACCTTAGTAGGCGCCAAGCTCGAGCACCATCTGGATTGCGACTGATGGTGGAGCAGAGGCTCTCCCAGCTTTGCCGTCTGCGTCGTCGGGCGTGGCGGCGGCAGACGGCATCCACGCGGCGGTAGGCCGTCCATTGTTCCGGAAGCATGGTGCGCCGGGCCCTGCGTTCCACACGGCGCCGAGCAGCTCGCAGTTCTAAAAGGCGTATATCCGGAACTGGTTTGCCCTCTGGGACAGCAGAGCGTATGGTAGCGGCATTGGCGCACTCCACGATCATCTGCAACAGATCCCCGTCGTTGTCCGCCTGCCGGCAGAGCTCACGGAAGGCCTTCCAGTTGACTGTGAGGCACTCTCTGCTCCTGGGGGACTTGCCTCGAAAAGGAGTCAGGAGCAGGGGCAGATGGTCGGAACCCCAGGTGTCAGGAATCGTCTCCCAGCTGTACCGGCAGTCCTCTGTGGTCAGGCTCAGGTCGATTGCCGTCTGTGTTGGACGAGCTCCGCGCCGGATGAAAGTGGGGGCGCCAGTTTTTAGAATTTGCAGGCCGAGTTGGTCAGCAGCATCCCGTAGTGCCTTGCCACGAGGACAGCAGTGCCGGCCACCCCAGGCTGTGTGGTGGGCATTGAAATCGCCACAGAGGACGAAGTCTTTGCCAAGGTGACTAGCCAAACGCAGCAGGCAGGAGGGGTCCCAAGGCTGGCAGGGTCGGACATACACACAGGCGATAGTAGTGTCCACGCCCCCGATGCGTACGCGCACTGCACAGCACTCAAACGGCCCGCCAGTCAGGTCAGCCACTTGTATCTTCGCCTGGGGTAGCTCTCGCCTCACGTACACTGCGCAGCGGGGAACTCCTTGCTGATGTGTGTCATCGAGGCAGGGGGCGGCCTGGCATGATTCCTGTGAGCATGAAGTGCGAGCACTGTAGCCCACGTAGCCTGGCAGTCGCAGCTTCTCTGCAGCAACGTATACCTCCTGAAGAGCAAGCACATCATATTCACTCTGCAGGAGATGTAGCGAGAGGTCCGCATACTGCCGCCGCAGTGCACCGCTCGTGCACGTTAGCCGAGTGCACGCTGATCGGTGATAAGTTTTTCGCCCACGCTATAACAAGATCGAGCACACACTCACCGAAATCATCCCGGGCAAGAAGAGGAAAGGAAGCATATTTCTGCTCAACGTCTACAGCAACCCATCTCAGAGAAAGCAGAGATTCAAGACATTACTGCACAGAGCCAGCACCGCAGCGGGCCGCAACACGCTAATCGCGTGCGGAGACTTCAACGCGATGAACCCTGCCTGGGGCTACAACAAGTACACAGCAAAGGGCCGCGACCTGTACCAAGACGCCACGGAACTCGACTTCACCCTCATCACGGACCCGACACATCCGACGAGAATTGGTAACTCCGTGTCCCGGGACACCACTCCGGACCTCACGTTCGTCAAGAACGACATCCGGGGCGCGATCACCTGGAGAAACACGGGGATCGACCTAGGCAGCGACCACACCATCGTGGAAATCGGCATACCGGAACACAACGACACCAGCGTCAAAACTCACAGATGGATAGACTGGGATGCCTTTGGAGACGCCAGAAGCCAGAAGAGCGACGGTGACGACGAGATCGAAGACATCGACTCGTGGACGGCCGAAATCACCAAGAGCGTACGCGACGCGACCAAAGAGATTGAAACGGGCGCGGAGATCGACAAAGTAGACAGCCGGCTTGCGCATCTCATCGAGGCCAAACAGTCGATACTCAATCGCTGGAAGAAACAACGGCTTAACCGCAGACTGCGAAAGAAGGTGGCGGACCTGAACCGAGCGATCGAGGATCACTGCCGCGCTCTCTGCATGCAACAGTGGAACGAGATCTGCAACGTGGCAGACGGGCAGATGCATAGCGGGAAGACGTGGAACCTACTGCGGCACCTGCTCGACGAAAGGAAGACCAAGTCGCACCAAAGGGACAGACTCGCCAGGCTCATACATCGGGCGGTCTCAGCACACGGCGTCGATGAAGTCACCAGGCGCATTAACGACAAATACCTGCCGACTACACCTACCGAACAACACGCGCCGTACAGCGGCCTGCCTAACGCGAAGCTCGATCGTGACATCGACGTCGAGGAGGTACGCGCGGCCCTGCACGACCTCAACAGCCGGTCGGCAGCCGGCCCGGACCTCGTCACGAACAAGGCGCTCAAGAACCTCGATGACGGCTCGATTGAAAAGCTCGCAAAATACTACAACAAGTGCTGGAGAGCGGGCGCGCTGCCAAAGCTGTGGAAGACAGCCAAGACCATCCTGATCCCCAAGCCGGGGAAGCCGCCGGACACGGATAACCTCCGGCCCATCTCGCTCACGTCCTGCGTGGGCAATGTGCTGGAGCACGTCCTGCTAAACAGGTGGCAAGACTACCTGGAACGAGAAGGGCTGTACCCGGCCACTTTGATCGGCTTCAGACAGCATCTCAGCACGCAGGACGCGATGCTGCAGCTTAAACACCAAATCATCGATGATGGTGGCAGCGCCCGCGACAGCAAAGCCATCCTAGGGCTCGACCTGCAGAGCGCCTTCGATAAGGTGAAACACTCGGCGATTCTGTCCCAAGTCTCCAAGCTCAACATGGGGGAAAGATCCTACAACTACATCAAGGACTTCCTCACGGACAGGACCGTCGAGCTACGAGCAGGCGACCTACAGACGCAAGAGAAGAAGCTCGGGAGCACCGGAACACCGCAGGGATCGGTCATTTCGCCGATGCTGTTCAACCTGGTAATGATCGGAGTGGCCGAAAAGCTCGGGCGCATCGAAGACGTCAGGCACACCATCTACGCGGACGATATCACGATATGGGTGACCGGTGGCAGCGACGCCCACATCGAGGGCGCGCTGCAAGCCGCCGTCGACGCAATAGAAGACCAGCTGGAAGGCACCGGACTGAGATGTTCGCCGAGCAAATCGGAGCTTCTCATACTCCCACCTACCAAATACAGCAGAGGTAAGACCAGACAACGCGAAAGCGAAAAAATCAGAATCGTGACCAAATCCGGCAACGTGATCCCCGAGGTCGGCAAAATTAGGATCCTAGGCATGGTCATCGAAAAGCACGGAAGGAACGGCGAAACCATCACCCGTCTCAAGGCAAAAGCAGCCAACGCGATTCGACTCCTCAAACGAGTCACTTCCCGAAAGGCTGGCATGAGAGAGGAGAGCCTAATTAGGCTCGTCCAATCTTTCGTTATCAGCCACGTCGCGTACGTTGCAGCCTACCACAGATGGCTGCAACACGAACGAAACAAGATCAACGTGCTCATCAGAAGAGCGTACAAGACGGCGCTGGGCCTGTTCGAGTCCACAAGCACGACCCGCTTGTTACAACTCGGGCTACACAATACGCTCGAAGAAATAGCCGAAGCGCAACGGACCTCTCAACTGGAGCGGCTGTCCATGACCAAAGCCGGGAGGAAGATGCTGGACGATCTGGGAGTAAGACGCTCGAACGAGGTGGAGATGAAACTCCCCGTCCCCGAAGAGGTCCGACGCCAGACCAGAATCGACCCCATACCGAAGAACATGAATCCCGAGTTCAACAAGGGAAGAAGAGCGGCGAGGGCCAAGGCTCTCATCGACCAGCATGCCAACGACGAACACGCGCGGTACGTGGACGCGGCCGAATACCAACGGAACGCCTTCGCAGCGGTCGTCATAGAGGCGTCAACCGGCGCCACGAGGACGGCAGCGAGCGTGAGAAGCACCGAAGCGGAACAAGCGGAGGAGGTAGCCATCGCCCTGGCCATCGCCGACGCAGACTGCCACACGGTGCTGAGTGACTCAAGACAGGCGGTGCGAAACTTCGCCAAAGGGCAAATCTGCAGGGAGGCTGAGCGCGTACTGCGAGCGGTAAAACTAGACGAACGAAAAGTACGACTCAAGTGGTTCCCGGCACACGCGGGCGACGCGTCGGAACGCAATGAGAACCATAATGAGACGGCACACGCCGCGGCGCGAGCGCTAACCAACCGCGCCCCGGCGACAGACCGTCCGACGTGGTTCGGAACTAAGGACCGCATGACGGATTACAATGAAATCGCGAAGGCCTACCGCTTGGCTCGCAGGACTCTTCCACCCCCGCACCCGAGACTGAGTCGAGCGGAGGCGGTAGTACTGAGACAGCTCCAGACCGGATCGCTACCGAGCCCGAAACTGATGAATCGCATGTACCCCGAGACATATCCGACAGATATGTGCAGAGTCTGCCGGAGGGAGACCGCAGACTACACGCACATCTTGTGGGACTGCATTAAATATCCAGAAGACGCTAAATCAAGAACACTCCCACCGCGGCTCGAGGCAGCCGCAAAGAGCTACGACCGAGACGATCAGCTCTGGGCCGTCCAGCAGGTCCTCGAGGCGCTCGAAAGGCACGGACCCACCGAGCCGGCAACGGCGAGCGGAGACCCGCGCCGAGTAACGGCAACTTCGAGGATGACGTAGGCCCTCGTCGGGGCGCGCGAGCGCCCAACTGCAGGCATAAATAAAGTTTCTCCAATCCAATCCAATCGGTTCTAAGCGGTCATTGCGTAGTAGAATCGGTCCATTTCCGGCGCATGCGTCCTCTGAACGTATTTCATCAACGCCACTATTAGAATGGGATTGGTGCAGTGTAATCGGACGCAAGCGGTTATCGCTTGGCCAGTGAGTTTTCATTTCCCTGCCCGTCCAGTCTCTTTCCTCCTTGACCGCTGCCAATACATCTCCTTGGTTATTTTGAAGGCAATAGACAGTTTTAGTTAAGCGTGTTTAGCGTAATAGCGGTATCGAAATGCGCGTGCACAGAACGCTAAACGACTCGGACAGTTTACTATTTCTCGGGCTCAGCGTTACCGTCCTCGTGGTTTACGAAGTTTACGTAGAAAATGGCGGTGGTGCCGGCCGCCCGCTTCGAACTGAATTTGGCGTTGTTTTCGTCGAATTCACTTTGTGGCAAGTGACTGTATACGGCTTTCGCTTAGTGTCAGGCCGCTTCGAGTATTATGGATAACCTTGAGTTTTCGAGATCGCTTCTCGTTTCGAACGCGTGCAAGCCTAACAAGAGAAACTTACTAAAAGGGTATCACAAGAACCCAACAAACACTGACGCCGAGGACAACATAGGGGAAATTACTTGTGCTTAATAAATGATATAAACAAACGATAAATTATTGGAAATGAAAGTGGATGAAAAGACAACTTGCCGCAGGTGGGGACCGAACGCTCCGCATTTCGCGTGCGATGCTCTACCAATTGAGCTACCGCGCCGCTGTTTCCCCATCCACTTTCTTGGATATTTATGTTTCCTAGTAGCTATGGTGTTAGGCTGCTGAGCACGAGGTCGCGGGATCGAATCGCCTCGGCGGCCGTGTAAGGGAAACTTGGAAGGAACGAGCTCGCAGCTGTATGTAATGTATTTTGATATATTGTATTATACTTTATTATTGATGGCTAGTAGCAGTGGCTATGCAGTATTTGTTTTTAAATGTAGAGTAATGCAGGCACTTAGGAATATATTTATTCACATATCCAATGCACACAATACGATTAGGATATGCAGAGTTGGAAATGACTTTTTGGACATATTGTAAAGTGCAGTTAACAACGCGCGCACAAGCAGAGGAAAGTGTAAAAGTAGAATTCGCTGCTGAAATTTGTGATTTTTTTATCGCACGTAACGCAATGCGGATATTTGTCAGCGAGTTAATGCGATTCTGCCCCGCTGTTTACTTGCATGCTAGGTGATGCTGCACTTGCTCAAGTCAACGGGCTCATAATGCACTAAAATCAATAATCTCCACAAATTTCGGCCGTCCACATTCACGCGCGCGAGTGAAATACTATCGCAGCTCTGCACATACACGTGTATACTTTCTCTCACACCTTCGTATCGCTCTACGTTACTTTCCTCTCATAGTCGTGCAGTTACCGACGGTTCAGTCTTTCCGTCCAATTCCATGCGACCACATTTATCTTCTGGTTAGGTTTTGTTTGCCGCGCGGGATGCAAAATAACTTCTTGCCTTCCTCCGTCTGATCTCGGCACCCACCCGCACAGCAACAAGGCATTTCGTTCCTTCGCATCCTAGGTCATACTGAGCTATTCAGCGGGCTCATAACGAACTAAAATAAATAATCTTCACAAACTTCGGCCATCAACATTCATGCGCGCGAGTGAAATACTGTCACAGCTCTACACACGCACGTGTATACTTTCTATCGCACCTTTGTATCGTTGTATGTTACTTGCCTCGCATAGTCGTGCAATTACCGACTGTTCAAAGTCCTTCTGTCCCCCGATTCCGTGCAACCATACTTTTCTTCTGGTTAGGTTCTGGTTGCCGCGCGGGATGTAAAATAACTTCTTGCCATCCTCCGTCCGGTTTCGGCACCCAACTGCACAGCAACAAGGCATTTCGGCCCTCCCGGAACGAAATTATCGCAGAAATGCGCTTACAACAGGCGAAACGCGCGCTCTTGGCTAGGCGCGCAGGAACTTTCATGGCGGCAAAGGGGCGAAGCAAGGTAACACGTCACCGATCAGCCTACTGCTGGGGTCGTCGGCATGGATCAAAGGCTTTCCGTACTTTAAAATTATTGAGGGACTTTATGCGGAGGCTGCTTAGAGCGCCAACAACAGGCAGCAAGGGGAAGCATGTTAAAATCCCTTAAACTTCGTAAAATAGCGACACTCTCCTCCTCCGCCTTCGCTCCTCGTTTCTCCCCTCTTTCACGCTTCCTCCTCCACCATGGCGCCGCCTACACCGCTCGAGCGTAGCAGACGACCTTTCGCAGAGTGAATGCACACTGTTGCGTTCTCCAGGGTAGCGTATCCCACCGCTGCCCCCAGTTGTAGCGGTCTGCAGGGTAGCGTATCCCACCGCTGCCACCAGTTGCGTTTTCCAGGGTAGCCGCAGGGGCGTCTGCGCAAGCAGGCGTTTGGTGTGTTGCGACACCACGTACCCGAGCACACGAGGGTCGGACCCTCCCGCGTGTAGCCGTGCGCGGCTTAGCCGTGTCTGGGGAAAGGGGGATCCTGGGGGTTGAGCCGATGCTGGGTGTTTGGACCTTTAAGGCCACCCGGCGGAGGCAACACACCTCTTCGGCCTCGGCTTCACATAGACGGCACCTCCAGGCTGACCCACCTGGAGGACATCGGCAGTCGCCTTTTCCTGTCTCTCCCTCCTCGAATCTTCGTCTTTATCTCTCACTTTTTGACCTTTCCTGTCTCCTTCTCTCTTCTTTTTACTTCCTTTCTCCACGGCGGCAAGGGTTAACCTTGTGTGGATATCCTACCTTGGGTACACCATATAGGGTTATAGGGATGGCGTACGGCTGGCGTCGTGCAGGCTTGTACACAAGCTCTGCCGCGTCCCCTCGTTGGGCTCCGTGGTGGGCGGTCGGCGCTGTTGCCGAACACACACACTTTCCTATGGCAGCTCAAATCTCTGTTGTCCATGATCGGCGTCTGAAGAGATGTCGCACCGAAGTACCATTTCAATTTTCCTTTCAAAGCAACGCCCCAACATTTCCAAAGTACTATGTAGTGCATAGTGAAAGCAATATTCCGGTAGGGAAACTCTCTCCATTCCTGGTAGCGAAGTGTCTGAAAGACAAAATCGGACCAACATACAAAGCATCCAAAATGTCTAGCGGGGACCTCCTCCTAGAACTGAATAACAAAGATCAAGCAGATAAGCTCTCTGAACTTACCAGTATTGGCGACGCGACAGTGACTGTTTCAGCCCACAGAACACTTAATACAAGCAGGGGAGTAATATCTGAAGAAGACTTTATTGGCTTAAGTGACGAGGAACTGCTGGAAGGTTTCCAGGAACAAAAGGTGACAAAGGTACAAAGAATAGTAATCCGTAGAAACGACCAAGAAATCCCCACCAAACATGTCATACTTACATTTGGTACAAGCGTAATGCCTACCTCTCTGGATGCAGGGTACGTAAAAGTAAATGTCAGACCATATATCCCGAACCCAAGACGGTGTTTCAAGTGTCAAAGGTTCGGACATGCTTCACATGCATGCCGAGGCCAAACAACCTGTGCTAAATGCAGCTCAAATGATCATCAATCTGAAAACTGCACTTCTTCCCCACATTGTATTAACTGCAAAGGAGACCATCCAGCCTACTCGCGGTCTTGCCCATGCTGGAAAAAAGAAAAAGAAGTAATAGCACTAACTGTCAAAGAAAAAATATCGTTCTTTGAAGCCAGAAAGCGGCTATCGTATCTTCCGCGAAGAAGTTACGCCGATGTGACGCAGTCGGGGGCAGCGTCACAGAGGCCACCGGAGTCCTCCGAGCCCACGCGCAGTGGTGCTGCAGTGACTCCTCCCGCCCCCGTGATGGAAGCAACCGACGCTGCTCCATCCTCTTCCAAGGCCCTGCAAACACCTGTCCCGCAGGGCCCTAAGATCAAGCGAACTCCAAGGCCCGAGGCACGTGTCTCGGCGCCAAACTCTCGGTCCTCCAGCGCCTCAGAGAGAGCGATGGAGGTCGACACAAAAACTCCGGTGTCATTGACACCGAAGGACAAGCGCTCTCTCGAGCGCGGTAAGAGGGACAAAATCCCAGTAACCACCCAAAATAAGAAAGCGATAACCTAAAGGTTATCGCTCATTTGTATTAGCCTTCTTAATCCATGTCACCTATAATCCTACCTCTTACTTTTCCGTAGTGCCAATTCTGACCTTTCAATTTCAATGGCTTTTATTATCCATTGGAATTAGGTGACACAACTTAGGTGACATCAAAGACTTGTTAAGTAACTTCTCTCCTGTGGCCTTGTGCTTACAAGAAACAAACTTAGGCGAAAAGCACAAAAACATTTTAAAAGGATTCACTGTTGTACGGCGCGATCGTACTCAGGCGAACCGGCTTTCGGGTGGCGTAGCTATAGTTCTACGGAACGGCATTGCAGCTAGAGAAGTTACCATTAATACTCACTTGGAAGCCATTGCTGTCACGGTTTCAGCACATAAAACCATTACCATTTGTTCAATGTACATTCCACCACATTCCCATTTTACTGTAGGAGATCTGGAGTTAGTTTTAAACCAGCTACCCAAACCTTTTTTAATAGCAGGTGATTTTAACGCTCATAACATATTATGGGGTAGCAAAACAACTGACACCAGGGGACAAATACTTGAAGATTTTATCCTGACTAACGAAATATGCCTTTTAAACACTGGTGCGCCAACCTACTGCTCCCCAAGCACAGGAGCTATGAGCTGTCTTGATCTGGCGCTGTGCACTCCTTCTCTGTTGATCGATTTTAAATGGAGTGTTATTAACAATCCTTATGGTAGTGATCATATGCCCGGCATTATTAAAAACACATCTCCTTTCCCTACAGTACCATTAAGACCACCCCGTTGGAAACTCCATCTAGCAGACTGGCCTCTCTTCAGCGAGAAGGCCAGTCTTGATCACATATCAGATCATCAAACAATAGACGAAATGAATGAAAAGATTATTGCCTCGATAATTGCTGCAGCAGAACAGACGATCCCGCAATCCTCCGGCTTCTTAAGGAAAAAACTAAAACCCTGGTGGACGAATGAATGCACTCAAACTAAAAAAGCACAAAACAAAGCATGGGGTATCTTTCGGCGATATCCAACACATGATAACCTCCTGTATTTCAAAAAAGCAAAGGCGAAAGCCAGGTACACGCGTAGGCAAGCCGAAAGACAGTCTTGGCAAACGTATGTATCCTCCATCAATAGCTCAATAACATCCAAAAGAATGTGGGATCAGCTTCGAAAGTTTAGAAGCGAGTACGCTCCTTATACGATCCCCATACTCTCACCTCCAGGTACACAAACGAATTTCAAAGAGCAAGCAGATATATTAGGGCAGCATTTCCATAACATATCAAGCTCACTAAACTACTCCACTGAATTTCAAAAGTATAAACAATCAGCAGAAAAACAAAAGCTTCCGACAGCAGGAAGTTCCGAGAAACTATAATGACCCCCTAACACTTTCCGAAATTAACAGAGTACTCACTACTGGCAAAAAAACAGCGCCAGGTCCGGACAGAATACATTACACAATGCTCGCACACCTGTCTTCAAAAGCAGTTAAGACATTGCTCCGCTTTTTTAACATAATCTGGGAAACAGGAAAAATGCCGAATGCGTAGAAAAAAGCCATTATAATCCCTTTCTTGAAAGCTGGAAAGCATCCTACAACAGCTACCGACCTATAGCACTCACAAGCTGTCTCGCCAAGTCCTATGAATCCATTATAAACATCAGATTGGCATACGTCCTCGAAACTGAGAACCTGCTCGATAATCATAGTGTGGGTACAAGAAAGGCTGCTCCACAACAGATCATCTAGTTCGGTTAGAACACGAGATACGTGCGGCCTTTCTACAAAAGCAATATTGTCTCACAGTTTTCTTTGATCTTGAAAAAGCGTACGACACAACATGGAGGTTCGGTATTTTAAGGGATTTAGCGGATTTAGGGATCCGCGGCAGAATGCTTAAATGTCTAGCTGATTTCATGTCCGATCGAACATTCCAGGTGCGTTTAGGAACGGTGCTGTCCAGCGTATTTATTCAGGAAAACGGAGTACCTCAGGGATGCGTATTGAGCACAACATTGTTTGTGGTGAAAATGAACTCGCTCAATGATGTAATTCCATCTTCTATAATGCATTCACTATATGTGGATGATCTTCAAATTTCATGTCGTGTATCGAACATGGCAACCTGCGAACGACAAATTCAAATTACACTAAACAAACTAACGCAGTGGGCATTTGAAAACGGCTTTCGCTTCTCAAGTGAAAAAACGATTAGTGTTGTCTTTACACAAAAAAGAGGCCTACAACCAGATCCCATCCTTAAACTACAGGATGCCACACTACCCGTGAAACAAGAACACAAGTTTCTGGGTGTTCTGTTTGATAAAAAGTTGAACTTTCTCGCACACATCAATAGTATTAAAATCAAAGCGAACAATGCACTTAACATTCTAAAAATCCTCTCCCGGAAACGGTGGGGCTCTGACCGTAAATGCTTGCTAGACATCTACCGCACTTTGGTGCGTAGCATATTAGACTATGGTAGCATTACATATGGTTCAGCCAGACTATCTTACGTCCGACGACTTGATCCAGTCCATAACCTAGGACTACGACTAGCATGCGGTGCTTACAGAACATCACCTATACAGAGCTTACATGTTGAATGTAATGAACCTCCTTTACAGCATCGCAGAGCGCTACTAACATTTTCCTACATACTCAGAATCCGATCCTCACCACAACACATATGCTACAACATCGTCACAAAGTGCAGCTCACGCTTACATTACACAAATAAACCAAACATGATTAGGCCGCTTATCTTGCGATACGAGGAATACTGTCGGGATTATGACATCCCTCGGGAAGTCCTCCAGGTTGCCAGAAAGCCAGAACGTTTACCCCCGTGGTGTGATTTCACAGCATTATGTGATTGGACACTAACACATCTAAAGAAAAGAGACACACCACATCAACACATTATACAAGAATTCCGCTCTCTTCAAGACAAGTATATAAACTACATAGAATTTTATACTGATGGCTCTAAAACGGAAAAACACGTGGGTGTAGGGGCCGTAACAGAAAATTGGGAAACATGTATTCGATTACCTCAGCATGCCTCTGTCTACAGAGCCGAAGTGTACGCGATATGGACGGTAGTTCAAAAGATCATTGCTGACAAACTTGAAAACACTGTCATATACACAGATTCATTAAGCGTACTGAAGGCTCTACACATGAAATCCCAAAGTGAACCCTTGTTAGGCGATATTTTGAATGCATTAACATCAAACAAATATGGCAGATCAATTAAGTTTTGCTGGGTACCAAGCCATGTTGGAATATTGGGTAACGAAGCGGCGGATAGATGCGCATCAATGGCAGCGTACAAAAACATTCAAAATACAGCACTTCCATATAAAGACAGTGTCAATGCGATTCGGAAGGCCTTGACGTCAAAGTGGCAACGCGATTGGGACACTTGTTTAAGCAACAAGCTTCATCTAATTAAACCTGTAATTGGCGAGTGGAAATCATGCAGTCACCAGCAACGATTCTACGTGGTGATCTTGTGTCGACTTCGAATTGGACACACACATCTGACGCACAATTTCCTTCTCCGTAAAGAAAACCCGCCAGCTTGCGAAAAATGTAATGAAGCTCTTACAGTCATGCACATCTTAATAACATGTCCACACATCAATACACTGAGACGGAGGTTTTTACACAGCCTGTAGAAATTGCACATTCCATTACACCCTACCCTATTACTAGCAGATGACTCCCTAGTGCCATTTCCTAACCTCTTCGACTTTTTAGAAAAAACTGGTTATTTACACCACCTATAATGTAATGCAGGTTTACCTGCCCTAACGTTCCGTTTTATTTTGTCTTGTGACTGGCGCAGCATGGCCTTAGTTGCCTTTGTGCCACTAAACCCAGACTAACTAACTAACTAACCAGGGTAGCGTATCCCACCGCTGCCACCAGTTGTTGCGACGCCTGTGTCTCGAAGCTCGACCGGCATTACTATTCTGTAGCGTGGCGTTGTCGGCAGGCTGCAGGTGTCCGGTAGACCATGGCGACCAGGCGAGGACGAGACGATTTCTAGTGCGAAACTTGCACGGTTTATTCAATGGTTGGTGAAAGATGAGAAGAAAACGAAGTGAAAAAGTACATTGCGGGGCCGTTTAAATATGCCCTCTAAAATCGTAGGCGGGATCTTGCTCACGTCAACGTCACGTGACAGGCACTGAGTCTGGTTGTGGATGGGCTGCTGATCTCTGTCCCAGGTGACGTTCGCACGTGGTTCTCTCTGCTGGCGGCTGCACGTGCGTCGGGGATCGTAGGCCGCGTTGCCCTTCACCCAGGTGACGTTCGCACGTGCTTCTATGGCGGCTACACGTGCGTCGGGGATCGTAGGCGGCGTTGCCCTTCTCCCAGGTGACGTTCACACGTGCTTCTATGGCGGCTACGCGTGCGTTGGGGATCGTAGGCGGCGTTGTCCTTTTCCCAGGTGACGTTCACACGTGCTTCTGTGGCGGCTACACGGGCGTCGGGGATCGTAGGCGGCGTTGCCCTTATCCCGGGTGACGTTCACACGTGCTTCTCTGGCGGCTACACGTGCGGCGGGGATCGTAGGCGGCGTTGCCCTTCTCCCAGGTGACGTTTGCACGTGCTTCTTAGGCGCCTACACGCGTCGGGGATCGTAGGCGGCGTTGCCCTTCTCCCAGGTGACGTTCACACGTGCTTCTCTGGCGCCTACACGTGTCGGGGATCGTAGGCGGCGTTGCCCTTCTCCCAGGTGACGTTCACACGTGCTTCTCTGGCAGCTACACGTGCGTCGGGGATCGTAGGCGGCGTTACCCTTCTCCCAGGTGACGTTTGCACGTGCTTCTATGGCGGCTACAAGTGCGTCGGGGATCGTAGGCAGCGTCGCCCTTCTCCCAGGTGACGTTCGCACGTGCCTCTCTGGCGGCTACACGTGCGTCGGGGATCGTAGGCAGCGTTGCCCTTCTCCCAGGTGACGTTCACACGGGCTTCTCTGGCGGCTACACGGGCGTCGGGGATCGTAGGCGGCGTTGCCCTTATCCCGGGTGACGTTCACACGTGCTTCTCTGGCGGCTACACGTGCGGCGGGGATCGTAGGCGGCGTTGCCCTTCTCCCAGGTGACGTTTGCACGTGCTTCTTAGGCGCCTACACGCGTCGGGGATCGTAGGCGGCGTTGCCCTTCTCCCAGGTGACGTTCACACGTGCTTCTCTGGCGCCTACACGTGTCGGGGATCGTAGGCGGCGTTGCCCTTCTCCCAGGTGACGTTCACACGTGCTTCTCTGGCAGCTACACGTGCGTCGGGGATCGTAGGCGGCGTTACCCTTCTCCCAGGTGACGTTTGCACGTGCTTCTATGGCGGCTACAAGTGCGTCGGGGATCGTAGGCAGCGTCGCCCTTCTCCCAGGTGACGTTCGCACGTGCCTCTCTGGCGGCTACACGTGCGTCGGGGATCGTAGGCAGCGTTGCCCTTCTCCCAGGTGACGTTCACACGGGCTTCTCTGGCGGCTACACGTGCGTGGGGGATCGTAGGCGGCGTTGCCCTTATCCCTGGTGACGTTCGCACGTGCTTCTCTGGCGGCTACACGTGCGTCGGGGATCGTAGGCAGCGTTGCCCTTCTCCCAGGTGACGTTCACACGTGCTTCTCTGGCGGCTACACGTGCGTCGGGGATCGTAGGCAGCGTTGCCCTTTTCCCAGGTGACGTTCACACGTGCTTCTCTGGCGCCTACACTTGTCAGGGATCGTAGGCGGCGTTGCCCTGTGGGGATGCGCGACTCTCACGCATCCCCTGATATGCTGTTTTCCCGCACGGCTCGCGTGGCCTGGCGCCCGCGGCGGTCGGAGTTGTACAAGCGCAGTGCGGGAGATGGCGCTAGTGTTGCGCAGCTGCTAACGCCGCCGACAGGCGAGGTTACTTGGGCGCCGGAGGACAAGGCGCTGGCGCTTTCCCGGCGGGTCGGCGCACGGCGTGGACGTCCCGCGCGCGCGCGGCGACCCATGCTTCTGCGAGACCGCCTCGCGTGGCCGCCTTCGAACGCACGACCGTTGGCGTGACCGAACACGCGAACGACCTGGCGTTGGGATCCAGCATGGGGCGAACATATTCGCTCGCTATCGGTCGCGGTGAGTCGAACTTCTAGATTTGTCGCGCGCCCATCGGCATGTTTTGTGGATAGCAACTCGGCTAGCAGGCATTGATCTATGAAAGGTGCAATAAATGCCCTTGTGACTGTTTGCACTACTGTGTTGTCGTTCCTTTGTCCCAAGAGTACGGAGGAGAACGCCGTATCTCCCACAGCCCTTATCTCTGGTGACGTTCGCACGTGCTTCTCTGGCGGCTACACGTGCATCGGGGATCGTTGGTGGCGTTACCCTTCTCCCAGGTGACGTTTGCGCGTGCTTCTCTGGCGCCTACACGCGTTGGGGATCGTAGGCGGCGTTGCCCTTCTCCCAGGTGAGGTTCACACGTGCTTCTTTGGCGGCTTCACGTGCGTCGGGGATCGTAGGCGGCGTTGCCCTTCTCCCAGGTGACGTTCACACGTGCTTCTATGGCGGCTACACGTGCGTTGGGGATCGTAGGCGGCGTTGGTTCGCGGAAAGCGTTCTCCCCTTAGCCGCACCCACAAAGGAGCCTGTCATCACTGCGGGGCGTCTGCCAGACCGGCACCCCATGAGACAACCATAGCAAATCAGGAATTCATCTTCCGTTTTGGTTGAGCAGGGTCTTTCGAGCATCCTTTTTGCCCGGAGTGGTTCATGCCAACCGTAACAACACGTAGCAAGGCTATGCGCTAAGCGTTAGCGTTGGGTTTCTAGCTCCGAGTAACTTCGTGTACATCATATAATTTCATATGGGCCGTTATACGAATTCCGTGACGGCAGCTTTCTTCTTCCTGTTTTGATAACTATTTTTTTAACGTATCTGAACGAGCGCTAACACTGTGCCATGACGACTCCGAATGTATCGCGTGAGCTACAATTAGGTACGCAACATTTGTCAAGCGCGTGTCGCAAGACCTTCTTGCGAAAGGTTCTATATAACACATTTACGATCGAATGACAACATCCTGACCTCCAGCAAGCCTTCAGTAGCCTAAATAATCCGCGCCGCCTTTACAATGTGAATTCGCTGAGCGTATCTGCTAAGACGTACAAAGGACGACAGAAGGCACGAACGATCGCTGCTCTGAAGATTCGAAAGAGTATAGCAAGCTACAGTGCCGCCAACGTGCGTGCTTGCTAATCTTCTAAGAGCGCGCAAAGGCTCAGAGGTGGGCGCTTTTGCTATTATGCTTCTCGTGCCTCAAAGTCGACAGAAATACGCGCGGCCGATCGCCGAGACGGGATATAGCAACATATTACACAAATTACAGATGTTGGCTTGAATAATTCTCGAAGTCACGTGTCACCACGAGCGACGTCACACTCTGGACACAACTATGGGTACGTTCGATTCGCCTGCACCACTTGAACCAGTTCGCGAGGTGCTGCACCCTGCCATTCATTTCAGCGGTGCAGCAATGGCGCCCGCAAAACCGCGACGTTCGTTTCAAAAGGTGCAGGAAAGGTTCAAGGCTGGTTCATGATTTTGCTGCACCCGCTCCACTGTCGGTGCCGACTTGGTGCAGGCACACAGGTGCGAAGCAGCGGCGCAGCAGACGACGCAGCACACGGGCTCGAGCACCGTTAAAACCCCGCTTACGGACCGTTAAAGCACCGTGAGCACCGTTAAAACCCCGTCTACGCAACTGTGGTGTGCATTACGCCCCAGAAACCGATCATACCTGCAGTTCAGGACCTCTCAAACTTACGCACTCCGTGCACATTAGTCTGACATTGCATAACGCCTACACCGCGTCTGCACCTTTGCATTCGTTTCGAGTGTTTCGCTGGGCCTGCACCTCCGGAATTGAACTGCACAGTTCCTGAACTTCTCGTGAACCGCCGTGAACTGGTTCACAGTGGCGCAGACGAATCGAACAGACCCTATGTAGGCACAGGGGCACGACTACGTCACCGTCTTGCTTGGAGCGCGGCGGCCGCGAGGAGAAGGAAAAACGGCGTTCGTTTTGAAATTCCAGATCTTTCCACGGCGCGTAGCGATGTAATTATTTGCAAAGACGATCGTTATCGCGCATTGTATGCTCTGTGCTTGTCAGCTCAAAATGACCAGACCTTGTGAGGGGCCCTTTATAAGAACAACGCGCGTTGTCACTGCCTGGGCCCGAATGTCCCAGCTTTTTCGCTCTTGCGGGTATTCAGACTGGCCTACGTTTTCCAGAACGTAGTGCGGTGCCCCCACTCCCTCGAAAAGAAAAAGAATGCGCAGCGACACATCGTTGCGCAGGTGAACAGCGCAGATTTTGTTCGTGCTGGCAAACAGGAGTCCGCCACGAACACGTGGCTCGGCGAGGCTTTGTATTTCTTTCGATCTGCCTGCGCAATGCTGAACGCGCTTTCTCCGCGGACCGGCGCAGAGAGAGTGCGGTTCGATCGGAGCACGCTCAATTTGCTGGCGAAACGTCGCTCGCAGTGCCTTTGCTGCCGCGGAAACGAGTGGCGACGCAGCCGATACGTCCCCTGCTGCTTGCAGCTCCACGCACCGTTGTCTTTTCAGAGCGGTCGTCCCCTCCCAAGCGACAGTGCGGCTCTTTGACCCCAAAGAAAACGTGCACTCGCGTTCAGAACTTCACGATCAAACAGCATATTCCGAAACATTAAAACACACAAAACATAGATAGAAAATAAAACGCAGCGTGATGCTTACAAATTCCGGGGCAGTCGTCGTGCACGCATAAACCTCTGGCTGCTTGCAAATGGCGCCGCGGTCTGTAAACAGGCGACTACGAGCGTGTCTCGCCATACTGTATAGTGGTGCGCGTTTCTCGTTACAAGCGTTGATATCGGCGGGCGGCTCGCAGAGTGCACTGCCGCGTTGTTTCGCTTTTCCAGCTGAGCGTCCCACGTCAGTGTCGACTGAATTTTTTGCCCCTGGAGAAGCAGTCGCATCTAATAACTGCATCCAGTCTACTCCAATAAGACATGTAAGAGCATGCTCGGTTTCTTACCGTCGTCTCGTGGCGTGTGCGTATTCGCCGGTATCGGACTGAATGAAGCTGTTGTACCATGCCTTTCACACTGCTACAATTTCTCACCAATGAGCTTTCCGTGCCTGGACAAATCGCCTCATGCTAGGAATGCATTTTCCCCACCGAACAGCGTTGAAAGCATCGGAGTGCAACAGAGGCCCCAGCACACACAAGTCCCGATGGCGCATGGTGAACCTCGGCTGCGCATCGTGGCGGACTGTCGGTGAGGGAGACACGCGAGCGTGCGCTTCAGACTGCTCCCTCCAAGCGTACCGACAGCACTCAATCGGAAGCATCGCTTTTAGCTTTGTCTGCATTGCGCAAGCGATGGATGGATTAATTGTCTTAGCGTGTCTCCTGAAACGGGGTTGTTGCTGACACCACCGAGCTCGTTCTTTCCACCTTTTTGCTGCATCTGCTTCGTCTCTTAGACGCGTGGTTCATCATTCATCATTCATCATTTTATCATTTATTTACCCCTAAGGGCCCTTAGTAGAGCATTACATAAGAGGGAGGAGGAGGGGGAGTAATCATACAAAGAAAAAGTATCGTTAGGCCAAAAACAACTAACATGAACATAAGAATTAACAATAAAAAAGTGACATGTAATCGATACAACACAATTAGGGCCACTACACAGCAGTATCATGCAACATAAATATGGTGAGTAAAAGGAACAACATCTGGTAGTGTGATGGTTGATTGCATAGAGACAATGCGTCGTGGAAACGAGAAATGTTACGTTCATTCACTATTGAATTAGGCAATTTATTCGACTCATCAAGAGAGTAACTGGAAAAAAATAATTGGTTAAAAGCGTTAGTCGAGCCATGTAATCGTTGTATGCTTAAAGAATTAAATAGATAATAATGAGAAAATCAGACATCCACCCGTTCGTAGCAATTGCTACAAAGGAAACCCATACAGGTTCCACGAAAGAAAAGCCTCGCAGTTGAAGAAAAATTCGTCCTGGTCCGGGACTTGAACCCGGGACCACCTTTGGGTTTCCTTTGTAGCAATTGCTACGAACGGGTGGATGTCTGATTTTCTCTTTATTACTTACTTCTCTCCACCTTGCGGGTTTCCGCAGAACTATTACGTCAGAATTAAATAGACAACGCGAAGTTCGATGTGGTGGAAGAAGTACTGCTTCAAGTAGGCCGAGGAAATTGTAGAACAACTTGTGGAAAAGGCGCAGACGTGAAATATTGTGATGCAGTTGCTAATGTGAAAAGTCCAAGGGTTGTTTTTCATACCACTTCACGCAGTGATCATGACAGGACAACTTACAGAAAAAAAACTAGGTTGGAGTGCTGCGGCAGGCGCTACCAAATTATGACCGGCAATTTACTGCTATCCTTGAAAATACAGTCGTTGCATTCCTTGTACAGTCGTTGCATTCTATAACACGTGGGTGCAAAAACTTGGAGGTTAACGAAGAAGCTCGAGAACGAGTTAAGGACAACTCAATGAGGCATGTCATGGGAAGGCGACAAACAATGACACCAAGGAAAATATAGGGGAAATTACTTGTACTTATACTTGCGATAAGTGTTCTTACGATAAGTGTTAAGCGTAACGTAACTAGACAGGAAGAGAGCGGCGAGTATCAAAGAGCAAACGGTGATGGCTGATATTGTAGGGCCGTATTCTGAAACGATCCACCTCGACGACAATTCGCCGGGAGGCGCGCGCTGATTGGTTGTTTTAGCAAAATTAGGTGAGCTACGTCATCGGATCTCGCTCAATCAGCGCGCGCCTAGCTGACGGCGAACTGTCGCCGAGGCGATAGTATCTCCGAAGTGGATCGTTTTAGTAAACGGCCCCTAGTTGTAATTAAGAGACAAAAAAGTGCAGATCCCACGCACTGTGGGAATCGATGTTAGCGAAGCTTTCGGTGCTGTTTGCTCATTTACGGTATTGGGCGGTGCTTTTGACGGCATACGACAGTCGTGATGTGGTGTTAGATTTTACCTCACTTATCTTCGATTCACAAGGGCGGCAACTGCGAGAAAATAATTTGCAGGTAGCTGCATGCTGGATCGTCATTCGTGCTAACGAGCAATCCGACCTCGATATCCTAAATGCAATATTCCTTTTATTCCATGTGTTTCGTATATATATGCTCCCCTCTTTAACTGGTCTCCACGGCATATTCGTTCGCGTTTGCGATCTTTGCAGACTGGCGCGCTCTGCGTAAGCTCCGCCCAAGTACGTGTCGCTTAAAGGGAAGCTGAAACACTTTTCGAAAAAAATGGGTTCTCTGCGGCATTCTACAGTTTTGAGTCCCCTGAACACGAATATCTGGTTCAAAAAGGGCGGAAACAAACGCAAGCGGCTGTTTTTCCAAGAAAACGCGCACCAGCGCCTCAGGGCATCGCGCGAACGCCGCTGTTGCCCGTGATTGGTCGGGGCCGCTGTGACGTCCTTCGCGGCAGTCTCCGGTCGGCGCCGCCGTTTCAGAGCGTAGCACGCTGTTCTGTTCTGGCTTCATGGCTGAGTTGTAAGCATTATGGAACGTTCTCGCTGTCTCGGACAGCTTGTATTTTCGCCGTACTTGTTCGAACCGACAGCCGATACGGAAAACGATGGCGGCAACGGCGGCAACGACGATGTTGAGTGTGCCAACAGCGAGAGCGATGTGTGCACCTTCTCGCGCGTTGGAAATCTTAGCTGGTACGTATGTATTTTTTCTTTTTCCCTTGTAGCTGCAGGTTCCAATGCCGGGAGAAAAAATGCGCGAAAGTGTCACTGGGAACTTGCTGCAGGAAGAATGCCGAAGCACTAACTTCTCATTAGATTGTAAACACGGGTGCAATTCCGCGATGTCAAGCACCTTGCCGCTGCTTGTCTAAAGTAGTCCCGTGGTTTTTTGAGTGTTGATACACGATCGCGAACATAAGTGCCGCGTTTCAAAGCGCGCACATGCAGTGCTGCGGGGTACAGTCATGGAAGTTGCTTATCATACAAATCCAGAGATGGCCAGATGTATTATATGTGCAATATTCATACTATGGTTCGACGACTTTGCGATTGTGGCTCGATCAAGAATCGGTATGCGTGCTCCATGCTAGTGTTAACATAAAGATATTAGGCAGTTTTAGCACCGCCGTGTGGTAAACACAATAACTGCAACCGTACGTCGAATGTCACTAGGCAAGCCTATACTCCATTTCATACCTTAGGTGCAACGCTGTGGAAGCTACGCACGAAGTCCGGTCACCAAAATTGATTACTGCGCGCGTTTCCGTCTATGCTTCGCAGCGTGCCAGCGGCGTTTGCTCGCGCTAGCATGCACGTGAAGCTGCCGCGACGGGCTGCAATTAAAAAATACCGAAAAGAAAATTGATTTAAAAGAACGTGTTAGCAGCCGTATAAGTACACGGATTGTTTCTATGGGTAACTTCTTTTTTTCATTCAGAACTGAGCTTATATATGGAAAATTTTCTCAAAAATCGGGTCAAGAAACACCGAACTTTTTCTAAGTGCGAACGCAGCCACTGCAAGAAGTATCTCAAGCCTCCACAGCGTTGCACCTGATGTATGAAACGGAGTATAGCAACGCTAGCAACAACGCGTTTCCGCATTTGTCGTAAGGCTATCCGGCTACGCTAAATCTGTGTTACCAGACGTTAATGGCTGCGAATGTTCGCATTTCTCGAGTGCATCAATGTGGGCCTAATCAGGCTTTCATTAAACTAGGTGCACCTGCATGTGCTGCGTATTGATGGAAGATGAAGAGCACAGCACAGTTGATTTCATCGGCACGAACTTATCTCTCCTCACCGCACGGACCCACTGCGCTGCAAGCTTCTTGTCCTTCGGGAACCTGTGAAACACCACATCGTCTCGCCCGCCTGTGTTCGCGCAGCCGAATGCTGCACAGAATGAGGGCATGTTGGGCGCCCTTGGCTGTAGGCACTCACGCAGCACAGAAGGAAAGAACAGTTTACGAAAATTGCAAAAGAAAACAAACGTGAGCGGTGGCGGCGGCAGATCTCTCATAGCGTCGTTCAGTAAAGCGCAGGACGGAAAGAGGCATGCCAGCACGCCGGTCCGGCAGCTCGGTCCCCGCCAGTGACGTCACTCTCGCCGGTTCTCTCCTCTGGCAACCACCTCACCCGGCGCTCCGGGAAGCGATGGGGGCGTGTCCGCGGGGGTGATTTAGAAAGCGATTTCCGCCCCTTATACTAATAAAACGAAGAAAAAAATTACGGAACCGTAAATTATTAGGTCTGTTCTTCCCAATCCCAGCAATTCACGGAAATTGAAAACCGTTTCAGCTTCCCTTTAACTAGCAGTGGGGACGCGTCTCTTCTGGGCGTTGTTAAGAACGGCCAGCTGCAGTGCGAATTTTGCCGGCCAGTTGCGACAGTGGAGGCAACTTTCCAGGAGCGTCGCCGCAAACCTCTAGCCACGGCCTGACTAAGTCGACTGTGTGTGAACAACAATACGTGCGTCCTCGACTCTCCGTCGCTGGAGCCGAGTTTGACGAAGTCGCCATTGTGAATAAACGGGCTCGGCGGACCAACTATTGTTACTGAGCCCGCGGGAACGTCTACTGAAACCCCTTCCCACGCGCCAACCAAGACGCCAGACAATGGGCAGCCGACGGGCGAGCTGCAGCTCGGGGAATAAATGCCCCGAGGGTGCCGGGTCGTCTCCCCTACGGTGCCTCGTCAACTCGCCTACGGTGCCTCGTCGTCTCCCCTACGGTGCCTCGTCTCCCCTACGATGCCTGGTCAACTCGCCTACGGTGCTTGGACGGCCGTTTCCGTCACCTGGGTATCGGGGGAGGACCGAGTGTTTATAAACCGCTGTTGTGCGGCTGCTCAGGACACTCTCTCTCAAGCAGTCATGTTAGACTGATGTACTTTCTCAAGCAGTCATGTTAGACTGATATAAATACTATAAATAAACCCATGTTCCTCGTTCTCGATGAGAAGCAGTCCTTCCCTTCATCAACGTCCTCAGCGTGGATAAGTTGGACGACGGCATAGGCCGGCTACCTTCTAATTCATGCCCGACTCCAATCTTGACAACGGATCACGAGCGATGGGATTGAACCCCCAATCATAACAGCGTGTAATGTTTCTCCTTTGGCTTCGGGAGTGCGTGTTCGTTTTTTCCCCCGCTATTCCCCACCTTGAGGCCTGACACGGAGGGTTCCTGCCAAGAGAAGCTGAGCGACCCGGCGTACAGCGCTGGGAGGAGGTTAAGTAGATGCCACTTCAGCGGCCGCAGGACCAGTGCATAATGATACGCTGTGACTGCCATTTCTTAATTTTATTATTATTATTATTATTATTATTATTATTATTACATATTATTTGGGAGGTTATACGGAAGTCCATCCGCAAGACTGGGCGGAGCATGCGCAGAGTGCGCCCTTCTGGAATGTTACGCAAATATTGGCTCCCAATCGTTCGTTCGCGTTTATTGCTGGACGGACAGGCAGCACAAGGTGCTCATTTATGCGACTAGGTGAGCTCGTTGGTACATGCTTTGGGAGCTAACGGCTCTAAATAGAGGCTATGCGTGGCTAGTTGAGTGAAACAGTGCACCTGTAGTAAGTGCAAGTCGTTTACAGCGGAGTCGAAAGCGTCCAGACTGCGCATGTCGCTGTTGTAGCACATTCGCTTGCTCCACATGTATTTGTATTTTTTAAACTGTTTCGAGGCGACAAAGTGGAGTTCGCAATCTTCTAGCCTTAACAGCTTTGTGAATAACGACGAACGTAAAAGAAAGTCCTTCGGGACAAAATTTGCACATCGCCCGAGCTGATAGTAGTTAACGCTGGAACCTCTTGGCAACTCCTTAGTACTACACTCCTCTCACGCCATCCTTTCCTGAAACCGCACTGATCTATTTATTTATTTATTTATTTATTTACAATACCCCTAAAGGCCCTCGAAGGAGGGTATTACATAGGGGGGGGGGGGGGGGGTTACAAGAAGAGCAAGTGTACATTCAGGTACAGCATACATAAAAATAATCTGGCATCGATCTCGTATCGTTGTGTACTATTCTTCTGGGTTTCAAGCTGTAGATATTCTGAAACGATCGTTGTGAAAATATGTTGGTTCGTAGTACAAAATGCAAAAGCAGTTCAGCAGCAAACGCGCTGCACGAGCGAGGAACGGGCCTCTTCATCACTGCACTGCTAAAGGGTACGCATTTGGGCTGGTTGCTTCATGATTACCAGCAGTGAGCAGCGCTAAACAACAGGACACGGAGAAGGACACGGACTACAGAGCTGTTGTCTGTGCCCCTCTCCTTGTCCTGTTGTTTAGCGCTGTTCAGTGCTCGTAATCCTCTTCATCACCTCGAGTGAATAAACAGAAAATTTCTTCAGCGTTAGTTGGATCGCGGTAGCGCTGCCATTCCCAGTCAACGGGGCTCCTCCATAAGGCTTACGTTGGCGGAATGCTGCTCTATGTATTTAGCATTCTATGTGCTACGTACCCGTACTCTATGGGCATGTAGCAGAAGTTCAGTGCCTGTCTCTAGACGTACGTGCTATCTGCGCACGAGACTCTTCGGATTCATCTCCGGCACGTCCTTCGTGCGACTTCACACATTTACAGCGAAGCTGTTGGTCGGGATGTTTTCGTGGGCTCGTGCCCACCCAGGAACAGTACCGCCACCTAGCGGCCGCGGCCACTCGAACAGACCTCAAACGGCAGCTTGAAAAGGGATTTGTCTTTGAGTTACCGCGTAACAGAATTTTGTTTTCTCGTATATTGGGATTACATTCCGAAGCTACCATGTCTACAGCCTGTGTGCAAGTCGTAGTTTACGAATTTTCTGACGCTATTTACTTTGAAAAATTCAATTATTTCAATAAGGCACTTGCACTTGGTGGAGGGCCTGGAAGAATGTGGATGATTTAAGTTTTCAAGTTTTTCTAGTTTCAAGTTTATTCTCTTTTTCAATTTCATATACAGCATCCAAACATACATCGCCACATCAGGAGGAAGGCTAAAGGCTGTGTATGCCTGACGAGGCCTACTCTCCTGGTGGTGACAAACATGCAATTGAGACGACAAGCTTTCTTCAAAGGTAACATTAAAATCGCACAAAAAAGGAACATCCACAATTCTGTACAGTATATAAATGTTTCGACATAGTAATTTTTGAAATTACAGCTGTGAAAAGAAACAAGAAAGGGAGCACACAAAAATCAATAAATAAGTAAACCACCGTTATCTAGCGATATAAATATTCTGCCACGTTAAGACTACAGTAGGTAGAAGTTGTGTGTTATGACCTAAGTAATAGATCCATAACGCTTTTTTTGTAAAGTATTTTACTTGGGAACTCGTGTATTAGCGTTTCTATATCTTTGTTGTCATTCAAGAAAGTTATAATGGTATGTTCAAAAGTCTGAAGCCCATAGTTAGTTCTAACCTCAGGAGTTCTGCGAGAGACATATCGGAGTTCATAAACAGCATCAGGCCGTGCAACTGAATAAAAGTTAAGGTTAGGTTTGCTGTGGATCAAGCAATGAGCCTCGGTTGCCTGTCGAAGTGTTATTAACTTATAGATGTTAAGAAGGGGCCCAGTAGTCGCCAGTATTCTCGTGTACTCGAAGTGCAGGGAACATTAACGATTGCTCTAAGTGCTTTTTTGTAAGATAAATAAGAAGTTTAGGTTTGTAGATGTTGTTCTACCCCATACAAATAAGCAGTGATGGAGAAGTTACTGGATAAGAGTAATATATAGTTTTTTTAGCCAGGTTGGTAGGAGAAGCCTTAATTTATGGATTAGTCTGACTGAGCGTCATATCTTTGAACGCAAGTAATTATTATGCTCAGTCCAGGTTAACTGCTCACTGAAGACCGCACCAAGAAAACGGGTAGGCCTCACACGTCCAATGTTTTCCCCTCTGAAATTGAGGACAGGCTCGAAGGTCAGAATTTTATTTTTAGGTTTAAACACTATACATTTTTTTCACAATTAGCTGAAGCTCATTGGCATTTATCCATAATGATAGCTCAGACAAATATTTGTTTGCATTTGCTATAGTGTTCAAGAAGTCAATGCCCGAGAAAAAAATGTTAGTGTCATCTGCATACAGAACTATATCAGCTGAGCTAGGTACACTGATAATATCATTAATATAAAGCAGGAAAAGTAAGGGCCCTAAAATGGAGCCCTGTGGAACACCTGTACATATTGTGCCAAAAGCAGATGGAACACCGTTTACAACTGTGCACTGTATTCTTGACGATAAATAACTATTAATAAGCTCCAGAGCAATACCTCTTATTCCATAAAACGGTAATTTACGTAATAATATTTCATGTTTAATAGAATCGAACGCTTTCTTGAAGTCTAGGAATAGCCCAAGTGTAGTAAATTTATTTTCAATATTACTAATAATTTTGTCTTTTATTTTCATAAGTACCATTTCAGTGCATTTTCCTTTCTGGAAACCATACTGATCAATTATTACAGTAAACTCTCAGTTGTACGAACGTCGGTTTATCGAATATTTCAGAATAACGAACTTTTTAAAAATCGCCGGCAGTTTTCTTATAGATTCTATGCAAAAATGTTTCACTTAAACGAATTTCGGAACAGTCAATATTTCAGTTTAACGAACTCGCTCAGAGGACCAAGGCTTATTTTTAACGAAGTTTTGCGCCCTGCACTGCAGGCGCAACCGATGCCCGCCCTCATCAAACCGCCGCTCCACCGGCAATGTAACGTCGCTGGCGCTACAGCGCCCTTGGGGCAAAGCGGCGGCACGGAAAACGAACGGCAACGAGGCATGGCCTCCGAGATCGCCCGCGCAAAATGAGCAAGCGTGTAATCTCGGAGGCCATGAACAAAGTAACATCGCTGGCGCTTACAACGCCGCCAGAGCAAAGCTGCGATCTGTCACACCACAAACCACGTGGTGTGTTTTTTTCCGACCGTCTAGTCGTGGCATTGTCGACCTTCTCTTTCTTTCCAGTCTCGTCGGTTCCGCGTGTGGACACAAAGGCAGCATTATAACTGTTATGCACCTTGTACTTGATATGTACAAATTCCATTTCACACAGTTCTAACACTATGGATGCCATGTCTTTTGCTCCATGAATTGCACTTTAAACTTTTGACTCTTTATGCGATGTCTTATGTAGGTCTAGTGAATATTCAGTTTAGTGAACTTTCAGTTAAGTGAACTATTTCCTTCGGTCCCTTGAAGTTCACTCAAGTGAGAGTTCACTGTATTGCTGATGTTTTAGTGCGGTAAGATGTTCATCGATTCTTGATAACATTTTCTGCAATCTTGAAAAAAAAAACCCAGATAAAACTGAGATTGGGTGGTAATATTAAGATCATCATGACTCCCGCCTTTGTGAATGACAGACACCCTTGCCGTTTTTAACTGCTGCGGAAATATTCCTTTTTCTAACATTAGGTTACATATGTGCACCAGGACGGGTGCAACTACATTAGTTATAGTTTTCACTGCTTCCGCTTTATTATCGTCAGTTCCAGTGGAAGAATTGTTCTTTAGTTGTGACACGTACTTCTGTATCTCATTTGGCGTCGTCGGCTCGAGATAGAGTGAATTTACCGAACAATTAAGCAGTAGGGAGTAGGGTCTGGACCGGTAGAGGTGAGATTGTTATTAGTACATACAGTTTGAAAGCAATCGTTCAATTTATTTGACAAAGAGGCACCGCTACAAACCGTTCCGTCGATCTTGATCTCGTTTGGCATTGATGGATTGGCTTTCGAACACAATTTATTGAAAACATTCCATATTTGCTCCGGGGTATGTTTCTCAAAAAACATCTTGGTATATAATTCTTGCTTAGCTTTCTTCAATTCAGAACTTAGTTTATTCCTCGTTATATTGAAAGTATGAAGTAAGTTTAAATCTCTACTTTGTAAAAACTTGGCAAAAAGCTTGTTTTTGTGAACAATTCCTTTGTATAGTTCCACATTTATCCAGGGCTTTCTCGAGCTTTTGTGATTCGTACGAAGAGTCAGTGGGAAAGCAATTTCGTATATCGAAAAATATTTTTTGTGAATATATCGTAACAAAGGCTGGGGTTTATTTCCTTATATACTTCAGATCAGTCCAACTGAAGGGCTAATTCGTAAAAATGGTTCATTGTTCTCTCATTATTTTTTGTGTAACAAGAATGCTGTGTTGAGTTACTTAATGCATGTTTTATGAATAGGTAGGATAACAAAAAAAGGAAGATGGTCACTGAGATCAGAGGCTAGTACACCAGAAATAACATCAGAGCATAGAAAATCCGCGAAACACAAACCAATACTAGTTTCACTATCTTCATTTATTCTTGTCGGTGCCGTAATTACATTCTCACAATTATATCTTGACAAAATATCAGATAAGTCTCTAGACTCTACACTACCTGATTTCATGTCAATGTTAAAATCACCGAGTACAACAAGCGAGTTGTTAGTGTTAACAATGCACTGGAGTGTATCCCCTATATACGACAAAACGTTGCTGATCTTTCCGGAGGGAGGCCTGTAAACTAAAACTACAATTATAATATTTGATTTAATAACCAAAAATTCATAGTCAACGTGTACCGTAGAGAACTCTTCAAGATAAGTATATCCTATACCATTACGAAAGTAAAGTTAGATACCTCCTCCTTTACGATTTTTTCTGCAAAGTGATACGTTGGAATAGCCATCTAGTAATACAGCGTCGTGGCAATCCGTGAACCACGTCTCTGTAAACTACAGAACATCAAATTTGTAGTCGAAGGTGCTCAGATAAACACTAATATCATCAGCTTTTTTAATTAAACTTCTTATATTCAGACAGAATATCGAGAATTTCTTGCTCTGTTCACGAAAAGCATACGCTAGGGTTTTTCTAAATTGTTCAACACTGTGGTATACATAGGTATGCGGGTTACGTTCTTTGTCCATATTTATTTGCATTAGAAACATAAGGACGATTCTCATGCACTGCTAGAAAACCTAGTTTCTGCCTGTGTTTTCATTTGTTACAGGGAGAAAGCTATCTGATGAGGGTGCTCTGCGCTTAATTTTTTCAAGGTCAGATTCATTTCTGATATGCACTGCTGCTTCCCCGCTTGCTCTACAAACCATAATCTTTCCGTCTCTCTGCCACGTGAATTCGTGGCCCCTCTTCTTAGCGGTGGTACGTGCCAGCCAGAGCAAATGCTTACCGCGAGGTTTCGAGTTATCATAGAAACGCACATTTGATTTAGTGTCTCTTAATTGCTTAGCCCTGTCTTGCCACTTTGCCTTTGTTTTACGCGAGAGAAATCGCACCATGATCGGTGGCGTTCGATCACCTTTGATGCGCAAGCGGTCAATAGCTTCCACATCATCAGTCAGCGGGGTCAAACCAAGGTGCCCAGAGATATTGTTTACCTTAGACTGAATATCCTCTTTCGCTTCATAGGCGACTCCATGGATTTCTAGATTAAGCCTTCTTCCATATTGTCCTAAATCATTTATGTAATACTTTAATTCTGCAACTTCGCTTCGTGCCGCTGAATTCTCTACATGCTCCATGCGATTTTTAATTCCTGTGATTTCACTATCGTTAGCTGACAGCTTTTTCAGAACTTCGTCATATTTATCTGACATATGTTGCACTGACTTTTGTACACCTATGACTGCGTTTTTGAGTTTCAGAACAGAATCGACTTTTTCTGCCAGAGGCAGCAATCCATTCAGTTTTTTGTTAATGGCTGACATCTCTCTTGCTATATCCTGCTCATTGGGTGCTGGATTATGGACAGAAGTGACGCCAACGCGCAGAGTAGCTTGCGAGCATGTTTTGCTTTCCCATTGAGGCAGAGTGCCATCCGCTTTCTTCCTTTTATAAGTTCTCGCTGCCATACCGGAACACCTGCCGAAATGATAGCTTAATTCGCACCCTTTACAAGTGACAAACTGTCCCTTTCCGGAAGCAGTTCAGAACATTCAGGGCATTCATCACTATCATTAGCCATGTCTAGCTAAGAAAGAAAAGAAAAGGACAACGAAAAAACACTTTTGCAATTTGGCAGCAGCAGCAGTACCTAAGCAAATTAGAGCAGCGAAATAAAGCACCAACCTGCAAAACAGGAGAGATTTGTCAAGCGCTGTCCATCCAAGGGGCGTCGCACTGCTGCCGCTACCAAATGCAACTGCGTAGCCCAAGCTGCACACGTGTGCTGCACTTCCGCACACGTGCGCACGCGCGTGGCGTACGTCGCTTGTAGTGGTGGTACGTGTCGAACGTCAGTTGTGTGTGTCTGACATCGGCAACAGCTTGTCTGTACATCCACTTTCACAGGATGGAATGGAGGCGGAATATTTTTAAGGCATGTTCAATGCATATTGAGAGAAATCGTACATGGTCTAGCTTTGTACAGGCCGCCGCTGGAAGACTTTTACAGCAAAGCTGTATGTGGCTAGGGTTGCATCCATTTTTGTTCTCCGTGAACAAAAACTATAACGATCAATGGCTCATACCCCCGTAAGCATTCATACTCCCGTAAGCAAGCAAAAATGCAATGGCTCGTAGCCCCGTACGGCAGACGCTACACGCACTGAGCAAAGTGAAGCTTACAATACTTAAATTCTTTGTAATCACGCGTACAACATACAGGACAGCATGTCGAAAATTGTCATCATCAATGGCTCATACCCCCGTGAGAAATGGCTCACACCCCCTTAAACAAGCAAAAAAATGCAGTTACTCGTAGTCCTGTAAGGTTCATGGATACTCACTTTGCGTGAACTATCTGCGATGACTCTACCCCTGTTATCGTTGTCGGTGATTTCAATGTGGATGTGTCGGTACCGAAAATGGAGCGGTTTGCGCGCTCCGTGTTGCGCTCCCTTGCGATGCCACACCGATCCGGCCCAACCGACCACCCACTAGTCCCGCAAAGTCCATGGCTACTCACTTTGCGTTAATTAGCTGCGATGACACTACCCCTGTTGTCGTTGTCGGTGATTTCAATGTGGATGTGTCGGTACCGAAAAGGGAGCGGTTTACGCGCTTCGTGTTGCAGACATATCTCTTGCGATGCCACACCGATCCGGCCCAACCGACCACCCAATAGCCCCGTAAGGTCCATGGCTACTCACTTTGTGCGAGTTAGCCGCGATGACACTACCCCTGCTGTCGTTGTAGATGATTTCAATGTGGATGTGTCGGTACCTAAAAGGGAGTGGTTTACGCGCTCCGTGTTGCAGACATATCTCTTGCGATGCCACACCGATCCTGCCCAACCGACCACCCACTAGTCCCGCAAAGTCCATGGCTACTCACTTTGTGTGAATTAGCTGCGATGACACTACCCCTGCTGTCGTTGTAGATGAATTCAATGTGGATGTGTCGGTACCTAAAAGGGAGCGGTTTACGCGCTTCGTGTTGCAGACATATCTCTTGCCATGCCACACCGATGCGGCCCAACCGACCACCCAATAGCCCCGCAAGGTCCATGGCTACTCACCTTGCGCGAATTAGCCGCGATGACACTACCCCTGCTGTCGTTGTAGATGAATTCAATGTGGATGTGTCGGTACCTAAAAGGGAGCGGTTTACGCGCTTCGTGTTGCAGACATATCTCTTGCGATGCCACACCGATCCGGCCCAACCGACCACCCAGTAGCCCCGCAAGGTCCATGGCTACTCACCTTGCGCGAATTAGCCGCGATGACACTACCCCTGCTGTCGTTGTATATGATTTCAATGTGAATGTGTCGGTACCTAAAAGGGAGCGGTTTACGCGCTCCGTGTTGCAGACATATCTCTTGCGATGCCACACCGATCCGGCCCAACCGACCACCCACTAGTCCCGCAAAGTCCATGGCTACTCACTTTGTGTGAATTAGCTGCGATGACACTACCCCTGCTGTCGTTGTAGATGAATTCAATGTGGATGTGTCGGTACCTAAAAGGGAGCGGTTTACGCGCTTCGTGTTGCAGACATATCTCTTGCCATGCCACACCGATGCGGCCCAACCGACCACCCAATAGCCCCGCAAGGTCCATGGCTACTCACCTTGCGCGAATTAGCCGCGATGACACTACCCCTGCTGTCGTTGTAGATGAATTCAATGTGGATGTGTCGATACCTAAAAGGGAGCGGTTTACGCGCTTCGTGTTGCGGACATATCTCTTGCGATGCCACACCGATCCGGCCCAACCGACCACCCAGTAGCCCCGCAAGGTCCATGGCTACTCACCTTGCGCGAATTAGCCGCGATGACACTACCCCTGCTGTCGTTGTATATGATTTCAATGTGAATGTGTCGGTACCTAAAAGGGAGCGGTTTACGCGCTCCGTGTTGCAGACATATCTCTTGCGATGCCACACCGATCCGGCCCAACCGACCACCCACTAGTCCCGCAAAGTCCATGGCTACTCACTTTGTGTGAATTAGCCGCGATGACACTACACCTGCTGTCGTTGTAGATGATTTCAATGTGGATGTGTCGGTACCGAAAAGGGAGCGGTTTACGCGCTTCGTGTTGCAGACATATCTCTTGCCATGCCACACCGATGCGGCCCAACCGACCACCCAATAGCCCCGCAAGGTCCATGGCTACTCACCTTGTGCGAATTAGCCGCGATGACACTACCCCTGCTGTCGTTGTATATGATTTCAATGTGAATGTGTCGGTACCTAAAAGGGAGCGGTTTACGCGCTCCGTGTTGCAGACATATCTCTTGCGATGCCACACCGATCCGGCCCAACCGACCACCTACTAGTCCCGCAAAGTCCATGGCTACTCACTTTGGGCGAATTAGCCGCGATGACACTACCCCTGCTGTCGTTGTATATGAATTCAATGTGGATGTGTCGGTACCTAAAAGGGAGCGGTTTACGCGCTCCGTGTTGCAGACATATCTCTTGCGATGCCACACCGATCCGGCCCAACCGACCACCCACTAGTCCCGCAAAGTCCATGGCTACTCACTTTGTGTGAATTAGCTGCGATGACACTACCCCTGCTGTCGTTGTATATGATTTCAATGTGAATGTGTCGGTACCTAAAAGGGAGCGGTTTACGCGCTCCGTGTTGCAGACATATCTCTTGCGATGCCACACCGATCCGGCCCAACCGACCACCCACTAGTCCCGCAAAGTCCATGGCTACTCACTTTGTGTGAATTAGCTGCGATGACACTACCCCTGCTGTCGTTGTAAATGATTTCAATGTGGATGTGTCGGTACCTAAAAGGGAGCGGTTTACGCGCTTCGTGTTGCAGACATATCTCTTGCGATGCCACACCGATGCGGCCCAACCGACCACCCAGTAGCCCCGCAAGGTCCATGGCTACTCACTTTGCGCGAATTAGCCGCGATGACACTACCCCTGCTGTCGTTGGATATGATTTCAATGTGAAGGTGTCGGTACCTAAAAGGGAGCGGTTTACGCGCTCCGTGTTGCAGACATATCTCTTGCGATGCCACACCGATCCGGCCCAACCGACCACTCAGCGGCGTACGAGCATCAATTTGACATTATTGAAGGATGTGATTGGAGTTGCGAGTGAAATAATGACCACCGATCAAGATAATAAATGAGTATGCATACCTTTCGTAACGATGACCACCCACCAAGAAAATAAATGAGTTTGTACTTTCGTTCAAAATTACGTGACAGCTCCGTGTCGTGTGCTTCGCTGGCCGACCACCTTCAGAGAGTGAAATGGCTCATGATTTTTTAACTGGATTGCTACTCCGGTGTCGCAGAATGTGGCACAAAATATTTCTCCCCGGACACTGCCGCACCTCCAAATGTTTACCACACTTCTCTGGAATCAGCAAAAAAAAAAAAAAAGAAAGAACCCCCCGCAGTTAGTGACTCACTAAACTGCTGTGGAATATAATCACAAAATGTACTGAGACTTGACCCACATTTTCACAGATGACTGTACATCTCATCCGTGCCTGCGGTCTCAGTTCTCGGTGCAGGTCAGCGATTTTCGTTCCATTTTGAGCGAGCGACGTCATGACAGCGATAATATATGTGGTTAATAAAAGGCCTTTCTGGTTGTTCTTAGGCAACTATTAAGAAATTTTATTCGCGTATTCGGATGCAGCCCTACTAGATATCTATGATAAGCATAAGCGCTGTAACAAGCTGCACCCTGGACATAGCCTATATATTGTTACGCGAAGAACAAGTCAGTAAGACGAGCAGCTATTTACAGGTTATATTTACAACAGCGGTTGCAGCGCTGACCGGTTAGATTCACAGCGCGAGCCCAATTCGTTCTTCCTCCGCTTTTCTCAAGTGTTGGCGCCCACGCGCCTCGTTCAAACAATCAAATACCACACGGGTGTAGCAATATCTTCACCGCAAGGCCAACATATCTGGACATTCTACAACTTTCCACTAGATACTTGACCATTTCGGCATTTCAGGAATCGAAAAAGTGGATAAATCTATACCCATATTCACTACATAAATATTAGAAGAATACTTTTTTAATAAATCCGACACTTCGAATACCGCAACAAAATACGCCCACAAAGAAGGGGATCGCCACTAAATTCTGCCGCTTCACCAGGATAGCTTCCCGAGTTCGGATGATCTCGGAGTAAAATCAAAATCTCCACAGCTGCTTACTTCCTCATCAAAGACGCTATACCCTCTGATTCGACTGAACATACATTTAGGAATAGTTAGCTGTGCTGCATTGGCCGAACCAGCGGTCGTTACTGCTATAACTGTGCTAGGTTAGATACTGCGGAACATGCATTACTTGAATGGCCTGCGCACCGCGACGAGGAATTTTGTTTTGGGCGCCGAACAGGGCGTGGCTGATTACGCTCCGCGGAAGGCTCGTGGCATGTTATTACTCGAAAACTCAACCCCAATTGGGATAAATCTGGTGCGTTAGAAACCGTGAAACACATTTTTTGGGGGGGATGTGCAAATTCCAGAGACGAAAGTACCATTTATTTCAGTAAAGAGTTAAGGGAACTCTGCTTCCCAAGAACCACTATAGCGCTAGCAAGCATACTGTAGCCTTCTCCTTTAAAGCAGCTGCACGACATTAGCTCAATGGGCATCAGGCGCTGGCCTATCTGCGTCGACACCATCACCTTTGTCTCGCCTGAGCATGATCACCTTTCTTGCTTCCCCTCCCCCATTTTCCTGCCCTTCTCGTCTACCTAAGGTGTTTCTGTCCCTTTCCTAATTCGGATTAGCATGTAGGTAGCTACTCGCCTTCAAATGAGCCATCGCCTCACCTGTATATATGATTACCAACCAAGATGGAAACTTGGACTACTTGGTACGCATTCGTGGTGTAAGATATACAGCGAGAAAAATACACAGATGACAGTGTTGTCTGTTCTTCTGTCGTCCGCGTATTTTTTCGTGCTGTATTATTCTTTACCATGTATGAGTATTAGCCGTACTGTCCTACTTTCTTTTCACTATTTCTTTTTTTGTCTGCTTTCCTCTGAATTTTTTCGAACCCTTTCCCTCTCCCTATGCAACGTAACATGTCCGTGATCATATTCGCGCTGGCAAAAACCTTTGCCTTCCAATATAGAGTTCATCTCTCAAAACATACTTGTCAAAACTCTCAAGCATCGGCAAATATAGATGTTATTTCAGTGGCGTGTTTGTAGCCAATGTTATTTCTGTATTTCTCGTACCATCGAGAGTGTATGCTAACACACCAACACGTTTAGTGCAGTCCCTACGGGCGTGACGCGCTGCCCAGGTAGTGTTTTTAATAATAATAATAATAATAATAATAATAATAATAATAATAATAATAATAATAATACATAGATGCGTCGATTGAAGTAAAACACACCACAGCTTCGCTGCTTGTCCTTCTTCACAGAGTGTAAGGGCCGATGATATTTTTTTTTTTCTTGCTCCATGACTGCTATTCTTGTGCATGTACTGTTCGTGGGCCCGGCGCATGCCGCGTCGAGTGCAATTTCTTCGCCCGATAAAACGAAGCGATCCGCCGGGGCGGAAACAAAGGTTGACAAACTCGGCCAAGGAGGCCAACTGCCGCCGCACTACGCGAGAGGCAGCAAGGTGACTGTCTCTCGGAGGCCATCCATCACGCCTTGCCGCTCTCGGGCCCGACGCGTCGACGTTGGCCTCGCGTTGGCAATGCAGAGCGCGCAACGGCGAGAAACGCGTTGCTCCGCCAAGGCGCGCGCAGCCGTGCGACTGGGGGGCCTGCTGACCGGAAATGTCACCCGCGTTGCATCGATTCTTTCTCAGTGAGCACCTCGGCGCGCTGCACAGAAGTCCGCCTTCTAAACCTCTTGATCTCGTTGGAGAAGCGGCCCGAAACCGCGACATGTCCCTCCCACCACTGGTGCTGGCGTGCAGCCATGGCTGAATTGGTCGCGGGGTCCCGTATCGCGATTAGTAAAAATGAGGCCGAAGTCGCGACACATTTAGGTGCCTGAAGGGCGATCGTTGCAATTTTCAAACCAATTTAACCTTTCCATTGAAATGAACTCTTGCTGCGAGAATGCACAGAAACTTGCGAAGGAGGGACTCATACGAATCTTAAGAAAAGTTATTTTCTTTTTACTACGGGGTAGTGACCTGCTTAATTCGTAAGCAAAATAAATACTGAAAGTGGAAAGTGCGAGATAACATGGGTAATCGAGATGCCCAGTTTTTAGTAGCAAATAATTGAAACTCAGAAACAATGACGCAAAGAAAATCACAGAGGAAACGAACAGTTTGTTGAATTCAACTGTATGAATATATATTGCTAGTGAAATTATGAAAAATTAAAGTGAAAGAAAAGAAAACCTGCATGTGGCGCGTACCGTGCTCATGCCAATTCAATAACGGCAACGGCTGCCACCCCCGCGTTTGCTTTATTGAGTTGCGATATATGTCACTTCCAAATAAACTCCCAGGACAGGTAATTAGTCTGTTTCAAGCTAAAGAACACATTTAAGCACCGCGATAGACACACCACGCAAAAAGACACATGACACTTCTTTCTCTTTTTTTTTTTATTATTATTTTTTATTGTCGTTGGGATGTATTAAATATGTCCTTAGCATCTCCTCCTCCTATGTCGAGCTAAACGAGGGCGATAGTTGAAATGTTGATGAGGTAAACTGGTGGGAGAGCGACCAATGGAACGTTTCTGGATGAAAAGTATTGAAGAATAGGGGCAAAGAGAAAGGGCGCGAGGAAAGACGGGAAGGAGACCGCTTTAAACGGCGGAGAAGTCGACACATGCGTGATCGGAGCAGCGCACAGCATTTTCCTGAGATCTTCCTTGGTTATTCAAATGTGTGCCAGGGATGGGCGTAGGTTCTGTACGTAGCAGATGTTGGTAACAATGTTGGCGCGAGAAATGATCAAACAACGCATCCGTTGAAATGGGGACAACGGAAAAACTAAATGTGCGGCACGCTTTCATAGCATTACACCTCCTTACCGCCTGTGGAACAAACCATGGATGGTTTAGAGGCATGTAGTGGCGGTAAGCGAGTACCAAAACGTACCACGTCATATCGGGCCACCCGGAGCCCCCAGCTGACCACTTTTGGAGACCTCCTAGCTACGCCGTCCGGTGCGATGCACCGACGAAGCGACGGCCATTCGTCGACGCCACAACGCGTTCGTTTGTTTGTTGCTCACATTCCGTGAACGCAGTCAGGAACTATACCGTGCCTGAAGGTTTACCTATAGCGTTTCAGGGATGTTAATATTATGGGCGCATGCAAAGAGCCCGTGCAAGGACGTGAGTATATACGAATCTGCCCCCCTTGCCGGTATGCCGATATTGAATAAGTCTTTATAACCCACTCTCCCTTGTAATGCATATTTGACACTTAGGTAATTTTAAATAATGAATAACTAAATAAATGTACCAGACACTAACGAAATAGTAACGGGATGTTGGGCAAGTGCTGATCAACTGAAGATTAGATCATCATAAAAAATTGGGGTTTAACGTGCCAAAACCACTTTCTGATTATGAGGCACGCCGTAGTGGAGGACTCCGGAAATTTCGACCACCTGAGGTTCTTTAATGTGCACCTAAATCTAAGTACACGGGTGTTTTCGCGTTTCGCCCCCATCGAAGTGCGGCCTCTGCGGCCGGGATTCGATCCCGCGACCTCGTGCTCAGCAGCCCAACACCATAGCCACTGAGAAACCACGGCGGGTGTAGATCATCATAGCCTTACATAAACAATGATCTAGGAATTATTCAAAAGCGTGGAGAACGTCGAGAAGCGAGAACTTGAGAAAGGGGCCGACGAAAATTCGCCTGCTTCTGTCGTCTGGTTGATCTAGCTTTTTATAGCAGTGCTATCCTCGAGTGCTCCGTGGAAAACGCGGTCTCTGTTTTGCGGTGCAGCACTCGTCGCGGGGGCTCAGTGAGTCCTCTTGCTGAGCACAAGGTCGCAGGATCGATATCTGGCCGCACAGTGGAGGCAGAGTGCAAAGGCGCCTGTGCACTGAGATTTCAGTGGTCGTTTAGAATCAATGATCTACAGGTAGAACATCGAGTTATGCTTGATGGACTGAACACGGGAACCTTGATTCATGTTACCAGCGCGATTATAACGGAACACAAAGAGGAGACACCACAAACAAAATTTTATTTGTTTAGGCTAATTGGGTCAGTTATATTGCTGAATATTAAACGGCTCAAAACAGACGGGAATGGATTTTTCCTGATGACTCTCTGCACGTCTTTTAGGTAGTACGTGATGTGTCGTGGTGCTGTGTCACTTCGCATACGCGCGCGCGCGCACGAACAATCAATCAATCAATTAATCAATCAATCAATCGATCAATCAATCATCTCTTGATTACGTGTCATTCCGTTGCTCGGTTTGCCTGTAGCTGCATGCACTGACCTGGTCTATTTCTGCTTCTTTTTCGTCTCCATCACTCAGTGCTCAAATTTATCAAATACTGAGCTTTAAGCTCATAGATTCTACGTCCCAAAGGGACCCAGACGTTATTCGCGACTACATTCGTGTGTCTGAAGATTATAGCAACTGTGTGCAAAGTTCACTTTCACTTCTTTTAGTTCTTGTTTTTTAATCATCGCGGTCGATAAGCGACGTCTGCTGGGGACAGAGGATGCAACCTTAACATTCCAAATCGGCAACCATCTACGACTTTTTTTTTGGCAATAATTATCAGAGTTAACGATAATCAGCGGCGCGCCAGGCGGATGAAGTCCACTTCAGGGCGAAAACCTCTCCCTGAGCTTTTCACTTGCCTCATCCTGCGCAAACCACGCCCACCCTATATATGCGGATAGAAAGAATCAGATAACAAACGCAGTTTAACGAAATGTAACTTACCCATAAATAGAAAAGAAAAAAAAAAAACGTAACGAATTAGAATGCTGATTAATGCGTGTACACTTTCGCGAAAGCGCGGATCACTGTGTCGGTCACCAATGCGTTACATTCAAAGAAATTAGAGGCATCCAAAGAAGTATATGTCTCTGCCGAAACATGACTGACGAAGTAAATTGGAATACATGTGCGAGTAAAGATTACGATCTCTTCACGAGCCCGGTAAATATACAAATATAAAGAAACTAATCACCGGAACAGGTGGCAGAAGCACTTGCGCTCGCCGACATGCGGCGTCGTCCTGCAGCAGTCCCCGATTGCATTTGATGGGTTTTGAGACGGGACAATTAAGCACTGTCACGTAGAAGCGCCGACCTTATAGGGCTTATAGATATACCTGTTGCACAGCGACGGCCGGGACCAGCTTTGGCCTCTTTCTCCCGTTGTCGCGGAGGAAAAAGATGGTCGGCATCAACAGGTGTCCAATCAAGCAAAGAAAGAAAAAAAGGCGGCGGTGCGGCGGCTCTCTCAGCGCCCGACTGGCCGCGCTCTCTCTTCAAACTGCACACACCACTTTTCCCCGCAAAAATCCATCAACTGCCGGGACGCGTCGCTCCCCGCGGTTTCTGCAAGGGCGCAAACCGTGCGCACTGCACTGCTTTATTGGTCTCCGGCGCTATGCCGGCGCTACTTTTTCAAGCCAGGCAAAGGCACCCGGGAGTTCAGCGAAAAGCTTCGAGGCGGCAGAACTTTCTTTCCCTCGGTTTTTCTCTTCTCTTTCAGGAGCTTCGCTTGCCTATTGGTCAAAGATGACGACACCCGCACGATGCTATTGGCCGACCCGAATCACGTGCCCTGCGAGCGGTGCTTCGATGCGAAGCAGGGAGCGCACTCGCGTCGTCTGCTCAGCGGTGCGGCCGCGTCGTCTGCTGGGGATCGTCGAGCCGGCGATTTCAACGAATAGGAAGGAGCAAGAAAAATAGTGGATAATAGGCGGCAACTGACAAATCAACTCGGGGAAGGTCCTCGCGCAAACCAACATCTTTCGCTTTTGCGGTGAGAGGTTTCAAGCTTAACTTAAGCAACAGGTGCGTGCAGCTGAATGCGCGTCTCTTGGCCCATTGCGAACTACGTGCTCTCGAGTCCTCGCTAGAAGAAGCACGCTGCCTCATTTTGCATGGCGGAAACAGACGAAAATTCGCCTCTGGCGGGCGAGCCCAAGGCGTCGTTGGTCAACGAAGGTGGCTGCAACGCGGCTTCTTCTGATCGGCACGAGCAGCATTCGTCATCGGCCAACAACTCCGGTTCTCAGGCCGTGACGGAAGTCTGCTTGACTCCCCGCTCCGACGCCAAGGATGCGACGGACAGTTTGGGCCGCAAGTCCGGCGACAGAGAAGTATGGGGCAAGAAGGCCGATTTCCTCCTGTCCGTGATTGGATTTGCCGTGGACCTGTCCAATGTGTGGCGCTTCCCCTACCTCTGCTACGCCTACGGCGGGGGTAAGTGTTATCGCTCACTTCTCAGATGAGTGTTCTCTCAAAGTCTATCTCATACATCGAGCTCAAACCTGGAGCGCCCTCAGCTTGCAAGGACTAAATTAAGGCCGAGCCGGATAAACTATAATAGAAATTGCAAGCACACTTTCGTTAGTCAGCTGCGCGCAGTTGGGTACCGAGAAAATAAAATATATGTCAATTTATAAATGGAATAACAGCACGGATTTATATTACTTACAACTGTGCAAATGCTATTTCTCGCACCATCACTCTCGTAGGCAGGTATACGAAGCATCTTAAACAGCGACAGTATAAGCGTTACAAAGAACAAATAGATAGCGGTCCCGCTTACTTGCTGTCTCTAGCGCTTTGGGGTGAGTGGTAAAAAAGTAAACCGTGACTGAATATCGATGCGCGATCTAGTCAATAAGCGCCTAATCTTACTCTTGTGTTGCGCTGCGCAGCGTATGCACATGCGCCACGCAGATCGATCTTTATTTCAGGTGTGAGTATTCTAGTGGCACTTCGCAGAATTTCGTTGAAGTCAGTTGGTTTTGTTGCGAACCGAGGACAATCGGCGACACAACTGCCAAAGAAAGGCTGCAGGGTGAAAGAAATACCGCGGGTCCTGAGCGTTGCACGCACGCGCATAACTCGTTGCAATGCCTCATCGTCGCCTGTCTTGCCCCGACAGAGGCGCTGAAACGGAGGCAATACGCTAACGAGCCTGGGCGGAGTGGGCCACAACTGCCAGACTCCGCGCTTGTTCACCGTATTTATGCTGCATGCAGCATTCATACGGGCCATTTATCAGCTACGGAGAAGACAAGTGCCCGTAGCAATCCCTGTGACGGATGCGAAAAGTTGAACTGACATGCAATAACTTGATTTGGGCGAACTTGAAGCAGCGGGAAGAAGACGAAGACAGCAATCGACTAACACACACAGCAGGACAAGCGCAGTTGAGCTGACGTTTTATAGGGTTCTTTTATACCTGTATACTGATTTTTTTTAAAGCCATGTGGCTACCAAAACCGCGAAATGCTTCACGGAGTTAGTTCACCGTCCCTGCTGCAACCAAGTCTTGGCGTCAAAAGAACATCCCGGCATCCGTGATGTCCTTCCCGGATCCTTAGATCTCCACATTCGTCCTATACCCTTCACAGCATGAACGCAGTATGGACACGGCTCTCGGGAAAAGCATCGGCATAGATAAATAAAATATCTGCTTTACAGAGAGACAGAGAGAGATAAAGAAAGAAGGCAGAACTGGAATCATTAATATGCACATTTATCTTAGCTAATTGAATATAGTCGCGCATGAAATTGCGCACGATCAAGTGTGGGGGTTTAGAACGCTACGCACATGTAAAATGTGCGTCCACGTGGATTATGCCGCTGCGGTCGTATCGGAGTTCGCGTTGCTTGTTTTGAGGCGGTTCACGGAGAAACTGACGGACTCACGCGGTTTACTAACGTGCCCCCCTCCCCTCCCCCAATGGGACACAACTGTAAGGACGATGAGAAACGCCGTATATAGCGGACGGCTCCGCATTAACTCTGTCATCCTGGGGTTCCTTAGGGCACACATAAGTCGAAGTACACGAGCGTTCTTGTATTTCGTCCCCATCGAAATGCAATCGCCGTGGCCTGACATCGAACCCGCGACCTAGTGCTCAGCAGCACGAGATAAGCAGTGAAAAACGTGTTTGATGCAGCCGGCCACAAGATTCACGAATATATAGAACAAAAGCGTGTTACAAGGATTATCAACCAAGCGATATTACCGAACGATTACTAAACGATAGAGCTAAAATGTCTGCCAATTTTTTTTTTTTGATCAGCGCTTCATTATTATCATTATCATAATAGGCGCTTCTAACTATCCGTCAAACGATGACACGTCTTTCCATGAAAATGTTCATATTCGTTCGCTTCGCATCAGTTACAGAAAAAAATAAACGAGGCTTCAACGCTTTGCATGCCAAGGGCATCCACTATCAGGCGATGCCCGCAAAATCCAACTTCTATATACGCCCTGGGTTGCAACATTCTAGTTTTTTCCGTCGTAGCTTTGAACACTAGCTGTAGCATCTCCCTTCATGGAAATTGCTCGCTTGAACAAGGTTACTGGTTGAACAAGGTTACCACGCTTATTGACGCTCTAGTGTCTACTAGTGAGTCCACACTTTTCCATTTATGTCGTAACACATAAAAGGTTTGATTTCAAGAGGCACACATTTCTCGTTTCACCGCAATGGTCGAACTCAATATTCAGATATTCTCGCTTTTCGCCATGTACTTCAGTACTTAGTGATGGGATATTGGGCTTTTTTTTATGGGTTTTCAATTAGGCGATCACAGGAGACATACCTAGGCAAGTAAGCAAGTCATCTGTGGAAGTTGGAGAGTGTATGGGCACACTTCTTCGCGAGTCTTTAGCCGTGCCGTGAATCATCAATGGCAGGATTGCACGGTGCCGGAGGCTAGGGTCGGCAACGTAGACCAATCGTCTCTTCTAAAAAAAAAAAGTAATCCAAAAGCGTGCTTTCCGTGTCTAGTGCATCGTCCCACCGGTCAATCGGATTTCACTTAAAAGCAGAAAGCTATCCTTCCATTTGTGCCGTTGGTGACTGCACCGGCTTGTAATTAGAAAGTTATACCATTTCCCGACGTTACCCGATAAAAAACGGCTCATGTAACACAACTTTTCGTCCGAATACATATATACACTGCTTCTTTGTACATACGTATTCATAAAATATTAGCCACAATTTGGCTGTAGTGGACCGCCCCATCGAAAAAATCGGGCGTTATTTCATGGATGTATAGTTTCTGGGATTTTGGTGAGTTGCACGCTGCTTCAAGAACACATCGCGGCAGCTTGTGCTGTATACGGTTTGTCGCTGCGTCAGCCTTTGCAATTAAATGTTAGCCGCGCACTCAATCTTCCTCTTGGAACGTGAATCTCCCGGATAGATTTTCTCAACTTCGGATGTAGAAGCATCGATGAGTACTGCATGCCTTTCCCGACCTCTTCGCTCAGTTGACTCTTCTTACTTACTTCCTATATGTGGCGCGCATACCCACTACGGCGAATTCGGCGCCTAAACGGGTGTCTGGAAAGAAAACGTGAGAGAAAAAGTATATTCTGAGCCATGATGTGGAAGCAGTTCCGACCATGTCGCTGATACCTGAAGGAGCACTGGGTCTTCGCCATCAGGCTAGATGGTATTCACGGTCGCCTGCCCATCCGCTCTTACGAGCGTTATTTCGAGTCACATGAGTGGCTGCACCAAATATAAAATACGAGTTAAAGTGCACTCATTTATTTACAAGCGTGCCTCTTGGCCCTCCTCTTCTTCCTCTTCCTGTTCCTCGAGTCTTCTTCTTTTTCTCCGAAAAATCACAAGCATGTCCGAGCAGTACAGCTGGCGCGCAGCTTTTCACGATACCTCGTCTATCACGTTTCGGGGCATTGCGACGCCGTCGACGTATCGTGCACGAGCACTACGTGTGGCATCATCTCCCGCCGGCGGACTTGTCACCGTCACATCGCGTGCTAAGATAACGGGGAGCTATGGGAGCGATATGATTTTAGCCAGGGCAGTATCACTCGGACGCGAGACAGGAGACGAGGTGGGCACGTGGACCGGGGTGATCTTGCATAATTCGCGTTACCGAGCTTACAGAGGAACCTACTTTAAGCTCTCGTGTAGCGGAAGAGGAGCTTGTCGCTCAATCACTGACGGCAAGGCGCGATTGGAGTAGAAACCAGAAAGGCGGCCGCCGTGGTGCTGCCGGCTCTCGTAGCCTCGTTTCTAAGGCGCCATCGACGCACAAAGCATCGCGAGAGCGACTTGGCGAGCGAGCGAGCGAGCGAGCGAGCGAACGAACGAACGAACGAACGAACGAACGAACGAACGAACGAACGAACGAACGAACGAACGAACGAACGAACGAACGAACGAACGAACGAACGAACGAACGAACGAACGAACGAACGAACGAACGAACGAACGAACGAACGAACGAACGAACGAACGAACGAACGAACGAACGAACGAACGAACGAACGAACGAACGAACGAACGAACGAACGAACGAACGAACGAACGAACGAACGAACGAACGAACGAACGAACGAACGAACGAACGAACGAACGAACGAACGAACGAACGAACGAACGAACGAACGAACGAACGAACGAACGAACGAGCGAGCGAGCGAGCGAGCGAGCGAGCGAGCGAGCGAGCGAGCGAGCGAGCGAGCGAACGAACGAACGAACGAACGAACGAACGAACGAACGAACGAACGAACGAACGAACGAACGAACGAACGAACGAACGAACGAACGAACGAACGAACGAACGAACGAACGAACGAACGAACGAACGAACGAACGAACTCATAGACAAACAAACAAACAAACAAACAAACAAACAAACAAACAAACAATTTCTTATATTAACGCATAGACAAACTTAAATCATAGACAAACAAACAAACAAACAAACAAACAATTTCTTATATTATTTAACAAGCAAATGAGAAAGATTAGCTGTCGCCAGCAAATAACAAGCAAATGAGAAAGATTAGCTGTCGCCAGCAAACTACGACAACTCCAGTTAACCTCGCCTCAATAAAGAAAATGGCAACAGCCAGTGCAGTTTCTTTTGTTTCTCTCGATTACTTGTAAAAGGCTGCACGTGACGAGATACCACTTGCTTGGCTGAAACCTAGTCCAAGCCTATTAACTACTTACGTTCAAAGACACTAACGCTTGCGGTGGTAGCGTGTACCATTGAATCACCAAGTGCGAATCGGGCGCGGTAGTTTTTTACTTGGCCACGGCGTACAAAAGGCCCGCGTGTGTTATAGGAGGAAGTCGCGCTTAGCAACTGCTACAGTCTATTCCCTTCAGGCGCTGTGTACAACTATGCTATTCAAGATGGTACATCAAAGGCAAGAGCACTGATCATAATAATTATATTTACAACCTGCGGCGTGTATTTTTGTGCACTTCTGATTGGACCTTTGCTGCACGTTTGAATAATATGTCTGAAGTGTTTTAGTAAAACGAGTTCGAAATTTGACGGCTGGGTGGTTGCTCTGAGTGTCAGTTTGTCGTCATGCAGCAGGTTCACTTCTTTCATTGTCTTTCTTCACGTTCTTTAAAGTGGTGGTAAAGGTGGTCTCCAAATATGGTAGAAATGAAATAGGTGATGTCCTCATATCTGATGTTCCTGTAGTGTAGAGACTTGTCATACGGAGTCCATTCTATAAACTTTAGAAAACTGTCTGAAGAGCCCAAAATTCTTATACTGTTCTGCACGTGCATGCTTTCCATGATTTTAATGAAGCAAGATATGTGCATTGTAAAACTATATTTTCAACGAACAGAACTAGCTGACACCTCAAGGGGGCTATGGTGCAGAATAGAGCATAGCGAATGCTAGTTTTATTTCTTTACAGATATACTGCCATTCGCATTTCATGAACGCAGTGCAACTGTTTCCACACTGCATGTTCACTCGTGGTCCATGTTACCGAAATAACGAGCTAGCTGCAAAGAATATCAGCACCTTCGAGTCTGAGGCCAACGAGTAATCCGGCAGAGATTCCCTATTGACGGTAGTTGACATGCGAAAACTTCATAGGCATTCGCGCTGGCAAAGTTACTAAAACGTAGGCAAACAGAAACGAACGAGATTGATGTGGATCCAAAATAATGCTTGGTACGCGTACATCGTCCTCGTACTTCTGGTTTGTGTGTTTACTGCACATAACCTTAGCAGCGCAAATACCTGTATGGTAAAGGATCACTCGCATGCTCGTCGAACCACATGGTTGTGCGTAAGTCACGAACGAATGCGTTCGCATGTTTTACCTCAGTGCTCTTTTGCCACTCGCTCCTCTCAAGCGAGTACACGGCTCATGGGACCGTTTCTTGGACCCACGAGCACCGCCGCATATCTTAACTTTCCTGCGTGAGGTTTGCTCGATCGAGACACTGGGATATATAGATTTGGTTCCGTGTTATTGTGTGTTTTGTGCGAGTGCGGTGTGCTTTGTGTGTGCGTGTCGTTTCGTACGTTTGCGTTTTCATCTCGAGCAGCGCGTCAGACACGTCAGCCCCTCGTTAAGAGCCTCATTCGCGCAAACATAAAACCTATCGAGTGTTTCTCTGCTGTCGTGCACGTGTGCGTTGATTGGAGTTTAGCTAGCAGAAAATGTCACCTGAAATGATAGCACGATGTCGAAGGCTCCGCGCGCTTCGCAAACGTTCGTGACGGTGCAGCGAAGTTCGCTAGATGTTTTCGGCGAAGGCGCAGCTTTGGAGCTGCCGGGGGAGCTGGGTGTTGCAGCTGCGTCTGTTGTCGGCTGTCAACACGGTGACAGGCGTACGAGATCGGCGGATACACAACGCCTAGCGGAGGGACGAATCGGCCGATGGTAGAAGAATAGCTGCTGAGCGCCGAACTTATTGCCAGTCACCTCGAGCAGTACTCGTGTATAGCTTCACGATTAGCGTAACCTGTGCAGCTTATGCTCACTCATCAGCACCTATGCGGTGTTACGGCCAGCTCTTTACTACGTTTTATTCGGACTTCTGGCTATAGTTCAAATGGCCCATGTCTGTCGGGTGGCTGCTATTTACTTAACTTTGGGCGGCTCCGTTATTCTTAAGTGTTTTATTTTCTGTTGCTTATATTGTTATAAAGTTTCTTACTTTTAAGTTGGTGTCACATCCACTGCCGATACCGTTATTCCTCTCTGTCTCGTATAACGTTCGCGTCGCTCTTTGCAAGCGCACCTGTAGTCTGTCATCGCAATTTTGATCCTGCGAAAAAAAGAATAGAAATACTGAGTTTCGCAAAGGGATATGCAGTGCCTCACCACATGCATATCACACCAAAGCTGACGAAGGAAAACTTAGAGACATCATGAATAGGCCAGTGTTATATATAACATTCACTAAAAGACAAGAAAAAGATAATTATGGGATGTGAGGAGGTAGAATACGTGAGCTCACACTTACAGGAGAGCTAACGAGAATAGAGCGAAAAAGTGAAGTGCCCGTTTTACCGAATTCCACGTGCACGCACTGTCGATGCGGTAATGCTGCGGGAAAGGAAGTTTCACAATGTACACATTGCCATATATTCTGTCAATTCTATGTGGGTGATAGCCGAGGACTGGCCACGACATTGTGTACACGAACACGCACTGGCTGAAAGCAGTGCTTCGACCAGTCGTGGATAATCCGAAAAGAGAAAAAAGTTTCCAAAAGCAATTACGACCGTTGTCATCAGTTGTCTGCGACGTTTACGTCCTGCCTCACGGTTTATCGCATGTACACAGCGATCGATTCCGCCTGTTATTTCCTCTTGACACGGTTGTCCGATGGTGTGCAGCAAGAACGCCGCAAACGCTGAACGTAAATGTCCGATGCTGTAATAGTGGCACACGTGTCGCGTTCTAATCTCACGTCAGGCTAACGCACGAGTGCAGTCGGAAGTCGTGAGCGGAGAGGAGGATGCCTATTGTCTGCATCCCTACCAAACTTACTGGTGCGAGTCAGAGCTAGTCATGAAGATGCGTATGCCGTTCGAAGTAAATATGCCCTGACTTATCCCCTTCCAGCAACAATGTGTCGAATGTTCCATCTTCAAGTACCAATTTGCAGTAATAACACTAATTTAGGCTGCTTTCGATTATAAGCGATCCCTGCCCCTGATTTCGCGATTGCGCAGTCGACTCCCTTTAAAGCGATCTCGAAGTTCACCTTAGCATAATTAATCGACAAAACTAAATATATACTACTGCGGGTGCACCCAGATACCAAATACACACAACAATAAATGCAACGGCATGAAAACAAGAATGCTGGGCGTAAGAAGTCACATTTGTTAAATTTGCATGATACGAAGCGTCGCTTTATGCACTCTTAATCAATTTATTGTGTCATCAATGCGGAAACCTGTGCACTGTTAGAAAATCGGGCATATAACCTAGCTTGTTCGAAATTTATTCATTACCATCATGTAAAAAAAAAAATGTGCATAGTGTTCGGAGCGATATCAGCAGCATCATGTGTTAACACCGCTAGTTTTTGTGACTGCTGGCCAGTGTTTGCACTTTAATTATCGGACTCTAGAGGAATTTCTTGCAGCTTTCTTGACATTTTCATGTTAACTCAAAGAACCCACCGGAAGTAGTGAGCCCTGCATATAGCAGCCCCGACAACTTCAGCTTTTATTGAACCATCTCTCTCTCTTTAGGATCTTCTCGGTTATTGTTTCGAAGGTGCCAGTATGCAGGGTTCCACGTCATCGTTGACCCTGACGTAGATGTTTGTGTCCACAGAAGCATGATTTCCTTGTCGTGCAGCAAGCAGAATACCAGCATTAGTGGTGGCTCCAAACGTTTGACTTAAGCGAATTAGTGAATCATGTTAAGCGAGTCCCCCCCCCCCCCCCCTTATGAAAATATGAGATGAGTTTCACATGGAAGTCTGACGAGTTTTGACATCACAGCCATTAGACTTTCTGATGAGTTTCTTTGGAATTTTCTGATGTATTCCTAATGTCATTCTAAAACATATTGGCCACCGTCTTTCTGTAGAATTCTTGACGAGTGTTTTTCTTGTGAGCATGAAATGTCTTCCTAATGTGCGCTCCAAAGCAGTTTTCTTGTGACTTTCTCACGTCTTCCTAACGAATCTCTAATGAGCTTATACATTAGATTGCTGGTGCTCATATTACTGCTATATCAAAATTGGCCACCACATGTGGTAACATTCTCTCATGTGTCCCAATGGTAGTCAGACCTTAATTAAAGCTGTTACCTGTGCGTGACTGTCTGTGGTGCTATATATATGCAGCCTGTATGCATGTATGTCCAGCAAAGATGCAGCACTTTTGACATGTACATGGGCCCTACATATGCTGCATGTTAGACATTACTCAACGAAAGAAATTTAACAAAAACATTTATTGGGCATATCAATGCTTCCTTAAATGCAGAAGGAGGTGAAATGGAAGGAAAACACAGTATCAGTCTGGTTACGGATGTGATATCTTCCTTTCATTTAATCTCGCTACTTATCATTGAAGAGAGGCTGTTCTTGAGGTGGAGTGTCGTCATCTTGAAGTAAGTGCATGTGTACCCTGCATGGTAGAAAGGACAGAAAATTAACAAAACATGGCAATCAACCACAGAAATACATGCTGTATCACTTGCTGCAGAACGATCTGGAGATGTTATAGCTAGTTCTGCGAAAAATTTATGTGGTGTCGGTTCACACAAAGTTGAGGAACCACTGTGTGGCCTTTGGGTGCAGCAGTAACGACAGTAAGCAGAAATTGCTCTTGGCTGTACAAATGTGCAACATGGATCAGCTGTGGCATGTGTACATGTTGTGAACAACTTCAGCTATATCGCTTTCCACTTGACAAAGGACAGCAGTGTCTGTGGATTGCTAGCGTGAATGGGAAAATCTCACTAATTACTTGGCATGGAAATGAGCGTAGGAGTGTTTGTGTACAGGCAACCCAATCCCAGAGACATCCAAGTGCCAGTCGTTATAGAATATTTGCATCAGCTACGGTCACAGTTCTCACACATTCCAAGCCTACTATGTCATGCATGTGTTGGCCTCCTGAATGATGGCATATATCCCATTCAAGAAATACACCACACCATGTCTGGGTTTTTTTATAATTTACACCCGAGCACTGCTTTCAGAGGGAGGGCACAAGTTGAAAAACAAATGCGTAGAAGCATGATAAACAAGCTTGCATAAAAATAATTTAATAAATAAGCATGGTGGTTGCTATCCCACGTCATTAGAGAATATTCCTCTTTGTCATGCAATCATAATGAGCGTTGACTGACACACGTCCCATTTTTGGATGTGGTATTCCTCACTGATTTTATTGTATCAATCAGTTGCCATAGGCGAACGAAACAGATAAACAATCTAAATCCAGTGCACAGCTTGTCGTGTCAATGCATGGTCAAATGGGAGGAGCACACTGGTCCTTTGAGTGAATTATGGTGCTCTCCTAGGCGCATGCTGAGGCACTGGCTAGTCAGCGTGCCCGATGTACATTGGACCATATATGCATGTGATAAAAGAATAGCCTACATTAACCCTGAAACATACGAGACAAATTTTGGGTATCTTTAACTAAGCAAGCCTCCAATGCCTGGGTGCCTTTGTCAATTCACTTGTGGACTGCAATGCACATAAATTTCCAGCAAAAATAAATTAGGCAGCATATGCACAACAGTCATGTTGTATGGTCTCCCTTCCCTCGCTGCGCAAATTTTGTCCTGAAAAGTTACATGAACTGATTGAATTGAAAATTGAATCGAGAAAGGCAAGGAGGCAAGCGAGGCTTGCTTGGTTAAAGGTAGCACCAAATTTATCCAGTGCGTCTCAGAGGCACTGTACTGTATTCCTTTCACATGTGGTCAAATGTACATAGCGCAGACTGGCTGGTGCCTAAATATGTACCTATGAGATCACCATATTTCACTCAAAAGACCAGTATGCTTGTCCGACTTGGCCACACATATCCGCAATGGGGCTTCAGGCCGGATTAGGATTGTTTGTCTGTTTTCACCCATGACTGAAAATTGGCAAGAGAAATCAGTCAGGCACACCACATAAATAACAATAAGTGTGAGCCAGCCCCCATTATCAATGCATGAAGAAAGGCATCCTTTGTAGATTACAAGGGATAGAAATTAGTCTGTGCCTATTTACTTACTTCTTTTTATGCAAACACCATTTATCATGATTTTATGCCTTTGTATTATAACTTCTGCCATCCCTCTCAAATTAACTGGTGCACAACACAAGTGCACATCCAGTGCTATTTTTGTCAGTGCACATCCAGTGCTATTTTTGGTCATGTTGCATAGTCTCCCTTCCCTCGCTGCGTAAATTTTGTCCTGAAAAGTTACATGAACTGATTGGCAAATTCAAATGGACACTACATGTTTCGCCGAGTGGACACAGCTGGTTCTCAGAAATGCACAAAAACAGTGATGGGTATCTGTTGGCATCCTGGAGTGTGTGCAAACTAGCTGTGACATTGCTGCAGTAGACACACTCACAACTGCTACAATGCCTACTAGCATGAATAGGGGCAGCTTGCAAAGAAAAGAATACGAAGAAAGTGAGAGAAAAAATAGAAAGCTTACCAGAAAACACCTCACTACTTAAGTAACTGCAGCACAATGAATACTGGCCTTTCATTTCAAGAAATTCGAGTTCATCAAATGTGTATTTGCCAGTGACAGTTATTCTGAGAACAAGACAGACATAATTGTAAACATCAATGTTAAACAATAGTATGCACACTGCATGCTTAGACCTTTGAGATATATGGCACACTACACTTCGAGTTCTTACATGGTCAAAAACAGCACATGTGTGCATCATAAGCAGAAAGGAAAACAGGGAAATATATGCTACAGCATAAGAAACAGTTCCAAACAAATAAAACCAAAATAAAAAAGAAACATACTGTGTATAGGCAAAAATGAAACGGACTTGCAGCCAAGCAATTGATGCGAGAAAAATACTAAACGTCAGGTCATGCGAGGTGTAGCTTTAACAGAACAAGATAACGTGTGCATAATGTCTACAAACACAAATAAGCAGCAAGTGGAATAAAGTTGCACAAATATTTAGCCTATTTAGCAAGATGCATTAAGTAATATGTCGATACACTTATCCACTAATGATACAGAGATCCTACTTTTGTGAACACGTACACTTAAAGCATACCTGACATGTCCATCCAGATTACACGCCGTGCTGCTGCAGCCATGGCCACGGGTTATGTGGACACTGTTGTGGGTCACGGCTTCACCACTACAAAGAGAATTCTGTGTTAACTTATAGCTGTGGCACAATAAGACTATCACATCGTGAACACATGCAAGGAGCATGTAAAAACAGTCACGAAAACAATGCCTGCACTGGTGCAGGGTGGCAACAGAGCACAAAGTCGAAGTCACTGTTGAATGTCACGATAACAGGGACCCCTTCAACAAGGCAAAATTTCACACGCAGCAGCAGCAGCGCATTACATTAATGTTTGTTTACATAACGATTCTAGAGTTTCTTTCGTGACTTGAAGTAACTATCCCTTGTAATGTTTACTTAAGTCAAAGTTATGGCAACACCCCTTCAAAACAAACCTGTACCAGTAGCACGCTGTGATTGCTTACATATTTTTTCCCCTAATACTGCTCGTAAATCGAAAACCTTGTAAGCAGAGATTATCTACAACGTCGAATCATTTATAAGCGAGGAAACGTCGTAGCAGTAAGAATCGGTCAAGAGGTAGATGAGTCGTTATCATGCGACTTCAGCAGAAAAGCGGGAGCTCACGCACAAGCGCGCATGATGAACACGATTATTTCCGAACGTAATCTTTCTCATCAGAAGAAAACGCTTATCGAGATTTTCAATTCTGCATTATGGCAATAAATTCGCGCAACTCAAATCTGACACCCAGCAAGCATCGGCATAGGTTTCACTGTTGTCGTGGGAGTTCTCTTTCCTACGTTCGCAAGGCACCCTATGCCCACACGAGAAGCACGCACAACACGTGTGTAGTTAGCAAGCACGGTTACTCACCCGTTGAATGGCACGACGCGGTCGAAAAGCGCCTTCCAAGTTGCCGGTGCTTCGATGTTACTCCCAGCAGACATGTCGGTGCATAGTGGACGAGCAGTGGCACGCTAACAACACGCATTAATTCTTCGCGACGTCCACCCAACTTTCCACGACAACCAGAGACAAAGGGAACGCACTCCACGGCATGAACATCGTTGGTCCACATTTGGCTGGCGCGCCAGCACACGGCGAGTTTGCAGCGTGACACAAGCTGTCTGTGGCACTTATGCGCACGCGAACTAAGTCACATTTCGGTACAGCGAACACAAAAACACACGATCAAACAAGCACGACGTTGCAGCTCGCACACCAGACAGACTCGTGAACAGAGCGACAGGCTGACTGGATTGGATTGGATTGGATTGGAAACGGGACGGTGGGTGGCGCCACCAACAGGTCGGTTGGGGCCAGCCAATGTCTCGGCTAGCGTCATCTGAGGATTTGTACGGCTGCCTAATTCCGCATAGCTGTTGCAAGACAAACGGAACCACAGATAAGTCTATATTGTAAGCTATAGCTTGGCATAGAAAGAAATTCTATAACGCATTTTCAATTTGAATCGCTTCTGCTATCTGCAGCCAGCAAACGCATGACCTTCGAGATCTGAAAATGTTAACCCTATAGAAAACCGTTGCGGTGACGTTATTCGAACGATTTTCACTTCGGTTACCTCTCATAAAACCCGTGAATTACGCATTTCGCTGCTCCCCGTGCTACCTGCGCCGTCACTTCAAGTTAAATAACTTCCTGCTGTCGTTAACATCAACTATATAGCCTCAGACATCGTTGACGCGATCTCCGAGAGACACATGTACAGTGTGCGATGTTTTAGTGCCCGTTGCAACAGTGTCAGTCGGAAAGCATCAATTCTGCTCGTGTGGCGCAGCTTACACCCCTGTCGTCCGTATCTTGCTTTCGTGTTAGTGTGTTTAATGTGCGCGGGTTGGAGTCCTGTCGCTCGTGCTTTCTGTGTTGATCGTGCTACCCACGAAGATTCCTCGAAAAACCCACATGTCTCGGCAGCGTGCATTTGTCCTATGTGGTATATGCCAGAAATGTGCGCTGGCGTACGATGTGCTTGCAACCAAGTACTACAGTGCGTTCCAGCAAATAGACGCTGCCGCTTACGCGCAGTTTTTTTTTTTTTTTTTTCCCGTCGTGGTTGCTCAGTGGCTATGGTGGTGTTGGGCTGCTGAGCACGAGGTCGCGGGATCGAATCCCGGCTTCGGCGGCCGCATTTCAATGGGGGCGAAATGCGAAAACACCCGTGTACTTAGATTTAGGTGCACGTTAAAGAACCCCAGGTGGTCGAAATTTCCGGAGTCCTCGATCCACTACGGCGTGCCTCATAATCAGAGAGTGGTTTTGGCACGTAAAACCCCATAATTTTTTACGCGCAGTTTTCCATGTCATGATCATGTCAATCTGCACAATTGTCGGTTTGCCACTTAAAGACTAGTAACACATCCGAGAAATCAAACTGCTGAGAACAAGGCATACGCTATAGGTTTGCACTGTTTACCAAATGTGATAACGGGGTAACACGAACTTACAGTGCTCTTTAAAAAGGAAAGAAAATGACGTCGTTGTTTGGTGCCTAGCCCTGATATATCGGAAGCGTTTCCAGAGTACTCGGCGCTCACGCTGTGTTATATCGTTTTCTTCATTTCTTCATTCACCCACCCAAGGTACTGGGTGTGAGTGACTTAATTGCTAGATATTAATTAACAGTGCATTAATTAGCACCATCTTCATTAACAAAGGTCATGGGTTCGAGTGCCTCAAATAACTGTATCTTAACTGTACCTTAATTAACATCGCCTTCATTAACACCGAAGATCGTGGTTTCGAGTGTCTTAATTGACTATACCTTAATTACTAATACCTCAATTAAAATCGCCTTCATTAACAACAATGGTCGTTGGTTCGATTCTCACACAAGGTAATGTGTTCGAGTGACTTAATTCCTAGGTCGTAATTAACCGTGCCTTAATTAGCATCGTCATCATTAACAAAGGTCGTGCGTTGGAGTGCCTCAAATAAGTGTATCTTAACTACGCCTTAATTAACAGCGCCTTCATTAACACCAAAGGTCGTGGGTACGAGTGTCTTAATTAACGACATAATAATCAGCTGCACCTTAATTAACATATTAATTAACAGGCTTCGACTTCCACTAAGGGTCGTACGTACGTTCGAGTGCATTAATTAACTATATCTTCAATAACTGTCTTAATTAACGGTGTCTTAATCAACACCAAAGGTCGTGGGTTCGTAGCCTTAATTACCGCCAAAGGTAGTGGGTTCGACTCCCATGAAAGGTTGAGAGTTTGTAACCTCTTCGTACATCGACTGCTCACGCCGACAATGGCGGATTTTCCGGCTCATGAGCCATTTAATGCTATCGCATTACAAAGAATTTTTCACGACTTGGCACCGTACACATTCATATGTGATGTACTTTGACATTAGCAATAACACAAAAAAGCTGTATACTCCTCTCATCAGAAATCCTAAGGTGCATTGTCATTTGAGTCTCTGATGTACTTGTGATGCCAAAATACATTAGACGATGCATTTCTTATGAATGTCTGATGTCACCTTAGGAACACATAACGTCCTCTACAGAAACTCATGGTTCATTTTCATAAGGGCCCCCCCGCCCTCCATTTCTTTTTACTGCGTCTATGGGAAACCAACCAACTGTTCACACATTAATCGCGTTTGTCTTATCGGGCGCTAACGGGAGATAACACTAAAGTAAAAAAAGGGGGGCGGGAGGAAAGAAAGAACCACTCTCGTTGTTTTTGTTTTTTTTTTCTTTGTTTATCCGGGTTTAGAGCTGCAGTGACCTCAGTGACATACCTGGCATTTCCTGGCACTAGTCTAAAGACGAGCAGAACTTGCGGAACGGGTTGTGTAAATCAGGTAACGGAATGTCCAACCATGGGTAGATATAGTTTGCCCATCTGCTATAATCTGTATAACATCTTCTGTATATATGTACCTGTAATGAAACAACAAACTTGAACGAAAGCATTTGTCCTAATGCAAGCGCGTGTTGCCAGAGGCACGGCGGCGAGGGGGATTCAGGTTTGCTTACGGCACAATGTAGAGGGGGAAAAGGTGCGATAGGTGGGGGCGGGCGATGCCGATTCCAACACGAGTGCTGCAGACAGTGTGCGTGCGTCCTGTCGTGTCCCGCTGATTCACTCAGCTGGCAACGAGAATTTGCGGGCTGTGCACTGGAGTGTTTGATTGCGGGCGCAACGCGGTTGTTCGCGACGTGCACCCAAGCTGCGCGCCCCAAGTCCGGTCAGACGCGCCTCGTTCCGCTAAACTCCAATGTGCAGCCAGCGGGAGAAAGAGCGGTGAAGCCACTTTGCTCTATAGTGCACGTCGCTGGGTTGCTCCATGCTGGAATCTGCAAGCCTGCATCGCCCGCTCGGCTGCATGGGATCACAGGGTTCACAAGTGTGCCGTTATTTGCAAAGTTGCCAACATTTTCTTCGAATGTACATCGCTAAACTGAGACAATGAAGTCGCTGAATTTTTGTGAAATTTGGCTCCATTGTCGCTAAAATTGTCGCTACAACTGTCGCGTGAATTTTACATAGTGTAGGAGTTTTTGGAACGCTGTAATATAAACTAACATGGCGTAACGCATCTATGTAAATGTGTCACGTTCGTCTAGTGTCTATGTGGTGAGGAATAAACCGGGAAATTACCAGGAAGGTGTAGATTCCTTTATCTTTTAAACATTGCCTTGAGATTTTGAGATTGCAAATCTACACGGCTCAATAACACGGGTCACCTGATTGTTTTCTCAAATATGGACTTTCTCCACGTTATGGCTGCAAATTTTCCAGTATTCAGCGCTCATGTAAGGAGAAAAACATTATGCGACATGACCTTGTCATGTTTTTAACACGGCAGTGACCATTACGTAACTTTTATGCAGGTCAGTACTATGTTGCCGCCTTTTAATCCACCTGAAAGGTCCAGGCAATGCTGATTTGTTCAAAAATCGTGAGAAGCGGAGGCAGTGCGTTCAGATTCGCGTGAGCAAGCCCAGCCGGTCCGAAACTTACGCCTTTCTATAGTTTATCTGTCCTATTATTCAGCTGCTGCGTTCTACAAAACTTATTACAATAAGACTTGGTATTTAATTTACTGCTTTACTTGCGAACGTCCATCAATCGAACATACTAGTGAAACTGCAGTGCTCATCCGCAGCATTAAAACATATTCTAATGAGTTTCATAAACGATGAAAAATAGCATATTCTGTGAGCACAATGGGAAGCTTGTTTGCCTCGCCGCAATTAACAGTAACGTATGGCCTCCGTGAGTGCAGACAATCGTTGATTCATTATGTACACAGCTATAACCCACGGGCCGTTATACAGAAACCCTAGGCCGCCTTCTTGTAGTTTTTGTTTTCATATCGAAGTGCGTTCTAGAAAGTCGAGCACAAAGCAACTTTCTTACCTTCGAAATCGCTAAATATCGTCAATGTTTCTGTCACATCGCAGAAAAAAAAAGAGAAAAGAAAGAGAAAGGTTCGTGGGTAGCTAAATAGAAAAAAAAAAGAATTGTCACCAAACAAACCGAAAGTTCGTTAAGTCGATTGAGAAATCGCTAATATAAACTAATCTGAACCGTTATCTTACGGTTGTGTTTCCAAACCACGCGACCTCGTATCTCTATTGCGGGAATTCGGAAACAATATCCCTGAATTCTGATAGTGGAAATACGATGATTTATTGGTAAACGTGTTCAGTATGGACAGAATGTTTCGCACCCTCTCGCACCCACTTTTAGAGCAAGCGTACTTAATCTAGACTCCAGACACCACCTACTATCTGCGCGGTTGAGACAGCGGGCTTAATGGCAGCTGACGACGAAAGTCTTGACGAGCAGGCACTGCAGCGGCAAGCATGCGAGATGAAACGGCTGAGCGCTAGCCTCGGCCATTCGTTGTGTCAGTAACCGCAGTCCTCTGTTAGAAATGGAACTGTCAACTACAAGCGTTGCAAATTTTACAGCGAAGCTGTATATGTGTAGCCGATTCGTGCGCACGTCCGTACCTCTGTTGCCTGTACGCCGAAAACTCCTCCGGCGAAACCATGTGCACATGCGCGAAAAAAATAATTTAAAAGAAAGATAGAGAGGCGCGCGATTGGCTTTGCCAGTGGTGACGTCGTTGCTCTTCGTCGCAGCCGAGCGCGCGCGCAACAGTTTCTCTCCGGCTCCGAAATGGGCAGGTCACACGTCATACGTATTCCTGAGGAGCAGGCAGCTTTCGATCAGCAACACCGCGAGCAGAACCGGGAACGAGCTCGTCTGCGCCGTGCCGATGCTGCAGCCCAGGCACAAGAACAGGCTCGTGCAGCCGAGCGCAAGCAGCAACTGCGTACGGAGGACGCGGCAGCCTGCCCAGCCGTCGTGGATTAACCCAGTGATAAACACCGGGGCCGCGCGTTTCAGCTTCGCTGATTAACCATCTGTACAGAGTGCTTGGGCGGTGTTTTTTTGTTTTGTTTATAGGGACCCTTCTCAACCGGCTATAGTTCGCGCACTATAAACATATGGCGCTTGTGCACCGTGACTATAGCCATTTGTTGCGTCAAGAACCGCTGCTTAGCTTCAGTGGTGGTTCGATTCCCGGTCGAGTTCCTACCCGGATGGAATGCAACAACGCTCCGGCGCTTAGCTATAGATGCGCACGTCAAAAAACGACAGATATGGTCGATGTGAATCCGGAGCTCCGGCACTACCGCGTCCCTCGTGACCGATGGTCCAGCTACATGAGGACGTTGAACACCGCATCTGAAAGAGAAGATTCCTTTGCGAAGCCACCCGGACTTTCCAGACCGTGGCTGCTGCCTTGCCGAAAAGCATATAGAAATCGAATTACCTGTCAGACGCTGGGCTCGAACCTGGGTCTCCCATCACAGCAGCCCGGTGCTCAAACCGTGAGGCCGCAACCGCGCGTCTCTCGTGCCGACCAGCTCTTTGAGGCGCCGCGTGTGCCGCCTCACTGCGCAGCACGGGTGGACGACGAGCGCGCGCTATAGTTCAAATTAATAGCGTTTGCTTAACCGCTTTACGAAAGCTTCGCTTCGCACAGATTCCAAAATGGGCGTAAATCTGCTAAATATGCCGTACGCGTACTCATTCAGGTGAAGCTGCTTCTTAGTGGACGGGCAACTGTGGCATTCTAACGTGGATCTTTGTACTAAAACCTCATCAGGGCGCCGTGTTTTGTGTTCACAAGCGAGAAGTATCGAAAAAAGAAAGATGAACCACTCGTTAATGGCGTTCTGTCAATTCTGCTTAACTGTATAGATATATACTGTCCTCCTATGCTTTCTTCGTCCTTGTTTCCTTGCGCCACAAGCCCGGAATAAAATGCCAAACCATCACCTAACTCAAACCAAAGTATTGCTGTGGCTAAAAAATCTTGGGATTATTTTTATCAAAGGCAATAATCCGAGAAGAAAAAGGATATGATGACTGATTGGCACTGCAAATTTAGTCGACACTTGTCGTTCGCGCTTGTAGATATTTATTTTCTGGTCTTGATTAACTTCTGGCCCCATTCACTGAAACTCAATGAATATATGAGTGCACTCTTTGGGGATTTGGTCCACTAATGGGTGGTTTACATGTGCTACGTGAGAATGTTCGAAGCTGAACGGTTCGTCAACAGTCATAACATAAACGAGGGACCAAGAATATTACGTACTATTACAAAACTTCAAAACGTGGATGTTTGAAGCTCGCGGCACGATATAGGTAAAACTGGCGCATTTATGACACATTTATGTGAGGTCACATAGAAAAAAAAAGTCGCAGTCTTGCCCGAAAGGCGAAGCATCGAGTGCGATAGCAAGTTAGTACACTACTGTATGAAGTAAGAATAGCAGATTTGTCGGTCGTATAAACTTGTTAACATTCGCTAACTAACTAAATTAACAAGCATAGTGTCACGCGTGCACAAGCAAACATAAAAACACCTCACTCGACGACTGCGAACACTCGCTGTCAAAACGCTGTCAAAACCGCGGCAGAAGCGAGCCAATTGACCTTCGTATCGCCTCTCGCTTCAACGCGAATTAAGCGGCGAGAACGCAGCGCACACGAAGCTACCAGCACTCGGCGCACTTTGTCACCATCGCAGATTGCTTCTAGCGGCAGCACCGTACACAGCCCCCGCCGGAGTAGAACCCCCCCCCCCCTCTCTCTCCGGTGTCTTTCGCGAGAAGGAAGACGGCGCAATTCATCCCCGCTTTCCTCCCTTGTGCGTGCGAGATCGAGGTACAATGTCGTCGTATCGTGAGTACTGAGAGACAAGGGTTGCGCGAAGTACGCTAAGCGATTTGTGCGCTGCGCTGTAGGGTTAGTCTACGAGAGTCCCCTCACCTGCGAAAAGTTGTATCTGTAGGCCAAACGGGCAGATGCCTGAATGATCGACTGAGGGAGCATTCCAGCAACTTAAAAAAATGGTGGGCGACCCTAATCTTTGACTTAGGTGTCCCTTTCATTTTTTCAATTCAATTTTCATTTCAAAAAAATATACATTTGGTAATGATAACATTCAATTGATCGGTCTAAGCACACTGCGCTTGTCGACCAACCGGCAGTAGATAGCGCATCTAAATATATATAACGAAAGTGTTCCACAGAGTTATTGTATCAACATCACATGCTACCCATTATTTTTCCAAATTCAACAATTCAAAATGATGCGCTATACACAAAATGCACTGCTTTTCCACTTACTTTTTTAACAAGACGCTCTTTTAATGCGCTGTACACAAAATGCACTGCTTTTCCACTTACTTTTTTAACAAGACGCTCTTTTAATGCATTGAGCCACAAAAGTAAGTGGAGCGCCAATGCATCTATCATATCATGTTATCTGCAACACGCAATTTAGAAAAATCCCATTAAACTTTAAAAGTGATGACCCTGTATACAGCAATGCTCGCATCATTTGGACAAGGCGTAATGAGCATGGAAGGATGGATATGCGACATTTACGTGTCTTCTGACGCTTTGTCCAAATTTTCGTGCCATTCACGCATACATTGTCGGCGACAAGCGCCGAACTGGCGGCTTGCTACGACTACATGCCAGCCGAGGTACGCAATGGGTGCGTCACCACGTGATGAAATATGGCGGCGCCCATGAGGGCGGGGTCGGCTGTTTCAGCTTCCTGCAACTGCTGCCGACGCCAGCCGCTTGGACTGCGCTACATAAATTAGATGACACAACATCTGTGCAGCAACATCTGGACACAACCTCTGTACAGCAACAAAGGCGTATGTGTTCAATGATATGGCGTACATGTGCTTACACAAATCACGGCCCTTTGGCAGCGTATGTATTCGTGCACGGCGAGCGCGGTTTTACTACCTCTTGTCTCGAGAGCCTTACCGCCGGGCAAGCACGATCCCGTATCAGGCCCTGATGTCGCTCGCTTTGTGCTTTCCGGTGAGTCGGAAATAGACGTCACTCACCTGGGTGGCTGCTGAAAGCGCGACTGTTGCGCTCTTCGTCAATTCAGTCTCTGTTTTCTCACTGAAGGTGGCCAACAACTGATTGCGCGTCTGCAACCGATCGTGAACTCCTCGGAATACAACTCTTGCATTAGGGTCAACCGCGTGACTCTCTGGTTAAAAATTTAGTCTAACGTTCACAATTAATATACATTAAGAGGGTTTAGGCCAGTTGGTATTAGCAATGAGAAAAGTGCAAACTCAGTATACTCTAGTCATGGCGACCTAAATGTAAAAGTGGGCAAAGGGCAGGCTGGTGAACAAGCGATTGGCAACTACGGCATTGATTCTAGGAACACTAGAGGAGAGATGTTGGCAGAATTCGCGGAAAGGAATAAGCTGCGAGTAATGACCACCTGCTTGAGGAAGGCAGAAAGTGGGCCTGAAGAAGTCCTAATGATGAAACCAGAAATGAAATAGATTTCATACTTTCTACCGACCCTAACATAGTGCAGGATGTAGAAGTATTAGGTAGGGTAAAGTGCAGGGATCATAGGTTAGTGAGGCCTAGGATTCACCTCAATAGGAAGAGAGAAAGAGTAAAATTGGTCAAGGAGAAGCAGGCTAACCCGCTAGTAGACGCAGTAAGGGCAACAGCAGACCAATTCAGGCTAGTACTTGCAAATAAATATGCAGCCTTAGAACAGAGAGCTGAAGATGACATAAAGTTAATGAATGAAACGTAACTATAGTAGGATACAACTTACAAAACAGCAGTTGGCAACTAAGGCACGCGGACCGCGCGAGGTTGTTACTCCGCCCGCCAATCACGGAAGCAGACAAAATCGTCATCATGTGTCCATTTCAATATGACGTCGTACTTTATCGGCGGAAGCGATTAGGTGTGCAACAGACATGGACAAAGTCTATGGAGTCTGAGCATTTCACTCTTCAAAAGTACGCGGTATAGTTCATTTCACTGCTGACCTGATTTTACTCATGAAACTTCAGTGTCAACTGAAATGAAACTTGGAAATAAATGGTTGCAGCGAAGTAAGCCATTTGTTTCAGTTCAATAAAGAATTAGGCTTTCACCGTTCCACTGTATAAGACGAGTGAAAGCGTACAAAATTACGCGCTTATAATTTTATTTTTGCGGTTACCGCCTTATTTAGGTAACAGGGAAAGTTTGAAGTACGAACTATTTGCAGCCTCGTGGAGGAACAGTGGCTAGCGGTTATGAGGGCGTAGGCGGGGCTTCACTGCAGACTTGAGTTGTATCCGACATGAATCTCTTTGGAAAAATCTACAAAGTTTACACAGCTACCTTGGTTCTCGCTAAGAAAAGTGGAAAGGGGTCGGACAAGGAGACACAGTCTCTCCAATGTTATCCACTGAATGCTTGGAAGAAGTATTCAAGCTATTAAACTGGGAAGGCTTAGGAGTGATGATCAACGGCGAATATCTCAGCAACCTTCGGTTTGCAGATGACACTGTCCTGTTCAGCAACACTCGGGATGAGTTACAACAAATGATCGAGAACCTTAACAGAGAGAGCGTAAGAGTGGGGTTGAAGATTAATATGCAGAAGACAAAGATAATGATCAATAGCCTGGCAAGGGAACAAGAGTTCAGAATCGCCAGTCAGTCTCTAGAGTCTATGAAAGATTACGTTTACCTAGGTCAGTTAATCACAGGGAACCTTGATCATGAGAAGGGAATTCATAGAAGAATAAAAATGGGTTGGATCGCATACGGCAGACATTGTCAGCTCCTGACTGGAAGCTTACCATTATCACTGAAAAGAAAGGTGTACAATCAATGCTTTCTGCCGATGCTAACTTATGGGGCAGAAACTTGGAGATCGAAAAAGAAGCTTGAGAACAAGTTAAGAACCGTGTAAAGAGCGATGGATCGAAGAATGTTAGGCGTTACGTTAAGAGACAGGAAGAGAGCGGTGTGGATCAGAGAGCGAACGGGGATAGCCGGTACTCTAATTGACATTAAGAAAAAAAAATGGAGCTGGGCAGGCCATGTAATTCATAGGTTAGATAACCTGGGGACCATTAGGGTTACGGAATGGATGCCAAGGGAAACGAAGCGCAGTCGAGGACGTCAGAAGACTAGATGGGGTGATGAAATTAGGAAATTCACAGACACTATTTGCAATCGGTTGGCGCGGGACACGGGTAATATTGGAGGTCGCAGGGAGAGGCCTTCGTCCTGGGCAATGAACACAAAACAGGATGCTGCTGCTGCTGCTGAAATGATGTATGTATGTATGTATGTATGTATGTATGTATGTATGTATGTATGTATGTATGTATGTATGTATGTATGTATGTATGTATGTATGTATGTATGTATGTATGTATGTATGTATGTATGTATGTATGTATGTATGTATGTCATGATTACTGGGGAGAGCGCCCTTAGTGGCTATGGTGTTGGGTTGCTAAGCACGTGGTCACGGGATCAAATCCTGGCCACGGCGGCCGCATTCCGATGGGGGCAAAATGCGAAAACACCTGTGTACTTAGATTTAGGTGCACGTTAATGAACTCCAGATGGTCCAAATTTCCGGAGGCCCCCACTACGGCGTGCCTCATAATCAGATCGTTGTTTTGGCTAGTAAAACCCCATAATTTATTTATTTTTAGAGCGCCTAGCAAAAGAACAAGTGGACGGTAAGACAGACAACAGCGGCGCTCGTTCTTGTTGGTGTCGTCGTAGAGTTATTGTTCTGCTTCGTGCTCTGCCCAGTAATGTTAACGTGTGCGTTCCTATGGCAAATCAATCCAGAGAGATTATCGCGTCTTCCCTATTTGCGAGGAAATTTGAACGAATTTTATGAAACACCCTGTAAGGAAAAGACGTTTGAATTCAAGTACGCGAATCAGTCCTATTACGCAGAAACAAATTCCAATCTGACATAAATGCAGTGTGTAAAGTGTTTCTGAAATTTGGTGGCATGAATAATTTCCCTTCCAATTTAGCTTTCTTACTATTTTACAACAAGCTCCTACAGGACTTTGTATGTTCTCTGAGTGTGTCAGATGTTTGAGATGCAGAGAGAGAGAAAGATATCATAAGGAGCCAACAAACACTGACACGAACGATAACATAGGGGAAATTACTTGTGCTTAATAAATGAAATAAAGAAACGAATAATTTATCGTTTCTTTATTTCATTTATTAAGCACAAGTAATATCCCCTATGTTGTCTTTGGTGTTAGTGTTTGTTGGCTTCTTATGATATTACTAATAAAAATCGAGCCCCTCGCTTAACCCCCTTTCTTCTCATTTACAGAGAGAGAGAGAGAGAGATTCTATTGGAGGATAGGCATGCTTGAGCTAGCGTGCCTGCTACACTTTGAGAAACAACTTTGTTGCCTCGGTATAGAGCCGTACGCATCCGCGTAATTGAACATAAGAAAGGGAGTTAGGAATGTTCTCGCGGATTCACTGGGATGCTTGTGTGGGATTAGAGGGAAGGATCAATCCCGAGTACTACGTCAGGTGCACACATCAGTCTTGTTAGCATCGAACTGGAGGAGCTATCCACAAACACAATGGCGAAAAGGAAGAGTTTGAATGGTTTTCTTAACACGCAGTGTAGTGTTTCTGATTGCTAACTCCAACTTTGTTGCAGTTTATTTCTCGTTCTTCTATCTGCACTTCAATTGTGCCCCCCATTTCCTTGTTATGCCTACTGGCACATTTCTGTCGTCATTGTAGCAGGCGTCTTTAACGCTTATACCCCATTTGGGGCTTTGGTTGCTTATCTTGAGGTCCACGTATGTGCCCTATGACATCATACGTCTGGACTGTAGGCTTTGAGTAGACCAAATTACTTGCATTGTGTTTTACATCCTCCTTCTCTCGTCATCGTCACCCATCATGCGCCTCTTTCTTCTCTCTTTCTTTCCCATTTCCCCTTCCCCCAGCGCATAGTAGCTGGCTAAAGGAATGTACCTCAGACCGACCTCTCTGCATTTCATATTGTCACGTACGAGTTTGTGCTGGACCAAAGGACGTTGTGAGGTGAAGAGGAGGTTGAAGTGTCTCGACGATCGGTATGTCGACGATACAAATTGTTAAGAAAAAGACACCTAGAACTTCCGTTCGCAAAAGTAGGGTTAATATTATCACCAGAAATCATACTATCTTTCGGTGCGTCAGTTATAGGGGTCAGCCACAGGGACGTATTTGATGCCGTTTGCAGTTACATTCAGTCAACAAAACGAATAACTTTTTAACTTTTGTCCTGTATTTTGTTTGTATTTGTATGTTTTTTAATCTCTCTTTCGTTATATTTTTTCTCATCGAATAAGTAGCACTTCAAAAGATTAGGTGAACGTTTCAGCACGCAATCCTTGGCCAATCCCCCAGTGTGGGTATGAGCCATAACATGAGGCCATCATCATCATCATCATCATCATCGGTAGATGGTGTTACCCTGACTACTGAGCTACAACCTTGTAACTGTTTATATTGTAAAAACATATATTTTCTCCCCCGTAACATCTTGGTGGACGTTCGGGGCACTCTTGCCACAAGCCGGCCCTGGATCTTCGCAGCGGGCGTCACATCGGTTCCGCTGTTATGGCTACTGACGCTGCCTCCGTCGCTCGGACACCAGCGGAAGTAGTGCTAACCCACCTACTTCACCCGGGAATCTTCATTGGCACTGGCAAGGTCAATGTCGAAGACTGGCTGACGTCGTATGAACGCGTCGGTAAGCACAACAAGTGGGATGCCACACTTTTGCTGGCCAACGTGATCTTTTACTTGGGAGGAACCGCGAAAGTATGGTTCGAGACGCATGAAGCCGACGTTAGAAGCTGGGACTCCTGCAAGGAAAAGCTACGCGGTCTTTTCGGAAGACCTGTGGGACGTCAAATGGAGGCCAAGCAAAAGCTAGCGTCTCGTGCCCAGACATCAACCGAATCGTACGTCCCGTATATTCAAGACGTTCTGGCTCTCTGCCGTAAAGCGGACGCGGACATGCTGGAGGCCGATAAGGTTGGACACATCTTGAAGGGCATCGCGGACGATGCGTTCAACCTCCTGCTTTGCAGAAACTGCTCAACACTTGAGTCTATCATTAAGGAGTGCCGGAATTTTGAGCAAACGAAGAGCAAACGCATCGTGCAACGCTTCGACTGACTTCTGAATACGGCAGCCACTTCCTCCTGCAACGACTCTCCGGCGTTGCATAACGACTCCTCCGGCGTCACATTCGCCTACAAAACGACGCACGTCATCCATCGCGAACTTGAGGCTACGGCTCCAAGTTCTCACTGCCCCCATACGCATGACAACATGACCCTCTCGCTCATTCAAGCTGTTGTCCGCCAAGAAATTGCAAACATGGACATGTAGTCTGCCGTCCGCCCACATCCCACCCCTACCGCTCCTGTCATTGCCTCTGCTGCATCCAACAGTCGTTTCCGAATCGATATCGGAACCCCTCTGAATGGCGAACACCGGATGACAGGCCAATTCGCTTTGCTTGCTCCCGGGTGGGTTACATCTCCCGCCACTTCCGTAGTAGCTGCTGGTAGTCCTCGCGTCGACCATATGCTGATCGACAGAGACCCTCGGCCTCTGTCACCCCTCTCTGAACCATATCATGCCGGCCTTCCACCTCGGGGACACACCACAAGCCGCTCGCCTTCGCCGCAATGCCGTCAGTCCCGCTCGCCTACAACTCGACGTTCCTCGTCCCCATCCTACGCGGGCCGTTTCTCGCAATGCAGCCCCCGGAGGTGCGGCTGCATTCACGACTCTGACTACAATACCTCTGGTGACCCCTACTGCTCGACCGAACCTTATTGAAATTTTTGTTGATAATGTACCCGTTCAAGCCCTCATCGATGCTGGCGCTCAGGTATCGGTTATGCGATGAGATCTTCGTAGCCGTCTCCGTAAAGTCCTGACACCTGCCGAGTCGCCTGCCGTCCGAGCAGCTAATGGCAGTACAACAGCCGTGATGGGAATGTGCGCCGCCCGTGTTACCATTGCCGGCCGTCCAGTGTCAGTCCTGTTCATTGTACTAGCCGAGTGTCCCCACGAATTGATTATTGGAATCTACTTTCTGACTGCCCATTCAGTACTTATTGACTGTGCCACCGGCACCCTTGGCCTCGAACTGCCCCATTACTTTGCCGACCTGACCGACGGCCACAAGTCCCGACTTCGTTCTACTGAATTTGTTCGACTGCAACCTGATGTTGCGACTTACGACCTCATGTCGCCTTCTCCACCACTTCTAGATGGTCCTTACGTGGTGTCCCCACTTTGCGACGTCCTCCTGGCCCGTCAAATAGCACTCATCGTCGTCGTCGTCGTCGTCGTCATCATCACCACCACCATCATCATCATCAACATCATCATCATCATCATCATCATCCGCCTGTTTTATGTCCACTGTAGGACGAAGGCCTCTCCCTGAGATCTCCAATCACCCCTGTCCTGCGCCAACCGATTCCAACTAGCGCCCACAAATTTCCTAATTTCATCGCTCCATCTAGTCCTTTGTCGCCCTCGATTGCGTCTTCCTTCTCTTGGTAACCATTCTGTAACCCTAATGGTTCAACGGTTACATGACATGACCATTACATGACCATCCCAGCTCCATATTTTCCTCTTGATGTCAATTAGGATATCGTCTATACCCGTTTGCTCTCTGATCCAAACCGCTCTCTTTCTGTCTCTTAACGTTATGCCTAGCAATGTTCGTTCCATCGCTCTTTGCGCGGTCCTTAACTTGTTCTCAAGCTTCTTTGTCAGTGTCCAAGTCTCTGCCCCATATGTCAGCACTGGTAAAATGCACTGATTGCACAACTTCTTTTCCAATGATAATGGTAAGCTTCCAATCAAGAGCTGGTAATGTCTGCCGTATGCGATCCAACCCATTTTTATTCTAAATTTTCAAATAGCACTACCAAGCTCAATTGTAACTCTTGTCAACAATCAAGCGTGGCTTCCTCTTCTGAACTTTACTTCGTGTCTGCAAGTGCTTCCTGAGGGTGTATCTCTCGCTGTGCTGTCCCCTTTGGAAGACTGAAGTAGCTGCTCTTACGCCCGAACCACGATTCGACACTGCTGCACCTTCTGCCCCTCCTACTTCACGCAACGACAAGTTTACACCAATGATAGCTACCGATTTACGATCTGCTTACGCCGACGCCCTTCGCCGCATTCCGATGTCCTATGAAGACATCTTTGACTTTGGCAATCGCCCACTAGGTCGAACCCGTGTCGTCGCCCATCCAATCCACACTGGTGACGCTTCTCCTATACAACGGCGGCCCTACCGTGTGTCTGCGGCTTAACGCCAGGTGATCCAAACGGAGGTGGACAAAATGCTCTCCAAAGATATTATCGAGCCTTCCTGCAGTCCGTGGGCGTAACCTGTCGTTTTGGTTAAAAAGAAGGGCAATACCTGGAGATTTTGTGTCGATTACCGTCACCTCAATAAGATTACCAAAAAGGACGTGTATCCGCTTCTGCGTATTGATGACGCGCTGGACTGCTTACACGGTGCCAGTTATCTTTTGTTAATTGATTTGCGCTGGGGCTACTGGCAAATCGCTGTGGATGAACGAGATCGCGAAAATACCGCCTTCGTCATGCCAGATGATCTCTACCAATTTAAAGTGATGCCTTTCGGACTGTGCAATGCCCCTGCTACCTTCGAGCGCATGATTGACTCTCTTCAGCGCGGATTCGAATGGACCACATGCCTCTGCTACCTTGATGACGTCATTTTTTTTTCACCGACATTTGAGAGCCAACTCTACCGACTGTCAGCTATCCTTGGTGTTTTTCGACGAGCTGGCCTACTACTCAATTCTGCAAAATGTCATTTCGGCCACCGCCAAATACGAGTACTTGCTCATTTGGTTGACACTGCTGGCTTCCAGCCTGATCCTGATAAAGTTCGTGCCGTTGGCGAGTTTCCACTTTCGCGTTCTTCTACCGGTGTCCGAAGTTTCCCAGGGCTGTGTTTCTATTTTCGGCTATTTATCCAGAACTTTCCCGAAATCGCTCGTCGTCTCACAGGCATCCTCAAAAAGAACACCACTTTTCGTTGGGGACCCGACCAGGCTGCAGCATTTTCAACGCTTATCAGTCGCCTTATCAATCCACCCGTGTTGGGTCATATTGATCCGCATGCCTACACAGAAGTTCGCAATGATGCCAGCGGCCATTGCATTGGCGCTATCTTGTCCTAACGACAGCGGGACACCAATCGCGTGATCGCGTATGCTAGCCGTCTTCTTTCAGCACCAAAGCGTAACTACTCCATAACAGAACGTGAATGCTTGACCCTTGTTTGGTCCATTGCTAAGTTCCGCCCTTACCTGTTCGGTCGGCATTTCACCGTCGTGACAGATCATCATGGTTTATGTTGGCTATCTTCACTCAGAGACCCGACAGGCCGTCTTGGCCGCTGGGCTTTACGCCTACAAGAGTACACATTTTCAGTGTCCTACAAGTCTGGGCGCCTACATAAGGACGCCGACTGCCTCTCCCGCTATCCTGTCGACCCTCCTGATGGCACCGAAACCGATACAAATACCTGCGTTTTGTCGATCTCCGACTTCTCACACATCGCCGACGAGCAGCGTCGTGACCCATATACGCGATCCATCATCGAACGCCTTACCTCGGATCAACAGGACGTTTCCCTTTGTGTGTTTGTTCTCCAGGACGGGACCTTATACCGACGCAATATGAATGCACATGGTGCTGAACTGCTTCTCGTCGTTCCCCAGCATCTGCGCTCGACGATTCTCTCGCAGTTACACGATGTGCCCACCGCTGGTCATTTGGGTGTCTTCCGTACGTACGACCGTGTGCACAGGTGATTTTTCTGGCCTGGGCTATATCGCTCTGTTCGAAGTTATGTCGTTGCCTGCTAACTTTGCCAATGCCGCAAGAAGCCTCCATTGTCTCCCGCTGGGCACCTTCAGCCTATAGATATCCCAAGTGAGCCATTTTACCGCGTCGACCTGTACCTCCTTGGCCCATTTCCAACTTCATCCTCGGGCAACAAGTGGGTGGCCGTTGCGACGGACTATACCACGCGTTATGCCATAACGCGGGCCCTCCCTACGAGCTGTGCAATTGATGTGGCTGATTTTCTCCTTCATGAAGTCATACTACATCATGGTGCCCCACGTCAGCTACTCATTGATAGAGGCCGCTGTTTTCTTTCTAAGGTTGTCGACGACCTTCTTCGCTCTTGCTCCACGTCCCACAAGTTCACGACGGCTTACCACCCACAGACAAACGGACTTACCGAGCGTCTCAACCGTACACTTACGAACATGCTCTCCATGTACATGTCCGATGATCACCGGGATTGGGACTGCACCTTACCCTTCGTGACATTTGCGTATAATTCGTCGCGTCGCGATATTACTGGTTATTCTCCGTTCTATCTACTATATGGCCGTGACCCACTCCTGCCTCTTTGACTCGCTGCTACCTTCCGATGCCACCACTACCACATTCTATGCTCACGACGACGTTGTCCGCGCGGCCACAGCACGTCGCATTGCCCGTGACCGTCTTCTGACGTCTCGGACTATCCAAAAGCACCGTTACGACAGTCGTCGTCGGGACGTTTATTTCAGCCCTGGGTCACTTGTCCTAATTTGGTTACCCTCCCGTCGCGTCGGCTTTGCGAAAAACTGCTGTCGCTATACGTCGGGCCATACCGAGTCCTTCGCCAAGTCACCAGCCTCACATATGAGATATCACCTATAAGTTCGACTTCTTCTACACCACCAAGCACTGATATCGTGCACGTTTCGCGACTAAAGCCATATAACTCGCACTGATTTGACACCCTAGGAAGCATCGAGACGATGCTTCTGCCGCCAGGGGTTAATGACACGTACAAGTTTGTGCCGCTGTGGACAAAAGGACGTTGTGAGGTGAAGAGGAGGTTGGAGTGTCTCGACGATCGGTAGATGGTGTTACCCTGACTTTCTGTTCTCTCTCTCTCTCTCTCTCTCTCTCTCTCTCTCTCTAAGACATCATATTAGGGCACAATGCTTTCTTTTTAGGGACCGTTTCAGGTGTGTCAACGCTAAAAAAGTCTTTCATGCCGGACTCAAATCTTATTGATTTGAAAATAAAGTTTACAATGTTGCCTTTATTCTTTTCCCTGTCTATGTAGCCAGGGATAAATGGGGTCCAACTGGAGGGGTAGGAAGCAGCACGCACCCGGCTGCTCCATTTCACACATCTGAAAAATGCAAATTTGCATTCAAAATGAAGGGAAAATGTGAAATATTAAAAAAAAGGCACTTTCGTTGCGCTAGAAATGACGCACACAAGAGGGAAAAAAGAGACGGAACGTTAACAACGAATGCAAGTGACTGCATAAGGTCGTCCTTAATATTTTGAGAGCATATCCGTGCTACAATAAAGATGTTTTTCATTGGAATGCATCATTTTAAGATCATTAACTGGTCATGGTCTAAGTATCATCTCAAGTGACAGTGGACACTTAGGCCCAGAGCCCTAAGTGTGTGGCGTGGCTGTAACTACCTTTGATAGGCACATATGGGGGGCGGTCCAGCAATATGTGGGTCACGTCTCCGTCCGCCACTCCACACGCACGCCTTGTCGAGCTTCCAGGGTGGCTTTAAAAAGAAATGCTTCCGCCTTGGCGTTCTTCGCCACATCACGGCGAAAGCGGTGAAACAAAGTTTCCCAACTTCACAGATGCACAAAATTCTAGTTTAGGGTCTACGGCGTACAAAATTGATGTCGTGGCCTCTACGTCGTATTATACCGCAGATGATCTCTATTATGCATTTCCTAGTTTCTAACCTTGTTACTGAACCGCGTAATGGTGCGTTCTTCTATTGTATGTTCGTGCGCTCGTTTATTTCCAACTTTGCCACTGTAAACTGTCAAGTTGGAACCCACCGAAGTGTGAGTAGAACTTGTTGCTGGGCGAGTTGGTTGAGATCTAATGAATACAATGTTGCGTCAAAAAAGGAAAATAAAGACTTGGTAGGGAGAGTACGAAACAGCGCTCAATCTGTCGTTTCGTACTCTCCCTCCCAAGTCTTTATTTTCCTTTTTTGACGCAACAATGTATCCACTGAAGTGTGTGGAATGGTCCTCTCCATCCCCGTCAATGAAATTCCATGACCGCGATTTGTCGCAACGTTTGTCAGCTCCGCATTTTTTCACAATGACTTAATTTTCCTTTATCACGTTACTTCCGTCTCCTCATTTGACAATCACTTGTGGATGAGGAAGTGGACACGAATCGTCGGCATTTTATTTCTGCTGTAAAATGAAGCAGATATGTGCACAAACGGTCGTAGCACGGGGTAGGCGTGCATTGCAAAAGCTGCCGGCAATGCTCCGCCCGAGCGCCGCTTATCGGCCGCGGCAGAGAGTCCGATGCCTGCCATAGTGCACACGTACTGACAGCAAAAATGAGCGGCGAGGAAGCGCAGGGCGCAACCGGATGCGCGCAGTCCATCCATCCTCAACCCGGCTCGCACTCCGGCCCTGCAAAGGCTCACCGGGGGCCGAAACACGCTTCTTCCAATTTAAATGCACAATGTCCCTTTCGGGAGCAAAGTGGCACTCGCGTTTGTTCGCGGGTGAGGGTGCCAAGCAGTCCTCTTGATAACTATCGATGGGAGTTGTGAATGCCTTTGGGACAGCCCCTCTAATTACAGCTAAATCAAAGGTTAACAAAGTGAAACCAAGACTTAACGGGGCTAAACCAAGCTTTCGCTTTGCATATCCAGGGTTAGCTGAGCTGAGCCGCAGCCAATTGTTTCCTTCCTCCATGAAAGCAACACAGCGCATCAGACGCGTCGGGCACCACGCCACACAGCAGCACGGCGCGCGCAGTAGATCCGCAGCAAATTCCATATCCCAGAATTGAAGTGTATGGCGTCCTGTATCTGCCTTTTGAACGTCGCTATTGGAAATGACAAATAAACGTTCAGCGTACTAGAAGTTACAGCTTGAGTGATATTGTGAACAAACATTAGAAAAAACTCGGAAGCAATATTTTTTTAACTTGTTTGGGCGTAACTAGCGTATGCAACGCGATCCTGTACAAAGGGTGGGGGGATCTCGTTTTGTTCTCGCAACCTGTCCGAATGTTCTCGTTTGAGCGCCCGGATAACGGCTCTGGCTTTTGGCTCAAGGTCACTTGGAGGTCGCCGACAGCGGAAGCTGAAAGCAGTTCACGCTTAAAAATAATGCGAGAAAGTCTTATATGTATTGTATTCGGGTACATATGCCATTAGTGAAAGTAGATGCCGCAGCCTCCGCCACGGTCCCTTTTCCGCATCTTGAGGCGCAAGAACTTCATCGAATATAAGCAACGACACGGCAAGGCGGTCTCCGCAGATTAGGTGATGGACGCGGCTGTCGGGACGCGCCTTTGTGCTCGGCCACCGTCTCGTGACGTTGGCGTCGTCGAGACGGTGGCTTCATAGCTTCACAAAAACGCCGTATGCGGGCTTCCGGGTGCTGCTATTCGCATTATCGCGCATTTACGACAGACAAAATGAGCACGGTTCCTGAGTGTACAGGAAGCGTGGATTCTTATCGAGCACCTGCATTTGATTTTTGGTAATGTATAACAAGCACATGACATATCCAATATACTCTCGAGCCAAGGAAGGCATACAGAAAATGCCTTTCTTTTTTAAATTGAACTGTTATATGAAGTGCCGCCTAAGATTGCGACAATCATTACGAGAGAGAATTGAATTGACAGAAAGCGGAGCTTGGGCAATTGCTCGCTCATTGCCTTCTGCTCTGCACTGGGGAAAGAGGAAGAAGATAATCGTCACATCCCTTGTGAGGTAAAATGAAACGAAAGGGGAAGAAAAGACAACTTTATGCCGTTGGTGAGCACACGTAGCCACCGTATACGCCGAGTGTGCGGTGCTCCATCAATGGAAATACGGCGGTGCCTGTGCCGTCCTCAACTTGCATGCTTACGGGCGAACCACCACGGTAGTAGCTAAGCGGCTATGGCGTTGCGCTGCTGAGCACAACGTCTCGGGTTCAATCCCGGCCGCGATGGCCGCATCCCGTTGGGCGGGAAACGCGTGTGCTTACATTTAGGGCCACGACTGCGGACCAAAGGGGGTCGAAATTGATCCGGAGCCATCTTCCACTGCGGCGTCACTCGTAGTTGTGCAACACACGGGGCAATGTATGCCGTCACGTATTATGGACGTAACCAATTAATTAGAGAAGTCATAATGCTTTCGCATTCAAATCACGTAAGGATACTGAAGTGACTGTCAATTTTTTCTCCTATGGTATCTTCAAGCTTTAAGATTGCTGGAGTCGAAGCTTTCGCTTAAAATGTGCGCGACAAACCAGCGGAACTGAGGCACTTGGCCATTTAGTTAACTAGCCAAGCAGCATACTAGGAGCAGCATAGAAGGGATTATATGTGAGGAGAAAACCTGCGATAATATTGATATACTAAGTAAAGGAAAAGGAAATGAAAGAGCTAGTAAGCTAAATACTTGCTCTGTCCACCAACAGGGCTAGCTAACTTATGTCTTTCTTTAGAATGTGCAGTAACCAATGACGGTTATTGTCAATGTAAGCGAATAGGCGAAGGCTTCTGGAAAGCCATTCGGTCCATTAAAGGAGTGATGCGCTCGAAGCTGTATATTAGTTGCAGTGAGCATATTTAGGTCGCGTTTGTTGTTTCTTATAACGAATACATCTGCAGCGGTAGTGTAGGTGGCTATACAGGAAAGTCGATTCGTCGTGTGTGTTGTCATCCAGCGTGATAGGCGACTGCCAGCCTCCTCTATCGCAGATGCCGCAGAGAGAGAGAGAGATAGAGAGAGAGATAGAGAGAGAGATAGAGTGGCGGGAGATGGAGGAGTTTGTCCTTCACGACCACCCCGCCACCGCATCTCGACCAAGGCATCGAACACCCAGTGACACGTGCCAGTACGCTAAATCAATGAAAATCAAGTAACTCAAAGAAACTGCTGAATGTAATATGCGCCATTCCATTGATAGGTCGGTGTGCTTTAGAGATACCTATGAGCCGACGTTACTATATGGGCAGCTGTTATGTAGGAATTTATTTATTATTACTCAAAACAGGGCAGGCGCGCTTACTGGCACTACTTTGTCGGTCAGCATACTGCAGGGTTTATGAAATGAAGCCCGTTTGTACATATATATATATATATATATATATATATATATATATATATATATATAAACGAGAAGAAAGGGGGTTAACCGAGGGGCCCGATTTTTTTTCATCCACTTTAATTTCCCCTATGTTGTCCTTGGTGTCAGGGTTTGTTGGTTTCTTATGATATGACTATATATATATATATATATATATATATATATATATATATATATATATATATATATATATACAAGTCAAGTTTCATTAAGAGCTTGTGGTTCCCGCGCGCATTATATTTGTTGCATACAAGAAGAATGCGACGCGTGTCAGCGAGCGACGTCTTAATAACACAGTTTATTAACCAGAACACTATAATTAATTGAATAGAACGGACTTTCGAGAAGCCAACAAAAACATCAACAGGTGTTTCTATTTTCTCTTCCAAATGCTGAGTTATGCACTCGTTTTGTTCTAGCATGGCCAATTCAGTTTATATATTTCTGTAGAAGCGAGATTGGCAAGGCGTAAATATACTAAACTGACCGAGATACTTTGTAGTTCTGTGGTAAACATCGCTAAAACAGGATCATAACATGAGAGAAACGGTCACACAGCAACCGTGTCTTTAGTTTCTCTTGTCTTCGTCAACTTTTCGAGCTGTTTGCCGTATTACGTCGTCGCAATGACAAGCCCGGCTAACAGCCATACTGAAATTCGTACTTGCTGATTTTTAAAGGGTGATAGAGGTAAAATACACGTAGGTCTCTAATTTCTCAAATTGTTTTGTAGCGCTTGTTGTGGAGTGTAGGCACTTGCGGTTTCCATTACTGTTGGAAAAACTGCTGTTTCTTCGATGTGTCCGTTGGACGTGTACGGCACATCCGCGTGCCAATCAATACGCTGTTGTTATCATGTGGAGATGTCACTATTGTCCAGCATTGTCGTCCAAGTTTTGCGTGTTGAAGGGTGCCTCGGTTTCCGTGCTCGTTATTCCTCTCACTGCCAATCTGCGGCATGCGTCAGCGTTTAATAACATCCCTATATGCGCATTAAATGTCCCACAAGTGTGGAAGTAGCCGCTCAGTAATGAATTCGCTGTTCATTCGAAGGGCCGTGAGTGCAGTCCAAAGGGCACCGGCGTACAACGCTGTCTTTTGCGTGCTTCCATCACTCTCTTCCTGCTCGCAGGCGCGTTCCTGGTGCCGTACATGATCATGCTGGCGGTGGGCGGCATTCCCCTCTTCTTCATGGAGCTCGCTCTCGGCCAGTACCACCGCAAGGGCGCCATCACCTGCTGGGGAAGGCTGGTGCCCCTCTTCAAAGGCATGTCTCACGCCGTGTACTCTGTAGTTGCTGCCCCGCGGGTAGACGGCGTCTCTTTGAGTGTAGACGGATTCTTGTAATGGGGGGATGCTGTAGATTTCCAGCGAAGCCGTCTCTATCTTTTCTTTTATTGTCTCCACCCAAGCTTATATTCTAGGGCGACACGTGCGAAATTCCTTGCTATTATTTTTCCGGGAAACGCAGATTTTTGAATGACATTGCTCAGTTTGTTCTTTGAAAAAGGACGTCACCACCTATTTGCTGTACGTCTCAAGCGAAATTATTTTTGCAGGGCTGAAGAGCACCTGCGAAAAAAAGAAAGAAAAAAAAACGAAGGAAGTAAGGAAAAGAAATACAAACAAGCCATTTTTGTTATTTGGTTTTATTGCGTGTGTGTGTGGCGACAATTTTGATTGATCAGTAAATTAAATGCTTTTGTGGTATGCGTATTTCAGCGCTAACGTCCGAGAGTCATTTACCATGCATATGCCGTGTTTGATGCTTAATCACTTAGTTCCCAGTCCATGTGGGAAATGTATCCCTAAATAACCGCTCGATATTTTCTGGATGCAGTCTGTTTTCTCTTTACCCGCCGTGCTTGCTCAGTGGCTATGGTGTTGGGCTGCTGAGCACGAGGTCGCGGGATCGAATCCCGGCCACGGCGGCCGCATTTCGATGGGGGCGAAATGCGAAAACACCCGTGTACGTAGATTTAGGTGCACGTTAAAGAACCCCAGGTGGTCGAAATTTCCGGAGTCCTCCACTACGGCGTGCCTCATAATCAGAAAGTGGTTTTGGCACGTAAAACCCCATAATTTAATTTTTTTTATTTTCTATTTTTTGTGTGGTACGCTCTGAATTTTGCGCCAATTTTTCGCAATTGGAGATTCTAACGCTTCGCCGAGTATTAATTTTTTTTACGCCAGCAGTCTTGACAGCTGTACTTCTTTTGTTCATTGTCTGCGACAATACCATGTTTGTCATGTTTCTATGACAATGCCTATAGAACCCGGCGTTTCCAGGAAACCAGTCTGAAGGCAACTCCGTCGCGCCGCGCCGTTGCTTCATCTGTGCAATCCTGTAAATAGTAGCATCCGCCCTCGCAAAGCATCGCTCGAGTAAAAGCGTAACAAGATGGCGCTGCCGCGCGCCAGGAGGAGCCAGTTCGCCACGGCTGCTTGTGCCTCCCGCGACGGGAGCAGGGGAAACACAGGGATCCTCGAGGCGTCACTAACGCGGGCTTCTCCGAGGCAGCAGAAAATGAATTTCCGGCGATCCTCTGCCGCCCATAATCCGTCGGCCATCGTAAGGTGCAGCGTCGCAAGATCTTCGCCCTTGCCGCACCTTCGAGTGTATAGCTCCGTTCGCGATGGCCTCCTTGTTGCCGCTGTTGGTTGATAATGATCCCCCCCCCCCGAGAGAACTCTCCGCGTTCTCCCAGGAATTGCTCCTTGCTCTTTAAAATCCCTCTCAGCCGTCTTTCTTCTTGCCGATCCAACGAATAATAGACCAAGAGACCAGAGTGACTTGCCTTCTGGGGTCCATTATTTGCTCTTCCTTCTCCTCTCTTCTTCGCCGAGCCCACTTGCCGTTTTTATCGATAGCTCGGTCTCACAATAGGGGCGTAATCCTTATGACGGGCTTCTCAAGGAGCGCTGTTGCGCAAACTCTCTGTGTCCCAGCTTCGCATTATTATTATTATTTTGTATTCCCTGGGTTTTCTCTGGCTTTAACCTTATAGGAGTTGGATGGTAATATTCTGTACCTACACCGCTGGTAGCAATCGGCTATCGTCTCGGACGGGTGGTGCACTCCATAGTCCGTGCCGAAGGTGCGAACAAGTGCAGGCTTTCTCTTTAGCATTGTTTGACGTATCTGTTCGTGCGCAGGTCGGAGGTTTCTTATTCGCTCGCAGTTCAATCGGGGAAGAGAAAGAATAGGGTTGCCGGCGGTAGAATGTAATTTTGTAATCACACAGCGACGCGAAGTTCCTCTCGGTTGCGGTTGCCTGGTGTAGCAGCCGGAACATCGAAATTGCATGAAAAGGCCCAGCCAAGTTCGTTTCTCACTCTGTTACCGTTTGCTGCGCCATGTTCCAAGTCCGTTACGCCGTGTTTGCCTTTTTTAGTAACAAACACGTGACCGTAACGAAAACGGCGAGTCTGGCACCGATTGCCCTCTGTCTCGGGAAGTTATACAAAAATGTGCGTACATCCGGAGGCTATGCGCTCGGAGTATGCAGCCGCGTTCGAGCGGAGCACGCGACTGGCACAACACCTCGACAGCGTCACCAAGAAAGTAATGCGGTTCACGCGCAGGAATGAGTTCTAAGTTGCGCACATTTCTCCCGGCGCATGTTTCCGGAGTGCAGGCGTGGGTTACACGGTGGTGATGATTGCCTTCTACGTGGACTTCTACTACAACGTGATCATCGCCTGGGCGCTCTACTACCTGGTGGCGTCGTTCACCACTGAGCTGCCGTGGACCAACTGCAACAACTCGTGGAACACGGAGAACTGCCTCGAGCTGGCCTACGGCCAGCGGCTGCTCAGGCTGCCCGCCAACGAGAGCTCTTCGGCCCTAGACGACGGCGTCGACGGCCGCGACACAAACGCCACCGACGACTCGGACAAGGCGCTCGCCATTGACGTCAGGGCCAACTACACAACGCCGGCCGAGGAGTACTTCACGTGAGTCTGATTGCTTGGCGCCATGGTCAGTGGACGCACTTTAAGCCAACTCACGAGGCCTTTTGTCCATAGCCAAAACTTGATTGTCTTGTAGATATTGATGTTGGAAACGAATTTGATTGATTGATTGATTGATTGATTGATTGATTGATTGATTGATTGATTGATTGATTGATTGATTGATTGATTGATTGATTGATTGATTGATTGATTGATTGATCGAGCGAGCGAGCGAGCGTTTTCGCCTTCATCGGAACGCGGGCGCAAATAAAACCAGTGACATCGTGCGCAGCATCTGGACGTCATAGGAATTGAGCCATGATGGCGCGTGTTGGCTGTTTTTCACAGACATTTTGAGCTATAATGCGAACTACATGCAGAACATTTATCACAAGATCGTCTTTATACCACATGAACTGCCGCTGCCACACAATGAGATTAAAGCAACGCTAATACGAGATTTTGCAGCTCAGCTGTAGATCTTATAGGTCCTGCGAGTACACGTCATGTGGCGTTTGACGTATGGTGTGGCTTCTCTGGAATCTGCATCCGACGACCGTGTACAATTCTATTGCATGATGGCGTTTTTAATAAGAAAGATCATTGCGATTTCGTATGGAGAGAGAGAATAAAGATTTATTTTAAAGAAAAGCTAGTAAGAAATTCTTGCTCGATGAGTGGGGCCCTCAGTCCAGGGCTACGCGTGCCCGCTGAATCAGCCGTTGCTGCCCCTGCCGGCTTGAGCTGAGCAGCGCAGACTTGGGTGGAAGACCTGAAGGATTAGGGCATTGCCATGTAGAGTGGTATAGCGTGGGTTTGGTACCACAGTAAGGACATTAGGAAGGGCTGGGATGAAAGAGGTGTAGCATGTACACGACAAGGAAAGGAATTGGTCTGCAGTTGTCGTCAGGCAGCGGCATCTGCCCTATTAAGAGCAGGATGAGGATGGATATAGATATGGCGGCCCTGTTGGCAGTATTCGAACGTCGCGGTCTAGTGTGCGGGTTTTCTTATTGCGTCATCTGGGTCGGGCAGCTCTTCCGACGGTGCCCTGCCGGTCAGACCTTGGGCGAGCGCATGAGCGCATTCATTGCCATGGAGAGAGGCGTGTCCAGGCGGACAGACGATACGCACCTTGCGTAACGCGGAAGGAGAGGATTCGATGTGTGTGTGTGTGTGTGTGTGTGTGTGTTGCTACAGCATCTGCATTCGCCTGGTACAGAGAAGCTTATATACTGTATGCACTACAGGAGGGAAGAGTTCTTTTGTTTCGGCAAGGTGGTTCGACACACTGTAGGGTAGATACGTATAGTACAGCGCTGGTCATGTGTGCAAGTGTTCTTTGTCTTCATCTTTTCGCGCTATTTAATCTTGCTCTATGGAACTCCTCTAGGAATGTTACAGACGGCTCGATGGAGAAAAGGTAGACATCTATGGCCACATACTATGTTACATTTGTTGACATGTATAGTATATGAAATGACGCATACACGTGTGCACACATCCGTACATACATCTACGCATCCACGCGCGCGAGTAGTACATACATACATACATACATACATACATACATACATACATACATACATACATACATACATACATACATGCATGCATGCATGCATGCATGCATGCATACATACATACATACATACATACATACATACATGCATACATACATACATACATACATACATACATACATACATACATACATACATACATACATACATACATACATACATACATACATACATACATACATACATACATACATACATACATACATACATACATACATACATAAACTGAGAGCACAATATTCGAATGGTCATCCTCCTCGTCTCTACATACACACATGCATCGTGGAATCCGTGCGAAGTCGTGAAGCGATTAATCAAACGCTATAAATTTGCCGGTTTAATTGTCGCGTCTTTGGCATAAAGGCAACTGGCGCGCGCGCTCACGTGCACCTCGTGCCATACGCAGTGTGAAACACGCGGCGATCATCTCGAAGAGCTAGTCGGCATCGGCACGATCGAAGTACACGCGCGGTTCTAGCCTTACGGTTGGAACATCGGGCTTCTGTGCTGGGGGCTCATAGTTTCTATCCCACCGTCGGGCACGTAATTCAATATTTATTTTTTAAGCGTGAGCTATTCGACACGATAGCATCACACTAAGCAACCACGATCAGGAAAGTCCGGGAGCGTGCGCCAAGAACTTTGTAGGAAACAGGAGCAAGCGTGAAGATTTAACTGCGGGGCGTCATGTCCCGAATCGGCCCAGTGAGTCGACACGATTCCTTTTGACTGCCTGTCCTCTCCGGGGTTCAGGGCACATTCGTGAGTCCACGAAAGGTGCTTAATTTGGCAGGAGCTGGCACTCATTTGTTACACCGTAGAAGACAGTGTCCGCCTGGCCACACAGCCAGGCGCGAGCCGCGGTTACGGTGCTCGCGGGTGAGCGAGAACCCTGAAGTGGAAGCACGACGTGCAGCCCTTGCGCAGGGGGAGCGAAAGGAAGTGAGCACGCAAACAAAATAATCGTGCGAATCTCGCACACGCGTCTGACGCATGCGTTGACCCAGTACGTTCTCAGTGGTTCTCATGTATACACGCAATAGCGCTTACATCGCAATATCTTCGATTATATGCACACATATCTACAACGTGTGGGTATTTGCTTGTGCGCTTGGCGCAGCTTATATACCAAACATACCGTGTTCAATCAAGCTTCCCTTTCCTCTAAATCTAACTATGTGTTAATCTGGTCTAATTATTGAACGACGCATTATTATTTCTTTTCCAGCTTTCTTATTCGCGTGTTTCGTTTCACTTATTATACTTTTATTATTTATTTACTTTCTTTAAGTCGTCCAATTCGTGCCCCCTCCCCATTTCTTTTTCTTCTCCCCTATTGCTTGTCTTACGCGCTTTCAGCTTAGACGAATTAATCATTACAACAAAATGATTAATTAATTAATCGATTGATTGATTAATTAATTTTATATCTTCGTATTGAGTCCATGCGATGTTTGAGGCTCGACAACAACCGATTGACTCTAGGAACGGCATTCTTTGGCAATAAATCCAGCTGAACGGACCTCTTTTCAGACACCTTACAAGAACTCATTTTACAGCACTCAGGTGTAGCGTAATGTTTATTGGCACGAGACGTACTTTACAAACAAACAAACAAACAAACAAACAAACAAACAAACAAACAAACAAACAAACAAACAAACAAGCAAGCAAAGAAGCTAATAAGTTCACACCTTGAACGCGAAGTTCGAACTTGTTTCCCGCGGGTAAGAATGTCGGTAGATAATTTCACAAATTTTCCCCATTTCTTGTATATATGTAAATGCCAGAACAAACGAATGGCTAATGTTGTTTGCGCGTAACCGATCCATTGCGGAGGAGCTGCACGATCAACGAGCACTCTGAGACCCCTCGGCCGACAATGTGCGCAGCGTAGGAAAGAACGCTTTCCCGAGTGATTTGCGCAATTGCTATAGACGCTCGCGATTGTTTACACAAGTTTTCTTTTTTCTTTTTGATGACATTTGTATATATAGTGTGTGTTTTTATATGCATCTGGGTAACCTAGACATGACGTGTCGCGCGACACAAATAATTATCATGTCTTTGTATGTTACATAACGAAACTGGCGGCAGTGATTACAAATATAAACATTCTTCAACCAAGCATCTGTATTAAAAAATAAAAAGAAGAAAAATTACTCAGCTTTGCATTCCTCAACTCGTGTGCGAAGATCGCTTTCTATGCAACGAAGACCGCGGCAGTGAAAAACCTAAGCAGGAAGAAAAATGCGAAAATGTGGTGCACCGCATTATTTACAAAACCATGTCCATGGTTTTGCTAGATGCAAAAGTGTCTCCTGAGGAACGAAGTGAAACGGTGCAAAAAATAATAATAATAACAAAAGAAGACAGTAACGTAGCCAGCAATTGAACAGTACTCGGGCCGTGTTTTGAAGGAAATAAACGCCATCGTCGTCGTCACAATCATTATCATCATATCTGCGATGGAAATGTACTTCGAACGGAACTGCTCTTTTCTAGTTTTATTATTAATTATTATTATTATTATTATTATTATTGTTTTTGCTTGTTGACACCATATACACTTCGTCGTCGTCGCCAATACGCGTGCTTGAGAGTTTATGGACTTATGGAGTTTTTCGTGTCGCTCTACGATTTTCTCATTGACACCTTTAAACTAATTATAATATTTCAGAAGCTGGTTAATTAATTAAGACTGATTATTTAATCAGGCGAAATGAAAACTAATCTGAGTATCTACAAGCGACGGCAAACAACATTATCTTGGTTCTGTCCAGCTACGTGGCATTTGCATATTTGTTTAATGTTTGACTCAAGTTACGTGGTACAACCTGCTTATGGCACCTCCTTCGTGTTTGAAGGTCTCTCTTTCTTCTTCTTTTTTAATCGACAGATATTTTGTGTGCGCCTTTATTAGCCTTAGAAAAAAAAAAATATCGAGTTCGCGGGGCGCGCGGCTGCGTGCATCGTATGTAGCGCACCTCCTGCACGCAACACTGGAGAGAGCTCCTCGCGCGCCCATATATCCACGCCCAGCGGTCTCGGCGAGTGATGGCCGCGTGCTCGCGGCAGCCCGACCCGATGATCGCGCGCGTCCGCCCACCTGTGGCCGCGTATCGAGGCGCAACGAAGCACGCCGTCCATAAAGGCGCGCACCCCGAGGGCACCGCGACCGCTCGCCACGGAGAATCGCCCGGCAGTTGCGCGCAGCGCCGTTGGACCTTGGCGGCCGGCAGCCGCGCGGTACCTCGTCGCGTTCTGACGGGAAAAAAATAGAACGCAGTGGCGAAAGTGAGGGCGACCAAAGAGGCGGGAGCGGTATCCGCCTTGCAAAGAACGCGAAGTGTATTATCCCGAGTGTGCCAGAGAGAGAGTGGGGGGGGGGGGACGCGTAGTGAGAGTGGTAGTCCCAAATGTTTTAAAGGGCAGTGGATATATCGCCTATACCTATCGATAATGTCAACAATCAACGCAGTCGCAGACAACGTATTCGTTTGTCGACGTCAATGCAGTATATCCAAAGGATAAGGACTTTCGTATTGCGACAGTCGGTGCCCCGATATTCTTTAGAGGGAGAGGGTGTGGTGTGGAACTTTGCGATCGAAATCAACGAGTTGCCGGCGAGGCTACGGGGTGGCGGACGGCGGATCGAAGCCAGTCAGATGGTTCCAGTGGAGCTCGGTAATCCCTCCGTAGTGCACCGAACTTCGGAGAGCGGGAAGGACGCCATATTCGCGGACCATCGGTAACCGTCGAGACAGCCGCGGGGACCACGGGCGGCCGGCTTTCCGGTGTCACACTTGACTGGTCCCAAATGCAGCCGCTCGGCGGGCTACGCTGTACCCGCGCACACGGACCCTTTCTCTGGCCTTGGCTTTGGCTCCGACTCTGGCCATGGGCTGGCCCAGGTCTGTCAACGCAGTGCACCACTGCCTGGCCGCTGTTGCGTGCCTCACTGCGGCGTTTCTCTTTTACGGCGATCAGCGCCACCGGTATGCGGTGCAGTTCGCGCCAATCAAAGCGGTATCACCAATCACCGTGCAGCTCGATCAGCTGGCATCAGTTGCTCTCCCCTTCAGGCACTTGCGATGGCACGCGGATAAATGCCTCTCACGTCAGCGCTAGATGGCGTTGACCAGCTTCCGAGTCCAGCCTCTAAATGTTTTTAGCGTTATAGGTCCCGACTCTCGATTTTAATCATTTGCGTCTTTCATACCGAAACAACAACAACAACAACGACGACGACGACGACGACGACGACGACAACCACAACAACAATAATAATGAATCTTAAGCCCCCTTGCGCCCGAAGCTCACGTTCCGAGTATGAGGAACTGTTGTTGAAAACGAAGGTTAACGGCTTGTGGTTGGTCGGAATGTGAAAGCTACAGCCTTTAAAAAAAGCGGAAATGCTTGACAGCGCAATAGATGGCCAACATCTCCCTCCCGAAGGTACTGTAGCGAGCTTCTGTATAGGTTTGAGGCGCTTTGAGCAAGAGCCCAGCTGCTTCCATGTCTATGCCATCGTGCTGCTGCAGTACTGCACCCACTGCCGCGGTCGACGTGTCTACCATATGGCGAGTGGGCCCGTCGGGCAACGGATGAATCAGCAACACTGCAGTCGCCAACCGCGATTTGGCTTCGTGGAAGGAGTGTTCGTACTCCGAGGACCAGTGGAAGGCAGGCGTTTTTTTTTTCCAAGTCGTGACGCTGCAGATCGGTAAATGGCTGAAGAACTTGCGCACAGGATGGTATGAAGTGCCTGTGAAAATTTGTGAGCCTCAGAAACTCGCACAACTTTCAGAAGGAGGTTGGAGAGGGGAAGTCCTCGATTACTCGCACCCGTGAATCCAGTGGCTTGATGCCTTGGGGTGAAATGCAATGGACGAGAAAACCCGGCACTTGAACTCCGAAAATGCATATCTGGGTCTTTAGGACCAGGCCGTGTTCATCCAGTCGCTCAAATGGGAGGCGAAGGTGCTCTTTGTGCTCTTTGTCTGTGAGACTCGCAACGAGAATGTCGTCAAGGTAGACGAGAATGAACGGGAGTCCGCGCGTAACCTCGTCCATGAACCTTTGAAAAGTGTGTGCCGCATTCTTCCAACTGTAAGGAATACGGACAAACTCAGAAAGGCCAAGTTGAGTAGTGATTGCTGTCTTCGGAGTGTCGCTGGATTCGACAGGAGTTTGCTGCTACGCACTCATAAAATCGATCTTGCTGTATATTTGTGTTCCTGCGCGAGACGGGCGCCGAAGTCATGTCTGTGGAGAAGGGGATATTGATCCGGAGTAGTGACGGCATTCAGAGCTCGGTGATCACCACAAGGCCGCCAGTCGGCACTGTCCTTCTTTGGCACCATATAGAGAGGCGAAGACCGCTTGCTGGAGGAAGGACGAATAACGCCGAGCTGAAACATGTGTTCGAACTCAGGGCGGGTGACTTCCAACCTCCGTTCAGCGAGCCTTCGTGGCCGGGTGGCGACAGGTGGGCCGGCGGTGGTGATGTGATGCGTCACCTTGTGTTTCACGGGCAGCACATCGTTTCGGGGCTTCGTGAGTTGCGGGTACTTAGAAGTATCTTACCTTACGTTGAGACCGGCCGAAGCGTACGGATGCCAGATGAGGCGAGATTAGACTGCAGGCAAAGTACATCGACGGATTTGACGTTATCCTTTAGGCGCCAATCGCGAGCACTCACATCTAGGTTGTAATGGCTGAGGGAGTCCACTCCTAGTATGGCAAAGCTGACGTCGGCGATCGCAAACACCCATCTTTGGAAGCGCCGTAGTTGAAAACGGGCCTCTACTTGCATAAACCAAACTCGGGGATTCTTGGGCAAAAAGCTGGGAAGCTGAAGCTCTGCGGCGATGACAGAAGACGTAATCGTGACATCGTTTCTGTCAGCAGGAGTATGAGCAGCGTCGTTCATGGATATAGTGTTCGAAAAAACAAAACCGTACATGTCCTCGGTGACCACTTGTTGGGAGCTCGGTTTAGCGAATACACGTTTTGGCAGGTTGAGAACGGGGAGTCGACTGGCTTTATTCAAAAGTAAAAGCAGGCTTGCCGAATGGCGGTGGTGGCGTCCCAGTCGGCAACCACTTCGGTTCCAAGAGAGAGCAGGGGGAAATGGCGACGGCAAGGCACGGCCAAGCGACGCCTTAGCCAACCACATTGTGGACCTGTCTCGGCATTAGGTACGCGGGGATTTTTTTATTTTGTTTACATAAATGGGTGATATAGAATGCAAGACTGCAACGAGGAAGAAACACGCCCTGTAGTGCCATTTCGAATGACCTAGCTGGCCTTCAACATCCGCCGTGGAAATCAGGATCATCTGGTGCACGGTAATTTTTCTGTGTATGTGTGTACTTCCCACAATTTCATGGTATAATGCCCAATGGGGTCGTGCCCGACACGTAATATTTTGCACTGCTTGCAACGAACGGGTGCTAACCGGTGAGACCTCGTGACTGGTAGGATGCTCGTGAGATCAGTGCCGGGAGAACGCTGCAGAATCTAAACATACGCGCGTCGACGCCACGTCTTCTACTTGCTCGCCGCGGCCGCTTGACACTCCGCGTTACAGTGAACTAGAATCTAACTCCGTGGTGGGTTCTAGTAACGTTGGTGACGGTTAACGTTCGAGACACTGACCAACGGGTTGACGCGTAGGTTTACGGTGTAGGCTTTTAGGAACACTTAATGAAAAATGGCGCAAGCGAACGGGGACTCGATAGAAAAAAAATTCAGAGCCATTCCACTCTGTGCAAATAGATGACCAGCGGATCTGTATATATTGCCGCGTGCTCTATGTAGACGTGTAGACGACGATACGTGCTTTAACGGACTCCGTGTAATGGGACTGGGGGAATGGAAAAATGAAGAAGACGCCTTTCTTCTGGTGGGTTTTCAACAGGATATTCTGCCGTCTTGCTCAACGTGTTGTTGTGTCATGCTCGCGTTGAACCACGACAATATGGCGATAAATATGTTCGTAACAAATATATTGATTGAAAATAAAAGACACATACCAAAATGAATTCCGTCTTTTAAGATTTTTTATTGTTTCATTAAATTGCATACTCAATGATATTTTTCTTATTTTTAGCCTTCTTTTGTTTGCTTTTTTGGATTTATTATTTGTTCACCAAGGTGACTATCGCTGCATGATCGCTATGATATACGGCCAGTGGCTCTGCGGCGACAGTGAAAAGCCCCTTGGCCAATGTGAGGTATACACGACCGATGACGCGTCATGGACACACTGATGTTTGTGTAACCGTGAATGCCGAACCTTTCCAAGAGAAACGCCACGAACCCCTTTCCGTCTGTCCGAGACACGTCTATGTTGAAGTCACCTACAATTATACGATGGCAGTGGAGTCGGTAAGGGTGAACAAACCGAGGGCACACACGCTTGGCGTTTGCGGCACGATCTCCGCCCGCCGTCGCCGCGCGCATTCCCGCTTCTGTTCACGACGGTGCTCTTCATATAGGCGCGCTGTTCTTCCGCATTCCTCACCGCACGCGGATTGCACGGCTGGAAGGGAACTGAGATAAGGTTACGTGGTTTGCCCATAGAGCCCGTGACATCGAACCACTATCCATACTAAACAGTGTCTGTTCTGGTTTTACGTTACTTATTACGATAGTTTTTATAACAATACGTGCTGACACTTCTCGCTATTAAACGCAGCTGGATCATACCCGGCAATACACTTTTGCTTCTTTAGCTCTTTTAGCTGTGGGGTGGCCGCAATCCTTTTTTCCTACGCACACATATCGGCAGAACCTAGCGTATAACAGCTCCGCTGTAAAACACAGGCGAGCGCAGAAAATGTAAGCACGGCAACGAGCCCAAGGAGCTAGTGATGGGATTTAGAAATACTGACTGTCGGGCGTGTTTCGTAATCCATGCTCAAAATGGCGAAATGTAAACGCAGGAAAGAACCCAAGGAGCTAGTGATGGGATTTAGAAATACTGACTGTCGGGCGTGTTTCGTAACTTATACTCAAAATTGCACCATTTAAACAAGATAAAGTGCTGGAGGAGCTAGTGATGTGATTTCGAAATAATGACCGATGGGCGTGTATCGTAATCCATACTCAAAATTCCAAAATTTAAACACGGGAAAGAGCCCAAGGGGCTAGTGATGTGATTTAGAAGTACGGGCTGCTGGTCGTGTTTCGTAATCCATGCTCAATATGGCAAAATGTAAACACGGGAAAGAAGCAAAGGAGCTAGTGATGTGATTTAGAAGTACTGGATGTTGGGCGTCTTTCGTAATCTATACGCAATATTGCACAATTTAAACACGGGAAAGAACCCAAGGAGCTAGTGTCATTTACAAGTTCTGCCGGTTGGGCGTGTTTTGTAATCCATACTGAAAATGGCAAAATTTTAACACGGGAAAGAGCCCAAGGGGCTAGGGATGTGATTTAGAAGTACTGGCTGTTGGTCGTGTTTCGTAATCCATGCTTAAAATGGCAAAATGTAAACATGGGAAAGAACCCAAGAAGCTAGTGATGTGATTTAGAAATACTGCCTGATGGGCGTCTTTCGTAATCCATACTAAAATATCTCGTCCCTGTTCGTTTGTGCCATTCTTTCTTGAGTATGGGTGACCAACACGCCCAAGAGTCAGTACTTCTGGTAACACTTCCAGCGATAGCATGTCCTCTCCTGTTTTGTCTCGTTCGGGCAATCACCTTGAGCTTCAGCACAATGCGTTGGCGGGCTAGTTGGTGCGAATCCATGAATACTTTGTTTAACGCAAAACGACAGAGACAAGAAAGACGACAGGACAAGGCGCTACTCTCAACTGACATCATTTTATTGCGTCACTCCTTTATAGGTGGCTCCACCGCATGGTGCTCACTGCGCATGTTCCTCTGGTTTGAGCGGTCTATAAAGGAGTGACGCAATAAAATGATGTCAGTTGAGAGTAGCGCCTTGTCCTGTCGTCTTTCTTGTCTCTGTCGTTTTGCGCTAAACAAAGTATTCATGGACCTTGAGCTTAAATTGTAAACTTTAGGACCTAATTATATCACGAAACATTGATTGACATCAGCCATGTTTACATGTCCGTTCTTTAGCGCCGTGCTCCTGGCATTTTCCTTTATGGACCGCAATGTACATCTCAGCGTCGGTTGCTTTTCCGTGCAATTAAATGGCAGCTGCGCAGCGTGGGAAACGGGACTCATGAAGATTATTGCGGCGCCATGTAATTACACCCTGAAAGTGAGCAGTTTTCAAAAAACTACGAATGACATTCAAATTATCATCACAGGCGAACAAAAAAAACAAAGAAAAAAAGAATCAAGGTGAAAATCTGTAGAAACCGTGCATGCCTTGTGTGGATGTTGGTCTTAAAGTCGGTCTGGTAAAATCCGGAAGCCTGCATTCAATGAAGATGTTTTCAGCGTGCATTATGGGAGCATGGATATGTGCACTCAGGTGAAAGTAACTTTCGGTGGAATTCGTAATGACTCGTCCAACATGTGGGTGTTCGACGAGCGTACATTCGCTTCGTTGTTGGACTTGCCACAACGGTTGGGCCGACAGACGAATGCTCGGACTGTGCAACAGAGAAGTTAATACAGACGAATATGTATACCTACATATGTAGGTATAGCAGTGAGTGAGAAGAATGGGTCGGCGTGGTTTTATGTACTACAGTCCGACGTCCTTGGCTCGCCGATACACCCTTACGAGTATGAAAAATGAGCGAGGTGTGGCGATCCTGGTCACCCAGGTTTGGATACTTTCCTGTAAGATAGCGCACAGGAGCAGTCTCAGAGGCCCTACACGCGTAAGTGACTGGCGTAAATTTGGTTGGCTCGCACCACTTTGTGTGGGTGACGCGCAGATTCGATTCCCGGAATGAATGCAGGGAAGCACTCATCTCCGGACCACGTGTCCTGACAGTGCTGTATATAGAGCCGTCGCGGATGGGGTGACATGCCTCTCACTCCCGGCGTCACCGAAGGTTGCTTTCGCAAACGTTTTTATTAAAAATTCTTGCACGCAGGATACATATAAGCCATCGAGGTGAAATATTGTAGACAGTGAGCAGACTGAGAGTGAGTACTACAGTGATAGCCTTAAGCATTGTCTTGTGAATAATGAATATAAATGAATAAAAACAAATATGCAGGGAGCATTGGATCCCCTTTGGAAATCCTTCCGAACCTTTATAGGGTCGCTTTCAGCCGATGCTGTTCTTGGTGTCAGTTAAGCGTTTGAATCTACCATCTTTCTGTATAAAAAATGTATGCCAACTAAGTGTTTGCGTGAATTTTTCTTTATTTGCGTGAATCTTACAGATATGCGAAAACTACAACTTAACGAACGTGCCGATCAACAGGGGAGCAAGATAAGCAAGTTGAGTTCGACGCAATAAGCCAAAGCAATAACGAAGAACTATATTAAAATCGATATTAAACGACACTCTTTGTAATGTGGTAGGGCAGGTTTTACGTGTATTTAGAATCTGCATCACGGAACTTTAACTTTACGATTGAGATACGCTGTGAATCAATCGCTTTCTGTATATGTATAGTTAGCATTTAGTAACGAAAGTCATGTTTATTGGACATATGCACCGGGCACAATAAACGAGGCCTCTTTTCTTTCGCATGGGCATTTCGCAACTTCAGCTATAGTTAAGATATGTATTATTATGTTTGCCTGGATAACGATCACACAAAAAAAGCTGTATTTGCTAAATGAAGAATAATTGGTGGTGTAACCGCTGGCTAAGGTGCAAAAGAGAACAATTCAGCCAGTGATAAACCAGACGAGGCAATCACAAATAACAACGACCTACAAGGTTCCCGTCGTATTTTACTTACATGCATTTTCGCACAATTTTAAGGTGGCGAAAAGACAATGCCAATATCCGGTCTTGAGCACCCAGCAAGCTTTGTCTTTTGTGTAGCCGTATCGCCAGAAGGAAGTAGCTCAGTAGCTTCACGGCAAAACACACCGCCAAACTAACGAAGCGGGCCGCGAAAGCCGTGTACAGCATCCCTTTGGTACATGCGGCGCTCTTGCCTGCCCACGGCCGTGCAGGTGGCAGTTTACCCTTTCATTTTCGGGAGTACTCCTGTACTCCCGATTTTAAGGATGTGCGTGTGAAATGAAACTACGATTTGGGAACGCGAGCTCCTCGAAGAATACCTAATTACAAAATACGGATCCGTATACGATGTGTCATCGCGTCATCTGTTATGCGTGCCGATAAAGCATGCAAGTATCCAGAGCGATGCACTTGCTTTGATTACGTTAGATATGATTGTGCAGTAGTCTGGAGCATGCGCAACATGGTGGATTTGCGGTTTGCGATCCTCGACCATGGACTCGTTACTTTTACAGTTTTTTTTTTTTAGCAAGTCATCACCAGGTCTACACAGTGTTCTATAGAACACCGTGGTTTTGTCAGCTTGTGATCTTTAGAAAGGTTCGAAACATGTTCATTGAGATATTTGTCTCACTAAACGCGGTATAGTCTGTGCGCGATTCACGCCCAGTGTCATCACTCCGTGTGGCTGTAATATTCGGAAATCCTTGAAGCACTGCCGGCGCAAGAGTGGCGCCCGTTACCCGAGACGCATTTGCGCTGCTGATGTATATGGCGGAGTTTCATCGTACGCGACGAAATCGCCTCTTTTTTCTATTTCTCTCGCCGCTTCCTCTTTGGCGCCCCTTCCCGGCACGGCCATCGTGAAATCTCTCTCCCACCCATCGCTCCATCACCCGTGCGGTAAGTATGCACCCGCCTGCGTGTATTTACTTCGCCGCTCCGCAATGCTTAACTTCGCGGGAATGATAGATGGATGCGATCTGGCTGGTGTCACCAAAGTGCCTAGGCACTTCCCTCCCCATCCGCACGTATACGTAGGTGCGCGCAGGCTTTCGTTTCCTTCGTCTTCCCATGGGCTTCCTGCTTTTGTGCTGCCATGGTTTACTACTTTTACATTCAGCGCTCTGCCCGTTTGTGCTCCTAGACGTATCCCCGCTTCCCGCCTCCTCGTTTAAGCTTAGCCTGTTCCTTGGCCTTCCCCTCGGAGGAGCGAGGGGGAGGAGGGGCTTGACGTACGTATGTGCGTAACATTTCTCGTCGAATAGACAGCTATAACTTGGAGCACTGAGTATCTGCCCGTTCTTGACCAATCCCCCAGCTATGTGTATGTGACACATGGATGTAAAGAAATCTATGTAATTATGTGTCGTATACTTCTCCGTGCCCATACACCTCTCGCCAGCATAGCTCCCTCGACAAGCATCAGACATCGCCTTCGACCTCGTGACGCAAACAGCTAACAGCTACAGGTGACGAAGCTGTGTTTGTGTCATCCGCTATTGCTGTAACCTCGCTAACTCAAGCAAGCTTCGTTTGCGTCATTTAGTCCAAATAGCGTTGGTCTGTCGTGTTCTTTTTTTCTCGCTCATTTGGCGGACCGTTGTCTCTTAGCGTAACTTTATAACCAGCAGTGTCGGGACATGTAGTCTCGATGCAGGTTGAAGGTGCGTTCATAGCGATCACGTGACTGTTGGCTATATACTTGAAGCGATTTTTTTTTAAACTCAGAAGTTTGGGCCCGACCTTTCGTAAGCGCTCTCGTAAGCGCGTATGCTCTTTTATTTAATTGTGGTGTTTTATGAGCCAAAACCACGATTTGATTATGAGACACGCTGTATGGGGGGACTCCGGATTCATTTAGACCACTTGGGATTCTTTAAAGCGCACCTAATGCACGGGTGCTTCTGCATTTTTGCCCGTATCGAAATGCGGCTGCCGTGACCGCGATTTGATCCCGCGACCTCGTGCTTAGCAGCGCTACGCCATAGCCGCGAGGCCACCACGGCGAATCAAGATGAAAAGACACGCACTAGATAGATACACACATACATTATCTACGTCTTTTACGCTGTGCTTCATCATCATCATCATCATCATCATCATCATCATCATCATCAACAACAACAACAACAACAACAACAACAACAACAACAACAACAACAACAACAACCTATTTTGTCTCCAATGCAGGACGAAGGCCTCTCCCTGCGATCTCCAATTACCCCTGTCCTGCGCCAACCGATTCCAACTAGCGCCCGCGAATTTCCTAATATCATCGCTCTACCTAGTTTTCTGCCGTCCTCGACTGCGTTTCCCTTCTTTTGGTACCCATTCTGTAACCGTAACGGTCCAACAGTTATCTAACCTGCGTATTACATGACCTGCCCAGCTGCATTTTTTTCTCTTAATGTCAATTCGACTATCGGATATACCCGTTTGCTCTCTTATCCCAACCGCTCTCTTTCTGTCTCTTAACGTTAAGCCTAGCATTCTTCGTTCCATCGCTCTTTGCGCGGTCCTTAACTTGGTCTCCAGCTTCTTTGTCAGTCTCCAAGTCTCTGCCCCATGTGTCAGCACCGGTAAAATGCACTGATTGTACACCTTACTTTTCAGTGATAATGGTAAGCTTCCAGTCAGGAGCTGACAATGTCTGCCGTATGCGATCCAACCCATTTTTATTCTTCTATGAATTTCCTTCTCATGATCAGGTTTCCCTGTGATTAATTGACCTAGATAAACGTACTCCTTCACAGACTCTAGAGGCTGACTGGCGATCCTGAACTCTTGTTCCCATGCCAATCTATTCATCATTATTTTTGTCTTCTGCATATAAATTTTCAACCCCACTCTTTACACTCTCTCTGTTAACGTCCTCAATCATTTGTTGTAACTTGCCTGCAGTTTTAAAATAAATTTAACTTTCTGATTATGAGGCACGCCGTAGTGGAGGACTCCGGAAATTTCGACCACCTGGGGTTCTTTAACGTGCACCTAAATCTAAGTACACTGGTGTTTCCGCATTTCGCCTCCATCGAAATGCGGCCGCCGTGGCCGGGATTCGATCCCGCGACCTCGTGCTCAGCAGCCCAACACCATAGCCACTGAGCAATCGCGGCGGGTTATCTGCAGTGTTGCCGAATAGAACAATGTCATCAGCAAACCGAAGGTTGCTGAGATATTCGCCGTTGATCCTTACTCCTAAGCCTTCCCAGTTTAACAGCTTGAATACTTCTTCCAAGCACGCAGTGAATAACATTGGAGAGATTGTGTCTTCTTGTCTGACCCCTTTCTTTATAGTCATATCATAAGCAGCCAACACTGACGCCAAGGACAACACAGGGGAAATTGTGTTTTTTAATAAACGAAATAAAGAAACGACAAATTAATGGAAATGAAAGTGAATGAAAAAACAACTTGCCGCACGTGGGGAACGATCCCACAGCCTTCGCATTTCGCGTCCGACGCTCTACCAATTGAGCTACCGCGGCGCCGTTTCCCCATCCACTTTCTTCGGTATTTATGTTTCCGAGTAGAAACATGGGAGTGTTAGCCAGCGCCACCACTCACAGACCTTCGCGGCGGATGTGGAACATCCTTTCAGCCGCAATAGTCACGAGAACGTGATCTTTTTGGGTGAAGGCAACCGGTCAATAAACCCAGACATGCTACCTGAAGGCATCAATGTTTCCGGATTCGAGACCCTCATTATGTAATAAACGACAAATGCGAAGGTTGTGGGATCGTTCCCCACCTGCAGCAAGTTGTTTTTTCATCCACTTTCATTTCCATTAATTTATCGTTTCTTTATTTCGTTTATTAAAAAACACAATTTCCCCTATGTTGTCCTTGGTGTCAGTGTTTATTGGCTGCTTATGATATGACTAATAAAAACCGGGCCCCTCGGTTAATTCCCTTTCTGCCCCTTTCCTTATAGGTATCTTCTTACTTTTCTTGTGGAGAATTAAAGTGGCTGTGGAACCTCTGTAGATATTTTCCAAGGTATTTACGTAAGCGGTTTGTACTCCTCAATTACGTAATGCCTCTATGACTGCTGGTATCTCTACTGAATCAAATGCCTTTTAGTAATCTATGAAAGCCATATAGAGAGGCTGATTGTACGCTGCGGATTTCTCGATTACCTGATTAATGACATGGATGTGATTCATTGTAGGGCATTCTTTCCTGAAGCGAGCCTATTCCCTTGGTTGGCTAAAATCCAGTGTTGTCCTTGTTCTGTTAAAGATTATCTTGGTGAAAATTTTGTATAATACTGGGAGTAAGCTAATGGTGCTATAATTTTTCAATTCTTTAACGTCTCCCTTTTTGTGGACTAGTATAATGTTTGCATTCTTCCAGTTTTCTGGGACCCTTGCAGTCGATAGACATTTCGTATATAGAGCCGCCAGTTTTCCAAGCATTATGTCTCCTCCACCTTTGATTAAATCGACTGTTATTCTATCTTCTCCTGCCGCTCTTCCTCGTTTCATGTCTTGCAAGGTCCTTTCGACTTCATCGCAAGTTATAGGAGGAGTCTCTGTATCCTGTTCGTTACTGTTTCTAATTGAGGTATCCTGACTCCTCTGGGTACTGTACAGGTCAGTATAGAATTCTTCGGCTGCTTTTACTATACCTTCGAGATTGCTGATGATATTACCCTGCTTATCTTTCAGTGCACACATCTTGGTTTGTCCTATGCCAAGTTTCCTTCTCACTGATCTCAGGCTGCGTCTATTTTTTACGGCTTCTTCAGTCTTTGTCACGTTGTAGTTTCGAATATAAATTATTTTCGCCTTGTTGGTCAGTTTTGACAGTTATGCGAATTCTGTCATATCTCTTGAGTTAGACATTTTCATTTTTTGTCGTTTCTTTTTAAGGTATTTTATTTATTTATTTATTTATTTATTTATTTATTTATTTATTTATTTATTTATTTATTTATAATACTGCAGTGTGAGCCTTTCTCAGGCTCTTACAGGACTATAATGAACAATAGGTAGTACAATAGGTTTGGTGCTCCGGAACATCACTGAAAAGACGTAGCTTACATAAATAATCGAATCAAAAGTGTGCAGAGCTCTAGAATCACACAATTCATGACTCATAATCAAGAAAGTTATGGCTATAAACAGATTTACTTGGGAAATTTTGTTACTTGGGAAAGCTTGTCTACTGGTTGCCTTGGTGCCTTGCCTCCCAGTTGAAGCCAGCTTAGTTAGGGTTTCATTCATTACCTCTACGTCATCTTCATCTCTCTGTTCTAAGGCTGCGTATTTGTTTGCAAGTACCAGCCTGAATTCGTCTGCTTTTGCCCTTACTGCATCGAAGTTGACTTGTTTCTTCTTGACCAATTTTACTCTTTCTCTTCTCAAATTGAGGTAAATCCTAGCCCTCACTAGCCTATGATCACTGCAGTTTATCCTACCTACCACTTCTACATCCTGCACTATGCTGGGATCAGCACAAAGTATGAAATCAATTTCATGTCTTGTTTCGCTATTAGGGCTTTTCCAGATCCACTATCTGTTGCTACGCTTCCTGAAAAAGGTGTTCATTATTCGAAGCTTGTTCCTTTCTGTGAATTCTACTAGCATCTCTCCTCTAGCGTTCCTAGAATCGACGCTGTAGTTGCCAATTGCTTGTTCACCAGCCTGCTTTTTTCCCACTTTTGAATTGAAGTCACCCGTTACCACAGTAAACTGAGTTTGTACTTTTCTCATCGCTAATACAACATCTTCATAAAACTGATCTACTTCCTCATCATCGTGACTGGATGTCGGAGCGTAGGCTTTTACTACCTTTAATCTGTACCTCTTATTAAGTTTAATTACGACACTGCTACCCTCTCACTAATGCTGTAGAATTCGTCAATGTTGCCCGCTATGTCCTTATGGATAGGAATCCCACCCCGTATTTCTTCTTATCTGGGAGACCTCTATAGCAGAGGACATGGCCGTTATTCAACAATGTATAAGCCTTACCAGTTCTTCTAATCTCACTAAGGCCGATGATATTCCAAACCATGTCTGATAATTCCTCAAAGAGTCCTGCTAAGTTAGCCTCACTCGACAGAGTTCGGCTGTCAAAGGTTGACAGGGTCAGTTTCTATCGGCGGCCTGTCCGGACCCGGAGATTCTTAGCACCCTCTGCTGCGTTACAGGTCTAACTGCCGCCTTGGTCAGGTGCTCCACAGCTGCTGGGGACTGATGGCCATGGGTTAATTGTAGCAATCATCAGGAAAGTAGTGGGCGAATACTGCACCAGGGAGGCCAATTCCTATTCTGGTGAAGGAGTGTCTTTGTTCAAGCTAAGTGGGGCTTTCTAATTTGGTTGTACCTGGATTAGTATAGCCCCACTCGCTCTCGGCATCTTTTGCCGGTGTCAGGTGTCCCTCCAAGCCTGCAGATGGGCACTGGAGGAGGTGAAATTCAATCTTACCATCGTCAGATTAAAAAAAAAAAAGAGAAAAAAATAAGAAGTCGAATGGTGCGGACGCTTTGACATCGGCTCCAGCTTTCATCAATGTTCTCGAGTGGTTCTCCCTACGAAACCGCGCGAGTTATGCCTTAATCGACGTGGCACGTCAAGAGGAATCTGCCGATACCGGATTTTCGTCGGTAGAAGGACTTGTCGCCGTTCTGCGAGTGTTTGAAACACGGCGAGGGTAGGCTTAGACTCCCGCGCATGTGGGACTTTGAATCCAGGATGGACGTTGTGGAAGGAGAAGATATTACTCGAGAAGAGGCATGCGACGCGGGATGGACGGTGGCGTACGGCCGCCGGCCCGGCAGGCGCAGGGAAGAATATTCTTCGGCTCAAGACGGTGGAAATACAAGTGGCAGACGGAGGGACGGCGGCCGCACCACCGCACCACGCGACGCGATACGACGCGTCACCGCTGCTTCGAGGCTGCCTCGACTGCCGAGGGACACTTTTCGCATCATTGTCAGACCACGCGACGGCCTGAATGTAAACAAGGTCAGTAAAATACGCTTTGAGCAAGCCTTGGCCATGGCGGCATCCTTGGCTCCGGCCACAATCGAAGAGGACACGATGTGTCCCAATGGAGTTCAGAACATTTTTGTCGTGTGTACTCCTCACGAGAAAAACGCGGACGCGTACGCCCGAGTGCAGCAAATCAGGCTCGGTGAAGGCACGTTTGGGGTGGCGGCGTACCTGGCCCCACCCGAGAATACGTGTAGAGGTGTCATGAGAGGAGTCGACGTGGAAGTCAGCGAGGCTCAACTCAGAGCGAAAATTGTTAATCATAGGAATCCGGGCGCTTTGGAGGCCAGGCGGATCAAGAATACTACAGCGGTGGTAATACTTTTCGACGCGAGTTTATTTCGCTGCACACTCTACCGACGCCACACAGAAGTCTGCTACGGTTGCGGAGGACTGAGACACCGGGCTGACGAGTGTCCCAACCCGGGAAGCAAGTGGTGTCGCACCTGCGGCAAACGATCGCCGGCGGAAAATCACCAGTGCGATCCTAAATGCACGTTGTGCGGTGGCCCGCACCCCACAGCGGCCAAGGAGTGTAGGGACAAATTTCAAGTTCCATATATCGTCAGAGGAAGACGGCGGCAGCGGCGTCGACGCGCCGAGCAGCTGAACCGGGGAACCGACGTCATCACGGCGGGCGGCAGGAGCCGCTCGCGCACGCCAGCTGTGCAGGAGCGCAGCACCGAAAGAAGCCGCTCTCGCACGTCAGCTGCGCGGGAGCGCGGTGCAATCAGGCAGCGCTCCAGATCAAGAGGGCGCTCGGTGTCCAGCGTGAGGATCCAGGAGGAGCCTACCTGGGCGGATCGTGTCAAAGGGAAGACGAAGAAGGAGCTACAGAGACCCACGGAGGTAACGCGGTCGGCTTCGCCAGAGCATGGTAGTAGATCGCACGTGGACGCATTACTAAGGAGGTTAAGAAGCTTAGAGAGGAGGTACGCCGACTCAAAGCCGCCAAGGGAAACCTAAAGGCCATTGAAATAGAGGAGAGAGACCAGGCGCCACAGGTAGTCGAACACGCCCCCCTTCCTAAAGACGAGAGCGACTCGGAAACGTCTGAGGGAGAGGTCCAGCAAAGAAAGATGTTGGAGGAACTACTTAGGATAAGCAGAGAAAATCAGGAAAGCGTAAAGCTTTTGGTCCAAAGAGTGACGGTACTAGAAAAAAAGGCGGGGATTAAGGCCAAAGCCAAGGTCCGGGCGCAAAGCAAGGTAGTGAATCACTCCGAGGTTGCTCCGGCTGTGGAGCAAGGCATGTTAATGTAGCATCATGGCGGGCGATCACAAAGAGCTGGTAATATGGCAGTGGAACTGCGCTAGTTTTCAAAGGCACAAGGCTCCGCTATGGCAATTTTTGGCGAATGAGGTGCAACACTGCAGATTTTGTTATTACAGGAGACACTATGTGACAACCCTACCCTCTCTGGCTTCAACGCTGTGTCGGTCAGGAACGAGGGGGGCAGAGGACTAGCTACGATGATAAAAAAAATCTAGCCTTTATTGAACATCCAATCCAATCTGAACGGGGTAATATGGAGGCCCTTTTCGTGGAGTTTATACCGCACGGGCGTCTTAAGCAGAGCGTCTTTGTGCTTAATGTCTATAGCCCGCCGTCGGACCAGAGACAGACGTTTAACTCCCTGCTTAGGAAGGCGACGTCGATAGCCAAGCACTCTCCTCTGATAGTTGCCGGGGACTTTAACGCCCCTCATAATGCATGGGGCTACGTCAGACGAACTGCAAAGGGAGAGAACCTGGCGAGGACCCTGGATGATCTCGCGTTTTCGGTAATCACGGACCCAGGGTTCCCCACTAGGCTGGGCACGTCAGTTGCGCGAGACACACCTGATTTGGCATGTATAAGAAACGTAGGTAACGTAACGTGGGCCAATAAGCAGGAGAACCTGGGCAGTGACCACTTCATAGTAGCGGTAACTTTAAGGGTGGACGCCCGACTAACGTAACGTGGGCCAATAAGCAGGAGAACCTGGGCAGCGACCACTTCATAGTAGCGGTAACTTTAAGGGTGGACGCCCGACCGGCCAGGGTATTTCGAGTCACGGACTAGGAGGAGTTCAGGAAACTTAGGAAGGAGCGAACGAGCGCATTTTCCTCGTTTGGCGAGGCCATCGAATCGCTAACGGAGGACGTCGAGAGGGCTACTAAGGTAGTACAAACGGAAGCGGAGGTCGTAAGAATGGATCCGCACCTAGCGCACCTGTTGGAGGCGAAATCGTCAATTCTGATGAGCTGGAAAACACAAAGGTTAAATCGCAGGCTGAGAAAGAAGGTTGCGGAGCCTAATAGAGAGATCGAGAGATATTGCGCGAAGCTCAATAGGCTACAATGGGACGAGGTCTGCGCGGCAGTAGACGGGTCCATGCGCTCAGGAGGGAAGTTAAACCTCCTCAAGCACCTCCTGGGTGACGCACAGACAAAGCATAATCAATGGCAAACACTTAGTAAAGTCATACACCGGCACAAACAGGAGGGAGGTACTGAAGAGTCACTTTTGAATGGCATCGCGGATAGATACCTTCCTATAGGGACGACGCAGGAAGGTGATTATCCGCAAATCGAGTGTGCGACGGTAGAGGAACTGGTCGCGCCCTTTAGAGAATCGGAGATCAGGGCGGTGCTCTACAATTCAAACAGCAGATCGGCTCCGGGTCCGGATAAAGTTTCTAACAGGCTATTACGAAACCTGGACGATAAGGCAGTGGAACTACTAACTAAGGAGGAAGGAGGTCAACAGGGTATGGGAGACAGGACATGTGCCTGACGGATGGAGGTCGGCTATAGTGACACTCATCCCTAAACCAGGAAAACCCCTTCATTTGGACAACATGAGGACAATATCACTAACCTCGTGCATAGGCAAGGTAGCTGAGCACGCGATCTTGAACAGGGTTTCCGGGTACATAGAGCGCAGAGACCTACCTTTTCCCACATAATATGGTTGGTTTTCGGCCTGGCCTATCGACGTAGGAGGTTATGCTAATGCTAAGGAAGCAAATCTTTGATAGCGGCACCTGGGACGTGAGAGGAATTCTCGCCCTGGATCTCACTAAGGCGTTCGACACAGTGTTACACAGTAGATACGTTCGACACAGTAGATACATTCTACAGGCCACGGCCGGGATAGGCCTGGGAGTCAAATTCCAGGCCTTTGTCAGATCCTTTCTCATGAATATAACTGCTACTATTCAGGTGGGGCAGATTCGGTCGAGCGTGTACAGATTGGGGGCTCGGGGTACCCCTCAGAAATCAGTCATATATCGCCACTGCTCTTCAATATAGTCATGAAGGGTCTATCAGACAGGCTGGGCGGCCTCCAGGGCACAGGTCACGCACTTTACGCAGATGACATCACGATCTGGTGCTTAGGGGGCTCCCTAGCTGAAATGGAGCAAGCTCTACAAGCGGCCTTGGACGAGATGGAGGCTTACCTCGCGGACACGAGTCTCTCAAGCTGTCTATGAGTAAATCGGAGCTGTTACTTTACATACACGCAAGACAAGGGGTTATGGGTATGACACCCCTCAACCAGCTACCCGTAGTATTATACGCGAATAATGGGCAGAAAATTTCTAGAGTTGACTCAGTTAAGATCCTTGGCCTGCTCATGGACGCGAGGGGCTGCAATGCCAGAACAATTACCCACGTTACAGCCAAGACGGAGAATATGTTGCGGTTAATTGCTAGGGTGTCCAACCGAAAGAAGAGGTTAGGGGAAGACAACCTCCTTCGGATGTACAACGCGTTTCTCATGAGTCATATTAACTATGTGGCGTCAGCTCTAGTATGGACAAAAACGGAAAAGACCAAATTAAATACCCTCATGCGCAAGAGCATCAAGAAAGTGCTAGGCTTGCCTATTGCCGCGAGCTCCGACAGGCTAGATCAACTCGGGATGCACAATAGCATAGACGAGATCATATAGGCACAGATTACTGCCCAGGTGGTTAGGCTATCGTCGACCGAAGCTGGCAGGCGAATTCTCGACGAGGTTGGCATGGCTTCTAGGATAATGGAGGACCGGCGCATAACATTGACATGAGAAACGAGGGCGACCTACTTGGTGAGGCCTTTCCCGCGAAACGTGCATCCACAGCACAACAAGGGCAGACGTAAAGCCCGTGCACGAGCCATCTTGAAGAAAGTTAGAGATGACAGAGACTCCGCGGTCTTTGTCGATGCGGCGCAGTACGGGAACATGAGAGTGCTCGCGTTGTCGGTTTTAGACGGACAGGGGGTGCTTCGCTCCTCGGCCTCGGTCAGAGTATAGCAGAGCAAATTGCGGTTGCGCTGGCCTTGTGTGACTCAGAGCGTTCCTACATTTACACCGACTCCAGAGACGCAATCAGAGCTTTCGAATCGGGTAACCTCGCACGAGAAGCGGCCTCTATTCTAGAGAAAAGGGCTTGCCCCGGTTCTCATATTATCACGTGGTTCCCCGCACACATGGGGACGAACGTTCTCGAGGGCTTCCCAAACCTCAACGATCTGGCCCACGACCGTGCGCGAGAACTCACGCGCCGCGACGGTCTGGAGGCTCCGGAGGGGCAGGAAGGGACTCAGCAGAACGATCCACTCCTCACATTTAATGAAATTATTAAACATTACCAACTTGGTCGGAGAATTTATCCTCTGCCTCACCCGAAGCTCAGTAGAGGTCAGTCAGCTACTCTTAGAATGTTGCAGACGGGATCTTTCCCGTCGCGGGGATTCCTCAGCAGGATGTACTCAGATGTGGACCCTAGTTGTCCCGACTGCAGTGGAACGTTTTGTTCTATGGCTCACATGCTCTGGCGATGTCCCCCGTTGCCTAACGACTTCCTCTCCAGCGAAGCCGAATGGGAGGAGGCCATCAGAAGCACGGTACTCCAAAATCAAACCCAGGCTATCCAGAGGGCCCAGGAAAGGGCGGAGCGTCACGGCGTTCTGTCCTCTACGTGGGTGCGGCCAGCGGCTACAAAGGCCTCCCGTTACGAAGTCCTGACGGTAGCTCCTCAGGATTAAATAAAGTTCGTTGTCGGTCTGTCTGTCTGTCTGTCTAGAAGGATTTGAACTTTCGACTATGGCAACCGAGCATTCAACATAGCTCGGTCAGGTAGCCCTGTTGGTAGCGAGTCTACCTTATCGCCAGCAAGTACAGCCCATATGGCCCTACATGCCCGAAAACTTCTTTGATTTATCCGCTATAGATGAGTTCAGCTGATCGCGATGGGTAACTCAATATAGAACGATTTCTAAGCGGTTCTGGCCTTGTAGTTCCGGAACTCTCGCGTGCGCAGGCGGCCGTGAACTTGGCTAGGGAAACTATACAGGCGTTCTGATGGCCTCGGACAGCACTTAAAACGAGGCAAAATAATGGTGGAAGTGGTCGCTTCTCTCACCCGAAAGGCGACGAGACACGGGGTATTTCCATCTTGTGCTGCGTTGGAAGATCAAGTCGTCGAGAGTGGATAGGCTGCACTGTGCTTGTGTTACGATAAATTACCAACACGCCCAAGCCTCTTCCAGCAGTCAGTAGCATTTAGTTCTCTAGTTTAAAACAACCCCTATGCTGGAGCCACGTAGTGGTTCATTGCTGTGGTCATGAGGGTGGATCGTTTAAGATCTGATCCTACTATTTATCTTAATACGGTAGTCTGGTGGTAATTGCACCGAAGCTAAGAAATAACTATATATAATATATACACTGACACGTAATAATATTCAATACGTAAGCAACATTGGCTGAGGTATCTTCAGGGCACACATGTAATGTGCGGAGCTGAGAGCATTAATCAGGTGCAGGTGTGGATATTTGTTATAAGTCCTTGCTTTTCTCATGAACTAAACGTTAAACGAGAAGTTATCCGAAAGACAATGCCCCCTGACAGTTGCCCGTTTGTCCTACCCGCCCTCCGTGCAGACGCCACCTGCTGCAGCTTCAGTACAGTTCGGGCATCGACGACTTAGGCTCGATCAAGTGGGACATGGCGCTCTGCCTCCTCGCCGTCTACATCATCTGCTACTTCAGTCTTTGGAAAGGAATCTCCACCTCCGGAAAGGTACCTCCACTCTCTTCCTCTCTCTCTGTCTCTGGGTCGGACCATTCTACAAGTATGTAGGACTGTTAAGAAGTACTGCCTCAAAATGGTAGTTGATTTCTTTTTTTCTACTCCTCTGAGTATGTATATTGACCCATGCAATCATGATGATCCATGGAATCATGATCATGATCATGATTGCATGGGTCATGATCATGGATTAACCAATCAGTCATGAATGCAAGTGACTGCGAACCTGAACCAACGACGTTCGAGAACACATATGAATTTTGATGTGCTGAAAATTAGAGCATTGTTCAATAATAGCCTGGCTAAAAAAAATCGGTTTGCAATTGGTATTCAGTCACGTCATTCAGTTAACGTTTGTCAAGGCAAGTAGTCACGGTGCGTCCAAATTACGAGAAGTAAATCTAAAAAAAAAAATGCGACGAACCTATGCCACTTTAGGTGCGTTACATTAGTTTACTGTTCTGTAACACTATTTTGGCTTATACGTAAAAAAAAGATAAATAAAGATGATGATGACGATTACGCCTCAATTAATGACGCAAACCAACTGTGAAAGCATGAATGGAAGAGAACACTTTCAAGCAAGTGTGTAGAATTAATCCGTACCACTATATGTGAACTCACAGGGAACGAATAAAACAAAAATAGGCAGTCTCCCTCTCTCTCTCTCTGTCTTTATTTTTTAGAGTATTCAAAATGAAAATTTGGAGGGAAAGTCAGACGGAGAGCTGAATCGAGCACAGTGTCGGGCGCCGCTGTGGCAAGGGTGGCGACCTCTGGCGTGGTCGATACGTCGGTCTGGCAGCCGGGGGGTGCCGGTGCAGGTGGCAGTGCACTTCCGGTTAAAAGCTAATTGGTTGCAGCCGCCGGAAGTGCGACCCGGAGAGTCGGCTGACGGCGCGGCAGCGAAAGAGCGAAGAGCCACGGGCCAAATCCAATATGGCCGCTGCAGCCGAGTGGCTTTTCGTGTCGCCGAGGCCTCCAGCTTCACCACCTTGCAGCCTGCCAGAAACAGACGAGCAGAAAAAGCGTCGAATAAGTCATCTGTAAAACAAAAAAAGAAGGAAGTACGCATAGCACACAGATTGGCGAGGGAAGGGCCATCGCGTAGGAAGTCACTGACCACAGCATAGAGGAAAGGAAATAAAATAGAAGAGGCTGAAGTGAAGGGTAGACGAAAATATGAAAACGGGGATGACCATTACCTCTACGCCGCCGCTTAGCGTCAACGTTCCCTGGCCTCGCCATGGAAAGGGGAGGCGATACGCTTGGCGAGCCTTTACGGCCACAGCGATCCCTTTCGCGGCATTGAAGCGATCAAAAGGGCTGCGCCTTTGTGTTCGACAAAACCTACCGAACACATCTGTCCCTTTTCTTTTCCGTTAGGCACACGCACATGTCCTGAAGCGTTTCGCGTCTTCACTTTGGCGCCACTTACTGGCAACCTCTTCTTTCCATTGTGACCTAGTTACATTACCCGCTGCTTCGCCTGGATGACTCGAGTGGCCTTCCTGCTCCGGAAACCTGTTGCTTCGCCGCATTGCAACGGTGCTTTGCGGCAAAGGTGGTTGTTTTATTTCAGTTTAGTTTTTTTCTTTCTCTTGCTCTGTCTTCCTTATATTTGTGGGAAAAATGGACAGCAACGCTAACGGTTTATTACATTTCTTTTCGTTTTCAAGAAACGTGGCCCACGTTACTCGGGCTGGAAATGACCACTTTGTGGAGGGTAATTTCTTACTGTTTAAGCAGCAATATGGCCCACTTGCCGCTTTAGCAGAGATGTGCGTTATATCACCGCCTTAATATTTCAGTAAAGAAGGCGTCTGCATAAGCTTTAGAATGCTGCCTATTAGACATAGGTAACGTGTTTCATTCTCGACACCTAAATGTTGGTGAAGCTAACTGGTCTTTCAAGGTGTTTTTGACCTGAGCTTGTCTTCTTTGGCGTGAACGAGCTTTGAAATTAGCGGTGCGGGCTTTATCATGTATATTAGTGTTTCGACCGCATCCTTGTTCTACTTTTGTTTGCGTTCGCATGCCTGCTTTTTCTTACGATAAATACCTAGCGACTTGTTCATCTTTCAGTCGTTCGATGCCTAGCCTGCATTGCAAGAATGATTACTCACAAACAAAATGGCACTATTCGGCGCCGAAGCGCTTTGACTTTCTCCTTTGGCTGAATGTGTATCTGAGAGAAAATATGGTGCTCAACTGCTGGAGACCGAATAAATGAAACGTTGCGTTTGTCTCGGGGCCGTGGCTAGTGGCACTGCGAACAGCTGTCATGTATTAGGGCTGCACGTGTCGCTTACTGGCCGAGCACATTCGTCGAACTGCGCAGAGCGATGAGCATTCGGGAGGAAAGTGGTTGTGAGGCAGGATGTGAGCGTGAAAAAAGTTTCGCGTCGGCTCTCGGCTGTCAGTGCAGTATGTCGCCACTGAACACGAAGGGACTCGCCATCGGAACGGAAATCCACAGCCAAGGCCTTCGCGTCGACCAATTGAGTGAAAGCGGAGGTCCAACAAGAAAGGCATCCCGGAAGGTGGGCGCGTTCGTAGGATACGCCCGACAAGATATCGTGTAGCAACTCGAAAAGAAACGGACCATGGAATAAAAAAGAGCCGCGAGAACATGTCCCGTAACTGCGGCTTTTTAGTTGAGATAATCGGAGGGTCACTGGAGCCTACCAGCTTTTTTGTTAAGGTTTTGTTTCTGCTTTCCTGACAAATATGAGCGAAAACATAAAATTGTTGGCCCTTATTGTCCCACCTCCGTTCACCGAATGCCTGTTTCTTTGGCGCTTAACGTAGATAACCCCGCACTTTGCAGAATTTTCTCGCCAGTACTTAGTTCATTCATCGTGTCAGCAAATAATTCCGTAATTATTTAATTACAATGTAGGCTCCGTTGTGCCTCGGAGAAAAGCAATGGGTGACGTTATCTTTACTGCGTCTGCCTATCGTGCGTCACCTGCACAGAGTGAGGCACGCCGGCAGGGGCAACTCTTCCGCCCGGGAGACTCAGCCCTCGCTGTGCCGCGCAGGTGGTGTGGTTCACGGCGCTGTTCCCGTACTGTGTGCTCTTCATCCTGCTTATCCGCGGCACCACTTTGCCCGGTGCGGCCCAGGGCATCGCCTACTACCTCACGCCGGACTTCAGCGTGCTCGCAAACCCGAGGGTGAGTGACACTGTTCGGCACGTAGGCCACAATCGCGGCTGCTTGCTAGAAATCGAGCTCTATGCAGGCCGACTACTACGCCCCCCCTCGTTCGAATGATCTTGCTGTGCTTCGGATCTCGAAGCGTTGAGAGAATTATCACACTTATAACCACTCTTCCCAGCAATGTTAGAACACCCACAAACGCAGAAAAATAAGAAAACAAAAAACAAACAAGAAGGCACAGAACAGTGTGCTGACTTTCAACTAACACTTTTTATTGAGGATGAGTCATTGTTTTCCCTACTTCTGTATGTGCTGTAACAGTGCCAGAATGGACGCGCGCATCTCCAACTAGCCAGCCAAAAAGCATTGTTGACGCTTATAACTGACTGCACTGCGTGACAGATGAACCGGTGTGTATGACGGACGTTCGTGCATGGCACACCAGCCCGCCGTGAAACATACACTCTCGTGGCTTTGACTGCGAGGAGTGGTACAGTGGTAGTAAAACTACCTTATTTTTTTCTTTTCTTTAGGGTCTGTTTTTATTTTAGCAATTATTTTGACAAAATGTCTGCCGTAAGCACGTGCGGCCACATACGCTGTTGTTGCACGTGCTATGACGTTCGAAAGTTATGTCACACTTGGGCACAATGCTACATGCAGCGCCAACATACTTTGTGGCACACTTTAGCTACGTGCAGAACTCTTAAAGCGGGCGCTACTCCTAAGATGTATATAAACACGCCTAGAGCATAAGCTACGCCCTTAATGTACCCACTTTTAATATGCACCACCCTAATTACTCTAATTGAGACGATCATTAGTGAATGTCTACAAGTCGGTGTGCTAATTCAAATTATGCATGTTGTAATTATGCATGTTATAATTCAAATCATGTCCTATCGGAGTGCTTTTCCGTACCGATACATTTTCCTCCTTTCAAGCACCAGGCACAATGTAACTTTCTGTTCGTATATTGCGTGACGGAGCCTGCAAGTTGTTTTGACATCAAAATGAGTGATATTGTCTTCGTCCAAGACTTCAACCATGCGATTACTCAATGTAGCAGCTCTCATCACAGGCGTTCATCAAAGTGACATCATTTGGCTGCCTCCGAACTTATGCATTTCCTTTCAGGTTTGGGTGGATGCGGCCACTCAGGTATTCTTCTCCCTGGGTCCCGGCTTCGGCGTCCTGCTGGCATTTTCCAGCTATAACGAATTCCACAACAACGTCTACAGGTCGGTGATGCATGTAACGGAGTATACATGCTGCGATGCAGGCATTCGCACAAGACTGCAAGCAGTTCAAATAGTTGGGGATCGTTTCGACATCTCGCGTCAACGCACTGGTATCGAACACCGGTACTAATAGAGGAAATTTCCAGGCGAATAAAAATATACCCATGAGCATGACTGGCACTGCCGAGGCAGCCTACTGATGTATCCTATAAGAGAGAGAGAGAGAGAAAGCATTTTAATGAAATGCAGATAGTTCTGCAGGCGTATGTGTTGCCGCCTAGATGCCACTCGCTCAGCGGGCAGAATATAGTGCACGCACGCTGCATTATGCTGGAGCTAACCAATAAGCACGAAGGTTGGGCTTATAACAAAGAAGCTTAAGAAGAAGCCAAGAATCCTGCGACGAGTGATGGAAAAAAGAAGGGCGTATGCGATACGTTGAAAGGGAGACTGCAGCGTAGAGTAGAACGTAAGCGGCTCTAGCTACTAGTTTAGTTAAGGTTAGAAGAACAAGTGGAGTTGAGCAGGTGATATAATGAGTACAATAAATAATTGGCGGTCGATCATTGTAACAGAATCGATACCAACGGAACGGAAATGCATTCTTGGGCAGCTGGGAAATAAGCGGTGGAACGAGATAAGAGAACTTCCGGGCTTAGGAATGGAGTCGACTGTCACAAGACATCGTCCCATGCACTGACCGTAAATCGTTCCGCGAGATGCTAAATAACCACATTCCTTAAGTACCGATCTTATCCACCCTTACTCCAACACACGTTTCCCTTTCTTGACAATTCTTTCTGGCTTGTTTTTATTAGTTGTTTCTTTTGCTGTTCTGATCATTTGTTCTGACATTGTCGCAAGGATTATGTAATGCATCCGGGCCTTTAAGGTGAAAATAAATTAAATGACATGAATTGAACCGGCTAGTTAAAGATCGCAGGGACAGGTCTTTATCTTGCAGCGGGCATAAGATAGACTGATGGTGATGATAACTAAGGAAGCCCTTAGGGAACCTGCTTTTTTGTTTTTTCTAATGAGACAGTGGTTTATTTCAAAACTGAAGGAAACGTATAAAGGGAAGGCTGGCTTCTTCTGGGGTTCTTTAAAGTGCACCTAAACCAAAGTGCACGAGCGATTTTACATATCGCCTCGTTAGAAAATGTGGTCGCCGCGCCCGGGACCGAACCCGCGTCCTCGAGCTCAGCAGCTGGGCTACCGCGGCCAATGTTTAATATTGGGGTCGTTCTTTATATTCGCTGTTGTACAAACGTTCTACCTGCCACACAATTCTTTCTTGCAACTTTTCTTTAATATCACACCTGATACACGTTGACGCCGAGAACTTACAATTTAGGCTTCGCTATGCTTTTGCCGAGTGACACAGCGTGAAGACTGAGCAGATCTCTCCCGGCTCGTGCACTCGCATTACCACTCGTCTGGTCGCGCACTACAGCGCGGGTTCGTTCCCCTTGCCCCGCCCGCCTGTTCAACCTGTGCAGAGACGCGTTGCTGACGAGTGCGGTGAACAGTGCCACCAGCTTCCTGGCGGGCTTCGTCATCTTCAGCGTGCTGGGCTACATGGCTCACCGCGCGGACATCCCCATTGAGAAAGTGGCCACCGAAGGCAAGCTTTCTTGTCTCGCCGAGCTGTCTTGGTATACGCCGTTGCCACATCGCCGTGATAACGCGATCAAATCAGCAACCACAGCCATGTCTTATGAAGACGTGTCAAGACACTTATAACCAAGAGGCGAACCGCGTGCTAGGGTGGCGTTCTCGGCCGATGGCTGTCGGGAATACATTAAACTTTGCGAGATTTCGGCTCACTGGCACCGGACGCGTCGGCGTCTATGGGCGACAGCGTTCCTGGCACTGTGCGTAGAAACAACGTGCTTGGTAGAGTACAGGGAACGCTTTCGCCCATATAGTCGCCGACGCCTCTGGTGTTAGCCGAGCGGAATTTCACGAAACCGATTGCGTGTATTCCAGACAGTGATCGACTTCGGAGAATATTTTCTCATGTCACAAATGTTGACGACATCCTATAGCGCGACCGCATTCTGTGTGCTTCACGGCAGGAAGAGTCACGTCATCGCAAAGACGGTGGTGATGTATTCTGATTACAAACAATATCTCAAGGCGTCGCGTCTGGCATAACGGCAGCTCCTAAATACGTTCTGGCACAACGGTAACACTGCAGAGCGTATACTTAAAACGCTTCATAGTTTTCATCGATCTTGATTGCTTTTATGTCCGAACTTTGTCCTGGGGTATATCGCTGGATGTAACGTTTTGGGAAGGGCAGCCCCTATAGCCAGACTAAACACAGAAGTTGAGGTGAATGGAGTCACCACACCGAGACGACATTCGCCTTTACTTTTGCGTTCTGTATAATCTGGTTCTGTTCCTTCCAAGATTGTATTACCAGCGGCTAGCAAACGCTTAATCTCGTTGAACTCCTGGTACCGGTTTATGAAATTACGCACCAGACGAATAAATCGGGTCTGAGATACCAAAGACCACTTTTGATGCCACCTTCGTTTGTCAACGGAAAACGCAGGCCCCGGCCTGGTGTTCATCGTGTATCCTGAGGCGATCGCTACCATGCCTGGCTCCTCCTTCTGGGCAATCATCTTCTTCCTCATGCTGCTTACGCTTGGGCTCGATAGCTCGGTGAGCGAGAACGCGCGGCAATGTGTGACGCAGTGCGTTTCGGTCGTGTCGTGTCCGCGCTGACAAAAAGGAATGAGTACACAAAGATATGGTAACGGTACATTGCCGTTATAACCATCGATAAGTGAGCAATGTACCTCGTAACTTAACGGCCAAATTGAAGTGTCACTCGTACGGAAACCTCAGCCCTCTGAAAGTATTAAATGTTCATCGCTTTATATGTGTATTTAAGGAATCGGTTTGTTTTTCCTGGAATATTGGAAACAAAGGTTGTTCCATCTTGCAGGCCTCACAATAAACTAACAAGTCTGTTAAGGGCTAACTTAGTGCGACGGTTTCTACCAATGGAAAGTGCGACAGCCATGTGGAGCAGGCGTGGGACCTTATGACGGTCTCTGGCCTGCGCTGGGAGAACAGAGGCATCAAAAGCCTCCAGGAGTATCGCTGTCGAGCACCGTGCATGGTGTGGTCGTGTCTCTCAACATCAGCTGCCAGCCGTCGGCGGCCCGGTGCAAGCATTAATTTTACATGTCGCTTTTACCCGAAAAGTACGGAATAAACGATGCAAACACGACTTGAGTGCATGAGATAATTTGTTGATAACTTAAACGAAACGGAAACCACGTTGCTTTCTGTGGAAACCGAAAACCGGAGGCACGCGAGTTCTCGACAGTAAAGAAAACAACCAAATTTTGTTTTCTGTTAATTTCTGCAATTTGAGAAAAAAGATTACAAATTAAATTATGGGATCTTACGTGCCAAAACACGATCTGATTTTGAGGGACGCCGTAGTGGGGGACTCTAAAATAATTTGGGCCATCTGGGTGTTTTTAAACTAAATCTAAGTAAACGGGTGTTCTCGCATTTTGCCCCCACCGAAATGCGGCTGCCGTGGCCCAATTTGGCAAGCCCTAAGTTTGCATTCAAATAGGACTGCCGTGTTTCCACAATGCGTCCTTGTCAACGATTCCTCCCCCCACTTCCCCCCCCCCCAAATTCCTACATAGATAAATAAATAAATAAACAAACTTCTTCGGAGTGTCTGTCCTCCCATTGCCTCGTCCCACTCTCTCCGTGCAGTTCGGCGGCTCGGAGGCGATCATCACGGGCTTTAGCGACGAGTATCCCTTCGTGAAGAGGAACAGGGAGCTCTTCGTGGCCGGCCTGTTCACGCTCTACTTCATCATAGGACTCGCCAGCTGCACGCAGGTATGGCACAAGCGCTCGAAATTACTCGAGAAGCGTCATTCCTAAAAGCCGTGCGCAATATGCACGAAATAGCGGGGAGAGGAAGGAATACGCGTGAGAAGGTAAGAACGTAGCTGTCCTGAATGCGTTAGCAGTAGTCATTCCGCTGTTCGTTCACATACCTATAGTCATGGGAGCAAGTCTTGCTCTGTTGAGAAACACCTTGAGATGACTGAGTCGCTGATGTAGCAGTTCCCCAAGACGAAAAAGCGTTGATTGATTTATTGATTTATTTATTTATTGATTGATTGATTGACTGTGTGATTGATTGATTGATTGATTGATTGATTGATTGATTGATTGATTGATTGATTGATTGATTGATTGATTGATTGATTTCTCTTTCACGGTCAGGGCGGCGTGTACGTGGTGAACATGCTGGACCGCTACGCCGCCAGCTACTCCATACTGATCGCCGTATTCTTCGAGGCGGTGGCTGTCTCTTGGATCTACGGTGAGACGCCGTGCGTCGTTCTAGAAATAACGACACGCAGCTAAATAACTCGTTTTCAGGCCGCGTTGCGCGATCTTTACGCTCCGGTCACACGTACGCCGGGCCACAAGGAAATCGGGCTTCCACGCGCGCACTGCTAATGGTGACTGCACCGCTGCGTCCGCGATGACGTAATATATTTACCTTTGTAGCGGGTGGACACTATATGTTCTGTAACTAATGCAAAGCGGTGATTTCGGCTCTGCCTATAGAAAGACTGGATCAATACTGCGAGCGTGACTGAATATTGTTCTAGCGAAAAAAAGATAAAGATAAAAGTCTCGTGCTTGTGTTTTGCTGCAGTGATGCTGTGTGTTAGACGTCTCGGTAAAAGCAATTGCAGAATATTTTAGCGTCAGAACACAAGTACAGCAATATACCAAGTACTGTTGTGTATAGATCTAGATCTTATTGCCGACTGCTCTTATAGCGCTAAATCGTTATCCGACTTGTTTGCTTGCCTGTTTTAGTCAGAACAATTGCCAACGAGAACCAAATATATTAGCTCTTGCCTTAAGAGATTTTTTTCCTTTCACAAACTTTCATGGCTGTTTATTCAGGGCTTGGTACCACTGAGTGTAAACATTAGCGCCGTTATTGTCGGACCACTTTCCGATCGCTGTTCCAGGTGGCACTTATGGCTCCTTTTCCTTGAGTGGCCTCCGCAGTTTTATTTCTTTCACTGCATATTTTTGTGTTACTGGAGGAAGTCTAGCAGGCCTTGCATCGCTCCATGAGTTATCCCTCTTTCGGCTATACTAGCTGATCAATAGTTCAAACACAACTACCTCATAATGCGTACGCCCATTCACCTGCGCAATGAAGGCGCTGCTGTCCATGGCTCTTACCGCAACTAACGTATTGGGATACCTTCTGCGCCCGCCGTGCTTGCTCAGTGGCTATGGTGTTGGGCTGCTGAGCACGATCGAGGTGGCGGGATCGAATCCTGGCCACGACGGCCGCATTTCGATGGGGGCGAAATGCGAAAACACCCGTGTACTTAGATTTAGGTGCACGTTAAAGAACCCCAGGTGGTCGAAATTTGCGGAGTCCTCCACTGCGGAGTGCCTCATAATCAGAAAGTGGTTTTGGCACGTAAAACCCCATAATTTGGGATACCTTCTGTAACATTATAAATTTCTACAACACTGTCAGTTGGGGTCATTGGTGTAGATTGATCGTTATAGTGAAAAACAATTCAACCTTAGAACAAGAATACGAAAAGATAAAAAAAGGGAAGCCCTGGCCCACATCCGAAAAAGTTTGCTGAAGAGAAAGCATTATAACCGGCCCAGTTGGCCCCAAGATCTCAGGCGCCGAACAACGCAGCTGTACAATAGGTTGTGCCAAAGCGCTGGCCCACCGCGAGGTCTTTACACGCGAACATCTGCGTCGACCCGTAGCGGCCGGTTCTGGTTGTCCGCTAGCCACGACACCGATACTTTCCGCGTGTTCTTTCTAAATCGCTTTGACACGCGCTCGCATTGCAAACCGGCTCGCATTCTTATAACTAGCTGTGACGCCCAGGCCTGTAAATCGATCTTAAGTAACATGACGAGCGATCTTCTGAGTTCATACTGGCGTCAAGCAGATTGAATCGAGGGTCTTCAATGTAGTACCATATTCAATGGTCTCAGTAGATAAGAATTTCCGTTGGCGATAGGCGCAACCTCTTGTCACTAACGAAAAAAATGGCGGTGTTAATGTATACGTAGGTGACAACCGGTCGGAAACGTGCGAGTCTCACCGGTTTACTGTCATCCGTTTAGTCTAAACTTGCTGCACTTGCACATTTCCTGCTTCTATAGCTCCCTCGTATGCTTTGCATGCATTTCACGTGTTGTTACTCTTTAGTGTTATTTAAAAAGAGTTGTCACCCTTTGATATCAGTGAGAGTTTGTGACGCTTCAAGCACGCCGTATACATGCTCGCCCTACTCGCTGAAAGTATAGAACACATCAGCACAAGCGCGTAGACAGGGACGAAACAGAGCAAGTGGTTGTGCGCGAAGGAGCATTTTGGTGCGGCTCTCCTCGTGGCTTTTTTCCTTCAGCCAGCCGCGGTAACTCAGTGGCTAGTTGGCTTAGTTAACACTGCTGCTGACCATGAGGTCGAGGGTTCGATTGCAGGCCAAGTGACTGCATTGCAACGGCATGCAAAAAGCACTGAGACTTGGGTGCACGTCCGGAAACACGAGTTATCGCACTCTGATTTCTTGTGGTCTCCAAGTCATATCGAAACACTTTAGAGTGCGCGGGGATGCGTGCGTATATGTACAATCGGCACTACGGATGAGGCGTGTTCCGCACCCCGTGCCATTTTTTAGAGACATGCGCTATCCAATAAATAGTTACACCTAAATTGATGAATTGATTGAATGGGTTTGACGTCCCAAAGCATGAACAGTGAGTCTATTATATACGCTACAGAGGGGGGCTCCTGAGTAATCTCGACCGCTTGTGGTTCTTCAGCGGGCACCTAAATATAAGTGCACGAACGTTGTTGCATTTTGCTTGCGTCGAAATATCTGCGCCGTCGCGGCGGGTGTTTAAACGTAAAGGTTGTACGCCTCAATGATATGCTCTGTAGCTGCTCATTGGCACCGATCCACGCCTCAGATCTACGATAATCCCAAGGTGCCCATGCAGTTAAGCTTTTTCTTTCGCCAAGTATATCGCACAGTGCTGGTTTATCATTTTCTCTGGTCGCACATAATTTTTTCCGCTCTTATCTGACGTTATGCACTTGAGTAAGCACTTTGTTCTCATAGATAACGGATACAAACGGCCCAATTATAGAGCCAAACTGAAGAGCGGAGAAACGAACAGGAACGGGTACCCATAGCTGATAAAGCGCTTTGAAAATCGAAAGTCTTCATGGTGACTCGTGATGCGAAGAGGTGCTTGAATGCTCCGGCAAAGCTCTTATGCTTGGAATAAGGCTAGCGTGATTACTGTATCAGTTGGACACCGTGGTCCGCTGCTGCCTGATATAGCGCATCGCTTAAGGCCGATCCACACGACGGACTAAATTGCTCTTTTGGACCGCGGTCCGCGCATCACGTGATAGGACGTCACCAGTTCGTGCGTACCGTCGTTGGCCCGCGCAAGACCGCGGCCCTCGCGGTCCAACAAATCACCGAGGCTTTTCCCGCTTCAGTTTTGGCGGCGGACCGCATGCAAACCGCAGCGATTTTGGCGTAGCCAACGAATGTTGTCCGGCAACAGAGTGTCTTCAGCCAAATCCAATCTAGTTTTCAGCTCAGCAAAAGCCAGTCAAGGCAGTCGTTTCATGTCCGCCGTTCCGCCTACACGTGCGTGCAGCAGATATATTGTTTAAACACCGTGTCCTTTTGGAGTGACGAGGAGGCTTTATATTTTGTATCCCTCGTTGAGCAGTTCCCGGCTGTGTGGGACTCGAGCCGGCATGATAACAATGATAACACTCTGGCCGAGAGTGTAGCTGGTTGGTCTGCTCTGCCGTCTGCTATGGCATTCCGCCGTGTGGATGTGCTCTGCGCCGGACCGGACCGCGGCGGGCCGTGACGTCGCATCACGTGACCGAGCGGCCCGCGGACTTGGTCCGTCGTGTGGATCGGCCTTTACCGACGCGGAAGTGTGAGGAACCGCGACGCACAGTCTACCTGCTTAAAATTTACTTACGTGCGTGCGATGTATTCCTTAGGCGTGCCCAGCGTTAAACAGCAGCTCTTTCACTGCTCCATTCGCCCACGGCGTTCTACGTAAACTTTACCTACTTCGCTGCGACCCAAGGTGGTCGCCGTGTCAGCGGAATTTCGCTCCACACAGCGATGCCGATATATTTGTAGCACCCGCATCTGCTGCCCACATCCCCCCGGCTACACCGCAAGCGTGAAATGGGCGCGATGCGGACGTTCTGGAGGTTTTCAGGGAAGGTGATTCTCTGGGGAATCCGTGCTCTGGAGATGCAGGTGAGTCACTGGTGTCTCCGCGTAGGCCGGCTTGAGGCGGTCTATACAGATTCTCCTCACGTCCGGGTCACAACTGTGGAGCGCGCAATGAAGAACGACCGACACGTAAGCTGAAGAACTGATGAATGCAGCCACACTACCATCTTTATTTCCTTCGTTGTTCTGGCTGTGGGCGCCATCTGGCATTGTAGCGGATTCGGGCGCTGCAGATTTATTTCTCTCATATGGTAAAACACACCGATTCTCCGCAAGGCGACATGTGCCGGAAACGTTTCTTAAACAAGTGTTTAATATGATCTTACACCAGATTTTGTTTTCAACGCGTAATATGACCTCTGAGAAATTTAATTGGGAGTTTTTGCGCCACAATGCTTCTAGAAGTACGCCATAGTTGTTGGCTATATTTTAGTCTAACACGGTGCACGCACCCCAAACAGAATGTGCTTAGCGGAGCCGAAAATCGTGCTGGTGCAGCGCGGAACGCAGTAACGATTGAGCCACGTGGCGACTTGGACCTTGGCTTAGACCGTGTTTGACTTTATATCTAGTACGAGGAAATAGTCTGTGAAGATTGACGCAGACCTGCGTGCCACGGGGTCTTGGCTCGCGCTCAGACGCAACCCTTGTTCGCAGGGATCAGAAGGTTCTCGGAGGACATTAAGGAGATGCTGGGCTTCCCCGTCGGCTTGTGGTGGAAGTTCTGCTGGGCCTTCGTGGCACCTTTCTTCATACTGGTGAGTCGAGCAGAAACGGATGTCTTTTTGTGCTGCGCCCAAAGTTTTCATCTCCCCATTCTACGCGTTCCAGTGTGATACATTATTTGATGACGACCAACGTACTAACGGTTTCCCATCGATAATTCACATACTGCTGGGTTCTATTGTGACCAGGCGCACAAGGATAAGGCGGGGCATGGTCTAAGAAAACGTGTCGCCCTATCGGTATGCTGCACATTGCGTCTAGCGTTGCATATCACCTTTCCCTAACCTAACGAGAGAACAGCGTCAGCGCTTGTGACAAAACAAGTACATTACGCAGCGGCGATGTTGTTCGAAATCGTCGTACGCTTAACGGTATTAAAGGGCCCCTCACCAGGCCCCATACCAAATTTCGGTTACACGCTGGAAGTTGTTACGTGCCCTCTAGGGAGCGTTCTGCCGCAAAAATGTTTCATATCGGCTCATTAATAGCCGAGATAGAAATATTTCAGTGCCACGAACCCACGAATTCAAGAGGCAAGCTCCACTGCAAAGCGAGGCACTCTCTCCGCTTGCCCCGTTTAGCCTCCGCAGCGAAATTCCTTCGCGTGACGCATACGTCACGGGCCCCGCTTTCATTTTTTTTCCTCGCCTTTCTTGCGGCGCGGCGCACTTCCGCTGATGGCGGCGCGCGCGAGCTGTTGTGATACTTTGCAGACACAACAATCGTTATCGCGCATTGCATGCTGTGCACTTGTCAGCTCAATATGGCCAGACCTGGTGAGGGGCCTTTAAAAGGTTGACAGTTCGTTACAAGGAAAGACTGCTGCGCCCCTCTGGATATAGTCAAGTCAGTACGAATCACGTTCCTGTTCTTTCACAACTCTGTGCTTCGGGTTATTGCACATGTGCGCGGAGGAGGGCTTGTGAGTTGCCGTGTGGTGTAAGATTCGTCGGACGATCTCGCCGCTGCCACCATTTGTTAGAGTTGTCGGACGATCTACGAGCTGTAGGCCGATCTCACCGCTGCCATTCAGATGTAAGATTTGGCAGTTGTAGCTGTAGGAAGGAGCTTGACTCTTCGTCGGGACTTAGGAGAGCAGGATTTATTTACATGCTATTTACAGTTGAACATGAGATACATCGACAGTCTAGCGTGACTCCCAAATGGCGCCCGCAAGACAAAGCATACAGCAAACGAGCACACAGCTCACCAGCACATTTCGAGCACGACAACGAGCACCCTCTAGCAGCCGACAATCGCTGCCTACAAGCACCCCGCTCGACGTCATAGTTCGACGTCATTGTAGATGACCCGCCCTTTTGGAGGAGGTGGGCTCTCGACTTGGAGGAGGATGAGGGCTCACACACACGCACGCACACACACACATAGGTGCAATGGTATGGAGCAGACGTCAGAGGGGCTTCGTAGAACTCGGAGCCGTTCCGGGTGGCGCGTCCCTCTGGGTAGCACATTGTCTGCTGTCTCGAAAAGTGCATGGGAAGGAGCCTTCGACGGCTACCCGCGGCAACTCCCCCACTCATAGCAGAACAGGGCGGCGTTGTCGTGTTGCGAACAAAGCCTGCTTCGTCGAACTCGGAGCCGGCCCGGGTGGCGCGCCCGGGTAGCACATTGTCTGGTGTCTCGAAAAGCGCATGGGGAGGTTCCGCCAATCACCTCCCCTCGAGAACTCCCCTGAGCTGACCCCTCGCCACGTGGCTGCCGGTTATCCGCAGTTCTCTGAAGTGCGCCACCGTCCCGGTTGGATCGGAACACGTGCAGCGGGCTGAAATAGCTGCAGGCCGATCCTAACAGTGGGCAAGCCCTGCGACAGCCGGTGTAGGTGAGCTGCCGCAGACCGGCCGGCAGCGGCGGCCCTCTTCGCCACCAACTTGCAATGACACAGCGAGGAAAGCTGTGTGTTCTTGCGGTTCTGCCCTACGCAGTTCATGCCAGCGTTTCATGCTGCATGCACACGGCTGTTGTGCAGTCGTTTTGGACTCGTGAAGCGCGATGGCCGCTGGCTGGCCACGCAGGTATACCATGTGACGGAACGCGTGCTCGACAGACCTCAAAATTAGAGCGCATTCACACCGGCGATTAAAAAACCGAGGAGCGCACGACTGACGCAGAACAGTCGCTTTTCGACAAAAGCGACCAGTTGCGAGCGTTCGCTTTGCGACCAACCGGGTCACTTGACTTCTGCGAGTTGTCGGTGCGAATGAGCCCTTAGTCATGCCAATAGCGAAAAATTAGCGAAGATGGCTGCATCAAATCGCTATGCACATTCGTCAAGTGTGCTTTGCGGGGCAACAAAGAAGAATGATTCTTTGAACTCATTGAGTTGCGTTTAACGTTTTGAAGCAACCCACGGGCTATGGGAAATGCCGCTGCGAAAGGACTCCGCATTGACTTTCACTACGTGAGGTTCTTCGTTATGCAACAAAATCGCGGCGCGTCAATGCTTTTACATTTCGTCCTCATCGGAATGTGGCTGCCGGGAATCGAACCCTCGGCTCAGCAGTACGACGCCACAGTCACTCGGCCATGGCAGCGGGCAATCCGTTGGACTAACCTGTGCCTAACTGAAGCCATTGTAGCGCAAATAGAGCCGACAGAGAGAACACGAGACCGGGCACCACGGTCTTCCGCTTTTATTTGCGCTACAATGGCTTCACCGAGTATCGACCAATTGCCGAATAAAAAGTTACGTTAACCTAGCTAGGTTGCTGTAAGCTGCATTCTGAAATTTGTAGCGCTTTATATTCTAGAAAGCGATGTTAAAGAAAGACGTATAAAATAATCGGTGACTCGAGCGCGTATGAAAGCAGCTGAAGCGGTGGCTAGTAGCTACTCTTCAAAAGCGTGTACTCGTTTTTCTAAAGGAGTTTTTGGAGGCAAGTCGTAGTGGCGATAAGTACTCTGCTAAGAAGTGAATGTAAAGTTTTTGTACGATGAAAACGACATCATATTTTGCACTTGATCTGTAATTTGAAGAACTCGTGTCAGTATATTTTTTTCTTGTGACATTTTGTTGATACTGTAACGCGACGCGAAAAAGAGGTTGCAAGCTTGCGTCGTTACGCTGTTCCTGCTGGAAAGCTGGAAATTCAACGGGAAAAGCAAGCAAAGCTGGAAAAGCAACGGGAAATTCAGGAGCAATCATAGTTATACAGTCATCGAAGCTGCTATTGCTCTTACAGTGTTCGTGATATTAAAAGCTATGTTTCTTGCTCTATCGTGACATGTGTGTCTTGAGTATTTGTTGTACTGATGTCAATTAATGATGTGTTTCTTTTGCCTTTGGGATGTTCCGTTGCCTGCCATAAGATTTTCATGTGAAAGTTTCTGATGTGATAAGTTTTTCATGTGAAAAAGGAGTAGTCGGATCTTCCTGTTAGTGCTAACCTTATTTACCCTTGTAAAAAAGAAATAAAGATCAGTGGTTACACCACTTTAATCTTCTCGCACAGTGCGTCATAAATTGTGACAGCCTCTTGCCAAGTCCAGTTAGTTGTTCATTAATAAAAATAAACTTACATTTCGCCTGTGTTTATTATCAACCCGCCCAAGTACGTATTCCGTATGAATGCATATTAAGACCTGAAAGTATTTTATTTCGCCCAAACGTTACGATCTTTTCATTCTTTGTGTATGTCAAGAAAGTTGCTGCGGTATATTTCTACTGGTATGTATGAACACTGTGCTGTTTAAGCTCCTCCGACTTCATGTTTCAATGTACTTTTCTCTACCGATGATCAACGCTTTAACTAGTGGTTAGGTTCTTGGTTCTGTTTTTCCACTCCGAAACAGCGTTTTTCCTACACAAATACCTCCACACCTTAGCCGCCCATCATTTTTTTTTTTTAGGAACAGGCTGCAGAAAACAACGCCTTATTCTGACCTTACGAATTACGACAAGAGAGTCACAATCGAACTTACTCAGCTGGCGCCGTGTCCACCCTCCTTATTGAATTCGTATTTTCCGTTTGATAAAACTTGCCCCAGGACTCGCTCATCTGCACGAGGTGGATCTCCTATGCACCTTGTTCGTTGCAAATAAACCACCAAGCGAGCCAAGTTGCAACAGATTCAGTCGTTGTCCCATCGTGTAAACTGGTGCCGAGTTGTGTAACTACTACTCTGCACGAATATTCCATAGTTCATTTGCACTTCCCTAGTAGCTGCTTGATTCGTGTTCTTGAATAATCTATAAGCGATCCGAGCATGTATTCATGAAAAAGTTCCCAAGCTAGAATGGTTCGGCAACAGATTCCAGCAAACCGAGGAGTTGGACACATCATTAGCGAACACGGCGGCCCGTCAATAGCAAACAGCACTTACGATCGGAAAACTTTACGTGTCTGACCCGTGGTGCATATGTACGCGAGATAGAATCCAGACGCCCTGCTACTTGAGCTGCCGACCGTGCATGACACAAGTGAAGCCGCCCGTACGCTGAAGAGCATTTTTTGTGTGTTTAACGAGTACACTGACTCCCTCGGCGCTGCACAATTAAGCGCCCGGCAGCTTTATACGCACGCATACACGCCCTGCTTTTATAGCCATTGGAAAGCCGGCTCCCTACCTCTAAACAGTTTGGAGAACGCCACGAATTTGCGAAGACAGACACAATGTTCGCTGGCTATCCCCGTTTATCGTCTACGTGGAGCGGGCGCAGGCGCACGGACAGAACCAGTGTAACGATGCTAAATACCTGTATGCCCCCCGCTCTATCCTTCTCGCCCAAAAATTCACGTCTCCTTCGGGACACACGCGCCTTAACCTCTCCGAGTGTCTGCTCCATTTCCCGTAATCTTTCTCGGGTGGAGGAAGTCTCTGTCCTGAGAATACGGGCTGGGCCGGCCTTAGACACTCCGTCACACCTGGGCCTAGAGCCCAACACCCACTGAACCGCCCAAGGTGTTGTGCACCAGCTTCTACAGCGTACCTGAAAGGAAAGTTGAGTTGATATGGAGACCGGCTCACTCTGGGCTAGAAGGCAACGAACTTGCCCACCAGTTCGCCCGAGAGATGGAACACCGGGTAGAGGAAGGTGAGCCACAGTCGATAATTAGTTATAGGGACATTACGAACCATTACAAGATGGAGAGGCACCGTTACCCCGATCTTCACAAATCGGTTAGCAGAGAACAGCAAGCGATCTACAAGCAGATATAGGCAGGATCCTTTCCGCACCCTTACCTTCAAAACAAGATGTACCCGGAAAGGAACGAGAAGGAACGCAATTTCTGCAAGACTCAGTTAGGCACGCTCCAACACGTCATTGGAATATGCGATTTCGTCAAGGCGATCCCCCACCTCTTACCTGCCCCACTACCCTACCCCATCCCTCATCCACCCTTATCGAGTGATGGGAGACCTTGCTAACCAGCCCCGCCCTGGAAGACCAGCTCGTCCGGATCTCCAGGGTCGAGGAGGCTAGGGAAGCATATGGGTTCCGTGAAGAGGGAACCACTTCCATCGACGGCGTCTAAGAAGATGTCGAGCTCGGCTCAATAATGTTGTTTCTCTCTCTCTCTCTACAGTGGACATTCACACAACCTGCTGTGACTCTGCCCAGCGACGAGGGCGGCTCGAGAAAGGATACTGAGCTGGCTAGCTACGAACGGAGTTACAGGCTCATCGACGACAAGTTCGCTAAGCCACTATGCTGCACTTTTTATAGGGGCAGGGCCTTCACGCTTTTCTTTAAACAAACATCTGCGCCACGGGGCAAGCTTTTCGTAAAAAGAATGTACACAACGTGCGGACAGGTCTCCTCGGGATAGAGGGCGAATGGTCATCCTGATAATACGCTTCCGGGGCGTCTGCGTGGTATTGCAGGCCGACGCGACAACTTGCGCAGCCGTGATCTTCGATAAGTGCTACCTTAGCCTCTTTATCTATGATGGCGGATCTTACACACACACAGAAAAAAGTGAGCTCTTTTTGTGGGCTCCAGACAAAAGTGCACGTTTCTGTGTTTTTCTTTGTCGTCTTTCTGGGTGAGTAAGCATTGTCTCACTATCGCTCCTGTATCCAGATGTTCAGAATGGAGCACCTGACTGCACGGTGTGTCGACGGATGTCTGTGTAACAGTTCAACACAGGAAAGAAATTCGTGCTGTTTTCTTACTGCATGGCCGCGGCTTAAACGCGTTGTCCTTTGTCGTTTCCCAACGCGTATAACAGAGCTCGCAATAAACCCCATTAATAATTGCTCAGTGCCACTACGGCGTGTGGCATTATTATGCAGCCTGCATGATCGATGATGCGGGCTACTCAGTGGTGCGCTACTGGACCTTTCCGTGACTTCCTAGAACAGTCGGGTCTCGTACTCGATGAAACAGTATATAGGACCGACATACTTTCACCTTTGCCAGTGCTCGCGCACTTTTTTCGCGCTTTATACGAGTGAAAGTGAAAGCGTGTCTTCGACACCCAGGTGATCATCGCCAGCGGCCTGGTGAACTACGAACGGCTGTCGTACAACGAGTACAAGTACCCGTGGAGCGCCGACGCTGTGGGAATCTGCGTGGCAGCCTCGTCGGTGCTCTGCATACCCGCGTTCGCCCTGTGGAACCTCATCCGGACGCCTGGAACGCTGGCACAGGTACGTCGCCCTCTGGGCAGCCATCCCGGGCAATGTTCAGAAACTCGTATAGCTGTGAGGTGCCACAAACACTTGAACATATATTTTGCGTGTGTCCCGCGTATGCGCAAAAACGACAGCAACTTGTCTCTTCCATTGCAACGATCCACAAGAGACCGCTATCAGACGAGTTTCTTTTAAGTCATTGGCCTAATGCAAACAGCGCAGCCCTGGTAACAAGTGCCGCTATAGCTTTTCTCCAAGCCACTGGGCTAGACGCACGGCTTTAGAGATGCCACAACTGTGTGGATTTGTATATACGCATCTCTTCCTTATACCATCATCATTCATCAGCCCTTTCCCTCAGTGTAGAGTAGCAGGCCAGAGCAAGTTATAGCTCAGGCCGACCTCTCAATCTTTCTGTAAATAAATTTCTCTCTCTCGTATCGCGGCACTTCCGCAGCACGTCCCGAACAAAACAAAAGTTGACCAGGATGATTATAGTTAACGACAGGTGTTGCGTGGCGTTGTTGTAGAGCTGCGTCAGCCTCTTAGTTGTGTTTGTGATTACTTCTTGAGGTCTTGCTGGCGCAAAGACCTCAATCCACATTTTACAAACTTGTTGCGACACATTAATTAAGGTTGCCTCCCGTCTGGATTTACACTAGCAGCAAGACCACTGTTACCCCTGTGGTGCCTACAACAGCCACAAGTACACCTCACAATCCTGCAGGAATTACGAAGAAGAAACGTCACTCCAGAGTGGCTCTGTATACGACAGTTGTCACTGTCATTACTGAACGAGACATATGAACAAAGAACGCACATTTACACCGATGGATCTGTCTCAGCCACCATTTTCACAGGCGCTGTTACCATCCCGGCCTTACAAGTCCCAATGAAGTCCAAGTTGTCCCACATAACGACCTCTACAGCAACAGAACCTGCTGCCCTACATGCCGCTGTTAATTACATCGCAGAAGCGAAGCCTCGAAAGTGGGTCTTCTTTTGTGATTCCAAGACAGCTGCTCAGAGTATACAGTCAGAGTTACGACGCAAGACGCATGAACAACTGGTGGTTGAGACTAGAGGTTCTCCATCAACCCCTCATAAACGGACATGACATCATCTACCCATGGCTTCCGGGGCACTGTGGCATCGTCGGTAATGACCTCGCTGATGATGCCGCCTGGTCAGCCCGTAAAGAAACCCTGACACTTCCTATACTCTTCTCAAGCTTACTTGCTCAAACCAAGACTGAAACTTTGGGAACACCCCGATTTTCTCGAACTGTTGTCTGCACTGGCTGGATTCTACATTGAAGCTGCAGATTCCATCGCACTTCTCCCGCCGTGATGCAACTTTACTGCACGGCGTCTGGTTAGGCGTGGCTTTTAGGAAAGCCTACTCATTCCTTATCGGAATGTCCGACAAACCTATCTGTGACTCATGCAACTGTGAAGAGACGATCGAGCACTTGTGTTTTTGTTATCTTTATGAAATCGAACGTGACGTGCTTGGAAGTGTGCTAAACCAATTACACACCGTACCATTTTCAGAGAAAAAGATTCTTGTACCATAGCCCAACGCGTCGCAGGCTTACAAGGCGACGCGGGCATTTCTAATATTTGTGACATTAACTGGCCTCAGTGACCGATTGTAGTCGTGAAGTGATGGACAACCGCACGTACTCACACTGATAGTACCTTCTTCACTCCCTCTCCTAACGGCAACCTAACCTCCACAAAACCTGCAATATCTTCCGACATCTCCTCGATGATTGCATCAGTAAATCACACAACGGCAGAATCTGCAGAAGCTACTACATCGGGCCCCGGCCTCCGATGATCAGTTATTATGGAACCTATCTGCCAAGTACATTAGCGCCCAAACACCTCAACAGAAACCGCCCTACACAGGCCAGGACAACGCTGAGATGGAGGCCTCCGTTACCCTTGCGGAACTACAGGCGGTGTTCGCATCTTAAGCCCAAGGCCGCCCCTGGGGTCCACTGTATTAATAATCGCCTTGTTCAGAATGCATACAACGCCTCACTGGCGACCCTCCTGTGTCACATCAATGCGGTATGGGAATCGGGCTCTTTGCCGTCGTCCTGGAAGCATGCCAAAATTGTAATTATTCCTAAACCGGGCAAACCACTGCATTTAGACATTCTGCGCCCCATCTCCCTCACATCATGTCTGGGGATAGTCATGGAACACATTATTCTTCAAAGGCTTACTGCACACTTGGACAAGCATAGCTATCTACCACAGGCCATATTTGGCTTCCGCCCACGGCTACCCGCGCAAGCCATTATGCTTCAACTATATCACCAAATCATTGATCCTAATCAAGAGCCCCAACTCGACACCTGGGCCATCCTCGGTTTGTATCTTAGAAAAGCTTTCGAACAACGTCAAACACAACGCCATATAGACAAGAACGGCACCGCCGAGCGGAGTTGTAGCGCCGGCGTGAGAGCGCCACATGCGGGGCAAAATTCAACCAGCGGGTGTACATCTCTCCCATCTCTCGTTAACACCGCCTTGATTGCCTCTTGCACTGCGCGTGTTTGGGCACGTTTCGTACTGCGCGCGGTGTGTACCTACGTGTGTGTGCGTGGACGTTTTATTCGAAGGACGGTGTACACGCTTCTGTTTGCCTTGAAGAAGATTGGTACGCTGGCGATTATTTTCATGCCTGCAATGCGGCGAAAAGGCAGCGTCTGCTTAGCCATGTAAGTGACATTGAGCAGGTAACTGGAAACGATAGCGGGTATGTGCCGCCGAAAAACATCGTCGGCACATACGATGCGTGTTAGCTAATGTTATTTTTGCAGTTTCCCACAAAATGTTTGCTACAAATCCGTGTTGTCTGTGTTGGCGACAACGGACAACACAGCATCGACACTGTGCAGAAATAAACAAAATATATTTCGCATAGCACAAGTACGACATGCGTACACAACTGTAACTAGTACGTCCCCTACAATATAGAATAGAGGCAGCAACGTAAGTAGCTTGATCATTTTTCATCAGTGATCAAGAGAGGGAAGTTGAAAGTATTAGTAATCATTTCTGCTTCGGCAATGCCTGCGCGACCAAGACGCTGGCGTGTATCGTCCAGTAACTCGATCGATCGGTGCAGTGGTGATGCAGGAATGAACTCCGGTCATGTTCAATGCATCGTGCACATATTCAATTTCTCGGCACATGCGAACTTCGGCCACTGCTAGCGCATATAACAGAAGTGGTTTCCATTTTTGGGCAGCGCACGCACAAACGAAACACGAGAAAGAAGACAGGACAAGCGCTGGTCGAACAACTGAAAAGGTTTGTATACTCAGTAATCATGAAATTCATGTGGATTACATGTAAAAACAGTCATATACTCACGAGTTATCAATGAACGAGATCGCTTTGTTTGCCAGTTCTTTACTTCGTTCGGCGCACCCCAGTAATCCATGGCTGTCGTTTGCTTTTTTCGTACCATTTTCTTGTGAATCGGCAGAATTTCACTGGTGGCATCAACCCTTTGGTGTTTACATTGCTGTCGGGAAAGTTAACAACACAATAATAATTTCTAGTCATCCGAAGAGGCGCCGTCGCAAACAAGAGACGTTTCGCGCGCAGCGCCAACAAAGCGCGGGCGCAACCTAGAAGGGAAGCGGCGGAAACGTACACCCGTGGGAGGTGAAATCGTTCCGGCAGGGGAGAAACGAGCGCTGGCGCCTAGGATGAAACTTGGCGTGCGGACGCCTATTGGAAGCGCTGTCACATTTGCACGTCGGCCGCAACACATACCGCTATATTGCAAATTTATTTTCTAGTCGTAAAGCCATTCTAACCATCGGTGAGCTCAAATCAGACGTCACCTCACTAGGGAGTAAGGGCACACTGCAAGGGTCAGTACTCTCGCCCATGCTCTTCAACATCGCCCTCGTCGCACTCCCGGAACGCCTCTCTCCACTTTTCGCCCAACGCCGCCAATGTAAAGCTGGGATGAGTTGGGGCTCAATAATACTCTGGACGAGCTCATCGAGGCTCAGCGCTTAGCTCACTACGAATGCCTTTCCCACACCGCGACAGGACGCCAAGTCCTCAGTAAGCTGAGCATCCCTTACCTCACGCAGGTTGGAGTCAAACTCCCATACCGCTGGATATCCGCGACATTTTCCTGATTCCCCCTCTACCGAAGAACGTGCACCCCGACTACAATACACCACGTCGCACGGCAAGGATTCAGCAACTTGGCAATAGGTATGAGGGTGCTTCGCACGTGGATTATGTCGACGCCATGGACTACCCGACTTACTCGGCCGTGGCACTTGCTGTGGTCACGGGCAATTGAATCTGGATATCACAATAACCAGCTAAATACGCAGAATTAATCCTGAAGAGGGCGAAGAGGCTTCTATAGCTCTTGCCTACGCATAGGCTACTGCATCGTGCATCATCACTGATTCCAAGATGGCCCTACGCAACTATACCAGAGGACTCATCTCATCCCAAGCGCTCCGCATTCATGGGCACACACCCCTCCCGTCGCCGCAGCAGCATCCACCTGATCTGGGCCCCGAGCCACGCAGGTTTTACCGGAAACGAAGCCGCGCACGACGCCATCCGAGCAAGCGTCCACCGGGCACGTCAGGCCTCTTCGGGCCAGCAATTTTCCGGATGGCCTTACCATCCGCAAGGCCCTGATCACGTGGCCGTAGCCTTCTATAGCGCAGCCACGCGCGAGCGTATCATCACCTATGGCGAGATCCTCACGTGCTATGGTAAAGCCCGCCTCAAATACCCCTCTCCCTACTAGTCTCTCAACAAACATCAATCGACCACGTGGCGGCTTTCACAGAACTTTCCTACGCCGTCCCTGTATCATCACATTTACATCGATGCCTTCACACCGAGCTGCGAAACATGCCATGCGCAACGCGCAAATGTCCACCACATTATCTGGGCATTGTTACGACTTTGCACCGCTGCCACCGCTATTCCGACTTTGAGGTGGTCCCGTAGCGCTCGTCACCCGTTTCGTGACAGAGCGTTGGTAGCGAAGACTCCGAGTCAGGCGTCGGTGAGAATAACAAAAGGGACTTTATACACTATATACAGGTCATTATACAGGACATGAAGGGATCGGCACTGGGGCCGAGAGCTCACAGCAAACGCGACTGTTCCCGCACGGCGACGTCCGGCGAAAACGCGTGACACATCTCGCTCCAGTCGAGAGCGGCACTGGCTCCCGGTGGGTCGGCGGATCCGGTTTTCCAGGCGGCGTGCCGCGGCTTATAAGCCCCCAGAAACCATTGTCACTCAAACGGCCCAATACAAAGTGAGCACTCGACGGTCGTCCGAGAGGTCCAACCAGCGACCGCGCTGGCCACCCCGTTCAAAGTTGGCGGGCGCGGTGACCTCCAGGCAAGGGGAGGTACGGCGCCGAGCTGTCTGGCACTTGGCGACACGTTTGAACATGTTGCCCGCCGATGCTTCTCCGCAGGACACCACTGCCTGACGGCTCAGCATCTTGACTTATCAAGGGAGAATTAGGGCGCTGTGCCTTTCGGCGCAGCCCCGGGTTTGTCCAAAGGGCGCTCGCAGGATAAATTCTGCATCTTGCAGATTCGGAATCCGGGCTTGTGGTAATGGCACAACAGCATGCCCCGCAGCACCGCACGCCATCAAACAAAGCACCTATCCTACATTCAGAATCACCACGCTGGAGCAGTAGGAGGCCATGCTGCTCAGCTAATGCCCGTAGGCTCAAATCTGGGTAGTCCGGATGGCCGACAACGCCGCCAAGACTCAAAGTCTTGCCGCCGCCTGAGGAAGGGAGGCTCCGATGGGGCTAATCTTCTGACCCACCGCATTCCTTTGCCCCAGCAGGGACATTGAATAAAGTTCTTTACTCACCCTCTTCTTTCTTTTCTTCCCTTAAGTCCGTTCCCCTGTGCAGGATAGCAAACCGGACGTGCGCCTGGTTGACCTCCCTACCTTTGCTTCCTTCTTTTCTTCCTCCTCCTCCTACTTCTTCGAAGAAATCTGTGCTAACGCTGTGGGCGCTTGTTAAGCTATTTCTGCCGTCAACCGGGCGGGCTATTTCGCTTAGTCGTCTTTGGTTTGAGCAGCGCAGAGAATACGAGGGACGGAAAATCGGCGGATCCCGTGCACTGTGGGAATCGGTGTAAGCGAAGCTTTGTATGCTTATCTTATTTTGTTGTAGCGTAAACTGAACGACAAGGACAACAGAAAGGCACATCTGACACACACTGCACTGTGTGTGTCAGATGTGCCTTTCTGTTGTTCTTGTCGTTCAGCTTGCGCTACAACAAAATAACATATGCCGTATACCAACAAGCCCCTATAGCTATCCTTTGTATGCTGTTTGGTTTTATTGACGATAATTAGCGATGATGTTGGCGGCGAATGTGTAATTTTTTCAGCGTTTAGTCCAGTACGAGAGTGGTGAGTTGATGTTAAACGTTACCTTGCGTGTATCGCTGCTGTTTGTCTGCGTAGTCCACAGAACACATAGGGAGACGTGCTTCCTTGAGGCGTTGTTGTGCGCCGTTGTTCATAATCTCTGAGAGAGACAGCCGTGGTCATTATTAACATGGAACATCGCATCGTGGCAGAAAGGTTAAACTTTGATTGAATCATGTGGCTGTGCGTAATTCAATTATCATAAAATTGTATGTGTATACATTGTATACATGTATACATTCGCAGTCTGCACCACGTTTCGCTGCGTAGCGAAGGCGCTCCTGTTCCGCGCGACGCTTCTTTCGGGCCTGGGTGTCCTCAACGCTGAGGGCACGCTTTGGAGCCATTTTGCTGGCGCGTGTTTATGTGCTCCTTCTGTATACATGACCAGCACGCTGTTGAGACGCCAGCTCCAAGCGCTTTCTTCAGGCTATGTACGGTTGTAATGTTTACACTATCGCAGCCCAGCACGCGACCTCCACAGCCCAGCACCTGCATTTTTGTCGCATAGGAAAACAAGCACAGCACGTTCCTGCGCACAAACTCTGAAACGCTGCCGCGGCGGCGCCGGCTGGGTTGCGCGGAGGCGAGCGCTAGCTGGTCGTGCAGCAAGAAACCCGGCGGCACGTGCTAGCAGTACCACAGCAGCAGCGCCCGGAAAGTCGGGAGAAGAGGGTCGACGGCTTCGCTTTGAAAAAGGGAGACTCATCGCATCACTTGCAAATGACGTTTGTAGCCTTAAAGGCTGCGATGTGTGTTTTTTTTTTTTTCATTCCTCTTTACGGGCAATGATGGACAACTCGTGCGTTAGAAGATTAGTGTAGACTGCAGCGACAAGTTTTGCGATATTGAGATAGGTGCAGCAGAAATTAAGTAGGTGTAAACACAACGTATATTACACGAACAGGCAACGAAGAAAGAAAAAAAAAAGTCCGAGGACACCTAAGCCCTTGTTGTGGGTTGTGAATGCGCAAGCAAAAATTGAATTGAAGAAATCTATTTTCCATTACTTTGATTGTCGTACAAATACAGTTGCAAATGTTGTGGTATAAAGTTTGTAAACAGGGATAAGGTGCCTCAGAAAGACTGACCAACGTTTCAATTGGAGGACCTATCTTCGTCAAAGGCGGCCTCGTCATCCTCGGCATGTTAGTTTTAAAGGGTTAGTGCAATGACGTCACGTGCGGGTGTTGTAGCTGGCGGCTGGTTTTAAAGGGAGAGACTTCAGATGTAGTGAGCGCTGTCGTCCGACGTCTGTGAGCTTCGTTCCCAAGACGAGGGGACAAGAGCGGGAGAGTGGGAACGCTGAGAGAAAATAAAAGCAAGAAAGGAAGAAAAAAAAGAAAAAAACCAAGGCGACACCAAGACGAAAAAAAAAGGAGAGAAAGAACAAGAAAGAAAAAAAAATAAAGAAAGGCGGGGGGGCATGGGAGGGCGTTGGGGGAGCGAGAGGTTAAGCAGCATTCAGGGGTGTCGTTGGCGGCATGTTCTTGTGGCATTAGAAGAGCCGGTCAGGTGGTCAGTGCGAGAGTAACACAAAAGAGAAAAAAAAAACATGAGTTGAACGAGTGACTTGAGTTGCATAGCAACAATACGTCGAGTAATATTGAAGTAGTTAAGATGGCGACGAGGAGTCTGCGGTGCAATGTATGGGGTGACTGAAAGGCAGCGGCGTGGTCTTTCAAGGGGCATTGCCCCAGTCGCTCAACGTAGGTGTCGTTCCGGCGGCATCCAGAAGTGGTGATACCATGGGTTGAGGCGCCGAAAAAGGCATTGAGCGACTGGGGCAACGCCCCTGGTACAGCCAGAAGGCCTTAAGTTCTCCAGAGGATGTTGCCCTGCCTCGCGCGCCACAGGAGAGGGCACGCGAGATTGAAGTGTGCTCGCCGGCTCACCCTCACACGCTTTCACTCATACGGAACCTCACAGAGACGGCGACGGCAGAAATGCACCCCTGGAGTGTCCATATAATTGCTATTGCACTAAAAAAATAAAAATTATGGGGTTTTACGTGCCAAGACCACTTTCTGATTATGAGGCACGCCGTAGTGGAGGACTCCGGAAATTTCGACCACCTGGGGTTCTTTAACGTGCACCTAAACCTAAGTACACGGGTGTTTTCGCATTTCGCCCCCATCGAAATGCGGCCGCCGTGGCCGGGATTCGATCCCGCGACCTCGTGCTCAGCAGCCCAACACCATAGCCACTGAGCAACCACGGCGGGTACTAAAAAAAAAAAAAAAATAGAAGAGGCGCTGGGTAGATACGCATCGTTCGATAGTGAGACGCCTGCTGTGTCACAGGGAAAGCGCAAATGCTAGACATGCAAGGAGACGCCGCGAACATGCGCAGCGTCGGAGCACAAACTAACAGGGCGCGAACGTGGTCGCTACATTGATCTCGACGGTGCGACGCCTGTTGCCTTCCGGACGCTCTCCAGCTCGCCGGGCGATCTCCGCGGGGTGGTCAGACGCCGCTCCCGCGCAATGCTCAGAGAAGACGGCCCGGCCTCGCTCTCATCCATGGCGAAGCTCGCACTGACTTAGCGAGCGCGGCGCTCCTAGCCAGGGGCGCGGCGAGTCATGTGGTCAGGCGGCGGCTAGCGCTCGCGGCAACACACGGCGGCGCCGGAGCGCGGCGATTCATGTTATGCGTTGCCAAAGTTACGGCGCAGCTGCGGTCAAATGAAGGTCAAATTCGCGGCGACGGCGGATTTGACGGCGACGGCGAGGTTAGTAAAGCTTTCGCTTTAAAAAATACAATGTCCAGTTGGACACCGCAGTGCGGTCCTTCGAGTTATGAACTCCTCGCGGGCAACCGAGTTGAGACGCTTACCGAGCCGAAGTTAGTGCGCAGGCGATAGCTTGCGCGGACAAGGAACGCGCGGATAACACAAGCTGCCGAGAGCAAGGGTGATGTGTCGTCACGGCGGTGCCCTCTCCCCTCACGCAACACATACATCACGTGCAACGCTGTGTAAGCTACGCAAGTAGTGCGGTCTCCAAATTTTATCACTGCGCGCGTTCCATCTATGCTTCGCTGGGTGCCAGCGGCGTTTGCTCGTGCGAGCATGCACGTGAGGCTGCCGCGACGGGATGCAGATAGCACAAGAACGAAAAGCAAATTGATATAAAACAACGTGTTAGCAGCCGAATGAGCGCACGGTTTGTCTGCTTCAGGGTAAATTCTTCTTTTCATTTAGAACTGACCTTATATAAAGAACATTTTCACAAAAGTCGGTCAAAAGACACCGAACTGTTTCTAAGTGCGAACGCAGCCACTGCAAGACTATCTCTAGCCTCCACAGCGTTGCACCTGATGTTAAAAAAAATTAATTATGGGGTTTTACGTGCCAAAACCGCTTTATGATTATGAGGCACGCCGTAGTGGAGGACTCCGGAAATTTCGACCACCTGGGGTTCTTTAACGTGCACCCAAATCTAAATACACGGGTGTTTTCGCCCCCATCGAATTGCGGCCGCCGTAGCCGGGATTCGATCCCGCGACCTCGTGCTCAGCAGCCCAACACCATAGCCACTGAGCAACCACGGCGGGTGCAGCTGATGTATGAAGCGGTGTATAAGGAGGTGTTTCGCCCGCTCTGCTCCGTCGAGGCGCGCTCGTGCCATCGCGTGTATGCGCACTTGTGTTGTGACGTCGCAGCCAATGACAATGAGAGCTTAGGTGCCGTTTCACTGCTACAGACGACAGACGCGAGGCTTCTTCGCTCACTGGGCCATTTGACGCTTTCGCATCAAAAAAGCAGGATGATATGCAATGCGCTCATGAGATATCGCATACTTAAAAGAAAGTGGATAGTTGATATGGTTTGTCGGTTATTTTCTCGGCACCAGATAAACTGGGAAGAATAGACTGCACTTTTTCGCGAAATTCCAAGCGTGGTAGAAACGCCATTTGTATACGCGATGTTTTAGAGTTGTAGTTTATTCATTGCCCTTGTGGTGTGTTCGTGTTTTACTTGTTAAAGTGGTTAGTGTTTTAACATCCTGCAGATTTCATTTTATTCACATTTCACCTATTTTAAGGATGAGCAGAGTGAGAAGACGGCTAGAGCACATTGAGAACAATGTGCCTTGTGTTTTCGACCTGCTTCGAAATACTTGCAGCCTCCGAAATGCTCCAAAAAACATGCGCTATCTGTAATAGTCCTCTGGACACTCTCAACTACAGATAACTGACAAAAGGTTTGTATATGCACGTGGAGGGTTATCCAGAGCAAGTGTCCCGTTTCTGCATGCACAGTTGCACTGGTGTGCTGTTGTGTTGGTAGAACATATCTGCTTCACTTTCTTTTTCAATCTCTGTCACTTACTTCTCCTCATCGCATCGCAGCGGCTTCGGCTGTTAACCACGCCCTGGCGTGACCAGGAATGCGACTTCAAGAAGGACGCCAGTGCCTTGGCGCCCAGTCCACCTCCGGTCAGCGTCTAGGGGGCGCGCGCAGCGGCTGGGTCGAATGCAGCGAAATGGAGACTCGGGATTCTCGTCAACTCAGCTTCCTCCGGGGAATCGTGACAAGCCGAGTACCGATGTTCTCTTGGCCCTGTGCGCTTGTATTTATGTACACATACTCAGCGTATACTCAACGTCCAGCAAGCTTCGGTGGCGTCGCTGCGGTTTGGATGCGGTATACACCATTGTCTATGTGCCTGCATTATACCACTTGCCACTTAACTCGAGAAAAAAAACAAAAAAAAAAAACATTATACGTGTGTCACTGCTCTATCACAGCAGGACAAAGCGGGGAGATAATGGACAAGATAAGGCTGTTGTTAATGTTGAGCCACGTTTGCTTACGGCTTGGCAGACAGCACTTGACAAAGAAAAATTGGGTCAAAGCCCTTGAAAGCACTTTCCCTATACGTGCGCGATGGAGTTATAGTGTTTCACGGTGGGAAACAGTGTCAAAAAAAAAGAAAAGAACACTACGACTGACTGAAGGGCTGTAGCTGCGTATTGGCTGTTATTATATTTTCCTTATCTTATGATTTTTCACGGCAGGCGTTACAAAAAACGAAAAAGATTGAAAGAAAACCAGGAGCGTTTCGTGGACCACAGGTGTGGGCCGACTATGGTTAAAACGCGTGCGTTATACTTAGCATCCCTTTTACTGTCATATGCTGTACTTTCGAAGGAACCTACTCTGCCCTCCTTCAGCTATATATGCATATATAAACGGCTGGACAGTGCCGCACAGGGCTACCATGAAGCAACGTCATGTCGGTGTGCAGTTGTAAGCATTACAGTTTAATACTCAAAATTACCAAAGGGAAATATGCTGCTAACCTGCGTATTTCGGCAATGCATCCTTTCATCCACTATGAAAATGATGTGCCGTACACATATTCGTCTAAGCTTCACACTTTTGACATTTTACAACCGCCTGGCCTGCTATGTTAGTCTCATTTGCAATCGTACAGAGATAGAGAGACAGATGGGAGGAAGGAAAGACATAAAGGTTAACTAGACTTCGTCCAGTTTGCTACCCTACACACAAGGAGGGAGATGGGGGAGTGATAGAGAGAGAGAGAGATTGTAAATTTTTACTGTGCTTATGACCTACCTAATTCAGGCTCTAATTTCTACGATCCTACTGCTTTTGTAACATGAAAGATAGAAATAACTGTTTAACATATCGAATATGTTACTGCCCAAATGTAATCCATACCTAGTGGCGCGCATGTTTAAGATTCTCGAAACTCTAGTATTGACGCACAAGAAATGTATGAAGCTGCAGTGTGCTCTATGAAGACAGCCGTGCTAAATTGTGAAAAAAAAAGATCGATGTACTAGCCATGACTTCTCTCGGTGGTTGAATGATTGTAGCGCCAGATTTCCCTCTGTGGTAATCTGAGTACGGGTGCGCAAGGGCCGTGTTTTCCTTTTTGCGTCCTTCTTCGGTTTCACGATGCCCTTGCTGGATTAGCAACGGTGGCCAGCTAACACGCAAGCAAACATGCATGCACGCGTGCACATTGAACATGAAAACGGAGGCGCTTTTGATTTTGCCCCGAGCTTCGCGACATCGGCGTCGGGCGTTGCGCAGCGTTTCTAATTTCCGACCGCGTGCGTGAGTGCTGGCGGCGATAGGGCAACATACAGCACAGCATCGTCTCGCCGCGCAAAGTATATGTATATTGAATGAATGCTGCCTCGCTTGGGCGTTTGCGGGTCCCACCATAAACCGCGTGCAAACCCGATGCATACCTGGAGCGTCGATGGCGCACCATTTTTCGACACCGTTAAGTGTGATTGAATGAATGTGAATTATTGTACTCGTTAACACTAGGAATCGCAGCTGACGTGCGCACGGGTGGTGTCGTCCTCGGACATCGTGTTAGAAGCACTCGGTTTCCTTGGCGACACAACAAACGAAAGTATGAAAAGCCATGCTATATATAAATGCAATATGTTGAGTACAAATATCCTTTGTGACGGCTAAACTGTGCATGTAGTGCAGTGCTGCACAGTGGCAGGCACTTATATATTTAATAACGATAGTGAAGGCGTTATGGCGGATCAGCCGGGGTGGACCAGTGACCATGGTGTTCAACTTCTGACCGTGTGGTAGCGGGTTCGATCTCGGACGCGTTCCCGTGGAGACGCAAGGCAGAAACGCTCGTGTACCGAGCTTTCTGGTCAAATCTACGCGAGAGTCTTTCGCAGCCCTTCTGTTGCGCTTGTACATTGGAGCTTTCATTTTGCTGCTTTCTCCGCAATTAAGGTTTCTATGCACAGAGGGCACTATCACTCTCAGATAAACTATTCACACAGTCCAGCGGGGCGTAATGCTTTTCTTAAGCTTGAAAGAGCTGCCGCATTCGGCTTTGTTTTATTAGGCTACGGCAGTGCGAGAGTACGCTGCTAGTTCCACTATAAACGCACAGCTTCGCTTCAAGTTTGTTAGAGCTAAAGGTGATTGATCGCTTACTGCAACTCACTACTGCGTCACGCGCCACCGATGACATTCTACACGTCCAACACAGTGTTGCTAATTCTCTATCAGACTCTTTTATTCTATGTGTTCTTTTTTGAATAACGAGAAAACTAGCAAAGAGCAGGCGTGACTGCAAGCATCCGCTTCAGCATGCGTTCACGAATCTGTATCGATGCCGTTCCGCTGCGAGAAGGTGGACACGTCCTTTTCTTCCGCAGAGGGAGCCTGAGTTCTTCCGCGACAGTGGCCAGCACGGGCAGACTCGGCATGTCTCGGTATCGAAACAGCCAAGGATTCTTTTTTTCTCTGATTTTATCTGTCGGACAAGGCCACCAGATGCGTGTTTGTTCATATTAGGTGGCAGCGAAAGAATGTCTTAGATGCAGACATATATTTCATGTAGTGTAGGTATGCGTGAAGCTGTATTTTCTATAAGGTGCCATGTTTCTGGAGAACTAACGTCATATTTGAACATTATTTTTTACTTTCTTCTAGTCAGTGTGTCAAATGTCTTGGCACACAACTGAAGCACGTACGATGTCATTTACCGTGTTTTGAAGACTATGTCACATGTTAATTATACGGGTGTCATGTGTCGGTGTCATCTATTTTCCTTTCATTTTGTATGTATGAAACTTGAACGTAAACTGGAAACTGCCGACATGCGTGCATGAATAGCGGTTTCGTTTTGTAACGTGTAGTATTCCTAATACTTAATGTATGCGCTTATTAAACCAAACACGGACTAGAAGTGTCGCTTACCGCAGCCAACGTTTTGGTTTACATACAGCAGGTAGCTGAATGTTGTTGCTCGCTACAAACATCGGGGAAATCGAAACCGATGTGCGAGTTGCAACGGTTTCATAGCGGTGGGGAAAATGTATACATGCCTTGGCGTATTTCGTTGAGACGCTTCCGTGGTTGTTTATATCAAAACAGAAAATGAAAGAGATAAAAAAAAAGAAAGAAGAAAGTTCCTCTAGGAGCAGACCGCGATTATCATGTGCTTCGTTACGCGATAACTATACCTGGAGGCGTATAGCGACGTATACGCGCACGAAAGGCAGGAAGGCAGACACACACACAGCGCTGGTACGTAGTACATTCGTAGTTACCACCGTTAAAGGATTGGGGTGCGTCACACGCCACACAAAATTACAGCAGATCATGTCAGACGCGTTCGTGTCGATGAACCATCATTCGCACAAAGGTATAAATGCGAAACTCGGTACGTATGACACCACTACGAGCCCCTGCACGTCCGTTGGAGACATCAGGTGCAGCGCTGTGCAAGCTAGAGATCTCGAGTCTTTTAGCGGTGGGTGCGTTCGCACTTAGACATACTTGGATGTTTTACAGGGAAGCTGCTAGCCTCTGGTTGGTCGAGATTTTTCGTGTCAGTAAGAAAAAAACTTGAACCAAAAAAAAAAAAAATTCATATCTGCCTGACTCTGCAAACTCCCGGAGAGCAGCGTGAATACGATGAGCGTCGAAGAGTGCAAAATCGTAATGCTCAACAATGGTGTCGTGCTAAGACTAGGCAGAACAATAAAACATTTCGCATCGAAATCGAAATGCGTAATCGACTAATGAACAAAAATTCAATGATTAAGTTATAACTAATTACCTTTTAGCGCATGGTGCAATTCACAAATTGTAGCCTGGGAGTTCGCACGGTAGATCCAACTGAAACAAATTATGATGACACCAGTTCCGAAATATTAATTCCCGAACTTTACAAAGGAATACGTACATAAAACAGCGTTTCTTTTTTTAAAAAGTAAGTGGAACGAAGGGAATCCTTGCAGCAAGTTTGATGGCATATATCTCGAACGTTATGTCATCCACCAAATGCTTGTTTAGTAATTATGCCTTGCAGTCTCGCGAGCGACAATTTGTAAATTGCAGTATGTGACGTAAGGTAACTAGTTGAAAGTTTATTTCGTAGATTTTTTTGTTGATTAGTAGCTTATGCCCTTCGAGTTCTCGTGCAAGTAATGTCCGCCTCTTCGATTAGACCAGCTCAAGAACTCGTATCGGGCTATCTGCCACAGGGGATTTTTTAAACATTACTTAAAATCTTCGCAGAAAGAGCTGATATATGTTTGTGTGGTCATCCTTACGGTCGGCTCAGCAGCCGTGTCTCATTTTTTGTTCGGGGCTGCGGTACTTGGTTGCGTTTAAAATCCAAATTGCACGACCCCGTTTAGAAAAGGGGACCCATGATTTCGTCCTATCATCATGTGTGGTGAAGCATAGAGGGAACCATAGTCACGCTGGAAGAGGTGTAATAAAATTTCGTCGGTACGACGTACTGGTTATTGCTTGTCTGTTGGTTTATGCCAGAAAGCACGTAACGCATTTCATTGGTTCCTTTCGCTCAGTGTAAACTCGCAGTTTGGCGTCGAACTTACCCTTGTTCATCACCAAAATAAACGCGTCTGGTTCTTCTGTCGTCATTATGTATTTCTTAATTATGCACAAGCCTTAGGTTGGTAAGACCGTTATCTTTTCTCAACGCGTAGCTTAGCCGGAAATGATTAAATTTTCTCTGAACTTGAATAAAAGCTTGGCCAAAATATAACTCGTCTGTTCACCCTAGTAAGCAGCAGCAAGTCAATTTATTTTCTGCGAGTTCTCTGCAGTCGCTCTCTCGGTGCTCGAGAGCACAAGCGTGCCACTGGGTCCTCCTGTTCCTCGTGACTGCGTTTGCCTGAGGCCAATATCGTGTTGCCTTCTGTTCCTTGCTCTCCCGGCTTAGCAGTAAGAATAAGCCCGCGCTTGGTGCGAGGCCGCGGAAACAATGTTGTCTCTCATTACTTTTGAGGTACAGACGGACCCTGAGTTTTGTTCGTCGTTATCTGCTCTCATCAGACAAAAGAGAGGAGCCTTATCACACTTCGCATGAGGCATTTGGCGCGGGAAAGAACTCTTTGAGGGTGCCACCTACCCGCCTCTCGTATCTCTCGCTCCCTCTTTTTTGTTCTTCAGGCGCCTCTCTCGCGCTCGCGTCCATGACGTCCCTCATTCTCGCTTTCTCTTTCGCACGTCTGCTCGCCAATGCATCACTCGCCGCTACACAGCTGGGCGGCACAGACTGAGCCCTGACTTGCCCTTGCGGTGCTGCTGGCGCCGTAAGCGCAGCGCACATTCGAGGAGTTGACAGCGCATGCGTGGTCTGCGGGCTTGTAGCTATCCTCTCTACGGTCCTCGTCGGATACCTGCTCGGACCCGGCAAGTGAGTACCGCTGAGCGCCGGTCTTTCTTTTTCTGGCACCTTCCAAATCCTTCCAGTGGAAACAGGAAGCGCAACTTGACGCACTGGGCTAGTTGGCATTCCTTTGTGTGACAAGTGCGTGTAGCGTGAAGCAGTCACAAGAGGACGACATAGAGAAAGAAATTCAACTGTTGAAATTTCTTTCTCTATGAGGACGGCATCAAACAGAGACCAGTGGTCGTTTCTTTCTGCAGGGTGTCGTGCTGTTGTTACTGCTTGACGCCTGCGCACTTTGAACATAAAGGAACCGAACATTAAATTTCCCGAGTTCACCAGGAAACTTGTACTGTAACTTTCGTCAGCCGGCGACACCGAAGTGACCGGCGGTCAGCTTAAATGTTGCTAAATGTTGAGAACTTCCTTAGCTTTTTTTTTTGTCTTGTGAAGGCATAATAAATCGGCAGAGTGGCTGCAGGTATTCCGCACACATCGCCATGACCAAATGCGCAATGACCTACCAGTTCCAACCTATGGGCTTGAGAAACGGCAATGGCGAGGGCGAAGACGAAACACAACGCTAACCGGTATTGAATTCTATATATTACGACCATTCTAACTGACACGCGAAACTAGGGAAACACAATCGAAAAACAGGATTCGACCAACGCCGATGTATTGGACGTTAAAGATATAGTAAAATCTGATGCAATTGAGCCTTTGTGATGGTAGATAGCGTGATATTACTTGCCTCAGAAAATGAAGACATGTAGTGCGGTAACGCGTGGTAACCGTGTTACAGACCATTGGAACGTTCATTACGGGACATTAAAGCGGGACAGAAAACATCAGAAGTACGTAGGTTAATTACTGGTGACGTTCGTGTCTTGACAAGTAGCATCGTTGTGTGTGCTTACCAAACCCTACCTTTCTGTTATTCTTGTTTTTTGTCCATTCGGGAAGACATAAGCTAACGGCGCTTATTATAATGATGTGTGTCAAAGTCGGCATAAATCGCATCGATGCTCGTACACACACACACACACACACACACACACACACACACACACACACACACACACACACACACACACACACACACACACACACACACACACACACACACACACACACACACACACACACACATATATATATATATATATATATCCGCGGCGCTCGACACACAAGGACAATGGCGTGAAAATGTCATGACATTAGGACATTGGAAGTGTTTCCGACTTTCTACCGAAGAGTTTTCACGCCGGCAGGCATCAGACATTTTGCGACGATCACTAAGTAAATCATAATTTATCCATTTTCAATTTTTGATATTTTAGACCTTACCTTAGCTATACGGAATTGTATTACGGAATTGTAGCGGAGCAGTATGACGAAATATCTGGAATGCTGAAGCTTACACAGGTTTCATACGTTTGTTGCTGAAGTTTGCAACGAAATGCGTTGGTGTTTCACGTACCTTGGCACATACAAAGGCCTTGAGTGAAATTGATGCGGTCAGTGCCAATGCATTTCTCTGTAAGCTTGCAAACGTATTTGTCAAAACAAGGTTATACTCTTGCGGTAACTACAGAGTTTTCATGGGGACCTTGTACACCGCCAGGCTTTAATTGGCTGCATTGGCTTCAAAAGAATAGGAATTTTATTTAGTTAACATCAACTAATTTTCAGACAATTAGTTATCACGCGAGCGCTGAAATAGGACGCTTTTCGTACCGAGAAGACCGCGTCACCAGTCGGCCGGGCCCACTCGTCGTCGCCTGGAGCATCACCCACGGCGAGATTTAAGGCAAACACTCGGAGGTGACATGGTGCTCTTCAATCACGGGTCCCTTCCCCCCAAAAGAAATATTTGGCCCTTACCATTAAGAAACCTTAAAAAGAAGAGCGCTTGTGTATAGCTTTAAAGTTCTCAAAAAGATAATGAGCTGTTGTACGATCAGGTCCGCGACCACTAATACAAGTTTGGACAGTTACTAAGGTAATATGCAATTCACGTACGTTCTTATCTGAAGTCATTCGTTTGCAATAAAGATATCCCGCTGCTCTAACTTTGTTGTACACTTCGCGCCAGAATTTGACTCAATGTTCCGCGAGACCTGCAACTGGCCTTCGCATATGGGCTCAACCAGATTTTGGAAACATTGCACTGCTTCATTTTGTTATAGAAATAAAAAATGTTGAATAGTGAATGTCTTACAACTTCTTACACGTGCTTAGACTATAGAGGTTTTGCATGTTTGACTTCATATTTGTGGTTTGTAAGCTTGTTAGTGATGTGATTGCGTTAGCGTATTTGTGTTGATTCATGTTGTGACCATACTGCGCTTATAAAGTTCCGTTTTTGTATGAATTTGTGCTTAAGCGTCGTGAAGTTATACGCATGTTGAATTGTAAATCTGTGAACTTCACATTGCCTCTGTGTTTAGCTAATTGTCTGTTGAACTGTATATGTGTGCCTATTGTTTGACTGTTTTGCTTGTTTCTTTTTCTTGCTTACTCTGTGAGAAGTTGTCGGCGTTATCTAAAAATGGCAACATTTTCTTTAATGTATAAATAAAGAAATCGTTATTATTACACAATCTCTGAAGTCCGCCGGTGGGAATGCTGCATTGTGAGGAAGAAAATACATTTTGTTTTTTCTCTACTGCACTGCTTGGAAAATTACTGGAAGTTCTCATTAAAATACCCGGCGTAGCGCTGCCTTGAACTTGAAATTCAGTCCTGTTACCAGAGCGCGACTTTCTAACTTCTAACTTCGCCGCTATATTGGTGCGTTTTGTGCAGTTACACATTATATAATATACCATAACTGCACCTTTGTGAGTCACCGCGATTCATGTATGCGTTTGTTATTGTGTATTGTCCTATGCGGCCTGGCTTTTGGTTCCTACAGAGCTGTCAATAGCAGTTTCACGCCTCCAAACAGAATACAATATTTTCATCAAATAAAATGAGTGAGTGAATATTGAACAAAATGGAATTTAAGGATTCCCAGCAAATGCTGACAGCCGATAAGACAAGATATATTCGGGTGGTGAAAAGAGGCAAAATCGACAAATCGATAAGATAGTCAGTAATGGCAGCTTAACACATCCAGTCCGGCATTTGTGAATGGCAGGTTATTTATGACCGTACAAGAGTCACATTTTTGTTTGCAGAGTTCGGTTTACGATACTACCAGAGGGAAAATTGGCGCTGATTTGCTGTTTTATGCGCGGAAACGCCGGCATATGGCGGCTTCGGATTGGAATCTTCCTCTCAAAGCCAGGAACCTTGGAAGTCTCGTCTGGTTAACAGGCATTACGTCTATAACAATACCTAATTATTGAATAAAGTAGTGTGTAAAATGAAGTTTCTCCTTTATTGGTATATAAAGTTATTTGTATAAAACAATAAAAACTTGTACAATTATACAACGCGTGAGCGGTACAGGCTAGCCCCTAAAGCGGAAGAAAGACTACAAGGTCTACGCTCAATGTGCTTCAGTTTCAATAATCTGACTTTGTTTTCGACACTTACTTGTTGTGTTAATTGTGAGTCAACAATAAGAAAGGCGTGTTCCGGGTAAAGAAATACTTTTTCTGATGATTTCTTTCTAAGAAATCTTTACTTATTCGGAAATGTCTTAAGCGAAGCCATTTAGAGACGAGCACCGCACATCCAGGCATTTCCATGGTGGCACAGCGTTCATTAGGGAACTCGCATAGATGGTGGCGCCAGATGTTTGTCAAGGCAATATTGCAAGAAATTCCACGCAATTATTCCCCAGATGAAGGCAGGGCCGTTAGTCAGTGGTGACACTAGATGCGCTCTAAAGGACGTCAGTATAGTCGCTGATAAATGTCACCGATTGGAATAAATACCTAGCCTTTTATGGTTTCTGCCGTCATATATCTGACCAGCAGCAACCGAATCTACAACACATGGATCCCCTATAATGAGTGCGCAGCTTGTAGCGGCGATTTGCATGCCCCGAAAGAGCGTTCGCTCTTCGTATACTTACAGGGATGTTGGATTTCCTTTGCTGCGAATTGTCGTGACTTGTGATGTGTCTTGCCATTTCGCCCAAGTTTGACGAATATGTGTTGGAGCGTGTGTCCATATACTTATGTATATGACAACATTTTTTTTTTAAGTTTCACCCGTACTTGTTAGTCGAACGTGCAGCTGACACCGTTCGTGATTTTGTCCTCTGTTAGATGTCTTGGCTGTGGAGTGTTCATTTTTTTGTTCGAGACAGTGTGAATGTCAATTTAGCTGCACGTGGTCAGAAGCTGCATGGTCAGCAGCTGCACATTCGCGCGTTTACTGTTCCGTGCTGACCAGGCTGGATGTTGTGGCGCAAGTTTCAGTGACCAATAAAGGCACAGCGGTAAAATTGAGACGTGTATATCTCGGCAAATATTCTCCCTCTTTTTTCGCTCTTCACACACACGCACACAAAGACACACAAATATATGTCGACTTGACTTAAAAAAAAAACAGTTGTTTTTAAGAAGCGCATCAGCTTCTCAAAGATATAAACGAGGACAAAAGAAACAGAGGGGCGCGGTTGTTGTTAATAACGACCATATAAAGCCAGCATGCAATGAAACAAAGGAAAGCATAGGGATGAATAGCTGTGGTAAAATTAAAACCTAGAAAGTAATGAAAAAAAAGGGGAATAAAAGTGGACGAAGGAATATTTAACTTTTCGCTGGTGGGGACCAAACCTAACACCTTCGAATTTGTGTTTCAATTTTTTTTTCATGCATACATTCCGACAACTGGTCGTTCTTGTTAACCAAACGTTTCTCCGTGCAACTTTATCTTTTCACCTGATCAGTCGTGATCCAGAGTCAACCATGGTCAATCATGATGACCTTCGTCGGCCGCCGTGACGTCGTCCTACACAAAGCTTTTGAGAGCGATCAGAAGCCACGGATCATCAATTTGTTTCATTTTAATGCGTAGCATTCTTGTCCGAGTCAACCCAGTATTTGTCGTTTATCTCGCCTATTTCGCACAGCAGCCACTAACAAGCAGCGAGTAAAAAAAATGGTTTGGATAGTCATCGTACATGACTTCTACCCTAATTAAATTAAACAATGTGTGCCCCGGAAGAAGGTGCGTAGAACTACATTTAACCATGGCACCACTGCACTTCTCGAGAAGCGCTGCTTTGCATCAAAGGCCAGGCTCCCCTTACTTAACGGCTATTTCCGTTTGTTCTCTGGCCCACACCGCTCTCTTATTGTCTCTGAACGTTATGCCTAGCATTCTTCGTTCCATCGCTCTTTGCGCGGTTCTTAACTTGTTTTCGAGCTTCTTTGTCAGTCTCCAAGTTTCGGCCCTATATGTCAGCACCGGTAGAATGCATTGATTCTATACCTTTCTTTTTAATGATAATGGCAAGCTTCCAGTCAGGATCTGACAATTTCCGCCGAATGCGCTCCCACCCATTTTTATTCTTTGAATTTTCTTCTCATGATCAGGTCCCCTGTGAGTGATTGATGGGTAAACGTACTCCTTCACAGCCTCTAGAGGCTGACTGGTGATCCTGAACTCTTGTTCCCTTGCACGGATATTGATTATTATCTTTGTCTTCTGCATAGTAATCTTATACCCCACTGTTATACTCTGTCTGTTAAGATCCTCAATCATTTGTTGTAACTCGTCCCCAGTGATGCTGAACAGGACAATCTCATCTGGAAATCGAAGGTTGCTGAGTTATTCGCCGTTGATCCTTACTCCTAAGCCTTCTCAGTTTAATAGCTTGAATACTTCTTCCAAGCACGCAGTGAATAGCATTGGAGAGATTGTGTCTCCTTGTCTGACCCCTTCCTTTATAGGTATCTTCCTACTTTTCTTGGAGAGAATTAAGGTAGCTGTGGAATCTCTGTATGTACTTTCCAAGATACTTACGTAAGCGTCCTGTACTCCTTGCTTACGTAATGCCTCTATGACTGCTGGTATGCCGACTGAATCAAATGCATTTTCGTAATCGATGAAAGCCATATAGAGAGGCTGATTGTATTCTGCGGATTTGTCAATTACCTGATTGATGACATGAATGTGGTCCATTGTAGAGTATCCCTTCCTGAAACCTGCCTGTTCCCTTAGTTGACTAAAGTTCAGTGTTGCAGTTATTCTATTGGAGATTGTCTTGGTGAATATTTTACATATTGGAAGTAAGCTAATGGACCTATAATTTTTCAATTCTTTAACGTCTCCCTTTTTGTGGATTAGTATAATGTTGGCATTCTTCCAGTTATCTGGGACCCTTGCATTTGATAGACAGTTCACATAAAGGGCCACTAGTTTTTCAAGCATTATGTTTACACCACCTTTGATTAAATCGACTGGTAGTCCACCTTCTCCTGCCGCTTTCCCCCGTTTCATGTCTTGCAATGCCCTTCTCACTTCATCGCTAGTTATAGAAGGAGCCTCTGCAACGTAGAATAGAATTCTTCTGCTGCTTTTACTATGTCTTCGAGATCGCTGATGATATTACCCTGCTTATCTTTCAGTGCATACATCTTGGTTTGTCCTATGCCAAGTTTTTTTCTCACTGATTTCAGGCGGCGTCCACTTTTTACAGCTTCTTCAGTCTTTCTCACATTATAGGTTCGAATATCACTTTTCTCCTTGTTGATCAGCTTTGACAGTTCCGCGAATTCTATCTTATCTCTTGAGTTGGACACTTTCATTCTTTGGTGTTTCTTTATTAGGTCCTTTGTTACTTGGGAGAGCTTGTCTACTGGTTGCCTTGGTGCCTTACCTCTCACTTCAATTGCTGCTTCTGAAGCCAGCTTAGTTACGGTTTCATTCATTGCCTCTATGTCATCTTCATCTCTCTGTTTTAAGATGCATATTTGTTTGCAAGTGTTATCCTGAATTGGTCTGCTTTTACCCTTACTGCGTCTAGGTTGGCCTGTTTCTTATTGACCAATTTTACTTTTTCTCTCTTCTAACTGAGGTGAATCCTAGCCCTCACTAACCTGTGATCACTGCACCTTTACCCTACCTAACACTTCTGAAACATCCTTCACTATGCTGAAATCGGCAGAAAGTATGAAATCAGTTTCATTTCTTGTTCACCATTAGGGCTTTTCCAGGTCCAATATTTCTTCCAACAGTTCCTGAAGAAGGTGTTCATTATTCGCAGCTTATTCCTTACCGCGAATTCTACCAACATCTCTACCCGAGTGTTCCTAGATACTTCTAACCTAACCGCTTCCTCTAACCTAACCTTGTCCATTGTATCTCCCCTTCCACTGCTCACTCTTCTGCTGCCACTTTAAATCTAAGATCTTGTAATAGTGCGCCGGTCCATTCGACTGCGGTCCCGTTCGGCTCGAGTTGGGTTGCTCTCAAAACGCTCTTGCACTCGCTGCGCCATCTGCGGATTTCTTAAGACGCACATAACCTGTGCCACTGGGTATGGGCCCGCTATTTATGTATGTCCGTATGTGCGTAAGGCCTCTAAGACCAAGCGCAACCTACGTTCGTGTCCTTGAAATATGGCGGCATGCACAATAACATCGTTCACATATTACTGAGCTAGAGTCACAGTCCACTTAAGGGGAAGCTTTAGCTCGGGCGCTCCAATCTAAATACGTGTAAAAGGAGAATTCGTTTTTCTCGGCAACCCCTGCACCAAATTTGGCGAGGTTTGTTGCATTTAAAGAAAAATTAAAATCCATAGTGACTGTTAGTTTTGAATTGTTGATTTAGGTCGTAAATTTTTTATTAAAAAGTGGCAAAAATTGGAAATTTTAATGACGAAACTATCAAGTTCGCAACGCTGTAACTCGGCAAGGAAAAATGATATCACAATTCTGAAAATTGCGTATAACAGTAAATCTAAAGCGGACAAAATCGATACGTTACGCATGAATATTAAAAAATTTAGTAATATGAAAATACAGCTTTTGCAGAACCCCTGTACACAACGTAACGAATTCACGCGATATAAAATGACATGTCAAATTTGTCCGCTTTGAATGTTCGACTAGATGCCATTTACAGAACCGCGTCATGTGTTCTTGATACAGAGCTATTAATTTATAAAATTCGTGCTTTTATTTCTTTTCGAACTTTCGAATTGTTGAAAATTTCTTTGACAAAATTCAGGCCCTAAATCTCAATTCCGCTTCCAGTATAGTCAATAAAATTTAACTTTCTCAAATGCAACAAATTTCATTAAAGTCGGTCCAGGGGTTATCTCAGAGAAACGTTTTTGCATTTTGCATGCATTTGAATAGGCCGCGACAGATTTGCGCCCGAACTAAAGCTTCATCTTAAGATGCCCAAATAAAGCTCTGTCCATAAGACGCTAGAACGCATCTGGGGCGTTCGACAGGCGGAAAGGCAGACGGTTGAATTGGTACAGACCGACAGGGTAGAGAAGGCGGTCTTCTCTGAGTCTTTCGTGTTCATTGGCATCTGCTAATAGCCAGACAGGAGACTTGGGAGACAGGAGACAGAACGCTTGTTTCTGTGCTCTATACATTTTTGGTGAACTCTTTGCCTTTCGGGGTGCCTCACCTCCCCGTCTTGCGACCATGGACGCAGAGCATGCCACAGGCCCGCCTGGCCAGAAGTCATCCCGGCTGTCAACCGCAAGGAAGCGAGTTGGCTCCCCCAGCGACACCGAGGACACCGAGCTGTACTCTATGTCGGAAGACGACTCATCCGACGACGGCTTCATACCCGTCCGGAGTAAGAGGGCGAAGAGAAAGATCGCCAACACAGCGCCGTCACCTCCTGCGAGCACTACGACTATGAAGTCAAGGCCTGCGCGCTGGCCACACGTCATCATCTTTATGCCGGAAGAACCGTCAAGCAACCTACGGTTGCTGAACAGGAAAGCCCTATCCATTTTTCTGGAACGTGCGGTGCCAGATCAAATTAAAGACATCAGAATAAACCCACGCAAGAATATACTCGCCATAGACGTGTACAACGCGAGTGCGCTTGGAACACTTAAAGAAATCACGGAGCTTGGCGGAATCAAAATGCGCCCCTTCATCCCGATCGACGACACATCGATAGCCGGTGTAATTTACGACATTGACATTGCCATACCCAATGAAGATTTACCTAGCCTCATCAAGCCGGCAAACGAGGGCACGATCATTACGCAAGTGCGCCGTCTTGGGGAATACGCGCTGCGTAAAAGTAATCTTCAAGGGGGATTGCATACCCTCCCACGTTAAAGTCGGACATTTTCGACATCCAGTTCGACCATTCATCCAGAAGCCGCTTCAATGCCATCAGTGCTTCAGGCTAGGACACGTAAAGGGCGTGTGTCCCAACTCGCTTCTGTGTCCCCGTTGCGCTGAACCTCATGCAGAAGTGACCTGCGGTGCCACAGTTCTGAAGTGCGCCAACTGTAGCGGCCCTCACGCAGCCTCGTCGAAAGACTGTCCCCGCATCAAGAGGGAGCGCGCGGTTCTGAAGCAAATGGCCAGAGACAATTCGGCCCACAGGGAGGCAGCCGAAGTAGTCCGGCGTCGGCGTCGACGTCGGCACCGTCGTACGTCTTCAAAGAAGGCGCATGAGCGAAGCGATAGTACCCGCTCCACTACGGTACCACCTAGTCGCGACGCGAAAGGGCCCACCACTTCCACGAGGGCATCAGATAAGACTCTTTCTTTAGAGGAATGGCCTACGCTACCGAGCCGCTCCCTTGCTAAGGAACCTCAGAAGGTCACGGCGCCACCGGAGCCTTCTCCGGCCATTGATGATTCACCTAAAACAGATCAAGTCATCTCGGTGCTACGTTCCCTCATGGAGGCCATCCGAACGATTTTAGTTGAGATGGGGACACCGTCTGCTCGAAGCGCACTTAAAGTGCTGGACGCCTTAAGCCCAGTGCTTGAATCCCTCAACTAGAAAGATGGCTACCCATACCCCATCCTTCCGAAAAGAAGTCAAGGCAGCGTCCGTCATGCAGTGGAACGCCAGAGGGCTAAAATCACGAATTTCAGATTTCCGTCAGTATGTGTACACCAATGTGTTTCCACTCATCGTCATTTGTGAGCCCAACTTGTCGAAACCAATCAGACTGTCAGGGTACGAATGTTTCATGTCATCAACAAATAGTGCATGCAGCAAAATCATCATTTTTGTTCGTCGGGAACTCACCTATGTTTTGCAACCGATTGCGCCCCACGACGACAATCAGTATATATGCGTCACAGTTAAAAAGAACAAACTCTTGTTTACTCTCATAGGCGTGTATATATCGCCTTCAAACAATTTCGACACTAGAAGATTAGCGGATATCTTGAGTGTTTGCCCCGCCCCATGGGTCATCATAGGAGATTTCAATGCACACCATCCAGCATGGGGAAGTACAAAGACAAATGCAAGAGGACGAAGATTATCAAGCATCGCCTACAACTATGGCCTTACTCTCTTGAACGATGGTAGCCCCACCTTTCTTCGAGGCGTGACATACGGCAGCTGCCTCGACCTTGCTTTTGTCTCCAACTCTCTCACCAGATATGTGAAGTGGTTTCCAGATATTGAGACACATGGGAGTGATCACATTCCCACCTATCTGAACATCAAAGGCTTGTCGTCTAGATCTGGCCCACGGAATACCATTCGGACGATTCAATGGGCCAACTTCAAATCTGATATGGAAGATGCCTGCAGCGAGGGCCTACCCTCTGGGTTAGAACAAACAATTAAAAATACGATGCGGAACGCCACTCGCATACTGACGATCTCTCACACGCGAAACGACTTCGACATAGAATTAGAGCGACTTCGCGCACTTCGTCGCCGGGCGGAACGTCGATATCGGCGTACAAGATCAATCCATGACCTTAGGGCAGCCAGGAGGATACAAAAGAAGATTCAGCGTCGAATGGATAGATTAGCGTCGGAACGTTGGGCAACGTTTTGCCAAACGCTCGACCCCCGCAAGCCGCTGTCTCACATTTGGAAAACGGTGCAAGGTCTGCGTTGCCTTCCGGAACAGCGTTTTCCATTCAAGGCACTCGCGCTTTTCCAAGGGCGGCAAGACATCGATGTCGCAGAAGACTTTTGTGCGCGAATGGCAGACCAAGCGACACGTCCAGATCCTCCAGCCCGAGATGATGTCCCCCATTCCCGAGATTGCCGCATGGACCTTCCTTTTACAATGGAGGAGCTCGAGGCGGCACTAGCTCTCTACAGGCGCTCATCATCTCCGGGTCCAGATGGTATATCATACCGAGCCTTGTGCTATCTCGGAGAATCCGCACGGATAGCACTATTGAGTCTCTACAACACCTCATGGCAGGAGGGAAATGTTCCTGACGAATGGAAAGTGAGCCGCCTGGCGCCAATCTTGAAGCAGGGCAAATCCCCGCTAGAGCTCACCTCTTACCGTCCGATAGCGTTGGCCAGCTGTGTAGGAAAGATAATGGAACGGATGATCCTTGGCCGCCTGGAATGGTACCTTGAACACTACAAGATTTATCCGAGTTCCATGGCTGGTTTCCGACGTGACCGCTCTTCCATCGACAATGTAGTTGATCTCGTTTCATATGTCCAGCACGAAAGGTCCCGTAAACGTTTATCTGCAGCTTTATTCTTAGATGTGAAAGGGGCATACGATAACGTATTACATGAGGCTATTCTCGACGCTCTTGCGACGGTTGGCCTAGGTGGCCGAGTATTTTTATGGATTGCAAGTTACCTATCTGCAAGATCATTCTATGTATTAACTGACGATGGCCCAACTACGCGACGCTATACCAGCAAGGGCGTTCCTCAAGGCGGTGCTCTCAGCCCGACGCTATTCAACCTCGCTCTTATTGGGCTTGCTGACCACTTGCCAACTACCACCAAAATTTCAGTATACGCAGACGACATCTGTCTCTGGACTTCGGCAGTCACAAGTCCTCAGATACGTGCACGGCTTCAGAGAGCGGCTACTTTGACAGCGAGCTACTTGTGTGAACAAGGTCTCAGTATATCGCCAGAAAAATGCGCCCTAGTGGCGTTTACTCGCAAACCAATGACGCCTTATGTCATCTCAATCAATGGGCGGACCATTTCCTATGTCAGAACCTACAGATTTCTTGGCATAATTATCGACCGAGACCTCTGTTGGAGCCCGCACGTGGCTTACATGAAACGACGCCTAACAGCAACCTCCCAGTTGTTTAAATACCTGACAGGAAAGACGTGGGGGATGTCAGTAGACGCAATGCTGAGACTCTACAGAGCTCTCTTTCTCGGTTTTTTAAGATACAGTCTACCTGTACTGAACAACACCTGCAAGACAAATATTCGTGTTCTGCAAGCAGCGAAAGCTCAAGCACTCAGAGTTTGTCTTGGTTTGCCGAGATGCACGTCAACTGAGGCAACTATTGCGATTGCTCGGGACCATCCAATGCAGACTCACATCACGGTGGAAACCCTGAGAACGCATATCAGACATTTGGCACGGGCCCCCTATCACCACCTTGCAACACTACCTTCAGACAGGCACCAAGCATCATTCTCAAAAACTATTGTCAAGTACAACGACAAACTTCCCTCGGGCTTCACCGCTGCATCTAAACCATCGATGCCCCCTTGGTGCCTTGTCAGCCCCACAGTCCATCTCAACGTGCCAGAAATCGGGAAAAAGTCTGAGCTGTCGTCGCCTGTGCTGAAACAACTGTCTCTGCTTCTTCTGCACGAGAGGTACGCAGACAGTGCACATATTCATACTGACGGTTCCACAAACATCCAGTGTTCGTCCGGTGCTGTAGTCGTCCCAGAAAGAGGTATTACCATCAGCTTTAGGACTGACCACCCAACGACATCTACATCTGCGGAACTAGCTGCTCTTCGAGCTGCACTTTGTTTTGTCAATCGGGAACCACCTCGACAATGGTCAATTTTCAGCGACTCAAAGGCAGCCCTACAATCTGTACTATCAGCTCTGCGTCGCGGGCAATTCGAACAGCTCGTATTCGATATTAGATGCCTACTCCATACATCACATGAGAAAGGACATCACGTGACGTTTCAGTGGCTGCCAAGTCACTGCGGCGTCATCGGAAATGAAGACGCCGATAAAGCCACTCGGACAGCTCTTGAAGACACACAGGAAGAGGCCATACCACTTTCACGGTCCGACGCAGCCAGCAGACTTCAAGTGCTTGCACGGGAGATCACGCTCTCTCTATGGTGCACACCAAGCAGCCAGACCAACCGCAGCAATGATCAACACGACCTGCCCTCCTTGATGCATCTCTGTATGCCAACCGGACTCCGCCGAAGTGAGGCCACCCTGCTTTATCGCTTATGGCTAGGGGTGGCCTTCACGAAATCTTACTCGTTTCGCATTGGAATGGCCGACAACGCTCTCTGCAATGCCTGTCTTTGTGAGGAGACGCTGGAACACATTCTGTGCGACTGTCCTGAATATAATGTTGAGAGACAGTCCGTGGCGTCCGTTCTAGCGCACCTTGACAATAGACCATTGTCAGTTGCAACCATTTTCACATATCGCCGACTGAAGACATCTCAGCTGAAGGCGACGAAGGGACTACTTCGGTTTATGAAGGATACGGGCTTGGACAAGCGGCTGTGACAGTGATGTCACGTACTGCACAAGAGTGACAGACTGTAACCAACGATGTGTGTGCCGTGTTATGTGCCCTCTATCTCTTCTGCCCCTCTTTCATCCCCCCATCCCGCTCCCATGTGTAGGGTAGCAAACCGGTTAGGCAAAACTGGTTAACCTCCCTGCCTTCCTTCTCCACTTTTTCCTTCCTTCCTTCCTTCCTAGTGTCGTGCGATAACAAGCCCCCCTTCAAAGGTATCGCAGAGGCGCAGTGAGGGGTACACATCTTCAAGTGGCGCTGTAATCCACGCTAGACCAAACTGTCCCGTCTTTCTTTTTTCACGAGTGCTGCCGGTGACGAACAAGGGCTAGACGACTCGAAGATGGCGCCTCGGTCAAGCATATTGCGCTAATGTTCTTGTATTGCTCAACGCTCGGACGGTGCCACACGGCGGAGTTGGTGGCTTGCGGGCCAACGACCTTCTGCGTCGACGCGGTGCTCGACCTATGTCGTACAGCCAATCTGGTCTGCCGATGGCGCAAGACAGAAACCGCATGCCCGAATCAATGCTTCTATACTTGTAGATTCGAGCTCAAGGTGGGAAAGCTGGCCCCGAAGTTAACATTTCCCCAAAGGGTGTTATTAGGCGGCGAGGTAACACGCGGTGTTTTCGCCGTCGATACAAGAGAAGCCACGATGGGAGCAACAAGATCTGAAGCTTTACCTATTGCCTTGACTTGAACAAGTATAATTGGTTGTGCGTTGGCATTCACGACAAAAATGTGTATCGTTCCTTTGTCACACGGAGTAGGCTCCGTGGTGATGCTGCCTCCTGAAATGGCGGTGAGCAAAAAAGTATCTCAAAGAGAACGTCCGCTGTAAGGACCTTTTCAAACTGGGCAGGCGCATCTGAACCAGGACATAGCAGGAGTGCGGTGCAGGCCTCTCTCGCTTGCAATACGTCTTGGTTGTTACTACTGTGAGCGTTCCGTCGTTTAACGGCAGGTACGAGTGTAGAGAGGAAGGAGGTAGCACTCTTGAAGCAAGTTAGGACAGCTGTTGCAGTACATGAAAAATAGCTTGGAACAGAGGCCTGGCAACACGGAGGAAGGAAACTAAGGACAGGCCCTGACGTCACTCTTTGTGAAGCAAAAGTGAAGCCGGAAGTTGGCGTTGCTCATGGCGATGCTCCGCCTTTTGTGCCACCCTCCTCTCTTGTTTACATCTTTCGCGAAACCACGCCGCGCTGCGCGTGGTTTCGCACGCGGAGCGCGCGCGCTCGCGCAACATCCGGCAGAGCACGGTGCAGGTAACACAGCGCAACAAGACACGGTGACTAACGCAAACCCGCCCACACAGCGCCTTTGCCACGGCACGAAACCTACCAGAGCAACACGTGTGCGCGCTCAAAAAATCAGAACAACGCCGCCATTGTGGCCCAAAAGGCGTGGCCATGCAGCAAAAAAAATAAAAAAGCAGCAAAAGAAATGAGAACCTATACGTCATTTCCGCCACACTTTTCTCCTAGCGCGCGGAGGGGGTAGGGCCTCTCCTTAGTTTCCTTCCTCCGTGCCTGGCAAGGTTGCAGGAACAGGCGTCTGGTGCGCATAGAAAAATTGACGGTAACTCCTAAGGAACTCGTAAGGATTCATAATGAATTCTTACCAACTAGCTCAGCTTTCTGTCGTTCTAAGCTCCTGCTTGCTTGCACCATCCACAGCCGAGTACAACCGGCCAGATGGGACTATCGGCCACAATAAAATCGATAGCAAGCAAAGAATAGCAGGCTCTCAGTAGAGGCTGGCTGGAGGAGCGGAAGCACGTCTTTGACTAATGAAAAGTTCAGGACATTCAGAGATGCTCCTGTGTCTACGAGCGCTTTGACGTTCCGATCGAGCAGGGTAATGTCGACGAAAACGTATGGTGCGTGAGGGTTCTCCACAGCACGCCAGAAAGGGTGACGCGAATGCAGTGCGACTGCTCCTGGTGGTGCAACTAGGCGATCCTCAGAAAATATAATGCTGGCAATATTTTTTTTATTAGAAAAAGGTAGGTAAAACATAAGGCAAAATGAGAAACAAGTAACAACAATGAAATACACTTCATACTCTCTGCAGTTCCCAGCACAGTGCAGGGTGTAAAGAAGTGTTAGGCAAGATAAACTGCAGTGACCATAGTTTAGTGATGTCTAGAATTTCTCTCAATTTGAAGAGAGAAAGACTAAAATTAGTTAAGAATAAATAAGCCAACCAAGATGCAGTAAGGGTAAAAGGGGATGAATTAAAGCTGGTGCTCGCAAACAAATATGCAACTTTAGAAAGGGAAGATGAAGATAGCGTAGAGGTATTGAATGAAACCGTAACTAGGCTGGTTTCAGAAGCAGCAGCTGAACTGAATAAAGAAAAGACAAAGCAGGAAAGTGTTCAACTTAAGAGATCAGATAGAATTAGCTGAACTGTCAAAACTGATCAACAAGGAGAAACAAATGTGAGGGTTTTATATGGTTCCAGGGACCAACTCAATACAGTTTCGTAAATACGGCAGTCCACTTGTGCAAGCAATATGAGGTATTATTGTTATTATGCTTCTTGGAATGTGGCAGAATAAAGTATATCTTTATTTTTCTCTCGTCTATCGGATACGTGTGGGTCCGTCGGTGCTCCTGTTTCTTCCTGTATTCACAGAAATGAAAGGCAGCATATCTGTTCAGAACCCTTTGCTTGCACAGCACTTACGCCTGAAAATGTTATCGGATAGTTTGCCTTTTGTGCCGTGAGCATGCTTGTTCGCACTCATTAGTCCTAGTTGGCTCAGGTTTGATAACGGCATCGTCAACACAGGCAGCCAGCAATCTCCAAGATACTCCAGAGTCCGATCGCACTAATGCGATAGTACGATATCACCAAAAAGTGGGTAACACACAAGGCTATGTTATGTATCGACTCGCTATGCTCGGCGATGTCTGCAGCTATTGCATGTGTTTTCTGAGCCTTGCACATTTTACGTGCAAGACTATAGTACTTTTAGATTGAGAAAGTATGAATATAATATGAACGTTGCTCGCTTCTCACGTAACAGAGATTATTTATTTATTTATTTATGTTTATTATTGTGCACGCAATAAAACGCACATTGAAAGTTTAAATCTTAGACTGATAGAATTTCTTTATTTGTTTTTTTAGGATAGCTTAAATTTAATTTGGTGGGCACAATATGACAGGAATGGTCGGAGCAACAACATCAGAGTGTAGTGTCAACCTTGGAACACCAGCGGTGCCTATAGCGTACTTCACATAACATTTCATACTTTTCTTTGTTGCGTTGAACTGAAGGTTGAACTAAAACCTGAAAAGAAGAGAGGTTGGATATTGGCAGGGTAGTAGCAAAATACCCGTGTTTTTCGTTTTTTTTCTTTTTTGCAGCGGAGAGCTTACTTGACTGAGAGTCCAATCATACAGTGATAACACAGAAAATGCTGTGGAACATTTTTTTATCAGAATTTTCCGATCTGCATTGAGGATGTAGTAAGGCTCAAGTAACAGGCCGGAAAAAACAGTGATATGGGAGCGTGATAGCCATTATACGCCGGCATTGGTGGGTCGCAGACGACAAGTGTGACTCTAGGTGTAAGAAAGTAATACTTTGTTTATCAACGGATGTTCCTGAGGCTCACGCTTTATGAAGCTTTGAGTTATTCTTACAATAATTGGTGACGTCCGAGTCTACGCCCCAGCGACGGCTTCCTCCAGGTAACACAGACTGATCTCGAATGCTTTTGCTGGCTTCATGCGCCAGGCATATTTTCTTTTTTTTTTCAGTCAAGCCAAGCTAAGTGGTAAGATGCGCCAGCAGTGCTAGTATTACAGTGCTGGCACCCATTCTCGACACAATTTGTCGATGGCATTTTGTATCTCACAGAGACCATAGAACTCGGAGTACTAACTCGCAAACTCGCGCGCATACAGCAGCCCTCATGTGCGCCGCGATGCATTGAACAGCTCTGCCGCTCCGCTCTTTACCACGAAGGCGCTGGTTAGCGTGAAATTTTTTGACTTCGTGATACGCACAGCACAAAATGCAAAGGCGTAAAAATATACGAACTGCAATCTTAAACAATGAATATGCGGCACTTAATAACAGCCGACTTAGGTACAGTAACGTCATATACTGCATCCTAAGTACCATGATTTTACCGCCATCTAAACAGGTTGGCAGTCTAGTTGGTTTGAATCCATGATAGAATGTCTAAGCGCGACTGAACGAGGACGTAGAAAGAAACAGACACAGAGACAGCGCTCTGTGTGATTGGACCACAGACCGCCAGGCCGTGCCACGACAGTTTGAGACAGGCTTTAAGACAATTTCATTGGCAATTTAAAAAAAAAAAATTATAATTCCTACTTAAATCGTGAACAGAATGCTGGATTCTATCCCTATAAGTCATGCACATTTCCTTTCCATCAGCGTCTCGAAACACATTCTGGCCAATTGTCAGTCCATTTAATAAAGATGAAGAAATAAGAACAAGAAAGATTAGCTAGAAGTGGTTTTAGCAAGGAAGCCTTCCGTAAGGCGCTTAAGTCCGAAATGGCTGGGTAAACATTGCAGTCGCTGTCGTGGTGTGTGGACATAATGTAAGTAGAAAGAACAAATCGACAGAAAAGAGCGCGATGGTGTGTTGGGTTGCTTGCTATATTCTGAAATCTCGCAACGCAAATGTAAACGGAGTTTATGCGCGCAATTTCCGGCAGCAAAATGAACAGCGAGTTACTGCTTCTTCTGTCCATTTGTTCTTCTTATTTGCCTTTTGTATTACACACTGACAGCTACGCACCCAACTAGCCCAGCATCCCACTTTGGTAAGCTACATTCCACTCACTGCGTGTAACAGTATTGGTGAACAAGACCGATTAATGCAAGTTCAGTTCGACCGAGCTATCTTTGGAAGATGCCGTACTAACAAGGCCCTATAGCTACCCTCATCAACTTCAACAATATTTTTTTTTTCTGAAATTGGAAAGTTGTCAAAACTTCCGTGTCGAGTAGCAGCACTTCTAGTTTCGTTTTCATCATGTGTCGACCGCAGCGCTGGGTTCCTGGAGCGGCAGCAAGGCAAAACTGTTGCGCGGAAGTCACGTGGCCTTCGCCCAGCTGCGTCTGCCGGTCTGCCGTGTCTCGGCCGGTGATGGTCGTGGTGGCTAGTGTGGCGCCGGAAAGGTAGGAAAAATTGCTCCCGTCTCGGCTGGCCGGCTCCGCCCGCCGCTGCTTTCGGCTCGCAAATGACCGACGCCGACTACACGCCGGTGCCCACGTTTGAAAGCGGCGACGACCGCAAGGCTGGAGCACTCTTGAAGACGTGAGTGTTCTGCCGTGTTTTGTCTGCATGTCTGCCGTGTTTTGTCTGCAACCAAACTTGAGCTTGACAACGCTAGTTGTACGACTCGGGAGTCGACCACATTATTTTGCCACGCTTGGCGAGTACGGATTTTCCTGCTTACTATGGAGGAGATTGTAATGGGGCTTAAGTGGCACTTTGATGCTCTTACCTTTGGTGTTATGTTGCAGAGCTTGATATTTCTTGGACAGGTACAGGACAGGTGGGGGTAAGCTAGGCACGACGGGCGGATGCGAAGTGCACGTTTTTTCGCAGCTCGTCAATGTCGTATGGCAGTGTGAAAATGCAGACGCCCGTTTCTCAATAGTCGAAAGCCGTCGTCAGGGTATTTTGTACCGCGTACTCCGTACCGCTCTGCTGTGTTTCTGTTGGCGGTAGCTAAACCTTCGATAAACAAGCTCAAGTGGACAGTGCGAAGTTTTGTGGGTATGCGCCACGAGGTCTCTGATAGCGGTTTCGGCTCGCTGGCTGACGCACTATTGTTGAGCTCGAAACACGTGCTTTTGTTCCGCTGTGATCGGAGTATTTTGGCGCCGAATGACGTAGCCTCCGCGTTCGAGGAACGCCCACCGCAAATTTTCTCAACACGAGCGTATGCGTCGAAATGCGCGGCGCGAAGCTGCGTCACGTTTCGCTATGCGCATTGAAAAGCTTCGCTAAGCGGTTCACGCCCTCGGCAAATTGTGCGCGATGAGATGGGAAGCAGTGTCCGCTTTAAATCTAACATCGAGGGGACTGCGCTTTTCCTTGCTGGGGCTTGACTTATCCCAAGCTTGAACTGTCATCGTTGAAGAAAATTTGCGCCTGCTTCTGGTAGTTGAACGGACGTTTAATGCTGTTGTACGAGTAAGATCGAGCTTGAAGGGCCTACTGAAGGCTAATTGTCGAGCGAGCGATTTCCATAAAACTTTGCAGAACTCTCCTGAAGCAGAATAAATTTGGCTCTTTTCTGACGCAGCCGCCGTGTCGACTATACCTATTGTACCAGTGCTGCCCTGAGTAGGCCAACGGACTATGCTTCAAATAGCAATTAAACAGTCATCGCGGGAGTGCTTGGAGAAGGTCCTTATTTTTCTTCGTGCATTGTTCTTGCCGTCGTCATTTCTAGCGATGTGCGTCGTGCCTCAGTCAGCTTAATTATACTACGGCGATCTTTTTCTCCGGCTCCGTTAGATTCTCAAGATAAGGTTCGCACGTTTGTCTTTCCTTGAACGGTGGGGACTACGGCAGTGATGCGCTTTGCGTGCGTGTGTGTGTGTGTGTGTGCGTGTGTGCGTGTGCGTGCGTGCGTGCGTGCGTGGCGCTACTTGAAGACTGAACAGGTCTGCGTTAAATGTTTGCACACCCCACTGGTAGCGCTCTCAGCGTGATCGCATTGCAAAAGTGAGGCATTCGTTGACATTTCAGCAATAAAGTGCTAACTTGGGCCGGTTGGCAAACGTCTGAAAAAAAAAAATAGTGACAACACAAAGACGTGCAGACTAAGTGATTAGTCTGTTTCAGTCTGCACTTCTCTTTCTTTGCGCTCGTACTCGTTTCTTCAGTACGTTTAGTGCGCGTGAAAAAAAAAAAAAAAAAGAAAATGTGGCGATTTAGCGGAAAGCTTAGCGGTAAGCGGTGAAAATCTAGCGGTAAAGAGGAATACGTCAGCGTTACGTCGCATCTCTGAGGTGCCAGATCCATGGTTTAAACCGGGTTCACTACTTTGCAAAGTGCTCAGGAGCTCACTTGACACACGTCCTACCTCTTAGGAGCGAAGTGCAGCTTATGATGGTACGGAGAAGACCGTCAATCCCACCATCTATATATATGTATGTATATATATATATATATATATATATATATATCTGTATAAAGACGCACACACCTCTGCCACATGACCGGCTTCCCATACTTCATACTTTTTTTTAAATTCAACTTTGACGCTCCTAATGCTACCGCATTAAAAGTATCGAAGTGCTCGTGACAGGTCACACCGCCGATCCCTGTGACAACACCTAATGCGCATTCTTGGAAACAGTCATGCAGCGCGAAATTAGAGGATGCAGTTGTGGGCACATACGCAGCGCAAATGGCACGGTCTCCCGTATTGTTCCCATTGTTGTTCGCGGTGTACAAGTTTTGTTCCTCAAATATCACAATAACCAGGTCAAGCTACAGGTCACCTGCAACATGCTTCGTGCTACGAAGAACAAGCGCTCTCCCCGTCTGAGGCTTCGGCATTTCTTGATGGGGGCCGGCCTGCGACACTTGCGCTCGTGCGTGCGTGGCTTTGACGCTCTTGACAGCCTCGACATTGCTGTGTCCCTTGCGATGCTACGCCTCGTGTCACCACCACGGCTGGCTGGATGTACGTTGTTGGCCTCTACGCCCAATCCTACGGTGAGGGGAAGTGTGACCACCTTGGTCTTCCCCCCCGCCGAGTATCTATGAAAGTTCCGGATAGGGTGGCATCGATCACTGTGAGTGGCGACTGAGCTTGCCGGGACAAAGGTTCGCTCCAGGTTTTAATTCGAGATTCAGAGTGAAATACGCGCTACAATTGGGAGGCTCTATAGAAACGGATCTTGAACAACGCTCGAGCTGCAGCAACCCACAGTACAACCCGTACTTCGTTGTCGAATAGTATGTTTTCTTTTTCTGCGCAACGCCTCAGTGGAGGGCATTCTCGCTTTTCAGTCGACAAAAGGAATGGAATGTGGAGCTTGTTTATCAGAGCTCAGCCAGTGTGAAATTTCCTAACGTGAGACTTTGCATTTATTGTAGGCCTGTTTTTCAAGCTGCGATTGACCAAGATAAGTCTATATACGGCATGAAAAAAAAAAAAAATGACATGGTGGAAGGAAGAAAATTGAGGCTTAACCAGGCAAGTATTCAGTCTTTTCGTGGCCACGGGTGCACTAAAATAAAGCAGCAGATGAATCTACTCGGTATATAGCCCAAGATGACCAGCTGTATGTCGAGCTGTTATCGCATTTGTTTTGTTATGCGAACGACAATAAAGAACACCTCAGAAATGGGAAATATCGAAATTCTTTCATGCGATGTGCGGTGCGAGATAAATTTTGCAAAGGACGTTACACTTGTGACGGTCGCGTCGATTCCAGTAGCCACGTTGCTGACCTGTGAAAGTCTGCAGGACCTCCTCGAAAAGTTGCGCGCATGCTTGTGACGCGCAGCGGTGTGGCCGAACGACTTCGGAGCGCGCCCGTGCCCGTCGCTTTTTACGCTCCTTTGTTCCTCGACGGCCGCGGGGCAGTGCGCGCCTTTCTTTAGCATCATTCTTGTTAATAGCGGTGCCGCGTTTGTATGGGGTGCGCTGGGTTACACCGAGTCTTTGAAGACTGAGAAACCGGCGAATATTTGGCACGCGGTGTGGCTGACCGACTATATATGGAGAAAATACGAGGCTGGCCAAGTGCAGTTAATTTAGTCCATTCCTTTCCACATTACTGCCCTGGTAAACAGCAGGTGACTGTGTTCATAAGCAGTGCTGTTAGATTCGTGCCCTTGCTAAAGAGACCGTGTCGTCTTATGGGGGTGCGTCCCGACTTAACAACATGTATGTAAGAAACGAGATCCGGCTGTGGACGTATAAGACGTTTCAACTTCTAAACAACCGATGTTCTCGATATATGCCTGTTTTGTATAGCAGTTTGCATGGATATGTTTCGGTTGTTTGTCACGTTTGTTTGTTGCCAATAAAATTTTGGCAATAGGCAGTGTTGTAGGATGATCGCTGTCTAGAAGGTGGACGTGCGAAAAAAAGTTAGACGTATATGTCACGAATTAGTAGTTCGTGCACAACCACACCTGTATTTTATAACGTACCTACACTCGGAAATAAGCGACTACCGCCATTCCTGAAAAAAAAAAGTCCATGTGCTCGAACAGCGTCTACTCTAGCGCACTGGTCTAGTATATAGCAATTCCTCGTCACCTAGGCCTTAATTTTCTCCAATCGGAGGCTGTCGCAGCGTTTCTCTTGGCAACGAAAATAAATAATTAACATACATAATAGAACAGCCTGACGAGAAAAACAAATTGAAAGGGAAGACGCATTTATGCGCATTATCGAAATATGGCTGTCATTCAAGAGCAGTGGAGGAATACTGTAGATGCAGAGAAGTGGGCCTGATGCATCGCAGGAATTGGTCTTCAACAAGCTCAGAAGATGCCAAGCTTTTCGGTAGTTGGATAGATTACGAATGAGGCCAATTAATAATGTAGAGGCGTAAAGCAGCGGAGCATTAGTAAAATCACTGTGAAAAATATCTTATCATGACAAGCGAATCCCAGATAGCTGGCGATAAAGAACGAATTTAATTTTTAATGTAAGAGTAGATAGAATTTGCCGACATTAAATCCTACCGACCAAGTAGAGTATCGTCAATGGTATACAGCGAGGCTAAGGTTAACACACGCCTGAAATCGAACTTGCAAGCTCGTGGTCAGGACATGAGACATTTGGATAACTGCAGAATAGTTTTACAGTGGGCAGACTCATAAGCGATAATTTATCAGTCTCCAGAAATAAAAAAAAATAACGTACAGCGCGAAGGACAAGGACTGCGAGAGACATGTCTCTCGCCGTCCTTGTCCTTCGCGCTGTACGTTATTTTCGATCATGAATTACCAACTAGCCCAAGCAACCACCCTAGTCCAGAAATAAACATTTGTATAGTTGACTTTCTTGGCCATCAGCAGTGTGTAAACACTAAAGTTTTGTGGAATTCCTGGGGATGAATGTATGGGGGAAGACAACATAACGCTACTAGAGGAAACATACAATACACGGGAAGGGCTAACGGCGCGACAGTTCACGTTCAGAAAGTTATGCTCCAGGGCTGCCTGTTATGGCGTCTGCTCGTTATGATGTACACCCGCGGTGAAACGTAGGCGGACCACATGCAACTGTGGCGAAAAAAACTTAATTTCTTTGCAACTACACTGACAATCTGGAACTGACGAGGACACTGTGATGTTTGCAATATCAAGTCTGAACCGCAGTATTCCGCACACTTCTGGCCGCGAGTGCACATGATGGCGTAGAAAGGAGGCCAAACTTAGATAAATTAGGTTAGGGTACAGTCTCGTATTACAAAGACGTGTGGAGGTTTTACGTACGCACGTGGTTTTGTTTGTGGACGGTCAAAAATATTCGGCTTACGGCGGATACTTGCGCCGAAGACGGCGGCGCCCTGTAGAATTCATGTTCAGTGGCGGTTGACGGGAAGGTCGCGAAGGCGTGCGACCGCCCTCAGTGTGGATCAGCGCCGATGGCTGTCCAGCGAGCGCTACAAGTCGTAGGTTCGTTTCCAGGCTTTAAAGCGAGAAGTGCCCCTACGCCGAAGTTTCGGCGCACTCGCAGCAACCCCGTATCTCGAAGGGCTGTGAGGGCCCCTATTGTTTTCCCCCCAAGATGTTCTCTGCGGGGGCGGCCTGAGCGTCGTGCGGTTCAGCGGCCGATACGGCGCGACGATTGACACGCGAGCATGGCGAGGTCCCGCGCTTTCTTTTCGTCCTTTGCAATTAGCGTGGCAGGTAAGGCACCAGGGCAACCAGTAGGCAAGCTCTCCCAAGTAACAAAGGACCTAATAAACGACAAAGCATGAAAGTGTTTAACTCTGGAGATCCTATAGAACTCCCTGAACTGTGAAAGCCGGTAAGTGGTATTCGAAATTAAAACGTCGGGAAGATTGAAGAAGCAGTAAAAATAGGCGGAACATGAAATCAGTGAAAAGGAAACTAGGCATAGGAAAGAGCAAGATGTATGCAGTGAAGGATAAGCGAGGTAATGCAATAAGCGATTTCGATGCTATAGTAAAGGCAGCAGAAAACTTCTATACAGACATGTACAGCACCCAGAGCAGCCACACAACCTTGATCGGAAGTCCTGACGAACAGTATTCAGAAGTGTCCCTTGTAACCAGTGATGAGGTTAGAAGGGCTTCGCAAGACGTGCCCAGAGGAAAAGCGGCAGAAGATGGAATAACAGTCGATTTAATGGAAGGTAGAAGGAATGTTGTACTTGCAAAGCTTGCTAGCCTTTATACGCAATGCCTCACGACGTCGAGTGTTCCAGAGAGCTGCAAGAATGCCAGCATTACACTAATCCATAAGAAGGGAGACGTTAAAAAATTCCATTATAGGCCCATTAGCTTGCTTTCAGTATTGCGCAAGATATTCAGGGCAAATGCTAATAGAATCAGTGCAACAATTCAATAACAAAGAGAACAGGCTGGCTCCAGGAAGGGGTATTCTACGATGGATCACATCCATGCCCTCGATTAGGCAATGTATAAATCTGCAGAATACAAAAAAGCACTCTATGACTTTAATATATTACGGAAGTGGGTTCGGTTCAGTAGAGGTACCAGAAGTCATGGAGGCATTGAGTAATTAAGGTGTACAGGAAGCATACGTGAATACCTTAGCGAATTTTGATAAAGGCTCCACAGCTACCTTAATTCTCTGCCAGAAAAGTAGAAAGTTACCTATCAAGAAAAGGGGCCAGGCAAGGAGACACAATCTCTCCAATGCTATTCACTGTATACTTGGAAGAAGTGTCCAAGCTATTCGACTAGGAAGGATTAGGAGTGAAGATCCACGGCGAACAATCACGGCAATCTATGGTTTGCAGATGACATTGTTCTGTTCAGCAACACTGGGGATGAATTGCAACAAATTATTGAGAACTTTACCGAGAAAGTGTAAGAGTAGAATTGAATATTGTCTTCTCTTTTTCATTACTCCTTCAATAACCCCGCTGTGTGTAGGATATAGGAGTATAAGTATCTCGGTGTCATTTTTACGCATAACATATCATGGTCTAATCATATTGATTACATTTGTACAAAAGAACTGAGAAATTGAGGTTACCCACGTCGTACACTATCCAACTCTCCAAAAGAGATTAAGCTACAGTTATATGAATCGCTAATCCGCCCTGTTGACTACGCATCTGTCGTTTGGAACCGTTATAAGCAGTGTGAGATTAACAGGCTAGAAGCAATTCAGAAAAAAGCTAAGATTTATATGTCACCGTTATGATCGTGACTCTTCACCCTCTTCGGTACTTCGTTTCTTGAATTTAACTTCGCTCTATTGACGTCGCCGCATAGCATAGTTAGATGTCTTGCACAGCATCGTCATTTCTTCTGTTAGACTTTCAAAAAACTACACTAACCTCACGTTAGTCATCGACGAGACATCCCAACTTGAACTTGTTGCCCTACTTTGCACACCAGTAATATGTTTGAATTCAGGTTTTTCCCTCGTTCCATAGAAGACTGGAATTCCTTACCTGGGTCTATTCGCTCACGTTCACCCCGAAGTTTTGTATCTGCCATCCAAGATGAATGGTCCTAGCTCATCACCCTCGTCGTTGTATCGTACCTTTCTGTGTGTAATTTTCCTTTGTTAATCCTCTCCTGCTATGGCGCTTATTGAGCTGCAGCATAAATAAATAACTAACTAAATAAATAAATAAATAAATAAATAAATACAATTTGCAAAAAACCCTGGCGAGAGAACAAGACTTAATGGTTGGCCGTCGAGTTCTATAATCTCTGCAACAGTGCGTTTTTCTATATCAGTTACTCACAGGGGACCCTAATCATGAGTTTAAGAATAAAAATAGGTTTGAACGCATAACGGCAGGCATCACCAAATCATGACTGTCAATTTACTGCTATCCTAGAAAAGAAAAGAGCACAATCATTGCATTCTACCTGTGCTAACACACGGGGCAGGAACTTGGAGGTTAATAAAGAAGTTTGAATAGTTAAGGACCGCGCAATGAGCGATGGAACCAAAAATTTTAGCCATAACGTGAAGAGACCGGCAGACAGCGGTGTGGATTAGAGCAAATGGGAGTAGCCGATAGTCTAGCTAAGATTAAGAGGGAAAGATGTAGCTGGGTAGGCCGTGTAATGGGTAGAGCAGACGAACGGTGGTCTATTACAGAATGGGTGCCGAGAGAAGGGAAGCGAAGTCGACGACTGCAGAGAATTAAGTAACCAAACTGATGTCACATGGAGTGTCATGCATTTACAGGATGTCAGAACTTGTATCCTGTACTTTACACACTAAATATAGTGGACTGTTTCATATGGCGAAACAGGAATTCTTGACACACATCGCCGATATACAGCCGCCGAACTACGCCGTGCCGTCTCCGATCGGCATCGAGTGAAGACTCAACGGTCCGTGAATGCGGGTAGGCAGCGTGAAATTCACCCATCTTGGACACTTGGTCGTCGTTTCCGAGATACTGCTTCCAATTGACGCCTTGCGGGTTTAGCTTTTAAAGAAGGGCGAGTGCAATCTTTCACGCATCTCATGTCGGGTCATCTGCAATCGGCGCCGCCGTCGCAGCAGCCGTGCGACCGACGCACGAAAACGCTGCCGCCTCGGCACGCGGGAGGCGCACCTCGTGTCCTGTCGTGTCTGTAGTGGCGTGCGCGACTCGTCAAGCGTGAGCGGAACGTGGTAGTTACGGCGGCGTGTGCCCTTGCCGGACGCACGTTCTCGACAGCCCGAGGACGCGGCTCTGGCTGTCGTGGCTTCCGACTTTGATTGTAGTACACGAATACGTGGTACGCATTAAGCACATTGTCCTTTAAATGTCCGTAGCTGGTCACCACTACATGCCGTGTATGATGCATTTATTACATTTGGTATATATCCAATAAGGTATTTCACTATACCAGAGTTCGCTAGCCGCAAGACGCATTATTAGGTGTGAACATTTTCGTGCTTCCCCACTTTGTCTTAACTTTATTTATTGTCATTTCAGCTGTCATTAGCCTTCTGTTTATTGTCTGTACACTGTACTGGTTTAGTGTAAATGGGTGATTTTTTCGCGAGAGACGTGATGTAGACAAAGTAACGTACTTAGTTCGGTCTATCTGTCGTGCGTTAGTTGGTAGATGAATTTTAAGCGGCCGTGTCTGGCCCTAACAGATAGTGTTTTAAGACCTGCATCAGCTAAGAGGTTTGTAGGGGAGTCAGAGGAACTGTATTTATTAAAAATGAACCTCACAGCTTTTCTTTGCACCTTTTCTAGTTTTGATATGTTAGTTGATGTGTGTGGAAACCAGATGATATTAGCGTATTCTAAGACGGGGCGAACAAAAGTTGTATAGGCTAGTAGTCTGGTGTGTTTCGGTGCAAGGCGTAAACATCGTCTAAAGAAAAAAAGCTTGGGTAATGCGACTGAGGTAATATCAATATGTAAGTTCCATGAAAGGGCAGAAGAGAATGGCAGACCTTGGTATTTGTGGTTATTTACTTTATTCAGGCAAGTGCCACCGAGGGCATAAGAAAATTCTGAAGGCTCCTTTTTTGTTGTAAAGGACATGCAATTTCTGCCTGCGCCACAGCTTGCAAGCGTTATGTCAAGATCCAAGATGCCATTGCATGTGTGTTCGTAGGCGTGTAACATTCTTTGAGAATAAACATGAAAACAGCAGGGAAAACCTCTAATTCTAAATATTTGTCATTCTACCCAATCACCACGATCATCATCATCCCCATTATAAGCGTCACTGGGGCCCCGAGGTAAATTTAGTCCTCCGGTTCCAAAATGTCCTAATCCGGCATTGATGTAGGGACACATGAGGGTGCTATACAGCGGCCACTTTTGTTCGACACTTCAACAAAACTATTGCACTCGTGCAGATCGCCCATTCACGGATGCGTGAACGGAGACCTTGCATTTCGTACAAGTGCGCCGGGTTCGTACTATCTGCATATTCAAACAGAGGCTGGGAAAGATCGCTGTCGCGTGCAAAGATAACTTGTGCCCACTTGTACAGCCGTCGCCGCCGTCGTCGTGAAAAGCTTCCAATGTCCCCTTGTTACTGTACTCTTGAGCTGCTAGAAACTATATGGCAGTCTGTCGATAGATGTGAAAACAGTGTGCGACACATCGCCTGCCACGTATCCTTGCTTTCCTGTTTGTTTCGTCTGCATTTCTAGACTTGGGGACTACAGCTGCGATATTCTGATTTATCGCCGTTCGCTGGTGCTCCCTGTCCACAGCCTCTGTCGAGCCTACAGTGTTCACCACAGTAGGGGGCGTGCCTGCCGGCGTTCAAGCCTGGCCAGCGACGAACTCGCGCCCCAGCGCGCCCGTCGTTGGATCGACAAGGCTGTCGCAGAAGCCCCTCCTCACAAACTGTATAGTTTAACTTGCTATGGGCACTGATGCTTGCTCCTTTGCTGTCCTGGAATGTTTGTACCGCCGCATCATGTTAGGATTACGTGTGGTAGCAGCACAGGTCACACTTCGAAGCGATTGCTTAGTGGCGTTATAAGATCGCTGTGGTTAGTCCGTGTTAAATTGCTTGGTGCATATTGCTTGCTGCTTTTTGATGATGCGCGTCGGTATCGCGTCGAAGACGACGAACTGGGCCTTGGTGTCGAGCTGTCGGCTAAAGTGACCATCGCTGTAGTTTTCATAATTACGTCGTAAATAGTCTACAGTTTTTCAGCCCTCTTTCGTGTAACAATATATGTCGGGGGGGGGGGGGGGGTGCTGGACATTCCTGTATATGTGTGCCTTACGTGCATTCGAATTTAATGGCAACTCCAAGGAAGAAATTAAGCACGCAAGAGCTGTAGAGCTCTACGCAACGGTGTCTTTTACTGAAACATTTCGCATTATCAACTTACGCCGATCGTACCTGTACTTTTACTATTGCTTAATAAACAATTCCTTTAGTACGGCTCAATACGTCGGTGTCATTTGCTTAAATTATTTGCATAACAATCTCTTTTTTTTCGCTTAGGTTGCCACGCGGCGTAACGTCATAATGAAGCTAAATATAAGCATGCAGCCCCGTTTCATAGAGATACTGCAACAGTGACTGGTAAAATGTTTTACGCTGGGATGTTCATCGTCACAAAGTACACACACTAGTCATGCATGGTGATGTTTCACCAAAGCTGGTCTTTGCACCAGGAAAAATCAAGAATTGTATAGAAAATTAACAGGGTCTGCACTAGATTTGCAATTCTCGTTAAAATTTTTAGTCGAGCATCCTGTGTATCGTGTGGTCCTCCTGTGCTGTTCGCTGCTTTTGTCGTCCAGCTGCTACCGGCTCCCCCGGTTCTTTACTGTTCCACATTTGCAGTGGGAAAATTAGGGACGGTTGGCAAAAAGTGCATTTTGAATGTCATAGCTATGCTATATAAACTGAATCACAACAACGTTCGAAAGAGTTCTGTGATTCACCGTGCAGTGCGCCTCTTTCAATCAGCTCCAACTGTCTTTCCAGCGGCCAAAAGCGAATAAAGAGCATTATATTCACTGCTGGAGCATACGGCGTTCACTTAGCAGTTACACGCACAGTAGAAAGCAGAATACAAAGCGCTGTTATATGCACAGACCGCACGTGCGCCGTAATAGCGCATCTGTTTTTAATGTTAAACTTTTTAATATCCTTCTAAAATGCACCACTGGTCATACGACTTAGAGCTCTTTATTGTGGCATGCTTGCCAGGCCACTGCGGTGTATTGGGTAGTGAGATAGATCAGAGTGCGGCGAAAGCTGCCTCACCCGCTGTGACGGATCTGAACCAGGTTCCAAGACATTCGTCAAAGGTTCAGTCCAAAGGCAGTCCGAGTTTGGTAAAGAGACAGAAACTAAACTACACCTGGCAGAATCGAGATTGCGGGAGAGAATATTGAAGCTTCCGGGCAGTCGGTGGTGTAGCACTCTGTATAGTGGACTATATACGGGTATATAAGACAGGCAACACGCGCCTGGTTTAACTGCAGCAGACCCACCAACCCGCGTGAAGTGCCTTCATTTTCATCGTGCAAGAATACTATACTCGCCTATCATAAACCTCTTCACCCTGCGCTATTTCTATGAGAAGCGGTTCCCTATTGAAACTGTTTAACATATGTAAGAATATGTTAAACGGATCGATTATCCTCTGAGCCATCGAGTTTTTCGCAGATTACAATAAGTATGGATAACAAATATGAGGTTGAGCCCTCGTGTGTGTGGTGGTGGGGGGGGGGGGGGGGGGGGCAGCTGCCGAGCGACTTCGGCACAAATGAACTCCTTGATCTCGCAAAGCAGGAAGCCGTGGTCGGAAGCTGCGGTTAAGCTCGAAACCGAGGTATCATGTGTGGAAAATACTCCAGGTCAGGAAACGTTGCCTGCGGAGTTCATCGTAACTCTGACAAAGATCAGCTACTTCGACCTCGGTTCGAGGGTTTTTTGATAGCATTTGAAAGCGTCGTCTTCGATGCCCTTCAAGATATGACAGATCTTATCGGCTTCGGTCATCGCTACATTGACGCGCTTACAAAGGTCGACGACGTCTTCTGTGTAGTTGTTCTTGTTCTCACCGGGCTGTTGGCAACGATTGCGCAAGCGCTCTGCGGCACGAAGCTTTAGCACCGCGGGGCAACCGAAAACTTTCGTGAAGCTCGTCTTGAAGTCGTACTAGGTGCGTAGGTCAGATTCGTGGTGGTGGAACAACAGGTTGGCGACGCCTGTGAGCTAGGAGACCGCGTTGTTCAACTTTTGAGACTTGTCCCACTTGTGGGCACTCACGCGTTCGTAGGATGAGAGTCAGTCTTCGACGTCGTTTTCGTCGGAGCCGCTGAAGATTGCTGAATCCCGTTGACGCAGAGCGCCGGAACATAGAAGGGTGGGCGAGGCCGGTGGTGGGCGTTTGCCTTGCGTCGTCAGGCATGATGGGCGGCAACTTCCGACTGCGGATTTCCAGGGTTCGGGAAAGCCTAGCAACCTCCACCAAATATGTACCGCGGTTTAATTAACAAGCGAGAACGATGCGCAGGCAGGTCTGTTGATCCAGGGTCATACACCGAGCGCGCGAGCTGTGTCCTCGGGCGAGGGATTGACGATGCACCTAAATAACACGCCTGTATTCTTCGCGAAAACATATATACGCGGGCGAATCAAAGTCTCTGTCTCTATTTTCTTCAGCCAAATTACGGCCGTAAAAGCGAAGTCAAATTATCCATTCCGAGCGGCGAGCCTCTCTTGGAGCGGGCCAGCCTTCCGGTAGCTCCGCGGCACGGGCGCTGCTGTCAGTTGTTGAAGTCATGGCGGTCGTGCTTCACACGGCGTACGAGCAACGAAGTGTGGTTCGTTTTCCATGGAGCACGGGACGAACGGCCGTCGAAATGCACAGGGAAATGCGGTCCACGTGTGGGGAAAGGTGTCTCGCTTTGAGAAGTGTGAGGTGTTGGTGTTGCGAGTTCGCAAAACGCCGTGAAGAATTGCATGACAACGAGCGTTCGGGGAGGCAGCGTGCGTCGCTGGCTGACGTTTCACGGGGAGTGTGGACCACCCATCATACAGTCGGTACCTCGCCCCTACTGATTTCCACGTTTTCGGTCCGCTGATGAAGTTCCTGGGAGGACAGCGATTCACGTGCAATGACGAAGCCAGGACAGCGGTCCGACGGTAGTTTCACAGTCAGTTGGACGAATCCTACCACAGGGGCCTGTCAAATTTAGTGCTGCGATAGGACATTTGTCTGAACCGGTGTTGGGACTATGTGGAAAAATAGTGTAAGGTACGTAGACTAGTACTTACATTTGTAATTACCTGTATGTACGTCATTTTGGCTAATAAAGAATACGGGCAAATACTTTCTAAATCGCGCTCGTATACGCAGCGTCGTCTACTCAGTCGAAGGCATTATACACGGATGGGCTTGCGGTGATTATGTATACATTCCTCATATTTTCTCTACACACCCTAATGTACATTACTCGTTGTTACAGATATGTAACCAGTGATTTTGTTTTTAATGCGATTTGTATGCTTAGGATACTTGACGCACTTTCGGGTATGTTTGTCTCTAACAGTTTTCCCACCAATTTTGGTCACTGAATAGTCCGTGATCTGACGGGCTGGTTAGCGCGATTGGGTTGCTGGGCTGAGGGAACCGCGTTCGAAAAGAACCGTTGCACCAACTTTTGTCGCTGAGTATGTGTCACTTCATGCGTGCTCATCTTCAGTGAGGTTCCTTTGACGTCAACTTGGGTAACTGGGTATTTGCCACTAGTGTTGTGGCGCTTTTTAAGCGTACAAAAAGAACAACAAAGAAATCCATTACAATTCTTTTGGTGCTGGGCGGAATCGAACCCGCGTCACGTATATTCAGACACGCGCCACGCGGACTTCGCGGCGGTGCCGCTAGATGACGCTACGTGTGCAGAGGGATGCGCGAGAGCGGCGCCCGGTTGCAGCACACGCCCCATACATGACGCGTTTCGGGGATGTCTATAAGGTGTATCGCTACATCAGTGCTACATCAACATTACTCGTGGTACGGGTTCTAGTGTTCTCTTTAACATTTTAACTACATATTTTTAGCGTGAGCGTGCTCTTATACGCCGCAATGTATCCTTTTTACACCCTTATACAACGATTGTCATTCTAAATCAATGTTTTCTCACATATTTGCCTGTTGCCTCCAATTAAAACCGGTCATGACGCTCTTTGGGCTGAGACATCCTTGCGCCAAAAAGAAACAAATAAATGAAAGCTTCGTCTGAGAGCCACATTTCTGAACCCTTGTATGATGCACGACATGGGCTGCTTCCGTTGACAAGAGCTAAAACAGGACATTTCCCTGAAGGAGTTCGACGAGTGCCAGTTTTCTTACCATCGTCAGTTTTAGTGACGAAGCCTGCGCTGCCCGACCGATCTTGTAGAGCGCGCGGAGCTCGTCTAGAGGCACTCATAATAGAGGCACTCACGCCGACACTGCATAATCTCTCTCACACGCGTCGTCAGCGAATTCTCGGTGCGTGCACGAAATTCGGATACTTCAGCCTTGAACTGTGCGAACCTCCTGAAACAAAAAGGTGGGCGTTACGCAGCCGTCGCGCAGCGTTGCCTCTGGAGCGAGCCCCTCCGGATGGCGCTTCGGACGCTGGTCGTCTTCGCCGCTGTGGGCCGCGGTCAAGCGCGACGCGCCGGTTGGTCCCCGTCGCTTCCGGGAACACCCGCGGGCCGATGCCCCCGCCGCTCTTTTAGCCCTGGGGGGAAGGGGGTGTCCGTGGCGATGCCCCTCGAACCGTGGAGACGGACAAACGGAAGGGGACGCGTGCGCCGCGATGGCCGTAACGAGCCCGCATTGCTCCCGCGTGGGCAAGCGCGGTGCACCTTCTGCGCAGCCGCGAGTTACACGCAGGCAGCAGGGAACGAGTCCGCATCGAGCACGCATGAACTACACGCGCGCGTTGTCTGGTGTTGCTAGGAGACCGGCAGAAGGTCGCATTCGAATAAAATGGCCCTGTGCCGACTTCCGGCTTGTTTGCACTTCGTTCAAAGCTGTTATCGCTTGCAGCGTCGCAGAAAATCTTGGGCGATCGCAAGATGCAACGGATCACATTTACGTTTACTGAAGTACTATAGCGCCAAACAGACGACACAAGAAGAGACACGGACGAGCGCTTACTGACAAGTAAATTCGCGGGTAAATTCGAGTAAATTCAAAGTCCCGGTTGTTTTCTCAGCCCCTTCAAAACTTGCTACATTGTGCGCCCGCGTTAACAACCAAAAAACAGAACGCGCGACCTGCGGAACCCAGCATACCAATCCTCTTGTTAGTTGCAAGGAAGGGGTAGTATATCAAATTCCGCTCTCATGCAAAAAGGTTTACATAGGACAAACGGGGCGGTGTCTAAATGAAAGGCTGAAGGAACACGAAAGGTCACAGGAAAAAGGAACTGGTTCCAATATGGCCATCCACTGCAAAGAGTGCGGGTGCAAGCCTCGCCTAAGAGAGACCATCATTCTGGACAGAAGTCGAGACAGCGTGGCCCGCGAGCTGAAGGAAGCCTTCCACATTAAAAGGAAAGGCCTTGAATGCGTAAGCGAACCATCGAAAATTCTCTATAGAAGTGAGATGTCATTTTTAGAAGCCCATAGTTAAATCTGAGCATGTTGCTGCGCCGCACGCGCCTGGTGAATATTCCTAATCTTATAGTTTTTATGGGGTACTCCCTTACGGCGGTGTTTGTGTATCGCGTAACCATTATCATTTATAGTCATTTGGCCCTGTACACCACGTGTCATCTTCACGAACGTCACCTTCACAATCGTTCTATCGCCTTTTACCCAGTTACCATGTGATGTGTTGACAATGCGCATGTCGCGCCGCCAAATTTGCGTATACATATTGTGTGTTTCCGTCATTAAAGCATCAGTTGTGAGTAAGCGCTCGTCCGTGTCTCTTCTTCTTGTGTCGTCTGTTTGGCGCTATAGTACTTCAGTAAATATGCACCAACTAGCCCAACAAAAAGTTCTGCTTGAACATTTACGTTACTTTTTTTTTCTTGAATTTAGCTAGTGTGGCCTTTCTATGTGTTTGTCTGTAACGCGCAGTTATTGTTTCTCCAAGTTTCCGATGATTTTCGACCTTTCTTTGTGAGGACATCAGCGTCATGACTACCCTCTATATGTAAACTAGCCCCCCGCAGTTCGCATTTCCCCACCGCGCCACGTCGCAATGGGGTGTTCACTGAAACCACTTTCTTGCCGGTGCTGCACTTGCGAAATCTTTCGAACGAGATCCGATGGCGCGTGGAGACACATGTACAAGTTTGAGGTTTCTCCGTAGTTACACCATTGTGTACCGTAACTGACAATAGAAACATTGCTTTTCCGATTTTTGAATAAGTCTTCCGTCACTACTGGTAGCATTCACTGCCGCCGAGTTCGTGAAATGCGAGTTATGGCGCTTTACAGCTTATTCTCGGAGCAATGCTTTCGAGTTTTTCTTAACTTGATTGACTGCGCATGTAAGCACAAGTCGGACAAGGCAAACGTGGACAGGACGAGCGCGAGAAGTGCTCCAACTAGCTCACCGAGATGTCCTAGTGCAATGTTTTGCACTTAGCTGCATATATATATATATATATATATATATATATATATATATATATATATATATATATATATATATATATATATATATATATATATATACACACTAACAAGCTATGGCAATAAGAATGATAGGTGTAACGTTAAGGGATAAGAAAAGAGCAGATGAGGGAACAAACGCGAGTTGATGACATCTTAGTTGAAATCAAGAAAAAGAAATGGGCATGGGCAGGACATGTAATGAGGAGGGAAGATATAACCGATGGTCATTAAGGGTTACGGACTGGATTCCAAGGGAAGGGAAGCGTAGCAGGGGGCGGTAGAAAGTTAGGTGGGCGGATGAGATTAAGAAGTTTGCAGGGACGACATGGCCACAATTAGTACATGACCGGGGTAGTGGAAGTATGGGAGAGGCCTTTGCCCTGCAGTGGGCGTAACCAGGCTGCTGATGATGATGATATATATATAGTTACCCTCCGGCGGTAGTTGATGTCTCGTTTCTCACGAATGCTCTGTAGCTTTCAATGTAATGTAGGTATCTTGGGGAAAATGATACTGATATTGGCCGGTAAGAGTACTCTATGATTACACCGAGTTTTATTTACATGTGATAATTAATTTGTTCGCAGTGAAGTTGTAAACGTTACAGAATTCCCGTCTACTGTCAGTGCATGGCCGCCTACGGAGGGAGTATGGTTACAGAAAACGGATGTAACTCTTGTTTTATCGAAACTATCCAGAAACAGATCATACTGAAATTGGTTGCTAATACGACTCTATCATTACGCTGAGGTTCATTTACTTTGTCGTAATTACGTAGTTCACTATGAAAATGTAAATATTGTGGAATTCCCGTCTGTCATGCGGCGGTACTTGAACACGTCACTACTTCATAAAAGAACGAGAAGAAATCACTCCACAGTCAAGCTGTATTCATTGTCTGTGCCCTTGAATAATAATAATAATAATAATAATAATAATAATAATAATAATAATAATAATAATATCTTCATTGCCATAACAGGTATAGAGTTACCAGGCCTAAGTCAACAAGGGCTCGTGGGACATGGCCCTGCAGATTTGATAAGGCATTACATTGAAATGGAAAATTCAGATATCAACGAAAAATAACGCTTTTACGTAAAGTGCACGTGACATTACATTTGGCTGCGCAATTTATTACAACAGTGCATAGAATTCAAGCTTACCTATAACAAAACCTAAAACGAACAAACACAAAATGTGAGACTCAAGTCTTTCAAACAATGCCACATAAAGTTACATGAGGTAAGAAGACAAAGCTAACGTGAATATGGAATAGGTTTTAACTTACAGAGCATGGGTCATCTTTTTAAGTAATATTTTCGAAGTTGCTGAAAAAATATCCTCTGGTAGATTGTTAATCAGGTTGGGAACGTACGCGCATCGTCGTGCATCACCGTATCTCGTTGAGGAACGAGTAAAACAGTAAAATGCACGCCGGAATGGAGCATGCGCGCAGGTGTGTGTTTAACTTTGAAATACCAGTCTCGAAAATGGCGTAACACCACTGTTTGAACAACGAGCGGAACGAACGAAAACCTACGGTGGTAAATATAGTTCGAGATGAAAGCAGAGGCGAGTTATACGCTACACTTTAGAGCATGTTTTTCAAAAGAGCGTCAACCCGGCTCTCCCAATGCTCAGAACAGAAAGCGAAAATTGTTGTCTTGCCTTAATATTCCATACGCAAGAGTGCGTGCAGCAGTCGTTTTTTTTTTTTACCGAGAAGGGAACTATACTTTTAGTGATAAGTACCCAGGCAACACTTCCGAGTTTACTACATATATGCGCTAAATGTGTTTCCCACGACAGGCTTGAGTCAAAAAATACCCCCATGTACTTTAATGACATACTCCACTGGAGTACAACTATACATGGCGAACAAATCTTACTGTGCAAGTAGATAGTTCGTCTATCGACGTCTTCAAGGGATTTCTGAAACAAATCAGCTTTGTTTTTGAGTGATTGATTACAAGAAAATTTTGGAAAACCAGTCATAGGCATCTTTTTCTAGCATGTTGATCGCCGATTTATAGCATAAATGCTTTGCTAGTAAAACGGTGTCATCGGCGTATTGAAAAATTGTGCGTTTTAATAATAATAATAATAATAATAATAATAATAATAATAATAATAATAATAATAATAATAATAATAATCAGTCTATTTTATGTCCACTGCAGGACAAAGGCCGCTACTTGCGATCTTCAATTACCTCTGTCCTGAGCCAACTGATTCCAACGTGTGCCTGCGAATTTCCTGATTTCATGGCTCCACCTGTAGTCTTCAGCCGTGCTCGACTGCGCTTCCCTTTTCTTGGCACCCATTATGTAACCCTAATGGTCCCCCGGTTATCTAACCTACGCATTACATGGCCTGCTCAGCTACATTTTTTTCATAATGTCAATTAGAATTCGCTATCCCCGTTTGCTCTCTGATCCACACCGCTCTCTTCCTGTCTCTTAACGTTACCCCTAACATTCTTCGTTCCATCGCTCTTTGTTTGCGCGGTGCTTAACTTGTTCTCCAGCTTCTTTGTCAGTCTCCAAGTCTCTGCCCCATATGTTAGCACCGGTAGAATACATTGATTGTACACCTTTCTTTTCAATGAGAATAGTAAGCGTCTAGTCAGGATCTGGCAATGTCTGCCGAATGCGCTCCAACCCATTTTTATTCTTCTGTAAATTTCCTTCTCGTGATCAGGGTAGCCTGTGAGTAATTGATCTAGGTAAACATACTCCTTCAGACTCTAGAGGCTGACTGGCGATCCTGAATTCTTGCTCTCTTGCCAGTCTATTGATAATCATCTGTCTTCTGCATATTAATCAACCTCACTCTTACACTCTCTGTTAAGGTCCTAAATCATTTGTTGTAACTTTTCCCCAGCGTCTCTGGACTCGGACAGGCCGCCAGTGGAAGCTGTCTCAATAGGTGATGTTTAATATTCGTATTTATATTCGAGATTCATTCGTTTGTCATAATACAGAGGCTGTTCTCTTGGGTGTCTAGTCCTTAGCTAGTACCAACTCCCGCGTCGCATTGCTGTATTCCACTATGCCTTGGTGCCAAACTCACTTATTTACCATAACACCTTTCCAACATGCTTGCATGTCGGTGCGCATAAGCGGTAGAATCCTGCTTATAGCTGGCGCGCATGTTGTCGGCTGTACCCTGTGAACCGCGCTTAGGCGCTGACCCTTGCCATAGCATCGCAACTGTCGGCGGAAAGTTGCGCTGTCCGCGCCACGCTGCACGTTTGCCCACAGCGCGCGGCTCGAATCCAATCAGATCGACGCGGATGAGAACAGGCGCCTTCGCGACGCTCGTCTACTTCGTCGGAATGCCACTCTTCGTCGGAATGCCACCCCGACTCTGGCCGTTTATCTTTTACGAGTCCAAAGGGTGAACAGCTGATTGCGATTAGGAATGTTCTCTTTTGCTCTTTGTTGGCGGCCGGAAGCATAATCATTGCTCGGCGTCATTCTGTGGAATTTCCGGATCGTACAGCAGTTCCTGGTAAACTTGATGCATATATAGAAGCAGCAAGATTACTACACGAAGTGTGCTGCAAGTTGGACTAGTTTGTGCAAATTTCTAACAAAGCGTGCGGAGGACAGCTCCCATCTCTGTTCACTGGTCTGTGTTATTAGGTGAAGAGATTATAAGCTATGCTCCCCATAGTGCTTCTTCATTTGATTAACGCACCTTTTTCATACCGTGCCTTCTGCGATACGATGGCTCCTATACATATCTCGTTAAGGTGTCCGCAACATACCGGTTACGTGGTAAAGAGCCGTGTCCGCAGCTCTGTTTTGTGTGGAATAGCGGATGCTGTCATACTGCAAGTCATAATAAAAGAACTGCATTCAGGATAGCCAGCTGTGTGTCGATAGGTGCATGCAATATTTCACCTTATCTTAATCCAGCTTTCAACTGCTTACAATATCGTGAACCAGGAGTATGGATGTTCATCGTGTGTACCTTTCCGTCTCGCGTTTTTTCAGTTGCGGCATTTCGCCAAGAATGTACTTTGATCTCACATTTTCTCATGGATCTCACATGGAAAGTCGGCTCAGCCAAATGGCAGCTCTTTCAAGAGCTCACACATTTGGGCCGAGATCACATTACTGCTTTTGATATCGACAGCATTGTACCATGCTTAACAGGTTTTATAATTGACGTTGCTGAAAAACGCGTACAACAAGTTAACGGACTCGCTTATAAGCGTCAATTGCCTTGGTGAAATGACGAATGCCAAAAGGCACGTAATAAACAAAAAGCCTGAGGATTGCTTCGTGACTCTCCAGCTATCGAAAACCTGATTAATCTTAAATATGCAAAATTGCAGGGCAGAAGAACGCGTCGACGTGCTAAGAGAGAGGGTTGGGAAAGGTACATCGCCTGTATAAAATGGAATACGGTAAATAAATTAATAGGACGGTGGTCGCATCCCGTACCCTTAGTAACTAGCCAAGATAATAGCCTGGAAGATAATGCAGATCGTCTGGGCAAACACTTTGAATACTTGTCAAGTGTCGCGCTATACACAAACCATCCTGAGGTTTAAAGAACGGGATCAGCGACAGCCCCTTATTCGCAAAGATTCATCGAGTGAGGCTTACAATGCCAATTTAGCTTAGCTGAACTTATGGCAACTATCACTTGTTGCAACAACTCGGCGGCGGGTGGCGATCGTTTCGTGTATGAAATGATTAGGCACCTACCTCATGAAGCACTTCAAGCACTGCTGTCTCTTTTCAATGCCATGTGGGCCGGTAGCTATATTCCGCCTCAATGGAAATAAGCTTTAGTTTATCCCGATACTTAAACAAGGCACAGACCCGTCCTTAACCAGCAGCTACAGGCCAATATCACTAATAAGCTGTCTGTGCAAACTGTTTGAAAAAATCGTAAACCGGCGCTTAATATCTATTTACTGGAAAGTAAGAACATCAGACCCGCCTCATAGAGAGTTTCAGAGGGGGAATATCAACAACAGACCACCTTGTTCGCATCGAGGCAAACATCAGAGATGCGTTTACTACATAAGCAGCATTTGCTTTCAGTACTTCTAGACCTAGAGAAAGCGTATGACAGGACATGGCGCTTCGGGATTCTGCGGGATCTTTCCGCAATGGGCGTCCGTGGGAACACGTACGTTAAACATAATTGAAAGCTATCTTTCCAACCGCACCTGTCGCGTAAAAAATGAACGACGCCTTGTCTAGATCGTTCATCCAAGACACTAGCGTTCCGCAAGGGCAAGAGAAATGTGGCCATTATTAAAACAGAGCGCTGTGGGGGATACAATAGGTGCGAGGTGCTCCGGGGTATGTGGAAAGGTGTAATGGTTCCAGGACTTACTTTTGGAAGGGCGGTTGTTTGCTTGAAGTCAGGCGTACAATCAGGGCTCGATAGCAAGCAAAGGTCAGTGGGACACCTCACATTGGGCGCTCACGGGAAGGCTACAAATGAAGCTGTGCAGGGTAATATGGGCAGGACAAGTTTTGAAGTGAGGGAAGCTCACAGTAAAATTGATTATGAAAAACGACTGATGAATATAGAAGAAAGTAAATGGACTGGGAGAGTATTCAGGTATTTGTACAGGTATAACATTGATTCACAGTGGAGGAAAAGAACTAGGAAGCTTACCAGCAAGTATGCGGCCTGTAGGGTGGGCAACACAGCAACAAAGAAGGTCAAGCGGGAAGTCAGAAAGGCTGAGATAATCTCATGGGTGCAAAGAGGAAAAAAAAACTAAATCAGGAAAGAAACAATTTATGATTACTTAAACTGAAGCGCGTTACTTTTCGAAGCGAGATCAGGATGCCTTAGAACACGCACTCATAAAACGAGATATAAGAAGGAAGAAGCATGTGCTTGCTGCGGTAAAGGCATGGAAACGATGGAGCACGTTTTATTAGAATGTGAAAATATCTGCCCAGTGGTCGATTTAGGCGTTTCTGGCCTCCTTGAAACTCTTGGTTTCATTGAGAGCAGGGGGAAAGTAACATGTCCGCAATAAATATTAGTAAGAGGCGATTTGAAGATTGGTGGAAGTAGGGAAACGACAAACAATGGAGGTGCACAAAAACAAAGTTCACAATGGGGGTTCAGAAACTTTGGTTATGGGAATTCATCGTAGTTTCGTTTTCTTTTTCTTTTTAACATGGGTCGGACATTAGGAAATAAAATAAGAGCTTGGTGGCCCAATCCACCGCCCCGCTCCTAAGGGGACGCTCATATCATGCATCCGTCCGTCCGTCCCTCCGTTTATCTTAACAATCAATTCTCAGCATACAGTCATTCCACCCAGTGTTTTATTCCATATATGTCGATGATGTGCAGATAAGTTCCAAATCATGCAATATTGCTATCTTCGAACGACAGCTGCAGCTTGGAATAAACAAGTTGTCTAAATGGGCGAATGAGAATGGCTTCAGAATAAACACCCGAAAAAGTACTTACGTACTTTTCTCCAAACGAGAGGTGTAGCACCACTGCCAAGTATTATGATCAAGGGAGATCAACTCTGTGAGCAGCGAACATAAATCTCTCGGAATCATTTTAGACTAAGCGTTTAGACTAAGCATTCGCCATATTAAACGTCTGAAGACGAAATGTCTCAAAATAATGAAACTCCTAAAGCTTGATCCACACACATGGGGTAGTTATTCAACATGCCTCCTGAAGTTGTACAGGCGCCTTGTCAGCTTTCGCCTGGGCTTTGGGTGCTCTAATATATCGCTCCACAACGCCAGGAGCATTAAAAATCCTAGACCCAGCTCACCATTTAGTTATCCGTCTCGAGACTGGTGCCTTCAGGACAAGTATTGTAGTCTCTACGTAGAATCAAACGAGTGGGCACTCCGTCTACAGATGTCATATTCCAGCTTCATCTATTATCTAAAAGTAATTTCTAATATCTGAACACGCTTGTTACACAATTGTAAACGATATGTCCTCTTCAATAATCGGTCCAGGGCAAGGAACCCCTTCTCACTGAGACTGAGGAATCTCGGTGATGTTTCCCACTCCTACAACATCATGTAATGTTTCCTGCGAAGCTGTCACCGCCGTGTTAGTGGCAGCTCGTGGAATGTGACATGTCGTTTGTTGAAGTCACTAAGCGTGCTCCATAGATTCACATTTGAATGCATTTCCTTGAACTTCGGTCGACGTACTGCTGCCCGGAGTTTTACACCGATGCATCGAAGTCGCATGCCGGTGTGTCTTATGCAGCAGTCGGTCCGTTCGGAGTCCGACATTCGGCATGCGCAAACGATACGAGGGTGAATCGGAAAGTCTTTGCCCTATTTTTGAAAGCCAAATTACGGCTGCAAATGCGAAGTCCAATTATCCATTCCCAGCGGCGGACCATCTTCCGGTAGCTCCGCGGCACGGGCGCTGCTGTCAGTTGTTGAAGTCATGGCGGTCGTGCTTCACACGGCGTACGAGCAACGAAGTGTGGTTCGTTTTCCATGGAGCACGGGACGAACGGTCGTCGAAATGCACAGGGAAATGCGGTCCACGTGTGGGGAAAGGTGTCTCGCTTTGAGAAGTGTGAGGTGGTGGTGTTGTGAGTTCGCAAAACGCCGTGAAGACTTGCATGACAACGAGCGTTCGCTGAGGCGGCGTACGTCGCTGACTGACATTTCACTGGAAGAGTCTGGACCACCCATCATACAGTCCGTACCTCACCCCTAGTGATTTCCACGTTTTTGGTCCGCTGAAGAAGTTCCTGGCAGTACAGCTATTCAGGTGCAACGACGAAGCCAGGACAGCGGTCCGACGGTAGTTCCATAGTCAGCTGGACGAATCCTGCCACAGGGGCACCTCAAATTTAGTGCCGCGATGGGACATTTGGGTCTGAACCGGTGTGGGGACTATGTGGAAAAATTGTGGGAGGTATGTAGCATAGTACGTATATATGTAATTACCAGTAGGTACCTTATTTTGTCTAATAAAAAAAAGGGGCAAAGACTTTCTGATTCGCCCTCGTACCTTCACGGCTGAAGCCTATGTATGCACTATTATAAGCTGTGAAACACATCCAAAAATTAAAACGAGAAAAGACAATTATATTTACTCTCTAAGCGTTGTCAAAGCTTTAGTGTCGCTACAAAAACATAAAAACCCTGTAATTATTGACATTTATACACTCCTGTGCAATGTTTGTGCATGTAATCAACGTGTAATATATGCTGGACAGCTGGCACAGAGGTATTGAGGGTAATATGCTCGCCAATGAAATCGCCAACCACAGCAACAGAAGCTGTAAACTCATCCATAGCTGTTCCCGCCATAGATTTGAAACCTTTCATTCGGAAAAAATATAAACGACTATTGACAAGGCTTGTGGGACGCCCAAACGTCGAATAAACTTAATTTAATCAAGGCACAGTTAAGCACGTAGCCATCAATAAAATCAGGACAAACCGATGTCCTGTTATGTCGACTAAGAATAGGGCACACATTCGGTACAAACAACTTGTTTTCTGATGATGAACCCCCTACATGTGGTAGATGTGGTGAACGTTTCATCGTCATCCACGCCCTTGTGGAGTGTCGGGAAGCAGAAAGAGAGGAAACAGCGCCTCCCTTCAGCATATCGGCAGCGTATACCATTACACCTAAGATCATTTCTTGGCACCAACTCTTTATTGGACACCAAATCTGTTTAAAATTTTTTAAATCGCATTCTTACATTGCACATTATCAGTCCAAAAGTTACGTAATAGCGTCTCACTAGAGGCTTCTGCTCCGTTAGTTGCATCTATCATAGCACGTGTCTCCAGGCCCTTGCGTTCAAGAGCCCTGACGAGGCAATAGGGCTACTATAACTTATTTTTAGTATGTCATCTCATCAGAGTACATATATTTTATGTTGGTGTCAGACCTCGCAATTCATTGTCATTATTTTATTACGTATATATTTTATGCAGTTTACAGCGACTGTTTCAGGCCCCTTTACAGCCACGTCACATCTATCTCTCGTTATTCATCGCTCCAGTGCCAACTAATTAATCTTGACCTGGCGCTCTTTGGTCATACTTGGCCCTATAGCGCCACAATACATCACATTCATGAAGAGATTTGGGAAACGGCGCAGTTAAAAAAAACATCCAGAATTCATACGAGTGTATTCGTTCGCTCAAACACCATTTTTTTTGTGGTTGTGAGAGGGTGAAATATGACATGAAACACCTCTAAGGGTGAAGTTATCCTTAATGTGTGCAGGCCTACCTGTGTGCGACGCACATTTCGACGTCTCTCTGTCGGTTCCGTCATGCTTCTCGCTGGCGCAGTTGTCGCGTGAGCAGGCTGGAGAAATTGCTTCTGCGCAGAAGTTTGCAGGGACGACATGGCCACAATTAGTACATGACCGGGGTTGTTGAAGTATGGGAGAGGCCTTTGCCCTGCAGTGGGCATAACCAGGCTGATGATGATATATATATTCTTAAAAGGTGACTCATCATTTTCTTCGGACGCCAGAGACAGGAAGAACAACGTCGATGTTATTCTTGCATTCCGTGCTACATCTGTCAACCTGTTATCGGATTTCACTTATTTGGCATGGATTTTTCTGTTCCCGCATACACTAGCAGGCAAAATGAGCCGAGCGTGCCTTATAAAGAACTTGCATGAATTCCTCTTGTCAGGAGAGAAAGATTCGACACGCGTACTCATGATAAACTCCATTAATTCCTCTCTTCAGCTTACACGCGAAAATCAGCTTTGTAAATGAAATATTGCAAGTGATCAAAAATAAAGCGCAGCGCTTACTGTCAATCTCAAGTCTTCTTCCACTTGGGTCGTGAATAGATTGCAAAAGTTATGTATGTGTAACTGACGCAAAACCAGTCACGTAAAGGTCGCGTTTGCAAAACTTGTCGAAGGCGTCAGGCTGGTAACGTGGTCTTTTCACTGGATTTAAAAATAGCTCTTTAGCAGACTCAAGCAGCTCTGAAATATGTATGTCTGTTTTGATTGATTGCGTACTGTGGTAAAATGCCTTATTGAAAACTTGACAGATAGAAACAGCAAAGCATTTCGCGGCACATCTTCAATCCGTATTTTTTCAAAAAAGCTCTTATAGGTCTCTAGCAAAGGGTTATTAAGCTTTGAGCACTGGCTGGCATCAATACTGCAATTACAGTATCCGACCCAGTAACTATAATAAAAAGGTAATTAGTGAATTGTGTTATTAAGTAACAATATTTGATATTGTGGTGCAAATTCTAATGTTCGCGGCGGCTGAAGTTTGACCAGCAAGTATTGTCTCGAATACCTTCTGTTTAATAATGACAGTCGCCGCCAAAAGCCGCAGTGCGTGTATAGACTATTATACTCTTGGTTCGTGTCCTGATACCTCAACCGGTTTCGCATTGCATAGCGATTAAGCCCAATACGGGTAGAAATTCTCGATTGCGAAGAGTTGCTGTCCCCCAGTCTGCGCAAAGAAGCAAATCGTGACGAACAAACTCGATTCCGAAAAAAGTGCCTTGTGTCACACCGCGGTGTTAAACAAGGAAGGTTAACCCGAGCAACCTGCACGAATGCCGTTGTGAAGGAACTAATAACAGAATGTGTTTCGCGAATGAATAGGACCTAAAGCTCGTTGTATGAATTTCTTACTGAGCTATATACGTGGTAGCTTTTTGTTACACAACCCTCCCGACTCTTCTCGAGGAATCCGCCAACAGGCTCGTGTAAATGAATCGAAGCCCAAGTGTTGAAGGGCGCAAACGACCGCGTCCTGTTTTGTCCAATTCTGCGGTGCAGATTGTCGAAGTTCACATACGTCTACTTATGCTCTTGCAGCAATTTTCTTTTTTTTTTTTTTTGCAAGAAAGCGTGCGTGTCGTGCGATGCATGCGTGATGTACATACCGCTCGAGATAGCGAAGTCGACCGCCATGCCACGTTTACATCTACTCTGACTATCCCCCCCCCCCCCCCCGCCCTTATTTTCTAGTGGCATACGGCGGCACTCGTACCACCTGTTCACTCTGCCGCTCTGCCTGCGTTGGTGTGGATATACAGCTGCTCGGTTCTGACAGTGCGAACAGTTGGAGAGCTGCGCCCCACCACTCGTTCTTGATGCTTTACATACGCAGTGCACCGCCTATACCTCTGTGCGAAGGGGCAGTCCCGTGAAAAAAGAAATTTCGCTGCTTCCATGATTTGGCAAGTTTGATAGCGCCTGACGGGCACGCCGCGCTCGCACGAACGGCTTCTTCGTCCGAACAATCCAGCGAACCAGCTGGTGCGCTGCGCTGCCTGGATGCCACACATATAGTGTCGCCGCGCTCACATCGAGTCGTCGTCCCTGCGCTCGCGGACTTGCTGGCACTTTGTGCTGCCTCGCCGTGTGAGTTGGTGTAAGCAACGTTGCGCGGAAAATGAGCACGAGACTGCACGTGACCCGGCTGAAGGAGCCGTGAGTATACGCTCCCAAGGCTCCTTGTGCATTGTACGCAGATTGCCTTCAGTCCTTTTGAAAAGTTTCTCGGAATTGGTTACGTGGAACATTGGCCTTGAATACGAAGTCGTATGCGTGCGAAAGGGTCTGACAGTGGTTTTAATTATGTTCTTGCCGTCAGGTTTCTAAACGATCGGTTCTAATTAGCTAGACCTTTGTGTCGTCACAAACTACGAATAACGTTCAGGATCTGCGTCTCGAACACCGCGAGACAACACGAAACTCCTGTATGTATCAACAGGCCAACCCATCAGGCGATGTCGCATCATGATATCCGTGTTTATGCAAACAGCTTTTATCATAACAAACGTGCTGTTACTTCCTCCACGTCCATAAATATGCTGCGATCAGCATCTAACCGTAGTGTTAATTAAAGCGTGTTTTTGTAGAGCGCAGCTCTTTGGCACCCGTTCCCGGGTTGAGCGTCGGCGTCCCTCGGCGCAACCGCGCGAACGCGCTCGTGTCACTGCTCTCGCGTTCGTCGTCTTCTACCACAGCTGGCTCCGATGGCGCTCATCATGCCAGCGTTCCCATACTGCCCCTCCCTCTGCGATGGCGCTGACGGCACTGCCCACTGCCAGTCAGTGCGGTGGCTTCGGTCTCATCAGCATATCGCGAAATGAAGACACATATCGAGCTACGCTCAAGTTTCGCATTAAGGAGTACCGTAATCGTCGGACACTTTTTTTTTTTCACGTTCCTAACATACCAGGCGGGAATAAGAACCGTCTAGAAAAGCATTGCGTTCCTGAGCTCTCTGCGTGTCTCGGGATACTCGCACGCACCACGGCTGCTGCAGGATGGACTACGTCGTTGCCCGTGTTAACTTTCTCGTATACATGAGCACAATTTAGTTATTATCACGCAGGCAAACTTTTATCTCGCACAACATTGATCGCCAGTTCTTACGCGTCCCTCATTGCGTCCCTCATTGGGCATCGACCGGCACTGCTCACAAGCTCGTGCTGAAGCGATGACGCAGTGGCTTTTACTGAGGAAGAACTGTCGCGATCCTAGTTTGCAGGTCTATGGAGATGGCTGCCCTCAGCTGCGGTGTCTCAGTTGCTTTAAGGGGTAACTCTTGCCGCTAATTATCGAATCCATAAAGCACGTGTCTAATTCGTACTTTAAAAAAAATCAGCCGGTCCCGCGCACTGTGGGAATCGATGTAAGCGGAGCTTTGTATGCTGTTTGCTTTGATTGACGATATAATTAGCGGTAATGTTGGCGGCGAATGTGCAGTTCATTCAGCGTGTAGTCCAATACGAGAGTGGTGAGTTGATGTTAAACGTTACCTTGTGTGCACTACTGCTGTTTTTATGCGTGGTCCACAGAACACATAGGGAGACGTGTTTGCTTGATGCGTTGTTGTGCGTCATTGTTAATTTATGATGTCTGAGAGGGTTGAGCATTATCATATTGGCATATTGCATCGTGACAGAAGTGTTAAACTTTGATTGAATTATGGGACTGTACGTAATTCAATTACCATAAAATTGCATGTGTATAATTGTACACATATATACATTCGCAGTCTGCACCACGTTTCGCTGTGCGTAGCGAAGACGCTCCTGTTCTGCGCCACGCTTCTTTCAGGCCTGTGTGTCCTCGACGCTGAGTGCGCGCTTTGGGGCCATTTTGCTGGCGCATGTTTACGTGCTCCTTCTGTATAAATGACCAGCACGCTGTTGAGACGCCAGCTCCAAGCGCTTTCTTCAGGCTATGTACGATTGTAATGTTCACACTATCTCAGCCCAGCACGCACCATCCACAGCTTAGCTCTTGCATTTTCGTCGCATAGGAATGCAAACACAGCACGTTCGATACGCAAAAACTTGGCAACGCTGCCGCGGCGGCGCCGGCCGGGATGCGCGGAGGCGAGTGCCACCTGGTAGTGTCGCAAGAAATCCAGCGGCATGCGCGGCAGGACCGTCACAGCAGCAGCGCCCAGAAGGTCGGGAGAAGAGGCAAAGGAAGCTTCGCTGCAGAATAGATACTGACCTTTGAGCAGCCAGGGTGTATGCTAGAATGCTAGCTTCGTTGAGGGATCGAGAGGCGCTGCGAAGACCGACCGAGACTTTTTTGCCGAACTCTGACGCATTTTCTTAATGACGATGGTCTGTCCAGGCTGCCTCAGTTATACCCAGACATGGGCATTCTCACGAGGTCGAGCCCTCGTGATAGCGTCCTCACCCTCAATAGGTGAGGCGACGATCGGCTTCCGAATATTGTTGAGGTGAGGGAGTGTGACGATGCGAAGCTAAGCGAGGAAGACGCGACTCATATTGCTAAAGTGCAGATTACTCACTTAGATCGTATGCCTGGTTGGTGGCTTTGTGCTCTGAGGTTCCCAAGCGCACTGGCAGGAAGCCTCTTTAGCTGGGATGTACGTCGAAACCGGCTTGCAACTGACCTTAGTCGTAAATGGTTGTTGACGTTGGCTGTAGCTTAACTTAGCGACTGGGAGCAGCAACGAAAGTGGGAACAGTGACTGCCGCTTTCTGGCGTAACTCCGTCGTTTCTTGTTTTTACGGCGAATCTGTATAAGGCTCGGGCATTTCCGTCGTCCGCGAGTAACCCGCGAACTAGCTCGTTGGCGCCGCGAACGCGCTCGTGCCACTGCTCACGCGTTCGTCGTCTTCCACGGCTGGCTCCGTTGCCGCTCATCGCTTAAGCTGGCATGAGCCATTCATTGTCAAGAGGAAACTATCATCATGATCACAATCAACAGCAGCAATGGCTCAAGCATCGTCGTCTTCCACAACTGTCTCCATTGCCGCTCGTCATTCCAGCGTAGAATTTAATTTCTGTTCTGTTGTCGTAATAGGGAGGCCGCGTTAAAATTTGTCTTTACCGTGGTATGAACCATGCTTAAGGGGGTGTGAGCCATTCATTAGCAAGATGAAACTATCAGCAGCATTGTCTCGTGCATCATCTTCCACAGCTGGCTTGTTTGCGCTCCTCGGCGGAACCGCTCTAACGCGTTCGTGCCTTTGCTCGCGTGTTCTCCTTCCACGGCTGCCTCAATTACCGCTCATCATTCCAGCGTAGAATTTAATTTCTCCTTTGTCGTCCTATGCGGAGGCCGCGTTAAAATATTTATTTACGGTGGTATGAACCATTGATCCATTGAACCATTGAAAGCAACAAAATCCCAATAAAGAAAGGCGTCAGGCAGGGAGATACGATCTCTCCAATGCTATTTACAGCGTGTTTACAGGAGCTATTCAGAGACCTAGATTGGGAAGAACTGGGGATAAGAGTTAATAGAGAATACCTTAATAACTTGCGATTCGCTGATATTGCCTTGCTTGGTAACTCAGGGGAACAATTGCAATGCATACTCACTGACCTGGAGAAGCAAAGCAGGATGGGTCTAAAAATTAATCTGCAGAAAACTAAAGTAATGTTTAACAGTCTCGGAAGAGAACAGCAGTTTACGATAGGTAGCGAGGCACTCGAAGTGGTAAGGGAATACATCTACTTAGGGCAGGTAGTGACCGCGGATCCGGATCATGAGACTGAAATAATCAGAAGAATAAGAATGGGCTGGGATGCGTTTGGCAGGCATTCTGATCATGAACAACAGGTTGCCATTATCCCTGAAGAGAAAAATGTATAACAGCTGTGTCTTACCAGTACTCAAGTATAGGGCAGAAACCTGGAGGCTTACGAAAAGGATTCTACTTAAATTGAGGACAACGCAACGAGCTATGGAAAGAAGAATGATTGGTTTGACGTTAAGGGATAAGAAAAGAGCAGATTGGGTGCGGGAACAAACGCGAGGTAATGACATCTTAGTTGAAATCAAGAAAAAGAAATGGGCATGGGCAGGACATGTAATGAGGGAAGATAACCGATGGTCATTAAGGGTTACGGACTGGATTCCAAGAGAAGGGAATCGTAGCAGGGAGCGGCAGAAAGTTAGAAGGGCGGATGAGATTAAGTTTGCAGGGACAACATGGCCACAATTAGTACATGACCGGGGTAGTTGGAGAAGTAAGGGAGAGGCCTTTGCCCTGCAGTGGGCGTAACCAGGCTGATGATGATGATGAACCATCGGTAAAGGGGCTATGAGCCATTCATTGTCGAGCGTGACGGACACATTTAATAACAGGTGATACGAGAAGGTGTGTGCATACCTATCCTCACGAAGACCGCCGATCAGGACAATAAATATGTTCATACCTTTGTTAAAATTCTGTCACCTGTGTGTCTTGTGCTAAACAGCTTCGCTGCTCATCCACCTTCACAGAGTGGAATGGCTCATAACTTCTTTTTTCCACTGAGTAACATAGTTACGCGTACTCCTTTACTCAAAATTAACATTCTGGGATTCACCTTTTCTTCGCTCGGATTAGAAAGACAAAAACGTGAGGCTTGCGAATTTTCAGATAGCGTGGCCTAGTGAAGTCCACATTACAAAATAAAAACACTTGTTGTTAATGTTGCTAAATCTCGACTACAGTACAACCCAAACTGATGTGTTTTACGTATTGGTTTGTGGCAACTATTTGGTTAGTGTCTGATTACAAATTCCAGCAAGCTGTTTTCAAATCTCGGTAACAATGGTGGAATTTCCTGCATAAAGAAATAAAAACGTCGCTAGCAGTCAATTAAGAATATCAGAAACTCAGCACAGAATACATTTATGCTCAATCCTTTAACCATCTTAAACATCTTAAGAAAATATTAAGCTTTATGCCATTAACATATTTTTGTCTGGAAAAGTATTCCCTCCGGCTTTTCAGTTCATGCCAGTGATCACAACTTACAAGATTTCCTCTCCCAAAACTGCGCCAGGGATAGGAGGGACACCGCAGTTGGGCCCCGGTGACTTCTACCACATAGGTGTTTTGTTTTTATAAGTACCAGCGAAATGTAGTAAATACTAGATTTCTTTTTTCACTTTGCCCCCTACCGAAATGCGGCCGCTGTGACATACTTGGAAGACGTGACCTCATGCTCGACAAGAGAAACTTTAGTTACTGAGCTACCACGGATGGCATGCACACTGGTGATCTCATCTGAGATCTGGTGTTCGCACCTTAAGTGGCATTCCGTATTCCTACAAAGTTGCATCGCCATCGGTCGGTTTGCCGTCACGAGAACAAGAACAGAACCTCCTTCCATCAAGTGCTACACCTGCTTTGCATTGTGCACGTGTTCGGGATTTCGCATTACGATGGTGCAATTCTACATACCTGTAAGTTGTGGTGGGCTCTAAGCGGGTTCTTATTTTCGGGTAAACGAGAGAAGGGGAACTGAGGGGCTCGATTTTGTTAATCATGGCCATATAAAGCCAACAGACAGTGAAGCCAAGGAAAGCATCGAAGAAATTAGCTGTAGTTGAGATTGAAATGTAGAAAATAATAAAGGGGAAAGGGAAATGAAAGTGGGCGAAAACGTGTCGCCGGTGGGAGCCGAACCCACAACCTCCGCATTACGCGTGCGTTGCACTACCAGTTGTGCTCCCACCGACGACAGACGACCTTTTCAGCCACTTTCAGTTCCCTTTTCTTCATTATTTTCTACATTCCTATGTAAACCACAGTTAATTTCCCCGATGCTTTCCTTGGCTTCATTGCCTGTTGGCTTTATGTGGTCATATTTTCGGATAAAGACAACGTGTGACTTTCTTCCGCGCTTGTAACTGTAAATATGCAGCTGATTTATGTTGATTATATTTTCTTCCTGTCGCAAGCGTCGAATGAACAGCAGTTTTCACGTGAACAGTACCGCGAAATTTAGCTGCGAATTCGGATACTGATTAAGGTAGTCAAGACAAACTGCCCTGGCAGGCGATAGTGGTCTGGCAGAACAAGCCCGAGCTGACTGCACAAGCTACTAGCTCAGCACTGGAAAGGCCTAAACGGGCTCTCCTCTGAGCGTGTTGACATATGATATATGATATAATAGTGCATGAGCAAAAGTCGATATCACTTTGGTATCCCCGCGTGGACGAATGCGAAAGCGATGCGACGTATTCCCTATGGTCACTCGTTTAACGGGACGTGGTATTGTTTCCACCTTTGCCTTGTACTATTTATTGAATCACGTGCCTAAGCCTCGTTCGTGTACTTGCGTGGACCACCAAAAGAATCGGCCGCAGCTACTGACTGAAAAGTCGAAGGTTCATCCATCGCAGCGCACGACAGAACTCTTTGGGAGCTCGGTTGGGCGGAGGCAAGGAATACACGTTTTAACACGTTTGTAACGGAGAGTCCACTGCCTTTATTCAAAGGTAAAAGCAGCTTTGCCGAGTTAAAGTGATGGCGCCCCAGTCGGGCAGCCACTGCGGTTCCAAGAAAAAGCAGGGGGCAATGACCTCCACGGCGAGGCAAACTGGATTTCCGGAGCAAGGGGCAATGACCCCCACGACGGGGACAACAAAGTGACGCACGGTCGCTACAAACTCACCGAAACCACCACAGCGACTGGCAGTAGGACAGTGCTGTCGGCGGCTTCGCAGATGGAGGGACAGTATCGGGAACGCTGGCATGATGAGTGGCACCGGAGCCAGCTGTGGAGGAAGACGACGAACGCCCGAGCAGTGGCACGAGGGCGTCTCTGTGACCACGCGCCATGTTGTACATCTCCGGCCACGCCGCCGGGTATGTACAACGCCGGATTTTCCGCTTCATGAGCCATATAATGCTTTCGTATTAAAAGGCCGTAACTAAGTGCTAGCCATGGAGCCGCAACATTGCGAACCATGCTTATAGGCAAGCGAATTATCTAAACCTGGACCCTACTTCGATTTCGTCAATCATGTCACAGAGCAAACAGTGTTTTCTTTAGTTTTCTATCGTACCTTTGGCGGTAAATACTACATCATAAAACTAGTAGTTAGCATATTCAACTAGAGGGTGAGGGAGAAAAGCAAAGTGAGGAGATTTGCCCACCTGGTTACACCAGCACCATTTTCCGCTTAGTGTCATGCTAACTCTATTGGTCTTCCTAGTGCCTCTAATTTAATGCCACAGCTAGTGATGTACAGTTCGCTGGCCGAGTTGATAAGCGCCATTTTGATACCGTACATGTATTTGTGATTGCACAGCATGCAGGGTGCACATACAGGTATGTCCGAAAAGTAATGTCAGTGAGTCGATTAAAAAAAAAAACTTTATTGATCAGATCGGCACAATACATTTCAAAATAGGCTCCTTCTGCGTCGATACATCGCTTCCAGCGAGATTTCCTGGCATCGAAGGCGTCATGGTAGGCCACCTCCTGAATGTCTTTAGAGCCTTGGTGCAAGCCTCTTTGACTTTGTCACCTGTCCTGAAATGGCAACCTTTCACGGGAGTTTTCGATCGTGGAAACAAGAAGCCCGAGGGAGCCACGTCGGTACTGTAGGGCGGCTGGAGAACCGTTGGCCCCCATGATTAGACCAAGAAGTGGGTCACTATGAAGGAGGTGTAGGCTGGCGCGTTGTCGTGTTGGAAGTTTCCAATCGCCCGCGATAAGGCCGGACGCGATGAACCCTTCGTTTGAATCTCTTGAGCACTTCCACGTAGAATTTGGCGGTGTTGACGGTTATACGATGTGGTACAAACTCATGGTGGACGAGCCCCCGGATGTCAAAGAACACCGTGAGCATGGTTTTGACCTTTGAATTGCACATTCCCGCCTTGGGGCGAGGGGACACCGAGATGTGCGACTCGGCACTTTGCCTTCTTCTTTCGGGGTCGTCTTCTAACATCCAAGGTTCGTCACCTGTAATGACATTGTCTAAAAAGTGGGTCACTTTCACACAATTCCCAAAGTTCCTGGCACGTTTCAACGCGGCGCGATTTTTGGTCGTCCGTTAACATATTGGGCACAATCTTCGCGCGCACTTATCGCATCTGCAAATTATTTGTGAACGGTACTGCTTAGAAGCTTCATGTCTGTGCCACTAAACGACGCTCAAACGACGGTCTGAGTTTAAAAGATTTCACACGCGTCACATTTTCTTCGGTGATGGTCATTGGTGGCCGTCCAGCGCGGGCTTCATCGCTGACCTCTTCACGGCCTTCCAAAGAGCCCCGTGCCACCGGTAGGCTTCACGTTCCGACAAACAATTCTCCCCAAAGGCCGTCTTTATCATAGGAAAAGTTTCCACTGCGGACTTGCCTAGTCTCACACAAATCTTGATGGCGCTGCTTCGTTCCAACGAGCGCTGCATTACGGATTGCTCGGGAAATGAAAACGAGTTTCACGGAAAAGGCTGTCCTTAATTACTCGCCAGATAGTCTCAGATGACTGAGCCTTAACTGAGCGGCGCGTACGTAAGCCAACTTCACCTTCCACCAATCTGAACTGGTCCTAGCGCGCTGCGACGTGTATAGTCGCTTAAATATATAATCACTGATATTGCTTTTCAGACGAACACTACGATTCGGCGTTGCAATGTCGAGGAGTGTGCGGTTTGTCAATCCTCCCCCCCCCCTTGATATTTGGCATATATAAAGTAAATAAATAAAACAATAAAGATACCAACAGCGGAAGACATCACTTTTACGAGCGGAGTGAAGGGCAGGGGCATTAGCCTACGTGACTAGCTCGGCCGCGTCACGATCATTGCTAGTGACATATTTGATGACTAATTCACGTGCTTTATTGCTTTTTCACTAAGCGGAGCAACAACCGAGCGCTCCGCTGTTTCATTTCAATTGGCGCTGGGCACGAAAGCAGCTTCGCCGGTGCAACTGTCGTCTGACTGCGGCCGTAACCTTTATGCGACGTGCGGCGACACATGTCGGACAAGCCGCGCAATGGTGTCCATCCGGGATGAAAGCCGCAACGACTTGCGCTGTCGAAGCAATCTATGCGGGCGACCGCTTTAGTGCCGCTCGCTCAACGCAAATTCCAGCGTTCAGTACCGGCGTAGCGATGACGAAAACGGTACGCGGCGGTGTTCGAAAAGCACCACGGGCAGAAACACTTGCGAGCAAAACTGTTAGTCCCGTGTTGCGCCAAGGGAGCCGAACTCTGGAGTAAAACCTGATATATTCGATTTTGTTTATTCAGTGTGCGACCACTGCGTAACCCTCATTCTGAGGCACTCCGGCTCACGTGGACGGTCTGAGATGAGGCCTCAGTTTATTTCCTTGTTTACTTTGAGTCTTACCTATAGAACGTTACGTGAAAGGAGCGTTCACCAGCTCTCTCGTTTTTCTGATAACCCTGCCGCACTACACAAATATTTACCGAAAGACGCACAATTTCGCCCCTTAGTACGCCACTTACAGTACCAAGAAATTGGTTGAAGCGAGTGGCGCGACACAGTTGTTGTCAAGCGAGGAAATAGATAAAAGGGTGCTTTGTTATGCTTCGCTGCGGGATTGCAGCGCCGTCTGTGCAGCACGGCTGCAACCTTGTAGGACGTTTTCGTGTTTTAATGTATTTCTGTCGCGCGCGGGCTCTTACTCACTTACGTCGCACTGGTTGTCGAGTGCCTCTGTTGACGCTGGTGTCTGATAAGCCCGTAGTATCGCCGGTGCCTTCGGTTGTTGGCACTTCCAAGTCTTCCCTGGCAGGATCCTCCACGAAGACGTCTCATAACCATTTGGCAAGATCGAACAATAAGACAATTGCTACCGAGAAGGACATATTTTGCTACACTGGTACTTAGCAGGCAGCCAGTTATCTGAAATCGCTATCTGTAACTGGACTCGTCCCTGCTATTTCGTCACCTCTTTTAAGCATGAAATGCTTTGTGCTCCCGTTGTCAGCGACCTTCAAGTGACCTTGAGCCAAAAGCCAGAGCCGTTATCCGGGCACTGAAACGAGAACATCCCGGCAAGTTTGCAAGAACAAAACGCGATCATCCGGGGAGCCAGTCAAAACGTAAAATAATGCGGTCTCTGACCCTCAACCCTTTTTGTAGGACCGCATTACATAGGCTAGTTACTGCCCAAATAAGTTACAAACGGTATGGCTTCCGAGTTCTTCATAATGTTTTTCACAATATCGCTCAAGCTGTAACTTCTAGTTCGCTGAAGTTTAGTCATTTCCAATATCGACGTTCAAAAGGCAGATACAGAGCACCATACACTTAATTGTCATCTTTTCGCGCTGAGCGCTGAAAGTCAGCGGCCCGTGAGTTCCACGGCGCGGGTATTGCGTCATCTCGAGAGATGGCGCCACGCAACGTGGCGCCTCCTTCAGGCGCTTCTACCCGCCGCGGTGGCTTAGCGGTTATGGTGTTGCGCTGCTGAGCACGATGTCGCGGGATCAAATCCCGCTGACACCTCAGTACTGCAAAGAAGAAACGCAACTCTTGCCTAACCACATTAGAGAGAACATTGTAGTAGACCCTATCCCCAAGAACATGCACCCCACCCACAATCAGGAGAGAAGAGCAGCGCGTGCCCGCATGTTGCACAAACGTTGTTTCAGAGACCCGGATACGTACTACACGGACGCTAGCCCGTATCCCTCGTCGCCACGTTGCGGGCTCAAATACACAATCGCCGTTGTCAATCAGGGGAACCTGGTAGCCTCAGCCTCCATCCGCGCCACATGCAGCGCAGCAGCAGAAGCAGCAGCAATCGCTCTCGCACTTCGCGACGCTGAGAGCACGGGAAGGTCCGCCCGTGTCCTTACTGACTCACAAGCGGCTTGTCGTTTATACCTGAATGGAACACTCCCTATACAAGCCATTCGAATACTGGGTCGCACACTACAATGGACCCATGGTATCGTCTGGTGCCCCGGGCACGAAGGCCTGCGGGGCAACGAAGAGGCGGACTGCGCAGCTCGAGGTCTCACTAGCCGAGCGGCAGACCACACCGTTCTTCAGCCCCCGACAGACCGACGAGCGACCCACGAGTTATTAACGGCAGGTCAACAAATACTACAGGACCAACGGCTCGGAAGAACGCAATACGATCCCCCACACAAAGCTCTCAATAAACTCCAGGCAAGGGACTGGCGCCGCCTGCAAACTAACACATACCCACACTTGTCTCGTCTACACGCAATCTACCCAGACAGTTATACGTCCCGAACATGTCCCTGGTGTAGCAACCACACAGCGACACTCGCGCACATAACACACGAATGCACCGACCGTCCGGGCGACGCAATTTCGCCACGAGTCACAACACACACACTCACTACGTGGTCTTGGGAGGCGAGACTCTCCGAACTGGACCTGGGAAGCCAACTGGCGACCCTCGACCAGGCCCGGCGAGCCGCGATCGCCAGTGGAGCCCTGTCAGAGGGAACCACCCAGGAATAAACCGCGCAACGGTTTCTGCAATAATAAAGTTTCTCCTCCTCCTCCCGGCCGCGCCGGCTGCATTTCGATGCAGGCGAAATGCAAAAACGCTCGTGTCCCGCGCATGGGGGGGGGGGGGGGGGGACGTTAAGTTTTTCAGGTTGCTCTATAATTTTGTCGTTGACACTTTTCATCTAACTATAACAATTGACAAGGTGATTAAGACTAATTATCTATGAATACTTTGTTTAGCGCAAAACAACACACACAAGACAGACGACAGGACAAGGCGCTACTAGCTCTCAACTGACATAATTTTATTGCGTCCCTCCTTTATAGAACAGCTGAAACTAGAGGAACATGCGCAGTGAGCACCAAGCCGTGGAGCCACCAACATCCGATCCCAAGAGCGCACTCATGCGACAGAATCCAAAAAAACCAAATTCAGCGCTGTACAAGGTTAAGGAAGGCACACTAATGCACTGTGACCCCAATGACTGAATGAAGAATGCTTCCGATAACTCTCGGGCGGTGGTGTCACGGCTCTTTTTCAAAGTAGCGCCTTGTCCTGTCGTCTGTCTTGTGTCTGTTGTTTTGCGCTAAAAAAAAAGTATTCATGGATTCGCACCAACTAGCCCGCCAACGCATTGTGCTGAACTAATTATCTAATTAGGCGGAATGAAAAAAAGAGGATCTTCAAGCAAACATTACCTTGGTATTTTTGAACTCCAGCTAAACTTAGCTGAGATGCCCTGTATGTATGCAGGGGGATCATTTTTAGACTTGTGTGGAAGTTTTAAAAAGTCGCCTGCAGCAGATAACACAATGCCAGTTCTTCAGCTGTATTGTTAAGAGAGGCGGACATTACTTGCGCGAGAAACTGAAGCACATGTTCAACTAGTTAACAGTAATTCACTAATTAACTGCATAACTAATCAGCTTATGGCACATCTTGTATTCTACAAATTGTAGCCGGCGAGTTTGTCATGCGTATCCTATTGAAATTAATTTCCAGAGTTGCACCAGGATATATGCGCCGTCAAACTCGCCGTAAGAATGTACGGTTGGTCCACTTACTTTTTTAACAGAATGCTCTTTTATGCATTGAAGAATATAAGTAACGAACGCCCATGGGAGGGGGGGGGGGGGTGTTTCGTCCCACACTTTGGGAAATATGTCGAAGCTGTTGTCATCCCGGAAATTCATTTGAAGTGGATGCGTCTTGCAATTTCACCGGCTACAATTTGAAAGTTGCAATATGGGCAGTAATTTGCTTAGGAAGCTAGTCATTTTTTGTTGGTTGAATACGTGTTTCCATTTTTCATGCAAATAATGGCCGCCTCTCTGAACAGTCCAGCTTAACGAGTGACATCATGTTATCTGCAACAGGCGATATTAAAAATTTAGAAAAAATTATTATATATATATATCGCCAATTACCCTCCGATAAACCACGTTCACCACATGGCAAAGTTCATGAGCTCACTCGACAGGCCTTCGTCCTGCAGTGGACATAAAAGGCTGCTGTTGCTGATGAACGCGGTTTCAGTCGTGGATGCGGAACCTCTGATGGGTGCGACGTAATGCTAACGCTACTTCTCTCGCGTTTACCGCTAAATGGACCACTGAATTTTTTTCTAATTTCATTCGTTTTGCGGCCGCCAGTGAAGAGAAGAGCCAGCCACGGCGCGTGTGCGGAAACGTCGCAAGCAGCTTGTCGCGGTCAAAGTTGTGCACGGCCGGACGTCGTGCGCGCGATGCGGCCGGCGGAAAACAGTTGGCGTTTGTGCAGAAGGGTTTCAGCTTGTCAGCATACGTTTCACCTTTCGCGGAATACCAAGGGTAGTACTATGGACAGTGCCAAATGCGGCCATACTATAAATTCTTCAATGACGGCGTTTTGAGCCAATCGGCGGCCGTAGGCGCCCTGTGAGCAGATTAAAATTGGCAAGGTGGTGATTTCGCCAATATGGAGGAATTTTATTTTTGATGCTGGTATTTATTTGCATTCGTTTCGAAACAAGGCGGCGATAAATAGTAACTTGGCCTGTTTGAGATAATCAAGTAATTTATAGATATTTATCAGTCTAGTATTTGGTCTGTCTCCTTACTTTTTTTCTTCCTCAAAACCTCTATATCTACCTTGTATAATTACTTAATTGTGCATGTAACGTATCCTGTCCTATAAATTTATTCCCAGCTCTCTTCTTCACCAATACTATAAACGTTTCTCATCTCGATTGCTGACCGGTTATAATGCATTCATCCACTTTAAATCTCAGCGCTTATGGAAGTTGGACGTTTCCGACTGGCCTCGCTGGGTTAATACCTTCGCTTTCCATTGGAGTGTACTGAGTTCTCTCCAGATTTATTGCTGCAAGAGGCACATGCCTCATCATGTTGAGAATATTCGCTCCGGTGCGTCTTTGAAGACAAGTTAAGGACCACGCAAAGAGCGATGGAACGAAGATTGCTAGGCATAACGTTAAGGGACAGAAAGAGAGCGGTATGTATAAGAGAGCAAACGGGTATAGACGATATAATTGACATTAAGAGGAAAAAATGGAGCTGGGCAGGTCATGTAATGCTCCGGTTAGATAACCGTTGGACCATTAGGATTACAGAATGGATGCGAAGAGAAGGGAAATGCAGTCGAGGACGGCAGAAGACTAGGTGGAGCGATGAAATTAGGAAATTCGCGGGGGCCAATTGGAATTGGTTGGCGCAGGACAGGGAGAGGCCTTCATCCTGCAGTGTACATGAAACAGGCTGATGATGATGATGGAGAAGATTATGATGATGATGACGACGACGACTGGCCTCGTTGGGTGAATACCTTCGCATTCCATTGGGATGTACTGAGTTGTCTCCAGATTTCTTGCTGCAACAGACACATGCCTCATCTTGTTGAGAATATTCGCTCCGGTATGTCTTTGTCCTTGGACAAGCGGCAAGACATTGCCTTTTGTGTTATAGTACAGATTTTGTAACCCTGGCGGCTAAAGGCGGCAAGACGCGCCGCTATCGGCACCAGCCCCGGTTGCCAGAGTTACTTGTGTCATATACCACGTAATTACTCGTCTCTTCAATAAAGATAATTCCCGAATTCCCTGTGCTAAGCTTAGGGCCTAGATTTCTGGCTGTATTACAACACATATTCGCAAGTCCCTGTAAATCTTTCATTGCCTTGCACTGTGTAAATTCTCTCTAAATCTAGTGCACCAACAATGCAGGTAGCGACAACTTGTGATACTTTGTCTAACCTCAACGTACGGACACGTTTTCTTGTTATACTTGGGTGGGGGATTGTAAAATAAAATATAAATACATGGCTCCATGTTGAGGTGATACCGCTACCGACACCTTGCAGGCGTACTTAAGTGCAATATGGTTGGTCTCTGCAATAAACCTGTTCTCTTTGGTTGTACTCTGCGCCCCAAGATGCATATTGCCACCATCTCGGCTGTTCGTGCCTGCGGTAGCAATGTATGAGACCGGGCTTCTTGGTGTTCCATTCTTTTACTCGGTGCAGAACCAGACAATGGACTAAAGAAATGGGGGTGCGGGGTAGGGGTGTAGACAGCGCTTGCGTTCCCCTTTCTCGAGTCGTTTGTCTAGTACGTTTTGCGTTGTAAAACAACATATCTACGGCTCCATTAACACGGTATTTCGTAAACTTATTACTGTTTACCTATTAGCGAACGACGGGAACCGTGGACAGTTACCCGGTCATTGCAGCGTACTGCCACTGGCAACCGTGTATGATATGGCATACGTGGTCAATGCTGTCGTGCTAGTTAGTGCTAGCGCTGTATACCGAGTGATTATTATTCAAGTTCTACAGAGTTAAAAAATTGTCTCTGGCAGATAGCATAACTGTAATGCTTGAGCTGGATTATTCAGAGGCGGACATTACCTGCACGTGAAATCAACATTTGTTCAACTAATCAACAAACATTAACCAATTGACACGTACACGCAAAAGACATATGCAATTACACATTGGGTATTGCATAAAGGTGGGACTCTAGTTCTAGCAGGAGTTGTAAAAGAGATCCCTAGACTATACGCTTTTGTGTAAACATAATATGGGAATTAGTGTTTGCGACAGTACAAATTTATTGCGTTCATACTGATTCCGTGGTGCAAGCATGAAAGAGCGAAGGGTAGTTTCGTAAGGGATAAATTACTGTTATGATGTTAGATCTGTCAGTAATTTATTCAACTGTTCTATAATATACGAAAAAGAAAATGAGCCATAGTACGGTCGTTTGGCGCGAATAGCGTGTTCGGGAGGGGGGGGGGGGGGGGGGTGATCGTTGTGGGCGTGCAATAGTCGGGTAATTAATGCTTACTCAAGGGTATGAAATATCTTGTTCAGGATTTTGTAAAAAAAAAAAACGAGAACGTGATAACAAATGCAATCTTTCACGGGTAGTGTATTAAGCACGGGGTAAGCGAATCTGAGTCCATTCTTTTTAAGTAGAGCAGAGCTCGAAGTGCAGTATCTCGTGCAACAATAATGGGCAATGAAGTAGTAGGGTACCTGAGTCCGTAAATAGTAATTGCGTAAGTACCCGCCGTGGTTGCTCAGTGGCTATGGTGTTAGGCTGCTGAGCACGTGGTCGCGGGATCGAATCCCGGCCATGGCGGCCGCATTTCGATGGGGGCGAAATGCGAAAACACCCGTGTACTAAGATTCAGGTGCACGTTAAAGAACCCCAGCTGGTCGAAATTTCCGGAGTCCTCCACTACGGCGTGCCTCATAATCAGAAAGTGGTTTTGGCACGTAAAACCCCATATTTTTTTAATTGCGTAAGTAATATGCAAGCGTGTGAAGTCTAAATATATAGTTCGAAGTGTATGTAATTGGAAGATAATACGTAGTTTATAAAGTATTAGAAGTGTCTTGTAAATAGTCGGTGTAGTTTCGTGGATGTGTTCATGCCACTGCAGTTGACTGTCGAGATAAGGCCCTAAAATTTTCGTCTCATAAAGCTTTAACTATTTACAGCTATTCAGTTTTCAAGATCTAGTGTTCATTAATCGGGTGTCCTTCACGGATATGACTATGTATTTACATTTAGTTATTTTGCTCGAAGATTGAAGCCAGTTCGGCAGTTTTCCCAGAACATCTTTAGGTCTTTTGTAAAGTTTAGTTTAAGCTTCAGTGGCTAAGAAAACATTAGTGTCGTCTGCATATAAAATGCAATATCCTGATAGGTAGACGGATAAATCATTGATATATACCACAGAAGGAAACGGCTCAGCATGGATCCCTAGGCCACAGCAACGGAGTCTAAACTTGTTGGTGAAATGTTTTTAAGGGGAGAATTACGTTAGTAGCCTATTTTGGGTCAGTAGGTTCAAGCAAAAGAACTAGGTCTACTAGTTGTCAATTCGGAGTCTGATTGTGGATCATTTGCGTTGCCTGTGGTCAGATTAGAAGTTAGTCGCCAGGTAACTGTCGAAGCTTTCAGCAATTACTGAAGTGTCACTTGCTGTTGTGCCATTCAGGGGATACCACTTGTGCTATTTCTAATGCATGTGTTTAGTGCAGCATTTATAACTTAATTTCGATGTTACTTTTGACGTCAACCTGTGCGCTTGCTTGATTTGTCAAAATAGCTTCCCTTAGAGATTCTGATTAAAAATTTCAGCCTTGTCTTATATTCCGTACACTTGCTTTTTAATGTAACGTTGTCTGGCTTTCACTTTAGTTTGTTAAACGTGTTGTCTTTGTGGTTTATCGACTTTAACCAGGGCTTGCGCTTCCCGTTTCTCTTAGTAACTTTTAAAACAATTTCACGATTTCGTACATATCCTAAATATTTCAATGAAATGTTCATATTTACTAACCGTGGCCACAGCAGCGTAAACGGGGTGCCAATATTCTTCCAATAAATCATTGGAATCAATATCGTATTCTACATAATACGAGCCTGCATGGGCCTTGCATTACTACTGGATTGTACTGGTGCAAAAACAGGAAGGCGGTCTGTAATACCTCATAATAACGTTCCACTTGGAAACGTAGCGTCTGGTAAACTTATGATGTATTCGAGTGTGCTCTGTCTTGAGTTAGTAATTCGTGGTACTGTAATTGTTGTAATCCGTAACTGGTTAGTAAATATGTAATTGTAGTTAGCAAAATTGCTTAATGTCAATCTTAAGGTCACCCAAAATAACGATCTAGATTGGTAGTGCTTTTCCAATAATTAATCAACGTAATTACTTTACGGCACATATTTAAATTTACGAATTGTTGTCGGCGAGTTTGTAAGGCGTATCCACTTCGAATATTCAAGATGACGCCACTTTGGACATATTCATTGCCAAAGTGTTCGATGAAATGCAAGGGCGTTCCAGTTTGTGCTTCAGCATAAAAGAGCGTTCTCCTGAAAAGAATTATGTGGAACAGCGCATGTTTATCGCTAGATCGATGGCGTATACCGAAACCCATGTCTTCTTCGAAATTCATTCCAAGTGCATATGCGTTGCAAACTCACCAGCTACAATTCGTAAATTACAATGTGCCGTAGGGTAATTAAGAAGTTAATAAGTGAACTTGCGTCAATTAATTTATTGTAGTTTGATTTCTCGTGCATGTCCGCCTTTTTGAATAATCCAGCTCGAGGACTAGAAATAAGCTGTCTGCCGCAGGCAGCTTTTTAAAAAATGTGCAAAACTTAAAAATGATCACCTTGTATATTTATGCTATATATGAATAATTATGCGGCAGAAAGGATGCTCCACATCCGCCGCCAAGGTTTGTGAGTGGTGGCGCTGGCTAACACTCCGAGGGTTAGTTCTAGTTGCAACACATAAATACCCCGGAAAGTTCATGGGGAAACGGCGCCGCGGTAGCTCAACTAGTAGAGCATCGCACGCGTATAATGCGAAAGACGTGGAATAATAATAATAATAATATATGGGGTTTTACGTGCCAAAACCACTTTCTGATTATGAGGCACGCCGTAGTGGAGGACTCCGGAAATTTCGACCACCTGGGGTTCTTTAACGTGCACCTAAACCTAAGTACACGGGCGTTTTCGCATTTCGCCCCCATCGAAATGCGGCCGCCGAAGACGTGGAATCGTTCCCCACCTGCGGCAAGTTGCTTTTTAATGCACTTTCAATTTCATTAATTTATAATTTCCTCATTTCAATTAGTAAGTACAAATGATTTCCCCTGTGTTGTCCTTGGTGTGTTTGTTGGCTTCTTATGATATGATTAATAAAAATCGGGCCCCTCGGTTAACCCCCTTACTTCTCGTGCTATTTATGAGTAACTTATGATTGGAAATCTTCATAACTGCTAAGGAATCATATTACCGCTAAACAATTACCAGAATTACAAATTAACGAAAGAATGAAGGCGCTTGCAAGTAATCAATTACTTGAAAATTCTTTTCGGCTAGTCGGGGGCAAGCGGCGATGAACAGACGGAGGTAAGTAGTACGAGGACGTTGCGTGCAGGTTCGACGGCCTGAAACGCTTCGCCCCGATTGAGTAATCACCGCGTAGCCAGCGTCTATTGCCGGAGGTCCTTTTCCTCTGAACATTGACGCTCCGACGGAGCTATAGCCACGGCGACGTCGATCAAGTGTGGTGGCAGCACGTGACTCGCGAAGGCACGCGCCCACTGCGCTCTGTGCACGAATCGGTCGTCAATCCGGCACCGAGAAAGTGAGACGATCGTGATGCTTCTTTGAGGGTGGCGGTCTTCCGAGAGTCCCCCGGTGTCCGGGGCATCTGTGGCGGCGTTTTTCAATTTGCACCGATGAGTTCTGCCAGGTACCGGCACCGAGGCGAAAGCTCAGTGGCACAGGCAGCACCCAGTGAAGCACACGTGCCCTGAAGACGAGATCGCAGCTCACAGCCCGCCGCACCGGCTGCCTATATAATAAGCGCAGCTTCAGACCGCCGTGAAGCCCTCATCGCGCTCTGCATAGGATGTGTGTGGAAGGGAGTTCGCCATCGCGACGTCATATATACAGAGCGCGACGTGGCCAGCCCAAACTGTAACGGCTGTGCTTTGTGGAGCAGGAAGCAGTAGCCGCGTTTCTCTAAGTGTTGCCAACCTCCAAAGCTGAATTTTCTCACTATTTGTATCACAATATCTTAGCAGATGTCGTTACTTTAATTTTTAAAATTCTGCAGGCCACTTATGGGTGTCCCAAGCAGGAGTGGGTACAATGCGAAGTGCTCAGCGCATGAAATTATGTACAGAAAATATTAAGTACACAACACCATCATACTACAAAAGAACGCTAAAAAGTTCTAAAGGACAACGCTCGCTAGAGAAAAAGCTCCATAACAAAAAGCAAAAAAATTGGCTAGGACAAGCAATGACCACATCGGCACACTATGGAAAAATTGATTTTTCGGTAGATGCAAGCACATATTCTGTTAAGAATGTCCGAAGGTAGTTTAATACAATCTGTTATTGTTATGGAAAAAGAGTTACGTTGTTTAGCTTGTTGTCGTGCTTCCCATAAACTTCAACGATAACTTATTGATCGATAAGCATAAGTATCCTATGTCTAGTACTGTTAACCATTGTTTCCGGAAAGATGAACTTGCTTCGAGTTTTATTGAAAGGCGATACATATAGCCAAAATTTTGCTTTGATAAGCATTTAATTTCTAGTAAATTAAAGTAATGTTGCCTAAGCAGCGTGCGTAGTCACGCTCATCTCGGCAGTCAATTGCGTGGTCACGGGCAGAGATAATAGGCGACAGTGTGAACATACAAGTTTTGTAGAGCTGACTTTGCACGTCGAAACCGAAGATGCTGACTCGAGTATTGATTAGCCGAAGTCCGGTTCAGTTTCGAGGTTTTTATTCTATACGGATCATTGTACTGAACTTCAAAACATCGCAGTTTATAAATACACGTTGCTAAACACTTGTACAAACCAGGGTCCCATAGAACGAAGGCTATAGCGGGACATAGGATTAATTGCTACAAGGACGCTCTTCCTTACAAGGACAGGTCGTTGCAGACACCCCGGCAAGACTTTTGCTCACTATGTAGGTAGCTTGAGCTCATTAGTTAAGCGTTTCTCGAGGAGTTACCGCGACATCGTCTGGATGTTTCTCGAGCACGATTAGTGGCGCTTTGACTAGTTTGTGAAACTGCTTTACACCACCTGTTTTAACGTTGCCTTCGTATTTTCTTTTCGCCGCCATCTTTTTGGTATTGCATCGCGTTGGCTCTTCCCGCTGAGATTGGTTTTGGGGCACTAATCCGTCTGCGTCTTCGCTTCCACACTGTCAGTCTACTTCTGTACTTGGCCTGGGCTAAACTTAGTCCAGTGTTATATTGCGTCAAACTGGGCAATAAGTCACCATGGTTGTCAAGACATGACGCACGGCTCTGAAATTGACCAGACGGTTTCTAACGAAGTATGACGCGAAGGCTGCTTACTTCCATACTTTTGACGACATCCACATATTCTAAGGCTATTTAACGTTTCAAATTTTATCTGGCTACTTCACTGCTGTCATCGTTGTCGTAAGCATACATTTGGCGCCGTGTTGTTCAAGCTCGTTGTGGGGGCGCCATGTTTCAACAAGATTTTTTAATCTACTATTAAGTGGCATCCTGTAGTGTATTCATGAGTCTAGATGCATGCATCCGGCAAAGACGGCCTGAAAGAGGGAAACATGAACTGAAGTTTCCGCGCTGGTGCCGAGTTTTTGCTCCATTGCCATTTCAATACATAAAAGCAGATGTTATTCACCCGATTGTTGCAGGAAGATATCAAGCAAACCCATCCGGATTTCTCAGTTTCCAAGTTGAATAAAAATTATTCCTGCTTCGGGGATCGAGCGCAGGACCAGCGCCTTTCCGGGGCGCCGCGGTCACTGCCATAAGCTAACCAGGGGTCTAGCAGACCGAAAAGCAAGGTCGATCTAATCGACATATCGAAACACAGGGATACTATGTCCGTGCTACTACGGGGTCGATGGTAATTTTCCCTTTTACGAGCCTTTCTCCGCCTTGCGGGCTTCCGCAGAATTGATTTCCGCTATTCGACGAAACTTGGGCTCGTAACGTGCAGGGACAGCGTGGCCAGGGACGACACGAGTCGACAGCTACCTAAACACACCCACGCTTTTGTTTTCAGTGACTAACCTTGTGTTGTCTCGTCGGATCCGGGCACGCCGGCGCGCTCTCGAACAGCCGCTGTCCAATGTGCTACACCGCATGCCGGCATCGTTCTCACTGCCCCTCCATCCCGCAAGAGAGATGCGTATGAGACACACCGTGGGCGCTGCAGCCTGTTCGGGGCGCGAGTCGTTTTCCCTCCTCGATTGCAGAACACTCGATCTGCCCGATAGATGCGAGCCGCCGATTGGGCGGCGGTGTCGCGCTACGAGGGGTGCCCACTATCGGCTGCAGATACGCCGCACCGGACGGTCGGAGTGCTTGTGTCGGCCGAGAGATCAGCCGGGGGGCTGCACGTCCGCGCTCGTGTTACTTCAAAGTGCGGGGTCTTGACGCCGTTCCCCGCATACAGCCTTCATTTGTACGGGACTAACAGCCGCAGGAAGCCATGAGTGAAAAGACAAAGCTGCTGAACCGCGCTCCCTCTAATGGTGGCTACGGCGCAGTCGATGGCCCCAAGAGGCTCGCCGAAGACCTCTCCGAGCCCAAGTGAGTAGCCGGCTGTTCGAATACTGTTTTCGTTTGCTGCGTTTCGGGTTCAGTGATCATTCTGCCAAGCTCTATAATTGACTGCCAAGCTCTATACTGATGCAACGTACCTTTATCTGCGGCGTTTCTCCATGGCCAGCTCTTGAGTGTTTTATTTTGCTCCTGTAGGTGCGTACGGAAAGCTGTGCGCCTAGCTCTTTTATATCGTCATTTTCTTATGGTATCAAAAATGTACCCGCTTGCGCGGCCAGCGGGCTCGTATTGTGACGTGCAACTATACATCTGTATTGTGGCGCGTTGTGATTGATGCTATGTCACATTCGTGGCTGTACACACCCCGTACCATGCTCACGTGCGTAATGATATCGCCACGGTGTGTCGGCGTCTTTCAAGCTCCAGTGTGGACACACATAACGGAAGCCGTGGCTATCTTGCGCCTTCTCGTTTACTTCTGGTTCTTGGCTTGATCACTTGAAAGCGTTGCTGTAAGGTGTATCGGCGACATCTGTCTAGTGGCGGTGCCGTGATTTTCGTGTGCTTGCCCGTTTCATAACGTGGCGATTATATTTTCGATTACATTTCGGTTCGCGATTGTCGCCTCAGAATTCGTTACCGACGCTCTTGAAAACGCCTCTATAGATTAAACGGGTTGTTCCCATCCTTCGTTACGTGGTGCTTTTGGTAAGGACATAGTGCTTCGTCGCAACATCAGCTTCACGTCAAGCACTCGTGTGCTATCTCTGCACCAGCAAGTACCGACCATTGTTAAAGCTTCAGCAAAGCTCTGGAAACTAGTATTCTGTATGTACGATAGGCCGCGCAGACTATATATCTTTTTCCTTTATGGCTCATTGTCTGCGTTGCTGATAGGTGTAAACCGCAATAGATTCGTTAGTAAACTACGCACCTTTGTTTTTTCTTTTTTTAAAATATTACTCCCACATTTACGTCTTAGCCTGCTAAGGCCTTTCAGTAAAAAAAAAAAAAATATAGAATAAGCAACAGCTTTCTGTAGCCTATTGGTTAAAGAATTTCTGGGAGACGTAGCGGCGTATGACTGTTATATCGTGCGTGATGATTATGCCGTATGGTTAATCGTGCCGTCTCGGCTGCACGACGACAGTGATCCTTAAGTTACGGTAGCCGCACGAAACGACGAATTTAATTCGACGCGTTATGCTTATCAGCACCGGTGGATTATACTTTTCTCAGGTCTAATTTGTGATAATTATTCAGTCTGGCATTTCTGAGCCGGAGCCTTAGATTCCGTAAATTTGAGTGTGCGATTCCGGGAGTCGCAATGTCTGAGCACAAAGCTCCGTGAGTGAGAGTCGGCGATTGCCTGAACCTGGGTGAGCTCGACTGAGCATATCCTCGAGCCCGTGAATGAATACGCTTGCCTGAGTGGTATTGGGAAGCGAGTCCGAGTGGGCCTAGACGGGTCTAATTTCTGGTGAGCCCGAGTAAGAGCGAGGCCCGCAGAGTTATCTTGGTGAATAGGTAAGAGCTTTAAGCTAAATATATATTTTGTATGTTCTATTTATTTTACTGACTGGCTCAGGTTCGCAGTCTCATAGCTGACCTAAGAAAGACCAGCTCATGGCAGTGACGTTTGCTTAAGTGTCGGATCTGTGTCATGGAATCAGAATCAGTGAGTTACGCTGGTGGTCTGTTTGAGGCGCAGCGGATTTGCGTGGTTATGGCACTCTCAACTATTGTAAATATCATCTGTACTGTATCAATAATATTTAACCTTAGAATGCCCAAACAGTTTCAGACAAGGAAAATTGGTGCAAATTGTTAACATTTATTTCTGGCCATAAAGAATACATTTGCAGCACATGTTCATTCAGGTATAACTTAAGTACTATATTAATTAATTAATAATTGGTTTGCTAAACTATCCACCGCGGAAACATTACTGTAGCATGTCAATAACGTCGTAACTAAGGGCTTTCGATTAAATTTCCCGCGTTTCACTCAGCATTTCGAGGCATCAAAAACTCGGCGTAGCCCACGTGGGGCATTACAGGGTTAACTGATGTGGTGCACGGCCATTACTCAAAGGTGCCAGCATAATTTACCGCCTGTCCATTGGAGTATAACCGTGCACATTACGTATATAAGATTTGATTTAATGTACACCACTAATCCTTTGTTCACATTACTTCGCTCAGGCTGACTCCGCTTGTGTAAAAGATTCACCAGGAAGCACGGGCTGTGTTCAGCACGTGGTCTCGTGGAACAGTTGGAATAACATCTTTGACCTACTTGAACTAACCTACACAAGCTCACATTCACCAAGATTCTGTCATGCTCATGCCGACTTCGACTCACTCATACTCGCGCCTAGTCCGAATCACTTTGAGTCAATCACTCACACCCTTGGAACTCGGAGAGTCATAGTTGAGTCCATCCAAGAGTGAGCTTACCGATTTTTGAGCGCACGTCTATGAAATAGGTGTGCCTATTTCCGGTTTTCTTCACGTGAAGAGCGGGCGAAGGAAAGTTCTCCAACTGCCTCCGCAACTATCTTGTGCGGCCCGTGTGGTCATTGTATCGTCGCTGTTAGGCCATTCCCGTACTCCTTCCTTGCCTTCAGCGCACGTGTCGTTTAGATTTATGATGGATGTTGCGCTGCCTAAAAGTATGTCTGCTGCTCGAACTTGATAATTACTGAGCGTCGAACAGATATTTTTTACGCTGAACCTGCGAGGCGAAAAAGTGTTTTATCCGAATGTCCAAAGGTAACTCAGGGGCGGACTCTGTTACCTAAATATGGACGCTTCGTATCTACAGTTCGGAAAAGAGCCCTTGAATTAGACATGAGACAATAGAGAACGTTTAAGATCGTAAAAAGCAGCCTCCGTAACTTAAGTTTTTTCTCAATTTCATGTTTGGCTTCCCACCGAATTACGCATGAAAGTTTCGAAATATAAATAGACCTGATGGCAATTCAAATTCGCGGCTTTCGCACGAAGTTGCGAGAACGGAAACTCAAGCTACACAAGCTCTCGAATTTTTTTTCGCTCGGGGCGTCGAAAAAGCCGGATGGCTGTGTTTAAGCAATGACGGCACGGATAACGTTATCTGACGTGACTTTCTCATTGTTCAGCTGGGCTACCACGAGGTCACGTGAAATCACTCGAATTCTTTCTGCGAAGTCTGCAAGGGTGGCGATACGGTAGGCGCCTGCCAGGGGTTCGCGCGCTATCGCCCGCAGGTAACAAAGGCGGGCAGAGCGCGGATTGCAATGTTAACGAGATAAGGCGACGTGTACACCTATACCTGGATCACTTTTCTATAACGTGTTGAAAGGGAGTTACCGCTGCGGTGGCTGCGCGTGTGGCTATCATTCATTTTATACGCATACCGTTGAATGGGGCTGACTTGCACGTCTTCTGATTTGCGAGCGGAAGTAGTGAATGGCTTGAGTGGCATCACTCAACTTCAAACCAAATACTCTGAACGCCTATCTCTAAACAGCTATGGAACATTTAGCCCTTGGTGGAGCACAACTTTTTTAAAGCCTTCGTGTAAAATAAAATTTAGAAATTGTGCCCCTGTTCTCTAAAGACTGGTGATGAAAGTATTTTCAAGTATAATATTATTAATGCCCAGAAAAAAAACAAGACTACATATTCCAACAACTGTCGCTATAATCAAATAACTGGGACACAAGTGTACCATTGAAATTGGCTCCCCTAAGATTTACGCATATACATTGAGGTTCTTTTTTGCTTGAAATTCACACGTAGAGTGGTTAGATAGCATTTCTTCCTTGCGTAGTCACGCACGCGCATTTTGTGCTGCCTGTACTGCTGAGCAGGCTCCTCTACAGTAATTAACTTGTCAACTGGCTAAGGGTTTCCTATAGTTAGGACTGATATAGGTGAAGAAACGATCTGTATATCTGACCAGTAAATTATGTCTGCATCAAAATGAAAACAAAAGGCGTATATATAGCGTTCCTGAGAGACGTTTTGCTCTTATTTCTCATACACTAAAATATTATTGTGAAATAAAAAAAAGTATATGACAATTTTAGTGACATACGTTTTCTGTCTTGTTTCTCACTTTTGTGCTTTCACTAACATTTTTGTTGGTGGATCTTCTTCCGTCACTTTGCAAAAAAAAGATCCTCATAGTTTACTCCTGCCCCCCCCCGTTTAGTTACGGTACGTGGGACCGACGGGCTGATGCCTAAATGTGAAATTGCAGGAGCATAGCCAGAAAGTGCAAAAAGGGAAAGAGGGCTTTCTTGGAATACATTGTTTTCAATGCGGATGTCGTCCACTTTTTGACAAGACAGCCACACTAGCTAGAAATGCACATGGCAATACAATAATTATTATTGAGGCAGCGGCTACTGCTTTGTATCAGTAAGCCTTCCATAGCATTGAAGGATAAAAAATTTGCTTACTCAATCATCTGCACGTGGGGAGCCGCCTTAGGCTATGGTGTTTTTCTTGAAGATTTGTAGTAGTGCTGATAATTTGCACAAATACATGTGATTGTGATCACGTGTACGATGCTATATTGCTTGTTTGTAATAAAACGCAAGTTGGAAGTCAGAGCTTGTCCAAATCGCTTCTTCTTGTGTTCTGTGTCTGCTTTTTCGCTTGTTATATCAGTATATGGAATACTAATTAGCCCGGTCTCGCACCTCCCCTCTAGTGACTGCAGTTTCCATGGGGCACGAAAGATGACTACGCGACACATCCGGGCATGAAATGACCCCAATGGCGTTACTCGCCGGGAGAGCAGCTGTACCTTTCAGAAATTGCCTAATCGGCTCGCGCAAATGTGATCTTGCTGCCTACAGCTTCGTGGCTGCTGCAGCTGCCCACAAATTTTAATTGATATAATAAAGAGACGAACAACACTAATTTAGCTCACCGTACTGAGGTTTTTCACTTTACCGTATAGGGACCAATTCTGTCAAAATACAGAAAAACAGTCTTTGAGCACTATATAAAAAAAAAGAAAAAGAAACCATTTTTTCAAAATCACAGAACCCATGTAGTTTCTGTGCAAAATTTTCCGGAGGAAAAATTGAAATTTTCAGTTGTTTGCTTAGTTTTTTTTTTTTTTACTTTCTTTGCAGGGCCATCTGGGCGCTATAACGTATTTTGGAGCACGGCAAACTCTTTGCAGTTATAAAGAAAAGTAAATATTATAAATAAAACAATTTACGCATTGACGGCGACTGTTTTGCTGCTCGAGAGACTCACCGTAGTAGCACTGTAACAACGATTGGTTATTGTCTGGCAGTTAGTTTACACCATACCAGTAAGTGGCGCTTTCTTTAACCATTCTCCAGCCGCTTCAAAGACGCTGAAAGTTGTCTCGCATATATGTACACAACTATCCTACAAAGGGTTGAAATGTTAAATTAGCATGACCGCTGTATACACCGCATGGAAACCTGAGATTCACGGTCAGCCTATCTCGGTCCTTGATTTACGTCGTAACGTTACTGTGGAAAAAAACTGCATAGACGCAGGTGCCTGATTGCTCGTTAACTGAAGCTAATGAACACTATCAGTTAAGACTTGGCTGTGCAGAATGCGTGTGCCAAACAACTTATGAAAAGTGTCGCCAGCACACTGACACGGGGTAGACCGTTCACGGGCTGAGTCCATTGCGAAAGCTCTGGTATTCTAGTATATGGTGGTAACTGGAACTTTGAAGCAGCTTCGTTCACAAGCACAGCTCAAGTTCCCCACGCGTACGTACAATGGACGCTAAGTTCGCTAACGTCGGTTCTGCCACTCGTTTTCCCGCCTGTGTTAGCAATGCAGCAGCATCGCCCTTCTGGTCGCGCGTACGTGGCAGCGCGAACCCATTCAGTGTCTGAAGCTGTGCTGTATACTATACTACAGAATTTTCAGCTTGTGCATTTCAAGCGAACATGGGCACCTGGCACTTAAATGACACGGCTTCCGTTACTTTACGCCATGAAAATACTTTTCAGTAATGGCTGCGCCAATGGCAACCAGTGTATCCGGTACACCAATCATCCGTAACTGCACCACGATTTTTGCAGAAGGAAGTTAAACGCGGAGATCTCCCGACCTACTTACATTATGTTGTCATACCAGGGAATTTCAAGCACCCTTAATATAGGTCCATTGAGTGCGCAGTTTTCAGAAATAAGATTTTTATTGTAGACGATGAGCAAAACGAGAACAAGATGAAAGCGGAACCAACGTTTCGACATAGGCTTATGTCGCCTTGAAAACGACAAGTCCACTTGTCGAAACGTTGGTTCCGGCTTTCACCTTGTTCTCGTTTTGCTCATCGTCTTGAATTTCGACCCCACGCCTCCCCCGTGTTTTCCATGGATGTCTATTGTAGCAAATTTGAAACTGTTCATGGCGGTTACCTTTGTACGCGTTCGCAGCTCAGAATTTATTCCGACCACGGAAACTTGCTTAGGCTCACATTGCTTTCAGTGTAGTGCACGATAGTGCTCTATTTACTTGTTTAGCTATCTCGCTCAGGTCTCATGCATGATTGGACATCTCGAGCGGTACGTGCACTGGCGGCCCTAACTCGGAAAGTTCGCCGGTCATGGACAACTGTCCGAAACCGTGCGAGCACAGTGCGGCACATTTCTCGGGGTCCTTTTACGGGCCCTCCGGCGCGAGCTGCGCCGGGTGTTAACGCGGGACGCCACATCGCACGCTGTCGGCTGGCAGCACGACCCGAGCTTGTTCGTTAGAAATTTAGTGGGCGTTCCATTCCCGCTTTCCTTCTTTGTTTCCTGACCCTACGTGGGCACAGGGTTACGGACAGCGCCTCCGCCCCGTGCCCATGCATGTGCGCACGCGCCTATTCGATGCGTTTGCCACTTTGTCCACTTCAATCGCGGCTAGCACCGAATCTGCCAACGCTTCCTCGATGGAGCCGCTTAAGCAAGGCCTGTACGCGTCTGTTTGCGTTCATTTCGTCCCCTTGAATTTTCCAACGAATTTTCGGGTTATCTTTCATACCCGCGTGCCTGCAACCGACGGGCCCGCGAGGAGTCTTCCCGCGTTTGACCCTGTCGTTCGCTTATACCTGCGTAGCTGTAGTGCACTATGGAACCGAATAGCGCTCTTTCAGAAATGCAGCTGCCGCTGAGAATTGATTTCTGCTAATGCTTCGTTCCAGTTGCATTGATCTCTGGCGTGGATTTTTTCTCGTGCACGCACGTGTTCATTAAAGCTATTATGAAGGCCGCTCGGCGTGCACTCGGCGCCGTGAAACAATCGGGCGATAATAGCGTCATTGGAAACTTGATGGCCTCTGCCGCCGCCTTATCGCGTACGCCTGAAGCAGCCCTTTGTTTTTTCTTATCAACACTTCGCGTAGCTTTCACTGGCCGTCCGAATCCACTCCGTGCTCGCGGAGGTCTGGTTGCACGCGAACTCGGCTCTGTCGGTGGGCTTGTCCACGATCACTCGGCATGAATTTTGCCGCACGGCCGCGATCACCCCTGCCCCGTTTCAGCGGTGGGTCATATTGGTGTACCCTCCCCTGGCTGTGTTAGTCGATCTTTTAACTTGAAGTAAACGCGGTTTCTTCTACTCAAAGGAAGGCGATTTCATAAGTCACCGCTTAACTGATGAAATTAGCTGCGCTTGCGAAGAGCCTTCTGCATCAACAGCCTGACAGGGCCACATTTCAATGGTATTGTGAAGGTTCATTGTAGGCAGTCAGAGGTGTTTCATTTCAGTGAACATCACCGGGATGTTGAAATACAAGGCTTGGAGAACGGAGGCTTAGTAATTCACAAAGCAGCACCCTGTGAGAGTCAGATTGCGTGGCGTTTGGCCGAGGTCGTAGTTATCACAAGGGTAGATATTGCCCCTGTGATAATTCTGTTGAACCTAAGCGAGACGTCACGCAGTCCTGCATGCTGTACGGTGCTTTTGAAGATATCTCGGCAGTTCCTGTGAACATTTTCTGTACGAAAGGAACCAGTCGCGAAAATGCTGCGAAATTCTCGTCACCTGCCATGGCCTGCAGCGTAAACACGAAATAGAGAATTCGAGCTTCGTTTTCTTCAGTAATTCGACATCTTTACTTTTTGAATGAGGTGGAATGTATCTCAGCAAATCTCCTTTCTTCAAAAACTTGCCACTGCCTCGCCTTCTATATGATCAACGAAAGATTGTTACACTGAGTCACCGCACTGCATTATTCGTTACATGAAAAGTGCTAAATTTCGCAATGTCACGAAACTATAGTTTAGCAGAATGCGTTGTTAGGTAAGTTGGTTCATTGTATTTGGAAAGATTGGATGCGCTTTATGGACGATCATAAGGAAGAAGACAGGACAGGCGCAAACAGGGACAGGCGCCTGTCCTGTCTTCTTCCTTGTGATCGTCCACAAAGCGCATCCAATCTTTCCAAATACACCGAACTATAGCAGCATGGATATTAATTTTTGAGACCCAGTCGAATACAAATCGTAGAGTGCGAGAAGCAAAGCGAATGTTGAATGCTTTTTGTCTAGTTTTTGTATAATGGACGGCCTTTACTAGTTATTGTATAATGGACGGCCTTTAATTCTTACCATAAGTATAAATAGATCTTCACAACCTAATGTCACAACATTAGAAAGTTTGTCATTACACTGCACGTTATGAAGCGTCGCTTATTAAAAGCACAAATGGAGCATTATACACCGGAGCGAACAAGCAGTTTACTCATACTCGGGAATCGTTTGTTAGCGCTAATGATAGCGGTTTAGACGTGTAGGAGTCTGGCTCCCCGACTCACGTATAGTGCGTATACTCTACTGCGTAGCTTCTCGTGTTTTATGTCTACTATATGGCCGGCATGGAATTTATCCCCAAATAGGCGATGTGATTTGAAAACTATTCGCCCAACTGTTCGATTCGAAAGCCGGATCGACTATATTGCGATATTCGATTCGCTATTCGAAAGTTTCGAATATTCGCACACCCCTACACAGAATGGACGTAGTTGTTTCAGCGATCGACATACGCCGCTGATAGTACTATTGAACGTCCACTATCGTGCGGCAGTCTGCTGCGCACATGCTCTCTTGCACAACCCTCGTTGCACCAGCTATTTCTTTATCAATCGTAGCGCAGTATACCTGTAGTGCAGTGACTGAAAGGTACGCAAGGGGTGGGGGAGGGGGAGGGGGTGCGGATCCACATCACATGTCAGACGCGACGAGCGCATGTCCTGTCTCTGCTTTTGTCCGTGTTACGTTGCGCTGCCCAGGCATGACTATATGTGCATGCACGTAGTGCACTCGCGAAGCATTCTCTCGGCGTGCGCTTTTAGCCGTTGCGGGCGCAATAAACGCAATGTTAATTTGCCGTGTAGTGCATCGGAGCGCTGGTGGGAACAAGGCTGTGATGTGGCACGTATCGCTGCTTACTTTCATTAGTAAGTTGGGCTCGCGCAAACGCGCCACTGGGGGTCTACCGCAGAGGGCGCTGCACAGGAATGCCTCTTGCCTCACACGCCCTGCATGGTTATCCCGTTGTGTGCAAATCGTTATTAAAGCGATTTACTTCCTTGCCGAACCAGGTTTTCTTGGGCGGGCGATCTCCATGGCATCGGAGCACCGCGCTATAGGCTCGCAGTTGGTGTGAGCATTGACGACTGTGGTTTGTTACCGCTTTTTTTTTCATCACTATTCCCAGCGTATAAATATTCATTGTTGTACTTCTAGCCATACGAAAAAAGGAAAAAAAAAGGAAACATTTGTATCTTGTAGGCACTTTGAAGCCTTGCGATTGCCTGCCGCATCTCGAGTCAATGTCTGGGTGATGCGGTCGAGTAAAGGCAAACAGTGGCTGTCAGCCGCACTCTCAGAGATGGCTGTATGTGTATGTACTGTGTTTATCTCCCCCCACCCCACCGCTCGCCCTGCTTTCAACCGAAAGAAATTAGTCCACATGCCGCTGGAAGCGACGTATTATCGAACGATAGGTGGTCTCAAGTTGATGTGTATATCTGCATCGCAAGATACCGTTACTTCCCGCTTTTCTAACGTGGCCCGTAATTACGCATGTAGTTACTGTTCATGATATCCAACCGTACGCTATCCAAACCAATGGTTCGCGACCTTTTTTGGCACACAGTAACCAAGTGTATACTGAACACTACCTTTTCGTCGTTCGTATACGCAAATAGTTGAGCACAGAATCGCTCGACACTTCTAGCTTGAGCTCTAGCCTTAGCTATGAAACTGCGCCATGCGATGTTGTTAGGGCATCGTCTAATTTGTCGTCACGCATGCACAACGACCGGTGACGAAAGATCTGATCAAGAAGCGACAATATATGAAAGCCTCCAACCCTACAGCTAGAATAGAACTGGCAGAACTTTCGAAGTTAATCAACAAGCGTAAGACAGCTGACATAAGGAAGTATAATATGGATAGAATTGAACATGCTCTCAGGAACGGAGGAAGCCTAAAAGCAGTGAAGAAGAAACTAGGAATTGGCAAGAATCAGACGTATGCGTTAAGAGACAAAGCGGGCAATATCATTACTAATACGGGAGATAGTTCAAGTGGCTGAGGAGTTCTATAGAGATCTATACAGTACCAGTGGCACCCACGACGATAATGGAAGAGAAAATAGTCTAGAGGAGTTCGAAATCCCACAGGTAACGCCGGAAGAAGTAAAGAAAGCCTTGGGAGCTATGCAAAGGGGGAAGGCAGCTGGGGAGGATCAGGTAACAGCAGATTTGTTGAAGGATGGTGGGCAGATTGTTCTAGAGAAACTGGCCACCCTGTATACGCAATGTCTCATGACTTCGAGCTTACCGGAATCTTGGAAAAACGCTAACATAATCCTAATCCATAAGAAAGGGGGCGCCAAAGACTTGAAAAATTATAGACCGATCAGCTTACTGTCCGTTGTCTACAAAGTATTTACTAAGGTAATTGCAAATAGAATCAGGAACACCTTAGACTTCCGTCAGCCAAAGGACCAGGCAGGATTCCGTAAAGGCTACTCAACAATAGACCATATTCACACTATGAATCAGGGGATAGAAAAATGTGTGGTATATAACCAACCTTTATATATAGCTTTCATTGATTACGAGAAAGCGTTTGATTCAGTCGAAACCTCAGCAGTCATGGAGGCATTGCGGGATCAGGGTGTAGACGAGCCGTATGTAAAAATACTGAAAGATATCTATAGCGGCTCCACAGCCACCGTAGTCCTCCATAAAGAAAGCAACAAAATCCCAATAAAGAAAGGCGTCAGACAGGGAGATACGATCTCTCCAATGCTATTCACAGCATGTTTACAGGAGGTATTCAGGGACCTGGAGTGGGAAGAATTGGGGATAAAAGTTGATGGAGAATACCTTAGCAACTTGTGATTCGCTGATGATATTGCCTTGCTTAGTAACTCAGGAGACCAATTGCAATGCATGCTCACTGATCTGGAGAGGCAAAGCAGAAGGGTGGGTCTGAATATTAATCTGCACAAAACTAAAGTAATGTTTAACAGTCTCTGAAGAGAACAGCGGTTTACGATAGGTAGTGATGCACTGGAAGTGGTAAGGGAATACATCTACTTAGGGCAGGTAGTGACGGCGGATCCGGATCACGCGACTGAAATAATCAGAAGAATAAGAATGGGCTGGGGTGCGTTTGGCAGGCATTCTCAAATCATGAACAGCAAGTTGCCACTATCCCTCAAGAGAAAAGTTTAACAGCTATATCATACCAGTACTCACGTACGTAGCAGAAACCTGGAGGCTTACGAAAAGGGTTGTACTTAAATTGAGGACGACGCAACGAGCTATGGAAAGAAGAATGATAGGTGTAACGTTAAGGAATAAGAAAAGAGCAGATTGGGTGAGGGAACAAACGCGAGTTAATGATATCTTAGTTGAAATCAAGAAAAAGAAATGGGCATGGGCAGGACACTTAATGAGGAGGGAAGATAACCGATGGTCATTGAGGGTTACGGAGTGGATTCCAAGTGAAGGGAAGCGTGGCAGGGGGCGGCAGAAAGTTAGGTGGGCGGATGAGATTAAGAAGTTTGCAGGGACAACATGGCCACAATTAGCACATGACCGGGTTAGTTGGAGAAGTATGGGAGAGGCCTTTGTCCTACAGTGGGCGTAACCAGGCTGATGATGATGATGATGATGATGATGTTGATGCACAACGACACAGGCATAGAAAGCACACCAGACAACACACAGCCCTATGAGTGACCATGACCACGCGTGAGCATGACATTCAGCAGCTAGCCTCGGCAAGCCAACCTCTTCGGACCCCCGTCCCCCCTTTCTTCAAGACCTATCTACACAGTGGGTTTTGGGAAATAGATCCACGATAGTTGCCGCTCCTCTCGAGGCATTGTTTGGTTCGTGGTAATTTTTTTGCCACGCCCTCTTCGCGATCGTCCCTCGCCGTCCGCTCTCCCACATACAATCCGCGAGCTCCCCTGCTAGAAATTACCGTTTGCCTATAACGAGGTGAGCACCTATTTCCCATGAGCTTTCCCATTACATTTTTGACTTTGCTTCAAAATTGCCGCGTGATGCTTTCTTACTAGCATTTAACTTCATGGGATAGGAGCCTAGCTATTGTCAAATCTACCGACTTCTAGTGCTAAATGCATTCAGCTAACATCACTGGGACGTTTTCTTGTGACCGGCGCCTGTGGGTTAGCGTCATGTGTGTCCAGATACCTTCTTCGTCTGTCCTTGTCCGTAATACGCTACCTTTTTTGCTCCGACCTGCAGTTCGTTGTAGGAGAGTTTGAGCATATTCAGTAGATTTAGTTAGTATAAAGTCAGTGCACTTCACGCATGATAAACAGAATTTCACCGGTCTAAATTCTACTATACTGTGAACAGTATTGACAAGAAATCTTAAATCATTGACTGTTGGCGCAACTCAAATCAGTGAACGAGCATAGTGCCTCAGAGAAAAGAAAGCTGCGAAAAATTTGGCATACAAAAAATTTGGAGGCCGCTTAAGCTTCCCCTTTAAGAGTGGAACGCGATAGCATTTAAAGATCCCTGACTGCTTCTCACGCTTCCCGGCGACTGCAGCTTATGTAACCCTAATGTTTACCGAAAGACGTTGGCAGCGAACGCTATGCTATGCACGAAGGCGAGCTCCCTGGTAGAAGCGCGGCCTCTTGCGTGGGCAACGATGCGGTGGAGGCGAGCGCCATCTGGAGGATCCGGGTGCGTCACTCCGTGGCCTCGAGATTTGCGCGCGAATCTCGGGCGCCTTGGCCGGTCTATGAATGGTAGAAACGCTGGAAAAGGGGTTTGTGTTTGAGTTTCCGTGTAACAGAATTATGTTTTCTCGTATATTCAAATTACAATCCGACGCTGCCATGTCTGTAAGCTGTGTGTAAGTCGTACTTTACGATTTTTCTGACTTATTTTGCTTTGAAAAATTCAGTTGTTTCAGTAACTGCTTTGTGCTACACGGGAGAGCCTGCGTGGTTCCGATGGTCGACGCTGGACACGGGATGCCGAAGCCGGATTTTTTGGGACACGGAGCCCTTAACGCTTTCGCGTTATAGTGCGCTGAACCAGGCGCGTTATTCAATGCATGTTTCAGGAGGCTGCAGCGTCTGCACAATAAGAAACTTCCTATCGCATGTTTTATTAGTTTTATGCCAAAAAAAAAAAAGAGAAACGTATTTCCAAATTGGTCCAACATATGGGAAATCTCCGTTTAGGTACGTTTGCAAAAAGTAATCCCCCCGCATGCCCCAAGTAAAAATGTGTTATTGCAATAAAAATTACATGGACACTACATTTCAATTTTCGCCGTCGTCGGCGTTTTGTCAACGTGATGTTCCTTAGACACTTTCTATACATTAACAAACCTATTTCTTTCACATCATTCACAAACTTTATTAGTGTTATCGCAGGTGGACTCTCCACTGGAATGTCCAACTGCGGTAACACTGAGATTAGACTTTCAGCAACACTGAGGTTGGACTTCTTAGCAGAAAGTCCAACCGCGATAAGTAACCACAAGCGCGCCGTCTGTTGCAGGTGTGAGGAAAATGATGCGAGGGTGACGACGAGAAAGATGGCTTGATTCGCGCTGTATTCCCGCTGGCCCTATGTTGAATGTCTCGTGCGTGATCAAGCGTGCGTTAGGCTAGTTTTCTCCTTCCTCTATGGTAGGCGTCTCCTCTAGCCCGACCTTGGCTGCTTAGCTGTCGTGCGGCGTGTCTTGGAGGTAATCTGCGGTAAATGCAAAGCCGAGATGGTTGGTGGCTTCAGGCACGCTATAGAGTCCAGGGAGCCTGTGCAGGGACTCAAAAGCGAGCTGTCTTCCCGAGTGCCTATTTTTGGCGGACCCGTAATCCCTAGTTTTGCAGACGCGGTGAAGCGAGAGGCAGCACGAAGCGTTAGCTCTCCGCTGCCGGCGTTCGTCACGCTAACGCAGACAGCGAGTGCTCGCTGCCTTCTAGTGAGATCTGTTTGGTTCTGTGTGTGCGCGTGACACCACCTTTCAATTATTAAATTAGTGGTTTATTGCAATTTACACGGCCGATAAACCTACCACAGTTACTTCTAATTGTTTGACATTTTAATATTGCTACCAGTGCTTCGCCAGGGCGAAACCGCGACATTTTTCGTGTAGTTTGACTAAATTTATTTGTAAAATTGTTACCTTTATATGCAAAGTGTTCGAATCTCTCTGCGTTTGTTTTATGGCGCAGGACAGCAGCTCCCCTTTTTTTCGCCCATTAAATTTAGCGTGCTGCTGCCGTGTACAAAACCGGAAGGCTTTCCGGGGTTTGTAAGCAGCGAAATGCTTGATAAACATGAATTACGTTACAGAGTAACTCATCAAACTCTGCTTCACAAGGTCTCACCAATAGTGTGCACTGACACGAGTTTGAAGAGGCGCGAGTCATGTGCCCTTTCATTATAAGCACAGTTTTATCTAGCTATCGGATGGCCACACTATATTCTAGATTTGTGCGGGCAGATAAAAAAAGAAAAGATATCGTGCCCGTGCCGTAAACGCACATGAATCGTACAAATGGAGCAAAACCGTGCGCGCCCTTTAGGGCTACTAGCTTTTTCAGCCATGGCGACGCCTGTGGCTTGGTTGACCAATTCAAGTTTGGTGAAGGTATACTGACACGGTGGTTCTGTTCCCGTGTGCAGCACGAGCTTCACCAAGCGCGACTGCATAATTGTGACGGTGGTTGTGGTGCTGGCTCTGGTGGCCATCGTGACGACACTGGTTCTGGGCTTGCCGCAAATCAGCGAAAAGCGGGCGCGCTACTCCAACATCACATTCAGCTCGTCGCCCTCGCAGCTCGGCCAGTACCAGCAAGCGGCCGTCACCGTTGACGGGGAGCCCTGCGCGCCCATTGGCAGGTACAATTTCGCACCGACTATACGTCCTTCGTCTCTGCACTGTGCCTCGGATTTTGTTTTTAGTAAACCTATAGCGTTTTCACGCATTTTCTTTTCTGCAAAATTTCTTGTGCTTGTGATACTTCTATTTTCGTAAGATTTTGTTGAAGAAAGAGCACATTTCACGTACTTTTACTAAAATTTGGCATTCAGTCAAAGCAAAACTCAAATTGGTTCAACAGTTGCCGAATGAGAGGATTTATTAACATCCCTTTTGAAACAGGGCGGTGACAAATAATCACCTAGCCTGCTCGAATTTATCGGGTATATATACTATACCTGCTTTTCACTGTAGCATTCTTGTGTACATCTCGATCCTTAATCTTTTTGTCTTCTTCAAAATTTCTGTCTACCTTGCACCGCTACCTGTGCTTGTCCTCATCTCATCCTTGCTTTTTTTTCCACGAATACTATAGACGTCTCTTGCTTCTGTAGACTGTCGACCGGGCAGCGTCGCGGGCAGCAACTTTACAATTGCTAGACAGCGCAGCGGGGCTTGGCCCGAGACGGACATTTCAGGAAGCGCCCAACGTTTGTGTGCAGGCGCGAGTAAGAGCAGGTGCGAGAAAATCTGGGGGCATTCGCTCCGGCTATGTTTTTGTCCTTAGTCAACCAACTCGAGCCTCAAATAGAAAGGCGCTGCCCTTTGTGTTGTCGTAAATAATTACGACGAAGGCGCCATATAAAACGACGGACGAAGGAAGACGACACGGGACAAGCACGTATATAGCGCCTGCGTCGTAATTATGTATAACCAACTCGCCCGACAGCACGTGCTCAGTTGTCGTACAGAATTTCCCTTCTAATTTCTTTATTCCCATTTCTGTAAGTCTCCATGGTATTTTTTGCTTCCATTCTTTACATCCAATTCACTGTCTCTTTTTCTCTCACTTTCTAATTTTGATGACTCTTGGTTTCAATTATCCTGTGCTTCGTTGCCAACTTTCTCAACCTCTTCCTCCATTCTGTGTCCAGACTTTTCAGGATACTTGTGTACTTTAGCCGCCCATTTTTGATCCATGTTCTCTTGTCTTTCTTCAAGACTAATTTTGCTCTGCGCTTCTCTACTTCGGTGTGTTTGTGTTACGTATGCTATCACGTGAAAGGGGAAGCTAGGAGCTAGAACTTCCTGTTAATGCTTGCTCTAAGCTTTTTTTCTTCTTTCCTTCACATTTAGACGTAGCATTATTCTTCGCTGTTCAAATTCTGTGAGAATGTATTCCAGAAGTTGTAAAATTATCCTGCCAATAGTGCATTTCAGCCTTTACCGCATATTTTATGTTTTTTTAATGTTGAACGTATATGTGGTCATAGGAGACGCTCATATTACAAACAACTTATCGAATATGACGTTTGAAAGACCTGTGGACATGTTATGATTTCACTTGTTCTACCTGCGCTTATTCTTTTTTTTCGTACGTACGTGGTTTTCCCTGCTTGATCGTTATATTTCTTAGGTATCGTTAAATTTCGAAGTCATTGCTCTGTTCATTTCAATGTTGTCCTATATCATTTAATGTCGCGTTTCAGTGTTCATCTTGCTTTCCTTTTTCGTCTACATATTTCTCCTCTATAGTTGGCCGTGGCGCATATTCTACCATGTGTTTCGCTGATGACTGTTTAATTTTAAAGACAGACGATTCGAGATGCAATGGCACTTTTCGTAGGACAATATTTGCAACAAGGAATGACAAAGTAAGGATGTCAGATCTTTTAGCAGTTTAACTGACTAGACTTTGCTAATGAACTTTTTAAGCATCAACGCTAGGCCATTGGCTGGAAGTCTGTAGGCAGCAGTGAGCTCGTAACAAATATTCTTTTTAAACTGATGAAAAGACTGTTTAGTAAAGCACGCTATAGTTCCGACTCATTTTCAACGTGAGATCGAAACCGAGCGCGTCGGGAACGCGCCTGACCACGCCTTAGGGTTACGTCACGGGATGAAGTAACGTCGCATGAGATGCGACATCCCGTGGCCTGCCGACCTTTCGCCAAGCTCACCTACGCGAGGCCGTCTGAGGCAATCTCGGTTTGTGACCCCCCATTTGGTCTGTGCATGTTACTCGAAAAAAGAAAGGAAAAAAAAAGTCGTTGGTGCTCGTCGACAGTGGATTCTCAAGCTGTGTATTGAGGGCACGTTTTTTGAGGCACCTACACCGTAAGGCTTTATTTTTCTTTCTTTTTATGTCGGGGTGCGGCTGCTCCCACATCGCGAAATTCGAAGGCCTGATTACGCGCGCTCGGTTTCGGTCTCGCGCCGAGAATGAGTGTGGACACACTTGTGTCTGCACGCCTTAAATTAGCTCTTGATTCGTTCTGAATAGCGTTGATGTATTGTGAGCATTTGTTCAAATGACATTATTACGTTAATATTGATAAATCATAACATTAGCATCACTAGGTTGATAAATTATCCGGCAGAGAATGCTTTATTTCTTCATTTATTTTGCCCGCACTTGTGACAGATCTTGCAAAAGAGTTTGCTTCTTGAATCTTCCATTTTTACTATTTAGAACAGTTGTCGCTGAAACGCACGGTATTTAAGACCCACTCCCTTTATTCTGTTAACCGCTTTTCGACTGCCAACGGCTGGACGAAAACCAGTGTCATCGGCAAAAGATGTCATCGAGAGGCACGTTCCTTGCGGTCCTGTAGTTTTTCTAACCGCTTAGTATATTTTTTCATCCCATAGAAACTCCTGCGCATTAGCCTGACCCTGCGTTGCGCGGCTGAAAAAAAAAAAAAAAAACTTAATGCGCGTCCTTGATTGTAACGTCCACTCCATCTTCATGGGCTGCACTTACCCCGTTTTCAACATATTTCATTATTAGTCTTGTGCTTGATTCGAGTAGTGTTCTAATGTATTCAAGCATACATCTCATTCATGCTGCTGGTGCATACGGGACTGAATTGCTTGGAAACCATAGTTTGTTTATGCAAGGTTACCTGTTTATTTCATGCATAACTTCTTTTAGCATGCCAAATCATCGGTGGTTTTTAATTGCTGTCTTTCGTTTTTGCAGGGATATTTTATTAAAAGGGGGATCTGCTGTTGATGCAGCGGTTGCCCTATTGTTTTGCAATGGCGCTGTGAACCCTCAAAGCATGGGTCTTGGCGGAGGTGTGTTCATCACGGTATATACAAAGTAAGTGTCCTGGTCCTTTTAGTCTTGTCGTGTGGCTTCTTTAGCATTCTCATGGCTGTCTTTGGGTTCTGTAGCCACAGCCTTATTTTGATTCATTGTATTTTTATTCAGTGACAGTGTGTGCATATTATTGCCTTTCGAAGCCACCAGCCACTGTGCTTCATTTGCTCACAGGGGTGGAATATTTCAAACTTTCGGATAACGAATGGAATATATTCCTATTCGATTCGGTTTCGAATCTAATAGTCAATATTCGTAAGTGCGAATATTTTTCGAGTATATTTTGAATTTGATAAAATGTGAACTGTGCAATTAAACATAAAATTTGAGCAAAAATACACTAAATTTCATCCCCGCGGGCATAGCGTAGGCATAAAACATGAACTTATTTAGTGGAACAGGCTACGTCGCTCGGCAAGTCGGACTTGACCGACTTCCAACGATCAATCGTACTTTAACAAGTCCTGTGTATGCGGACTGTTAACATTATAAATGTGAACGCCGTTTCATGTAAATTGTGGAAATGGCTGCTTATTTTAGAAAATTATTAAAAAAATATTTTCGAAAGTATCATTCCATTCGATTCGCTTCTTGCACTATTCGGTTCGTATTCGATTTGTTCAAATACTGTGAAGGTGTTTATTGACATGGTAAGCCAGGGATAAGAGGTCGAACTTGGTGCAGCAGTCAGAACACTGCGAGTAGTCGGCACCGCCCCCGTGCGTAAAGCGCTGGAGATGTGCCTGGCTGACCGGCAGTTCTTCGTTACATTTGTCCCCCGGAGAAAAAGACGCCATGGAGGGATCCCAGAAGGGCTTGAGCCAATCCACGCGAACAGTTTCGCGACCGCGGCGGCGCTAAAAGATGGCGACACAGGCTCTACGACATAGTTGACGGGGGAAGCTTGTGCAATTATACGGTAAGGGCCATGATATCCTGAGAGCAATTTAGAGGAAAGGCCGGGAACTAAAGGTCGGACCCACATCCAAACCAAAGAATCTGAAGGTAAGCTTGGGGGGCCACCACGACGATTCTGGCGTGTCCGATCTGCGGTGGTAAGACAACGGGTGAGTTGTTTGTATTCTTCAGCATGCTGTGCAGTTCGAGATACGGGAGCACATTCCGATGAATAAAGCTGGTAGGGTAGAATTGTATCGATGGTGCAGGAACGTTCGCGGCAAGAAAAACGGAGAAAAGCCTAGTGATGGTTTGAGCGAACATGACGAATGGAAGCACAGCGTCCCAGTTCGAATGGTAGGACGCGGCGCACATGGCGAGCATGTCGCAAGAGTACAGTTGAAGCGCTCGCATCAACCCGCTCGTCTGCGGATGGTATGCGCAGTGGTCCGGTGGTTGATGTGACACTCCTTCAAAGGCGACGTCACGACTCAGGATAGAAAACGCGGCCTCAGTCACTAAGAAGTTCCCGAGGGGCTCCGTGACGAAGAACAAAATGCCACCGTATGAATGATGCAACGTCTTGGGCATTTAATATTGGGAGTATAGCGTTTTCTGCATAGCGTGTGAGATGATGCACTGCAACGATAATTCAGCGGTTGCCAGCACTGGTACAAGGAAGCGGACCGTAAGGGTCGATTCCGACCCGATCTAAAGGACGGCCCGGACAAGGAAGTGGCTACAAAGGTGGGGCAGTGGAATTAGGGAGCGACTTTCAGTACTGGCAGTCGAGGCAGCTGTGGACGTACTTGCGAACAAACTTGTACATGCCAGGACAGTAATACGGAGCCGAACGAGGGTGCAGGTCTTTAACACGCCACCGTACGTTGGAGATCAATGTGAAACGTTGCGCATAAATGAGCCCAAAGATGACGCGGTATTACTAGGAGCCATCGCCTACCCTCAGGGAGATAGTAGTGACGGTAGAGGAGTTTGGCACGAAAACAAATTGATGCGCCTGCCGCCGTAGAGTCATAGGTGCAGGAACAGTTGCAGAATCAGCGAGAAACTCCAAAAGGGAAGAAATCCACGATTCCTTACTCTGCTCAGAGTGCATGTCAACGATGGCAAGTTCTGACAGGGCAACATTGAGTGGACAAAGACCGTGTATGTCCGATAAAATTGGCGAGCGGGAGAGAGCCTCGGAATCAGTGTGCTGTTCACACGAACCTGCTGCTGAGTGTACTGTATTGACTTCACCGCACTGAATTCAAGGAGCTTTGGCTGCTACATATTAACTCATAAATTGGCAACTATAGCAGGGACGTATTTAGCATGTCAGCATTGCTTGCATAATAAATAGAGGTGGCCGAATATAAAAGTTTTCGAGTATGAATAAAATAGTAATAGTAAGTGTTTAATATGGAACGGAGACGCATATCCTTACAGCAGGAAAATTACGCCTGTACTGACTAGTGAAAAAATTGGGAGGACGCTTAAGCTTCGCCTTTAAGAATGGAACGCGATAGCATTCAAAGACCCCTTACTGATTTTCACGCATCCCGAAACTGAAGGGTGCGTAACCGCTAATGTTTACCGGGAACCGCTATGCACGAAGGCGGGCTTCCTGGTAGAAACGCGGCCTCTTGCGTGGGCCGCGCTGCGGCGGAGGCGAGCGCCATCTAGAAGTGTTTCAAGGAAACGGGCGCGCCGCTCCGTGGCTTCCGAGATATTCGCGCGCCCGTGCGCGCAAACAGCGGATGCCGTGGCCGGTCTGATTTGTAGAAACGCTGGAAAAGCGCTTTGTTAGTTTTCGCATAACGGAATTGTTTTCTCGTATATTCAAATTACAATCCGACGCTATCATGTGCGTAGGTTGTGTGTTAGTCGTATTTTATGATTTTTCTACCTATTTTAGATGTAGAAATTCAATTATTTCAGTAACTTCCTTGCACCTTATGGAAAGTCTAGGTATGGGTCGTTCTAAAATCTTTTTGCCGAAACGATGACCGACGCGGGGCGTCGACGCCAGATCTTCTGCAACACTAATAATAAACACAACAGACTTTTATAAGTGGAATAGTCAATTTGTTTAATATTGAGAAAATTGCTCCTAAAATTTTAAGTGCAATGTTCACGAAAATGAAAGTCATCATCAAGCTTTCTGAGTGTTACAAGACGTTGCATAGGGGGAGAGTTTTCATTTATACGGGGGTAGGGGCCTCCCAACCTGATTCATATATATAATAGTAAAAGCTCGTTAATTCGAACTTCAATAATTCGAATTTATGAATAATTCCAACTGTACGATTTGGTCCGGCCAAGCTCCACAGAAGTCTATGCATAAAAAAGCCCGTTAATTCGAACGTGAGGTTCCGCCATGGATAATTCGAACTACGCGCCACCGTGCCGGCTGCTTAGCGCCTGGCACACGGACAGAGAAACGCGCCTACTGCCTAAACACAAGGCTGTGTCGCCTCCAGAATGGAGAGAACGGCGAGAGAAGGCAAAATCGGGGAAAAATCTAACCAGTGCGAGGTCGGCCAGAAGGCAGCGGCGGCTGCCTCCTCTTCGTTCTACGTTAACCTCCAAGACTTCTTGCCCGTCGCAAATCTCTGGGGCTTTGCAAATCTAATTTGCTATGTCGACGTGGACGAGAGTGCAGTGGTGTGTGGTGCGCTGACAGATGAGGACATAATTTCTCGGGTCAGAAGCGCTGAACCTGTCGCTGCCAGTGACGAGGAGCAGGAAGACGAAGCGCCAGTGCGGCCCTCCACTGCGGAGGTCAAGGCTGGATTGAATGCTGTCCGTCTCTTCTTCAGTTTTGAAGAAGGTGAAGAGGAGGCCTTCGGCCACATTCGCTCGTTAGAGCAAGAAGTGTTAGCTGTCGCCTTCAGAAAAAAAGGCAGACTACGATCACGGACTTTTTTAAGCATTAAATTTCTGACATGCCCCACTGCTTCCAAATTGCAGTGTACTGTTGTTCTCCTTCACTTTCGTTAGTTTGAACTTTCGTTAATTCAAACTGAAGTGGCTTCCCCTTGCGGTTCGAATTAACAAGCTTTTACTGTGTGTGTGTGTGTGTGTGTGTGTGTGTGTGTGTGTGTGTGTGTGTGTGTGTGTGTTATATATACACACATACAGGGTGTCCCAGCTAACTTGGACCAATCGTACAGACTGCATAGTAGCCGTAGTCGTATGTACTTACGACCAGCATTTTTTTAATTACGAAGTATTACTTAATTCATTACTTTTAATTAGTGTCATCTTTAATTATTGCTTGAATCACAAACATATCAATTACAATGTTGTTGGGCACCTCAAATAACCTCCGAATCAAGCATTAGTTTAGTGCTCAGCTTTGCCTCATTTGTTTTTCCGAGAAAAAACAGCTATTGATATAGATAAGCTATAGATAACGCATCTCTTAAACACATTCTCTTGGAATGTGAGGTTATAGGCAGAGAAAATGCAGTCTCCCCAGATGAAGCTGTGGTGCGGTGTACGGCTGCACTGTGCAGCTCAAACCTCCAAGATCAAGTCTGGGCCATTCAGCAAGCCCGCGAAGCGCCGAGGAGACAGCATCTCCGGACCTTTTTGGGGCACACTAGGCCCAGGCCACGAATTTGCCAGATTTTCAATAAAGTTTGTTACCACCACCACCTTCGACTTCAAATTATTGAGATTCAACTGTAATTCAAACTCCTATGACCAAATTTCTGTTCAATTTATCTGATCCTAAATAGGATCTGCAAAATGGAATTCTGAGTTATGGTACCAACTGATATGCACAAAAGCAGTTCGAATGAGCCACTCCTTGCAACCCTGTTAAGAAATGAAGTTACTCAATTTCTCTGGCCACTTAATTCCCGATTACCTTCAAGGCTACATTTGGATGGGTGGTGCAAGCTCATAATGGTCATCTATGTGCACAGCAGAGTCAAATGCTACTACCTCTTGTTTATTTATGCTTGATAAATGTTTCCTAACAAGCCATGAGTTTTTGACTGCTTTTTAAGTGGTTTGAGTTCCCTTGAAATTTTTATTTAAGACTTTAACAAGGCATTTGAAACATACCTTATTGGCAACATAGCTCCTTGTTGAAGTAAAATATTCAGAAGATCTAAGTGAATAAGACTTTAAGAAGTTGTTGCAATGTTATTTGCTTCCTTTCAGTACTAAATAGTGTAGGTCTTCAAAAAGATTGCATGTAATTGGATTCTTTGTATATCGTAATGAACAGAGGATTACAAAAACCAAAATATGTGCGGTCATTGTCGCTAGCCTTTCAAGCTATTTTTTTGCATAAATAACACATGACAACAAAAACGCTGCCATATGTAGTAGTTCTCATCAGTGACAAAAAAAAAAGCATGTCCTGTCCTTAATTTTGCAGGACTCCTTGCTGAGACATGAAGATATAGGGGCTATGGTAAATAGTAATTGAAAACACTTTGTCTCGTTTTTTTGTGTGGTTTGGCAGCCACATACTTTAATGCTGTCCTGTTTGAATGGGATTAACAATTGCATAATTTCCATAATTTGAGCTGTTGTGCATAACCTTGTGTGTAGCTTGAAAATCTGCATGCTGCATCTCCTCTTGTCTGCTGTATAGCTATGCGATTTGTTCAGGGCAGACTCATCGTGGAGCTAGTGCACTGTATTAATTTTACTTTCTGTTGAACTTCATGTGCATCACTGGTATGTTCTCTCTGGTTCCTGCAGTGCTACCGGAGTTGCAGAAGTCATCGATGGTAGAGAGGCAGCCCCAGCTGCTGCCACAGCACAAATGTTTATTGGGAACAGTTCACTTCTTTCATCAGGCAAGCAAATATAGCTTTGTGTTTTGATAAATATGCAGCTTAACATAAAAAATGCTTCTTTGCTGCCCGTAAGCTTACTATCTTAGGCCCTGTCGTATCCAAAGAAAGCATGCTTCCGGATCCTGCAAAACTCCGTGCAGTTGCGGAGTTCCCCAAACTCACCAACCTGAAGACACTACGCAGTTTCGTCGGCCTCAGCTTCTATTTTCGCCGCTTTGTGAAGAACTTTGCTGTGATCATCGTCCCTTTGAATCAACTGCTGGCTGCAGACTAGGCTAAAGCGCTGGTGATGCACCTGACTGACCGGCACTTCTTCGTTGCATTTCATATGCTGGAGATGCACCGGGTTAACTGGCGCTTCTTCTTCGTTACAAATATATGGCATTTACTGAATAATATATAACATTAAAACTAGCACCTATTGCAAATATAAATTGCCTCTCACTTATTTTGGTTAACCCTTGCACTAGCAGTGTCGTTTGTGCACTCAATGCGGCTTGGGTAGTGTGTGGCACTTTTTTAAAGGCTTTTGTTTTTTTCACTACTCGTAGTCAAGGACAGCTTTAGAGCCTGCTGAAGTTTTTTCCCCTGGGTTTACTAGGAGCCGAGGCCATCCAACACTCCTGATATATTTGATGGGATTTATTCAACATGTTTCAGTTCAGCAAGCTTTGTTGGTTACTGTAGTGGGCTTATCTGTTCTGTTTCTGCCAACATAGAATATTGTGCTAGAGTGTGTGCTGGTGCAGCACACTTGTGGGATGTGTCTAGCAAAATAATGTACAAATGTGCTTGAACTGTGACAATTTTACGAGTAAATTGTAGTAGATGACAGCAACAGCAGTGCCTCAATGAGTTAGCAGATGACGCCAATTAAATGTTGCAGTATTGCTTTGCTTGTGCCTAGTGCAATTGCAGACACCATGAAAATCGGCAACCCAGGTTTTCATACATTTTCCTGCACTGCACTAGTAGTCCTGGAAATTATACACAGTGTGTGCTGTTCATGGGAAGGCCTTTTGTGGAGATATTTAAGCTGGTGACAAGGAATTTCTTTCCTAATTAATATTACTTTTTTAATTTGGACACTTGGGTGTGGGTGTCAGGCTGAAGCACACAGCAAAATTGGTTGCTCACGCAATGCCTTGTTTCATACTTCACAATCATAGTGCTCACACTATTCTTCCTTGTCATTATATGAACCAACTCTCTTGTTGCCTTTGCCAACTAAAGGGCTTTTTGAAACAAATTTAGGAAATTCGAAGGGCATTTACATCAATGTATTTTTTTCAATAGAGCATAAGAGGGACTGAGGGGGCAAAAGCAATTACTTTTTGTTCAGTATTTTAGATGATTGATCTCTGTCCCTCAAAAGCGTTAACACACACAATATTTGAGCGACATGTATTCATCTAACTACTGCAGAAGTACCGAAACTGGATGCACTGTTGCAATACTGCACTCATTGGACAGCTTTCAGGATAACATGGACTGCCAGCAATATTGTTTTTGAATTCCAAATGCATAATACGTTAGTTATTCCGCTTTTTATAATGGTGGTCAGAACAAATTGCTAATTTATTGACCTTTTGGTTGTTGACTGAGCCCTAAATATTGTTGTAAAATAATCTGGTGATACAGTTGTTGAGCATCCAAGACAATTAAAATGTTTTGATGAGATAGATAGCACATGTTGTAATTCAGCCATGTATCTATCCTTCAAACATTGTGCAAATATCTGCTTACACCACTGTCGCAAACTCATCCTTATCACAATGTACAGTGTACAGATCCAGAGAAAAGTAGCTGGAATCTGTGAGCTGTGGTCAAACTCCATCACAGTGCCCTCTAGCAGCCTCTAGAGGAAGCAAAGCCTTTAATCACGCATGTGCGCAGGCCAGCGCTCGGAGTCGACACACACACACCGCTCGATGTGTTACTTCACCATTGGATTGAAGCATCATTTGCAGTTTCTGCGACTCAACACTCGCCAGTGCTGTGGCACTGATAGCATAATTTCTGCAGTTCGCATGTATTGCACGGAATTCTGTGACAAAAGTGAGTGGAGCTCTGCTATCAGTGGCATCACGCTAATGAGCATTCAGCCGCATAAACTGCAGAAGGCTCTATGATCAACATGAAAAGATAGAACAGTGTGAACTGGCTATGAGTGCTGGCCACCCACGCATGCGTGGTCTGATTTCTAGCTTCCCTTGAAGCTGCTAGAGAGCAGTGGCATGCAATTTGGCCACAGCTTGCATGTTCCAATTATTTTTGTCTGCACATGTACATAGAAATAGCTTGTGCAACATTTAAAATTGCACTAATCACTCTGGTGTGTGTCTTTATGTCTTGCTTGGTCCTGGATAAGTTAATAGTATTTGTCATCCTGTTTCACTGCTTGTTATTTCATTTAGTATATTAAAATTGTTCAACCATTTTATTCTGTTCTGTGAGGTTTGCTATGCTTTCACCCTTAGTCCTTGTGCCTCATTATGGGTAGTTGTGGTTAATGAAACTATGCCCAACTGTGGATTTTCTTGGTATGCAGGTCCCTTGTCTGTTGCTGTCCCTGGTGAGCTGAAGGCGTACCATGTGGCACACGATAAATATGGCAAGCTTTCTTGGTCTCAGCTGGTTGAGCCAACAATTGAACTTTGTAGGAATGGTTTCCCAGTAGGCAAGCACCTGGCCAAAAAGCTTCAAGAGAAGCGGAATGGCATCATTGGAGAGCCTGCTATGAAGTAAGCTTAAGGTCGATTATTACCTGTTAAGAAGCAAGGACTTAACTGATTGATTCAGACTTCGCTGATTATGATTAGCTTCAGAACACTCTCAGCATGTCTTCAGCTTAGCAAAGGAACTGCCATTGGAAAGCAAACTTCCTTTGCCATTTTTGTCTAGTGATGATCAAAAGATTAGAAAACAAACTTCTCCTTGAAAATGGTAGTAGAACAGTATTTCCTATGATTAGCTTCAGAACACTCTCAGCATGTCTTCAGCTTAGCAAAGGAACTGCCATTGGAAAGCAAACTTCCTTTGCCATTTTTGTCTAGTGATGATCAAAAGATTAGAAAACAAACTTCTCCTTGAAAATGGTAGTAGAACAGTATTTCCTATGGTTATTGATAGAAGCCTTCAGGCTTTGGATATGAGTGCCAGCTCCTAGTAGTCGAACATTAATACTGAAAGTTTACTGTGTGCCACATTTTCTGCATATACGTACATACCTTGCTTGGTGTTCACACATTCCTGTCCAATTATCAAGGTATGAAATTCCTTATGGTACCATAAAGGAGCCATCTTATGCTTATAATGTAAGTTTCTATAAAAATAGGTTTGTGTGTAGTTTCATGCCACAGAGCATAAGGAAGGCTATTTGTGAAAAAGTAACACATGCACTTCACTGTAAGCTTGGGGACAGACATGCTGAAACTGCTACTCTTCTCAGGATGCCTACTTTGCATTGAAGGCAAACTGATTACAAATATATTTATATTTGCACTAAAGTTATCAAAGAAATTGGAAACTGGTAAAAATTGGTTTAATAACCTATTGGAGCTCAACTTCTAATGCCCACCACTGCCATCTCTATCCTATCTGTTATGGCCAGCAAGAATACATATGCAGCAAACCTTTAACCAATGGCACATTGTTTGTAATTATCTTGTTTGAGTTACTCAAACTATCACTTTAAGCTTGATTGGTTAGCTCATTAAACTTTATTATGCAATTTTTAACAATATATGTCTAGTAAGGTATAAGTTGTGTCGAAAGTTTGCAGAGTGTGTTTAGAAACAGCTAATGAATTGTTTCTACGGTGACTTTATGGGTTTTTCTTCCAGGCTCTGAAGAGAGCCCATGAAATATGAAAAATGTTTCTGTGCAATTGCCTGCCTTTAGTGCGGCATTTTGTCATGTTTCCAAAGAGAAGTCTTCACGCCCATATTAAAAAGAAAGCTGGCTGTTTCGATCTGCATTCAGCGCAGGCTTGTCACTTAGTACTTCAAATCACGACATATTTCCATTTTCAATCATAGGCAAATTCTCCACAGATGGGGTGGTATGCCTGTTATGTAACAATAGAATGCATTTTTGTAATCCTGAATGGCATGCGTGTACCTTGTTGGCCTCCATGGAGCAACCATCTTGTGTGCAATCTGTGCTTGGAAATCTGGATTTAAGAGCCAATTTCATTAGGCAAATCGCAGTTCTATCCACTTTGAAATGATACTTAGCACAGAAAGGACTTTGGACAGCAGAGAAGCGCACTTGGACTGTGCTGTCCATGTGTACAACGATCGAAAACGAACTGTCCTGACTTTGAGTTCTTTTATAGATTACATGTACGTATGTCTTCATTTCAGCTCACGAGGGTTGCAATGTGGGCTTGTTGGTAATGCATCTTGAAGGGGTGTACGGTAGCGCGATTGAAAGAGGAGACAAAAGAAGACACACAGGGACACACAGCGCTGTGTGTGTCCCTGTGTCTTCCTTTCTCCTGTCTTTTAATCGCACTACCGTACACCCCTTCAAGATTCATTTCAGCACCCTGCCATAGCCATCTATATTCTTCCTGTAAAGATATCTCAAGATGAGTGAAAGCCATGAGTAAGACCATTCACACGAGCACCTTAGTTTACTTTTAATGTGTTCTGGGGTGTTTATTGCAGTGTGCTAAACTTAGGTTCATGTTCATGTGCATAATGGTACATATTACTCATAGTTTATCATATAACCATTCCTTAATGTTGTATATGTTCTTTCAGGCACTGTACAGATACCTCTGAACAGCCAAAGATCTCGCGAATGACATCACATATAAAGGAGCTTTAGTTAACATGTACTCAATAACAATAATGCTGGATAACCATAATACTTCTTTCAAATGGGATTCTGAAGACCATCATTTTTCTGCTGTAATGTACTGATAGTTTTGAAGCTCATTCTCAGAGAATAAACTTTTTGTTTGTTTTTTTGTGAAGGGAGGCATTCTTCAACAATAATACAAACGACGTGTTCAAGGAAGGAGAGATTCTTAGGCGGCCATTGTTTGCCGACACTCTCCAGTTGATTGCTGAGAAAGGAGCTGAAGAGTTCTACACTGGGGAGCTTGGAAAAAAGTTTGTCCAAGATGTGCAGCAAATGGGTTAGTCATTGCTTTTGTTCAGTGGACACTTTTCTGTTCTTGTAGGCAAAAATGCAGTTTTCCTATGTTGCCTGGCTTTCTTTAATCATTTTAAAATATTCGAGCACTTACTTTGGAGTGTTTCTTATTGGATACTGGTTCGCCAAGTGGTGGTGAAAGTAAGGTCTCTTCAAATGATATCTTGCATGTTAAGCATATAACTAGACATTGGCATTTACCTAGTTCCACTGGATGTGAACAGACATTTTAAGTTGTTTCATGCACTGACACAAATTACATGATATCAGTTAATTGAATGGCGGTATACATATTTTCGTTGTTACTGCTTGTAAAACTACAAAGTTTATTCAAAATAATAAGTTAATGAGGAGTAATAGGGGTAAGAAGTAACCACTTGCCGTCATGCATTGGGCCCCTCCTGGAAGGGGAAAATATCGGTTCCAGTTAATGCCAGGGAGTGCAAGATACACACCCAGTTCTGTGCGGTGGCATTTTTTATCTTTATTGTGGCACCTTGATAATTGCGCTTTTTTACATCTGCATAAAAATGCAGCACTTTCTAGCGGCACACTTGAAGGAATTCATACAGGCGTATCATGGTGTGCAGCAAATGAGAAGTTGGCAAAGTTTTCTCTGTGTGCATTTTATGGATACAGCTCGCATTAGTTTAGCAAATGTGAACATGATCTTTGTGCTGAGGAGAAATGTGTTTCGTTCTCGTGTGCAACGAACAGACTGGACAGCTGGGTTGTCAAGAAGCAAAATCACCCACGCCTTTATTCTGCATCGTTATTTATAGTCTAAGGTGGAAAGGGTTAGTAACAGTGAGGGGCGGGTATATGCACGTGGCAATCGTGCATGTAGATAGCACATGCGCTTTCATCAGATATGATACAATATGTATACCACCTTTAGATGACCAGCGAACATCCTCAGATGAAACTACTCAAGAAAGCGATCCTGGCGACACTACAGAAAATGGCATTTGGGATGATCATCCATAATGTGATGCTGGTTGGAGATACTGTGCAAGAGCGTCAGGAATAAACAAAGTATTTCTAGATAACTTCCTTACTATGCGCTTGTTCACACAAAGGCTCTCTGTGCAGTGTTGAAACACATTAAAGAGTGTTGTACGGAACGTCGTTCCTGGAACTAGTTCCTTTTGGGAGGAACGGAGGAATGCCATTGTTCCGTTAAGGGTCGGTGGAACTGCAACAGTAACTTGTTAGGTTTACGAAGGAACAGCAGAGGGAATGGAGTTCCTTCTGTAAATGTTCCACGGCATTGAACAGACTCACGCATGCATGTATCCAGCACATCATGCAGGGTGGACACCAACATTGAGATGCAGCTTTTGCTGAGTTCAAACAAGGGACTTTACTAAGTTGTGAATATGTGTCCTGGATATTTTTTTCCCCACTCATACAGCAATATTGAATCAGCATTCATTAAACATCCATGTATTGTTCCTTTCAATGCGGTTTCTTGTGCAAGAAGTTTAATTGTATTGGTGCATGTGAGTGCCTTTCTAGTTGCACATTTGAAGCACAGTATCCTGACTGCACATTTGAAGACCGAAGTGGAAAGTGCCATATGCATTGTGCTTGTAATAGATGAGTCCTGGATATTTTCTTCCCCACTCATACAGCAATATCGAATCAGCATTCATTAAACATCCATGTATTGTTCCTTTCGATGCGGTTTCTTGTGCAAGAAGTTTAATTGTATTGGTGCATGTGAGTACCTTTCTAGTTGCACATTTGAAGCACAGTATCCTGACTGCACATTTGAAGACCGAAGTGGAAAGTGCCATATGCATTGTGCTTGTAATAGATGAGCACCAAAGTTGCAGTTGGACAAGTCTAGAGTATGTCTGGTGCTCCCCAAGAAAAATAGTCTAGGAGTGTTTCTTTGGGTTCATCTCCAGATAAACTCCTTCTTGATGTTCAAATTCGCATAATATGCATAGTTCGATGTGAGTTTGAAATTGCTCACTTTATTTCTCCTCAGGATTATCTGACCCTATCTTCTAATTAAAAGAAAATTGATTGTAACATTAATGTAATGACATGTTCCAATGTTCAAAGTGCAACTGGAACGTGTTCCTTTCGTATTAAAGGAACTTATAACGGGTACTTGTTTCAACATTGGGAAGGAATGAGGAACGAGCTCTCGTTCCTGTTTTAGAGGAACGTGTACAACACTGGCATTAAATGGCTCCCAACTGGAATGACTGCGAAGGGTTAATGAATATCTTGACAATCTGCCTTCAGCTGATGTTGTCCTGTTAACCATGTCATGTTGCTATCATGTTGATGGCGGCTCTGTGGCATTCTGCTGCTCAGCACTTGGTTGCAAGCTCGACTCCAGGCTTCAATGGGGGCAGAATGCAGAAACGCTTAGGTACTTAGATTTAGGAATAGTGTAGCATAAGCAAGACAAGAATACGGAAAAGAACATTAACATACAGTAGCACCATGTCTGTGGGTTTATGTTCTGTTCTGTGTCCACATCTTGCTTATTGCACTACATGGGTCTTCCAAGATGACTTACCAACAAGCTCGCATTGTGACCTTAGAATTAAGTGCACATTAAAAAAATCCCGTGGGGCTAAAATTACTCCTGAACCACTCCATGGCATTCCTCATAGCCTGCCGTGCAAGTTTGTGACACTAAACCCCACGATTTGAATTTTTATTTTCCTGTTAACTAAAGTTTGGAATTACTAGTTTCAAATAACTAAAGAACTTAACAGATGAAACCCAAGGGCTGTTCGAACCACTTATATCCCTTTAAGGTGCTGTGTACACAATTGTGTACAATATTAGTGCATCAACAGCAAAAGCATTGATGAAAGCAATGATATTTAGAATGTGTCGCATACGGCTTGAAGCACTTCTCATTGCAATTATGCTGGAAGTTTGAGTAACCTGTGAAATATGTTTTAGTAAAGCGAATGGAAAGGTAGATGGCCGGGTGTTCTTGCTCAATGTATGTCGTTGCATCCATCGGGTTCACTTTTTTCATTGTTTTTCACAATGTGTTTGTTGTGCTAGGTATAATTTTCAAGAAATAGTTATTTTCACATCTGATGTTGCTGCAACAAGTTTTTGGCAGGTCATGTAATGTGCAGACTAGATAACCGTTGAACCATTAGGGTGACAGAAAGGGTACCAAGGGAAGGGAAGTGCAGTAGAGGACGGCAGAAGACTAGATGGGGCGACAAAATTAAGAAATTTGCGGGTGCTATCTGGAATCTGTTGGCGCAGAACAGGGGTAATTGGAGATCGCAAGGAGAGGCCTTCGTCCTGCAGTGGACATGCATATGATGATGATGATGTGTATCTGTATGCATTTTATGATCGTTAAGATGCGAGAAATACAGTGAAAGTAAGATTTTAGTCAACAGAAATAATTGGCACCTGAAAGAGATGTGCAGAAAACCAAAGGAATGCTCAGTAGGCTGTTGAGAGAATAAGTTTTCAACTGGCATGGAGCCTTTCCAAGCAGTGAAGGAGCATAATTATCTAGGCCAAATAGTCACAAGGGGCATGGGTCATTTGCAGAAGATCTGCAAAATAAGAATGGATCAAATTGCATTTAATTTGCAGACTCTCCAAAGTCATAAACAGCAACTTACTGGTATCTTTTAAACAATGAATATATCAACCCTACTATGCCAGTACAATGCTACAGGGGTAAAATTTGATGGCTAACAAAGATAAAGCTAGAATCTATGCAACGAGTGATGGAACGGCAGGCAAAACCTGTGGAAATAGAAAAACAGCAGCATGGTTTGGATATCGGTCTGCAGATTATACATTTGTAAAGTTGAGCTAGGAAGGCGATAAGAAAGTGGAGTTAAGCAGGTCATGTAATTTGCAGTTGATAACCATTTGTCTAAGAACAGAACTTCTCAAAGGAAGGAAAATGCAGATTTGGGTGGTAAAAGATTAAATGTATAGTGACGAAATTTACTGGCTCAGTTGACTTCAGTTGATGCAGAACAGGCATAATTTGATATTGCTGGAAGAGCCCTCTGTCCTGAAGTAGATTTAAACAGGCTGATGAGTAAATTTCGTTTTGCCAAAGCCTAGTGTTCTATTTTGGAATCTTGCAGGTGGCCTCATGACAGAAGATGACTTGAAATCTTACCAGGCACTTTTGAAACCAGCCACGAAGTACACCCTCCTTGGGGAACATGTCATGTACAGTGTACCCCCACCTGGCAGCGGACCAGTTCTTTCTCTTGCTCTGGGAATCCTATCTGGCTATGGCTACAGTGGAAGCAATGCCACAAGCAGTGCAGACGATGCTGCTCTCATGTACCATCGTATTGTAGAGGCCCTGAAATTTGCTTATGCAAAGAGAACATATCTTGGAGATGAAGCTTTCGTCAACACAACAGATGTAAGTTGAGCACATTGAACACTCCTTATAGTTGCAATATTCTTGGCCAAGGCTTTCTATGTAGTGCTGGTAAATTGAGATGGAAGTACAAGTCTTAATTTAGCTTTTCTTTGTATACGATGTGCTTGTGGTAACACCTAGCCTCAGTCCAACATCTTATGTTTTTCTTATAGCTTAAGTATAAGAAATACAGGTGAATATGCAGCAGTTTTTTTCCTAATTATTTGTCTCACTTATATTAATAACCTGCCTGATTCTGTTACTTCTAATATAAGCCTCTTTACAGATGACTGTGTTCTGTACCACATAACTTCCGATGAGTCTGATTTCTCCGTTCTTTCATCTGACCTTAGTAAAATTTCCTTCTGGTGTGACACATGGCTTATGAAACTAAACATTCACGAATGTAAAGCAATGCAGGTGTCTCAAAAAATTGACTAGTCCATTTTTCAAGACTATGATCTTAACATTTGCTCTCTTCAGTTCGTCGACAGCTATAAGTATCTAGGCATCCATATCACTAAAAACCTATCTTGGCAGAAACATATCCACCATGTTTTTATCAAAGCTAACAGTACCCTTGGTTTTCTTTGCCAAAACTTCTGCCTCGCTCCCGTTCCGTTCAAACTATTACTATATAAAGCACTCATGCGTTCTAAACTCGAGTACGCTTTACCCATATGGGACCCGTGTGCTAGCTCACTAATAGTCCTTAGAATCAGTTCAAAACCACTCGGCTAGGTTTATCCTCTCTAATTACTCTTGCTTAGCCAGCGTTTCTAGCATAAAGCAACAGTTTGACCTACCTCTCCTTTCTACTAAACATCGGAATTTCCTGCTTATGTCTGTTTCATAAGATATACTACACTAATAATGACCTAAACATTTTTTGCCCCTACAAGTCATTTGTCATCCCGTTTTGATCATCCAATGAAGGTTGGGGTGCCTCAGTGTAAAAGCGGTGCATACCTTGAAGCCTTCATTACGAAAATAACTGAAGACTGGAATCGCCTTCCAACCTCCATCATCGCTATCACAGATCATGTGTTCAAGTCTGCTATCTGTGATCTTGTGCTGCTTCATTAGCCTTTTTTTTTTTTTTACTATTGCCACTCCTCTCTGTAGTGCCTGTACAGCCTTCAGAGTATATAATAAAATGAAATGAAAAGTTGAGCTTCATTATATACCTAGGCCAAATTTACCCATGTTACTTGTTCAGTATGAGCTCACTATTGAGCAGTAGTGTAGCTAATATTTTAATCAAATCAGCATATCAGTAACAGTAACTTTCCACAAGCTACTACTTATGTTGTCTACACTAAAATTCCACTCCAATTGTAAATCATCTCGGCTATTTCATTTATCATACCTAAGTAGTCTTCTTGCTTGGTATGGATCCTTACACCAAAATAAAAGAAATCTATGAGGCTATGAAAAACTATATTTCAATTTATTTTATATTTAAATAACCCTCCCTTAGAGCTTGTAATGGAAAACAGGGTAACATGACATTTGAAAAATTGATGCCCAATTGTTTAATTCACTAAAACTTAGCTTTAACGTCTTGCATTGCACTTATTTGCTTTGTTTGCATGGCATGCTCAATGTAAACACATGCTCTCATAACACATGTGGCTGTTTTTTGTCCTGTGCATTGATAGCTGAACAAAATTATAACTGAAGCTTGCCACATTCTTCACTGATCATTTAGTATGTTTTTCTGTTGCACAATGCTGCTATTTTTGGAACTTGTATTTTCTGACGTGTTCATTCTGTTAACTGGCATCATGTGTGTAATAAAATGCCTGAAAGTAGCCATGATCATTTTTGGTGAGAAAATTGCTACTTTGTTTTATATTGGGACAGTCTCTGTAATGATTTTCTGAAACCAGACTTTAATTGTGTTAACTTTCAATGAATACCCAAGTGATTATACATATATTAATCTGCTAGACGTAGGTGCAGAAATTTGTGAACTCATTAAAATCTCTTGGTACCATTGTGGTCTTCCTCTTCCTTTTTTAGATTGTGGCACTGATGTTGTCACGGGACTATGCCAACTCTCTGAGGTCCAAAATTTCTGACTTTGAGACCCATGAGCCCAGCTTTTACGAGCCAGCATCCCATGTTGAGGAGGACAAAGGAACAGCACATGTCAACGTGCTGGCACCAAACGGCGATGCTGTCTCAGCCACCAGCACAGTAAACAGATAGTGAGTGCACTGTTTCAGCCTCATCTCTTTTTCATGTGGAATATCTGCAAGTGATCCTCATTTCTGTCTGTTAACCACACAAAGCCATAACACCATTCCACATCAAGGAAAACTGAACCTTATCTCGTTTATTTCATGTCATAGAGTACAACTATATACAAAACTGATGAAATGTGTGAGTGAAAAAATTATCAGAGTAATTACTGATTGGTTGAAATCTTGACAACTTAAATCTATGCGCTTTGTGTTTTGCTTCCCGCACTTAAATCGAAATCTGGAGGTATCAAGCTCATGTAGTAAAAATATGCTGGGTGTTCTGGGGTTAATCTGCAGAGAAACTGGGCTTTTGTTGTTTATCTAAATTGGGCTAATAGTTCTAAAAAAAAGTACTTCTGGGAAGGAAGCCATCCAATTGCTTCACAGTAATTCCAAGAATCAATATATTTGCTATTGTTGATTGTGCTTAAATACACTAGTTTGTGTATGTGTACCAAATTTATGAATGTGTCACTTTATCTCCAGCATGATTACAAACAAAACTCTTATTATTCTTAAAAACAGCTCACTAATTCTTTTCATGATTTCAGTCTTTGTTGAAAACTGACTAGAATCAGCAAATTTCCAGCTGCTGGCATATCATCCTTGCATGATTCTCGTCCAAACTGAATTTGAATGTGAATAGGATAATTTCTTGCAACTTAGCAAGTTCTTCCCTTGTGAAATTTGCTTGAGCTCACTTGTGTTAGCCAAGTTTTACTAGCACAGGACATGTAAAGCTTGGTAAGATTTTGATGCTTGATTCAGTTGAATGTTGCTGCAGTTAGCTAAAACTATAACTAATCTGGCTGTTATCCCTTTATGCATCCTGTTGCAGTTTCTGGGCTTACTCTGCTGTATTGTGTTGTCATGTATTGCCCTCTACGCCCAATATAACAATATACATTTCTTGTAGCTTTGGAGCAATGCTGATTTCTCCATCGACGGGCATAGTTATGAACAGTGGCATGGATGACTTTTCTGTGGAGAATGCGACGAACAGTTTTGGTTTGGAGTGGTCAGCAGCCAACCTCATTGCTCCTGGCAAGCGGCCACTGTCTTCAATGTGCCCCACTGTTGTAACAGACTCCTCTGGGACTGTTCGCACTGTCATTGGTGGGGCTGGTGGCTCTCGTATTACCAGTGGCACAGCTCAGGTGAGTTGGCACTTGGCATTACTCACTCCAAATTGATTCTGTTTGCATTCTGCTGCTTAGCTTAAGGTTGTGGCTTCTATTTGTGGGCTCTATCATTTCATTGCATGCTGCATTGGCTGTAATCAGAAACAGCAAGAAGGCAAAAGTGCTCATGTATTCTGAAATGTAGGGATCCATAAAATATAAATGCACTGGACAAAGTTAGCATCTTTCTGCTATGGCATCTTTTGCAATTCATTTGTTTGTTTGGGACACAGGTCATGTAGGGGTGAGATATGCTACTTTCTTCTTTGATTGCCAGATCTGTGGGAGCATAGCAGCCGCACAACAAACTATGCTACAGTTCCGGATTACACTTTTGACACTGTTCAGTAAAATTCGGCAGGATCTGCTGTGCAGTGGCACTGCATTATTTGAAATGCCAAATATTAAGCTCTGCAGCACTCAAGTGTATTGTAAGGACTGTTATTTTTTTTTTGATGGGGAGGGACATTTGCACATTGTATAGATATTATTGTTGCACTAAGTCATTTGCCCTGCTTAAATAATATGGAGTGATGCTGCTGGCCTTATGAGTAGCATGCTGCAGTGGACACCCACCAAGTCTCGTCCATTTATGCAGAATGTGACGCACTCGCCTGTGCTTGTTTTTTGTCTCCTTCTTTCACTCATTGTTCTTATTGCATTGTATCTGCTTTGAATATGAACATCCCTCAACGTTTCGTGCAACTTGCAGTTCTGTGACATCCCACATGCTAGCGTGCACAACCTTCATGCTGCTCAGGTTTAATTTTGATTGACTTGTTTGTACATTTCTTTTCCTTTAATGTCAGAAGCACCCATGGTAGGGCACAGTGGCTATATGGCCTTCTGCTGCTGTGCATGAGGGTGCAGTTTTGATTCTTGGCTGCAGTGGCCATGCATACACCAATGAAGGCATAATGCTACAACTGTGTTGGGCTGCGAAGCACGTGATCGCAGGGTTGAATCCCAGCCACGGTGGCCGCATTTCGATGGGGGTGAAATGCGAAAACACCCATGTGCTTAGATTTAGGTGCACATTAAAGAACCCCAGGTGGTCTAAGTTATTCCAGAGCCCCTACTAAGGCACGTCTCATAATCAGACCATGGTTTTTGGCAGGTAAAACTTCATAATTTAATTTTGTTTAATGCTACATTCATGCACTGTGCTTTAAGTAGATGTTGAAGAACACAAGTGGTGGTCCAAATTGACTTGGAACCCTCTACTGCTGGCCTGTCATAGTCCACATGTTGCTTGGAGTCATTAAATCTCATCAATCCAGTGGTGAGAAGCACAAAAGTATTGGCAGCTTTCAGAAATTCCTTTTACAGTGGAGCTGTTAGAACTTTGCTGGGTTTCTCTTGACGCCCGTAGCTTCGCTGAGCTGGGGGAGAAAGAGCTGAGAGAGTGAAAGCAGAGTACAAAAATAGCATTGCGCAGCATAGCGATGTGGCAAGGGTGGGTGTCACGTAGCGGGGAAGAAGGAGCGGCGTCACGGGGATACAGGTGGTGTGACGTCATTGCTCTCTGATAAAAACCTGCGCACTCACTTCGGCGGTCCTCTTTCTCGGTGGAAAAAGAAAATTATGCATGGCTCTACTATTGCAAACACCAGAGACTGGCGGACCTGGGGGAAACCCAGCAAAAGTTAGACTAAGCGTGCGGTTTGGCACTACTTTACTGGCCTTCCCCCAGCTCGGCTGGTCTCTGGTGTTTGCGATAGCAGAGCCACACATAATTTTTTTGCCATGCACCTTTGAACATTATTACAACGAGCTGAAACCTGCAAAATAATATTTCACACACTAGTCTACATTATGGCATGCTTTTTCGATGATGGTCTGAACAAATTAAACAACCAGCAGACATCAGCACAAGAAATTATGTTTAAACAACCCCTTAGGGAAGCAAAAGCAAATTTCCTTTATTCAGTTTCTGATTATGGCACAAACGAAATCATTGCATGATGTTGTAAATTGTGGTTCTTTTGTTACTTTGGGTAACTTCTGAAGGTTTCTAACTAGAACTTTGTTTCTCTAATGCAATGTTATTCTCAGCCAGTCGTCATCATGACCTGTGCTGTCACAGAAAAGTGGTTCAAGAATTACAGGCTATGTTGCCTTTCCAACCTTTTGTAACTTCTGTGGCCTGATAACCTTTACATTGAACGAGTGACCCACTTGTCCTAGAAATGGTCCTGCTTAACTATTTTTTCTTAGTGCATGCCTTTTAAGATCTGATGTTGAGTATTTTGCTTGCTGCGTTCATTTAGCACATTCGTAATAGTTAACCTGCATAGCATCACTTGTGGTTCATGCTGCTGAAATTTGGCTTGAACTACCACAGTAGTTAGCTGTGGAATGCAAGCTCTGCAATTAACTACTTTGATGTAAACTGGTGTAAGTGCTCCAAGTGCAAACTGTACACATTAAAATTAGCCAATAATAGTTTATAAAATTGTTCTAGAAATGACACTGAATTTCTTGATCTCACATTGAAGCATAGTGGTAAGACAAAATAGTATGTACGGTCGACCACAAAACAGTAAAGGCTATGGTGACTGGATAGATTGAGCCCATTTCCAGGCAGCAGTGGTGTACTCATTGGCATTTGCCAGCAGCAATATCTTAAAAGGTGAGGAGGAATGTCATGCTCGCACAGCAAAGTTACACAATACACAGCCTTTACAGCATCTTACTTGTAGAGTGCCCTACTCAATTGATCTGTCAAGGCAATATCAGCGCTAAAATCAATTAGCGAGCAGTGACTAGTGTAACCAGATATATTTTCATGGACTGCAATTTACACATTCATTTTGTTTTCCCTCAAGTGTCTTAAATGGAGAGCTAATTTCATTCTTTGCTGGCTTGAAGATTGTTGTGAATCACCTCAGATAGCTTCCTATGTAGCATCATCTCCGGCTTTCCTGAGCAGCGTAAAAAGACAATGCCCACGTTTGTATATACATACGTTTAAGTGCTTATAAGTGCTCAAGCGGGGACAAAATGCTTTGGGCATATGACGCTGGCACTACTGAAATGCCACACAGAATTTCGCGTGTGTGTGTGTGTGTTGCAGCATTGTGAAACGAGAATGTGGTCTTTAGTTAGTGCCATATGCTTATTTCTAATCTATACATGTCTAACAAACATACTGTTTTTGCTTTCAAGCAGCCCAAATTGTTATGGTGAGCTGGTGTGCATTTGACATTCGGCATTTTCATTAATGTTGTATTATGCTCTAGATATAATTTCTACAAGACTGAATTTTTACACACACATATTTGTTAAACTCTGTTATGGCATGCTGGCTTGGTATTTTACTTCGCTCAACTTACCTCCATAGATCATCGCGAAGTGCATATGCTATTGATATGGTCTTCACATGTTTTCCTAGCATTATTGCCATTAGCACCCATTACATGCATGCAGACAGATTCAAAGCATAACTTGTTGCTTGTTACGAGTGGTGTTCTTCTAGTACTACAATAAAATGCTTGATTTTATTTTACAGATTTTGTTCAAAACACTTTATCTTGATGAAACAATCAAACAAGCCATTGACGACCTTCGTATTCATCACCAGCTTTACCCCAACCACATTTTCTATGAGAAGTCCTTCCCGCCGGTATGTATACCTGTCATTCATACTCTAACAGAGCTAGCCTTGGTATCATGAATAGAATCTTTTTATTAAAATAAGTTACTGTGCCAATATACATACTTCACACCTGTGTACACTGGAGTGCATTTGTGTTGAGCAGTTATTTATTTATTTATTCAGTTTACCCTACAGGCTCGGAGGAGCATTGAGAGGGGGGGTTACAGAAAAATGACAAATAATTAACGCAAAGAAGGGAACTGCATAGTAAGAGAAACAAATAAGTTTGTACATTGGAAAAAAAGGAACACTGTTCAACATTGGAAAAAATACATACAAATTCAAGGAAATACAATGGAAAACAAAGTCCAAAAACAATACAAAGGCGAATACAATACAAAGCCGTACAACAAGGTCAAGCGAACATGTGAAGTTCCAAATGTTCACGAAATTTCGCAGGATCTTTTATTGAGACAATATTATTTGGAAGGCTATTCCATAGTGCGATGGCGCGCGGTAATGCAGAGTTATTGAATGACTGTGTGTGGCCAAAAATGCGCCTGAAACTGAGATGATTATGAAGTCGAGTAGATGTGCGAGAAGGAGTTTCAAGCGACAAGCGGCTGGACCATGAGTTATAGTAGTATTTATGAAAGAGGCATAGGAGAGCAACAGAGCGGCGGGAATCCAAGTCCGGCAAGAGAACATCGCGTTTAATTTGGGTAAAGCTAGATTGACGACTGTAGTTAGAAGTTATAAAGCGGGCAGCACGATTTTGGATGGATTCCAATTTATCTATTAGGTATTGTTGATGAGGAGACCAGATCGAAGAAGCGTATCCAAGTTGAGGGCGTACAAAAGTTTGGTAGGCCTGTTGACGGATATAACGATGACTGCCAGTAACCATGAGTATAGAGGATACAGTTGCGTCTCTCTAACCCTTAGGCATGGGCCCTGCTACACAGGAAATGCTTAGGCATGTCTTCTTATATTTTCTGCATTTTCGCTATAAACACAGACTTCATTAGCAAATTAAGCAACATGCTGTGAGCTAGACCTGGTTTCTGTCACCTGTGCAATTGTCTAAGTGTTACAAAGCTCTACCAGCTCTTACTAACAGTGTGTTAGCATTACAAAGAAATTAACATCTGTGAGATCTGTTCACCATGGTACCGTGGGACGCTTCGAAACTTAATTGACCTTCTCATATGCCAACACACTGGTGGCACATGCCTAGTCATGTTCACATTATGTACCTTAAAATACCAATGTATAGGAGCTCAGCATGAGTGCAGCACCTCCAGCTGTACAAGGACCAGGTTTTATTATAAACTGGTAATCCGTTAAAATCGCAGATGCTCTAAAACAGCCATGATAATGTAGGAAGTGCAGTCTAGCAGCCGGATGGCTCGTAAAATGTATGTGAGGAACAAAGCCACTTCTTGATTGTGGCAACGTGATAGCCAACAATTTTGGTGCAAGGAATCATGTAAGGAACCTCTGATAAGCATGTTGTCCAGGTGCCAGTAGCCATTCTCTTAAAGTACCCCTAGGAACACCCCTAGGAACATGCTCTTAAGGTTCTTGCACCTCTCACAAGGCCCTCTTTGGCAACACTGCACGTTACTCAGTTTTGAAGCAAGCGAAGAATGGTTTGTAGCTCAGGTCGGGAGTATTTCATAAGGTTTTTCGTCCATCACAATGTCTTATCTTGACATGATGAAATTCTTTTACTTCTACTAAGGGATACGAGGCAGTGGGTGCAGCATGATCTTTAATAGATAAAGGAAAAATCCTGCTGACACGTATGAACAGGTGCCTTGTTTGGTTATTGCATGATACACATAGTCCTTAAGAGCTGCCACCACACAACAAAGTTGAATTCTCCATGCCCATTGCTCTCTTTTGTGTCAGTGTAGATTCAAAGGGTGACCATCTGTTTTGCTCAAGCGGTCCTGTATAGATGTTCTACTTTGCACTTCAGTGCAACGGCAAAAAGATTCACATTAAAGGTACTCAAGAGCAATGCTGAATCATTTTATACCGTTGAGGTATTCTTTCAAAGCTCTTAATCTTATTTGTTAGGCAGGAGGTTATTTCGAACTCATGACCATGTGTATGGAGCTATTTGGCCATATCTGGCCCTTGCACCATAAAAACCCTATACATCATTTTGCACCAAAACCTCCAGATGGGCACATAAGTGTTCCATCGTGCACTTTAATTTAGTGGAAGTGGGACTGTTTTAGCACAGGAAAGGTTCTTGAAACTCTCTGTGATGCGACTTTGGTTCTTTTTAAGTGCAATGTAGTCCTTTTTTTTACCACCACGAAACAATTAGATATCTGTATAGGCTGTCAAAATCCACAATGGCATGTGACCTGATGCAGAAAACTAAGGGCAGCATCGCCAGCCATATTTCATTTTCACTTCTTCTCTGGCTTACCGAACCTCCACTTATAGTAAGAGTGGCCATAGGAATAAAATGACAGCTGAATAAAAACAATGTCATTTTATTGATAGCATGTTTGCTTTCAATGGTCAAGCAATGGCTGTTGGTCTGGAATTTAAAGTCCTTATGAAAACAGCAATAATCTATGACTGGAACTTATAAAATAATTGGGTCTAGACAAACACATTAATTCACCATAATTTGTTTGACGCATTCATTGCAGTTTTGCCTTGTCGGTCTAATCATTTGATATATTTTTTTTTGCAGATCATCCTGGACAAACTGCAAGAATTTGGACACAAGGTCAGGCCAGAAGTGGAGGAGTCGGCATTCCAGGGCATTACACAATCAGATGGTGGTGTCCTTGCCAATGTGGACTTTAGAAAAGGCGGCAGTATAGCTGGTTACTGATCAAATTTGCATGAAGCCCACCACCTGGCCAGTGGCACAGCAGGGAGACCAAGGAGTTCGCTCCTACACACCTATAGGTTGTACTGTTTTCTTCAGCGAACCATTCCTGAATTTCATATTCAGTGCTCCACTCACTACCATCTTTTTTAAAACACCTTTAAAAGGCACACGGCAGCTGAGCCTCATAGATTTTATGTGTATTTAAGATTGTATTTGCCTTTTGAATGTATACTGTGAAAGAAGAAAGTAAATTATTTTTTCAGCCACTCAGTGGTGTTTTGTTCAGCTTTTCTCAAAGCAGTGTTTTGAAACAGGCCTCGCGGCACATCTCTTTTGTTGATTCTGATCTGCAGGCACATTACTCTAAACTTGTGGGGAAGTGACTTGCTAACACCCGACTAGGATGTGCCCCAATTCACTGAGAAGTTCATCATTTGGCATTTTCACACCTTAAGAGAGGTACAAATGAGCACGAAGGTTACCAGAAGATGTTTATGCATGAATGGAAAACGGAAGTAGAAAGCAAGGTTTTACTGAAGAGGCCTTTTATAACTACGTAGCATATTACAATATCGATTCTACACGTTTTGAGACAAGTTATTAAAACATGCGCAGTGCGATAGCGTACAAAACGAGGCTCCACTAATGCATCCTGTTGGCACAGACCATATTGCATTGTCATATTGTGCTAATGTGAAAATGGACAAAAAAGAAGGTAATTTCAAAGCATGTTGATTAACCCTGTGTGTCCCTAGTATGTAATATATTAGTGTAAACAAAATTTCCTCTTTCCAGGTTTTTCCGGTATTTTCTAGATGACATGAAAAAAGCGTTGGGTTATCTGGTTTACTTTATTTTCGTTAAGGATAATCTCGTACACATTTGCGTACATCAAGAACCTTGAATTACTTCATGTGTTCCATAAGGGATAGACAAAGAAGCTCTTTACTGAGAACTGTAGCATAGCGAGGCACTCTGTACTTCTTTTAAACTGGTTCATCACTTGTATGTTGGTAACTTACAGCTGGGCTTCTGTCCTGGAACAGTTTCACAGACTTATGAGCTATGCCACTGTAAACAAAAGGATGGGTACATCTGATGCTTTATTTGATACTGCATTAGTGGATACTCCACTTAGCTCATTGTGCCTTCATGAGCCCAATAGCCACCTTCAAGTCATGTTCTACAAGCTCTGCTTGCATCTCGGACCTTTCTGCAGTGCATCATTGATGTAGGTTGTAGTTATATTCTAGTTGAGGAGTGGAGTTTGGTGCGCCATGTAATTAAAGTGTAAATCCTTCTAGTGTAACCATATATGGATGTTGGTTTATTCAGTAGGCTACAGAAAACAGCTACTGCGATATTACCTCAAAATGCAGCATAAAGGCACCCCTGGACATTACTCTCTGTTCGCTATTGTTATGTTTCATAGCTACAAGAAGTCAGCTGCAGGTGGTTGTGAAAGCCTGTGGGCCTAACCCGCATACGCACTCGCACATGCACACGCACCTACATCCTACATTTAAAAATCGCCTATAGCAGATAGAACAATTCAAGTGCTTGCGCTGAATAACTTTAAGATGCTGACATTCCTTGCACGAGAAATTTAAATGCGTAATCAAATAAACAATTTCAATAATGAATCTTTTAACTAATTACGTCATGGCACTTATTGCAATTTACGAATTGTTGAAGCGTGCTCCATTTAGGCCACGAAAGAGGAAGAACCAAGGGGATGAAGGAAGGGACGATGTGGAGGGAAGTTGGAATAAAATGGTGGGATACAACTGTCTGTATTAAGCTATGTGTTTCATTTAGTTGTGTTTGTAAGGAACGCTACATAATTTGGTACAGCCGCCAGGATGTGGGTTACATTCTTCATCAACTAGACCTTGTTGTAGTGCATTATCTCAACTGGCTACTAAGTGCAACATAAGCCGTCAACATGTCTTCCACACCATGTCAGCTTCTCTGGCCTCATCGACACAGTGCTCACGAAGCGTCCACACGCCGTGAGGAACTTTTGCAGACGGATCAGTCAAAGTGAAGCTGCAGCTATCGACAATAAAAGAGCTTGTTGTGGCACCCAGGCACCATGGTTCTCCCACAGAGGATATGTCAGCGGAGAAGGTGATCCATGTTTTGTAAGTTTTTGAAGTGCGACAGTGACAGATGATGCAACAATGTCAGCGTATGGCCACATGAACTGAATCTCTGAGGGAAGGAAAACGAGCGCCAGATACGGTTGAACCTGATGTTTCTTTAAGGAGGCTCCGAAGATCTGCAACATTGGTTATGGTATTACGAGCATGCTTCTGACAATAATAGGTGGCTATACGATGAAGCGAAAGTACAGGACATGTGATGTTACCTTGGTGTTGCTGCCGGAAAATGGTACAATCTGCAGATCCTGGATCAGAAGCCAACATATCGGGAAAAGTGGAAACACGGCTTCCTGGTGGTGTTTCAATGCAATCCATTGGAGAGATGGTAGTTGGTGCTACCCTTCAGACACGCAAAGCTCCCTACTCGAGTACTGCCTTGGGAAGCGTCGTCTGTTGTGCATGGCAGAGCCTAAACTCTCATCATTCAAAGTTACAGCTTTGGTAACGTTGGGACTCTCTGCCAGTATTCAAAATCAGGTTGAGCTGAAAGCCTCAGATACAAGAGATGAGCGTATGTGGTGTCTGAAAAATTAGCCACTGGAACCAGCACAGGAAAGTCATCCTTGCGGAGAAGAATTTCTCCTGGACAGCAATGAGATCGAGCTTGTAAAATCTGTTGCATATACGATCAGATTTATGGGGAACTTTGAGAACAATTTTTTTTAAGTCCTTGAATTGCTGCTGGAATAGTCCTGGTAGTATTCTACGCATTCCAATTGATTGCGAACAACACACAGAACGGAGCAAAGACAACTGGCCTCTAATGACTCCCATGAAACGACGTACTTTGCATCTCCTAGCATACTTCCCATCCCTATCGAGATTGACAGTGTTGAGATGATTGCATTCGTGGACAGTGGAACGTCTGTGTCCATCATCAACCAGAAAAGAATAGACAGCAGTCATATCCACAATGGCAGCACTCTACGTGTCCAATGTTACGATGGGGCCGTAAGCTCCCACAATGAGTGGGCGTCTGTCGTGATTGAATTTCTAGGACGTTGCGTAAAGAGTGACATGTTCACAATACCCAACATCACCTATGACTTCCTTTTATCTCACCTGGAAATGAAAAAGCTGAAGATACCCTTTATTGAGATGACAAGATTTTGGTTGAAAATACTAAACTGACAAAGTCGAGAGACATCTAGCCCTCTTAAGGTTAGCTCACTGTGAGGAAGACATCAGAGCAAAGTATCCAGAGATGGTATGCATAGAAAACTCCTCCGGCGATTAAGTCCCATGCAGCTCCGTTTGAACTCGCACACAAAACAGTGGTTTGGAAAGCCCCATACAATATGTTAAGGGAGAAAAAGGCTTGGTTGAAAAAGGAGCTGCAAGCAGTGTTGGACGCCTGCATCATCCGACCATCAGTTTCACCGTTAGCTTCACCTTATAACCATCGCCCCTAAGGACGATGGGACTTTTCGTCTTTGTACTGATTATAGCATTCTAGAAGGCCAAACAGAGAATACACTTTACAATGCCAAAAATTGATACTGTTATCGATGAAACCGATGGCTGCCACTGATTCTCGCAGATCGACCTCTGCAAAGGCTTTTGGCAGATTCACTTGACTGAGGAGACAAAGAAGTACACAGTATTCGTTACACTGTTATATTTGTTTGAATATAATTGACTACCTTTCGGATCGAATAATTCCTCAGCATGGTTTCAAGTCGAATGAAATTCTGAAAGCATGCTTGGGCAGCTTTTGCAATGTTTATATAGATGAGTCATTTTCTCAAAGACAAAAGAACATAGTAAAAGTCGAATTTCCCTAGTTCTTTATGCCCTCAGCCATGCACGTCTCAAAGTAAATATCACGGAAAGTGCATTCTTCCAAGAAGTGGCATTTCCAGGCAGGACATTCTGTACCAAAAGCACAAAGCAGGAATCTGTTTAAAGAACTTTGAAGTTGGTGAAGCCTTACCATGTACATTCCCTGTGCATCTTTCTGGGCCTCACTGGACACTTTAGTGCCTTTGAGACTCTGCAGTCAAGACAAAATGCCTCAGATGACTGATGCAGAAAGAAATACCATTCCTGTGGAATGACAAGCGTGAAAGTGCCTACCGTGAACCAGTAAGGCTTATATGTCCGGACCCTATTCTCTGCACTCCCGATTTCTCTGTAGCGTTTGTGTTCAACACTGATACATCGCATTACGCAACTGGGGCAGTGCTCTATCAGAAGCTCTCAAACCAACCTGGCCACCAAAGGCACCATGTGCTAGATACTACAGCTATACATTGAAACCTGCAGAAGTGAACTACACCACCACCGAAAAAGTACTGGCCATCTTGAAAGCTGTTCAATATTTCCAAACTTACCTAGAAGGAGCGAAATTCATACTTTTCACTGACCATGAGTCATTGATACACCTTCACATGGCACAACTACGAGGATGCATTGCAAGGTGGGTTAATTATCTGCAACAATTTGATTTCGTTGTTTTGCACTGCCCTGGTCCACTACTCGCCAATGAAGATGCTTCATCTAGATTGCTCATCTCCAAAACAAGCAAACACCTGGAACAGAAAATTTCGTGGAACAGTGGGAAAGCAGAGATGAAATGAAAGATATCAATGGAAAGTACCACGTGCCACTGGCAATGGTTCCGATGATCTTTCACCTTTGCCATGATACTATTACAAAATCGGGTGGGCATGATGGGTTTTGCTGCACGTACAACAAGCTACTGAAGCGGTTTACACGGTCAAGTCAGGTCAAGTAAAGTACTTTAGCAACTACGTACGGACATGTCACACATGTCAAGTAAACAAAGTGAAGTTCACACAGGCGACAGACATAATGGTAATCCTGCAGCATTCGCGAATCCCCTTTGAAGTTGTTGACTTGGATTTTTGCAGAGCTCAAGAAAGTGCCTGAAGGTGTGAGGAAAATGCAAGCGTTTCCACTTTGCACAGACGAATGTACCAGAATGATTACGGCAAAGGCAAGAAAGGAAGACGCCCTCAGCGTCATTGCTCTCCAAGCGGAAAAACATACAAAGACCATAGTGTGTGGCAATGGACCTAAATCCCATAGGGCTAAACTAGTGAAGTGAATTAGAGACCATGGTATGACTATCTAATTTTGCTCGCCTTAGTACCCCGCCACAAACGGCTTTGCAGGGCCTGCCATCCGAGATGTGAAGCAATTTATAAGGGCATACCTGAAGTTTGCAGGTGGGTGGAAATGCTGCCTAGATGCTGCTGTGAGGCATCATAACCGTTCATACTCCAGTGGCTTGGGGTGCAGCCCTATTTTTGCTGCCTCGGGAGTCACGCCGACACTTACTGCAGACCGCGAACTGGGTATCCTGGGCAAGCTTAAGCTTACCAAAACAAGGAAAAACACGCAGGAGATGGATATCTACAAACACCGCACGAAGAGAAGCTTTGACAGAAGACGCAACAACAAAAGTTGATAAAGGTTGATAAAAGAAAAGTTGGGACTTCAATTTCACGGACCCTTTCCTGTTGTAAAGACTACGTCACAGCACGGCATCTTGAAGACAATATGGTATCTAGGAGCGTCTGGTAAAGAAAATTGTGCCTCCATCGGAAATGTTCTCAAGTACTACACCAGGGGGTCTGAACAAAGAGAGCCAGCGAGGGTGAAGCGTGCTGAATTTAGGACACGAATGAAGAACCAAGAAGGTGAACGAAGAGGAGGACGAGGAGGAGAAGCCTACGTGCTGTGCGATCCAAGGTCAAGCGATATACATCGCCTTTATAACGCATTGCAGTCGTATTTCAACCAGGTTGAAATGTGGCTTAAAGGAATACAAATGTCGCTAAATGTCAACAAAAGTGTCAAAAGTGTGAACAAAAGTGCCATCCTAGTTTTTCCCTGAACTTTTCCTGTCCAGATAACAATGATGTATGATCAGGAGATAATTCCACAGGTACAATCATTAAAATATTGGAATTACTTATACAGAAGAGCTTAATTGACAGACACACAGAGAATTCATCACATTTAAAGGAGCACGGGCTGTTGGTTTGTTATGAAGAGTCGGCAACAGCCATTCTGGAATACGCAGGGAGACTCTGCTGATGATTTATTGTATGTATGTCCAGTCCATTTTAGAGTTTGGTTGCGTATTATTTTCTGCAGGTCCTGCTTATAAATTATGCTCTCTCATTCTTTCAGAATGTGAATCATTACGTCTATGTCATGGCCTTCCAAAATTTGTAGCGAATAATATTCTTTATCATGAAACTCACCTTCCTTCTCTTCAAACTCATGTCGAATACTGACAGTCGAGACATTACTGAATCTTTGCTTCTCCCAGAGACGCTCCTCCTAAGTGTTCATTCGGGAGTCGACTGCCTTCTTTGCGAATCAATGGTCTCGACTGCATCGTCCCCAGGTAATTTTGATGCAGCAGCTATTAGAACCATTGCAAGTATCAGTCCGTGATATGGTTTTCCCAAATTTACCTACTGCAACAATAAGCGTTGAATTCTATAATATTGTTATGTGTGAAGGAGACCGTTTATCACCTTTACGGATGAAGGGGGGCATTTACTTTAGGTCGGGAAGGTGAGCGCAAAAGCAGCCAGCTTGTTGATGAACTCTGTGTCGTCCTCTTCCTCTTTTTACAGCCCGGGACCGCAAGCATGTTCACCAGTCTTCGTTTTTCTCACGCGCAACATTCCTCTCGTCGCAGCCAAGTCTGCAGGGCGAGTCAATCCATTTGTCTTGAAGTGAACAATTTTAAGCAGGCAACATGGACCACTTGGGTCTTGGCAGCTCTTCTACCACTCACCGTGAGGCGAGCTATGTTATAGGTGACTTCCGCGAGTCTGTTAATAATATCAAACGGTCCATTGTAGGTGGCCAAAGCTTTTGACATAACCTGCGTTTCCGTACTGGAGTACACAGCCAGACTAAATCACCAGGGTGATAGGTTACCGGATGGTGGCGAATGTCGTAGCTTGCTTTTGATCTGTCCTGCTATGCCAAAGTGCGCAAATGAGCAATACGGTGAGCTTTTTCGGCAAGGCAGAGAGTCTTGACGATAGTGTACCGGAGTGACTGTGCGTACACCAGGAAGAAAGGGCTATAGCCGGTAGTCTCGTGCTTGGCGGTGTTGAACGCGTACGTGATGAAAGGCAGTACGTCATCCCAGTTATTGTGGTCGGATGAAACATACATGGATAGCATGTTTGCAATTGTTCAGTTGGTGCGCTCCGTAAGCCCATTCGTTTGTGGATTTTATGGTGTCGAGTGACGCTAGTGGGATTCACACAAACGAAGCAGGTCCTCTACGACATCCGCTGTGAATTGTCGTCCACGGTCGCAGATGATCACGCGGGGCGGACCATGTTGCAAGATGCCATATTGCCATATTGCAGCTGGAATGTTGAAACATCAGTGTCAGTTGCGGAGGGCACGGGCGCTGTCTCGCAGTAGCGTGTGAGGTAGTGGACGCAAACAACTATCCAACGATTTCCCTTGGCTGATTTTGGAAAAGGGCCCGCAAAGTCAATGCCCACTTGTTGGAAAGGCGTGCTTGAAAGGCGAGATCGGCTGCAGGAGACCAGCTGGAGCAGTAGATTGCCGTTTGTGGCGCTGACACTGCATGCAGCTGGCCACATACCAACTGTCGCATTTCAGGCCAATAAAAGCGTTCTTGAATCCGGGAGAGCGTCCTCGCCGAACCTAAATGGCCAAACGTCCAGTCGTCTTGCATAACACTCAGAATCGCTGTGCGAAGGCTCTCCGGTACCACTAGGAGAAAACATGCACCAGTGCTGGAAAAGTTCTTATACAGGAGTCCATAGCGTACGCAGAAATGGTTTGCTGTCGTCGATGCTGTCGTAGCGGTGAAGAGCGGTGTTAATTTAGTGTCTTTTCATTGTTCGCCTTTGAAACAGTCGAAGTCTGGAAAACGCGGCTACACAGAATCCACGAGGTGATCGAAGTCGTCGGCGTCACAGTCCGTAGTGCTAAGTGGCATACTCGAGAAGCAGTCCGCATCAGTGTGTCGTCGACCGCTCTTATAAGAGATGGTGAAGCTGTATTCTTGCAGTCGGAACGCCCAGCGCGCAAGGCGGCCACAAGGGTCACGAAGATTTACAATTGAACACAATGAGTGGTGGTCGGTAGCAACTGTAAAAGGGTGTCTATACAGGTAAGAATGAAACTGCTGAAGCACAAATATTACCGCAAGGCATTCTTGTTCCGTGACAGTGTAATTCTGCTCGGGCCTACTTAATGAGCGACTTGCATATCTGATCACGTGTTCGTGGTCACCATAGCATTGAACTAGGACGGCACCACTACCTGTGCCACTGGCATCCGTATGGAGTTTCGTCGGAGCTGAAGGACTGAAGTGTTGAAGAACCGGTCATGACATCAGCAGAAACTTCAACTGACGAAAAGAGGAGTCGCACTCCAGAGTTCACTCAAAGGGGATGTCCTTTCGTAGCAGGCATGTCAGTGGATACGCGACATCGGCGAATTTAGGAATAAAGCGGCGGAAATAGAAACAAAGCCCCAGAAAACTACGGAGCTCCTTGACTTAGCATGGTGCACTGGACGCTTCAACAGCTGCTGTTTTCTGGGGATCAGGGTGGATGCCATCCTTGTCGATGAGGTGCCCAAGCACAAGGGTTCGGCGATCTCTGAAGTGGCATTTCTTGGAGTTTAAAACTGGGCCAACGTTTCTGATGCAGTTCAGAACAATATCCAGACACGAGTTGTGTTCGCTGAAGGTGCAGCCAAAGACGACGACGTCGTCGAGATAGAACATGCAGATGTTCCACTTCAAGCCGCGCAGAATAGCGTCCATAAATCTCTCGAAAGTTGCCAGAGCGTTGCACAGTCCAAATGGCATCACATTAAATTCGAAGAGTCCATCAGAGGTTACAAAGGCAGTCTTTTCCTTGTCCTCAGGATGCATAGGAATTTGCCCATAGCCGAATCGTAAATCTACTGAGGAAAAGTAAGAGGCGGAATGAAGGCAGTCTATTGCATCATCAATACGTGGGAGTGGGTACACATCCTTTTTTGTTACAGCCTTAAAACAGCGATAGTCGACGCAAAATATCAAAGATCCATCCTTCTTTTTCTACGAGAATCACTGGAGCTGCCTACGGATTCGCTTACTCTTGTTACGACTCCCTTCTTCATCATTTCGCGCACTTGTTCGATGGTAATCTGGCACTCTGATGGTGAAACGCGATATGGCTTTTGTCTAATTGGATTTGCCGAACCCGTGTTGATGGTATGGCGTGTTTGAGACCCTGGGATTGCAGGTATTTTGTCCTTCTGCGCAAAGTTGAATACCAAAACGTGCTTCGAAAGCACACCCACTAATGTTCGGCGTTCACTCGTGCTGAGCGATTTATTTACCACTGACAAAAGGGCCGTTTCAGAACTGTGGCTATCAGGTTCTTCCGGCACATCTCTAAGTTCAGCCACTGATGAGGACGCGTGTTCCCTTGCGAAGGCTAATTTCATGCCGTCTGGCAGTATAACGGGCTCCTTAGAACAGTTTACGGTCCATAAGCGAGTGCATCCGCCTTTGATCGACACCACACAATGTGGCACCAACACATTCTTCTTCACACAGTTAATGTGCATCCGTTTTACAGTAGCATCGAAGCTGTCGGAATCGACGCCGCAACAGACAACGGGAACACAAGCGGTAGATGATGCAGATATGACCGTTTCACCATAAACACACAGTGTAGTTTCGTGATCTACAGGGCCAGTTCTCCAGGAGTCCTGACGGAATCCTACCACTTATGAATACCTTCTCTGTGCGGCAGTCGACAGCAGCACCACACTCTCGCAAGAAGTCCATGCCGAGAATAACATCATGGGTCGATCGAGGAATAATTACAAACTCTGTCGTAATAACATGGCCTCCCAAAAACACGTAAGCACTACACACACCAATAGGTCGCAACGGCTCGCCATTCACTCCATAGAACTTTGAATCTTCGTCCCATTTAAACAAAACCTTTCGCCCTAACACCTCTTAAAGAGACACTCATGACCGAAATTGTTGCGCCTGTGTCTACCAGAGCCATCACAGGCACATTATCTACAAGAACGCGCACTTTGTTTTTAAGCATCAACACAGGAGGTATTTCTGTCAGTAGCACGTCTCCAGCAACCTCACGTCCATCGGCCGCGCTAGCTAGTTTTCCGGTGACGAAGGGGACGTGGTGCGACGCAGCGGTGAGGGAGAACAGGGAGCACGACGTTGCGGTGGGGGTAGGGCTTCAGCCCCCCCCCCCCCCCTCCCACTCCCCGAAATTTTTTCGTGCTGTCCATGCGCCGCCGGCCAAAAACCCCCGGCGCCGGAAATCATGCTTGATTTTGTCTAGACTGTCCTTTTCACGCTCGAAAAAAAAGAAAAAAAAAACATTTTAGCGCGAACATTGCGAAATCGGCTTGGATTTCGCGGCAAACCCGCCGTGGTTGCTCAGTGGCTATGGTGTTAGGCTGCTGAGCACGAGGTCGCGGGATCGAATCCCGGCCACGGCGGCCGCATTTCGATGGGGGCGAAATGCGAAAACACCCGTGTACTTAGATTTAGGTGCACGTTAAAGAACCCCAGGTGGTCGAAATTTCCGGAGTCCCCCACTACGGCGTGCCTCATAATCAGAAAGTGGTTTTGGCACGTAAAACCCCATAATATTATGGATTTCGCGGCAACGCCCATGCACCGGGAGTCACAAGTTCCAAAGCCGTGGCGGGCGGGCTCGTCGCGGCATCTCGCTGAGGCCGCGGAATCGGGAGCGCTTGGATTTCAATTCTCACACTTTATGGGTATAAAGTTCTAATAAACTTTTGATGCGAAAGGTACATTGATATTTCCAAAGTCGTGCATTAGATTTTCAATTCCGGAATTTTGTGAGCTTAATGTTGTTATAGACATTTGACGCCAAACGTGCACTGACTTTCCTAAAGTCTTAGATCGGAACATACAACGAGACAAGCCAAATCAACACACTATCAGATATGTTGACAAAACACGCAGCGAGATACGATGAGACGAAGACCGTCGACGAGTTTCTTCGCAAAGCCACTAGCATCGAGAATACACTCGAGATGCGAAACCGGCAATTCGACCGCCGCACCAACTCTACAAACTATGCCGGCGTTCAATCGCTGGCCTCCGACGACCTGCGCGAGGCTATCAGGGCAGTCGTACGAGAGGAGCTTCAGAAGATCTTCCCGTCGTCGCAGCCTCAAGTGGCCTCGATCGCTGACATCGTCAAAGATGAGGTTCAGCGGTCGCTTGGAGTTCCGGAGGTGCAACCTCAATTACCGCAACCCCTGCCAGAAACGATGACCTACGCCGCCGTCGCACGCCGTCAAGGTCCTCCTCCGCGACCGCGCCAGGGCCCTGTAACGCCGCAATTCCGTCGACCACCCCCGCCGCCAGCACGCCCACCCGTCGCCCAGCGCAGCTACCCGAGGAAGACAGACGTATGGCGCGCTCCTGACCACCGCCCGCTGTGCTACCACTGCGGAGAAGCGGGTCACGTCTACCGACGATGTCCATACCGGGAGATGGGACTGCGAGGTTTCGCCGTCAACGCTCCGCGCCCGCAGCAAGGTGAACGCCCTCGCGATATCGCTGACTACCTCGCGACTACTCAGTGGAGCTCTCGACGACCGTCGCGTTCGCCATCACCAGGCCGCTACCTGTCGCCGCAGCGCCGACCATTCACTGGCCCAGCCCGGGGCCGGTCAGCGAGCCCATATCCGGAAAACGAAAAGCAGCAACCGATGGAGGTGCGGTTGCTGTCCGTCGAACTGACGAAGACCCTCCGCCGCCGACGAAGAAGCCGAAGAAACTACCTCGACGACATAACGACACCCCGCCGTCCCGACGAAGTCTGGAAAGAAAGAATGCAACGACGAAAGACGACCTGACGACGTCACATACCAGCCACAGGTCAACGCGACGCAGCCGTGATCCGACGCCAAGACCTAACTGCAACGCCAGACAAAGAACCACCGACCTCGAGGTGCTTCTGGACGGCCACGCAGTTACCGCCTTAGTGGACACAGGGGCTGATTATTCCGTAATGAGTGGACACATCGCCGCCCAGTTGAAGAAAGTTAAGACCGCACGGGAAGGCCCTCAAATTCGTACCGCTGGAGGACACCTCATCACGCCGACTGGAATCTGCACGGCAAGAATAACCATTCATGACCGGACTTACCCTGCCACCTTCGTTATCCTCCAACAGTGTTCACGAGACGTCATTCTCGGTATGGACTTCCTGGACCAACACGGCGCAATCATCGACCTGAAGTCGAAGTCAATAACGCTGTCGGAACATAAAGCGATGCCGCCGGAGAGCCCTCGCAGTCACCACGCCTTGAGTGTGCTCGAAGATCAAGTGAGCATCCCGCCTCGCTCCAGCATTGTTATTTCGGTCGGCACCGAAACACCTGCTGACGTAGAAGGCGTCATCGAAGGCGACCAACGTCTACTGCTAGATCGTGAAATTTGCGTCGCAAGAGGGATCGCTCGACTGCATAGAGGGAAAACAGAAGTGTTGCTGACAAACTTCAGCCGGGAGTTCAAGCACATCAACAAGGGCACGACGATCGCGCACATCGAGGAAATTCTGAAAACCAGCAACGCGTTTGTCCTCTCAGATTCCGCCGCATCTACCCCGACGACCATGGTTCCCGAACCAGACTACGACATTAATCCAGGTCTCCCCGTGATTAAGCAACAGCAGCTCAGAAGTCTGCTCCGACGATACAAAGACTGCTTTTCGACGTCATCGAGGATTCGACAAACACCAGTCGCCAAGCATCGCATAATCACCGAGGAGTGCGCTCGACCACTGCGCCAGAGCCCTTACCGAGTTTCACCGCGAGAACGTGAAGCTATAAGAGAACAAGTCGACGAAATGCTGCGCGACGACATCATCCAGCCGTCGAAAAGCCCGTGGGCATCCCCTGTTGTCCTGGTGAAGAAAAAGTACGGAACCCTACGTTTCTGCGTCGATTATCGTCGTCTGAACAAGATCACGAAGAAGGACGTATACCCCCTTCCACGGATAGACGACGCATTGGATCGGCTCTGCAACGCTAAGTACTTCTCGTCGATGGACCTCAAGTCAGGCTATTGGCAAATAGAAGTCGACGAAAGAGATCGCGAAAAGACCGCTTTCATCACCCCAGACGGCCTCTACGAGTTCAAGGTTATGCCATTTGGACTGTGCTCGGCGCCTGCAACGTTCCAACGCGTGATGGACACGGTTTTAGCAGGACTGAAGTGGCTGACCTGTCTCGTTTACTTGGATGACGTCGTTGTTTGTCTTCGCCGGAAATTTCGACGATCACCTTAGGCGGCTTGCAACAGTACTAGATGCCATCAAGTCATCAGGGCTCACTCTGAAGCCAGAAAAGTGCCGCTTCGCTTACGAGGAGCTTCTGTTCCTAGGCCATGTTATCAGCAAGTCTGGAGTCCGCCCCGACCCGCAGAAGACAGCTGCCATTGCAAAGTTCCCGCAGCCTATCGACAAGAAGGCAGTGCGTAGATTTCTTGGCATGTGCGCCTACTACAGGCGATTTGTCAAGGACTTTTCACGCGTCGCTGAGCTGCTGACAAAGCTAACTAAATGTGACGTCGAGTTCAAGTGGGACACGCCGCAGGCCGACGCATTTCAAGAACTCAAACGACGCATGCAGTCGCCGCCCGTACTTGCGCACTTCGACGAGCACGCCGATACCGAAATACACACTGACGCCAGTAGCCTAGGCCTCGGTGCCGTCCTAGTCCAGAGAAAAGATGGACATGAACACGCGATAGCTTACGCTAGCCGGTCGTTGTCAAAAGCGGAAGGCAATTATTCTACAACCGAAAAGGAATGCCTCGCCATCGTTTGGGCTACAGCGAAATTTCGCCCTTACCTCTATGGCAGGCCATTCAAAGTGGTCAGCGACCATCACGCGTTGTGTTGGCTAGCTAACTTAAAGGACCCTTCAGGACGGCTGGCATGGTGGAGCCTCAGACTACAAGAATACGACATCACTGTAACATACAAGTCCGGACGAAAACACTCGGATGCCGATTGCCTATCACGCGCCCCCATTGACCCGCCGCCGCAAGATGACGAGGATGACGACGCCATCCTTGGAATAATAAGCGCGGAAGACTTCGCCGAACAACAACGAGGGGACCCGGAGCTAAAAGCCCTAGTCGAGTATCTGGAAGGGCACACCGACGCTGTCCCTAGGGCATTTAAGCGTGGATTATCTGCGTTCACGCTTCAAAACAACCTACTCGTGAAGAAGAACTTCTCACCAGTCCGCGCCAACTACCTTCTTGTTGTTCCGTCGGCGCTGCGTCCAGAAGTACTGCACGCCTTACACGACGATCCTACCGCTGGGCACCTAGGATTCTCCCGGACGCTGTCGAGGATACAGGAAAGGTATTACTGGCCGCGTCTGACCGCCGACGTCGCTCGTTACGTCAAGACATGCCGAGACTGTCAACGACGCAAGACACCGCCGACAGGGCCAGCAGGGTTACTACAGCCGATCGAACCTCCTCGTCGACCATTCCAGCAGATTGGGATGGATTTGTTGGGGCCGTTTCCGACGTCAACATCCGGGAATAAGTGGATTGTCGTGGCGACGGACTATCTCACCCGCTTCGCTGAAACTAAAGCTCTACCGAAAGGCAGCGCAGCCGAAGTGGCGAAATTTTTCGTCGAGAACATCCTGCTGCGACATGGTGCCCCAAAAGTCCTCATCACCGACAGAGGAACGGCTTTTACAGCAGAGCTCACCCAAGCCATTCTGCAATATAGCCAGACAAGCCACAGGAGGACAACTGCCTACCATCCGCAAACGAATGGTCTCACGGAGCGCCTGAACAAGACCCTCGCCGACATGCTAGCGATATACGTCGACGTTGAGCACAAGACGTGGGACGCGGTCCTGCCGTATGTAACCTTCGCTTACAACACGGCGGTGCAAGAAACAACACAGATCACGCCATTTAAGCTGGTTTACGGCAGGAACCCGACGACGACGCTCGACGCCATGCTGCCGCACGTCACTGACGAGGAAAATCTTGACGTCGCTACCTATCTCCAGCGCGCCGAAGAAGCCCGACAGCTCGCCCGCCTGCGGATCAAGAACCAGCAGAGGACCGACAGCCGACACTACAACCTCCGACGACGCTTCGTCGAGTACCAGCCCGGTGACCGCGTTTGGGTTTGGACCCCTATACGCCGACGAGGACTGAGCGAGAAGCTTTTGCGTCGCTATTTCGGACCGTACAAGATCATCCGACGTATTGGCGCACTGGACTATGAGGTCGTGCCAGACGGCATTTCGCTATCACAGCGGCGCCGCTCACGACCTGAAATAGTCCACGTTGTGCGACTCAAGCCGTACTACCAGCGTTAATGAACCTTGGGGCTTCGCGTAACTGACCTTTGGACTTTGTTTCTTTTCGTTGTTTTGTTACTTATGTTTAATAAGTGTCCTTATGTGTTTCGCTCTCTTATATTTGTAGCATCGGGACGATGCTTCTTAAGAGGGAGGTATTGACACGTGTACTTATCTTTATCGGGCGACCTCGTTTCGCCGCTTAACAACTGTAATCGCACAGCGACGGACGCGCCTGCATGTATCCGACGTTTCTGGAAAGTTATCGATGCTTCTACCCGGCTGTTTGTTGTCGCCGAACCTTATGTTATCTGATTTCGTCACCTGACCCGAATGGTGTAGAACTTTGTGGAATGCACGCGGGTCCAAACTATTAGTCTGGAACATTCGACGACTGTTCTTTAAAAGCCGACGCGCTTGACCCGCTGATCAGGTTTCCGACGATCGCCGACCGTGTTCGCCGCTATCGTTGTGCTATAACTGTAGCCTGTTTTTGTGGGCACAGGTTCGCCCAATAAAAGCTAGTTTTGTATTCCACCGTATTGCTGCTTTCTTCACCGTCACTACCACGTGACAATATTATTGCGATAGCAATTATATGAAGACTCCAGGCGCATCTCTTGCTGTCGCCGTCGCCCTCATGTTTCGTATGAAGTCTCAGGGCAATAACGTCGTGACCGCGCTCCACATGCCGTATGTGCGAGTGAAAGAGTAGGGGGGCGGGGGGGGGGGGGTGGAATGGGTGAGCCGACGATGGTGGCTCAGTCTTGCGTGCGCTAAGGAGAAAAGCGGGGAGCAAGCGCGCCGCCTTCCTTCGCACGCGATACATCAGATGGAATGGGGGCGGGATATAGGATTCTGTGAATCTGTGATTGCGCTACATGTTTATTTGCCTTGTTAGACGCATTATATACAGTGACTTTTTCTTAGATACGTAGATTTATTGGATACTTATGCGTATACTTAAATAACTTGTTGCGAGGTTTTGTGCATACGTGCAGTGAACTTTCTTTCCAGTGACACTTTTTTGCTCTTTATCAAGCATTTGTATATTCCATTGTATCTTCGCATTTCTAATGAACGAGGGTGAGTTAAATGAAAGTGAGCCTACCGACCCCGTGCAATAACGGTTCGGTTCATTATCTGCGAGGCATGCGCGTAGCACACAGGCATCCCTCATTTACAAAAGTGACAAGCAGGTGTGAGGATAAATGTTCTTTAATGCTCTCATACACTGGGTGAAACATGCTTGCGTGACGTAATGGACACTTCGGAAGTTGAGCAGCGGAGTGCCGTAAATGTTTTGACAGCTGAAGCTGTTTCCCAAAAGGAAATTATTCGCCGTATGGCTGCCGTGTACGTTGAACATTGCATTTCATTGGCCACTGTGAAGGCATGTGAAGCATTGGAGCGAACGGTTGAAAAAGGACGTGAAAGTTGCAAAGACGATCCAAGACCGGGCCAAAGCCATCGTGCAATCACCCGCAACACAAGTGCAGAAGTTGATGAGCTGATGAGACAAGAACGGAAGATAAATATCGATGAACTGGCAGAGCGTGTGAACATCAGTCGCGGCTCGGTTCACAGCATAATTCATGAACATCTCGGTCATCGGCTCTTGTGTGCGCAATGGATGCCCAAGATTTTGAACCACCGCCAGAAGGTTCTGCGCTGCCTTGACTGATCTGATCCGGTATCACAATGAGGGTGACGACTTCTTGTCTGCAATTGTGATCGGGGACGAACCATGGTGCCACTAGTACGAGCCTGAAACACGACGGCAAAGCTTACAGTGGAAACATTCGAATTCACCACCCTCAAAGAAAGCAAAGGCCGTCATTTCCGCCGGAAAGGTGTTGTTTACTATCTTTTTTAAATCGTCAGAGGCCATTACTGATAGAATTTTCTAATGCCGGAGAGACTATCAATCGTTTCCGATATTGTGAAACGCCGGATCGGCTGCGTGTCGCCATCAAGAACAAACGACGTGGAAAATTGACGAATGGGGTCATCTTGTTCCACGACCTGGCTATGGTGTTGGGCTGCTGAACACGAGGTCGCGGAATGGAATCCCAGCCACGGCGGCCGCATTTGGATGGGGGCGAAATGCGAAAACACCCGTGTACTTAGATTTAGGTGCACGTTAAAGAACCCCAGGTGGTCGAAATTTCCGGAGTCCTCCACTACGGCGTGCCTCATAATCGGAAAGTAGTTTTGGCGCGTAAAACCCCATAATTTAATTTTTTTTTCCCACAATGCCCGTCCCCACGTCGCTGATGTGGTTAATGCAAAAATTGGCAAAGTGGGAAACGCTGCAACATCCGCCATACAGCTAAGACCTGTCGCAAGGTTTAGGCGGGCTAGTTGGTATTCCATGGTATCAATCGTCACTTACAGCGCATACATAGACGAGGGACAAAACGGACGACGAAGCCAAGCGCTGTACTTCCAACTGATCTTTATTTTGAGAAACAAACGTATATATACTGAGACACCTAAGGGACTTAGAGGATGGATGGATGGATATTATGAGCGTCCCCTTTGGAACGGGGCGGTGAGTTGCGCCACCAAGCTCTTGCTACTATACTGCCTAATATCCTACCTAGGTAAAACAATGAAAAAAAAAAAAACATGAGCTACCACGCCCAAATTTTCTGATCCCCTATTGCGAACTGTGCTTTTGTACGTCTCCGTCTTTTGTCGTTTCCCTGCTTATCTTCCACTAATCCTCCAGTCGCCTCTTACTAATGTCTATTGCGGACATGTTTGCTTTACCACTGCTCCCACTGAACCCAAGGGCTTAAAGGAGGCCAGTGGTGCCTAAATCGACCGCTGGGTAGACGTCTTCACATTGTAATAAAACATGCTCCGTAGTTTCCCTAGCTTTACCGCAGCAAGCACATGCTTCTTCTTCCTTCTTATATCTCGCTTTATAGGTGCGTGTTCTAAGGCATCCCGATCTCGCGTCGAAAAGTAATGAGCTTCCCTTTGAGTTATCATAAATGGTTTCTTTCCTAATTTCGTTTTTTCCTCTTAAGTAGTTACTCATGGCAGGTTTCTTTTCTATTGCCGCCACCCATGAGATTAATTCAGCCTCTCTGACTTTCCGCTTGACCTTCTTTGTTGCTGTGTTGTCCCCCCTACAGGGCGCATGCTTGCTGGTAAGCTTCCTAGTTCTCTTCCTCCACTGTGAATCAATGTTTTTCCTGTACAGATACCTGAACACTCTCCCAGCCCATTTACTTTCTTCCGTATTCCTCAGCCGTTCTTCATACTCAATTTTACTGCGAGCTTCCCTCACTTCAAAACTAGTCCAGCCCATATCACCCTGCACAGCTTCATTTGTAGTCTTCCCGTGAGCGCCCAATGCGAGGCGACCCACTGACCTTTGGTTCCCGTCGAGTCCTGATTGTACCCCTGATTTATAGCAAACAACCGCATTTCCAAAAGTAAGTCCTGGAACCATTACAGCTTTCCTCATACCTCGGAGGACCTCGTACCTATTGTATCCCCATAGCGCTCTGTGCTTCATTATGGCTGCATTTCTCTTCCCCTTTACTGTTATGGTTTTTTCCTGTGTTTCCATATATCCATTGCCTTCGTTTATCCATATATCAAGGTATTTATAGTCTGTTGCACGAGGTATTTCTTGGCCCTGTATCTCCACTGTCTGTTCACTGTTTTCATTGAATACCATAACACCTGATTTTCTAACACTAAATTTCAAACCTAAATTGTTGCCTTCCTGTCCACAGATATTAGCCAGACGTTGCAAATCACTTTGCTTGTTAGCTAGCAACACAATGTCGTCCGCATAAAATAAACCTGGGAGTTGCTGCTCTATTACTGTACCCGCCTGTTTGTATGAGAGATTAAACCCGATATTACTTCCTTCTAGCGCCCTCTCCATCCTCACCATGTACATCATAAACAGCAGCGGGGATAAAGGGCACCCCTGCCTCAGTCCCTTGTTGATATGAACTTTCTCCTCGCTCCTCATCCCTTCCCATTCAATGCAAACGGTATTTTCTAGGTAAATCTCTCTCAAAAGCTGTAGACAATCGTTACCTAAGCCTCCCCCTTCCAGAATATCCCATAAAATGTTGCGGTCTACGTTGTCATAGGCTCCTGTAATGTCTAAAAAGGCCACATACAACGGTCTGCTTTCTGCTTTTGATATTTCAATACACTGAGTAAGAACAAACAAATTATCATCCAAACGCCTACCTATTCTGAAGCCATTCTGAAGCTCTCCCAAAATGCCATTATTATCTGCCCATGCTTGAAGCTTTAATTTGATTGCCTGCATTGTTAACCTGTATATTACCGATGTAATGGTCAACGAGTGTAATACGAGTGAATTCTGACACCAAGACACAAAGACAAAAGCGCCACCTAGAAAGCGTCAACCCTACATAAATATGCATTCAAAATTCATGACCTAAGATGAACGAGAGCGCATGTGCGACCTCAGAAAAACCAGTTCTTTGTCTTTAATGCAATTGATGGCTTACTAACTGAGTCACCATCGGTAATCGCTGCTGCTTCAACGATAAGTCTGGTACATTCATTAGAATGTACCAGACTGTGCTTGCCCCAAAATGTGGAAGACGCCTTGCGACTTCCACATTTTGGGGCAAATTAGAGAACAGTTTAAGGGCAACAGATTCGTGTCGGACGATGACGTGAAAGAGCCAGTTGCAGATTTGTTGAAGCAGCAACCTAAGGAGTTTTATGAGACGGGAATCACCCGACTCGTTAGTCAATGGGATAAATGTCTAAATGCTTATGGAGACTACATTTAACTTAACTACCCCGTTTGTCATATGTTTGCATTGGCTCACTTTCATTTGACTCGCCCTCGTATATTTTGCAGAAGGGCTTTATATAGGTGCTCTCTGTTGGGACAATCATTTCATTGTAATTACTCACGATACACGACCGGTGCTCCTGCGTAATACATTGGAATAAATGACAGCGTCATTGACATTTTTCACTGGCCGTTGCATATGTACAAAAATGTAAACAAGGTTGTTGAATGACAAAGTTTCATTAATATATTTGTCCTCAACTTGTTCATTTCATGGCCTTTACATTTTTCATATCAGTGGCATGCACTGCTTTGCTGGTTTCGAACTGATATAGTTCGAAGGATCGTGTGATATTTTCTTTACTTGTTAAATAGACAAAAACATGGAAGCATTGATCTCAGTTATTTTGAGCACAATTTATGGCACATACGAGTATATCTTTTTATTAAAAAATACATATATTACTTGTTTTGACAGTGCGTAGAGTTCAAGAACTCGTTTGCAGCATCTTTGGCAATGGCAATGCAATTATTCATGTATTTGATCTCTCGACAAATTGTTTACGAGGAAGCTTTAGCTCGGGCCCAACTCCGACGCGGCCTATTCAAATAAATGTAGAACGCAGAAACGCTTTTCTGAGATAACCCCTGGATCACTTTTAATGGAATTTGTTGAACTTGAGAAAGTTATTTTCTAGTATCTGTTGGGAGCGGAAGTTCAATTTAGGACCTGAATTTTGTTTAAAATATTTTGAAAATTTTGGAAGTTCGAAAAAAAATAGAAGCACAACGTTTACAAACTGAAAGCTCTTCATCAAAAACAGATATCACGGTTCTTCAAACGGCATCTATTATAAGAGTCAAAGAGGACAAATTCGGTATGTCAATTTGTACCTTACGTGAATTAGTTACGTGGTGTACAAGGGTTCTGCAAAAGCCGTATTTCGGTAATGCTAAATTGTTTGAGATTCATTTGTAACATATCAATTTTGTCCGCTGTAGATGTAGTATTTGATGCGATTCACAGAATTGTGATACTATTTTTTATTGTTGAGTTATAGTTTTAAACGTGATAGTTTCGTTTTCTGAAAATTTGAGATTTGTGCCAATTTTTAATAAAAATTGAGAACCTAAATGAGAAATTCGAAACCAGAAGACAGTAGAGTTAAAGTTTTTCTTTTAAATGCAACAAGCCTCATCAAATTTTGTGGAGTGGTTGCCGAGAAAAACTAATTCACCTTCTACGTGTATTTAGATAGGGGCATCCGAGATAAAGCTTCCTCTTAAGGAAGAGGCCAAGCTGCAACGTGAGCCCCCCCCCGAACGAAATTTCTGGCTGCGCCACTGCTGGAGAGGTAACTTCCTGGCGCCTTGGTGTACCCTATCGGGGATCGAGCTGCTGGATGTGGGGTGGTGATTGGCCTAGGCAAAGCATACTGATATCTACTTCTTCTCCGACCAGGCAATGCACCAGGCGACCAGACAAGCCGACACGGCTTGTCTTGCACCTCATGACTATCCCATTGAACTTGCTCAGCAGACTGACCAACCTTCCTGTGGCCCTTGTACCGTCCAATGGAGAGTCAATGTGAATCAAAGACCCCAAAATGCATTCAAGAAGAACTTCAGAAGGCGACACCCCACTACCAACTGATTACCGAAGTACGGCAGTTTGGTCGCGGTGGCATTCTCTGCTCTTCGACAGGCCAGGCCTGTATCACTGGCCTTCTCAAATGTACAGCGTTCGCCTCACATCCGGTGAGCTTCTTCATTCCTGCTCACTTAGCTTGTGTTGAAGGACTAGTTCGTGGGGACGACTCTATTCTTTCCCCTTCAGAAATTTTAGACGTGTTTTCTGTCGCCGGAGCCGTGTCCGTATTTCGTTGCCCTCGCTTATCTAAGAACAAGAAGATCCCCGCAGAATCAGTCATTGTTACGTTCTTTGGAACAACTAGTCCGACAGAGATTAAGGCGTGGCCATTCATTTACCGGATTGAATCGCTATCTCCTCGCCCCCTTCATTGTATTAGGTGTTGGCGATTGGTGTTTTAATGAGGAGAAAATCACGAATTAAAAGTTTGTTCATCACAGGAAGAACGGTGTTGTCTCTGCAGTGGTTCTCACTCAGCTGACCATACTAACTGCCCTGCGAGAGCACAGGAATTACAAATTTTAGAAATAATTTAACAAAAGAGATGCTCAAGACGGAAGCCCGTTCTATCATTGCGGAGCGATCTCGCGGGTATGTCGGTGCAGCAAATCGACTATCTCATGCAATTGACTCATCTGTTCCTGATGTCATAGCTTCGACAGTAGAGAGGGCAATGCAGAAGGCAATGGAAAATCTATTTGTGAGCCTATCGGAGTCGTTAGCACAAATGGTTATCACCCAAATTGCTCAACTCCTTCAGGTGGTTGCCCGCCCTACCATGGCCTCTAAGCTTCCAGTGCCTTCAAATGCGAATGACGCAGAAACATCGAACCCAGACCCTTCTAAAATTCGACCTAACGAGACCTCTCCTCTGCATCATGCAAAACAGGAATCAGATTGGAGCTCAGATTGTGGCTAGCAAGAAACACGCATGGAGATTGACTCCTGTGCTCGTAAACGCCGCGCATCTCTTGTCGCGCAGAGATCTGCAATGACACATAACATGAAGACTAAAAAGGGCCAGAAGGAGAATATTTCCAAAAAATATTTTTTGAAGGGTAGCATCCTCGACAAGGCAGTTTCTGCTGCCGGTCTTAGCACAACATAGGTACGCTAAAAGTTTTACAGTGAAATTGCCGTTCCACCTATTCCGCTGCTATTGATGCCAACACTCACCTGATATCATTGCATTGCGAGAAACCTGGTTATCAGCAGAAAAGGCATTTTATCTAAAAAGTTAGCAGACATTTCGTCTAGACTGTCCCTCTTGTGGTGGCGGCTTAGCTATCTTTATCTCTTCAAAAATTGCGCACCGGGCTAAAATGGCTTACCAGCTTATGACATCAGAAAACGAAATTCTAGCTATAGACATTTGTATTTCAGGCCTCATCCCTCTGACTTTAGTTAATGTTTATTTCCCCGGAGGTATCCTGAATACTAGTGTCCTAGATACAGTAATTACGTCCTGCAGAAAAGAAATCATTTATGCCGGAGACTTTAACTCCCAGCATACTTTGCGGAGGTAGAAGACCGATTCGTGTGGCAAACGTTTTTGGGAATGGGCTGCCAACAATAATTTATCATGCATTAACGCACAAACATCCACATTTATTTGTAATAAGTCACTTCTCGCAATAGACCTCACTTTCGCTAGTTCTAACTTGTCTATCTCCTCTTGGTCTGCTGTAAACTCGGGGCACAAGCAGTGACCATCTTCCTATTCTTTTTGAGCTCGTATGCCCATTGACTCAATTTACTGTGCATTCAAATACTTTTGTTAACTTCAGCACATTCAAAAAAGGTCTTACACATGGCTTTATCGAATCAACAATTGAGTAATGAAGAAGAAAAGGCCTAAATTTGTAGCATGTTTTGAAAGTGTCTGTAAAAAAAATCTCAACTCACCGTGCACTCCACTAAAAGTGGGTCTTCTAACCCTTGGTGGAAGGCAGAGTGCACATGCGATTACAGGATAAAAAAAGCTAGTGTTGTAAAAGCTACTTCATAACCAGCGTCCTAGTAATCGGAAAGACTAAGTTCGCGGCAGCAATATTTAAAAGATCAGTTGCAAATGCGAAAGACAACTTTGATTGTGAGCACTTCGAATTTCTTCCAAAGGCTAACAATAAAAAAAGCACTTTTTTCGATTTCTGAGAAATAAAAAGGTCTTTCCGACACAAATAAACATATACTGTGTACGTTCCAACACCTTGCGAATTGGCCAAAGCACTGGAAGATACTGTTAAAGGTCTAGAATGTCGCTTTAAGTTGATTTTGCCCAATCGCGCTACGCCGCCTACTCATGGTGAAAACTTCGAAGAAGTTACGATTTCGAAGCTTCAAAATGCATTAAGCCAGCTGCCTATTTCGGTGCCAGGCCCCGATGGCATTACTACGGCAATAATACAAACTTTATTTAAGATATCATCGCACGCATTAACCATGGTAAACCATTCTATTAAAAATTCGTGGATTCCCCCAGAATGGAGACTTGAAAAAGTAATCCTATTATCCTTGCCCTCAAGTTTTTGTACAAAAACTATTGGACCCATCAAATGTTCACGTATGCGAGGTCGCCTTACTAAATTCCTCGGTTCAATTTGCTAAAATTGAGTTTGATGATATTTTGCCAAATAATACGAAACATCTTCCCTATCAATATCTGAATAGTGTTTTGGAAGACCACCTGGCACACCTGGACACAAGAACCGTTATAGAAACTGATGCTTCCGTCTGTGAAGAAAAGGCAGATGTGGGCATTGTATAACCGCATCTAAATTGGTCTTTCTTGATTCGGCTAGCTGACTTCACGCCTATCTTTCAGGCGGAATCACAATCTTAGCTTTACGGAAAATACCATCATCTCTGTCATCAGCCGTAATCGTAATTGATTCAGCCTGTCTGTCTGCTCTTCGTTATCCGCACCCAAATTGTCAGATTCATTAGAAACTTTCTATTCCCTTCTCCAAAGACACTTACGTCTCGTTCGTTTAGTGTGTGTGCCAGTCCACAAAGGTCTAGCTTTATACGGATATGCAGATGCACTAGCACCCCACGATGGTCGTATAATCCCCATTTTACTTACCACTGTTTTCATCACTGTGGCGCGATCAAGAAAACATACTACTACAAATAACTTCGCGCAATTATCGTTGGCAAAGTCTGATTTCCCGCATCTTAGTTTTCCTTGGAACATCAAATGGTGCTCCTCTAGAAAAATTGAAGTAACGGTTACAAGATTACGGTGCTGAGTCTCCCCATTGAACTTTTACCTCCGCAGGTCTGGTCTGGCTATATCGCCTTTGTGCTCTTTACGCAATGAGAGTGAATCTCTGGAGCACTTCTTTTTGACATTCCGCGGTTTTATTATTCAATGGAAAGGATTTCTAGAAGAACTCTTCCAAAAGCTTGGCTTGAATTTGACTCTTCCTGTAACTCTTTCCTTTGGGGCTACCGTACGTGGTCACAGTCACATGAACGTTTGTGAAGCCCCCTGCATTTTTCGGCGTGAGACAAAACGAATTGCAGGTTAGAATTCTTCTAAATACTTATTATGCTCACAAAATTTACAAAATATCTAGATAATTGATTATTCATACCTGTAACAGTAGACACCTTAAACCCCAATTGCAAGATACTTATTTCATTTCACCCTAATTTATTAAAAAAGATGCTAACAGTTCCTTCACCGCCCGATTCATGGCTGATCCCCCAGAGTGGGTTGCGCTATTTCACGATGGAACAAGAAGAAGAACGAGAAAGTCACGCTCCAAGTGATTGCACTTCCCAAAACGAGCGATATGCTGCCTCTGTGATGGAAACCGTCCGGTTGATTACTCGAACTGTTCAGTCCGGGCCCAAGAAGAACAGGTACTCGAAGTTATGGCCAAAGTCGTTGCTCTAGAAGAGAAGCTATAAATGTTGTAAAATAAAGAACAGTTGGCTATGTTGCAGTTGCAGCTAGGTCGTCTACAGTACCTGACCTATCTCTTACTGCTGCCATAGGAAATGCTGTTCAAAAGGTCGTGGCTAAGGCATCATCTGTTGGTGAACCTTGGTGAGATCATCGCGTGGGCTATTTCTTCTCAGATTAATACGCTAATGCAAGCTACTGGTCTATGCTTTGTTGCAAATGAGCTCATAGGTTTGGAGCAATAGTGTAGCGTTGGAAAGAAGGAGACAACTATCACTGGTGATGTTAAGCGTTTACTAGTTCCGCTCCCGCTCACTCTGCTTCTGACAATCACATTGTACAAGATTCGGAATTGAAAGACGCAGACCAATAACGCTCGGGCTCAAGAAAGAGCTATGTCGACTATCAATGAGGATTCTTCCTCATTTCGCAATTCGAAATCTAAAAAATGCCAGCCTAAGTTTACTTTGAAGTAAAGTGAATCAAAGACGTCTTTTACGACTGCACCATCATCATAGGATCGTTAAAGTACTTCAGTTGAACTGCCGCTCAATATTATCAGCGTCTATAGATCTGTTTTCTCTTACTAACCAACTTAATCCAGATATAATAATACAGAAAACTTGGTTCACAACGGAAAAAAATTTCCATTTAAGATTATACAGATCTTTTCGGCTAGACCGCCCTACAAGAGGTGGTGGACCAATTAAATTTATTTCTGCTGAATTGTGTCGTAAAGCTAAAATTATAGTTTAACTGATTGATCCTGAGTGCGAAATTCTAGCTATAGAACTCATTCTTCCTGGATGTTGTACACTTTATATCGTAAATACTTATTTTCCTTCCGGCGTGCACGACACTAGCTTTTTTGACAGTGTTCTAGCTAGCTGTGGGCGTGATCTGTTTCTTACTGGGGATTTGAATTCGCATCATTACATGGGGTTTAAATACAGATTCGTGTGGTAACTGCTTGTCGAATTGCAACCGCTTGTGGACCTTGTGAAAATTCTGCATCAACAACAATTGTGCATGGCCAGAATCAGTCTGCAATCGATCTCACATTCCCCAGTCGTAGTTTCTCTGTGTCTTCACGGTCGACTGTTGATTATGCCTCTAATGGTGATCATCTGCCACTATTCTTTGAAATAACCTGCTCTATTACAACTACGGATAACCAAGTTGGAACTTTTGTAAACTACAATCCCTTCAAGGAGTATTCGCGGTCTGTGCTTTCGTACCTGTTAGATGCTTCCAATGAACAAAAAAAAATTATTTGTTCTGCCATTGGAAGTTCTAGCAAGCAGCCGGAATTTGCAGTTCGATCTTGTAACGGTTACTCCTACAGCCCTTGGTGGAATGCCGACTGTTCTCGTGATTATAAAAGAAGGAAAGCAGCCTGGAAAATGTTGTTATATAACCAGTGTTCCAAAAATTTGAGTGATTATAAATTCTACAGAACTGTTTTTAGACATAGTTTCTAAAGTAAAAGACGACTATGATTGCAAACATTTCGATTATTTATCAAAATCTGAAAACAAGAGTGCACTTTTTCAATTTTCTTCGTAGCATAAAGATAGTTCCGCGACAAGTAACATTGACTCGATGGTGTTCACTGGAGAAGAAATGACACAAATGATAGAAGAAATCCAAAATGCTTTAGAAAGTCGATTCACTTCCTTGTTATCCCCCTGTACCAAGTTACGAATCCGTTCAGATGACTTTAGACAGATCACTATGCTGGAACTGGCAACGGCAGTGGAAAGTCTGCCACATTACGCCCCTAGTGCAGATGGAGTAACGAAAAAAATGTCAAAAATTTTATTCAAGGAGTCTCCCGATGACCTTTTAGACATGATAGACTATTATATAAAATTTTTGTGGATACCTTCCAGTTGGAAATTCGCTAAACTTATTCCGGTTCTTAAAAATGATGATGACGGATTCTGCTGGACAATATTGGACTAATTGCCCTAACCTCTAATATAATTAAATTAAAAGAGGATTCTGTATGGTAGTGTTATAAAATTAGCAGAAAACAAAGATGCACTCAGCCCTTGTCCTATTTGGCATGCTCATGTGGACCTGGAAAGCCGGATGAAACTAGCATGAGGCCAGAGACAGATTGCAGCTCTAGTGACTTTAGATACATCAAAAACCTATGACAGTGTAGAAAATGAATTATTATTGGATCGATTAACTAACCTTGCTTTACCAAAATATATAATAAAATGGTTTAATGAATTTCTAACTGACAGATAATTTTATTGCTCTGTGAAAAGATGTTCTTCAAGCAGACATCGACAGTCGCGTGGGGTTCCACAAGGAGCTGTCACTTCACATTTACCAACATATTACTAAGCTTTATACCTTGTAATATTGTCATATACACATATGTATATGCAGATGACATTGCATTCTTTGCATCAGATAATGACATCCACTCTTCATGTAGTCGATTGCAAACATACGTGTGCGCTATAGAAACCTCGTTAGAGAACATTCGTCTCTCTTTAACGTCAGAAATGCTCAATTATAGTTTTTCTTATAATGAATCCAATACATACCATAGGTGGACTCGGTAAAGCACCTTGGAATAATATACCATAAGCTGCTTAGTTGGTGCAAGCACACTGAATATATAAATTAAAAAAGCCGGCAGATCCCACGCCGTGGGAATCGACGTTATGCGAAGCAGTGTGCGGGGAGCCCACCAAGTTAACGAAATGACCATGAGAGCACCAAGACGTAGGATGGATGGATGGATGGGTGGATGGATGGGTGGATGGAGTGATGGATGGACGGACGGACGGACGGACGGATGGACGGATGGACGGATGGATGGATGGATGGATGGATGGATGGATGGATGGATGGATGGCTGACTCGATGGGGGTGTGTGTGGATGAATGTGTGTGTGTGTGTGTGCGCGCGCGTGCGTGTGTGCGGATGGATATGGATGTGTGTGTGTGTGGATGGATGGATGCTGTCAAAGTTGCAAATGTTCGCTAAAAAATGCCTCGCATCTAAGAGGAGTGTGCGCTGTTGGAATGCTAAGTCTTGGCAACAGTCGATCGGAGATACGGAGACACAATCTTGTGACGATTTAGAAAATGTACGTACGGCCGATTTTGGAATTTCGATGCGTTCTATATTCAGGAGCGCTGGCACATGAATTACATCCCCTCGTTTTCTGTAACGCGCAGCTTTACACGTGTACCTTGGTTTACCAAAGTTCGTAGCCAAGAATGTACCCTACCTAGAAGCACGCTTACCATCTCTTTTCTGTAGATTTCGGCTAGTAACTGTCCAAACGTTCTTAAAGATGTATGAATCCCCTATAAAATTACAGATCGTTTTTATATCTCCGCCTGTAATATTTTTTCAATCTTCCTGGCCGTGGTTCCACACTCCTCAGGTCGTCTTCGTACAAGCAATTGTAAGTCCCCTAGATCTACGGTTATGTGAGGTCCCTCCTATTGGCAGCGAGAGAGGGAATCTCCAGATTAATTGACGACAGATATCCAAATAATGCGAAGCACCTTTCTTGCAATATATTAAATGGGCTGTTACAAAATCATTTATTGGAGCTAAAAATGAACGCTGTCATAACGACAGATGCATTGCAACCACAAAAAAAAAAAAAAAAAAAACGGGAATTGGAATTCCCCGGTTTTGGGCTTTTCGACGACTGGATGACATCATCTTCGAGCATTTTCTTGACTTGCTGCTGCATTGCTTCACGCTCTTTTTCAGCCACGCGATAAGGATGCTGCCGGATGGGTATTGCTGTTTCCTTCGTAATGATGCGGTGTTTCGTCAGTGGCGTTTGGCGCACTCGGGACGTTGTAGAGAAGCAGTCCTTAAAATGGTCAAGCAGTTCTCTGAGCCTTTGTTTCTGTTGCGGCGCTAAACCTGGGTCAACGTCAACGACGGGTGTAGGTGTAGGTGGCATCGTATCGGTGGTTGATTCCTCTTTTACAGCAAAGCAGTGTTGGACGTGGTCAATTTCGTCAACGTATGCCACAGCGGTGCCTTTACTGATGTGCCGGCGTTCGCTGGTAAAATTTGTCAGTAGTACCTCTGTGCGACCGCCGGTTAGGCTGACGATAGGACGAGGAAGACCACGAAGTGATCCTGTTGCTGAGTGTTGTTCTCCGTCACCAGCATTTTGTGGTAATTCTCGCTTTCTTCCGGGGAACACTGTTCCCTGCTCGACGGGAATGGAAGTGGAGCCACCCGCACTCCCACCTGATGTTGCGACGCCTGCGTCGACAGCCTCAAGGAAGCGGAACAGCCTCTCGAGCGACAGCGAGGCTACCCTGATAGACTCGACCGAGAGCGACGACAGCTGCGACGACGACTACGTGACTGTCCTGAGTCAGAAAGCAAAGCGGCGGATGCTTAGGGCCTCTGTGGACACATCTACTATGAGGACTCCGCAGAGTTCGCCGAAGTACACCATCCTTTTCTTACCTGTGCTACCCTCCGACAACATGAGGTTCCTCAACAGGCAAGTTGCATCGGTTGAACTCGAGAGACTGTTGCCAAATGGCATTGAAGACGTACGAGTCAACCCTCGGAAGAATGTTGTCGCGGTAGACGTCGCCCATGCGTCGGCGTTAGATTCTCTGCGAGCTGTCACTGTTCTCGGTGGCATGAACGTCCGTACCACCATCCCCATGGGAAAAGAGGCTACTACAGGCGTCATATATGACATTGATGCGGCCATCTCAGGCGAGGATTTACCGCTTTTGATAAAGCCTGCCAATCATGGGACCCACATACTGCAGGTGGCCCGTCTCGGAACTTCCAGATGCGTAAAAATTGTCTTTAAAGGTGACTGCCTTCCATCGCATGTGAAGGTAGGTCATTTCCGACATGCTGTCCGGCCCTTTGTTCCCAAGCCGCTTCAGTGCAGAAACTGCCAGAAATTCGGTCACGTGAGCGCCGTCTGTGGAAAGTCTGCTATATGTTCCCGCTGTGCAGCACAACACTCTGCAGGCAACTGCCAGGCAAAAACTTATAAGTGTCCGAACTGTCAAGGGCTCCACGATGCCTCATCAAAGGAATGTCCTAGAGTTAAGCGAGAACTCTCCATCTTGAAGAAAATGGTGAGGGACCGGTAGACTCATCGTGAAGCAGCTGCTGACGTCAGGCGACGTCGTTCTCGTCGCAGACGCTCATCAAGGAATTCTGCTCTCCGCACAAAGAATACGCGTGCCGCAAAGCCTCTTGCTGTTGAATCTGCTCCAACCCCAGTGCAGAATGTGTCCAAACCGCGTGTAGATAACGGAACAGCTGAAAAGAATGCCGTGGATGAAGAATGGCCACCACTGCCAAGGATAAGCCCTGTGGAAAAGCCCCAACAAGGAGAGGCACCACAATGCTCCACCCCTCACCCAGATGAGCTAACAAAGCATGACCGCCGAATTGTAACAATGCTGAAGTCTTTGATAAATGCGATTCGCACGCTTGTGGGCAACTCGAATACGCCAACAGCTCGAAGCGCAGTGCAAGTGTTGGATGCCCTGAGCCCAGTGCTTGCAAATCTTGCGTAAGCACAATGGCTCTTCCACTGCTTTCACTCCGTGATGAAGTGCGTAGCGCGACGATCTTCCAGTGGAATGCCAAAGGACTTAAATCACGGATTTCATGTTTCCGCCAATACGTTAATTTTTAGGAACCGATTTCCTGTAGTGGTAATATGTGAACCGAACGTGTCAAAAGCGCTAAGACTCTCTGGATACGAAACATTTATGGCGTCGACGTGCGGGCAATCCTGCAAAGTAATTGTTTACATCCGTACAGAACTGACTTACATTCACCACTCGATGCAGCCTCATGATGGAAACCAATACGTGTGTCTCCGCATTACAAAGAATAAAGTGGCCTTCACCCTTATCGGCGCCTACATCTCCCCATATAGTCGGTTCGACGGCGACCGACTGCGAGACATCCTGACGGCGACTTCTGGACCCTGGATTATCACGGGAGACTTTAATGTTCATCACTTGGCTTGGGGAAGCTCCAGAATAGGTTCCAGGGGCCGGAAACTTGTGGAATTTGCTTCCGACCATGAACTCAGCATTATGAACGATGGCAGTCCGACGTACTTGCGTGGTTCGAACTATAGCAGCTGCTTAGATTTAACTTTGGTGTCACGGCAACTTGGTCAAAATGTTCGATGGTTCTCTGACATCGAGACTCATGGCAGTGACCATATTCCCACCTACTTAAGTATCACTGGATTTCGAAGCTTCTCCTTTTCTACTTCCCGACAAGTATATATAAGGTGGTCAACATATAAGACAAAGGTGGAAGAGGCATGCAAAGGAGGATTTACCGGCACCATTGAGAACCTTATTACAAGTTTACTGGAATCGTCTAAGTACACATTTACATCCGCTAAAGAACGTACGGATTTCGACATGGAACTTGAGCGACTTCGAACGATTCGCAGAAGGGCCGAGAGGCGATACAGGCGCACGAAGTCAATTCATGACCTTAGAGTCGCTCGACGTATACAGAAGAAAATCCAACGTCGTATGGACAGGCTGGAGGAACAACGGTGGAAGACTTTCTGCGAATCACTTGACCCCCGCAAGCCACTGTCTATCATATGGAGGACGTTGCGCGACCTTGGCTCGTCTCCACAGCAACGACACCCGTTCTCAGCCCTAGCCCTCCATCAAGGCCGCTCACAGGTCGATATAGCCGAAGATTTCTGTGTAAAGATTGCGGGCAGTGTGGTCACCATCAATAGCGAAATTCTGGGTGAGGTTCCTGCGACACGCTTCCCAGAGTTGAATGTGGCCTTCTCACTTGAGGAATTGGACGCTGCTCTGGCCACATGCAGGCGCTCATCGTCGCCAGGACCAGACGGCATCACCTACGCTGCTTTAGGCCACCTAGGTGAAGATGGCCGAAGCAGACTTCTGGAATGCTATAACCAGTCATGGAATGATGGCGTCGTTCCTGAGCGGAGGAAGTCCAGCCGCTTGATACCACTCCTGAAGCCGGGAAAGTCGCCACTTGACCTAGCGTCCTACCGACCCATTGCGCTGTCCAGCTGTGTTGGGAAGGTCATGGAAAGAATGATTCTCACCCGCCTAGAGTGGTATTTTGAGCGCCACAACGTATACCCCGAGGCCATGGCTGGTTTTAGAAGAGGCCGTTCCTCTACTGACAACGTCATCGACCTCGTCACGTCTGTACAACGAGAAAAACACCAAGCGTATATCGGTTGCACTATTCCTCGACGTGAAAAGCGCCTATGATAATGTAACGCATGGAGCCATCATAGATGCCCTGGAAAATAATGGAATTGGTGGACGCATTTTTCGGTGGATTCGGAGCTATCTATTCCAAAGATCCTTCTTTGTGCACAGTGCAGATGGCCGAACCGCTGACCATTACACTTGCCGTGGCGTCCCTAAGGGTGGGGTTCTTAGCCCCACTTTATTCAACCTTGCAATCCTTGGACTTGCCGACGTTCTACCACATACAGTAAACTGTTCCATATATGCTGACGACATATGCATATGGGCCTCGGCAGTTACGCGTCTCCAGGTGCGTGCACGGCTCCAAAAAGCAGTGTCCCTAACATCATCGTACCTGCGTGCTCAAGGCCTCAACATTTCGACCGAGAAGTGCGCCTTAGTCGCTTTTACCCACAAGCCCATTACCTGGTACCCCATTTCTATTGACCACCAACCAATTTCCTACGCAAAAACTCACCGATTCCTAGGCGTTATTATAGACAGAGACCTTTCATGGAGCCCCCACAGCTCATACTTGAAGAAGAGGCTTACTTCTGTCTCCCATATACTAAGGTTTCCTGCCGGTAAAACGTGGGGCACATCCGTGGCATCTATGCTTCAACTATACAGGACGCTCTTCCTGGGATACTTGCGATACAGCACACCAGTGCTGTCCAATGCTAACAAAACTAATATCCATGTCCTACAGAGCATTCAAGGCCAAGCCCTTCGAACATGTCTGGGGCTACCTTGAAATGCTTCAACTGTGGCAACAATTGCCACCGCGGGAGACTACCCAATATTGACCTATATAGCTATCGACGCACTCCGGGCGCATGTTCGCCATATATCCAGAGTGCCTGACCACCATCTCGCTCGCTTGCCTGAGAAAAGACCCAAGGCAGCGTTCTCCAGATCAATTGCGGCTAACCGGCACTCTTTGTCTTTGAGGCACTCACCCGCAACAAGAACGCCATCCCCTATGTGGTGCTTGAAAAAGCCTCCTGTGTACCTTGCTGTTCCAGGAATAGTGAAGAAAGCTAGCCTGACCACCGCGGCTCTCAAGCAGATCACATTGGAACTTTTGCATCGTTCATACGCTAACCGAATCCATGTTTACACGGATGGTTCCGTCTCGGAAAATTCTACGGGTGCCGTTGTCCTACCATCTCAATCGGTCGTCATCAAGTTTAAGACTTCACACGTAACGACATCTACAGGTTCCGAACTGGCTGCTCTTCGCGCTGCTGTCGAATATATTGAAAAAGAACCACCCAACAAATGGGCTTATTTTGTGACTCGAAAGCAGCCCTCCAGAGCTTGCGAAGTTTACGACGTGGCAATTATGAACAGCTGGTGTCACAAATGGACGAAACCTGCCATTGTGCTTCTGAACGAGGACATGATATCATATTTCAGTGGCTGCCGGGACATTGTGGCATGGTTGGTAATCACCTCGCCGATGACTCTGCCCGACGTGCCCAGGCTGGCTCACCGACACTCCTTATACCTTTATCGAGAGTCGACGCTGCAAGAGAGCTTCGTAGCCTCGCTCGTACCATCACGTTAAGTTACTGGCATACACCACAGAACTCTAAGTGTCGTTTATACAGCCTCGACCCATCACTGAAACCTAAATTACCAGCGAATCTTCCACGACATGACGCAACACTGCTGTGTCGGCTGTGGGTAGGAGTAGCATTCACCAACTCCTGCAGCTATCGTATTGGAATGGCGGATTCACCAATGTGCGCTAAGTGCAAGTGTGAAGAGACCATCAGTCACCTTCTGTGCCACTGTTCTCGCTTCGATAATCAACGTGAGACTCTCCAGTGTGCCTTGAATAGACTGGATGACAGGCCATTTACGGAAGCGAAGATCTTGGGAGCCTTGCCCCAAAGTTCATTAGCGCAGAAAGCAGTTCGAGCGCTTTTTCACTACCTGAAGGCAACAGACTTGAGTGCCCGACTATAGACATCCTACACCTAAGTTCTCTCTCTCTCTCTTTCACTCCCCATTCCCCTCCCCACGTGTAGGGTAGCAAACTGGACTCAATCTAGTTAACCTCCCTGCCTTTCCTTCTTCCCTTCTCTCTATCTCTAGGCTGACGATACCCCGAGCGATGGCAACACCTTGATGAAACAGAAGTGCAGTTAGTTGTTCAGCTACACCGTCCTTGTTAAATTGTTCTCCGCAACTTACGGAGACAAGACTGCATGATAGTGGTGGTATGCAGACGTCGTCGTCGGTGACATGTAACGATGTACGCCGGCGCTCTTCGTCTTGGCTCGTGTCTGTGCTACTTGACAAGGTTATCTCGCCGTCCCGTATGTTAACCACGGCGCCGTACTCCCGCAATAAGTCCATTCCAAGGATGATTGATCTGCAGCACTCTTTTAAAATCATAAAAGTGGCGACAAAAGCTGTATTTCCTATGTGGAGCCGTGCAGTACATTCTCCTGTAGGTATCATTATCTGGCCCCCGGCATTTCGAATATAAGGGCCCGTCCATTGCATTTTGACTTTCTTAAGCCGGTGTGCCAATTAATCACTCATTATCGAAAAGTCTGCGCCAGTATCAACTAAAGCTGTCGCGTCGTGCTTATCAGTCGTTAAGAGTAGATCGGCACTTACAAATTCGTCGGCGTTCCGTTTCTCCGGGTTGCTCTGCTCCTTTCTCAGTAATAATGGGAGATTTTCGGAGGTTCGACGACTTGCAACCTTCCCCCCGGAGGACGCTGATTTCAGTTTCCCCGCCGTGGGCTTGGAGAGCGGCCTCTTACCACGTCGGCGAAACTCCGACGGTTCGGCGAAGAATAACGTAACGGAGATGGCGAGCGCGACCGAAGATTAGCTGAGCTGCCTTTTTCCCGAGTGACCCTGTCGTCAAAGCGTGGATGTCTCTCTGGAAACTGGCGCGGAGTGGCAGGTGACATTTCCTGGATGCCACCCTGGCGATGAGGGCAAAAACGATAAATGTGCCCTGGTTCGCCACAGTGAAAACACAATGGTCGGCGATCAGCAGTGCGCCATACGTCGGTCCTGCGAAGCTGGGGTCGCCTGAAATGCTCCCTCTGTATCCAGGCAGCAACAGGTGGCCGCTGGTAGTGCTGCTGTACTGGCACGGTAGAAAGCGGGCGACGGACAGCGTCTGCGTAGCTATATGCGCGTGGTTCAAAGCGCGGCTCGGGACACGGTTCAGGGAGTGGCTCAGGAGATGTTAATGCTTGCCGAATTTCTTGGCGAACAACTTCAGCGACCGAAGTAACAGTAAACTCCTTCGGTGTCACAGTTTGCTTCGCAATCTCCTCGCGCACAATGTCTCTTATCAGTTGACGCAGCGAGGTCTCGTCTGTCACTGTGAGTACTGCGGCTCCTGCAGGCGCATCGTTAGCCAGGCGTTCGTATTGCCGACAACGCTGCTGGAGCGCCCGCTCGATTGCTGTGGCCTTCTTAATGAATTCTTCCACTGTTGTAGGCGGGTTACGCACGAGACCAGCGAATAGCTGTTCTTTGACGCCGCGCATGAGATGGCTCAGCTTCTTCGAATCCGGCATGTTGGGATCCGCGCGGCGAAAAAAACGACACATGTCCTCGGCAAACATGGAGACACTTTCGTTGGGCTTCTGAATGCGCAACTCGAGAAGGCGTTGTGCATTATCTCGGCGATCAGTGCTTCCGAAGGTGTCGAGTAGCCGACGGCAAAATTCGTCCCACGTTGTCAAATGTGCCTCGCGGTTTTGGAACCACGTCCTTGCGCTACCTTCAAGAGCGAAGTACACATTGGAAAGCTTCTGTTCCGGACGCCACTGACTGACCTTAGCTACGCGTTCGTACTGGTCCAGCCACTCTTCGGCGTCTTCATATGTGTCACCGTGGAAGTTTGTGGGGACTAGATTGTTTTGGACAGTCACCTGTGTTGGACTTGAAAGCGCCATTTCCTGAGCCGGTGAGGTCGCTGACAAAGTTCGTTGCAAGAGACTAAATTCCGGGTATAGACCTTGCAGGCACTGCAAGGTCTGTACGGCACTGCGTTACGCAAGATAAGTGCGAAAACCGACAACCGCTTTTCGCCTCGTCCGAAGGGTCACGAACAGACATCGTGGCCTCAAGGAGGACAACCTGCTTCGGCTCATCAACGCCTTTGTGCTGTGTCACTTCACCTACACGGTGGCCATGCACAACTGGCTTAGAGCCAAGCGAGAAAAGCTTAATTCCCTCATTAGAAAATTTGTCAAGAGAGCCCTCGGGCTGCCCGTCAGAACGCATACCGAGGACCTCCTTCGGCTCGGCATACACAATACAATGGAGGAGATAGCCGAGGCTCAGGAACGGGCCCAGCTAACTCGGCTGTCCACCACGCCGGCCGGCAGGTGTATCCTCGAAGAGATCGGACTCGCACCCACCAAGAACTTGGCTGAAAACACCCAAATCCCCAGAGAAATAGGGAAGATCGTGGTCGCCCCTTTGCCCCGCAACGTTCATCCCGTTAACAACGCACGTCGTCGCAAGGCAAGAGCATTGGATATACTAAAGCAAGTAAACAAGCACAAAATCGCAGCAAGCTTCGTGGATGCAGCTGCATACCGAGACGGCAAGGCTTTTGCGGTTTCCGTCGTGGACACGCTGGGCACAGTCATCAACTGTGCTTCCGTCCGGACGACGAACCTAAAGGTGGCCGAGCAAGTGGCCATTGCCCTCGCCATGCAAGATGGTCGGAGAGACAGGGTGTATAGCGATTCGAAAGCCGCCGTCAGGGCATTTAAGAAAGGCCGGGTAGCCCGGCAGGTAGTTCAAATTCTGAAAGGCGCCAAACACGGCAACACCTCCATACACTCGATCCTTTGGTTCCCTGCACACGTCGGGGCGACGGGGGGGGGGGGGGGGGGGGGGAGGGGGTTCCTCTGAACCTCAACGAGTCTGCCCACGAGGCTGCGCGTGGCTTTACCGACCGCGCTGCCCTCGGATCGGGCGACTCTCTCCCCGGACACAGAGACGCTGCTATCACGCACAACGAAATCGCTAAATTTTTTTTATTTGGAGAGAAGGGTTTTCCCCTCGCCTCACTCCAAGCTAAGCAGGCCGCAGGCGGTCACACTAAGACTCCTGCAAACGAACTCCTACCCAAATCCGGCGTCCCTTAATAGCATATATCCCGAGATTTATCCGAATTGTTGTTGCGTGGCCTGTGGTGAGGTTGCTACTTTGCCTCATGTGCTCTGGGACTGCGGGTCGCTGGGCCCGAAGTTCACCAAGGAAGAGTGGGACGCGCTCCTGCGAAGTCCCGTCTTTGAGGACCAAATCCTGCCCGTCCAGCGCGCCCGCGATCGGGCCGGCAGACTAGATCTGTCAGTCCCGTCGTTGGATTAGCCGGGTGCGCGTTTTATCGCGTTTTGCTGGACCAAATAAAAGTTTATTCACTCACTCACTCACCTTTCAGGCAGCGGCTTGCGCGGTGCACAGGTGTCTCGACGCGTGGATGATGTCTTGCAGGGCTGGATGCAGGGCTACTCGCAGGAGTCGTCCCTATCATTAGGCGATAATGCGACACCCAGCACGTCCACCAGTGTCACGGCTGACTTGCGACAAAAGCGGAGAGTGGTACTTAATCTAGACAATTAGATTTTGGTTTGTTTTGGTGCCTGTAGATATAGCACAACCCACTACGAGGGATTGGCCATGAATCGGGCGGCAGTGGGTCGAAAAAGAATAAATACCTAAATAGGATTTTTTTTTCTGAAAATGAGATATTAAATGAAGTCTGATCGTTAATAACAATTTTCATACTATAGTTTCTTAAAATTAGAAGTTAATATTTTTGGTTTCTTGTTGTGGAAAATAAAACAGTAAAATTAGCATGGAAGTCTCCTTGTTTAAGTTGATGATGATGATGTCCTTGATGAGATTGGCGCTTACCCACTCGCGGGGATTGGCCAAGAGTCGGGCAGACTTTGCTTATGTGTTCAGAAAATGGGGGTAAGGATCTAAAATTTTGTTACATGAATTTAGGCGAGGGAAAGTCGAAACGGTTCAGTAGATTGTCATGCTACGTAGAGGAAAAAAAATTATCTGTAATATATCAATGAGTCAATAGAGGAGGAATGAATAGAATAATATGGTCATCAATGAAATCGGTTTGATTCAATAATAAATTTTTCTAAGGCGAAGCACACATTCCTGTGTGAGTGCCCAAGCACAGACGCTCCGAAAGACAGTAGTACCGGAGTGTTCAATGGCAGGCCAAGCTGTCGCACTGTAATTTCTAGTGTCATTTTTTTCATGGGGGAGAAACGCCGGCATTCCAGTAGGTAGTGCTCAATCGTCTCTAATGCATTACAAAAATGGCACAATGGGGATATTGCCAGACCAGATCGGTGCATGTAAAAATTTAGAGATGGGACTCGACAACGTAGTCTCGTTAATGTAACTTCAGTTTGTCTTGTTTTGCAAAACTTCCTGCTCCAAGGGAATTGTAAGTGGCGTAGTTCCAAGGATGATTTGAGGTTCGATTGAGATGTTAAATGAATGTATCTTCTGAACCTGGCGGACGTGATAAAGCCCATCGTTGGAAGAAGGGGAAGCACTGGACCGCTGATAGAAGCCTTGGCCAAGCTGTCTGCCACCTCATTCATAAATATGCCTTTGTGCCCAGGTACCCATATCAATCGTAAACTTCTCAAATGACTTGGAGCCAGGGAGTACAAAGTTTTCAATATGTGTGTCTCGCCGGGAGCAGTAAGTGTGGTGCACAGCGACAAAGAATCTGTGATTATTACCGCCGTTGACCTGAAAGATTGTAGCTTTCGTAAAGCTAGGACAACAGCTAGGAATTCCGCTAGGTATATTGGAGTGAAGTCGTGAAGCCGAATAGAAAAAGACCAGTCCAATGATGATGAGAAGATTCCAACTCCTGCCTTTTCTTCACTCTGCGAAGCATCCGTTGCTATAATTACGTTAGTGTGGAGTTGATTCAAGTGATCCTGGAGTAAGCCGTTAAGAATATGCGAGGGAAGCTGCTTTGCATTACTTGGGTATAGGTCATCATAAGTAATAACTAGTGAATTCGAGATGCTGTTTTCCGTGATTATATCATTTATATTTACGTCTAACGGATTCAATAACGATTGCGATACAATGACTTGTGGCGTGTGAAACCGTGGCCATCTGACTCCAAAAAATTGGACTCGTTGTTTGATGAAGATGGACTGGGATCTTCTTAGTGGGGATTCATAGAGCCTTATGAATGTTTGAACGGTAAGTATCTTAAATCTCATTTCAAGGGAAGGTAATCGTGCTTCCTTGTAGAGCACAGCGTTGGCTACAAACTTTGGTAACCCCAGACATAAGCGAAGCGCTTCCCGTTCCAGCAAAATTAGTGGGCGTAGCTTGTAAGCCGCGGCGCCGGAGAATAACACACAACCGAACTCTAGTATAGGTCGAATGTACATGCGGTAAATCATTATGAGTGTGTCTCTGCGCATGCCCCATCGATAATTACTTATCCTTCGTAATATCCCCATTGCACGAGAAGCTTTTGAAGTTATATGTTCAATATGCTGACGCCAATCAAGATTACCATCATAAATAATTCCAAGGTACTTGACCTTTTCCACTTGTGGGATAGTGGAGTGACGGTATGAAAGGGATATAGTAACTGGGTCTTGTAGGGGAAAGACAAGAACGGCACTCTTATTCACATTAAGGGACAAGCGAATATTGTCCAGCCATGCTTCTAGCTCGCATAAGTTAAGCGTTAAGTTTAGGCTTCTTCTTCTCTAGCACCCTCGCCTGCACACACGAGGTCGTCTTCTTCGTCGTCAGCGTGCTTGAGCACAGATGGCGTCGCGGCAAAGAGAGAGAGAGAGAGAGAGAGGAAGCAGGGTGCGTGGCTCCCACTTCTGCCGATACTTTCCCTGTACAGGTCTGCTGCCTTATCACCTCTTCTTCTTGGCACTTGACATCGTCTGGTGCAGGTCACTTCGGTTCCAGGTGGTCCAACTTCTCGGGAATCCTGGTTTACAGGCTGCGGCCCAACAGTAGCTGCGCTAGGCTGAACCCTGTAACGCTTGCAGTGTTTCTGTACGACAGAAGAGCCAGAAAAGGATAATCTGCTTTGGAAAACAATACTTCCGGCAGCCTTTCCAGGAGACAGAGAAATGATCCCTCAAGACGAACCCTTACCACGCAGATACCCGGAAATGCTCACACACTGCATACTGGGCAGAAGAATCGATACCAGGCCACACCTGAAGCTCTCGAAAGATGACGCGATAACCTAGAGACAACTACAAACCAACACTTTCCCACGCAGCACCGAAATACCATCTCATTTATAACCCAGTCTTTACGAATACCGACTGCCAATTCTGTCACACGCCAAACACCCAGTACCTCATGTTATGGGAATGTGACCGAAACACCAACATCCCCCCTATCCCCCGCCCCACACCGGAGCAGTGTCACAGCTCACCGGCCTCAACCCTGATGATCAGCGTCAGTTGGTGAATAGGGCACGGCAGGCGGCCAGGTCACATGGCTTCCAGGACTGAGGAGGCCACCCGCAAGGATGGCAACTAAACAACTTCGTCTGCCCCCAATAAATTTCGATCATCATCATCTCTCTACGTAGCGTGCTAGGTATCACGAGGAATGGACTGGGAAACGTGGACCGATTTCGAAGGCGCGGTCGGTAGTGTAGCACAGCGTTCCAAAGCGCTGGCTGCCACGAGGGAAGGTTGGGAGAAATTGGCACGCTTGTTGCTATGCGATGGTATGCACGTGAAAGAGAGCCGGAAAGTTGGCGATTAATCGCGCGTTCTGTTTCTACCTTTGTGAACAAAAAACTGTCGGGCGCGCTCCAGTGCCCTCCCGCGCATCTACTCTGGATGGCAATGTGACGCACGGGCCACCTGCCTCAAAGAGCTAGTTAGCGTTGGCGTGGGAGTGTGCCGGCTAGAGATGGTGACTTGCAGCCGGTGGCCTGCACGTGTATTTTACCAAGGTTAATGGACAGTGAGAGCCTGACGCACTGTTAGCAGGACTGGCGACACTGGCAATGTGGGTCTAACACCCGACATCTGCGGAAGGTAGACATGCATGCGCATTCAGTCGAGCTACATTGTGCAGTGCGAGCTTTTCTCCGATCTTCACATCCCGCGGCGGTGCGCTGCGGCTATGGCGTTCTACTGCTGCGCATGAGGTGGCGTGTCCGGTGCCAAGTTGCTGCGACCGCATTTCGATAGGGGCGAAATCTGCATGTCGAACCTAGCCCGAACCGAAAAACCATACGCGAACCAGAATTCTAGCCGGAACTGAACCCGAACCTATACTCATAAAACGTGCCTGACGAACCGAACCTGTACCGAAAGAAAAAATAACGGGCACCGGTTCGGCGCGAAATGGTTCAAACACATAAAACGGGTGTTCATGCATAAATGATTCTTCGAAATACCTTTCGGTCGGCGCAACCTGAGAACACCGTTACGACTCACCAATTATGTGTGATAATGGGGATAGACTGGATGGCACGCGCTGGTAACTACGGCGCCACGTCCGGGTGCACCGCATATTCGCCGTTTCTGTTGAAGCTCTCACTTCGGCCTTTAAGCAAGCTCGCTACTATTACTACATGAACCGTAAAACGCACACGTCTGGACACGCGGAACGCAATAAGAAAGACGGCATCTTCGAGAAGCGAGAATGGGAAAACCAACTGTCGTTCATCAGCACTGTTTCTCCTATAAAATAACATAACACTGGGTCGCTAATAAATACCGTGACCTTCTCAGTGCGCGGTAACAAATGCTGTAAATGGCACGGGAAATGTGCTTTCCTTTTTGGCTTGCTATAGTTGTGCTTCCAAGCAGAATACAGTGATCTTCGATTTCTGCAAATCAGTTGCAGGGCGCAATACGCGTGGTTTGGACTTTTTTATCAGCGCTTAGTCCACGCAAGACTGCGCCACATGCAATTGCGTAAGAAATATCGTCGCCGCATTTAGCACAAACTGTCTTTGTTCATGGTTCAGAAGCATCAATGTCCTCACCTGCTTCTATGTTAAAAAATCCTGAAAACTGAACAAAATGTAATTTTGTGGCTTCTTTCTTGGCTACAGACCAGAAGTTTGGAATTGTAAATTATGTAATACAACGTGATGTTGCGCGGTTATCATATGCAATAGTTCGCTCACCACCAGTTAAGTAGTAATTACTTGAAACAGAACAAAAATTACCTGACATTGCTTCTATCAAGGCATGAAAATTGAACCTGCCCGTTAAGACAACAGGTATTCTCACTAATTAACTCCATTTTTCATACTCGCATAAATATGTCTCCGGATCTCCGCAATACATTCGTAAACTGCACGTTGCTGAGAAAAACGTCATTGCCCATTCTTATCAGGGTGCACTGCCTCCGCTTCTTTCCTTTAGCTAATTTTCGATGCGCATCGTGCTTCGAGCGACTGTAGAAAGAAATAAATGTGGCAGAACCCATGTTACGATGACTGTCTATAGTAATACGTTAGCATTGAATCGATATAGTAACACGATGTACTGACAACGTCGAAACGAGTAATGTATGAGGCGTATATTGCAGCGGGACTCCTCTTTCGCGCCTCCCTATAGTGTCCATGCATATGCTCCCGCAGGGAGCAGAGTTCCGCATAGGCCTGCCTGATGTTCCAGCTCCACTGTGAAGCCACACCTCGCGCGCGCAGGAGGCAAATGCCACGCGGTGTTCCATTTGCTTTATTGTCTGCTGGTCGCGAGCTGCATGCGGCAATTGTTCGCAAGCGCTCAGAAAGATTATACTTTTTCATGCAGGCTGCGCTCGAACGATTGGCGTAGACGGAGGGGTGCCAACTCCTCGAAATCTTTAGTTTGTATGTACATATATACACGGACATATACGAACACACGCACGAACGTACATACAAGGAGTAGGACCCCTCTCGATCCCTCGAAATAAAATCCTGACTGCGCCCGTGACTTGTACAGCTCAAAACTTCACGTACAAACGCACATTACCTTGCAACAAAAAGCGGTGCAATGTTTTTCAGCATGCATACGAAGTTTTCTCGCGGAGGCCGGAAGGCAACAAATGTTTTAAAGGATGTTTAAAGAAAACTGCACACACGTGTGGTGGACAATTAGGGGAGCACATTTTGACTGCCGAAACTAGACGAATAATGATCGTCGCCAAGAGAACTATCGTGCCTGCAGTTATGTCGGTGACCGTTAACCGTGACCGTCATTCATCACTAGCCGTCGCTCACAGCCGCTGCACGTTTTCGATATATGCGATGCAGACACGTAGATTTAAACGCATTTTAAATGCTCACATGCGCACATTTTATGCAAAGCTTATTTTTACGATTCATACCGCTAACTTAACAGCTGCTTCGTAGCAGCAAATCTGCAAGTGGAAAAAGAATCAAGATTCACGAGCTTCTAGATCAAATTTATTTCGTGCAAGGGAATGGACGAGCAATGGCTGGTGGCAGCAGGGGATGAGTGCTGGTTCTTGGAGTCTTGGGGGGCAAAATTCAAAGCCACTGGAAAGGCAACAATTTATTAACAATAACAACAGGTTATTTTTATTGCACTAATAACATAAGATGGCAAACGTGCAAAGTAATTATTCACACATTGCAGACAGTAATATAACAACACATTTTTTTTTGTCTCTTCATACTGCTCAGGGTAATTTACTATAGCACAGCGCTTATTAAACGCACCAAAAGAATTTTACATTCCTCACGTCGACCAAGGCTGATCGAACAAGCAGCATATTGCGGACGGTAAATGCTGAAGCTATCACAGCTGTCTCATCACCGAGAGCGCCCGATGTGTTCGCTTACTACAAAACAATGAACACCAGCACATCAATCGACTTTACATGAAAATCAGAACGCCGACAAAAAAAAAGACCGACTAGAAAAAAGACAGGGTGCAGCGGGCAAATTGTATCTGCTAGCATTTACTCCTGCTAGAATTTACTCTGTTTTGAATACACTGTTATAGAGCCGCATAGTCAGAACAATCGTACAAGCAACACAGCGAATTGGGCGAGTTTGTAAGTTAACATTATTGGCGCATATGTGCAGCGCGACACAGACCTGTCCTTCATTCTTTGTCCCGCGTTTGTGTCGCGCTGCACGTATACACCAAAAACTGTACAAGTGAACAACCTCTCATGCCAGGCGTACGCATTTCAGCGTTACAGGAGTGTTACTCGAGATAAATACTGCTTTAGTGTAAACAAGCCGCGCTCACCTCTTTAAACGAGGCGAACGCACTTCGCATATCCTGGTCCCTTTCGGAGCCGGCCCGTCTCGTCCGTTCGCACGGCACCGCGTAAAAAGCTTTGCCACTTTTCGTGCGGTTTGCGCGCTTTGGTGCGCTGCACCCCGTCATACTGGAATACTAGTGTCAAAATGATGTGTTTCGTATCACTTTACCAAAGTCATTAAGTTAATATCGTCTAATACCGTACCTGCAACCCGGAGCCGATCGGTGCAACGCACGCTCGACGGTCCGCTGATTGCAATTTCGATGGCACTGACGGAAACGAGTCGGCGCCGCACCCGTAAAGTTGGCTTCGCAGCGGCGCAGTTGAACATTTGACATCATTTTTCACCACGTGATAGCGCTCGGCGAATAGCGATGCGAGCGGCGAAGGAAAAGTTATGCGCGACTCTGCTCTCTGCGGGAGCATATACAGGAACAATACGCGTCCCTGGAGTTACTGTATATGCTAACAAAGATACAGTAACTCTACGCGTTCCTAACACTCGGCGCCATCTAGCGTCGCTGCCGCGAAGCCTGCGCGTGGCGTCCGAGATGCTTGGCGCACCGGTGCGTGCGAACGCTGAGAAACGCGCCATGCGTCAACCGGGCTCTTTCTCGCGTTTCTTTCTGGCCACGTTGCTCCATCTAGTGACACTGCCCAGTAGTCCGCGCCTGGCCTCTCAATCAATCAATCAATCAATCAATCAATCAATCAATCAATCAATCAATCAATCAATCAATCAATCAATCAATCAATCAATCAATCAACCAATCATTCAATCAATCAATCAATCAATCACAATCGCTACAATAAAAGTTTGTATCAGTGGTAGGCTGCCCAGGTTTATTCATTTTGCGCCTGCTCGCTATGCGGCAGGGAGGTGAGGATATATGTAACGATGCAAGGGCGAGTCATGACGTATGTCCGCGAGGTCTTGGACGTGTGCGCCACGTATCCGACGTCGAAAGTCTGGGACTTGTCCTCAGCTAGTGACGAAAATTTGTGCCCACGACGAGGGAAGGGTAGAATGGGAGATAGTCGGAGGCACGGTGATAGAATAGGTGTCCAAACGAGCGCCGCAAGCTCGTCGCCTCACCTCTCGAATTTCTACAGCAGTAGCCAGGTGGCGAAATGGGTCTATGGACTCAAAGGCGCGCATCGGTGAGCTTTCGCTGTGCTGTAAAAGGTTGGTTATTATTGCAGTTGCTCTGGCTTTAAAACGATCTTTATGATTTTAAAAGTTTGTAGAGGCTGTGTGTTGGCCTTGCCCACAAAAATAAGCATGTCAATCTCTATGGAGCTCAAAAATTTAATCGGCGCGGGGAATCTCGACAAGACTTACACGGAACGCCGAACGCAAGGGGCGCGCGTGTATTTTTCTGGAAGCGTGAAAATTCTTACCGGCGTGAGTACAGCGTAAAAAAAAGTTTGGTTTTCCCGTCATTGTCCGTGATTTCCCGTCATGATCGCCTGGCTCTAACTAAATTTCACTGTGCGCTCACCAATTGTTTAATTATTGCTCAGTTCCCCAAGAACAGAAAAAGAGTGCGCAAAATAAAAGTAACAATACATTTTATTGGCATTTAACTTGTGAATACAATTGCGCTATGCTAGAAACTGAATACTTTTTCAAGGTTGCAGTGTAAAATTAAATAAAGGCACCACGACGGCACAGTTGAGCGCAGGAAAGTACGCGAACACGATCCCCTACGCATTTTGTTGCGAAGCACTAGTTCGAGCCCGTTTTGATAGCTTCCTTAGCTTTTTATTTCGTCTTGTCCTGCGCTTTTCGATTTTTTTTCTTTTGCATACTGGCGCATTCTCATTTATACGTAGTAGTGCAGCAAATGAGTCATAATTGTTACCTTGGGATCAGAGCATATATATATATATATATATATATATATATATATATATATATATATATATATATATATATATATATATATTAACGTTAACACGACAACAGTACTTTTGGGAAGACAGTAAATACTCTTTCTGCATAGTCGAACGTGCTTATAAAGAATTTTTTATTAATTTTGTAATAAGGAAGAAGAAACATGTACTTATTGATCGTGAACACATCAAAAATATATTCGTTTCAAACGTGACTCATTTGACAAAGTCGCATTAGTCACCACATAGTTCTCAGAACCAATCTGTATCCAGCAAAATACAGAAATAAAACAATCAAATAAACAAGGAATAAATGACGCGTCTGAAGTCACGCGTAGATCCGCGCGAAAAGTCAGTTTTAAGCGACGATAACTATTCAGTGTGATTGAAGATCTGTCTGGTGTACGGCACTACGATGCAGAGCTCTTTCTCAAACGCCAGAGACGTAAAGATAGTTTCAACGCTCGCGACGCCCGCCGGCTACGTAGTTGCAAGTACGGCGGAGCGGAGAAATGGGCCCAAATAAGGTTACTGTATATGCTACCGCAGGTAGCATATACAGTAGCATATACAGTAGCGTATACAGTAACTCTAGGCCCAGACTACCCATGCTGCCACTTGAGGCAAAGCGGCGGCAACTCGAGAGCCGTCGCGTATTGCGCGGCGCATTTACCGAAGCGGCGCCGTTTGGCCACCTCTCCTGTTCCACCACCGTGGTCGGAGGGTCTTTTAAGTGTTCGCGTAATCCGACAAAGGATGTCTTTGTGAGTGTGTCAGTTGCCTACCTCCTAAGCACAAGAAGCGGGTAAGCAACCGTCGCAGGCTGTCAGGCAGCATCTGCCTCAACAAGCGCAGGTCATTTCACCGACGGGACGAGCGTACTCAACCCGGGCTGTAACATCTCGGCGTGGATTAATTATGTACAGTCTATACACACGTACACTGTTTCAGCAGTGACGCCCTGTATTGTGCACAAAAGCGTGCAGTGACGTTGGAACTTCGGTTTCGTCCTTTCTATGGTAAATGACAAAATTTATGCTCATTAAATGTTAATTCTGCTGGCTTGTGATGCGCTTATCATCCTCATCTGTAGAACTATGCCCACTACAGACAAAGGATGATGCAGATATCACGCACAAATGGCAAGTGACGTCTTTAAAATTTTAATTCATGGATTTTACGTGTCAAAACCACGATATGATTTATGAGGCACACCGTAGTGCAGGCACTCCGGTTTAATTTTGACTGCCTGAGGTTCTTTTACGTATCCCCATTGTAAGAGACACGGGCGTTTTTCCATTTCGCCCCCACTCAGATGTTGCTGCCGCGGCCGGGATTCGATCCCGCGACCTCGTGCTTACCAACGCAACACCATAGCCGTTGAGCCACGACGGCAGGCGAGCGAAGTTTCAAGGCGAAAGCATTAGTTTCAAGGTCGTCTTGTGAGGTACAGAAAACATCACGTGACTCAAGGAACGCCAGAAGTGAACCAAAACATCTCCAGCCGTGTATAACAGATGATTCATTAGTCATTGGATTAAGGTGGATTAGGGTGGACTAAGGCTGATTAAGGTCGAATACGCTGAATTGAAGTGTTTTAAAGTTGATCAAGGTGTATCAGGGTGTATTAAGGTCGATTAAGGTGGATGAGGGAGGATTAAGGAGGATTAGGGCGGATAAAGGTGAATGAAGCAAGATAAGGTGGATTAGTATGAATTAAGATGTGTCAACGTTGATTACGATGGATTAGGGTGGATTAAGGTTTATTTATTTATTTTTTATTTAAAAACCCCCAGCGCCATATGCATTAAAGAGGGGAGTGGTTACAGATCAGTAGTGTAAAGCAAACAAACAAGAGCAGTAAGTTCTGGTAACATAACTATTCACTTGATTATAAAATGTTAGCTAATGTTGCGCGGACACCTTTGTTATCGGCGATGGCTACGATACTTGAGGGATGATGGTTCCATTCCTGAGAGGTACGGGATATGAAAAGGCTGAAAGAAAGACTTAGTGTGACACGAATCAATTCCTGCCTTACTGCGATGATCGATGCTGTTTGAAATGTACTGAGGCCGCAGGATGACGTCGTCATGAAGCGTGGAGTGATTAAACAATTCACAGTTCCGCCGGAAAGGCGAAGCGCCGATTGCGACAATTAATTTGTTAACGAAACGTCGTTTCATCCACTGAAGCACACAAGTAACTGGAGCGCTAATGCATTTCTCCGCAAAGTTCGGGAATTAATATCTCGAAACTGGCGTCGTCCTGAGAATTCGTTCCAAGTGGATCCGCCTTACGAAGTCCACTGCTATAATTGGTAAATTGCACTATGGGTCATAAGATAATTAGCTAGAAAAGTAATTAGTTAATTCTTGTTAATTCGTCGATTTTGTATTTTAATTTCTTGTGCAAGTAGTGCACGCCGCTTCGAGTAGACCGGCTCGTAAACTACACAGGCAACCACAGGCAAGCCACAGGCAACCCTTAAAAAATTTGAAAGTGTTCGCTGAAACACCCAGTATGTCTCAGCTGACCCCGTCCCTTTGCGCACCGCGTACGAAGTCAAGCCCATTCAATTTAGTGAAGACTGTTTGGTAATTGTAGCGTTTGGAAGAAGGCAGGCAAAACGCTGATTGAACTGGAACCTGTGGATGTTTAATGTGGAGTTGCTGGATGACGAATACTTTGTTAGTGCAGTAACGGAAGAATTGGAGAAGCTACTCGCAGCACAGCCAGCCAGCCAGCCTGGCAGCTGAATGGGAAGAATTTAAACAGAGGGCTAAAATAACAGCCATCAAAAAAATTAGCCTCCTGAAGTATAGCCAGAACTAAACTGAAAGAAAACTGCGCGATCAACTGGAATTCTTGATTAGTATAGAAATTGTCTAGCCAGGTATTTTTACCAAGGAATGAAGAGACGTTACAAGTCAACTGGAAGGAATCGATGCCGAGAAGTACAAAGCTGCGATTATACGTGCAAGATCCGAAAAGCTATGGGTTCAGGAAAGGCCAACGAAACGTGCGCTGTCGGACGAAAAAACGATACGCGTGCCAGAAGGAAATCCATCATGTAGCTTACGGGAATGAAATCACGTCCGATAGCAAGGTTATTAACCATGTGATAGCCGATCATTTCAGTAACTTGCTAAGCCACCAAAATGATTTTAACGATGACTTCCATAAACAATTCCTTCCATTTGTGCCGAACTGGACGACGAAGTTAAAGCACGTCTTGAACAAAAGATTACTCAGCGGGAAATGGAGGACGCAACTGACGACTTGGCTTCAGGTAAAGCACCTGGACCTGCGGCCTAGGTGCTGCCTTTTATAAAACGTTTACAAGTCTGGTTGCTCCGATGCTGTTTAGAGTTCTCGTTGGAGCTTATGACCAGAAACGAGTACCCTTATCCTACACAATGTCGCACATTGTGCTCGTAGCAAAAAGTGACGATCCAGGAAATCTTCTGTTGGCGGGATCTTATCACCTGATTAGCCTCGCCAACGTCGACTACAAGATATTTATGAAAGTATTAGCGAAAAGACTTCAAGGTGTTATAACAATGTTGGTATGACCACACCAGATTTGCGGTATCAAAGGCCGCTCTATCACGACAAAAGTGCATGTTGCGCGAAGTGTGCTTGAATGCGGCGACGCGCTTGGTGAGCACGTGGCGATCATGCAGCTTGATCTGGCAAAAGCTTTCGATCACGTCTCGCACCAGATGTTCTTTTGCATTTTAGAGCATGGGCCACGTAATACTAGAGGGCGTTAAGATGGCGCACATGAATTGCGCACCGCGCGTCATTGTCAATGGTGAACTTACTGATATCCTATGCATTTGTTCTTCGGTGAGGCAGGGATGCCCACTTTCGCCCTTGTTGTTGCTTACCTCGAGCCACTCTGGCCATCGCTTACAATGACGATATAACAAGTTTTAAGCTGCAGGGTGCACACGTAAGAATATTGGCTCGCGCAGATGATATTGTCGTCTTTTGCTCAGACAAGGAGAACATTAAACAAGCTGCGAGTGTTGTTGAAACTTTCTCCGAAAGTACCACAGCTCAGGTTGCCTGGAACAAGAGTCGCGGCTTTTGGCATGGCGACTGGGAAGACATTCTCTCAAATACGTAGGTCGACTGCTCCAACGCAATACCTCGGTGTGCCACTTGATTGTAACCGTGATCCTGAAGCGTACTGGACTGATCAGGTGCTAAGTACAAGAGAAAAGACTGCGGGGTGGCAAGGCGGGCAACTGTCCATGTTTTCACGAGCACTGTCTGCAAGCTGTTTCTTATTTCCCAGATATGGTATGTGATGAATGTTATGTGCATCGCAAGTAAGCGTACAAAAATTATGCCGTGCTTTCGCCGTTTTTATTTGGGCGTCGACATAGAAATCGAACGAATTTGTTCCGTCCAGTCGAGAAAGGTGGGCTAGGACTCGTTGACTTGTTTCTGCGACAAATTCTATCGCGGTTCATTTGTTTACGTGACCCAAACGTCCAGTTCTTCGCACCGTCATATAAGTGAGGCTACGGCGACTTCTTCCAGCATTCATCGTGACATAATGTGAAAACATGTACGGAGCAGTAACTGGATATCTGCAAGAAGTGGTGCTCTCGTACAGGTTGGTAAACATGCGGTTTCCACAACAGTACTTATGCAGCGTTAGCAAGAAAAGACTACACAAGGATCTTGTTGAAAACATGCTTCCAGTGCCTTTGTACCATTTGCCACATCGTGGGGCCCAGGACAGGATGTAGCAAAAAGAGTAAAGAAAATGCCAGTATCACCATTCAGTTAAAACCTTCTTATTTCAATTACACACCAACACACTTCACTTTAAGACCTGGCTTAACGATAAAGGCATCTTCGTGCCCTGGACATGCAACTGTTATTTATGCAAGAAAACCGAAACAATCGAATATGTATTCCTAGACTGTTGGGACCCGATATTTACCTGGGATATACTCTAGTGCACAATAAAGATGCAGTTACCCCTTGATCCATATAGTATATCATATTGGCAAGAATCGTATATATACGATTCTTGCCAGTAAGTAAATGATACGATATACCGGCCGTACGACCTAATTATGGTCCTGAGTCTCCACGCTTTGTGCAAAACAAGAACGGGATTTGTGCATGCAAACCCACTTGTTCATCCTGTCCGCGAACACTTAATTGAAAGTGTGGTATGTCTTAGAGAGTTGTATCGTGCGCTCTCCGATCCACCAGAGTGGACATCTGTACTTGATGATTTGGGTCTCGTTGAAAAACTTTTAACTCCGCTGTAGCCAAAGTGTGGGCAACAGGTTTTATGCCTGCAACCCGTGACTTTAAATGTCAATGTCTGCAATAAAGAAAAAAAAACCGACAGTGGCTTAATCGGTTAGCGTGGTGGTCTCGCAACCAGGAGGTCGGTGGTTGGATTGATCCGCAGCCCGACAAGCAATTTTTATTTTCGTGCGGCTTGACTTTTTCGTACGGCAACACCGACACCGACACGACTGAGGTAGTACAAGCTTCGCTTGAAAACTCAGTGCCCTTCCACTCTGTAAAGAAGGATGACCAGCGCAGCTGTGTATGTGGATTCCTTAATGGCGAACTGCACCTCCGCCGTGGGTCGGCCCGGCATTGCACTATCTTTGGGATCGGCCCACGTATGGGGAGTGCTTAACTTCTGCTTCACCTCCGCAGCGGGTCGGCCCGCGGCATTGCACTATCTTCGGCATTTTTTTTTCTACACGCGGACAGAATAGTAGGCAAAGCAGCTCTTAACAGCTTCGCTGTGAATTTTAAGAAATAGCGAAAGACGGGCGATTTTGCGGCGGTTAGCTAGTGGAATAAGTGCTAGGTTCGTTTTTATTACGTTCATACTCGCGGTGCGGTTATAATTAGAATAGATTAAGGTGGATGACGGAAGGGTAAGGTGGATTAAGGTCCTTAAAGTCCATTGAGGTGGATGAAGGAATATTAAGATGGATTAGGGGGATCAAGATGGATTAGGGTGGATTAAGGAGGATTGAGTTGCATCAAGGTGGAATACAGTAGGCTTTACAAGGCTTCCGCCTTCGCGCCTCTTAGGCGATAGCTAAGGACACCTGTGACCTTCTTTTTTGTTGTGAACCGGTTAATTATATGTTATAGAACTAAATGCCATGAGTATAATTGGCTTTATTTTCTTTCGATGCAAAGCGTAATCTCATGCAATGTATGCTTATGCACCGCAGTGGTTGCAATTTGAATGTCACGCAATGTTTATGTTTATGTCTTTACGGCGTTGACAAACTATGCGGAAATGCTAACTGCGAATGCACACTGTCAGACGATGACGTAGTGACGTCACGAGGACGCAGACGATGTGTGATGTTTGTCGAGGGAAGAATGGTGCAGAATAGGTGTATATGCGACGTGGGAGACAGTGAGGTTGACCATTATTCGCCAGTTTAATTCCTGCCTCCTTGGCCTAATGAAAACCAGCGCGTGCTTAACCTTTTGCGTGTAGGGGCTATCGCGCGCACGATTGGGCAAAGCGGCCACAGCAGCCGCCACGGTCAGCAAAGCCTGGAAGGGCTCGTAAAGCACTATAAAAAGTAACCCGTTGCTCCTCCCATCATGCCCGATAATTTCCTGAGCATATTGTTTGCGCACATTGTGTGTCCCTTCTTCATTCGACGTCATGTCATTGTGCGCGCAAAAGTCTCCAACGATTCCTTCACTTGACCTGTCATCCGTCCTGCTCATCTCGCATATCCTGCCGCAACCCAGCTCTAAAATTAACGATTTTTGCTAGAATATTGTCGACTATCTTTTTCGTTCCTGTATAGCATTCGCGGTCTGTTTCCCTTTCAGCCCTCCACGGGTGCCTGAGTGGCGCGTCTCTCGGCACGCTCGCTGCGCTTGCCACGCGCGCTCAGGCGCTGGCGGAGGTCACAAGCGCGCCGTGATCGGCACAGCAGTGTGATGTCCCCAGTCGGCGCCTGATGTGGACGAGTGTACTCGGCCTGGCCACAGAACAGCTGGCAGGATGTGACGCGCACGTCACAGCCAGGCGTCATCCGCTGCGCTCTCTGGGCCGAGCGCGCAGCTGCGTCGCCGCCTCTGCTGCATGGCTTTCGGCGTGCTCTCGTAGCGCCCTTTTAAGAGGGAGGAGAGAGGAAATAAATCTCTTTCCACTTTTCCGTTCCCCGAAAACGCAAGCCAATGCGCCTCAGTCGCCGTCGTTGTCCCTGCGCAGCTTCCTTGCCCATCTGATTTTTCCTGAATCGAGGTTTTGAATTAACCTGTAATTTCAAGCAACTCCGGTACAGTTCTTGTGTCTTCTGCTCACGCGTGTGAGTGGGTCAGTCGACAAACGAAAAAAATTAAAGAAGGCACCGACGAGACACCATGTCCGACAACATGGAGCTCAAGGACGCGGCCACCACGGGCGTATCGTACGGAACAGTCGAGTCCACGCTGGTGAACCGGCGCAAGGGGGCCTTCAAGAGCGTCTGGGACGATGACAGCGACTCAGACTCTGCAGACGAGGACAACGACAAGGATAAGAAGCCGCGCATAAGGTCAGCTCTGTCGTAATGCTATTCCACTGCTCTCTAGTGATGTGAGTCGCAACGTAACGGCCCTCCAGGTATACTGACGTCATCTCACAGGGGCATTTTTTTTTTTCATTCTATAGTGGAAGCGCCTTCACGGGACAACTTGCAGGACCGTCTTAGTTCTGTCTTAAATATACTGCTGTTTTCAAGGGGTTAATGTGATTATTGTCAAATTTCGGCAAATGTTCACCCATGCTGCGGTTAATGTGTCTGTACGGGCGTCTGCAGAATGGTCATAGCGTGGCTAAGTGATACAGTCAGTATTTTTTCCTGTTAACCGCTCAACGGAACGGCGTCCAAAGTGCTTGTTAAATCTGCACACTGTCTCTAACTGTACGTCATGGAGGATTTTAATCGCGGCCAATTCGCACAAGCCTCATTTCTGTTACCATTTCTGTTACCACCAGCTAAAAAACACCGCTAAAGCATTTATTAAGGTCTCCGTTTTGCATGGATGCATTAACTAGCCGCGTTCTTTGTATAAAGAATTATATTTACAATATTCTTCCCTTCGATGGTCAGTGTCATACATTGTTGGGAAAGTTTCAAACACACCTAACCTAAAATAAAGGCGTGTTTGGCACGTTGTGGCATTCATTGCTTTCGTTTTCTTTCTTACTGCAGAACGAACGGAAATAAGGTAACCGAGCTGCGTCACAAGAGGTCAACTCTTCCCACTCGTATAAGGCTAAAACCGAACAGCATATATTTAAACATGTACGGCATAATATGTTGCATAGTTTTTTGCAAACAAGCTTGCCTACATACGTGAGAGTTAGAAGCTGAACTAGTTGGTTTACGTCTAGCATAGCGAACGGCGCATACCATGGGACAGCGGGCGCGATATCGACATGCAGCGCACCTGCGCTGTGCGCACATCTCTTGTCCCGTCGTCCGCATTGTTCGCCATGCTGCCCGCCACCTACTCCAATGTGTGTGCAGGTATACCCTCTCCCCTTAGGAGGGTTAGGTTTATTACCCGTGGTTCATAGCGTTAATTAATTACATAGCTTGTTTGGTGGTTTACACAGAAATATGGCGGATATTTCTGCAGAATAAGAACGAAGCTTTTCGCGTATATTTACTTCGTTGCACCATTTCGATTCCTCTGCAGCACCGGTTCTAGAAAGGCGTTAGGCTTTGCCTGACTCCACTTATATGCCACGTACATCAATATATGTGCGGGTGCGCTCGCTTAAATGTTACAGCAACCTGGGGCTTATATACTGAAACAAAATTTGGCCCTGAGGTTTCGCTTTCTCTTTGTTGTGTTTCTCTCGTGCGATTATTTGTCGCCATGCAAGCCTACTTCTTCCGCCTTTTTGCAAGTGACGTTCACAATCGCATATTCTTTCCGTATTATATTAGAGAGATAACAAAGAGAGGAACGGCAGTGATTAGGATGGCCAACATATCAGCGTGCTCCAGTCATGGATGTCAGAAATCCTTGCGCTCGTTGTGCACCACTTCTCAATATAGCGACCACTGCCTTTCTCTCCAGACAGTGTTAGACCGGCTGCACTTCAGAACATTTTGTGAGGCGAACATTTTTGGACTGTGGCCAGATCTTTTAGAGAGGAGCAGCGGGGGTCTACCTTGCGCAGCTCCAGGCCCGTATTTCAGGAGAACGAATTCTGGGGATTTAGGTGCCAAAACACGGTTTGATCTTGAGGCACGCCGTAGTGAGGGACTGTGGATTAATTTTGACCCCCAGGCGACCTTTAACGTGTCCCCAATGCACGGGACACGGGCGTTCTTGCATTTCGCCCCCACCGATGCGCGGCCGCCGCTGCCGGGCTTTGATCCTGCGACCTCGTCTTAGCAGCGCAGCACCATAGCCGCTAAGCCACCGCGACAGGTCAACGTTAAGGTGGTCATCCTGGGGTAGGCTGAGATGGTGGCGGAGGACTAACTCGATTAGACCCCTCCCCCTCTCTACCCCGCTGCCCCTTTTCGTTTAGAAAATGTAAATAAAGTTGTTACTACTGCCACAACTACTTCGGTGGTGCTGAAAGCAATTGCCGCGCTCCTGCAGTATTTGAGGTGCACCGACCGGATCCAGCGCTCGTGTTTGTCCTTCTATCGCTAACCCATCCTTCTTGTGTTTTTTCTTTTCTTTCCGCACCTGAGTACTTCGCGCTGCAAAAATCACGCCTGATTCATTCTGTCGACTACCTCATCATATTCTACGTTATTTTGTCGTCGTTAGGCAGCGTCGTCAACACACACTCAGCATAGCTATTGGGCAGAAAAAAAAAGAAGGCGTTGCCCGTAGCCACCACCACGACTGGGTTCAGAACCCATGTCTCTGCCGAGATTTGCATTTGGGAGTCGGGTGCACTCGCCACTGCGCTAAATCGCAACAACCGTGACGGCCAAATAGTGTAACGTATTGCGCGCCACACAGAATGTTACAATGGCAGTGTCTGTGCACGTATATCGGAGGACGGAACAAGCAATACTGCAGCGGGCGAAGATGACATTGTGTGCATCGCACAGAAGTTGTTCTTGAGAAGATGGCGATGTGTTGGCGTGTAATTCTTCTTCCTCATGTTCGTGAAAGCTACGTCGGCGGCAGAAAAGTGGTGCAGATGACAATGATGATGACGGACTTAAAGCATGACACATACCCACAATGGGATACGGCAGTTGGTGGAAAACAACGTCGAATGTATCGGTATCGCGTCCCGATGGCCAATTCGGCTCATTTAGATGTGGTTATTTATTTTCTTGCACGCATTGGTTTTGCCTTTCCTCAACACGTGGGTCGCTTCCCGGCCTGTTTATTTCGCTTTTATTTTATGCCATGAATCTGTTTCTGCAGCACCTATACACTCTCGTGAAAAACAAAACCATCACTTTAATTTGGCTTTGGGCCGAAGCAAGTTTCTGGCGCGAAATATAGCTTCGTGCGCACTCTGTCGATGTGGTGCGAGCTAAGCCGGGATTTTGAAACACGCTATGCCTATTACATTGGTTTTCGCATTTCGTGTGTGGTCAGAGCGGCGCTTCGGCCGCGTTATCGAGGGGCTTCTGTTATCAATGTGATAGTAAGTAACGGATAGCGACAGATAATAAGTGATGTAGAGAGGAAGTAATAGCTGCAAAGCCGCGAAACCTGCTGTTGGTGCTCCTTCCGTACCATTATCAAGGTGATGCGCTGTCTCTTCAGGTTTGCGACAGGCAATGAAGTTGCTTTCACTCAGCTTATTTGAGGGCGCTCTTTATGAAAATGCGGGTAGGAGCGCAGCCCTTTTTTGTTTTTTCATATTTCGTGAGGTTTGTTTGACAGTCGGAGAAAATTGCACGCAATTAGTACGTCGCTGAAAACACAGCAGTGAGATGTAATTTGGGTGTGCCTGGAGGTGCCTACAAATGCCTCATTGACACTTGGATAATTAAGACAGTACTTATCGAATTAGATAATTCATTGCAATTGTCTAGTTAAATTTCAGGAACAAAAGAATTACTGGTGGCTACTCCACTATACTGGAAACAAAAAAAAATTGGAGGACGCTTAAGCTTCGCGTTCAAGAGTGGAACGCGATAGCATTATCGCACCCCGTTAGCACAGCCCACTCATTCGCTCGGTATGCTCTTGAGTCACACAAAGACATAGTTTTCATATACAACACTTCTAAGTCCACAGTACAACTTTGGGGCATCCTCGCACCGGTCCCCGCACGGCCCCAATGCGCTCAAACGAAACGAAGGGTAGAAGCGGGCGAGTGGCGCGCCACCTGTCGGGGCAGTGCCGTACATTGCGAGGAGGGGGTCTTCTGTGTTTGCCGCAAGATGGCTCTGCGTGTGCGCAAAGCGCAGAAGAAATGTAGCGGGAACGTACTTTGCTACTGCTTCAATTGAGACTTCTGTAGTTTACATGCTCATAATTACCGATATACACCGCAGTGTAACTTTCTACGGTACGTGTCTAAGGCAACACCGCATTCACGAGAGGCGCTTTTGTCCCGCTTTGAACCATCGAACTCATCGCTGATTGGTAGCGTCTCTGTCTCACACTCCGAAGACCCTGGTTCGATTCCCACCCAGCCCATCTTGCAAGTTGTTTTTATTTATGAATTAACTTCCGGGATTTTTTCGCTCACGGCCAACGCCGCCAACACCGACGACACCGGCTTTTCTGTGACACGAGCTCCTTAACGCTGTCGCGTTAATATGCACTAGGTTTTTTCGAGGATCGCAACTGCTCTTTCTTTAAGTCTTGGTGCATGATAGTTGGAGCACCCTGTATAATTCCCTCAGTAACCGAAATGAGGCCAAGCCGGATTCACTCGAAATCATAATCAACAGCAGTCATGCACAGGAGCGATTATGCTCGGACTCAGAAAAAAAGACAGAGAGAAGCTGCAGTTTCGCCGAAAGGCGAAGCAGTATTAATGATAGCGAAGTATACGACATTTACACGAAGGAAGATTACTCCACCGAGAGGCGCCAGATTCTTGTTGGTGGGAGAAGACTCGAGTTGTTCACTGATGTGACGGCCTTATATGAAGATTTACAAGACCTCATAGTGGGAGACAGTTCAATTTCACAACCTGAGTCACACGATGTTTCTTCAAGTCCAAGATATATATATATATGGGGTTCGGAAAGCTGGTCGGGCCCCAGCCCCCTCCGGAACAATGAAAACTTTCCACCCATGGACGCTCTCTCATACGCCCCCAAGCAATGAGCGGCAACGGAGCCACTGTGGAAGGAGACGACGACGGGCGCGTTCGCACACTTGCGCCGAGGGGCGTCAACGAGCTAGTTCGCGGGCTGTGCGCGGACGGCGGAAATGCCCTAGCTATGTACAGCTTCGCTGTAAAATAAAGTAAGGAACTAACCAACCAAAAGTAACAAATGGTGGGACTAAATAACCTTACGAAGAACCCACACCGAACACATTAACGAAGTCAGAAAGTAATTCAAGAGACTTCCAAGTGTGTGTGGCACTTGGTAGCATCTTCGTGCTCCATGTCAAAATATAAGAATGAGAAAAATAAAAAAAGTTGATCGTGACTTGATTGTCACGCAGGCTTTCGCCTTCATCCTATTTAGCCTACGCTAAATAGAATGAAGGCGAAAGCCTGCGCGCTCACGAGACATTCATTAAATTACTTGACATTCTCATTCGAACGCATTGTTACTTCCTGTTACTTGTTTTCTCCCACCAAAGGTCATGAGTTCGAGTGCTTTAACTAAGTCTACCATAATCAACTGTGTTCGAGTGCCTTAATTAAATATATTTTAATTACCTGTGCCTTCATTTATTTCGCCCTAACTAATAGCATATGGGCGTTGGTTCGACTCCCACCAAAAGTCGAGGGGTTGATTCCTACCAAAGGTCGTGGGTTCGAGTGCATTAATTAACTCTGTCTTAATTAACTGTGCCTTAGTTAACTTTGTTTTATATAAAACCGGAGGTCGAGGGTTCGACTCCCACCAAAGGTCGTGGGTTCCAGTGCCTTAATTAACTCTATCTTAATTAAATGTGCCTTAAGTAACTTTGCTTTAATTTAAAACGAGAGGTCCCCGCAGGGGCGTTTGCGTCAGCAGGCGTTTTGGTGCGTTGCGACACCACGTACCCGAGCACACGAGGGTTGGACCAGCCGTGTCCGGGGAAGAGGGTATCCTGGGGGGTGAGCCAATGCCGGAGGCTTGGACCTGTACTGCCTCTCGGCGGTGGCAACAGACCCCTTTGGCCTCGGCTTCACGTAGACGGCACCCCCCGACTGACCCTTTGCCGTTTCTCCGGCTCCGGTTGCGTGGAGTATACCACTTTTGTCGGCGCCTGTACCTCTGCAGCTTGTATAGGCGCGTCCAGGTGGTCGTTAGCGGGGCCAGTGTATGCTGGAACGGGTGTAGTAGGTTGAGGTCCTACGTATCGGTCTATCAGCTCTTGAAGAACTTGTGCGTCCGTGCCCGGATGGGTGTGAACATGGTGTGAATGATTTTTTGCAAGTTGTGCTGTTGTGTGTTCTTGCTTTTGGCCGGATCGAGGAGGCAACGGAGGATATTCCACGTTTTGGGTAGGTTTGGTTGCCGCTCCATGCTGTCGCATGTGCTGTGCCAATTTTGACGAGTAAGTTGTTGTGCATAGTTTTCGATGTCACGGGTGAGAATGCTAATACGTTTCCTGAGCGTTCGGTTGAGGTTGTTTTTGTATCTGCGTTGCAGACTGGCGAGGGCTCCCCACATATGCACTAACTTGCTATCTGCCTCCTGCAGATTGGTTTCCTCAGGCACCAATTTAGTGGCTTCGCTCGCGTCTTGCAGCAAGGACGCGACCCAATCTTCGAAAGGAGGTTGGGTACCGGAGAAAAAGGTGAGAGGTCTGGTGCCGGAAAGCGTCCCAGTTCGTTATGCGGAGTTGACCGCCCCTAGGCTTTCGCGGGCCCGCTCGAACTGTTGTTTGGATTAAATATCGGTCGCTGCCCAAGTTTTCTTGTGTGTTGATACAGTCTGCATGTGGAATTCGTTTTGCGAATGTCAAGTCCGGAGTAGCGTCTCTGCTAACGCTGTTTCCCGTATACGCGTGGGACAAGTTGGATCCGTGAAAAGGTTGCGTTCTATCCGCTGCTGCAGCTGAGTTAGGGCCTCACAGTTGACATTTCCTTCTGAAGTGTATGCTGGCGTTGCCGCTTTAGAGATTGGTTCGAGGGATTTGCGTTTGTGCGGTGTTGGTTGCTGGGTGGTTTGCGGGCAATCTATTGCAGGGACAGGAAGGATATCTGCATTTGATGGTAAGTGTTTGGGTTGTGTGTCTGCAAGTTATGATTTGAGCTTAGCGTTTTCTGTCTTGAGGTCTTGTATCTCAGCACGTAAGGATCGAAGCTCCTGCATGAAGCTGTGCATGGTAGCGTCACTGTGTTCACTGGGGTTGCTATAGTTTGTGTGGTGTGACCTGTGTGGGAGACAATGCTGGCCCAGCTTACCTTGGGGGGTGCGTCTTGCACTTTGACTGTGGTCGTTCTAAGGCTTGCGTTTCCTTGCTGCTGCGTCGGTGTTGAATCCGGTGCGCTCCGGGAGTGACAGCGTCCCTGTGACTGACTGCGACCTCGGGAGCGGCTGCGTCCTCGTGAGTTGCTGCGTTCGGAAGCCTGCGGTTGTGGCGTCGACTTTGGTGTTGGCAGAGCTGAGTCTCCAGTTGCAGAAGTCGATGGCCCCGTCTCCTGGTCCGCTCCTTGCTTTTCCAGTCGTAGGCGTTCCCATCGTCGTTGGAGTAGGAGGTGTGGTATCTGGAATCGGCGATGGCAGGCCTTATCACCAGTCGGGTGGTCTTTGCCGCAGAGCGCGCAGCAAGGTTGACAGGGGTGATGAGCCGGCGGATTTATTGTGTCACAGCTCTTGCATTTCTTCTGGGTTGGAGTGGGGCATACATCGGCCCTGTGGCCGACGGTCCCGCAGATGTCGCAGACCTCGATGCGCTTCTTATGTAGATAGCATTTGCATTCTGCTCCGCGGTAGTAGACATGGTACGCGGTACTTGCTTTCCGTCGAATACGATGAGCACTGAATTAGTATTACCCATGCGTCGGGCCTGCAGAATCGTAGGGTTCTTCCTGTAAACGAGACTGTTGGTAATGTCTTCTTCCGTGTCATATGAAGGGATGTTATGTATAACTCCTTTGGCTGTGTCCTCCGGCGGTGTGGCGTATGCTGTGGCAGCGAAGCGGACTGCTCAGTTGGGGAGACTGCGGATGCGGCAGTATTTTTCGGCGTTAGACATGATTGGCGTGCTAACTACGATGACGTTATTATCCGCGCATGAGCGGTAAATGTCGTCCTCTGCTTCTTTCGTTGTAATGCCCGTGATCTGTAGTATTGAGTCGCGTATCTGGGCGTCTCCTAGTTTTGACACGCTGAAACCGTCTCTTGAGCGAATGACAATCTTGACATCGTTCTTCGGAAGTCGTGGTTGTCGTGGTGCGCGTGGGCGTACTGCTGACTGCTGGGTACTCTCGGTGCGTGCGCTTGCTGTTGCATGGAGGGATCCGTGTATGAGTAGGGATGATGCCTGTGTAGTCTGTCGTTGCTTACGGTGGCTGACAAGCCACCCTGCTTCATCGGTAACTTCTTCGGGGGCTATTTTCGTGCCTTCAACCTCTACTACCTCCATGGCGAGTGGAGGGGCGGCGCTTACTTGATCTCACGGGGATGCGGGTCATTGGGCGAAGTCCTCGGGAGCCGGGATGGCGACAGCGACGCCGCGCACCTTCGTAGCTGCGGCGCACCTGTTTCTCGGCCAGACGGAGCAGCTGAAGATCACGTTACGGTTAGCAATCTTGTGGTCACAGAAACCCTTGTCTTGGGTCCCTGGTGTCGGGACTGGTCTTGATCGGTAGCTGACCACTTCCGGAAACTGGTTCCGACATTAGTTTAGAACCAGCGGTGGTTGTTTGGCCCCAAGAGTTTGAAATATACGGAGCCTCCCTTAATGGCGAACTGCACCTCCGCCGCGGGTCGGCCCCGCATTGCACTATCTTCGGGAACCTTCGCCGGGGGTCGGCCCCGCATTGCACTATCTTCGGGATCAGCCCACGTATGGGGAGTGCTTAACGCCTGCTTCACCCCTGCTGCTGGTCGGCCCGGCATTGCACTATCTTCGGAATCGGCCCGCGTATGGGGAGTGCTTAACGCCTGCTTCAGCTCCGCTGCGGGTCGGGCCGGTATTTCACTAACTTCGGGATCGGCCTGCGTATAGGGAGTGCTTAAGGCCTGCTTCACCTCCGCCGCGGTTCGGGCCAGCATATCACTATCTTCGGGATCGGCCCACGTATCGGGACTGCTTAACGCCTGCTTCACCTCCGCCGCGGTTCGGCTCGGCATTGCACTATCTTCGGAATCGGCCCGCCTATGGGGAGTGCTTAACGCCTGCTTCACCTCCGCCGCGGGTCGGCCCGGCATTGCACTATATATTGGATCGGTCCACGTATGAGGAGTGCTTAACGCCTGCTTCACCCCCGCCGCGGGTCAGCCCGGCATTGCACTATCTTCGGAATCGGCCCGCGTATGGGGAGTGCTTAACGCCTGCTTCAGCTCCGCCGCCGGTCGGGCCGCTATTTAACTATCTTCGGGATTGGTCCGCGTATGGGGAGTGCTTAACGCCTGCTTCAGCTCCGCTGCGGGTCGGGACGGTATTTCACTAACTTCGGAATCGGTCCGCGTATCATCATCATCATCAGCCTGGTTACGCCCACTGCAGCGCAAAGGCCTCTCCCATACTTCCCCAACTATACCCCGGTCATGTACTAATTGTGGCCATGTTGTCCCTGCAAACTTCTTAATGCCATCCGCCCACCCTAACTTCCTGCGTCCCCCTGCTACGCTTCCCTTTCCTTGGAGTCCAGTTCGTAACCCTTCATGACCATCGGTTATTTTCCCTCCTCATTATATGTCCTGCCCATGCCCATTTCTTTTTCTTGATTTCAACTAAGATGTCATTAACTCGCGTTTGTTCCCTCACCCAATCTGCTCTTTTTTATCCCTTAACGTTACACCCGTCATTCTTATTTCCATAGCTCGTTGCGTCGTCCTCAATTTAAGTAGAACCCTTTTCGTAAGCCTCCAGGTTTCTGCCCCACACGTGAGTACTGGTAAGACACAGCTGTTATATAGATTTCTCTTGAGGGATAGAGGCAACCTGCTGTTCATGATTTCAGAATGCCTGCCAAACGCACCCCAGCCCATTCTTATTCTTCGGTTTATTTCAGTCTCATTGTCCGGATCCGTGGTGTTAGAGTTGTAGGACGATCCCAGCGCTGACATCCAGTTGTTGGATCTGGAGGACAATCCCAATTGCTGTCCCCCAGATATTGGACCTTGCCGTTGGGTGCGGGAGTAGGCCGAGGTTGAGGAGGACTTTGAGATGAAAACTGGAGGTTTATTTACATTATTTACAGTGAGAGTACAAAGAAATTAACAGTCATAAAGTCATTACGGGTCGGCAGCAACTCGGACGCTGCGGCCCGTGGCAAGAAGCTCGAAAGAGATGAATGAAGGAATGCTCTCTTGCTGCTCCCGGTCTCTGGCTTTAAACCCCTTCGGTGTCTCGAAGTCACGTCCCGTTCGGCCTATGGGCGAGCCCGCTCAGGTGGCGTCATTTTCGGCCAATCGGCGAGCCCGCTCAGGTGTCGTCATTTTCGGCCAATGGTAGGCGCCCATGCGAGTGTACGTCACATTCGGCTCAGAGGGTCACTCCTTGGGCTCCAATTGTCCGAGGGATTACTTGTCTGTGGTATTGCCTTCCTGGTCCAACTGCCGTCACAAAGACGGACGGGGGGATTGCCCCCAGGGCTTCACGGTGCATTACGGCCGTTGTTGCCTCGCGGCTTGCAAGCGCCGTCACAATAGGCGGATGGGGGGAGACGGGTTGTCTTCGAGCCGCCTTTCAAAGCTGCAAAGCAGCTTTGCTCGGGACCCACGTTACCTGGAACCGTGCCAGGCTCCCGCTACACTTTCGGGAAGAGTCAAGCAGTGAATAGCTCCACATGCGGCGCACGAGGTGGGGGACGCCAACTTGTTTTGACGTACTACGCCTCGGATACGTGGTAGATGTGCTTCTCCGTTCCTTAATTAGGTGTGACGCGATTCGATGTGGTCTGGTGAACTCGAAGGAGGCTCAGGAAAAGGTCCCGTATTTAACAGTGGTCACTACCTGCCCTAAGTAGATGTATTCCCTTACCACTTCCAGTGCCTCGCTACCTATCGTAAATTGCTGTTCTCTTTCGTGACTGTTACAGATTACTTTAGTTTTCTGCAGATTAATTTTTAGACTCACCCTTCTGCGTTGCCTCTCCAGGTCAGTGAGCATGCATTGCAATTGGTCGCCTGAGTTACTAAGCAAGGCAATATCATCAGCGAATCGCAAGTTACTAAGGTATTCTCCATTAACTTTTATCCCCCATTCCTCCCACTCCAGGTCTCTGAATACCTCCTGTAAGCACGTTGCGAATATATATCATTGGAGAGATCGTATCTCCCTGCCTGATGCCTTTCTTTATTTGGATTTTGTTGCTTTCTTTATGGAGGACTACGGTGGTTGTGGGGCCGCTATAGATATCTTTTAGTATTTTTACACATGGCTCGTCTACACCCTGATTCCGTAATGCCTCCACGACTGCTGAGGTTTCGACTGAATCAAACGCTTTTTCGTAATCAATGAAAGCTATATATAAGGGTTGGTTATATTCCGCACATTTCTCTATCACCTGATTGATAGTGTGAATATGGCCTATTGTTGAGTAGCCTTTACGAAATCCTGCCTGGTTCTTTTGTTGACAGAAGTCTAAGGTGTTCCTGGTTCTATTTGTGATTACCTTAGTAAATACAGTAAGCTGATCGGTCTATAATTGTTCAAGTCTTTGGCGTCCCCTTTCTTATGGATTTGGATTATGTTAGCGTTCTTCCAAGATTCCGGTACGCTCGAGGTCAAGAGGCATTGTGTATATAGGGTGGCCAGTTTTTGTAGAACAATGTGCCCACCATCCTTCAACAAATCTGCTGTTACCTGATCCTCTCCAGCTGCCTTCCCCCTTTGCATAGCTCCCAAGGCGTTCTTTACTTCTTACGGCGTTACTTGTGGGATTTGAAATTCCTCTAGACTATTCTCTCTAACATTGTCGTCGTGGGTGCTACTGGTACCGTATAAATCTCTATTGAACTCCTCAGCCACTTGAACTATCTCAACCATATTAGTAATGATATTGCCGGCTTTGTCTCTTAACGCATACATCTGATTCTTGCCTATTCCTAGTTTCTTCTTCACTCCTTTTAGGCTTCCTCCTTTCCTGAGAGCATGTTCAATTATATCCATGTTATAGTTCCTTATGTCAGCTGTCTTACGCTTGTGGATTAACTTTCGTCTCCTTTCGTCTCTTTCGATAGATCTTTCGTCTCATGCGATAGCTTACTGGTATCCTGTCTAACGGAGTTACCACCGACTTCTATTGCACACTCCTTAATGATGCCCATAAGATTGTCGTTCCTTGCTTCAACACTAAGGTCCTCTTCCTGAGTTAAAGCCGAATACCTTTTCTGTAGCTTGATCAGGAATTCCTCTAGTTTCCCGCTTACCGCTAACTGATTGATTGGCTTCTTATGTACCAGTTTCTTCCGTTCCCTCCTCAAGCCTAGGCTAATTCGAGTTCTTACCATCCTATGGCACTGCAGCGCACCTTGCCGAGCACGTCCACATCTTGTATGATGCCAGGGTTAGCGCAGAGTATGAAGTCTATTTCATTTCTAGTCTCGCCATTCGGGCTCCTCCACGTCCACTTTCGGCTAACCCGCTTGCGGAAGAAGGTATTCATTATCCGCATATTATTCTGTTCTGCAAATTCTACTAACAGTTCTCCCCTGCTATTCCTAGAGCCAATGTCATATTCCCCCACTGACTTGTCTCCAGTCTGCTTCTTGCTTACCCTGGCATTGAAGTCGCCCATCAATATAGTGTATTTTGTTTTGACTTTACCTATCGCAGATTCCACGTGTTCATAAAAGCTTTCGACTTCCTGGTCATCATGACTGGACGTAGAGGCGTAGGCCTGTACGACCTTCAATTTGTACATCTTATTAAGTTTCACAACAAGACCTGCCACCCTCTCGTTAATGCTATAGAATTCCTGTATGTTACCAGCTATGTTCTTATTAATCAGGAATCCGACTCCTAGTTCTCGTCTCTCCGCTAAGCCCCGGTAGCACAGGACGTGCCCGCTTTTTAGCCCTGTATATGCTTCTTTTGTCCTCCTAACCTCACTGAGCCCTATTATACCCCATTTACTACCCTCTAGTTCCTCCAATAACACTGCTAAACTCACCTCACTAGATAACGTTCTAACGTTAAACGTTGCCAGGTTCAGATTCCAATGGCGGCCTGTCCAGAGCCAGGCATTCTTAGCACCCTCTGCTGCGTCACAGGTCTGACCACCGCCGTGGTCAGTTGTTTCGCGGCTGCTGGGGACTGAGGGCCGGGGTTTGATTATTGTATTCATATAGGAGGTTGTGGCCAAGTACTGCACCAGGGTGGCCAATCCTGTTCTGGTGAGAGAGTGCGTTACCGGTTCTGGTCACCGGGATCAGGCCGCAGCCCACGCCTGTTTATGCAATTTTATCAACGCGCGGATTTTTTTTTTATCCGGTGGAAAATTGCGCGGCACCGGGATTCGAACCACGGTCCTCTCCCACGGTTCTCGAACCACGGCCCGCGTATGGGGAGTGCTTAACAATTGTTTCAGCTCCACCGCGGGTCGGGCCTGTATTTGACTATCTTCGGGACCGGCCCACGTATGAGGAGTGCTTATCGCCTGCTTCACCTCCACCGTAGGTCGGCCCGGCATTGCTCTATCTTCGGGAACGGCCCACGTATGGGGAGTGCTTAACGCTTGCTTTAGTTTGGCTTTATGGGTCTCACGATTTTTAAGCGACAGCAGCAGCAAAGAGTCAGAGGATTGTGTCAGGTTGCCTGAATTTCAGCTGCGACTGCTATGCTCAAACTACGACACATGCGTTGGATGCGCGCTGTTTTGATCTTTCTGTTTCAGTAATGTCGAGTGGAATATAATTTTAGATGCTGTCAGTTTACTTTAATTCGCCACAGGGTTTCAAGAACTCATGCACAAGAAAGTATTGAAATACTTCTTTTAAGATTAGTAGAAGACAACAAGTGGCAACAGGGTGCAGTGGTTAATATGCTCCTAGTTTTCTTTATGCGCGGATCACTTCACAGCAACATCTCTGAATATATATATATATATATATATATTGCGTTTTTCCATGCTCTGTTGTAACTTCGTAACCAAATGTTCAAAATATTCGTTTCCAATTACCTCTGTTTTGATGCCACACAAACCAATGAACTAAGCTTTCGTTATTTATATCACGTAATATATATGGAAATTATTCAAAGATCAAGAAATCGCCGCAACGAACTGCTGCAATATTAAAGGCCAACTGCAAATAAATTTCACATTGGTAAATTGGTTACAAATGAGAAATATTTATCGCTGAAGCGTCCTTGGCAAAGGTGCACAGGGCTCGTAAATGCGTAATTTTCTTTTTAGAAGACTCTTAACAGCGCCTAAGCAGACAACTCATGCACCCGTGATTACCGGCTATGACGTAAGTTTCGGCCGCTGAGATTTTTCGACGAGTTGGGGGCAACCGCGAGTGCGGCCTGAGGTCATGCGAAAAGCCGCGCGGTCTAGCTCATGCGTGTCTTCCGGTGGGCGGTAAGTCGACGTTTGTTTTTGTTTTTTCAGTCACGGTATGAAAAACGACTATTTCTGCGAGATTTTCGTGACCCTGCCAGTCTAATTTCAATCGTAAAGTTTTGTGCGGTGGTTCCTCTATACACTATCAGATGTTCCGCGGTCGATAGGTACCAGGTCTTATGCGTCATCTAAGATTGCTCGACAATGCGGCAACAGACCCGACAGGATGAGTGGATCGACTGGAGCTTAGGTCAAGAAACTCAGACGTCATTCTGTGTGACCTTCTTTACGGCCTGCTGTCCAAACAGCACCGGCCTATTGTGACACTGCGGGTCCGTCTACGGCACAGCTGCTTGCCAGTGTCTTTCGCAGCTGTTCGAGCGCCGCTGTCTGCCTTTCCGGAGACAAATAATGGGCGAGACATGAAAGGCTATTGCCTCCGGAAGCTCTCGTGTCTTAAGAATTCGGATCAAGCTAGCATCAAATAGTCTGAATTGCCGCATAGAGCGATGTTATAAAATTGCTGTGCAATGCGAACATTGTCTTACGAAGTGCGCTGACCACCGCCAGTCACCTCTGTAGCACAACTTTTCTTCTGTGCTTTGTATTCAAAATGCAGGACGGTTTCCTTCTTTTTTTTTTCTTTCAGAAAAGGTGTATGGAATGAGGGACAAGAGGAAGAAAAATGAGGGGACGCTGCGCACGCGTCCTGTTAGGCTTATTCGACTTGTCCAGCTCGTGTCAACGTATATACTATAAAATGAATCAACATCAACTCGCCCGAATCGCGACTATTTTCAAATTTGCACGAGGTACAAAAGTAATCTTTCTAGCTGATATAGGGAGGACGTCATTGTACATCAGAAAAGCCAGCCATTGTATCAAATACATTCCACTTACTCGGCCTTCCCGGAATTCATCGAACGCAAAGTACGCCTCGGTAAGATATTTATTGTCGTGGTTGATATTTATGTACAATCTTTCAAGTTGTGTTTATTAGGAAGCGTTCGTAGATATTGTCACAGTTGAGCGATGATGACGACAACTATAACGGCATGACTGAACGCTCGAGCTAGGCGGAAGCCTATGTTTTCGTGCTGTGTAGCTTGACGAGTATCAGCTAGTTACTGTCGATTAAATATACTACTCGTAACAATATCTTCAAACCTGAACAAGCTCCGACTAATTCATTCATCATCAAAAAATTCATCGGCCCTTTCACTCTCTGAGGAAGGACGACCAGCGAAGCATTAATGTGTCCTTCTAAACTGACAAATATATACCAGAAAAAAAGCAGTTCTGGGTCCGGGTAAATATTCACAGTGAAGCAGACGCGCGTATGAAGCGGTTTATTGACGTTTCGGTCGGGGTCCGGCCTTCATCAGAATACTACGATATATATATATATATGCAGTTAGCGCATCAAGACAAAGAGACAGCCGGCGCTCACGTGCCCGGTTTCGTTCGTGTGCCCGCTCGTCACGGGCACGCTGCGGATCGTGGTAAGGGATAGCTACGACAGATTTAGCGGCGCCCCGCCGCCGGCGCTGACGTTCCCGGTTCTTCCCACGCCGCCGTTCTTGACGGCCATGCTGCGGGTCTTCGTCGGCCGGCACACACGACCGGCAAGGCTCATCGACGAACGTACGATCGCTCCCGTCGTCGTTGTAGGACACGTTGCTCCTCTTCCGTGTGCACGATACGCGTTCCCCCCATGGAACTGCTCAAGAACAACTGCCGATAAGGTCGCTAGGCGACACTGACGTCACTCTATAGACGAACACACATTGGACGATACATACGTGTACGTTTATTACGGCCTTTACACGGACACGGTTGCTATCGGGGGCGAGCTCCACCACTGGAAAAGCTGGCGCCACCGTCGGCGTGACGTGGCATGAGGGATCACGTGGACACAGAGGCCGCGCCGGCTGCTTCGGAAGCGCCGAAGCTAGCTGAAAACTAAAGTTTAAAGTCCCAGCTGCGCTGCGGTTCTGATTAAGTGGTGAGGCTTTACCGCCTTGGATGTCTGCTTGACAACATTTGAAAGAACTATAATAGGTACGGTAGTGGCTACCTTTGGAGGTGTGCAGCATGCTATAGGCTACTGCTTGGTGCCGCAGTGCCGGACGTACGCAACGGAGCCCTGTGTCAGCCTTAATCACACGTAGCCGCAGGACAAGGAGCTGCGTGAAGCTTGGCTCGCGAAACTATGTTCCGGAACCGCCCATCTCAGCAAAACCCCCGTTTCGGATTACAGTGAGAGTGCTGCAGTAGGGTCACATTAGTGAAATGAATTTTCTGAAGTACACAACTGATCTCCGAAGCTGACTGTAGGCTCAAATACGCGCGCCCACATCGCACTCGGTGCTCTGTCCGCCTCAACGCCAGCAGAAACTGCGGCCATGCCGACTTATGCCACACCAGTAGATCCCATAGAACCATTTACCGTTTAGATGTCGCCATGTCATACTAAGTAGATCGTGCGATGCCAAAAACAACCAGCAGAAACTACCGCTGAGCGTACTTAACATACAATACGGAGCGCTCGCCCAAGCCAGCATGCCAACTGCCCATTGATGGCGCCAATGCAATATGGTGGTGCCCGTGAAAAATAAAACGGCCTATAAAAGGGACCCGGAAGAGATGGGACGTAATGCTAACACATTTATCTCGCATTTACCGGTAATTCACCACTGAATCTCTCTTTTTTTTTTTAATTACACCTAAATCTAAGTGCACGAACGTTCTTGTCTTTAGTCCCTATAAAAAGTGGCCGCAGCGACAAGGATCGAAACAACACCCTCGAGCTCTTGAGCCCGACCGCACTTAAGTTACCGTGGTAGGTCATCATCATTGCGATCGTCACATTTTTATGTCTACTTCCAGAGCTAAGGCTTGTCCCAACGAGTTTCAGTTACTCCTGTCTCACGGCAGCCAACACCATCCTTCACCTGCAAATTTCCTCGTCTCATCGCACTGCCCAAACTACATGTTATCACCTGCATTTCCTTTCCTTGGCGCCTCGTTCGGTTACCCTAATAAACGATCACCGCGATTTATCTGCCCTATGCGCCTCACATGAACTGTCCGACTGCACCTCATTCTTTTAATCTCAGCTAAAGTATCAGCGGCACCCATTTCCTCTAAGATGCACGCTGTTGTATTGCTGTTTTTTAAAGTTACGTCTAGCATTTTTCGTTTCATCGCTCGTTGCACGGCCATCAACTTCTTACCGAGTTGCTTTCTTATCCTACCAATTTCAGCACTTCGGTTATAGCACTGGTCACCTGAGCGTGTACGGATCGTATACGTTTCGTTTCTACCATATCGATAAACGTCAATTCATAATATGAGTGCGCCTGCCCTCTAAAATCATGAACGGCAGCTTACTGTGCAAGATGTCGGTGCACGTGTGACGTTTGCGGAAATGTCGTTATTCAGCGCGCTATAAAGGTAACAACGCTGTTCTAAAAAAAACAACTGATGGCTTAATTCTGCCAACATATTTTACATGACTGTACATTCAAATCATACAGGTATACAATAATTACGCTGTCCTACCACAATCTAGTGGTTTATGCTAAATGTGCAACACGGGCGTGAAAACTATTGAAAACGATCGTTCTATCGTTCTTGCGCAATGATGAATCTAGGTGGTACGGCAGATTTACGAACTGTATGGTAGGCCTTTCGCCAACATCTAAAAAAATGAGATTAGTGAATACACAAAAACAGAAAACTTCTCATCCCTTTTGCAGGGTAACAGAAACATATATGCACAGATAACTCGTTCCTAAATATTTTGCTGCATTGGCAAATAGTATGTACGTATACATGAGCGGGGCCATACGATGGCGATTAGAAGAGACATGTCGGAGCAGCAAATATTTAGGTGTAATGCATAGAAGACCACAATAGGAGTGTTTGAAAATGTAGCTATAAGGTGTTCAAGAATTGAGTCCCACAGGCATGCCGTGGCTGGTTCTTCGTTGGATCTGTGTCGTGTTTCCGCGAATAGATTCAGTAGCAGTTCATTCATGCAGAGAATTTTCTAAACTTATTTCGTTTGCGCATGCGTTGATAAATCCTTTAACAATGACGGTATTTTTTTTCCATATAGCTGGCAGTTTATTTCAAGCGTGGGTGAGGGGGACGCCTAGGCTAATGCGTACATCCGGGAGCTACCGACACGTATTTGCAAATGTGGCCTGAAAGAGCCCAGTGTAGATGAACTGTATACCTGTACAAGAGTGATAAGTATAGGGCTATTTGGCTGCAGGGAAACATTTCTTTTCCGTGTAATGTAGTTTGCACTGCTTTTTTATTTGTATTTATTTATTTATTTATTATGAAGGTGCGCGGCAGACTAGCCCAGTTTCAGACCCTTGTATAGTGAAGCGAAAAGGTGTAGAAATGAAGAGCACTTTTCATTCTTACACGTTCTAGTTTGATATTCTTAGCGGCGCCTGAACCGAACGTCAGTCTCGGCCAGTGCTGCAGTGAAGTCTGTGCGACGCAGGTTCGTGTTCCGGTGGAGCGACCTCATCATCATCCTGGTGTACCTGGCGGTGTCGGCAATCGGGCTGTACTTCGCTCTGAGCCGCATGCTTCCGCAGGCGGAGAAGCTGCGGCTCGCCTTCTACAACACCACCATCCCCGAGGGACCCACGCCGCTGGTGCGCGTCCAAGCGCCGCCCATGGTGCTCGCGTGGGACGACCCACCCTGCAGGCAGCTCGCCCGGTGCGTATACGGCTTCGTCTCTGGCTGCGTACACGTACGGCGAACACTGGGAAGCGCGGTAGCCGAGCGGGCATGCACGCGCAGCGCTCCTTCTTGACGCCCGAGCGGAGCGGCAGGACCGCGCCAGCACGCTCAGGGCCGGGATTAGTAACGATTATATTCTAATAATATTACTTGCCGTGGTTGTTCAGTTGTCCGTGTGGTGCTCTTCCCACGTGATCACCGGGATCGATCGGCCGTGAGAGGTGAGCGATAGAAAAGGAATAGAATCGATCGAAAGGAATCCTTACATTGCAATGGTCTTGCTAGGCTGACAGATTATGGCTGAAACCCACCACGTATAGTCGCCCCGGGCACTGTTGTTTTTGCATTGACAACTGTTGCGAACGCATAAATAGCAGTACTCGCGAGATGAAAGAATAGAGAAAATTACGGACCCCGTCCGCCACCTGCGAGCCAAGTGCACGCGCGTGCCTCGGGGCCGTGCCGGGTTTGCAGAGGTTGTCCGAACAGGTCGTGCCCTGCGGGCGATGCGCTGCCGTGGGCCGGCCGGCTCGTAGTGCCTGTGAATATGGCAAATCACTTCTGCGGAATCCCCCAAGCTGGAGGAAATATCATGACAGGGAAAAATTGTCATCCACACGAATGTATCACGAAGCTACAAAGGAAACCCATACGGGTTTCTCTGATACGTGTTTCTATGATACTTGACCCACCTAGAGGAATTCCGCAGAAGTGATTCGCCATATTCTGTGTCCCTGTGCTCCGAGTTGTCGATTAATTCGCCCTCGCGCCTGCGACATACTAGACTCCTGGTTAGCTCAAATGGTAGAGCGACCGCCGCGGAAAGGCGGTGGTCTGGGGTTCTTGTCTCGGACCAGGACGAACTTTTCCTCAACTGCGAATCGCTCTTTCTGAGAAACCCGTATGGATTCCCTTTGTAGCTTTGTGCTACATTCTGGTAGATGACAATATTTCCCCTTCAAGTATATGTGAAGTAGTTAATAAATCACGGATGATTACTATACTCTCTAATGCAAAATTTGAACGCAGCTATATACGTGTTTTCATTTCGCGTGTCAATATTTTGTATTATGATTATATAGGTACACGGTTTGTATTAGGAACAGATCACTGTGAGTAGCGTAGCTGGCGCGGACAATCTGTCTCGTGCGGCACATTGCAAACGGAGCGAAATGTGACGCGACTGCCTCGCTAATCCGGAGATCGCGTCAGACAGCGCGTGGGTGTCGCGTGGGCGCAATTCACAGCAGTCGCCGCAGACAGACCTCCGCTTATGCAGTACTTTGTTTCTATACCGATTACGCGCGCTATACTCTGAAATATTGTAAGACATCCGTCCTACTTGCCATCAGAATTTACGCCCGCTACACGATTGTCAGGTCCATTGTGGTGTCTGCACCGGCCGCAAGTGCAACTGACAATTCCAGGAATCAGAAAGGAAGTTGGAGCGCCATTACAAGCTTTGAAACAAGCAACTTTGGCGCACATTCACAACGTGCACAGATTCCGGCAACGTATACACAGATAGTTCAGTAAAACTCAACAGCTCTGCTGCTGCAGTCATCATTCCGGCAAAATATGAGGAAATCAAATTAAGAACTTCATGTGTGACCACATCGACGGGTGCAGAACTCGCGGCGCTCCGTGCTGCACTTGATTTCATTAAGCAGAAGCCACCGCAACAATGGACGGTCTTTAGTGACTCCAAGGCAGCCCTTCAGTGCATACGAAGCCCAATGCGCCACGGACCCAATGAACAACTGGCCTCAGAAATTCGGCACATATATCATCAAAGCCATGACAAGGGACACAACATAATCTTTCAGTGGCTTCCAGGACATTGTAACATCAGCGGGAACGACCACGCCGACGAAGCCGCCCGATCTGCACATGAAAGTGGTCAACGAGTCTTCATTCCGCTTTCGCGAACAGACGCTGCGGCTGAGCTGCGATTGATGTCCCGTGAGTGTACTTTGCCCCTGTGGGACTCAAATGTTTTCACCATGTGTCGGTTGCGTTAGTTGTCTCCGGACATACGGATGCACCTCCCGCCTGTGTTACCACGACGTGAACAGACCATGCTCTGCCGTCTGTGGCTAGGCGTTGCCTTTACGAACTCATATGCTTTCCTCATTGGAATGGCCAACAGCCCCACGTGCGACACATGTAACATCGACGAGACGCTCGCACATATTATCTGTGTCTGCCCGCGATACAGCGTTCAGAGACAAGTGATGTGCAGAGTACTGGACCAGTTGGACAATCGCCCACTTTCAGAACTAAAAGCTTTAGGCCAATGCTCCGAAAGAACATCCGCGTTGAAAGCCTTACTCGCGCTATTAAGGTTCTTGCGGTCTAGGGGGCTTCACAACAGACTCTAAGAATTCCGCCCCCTACCGCTCTGTACCCAGCGCGCTTTGTTCGTGCTTGTCTCCGTTTCTTTCTATCTCCCCCTTCCACTCTGTTTCTCTTTTTACACCTCTCAACCTTCCCCCTGCGCAGGGTAGCCAACAAGAACTACCTCTGGTTAACCTCCCTGCCTTTCTCTGCATTATTTTCTCTCTCTCTCTCTCTGGCGACATATCGTATATCGTCACCCCCCCGTCCGTCTTGCGCGACACATTTTTTCTTCCCACGCTTTCGTTCCACCAACGACAAGAGCGGCCCTTCGTTGCAGGGAAATCGTGCCACCAGTGTCAGCGGTGACAACACCCAAGGGAGCGTGACATCGAACCTTACTCGTAGCCGCTCGCCATCGCCCCTTGTAGGAGCAGTGATCCCCGTCACACACGCTGGTACCGCGGTCAGACCTCAGCAGCTGACGCCACGGACAAGCGTAGCCCTCCCCACCTCACACCACCCTGCCCCACCCCCCTCGGAGGTGCACATGAGATCGCCCACGCGGCTGTGGATGTCGTGGCCGCCGGCAGAGACGCGTCATGTATGAGGCATGCACGCTGTCGGGCTGCTTTCTCGCGATTCCATCTGGACTAGCAGCGTCACCTAGCGCCGCCACCGCGCGTGGCGCGTGTGTGAAATTCAGACAAGAATATCTGAGTTTACGAAGTGCTACCCAACAGTTCGGGAAATTTCTTTCGCTCCTGCGAGCTGGTTGTTATGCGCTCTCCAATATGCTAGATGTGGCGAGCAATATTTCTTGTGTAATAGTATGGTGACAGCCGGGCAGCTAGGAGGAAGTATTATTTTGCTGAATGTGGTTTTTCAACGCTGTGTTTTATTCATTCGGTGTATTTCTTGTAAGCGAATATGACAGAATTTAAAGAACAAATAATCGGCATCAAGCTTTCTATCAACTTGAACAATACTGCTGCGGAAGCCGCAGTATTGGATTGGATGCCATGACGAAAGACAAGACGTTTATGAAGTGTAAACGCTTCAAAGATGGCCAAACGTCTGTTAATGACGATGAGCGTCGTAGACGCCCGAAACAAGCACGACATCGGAAACGACAGCAGAAGTTCGCGCGGATATCTTTGCAAATCACAAGCTAACTATATAGGATGTTTGTGATATTCTAGGACAGTCATACGGCACAGTTCAACGAATCTTATAGGACGTTTTGAACATGAGATGCATTTCTGCCAAATTTGTGCCATGACTGCTCAGCGACGAACAGCAGCTCCACCGTGTCTTCACGGAACTGATGCAACGAGTCAGAGACGACCTCAGGTCAATGTCATAACCAGCGATTAAACATGGCTTAACGGCGATGCACCTGAAACCGAACACCAGTCTTAGCAGTTGAACTCGCCCAATTTACCACGACCGAAAAAGAAAATACGTCGTGGCCATGTGAAGGCCATGCTGATTGTTTTCTTTGAACTTGACAGAATTATCCACAAGAAATTTGTACATACTGGACAAGCCATCAATAGTAAGTTTTACTGTCAGGTTTGAAGCGCTTAAAGGAGAACATTATTTGACGCAAACGTCTGGAGAAATAGAAGAACAACTAGCTTCTTCACCACGACAACACGTCCGCTCGCGCATCACTCGTTGTTCTATAGTTCCTGACTTCCAAACACATCGCAGTGCTTCCGCATCCGCCCAATTCACCTGACCTTGCCCCCTGTGGCATTTTCTTGTTCTCGAAAATTAAGCTGAGGCTGAATGGGAGTCGGTATAGCATAGCTGAAGAGATCCAGTCAGAATCGCAGGAGCTCCTCAATGCATTCGCACCTGAAGGCTTCCATGCACGCATGCATGGAATCGTAAGAGAAACGCTGGGATCGAAGAATACATGCTCAAGGTGACTACTTCGAAGCAAACCGTGCAAATTAGGAGTTAATGTAAGCAGATTATTTTTACGACCTAATTCCCTAAGCTTGTGGGTAGCACTCTATATGACGCAGGCTCGATTCCACCCGGCACCAGAGAAGCTTTCAAGGATATCTGTTTGTCATTGAAGGGCGGCACATACCCGGTGGCACACCCAGCGAGCCAAGTTGGTCCGGCAGCTTGTTTCGAAGCCTGTTCTCTCAGCACAGCAGCCTAACGCTCAATCCATCAGACCATTGGAGACTACCCAGTCATTCAAGTTGTTAGAAAAACGCTTGGAGACATCGGAAAGTGCGTGAAGTATCCTAAGAACGACAATCGCATTAAGTAATCGTAATAGTAAGTAAACCTACGACTCAGGTAACGACGCCATCCCTGTCTGGGTCTACTGCTTCGGTGCAAATTGTGAAAAGAATGTTCAACCTTATATGGCGACGTTCTCCACTCAGAAAAAATTTTTCGGCCGAATAAAAATGTAATGAATTTTAATTAATGTGCCGATTTGTTTTAATTTTATTACAGCTTTAATTTTAACAAAATGGAAAGTGATAGCGGATCTAGCGGGAGGGGGGGGGGGGGGGGAGCCCGGCCTCATCCCAAGTTGGAGGCCGGCTGGCAGTATTGAGCATGCAGTGTGCTTCCTTGCATTGTAGCGAGTACTTTGCATCGATGCTTATGTTGGCCGCAGAGACCTACTGGACACAGGGGGCAACGCCATGGATGCCGCCATTGCGCTGAGTGTGTGCAACGTGGCGCTGAGGCCGCAGGCGTGGAGCTTGGGCGGCGGACTTGTCATGCTCATCTACAACAGGTAACGCGCCGATCACATATATTCACCAACAGTGCATGGCTTCGGCCCTGTCGCGCAATCATTTATTTTGCACATGGTTCCATTGTCAGCACTGCACGTGTCCTTTGCACTGCAGCTGATACTCGGAAAAGCAAGGTTGGCTACATTTCTAGTATTTTCGGTCAATCTGTGATATTGGTGTAGCCAGGGGGAAGGGGGGGGGGGGCGGACATACCATGTAGCCGCCCCACCTTACGAAATGTTTGTGTTAGTGTAAGTGGCGGAAAAAAATGAGAGAATTGGGCTGTAAGTATATACAGGCCAGAGTGCAAGCAGTGGGACGAGAAGGCGCAGAAAGCTTGGAGCGGATATGTCTTGCCCCTACCATTGGCGAGTGAAACAGGGATCCCGAACAAGAACAAGCTTTATTCGGATCGACCGCCATCGGTCGTATTACAGCCGTATTACAAAGTGTATGCTGTGTTACACGTATACGTATAGAAAGGGCACGGGGCGGGATTCCTGCAAGCTCAGTGTTGCAGGCGGAGTGCGAGCATTATAGAATACAAAAATAATGTATATCCGATGCTTGACGCTTGTCATGGGAAGAATGGTGTGAGCAGGTGTATGCAGAGAGAACTACTACACACAAGTAAATGCATGTAAGGCTTCTATACCCCTTGGTTCACTTTTGGGAACTGGCCAAGTATTGGTTAATATCCAGTGGTACGTGCCCAGTGGCCCAAGAATCCGGAACGAGAAATATAGGAAATACAACAAATTCAAAGGAGGCGCTGTAAACCATGCGCTATTTCACATTTCACCGAGAGATCTGTGTGGAGAATCCCCCAGCCCACGACACCCTACAATAGAGATTCTCCCACCACGTACAACGAGGTCACGCAACACCTTTACCTTAGTATGAGGGTCTATCCGCTCCCACACAAGGAGCTGACCAAAGCGCAATCACCCCCAGACTTTTGCAGACGGGGATATACCCCAACCCATTTTTGTTTCACTCAATATATCCAGACACATATACTACTCGTAGCATTACCTGCCTTCAGTGCGGCGATTCAGCCAACATATCCTCTGGCGATGCCCCTCGTTACGAGGCACAGATCAAGCATACTAGTCAAGATGGTATATCTCACTGCGAAATCCCGACTACGGGGACCAAATCTGGGCAGTTCAGAGAGCCCACGATGCGGCGGCCAGGCTCGGCCTGTACTTCCGAACGTGGGAACAGCCCACTGCGCAATATTCTCGTATCTCAGGACCGTCAATAAAGTTTTTTTCATCCATCCATCCATCTGTGTGGTTTAGCAACACCTATCAGCCGACATTATACTTAAAGTTCGTGTAGTGAACTATAGTTTGATTAAAAAAAGATCATGCGAGAATGCGTTGATAGTCAAATAGGCTAAAGTCTCTCGCTTCTGCGTGTATTCTGGGCACACGCAAAATATATATGCGCTAGTGTCTTTCGTATACATGACAGCGGTTGCAATCCGGACAGCGGTCGCAATTGCATTTACGTGACGCTATGCGCACCTCATCGGTCGTGAATAAAAGAGGTGTGCGTAAAAAAAGCCTCGTCATCGGTACAAGTTGTGCGAAAACGTCACAGTTATATTTTAAGGTAAAATGACCATACTTCGGTACGAAATGTTCGGCTGGATATTAAGCAGTGTCCAACAGCACTCCACAGCCACCGGTTGTAACGACAGCTGGTTTCGTTTGTTCAGTGACTCATGACAGAAGCGTTGTGACGTTACGCAATGAATCTCTATACTTTGGACGTCTGTACAATATGGCATGCATATGGTGCACAAAAAGAAGATACGTGACAAATACGCCCGATACTTGAAGAAAGCATGATGTCGAAATGGATACAAAGCACCCGCAGCCTTTACGCGGTAAAACTCTGACAAATTAGCGCGATGTGAGTTCAACGTTCTTGAATCGAATTGTTAAACCTGAGCAGCTCAAGACTACGTGGCTTAAGTTTTCATTTGCAGCCACGAATACAATCTGTATCGTAAAATCAAGAAAACTGGAGCAAATAAATATGGATGCATAGACACTTTAATTTTTCTTAAAGCGTTAATTTAAATTAAATAACTTCGGGTAATCACAATTAATCTGGAACTCTTCACCACAGCACCTCGCAGAGGAAAACGCATTTTATTGTTATCTATATATTTGTACGCATAAACAAGGATCACAAAGACAACAGAGAAAAAGAGCTAGCTGGCAACTGCTACCAAGAAATGCACCATGTCTGCCTGCACATCCGCCGTCCTTCGTTTCTTGTCGAGAAAATGTCGGTGACGTTTATCCGTATTACTGGTGAGCTTGATTCGTCAGTTGTTGTCTAATCAAATGGCTAAATCAAATGTCTAAATGGCTAAATAAAAGAAAGTAAAAAAAAATTGAAATATATTTAACCACTCTATTCCCAAATCGATGTGCTTTAGCTATATCTCTGAGGCGACATGAAATGTTCAGGTCTTGTGTAGGAATCGCGGTAGGACATGCCCATTCTGGAGAATTGGTCAAGAACAGTCTTAAGCACATACTTAGTGGCTAAATCAATGGAAATAAAGTAAATTAAAGAATCCGTTAAATATAATTCATCATTCAATTAACATATCGGTGCGCTTTAGAGATGCCTGTGAGTCGACATTATATGTAATGGTTTTATGTAGAGATCAACCTAATGTAATAGTTCATAGGTAGTTACTATAATTATCATTTGCATGCTTGGCCAGCAGACAAGGTTGGTATAAGTCATTTCCCTTTTAATGTCATATAACCTTCGCATATATATCCAGAAATATATCCGCCGAGATAGCGACCGACCCAACAGCACACTGCACAAAGCAGCCAGAAAGTCATGCGAAACCCGGGAAAGCAGGCAAAGAAAGCTTCGCTTTAATAAAACCGAAGAATTTATGTAGCAGCACTAAGAGTAAAAGTCTATATCAAGAAGTTCTCGTTGTAACAAAGTCCGGGAATGTCTGGGGCACACAATTTCCAGGTGCAAGAATGAGGCACACACGATGCACTGGACTCAACATCAGTCACAAAATACAGCGTCCTTAAAGAACCGTTGAAACAATTTCATTTCCTTGCGATGCAGTACATTTGATGGCCATGGGCCTAACATTTTGGCAAACGAAAAATTTTCAAATGAGTCAAGTAAACGGAGTTTTTGTTTGAGGCACTGTCTAGTGTAATGTGCCTGGGTACAGTCCAGGAGTAATAGGTATGCATCCTCGTCGTCGTGGCTGCACGAAAATAACGTAGAAGTCTCACGCTTAATTCCAAATAACAGGTGCTTTTTGTAAGCACTTCCGAGGCAGATACGGTGTAAGAGGGTGTCGATGTGTCGTGGATCCTGAGGGTCTAGCTGGTACTCAAGATGTGGATCAGGTGTATATGAGATTGATTCTTTTGTGCTCTCTGTGAACGAATTAAACACACAGTTCGCGCTTGAGGTCTCGTAAAATGAATTCTTCTGACCAAAAATAACAGCACATGTAGACAGTATACTGTACTCTGCATGTTTGGGATATCAATTAGATCGATCGATCGATCGATCGATCAATCAATCAAGCAAGCAAGCAATCAATCAAGCAATCAATCGATCAATCTATCGATCGATCGATTTTTTTTTGCTGTAAACAATACGACGTTACTGCGAAAATAGGCAGCCAGAGGAAAAATGTGCGCCTGCATGGTTTTACTAAGCTCTAGCCACCCCTGCAGCAGCGATGACACGACGATTTGCATTATAGTTCCATTGTGCAAGCAAATTAACAGTTGTAAAACCAATCATGCAATACCATTGGGTAGTTACAAAAACAGTTACAAGATCAATGTACAATTACAGATATGAGACGTGGCAGGAATAATTGACCGAATGGGTAGAACATTAACATCATTCCTGTCTAGCTTATTTAGTGTGGTGGCCAGTTCGTATTCAAATCTTTTCGATAATGGGTGCGCGATAAAGGAACGCAGTATGTCGGTTGATGCGCCAAATAATAAAAAATATTTCTGAGACTTCTAGGACACCAATAAGTATTCTGTGTAAATGATTTGCTAGCTATTTATCAATTGTTTAAGTATTAGCCTTTCAAATTATTTGTTTTCATTAAAATATATGTTCTATTTCATACATATAAAGCTGGTCAGTGAAACAAAGCGCGTCCATCTAAAATAGTAATCCAGAGACTACGACCGTTTCCGAGATAGCCGTCCCCAAAATAAGCGGTGAAATGCTTGTTGTTCAACATATAGTTTTGTGGTGCAGGGCATAATGGATGCTTTATGAGAAACAGCAAAGGGAATGCCAATGCACTTCGTCACACGATTGCTGCGACAGGTATATCAAAAGTTGTGCTGTTGTCTCCGCGATCCTCCTAAGTGGTTATGTCTTGAGCAGCAACCAGTTTCAGTCATTGTGTGGTAATATATTAAGCATCACAACGGGTACCTATGATGGCTAGAGAATTTTAGCAATAAAGCGATTATCTCGATCATTAATGTATAATCAGTCATTACTGCAAGCTTTCTCATGCCAGCCACCAGGCCGTCGAAAGAATGACTTCTGGATAGAGTACATGTCTGTAAACGGGGGGGGGGGACCACTATACTGTATTTAAGAATTGTTCAAGCTCTTCGCTGCTAAGCCCTAGATACGGGCCTTGATTCCAAGATCTGAATGTCTCTTCGCTACTAATAACCGCAAAGCATAGCGTGTCACGTTATAAGGTTCTATAATTATACCACACTAGGAGCATATTCATAAAAATAACCGTAATCCTGCTATCTTTAAACTGTTTGCCGCATTGTCCTATGGCACGTTTTAAGTGACTCACGCTCCAGTCACTGTTCTGACGTTTGGGCATCATTTCAGATACCCACTTGTGGTTTCCAGCTTGCACAAGAAAGAGCAGCGTGTATTGATTTGCTTATATTGTGGCTCGGAAGTGCGTTCGCTACCCACATTTTTCGAAGACTGGTGGCACGGTACAAAAAAAAAAAAAATATTACTCACGAATAAGCGGGTTTCAATGAAAATAGAACTTCTTGGAATTGAATAACAAGTTTCAGCCAGTGTCCGTGCTGTTACGTTTCGCCTACGACGCGCGGTATAGCCGGCGCGGATGCAACGGACGCCGGGGCTTCGTTCAAAGCGGCGGACATTTTGGCCCGTTCGGAGCTGCCGCGAAGCCTCCCCGCCAAGCGCGTCCAGGCGTGTTTCAGTGCCACGTGTCTTCGTGTGTGCGTGTGTGTGTGTGTGCCCACGCTTGTCAAAGCGCGGCAGCCGGGGAGAGGAGCTTCCCAAGTGTGAAGCGAGGAGGTCTGTCCGGCGCCGGCAAGGCGGATGCGTCACTACACTCGTCTCAACTTGTCTCTCAGCTCGTCCGTGCCCCGCCGTCACGTGGTCTCGTCACGAGGCCTTCCTCTTGCCCTCAACTCCGAGAGTATAAGAGCAGCTGCCCCCGGACGCCGGGAGAGAGGCTCCGATTTCTTCTGTTGAGTAACGTGCTCTCCCGTCTCTCCACTTCGGTCGACCTGACCGCCCGCTCTTTTGCGATGTTAGAATAAACAAGTTGTTCTGTTACCAGTCGACTCATGCTTTGCCGGGACCTTCGGATGCTTCCAGTTGTGCCCCAGGCCGCCAGGCCAACGCTACCCTTGGGGCTTGCGACCCAGATTCTAACAGCGCTTTCCCTGCACTTCCATCACAAATGATAACTTACAACGAGAGAAAGTTGAGCTAGTTGGTAGCGTTTCATGTTAAAGGGTGCATACCGAGTGACAGGGAAACGGACAACAAAACGCCTGTGTTTGTGTTGTCCGTTTCCCTATTCTTGTGTTCGCGCGTGCACGCCTAGCTTTTCTAACAGATGATAACGCTGAGAGAGCACAAAAGCATTTCCCGTTGCGCCGGAAGGCTGGGAAAATGTGTACACAAACGGAGAAATTGTATCTTCTGAAATTTGGTCAAGACGAGCAAACAGGAAATCACTTAAGCTCATGCTTGATGTCGGACAGACGCCTTGCTCAACTTGGACAGCTCAGGCAACTTGCCCCCAATTGCCCAACAAAACGAATAACGGCGGCTTTGTTGCAAATCACCGCAGAAAGCTCTGAGCAAGCACGAGGGCACCATGCCGCGAGGAGCGAAAACGAGAGAAGAGTCGACTGCGCAGAGCAGATGCGAAGCTGCTTGAAAGCTGTCAGGTCGAGAGCTGGGAGCCTGCGGTGACTAGTTTTTAATTGCTTTGGCGCTTTATGGACTTGTAGCTCCTGCCCCGTAAAACTTCCTCAATTAACCTCAACGCTCTCACAGAAACACCAAGTCTTGTGCAATACGCGCAACTTCGCGCGGCGCCGGCGCTTCTTTTCAAACTCCTTTGTTGACACGCTTGGGTGCTACAGCTTTACGCTCGGCGTCTTCGGCCGACGTGTTCGGTGGAAACACGGTGGAATGATAACTGCCGCAGCGTTACGAGGAGGCTCCACACGAGGCCCTGATGTTCATGACCGATCATATGAGCGGAAAGCCCAATAGTATCCACCGGGAAGCCGCGCCATATCGCAGTAACGCTTGTGATAGATTGCGATTATAGTTATTATACTTCCTTAGATCGTTGCTCAGTTTCGTGTCGCGCCAGAAGGCGCTTTCACTATTGAGAGAGGATAGTTCGGTCACGATTCCCTGCAAGAGATAGTATTACTGGTATTTCTCTTTCCCGCTCCCCTCGTCATCTAATCTTCATCTTATATGAAGCGCCACTAGCGTTCCCAAAGGTTTCAAGCCTCTCAACACGGGTGCTATAAAAAGTAGGTTGTTGTTAGTGTCGTGCTTATCATCAATACTCGCTCTGAAACTGTATTCTATGCAGTAGATATTCCTTCAATCATATGGAGGTGTAAATCACGCTGCGTGAAAAAAACCTTGCAACATGTTTGGATGTGCTGGTGAAAGTGCCGCGTGACCGCGCACTAAGCCAATCATGCACGGGCAATGCCGGAAGCAGGTCCTGCAGGATGAGAGGGGAACGGCGGCTAGATAAAAGAACGGCGCTATTTTGAAACTTGTTTATCTAGAGACCGTGCGCATCACCAAAGCCTCGCATCATGGGCGGCGGAACCGACTGATTGAGGCTGCAGTATATCGCAGAAGTTGTTCCGTGGCGCGGTCACGCCTTGCTTTTCCTTTCGTGAGTCGGTGGCCGCGTCGCGCCCAGCTGCGCCAGTGTATATGCTTAAAAGCCGGCGAGCCTTTACACTGAATCTTTTACATTAAATTGTCATTGAGACAGCACCGAGGGGCTTCAGACCGCCGAGCTATACGGCAAGCTAGGGAGCGAAAACGCCTAGCCCACACTGCAGCTAACGCTTAAACATTCGCGTTACGCACGTCATGGGAGCTCTTAAAAGCCAAGCTTTTCTTTGCGAACCTCGCCCGGTTTCGTGATCGTGGGTGCTGCGGCCTGGCTGTTCTTTTGCCAAATAGGCTAACCAATCACAGCGGAGTAAGCGCGCCTTGCTCGTATTCCGCTGTGACCACCAGATGGCGCTCGCCTCCGCGCATCCGCGGCATGGCAGTGGCGGCCCCTGCCGTGTGGGGGAAAGAAAAAAAAGAACGAGAAAGCTGGCCTTCGCGCATCCGCGGCAGCGGCGGCGCCATTGCATCAATAGCATCTCTACAGTGCCTGGATAAAGCCTTACGTGTCCCTTTGCGCGGACATTCAATAATCACAAACTCGTGTCCCGACGTTTTATGCACTCACACAAAGCTTCGCTATATAGAGATCCCAAGATATGCTGCATCTTTTGTAATTCCATGGGGCTTACTAATAAAAATATTAACTTCACGTCACAGATTCAAATACAACAGTTTCTACTTCCATAAATATGTAAATCTGTGCCGCAGAGCAGTTGGTTCGTAAAGACTATAATAACCGTAAACTGGGTCCACTCACATACGTCGACCTTCCATCGGCGAGAACCGTGGTTGAGAACGCACACGTACACGGTAAAGCCCCTTCAGTGCACATAGCGATGCACGCCATACACAAAATAAAACGAGAATTCAGTCATAGAACGAAAGAAGAACGATATTTTGATAACAGACGATAAGCAACGACATTCTTGCATATTAACGCATCGTCACTGAAACAAAAAAAAAGAACATTTCCATTCACGCGTTATGGCTGCGTGAACATGGGTCATTAGAACCATAGTGACTGATCTTTGTTCCTGTACGAAGTGTGAACAGCGTCGAGTGCGCAAATGTTGCCTTACTTCAGTAGGTGTTCTGAGACGCTCGTTAGAAAGCATGAACATAAACACACCGACATTATTTCCGTCTTTAAACGCAGCATAAAAGCCACCCATTGGTTCTAGACATAATGAAACGAGATAAAGGTTATGTTTATAAAGAAATTCGAGAAAATCTCTATATATTGCCAAGAAATAAGTTTTAGAACTCAGACGTCGAATATCCTCCATGGATGCTTACACTTCCAGAAATTGAATTGTCAGTAGACGGAATATTCAGAAAGAGAGACGTGTTCGTTCAAGCTGCTCAACAACTAACACTTTACCAGATATATATGCGGTATTCAGAATACAGACACGTCTATACAAATGGCTCCAGTACAGCAACCTCTTCAACTTCAGTATTCATTACACCGCTCCTCAATAAACCAGAATCATTTATGTTATCTCGTGTGGCTTCGTCCACAACGGCTGAACTATTAGCACTCCTATGTGCGATAAAATTTGTAACGTCAGTAAGAGGTACGCAATAATGGGTAATCTTCAGCGATTTACAGGCGGCTCTAACATCGCTCTTCAGCACAAAAGGAAAAACAATAAGTGATAGTATATTATACGAACCACTTCAAAACCTCATAAAGGCAAGCCAAGCCAAGCCAAGCATAAAATAGCGTTCCCACTAGTGGATACCATGGCATTGTAACATTCCTGGCAACGCAGCAGCCGATGAAGCAGCACGGCAAGCACAACTCAAACATGATGTGGTTCCGCTCCCAATATCAAATATTGAATTACTCTGCATTATAAGGGCCACGTCTTTCAACATGTATTGAAATACGTGGTTTGACCGAAATTCAAAGAGCTAGGATTTGTATCATATTGACCCGTTTATTGAATTCAAGTTTCTATTGTCATTAGACAGAAATATGGAAACCCTTATTTATCAATTAAGGCTAGGCACTGCCTACACAAAACATTTCTTACATAGAATTGGCCGTGCGGAAACCCCGAGTGTGATTGTAGATTTGTAGATGAGAATATACATCACCTCCTTCTAGATTGCCCACATCACGACACACCAAGACGCCGACTTAAATCGACCTTAATTACATTAGATGGCAGACCTTTCTGTTCAAAGAAATTTTCGGGTCCTTGGCCAACAACAGTCTTGCAGAAGAGCGCTTTAAAAACATTAAAAGCTTTTCTCGAAGACAGCAGCATTGTAGGCCGTTATTAACGCTTTTAATGTTCCTTTCATTTCAATGTTTCTGTATATATTTATGTGTTTGTGGATAATGTTATGTTGACTGTTCTATCGTGACTATATGTGACAATGTATTTACATGATGTATGCACCACCCACTGACTAGAGACTGTATTATTAGGTGACAGTATCATTTGTATTTTTGAGACTTTCTTCTACAGAACGGTGGAGTCATTTAACTTGTATATCGTATGTACCGTGTATTTCTTACGTGAAAACGTTACTTGAAAAATTCTGGTGCTTTATGAAAATGTTATTTGATATGTAATCTTGAACCCTATTTGTTATAGGCTAGACCCATTCAAGAGCTAAGTAGTAACCGGCACCTTAAATTGTGCGTGGACATCTCCTTATATCATATCGATAAAAAAAAGATAAACGTGTGATTCATGCAAGGTTGTCGTATTCAACCTCATCCGCCAAAATAGCAAGAAGCCTTAAACTTTCTACTTTTTTAGCTGATTGTTGCTTTCTTCTTGTTAAAGCACAACGACTTGCGCGTTGTCAACATTTTACTTAATCGAGTGCCATCCGCCCTTCGGTCTATCTATTTACCACACAACAAACTTGTCGTATGATTTCTGCTCTGCTCAATGTGTACTATACTCTTCATATTGTACAGCCTCGTGTTTTATCAAGTTCCGTTGAACTACTTTACTTATAAGGAAATCAAAAGAAAATAAGATTTTTTAAGTTCAAATGTAGAATTCCTTATCAGTGAGGACTATAAGTTTAGCGATAAGCTTGACATTGTCTGCGGCGTGGAAGAGAACATCGAACATTTATTGTGTCATTGTCATCGATTTCAATTGGAAAGGCAGACATTATCTATCGCACTGCGACGACTGGATGATCGGCCGTTGTCTGTGAAGGTGCTCCTTGAAGACCGTCGTTCGTCGGCCCACAAAGTTATGAAGGCACCTTTGTCTTTCTTGAGCGCGACATGCCTATGTGAACGTCTTTGAGTCGCTCAGGCCCTCCGCGTGCATGCGCGAGCTCACCGCGGCTTTCCTCCCCCTCCCTTTCCCTACCTTATATTTCTATTCCCTCTTTCCCATCCCCCAAAGTAGGGTAGCCAACCAGACGCATTTCTGGTTAACGTCCCTGCCTTCTCTCTTTATTTCCTACTACTACTACTACTACTCCCTTCACATTCTTAATAAGTAAAAGAAAAATGAAAGCATAATAAGAGATAACTTGCTGCAGCGGTAGCCGGATCCCCAACGCTAAAAGAAAGAACGTGATTTGAAGCATATTGGAAATTTTGACCGTCTTTTCTAATCAATTCTAAATTCCAATAAATACATTAATTTTCCTTCGGTTTCATTTGCTTCACTGTCTTTTGGCTTCATATATTTATTAGTGTGAGGAATGAGAGCGCTTAACTTAAATCTGGGGTTCTATAACGAGTACTATATTTAAGTGTAATACCAATTACATTGAATCCAGTTTATTTGTTCATATACCGGCACTGCACTGTCTCTGCGATTGACCTGTACACCTTACAAAAGAGAGACAGAAAGAAAGCCTAAACTGTCAAAATGCAATCTAAATTATCAGAAAGTGCTTTGTGCTCATCAACAACACCGTAAAACATCACTATGCCTCGTAATTAAGCAACGGCGCTGCGGTTCGTCTCGGTAGGGCACTGACTCCCGGATTGGCCGATTCAGCTTGGAGCATTGTCCTTGACAGCTGCAGTGGTGGGTGGTGGTTCCGCGTCGTTTTCAGGGGCCGTTACAGGTTCGCGCCGCACTTACCACATGAATAAACCAACCACATGAATCAATCAATCAAACAATTAAATAATAATTGCGCAGTGTGCACGTCAGTTCTAGTTTATCTAACCAGTGAATTTCGTTGTGTGCAGGCTCATAAGACATACTTAATCTGCCTATGACATCCTCTTGAATAATTTTTTTTTTTTGAGGTTCGCAACCATCTGCCGAAAAGCGAATGAACTTTGTTCTCCATGTAGGACCACCAGGCAGGCTCACGTGATCGACGCGCTGTCTTCCTCCCCCAAGAACTTCTCCGCGGAAGAGTTCCAGAAGAAGCAAAGCAGCGGTTGGAAAGGTTGTGCCTTTCACTTTCTGTGCTTTGACCCACGTATCAACTGCCGCAAGCGCATCTCAGAGCTGACTCGATCTGGCCAAAATGCGCAATAGACATGTGCTGCGCGCGTGCTCTTGCGGTGAGCTCACAACGCCGCTTAACGAGCAGCGTTGACGCACACAATTACAGTCTGGGGCCGATGAATGGCGACTTCAGTTTCTATGCATTGCGCACGGCCTATAACGGGCAGCTGTAAGCGCAGCGGCAGGCACAAAAAAGGAAACGACTTAGTGGCAAAACACGAATTGCATAAATTTGCGTACGGGATACGAAATATCAGGACGTCGATGTGACAAAGGTACGAAGAAACAAATTAAAGAGCAAAGAATCAAAACCAAACAAGAAAAAAACTGCAGGTATTCGTGGTTTGTGCACTCATTATCTTACCGATGGAAATGCTTAATGGAATAAAATTATGCATGAAAAAATTTACTCTACAGGCTGCTTGTCTGAAGTCCTCGGGAACACTCTTGGTTCAGTTTAAGGGAAAAGCACCGTGTTGTTACTAAAGTTGCATTGTAGATGAAGCGATGAGGGCATGCACCAGCACTTGACAAAAATTCGCAGTTCCGCCGGAAAGGCGTAGCACCGATTGCGATAGCAAATTAGTAAATAGCTGTACGAAGTAAGGATAGTAGTTTTAGCGGCCGTATAAACTCGTAAACATTCGCTTAATAACATAATTAACAATGATAGAATATGTAAGCGTAACTCAACGAGGACGTAGAAAGAAACAGACACATGGAGACAGCGCTGTCATTGTGCGTCTGTTTCTTTACGTCCTTGTTCAGTCGCGCATACACGTTCTATCATGGATTCAGACCAACTAGCCCGTCAACGTGTTTTAACTAAATTAACCAGCACGTTGTCACGCGTGCACAGGTAAATATGACTACACATCACTTGATCACAGCGGAGACTGTCTTTGAAAACGCCGAAGCTAGGAATCGCGGCACCATCATCATCATCATCATCATCATCATCATCATCATCATCAGCCTGGTTACGCCCACTGCAGGGCAAAGGCCTCTCCCATACTTCTCCAACTGCCCCGGTCATGTGCTAATTGTGGCCATGTTGACCCTCCAAACTTCTTAATCTCATCTGCCCACCTAACTTTCTGTCGCCCCCTGCTACGCTTCCCTTCCCTCGGAATCCAGTCCGTAGCCCTTAATGACCATCGGTTATCTTCCCTCCTCATTACATGTCCTGCCCATGCCCATTTCTTTTTCTTGATTTCAACTAAGATGTCATTAACGCGCGTTTGTTCCCTCACCCAATCTGTTCTTTTCTAATCCCTTAATGTTACACCTATCATTCTTCTTTCCATAGCCCGTTGCGTCGTCCTCAATTTAAGTAGAACCCTTTTCGTAAGCCTCCAGGTTTCTGCCCCGTACGTGAGTACTGGTAAGACACAGCTGTTATAAACTTTTCTCTTGAGGGATAATGGCAACCTGCTGTTCATGATCTCAGAATGCCTGCCAAACGCACCCCAGCCCATTCTTATTCTTCTGATTATTTCACTCTCATGATCCGGATCAGCAGTCACTACCTGTCCTAAGTAGATGTATTCCCTTACCACTTCCAGTGCATCGCTACCTATCGTAAACTGCGGTTCCCTTCCGAGACTGTTAAACATTACTTTAGTTTTCTCCAGATTAATTTTTAGTCCCACCCTTCTGCTCTGCCTCTCCAGGTCAGTGAGCATGCATTGCAGTTGGTCCCCTGAGTTACTAAGCAAGGCAATATCATCAGCGAAGCGCAAGTTACTAAGGTATTCTCCATTTACTCTTCTCCCCAATTCTTCCCAATCCAGGTCTCTGAATACCTCCTGTAAACATGCTGTGAATAGCATTGGAGAGATCGTATCTCCCTGCCTGACGCCTTTCTTTATAGGGATTTTGTTGCTTTCTTTATGGAGGACTACAGTGGCTGTGGAGCCGCTATAGATACCTTTCAGTATTTTTACGTACGGCTCGTCTACACCCTGATTCCGCAATGCCTCCATGACTGCTGAGGTTTCGACTGAATCAAACGCTTTCTCATAATCAATGAAAGCTACATATAATGGTTGGTTATATTCCGCACATTTCTCTATCACCTGATTGATAGTGTGAATATGATCTATTGTTGAGTAGCCTTTACGGAATCCTGCCTGGTCCTTTGGTTGACGGAAGTCTAAGGTGTTCATGATTCTATTTGCAATTACCTTAGTAAATACTTTGTAGGCAACGGACAGTAAGCTGATCGGTCTATAATTTTTCAAGTCTTTGGCGTCCCCTTTCTTATGGATTAGGATTATGTTAGCGTTCTTCCAAGATTCCGGTACGCTCGAGGTCATGAGGCATTGTGTATACAGGGTGGCCAGTTTTTCTAGAACAATCTGCCCACCGTCCTTCAACAAATCTGCTGTTACCTGATCCTCCCCAGCTGCCTTCCCCCTTTGCATAGCTCCCAAGGCTTTCCTTACTTCTTCGCGGCAGCAGCCGTGAGCCAATTGACCGCCGTGCATGTCGCTTCAACGCGTACGAAACGTGGAAAGCACAGCGCATTCGAAGTTACCGGCACTACGCGCACTCTGCAAACATCGCAGATCGCTTTGAAGATGAGGCCCGCGCGGGCGCACAACTTTGGCCACGTCGCAGATTGCTTTCAAGACACACGAGCGCTGGCAACGCGTCCGTACGGCGTCCGCCCAAGGCGTCTACTGCAGCGTCCGCGATTCGCGTGGCCAACGCCGTTACAGACGCCGCGGTTGCCTCCACTAGCCTGCACTCTGTACGGAGGACAAGCGGACATGGTTTTGGCACGTAAAACCCCATAATTTTTTTTCACGGCGACGGCGACGCCGACGGTAAAATGCAGCTGTAGTCTCCACATAATTGCTGTCGCAATAAAAACATCAAGCGTTCAGCGTCTTTCACCAGAACCGTTGCAGGGCCGCGCATTTGACGCCACTGTGGAACTTACGATGCTCCGAGGAACCAGGGATTGAGAGGGACACGTGTCTTCGGTGCCATGGAGCGCTGCACCTCTATCACGCGCGCCATGCCGTGCACGGATTCGTCGAAACCTGCATCCTATAACTGAATAGATAGCGGGTATTTCTTATTTCTGGACCAGCGCCGGCTGCCTCCATGGCCGCCGGCGCGTGCGATGCCCCCTTTTTTTACGGGGCGCCGGGCACGGGCTCAAACCTCGCAGCTTCGCCTGAATGGGGAAGCACCGACAGCGATAGCGAGGTGTTGGAATATTAGGCTAGTTTTATTAACAGTATGAGTCGGAGTAAATATGCATGCACCCTGAATACAATAAAGCAAGGCGAAAAGCACGCGCACAACATACTAGAACAATGTATGAAAATAATCCCACGTCCAACACAATATACACGGACGCAGCAGCGTATTCGAACGTACACTCGAACGCCAGTGATGCCCAAAAGAACATAAGGAAGTACGCAGTGGCAATCGTCGACACGAAAGCACAGCAACAATTTACGGCATCCGTCAAGGCAGGTACTCCGGCGGCTGCCGAAACTTTCGCCGTGGCAATGGCCCTCGCTCACGCGGAACGCATGCAAAAGAGCGTCACCATAATAACAGACTCACAAGAAGCATGTCGCCTTTTTCTCAGGGGCCACGTGACCAAAACATGTCACTCAATAATACCGACGAAATTCGCCCATCATCAGCGGATCCTATGGTGTCCAGGTCATACAGGCCTTGAGGGGAACAAACTGGCCGATTCGCTAGCCCGAGGTATTATTAACCGGGCCGACTCGACTGGGACGGTCCCAGGTAGCCACTGTAATGACCCCAATCCAACGAATGCCCGGGAGATTCTCGCTCATCAGCGTGCAACTAGAAAAAATACCCTCCCCCTCACCCACAACTCAGTGGAGAGGAAGCCGCCAGCTGGCGCAAAATTCAGACTGGGGTATTCCCCCACCTTAAATTACAGAATGCCATGTTCCCCACTCGCTACAGGCTCGACTGCCCGTGGTGCGGGTGCATACCAACACTACAACACATTACTTGGGATTGTGAATCACACCCGTTTGATAAAACACACCACACAATGGAGCAATGGGAGGCACAGCTAACCAGCTCAGACCTGGCGGGACAACAGTCCTTCATAAGACAGGTCAAGCCTTGGACTAAAGGGTCTCCGACCACTGCACGTAAACCGTTTGTCAATAAAAGTTTCTCTCTCTCTCGCTAACACGAGGGGCGTTAGATGAACTAGAGGCAGTATGACGTCACGCAGCCGCCTTTCGCATGCGAACGGTTCCTTGCTGCCACTTCCTTTACCATTTCACTGTGCCGCGTCTCGTAACGTCAGCAGATCACGTGATGACACCCGACACTGAGGCGCGGGGAAAGAGAGCGCGCATCAAGGTCCTCCCGCCTCAACTGCGCGCGTTGTTGGATCTGGAGGACAATCCCAATTGCTGTCCCCCAGATTTTGGACCTTGCCGTTGAGTGCGGGAGTTGGCCGAAATTGAGGAGGACTTTGAGATGAAAACAGGAGGTTTATTTACATTATTTACAGTGAGAGTACAAACAGTCATAAAGTCATTACGGACCGGCAGCAACTCGGACGCTGCGGCCCGTGGCAAGGAGCTCGAAAGAGATGAATGAAGGAAGGCTCCCTTGCTGCTCCCGGTCTCTGGCTTTTAAGCCCTTCGGTGTCTCGAAGTCACGTCACGTTCGGCCAATCGGCGAGCCCGCTCAGGTGACGCCATTTTCGGCCAATCGGCGAGCCCGCTCAGGTGTCGTCATTTTCGGCCAATGGTAGGCGCCCGTGCGATTGTGTCACACCCGGCGCAGAGGGTCGCTCCTTGGGCTCCAATTGTCCGAGGGCTTACTTCTCTCTGCGGTATTGCCTTGCTGGCTTGCAACCGCCGTCACAATAGGCGGAAGGGGGCGACGTTTCAGTGCTGCAAATCAGCTTTTCTCGGGACCTGCGTTACCTGGAACCGTGCCAGGCTCCGGCTACACTTTCGGGAAAAGTCAAGCAGTGAATAGCTCCACCTGCGGCGCACGAGGTGGGGGACGCCAACTCGTTTGCACGTGCCGCGCCTCGGGAACGGGGTCGATAGATGTGCTTCTGCGCTCCTTAATTAGCTGTGGTGAGATTCGATGGGGTCTGGTGAACTCGAAGGAGGCTCAGGAAAAGGTCCCGTATCTAACAGCGTTCAGCAGCTACGGGGAAGAGCGCTCCACTTGGCGTGCGCTGCTCCTGTCGCTGGCGCTACCGCAAGCGCTCTTCCTCAGCAACGTATACCAAGTGTTTCTGCGAACGCTTTACGTAATTTTTGAAAATCGCCTGTGGGATATAGCACAGTTTTAGTCCTTCAGCGGATCTTCTCGAAGAGGCGGGCATTACTCGAACGAGAAATCGAACAGCATGTAATAGACTGTTTAAGAAAATGTCACTAAAATTTTTAACTAGTTACCTTACGGCACGTATTGCAATTCACAAATTGTAGTCCATGAGCCTGAAAGAAATATCCACTTGAAAATTATTCTGTGAATGACATCATATTGACAATATGATACATACATCAAACTTGCAGCAAAAATGCGCTGCCGTGTCACCTATTTTTTAAACAAAACACCGTTTTATGCGTTAAAGCACGAAAGTAAACTGACCGCAAATGTATTTCTTCGCGAAGTTCTGAAAATAATATCCCCAAACTGGCCTCATCCCGAGAATTGGTTACACTTGAAACCGCCTTGCGATCTCCTTGGCTACAATTTCATAAATTGCAATATGTGCCGTAAGGTAGTTAGATAAAAACTTTATTAGTGAATTTTTATTAATTAGCTGACTATGCATCTCGATTTCTCGTGAAGATAATGTCCACTTGTCGGAGCAATACACCTCAAGGATTAGAATTGTACTATCCGGCACATGTGATTTTTAAAAATTACTTAATGTATGCGGCGAAACACGCGGTATAAACACGGTGGCTAAGTGGGACGACAGATGGTGCGGTATACGCTGCAACAGCAACTGCCGCCACGTTTCAACACGTTTCACGCTTCGTGCAGCGGCATCGTTGATGAAGTCCAGTTGCGTGAACCAGCACGGTGTCCTCCATATACTACATGCATCGTGCAAAAATGTTAGGTAATGTTATCTCTGGGTCTGAGGAGCCCTTCGCAACGTCGTTTTCAATCTGGAGTTTACATGTAAAGCCACGGTTAGATTATGGCCTCTGCAGTTTAGTTCTTAACGTTGCGAGATTCTCTAACATAACTGATTTTGATAAAGCTTGATTTTAATCGTTTGGGACTCTTGAAAATTACGATTCTGTATCATAGTTAAGTGCTTATATCTACTATGCGTGTTTCAGCTTTTTAAGTAAATTTCGTGGAACAATCTGGAGACGGATATATCGAATCTCGCTTGCGAGGCAGAAAAGCGATAGAAATAAGTGGGACAGTAATTGTCGCGAGCAGAGGCGGAGACGCTGGGAGTGCCAGGAGCCCTGGCAGGACTAGAGCTGGCCAACAAGAGGTTCGGGCGGCTTGCCTGGCACTACAAGCTGGACCCGGTGGCTGACCTCTGCGAGCGGGGCTTCAACGTCACCGAGTCCCTGGGACGCGTCCTGTCCGGAAAGAGCGGGGACCTCTGGAACCACCCAGACCTGAGGTAGGGCACGACCGCAGCACGTTGACGGTCCTCGGTCGATACAGCTATAGAAAGGCTGAGCAAGTATGGAGTGACTCTGCGTGAAAAAAAAAATTAAGTTCATTAAGCATTTTGAAGCGCATGCTGCAGGTATGTATACAACAGTCACGGAGGCGCGGCTAAAGGCCTGAGTCGAGTTTACACATTTGCGGATCACAGCAGACAACAGAAGGTTAAATACAATCTTAAAGTAAGCGTGTATAAATTCGAGTGTATTTGTCTATCACTGGTAGCAATATTTAAGAATAAAAATGTGTAATAAACGCTTCTATATCATTAAGGCGTATCAAAGGCAGCCAAAGAAATTAGTGCCCTTTTGAAGTCAGGAGCTTTTTCTTTTCTGACCAGAAGCCAGAATCCCTTATAAAGAATTAGAAAAGTAAGCTGGGCTACTTGGTGCATAATCCCGAATTTGGACATTGTTAACTAGCGCTAAAAAGACGCGGAAAGAGAAGAAGCCCACATGACACACTTCAACTGAATTTTCACTACGCTAAAGCATGTACAGAACCTCGAAACAGAATCTGAAACAGAGAAGTAACCTTAGTTTCTGTTACCCCTCCCCCCCGCTTTAACACAGAAGCTATCGGAACAGATCGATGCGCAGGTTATTATCCATATAGGAACACTGTTTCTTGGTAAGATAAAGCGATGGGCTGCTTGCATGCCTATCACCCGCTTTTTTGTACCAAACGCTTCGAATATATACCTGTCAACCTGCCTCTGGAGCCGTCTGAGCTAGGCCGCCTGAAGCGTCTTTCGGCGCGCCCGGGCAGGACTCGAGCCCGCTCATTGAGGGGCCTAAGTCGTACCTTCGAGCACACGCGAACATTATGCATAGCATGGTCCAAGGCATCCTGTGCCAAGCTGAAGTGACACCTGCAAAGAGCTGGCTCTTCGTATACTTTAGCAAAGAAAATAGAAAACAGATGAAATTCTCTCGTTTTTTTTTTTTTTTTTTACAAATACGAGCACTGTTTCCGCTTAAGGAAAAATGAATTATACAAAAAACCGCTCTTGAAAAGATTTCCCTGTTACCGCTTTTGCAATTGCACCATTACCAATCTTGATATTATATTATATTAGCGCTACCGCAAGGTGTGTCTCTTTCTACTTGTTCCTTTATTTTATGCTGTATGCACGAACTCCTACCCAAATCCGGCGTCCCTTAACAGCAACACTGTGTGTCATTTTACTTGCATTGTATCTCGGTTGATTGTAAATGAGTTTCCTGTGCATAGAATATGTGGAGTTTTTGTCCAATAACGTCCAGTGATAGTAGATGCGTAACTTCATGCGAATGTCAGATGTAGATATTTTGTGGCTGTATTTCTTTTGTGTTTGTGAGTGCGCTCTTCCACTGTTGTGATCAGCTGCTGGGCTATACACCGCGGCAGAGGGCGCAGAGTGGCTCTCAAGCTGCAACAACGCATCTTTTTGCCTAGCGTCCTCTCTCCTTGGCTGCTATATATATATATATATATATATATATATATATAGTGTATTGTATTGAACATGAAGTCGTCCACTGTGCTTTTCACGCAGTAATAGTAGCGTGGCCTGTTGGAGGGCTAAAAGTGACAACCCTTTTTTGATGCCAGAATGGTGCGCATTGAAGAGAGAGAGAAGAAGATTTAATGAAGGGAAAAGTGGGGAGGTGAAGGCTTGGAGTGGATGTAGGCAGCACAAAAGTAATGGTTGTCTTGTTGCAGGCATGATGTTCGGCGGTAAAGCTGCACGGTGGACGGTGCATGGTAATACCACTGAGCACTCAACGTGGCTTATCCACAGTAAATTGAGTGAGATATTAGGCAATATACGTTGAGATTGGGTGCTCGTGCGTCGCATGCAGCCACAGTTGCCGCCTTGGATACACACCTGGGAAGGCAGGTTTTCAGTTTGAGGGCGCGAATGTTTGTCCTGCAGGTCTCACCCAGCACAGGCAGACTGTAGCGTACGAAACCAGGAAAAGCGCGTTGTGGAATTGTATCACCGCTCGCATAGGCGTACACCATGGCCTTCCAGCGAGAAATTTTCAGACTTGGGTAATCGTAGTAAGGGCTCTTGGAAAAGTCGCGATCTCCTAGAAAGTCGTCGCAATCTAGTTATATGGGCAATACTTTTATTCTTTATTTCACAATTTAACAACAGCTGTTGTTATTCACCACGCTTGTGTAATGAAAGTGTGCATTGACTCTAGTTTACATAATCATTCATTCGGTCATATTTAGCACAAACCAGGTGGCTGCAGTGTCATCAATGCAATGTGCCCAGGGTGGAGTTCGTGCGCGAAGGAAGTAAGGACGAGCTGCTGCGTGAAGGAGAGACTCTGAAGCGACCGTCGCTGTCCGAGACGCTGCGCCGCGTGGCCAAACTGGGTGCCAAGGAGTTCTACGCAGGCGTCATCTCCAAGCTTGTGCTGCGGGACATCGCAGCCGCAGGTGCCGTCTCCATTTGGATGTGTCTGTCGGCAAACGTGGTTAGCTGTCAAATATAGGCTGCCGGAAACAACGCATTTATTTCCTTACGTCCTTGCGCATTTATTAAACTGCTGCCGGCATAGCTCGCAGCAAACAGTAAAATTAAGAACGCGTCTTTCTGAACAAAGTTCAAGTGACAAGCAGACCAAGTGGTTCGTTATACTTATTTGCACTTCGTTTAAACGGAACAAATAGGACCGCAGTACTCTGCGATGTGATGCATAGAGAGCACAATGGACTGCGCCAGATCGCGTTACAGTACTGCGGTGTGGTGACGCTACTTGCAAACTATCAAAATAGAGACCTCGCCCAGGCAGAATTAAGGTATATAGCGTTACCGCGGGGTCCAGGACCTCAAAGTATTTTACTGTATTCGGGTCATTCTGGAGCAGGAAAAGTTCTCGAAACTTGCTCGTTTTAGTTTTTGGTTCCATTAGAATGCATTTTATAATCGTTCTTTATCTTTCTATAGATTTAACTAGACAAGAGTAGACGCTGTCAAAATCCATCAAGTCACAACGAGCAGGTGTGCGAACTTAAAGGCAGTGTCAGTACCGGTATGTCTTAAGGCGTGAAAAGAATGGAGACGAAGGGACACATAAGCAGGACAATCCTCAACTGATTTTATTCCTTCAGGAAGACAGCAGCATGCGCACTGACGTCACCAGTGGCACAACAGAAACCGTAGTTGGCGGTCGCCCTGTTTTTGTGCGTCTGTTCGTCTCCGTTTCTTCGCGCCTTAATACTTACACTAGTATGCCTGACCAACTAGCTCAAACAAAAGCTATGGTATCAGTATAGCAGTCTTTCATTTTTGCGTCTGTTCTGGTACACCGACCCTCCTGTTCCAGTGAGAGTTTCGCTGTTTCAGAACTTTGATTTACTCGTAGAACCAAACTCCATGTTTAGCATGCCTCCAAAACGGCTGTACAGCACTCTGTGACAATTGTTCGTGGTCACAGGAGGCTTGCTGACCGCCGACGACCTGGCTTCGTACGAGGCTCACGAGTACGGCGCCGCGAACGTGTCGTGCGGCAGCGGCTCGTGGCTGCTCACTTCGGCCGCGCCCAGCGGAGGGCCCGCCTTGGCCATGGCCGGATCCCTGCTGCGCACCCTGGGCCCTCTGATGCGCGCACAGGAGCTGCCCGCGCAGTTCCGCACGCTCGTCGAGGTGTTCAAGCAGAGCCTGGGCCGCCGGCTGGACGCCACGGTCGCCTACTACGAAGGTGCCCAGGTATGCGTCAATTGCAGCACGCGCGCAGTCTCGGCCCGCTCGTCCAGCCGGACACGTACCGTAGGTTTATCGCAGCCTGCGATGCCCAACCCAACCCAACCTAATTCCTAACCGCGCATACCCAGCCACTCTTCTACCACCAAAGTTGCTCATGCGTTCTCTTTCGTTCTTGACAAAGTTATACCTCGGAATTTTGAGAACGGCAGCTCACAGGCAAATGTAATGAAAAAAAAAAAAAAAAAAAACCCGACAGCGTACATCTTTTTATGTTAGGTCCTCTCAGACTGAAATATTAAAAGTGCGAAACAATAACAGGACATTGACCCACGCAAGAGGCCACGTTTCTATCAGAAAGCTTGCCTTCGTGCATACCGTTCGCCGCCAGCGTTTCCCGGCAAACGTTGCAATTACATAAGCTGTTTCCGGGAAGCATGAAAAGCAGTCAGGGGTCTTTGAATACTATCGCGTTCCACTCTTAAAGGCGAAGCTTAAGCGTCCTCCAAATTTTGAACTCCTAATGGCGGAGACAAACTCAATGCGTCATTTCTCACCACTTGAAGCCTCAGAGCGCTCTTCTCTGCACCTCCTGCACTTCGCAGTAGCCAGCTTTGTCTCCGTCACAGTGTATTATGTCGTTGTGTCGCTGTGTCTCTGGTACTTGCTCCGTATACTTGAGACATTGAATGTAGCCCTCGGAAAAACATAATTATTATGTTTTTAATAATAATTATTATTATACTTGTTATCACTTGTTACGCACACACAGCAGCACGAAAAATGAAGATGTGATTAATATTTTGGCATCCTACGCTGTTGGGCGTTTCTGAAGGGTGGAGTGGCGAGCAGCATAATCGATGGCGAGGTGCTACAACCCCTACCCGTTGACGTCAGCCATGCACTCGGCGACCCTGGCGTGCCTGAAGCAGTGGCTGTGGTCGACAACGCGGGGGACATCGTCGTCGTCTCCAGTGAACTTCACGGAGTGTAAGTGCCGCAACTGCTGCTTACGTGCCCTGTCCACTGATCACAGCCGACCCGAAACTCAGACTCGATGCCTCCCTCGGGGAAGGCTCGACGACTTGCGAACATTTTCTGCGCAACGCTTTTAGTCTGCCCTCATGTGTTACATCGCAGCCGAATTTCTGCTTTCTTAGCATTGGTAAGGCGATGCGAAGGACCCACAAATTCCTTCCTCTTACGCAAGGACATCGTTGCTGTGCTACTTCCACCAGTCAGGAGATCTTTAGTCACGCAGACGCTAGTTGGACAAAGTCCAGTTTGGTGTCGACGCGTGCTCTGTTCTACAAAGTTTACTCTCTCTCTCCACATGCGAATGCCTGCGCTGCCATGAAACGAGCTGCCATAAGCGAACTGCTATAAAGAAAACGTAAGGCACCTGCTCACAAATCCAAACACGATAGTGATACACAGGTATATATAATAAAGATGACGATGAAGTTTAGTTTTTGACGGAAACTCGTCTGGTCGGCATGAAACAGGGTGAAAAGGCAGACAAAACACGGGTCACTACGCCGACCAAAGTAAATTTAAAAGAAAAGAAGACGTTTAGGCTCTCACACTGGAGCATTATTCATAGGTAAAAGGAACATATGTGTTCGAGCAATGTGTTAGTCCTATTTAAGCGAACGGCTCGAACACATTCTTTTTTCTTTTACCTTTGAACAAGGCTCCCATGTGGGAGCCGAAACGTCTTCTTTTCTTTTAAATTTGCTTTGGTCGACGCAGTGTCCCGTTTTGTCTGCCTTTTCACCCTATAGATGGTGACTTGAAACGGTGAGCAGTGGTCGAACAATGGATGTCTCTGGAGTTTAGACGTGGAGCTTCGTCTTCGTCGGGACAATGACTGCGTTCCTTGACACCCCGTATGGGCTTACTGTTCCCCATCCACACTGATGGTGGATAATAAGAGGATGCGACAGAAGGGTGAGGGAAGTAAATTTTTTTTGTTCTTTAAGTTGTGCAGATCCCACGCACTAGGGGAATTTGTTATGTGAATTATTTTGCAGGTACTTGGGGGGCTTGCGCACAGCTCAGCTCTTCCCTTCTGTGACTGAAGCTTCCCCCCTGGCTTTTTGCTCTGGCAGTCATTTCCATGCTGAACATTGGAATAAATAAGGTTATTTGATTGTTTTCAAAAAAGGTTATTTTTTTATTTTTTTCACATTCGTTTTAAAACGGCACAACAGGACGAGTGGACGAGGACGGCGTAGAAACACAAAGAACCCATAGCATTAGGTGAATTCGCTTAAAGAAATTGGAGTAATGTACACCGAAAAGCTTAATTGGAGTCCACATATAGAGCATACTACTTCAAAGGGAGCACGCGCAGTAGGAATGCTGCGTAGACTCAGCAGCAATCGATCAGGGTTGCGTCGGCATGTTCTCATGATGATCTATTGCATGTATGTTAGTCCGATAATAGAGTTTGGCTGCGCTTTGCTTTCTGGCATACCTGCATGCAAAATTCGACTTCTGGTTCTATTGGAAAGAGAAGCATTACGATTATGTATTGGGCTTCCTAAGTTTGTCGCTAACAATATCTTATATCAAGAAGAACGCCTGCCTTCTCTTCTCATGCGATTTCATATCCTAACAGTACAAACTTCTCTAAACATGTATGCATCACCACAGAGGAGATCACAATATGTTTTCGTTAATGAAGCACCCTCATTTTTTAACTATCAGTGGTATCGCTCAGGTTGCCGTCAAGTTGTTATCGCTCAAAAACTATTGGACCCATTAAACGTTTACCTATGCGACGTGGTCGTTCTAAATTCCTCGGTTTCAGATGCTAAAATTCAATTTGATGTTATTTTTTCCAAATAATGCTAAACATCTTCCCTATCAATATCTAAATAGTATTCTGGAAGACCACCTTGCACACCTGGATACAAAGAACGTTATAGATACTGATGCTTCCTTCTGTGAAGAAAATACAGGTGTGGGCATTGTATCACTGCATCTAAATTGGTCTTTCTTGATTCGGCTAGCTGACTTCACGCCTATCTTTCAGGTGGAATCACAATCTTAGCTTTACGGAAAATACCATCATCTCTGTCATCAGCCGTAATCGTAATTGATTCAGCCTGTCTGTCTGCTCTTCGTTATCCGCACCCAAATTGTCAGATTCATTAGAAACTTTCTATTCCCTTCTCCAAAGACACTTACGTCTCGTTCGTTTAGTGTGTGTGCCAGTCCACAAAGGTCTAGCTTTAAACGGATATGCAGATGCACTAGTACCCCACGATGGTCGTATAATCCCCATTTTACTTACCTCTGCTTTCATCACTGTGGCACGATTAAGAAAACATGCTACTACAAATAACTGCGCGCAATCACCGTTGGCAAAGACTGATTTCCCGCATCTCAGTTTTCCTTGGAACAACAAATGGTGCTCCTCTAGAAAAAATGAAGTAACGGTTACAAGACTACGGTGCCGAGTCTCCCCATTGAACTTTTACCTCCGCAGGTCTTGTCTGGCTATATCGCCTTTGTGCCCTTTACGCAATGAGAGTGAATCTCTGGAGCACTTCTTTTTGACATGCCACGGTTTTATTATTCAATGGAAAGGATTTCTAGAACAACCCTTCCAAAAGCTTGGCTTGAATTTGACTCTTCCTGTAACTCTTTCCTTTGGGGCTACCGTACAGGGTCACAGCCACAGGAACGTTTGTGAAGCAGCCCTATGCATTTTTCTGTGTGAGACAAAACGAATTGCATGTTAGAATACTTCTCAATACTTATAATGTTCACAAAATTAACAAAATATCTAGATAATTGATTATTCATACCTGTAACAGTAGCCACTGTAAATCCCATTTGCAAGATACTTATTTCATTTCCGCCTAATTTATTCAACAAAAAATGCTAACAGTTCATTCACCGCCCGATTCATGGCCGGTCCCCCAGAGTGGGTTGCGCCATTTCACTAGAAAACAAGAACAAGCTATGATCATGGTGTGATAACCGCAGCGCAGAGCACGGAAGTGCGGAAAGACAAACGTGAGGTTAGCCCAACTCGCCCGCATCGCCATTCTAGTTCATTAGTCATGAACCGACTAAAGCAGACAATTAAGCATTCTCACAGACGTTTAATCCCTGTTGTCGCTTTCGTTTCGCGCTTCTGGTTATTATGCTTTGTTCGGCAGCACGTAGTTTACTGACAGAGCCGGCTCGTGGGCGGCCGACTGCCGCCGTCGAACAGGTTCGGCTCGCACTTCCTGTCCAACTCGACGGGTGTGATATTCAACGGCGCCCTGAGGGAGTTCCCCACGGCCAGCGGTGGCGAGGAGGAGAGCGCCCTGTTCCGGCCTGGGGCGAGAGTGCCCAGTCCGGCGGCGCCCGCGCTGGTTGTCGACGACGCCGGTGACATCCGACTGCTCTTCACCGCTGACGGGCCGGGCAACCAGACTCTCACGGCCGCCATGCAGGTCGGTGGAACATCATACGGGCGTCCTTCACGTATTCGTCGTCGTCGTCATCATCATCGTCAGTAGTAATAAATAGTACAGATAACGACATCCTATACATAATTTGACTTTAAAAGTGTGACTTGCAATTTGAATGTCTACAGCCTGTCAGCCCTGCTCCGGTAGTACTACTGCCTTCTTCATTGTGTTCTTATATCGCTTTTCGCAGTGTACGTCATGTTGTCAGCCATTCATCATTGACTGTTAAAAGCGTCATAGCAGTGTGCCAGACAACGGCCAAATGCCTTTTCCTGGGCACTTGGATAATCGCGGATTCATGTTTTTTATTCATATGATATAAGGAGATGACGCACAATTGAGGCGCCGGCTACTACTTAGCTCTTGAATGGGTCTAACCCACAGCATACAAGCTTCAAGGTTACATGTCAAACAACCTTCTCATGCGAGTACCAGAACTTGTCAAGCGACATTTTCACAGTAACACTATGACGTACAAAATACAGGGTACATACAATATACAATTAAATAGCGACACACTACTTTAGAAGAATGTCTCAAAAATACATATGTTACTGTGGCCTAATGATACAGTCTCTAGTCCGCGGGTCGTGCATACATCGTGTAAGTGCAAATAATACTGTCACCTAACAATGCTGTCTCTAGTCAGTGGGTGGTGCATGCATTCTGTAAATGCATTATCACATAGTCAGAATAGTACAGTCAGCATAACATAATCCACAAACACATACATATATACAACAACATTGAAATAAAAGGAACATTAAAAACGTTAATAACGGCCAACAATTCCGCTGTCATCAGTTCATGCTTTCAAAGCGCTCTTCCGCAGGGCCGTTGTCGGCCAAGGACCCAAAACTTTCTTTAAACTGAAAGGTCTGCGATCTAATGTAATTAGGGTTGATTTAAATCGGCGTCTTGGTGTGTCGTGATGTGGGCAATCTAGAAGGAGGTGATGTGCAGCTTCATCTACAAATCCACAATCACATTCGGGGGTTCCCACACGGCCAATTCTGTGTAAGAAATGTTTTGTGTAGGCAGTGCCTAGCCTTAATCGATGAATAAAAGCTTCATATTTCTGTCTAATGACAATGGAAATTTGAATTCGATAAACGGGCCGATATGATACAAATCAGAGCTCTTAGAATTCTGGTCAAACCTAGTATTTGTACACTTTTGAAAGACGTTGCCCTTATAATGCAGCGTAATTCATTCTTTGATATTGGGAGCTGAACCACATCATCTTTGAGGTGTGCTTGTCGTGCTGCTTCATCGGCTGCTGTGTTGCCAGGAATGTTGCAATGTCCTGCTATCCACTGGAACGCTATTTCATGCTTCGCTTGGCTTGCCTTTGTAAGGTCTTTAAGTGTTTCGTATATCGCTGATTGTTTTTCCTTTTGTGCTGCAGAGTGATGAAATTTTGTTGCACATAGGATTGCGAATAGTTCAACAGTTGTGGACGAAGTCGCACGAGATAACTTAAATGATTCTTGTTTATAGAAGTAATTGAGGTGTGGTATAGAACGAAAGCTGAAGTTGAAGAGGTTGCTGCACTGGAGCCATCTGTATACAAGTAGACGTGTCTGTATCCTGAACGCCACATATATGTCTGGTAAAGTGCAAGCTGTTGAGCAGCTTGAATGTACATGTCTCTTATTCTGACTATCCTCTCTACTGACAATTCGATTTTTGGAAATGTAAGCAGCCATGGAAGATATTCGACGTCGGTGTTCCAAATTCATTTCTTGGCAATATGTGAAGATTTTCTCGAATTTCTTTATGAACATAACTTCTATCTCGTTTCATTATGTCTAGAAACAATGGGTGGCTTTTATGCTGTGTTTGAAGACGAAAATAATGTCTGCATGTTTCTGTAGTTCTCATAACCGGAAACGGTGGTTGGCGAGCCTCAGCTATTACAAGACAGCTAGAAGTCGCTCGTGGTACTCCTAGACATATGCGTAGTCCTCTAGTTAAGTCTTTGATGTCGCTCTTCTGACGTGTGGGAAAGTCCGTGTACGATGGGCGCGGAACACGAATTTTTTTGTCGTATTAATGCATTGTAAACAGTCAGCATGGACGATACTGAACCGCCCCATGATGTTCCTGCAAGTCTGCGAAGTAGTCACTATCGCATTAACCTTCTTATCGAGTTTTTTATGGGAATAGCTGCCTATTAAGTATTATACCAAGAAATCGATGGCGTGCGGTAAACATTAGACGCTGTCCTTCTAGATTAAGAGTGAAACTCTATAACTGCCTCCGAATGAAGGGCAATACAGCTGTCTTTGCATATGATAGAACCATTCCTCTCTCTCTCTCTCTCTCTCTCTCTCTCTCTCTCTCTCTCTCTCTCTCTCTCTCTCTCTATCTATCTATCTATCTATCTATCTATCTATCTATCTATCTATCTATCTATCTATCTATCTATCTATCTATCTATCTCTCAAAAATTGGTTAATGTCATTTACGCCGTGTTGCAATGGCATTTGAAGTAATTGAATATTAGGCTCAGATGTCCAAATGCACACATCATCTGCATACAGTGAGAATCTAATCTGTGATGGCAGTCTTGTTATATCAGCCATGACGCAGTTAAAAAGAAAAGGGCTAGTACGCTTCCCTGTGGTACTCCCTGTTTGAAATCTTTAGCACTCTTTCCCTCACCCGTCTGAACAAATATTTTGCGACCTGATATAAATTCAGAAATCCATCGCAACTACCTGCTTGACATTCCGATTTCTGTCATACTTAGCAGAACATGAACGTGACTAACAGTGTCAAATGCCCTCTTGATGTCTAGGGATACTGCTATCGTCAAGTTTCCACATGTATGTTCGTGTTTCACACAGGTTACTATATCCAGAATTGCATCAATTGTGCAGCACTGTTTTCTAAAACCTGCTAAGTAGTTTGACAACACATCCATGTCATTACACCACCATTGAAGTCGCGCGTCATTCATTTTCTCCATTACTTTGCATAAACAACTTGTCAAACTAACTGGGCGGAAGGGTTCAAGATATAAGGATGTCTTATCCGGTTTTAAAATTGGGATGATTCGAGCCACTTTCCAAGAATCAGGTACAGTTTCTTCCATCCATAGATTATTATAGATCTCTAAGAGCGCATTTGTATCTGTCGGCCCGGTTTCTTAGCGTATTGTACGTAATGCCTTGCGGCCCAACAGCAGACTTTTGGCGACATGATGCAATTGCACACTTAACCTCGCAAGATCTAATGGAGAATGTTGTGCCCAATAGCAAGCACTAATTTTCTGCTTAGCTAGCACTACTGGATTATCAAATTCTGCACATTAATTGTGATGAAAAAGCAGGATTCATTCATTCATTCTCTGCGTGCAGTTCCTGTGGCGGGCGCTGCACACTAACGTGACCCTAAAGCAGGCCATCGACGCCCCTAGGCTTCACCACCCTCTCGTGCCGGACGTTCTGTACGCCGAGTACCAATTCCCAGGGGTACGTGTCAGCTCCACATTCGCACGGCGCTGCATTCGTCTGACTGCGCTCAGCGCTCTGCTCAGAAAAGGCAATGTGTGATGAAGAAACCGTCCCTGGGCTTGAATCCCTTAGCAGCTAGACGCATGTATAGGATCTGAAGAGACACTAAAGAAAAATGCTGAGACGTATTATTCAGGGTATCCAACTGGAACTGAATCGAAAACCGAACAAAAAGAAAACATTTATTTTTGCGCGAACCGGAAATAAACCGGAACGTTGATGTGTTTTTTTTTTTTTTTTTTTCACTCCGCAACCAAAGCGAAAACGAAAATATAACTGTTTTCGGTTCAGGTTCACCACTTTCGCTGGAGCACTGGTGCTTTTCATCCATGCATTGCCTGTACTTGTAGCTCAACTATGCTCTAGCATTTGTAAATGCAGGCAGACTTGTCATATTAGAATGTACAATGCCATTGTTGCGGTTTTCAACATGGATCATCGGGAGGCAGGCATTTTAGCAATATCCTCGCGAGCGTTTGAATTTGGTGAACGTCAAGGAGTTACTCCGTGGTGGGAGACCTATACCATCGCTGAAATGAAGGAGCGCTAGGCGATCGCTTTGGTCACACTAGAAGAAAATCTGAATAGGTACTTAAGTGTTTCCACAGCGGGATTTTTTATAACTGCTTGCGACAATAAAAAACATGCATAACTATTTCTTTTTTCATTCAGTCTTCCCTTTAAGTTAAGGAGTGGCGTCGTGTTGTTGCACAAGACAAATTTATGCTCTCTTTCTGCAATTATTCTTAGATTTGTAGTAATCTTAGGCACCAAACGAACGTGAACCGGTCTAACCAGACTGAACCGTTATTTTTACGATCCGGAATTGAACCGGAAAAAGAAGTCACAGCGCCATCATGAATTTTCCGCACCAGCTCTCAGTGGCGTCACAGATTTTGACTAAGTCTACTCGGGTCTAGTTATTGTTTATCAATAAACAAGAACTGCATTGACATTCTGAGAAGAAAAATAAAACAAGTAATAATTCTAGCAAGTGTCGAGAACTATTGGTGAGCCTAGACATCCGAAATGCAAAATAAAAGATTATTTGAAACTCCCAACTGCATTTCCGAAATCAATTTCTTTGTACTAATCAACCGTTTTGAATTGAATGAACAAAGATAGAGTCGCGAAACAATAATATACCAATCTAAACAAATTTAGCATATCTATTTTGTATCCCTCCTAAGAAACGCGCATGGCAAGCCGCTTTCAGCAAAATACACCGGTGTGGCTTAGTGCAACTTGTTGCACGTTGGCTTGACAGTAATACGCGCTCATCAGCTCAAGCGTTAAATTGGCGATTTCTCCTGCAGCATGAAAGGCACGCACTTCCTGGAGCGATTTCTAGCGTTAATTTGGTTGCATCCTTGATTGAAACATGAATCGTGTTCGCTAGCACGTGTGTTGGTTTTCTCGGTATTATATGGCGTCCCGCAATGCTAGACGTTCGGTTTCCATTTATGTCATTCATCAATTTCAGGTGATCCTCCAGAAGCTGCACACCATGGGCTACCAGCTGGAGACGCTGCGCACCAACTCGTCGATCAGGGGCGTGCAGCGAGACAATGGCACTTATTTGCTCAATCAGGACTACAGAATAGTCTTCTGAACGCGTAGCTTCACGGGTGCTCGCTGGAGAGAAAGCTGGCGCTGCAACAGGCAGTGTTTGGAAGTGCCTATAGCTTTCGGATTGAGGCTTCATTGACTCGCGCACTGTGCTAGGAATCCGAGCCTCCTGCTCAATGTGTTCGGCATGTTTCTTTTTTTTTTTTCTCGCTGTATGCTTCGCATTCGTTGTATACCTTTCTTGGTTTTGCGCTGTCGCCTAGCGGTTGTGCATACATTTTATGACTGCAAGTATCCTTTCACACAATGACTGCTTGGTGGCGCTGCTATCACTACCAAAAAAATCTGCGATTAACACGTTAGTTCGTATTCACTTCTGTAAGAAACGGCGCTGCGTAACACAATGAACAATGAAAGGAGTAAGGAGGCAAGGTGCCAAGCTCTACAGTACATTCAGCTTTCGGACTTAAGGCGCTCGGAATGCACCACTCATCGCTTATGCCGTTGTTTTCTCACTTTCCTTGGTCATTGCATGGTACATACGCTGTCGCCATTATTGTGTAAGGAAATCTGTGAGCGTATAGCCAATCCCTTTTTAACTTTCTCAAGCTAACAGAGTTGAATGAGCAAATGCGCACGGCCTGCAGACGCCGCGCCTTTATGATTACGCCGTTAAGTGTGCGATTTTGGGGGTAATTTCTACCCAAGAAGAAAAGAAAAGCTGTTTCATTAAGATTTTGTTTCTTTCCTCCCTTACTTTTTTTTTTGGGGGGGGGGGGGGGTAGTGATGTTATCAAGAAAGTAACGTTTACCCAGTCATAGGAAATTACGGGCAAAGCCATAAGTCAAGCCCGATGTCACTCGTGTTTTAGATCGTCTCTGTACAAAGCGAGCGGCTATTGAAGAGCCCCTTTGTAACCCAACGTTAGCATGAGAATGTCTTGAGCGATGCACAACACTGCGCAAATTGCTGTCACCGTGTTGTTACAAAGCTTGTGTCGGGCGTGCGTTTAAGCTGTGTAGTGTTCGGCTGTTGGAGGTAAGCCTCAGCACAAAAAGTCGAGATTCTCATCGCAAAGCGCAAACCTCTTCCTTATAGGCTGGTCCTCTTCGTATGCACCAGTTAGAAAGATCAGCACGTGTGACGACTTGTGCCAGTGGCAGCGCGCGCGGTGCTGCAGAGAAGCCGACAAGCGGGAGTGCCGAATCGCTCTCGGATTGGCTTGGTTGGTTGGCGATATGCTCACCGCCAGTGGACTAATTTTATTTGTCGGCAGAGGGTTCGTTGATCCGGGGCAACAGCTTCAGACAGCGCATGTTCCGTTCTTTCGAGTGGTAGTTAACTTTCCACCGAGCTATTCCGAGACCGAACAGAGGCAACAACCCGGCACTTGCGCCTTGGTGAAACTGGGACGCCGCGAGCGGCGATTCGTACCTTGAGGTGCCATTCAGGACGCTGTGAAAATCGCCACCTGTTCGGCTCTGATAGGTTCACCATGTGGTTACGCCCTGCCTGTTTTGCTCAACGCACAAACATGGCAAAATTGGATAACAAGACGGAAACTGACCCAGCGTCCACAATAGCAACCATGGTCACGTGGTGTTAATTGGGCCGCCTTTCAATATTATACTTCTTTGGCGGTTGGAAGAGGACAGGGAGGAGGGCACGGCGACTGTACTGCGCCTCGACGCGTCGGAGGCGCTTACACGCCTATTGCACGTAACGAGCACGGCCAAGCTATGCGCTCCAGGCTATAGCGCGAGTGCACAGTGAATAAGTTTTTGGGCGTCGTTAGTGTTTTTTTATGTTTTGCGACAGAGTTGAAAAGCAGGCTCTGTATGATAGTCAAGCTTTGGCCTACCACGGGGAAGCGCAGCGAAGCTGAAATTACCAGTTAAAAATGCTTATGAGTACTTTGTGAATTTAGGCCGTCTTATTTTCATTTCCATGCAACATTGTCCTTCCTTTGTGAGTTTGCTCACTGAACGCAATGTAAAGAAGTATTGGTGTGTTGATATGTATTCATGTACTTATCATATATAATCATCATTTGCTGTCCAGCTCATGTTGTAACTGCGCATTTATTAACGCTGTAGGCGTTGATAATTTGCTGCTGCACCCAGCAATAACACGCGCCTTAAATATGTGATACGAATTTCTTACTTTTGCAAAATGTTACTTTTGCAAAATACAATGATGGCGCTATCGTGTCGACCTGCTGTATACGTAGGCACACTATAAGGAGAAATCTCGGTTATTATACCTCTCACTTCACACGGCCATTTGACGTCGCATACCTTCCGTTCGCCGATGTGGTCATTTGAGCACCACTATTTTCGTTTCGGAAAAGCCTAGTCGTCCGGTAAGCATTGAGGGAAAGTTCGATGGATAAACTATACGGTGCTTGGACGAAAGTTAAAAGGAGAAAACATCCGATATGTCTCTGATTAAATGTTTAGGCGACATTTCTTTTTATCGTTTCAAAAAACGGGAACTTACGCTAATGCAGATGCGCGTGGAGCACTACATTTCACAACGGGCGAACTATTTCAACCGGCTCTGTCCCCGACGGAGTCCTGTCGCTGATTGTTTGCCTTTCCTTCCGACACGAAATTGCTGCCACGAAAACGAGGCGTGCAATAAGCACACGTCCGTCGTGTATTCGCTGCTCGCATCTGTGCATGTCGCAGGTGCATGGCGCCACTTCCGAGTTTGATTATATGGGCCAGTGCTCCCGACTTGAAGCCGTCGGTAGCCTTTGCTGTTTCCACTTTGGCGTCTCGAGGGAAACCTCTCATTCAGTGAAGTTCGCATATCCGACATAACTTCACGCCTAGCGGGTGTTTCAAATTAAAAATTGTCCCGCCTACAAGCGACACCGGCACGTTACTGAACATCCTTATGCATGCTCTTGCGATAACACAATCGCGTGGCCGCTATGACATGACAGCATTGTCACACGAACGATGGTACTACAGCGGAATAACGTTGTGAGGCAGTGGCACATACCTACTCTGGGGGATTGGCCAAGGACAAGAACAAAGAAGTGTCATATTCATAGGGGTGTTCAAATAGTGAAACTCTGAAATCGAGTCGAATACGAATATCGAATACTTCCTCATTTCTAAATCCAGTGAAATATAAAGCTTGCGTGGAGCCCGTTCGATAAAAAAAAAAAGCTTTTTGCACTATTTGATTGACGCATGTAATACATACGCAACTAGGAGCCCGGTGAACTGATGAGTTTTCAAGGGATAAGTAAATTTTTTCAGTTACCTGACGCTCCATGAAACAGTAATGAAGATAGTAATGAAGTAAGGAAACGGCATGTCACCCGATGCAGCTATAGTGGGTTGCATGCAGAATCACTGCACATGTCCGTAAAAGGAATGCAAACACGATGACAGTGCACCACACAATAAATCGTTTTGCCTAAATTGAAACAACAAATCGGCATATTATGCTGCCAAATATTAGGCATTCTTATTGAACGACTTGAAATTATTGAAATAAAATCATCTGCCCCAGGCATTTGATTAGAAAGTGGAGCCTTCGCTCGACAACGGCATTTCTGCAGAATAATAATATGGAACAGTTTCCCCAAGCATCGGTTTCTCTTCCTGCGAACTTCCCACAGTTCTCGCTGGATTCAAAAAGAAACGAGCATTCGAGAACTTCAAATAGTTAGTTGTCCAATCCAATGCGAATCGAAGAGTAACTATTGTTGAATTCGTATTCGAAATTTCGAAGATTCGCACACCCCTAGTCAAGTTCCTTTTCCTTCGTTTTGGATGGATAGATGGATGGATGCTATGAGCGTCCCCTTCGGAACGGGGGGTGGGTTGCACCACCAAGCTCTTGTTATTTTATTGCCTAATGTCCTACCTATAGATGTTAAAAAGAAATAAAAGAAGAAAACCTACGATGAATTCCCATAACCAAAGTTTCTGAAACCCTATTGTGAACTTTATTTTTGTAAGCCTCCGTTGTTTGTCATTTCCCTACTTCCACCAATCTTCCAATCGCCGCTTACTAATCTTTATTGCGGGCATGTTTACTTTCCCCCTGCTCTCGCTGTACCCAAAGGCTTCAAAGAGGTCAATGATTCCTAAATCGACCGCTGGGCAGATGTCTTAACATTCTAATAAAACATGCTCAATCGTTTCCCTAGCCTTACCGCAGCCAAGCACATGCTTCTTCTTCCTTCTTATATCTCGCTTGATAAGTGCGTGTTCTAAGGCATCCTGATCTCACTTCAAAAAGTAATGGGCTTCCCTTTGAGTTATCATAAATTGTTTCTTTACTGATTTCGTTTTTTCCTCTTAAGTAGATACTCACGGCAGGATTTTCTTTTTTCACTGTCGGCACCCATGATATTATCTCAGCCTCTCTGACTTACCGCTTGATGTTCTTTGTTGCTGTGTTGCTCACCATACAGGCCTAATACTTGCTGGTAAGCTTCCTAGTTCTTTTCCTCCACTGTGAATCAATGATATTCCTGTACAAATACCTGAACACTCTCCCAGACCATTTACTTTCTTCCATATTCCTCAGTCATTCTTCATAATTAATTTTACTGTGAGCTGCACTCACTTGAAAACTTGTCCAGCCCATGTCACCCTGCACGGCTTCATTTGTAGTCCTCCCGTGAGCGCCCAATGCGAGGCGTCCCACTGACCTTTGGTTGCCATCGAGTCCTGATTGTACCCTTGATTTCAAGCAAACAACCGCATTTCCAAATGTAAGTCCGGGAACCATTACACCGTCCCACATACACCAGAGCACCTCGTACCTATTGTATTCGCATAGCGCTCTGTGTTTCATTGTGGCCACATTTATCTTCCCCATTATTGGTATTGTATTTTCCTGTGTTTCCATATATATGTTGCCTTCGCTTATCCATATACCAAGGTATTTATATTCTTTCACGTGGGGTATTTCGTCGCCCTGAATTGACCCTGTCTGTTTACTGTTTTCATTGAATATTATAACACCTGATTTTACAACGCTAAATTTCAGACCTAACTCATCGCCTTACTGTCCACAGTAAGCCAGACGTTGCATATCACTTTGCTTGTTAGCTAGCAACACAATGTCGTCCGCAAAAACAAACCTGGAAGCTGCTGCTCTGCTACTATACCCGGCTGTTTGTATGAGAGATTAAACCCGATATTACTTCCCTCTAGCGCCCTTTCCATCCTCACCATGTATATCATAAACAGCAGTGGGGATAAAGGGAACCCCTGCCTCAGTCACTTGATATCAACTTTCTCCTCGCTCCTCATCCCTTCCCATTCAACACAAATGCTACTTTCAAGGTAAACCTCTCTCAAAAGCTGTAGACAATCGTCGCCTAAGCCTTCCCTTTCCAGAATATTCCACAAAATGTTGCGGTCTACATTGTCATAAGCTCCTGTAATGTCTAAAAAGGCCACATACAACGGTCTCCTTTCTACTCCTGATATTTGAATACACTGAGTAAGGACAAATAAGTTATAATCCAAACGCCTACCTATTCTGAATTCATCCTGAAGTTCTCCCAAAATGCCATTATTCTCTGCCCATGCAGCTTTAACTTAACTTCCTGCATTGCTAACCTGTATATTACCGATGTAATGGTCAACGGTCTATACGAATGAATTCTATCTTTCTCCGCCTTACCTTTATAAATTAAATTCATTCTATTTTGGTGCCAACTGTCTGGTATTCCTCTACCTTTTAGACTTTTTCTACTGCTTTCAACAAAGCTTCCTTACTTTTTGGACCTAGTTCATTTATCAGCCTAACGGGAACCTCGTCTAGTCCTGTGGCTGTACGCTTCGGAATTTTCTCTTCGGCTTTCTTCCAGTTGAAATTTGTCAGCACCAGCTCCTTTTCCATCTGATTCTCTTTCATGCTATTTTTTTTCCTCAATACAACCTCGTCATTGCCTTGGAAAGTTTCGGCTGTTATTTTTCTGGTGTAATTTAATGCCACACGTTCCCTTCCAGTTCGTTTCCGGCTTCGTCTAGGATATGTTGTATTGTTCCACACTTCCTACCTAATAATTTTATATGGTTCCAAAATATTCTAGGTGCGGCCTTCTTTTTCTCACGCATTTCAAACAAACAACGTTCACTTCCAACTTTTACCTTTGCTTGCACCATTATTTAAACCATAGATTTTTTCTCCCGGTATATTTCCCATTTTCTGGCTACTTCACCCTGTGGTAACTGCGCTCTTTTTTTTTTTTTGCCTGCCTGCCTGCCTGCCTGTGCTTTCGATATGGTTTCTGTCGTCCGGCGACCGCTTCTCGTATCTCCCTGTTCCGCCATCTTTTCGGTTTCTTTTTTCCTTTCCAGCGAACATGTTGCTTCTCTTTCCGTATTTCTGTCGTTATTACACTTAGAAGCTCACTATATTTCCACTTTTTGCTTGGCCATTTGCCAAGTTCTTCCTCAATTCTTGTGACTATATTTCTTATTTGTTCAGTGTTCAAATTTGGACTGGCCATTTTGCACTCCTTGCTCTCTTTCCCAAGCGCATATCCCATGTTCAAAATGATGCGTTTATGGCCACTCCCTATGCTGCTATACCCTTCCTCGTCAATGACCATTTCTCTCAACTTATCATGTATTCCTTCTGTCATCAGACAGTGGTCGATTGCTGGTTCCCCGGTTTCCGGTTTTCTTAGTCCACGTGAAGCGTCCCCACGCGGAAACAGACGTCAGCAGTAGACGTGAGTGCCGTGTGTGCGCTGTTTCACATATTTTTTTTTATTCTAAGCACTAAATAGCCTCAAGTTTCGCATTCTGAGTCGTCGCAGTGTCCTATAAAAGCGACCCCTGCCGCTCATAGATAATAACGATGCGTCTGTAGTACATATAAAAGCTATACAAAGGCACTAGCGACGAGTGCACTGAACGAGATTTGGCATTTTGTTCCTGCTGACACACTCCATTCATTTTCACTGCTTTACTTTAGTCTTGAAGCATGGTCATATTGCTTTTTCTTTCCTCTTTACTTCTTATCTTCAACTTACATTTCTACCTCTCCTTCATAAAGTAGGCGTTGTGCTGCAGAATGGAGCGACGACAAGGTCAATTCACGCAATGACAGCGCTAATTTTCTTGTCCCATCTTATTGTTGCGAAATTACCGCGCGTTATTTCCCACCTTGCAACGCGGTGACTTAGACTCGGTGTTCACATTCGAAACAAATCATCGTGGTACTTCTGTTTAACTGACAGGGAGATAAAAAGAGTAATTTCCCAAATGCTACAATACTGCTGCTAATAATATTAGGAGGAAGAAAAGTCGGGATCAGACAACACGCCATTTGTTATTTTCTCTTTATTTTAGAAAATTATTTCATTTTCTTTCTACAACCGTCCGATACATGACCCATCCCCCGCAGTGGGTTGCGCCGTAACACGTACGATTAACCAACCAATCAAAGCTGCAAACGGAATACTGAAAGATATGTGACGTGAGTGCACATATGGATGAGGGATCGACGTTGGGCTAGTTGGTGTTGCATATTTGGACGGGTTAAACAGCGCGTAAGACGACGACAAGTGAAAGAACGACAACACAAGCGCTGGCTTGTTGCCTTGTTGCAATGAAGACAACGTTGTTAGTCGGCGCTTGTGTTGTCGTTCATTCACTTGTCCTCGTCTTACCCGCTGTTTAGCCCGTCCAAATAGGCACATATGGAGTCACTTTAGAAGTTGTAAGCTGGGCGCTTCGAGGGAGGCGTTGTTAGAGGTAAAGGCCGTCTTTATTTGCGAGTAGATATCGTACAAGAACTGTGCGCGCCATGTTCCACGCTGACAACGGCTTTCCTGTTGTTACGAGCCTGTGTCGCACATGTTTGTGTCAAAGCACATTCGGGAAGGAAAGGCAGAACAAAGTCGGTGCTACCGTCTGACAGTGACGGATGCAGTAGTACACACTTTCATACCATTATTGTAACGGCGTTGTAATCAATATGGCATTTGTTGGTACATCTGACGTCATGAGGGTGGGAGGGGGTGTTGTTTTTACAAAGTTATTCTAGCATACATGAGCTGTATTTAGAGTAGCGTAATGTACGAAACGTTGCAACGGTGTGAGTTGCTCCGAAATACCAGCAAGCGCTACGGCGCATGCGCGGATAGCTACTGAAGTCGGCGCATCAGCGCAACGAAGCAGTGAATTACGCATTACACTAAGGTAAAGCGTCCTAATTAATGCCAGAGCGCACTGAATGTCATTTAGGCAAACACTGAAGTACGCCTGGGAGCAGTGACACTACTCTACTTAAGGACATTACAATAACTAAGGCAGCTATCGCCAAAGAGCGCCTGCTAGAGCATATCTAGAACCTTGTGGACTGAGAGATCCGTGCAAGCCAACGAACAAAAAAGTATAAGAAAAAAATTTAAATCATGGCCCCAGATTGGTAGAAGCATGTACGTGATATTATTTAAGCCTAAAGTACACTTAAATAACTATAGATTAGAGTATAAGTGCTGTCTTTATGAAATCAAAATGGAATCATGTATAATACGTACTGAAAGTATTAGTTTGCCGAATTTGCTGATAATTATATGTTAACGTGTACTGCGCCAGCTAGGAACATATATGTAACCAGATTTTCAGTTTACTATCTAAGTATTGCATATTCTTGTTTATTTGCGCAAAGTTATTAATAAATGGTTATATGACCACTCTTGCTTTTTGTTTGTTTAATCCAGTCTCACGCCCCTCTAGTAGCGGGCTGTCAATTACGATCCATGTGGAGCTCGATTGAGAAAGGAGGAAAAGGAAAAAGCACCATGCCATCATCATCATTAATTGGTTGAGCCAGGCATCGGATCGTTCAATGCTATTTTTGTTTCATATTTGTAAAATACCTTACAATTAAGGCCCCTACATGGGGCATTGCATGAGTAAGGGGGGCATAGGACCAAGTAAGCACATATAGGTGAACGCATCAGGTGAACATTGGTCAGACCAGTCCCAATCGTAGCAGTGCCCCTCTTCGACACGGACTGTGCAATGGACCTTTCGACATCTTAAGAGGTCACAACGCAGATGGAAAAAAAATTCTGTTTGACCCGAAACGCGTCTTGCCAATTTGGTCACCATCGGCCACCTATCGCGAGCAGATGACCGACTCGCAACGTTGCGTGAACGCGGCTATCAGATTCTAACCCGAAAGCTGAACTTAGCTCTAGCACACCGAGTGTATTTGTTTCGTAGTCTTCTTTAGCTGTGCCATATTAAAAAGAAATTATGCAGATCCAAGACACATTTGAAATCTATGTGAATTGAAGCTTTCGTGAAGCGGTTGACTGATGGATGGATATTGCTGGATGGATGGATGGATGGATGGATGGATGGATGGATGGATGGATGGATGGATGGATGGATGGATGGCCGGACGGACGGACGGACGGATGAATGGATGGATGCAGCCACGTACGCAGGATATTTTTTTCGGGGGGGAGGGGGCACCTCAATGTAACTTTCCTAGGCAAATGAGGGGGGTACTTTTACTAGTACAAATGTGAATAATGCCCACCATTCGCCATAAGGACGCGTAAACCCGCAAAAGGGAATTGAAATAACGTGTATCTCACAGGTACGCCTGTGAGATACACCTCTCCTTTACTTGGCAAACAAAGAACCACACCAAATGGACTCGCGCATGAAAGATGCGCAGGAAGAACCTTGCCAAGAACAAGTTAACAAGCGAAAGTGCAAAATAAGTATTTCTAGCAGCGTTTTCAAGCGAAAGTTTTACTGGCAACGAACTTGTGATTTCGCCGTGGCGGTGCTCCGTGGAGGCACATGACGTCACAACGTGCGCCTCGCCGCGGATATTTCTCTCTCTCTCGCTCCCTAGTCACTACTGCGCATGCGCCACTAGTAGCACCGAGCCACAGGTGTTCCGCCGCTGCGCAGCGCCGCGTCTTTCCGCCGCCGCCGTTTCGTATGACGTCACACCGCATTCCTCGTCGTTGCGCTCGCCTCCGCTCGCTTCGCCAGCTGCGTCGCATGCCTGATAACATGTCGGAGGATTGAAAAGGAGAGCTTGCGTGCGCCGCAACCACAGTTGAGGTGGCAGTATGGACGGCGACAATTCTGATAAGCAGGAGGAGGCCTGGAATTGACATCGGAACGAGATGAAGAGGAAACGAATCGCCCAGGAAACAGACAAACGACTGGCTAAACGCCGCAACATAGCTAGACAACCAGACTAACCTGGAATTGCAATCGAGATTAACCAAGGCTAACCATGCTATGCCTTAGCTCTCGCTACGTATATCCTGGCATAGCCGGGCTAAGCCACTGCCAATTTTTTGAATCAGCTCTGGGAGAACTATAGAGAAATATATATTTGTGAAACAATAACGTGTTGTTATTTGGGAAGTTGGGTAACGATGGGTGGTCACCAGTCCTGTACAACCACGTAGAGCGCAGGACGTTGCGCTTCTATGCATACTGCGCCCACCGGGGAAGGTTAGAAAAACGCCCACATTAGCACAGCAGAGAAGTGGCTACGTCAGGCGGGTCGATTGATAACTAAGCGTCATTCAAGACACGCGGAATTATTCTCCATTTGCGGCGGCGTTTTCACTACTTCCTTTTTAAAGAAAAGATGTTGATCCATAAATATTCTCACGAACAATTTTCGCTTTTCCTTCCTGTTTGACTGTTGCCTTGGCTCTCTCCCTCCGTAGATCGCTTAATTTCTCAACTCCTTGCCACCCTTCTTTCCAGCTTCCAATTTTGCACGAAAAGGGCTGTACAATTAGAGAAAAGCCACACGAGGTAACGGGTGACAGTCATATTGCTTATGAGTTTAACGGCTATTGCAAGGTCTGATGATGGACGCTGTTTCGCATTATCTTATTTTACACCTTATCTAACCGATATCGCGGGTATATGTTTCCGAGGATCTGCCAGCGTCGCGGCGAGCTGTCACTCGAGGAAATAATGAAGCAAAAGGAAATGTTAAACGCAACTGGCGTTTTTTCCGGCCACAACTCGTTCCACGAGCATACAGACCGGCTGACTATGAACCGAATCCCTTTTCTGGCCCATGGATCAGTCTAAACAAAGAAGGTTGAACTAAAGAAGCAACGGCGATGCGCGTGATTGTTGAATAGATGGTGGTATAAAAATTGTATTGGGCATTATAAATAAAATGAAATATCATAATTAAAACAATAAACTACGCCCTGCCTGCTGCAATACATGGTGACAACTGAAATTATCTTGAGTTAATCGCGCGGGCACCGAATCGATGAGAAAACTGGAGACGCCGATAACTACCGCCATCCAAAGGGGTGAAACAACTGACAACCATTCCACTCTATGAAGATGGAATGGTAGCAAGAGCTGACGACAGCCAAAGCTCTCAAACGAAAAGCAAAGTGTTTCACCTCCGCCGCGGGTCGGCCTGAAGATAGTGCAATATCGGGCCGACCTGTGGCGGAGGTGAAGCAGGCGTTAAGCACCGCCCATACGTGGGCCGCTCCCGAAGTTAGTGCAATACCGGGCTCACCCGCAGAGGAGGTTAAGCAGGTGTTAAGCGCTCCCCGTTAAGCGCCCATCCCCAAGATCCCGAAGGGCGCACTATAGGTTCCCGAGTCCTAGTGGAAGAAAAAATGGAAGAGAAAATTCCTAAGCGCACAGCCACAGGACTAGACGAGGTTCCCATTAGGCTGATAAATGAACTAGGACCAAAAAGTAAGGAAGCTCTGGTGAAAGTAGTGGAAAAAACTTTAAAAGATAGACGAATACCAGACAGTTAATTGGCGACAAAGCAGAATGCATTTAATTTATAAAGGTAAGGGGGATAAAGACAGAATTCACTCGTATACGGACCGTTGACCATTACATCGGTAATATACAGGCTTGCAATGCAGGCAATCGAATTAAAGCTTCAAGCATGGACAGAGAATAATGGCATTTTGGGAGAGCTTCAGAATGGCTTCAGAATAGGTAGGCGTTTGGATGATAACTTGTTTGTTCTTACTCAGTGTATTGAAATATCAAAAGCAGAAAGCAAATCGATCGTTGTATGTGGCCTTTTTAGACATTACAGGAGCCTACGACAACGTAGACCGCAACATATTGTGGGATATTCTGGAAGGGGAAGGCTTAGGTAACGATTGTCTACAGCTTTTGAGAGAGATTTACCTAGAAAATGCCGTTTGCGTTGAATGGGAAGGGATACGAGAAGCGAGGAGAAAGTTCATATCAACAAGGGAAGGCACGGGGTGCCCTTTATCCCCGCTGCTGTTTATGATGTACACGGTGAGGATGGAGAGGGCGCTAGAAGGATATCAGGTTTAATCTCTCATACAAACAGGCGGGTACGTAGTAGAGCAGCGTCTCCCAGGTTTATTTTATGCAGACGACATTATGTTGCTAGCTAAACGTACGTCTGGCTAATATCTGTGGACAGGAAGGCAACAATTTAGGTTTGAAATTTAGTGTTAGAAAATCAGATATTATGATATTTATTGAAAACAGTGAACAGACAGTGCAGATACAGGGCCAAGAAATACCTCGGGTAACAGAATATAAATACCTTGGTATATGGATAAACGAAGGCAATGTATATATGGAAACACAGGAAAAAAACCATCTCTCATACAAACAGCCGGGTATAGTAGCAGAGCAGCAGCTTCCAGGTTTGTTTTTGCGGACGACATTGTGTTGCTAGCTAACAATCAAAGTGATCTGCAACGTCTGGCTTACTGTGGACAGTAAGGCGATGAGTTAGGTCTGAAATTTAGCGTTGTAAAATCAGGTGTTATAATATTCAATGAAAACAGTAAACAGACAGGGTCAATTCAGGGCGACGAAATACCCCAGGTGAAAGAATATAAATACCTTGGTATATGGATAAGCGAAGGCAACATATATATGGAAACACAGGAAAATACAATACCAATAATGGGGAAGAGAAATGTGGCCACAATGAAACACAGAGCGCTATGCGAATACAATAGGTACGAGGTCCTCCGAGGTATGTGGAAAGGTGTAATGGTTCCAGGACTTACTTTTGGAAATGCGGTTGTTTGCTTTAAATCAGGGGTACAATCAGGACTCGACGGGAACCAGAGGTCAGTGGGTCGCCTCGCATTGGGCGCTCACGGGAAGACTACAAATGAAGATGTGCAGGGTGATATGGGCTGGACTAGTTTTGAAGTGAATTGAATTGAATCATGGGGTTTTACGTGCCAAAACCACTTTCTGATTATGAGGCACGCCGTAGTGGAGGACTCCGGAAATTTCGACCACCTGGGGTTCTTTAACGTGCACCTAAATCTAAGTACACGGGTGTTTTCGCATTTCGCCCCCATCGAAATGCGGCCGCCGTGGCCGGGATTCGATCCCGCGACCTCGTGCTCAGCAGCCCGCCACCATAGCCACTGAGCAACCACGGCGGGTTAGTTTTGAAGTGAGGGAAGCTCGCAGTAAAATTGAGCATGAAGAACGGCCCAGGAATATGGAAGAAAGTAAATGGGCTGGGAGAGTGTTCAGGTATCTGTACAGAAAAAACATTGATTCACAGTGGAGGAAAAGAACTAGGAAGCTTAGCAGCAAGTATGCGGCCTGTAGGGTGGGCAACACAGCAACAAAGAAGGTCAAGCGGAAAGTCAGAGAGGCTGAAATAATCTCATGGGTGGCGGCAATGGAGAAGAAACCTGCCATGAGTAACTACTTAAGAGGAAAAAACGAAATCAGGAAAGAAACCATTTATGATAACTCAAAGGGAAGCGCATTACTTTTCGAAGCGAGATCGGGGTGCCTTAGAACACACACACGGTGAGATATAAGAAGGAAGAGGAAGCAGGTGCTTGCTGCGGTAAAGCTAGGGAAACGACGGAGCATGTTTTATTAGAATGTGAAGACGTCTACCCAGCGGTCGATTTAGGCACCACTGGCCTCCTTGAAGCCCTTGGGTTCAGCGGGAGCAGCACAAAAATCCTTCATGTGACCTGATCCTAGGTGCCTAGGGACAGCATCGTTTAGGGATTTTTGAGAAGGCGCGATGCTGGCGCCGAGCGACGCCGTGGCGTGCGTGTTCGTCCTCGGCGTGATCGTTCTCTGGACCGCGCGTTGTTCAACATTGCTAGTGTGATTGTACTACGTGCGTTGCTTGTGTGTTGGTTGTAAGTTCTGTGTTACTTGGCGGAAAGCCGTGGGTGGTAGCGGTGCGGCTTTGGCCTCGGTGAGCTCTGGCAGTACAGAACCTGCGTTGTGTGACCCGTGCTTTCTTGAGAACCCGGCGGTGGTGACAATTGAAATATCGAAGTGGCCTAGCGCCTCGGCAGCGAAGTTCTGCTAACCGCGATGTGTCGTCGCCGTGTCCGACTTTGCTTAACGCACATCGAGGGATGTGCTGCTCGCTGCAAGTCATGTAAATGCAACTGCGTCGACCGCCCACTGTTCAGCGCTGAATGTGTGTTTGGTGTGCTGTGCTTGAAACGAGTGGTGCAGCCGTGCAGCGGGGGTGGCGGAGGAGCAGAGTGGCCTAGGGGCTCCGTTTGCGCGTTCACAGACATGTGCTCCCGTCTTGGTCTCATTAGCGGCTGTCGCGGGATTGTGGTGTGCTAGCTCCTTGCCTAGTATGAAGTTTACGACGCTAACACACATCATGTTCACGTTTTTCCGCGCTATATGTCATTTGCATGACGGCCGAATTGAAAACGAGACATATGTCTGTGTTCTTTGTGTTTGTGTGTTGTAAATTACGTTCTATTGTGGAAGTTCTGGGTGACTTATTACACAAGGAGTGCGAACGTAAACATGAACACATATGTGTGTCTGAAATTTTGAATTACCCGTAATACCCTTTACGACTAATAAGTTGGCTACACGGGCAGTGTGAATCAGCTACCGTATGTTGCGACGTTCTTCCGTGTGGTAGACCGATGCATGGTGCGCGTTTATTGCTGTACTGTTGTAAAAACCGTTTGTTTATTCACTCAATACAAATGGACGGCTTCTTCGCCGCAGTACATTTTAGTTACGTGGTGAAGCGTACTAAAAGTGGGAGGGGGCCGCTATGGGCCAGCATAGCATGTCCACTTAGGTGACCTGAGAGGCGGCGGGTGCGCGAGTGTATAATTAAAGAACTGTTATTATGTCTAGTGACAGTGGCCCCTTTTCACTTTTAGTATGCTTCACCGCAGTATATTGCTTAGGCTTCACCGCTAAATATTGGTGTGTTGCGAGAAAGATAATCGTAAAAAGCCTAATTATGCAACGTTTCTTTTGTAGCTTGCTACACCGCAATACAGGGGTGTAAATAAGCATCGTGCAGTAAAGCATGCGAAGAGTGGAAGGGGCACATAGGTTTACACTGTGCTCATTATTTTCAATTGTGACACAATTTCCAAGTGCATCTGTGCTCATGGTAAGCTTCATTGACAAGTCTTCGTACATTACAAATTCATATTGCAGGGAAGCTTACTAAAGCACATTCGCCATTATGGTACGTGTTAATGCAGGAGCACAATGCCGACTCTTACCCCAGCTTTTGGCTGGACTGCACATGCTCTTTGAGAATTGATTCATGTCATTGATTCATTCTTTGATTAAGTGCAAGAGCTAGCAATGGGTAGCCCGAATATAGATTTGAGAAAACCAAAACAAATTCAGCAGTAAGAAGTTAAAGGGTTGTTTTGGTGTAGACCAGTGGACAAGTCCGGATATGAAAGAGGAGGAAGAAAAGCCAAGTCTTTACACTTCAACCACGGTGTAACTTCAACACAAGAGTCGTGCAAAGTCTGCCCGACTCTTGGCCAATTCCCGTGAGTGGGTGAGCGCCAAACTCATCAAGGACATCATCATCATCATCAACACTGGGAGGCACAACTCCCACAAATAAATAAGACTGTTATTTTACTTTTTTAAGGAGATTACCGACTTGCATTGGCAAGTGTTCACTTCAACAAACACTGCATGAGGTAAGCTTCCTGTGCATATTTCACCAGCTACTGAATCATTGTTTCACATTATGAGTGAAACTGCAATTTTCTTTATGCCACAACTTGCCCAATTTTGTGGTTTGCAGTAGGATGTTAGCAGTGCTATTAAGGCACTTAAATACTCATGAATAGTAGTAGAGAGAAAAAAAAAAGTAAGAAAGCAGTGGCTTTTCGTGCGTAGACTATGCATACACCTGGTGCTCTCATGGTCACTTTTTCCCTATCTGCCAAACTATTCTAAACAAGAAAAGTTTATACATAGACCACAACTAAACCACAGGTATCATTGGTAAGTAAAGTATATTTATTCGGTGACATTTTCTGCAGCCCTGCTATTGGGCTTTCCTTCCTTTTCAGCTGTGCAGGTTCATTAAGAAGTGATGAGACAGTTTGACAATTTTAATTGTTGAAAGACTTAGCGAAACCTCTTTCGGGATGTTTTTTCTTGGTTTCAGACTCTGCTCATTGCATTTTAAGGCGTGTTTTCTGTGTTTGTTGCCTTTTCTTTATGGGTAGGGCATGTCAACATTTTTTACACCATGTCAAGTATGTGGTGCCATAGACTGTTCTTAGATGGAGTCTTGCCCTTTCATTGTGTACAATATGATGTCGGTTTTTTGTGTCCAAGGCCGTTTTACAGCGTGATTGTAGTATTTTCCCAAGTTTTGCCTCTGTCACCCAAGCTTGAAAGATTGCTACCCACTGGTGGTGGCATGACACATGTGACATTTCTTTTTCAATAAAAGGACGTCTATCACTTATCCTGTGCACTGGTTGTCTTTTGTCTCTTTGAATTGCAATTTGTTGCCTATATTTGCTCTTTTGTTGCATTTCAGATTAGGAATGGCTATCATAATTGACATTTAACCATATTGCACACAATGTGGATGATATGTAATTGCAATATATGGCCACCATAAATATAATAGATGTTAATGATTCAAGAATAGTGCCTTTGCATGGTGGTGCAGCCATGAATTGTGGCTATAAGGTACCAGTGCTGCAGGTAGCACTGCTTGTGCAGAATATAGTTCAACTCTACTACTTTCAAACATCATTGTTTTTATCTACATTTGCATAGCTCCAGTTTCTGTGTACAACACGCATCTGGTAGAAGAGTGGCTTGCACCTGCAGTTGGCTCCAATGAATAGCCGCATTTTTGCCCGTTTTCATGTTATTAGCATGTTAGTAAAGGCAGTCGTTTTTATAGTAGCCTGTTTGCTCAATGTAGAAGCCGCTGCAGGGTGTCAGGATCTCATACACATCTTCAGCTTTGCAGGGGACACAGCATCTGGCAGATAGTTTGTCAGAGGCCATGTATTCGGGGCAAGTTGAGTTTACTCACTAGCAAAGGGAGAACCAAGCTTGTTGGATATGAAGTAAACTGCCTGTATACTCAGTGGCCTTCTTCATTTCATGTGACATATGTGGTTATAGCGATCCTTGTTTTAAGCACTTCTTGTCCTGCAGCGGTCATTTGCTTTTGAAACACTCAGGATAGATTTCGGCAAGCTGGACAGGAATAACACTGAAAAACCAGCAGATGTTAATTGTCGCACTTATCATGCGAAGCTTCGTACAGTATGATGAGGGCATAAATAAATGAGGGTGTTCCTCAAGGCCTTGTAGCACATGTCACGAGTTTGGAGGAACATGATGTATAGCACTTTTTTGATTGCATGCTATAGGTTTAGCAGGTGTGGCCATGGTTGAAGTGCCGTGCAAGGTCAAGAAAACAGATATTTATGAGCAGCACCCTGGTAAAGGAGACTCTGGGAAAACTAGTGGGAAGCCTGTTGAACATCTGGTTGACCCACTTGCTGGCTTCATCAGGCAAAGTGTGATAAAGAGAAGGAAGTCGTCAACACATCAGAAGGTTTTTACATATAAACACTGTGCTAAGGTCATAACATGCCAACAAGTCTTAGTGCGCAGGCTATGCACGACCAACTACATATGCCTTCTGTTCGGACATTGCTCATTGTAACTAACAAGGATGGAGTGGACAAAAAAAGAACAGCAGCTCCATTAATTTGGTTTCACTGGTATTAACAGTGTTTTGTAAGTGTACATTGTCATACTCCCCAATGCCTTCTTGGGTGAATCAGCAAGGACCAGCTTGAGGCAAGGGGTAATAGACGTCCTTACAAGCTAAAAATGCATGCATGCATGGAGAGCACATTGTGTCCAAAAAGTAGGCACTTCACAGGGGCACTGGCGAAGGAACAGATTATTAACAGTGGGCAAAGACAAGCTACTAAACACCCAACACTGTTGCCATGTAACAACCTCTGAAACAATCCCTCTTAAAGAGGAAATCATCTTTGTGTATCCATAAAGAGGGCAGATGGGCAAAGCCCCTTCAGTAATGCTGCCAGCTTCAAAAGCCCACTTTGCACATCCTGAATGCTTCCTTCTTACGACTTTGCTGGGTGCAAGCATTCTACTGTCCAAAAGCTGTCATTGAGAGCACTGTTGGTTTGGTGGCAATACAGTTCAGAAGCGATTGCAACAAACCTCCCTTCCTAGTTAGACTGGATACTCACGGTGCTTATGAAGCAGCACCATGAGGCAAGCAAGGTTAACGGATGCCTCGAAGCCCTTGTTCGTTTAACACACTGTTCTGTTAGTAACAACCATGAGACTTGAAACCAACAAGCTCAAGTTCGGCACTCCCATAGTTACTGCGGAGGATCCATAAAAAGCACAAAAACAGAAAACTCAAGGGAAAGGATAAAGCACCATTTAACACTAGTATTGCTGCAGCCCACCCCCTTCTTTTATTTTGTCTCGTCGTACTACATCTTTTTACTATATATAGGCATGAACTTAGGCGATGTTCCCAATCAGTGTCCAATTTTTATATACACTATGTGCTGGTTCAAAGAGGCTCGAAACACTGCAATGGAAGCTTTAAGTAAAAAAGGTGCATGGAAGAAAAAAAAAAGCTCTGCTGCAACCATCTCAGCAACATCTTGTCCCCTTAATAAAAATTGTGCTTTCATATCAACTTGAGCCCTCCAGTTTAGAGTAAAGTACCAGTGCACTTATGAACAATGAACCAATTCTCAAAGAGCATGTGCAGTCCAGCCAAAAGTAGGGGCAAGAATCCGCATTGTGCTCCTGCATTGAAGGTGAATAACACGTACCATAATGGCGAATGTGCTTTAGTAAGCTTCCCTGCAATATGAATTTGTAATGTATGAAGAATTGTCAATGAAGCTTACCATGAGCACAGATGCACTTGCAAATTATGTCACAATTGAAAATAATGAGCACAGTGTAAACCTATCTGCCCTTTCCACTCTTAGTATGCTTTACTGCACGATGCTTATTTACACCCCTGTATTGCGGTGTAGCAAGCTACAAAAGAAACGTTGCATAATTAGGCTTTTTACGATTATTTTTCTCGCAATACACTAATATTTCGTGGTGAAGCCTAAGCAATGTACTGCGGTTAAACACACTAAAAGTGAAAAGGGGCCACTGTCACTGGACATAATAAGAGCTCTTTAATTATACACTTGCGCACTCGCCGCCTCTCAGGTCACCTAAGTGGACATACTATGCTGGCCCATAGCGGCCCCCTCCCACTTTTAGTATGCTTCACCACGTAGCTAAAATATACTGTGGCGAAGAAGCCGTACATTTGTAATGAGTGAATAAACAAATGGTTTTTACAACAGTACAGAAATAAACGCGCACCATGCATCAGTCTACCACACGGAAGAACGTCGCAACATACTGTAGCTGATTCACACAGGCCGTGTAGCCAACTTATTAGTCGTGAAGAGTATTACGGGTAATTCAAAATTTCAGACACACATATGTGTTTATAGAGAGCTTTAGTTTAGGGGACGCAAGGCGTTGGGGCCCCTAGCACTTGGGTGCGTTTGTGTACGCAAGCAGAAACACGTTATAGGTTAGCGGCCCCAAACGCAGGCCACAGTGACGTCGCATGCGCTCGCAGCGCCATCAACGTCTGTTCTTTGCTGTGCTATCATTTTTTAAAACATGAAATCAAGCATATGAAGTAAAGCACATAAGACTATTCTTATTAAAAACAGTTAATAGAGAGGTTTAGAGCGTCCGGTAATCGGGTAAACGCAGGCGGGGGGAGCCATGAACTAGAGCGGCCTGCATGGTGCTGCCACCTGGTGGCGCAATGCTCAAACAGACAAAAACAGCTAATATTGCAGTAACCAAGTGTATTTTACATTGCTGCGAGTATAAATTTTTGGCAGCAACACAATTATTCCAGTGCCGAAAATTTACACCAGCAGCGAAGTAGAATAGACTTGGTTACAGTAATATTAGCTGATTTTGTCGAGCTTTGCGCCACCAGGTGGCAGCACCATGCAGGACGCTCCCGTTTATGGCTTTGCCCCAACTACGTTTATCCGAATACCGGACATGCTAAACCTCTCTAATATATATAAAAACGACGTCTGTGGACACTTAGCGAAAGATTTATAAAATTATTTACCCGCTAGCTACTCGTAAGTTCTCCTACACCGCGAGAGTCACGTGGGTAACCACTTAGGGGCAGCGATGTTTTCGGCCGGCCAAACAACCCAAGGACGCAAGTAGACGTAGCGGTCTGCGCATGCGCAGTACCGTCGCCCCTAGTACTTGCGTACGCAAGCCGCTTGCATCCCCTAAACTAAAACTCTCTTATGTTACGTTCACACTCCTTGCGTAATAAGACTCCCAGAACTTCCACAATAGAAAGCAATTTACAACACACAAACGCAAAGAACACAGACATATGTCTCAGAACACAGACATATGTCTCGTTTTCAACTTGGCCGTCATGCAAATGACATATAGCGCGGAAAAACGTGAACATGCTGTGTGTTAGCGTCGTACACTTCATACTAGGCAAGGAGCTAGCACACCACAATCCCGCGACAGCCGCTAATGAGACCGAGACGGGAGCACATGTCTGTGAACGCGCAAACGGAGCCCCTAAGCCACTCTGCTCCTCCGCCACCCCTGCTGCACCACTCGTTACAAGCACAGCACACCAAACACACATTCAGCGCTGAACAGTGGGCGATCGACGCAGTTGCATTTACATGACTTGCAGCGAGCAGCACATCCCTCGATTTGCGTTAAGCAAAGTCGGACACGGCGACGACACATCGCGGTTAGCAGAACGTCGCTGCCGAGGTGCTAGGCCACTTCGATATTTCAATTGTCACCACCGCTGGGTTCTCAAGAAAGCACGCGTCACACAACGCAGATTCTGTACTGCCAGAGCTCGCCGAGGCCAAAGCCGCACCGCTACCACCCACGGCTTTCCGCCAAGTAACACAGAACTTACAACCAACACACAAGCAACGCACGTACAATCACACGAGCAATGTTGAACAACGCGCGGTCCAAGAACGATCACGCCGAGGACGAACACGCCACGGCGTCGCTCGGCGCCAGCATCGCGCCTTCTCAAAAATCCCTAAACGATGCTGTTCCTAGGGTCGTAGGCTACCTAGGATCAGGTCACGTGAAGGATTTTTGTACGACAAATAGACGCACGCTGGTAATGCAAACATGTCCGCAAGAGGTGATTGGACACGGAGGAAGGAAACTAATAGCGTCCTCGATCACCTTGCCCCGGGGTTGCCCCGAAACCAGAATGGTGCGCTTTGCCCCGCCGTGGTGCCGCACTGCGGAGGGTCAACATCGAGGACAAAACTGCACCCTGTGCAGGGTGCTTGCATGCAGCGCTACTTTGCCCCTGGCGCGGAAAACGTGCGCAAACACGCGCGCGCGCATATTTTATTGTTTGCAGATGCTGAGCATCTGCGGCAAGCGCTCGAACCTTGTCAAACTGCGTGCTCCGACATACCTGGTTGCAAGCAAACACCAATGGATTTTATAATTAATCCTGACGACCCGTTCAATGAACCTGTCCACTTTCGGCCGCTCTTCACCACACTGTTTTTGGACGAGGTCGAGCAGCATGTCGTCTTCGCTGTCAGACGAACTTGAATAATGCTTATCGATTGCGGCAACTAGCAGCGCTTCCTTTCTCATTGCCGACAAATCCACTGGCTAACTCCGTCAACTCCGTTGCAACCGCAGCTACCGGGCCAGAGCGTCCGCGGTTCTGCAGTCGGCAGTGCGCGCGCGCGTCCCGCATTGCTTGCTGGGATTGCACCCCGGCGCACCGCCGATTTTCTCGGTGCGAGGCGGGGCAGCAGAAAACCGCTCCAACAGGGTGCGCTTCCGGTGATCGAGGATGGTCGGTGCGCACCGGTGCGGTTGATCGAGGATGAAAGTGCGCACCAAGGCGCCCCGGTGCGCACCGGTGCGGGTGATCGAGGACGCTATAAGGAGAGGCCCTGACGTCACTCTTTGTGAAGCAAAAGTGAAGCCGGAATTTGGCGTTGCTCATGGCGATGCTCCGCCTTTTGGGCCACCCTCCTCGCTTGTTTACATCTTTCGCGAAACCACGCCGCGCTGCGCGTGGTGTCGCGCGCGGAGCGCGCGCGCTCGCGCAACATCTGGCAGAGCACGGTGCAGGTAACACAGCGCAACAAGACACGGTGACTAACGCAAACCCGCCCACTCAGCGCCTTTGCCACGGCCCGAAACCTACCAGAGCAACACGTGTGAGCGCTCATAAACCATAACAACGCCGCCATTGTGGCCCAAAAGGCGTGGCCATACAACAGAAAAAATAAAAAAGCAGCAAAAAAATGAGAACCTACTACGTCATTTCCGCCACACTTTTCTCCTAGCGCGCGGAGGGGGTAGGGCATCTCCTTAGTTTCCTTCCTCCGTGTGATTGGAGGATTGGTGAAAGAAAAGTATAGAGAAACGACAAAAGACGGAAATGTAAAAAAAGCCCAGATCAGATCAGAAAATTTGGGCGTGGTAGTTCATACTGTTTTTTTTTTTTTTTCATTGTTTAACCTGGGTAGGACATTAAGCAGTATAATAGCAAGAGCTTGGTGACGCAACCCACCGCCCCGTTCCAAAGGGGACGCTCATAACATCCATCCATCCATCCGAGAGTGTCATGACCGTGGTCATAGCAACGTGTGACAGCAACATGACAACGTAACCTAGTTAACCTGTCTACAGCATCGCGAACGCGATGTGTACCGCGCGGTTGTTCGCTTTCCAGGCAACTTCTTTGCTCTATAAGTTTTAAGAGCTTCCATAGCAGTGCGCGGACGTCTTGACGGAGAAGAAGACGTGCTTGATGATGCGTTACGTTATAAGCATAGCTGTACTCTTTTGCCTTGTTACTTTCGTTCGGACCATTCCTGTGACATCAAACGGAAGTCGCGCTCTTCCTGGATTAACCGGAGAAAGTGTTCGCGAGAAGGTTACTGACTACAACAAGAGTAGGTTTGCCAATATTAAACTTGCTCACCTCAATGCAAGCCTAATCAAGCCTCCGGACCACCTCGAAGGACTGCCTATGCAAAGGAACGGTAACCTGAATCCACAGTACCGAAAAGAAGTCTTACTGGGCACCGAGAGTTCAAAACAAGAAGGCGATGAATCCCTCTTACGAACCGTGTTTGCAAAGTTCGTACTTGCTGCTCATAGCTCAACTTCAAACTTTTTTCTGAATGCCCTAGTGCTGATTATGCGTTCGAATATCCTGCTATGTTTCTTTAGCAGCCATTTCAAGTGCACCAAAAACTGGTTTTCGCAGCATGTTCCAGCTGCGTTCTTGAGCTAGAAACTGCAGCAAGCTTCATGCTTCATAAAAGGAATACTGACAACAGCACGCGACTTTTCTTCTTTTTTGTTTTTCTTTCAGGGTTGACATCAATCATGATCGACAGGTGACCATTGCAGAACTGGAAAACTGGATTGCAGCGAAAGTTAAAGAGCATTACACTCAGGCTGTCAGGGACAACTTTTGGATATTCTCTGCACTTGACAAAAACCACGATGGTATATCTCCAGTGCATTTTCACTCTTATATCTTGATGATTACATTTTATCCGCATACTTTTCAGTGTTCCTTATTCCACTCATGCTCCCAGAGATATAAATATGTCACAAGGTTGGACTGGTTGCGAATACATCCAAAAACGCAGGTGGCGTAACTGTAGCAAGAATTAAGGTGGACCATCCTCAATACAGCTTCGTTCTGTCATTTGCAATGTTAAAAAAAAAAAAAGAAGGAAAACATACGTTCCCTGCACGATCCAAAAGTATGCAGCCGTAGTTTTACACAACTCAGCTGGTGTCACTTCAATTCTACTCTTTCAGGGCTAGTGTCTTGGGAGGAGTACCATGTGAACTTTATGATAGAAAAAGGCTTCGATGACAAATATGCCAAGAACCATCCAGAGGATCACAGGACTCTTGACAGAGATTGTAAGTACATACGTTTACCGTCTTCATTATTGTACTGTTTGTGCAGACGTCACTTGATGGGATTTATAACCACTTGATGCAATGTGGAAACCAGTGCAAGAATAAAATCCTGAAGATGACTCTTTGGTCTGTTTGTGCCCCGAAATGCATGACTTATCCTTGTAGCTGGACATGTCATTATACTGTATAATCCTTGGGATGGCACTCAAACTGGTGTTTACTGATGTTGTTTCCAGCATTAATTTTCATTGGAAGTTGTTCAGTGTATCTGTGTTTGATACTCTTTAGTCATTAATAATGAACAAAAAAGCGAGATTGAGCTTCTGCATGTCTCCCATGTTACACAAGACCAAAAGTCTAGGTTCCTCATTTCTTTGTACCATTTGCTGCATTATATTAATGTCATTTCTCGCATGTGATGTGTTAATGATGACTTTTCCCACACGTTAATATATATACCATGCAAGGACTTTATTACTTTGAGTGTGTAACGAAATTGGGAAGCACCCAACCTTTCTTTAGGTGAGAATATTGTTACGCGCTATTCCCGCGCACTGAAGCACACATCCTGCCAAGCATGGAAGAATGCGCCAGAAAGGTGGTGAAAGACGACGATCAGAGTAGCGCTCGTGTTGTTCTGCCATCTAGCCTGCAGCAGTCTCTCTCTGTATATATTTTGTAAATACAATTTCCTATCCCTTTTGGCTACTCTCATCCTCGTGACATTTTGGTGGAGGTGTGGGGTACCCACACGGTACAACGGAGCTCCGCAGCAGCCGACGCTTGGCTTTCTCCACGATGGCGGAAGAGGGGTCGGCGCCCACCGAGGTGACTGCAACGACAACAGTCGTCCTGGCTCAGCAAAAAGACCCAGGCACATTCTGCGGGACTGACAATGTCGACATTAAGGAGTGGCTGCCCCTGTACAAGCGTGCAAGTAAGAATAATCACTGGTAAGAGACGATCATGTTGGCAAACATATTATTTTACCTCAAAGGAACAGCAAAGGTGTTTGAAATAACAAAGACGAAATTGGGAGCTGGGATGCATGCAAGGAAAAGATGCATTCCTTGTTCAGCAATCTGCGGGTAGAAAGGCAGGAGCAAAGAAGGAGCTGGCATCTCGTGCGCAGACAGCGAGAGTCATACCTGACTTATATATAGGACATGCTTTCCCTTTGCCGCAAAGCCGACGACGGCATGACGGAGTCTGAGAAAGTGGGCCATGTGTTAAAGGGCATAGCAGATGATGCCTTCACTCTGCTAATCTGAAAAGACTGCGACACCATCGATGCCATCATACAAGAGTGCAAGCGTTTTGAGGCAACCAAAAGTCGGTGCATTGCCCATCATTTCGCTCGTCTTCTGAACACGGTATTAACGTGGTCATGCGAAGGCGTACCTGAGCCATCGGCGCCACTCACCGTAGAACATGTAAAGAAGATCATCCGATGTGAACTTGATGCTGTGTCTCCTGCTTCTACTTGTGGCCGTACCTGTAACCATAGCTCCCAGATGGTGCCACTAGTCCAAGCTGTTGTTCATCAGGAGCTCTCCAATGCTGGCCTGGACACTGTGTGCGCCGCAGTTCCTTACCAGCCGATTGTCCGCCGTCCTTCACTTTCGCACGCCCAAGGTCAAAGGCCACCATTCCGTACTCATAATCCAGCCGAGTGGAGGACTGCTGATGACCGTCCCATTTGCTTCAACTGCCATCGTATTGGACACATGGCCCGCCATTGTAACAGCCGGTGGCATTGGTATCAGGCACCCCATGGATACAACTGTCGCCCCGACATGGATCATAGCTGATTTCAGCCCTACCGTGCGCCTCCTCAAACCACCGGTGACGACGCTCCCTCCATGCCGTATCGTCGTTCACCATCCCCACGTGGTCACCAGTCCGTTCGCTGTTGTCTCGTCGCCAGTCATTTTGCTCGCCCCAATTCCGCCGCCCTGCGTCACCGATTGAACGACTCCCTTGGGAAAACTAGACGATGCAGCTCCCAGAAGTGATGATGCATCGACGACTCGCCTGCCAAATCCTCTGACCACACTGTAGACCAGAAGGAACCTGGTAGACGTTAAACTGGATGATGCAAATGTTGTTGCTCTAGTGGATACTGGGGCTTAGATATCAGTGATGAATTCGGAGCTTCGTCGCTGCCTTAAGAAGGTCCTAACACCACCCACAGTACCGTTCATTCGCGTCGCCGATGGTGAACGTTTCCTGTGCTAGGGATGTGCTGCGCTCGAATAAGTGGTGCTGATTGATCCACAAGCATACTACTTGCCGTGCTTAAGAAATGCTCCCATGAATTCATCCTCGGTATGAAATTTCAGTCTGCTCATTCTGCCCTTATTGACTGTGGAACCGGCTTGCTTCAGCTAGACCTACCATGCTACCATGACGCTCCTACTGCACGCCTACCGCACTTGTGCTCAGTGGATTACGTTCGTCTATCTGCTCAAGCCGTTATATATGTGAACTTGCGGTCTTTTTCTGCCATTCCCGATGGCGATTACATCTTGACCCCGATTGTTGACGTCTTATTTGCCAAAAATGTAGCTCTTCCTCACCCTTATTAGAGTTACTGATAATCGAATGTATCTACCCATATTGAACTTTAGCTGGTGCACGCAACTTATCTCAGGCGGCATGACCCTAGCCTACATCTCTTCTGTCGATGAGTGTGCCATTTTTGCATTCATCACTGACGCTTCTTTGTCCTCTGCCCCTTCCCCTTCCTCACACAATCTCGTCGACGGTAATATTGACAAGATGATTGCATCTGACCTCATTCCTGCTTAGACAGCCGATATATGGCAGATATTGAAGTCCTACCATGACATCTTTGACTTTAATGACCGTCCTTTGGGACAGACATCTGTGGTTACTCATAAGGTCAATACTGGGGATGCCAGGCTAATCAGACAACGTCCTTATTGCATGTCCTATGCCGAGCAAGAAGTGATACAGCATGAAGTCAACAAGATGCTCACCAAGGACGTCATTGAACCTTCATGCAGTCCATGGGCATCACTGGTCGTCCTAATCAAGAAGAAATATGGCAGCTGGCGCTTCTGCGTATACTACCGCCACTTAAACAAAGTAATGCACAAGGATGTCTACCCTCTGCCAGCGGATCGATGACACTGTCGACTGTCTACACGACTTTGCCTACTTCTCTTCTATCGACCTGAGGTCAGGATACTGGCAGAAATCCGTTGATGATCAAGACCATGAAAGCACCGCATTTGTTATGCCCTATGGACTTTACCAGCTTAAGGCAATCCCCTTTGGACTGTGTAATGCCCCAGCCACATTTGAAATGATGATGGACTCCCTCCTTCGTGGATACAAATGGTCAACATGCCTCTGTTACCTTGACAATGTCATCGTCTTCTCACTGACATTTGAAAACCACCTTAGCCGCTTGTCGGCAGTTCTTGGTTTTGCAGCAAGCAGGCCTTCAGCTCAACTCTGCCAAATGCCGTTTTGGCCGCCGCGAAATCACTGTGCTTGGCGACCTTGTGAGTGCTGAAGGCGTGCAACCTGACCTAGAAAAAATTGGCGTTGTCAAAGACTTCCCTATGCCACGTTCCACTAAAGACGTCCGGAGCTTGACGTCCGTAGCGCGAGTGCCTCGCACTGGTTTGGGCTGTCTGCAAGTTTCGGCCATACTTGTTTGGCCACACATTTTTGGTCATCACAGACCACCATGCGCTTTGCTGGTTGTCTTCCCTCAAAGGTCCCACTCAACGACTTGGTCACTGGGCACTGAAACTGCAAAAATACAGCTTTGATGTCACTTACAAGTCTGGCAGACTGCACCAGGATGCGGACTGCCTGTACCGTCATCCCGTGGATCCTCCTGACTTGTCAGCGCACGATTCGGACACCTATGTCTGGTATATCCGATTTAACCGACATACACAGCGAACAGCTATGCGACGCCAATTTGCGGTCAATTATCCACCCTCTGCGCTCTCATCACTCTGCCTCGTCCTTACAATTATTCGTGCTGCGTGACAGAATCTTATACAGTTGCAACACCAGCTCCGATGGCCCAGAGCCTCTACTGGTTGTTCCCGAAACACTCCGTTCCACTGTTCTTGAACAGCTTTATGATGCCCCAACCACTGGACATCTCAGAGCAACTCGCACGTACGATCGCGTTCGGCGTCTGTTCTTCTGGCCAGGCCTCCACCGCTCTGTGTGCCGATACGTTGCTGCTTGTGGGTCCTGCCAGCGCCACAAACATCCATCCTTGTCGCCAGCTGGTCCTCTTCAGCCCATAGACATTCCTGGTGTCCCATTCTACCGTGTCGGCCTTGATCTCATCGGGCCATTCCCAACATCTCTGACTGGGAACAAAGGGATTGCTGTAGCTACAGACTATGCGACATGATACGATATCACGCGGGCACTGCTGACAAGCTGTGCCACTGACATTGCAGAATTTCTGCTTTACGACGTTATTCTTCACCAGGGCGCTCCTTGACAGCTGCTGACCAACTGTGATCACTCATTTCTGTCCCAAATCGTCGATGACATTCTTCGTTCGTGTTTCGTACGTCACAAGCTAACCACTGCCTACCATCCGCAAACCAATGGGCTTACTGAGTGCCTCAACCGCACGCTGACCACAATGTTCTCCATGTACGTTTCCTCAGACCACCCTGATTGGGACAGCACCTTGCTTTATGTGACATTCGCCTATACAACTGGTCACGCCATGACACCGCCGGCTTTTCCCCCTTTTATCTCTTGTTTGGCCACCATCTCACATTGCCCTTCGAGACTCTTTTACCATCACCTGTGTACCCTGTTGCAGACTACGCCTGCGATGCAGCTTCTCGGGCCGCAATGGCTTGCCAGATTGCAAGGGATCGTCTTTATACCTCCCAGCTGTCCCAGAAGGCCCGCTCCGATCGCCATCACAGAGTAGTTAATTACTTTCCAGGCTCCTTGGTCCTCCTCTGGACGCCTTGCCGCCACGTTGGCTTGTCGTCCAAGCTTCTTTCCCACTACTCCAGGCCTTACAAGGTCCTATGCCAGATCACTGACATCACATACGAGATCGCTCCATTGGACAGTCGATCATCTGCCGCGTCCGCCACTGACATCGTGCACGTCTCCCGGCTTAAGCCCTATGTTGCCGAACACAATCCTACTGCTCCTTAAGTGCCAACACGGCACTCTCGCCGGCGGGGGTTCTATGTTACGTGCTATTCCCGTGCACTGAAGCACACATCCTGCCAAGCATGGAAGAATGTGCCAGAAAGATGGTGAAGTCGATGATGAGAGTAGCGCTCGTGTTGTTCTGCCATCTAGCCTACAGCCGTCTCTCTCTGTATCTATTTTGTAAATACAATTTCCTATCCCTTTTGGCTACTCATCCCCGTGGCAATATTTTAAGTGGCCTTAAATGATGAGCATCATATTAACTAGGTTGGTCGAGTACAATTTTGTAATTGCAATATGTCAGTCTCTTCATGAATGGAGACTTGATGTGCCAGAAAGTATGCAGAAACAAAAACCCAGTGTTGATATTGCCTTAATTCTGTCAACTCTCCGTGGTTTCATGGATTTTGGCAGCATTTGCTTGCATCTAGTTGTTTGTAGGTAATGAAAAATGACTACATTGTAATGTATGACTACAAATAGATGACTACAAAAAAGTCAGCTAAAAATTTGGTGAGCTATTTCTGCCCAAAGAGGGCCTAATATGGTAAAAATTCGCCAAATATATGCCATGGCAAGAATGCATAGGTTGGCAGTGTGGGAGAATACTCACTCACACTCACTCACTATAATTTTTCCAGGCCCCGTACTCACTCACGTTCACGCTCACACTCACAAGCACCCACTCATGCTCGCACTCACCTCCACTCACTTTCACTGGCACTCACTCGCACTCACACTCGCTTGCACTCACACTTACTGGTACTCATTTGCACTCGCACTCACCTCCACTCGCACTCACTGGCACTCACTCGAACTCGCACTCACCTCCACTCACACTCACTGGTACTCACTTGCACTCGTACTCACGCCTTTGAAATGAGTGTGAGTGAGTGCACTCATGAGTGAGTGCGCCGACCTATGCAAGAATGTCATCAAGTGTTGCTTGTACACATATTCAAAAGGAAAGATTGGCCCACATTTTCTGTACAGATAATTAGTATTTTATGCCTGTTAATAAATGCTAATAGGGTCCTTAAAAAGCACAGCCAAACAATTTTCATTGATTTAGTGCTTCTCTTTTGTCTCCCTTTAATGTGGTGGCTCTTTAGTTAGTGTCCCTTCAAATGAGCAAGAGTAAGACAGGAAAAAAAATCTGAGAACACTTATGTACTTCTTATGAGTTGTGAATGCTAAAGTATTAATGTCCAATTGAACGCCGCTGGGCAGTCCTAGTTATAAACTCCTTGCGGGCAAGCGAGCATGTTGAGATGCTTGGCGCATTTTGATTTGGCCTTACCGAGCCCCAGTTAGAACACAGGCGAGAGCTTGCGCAAACAAGGAACGCGTGGAAAACACTGGCTTTTGAGGGCGAGAGCAAGGGTGATTTGGCGTCACGGCGATGCCTCCTCCTCTCGCACAACACCTGGTGCACTACTGCGACAGCAGCTTTTGCCATTTGCCCGCTCTGCTTCGTTGAGGCACGCTTGTGCCGTGACGTCGCATCCAATGGGAACTCGTCAAGACATGCTCGTGACGTGACATCACAACCAATGGGAATTTAGGTGCCATTTTGCTGTTACAACCACCGAACGCCGGCTTTCTCGCTCAATGAGCCATTTGATGCTTTTGCATCAAAACAGTGCAGAATAGTGTTTAGTGTGTTAAAGCATTATTTCCAAATACTTCCCAGTTGTGCATACTATGTACAGTGCTTAGCATGCTCAACTGTACTTTATTCTGTCAAGAGTACAGCAACGATATTGCATAACTCAAGCGCATGCACTTCAAAAATTTTCTACAATATTAAGTATTTCAATTAGTAATTGCTGTAACCAGGTGCCTATATGTAAACTAAGTTACCCCTGAATGTCAATTAACATTGTATCACCTTGCATCTGTGATGGAAAAACCCGAAAGTATTTCCATGGCAGTAAACAGAAACAATGTCTTCTACATGTGTTTATATGGGCATGCCTAGACTCGTTGGAGAGCTTATTTTTCTTTTTTTCTTTTAATTTCAACAGGTTGCCATGTGGCCTCTGAGAGCAGATAAATGAAAGTGCCAGTGTGTTTCCGTAATCTAGTATGCCTAACTCTTCAGTTCAGCCAGTCCATAGATTCACTGCTCTTAGAATCTTGTCTCGCGTGGTTGTCATTCCTAGGCATAGCATGGCCCATGTTGAATGTCTGCAGTAGATACTTATGCAGACAGAACACTTAGGAAAACTCACAGGGTCATGAGTATTGGACCACTGGACCAGGTTATAGAAGTTGTAGGAGCTGCCAAAGCCTTAAGTAAGAGACTTCTTTCACCTATGAAAGTTTAAAGATAAGGAAGCAGACAGATTGAGGGATGAAAGTGCATGTGCCGCGTCAGGTCTTTAGTAAACTGGTAATTCTTGGCGTCTTAGAGCAGGGTTCTCAAACACAGTCTGCATGCAACCCGTGTGGCCATCTCAAGCCTTCAGCCTCCTTGCCATCAGCTGGGCATGCCACGTTGCATGCAGTCTGCGATGGTTAGTGTATAATATCTGTGGCCTACTGACTGCCTTGAATTTGAGACCCCTGTCCTAGAACAGTGCCCAGCTATTAGGTGCAATGTAATAGGGCCTCCAGGTCAGTTTTGACCTGCTGGTGTTACTTTGTTGTTCTTCACCAGAATATTAGCATGTGGGTATCGTTTTACTTCTCTCATTAGAATGTGCCTGCTGTGGCTGGTAATTTGAAATGGCAACTTCTTGCTTATTAGCAAAGCATTGTAGCTTCTGAGCCACTGTGACAAAAATTATTTGGAAGCTAAGAGTAATTAGAAAACTTGTGCACAACAGATAAATGGCGTTTCTTTACTACCAGTTTGTGCAGCACCAAAAAAGAAAAAGAAAAGCAAGGATCTCACAAAAGCTTTAGCTGTGGAGCAAATTTTTCCAAATGATTGTGAAAAAGAAAGTGCTCTTGAGTTAAATCCGTGAGGTAGTCTGCTTGCATAAACTTACAAATGATTGGCAAGCAGCATGTAGAACATTGAGTGTGCATGCACTGCACATATTTGATGTTCAAACATCATGTGATGATATATTTCTCTATACTCTATGGCTGCAGTGAAGGAGAAGATTCTACTTGACAAAGCTATGTGGTTTGAAGCAGCTAACTCTCACCCGGATGCATTGAACATTGATGAATTCCTTACCTTCCGGCACCCTGAGCACAGTCATATCTCACTAATCAAAATGGTGAATGACATCATCAGCAGCCTTGGTAAGCATTCGTTTCCAGATTGTGCATAATATTGCTGTGAAATTTGCTTTTCCTTTTCTGTATCTTGGCCATATAACTTTTCCACTGTTGTCATCTCATGCACGATGCAAAAGTATATAATTTCAGCGTGAAAACCTTTCATGCTGTCTGCCAAACAAAAAGGACCTTTCTAAGATCCAGAAAGATGCTGCCTTGCTTCTTTAAGAGGAAGCTTTAGCTTGGGTGCTGCTATTTAAATACATGTAAAAGGAGAATTCGTTTTTCTCGGTAACCACTGCACCAAATTTGACAAGGTTTGTTACATTTAAAATAAAAACTTCAAATCTAGTGACTGTTCATTTCGAATTTTTGATTTGGGTTGTCAATTTTTTATTAAACATTTGCAAAAATAGAAAATTTTCAGAAAACGAAATTATCAAGTTTACAACTGTGCAACTCAACAAGGAAAAATGATATCACAATTCTCTGAATTGCATCTGATAGTGCATCTAAAGCGGACAAAATTGATGTGTTACACATGAATCTAAAAAGTGTGGTAATATGTAAATACAGCTTTTGCAGAACCCTTGTAAATGACATAATAAATGCACATCAGATATAAATTGACAAATCAAATTTGTCTGCTTTGAATTATCAAATGAATGCCGTTTACAGAACCGCGATATCTGTACTTGATGCAGAGGTATTAACTTATAAACTTCGTTCATCTATTATTTTTGAATTTTTTAAAATCCCTTTCACAAGATTTAGGCCCTAAATCAAAATTCGGCATCCAACAGTCACTAGAATTTAACTTTCTCTCTCAAATGCAACAAATTTCATTAAAGTCGGTCCAGGGGTTATCTCGGAAAAGCGTTTTTTGTGTTTTACATGTATTTGAATAGGCCGCACCAGAGTTTGGCCCGAGCTAAAGCTTCCTCTTAAAGCATATTTCTATTTATTCTTAATTTTCTTTTTTTCTCTAGCAGCTTTCACTAAGCATTTTATTCCATGAAAACTTGTGTTCTGGATAGGGTCTACTTTAAGCACCTAGCAACATGAATAAAGTTTTTGCATTTGTGCTCAGAACTTCTTTCAATGCGAGATTGGCAGTTACCACATATATAATTGAAGTGGTAGCTGCATGGAATGTTTCTAACAAAAATTGACAGCTAATAAAGTATGTAGCTCTACTTACTGGGCCTTTTCTAGGCAGCACAAGGATCTTAAATGCAGACAAAAAATTCTAGCACGTCCATGCATTTTATTACTCTTTCGTTGTTACAAAATAGTTGTTGTTTGTGTGCATGTGCATGTGTGTATGGGTGGTTATAGCTTTGGTTGGCGACATCACAGGAATATACGAAATGGGTGCATCTTGATAACCCACCTTCAAGATGTTGCATAACTAAGAAATTTAGACATGCATACAGTAGCTTCTTCCCCTAACAGCATTGAGATTTCCCTGTGTTCACATAAAACCTGCATGTGCATCTGTAGAAAGCCTCTTTTTCACGATCACCTTTCTTCCTTAGATTTGTAGTTGAGGTGAACTTTACATAAGTAAATGGGCAAGCCACATTTGTGATGTTATTTTTTAAAATAATGAAGTGTGAGAAATTTGGCTGAATAAAAAATTGTACAGATGTTTCTCTTTCCATAAGAAAGAAGTTAAAGGGTTAATGTGTCTCCAAGGCACTGTGTAGTGCAGGTGCTATTTATTTGGAGGAGCTTTGGGAAGTGGACAACAGTCTCTTCTTGACAGGCCATGTTCATTGGCCTTCCAGATGAAAATGGAGATGAACAGCTTTCCGAGGAGGAGTTTTCTCAACTTGGACCTGATGAGATGAAACGCACCACAAAGGAAGAGTGGAAAAAGGAACGAATCCAGGAGTTTCGCCAGAATATCGACCTCAATGGAGATGGACAGGCCAGTCGACAAGAGTTGCTGGTATATTGGCGCATATTTCTCACACCAGATGTTTTAATGTAGCTTACGTAACAGTAAAGCACAACTGTTGAGTTTATGTGAAGTACAGTTAAACCTCGATATAACGAACTTTAATATAACGAAATTCTCAATATGACGAAGTATCTAACTTTTCATTACCTCTTGTTCACAGAACACCATGTAATTAGAACCTCAATATAACGAAGTGTGTTTGTATGCAATATTAATATAGCGAAATTTCGCTTCCGCAGCAAAGGAATGCCGAGACAGTAAACGGAAACTTCCGCGGCCACAGATGGTCAAATGATAGAATTGCAAGCAGCTGCTTGCAAACGCACCACTCAAATTGCACCCTGTGCGACAAGAGCGACCTCCGAAGTGAAGCCACATCATGTTCCATGTAAAGTCCAAGTGCGATAACATCCTATCGCGCCCCGCGCACTTTGTGCTTTAGGTGTGAGTGAAAGTGTGCGAGGATGAGAAAGAAAGATGGTGGTTTCATGCATGAGTGCCGCCTCCCCACGCGAGCAAAGGGAAAGAGGGGAGGGGAGCGAGCTGAGCTCGTGGTAATGCGATCAAGCGCGCGCGAGAGGCAGGGCGGAGATAAGTTGGCGCGTGTCGCGATTTCTGGCGCGCGTCTCGACCGCGCGTGGCCGTAAGCACGACTGAGCGTATACGCAGGTGCATACCCTGCTTTAGAGGTCATCCGCCGTGTGTGCAAAGAGGGCATGCCGAGACGGCGTGGCATCGTGTAAGCTGACTTCCCACGCGTTTACTATGGAAGGTTGCCCAGGGTGTCTACCAACCGGGAAAACCGGGAAAACCGGTAATTCTCAGGGATTTTCAGTAGTCTGGAAAAACTCAGGGAAAACTCAGGGAATTTGTGCCTCTATCAGGGAAAATTAGGTGTAATTTTATTGAAAGGGTCGAAAGTCGTGGTAATGCTGGCTCGAGTAACAGACAGGAATCGTAATGAATCGTCTTTGACGTCCTGTCGTCGGCTGGAGGTGCTACCAGTGTACAGTCCACGGGCGACTTTCCGGATTCCCGATAATTTGGACGGCTTCGCGGCACCACCACGTGCTGCATAGAGTCAATTTGTATCAGAACGTCTGAAATTTCGGATGCAACAACTCTTCGCCGTCCGATTTTCCGGATGTTTTGCCGTGACGGCAGGTCCGAAACGGCATTAACGCCACCACTGCTGCCATTTTGATTACCTCGCCGCCTCAAATCGGCGCTCTCGCACGCAGATCCACTGGCAGCCGTAGCCACCACTACGGCAACGCTAGGCCTAGCTCCTTCGACGTTCGCTATGAAGCTTCTTGACGTTGGGTGCCGTGTTTTTTATTCAAAGAATTCACTGCTGTCAGCAATGGCACGCACTCCGCCTTTGCGGTCTTCGCGATTGGCTTAGAAGTTTGGAAAGCACGGTGCGTTGCATAATGTCAGATCCCGAAAGTTAGCTTCTCCTTTGTACAGATATGTTACTTGGTGAAGCATACGCAAACGTATTGCAGTGAAGCATAACAAGCGTGCGAATGGGCTATTGCCGCGGGACACAGTATGTATTCCTTAATTAGACACGCGTGCACCCGGTATTTCCTGTCAGAGCACGAGCACCGATATGCCTAATACGTGTACAGACAGGCCTTCAGAGCGTTTTCGAATGTGCCTGTGGCGGTTTGAGCCTTTAAGGGCAGTAATGGACGTGCATTTATTTTTTTCCAACTGGGCAAGTTTTCGGACGTTTTCGCGGTCCCTAAGGAGTTCGAAAACTCGGACGTGGACTGTGACTTTGACCAAGAAGATGCTTCAAATGGTCCGTGGGGCGAACGAGTAGTGGAAGGAGTACAAGTACAGAAAGGGCCAACGCATTGAGGCATGAACGGGAACGGAAGCATGCTGCCGCCATTTTGAAGGAGCTTTAGCTCAAAAACAAAGTGTTAGCTGATGCCGAGATGCAAGTGTCCCTCATCCAAGCCAAAATAAACTCTTTAAATAGGTGAAACACAACACTGAGGCGTGGTGCGCGAGCTGAGAGTATGTCAGAACAGTTGAGGTTGACTTACGAGCTGTTGAGAGAGAATCTCAATTGTGACAAAGTTCGGGCCTCATACCACTGAGCTTGCTATCAGTTGATGCAAATAGCCCATATTCGAAAATATTTGCTTTTGTATGCATGTCCTTTTTTATTCGTATTTGAAAATGTCCGACTCGATTTGCAATTTTTTTCGAAGAGATTTTATTTGCTGTGCATTTTACTAACTTCTCCCTTCTCTTCTCTTTTCGAATAACATAAATCCTTAGTATTCAAATTGGATTAAGTCGTTCTTTAAAATTTTTTATTTCATATGCTTACTAGAGAGTGACAGCACCGGGCGATATGGTTTCAGCTTGGCTTGACAAAAAACATAGCTGTGCATCACTCAGGGAATTTTGCAAAGGCACTCAGGGAAAACCTGGAAAACTCAGGGAACTTGGAAATGTTAACTTGGTAGACACCCTGGTTGCGTAATCTTGAATTTCAGTGACCCGTTGGAGTGAGAGGCAGATGGGGCAGCGCTTTTCATGATAGTGTCATCCCAGTACCGACGACTCTATCAGCCGCGGGGGCAGAGTGCATGCGAAAACGTGGCTGGCTTCGCTTAATTCGTACCGCCTATGCGAAGATATTGTCGACGTGGCATGAAACTATGGCCCTTTAAAGGCGCCCTGAAACACTTTTCTATCTACTCGTAGAATAACATCACTATTAAATTACGTCGCCTCATGAATCTCCTGCCACAAAAAATTTCTGAATCCTTCAAGCACAAGCGAAGACGTAGTTATCGGAGCTATCAGCGACTTTCTGTCGCCTTCATTTGCACTACTGCTCTGGAAGCTACACAGGGAGACTGCCAAAGGGAGCAAGGGAGCAATGCCCCCCTGGCCCCACCCAAAGGCTGAATGCGAGATGGCTCATGGCGGCACCCTGTGGTGGCTGCGATATCTATGCTACGCTTTTCATCTTGGAGGCCATGCATAGCAGATGCACCAACACGCAACTGTCGTGTTCAGACTGGCAGTACAAAGATGAAATGGTAGAATGCACACATATTTTTCATTTAACTCAAGTGAGCAGTAATTTTATTACTGAGAATGTTCTCACGATCCCGAAATCAGCCAATAGCTGTTGTGGGTTCAGGGGGACGACGCTGCAGGCGGACAGCATGCAGCTGTCTCCACAGCTGAGTTGAATTGCAGCCAGTTGCAAGCTTGTCAGCCAAAAGACAAGAATGCATTGGGAGAACCATAGTTTAACTACAGCTGTAGACGGGCTAGATGGTGCATTACAGATCGACGGAAAATAAGCGACATGAGTTGGCGCCTGTCCTGTGTCTTTCTCAGCTGTTCATGTGTGTCTTCCTGTGTGCTTATTTTCCGTCAATCTTGGAGAACCATGCTTCTCGCAAGCGGTGAAGGTATAATGGTTTGAGAGGAAACAGGAAGAGTTGGCGCTATGACCAAAGAAAGGAGAAAGGAGGGAAAGGGGTGCCCCCACCACTACACAGCAAGGCTCGAAAGGCAGCGGGAGTGGTGAAAGGTGCCTTCTCCATGCTACCCTCCGTAGCGCACGCGTGATTATCACATGATAACCGCGCACGGCTGCTCCAAAAATATCAGAATGTGTGTTCATTTCCACATGCTGCATGACAACATTGCGAAAGAGAGAGCACGCGATTTTTCACTGCTTTCGACACAATATTATATTCCCTGCTGCATGCAGTGCAATAATATTTGGCTCACATGTTCATAAGAGCCTCGTTAACAGATTGGCAACATTCTTTTTTACTATGTTCAAAAGGTTTTCAGCACCCCTTTAATAGTAACAGCAGGCTTTTGTCTGCCTTGATTGAGAAACCTGTACAGCTCCTTAAAGCGCTGCTCACAAGGCCACATTGGAAATTTGTGGTTACTCATTGGAAGTTGCGAGGTGCTGTTGAGGGGCATTGTACCACTAGAATTTTTTTCAAATTGGTTCTTTATTAGACAAGATAAAAGATAATGGAATGTTGCATTACTATGCAGCCAGAAGGCAAGCTTCACTGCCAACATAGACACTCTCACCTTATGCCGATTAGCGTCCGCAAGCAACATTTCTTCTTTTCATTCTGTCACACCATAGCCAAGGGACCCCATCATATCTGCATCACGAGCCTTGCTGTCTTTTCTTTCTTTCTTCCTTTCTTTTTTGCTGTGTGGCCCACTTTCAGTGGCAGTAGTGTTGTGTATTCTGTATTGAATGATTTACTAAAGTCAAGTGCCATAATCGATGACATTGCAGACGGTGCGTCTTATGTAGAGGCATTGGCACATGTGACCATTACTCTCTGACTGAAGCAGAGCTCTCTTAAGAGGATGGGTGTGCTGACCCTCACGTCTTATGTAGAGGCATTGGTGCATGTGACCATTACTCTCTGACTGAAGCATAGCTCTCTTAAGAGGATGGGTTTGCTGACCTTCACTTGAAATTTCAGTGGCTTTCATGCCGCACAGCCATTTGATACTTCGTATACGTGACAACTACTGCATGATCTATGCACTGCTCTTGTCTGTTACCAGAGGCCAAACCTAGAGTGGGTCCTTTTAACCATTTGGTATTAAAACCCCGGATTTCTTCAATTCGCCTACGTCACTGTGAACCAGTTCATGACAGGGCTTCAGCGGTGCAAGCACAATGAGACACTCAAAACAAATGCTGATGTGCAGACGCAGTGCAGGCATTGTGTTTGTACCCCTAATGTGCACCATCTGCATAAGTGTAAGAAGCCCCAAAACGGCAGGTATATATATCGACTTCTGAGGTTTGATTTTAAGAATACCAGAAAGCAGTATAGATCATACAATGATCGGGCAAGGAGTGCCATGCAACATTTTTAAACTTGTGCCTTTGCTGGCCGCATACGCAGGCAATTTTTTTCACTCATTTGATCTCTCAGCAAGGGCAATAAAAATGCCAGAAAACTACCCGTGCTGAAAATTGACAGACTGTTTAATCTGAAATAGTACATGGTTTGATCAGCACAAATGGTTGAATTGAGGGCAATGGTGTGCGACATAACACATCTCACATTGCATAGAGGGAGCGGACATGTACAGTTAGGGTTTCAAAAGCACTTATGGCCATGACCTGCTTGTCTGCTGCGCAGTCGGTATCGGGAAAGTGCAGAAAAATCATGAACCAACCTAGCACCTTTTGAAGCTAACAGCGTGGTTCAGAGTACACCATTGCTGCACTGGTTAAACGAATGCTAGGGTGCAGCATTTCTTGATTCAGTTCAAGCGGTGCAGGCATATCGGAACAGACCTCCCTCGACTTGGCCGAGTGCCATATTTACTTTACCTTACAAATGTGATCGTTTGAATGTTTGAATGTGAATGTTTATTATACTTTTGCCCACAAGAACACTATACTCAAAGCTGTGTAAATATGAAAATAACACTTCACAGCATGCATTTTTTGTGTGTGTCGTCTCAGGTGAGTGTCTCACTTTTGAATGCAAACATGATGGAAGTGGCCATCGGTATAATGAGCCAAGTTTCAGAGTCTTTTTTTTCCTCTGCAGATGTACAATGATCCTGAGAACCCTATTCATGCAAGAAGTGAAGCACGAGAACTGGTTCAGCAGGCTGACAGCAACGGGGACAACCAGTTAAGCCTGGAAGAGGTTCTTTCCCAAAAGGATGTGTTTCTTGGAAGCAAGATGGTGAATACAGCCAAGAATATCCACGACGAATTTTGATGACTGCTGCCTCAATTCTTCAGGCTTCCAACGCCAAAAGCTACACTTCTGAAAACTGGGGGCATATGGTCACCACACACATGTGCCGAGGGGATTGTTCCTTTTGTTCGGTGCATAGAATGTACGACGCTGTCTGGTCGTGAATTTTATTATCAGCAGTGCACAAATGTTTTTGGCACTGTGGCATCTGGGGCTCTTGATAGAAGTGTGGCCTTTCAGCATTATTTCAACTTCATAGAAATATCGAGTGCATTCACCAGTATGTGCAAATTTGTAAGTAATAAGTGGTGAAGAGTGGTAATTGTATGCTTGTCGGAAATTGTATGTATTTCACCTTTGGTGGTCAGTAGTGCACCTCATGTGCTCTCCTGGCCTTTGACTTTCAGTTATGTATGTACAGGGACTGTGTGACATCTGCAAAGACATCTGCAAAGCCTGTAACCATAGATAATTATGGCTGTCAGTGATACATTAAATAGGAGGTTAAGTACAGATATAAGAAATTATGGTTGCCATTCCATTAAAACAATATTCAACATCCACTAGTGTCCACTAAGTCCTCTTGCAAAAATCTACTAAAAGATGAGCTCGGAAAATTGTTCAAAATTTTGCAATATCTCCTAAATGTGCATGCTTTCTGCCAAACGGGCTAAAACTGTACTATGGCTAGTGGAATATCACTAAAATGGCAGCATTGCATGGGCATGACCTCATTGCATACAAAAAGGGCTCCATACCCTCCACTCTAAATTGTATCCGCATACTGCACTGCAAATGCAACTGAGCCTCATTTCAATTTGAGAATGCCATTGTTATGTCCAATACTCATTATAATCATACATGCATTGCATGCTAACATCTGCAAAATCATACTTGACTTACTTCGTTGTATTCATTTTCTATCTAACTTCTCTGTTCTAAAATGCCTGCACTTTGGACACAATTGTGGTAAAATTTAAATAAAGTGATGATTTGGGTTAAGTGATTACATTGTAATGAAGGTTTACAGTAAGGGAGTCTGAACAAACAAACAAAATGAAAGTAATGTGTTAGTTTGTAACACCGTGGTTATGCCCTTCAGTGCTAGTGCCACCTTCACACTATTTAAAAGTGCAGTTATGATGGCAAACGAGTGATTTTCGTAATTAAAATATTTTGCAGAATAGATAATAAGCAGTTTTGTGCATTGTCTGTGATTGGGGCACAAGGTTTTTTTCACACAGTCCCTGTGTCAGGGAAGTCATATTGAACAGCGACAAAGATTGCACAAACTGTCGTGCGATAGCAAAGCCGTCAGATGCATTATGCCACATTCGGTGGCTTGAAGTGAATGTGTGCATACTTCGTAGTTCTGCATATTTCTATGTAATATTTTTTAAGGATTGCTTTTTCTCGCTTGAGAAAATTTTATTTTTCGCATTTAACCTCCAACTGAACTGTTGGTGGTCATTCTTGTTGCAATGTTATTACAGCTGTAGTGCTTTCTTCTACTTAATCCACAATTTATTTTCTTATGAAAGCTCACCTTCAGTTATACTAGAACAAATGCGTACTAATTGTTAGTACTTAAGCCTACGAATTGTGCATAAGTGAAACTGCTAGCATAAATGTTTTTTGTTTGGTCAGAATGTCAGCCCAATTTGCTACTGATGCTAGGTCAGTTTATGAAAAATAAACACAAAAGACTGCGTGAGCTGAAGGCAGAGCAAAAATATTTGCTCAGTTGTGCTGCAGTATCTTACTAATTGCACAAGGTGTGCATTGCTGCATGTTGCAATACTGCTTCCAAAATCTTCCTGAATTGACAAAATAATATATATATATATAATCTTTTACTTTTTGGAAGTGTCTGTCAAGATTGTAGCATTTGAATGTGTAGTTCCAAAACAGATATCCTATAGATTGAATAAGAGCAATATGTAATGCCATAATGTTTTTTACTGTGATACCTGTACAGAAAAGCACATGAATCTGTGATAGTAGCAACAAAGCAGACACCCCAACGTAGCACCATATGGTTTTCAGGTGCAACGCTTTCTTTTTCTACAGTAGCACATTTAAAGTGTGCTTGCATTATTACTTCCTTTTCACAATATTTGATGTTGGTTGTCACTCATAGTTATTGCATGTACATTTTTACAGGTTTTATGCACCAGCTCTGCTGCCTCTAACACTTATGCTGTACTAGCCACAAATTTGTACTGTACGAGTTTTGTTATTCATTGAATTCAGCAAGTGGTGTTTTACTGAAGTTTCTATTGTATTTGCAGTAACATGTCACCTGCTACAGCTGCAATCAGCTTTTGCAGGAGAGTCAAACACTCTTCTGCAAAAAAGAAATAACAAAATAAAATAAATAAATGAAATTCGCAAATGCAAATGAAAGTAAGCATTGGCTAATTCGTTCCCCTTTACAACTCTGAATGGGCTCAAATGTCAAGACATCTAGTATGCTGTCTATTGTTTGTTGCATGAATAACTGACACTGCAATCGTTCAATGCCACAGGAATGATGGGAAGTACAGGCCTCAGATTGGCTCTTGATTTGTGTGCTGTGATATGCATTCTTCAAGTTTTATTGTCTTCTTCCTATTTTCGAAGATTTGTTTTTAAGCTTTATAGTTCTGTGCTATCGCCATAAAGTTATTCAGATCTTGTGTATTCCAATTTGCATACCTACTTTCTCACCCAAATGCAACGATGCAATATACATATGGAGTAGTGCTACCATTGGGAGCGGACATTATTTACTGAGCAGATTATCAGTTTAGTAAACTTACAACCTTGCAGCTTTATGGTGGCTTAATCATGCTTTCTGGTGAATTTCGTATAAAAAGTATAATATACAGTTTTAGTAATGCATCATGTTTTTGTTGCCAAATAGGGCATTTATGCTGACATCAACTGAGCAGGGCTTTAATTTCTCGTTTTCATGGTGACCAGTGAAAATTGGAACACTTAAAACACATTTGCCTTGTCCATTCAGATCATCATGCTCCAGAACACAGTGCTTACAGATGATCTTACCTTTGTTCTGGCAGTGTAACCGAGTGTGATTCCAGCAGCTACAACAAATTCTATTATGAATGCAACGTCTGCTTCAAATGTGCTGTGGGCTTTTCATGTTCAGGAGGGAAGCAGTGCTACTGCGTTCGCTTTAAACCTTCGACTGCTCTGGCAAGCTACTGAATGTTTGGCTGAATGTTCCAACCAAAGGTGAAGCGTGGCAAGCACCACTCAAATGTATCATTACAAGTTGTATGGCCCATGCTGTTTGACCCTTCTTTTAAATCAAACCAATTTTACATGCTCTGCAGGCTTAAATTTAATAGAAGTTGACCATGTATGAACATAGCGCTTTCTTTAACTTTGCTTATAGCTGCTACTAGTAGGGATCCTGGCTGTGCAGTGTGGCTGCGTTTTCCACTCTCATCAGTGTCCTTCCATCTCCGTGCTTGTACGGTTCATCTGGATCCTAATCCTAAAAGAACCAGAAACATGCAGCTTTCGAACATGTTCAATGAGGAGATGAACATGTAAGCCACCTTTCATGCTATTGTTACTGTCAATAGTTTTCCGCCACAACTGCTGCAGAAAACCCGAGGGAAACCCCTCGCATCTCAATACACTGCTCTATTAGCAAGGGATGCAGCAGATGGTCACAAAGGGCTTCTTGAATGGACAAGAAACGCATTGTTGTAGAGCTCAGTTATAGAAAAAAATAGTATAATAATGTCCTATATTGTTCCACTGGAATTGCCGTGAACATTACCAATGTGAAATGTATTGCACATATTGAACTCTGGGCACTTTTGCAGCCGCCAGTTGTGCTTTCACACTTCCCTGCAGCATTAGCAGTGCATGCGACTGCTTTGGAGGGCCAATAGACAATATCAGGGTGTCTACCAACCGGGAAAACCGGGAATACTCAGGGATTTTGAGTAGTCTGGAAAAAGTCGGGGAAAACTCTGGGAATTTGGGCCTCTATCTGGGAAAATTAGCGGCAATTTTATTGAAACGGTCGAAAGTCGCGGTAATGCTGGCTCGAGTAGCAGACAGGAATCGTAATGAATCGTCTTTGACGCCCTGTCATGGGCAGGAGGAGTTGCCAGTGTACAGTCAACGAGCGACTTTCCGGATTCCCGATAATTTGGACGGCTTCGCGGCACCGTATCAACGTATCAGAACGTATCAGAAGTCAACGTATCAGAACGTGTGAAATTTCCGACGCAAGAACTCTTTGCCGTCCGATTTTCCGGACGTTTTGCCGTGACCACAGGTTCGAAACGGCAATAATCAAAGACACCACCGCTGCCGTTTTGATTACTTCGCCACCTCGAACCGGCACTCTCGCACGCAGTTCCGCTGGCACCCGTTGTCACCACTGCGGCAACGCTAGGCCTAGCTGCTTCGACGTTCGCTATGAAGCTTCTTGCCGTTGGGTGCCGAGTTTTTCATTGAAAGAATTAGCTGCTGTCAGCAATGGCACGGACTCCACCTTTGTGGTCCTCGCGATTGGCTTAGAAACTTGGAAAACACGATGCGTTACATAATGCCGGTTCCTGAAAGTCAGCTTCGCCTCTGTACAGGAATGTTACTCGGTAAAGCTTACGGAAAAGTATTGCAGTGAAGCATAACAAGCGTGGGAAGGGGCTATTGCCACGGAACACAGTATGTATTCCTTAATTATACACCCGGGCACCCGGTATTTCCCGTCAGAGTATGAGCTCCGGTATGCCTAATATGTGTACCGACAGGCCTTCAGAGCGTTTTCGAACGTGCCTGTGGCGGTTTGAGCCCCTTAGGGCAGTAAATGACACACATTTTTTTCCAACTGGCCGATTTTTCGGACGTTTTCGCGGCCCCTAGGGAGTTCGAAAAATCGGTCGTGGCCTGTACAACTGATCAAGATGCTTTAAATGGTCCTTGGGGCGAACGAGTGGCGGAAGGCGGACAAGAACAGAAGTGACCTACGCATTGAGGAATAAACGAGAAAAGAAGCTTGCTGCCGCTGTTTTGAAGGAGCTTGAGCTCAAAACAAAGTTTTGGCTGATGCCGAGATGCAGGTGTCCCTCATCCAAACCAAAATAAACTCTGTGAAGCAGTGAAACACAACACTGGGGCGTCGTGCGCGGGCCGAGAGTATGTCAGGACTGTTGAGGTTGACTTACGAGCTGTTGAGAGAGAATCTCAATTGTGACAGAGTTCGGGCCTCATCCCACTGAGGTTGCTATCAGTTGATAGAAATAGCTCATATTAGAAAATATTTGATTCTATATGCATCCCTTTTTTATTCGTATTTGATAATATCCGACCCCATTTGCAATTTTTTTCGAAGACGCTTTATTTGCTGCGCATTTTACTAACCCTTGCCTTCTATTCTGTTTTTGAATAACATAAACACTGCTCCTTAGTATTCAAATTGGATTAAGTCGCTTTTTGATTTTTTTCATGTGCTTACTAGAGAGTGACAGCATCAGCAGTGACGCCTCGCCGCTCCGATCATGTCTGTTTTTTTTTTTCTCCCTGGTCGAAACGAAGACCTCTTTCGCCGGTGACGGCGGCACATAAATAAGCTGCAATTTGTTTCTGACACGAAATAACTTACAGAATAAAGTGGCCTCGAAAGAGTGCATGTTATAAAACGTTGTGCGATATAGTAAATAGTTGGCGTGATTTCTAATCGGACGCGGTCAGCGCAGATGCGCCAGCAATCGTCTATACGAAGCGGCTCGCCTGACTGGCGTGTTTACTCATCGCTACTAACGGCACCGAGAAAACTAACCGTATTTTCACTTAAGAGAAACATAAATGTTCAGGCATTGATTGTGCTGATGAATTTAGGCGCTTTATTACGACCTGCGGACGCATCGGCATGGGCCCTCGTCCTCGTATAGACGGCCGGCGAGCTAGGCCTACACAGTCTCCCAGCGATCGCAAGCTCGCCTGGCATGCTCGTTCGCTTCCGTCGGCGCCAATGAAATCAAATGTGCTGCAAATTAAGCGTACGATAACTGTGTACACGTTGTGCCGACTAACATAGACGCTTCGTTATACGAGCTGCAAGCGATCGTGTCACAAGCGCCACCGGTGTCGGATTCGATGGCCGAGCGAGCTGTGCCTGCCGGCTCCTGGCCGTTAAAACACGTCTACAGTGCTTGCATAGGCGTGTTTATATTGTCATCGTTTGTTTCAAACAAGAGAGCTGTGCAAATACGTTTGCTTTCACTTTCTGTTCGAAGTTACGCAGCATTCCGAGCTTCCACGCAGGGGCGCCGGTTCTGGGCGGAGCTACCCGCCGCTCGGTCATTCGTACCATGTGTCCCGAATCGCCGCATGCGGCAAGTCGTACACGACGCGCCGTACGACAGATCGCACGGAAAATCGCACCATGTGTCTCCCGCTTTAATGCTCTTTTGTGCTAAACTGGCAGGCTGGTATCTCTCTGGGCTAAAGAAAGCAATCTGTGAGACTAATTTTATTTGGGGACACGTCATGTGCAACAAAAATAAAATTTATATTTTTGTGTTCTTTTTCCAGAATAGTTATGTTACCAATGTGGTATAATATGTCTTTAAAGAATACTAGTTGGCTGCACAAGTGCAAGAGCAACAAGACTCGCTTTAAGACGTAGTTGTAATGCTACAATAATTGTGCTTATTTCTAGTAGCTGCTGCTCAGGCATGATGCTGTGGGTTCGACTCCCTGCAACAGCAGCCACGGCATTCTGTGTATTATGTGTACAATGAAATCGCAATGAACAAAACTACACAGTGGTTCAATGCAAGCGAGTTATATTGCAACATAGGTCCAGAATTACAGTGGTTTAAGCGTTAGAGTCAATGTCCAGCTCAGCAGCATGCAAGGCAAGGCTAGAATCAGTGGAGCATTCATTCATTTGGTGTTTGCAAAGCCAATTTATCTGTCCTTAACGTTTTAGTACCATGCTGCGCTCAAGGAAATTATAGGTGCAAGTTCCAGCATAGACAACAAATCTAGGTCTACCATATTCTACTAGAGTAGGAAGCAAATGCTCACAACAGATGATAGGCATCCCGTTAGAGCAAAGCAGTATCGTAGAGTACTAAGGGAAAGCAGCACATAACTTGCAATGATGAAATGGTTGGTGCAGCATTGCAAGATATTTAGGCTGGCGACGGTTGTGGTCCACTAGTGCCATAAGCGGAAAGTGGCTCTTAAAGAAAAGGGTTCCTCATGTTGCTTTTATGCTAGCCTGATGCCACACATGCTGCCTTATATGATCCTAAACTGCTACAAGCACAATATGTATGCTGTTGCTGAGCCAATTGCCAGCTTGTTTTCCAGGCATGAAGAAACAGAATCTCGCTTCCACATACCATGATCTGCGCTTTTAAAGCGAAGCTGTCTAACTCTAGCCCCCATATGCATTCCCCATATGCATTCCCAGCTGGAGTACCCGGGCAGCTTAGGTCCATATCGGGTATACAGCATGTGGACAGGAATGGAGACAGGTCCCTAGGGGAGAGGAGGAAAGAGAGTGACGACAGCGCTGTATCAATGGAGGTGGGTAGAGGGAGAGGGGGAGGAGTGTGATGATGGCGCCTGCACATGTGGCCTGCGCGCTTCTGTGGTTATGATGTCACGTGCATCAGAGGTGCCAGCAAGGCCGCAGCAGCGGTTGTGGTAGGTATGGGAGGTATGGTGACCGCGGCAGCGCTTGTGTCAGCATAGTGTGGTGGCGCTGCTGTAGTACGACGTCATACATGGTATATATAAAACTGGGATGCATGCCTTAGAGCACTGCGAGAAACTGGAGATGGCGACAAGGCGCAGCACATTCACGCCGGAGAAAAAAGCAGAGAGGCATTGACAGCAGAAACGCAAATACAACTAGTGAGAGCAGGACCGTGCAAAAGCAGAGAATGATTTCATAATGTATGTAGCCCATGTACGCAGCCTAACCAGCTTTGCTGGTAATCCGCCCCTATATGAATGTTGCGGCCCCATGAATTTTTTGTTCTGCAAGTTGCCATGTATTTCTGCCACTTTTCTAGAAATACTCCTTCAGTTTTACATTTAAATAAAAAGCTGCTTTCCAAGTCTGATGTCAAATGTTTTATTTCTACAGAAACACTTCTAATTTTTACATTTAAGTTTAACATAAAACATTCCTTTCTAAATAGAAATGCTACCTTGTTTTCTCTGTGGCTAGTTGACACAGGACTTTCAAATGTTAAGCAAGCAGTGATGAAACACTGGAAGTTCCGCGGAGACTTGGTGAGCCTATGTAGCTGTGGGACATTTTGCTGTTCAATTACAGTGCCAAAATGCAGTACATTTAGGTATGCACAAAGCAAACAGAACCACTCAGCTGCCTCAATAATTCTGAATATTAGCTGTTTCTATCCAAGGCATATCAGTTGCACTATTACTACTACAGAAGTAAAAAAATTCTAGCCCTCTGCATAAATGCCGAGACAAGTATGCCTGCCTTCTTCCAAGTCTTACAGCGATGATGTGGCACAACAGTGCATATTCAGTCTCTAAGTCAACAACAGCATGACCAAAATTTCACATATCTTTGGTGCACATCAATTAACAGTATAAATAATGCCACTGAAACAACAACATGATAAGTTTATAACCTGAGGAAAAACGAATGTCACAGCTGTGGACTTTTATGTTGCACACTCTTCATCCAAGAAAGAAAAAATAAAGATACACCACACTCAAGGCAGAGTCTGCAAGAGATCTGCAGTGCAGAAGTATAAGACACGCACGCACACATCAATAATTGTGATCCTTAGGCAGCACATACACAACACTCACACTGGCCGAGGAGAAGGTCCTTGGAGCAGCCTCATGACTAGCAATCACAGACACAGCAACACATGGTGTGATGACTTAATGGCTGGGTGCAGAAGCGCTGACTTGGCGTGGAGTAGTTCACGATGAATGGTAAGCACAGTTTCTCGGTGAAGTGAGGTATGAACGCGCTCAAATCAGCAGATACCGGCATGCAGTGCACTTTGGAAAAACATTCATGATGTCCGATTATCACAACTTGAAAATTAAGTAAAAGGTACTGCATTTCCGGCCACATACTTAAAACAATCACCAGCTAACTGACCAGCGACACAAATTTGTGCAGACGGCACTTGCAGCAACTTGAGTATTTTCTTGGCAGGCACTCCTATTTACGGCCCATGGGTGCTTCTCACACAAACACAAAGTGAATCAACACAATATTTAGCAAAAGCACAAATTCCTAGACGAGAAAACCAAAACTGCACAGTAAGCACAGTAAGCATTCACATTGTAAGTCCGATCAATTAATGTGAGATAACAAGCAAGGTAGCTGGAACTACTGCACATCACAAGACGCGTAATCTCCACATTGCCATGCAATGACCTCAACATGAAAACACCCTATTTTTGTACTTTAGTTTCTACGCTTGTTCCGAAACGTCAGTTCCAGTACAGTAAGCATTCTAAGACAGCCAGGAAATTGTCCACAGAAAACTATTCAATGAAAAGCAAAACAACGAAAATTCAAGTTCACAACGGTCGGACAAAAGACATGACATGCTATCAGTAACAAAGTGCTTACGTTGCTCCAAGTACTGCCTGCACAAACCTCAGGTTTAGTATGAATTATGTAACCTGATATACACACAGGTAGGTCTCACTGGCAAAACAATGATCAGTTTAGGCACAAAAACAGTGAAGAGATGCACTGTTCAAACAGAGGGCACAACAAGCTACAAACCATGTTCCAAAACTAGAGTAGTGCTTTTCCTGCCTCCCCACAAACAGCCAACCGCCTAAGTAATGAGAAGCACAAATAACACAACGATCACTGCCTTTGGGGCATCCATGTGTTAAAAATTCGGCAGAAACTCATAATTTATATGCAATATCTATCATCTGGCCACAAGTTTGAGGCTATGTACAGGCACACACGGGCAATTAACTAAGCACATATCCCTGCAGCCATTTTACAACATTCATTCAGAAACAACTAGGGAACTGTGCAGCTACTACACCTCTTTAGGGAGTTGTTAATTTAGCAAGGCAGTGCACACTCATACCTGCTGCAGAATGTGTAAGTTATACCAGGTGGGGGTAACTCCAGAACATTTCAAATCTCGCCTGGCTCTCGAGCTTATGCATTTCACTCCATGCAGCATGGCCAAGCAGCACTTACTGGCATGTTCAACACTTTGTCACACTACCTCTGCTATGAATGCACTATGATCGTTGATTTGTCACTTCTCATCATGTTTACGCATACAAACAAATCTGCACTGGCCGTTTCTTTTATCAGAGAGGGAGGGAGAAAAAGAACACGCCAAGGCCATTAAATTATGCTGCCCTTCATGCAGATGTTGCAATCACTTTTTGCGATGTGGGCAAAGTGTATTTAGCTGTCCAGCTAAAAAGATATCGGGCAAATTATCTTACAAGCCACATGTGGTAGCGTGGTTTGTAGCTTAAGATGCTTGGCAACTTGAATGCCAGGAAATTTTTTACATCACAATCTCCAGGGAGCCGTATTTCTGTATAGGAAGAAGAGAAAAGGGCTGCGCAAGCATGGCATAAATAGACAACCCAACAACAACAAAAATGCAAGTACTGCTGCTTGTGGGTTGAAGGGATGGGAGCAGAAGGGCTGGCTACTTCATGCACTCCGGCCAGTACTGGATGTAGTAACGTTTTGTGGTGCCTTCAAACAACCTGTCCAGCCAGTTAGGCAGTCCATCAAGCAGGTGCTCCTCAAAAAGAATGCTGCCGTACATGTCTGAGTCGGTTTCTTCAGACCGTGCGAGTAGCCGTCCCGATTCCATGTCGCTCGTTTCGGAGCCGCTGCTCGAGTCTTCCAATCCGACAAAGTCCCCAGCACTCTCTTTCTTCTGTCACATAGAGGAACAGAAATGAGAAAGCAGAATGAGTTTAGGGCTTTCCGTTCATAAACCTGCCACATGCGCTTCTGAGTTAAACTGACTTACACTAAAACCACTGGTTCAGGCAACAGATCAAAAGATATAGCATCAATGCGGCTTCTCAGCTACCCTACAAGAACCTGCACACCTAAGCTCTCTCAGCAGTCAGCACGATCATTTACATAACATGACGTCTAGCAAAGTTCATGTGAGAGTGTTACAATCAGCTTTTATTATTCGACCATGAAAGAACCAATGAAATTGGGTGTTTTATCCAGCAGGTGTAATTACAAGAGGAGGCAGAAAAAAACATTCAAACACACCGCTGCTTTACGCAGCAGTACTTTGCCTGATACTAATCACACCTATCTTTTAGCGAGTTGAAAGCGGAAGACAACGTACATCCTTATCCAACATGTATTCTTGTCTAACAAAAAAAATTCAACATGCCCCTGATCCTGGCAATCCAAAAAGGATTAAACAGAGTTTACCTTGAAAGAACGAAATTTATTCTCACTTAATGTCCGTCATTGTCACTCGGACAACTTCTTTTTGCTACGGGCCACAACATGTCATTCTCCATGAAGTTCACTGTTTAGCTATAGGCATTGTATAAAGGGACATTGCACTAGCGCGTACAGGACACGGACAGGAACATGAAAAAAGACACACTGAATGCTAGTTTTTCAGGTTCCTGTCCGTGTCCTTTTTTACGCGCTAGTGCAATGTCCCCCTATATGAATAACCACCAACTACCCTAGTTTTCTGCCTTAAATAGCTATAGACTACAGAGCCACATAACGTGTTTTCGGCATATTGGGAGTCATTCTCCATGCAATACAATCGCAGCTAAGCAATATGCTTCATCAGATCACCTGCACAACGTCGTGGAGCACATAAAAAAATTCCATTTTCACTCTCAAACGTGATGCTAGACATTAAGAAATGGTGCACTTTACTTTACCACACAACAAACACGAAATGGAATGAATTATTTTTATTAAACTTAAAAAAAAAAACTGTGTAAGAAACTGCGAAGTGAACTCTTCCCTCCACATTCTTCTCCCTCACATTGAAAAGTAAAATTATATTCGCTTGCAAAAAAATGGAATATTAATCAAGGCAGACCATAAATCAAGTCTACCTGAAATTTGCCTCTGTGGCTGTGGAGCATACTGCTGGGTTTAGTATTCAAGCTGCACATTGTTTATTATGCTTAATTTTCAATTTTCGCTCACTCGGGCCTACTCAGAGTCAAAGGATGTGTGCACTAAACAGGTAAAGGGGGTTCCCAGCTCATCTGCAAAAAATGCTTTTAAAAAATAATGAAAATAAAAATAATAATAATAAAAAATGCAATGGTGCAACGCAAACTCTGGATGGTTGGCATTGCGAAGAGGCGAGAGGCCGTCGCAACTAAATAATAAACAAGACATTCTCGTTTGAATTGGGCAGTAAAATGCGCCATATTGCCAGATTTTGCCAGTTATTAATGCTAATAGGTGCTCGTATGGCGCAGGAGGAAAGCAAAAGTGCGATGCCCATCTCTGTGTCGTACACACAGAGATGGGCATAAGCGCATACGTGGTGTTACGATCGGCCAGCGGAGGTAGTGATATTCTAGCCTCTCCTGCGCCCCTCGGAGGGATCACTTCGTGAAGCTAACCATGCGTCCCACAGTCCTGCGGTGCCACCAAGCAGAGACATGTTTGGCAGATTGAGTGTTGTTCGTTGGTTTGCTGTCACTGTCACGGACCAACAGGAGCAAAAGACACCTGGAAAAGGGTGTTCCACGGCATTTCCTCACAGACTCAGGCAACTGCCACGGTAATTTGACAGATGCTATAGCTAACTGCTGTGTCATCCCAGGAATCAAGACACGCCAGCTTGAGTCAAGTGAGCCAGTCCTCATCTACGAAGCTCCCCTCCTTTCTGTGTGTTCAGTGAGCACAGGTGCGGGAGTGATTGTGTGAACCCTCGCTCCCGACGCGGGTCCTTCGACGACCGAAGGTGGGGCGGCAGATTTTCCTGGCCTAGCGATCTAGGGAGGATAGAAGGGGTTTAAGCAAACTTTTTCAGCTCCTCAGTATGTGCTTTAATTCAGTCATGCTAGACTGCTGAGACATAACATTCTCTACTCCTCATGTAGATATTGTAAATAAACCCAGTATTTCTCTTTCTCAATGAGGACACGTTCCTCCCTTCAACAATGTCCTTAGCCTGGATGAGTCGGACGACGGCATGGGCCAGCTACCCCTTTTGACATGCCGAACCCCAACTCTTACAACTGGCTCAAAGCAGTGAGACGGGCTTTGCAATGTGGCGCTGTGTCTGCGGTGAGTGTTTGGTTTTTGCTTTGACTCTCTAAGCTTCATTTTGTGGTTGCTCAGTTTAGAACAGTAGGGAAGCTGCATTGCTGATTGTTAGCTAGGTTGTGTTTACCTAGCTATGTTTAACGAGCAGGACCAAGGCAGCAAGACAGCAATCATGGATTTGAGGATAATGCTGACAGACAAATTGTTGGTTGTTGGTTATGAATGGGGCCTAAAGGTATACAAGGAAATGAGGAGATCAGAAATATCAAAGGTCATTTCCGAACAGGCCAGTGAGGAGGACATTGGAATTGGGTCAGAACTTTTTAGGAAAACAGAGAAACAGGACAGAGAAGAACGGGACAGAGAGAGAAAGAATGAAGAACAGGACAGAGAGGACATGAGAAAGATTGTGAATTAAGAAAAATGTAACTTGACCTTGAAAGTAAACGTTTGGAGTTGTGTCGAGAGAGTGAAGACGCTCTGGAACAATCAAGTGAGGCAGAATCATACCACATGGACAAGCTGTTAAAGCCATTTAAGTTGGGAACGACATAGGTTTGCCCCTAGGAAATTCTGAAAGGACTTGCGAGAAGATGAACTTCGCTCCGACTACATGGCCCCAGCAGTTGCTGTCTCTGTTGCCGTGTGAAGCTGCTGAAGTAATCGCCAGACTCAGTGCACAAGATGCATATGATTCTGCACAGATTATGGCTAGCCTTTTGAAGTACAGCTGAAGCTTTCCAGCAAAGGTTTCAAAGCACAAGCAAGAAGGATAGCGAGGGACATCCGAAGTTTGCATATGGCTTAAAGGCAAACCTATACCCCTGACACACGGGCAAAACTAAAGTCCTTTCCAGTAAACCCCTTTTGCTACTCTGAAGGACCCTTTGAAGAAAGGAGTTGCGCCGATGACACACGGCACCGCACTGAACTTCTTTAGGTAGTTCCTCAGATGAACGCCGCAAGAAAAATAGCGCTGGCTGTTAAAGCCGCAAGAGAGAAAACATTCTTAAAAAGCTGCGTATTTAATTACACTTAGCTACTGTTGAACCTAAAAATATATTTTTTTCATTGTTGATGGCTAATAATGCTTATAGTCATTTATTTTATTCGCGTTTTTGCGTTGTTAGCAGCCATTTAACTTGGTCCAGCAACTATGTGCAGCTGGTGTTTTGCTGTGCGTGCTGTTTATTCTGGTGATGCCCACGTTTCTGTCGTCCTTTTTCACGTATTTGTCGTCCCTTGCTTTGTGCGCGCAGGCGTAACGCGTTTTATTCAATATGTTATTCCAACAACTGTGGTTTCTTCTCGGTATTTCCTGCGGGCGCTGATTGTGCAGTCTCCATCTCGCGACGTGAACACACCACATGCGCTCAGCAAACGACGACGACACTGCCGGAATTCAACATGGCGGCACTAGCGACGTTATGCGAGCGTTTGAGAGTATAGCTAGAGGAAATCTTCACTATTCGACAAATTGTATTACCGCTAACAATTAAAACATTTTCGCAAGGTAAAAAAAATACCTATGGGCACCGTAGTTGTGTGGCAGGTTTCCTTCTATTGACGAGTTGTACACGCTGTGTGCGAGAGTAACTCCTTTTCCGCTCGAAAAGTAGTTGCGTGACCTCCTTTCCCGAAAAAGAACTTTGCCGTAAAGGAGATACTCTTTTGTCGTGTGTCACTGCACTTGAACGCCTTTCCGGTAGATGTCCCCTTACCTAAAGGACTTTAGAGTGCCCGTGTGTGTCAGGGGTATAGTCAAGTGGTTGAAAAGTGCAGAAGCGTACAAGAGCAGAGACATGATTATTGAATGCATGTGTCTAGAGCAGTTTTAAAAAGTATCCCACAATCTGTGAAGTTGTGGGCGCAAGACAGAGGAAACGTAGACACTGTAGAAAGGTCGGCCAAATTAGCTGAAGAGTATGGAATGCCTAGAAAGCTGAGCGCCGAGAACAGAAGTTTGGACGGTTGAAACGAACTGCGAAAACAATTTTCATTCAAAAAAGGATTGCAGACGAAACAACCGGAGCATGTAGACGAGGAGAAAAGGACGTCAAAAAAGAGCGAGGAGAAGTCAAATGGTGAAACCGTCCAAAAAGAGCACAAAAGGGAATTCAAATCTTTTAGACCGATCCGTTGCTATAAGTGCCACAAACTTGGACATATCGCTGTGAACTGCAGGAAGCCTAGCATAGTTTTCTCCTATGTGAATGAAAGAGACGAGAACATGGAACTTTTATGCCCATATCTTCACGACCTGCATGTTAATGGAAAACCATGCCAAGTGCTATGAAACAGTGCCGCCACCATGGACATTGTCCATTCAACTTACTTGACAGTAGATGACTCCACTGGAGAAGTAGCATGGATTAAACAGGTTGCAGAAGAACACAGCATGTGTCTGCCGATGGTGAAAGTTGAAAAATCAGTGGGCCATTAAGGGAGCTCGTGACCGACGCTTTTCCAAATTCTTGTTGCTGCAGTACCCTTACATTTTTTCAAATCGGTCAGATCAGTTACTGCGTGAGAAGGGACTGAAACTTGGAGAGGGCGTAGTACAGGTGTTGACGCGATCCCTAGCTCGTCAAATCGCATTGGTTTCATATGAAAATGCGAAAGCCGCTCCAGCAGAAGTAGCAAAAAGAAGGTAGCCTCGGCAATAGAAACTGAGCTAGGCTCAAGGGATGAAAAAGCGATTGAGAAAATCTAGCCACCTGACCAGCTCAACGAAAACGTATCACAAGGCATGTGTCAAAGTTCACACGTGTAGGGAGAGCCAGCTGATGCTCTTGGAAGCGAGACAGGGTCGTTACCATCACCGACCTCAAAGAACTTTGATCGGCTCTTATGTGTGGGCGGAGAGTCACTGGCAGCCAAACAAAAGAATGACATCAGCCTAGCTAAATTACATGCAACAGCTAAAGAAGGCACTGCTAGGCGCAATGTGACGATGCAAAAGAAAGACGCCTTGTTATATCGGCACTGCAGAGACCGAATGGGCAGAATTCTAGATCAGTTAGTCACACCTACTAAGTACGGGGAGGCCCTTTTGGGTTTCTGTCATGGAAATGGGTGGTCTGGCCACCTAGGCATAAACAAATCGAACGAAAGATTGCTTATGAAATACTACTGGCCTGGCTGTTTTGAAGACGTAGAAAGCTTTATGAGATCATGCGAGACCTGCCAGCGGTTGGGTAAACCAGGAGAAACATGGAAAGCTCCCCTAAAGGTAGTGCACTTAATATCGGAACCTTTCAGATGACTTGTGATAGACATGGTAGGGCCTCTACCAAAGACAAAGTCAGGTTACAGGCACCTGTTTACCATGTTCTGTCCGACTACAAAGTTTCCGGACGCAATCCCTCTGAAAAAACTCAGCTCCATCGAAGTAGTAGACATGCTTTTGACAGTATTCGCCAGAGTCGGGTTTCCAGCCGAAATTCGGGCAGATCAAGTGCCAGTATTCACCAGCTCATTGGCTTCCACATTCTTACAAAAGCGTGGGTTAAAGTTAATACACAGTTCCGTCTGTCACCTTCAGTCAAATAGTGTAGAGAGGTGGCATTCAGTGCTTAAGTGACATTTAGGGGCACTCTATTACAAGCACAAGGAGGACTGGGAGAATTGTCTTCCAGCTACTTTGTTTGCTTTGCAAACGGTTCCTCATGGGCTACAGGGTTCTTGCCAGCAGAACTAGTGCGTGGGAGATCACTCCGTTCCCCACTGAGAATGTTAAGAGAGATGTGGGAGGAAGGGGGAAAGAGTCAAACAGTGGTAGAGTACATGCTAAATCTGCTGGAACGGCTAAGTGCAACACAAGAGCTAGTTGAAAACAACATAGGCATGGCACAAAAGAATGCCAAGCTCTATTAGGACAGGAATGCAAGGCTTCGAACGTTTAACACTGGGGACCAGGTAACGATCCTCAGACCTTCAAGAAAGAACAGGCTTGAAGTTCACTGGGACGAACCCGTTAGACTGTTGCACAAACTTTCGGATACTAACTATGCTCTGAAAATGCCCGGTTGCAGGAAGGAGGTGAGGATATATCACTGCAATTTGATGAAGCCGTATATAGAGCGGAGCGGAGTCGTTAACTATATGATCAAAGAGCAGGATGGCACTAGTACCAAGTTTAAGGAGTATAGGGCGACCTCCAACTCTGAAATCGGCCTAGAAGAAGTAGTAAAACATTCGGTAAGCTCGCACGCTCTAAGACCCGAGCAGCTAGATGAGCTAAAAGGGGTGTTAGGGGAATATCTCGACAGATTCAGCGATCGGCCAGGTAGAACCAAACTAATAACGCATGAAATGGAGCTGACATCAGCCAAACCCGTAAGACAGCCTTACAGGGTGTCTGCAAGACAGAGAGAGATTATGGAGGCAGAGATACAGCGCATGCTAGAGTTGGGAGTTACTGAGCCCACTGAGAGTGACTACACGTCACCGCTAATACTGGTAGAAACCCCTAACAAGGACCGTCGTCCGTGTGTTGACTACAGGAAGTTAAATGCCATCACTAGGGATCAGCTGTACCCAATACCCAACATTGAGGAACGAATTGAAAGAGTTAGCGCTGCTAAATACATTTCAACTATAGATCTCGTGCGGGGGTACTTGCAAGTTCCCCTTTCAGAAAGTGCCAGCCGCTATGCCGCATTCATCTCACCTGTAGGCACTTTTCGCCCTCTCGCACTCAGCTTCGGGCTGAAGAACGCGCCGTTAAGCTTCTCTAAATTAATGGATATTGTCCTAAAAGACTTGCAGGAGTTCGCCTTGCCCTATCTTGATGATGTCGCAATTTTTTCGGACAGCTGGGAACAACACGTATCGCACCTCAAACAGGTGTTCTCACGGTCGATGGAAGCCGGCTTAACGATGAAAGCGGAAAAGTGTAGGTTTGGTTGTTCCCAGGTTACTTATCTGGGCCATGTTGTCGGTCAGGGCATGAGACGGCCGGCCGAGCTGAAAATAGTTACGATTGGAGAATTTTCTCAGCCGCGCATGAAAACATACCTTCGTTCATTTTTGGGACTTGTTGGGTACTATCGATGGTACATTCCAAATTATTCGCAAATAGTAAGTCCTTTAACGGATCCACTCCAAAAGGGAGCCCCAAGTAACGTGCACTGGGATAAGGACAAAGAGAATGCTTTCCAAGGTTTGAAAATGTTATTAGCTTCTTGCCCTGTGCTTCGCGCACCGGACTGTACAAAGGAATTCATAGTTCAACGCGATGCAAGCCACAGGGGAATGGGCATGGTAATCAGTCAGGTTGACAATGATTATGGGGAACATCCTATTCTCTATGCCAGCCGTAAACTAACTGTAAGAGAGGAAGCCTACAGTGCTTCAGGGAAAAAATGTGCCTGTTTGGTTTGAGCAGCCCAGAAGTTGTTGTGTTACTTGTACGGAGTGAGATTCATCTTCGAGATCGACCAGTGCCCTCTGACGCAGCTTAATCAAATGTCACCAAAAATATGGCCGCTTGCTCCGATGGAGCCTCATCCTCCAAAGTACAACTTCTCTATTAGATATAAGAAGGGCAAGTTGCATAGCAATGCGGATGGCTTGAGCAGGCTAATTTGAAACTCGTGCTGCGTTTAGAGATCCCGCCTATTTCCTTTTCTTTCTTCTTCTTTTCTTTTTTTTAAAGCCAAGATGATTCCCTTTCATTTAGCAGGACTCCATCCATGATTGCTAACTTTGTCGGCATAAAATTCCTTCGAAATTTGCATAGCAAAATGCAGTATTTTTTGTTTCTGCACCCATGTTTTCTTTGAAGCCTGGCGGGTCTAAAGCGAGATCAAAGGTACTTCATCTCTGTGCGAAGCGTGTTGTGGGGTTTGCTTTGCTGCTGCCTGTCACTGTGAGATGTTTTGGGGTGTATGTCAGCATTTCGGAGCTGGTTGCAGCAAGCCAAGTCATCCCACTTGCCACCAGGCATTCTCTTCCTGCCCAGCAGTTATCAGCACTGGCCAGTCTTCCGGGCCACGGAGGAGCTGTTACGATCAGCCAGCGGGGGTATTGACCTTCTAGCCTCTTCCTGCACCCCAGCGATGAATCGCTTTATGAAGCTAACAATGTGTACCACTCGGACAGTCCTGCGGCGCCAGCAAGGCAAGACACGTTTGACGGATTGAGTGTTGTTCGTTGGTTCACTGTCGCCATCCCAGATCAATGGGAGCAAAAAACTCCTGGAAAAAGGAGTTCTTCGGCGTTTCCTCACAGACTCCGGTAACTGCCACGGTTGTTTCACAGATGCTGCAGCTAACTGCTGTGTCATCCCAGGAACCAAGACGTGCCAGCTTGAGCCAAGTGTGACAACCCCTGTCTACGAAGCTCCCCTCCTTTCTGTATGTTCAACGAACACAGGTGTGGGAGTGATTGTGTGAACTCTCGCCCCCCCCCCCCCCCCCCCCCCAACGAGAGTCCTTCAACGACTTTGGACACTCCGATTGGATGAAGGTAAAAAAAATAATTAAATTATGGGGTTTTACGTGCCAAAACCACTTTCTGATTATGAGGCACGCCGTAGTGGAGGACTCCGGAAATTTCGACCACCTGGGGTTCTTTAACATGCACCTAAATCTAAGCACACGGGTGTTTTCGCATTTCACCCCCATCGAAATGTGGTCGCCGTGGCCGGGATTCGATCCCGCGACCTCGTGCTCAGCAGCCGAGCACCATAGCCACTGAGCAACCACGGCGGGTTGGATGAAGGTAGGGCGGCAGATTTCCCTGGTCCAGGGATCTAGGGAGAAGAGAGGGGGTTTAAGTGAACCTTTTCAGCTCCTCAGTGTGTGCTTTAATTCAGTCATGGTAGACTGTTGAGACTTAACATTCTCTACTCCTCATGTAGACATTGTAAACAAAACTCAGTACTCCTCGTTCTCGATGAGAACATGTACCTCCCTTCAACAACATCCTTAGTGTGGATGAGTCGGATGATAGCATGGACAAGCTATCCCTTTTGACAGGCCCGATTCCAACTATTACAATGGCCACTGGTGGAGCTGACGTGCCAGAAAATGGTCTATTGGTGTGACTACTGGAGTTAGACGCATGCACTGACCAATCATGTTCTCAAGGAAGAGAGAACATCTGCTAGACAACTGCCACTAAATACGCACAATGCGTGCTTGCTCAACAGTGAGAAAGGGTACATTAAGTAAAGATACATAGGCAATGTGCATATTGTGGAGATGTGTTTGCGCAAGGCTTACCCTAAGAGCAACGGTCAGGAAAGGGCACGACACTCCTCCACTCCACAATGCACAAAGGTGCTACAGCAGGGTTCATCAACTCTCTGACATGTTGCAGAGAAGACTACGGAATCAGATTGCCAGCAAATAAGGGTTTGTTAACCCAAGCTACAACACCGTGTGGCAGTCACAGCGCTTACGAGCAAAGGCTCATTGCAAGACCGATCAAGTATGCGTGTCCACTGCACTAGGGCTAACTGATAGTGGTCCACCAGGCGCGAGAACGAGAAGTCACGGTAGTAAAGGTCCCAAGTAACCAACTCGTTGTGGGCCTGTGAGAATTCTGCCACAGCGATGAAGCACTCAGCGGAAGAGAGCTTAGTTGGAGATGGCATCCGGGTGCTGCCACTCGGGAGGCCAATCAGGGCAAGTCCCGGTGATGTATTCTCGCGCGTCACTGCGGTGACTCGACACCGGGAGGGAGAAGCACAGATTGCACAGGAAATCAGCTCTGGCACATGGCCATGTCTGTCATGTTGCCCCTGGGCGGCATTTCACAGAGATTGAGCTAAGCACCAGCCACACAAGCACGTGCTGGAGGACTAGGTGCCCGCACCTCGATCCCCACAAAATACAGTAGAGCCTCGTTGATGCGATCCTGTTTCGCATGATTTCCTGGCACCAACATTCATAATCGAGAACACACAAAAATTACCCAATATAGTTTAGCTTCTTTTTTACCAGTTAATACATTCCCAGAAAACAGGGTCTTTTGGCACCAACGTTCAGTACATCTCTAAACTGTGATCGTATGCTACATTTTCCGGCCGCTGGATCCCGTGGCAACAAGAAAAGGTATGAGGCATATGCGATCAAGAGCGGTAAGCACGTGCCATGGCAGCTTCCCCACAGTACTTGCCCATCCACATCACGCGAAAATGCTAATACGCACTTTGTTTCCTCTTTCAGTACGAACAAATGTCCTCACGTGTCTTCGCACGTCGCATTCACAGCTATGAGATAAGCATCTTTACTATCTGTTTTGTGACACAGTGCCATTGGAAGCGTACTGCATGCTCTTTAAACAGGTGATAACCCAAACACACTGCCATTCCCTGCAGCAATCAGTGCAAAGTTAGCATCATGTTTCACTCCGGCGGCATAGCATGCCGCAAAGCGTCGCTCACCAGCTCAATTTCGTTTCGGTTTCCCGTCGCCGTCTGAAAACAATATGCAATAGCAAACGACAATGCACATGTCGTGCCGCTGGTGCCTCAACGATTCTCGCTGAGTGGTCACATGAATATTTCCCCGCCAGAATACCCCGCCAGAAGTTGCTGACCCAGGCCGAATTTGAGGAGCGGAAACGTAAGCTCGCTGAAGCCGCAAAAATGACGGCACCACAACGTAATGTGCGACAATTCGCACAACGCTTCGCTTTACCAGCGCCTCCTCTACTTTTTCCAATGCCAGCCAGATGCGGTCGATCTGACTGTTCACCACCCTTTCCTATCGTCCTTTCCTACTCTCCCCCGTTGGCTAGTGTTCGCACCTGCTTTACGGTCGTGGGGAGAGTACCATCTGAATGGCGCCTCACAGCGTAAGTCGGAGGAAGACTGACAGAGGCGTGATAACCAGACAGACGCAGGGATGGAACGTCTACTGCTACTCCAGTCGAACGGCAGTGCCGCGAGCTCAGACGCACCTGTGACACAAGCAGTCGTACCATCTGGGTAGCGTCGCATCGCAGCAACTCACTGAACTAAGGTGCACTAACGGCTCCCATTGGGGAGCGAGCGATTGAGCACTTGAGCGAGCACTTGAGTCGGCCAAATTTTGTAGAGACTTCGGATCGTACGCTTTCCCAGTTAGTACGTTTTTCTTGCATTTTCTCCTGTATGTACGGACAACATTCTATGTATTCTAAACTTTCGAATAACTAGTCAAAAAGTGTCCTATTCTATTAAGTCGTCAATTCAAATATCATTATTTATGACCAAGATTATTTTCTGAACAGTTTATGAATATTTAGAAATGTCAACTGAGCCCAATTAAGCACAAAACTTGAGGAACAGTACGGTAAATTTTGTCTTGTGGGCATAGTATAGAGATAAAACATGAGAACTTATGTAGAGGAGCAGGCTGCATCGCTTAGGGTGCCATACTTTACCAACTGTACAGTGATCATTTGCACTCTTTGAAGAGTTCTGTGCAAGTGAAGAAACTGCTTGCTTGTTCCTAATGCTCCATATGGGATTTTAATAAATAATGTGTCATAATGTGTTATGTAATGACAGAAACTTGCAAACATGAAGAATACGAGGATGCGAACATCGTTCTATATTATTGTGAAAACGGCTAATCATTAGTTTTTGAAAAGTAATCCAAAATATTCCATTTTATTTGGTTCTGGTATTTATTCAATTCATATTTGATTCGGTCTCAACAATCACTATTCGCACAACCCTAAATAGAGATAGTGAGTGCGGATGATACAAAAGTAAAAAAGAAAGAAATAATAAATGTGGGAGGAGGAACATCCTGCATTGTCAACTTGCAAATACTGCATGCAGAGAAAAATGTTATGCAAACAGGGCTAAATGGAGCAAAAAAGAAAAAAAGCTGCGTGGCACTCAATATCTCACTTGCATAAGATACACCAATAGTCAAGGGACTGAAAATGCAGACCTGTTGCAAAGCTTGAGCGAAAACACTGCAGCAGTAAGTGCAAAATTTTGTTAGAAAAAAGAAAAAGAAAAATGCAGGTTAGTGTAGATTGTCTCAATTCCCCATCTACTGTTTGCTGTGCCATTATCGGAAATTCAAAATTCTGTTCCATGAACCAATGCTACAGACCCTTCAAGGGCAGTAAGACAATCATGCTAGACTGGCAGAATATGTTTTTGAGGCTCCCTGATGAAATTTTCGCTCTTAAGAAAGAAAAATTGCAATTGAAGGCAAAATTTCTGGGTTCATAGGGTATCCTCAAGAGTCAAAACTTCTCTTATGTAAAAAAGCTTTATTATTGGCTGGTGTTTGGGTGCCAAATACCCATGAGAGTGATCTGCGGGATAATGAAACAATTGAATATCCGTCCCTGACAGTTTCGGACAGCCCAAGGAGTGCTTTCAGCCAATGAGCGTTGTGTATGCAGCATCTCGGGCAGACCTGAATAGCCAGGGACAACAAATCAAGGAGGCCCAACCACGGCAGTGGTCCAAAATCATTTGTGGCACTTGCATAATAGCTTTTGTGAGCATGACCTGTTTATCAATTTCTCTTGTATGAAAATCATAGCAGCAACAATGCCACTGCTGTGATTAAAAAAATTAAATTATGGGGTTTTATGAGCCAGTACCATGATCTGATTAGGAGGCGCATCGAAGTGGGGGACTCCAGGAATTCAGACCACCTGGGGTATACCTAAATATAAGTACATGGGTATTTTCACATTTCACCCCTGTCAAAATGCGGCCGCCGTGGCAGGGATCTGATACCGCGAGCCATTGCTGTGATGACTAAGATTTCCAAGTCTTTTGCGAATTTGGTTTTGATGTGCAGATAATGCTTACAGAACTTGAGAGCTTATATTTTAGTTTACTTTCAGGCACAATAAAATGTTTCACCTATAATTACCAATTAATTACCTCTGACCATTTTTTGAAATTCCACACCTGTTTTTCCAGCAAAGCTGAAATGTAGTGACTGCTTCGAAGTGTAACACACCTTCTTGATCACTGCTGGCTCTAGGTGCTTGGCGTGGTAGACGCAGAAGTACTTGCGGTGCCCATTGAGGGATAACACAGTACCAATGCAATTCTTTGGGTTGATGTTGAGTGGCCGTCGAACAGCCAGTGTCTGAGCGAGGATCTTGCGATACCACTCCAAATTCTTCTCCAGCAGGAGCATGGCGAACATGAGAGTCTTGTTCCTGGCATGTAACAAAAAACAGCTCAATATTATCGAAGAATGAACACTACAAAAAATGATCAGCACAGTAAGGGATCCCACACTAGACCTGAAAACTAGTTATTAGAACAGGATGAAGAATTCGTTTAGTGAACGATGATGGCACTGGCCCAGAAAGACAGCTGATGCATTTTCTCATTGCAAAGTGAGCGTGACTCTGAAAGTTGAGAATTTGTGACAAAATTCCAGAAACACCTGTCAGTTACTCCAAGCGACCTATGAACAGCTGCTAACAAATATTTGCAGACCAACCATAATAGCCTTGAAATAAGCGAATGTTGTCATGACTTGCACAGTCCGGAATTTGGGGCTTTACAGTGCAAGTTTCACTCATAAGCACAGAATACACACTCAAATCCTGGCTGTGTAGTACTAATTTGTTAGAATAAATGAAGGACCAGGTGCACCGTAACTGTATCACTTCTCAGTGGACAGCTGAACTGTCTCGAGGCCGTGAGAAGCCGAGGCCGTGAGAGCTCAGGAAACGACAAATCACCGATTGTTTGTGGCTCCAATGTTCATAAGTGTTCTGCGAAATCTGTGCCTCTAAGTCTCAGTGCACTTAACTCAAGTACACTGAATTCCTTTAACAAACCACACTAGAGTGTGATTATAACTTTCGCCATGTTCAAGAAGATTCACTGCAGATGTGCAAGTTTTACCATTAAGCTATTATTGTCTGTTATTGTTACTAGATGTATTGGGGAATGTCTGCTATGGTTTGGTGTGCCTCGTGGTAATGGTGACAAGGGTGCAAAAGGGCTGTAGGAAGTTTCACAGAAACTGGAAACACTGCTTTGCCAAGGAAGTGCTCCGGGCCTCTAATAACAAGTGCACTTGGTGTGTACTGCATAGCTGCTACAGAAGTTCCTTTCTGCTTAGGAAGTTGACTTTCCCAGTCAGATTATATACAGTGGAACCCCGGTTACACGTACCCCGATTTTGCGACATTTAAGCTTTTACGATGGATTAGTGCAGTCTCAGCAACCTCCCCATAGAGACAATGCATTGGAAAGCTCAATTATAAGACGCGAGATAACGCACATCCCATCTCACATGACGACAACCAGTGCGAAACTGAGAACCCAACAGTAGACACGAGATAAGCACTGCCAGCTTCCAGCAGCCCCCTCATGGCGCCGTTCCCTCCGTCAGGAAAGGGAGAGGACCCCTTCGCATGCAGAAGGCTCTGACTGGTTTCTGGTCTTGCTCCTAGTCATAGAGCTTCTCACTACCGTAAAACCTCGTTAATTCGGATTTAACAGGATGGAAAAAAATGGTCAAATTCACCGAACGTTGAATTATCGAGGATATCAAGAAAACAATAAACAAATGCTTGCTATGCCAACATGCTTTTATTTACCGAATGAATGGGCCAATCCTCTTTCTATATTGCACAAAAGCAGTGCGGAAGCTGCTATTCTCATCATCTCGTGTCTGATTAGCGCTCGCAGCAGCGAAGGCCTCGCGACTTCATTCACAGTGCAGCCGCGGCACGCGTCTTTATCTGAGACAAGTTTTTTGCTACCGTGGGCACATCCAGATTATTTTTTTGCCAGTGAGCTGGTCACCGTTCATTGCGATGTAGCCGGTGCGCTTCACCCTAGAAAGCTTGTCAAAACAAAATTACTGTTTGGCGCAAACACTGCAGACGAAACCGCGGCCGCTATCAACGCGATCATGGATGGCGACCTTGCAGTTCTGAAGGCATGTGGACAACGCATGCACAGAGTCAAAACGAAACCGCCATTTGCTGCAACTGCAGACGAAACCGCGGCCGCTATCAACAGAATCATGGATGGCGACTACGCAGTTATGAAGGCACGCAGCCGACGCACGTACCGAGTCAAAATGAAAATACTGTTTGCTGCAACCGCCGCAACCGCTGTCGACGCCATCGTGGACGACGACCTTGCGGTTCTGAAGGCGCATGGCCGACGCACGCACTGAGCCAAAATGAAACTACTGTTTGCCGCAAGTGCCGCGGACGAAACCGCGGCCGCTGTTGACACGACCATGTATGGCAACTACGCAGTCATGAAGGCACGTGGCCAACACGGTGCTATGTGCAGTGGTAAATACAAGAATAAGAACATTAGAGGCACAAACAGGCACAATGCGTTCTGGCGCTACTGTCATTCACATACGATATTTCCTAGTGACTACGGCAATGCCAACTCTGCCATTTAATTTTGGTGGATGCTCACGCCATTTTTGCTGTTTCTGTGTCGCACAATTGCGCCTCTCTGGCGCCTGCCGAGCTCCGAGTGTTGTCCGAATTAACCGATTTGCGGCCAAATATGTCCAAATTAACGAGAGTTTCATTGCACTAAATAATGCATACGCCTGCCGAGACCAAAGGACGAGTCCAAATTATCTGATTTTCTGAATTACCGAGGGTCGAATTAATGAGGTTTTACTGTATATTACGTAGAGAAAATCTGGCACTACCATATATGGTAGTCTACTAATGGGCACGTGCTGTCGTGGGAATGATAGCATATGGGTGTGTGAAGCTTCTGTTGGCTGGTGTTGAGTGAGGCTTGACCTAAAATGTGGATATGGCTGCACAGATAATGCATCTGTAAAATAAAATCTTTATGAAAGCTTTTCATTCACCCGTATTGCATCTTTCAATGAAGTTTACTCACATGTAATGTATAATCAATAAAAAAAAAAAAGCAAGAACAGACTGTTACAATGCGAGTGCGAACCTTGTTGCCCGTCCTCCAACTTTAGAGGCCTGCTGATACTTTTTAAGTTTCATATAATTGTATGTCCAAGTACAAGCCCTCATAATTGATTAAAAGAAGCTTTGTGCAACCTTCTCCCAGGGTGTCTACCAAGTTGACATTTCCAAATTCCCAGAGTCTTCCAGGTTTTCCCTGAGTGCCTTTGCAAAATTCCCTGAGCGACACAGAACTTTGTTTTATGTCAAGAGATGGGTTGACACCACGTAGCCCGATAGTGTCATTCTCTAGTAAGCATGTTAAAAAATAGAAAAACTACTTGATCCAGCTTGAATAGCAAGGGGTAGTGTTTATTTTATTCAAAAAGAAAACAGAAGGGAGGAGTTAGTAAAATGCACAGCGAAAAAAAGATATATTGGAAAGAATGCGTAAAACTCATAGTGAGACATTCTCAAATACGAATAAAGACGAGATGCATAGAGAAGCTAATATTTTCCAAGATGAGCTATTTGTATCAATTTTATCCCAAGGTGCCGGAGATTCCATATGAAGGTAAGGCAGGAGAATGCCTCTGAATTTTATAGGGACCCATCGTAAATACATAGTAACTAATATTCATTAATTGTACAGTGAGTCGTGCTACGTTTCATCAATAAATGTATTGAATCACCCGCTCAAATTACTTGCAAAGGTTAATTATTGGGCCCAAGCATTACATCAAGGGAAGAAATAATCTTTTGCAATTACTACCGAAATCCCCCACTTCACTTTCACGAAGGCATTACCTTCTTTCAAGGTATGTCAAAGAGGGCAATGCCTTCGTGAAAGCGGTCATTTGAAGCGATACATTTCACTGAGAAGTGGAATGGGTGTACCTTAAGAAAGCCGAATGTGCAATTTACTCAAAGCCTTATGTTCACTGTCTATTCCTTGTGACCACTACACAGTAATGGCAAAAAATAAGTTGCGTTCGCAAATGTTATGCCGTGACTGAAGGAGATATTACGAGATTCGCAGTTTGTTTCTCCGGTGTTCTTGGTGAGCTAAACAAGGCATCTTTATTTCTAGGGGAAATTAGGGGCATGGTATGGATAAGGTGTAGGCAATGCTCCAAATGAGTGGGTTAAATGCGCATTTTTAACTAGAATAGGTATGCAAGTGGTCCACAGCCTTATTAGTCTGTTTTACGAGCGCTGTAAGACTTAGACTGCTGCACGTGCATAATTACAATAACTGAGATAAAATTGTGCAAACATAAGGGGAACAATACGCCAAGTTTACGTGCGATGGTAAATGCATGTTGATCAAATACAGCATCTAAAAATTGTGAACAAGTGTTCGAAATTGTCAGCTATTGTCCCAATAGTTTAAGATACTTTATACTTTGAAGGAACAGGCAGCATTTCAAGCGCAATGTGTCGCATAGTTTTAATATTTCCGGGTTATTGAGAAGCGTTACGAATAATCATTGAACCCTCATTTCTTTTGTTCTTACTTTGTCATGCGTGATATATTAGTTTCTGTTGGTGTCCTCACTGAACTAATGAAGCCAGCTTCGTTAGGTTTGGTGACTGTAAGGACAAATTAATGGGTGATGTGGAGGTGAAGTTCAAAGTAGATGGCTTTCGTAATAAATTATGTATGTGAGCACTCCAGCATGCTTGAGCGTGTCTAACGAGAGCGGAAGAATTGAGCCCGGTGCTCTGGCAGCACTATAAAAGCCGCCAAGACCAAATTTAGCAAAAATTGGTGGTGCCCAATGGAAACTTCCTGTGCGAAATGGTTGGATCAAATACAGCCTTTGTAAAAATTTTCTTATTCAAGCAATAGAGCATGTGATATAGCCGCTATCAACTGTGCTTCCCGGTGTCTCGACATAGCTGTAGCTTACAACAGGTTCATATTTTGTGGAAAGTGGAAGGGGGCCATTGTAACTGCAATGTGTGACAAAATTTTTACGTTCCTGGTCCGGTTAAAAGCGTAAATAATAATGAGCCGTCGTTTTTCTTTCCTTATTTTCATGCGTCATAACACCTTCCGTCCTTGTTTCAGCGATGTCCTCCATGAACTAAACAATACATTTTGTTTATATTTGGAGAAAATAAAGGGTGCGTTATCACCAATATGTAGGCAAACTTCAAAGATAAAGAACTAATTATGACATTTTTAGTATATTACGCATGTAAGCTATTCGGAGCTTTATGTATGTGTTTTGCGAACAAAATTTATCCCATTGCCCTAGAATAACTGTGAACTCTGCAGATATCAAATCTGGTGGAAATTGAGTGTGTGGGAAGGGGGGGGGGGGGCGTTATAAAGCACTAAAGCATTGCATACCCCCCTCAGCAGTTGTAGTGGTGGTTTTTAGCAGCTTCGCTGGACGTCCATTGTCGCAGGGCCGGGATGGCGAGTCCTTTTTTTTTGTGTGTGAATATTGCAAGTAACTTATGTTGATTGTAGGTCGTCGCCTATAACCTCGGCAGTACTATTACATAAACTAGCGATACATTTATGTTGTAGACTTAAACAGCAAGTACAATTCTTTGTTTAATTATTTAAATTCCTTGTAGCAAATGTGCCTTTTTATGTACGCTATACTGCTGCTACTGGGTGCGATCCGAGACCACTGTGGGTGCACTCCTTGCTTTGTATCATCGAGATGTTATATAGTTGCAAGAGATAAATGTAAATTCAGCTCATTTTTTCGGCCCCATGGTTCACCATGTGTAATTTATAAATAGGCCCCTGTCGGTTAAATATACTTAGAACAGAAGCATTTCCAGGCTATTTCACTTATTGTAATAGTAATTGGCAATACACACACACACACACACACACACACACACACACACACACACACATATATATATATGGAGAGAGAGAGCGAAGGTTAGACCACCTACGGTGTGCCCCCCCCCCCCACACACACACACACGCACTCTAGAAATAGTTAGTACACCACTGCATGTCTTTTACTGCCGCAGCACATCAGAAAGAGCCCTGAAGACCTGCCAGTACACTTATTTCGCCAAATCGATGCTCATCCTGTGACAGGAGGCAGCAAATGCAGGGGTGTTCAATTAAGGAATACATACTGTGTCCCGTGACATTTGCCCCTTCCCACGCTTGTTGAGCTTCACCGCAATAATTTGTGCACGCTTCACCGCGCAATATTTCTGTACTGAGGCGAAGCTGACTTTTGGCAACCGGCACTATGCAACGCGTCGTGCTTTCTGAGCTTCGAAGCCAATCGTGAGGACCACGAAGGCGGAGTCGCTGCCATTGCTGACAGCGGCGAATTCTTTCAATGAAAAAACGGCACAAAACGGCAAGAAGCTTAATAGCAAACGCAGAAGCAGCTAGGCCTAGCGTTGCTGCGGTGGTGGCTACGGCTGCCAGCGGATCTGCGTGCGAGAGCGCCGGTTCGAGGAGCGACGAGGTAATCAAAACGGCGGCGTTGGTGGTGGTTTTATTAATGCTGTTTTGGACCTGCCATGACGGCAAAAGGACCGAAAAATCGTATGGCGAAGGGTTCTTGCATCCGAAATTTCAGACATTATTATACATAGGCGCTATGGGGTACGTGGTGGTGCCGCGAAGCCGTCCGAATTATTGGGCGTCCAGAAAGTCGGTCGTTGACTAAACACTGGTAACTTCTCCTACGCGAGCCAGCTTTACCGCGACTTTCTTTCCCTTTCAATAAAATTACAGATAATTTTCCCTGATATAAGCGCAAATTCCCTGAGTTTTCCCTGACTTTTTCCAGACTATTGAAAATCCCTGAGAATTCCCGGTTTTCCTGGTTGGTAGACACAGTGTTCTCCCCTTTTCATCAATTTATTATTAAATAAACGCACCGTGTCAGAACAATATTGAAGTTAAAAGCGCTTCCTATGTCCTGTTAAAATGAACCATTGTGACAGATGGAATAGTGCTAGCCAGATGCACCTTCAATGTGTCCTGGCTTTCCAAAAGCAATGCCAATCCGACGCCACCATATCCCGGGATTCCAATGCACATAACGGTGTCACAGCGCCAGTTTTCCCTCTATGTAATATTATGAGAAACTCTATGCTCCTAGCCTCCTTTTCCCTTCTCTCGCATTCACTGTCCTTTCATCATTTGTCTTCCTCCTCCCTCTTTGTGTCACTCAACTGCCAACCGCCTTCGTCCCTTTGCTGCCGTCTCTATTGGCGTTTTCTCTCAGCAGCGCCTCCTCCCATCACTGGACGCATTGCGATGTGTACAACAGCTTCGAAGTGCCACATTTCCCTCTAGGTAATATTTCGAGAAACTGCTCCTAGCCTCCTATTTCCTTCCCTCGCATTAGTTGCCATCTCATCATTCGTTTCCCTTCCCCCTCTTCATGTCGCTCAACTGCCGACTGCCTTCGTCCCTTTGTTGTCCTCTCTATTGGCGTTTTCTCTCAGCAGCGCCTCCTCCAATCACTGGACGCATTGCAATGTGTACAACAGCTTCGGAGTGCAACTTTTCCCTCTAGGTATTTCGAGAAACTGCTCCTAGCCTCTCATTTCCTTCCCTTGCATTAGTTGCCATCTTATCATTAGTTTCCCTTCCCCCTCTTCATGTCGCTCAACTGCCGACTGCCTTCGTCCCTTTGTTGCCGTCTCTATTGGCGATTTCTCTCAGCAGCACCTGCTCCCGTGACTGGACGCGCTCCAATGCATACAACAGCATCGCAGCACCACTTTTACCTCAAAGTAATTATTGTGAGAAACTGCTCCTAGCCTTCTTTTTCCCTCCCTCACATTCGCTGACCTCTCATCATTCGTTTCCTTTCCCCCACTTCATGCCACTCAACCACCGACTGTCTTCGTCCCTTTGTTGCCGTCTCTATCGGCGCTTTCTCTCAGCAGCGCCTGCTCCTGTCACTGGACACATTTGCATATACGGCCGACAGCATTAATGGCACTGCACCAAGCAAAAGCGCTGTCAACCGCATACTTCAAAGTGCACATTGCCATGTCACACGAAAGTGAAACTATTATATGAAAGCGATCATCTGAGAATATCACTCAAACGTGTATGGAAAGCACAAAAGCATGTGCAAAAACTGAACCAGTTAGCCCGTGGAAGGCAGGCAGATCTGATTAGTCACGCGTGTTCGTGCATGCACTTCGGAGCTTTGTTTACGCATGAGAACACAAGACTTCTCACGCATCTGTCGTTAGGTTTTCGGTTTTGCGTGGGCAGCTTGTGGTATAATGCCGCACTTCTAGCTGCCGCCGGATGAGGACCCTGCCACAAGTGCTGCAGTGCTTGTGCCTACATTCGCAGATTTGTTGCATAATATTGACAACATTCGGAGATTCGTCTGTGCAGGTGCTGCCGCCATAGGTGACCTCATTGCGGACGTTGCTACACTTAGAAGACAGCTCTTGCTACGTGACATGGAGAAAAGAAATTGACCGATTTTTTTAAAGCATGTAAATGAGAAAATAATGTCTCAGCACGCTGATGGGCGCAGATCGCAGTACAGGGTATGCTAAATCTCTCCAATAATGCGTGACTGGCACCTGCAATGCAGTATTCTTTTCGTACTTACATTTCTGGTGATTTTGGTTGCCGAGTTCTGTGAGTATTAATGCATAGCTTAAACTGAAGCTCCTCACAACTCTTTCGCTTGAAGCCGTGTGTTATAGACATAATTTTTGTTGGTAGGATTATACGATGCCTGGATTATATGACGTTTTCACGGGGTCCAGAGAAAGTCATACAGTCAAATCTCGTCAATTAAAACATGCTTAATTCGAACTTCTGGTTTATTCGAACTGATGCCAAGGTCCCATAAAAGTTATGTGTATTCCAATGGGTGAAAATGCCTGGTAATTTGAATGCGCAAGTATTTGCAATGGTTAATTTGAACATGCCGCCCTCCAACAATACTCTCAGCAGTGCGCCAAATCCCGCAGCGGCGCCTCCGACCAGCATTGCTCTGACCTTGCCACAAAGGAAAGGCTTAGGAGAAACCCCTCAACGGCGCACACAGAAAAAAAAAAAAAAGAAAAACATGGCGAAAATATTACCCTCTCTTCAAATGGCAAGGTTTCCATTTCTGTGTCGCGTCGTAATGCCCCAGCCACACTAGCAGCAATATGCACACCACAGGAGGGATCGGTCCTGGGCTGATTTTTCATGGCTCGCCATGGCAGCAAGCGAGCCGTAAGCGGAGGAGACCAATAAGAGTGGCTCCTACAGTGACGTATGCGCAGGAATCTGGTATCATGCGGACCCACCCGACCATGTATTCATAATCGCGTCTAGTTCAGCCAGACCTCTTGTTTCACATTATCATCTGTTCACGTCAGCTCTCACTCGCGCTTGCTTTGGTTGGCTTCGTTAGTCTCGTTCGTGCTTGTTTCTTTACAATGATGCATCTAAACCGGGACGTCCCGATGGAAAGGTTTTTTGACACAATGCGCCATATTCGATTCTGTACGACAAGATAGACCCTGAATACAAGGACGTGACCACGACACCCAGTACCTCATGCCCCTTGTCTTTTGAATGCAGCGACGCTGCCACAGAAGGGAGCACACCAACATGATTACGATCAGTGGAAACAACTTCGTCATCTTGATAAGGCATCACTCGCGATAAGAAGGCAGGACGAAGAACGTAAACACAGCGCTGATCTGACAGCAGACGAAGGAAAAAGCACGCGAGCATGCAGAGGGAAGCAGCAGCGGGGGCCCAGTACAGCCTCGGCAACTAGCACAATCCATCAAGCTGGCAGGAAAGCGAATCTGCTTTCCTCCCGCCCTTCCTCTCAACTCCCTCGTAACTTCCCTCACCTTTGACGGTCTGTGCGTGCACACACCTCTGTAGCGGCGCCGCCCGCCCTGCCGTCCCGGCAACATCTTAGCCCGCTCCTTGAAGTTTCGTTTTCTGCCACTATTAGGAAGTGAGCATTCGCCGGCGTGCGCAGTTTCGTGGTCATTGCTCGGTATGTCCTTGCAGGCTGCCATATTTCATGACTCACACCGTTCGTGCGTCGTGCTATGGTGCACGAATACTTCGAAACCAAGTCCTTCCTTAAATTCGAACTTTCGTATTTCAAACAAGTTTTCAGGCCGCTTCGAGTTCAAATCACTAAAATTCAACTGTAATCAGGATTCTACTGTACTAATACTATGTTGCAACTGCCAAGAATTTTCATGCTTTGGATGAAGGATGCGATGAAGCCGTCATGTGTTGTATGAGGGTAATCCTCAGGATCTGCCGCTTCTACCAATGACACCATTAAGTCAAATTATTTTCGCAGCACTGACCAAAAATCACAACAGAGAGCTTTCCTTGACAACTGTGCAGATGTCAACACCATCAACCAATAAGCAAGCCAATTAGCGCAAACAGAACTTTGCTGAGCTTCTGTGAATGTTCTTAGTGCAGTAGTTGGTTCAGGCTTGCTGCAGCAAGGCAGTGTGACAAGCAGCAGGAGCCTACATTTAGTACTGAAGTACCCATGATCTTGGAATAGTGGAAAAGACACTTGACCATTGTTTCAACATTGGCATGAATGCTCATGACGATCGCCATGACCCCCACCTGCCCCTTGTACGAGAGACTACTTGTGCAAAGAAACCGAGAGTGAGCTGCCCACTAGGGAGTTTTGTGCAGACATAATGACACATGCCGTTGCTACAGAATGCACAGCACCTGCACATGCAGTCAGCCAATTCAGTGCACAAGCTGCACCAGCAAATAGTGGCTCTTTTACAGGGGTGTGCACCGTGTCATTCTATGTAAGCAGTGTTCCTATTCTTTTCTTTGTTTTTGAGACTCAAGGGATATGCAGGTAATACTCACTTGCGGTATGGAAACACAGCACGAAAGAACTGTGGCAGCAGCTTGGGCTTGGATTCTTGGTCAACCAGTAAGACAACAGTCCGGCAGCCCGGCTTCAGAAGTCTTACAAGCCCATTGTAGGTTTCTCCTCTGAGCTCGTGAATTGTCAGCTTGCACTCGGGCCTGGGAGCAAACAGCAAGAAGAAAATGCCTCCATTTTTTTGCCCCTTTAATAAAAGGGAATTGTGCATAACCATACTATACTACATATACTATACTATACATACTATACTATACAAGTCAGGAAATATTTGATTAGCTGCTGGATGGGTTTGCCAAAGTGCAATATAACCTTCTGAAAATGTTACACAATCACTATGCCTTGCATCTTGAATGCAACAAGAAGTGTTCTGAGGGTAATAGAAAACGTAACTAAAAATGGCACTTGAGCCTTGCTGCAGGGCTGGTTTGCTTTAAGGGCCCCTCACCAGCTCTGGCCATTTTGAGCTGACAAGTGCAGAGCATACAATGCGCACCAACGATCGTGTTTGCAAAGAGTTACATCGCTATGCGCCACGGAAAGGCCTGAAATTTAAACCCGAATGCCGCTTCCCTCTTCACTCGCGGCGAATCTGCACGGAGAGGGACGGTGACGTAGTCGGGCTCTTGCGCCTACATAATGTGTCTGCAGTGTGACATCGCTCTTGGTGACAGGTGACTTCGAGAATTATTCAAGACAACATCTGTTACCCGTTCGATCTGTTGCTTGAATTGACAAATTGAAGTTTAGAGAAATAATAAAACACACAAACGGAATGTCTGCATGTTTTTGTTTTACTTCGCACCTAAGCAAGAGAGATGTACTTCCGCTTCGTCTGCTTGTTCCCACGGTGGTGCGGTCACGTGCGCAGGTACCGAAACTATACCATTTTCTATCGTGCTCCAGCACATGATCACGCTCTGCCATTCGCTTGTTCTGCCTCAGTATTCGTGTAGCATTGAATTATACCGTTAGTCATGTTTCCTTGTGCACAGCGCGCAAAATCGTGCGCTGCGCAAACGAGACAACAGCTCGCGTGCAGCGCGGTCAGCAGAAATGCATAGTGCGTATTGAGTATGTATAGTGACGTATGTGTCACCCGATCCTCAAGGTCTGGTATCGGAGAATGGAGGGAAGGAATTTCGCTTGCGAAGGCTAGGCGGGGCAAGTGGAGAGAGTGTCTTGCTTGGCAGTGAAGCCTGCCTGCTGAAATTATGGGTTTGTGGCACTGAAATATTTATATCTCAGCTATTAATGAGCCGATTTGAAAATTTTTTTCGGCAGAATGCTCCCTACAGGACACGTAAGAACATCCAGCATATAATTAAAATTTGCTATGGGGCCTGGTGAGGGGCCCTTTAATACAATGGGAGATAAAGGCACTTACTGAAGCCACTTTTGGGGTCATCTTGTGCAAGCTTGCCATTGACAGTTATGTAGTGATGCATGCACACACTAATCCCAGTCTGTATCACACTTCCAACGAGCACAAACCTTGTTTTCTCGTCGCATCTCTCCCTCATTCATGCCATCTGCCAATACTCTGAAGTGGTACTCACATGAGGGAGAGATGCACTTCTCCATGGCACAAAAAGCGCATTACATAACCACTAAGTCATGCTTTCATCAGGCAGCACGGCCCCACTGAGCTCCCCACAGATATGGGGGAGTGTTTGCTCGAGACCTGCACACGCTCACCCATCCGCGGAGAGGGAGAAGCACCTAGCCTTCACGCGTGCATCTGCTCGGTAGCAGTGTGCGACCTTGGTGCTTGCCGGGGAAGAAAAAGAGGCTCACCAGAAACGTGAAAGATGGCTCTGCCCATTATCCCTGGGAGAAGTCTCCTGTGCAAATACCACTTTATCAACTAAGGAGGTTGCCATCACCTCACCATCCAGGTGTCCTGTGTGCATGGTTATCTTGTCTTCCCACTCGTCACAACCAGCAACTGCCCTCACTGCCACACAAACCAATCACATCTTGTCTCACACAATGCTGATCATTTGATATGAGTGAGTCCTCTGACAACAACTATGATAATGTCCCATCAGAAGGCTGCGCTAAACAGCCAAACGGGTAAAGCTGAACTGCTGCTCATACACAACAGTGCAGTGTACAGTCACAATTTCATTCATGCAACACCAGTAAGCAAAACCATAGTTGCCCCTTTTTACTTTTTTAATTTCAGAAACCGTAGCAAGAATAATTGAAAGAAATTGGTTAAGACTCCACCAGTTATTTCTAGCCTACAGCAACAGTGACTATGCTGCAATCGAAACTACTGACTATGTTGAATATGCTACTTCAATTGAAACTTTCCTCGCCAGTGTGCCCTAATACAGAGAAGAATAGGGTAGCAGTCATACCACACATGAATAGATTGTCGCATCGACTCAAAAAAATAGCACAACACAAGAACATTCGTGTGGCGTTTTCAACGCCTAACAAATTAAGCAGTCTATGTAGAAAGACCACATCAGTAGGTACAAAGAAGACCACCTGCGAAAAGAATCACAGGAATAAGCTTGTAGGGTGTATAACAAGTGTCATCTACCAGATACCCACAACCTGTGGAGCCTGCTACATCGGCCAGACCGGACGATGCCTTAATGATAGGCTAAGAGAGCATAATAGCAATCTAAACAAAGAGCAGGTTGATGGTTTTCTTGCACAGCACTGCAAAAGATGCCTCTTCCAGCCTCTCTGTAAAGATACAGTGATCCCAGGAAAAAGCCTTAACGAGGTGACCAGGCTCATCATTGAACTGTATCACATCGCCACCTTCAGTGGGTCTTGTATCAGCAAACCATCCATCTCGTTATTACGAAAAGAGGTGGAATTTATGTGCTTGGCATGATTCTTTAACACAGATTTCCCATTCATCCGTGAGAGACGCTATCAGGTTGCTCAGAGCATGTGTTCTAATGCATGTGGGAGAAGGATATATATGTATGCTGTGATATCGCAATAAATACTCGTTGTTGAAAGTTGGAGCCAAACTTGTGTTTGTCGTCTGTGTTCTTCTTTTGTCCTGTATCTGTATCTGCGCTGTGCCTTTTGCCTCCATCATGATATACCAACAAGCCCAACGTGCAACTTTAGTCAGCTGCAAGAAAGGCACAATCACGTATTAAGAGACCAAGTTAGCAGAAAATGTCTGTGTGCCATCTTGTTGACAGCTTGCATTGGTGTTCCATGAATTTACAATGCTCAAACCTATCACTCTAGAAAACCACAGGATTCAAGGACTGTACATTTCCTGGAAATGGAAGTGGAACATCTCCGCGACTGGACAAATTATTCTATTGTCAATACAAATTTAGGAAAACCATTGTTTTCATATTATAGTCGAACCCACTTATAACGATACCGGTTTTAACAATATATCGGATATAACAATGGGAAGCTGCTGCACCATCAACTTTTGTATGTTTTCCATGATGAAATAACCCGCTTACTACACTGCCCCGATGCCGCGTTATCGGTTATAACAATGAAGTCTGGCAGCTGGGTGTCCGAGCTGAACGGTTGTGAAATGCGAAATCCTTTAAAAGAAAAAAAAGAAAACGAGAAATTCGAGCCACTGCACGATGGGCCCCTGCTCCAACAGCCACCGCGCCTCATTTTCCAGCCATCTTCGTGCGGCTCTCTCCCGTCGCCCTTCCACCCCTCCGAACACGAATGGGCTGTGCCCATAGCTCCACGCTGCCCCACACCCCAAAACACAAATGGATTGTGCCTACTGCGCCACAAGCAGATTGCTCGCATGTTGCTCGCTGGCTCATCATTCAGTGCAGTCCTGCAAACAGCTTAATCGCTTGCGTTAGTTTTTGTTGGTTGTGTCGAAGTTGTTCCTGGCCACGCGGTTTCTAAACTTCGCTTGACTCGCCACCAACACGGAAGATGGCTGATCCACCCGCTCATCATCCGCAATGCACGCCATTGCCGGTGAAAATAAAGCGCACAGCTATAGATTTGGAAACTAAGTGCTTCTAACCAATGAGACGATCGTCGTGAACGTGCTTGCATCAGATACAGTCAAACCCGGCTATATCGAACTCGCAAAAAAAACGCCTATCAGTTCGATATAGAGCATAATTCGATATAAGCCTGCTAAATAATTGGATGTCATAAAAGCACATACCATTTATAAAATCATTTTATTGAAGAAACTAGCTTAGTTTCGCATAAATTAGTCCTGCATTTTCTTCTGCTTGGGCAATTTCGCTGCCTGCGATGCACGCACTTCCCCACGTTGTCTAAGGAGTCGGAGCAGCTGAGGCCGCAACCTTCCACATGCGCGCAGAAGCACCGGACTAATGCGAGTGCACCAATCACTTCGGAGGATGTGGGCAAAGGAACGTAGTTTCTTTCCTCAATGTGCCTACTTTTATTTGTGCTCGGTACGATGTCGGCGATGTAGTCTTCGTATCCGGGTTCTCCTGTGGTCGCGACACCATCATCTGCACTCACAAACTCGTCCACCGTTGATTCGAATGTCCCGGAAATTTTGACAGCTCGCTCCAAACTTCGGCAACACCGGCTACGGCTTCGTCGCATTCATCAGAATTTGCAGTCATCACCGAGCACGCGGAAACCGGCACGTATGAAGAACCTCTCGTACACGGCCGTGCGTACGCGTCGGGTGCCATGGGCACCGGGTTGCGAGTCTGGCCACTTTAGCCCTAATCGTACCGAGAGTGCTCCTCGGAATTTTGCACGCTGTGGGGACATCCAACTTCTCATCGCGTTCTACGCGATTTATGATTTCGAGCTTTACGACGAAAGGCGAATTCTGCCGCTTCATCACGGCAACACTGCGGGAGAAGGCCCACAAGGCGCAAACACGATAAACCAGATAAGCAGCCAGACAACTCGCACTTTCGCCATTTTGCACGAAGAGGGCACAAGAGCCTCTGATTGGCTGTCTGAGCAAGCGCTGTAAGCGGGCCAGGATCATTTTTTGCTGGGGAGTGTCGATAGATAGTGATCTAAAGAAAGGAAGGACGCTTGATTCTGCAACCCGTGAGGGAGCACGGCGAAGCGTCGTCAGGGGAGAGGGAGTGGGAAGTGAAAGATGATAGAGAAAGAGGGAGGATGTAGCCTAATAGACTCCACTATGCGCGACAGGCGGAGTGTCAACGGCTCGCCCGAACAGCCTGAGGCAGTGCGGTCACGGTAGGGAGAGCAGTTGGATGGAGCCGCGCCGCCGGGTTTCCGCGCTACCGCGAGGGAAAGCCAACTTCTGGGGGCACTTTTCCGCCGCTTGATGTTCGATATATCGGGAGTCACTGCAATATTTGTTCGATGTAAGCGTAATTTTTGCTATATATACTCATTGTAACTATACCGTGACCAGAAATTGTTCGATATATAGAATAATTCGATGTAAACGGGTTCGATATAGTCGGGTTCAACTGTAGTAACGGCGACAACGGCAACAATAACGCGATAGGGCAGGCTGCCTCAACGTTGTCCTCACAGGAGGCCCAGCATGATTCAGTCCCTCCGGGGCTTCGTTTTCATGAGGAACCTTCTGCTGCACTACATGGAGCACATGGATGCCTTGGAGAAGGATGTCGGCAAGCTTCGCATAAAACATGCATGGCTGACGGACATAGGCTTTTCTCATGCAAACCAGTGAGAAGTACGTGGTGAGATGCTTGTGGCAATCTCTCCTCAGCGTTTCTTCTGGATCTCTCAAGTTGACAGGCTGCTGCGGAAGCCTTCTTGCAATTTTTAAAAAGCCCCTATTGGGGCCACCAAAGTGATGCCTCGGCAGTGCTCGCATATCCCTTGCTACCTGTGACACCTCTTTGCAGTTGTTATAGCAGTACCATTCTTTAACGCTGACAGCTGCGGCTTGTTACACGCGATCGGAGTGCCCAGGAAGCAGTTAAACAAGTGAGCACTATAAGCAGCTGGGCGGAGGAAGGTGGTGAGGAGGGGCACTGGCCTCCCAGCCTGTATAGTTTTCTTACATCAGCTCTGCCATCCCCCATTTTGATTTTTTCATGCAACCCGGTTATGACAATTATCGGTTATAACAATGGAATTTTCATGGCACTTGAACACTGTTATAAGTGGGTTCGACTGCACGTAAAAACTTGATTTAATGCTGTTGTCTGGGGTGAAGGTAACACTGTGAATTCAAACCATTAAACTTTGGTTTCTCTAATACTGAAAAATTGAATTTTCAAGCAATGATGGTAGTGGGAAAATGGTAGTGCTAAATATAAAGAATAATGTTTTTCTTTTTTTGAAGGAAAGAGTAAATTGCAGACCAGTAGCTATTGAGCATAGATTAGGTTTGCTCGAGGCCAAGCTAAGGGATAGAGAGAGCAAGCTGTTTCCAAATAACTGTTTCTGTAAGCAAATACGGCCGCTTACGTAGCCACTGTAGAAGGAATATAAATTGGCACACAGCAAAAGATAGAAATCTTGAGCAGAGGTCACATAATCCTGTTACGTATTAATCCTCCCAACTTTAATAAAATCTTGCAAGTGCTTAGACAGCCAACTTCCTTGTAACATTGCACCTGGCCTTAAGGTATATACAGGTTGTCCCACAAAACTTGAGCCAAAGTTATAAAAGTGAAAGGCACTCTGGACGCGAGCTGAACCTATTTTTTTATTCTACTGAACCTAATTTTACTCTTATTTTTATTGTATGGTAAACTTGCATTGCTTCTTTATTACAGAAGTTTTCTTTGCAACTTTTTGTCTCACTAAACAGCTTTATATTTTCTTGTTTTTTGCACTGTTCCTCTTTTTTTTTTTTTTCAAATTGTCTGTAATGTCACCGTAACCAATGCTTGATCTATATATCTCTTTCTTTTTTTTTTATTTTGTTCATGAATGGGGAGTCCCCCTGACAGTTTCTAACTTTGGGGCTCTCTGTGTAATACCAATTTTTGTATACAACTGTTTGTAAAACTGACATCATTGATGAATAAACTTCAACTTGAACTTCAATTTTTTTATTTTCCCCTTAACTAATGGATTAATTATGTTTAATTAATAAACTTTTTAAGTATTGGCTGCAGACCCCAAGTATGATAGGCAAAGTTGTAGATAATAAAGGGAGGGGGGAAAATCAGACATCCATCCATTCGTAGCAATTGCTACAAAGGAAACCCATATGGGTTCCTCGAAAGAAAAGTCTCAGAGTTGAAGAAAAATTCGTCCTGGTCCGGGACTCGAACCCGGGACCACCGCCTTACCGGGGCAGCCGCTCTACCATCTGAGCTAAGCAGGCGGCTAGCAGATGGCAGGGCGAAGTCGAATTTGTCGACAACACAAAGCAAAGGCAAGTGTTTCACGTAGTAGTTCTGCGGAAACTCACAAGGTGGAGAGAAGTCCCAGACCAGGACGAATTTTTCTTCAACTCTGGTTTCCTTTGTAGCAATTGCGATGAGCGGGCGGATGTCTGATTTTCCCTTTATTAATTACTTCTCTCTACCTTGCGGGTTTCCGCAGAACTACTATGTCAAACACTTGCCTTTGCTTCGTGTTGTCGACAAATTCGACTTCGCCCTGCCATCTGCTAGGCGCCTGGTTAGCTCAGATGGTAGAGCGGCTGTCCCAAAAAGGCGGTGGTCCCGGGTTTGAGTCCCGGACCAGAACGAATTTTTCTTCAACTCTGAGGCTTTTCTTTCGAGGAACCCATATGGGTTTCCTTTGTAGCAATTGCTACGAACGGATGGATGTCTGATTTTCCCTTTATTAATTATTTCTCTCCACCCTGCGGGTTTCCACAGAACTACTACGTCAAAGTTGTAGAGCACCTTGAGAAACCTCTCAATAAATTGTTTTAACACTATATATCTCATGTGGTCCTTTTTCCGCGTTCCAGAGAAAGCCTGCGAAATATGAAAAAATGCCATGTGATGGGACGCTTGCGCACTGTAATTGTGCTGCTCTCAAGCGTGTGATGGATGAACAAGGTCGGCTGCAGCGAGACTGGCCCGCGACAGGGCATTATGCCTGGTGCAGGTTATCTGGGCATGCGGCTCTTATCACATGACGGTGCAAATGCATGCTGCTGGGCGAGCGTTGTTGAAGCAGTAAAGCGTCTAAGGCTATGAAAAAAAAAAAAAAAAAAAACGAAAGCAGCATTTTGATTCTGCTTGAAAGAAAGAAAGGGCAAAGCGTATGGGAACGACGGAAGGCGATGACAGCTGCTACAACTTTGCCTTTGTACACAAATGACCTTGTAGTAGTTTTTGAACTGAACGATGATGCTACAACTTTAAACCTTAGGGCTCGAAAAACAGCGGATAAATCACACTGGAACAAAACTAACTAATGGTAAAATAAACCTTAGCTATATTCAAGGAACATTATGCATGTCTTCTTCAGACGATGACTCTTTTCGCACTGGCCCCATCTGCTCTCCTTCTCACGTTTACTGTCTACCAGACGTTCTTTTTTGATCTTGCACCCAGCACATGCGCATCGCTTCTTGGTAGCAGTATCGGGTGGCCACGTCTGGCTTCACACTTGTGCACTGTGACCAGCGTGTCAGTCCCCTGTGAGGGTGCGCCCGCAGGCTGTTCCAGTTTACCGAATGTAGATCCTACCTTATGTACCTCGTTTGAACCAATCCCAGCGAACTGCAATATACCCAGTGCTCCTCAGGCACCCGTATCCCTGCGTGTCATCCACAGCAACACTATTTGGCTGTGACCAATGTTGAACAGCAGATATGGCTTACTTCAATGGGGAAAAAGCGGATATGGTTTTGGCTCTACGTGCATCAAGTGGATATATAAGGCATGCAGTTGAGCTATTTCAACGCTGGTATCCAGGTACGTGTTCGAGCTCATGATGATTATGCATGCATATGAAACGATGAGACAGACTGGGACTTTTACGAATAAACAACATAAATCTTCAATCCTGGGCGACAATGTGGAGACAGATATTCTGTCAAAGTTTTCTTCAGACCCACATGCAAGTGTTTGTAGTGTGGGTGCTGAAGTTGGAGTGTCAAAGTTTTCAGTGTGGAGAGCACTTAAGAAGAGACAACTTCATCCGTACCACATGCAGCTGTACAAGATGATCGAGCCCCGCGATTTCCAAAATCGAAAGGACTTTGCATACTGGATTATAACCAAGATGGAAGAGGACACAGGCTTTGTCAACAAAATACTGTGGACCGATGAAGCTACCTTCTCACATAAAGTCCAAGTGAACATCCACAACACTCACTATTGGAGCAACGATAATCCTCACTGAGTTTTGAAGACACATCACCAATATCAGCGGTCAGTTAATGCGTGGTGTGGAATTTACGGTGGCACTATCATTGGCCCCATGTTTTTTTGATAACACGCCTACAGGCAAATGATACGTCAACGACATCCCTGACAGGGCGCTTGAGGATTTTCTTTGCGAAGTTCTATTGGCTAGGATCAAGGATATTTGGTATCAGCATGATGGTGCTCCCATGCAAGGCAGCAGCAAAGCTTGCAAATGGCTGCACAAAGTATTCCCGCAGCAGTGGATTGGACGGCATGGGCCTATTGCTTGGCCAGCACGGTCGCCAGATTTAACTCCCCTCTATTTCTTTCTCTGGGGCTACGTCAAGGATCAAGTATACTGGACACCAACCACAACATCAGAGAACCTAAAAGAAACAATATGACAAGTCTGCAACTCCATCCCTGATACCATGATCAAGAACTCTTCGGAAAATGTGCCTATGAGATGCGAAATGTGCATTGCAGCAAATGGTGACCTCTTTGAACACGCATTATAATCAAAGCGCGCTTATTGGATTGAAGGTGACTGGAAAATCATTCCAGCCCTAACGTCGCCTCCCCACCTAACCCCATTAGACTCAATCGGCAGGCTGCCAGCTCTTGCCCATTTCAAGCATAAAAAAATAAAGCTATGATCTTGTTCTCTTTTGTCTCCTTCGACGCTTTATCGCTTTGGCACCGCTCGGCCAGCAGTACGCATTTGCGCCCTCATGCGATAAAAGCCACATGCCCATATACCTACACCAGACATAACGCCCTGTCAAGAGTCACGACCTTGTTAATCCTTCACACGCTTGAGAGCAGCACAATAACAGTGCACAATCGCCCCATCACGTGGAATTTTTAATGTTTCGCGAACTATCTTTGGAATGCGGAAGAAAGGACCACGTGAGATATATCGTGTTGGAAACAATTCATTGAGAATTCTCAAGGTGCTCTACAACTTTGCGTATCACACTTGGGGTATGCAGCCAATACTTAAACAGTTGATTAATTAAACAACATAACTAATCCGTTAGTTAAGGGGAAAATAAAAAGTAGCCCGAGTAACTCTAGGCCAGTGCCAACATTAAGCATTCGGTTCCACTCGCTTCTGGAGTGCCTTTCATTTTCGAAACTTTGGCTCAAGTTATGTGGGACACCCTGTATAGTATAAAAGTGCCTAGAACATAACAGTGCAAGGACAGGCTGACATGACAATACATAGTGTTAAATATCAGAGGAAGAGGTTGATGACAGGGACTAGAATGTTCAGCGCAAGCGGCGCACTTGTGGCCACGAACATGCTGACCGATTCCAACGGCCAGTATGCATGCATTACTACTGTTCTGCGCGCAATAAACTCCCCCTTTTCCACCCTTCTACTGTGAAGACCCCTTTGTTTCACACATAGCACATAATTGTAAGCAACGCATTGTGTTAGCACTGACGTCCACCATAAACTTTTATTCGTTTTAATGTGCTGCTCCACACTGCTCAGGAGCGTAGGGACAGGTGTTGCTTTACAGCAGCAGCTGGTCACAGCATATGCCTTGAAATTGAAGTTCAACTTGTAGACATTGTGGGGATGCGCGACCCTCGCGCCTCCCCTGATGTTTTCCCGCATAGCGCATCCCCTGATATGCTGTTTTTCCCGCACGGCTCGCGTGGCTTGGCGCCCGCGGCGCTCGGAGTGGTACAAGCGCGGTGTGAGAGATGGCGCCACCGTCGCGGCGGGGTTACTCGGGCGCCGAGGGACAGGCGCTGGCTCTTTCCCCGGCGGGTCGGCGAACAGCGCCGGACGTACCGCGCGCGCGCGCCAATCCATGGTTCTGCGAGACCGTCTCGCGTGGCCGCCTTGGACACCGTTGGCGTGACTGTACACGCGAACGACCAGGCGTTGGGATCCAGCATGGGGCGAACATATTCGCTCGCTTTGCGGTCGTGGTGAGTCGGACTTCTAGATTTGTCGCGCGCCCATCGGCATGTTTTGGGGATAGCAACTCGGCTAGCAGGCATTGATCTATGAAAGGTGCAATAAATGCCCTTGTGATTGTTTGCACTACTGTGTTGTCGTTCCTTTGTCCCAAGAGTACGGAGGAGAACCCCGTATCTCCCACATCTGGCTGCCCAACGTGGGGCTCTTGGGGCATAGGACGATAATTTTAAGTGTTGCTTCGTTCAAGACCTTTGTTTGAACCGAAGCGTAGGCCTAGCGTGGATTTTGATCGCTAGCGTCGGCGGCGTGCTTTCTTGAGCGAGGCGACGGTGGCTGTAGTGTGTTTGAACTTATCAACATGCTAAGCCTTTTCGCAAGTGTTTTTTTTTTAATGACATTCGTCGGTACGAGAGCCACGTGGTCTGCATCCTGGGAGAGCGAGGCTGAGTGCCCGCGGAGCAGTGGCAAGCCTGAAGCGAGTGAGTACGGAAGCCTCGTGGGTGGTCCGAATTTCTTATGTAAATAGCTTCTTCTATCTCTTTGACTCGGATGAAGTCGCGGCTCTGGGAGCCGGGTGGCCGCGGGCCACGGGTGCCACGACGGGCTGACTGGTATTGCGGCCTGGCACCGGGCGCTCCGACACCGTCTGGGACGGTGGGCGCCGTCAACTCGGATGCTGTGTGCACCGAGCGGAGTAGGACCACCTCACAGAGCTAACGTCTCCTCGCGGCTGCCTGTTTTGCGCTCATTTTGAGTGTTGTTTTTGGATGCCGGTTGTTGTCAGGGTAGCGACGCTTTAGGCCTAAGGCTTTACGAAGCTGCCTGTCGCACGTGGAGGGACACAACCTGGTGGACCGTGGCGTTGAGGTGTTGCAAGTTGCTTCCCTCATTCTAGTTAGCCTCACACGAATTGAAATTACTCGTTCGACTCAAGAAAGCGAGCTTCGTTCACGTGAACTTAGCATCTGAGTAGCTGCCCGATCTTTTGCTAGCCGAGTTGATCATCGTACCACGTGGGCGATGCGCATGCAGAATTCCTCTCCCTTGCACTACTTTAGTGTTTGCCGAGTGTTTTGAGTGTACGCAGCGTGATTGGAGTCGCCCCTGGCTTGCTGTCACCTGCACATCGTCTGCGCTGCTGCCCCGGACTACGATCGAGTCACCCCGGGCGATGGAGATGCTGTGGCCAGTTCGGCGCAGCGACTTCGGCGGCCTCCTGCATCCAGCTCACAACCCTCGGCGGCGGACAAAGGAGCCAGCGGTCACCGACAGCTACGGCGGCTCTTGCCAGCAGGGCGCGTCGGCGCGAGCGACGCTTGCTCGTACCGACTACTGCGTCGTTGTCTCCGGAGTCCTGGCCTGGGTTCGTGCCGTCGAGTCGCAAAGCTGCTGCGGTGACTGGCGGACGCCAGCGGTGTACCCCAAGGACAGTCGGCTCGCATGTTACGGATAGCGTGTGGACATTTCCCCGGCGCGGCCACTGTTGCATGTACCACCTTGTTCGCGAAGCACGGGTTAATGTTAGACCGTGTCACGTGTTTCGCCGGAATAAGAAGTGATTTAAGGTTGGGGGGATGTGGGGATGCGCGACCCTCGCGCCTCCCCTGATGTTTTCCCGCATAGCGCATCCCCTGATATGCTGTTTTTCCCGCACGGCTCGCGTGGCTTGGCGCCCGCGGCGCTCGGAGTGGTACAAGCGCGGTGTGAGAGATGGCGCCACCGTCGCGGCGGGGTTACTCGGGCGCCGAGGGACAGGCGCTGGCTCTTTCCCCGGCGGGTCGGCGAACAGCGCCGGACGTACCGCGCGCGCGCGCCAATCCATGGTTCTGCGAGACCGTCTCGCGTGGCCGCCTTGGACACCGTTGGCGTGACTGTACACGCGAACGACCAGGCGTTGGGATCCAGCATGGGGCGAACATATTCGCTCGCTTTGCGGTCGTGGTGAGTCGGACTTCTAGATTTGTCGCGCGCCCATCGGCATGTTTTGGGGATAGCAACTCGGCTAGCAGGCATTGATCTATGAAAGGTGCAATAAATGCCCTTGTGATTGTTTGCACTACTGTGTTGTCGTTCCTTTGTCCCAAGAGTACGGAGGAGAACCCCGTATCTCCCACAACATACATCTTACATCCCTTTTGCTTAGCACTATTGAGTCATGTAACAGCATCTTGTTTTAATTGGGCTTGAAAATTTTGATGCAGACTGACACTGACGACGATAAAAACTGCCAATGTAACAGGTGCACAAATATCCCTCTACACCACTCACACCTAGATCAAATAGTTTCAATTTAGCTCTGCTCACTCACTTGGGTTTTGCTGCTGAGGGAGGCACCCTTCCTTCTCGTCTGTAGCGCTCCTGGATACTTTTTTCTTCCATTTGCCTGAAAAGAAAGATCATAAACAACAACCTGCACACATGGTTCACAAAAATGCTTCTGCTTACGCCATTGTGAACTTCTGCATCAACCTCGTTGAAGTTAATTTACCCCCATGAATTCATTATTCAACATCAATGGTTTAATAAACCCCTTATTGCTACCATGTGACTGTTTCCAAACACTACCACTAACTATACCCTTAAGTACAGGGGCTCCCAAGCTGGGTTATAAGAAACTTGGGAAAAGTCCTTTGCTGCTATTTTAATGCTGTTCAAATAAGGTTTGATAACACAAATATTCAGCAATATTCTACAATGTTATGCAAATCTTGTTCAGACTGAGACAAAGATTTTCCCAATTTCTCTAATGCTTATATGTTTGTGCCAGTTTCCGCCAATCTCTTGTAAACCTTAGCTCAATCTACACAGTCTAGCCAATGCTTGTACATTCTCTGCTTCCCAAATGTTTTCCAGCATTGATTTGTACAGAACTTCTCTAAATACTAACCAGCACCCTCCACCAGATGCCTCTTTTAATTGCCTGGCATTTTCGAACGGAACCTTTTCATTCTGCTTTTACCGCTTCCCTAACCACTTCTACTTTTCACTGCCTTTCTAGACATTTTCACTTCCACTGTGCTTCTTTGAGCGGCTATGCAATGGCCCTGTCTTCAACGAAGCAGCAACAGGATATCACACCAGTGAAAAAGATTAACTATGACAATGTTGCTAACTTTTCTAAGGTGTCAAAGGACAAGGCATTCGATGACGTTGGCTAAACTATGACAAATATATCCCCTCTTACACTTACGCAGAGGACTGGTTCCACTTTTTTTCTTCTTAATGGTGGTGCAGGAAATTTTAAGCAATGTCACTCTTGATGAAAGTGAGTGACATATATGGGGACACTATAAGGTGAGGCATTAGTTTGCCACATGAGGAAGCATAGTTGGCACTGTGTGCTGCCAGTGAGCTAGAGAGAGAAGACCGTAACTGCGCTTCTCACACTAGGTAGGACATGAAGTAGCCGACGAGCACGATGAAGCCAAAGGAGAGGGCCACAGAGAGGGCGGGCAGGACTTCGTAGCGTGTCAGGTGGTCCCGCAGTGCGTCCCCCATGAGCACGAGGCGGCGCAGGATACGACCCAGCAGGCCCCGGGCATGCTCGTCCACAAGCACACCCAGACGGGCATCGTGCGGGAGGGCCTCGGACGAGTGCAGCAGCCGCGATAGCGCGTTCTCCAGCTCCTGTTTGCTCTCATTCAGCTGTGCACAAACAACAAACAGTTTGTTGCATTGTGATGATTCTTGGCATCAGCCATATCTCAATCACACATCCCTGCCTCTGCTCTGTCTGCAGTCTTATCACTCCACATTAATTACAAGTCAAATGCACCCAGTATACAGCTATGTGTACACCGACTTGCAATAACCTGACCCTTAACCTCTTATAGCCTGAATTTTTTGGCCTAAAGAAAATTATTCAAATTTCAGTTAGAAGTACCTGAAGCCGAGATAAAGAATTATGGGGTTTTACATGCCAAAACCACTTTCTGATTATGAGGCACGCCGTAGTGGAGGACTCCGGAAATTTCGACCACCTGGGGTTCTTTAATGTGCACCTAAATCAAAGTACACGGGTGTTTTCGCATTTCGCCCCCATCGAAATGCGGCCGCCGTGGCCGAGATTCAATCCCGCGACCTCGTGCTCAGCAGCCCAACACCATAGCCACAGAGCTGAATCCGAGATAGACTATCCAAAATTACTCTCGCACCATTTGCTACCCTAGTATAAGATTCGTAAACTCGTTAAAAAAACTGAAATGGGAATCTAGCAGAAAACAATGCCTTCGTAGTATTCTCATGTTTTTGTACTGAACAAACTCTGACTTGGCAGGTGAGCTATCTCGCATCTTGCGGCTATCTGTAAAACAGTCAGTATTGCAGAAATGGCAACTTCAATAAAGGTACCTGAATGGATGTAGCCCTATGAGTTTCTTGAATGTTCACCCTCATTGTAAGCACTGTGCACAAAGCTTTGTTTTCTGAGTCACAAATGGCAACAAGCTGAAGCTTTTTTGTTAGATGACAACACATGATGTCGAAATCAGGGCTTCTCTCACTTAAGGGGGGACACGGGTTGTGGCGATCAAAAATCGCGAAAAAAACTCGATTTTTTTTCTTGCATTTTTGGAATGTACAGCTATTATTGCATCTATATTGTTAATTTCATACCGATAACATCAGTATTTTAGCCGCAGTGACGCCTTATAAGACATGTACTCGCTGAATTTCAGGCAGAACTTGCGCTAAAACGGCATATTTTCCGAAACGCGCGCCTGCTCTTCCATTTGTGCTAGCGCGGACATCTTGGTCTCATTTGAAAGAGGCGACTTTTCCCTTCAAATTCCCGCCAGAACGGGCCCCATTCAGCCATTGGCCACTTATAAAATGCGCGGCAAAGAAAGGTACTAGAACGCCCTCCTATTCGTCACTCGGTGCACGTGACTTGAGCTTGCCTCCCGATTGGCGGAACTGCATGGCCATCGTCTGCTCCGCGCTTGGAGCCGCGCACTCAGGTGCGCCATCTTGCCCCAGTGTCAACGCGATATCTGAAACGGAACGCAAATTTCGAACGCGGCACAAGTTTGGTGCGCAAAAAGTGGGACCGACACTCATCGAAAACTGCAAAAAACGCTTCTCAACACTGCAAAACGCTCAGGACGCCACAACCTCAGCGACCGATGCCGAAATCGTCGATGCAGCAACGGCAGGCCTAACGACCGCATCGGCTGCTGCGGATACTGTGACAAGTCCGCCTGTCGTTGACCCTTCGACCCAGCGCTCGCGTACGGCAAGATACAATCTACCGGCAACCCTCCAAGCGGGAGGAGGAGGAAGCCAAAGCAAAGCTATCGGAGTTGTCTTCCGCTCCAGCGACGGAGAGGAAACGCGAGTGTGGGTGACAGTACCGACGATGCACTTCGCCCGCCTGATGGGACTACGTTTACGATTGTGGATTTGAGTGCCGTGAAAACTTTATTAACATTTGCGAGCTGCAACATCTGCAGTGGTGCCTTATAAATCGTCCGAGACGAGCGGGAATACGGACTCGCTGTGAAGCTGCGTTTTATGTGCGCAAATTGCGGAGAGATTGCGTCGGTGTGGAGCTCGCCGCGCGTTCACAGTGCTGAACGAATGAAACCCTTTGCTGTGAACGTTTTGGCTACGCGTGCCATGCAGGCAACGGAGAACCGACAGACCGCGCTCAATGATGTTTGTCTTGTTGATGGGCATCAGCCGTCGGGCTCTTCACACGAAAACGTGCCAGAGCTACGTGAAGATGAAGTTGACGCCAGCGGCCGATCGCGCGGCGCGTAATCTGACGAGCGACTGCGCGCGGTCGGTTCGCGAACTTTACGCCGAACTGAACGTGGGTCATACTGGGAACATCGTTGTGTGCAAGGGCCTCAAAGGACATGATGAAAGAACTATGTCTAAATCCGAGCGAGCAAAGTCGCACCCTCATGGCCGAGAAAGATAGGCGTCAAATGACAGCATCAGCCAAGAAATGCAAAGCATCAGAAAATTTGCGCCAGTCCCTCAAAAAGCGGCACACCGGGGCTGGGAGTCAGCAGGACTGCATGCCTGGTGCCTACTGAGCTGTTACAGCTGTAAATTTGTAAATAAACTAGCGTTTTGCACGTTTTCTCACTTTTCTCAAAAAATGTTTTTGGGTCACTTCACTCGACTGTCGAAGTGATATCTCATGATCTAGAACAGCTAGAGCACTAATTCTTTCTTTAGCAGAAAGCCTAATTTACATATTACAAAGTCCTGAGAGCAGAATTTCAAATTTGTGCATATGTGTATTTCCATTATATGAATTTTCTTTGGGTGTGGTAGCCTTAGGTTAAGGAAAGAATTTTGATCACCTGCAGAATGGCTAATTAAAATTTCATTTGAAAACTTTTTGCAGCATTGCAGTTATTGCACATTATAGTATCTAGCTATGCAATAATATTCACTTTCTGCTGAGCAGTTTTTTTTCCATTGTCTCCGGAAACAATAGAGTGGCAGCACCGCCAATCTCCTGAACTAATGAACCTACAAGAAAGATTATTGCATTTTTGAAATCAGCACGAAAAACTAAGTAAGCTTGTATATTTTCATCAGATTTGGCCATAAGATGCAGGTAATAATCTCCACAACCCATGTCCCCCCTTAAATCGTTCTTTACCGCTAAAGATATGCTCGTTTTCGGTGCTTTTATGTTTTGTCTTATCTTACGACGTAGTAGTTGCAACGTATACTGCAATACATAAAATTATAGCCTGATCACTGGTGTCCTAAATGGATGTAAAGCAGTAATGACTGCTCCGATAGTTTTTTAATTCTTAAGTGAAACTTCAAAGAAGCGCCTTAAGGAATTTGAATGAAAGTAATAATTTGCTACTTTTAGTATAAGTGCCGAGAGTAAAAAAAAAAAAAAAGCTGAAGTATACAAAATATACACCTGGCTCCTAGTTTCCAACATTTGCAAGTAAGGTCAAGCAAAAATTTATTATGAAGATTTGTTGGCGTCAATACTAGTAATAGTGACGTCCATGCTATGTGGGAAAGCAGTAGCTTTGCAAATGTGAAAATGGGCAAGTTCCTTTTGTACAGGGAGCGTTTGTTTTTACTCATTGTAGCAGGCATCTAGTTCGCTTTTTACTGCATTCTTTGACTTGCGAAGCAATGGTTGTCAGATCAGGGAGCATGCAGAAGCTTCCTCGCACTTGATTATTGCGTCCGATCAGATTTTTCATGGAAGCAAGGTGGTTTAGCGTGTGCTCAAATGGTGCTGGAGTCTCCACATGCTTTGTTAAGTTCCTGTACAGTGCTGTGCAGTAATGTGGAAGGTTGCACAATATTGTGCAGTAATTAATAAAGGTACTTGCATAGGCAGAGTTCAAAGTGCAAGAGATTAGACTGCTAAGTCAAGCTTTGGTTAAAGGTTGGTCTAAAGTCAATTGCATGCTGTTGTGCGAGTGAAAAATCCACACGAAAGGAAGGACTGCTTATAATAATTTGTGCATGCTCTGTTGAAACACTGACGGAGAAAAGCAACCACAGTGGGAAAATGAAGTTGCACTTGATATTAGTCCAACACAATTATCAAAATAACACACGCTCATGAGTCTCAACCATTCTTTAAGACATCATTAAGACAATCTAGGAGTTGGATCCGAAAATTAGACAACCGAACAGAAGCTTCTGTGTCTTCACTGTTAATGTCATTTAGGAATGTATGTTGCTGAGTCAACCAAAGTGCAAATTTTGCACCTTTTCATTGAAGAAGTGCAAGGAACACTGGAGGCTAGTTTCGAAGATGCCTCCAGTCAATGTTTTATATTTCCAGACTACCAGTCTGCCAGAAATGGCCAAATCTGACAAATAGTTAAAGCTCAGTCATGATTTCAGACGGTGCATGGCATTGTTGGTTGAAGAATTCCAAGAGAAATGTTCACTGCTGCACAGAAAAATTGGAGATCAATTTGATCGATTTCTATAGGCGTGATAATGGAAGAGTTAAATGTTGGATTTGGGTTTACGAGCTCAGATTCGGTATGCCGCGGTACAAGCTAGAAGGGGTTAAGTGCTCTGCCTCAGCTGTTGGAAAACACACATTAGAAAGTTTCACGAGCTATTAACTATCTTGTACTTCAAGTTTCTATTAGCCTGACACTTACTAGGAGGCTTACTACAACATTGTGATAAGCTTCTTACAAACAACTAAAGGAAAGTGGTGTTATGGTGGTGACAGTAAACACATAGGAAGGTCGAGAAATGAAGGATGACGTTTTTGCTGGGTTGTCAAATGAGCATCTGTTATTAAAACACAACCAATCATGCTAGTGTGTACTGTTCTATCAAATGTGAACAATACTACTGGCATGTTAACTAAATTTGGAGGAAAGACTGGATAGTCTGTGCTCACTACACCACACCCCAATCTCAATCATACATTTGTGTTTGAATTTATTTCACCACAATCATTCCCACTGATTAGACGTACACACAAAGAGAAAAAGAAACAAATGCGGTGAGTAAGGCTGAAGAAAGATGCGATTCAAAAGCAACTTGACTGGCAGATTTCCTTTTCACTCCCCCCCCTTTCTTTTTTACTCATTATGAGCGAGAAAGCATAAATGGAAGATGTATATAGGAGGACCAACACTTATGACTACACAAAAACTCCAAGGAAGCTTTATTTCCAGAGCCACAACCATGTCTCACGCCAAGGTACATTGAAGGTAAGCCAAGCCTTCCATATCCCAGCATTCTCATGGAGTACCAGATCTTTTAAAATATTTGCATAAATGTTAACACATATTGTGGTCAAATGTTTTGTCTGATCTTCTCCTTTTCTTGACAATGACCACATTTTCTAGTTAATGCCCAAGTGAAAAAAATCAGAGCACATGCGTAAGGATGGCGTGAGGAGGCTTGCTACATTAGTCCCAAACAACTTGACATGTTTTCAACGCAGTTCTACTACTTTTAATATTTCCAAGATTTATTAAAAAATTTGCAGTTTTGCTTAATGTTTATAGCAGTGAGAGTGATAGCTTACTTCAGAACCTCACTTACTGCCTGCTGAACATTTGGCTGAGTGAAACACTGCCAAAGGACAACTGGTGACCTCCAGAGTGCACAGTTGGACATGTGGCATGCTGTCTTCTCTAGCCAACAGTGAAAAATGCCTCCACATCTTTATGCAATTCACTTGTAGCAGCTGGCATGGCTCAGCCCTAAAGTTCCAGATTGTGAAATAAGTGTTATGCAGTAAAATGTCCCTTGCCGTCTATTACTTTATTGTTAGAAAAAAGAAAAAAATGTATTTTCTTGCTAGAAGCTTTGCTTCATACAGCAGGAACAAGACTGAAAGAAATACCGAGGTACCCCAACTGTGTGCCTGCTCCAACTTCCAAGTTACAGCTCGCAGTACTATATGTTTTCCGCTGTGACCATCAACTTACAGGTTGATGGTCACAGCAGAAAACATATAGCACAGCAAAACCTCATTAAACCGTATCTGCTTAAACAGTAGTTTCATTTTAAATGTAGTAATGTCAAATCCGCAACTCGGCAGCCATTGTACATCATGCATTTTCTATCCGCATAAACCATACCAGCTTATTGTATACGTATTAGTTAACACGTAGCGCTTCCATTTTTTGTCGCGAAATCACGGCGGTACGACGGCCTGGCAGAACAACGAGCCTCAGAGATCGGAACAGCCCCCAAGTGCAAATGCAAAGGGCGCTTGGAAGGATGAAGCCACATAAACATCAACATCATTTCAGCACTGTGCCAGAGTCGGAGAGCGTTGTGGCCTGCGTTGTGACCTCATGCAAGCTAGGACAAAAACCGGGTGCTCAGCATAGAAGAGAAATTGGACATCGTTCGTGCTATCAAATGTGGCACGAAGAAGTCGGTGCTTGCACACGAGAGGGATCTACCATTGACTACGGTGTGTGGCATTTAGAATGCGAAAGAAAAGTTGCTCGGCAGTGCTGCTGCGACCACGAAAATACGTCAGCTACCAGGTTTGATTTTTCGAGGTTTGACTTTTCGCCATCGTTGCCTCTGATATTGCTGAAGTGTGGCCTAACAATAGTGATGAGGACGACACAGCAAGCGAAAGTATGGGGGATTCAGGCCCGACAGTGGCAGATGCTGTGCATTACGTTAGCCTCATGTGGGCATTTGCCGAGAAGAGGGGGCTGGTGGAAAAACTGGCTCGTAGCAAGTTTGAGGCTGCCGTCGTCACTGCTAGCCCACCGCGGCATCAAACGAAAATAACAGATTTTTGTCGCGCAAAGTGAATAAATACTGCATGTTTCCTGCCCTTTCATCGCACTCTCTCGTAGTTCCATTTCTGACAGGTAAGTGGGCAATCTTAAGCTATTTTGTTTAAGCAGTACTACCGTTTAGTACATACTTTTTTCGAGCTCCAGTCAACTACAGTTCATCAAGGTTTCACTGTACTCTGAGCTGTGAGCTTCACAGCAAAGTTCTGCAATGTTACCAGAAAGAGGTAAATGCAATAAAGTCATAAAACTACGTGTTCAGTCTCTAGTGGGAGCACTGGAAGATGCCTTTGTCAATGCCTTGATGTGCGACAAGCTTTAATTAGTATTGATATGATTGGTGGTAAACAAACAAGGCACACATGCTGCAACTTGAATGCATTTTTGCACATTTCTAATTTTGGATTGTACAAAACAATGGTGATATTTAACCTAAACGGGACATTTTACAACCACTATGTGCACTATTGAGATGCTCTGGGAGGACACTATCTACCATGCAATTGTGTAATCATACAGTAAATTTAGAGCTGGATATGTCACTCTCTCATGAGTGAGCAAACAAGGTGTCTAATTTCTTATTTATATCTACTATGCAAGTTCCTTTTTAGCTCCTTAACATCAACAGGAATTTCTTTAATCTCCTTTGCAATATGTATCAATTTGTAACAAGAATTTGTTTCAACATCCACTTTGAAGAATAAAAATTCATGAGAAAAAGAAAAGAGGTCGCATGCAAAAAGCAAGATGGTTTTTGACTGCAGTCATGCCTTTTGCGATGTCGATTCATATAGTTAATATTAAAGAAGTTTTGGTTCCAAAAACATGTTTTTAAAATTTTCAGAAAGCTAAGAAATTTGCTGTCTAAAGAAATTGTAATGCATGCTAATGGACTGTAATAACCTCCTTGTTCAATACTGAACAACAGTCAGCAAACACTGTTGCGTCTTTTTACCCTGTTAGCCAAATGGTGACTATATGATGCTTAAAGTGGGCCCCTCAAGAGGTTTGGACTTGGCAAGCAAATAAGCCTGTGTACATCTAGCAGCCATGATAATCTGTGCAAACTATTACAGCTGTGGATCCCATAAAAACTGTGAGAATTTCAGACACAAGGCCATTCATGCTTCATCTGGGCACACTCAATGTCATCTTTGCTTGTGCTTTTGAAGGCTGATGTCATCGAGGGGAAGACACCACACTGGACCCTTTGAAACAGCCCCATGTCTATTTTCGTACGCTACAGAAATTTCCTCCTCAGTTGTCATGGCATAGATTCCCAAGCACGTGAAACGGGTAGATGGCTGCTTCCTCCACACACTTGCAGGGCAGTGGCTTGCCATCACAGCAATAATAGCTTAATTTGAACTTGAAAGAATGTTAATGAGAGAATGTACCTTTCTGCCATGGTAGAGCTATCTGCATGCAGTGCATAAGGAAACAGCACACTGCATTTATTTTCTCAATTGATGACTGGCTGTGCCACTGTGATAACAGAGCTTTAGAACACTGGCAATGGCAGAGGAGAGAGAAGGAAGAAAAAATGCTCATGGACACTGGTTAAGAGGGGACATGGCGGTTTCTTAATTTATTTATTAAGAAAATTCAACCTAAATGCAATTACGTTTTTTGTGGCTCAAGTAATTAATGAGATAATTTATGTTCATTAGCATTATTTGGTGAACCAATAGATAATGATATACTGGCCAGAAAGTTATATTTATTGTACGAGTGGAAAGCAGAATGTATAAGAATTGCATTGCTGTAATCAGTTTTCCAATCAGACAACCAATAGCAATTTAGCAGCTCACTGAAGTTCAGTGTTTACAGCACAGCTACTAATGAAAAAAAAGACAAATAAGAATATGCTTGCAGCACTTCAAGCTTTATTCATTCAGCTGCGTGTAGCAAGAAAAATTACATCTGTAGCTGTTCTACAGATTGAGATATTGTTGCTCTGAACGTGCAGGGTGAGTAAAAAGCTTGTTTTGAGAAAATCAAGAAAAACAAAAACAGCTCAATTTATTAAAAAATATTGTCAAATCTTTACACGTTACCAGCTGTAACTGGTTAGTATCCCCCTGGCACATAGTCAGTGTGAGAATTGTTGCCTATGTGGCGTTTTTTGAGGGCTTGATGCATGTTTTCAGCTGATGCACGCTTTCGAGCTGAAGCTTTCAATCGCCGCTGATCTTTTTCAGCCATGCGATCACTGCATAATGAGCTGGAATTGAGGCTCAGCTCTTGCAATATAGACGTAGACGCTTTGACGTTCCCTGCATTAAACTTTAGCACTGCCTCTGCCACAGCTGCCTGTATGGTGAACAGAGAGGCATGGCGATCCTTCGGTGCAAGAGACCAGATAAACGAGTGGAGGCTTTCGTTGCTGTTTTGGGTCTTTCCCCTCTGGCACCTCTCAAGCAACTTCTTGTCACTCAAACGCTCATAAATGGGCAGCAAGGCCTGGCAAACATGAGGCGGCAGGTTGTGAGGATGTTTTGGTGCTGGCTCGCCCCTAGCCTCTGCGGCATTTTGACGGCACCACGAGTTGGGGCCTGTTGGACAAAAAGTGTGGTTTGATTCAGTCAGTGGAGGTGATATGATAGTAAGTCGGCATCACTGCCTTGTGCATGGCGTCCACGTCTCCCTTGTGCGTTTTTAGCGCCCATCCGTAATATGAGCTTATTGTCTTGTAATAAGGTCTGCTGTGAGCCGACCCTTTCCACAGAAGCTCTGATGGCCAGAAGCTTTGTTTTTCGAAACAATGTTGTGCAATGTCGTACCTATGCGTTTCTGGATGTGGTTTACGCAGTCCTCCTTGTCTATTTTCAAACAACCGTAAACATTTTCCTCTTCCAGTGCAAGATAGGTACGGCTATCCTCATCACTCAATATAGTGGTATAACAGAGGTTGTGCCGTTCTAGGGACCTCTTGAACAGAATGAGGGTAGCCTCCACTTCCATTTCTCCCGATTTTTTCTCAGTGTCCCTCTGACACTGGTGATTCTTCTCCCAATTTCCAAAACCAGGGTCATCTTCATTTGGGCCCGTCTCGTATCCCACACAGAAATTACTCAATACAACGTAATCTAAACAAAGACCCGTAAACGGTTCAATCAAGGCGCCGACGCCGATGTGAGAGGTGTGTCCGCGGGTCATCCACGACCCATCATACGACACCGTGATGCTCCCGGGGTTGTCGAGACACAATTAATTGTAAAGTTCGCGAACAGAACGCACACACTCACTTCCTACGTTTCGGGCAGCATGATCGGCGGCGGGAGTCAGCTTTTCCTTCACGTAGTGTTGCCACGTCTTCGTGTGAAGTGTGCGACGGCTAATGTTCATAGTGGAAAACACATACTTGAGGGCTGTTTGCCGGTTTCCCGTTGCTTGCATTGAGCGAGCAGCGAGAACGTTCACAGCGAACGGGTTTGATTTCTGTTCACCGCGGATGCGCGGCGAGCTCCACGTCGACGTCACATCACCACAGTTCCTGCACATAAGAATCAACTTGACAGAGAGTCCGTATTCGTGCTCACCTCTGACGATTTTCATATCTCCGCCATTGCATACCCTGCACATCATTCGCGCAAGCAGAATGTTCACCGCATCTAAACTTACTATAGTAAACACAGTCCCACCAAGTGGTTCAACGGGTTCAGTGGCCGCATTGGTGTTATCAATCAGAAGATCTCGCTTCCTTTCCGTCGCAGGAGTGGACAACAGCCGCTGGAGCTTTTTTGGGGTTCCTTTTTTGCCCGCTTCCAATTCTGCGGGCTTCAGGAACTTCGTATCACGTATCACAACAAACGTGACCTTCGGCACCTTCGCACGGCGATGGGCTTGTTAGGCCTAGGCCTACATCGGCGGCGTCAGCAGACGTGGGTGCAGAGGGGGCCGCGATGGCTTCGACGTCCGGATCTGTCGCGCTACGCTTCTTGAAGTTGTCAATAAGCGCACGTTGCACCTTTTTTGCACCAAACTTATTTCTCTTATGAAATTTTTTATCGGCCATCGCATAGTACGGTGTCACTTCACTCGCAATGACTCGATGCTCGGACAATAGGGCGCACAGCTGACCGCGCATATGAGCGTGATGCAGACGACGAGAAAGGAATCCTGCCAATCATATGCCAAGCACAGGTTACATGCACTAAACAACCAATAAGGGGCCGTGCTGGGACTCTCTTTTGGCGCGGAAATTTCCCGAAGCCAATGGCAGCATGGAGCCGGAGTCAGCGCGAATTTTAAGAAGAAAGATCGCTCCTTCAAATGACACCAAGATATCCACGCTATGATGCGTGAAACAGCAGCTGCGCTTCGCGAAAAAGGTACCATTTTTGCAATAACATTGGTTGAAATTCTGCAGGTATTGACAAAATAAAGTGATTTTGTGGCTAAAATATTGATTCAAGAGTCGAGAAACTTTGTGTAGTTACGGAACAATAGCTGCAGATTTCATAAATTCAATTTTCCAGAAGTCGACTTTTTGGCAATTTTTGTTGTCCTAAAGAGCCATGTCCCCCCTTAAAGCAATGGGTCAGAATTCCTGCTTCATGCAAGACTTACATGACCATCTCACAACACTGCCTCAATGCAATCAATCAGTGAATCAATACTCTATTTCCCTTTCAACAGGACGAGGCGGGACTAAACACATGCTGTCTGTGGCTTTAGTGTTATTCAATTGCTTAAAAAAAATGCCAGAATATTTTTTTTAAGCAATTGAATAACACTGAAGCCACAGACAGCATCTGTCAACTGCCAGTGCATAAAAATTTCAGACAAGGTGGGATGAGGGCTTTTTAATACGTAATTGTGCCAGGAATCCAGAATGATAGTGTTTACAAAAATTTTAAAAAGCGAGCTTTTCTAAGCTGCACCCACGACCACAGCCAAAAGCTCACCTTCTGGGGCTCGTCAAGCCACGGTGCCTCAATCCATTGATACTGAACTAAGTTGTGGTCTTTCCTCCACAAGATAACCATATGAAGGACAGGGTCTTCAGGTGAATCCTCACCCGAGCTCAGGGTGTTCACAAACTCCTTCTGTTTTTCCTTGTACACAAACATAAACCTGCGCACCAGAAGTGAAGTAAAAAGAAACAGCAGCATTGTCACCTTGATCAGTCATAGGATGACTATTTACTTTTACTTAATATATACTGCATTTTTGTACTCTTAACACACAACAAAAATTCTGGAAACAAGTGCAACGTGGATTACACATTAATTTTGCTTTCACGTGTGGCTTCTCTGCAATGGTTACACTTATAGTTGTGAAGCAGCACTACACTATAAGTGTAACTAGTGACAGCTAACGTACAAAATGCAATATACAGCTCAGATAACTTATAACGTAACCACATACAGTAAAACCTCGTTAAACCGTACCCGCTTAAACAGTAGTTTCGTTTTAAAAGTAGTAAAGTCAAATCCCCGACTCAGCGGCCATTGAACATAATGTGTTTTGTATCCGCATAAACCGTACCAGCTTATTGCGTATGGATCGGTTAAAACGTAGCGTTTCAACTTTTCGTAGCGCAAACACGGCGGTGCGCCGTCTCCATCGGGCGGCCCGGCAGAACAACAAGCCTCAGAGATCGGAACGGCCTCCAAGCGCCCTGTGCGTTTGCGCGTGAAGCCACATCAACATCAACATCATTTCGACGCCGTGCCAGAGAGCGTTATGGCGTCATGCAAGCGAGGACTCGCGTCGTTCTGAAGCTCGGATAAAAAAGACACCGGGTGCTTAGCATAGAAGAAAAATTAGACATCGTCCGTGCTATCGAACGTGACACGAAGAAGTCGGCGCCAGCAAGCAACAGGGATCTGCGTTTGACTGCAGTGTGTGGCATTTGGAATGCGAAGAAGTTGCTCGGCAGCGCTGCTGCGACCGCGAAGACATGTCGGCTACGAGGTTCGACTTTTCGCCATTGTTGCCTGTGTTGTTGCCGAAGTGTCGACAAGCGACACTGATGAGGACGACACGGAAAGCGACAGCACGGGCGATTCAGGCCCGACAGTGGCATAAGCTACGCGTTACATCAGCCTCATGAATGCAATCGTCGCGACAGAACAGGGGCGCAATAACGTAACTCTATTCCAAATGAAAAGTATTCCGAACTCCGGCACCCGGCAATGAAAAAGGCACCCCCGGGACTTCTGCAGCACTACTGCGCGTGTGCACGGACAATACGTAACGTCAACGAGGACTCTGCCATGCGAGTGTTTGCCGAGAAGAGGGGGCTGGCTGAAAAGCTGGCACGTAGCTTCAGTAAGTTTGAGGCCGCTGTCGTCGTCGTGCTAGGCCGCCGCGGCATCAAACGAAAATAACACTTTTGTCGTGCGAAGTGAATAAATCCTGCATGTTTCTTTCCCCTTTCATCGCACTCTCTCTGAGTTCCGTTTTCGACAGGTAAGTGGGCGATCTCATGCTATTCGGTTAAACAGTACTACCATTTAGTACGTACTTTTTCCGAGCTCCGGCCAACTACGGTTTAACGAGGTTTCACTGTATAGTGCAAGACCGGATATAATGCAGTCATTCCTGACTCCCATTTATTTTTCCATCGAACTCTATGTATACGCATACAACTTATAGTTTAGCAGTGCGAGATGAAATACCGGTTATAATGTGGGTGCCGGAAAATCCCACAGACAAGCGAGGCAGTGAGCATGCTCCTTAATGAGGTGCATCAGCTGAGGGGAGAGCAATGACAGCAATACGGAGTAAGATGAGGAGATGCAAAGCAAGTGAACAAACAAGGAACAGAGGAAAAAAAATGCGGTGGCAGCGTTCTGGCTCACAGGCGTGCAGGGCTTGCCTAAGCAATGGAGAAGCCTTTCGCTCTGGCCACTTGTCAGCAGCATGGTGTTCGCATCAAACAAGTGCACATTTCCGCTCTTTGGCTCTTCAGTTTGTGTGCAGAAAGTTGCCGACTGATATTTCTGGCCACAGATAAGCTCTTGAAAATTTCTGAATTATTAAGCAGGCGGGAAAAAAGTATTTCAACGGCAAAACCAATTTGTTGTTTTTTACAACTCCAGCCCCGCTGGAAAATCGAATAAGGCAGCCAATGTGCTTTACACCCACCTATCGCGATGCGTGTTGTCACGAAGTACAGATATTGCATGTGCAACCTTGACTCCATGACACTGTCAGTTAACACTGTGTTGTGCAAATTTATCAGCTCAGAATGTTGCCCACACGTGTGTTTTTGCCATTCCTACCAGTACACGCACATACAAAATGTTCCTATACATGTTTGTGGTAGTTGCCACCTGACCACCTGCAAACCCTGCTTCACACATGCTGGTGTCAGTTCAGCCGGTGCACGGGATCTTGCGCCAGATCTCCCTGTATTCGTGTACAGGTACGAACACATCCTATATCAAGGGCGAATATTTAGCGACGGCATGCCACCCGACATCCCCACCAGCTAGGCCTAACCAGCATTCTGTCATCAGGAGTTGGCAGCCAAGGTTGCGGTTTGGCACAGTCAACGAAATGCTCTGCAGTGGCTAAAGCACTTGGAAAACGGAGGAACCACCTCGCCAATGAAAGTGAGGACACATCCCGGTCGTATGCTTTAATTCCCAGATACATGCAGCTGCTTGGTCTACATATTTTGCACGTGCACAGCTTTTAAAAAATGTTTTGATTATACAGTCAAATGTCATTAATTCAAACACGCTAAATTTGAACATTCGGTTTATTCAAACTGACGCTGTTATTTCGTCAAAGCTATGTGTACCCTAATGGGCGAAAACGCCCGGTAATTGGAGCGCACAAGCATTTGCGAAGGTTAAGTCGAACATAACGTGCTCCGACAATGCTCTCTGTAGTGTACCAAGCCACACGGTGGCGCCTCTGACTAGCATTCCTCTGACCCCACCCTAGAGGAAAAGCTTGGGAGAAATATCTGAAATGCCGCGCGTGATGAAAAAAAAAAAAAGCCATGGCAGAAATTTGTGTGCAAGCGTGTGCAGGCACGCATCATCGATTACTTCTGTTCGTGACGGGTCAGTGACTTCTGTTAGTGTCGTGGCACAGCCGTGTAACACATAGATCAATGTATAAGAAAGCCTGAAATTTCGGATGCAAAAAACCTTTGCCGTCCGACTTTCCAGCCTTTTTGCCATGACTGCAGGTCCTAAACAGCATCAATCGAAGCCGACACCGCCATTTTAATTATTGCGCCACCTTGAGCCAGCGCTCTTGCACCCAGATCCACTAGCAGCTGTAGCTACACCACGGTAATACTAGGCCTAGCTACTTCGACGTTTGCTACCAAGCTTCTTGCTGTAAGGTGCCATGTTTTTCATTGAAACAATTCGCCCCTGTTAGCAATGGCGCTGACTCCACCTTTGTAATCCTCCCCAATGTCTTCTGAGAGCGGAAAGCTTGGCACATTGAATAATGCCGGTTCCCGAAAGTCAACTTCGTCCCAATACAGCACTTATACGCGGTGAAGCATACCACAAGTTCGAAGGGGCAATTGTCACGGGACACGTTTTCTTTTTATAATACACATGTGCACCCACCGCCTCCTGTCACAGTACGAGCACCTATACACCTAATAGCTGACTGCAATATGTAAATATGTGTGAATAAATCTTCTGGAATTTCCTACTCATCTGTTAGCTCAGTGCACATGCACCACTGCAGGTAAGTCCTCCATTCAATTAGCTTCCTTTACTTCAAACTTCTTTTAATTTGAACAAAGTTTCGGGCCACTTCGAGTTTGAATTATTGTGATTTGACTGTAGTGCAGTACCACTTACAGTGCGGAAATTCACAACTCCAGCGACTTACGTTATAAGTGGTCTATGCTGTAGTTTCTGCAGCTTTGGCTTAAGCTGACTATTGTGCTGGGTTTTAACAAATATTTGATCCCTATTATATAAAATTATTTGCTCCGATTGTAGATGCAAACTTTCCAGAATTCTCTTTTCTGAAGATTACAAGTGAGTGTTTGGTTGGGTTAAACATGTACTGTATACAGGTCTGGATTACACAGTCGAACTCACTTGTAACAATAATCAAGTGGCAAGGTAATCCAATTGTTATAAGGGATAATTGTTGCAACTGGGTTACACGAGAAAAGCTGAGGGGACAAACATTTAAATTAAGCAGAAAGAAGTACAGTTGAACTTACTTATATAGCATTATAAGTTTTAACAATACTCGCATGTAGCAATGAGCATCCAATGCACAGTCAACTTTTGCATGTGTTCTATAGTAAAATAATCTGCTTACTACAATATTCCCATTCCACGTTATGGGCTATAACAATTAAATCTGGCCAATGAGTGTCTGCACCGGAAAAAAAAGTAACGGGGTGCAATATCTAGGAAAAGAAAAAAAAGAACTAAACCTGCTTCACCACACCCACTTTCGTGCGGTGCACCCCACACAGCATGCATTCATCGCCTCTTTCGTCTCTCTTCCATGCCATGTCTGCGTGAGAGTGGGAAGGGAGCCAGGAGAGGGGCATGAGGCCGGTGATGCGATGCGACGACGACATGCCGTGCAGAGTGTGCGGCACAAAGGCTGCTGTGGCAAAATGACATGTGAGCCTGCGGCGAGCGTCACGACATGTTCCTGTGGTGAGCGTCGACTTGACATCGGCATAACAGAGCAAACAAGAACAGCGAAAGATGAAAGCGAAGCTGAGCGCAGTAGAGAATGAAAGATGTGAGGAGGAAAGCAAAGAGCAAGGTGCAGCGCAACCAGGCGGCAGAAGGCGGAGGAGAGTATGGCAAAAAGGGGTGAGGAGAAAAGCGGACTGCCGGCATGACCAGGCATGTGGCCAGCATGAAAACAAAGCACTGGCATAGGCTTTGGAACTACTGCGCATGCGCTACTTCGCTTCCGGCTCCACCGCCACAAGAGAATGTGCTCCGCGCGAGCCACGCATTCCCGCGTTCACGCTTTCTTTCTGAACAATGAGCAACGCAACCGGTGAAAGTGCTTCATCTGCCACTGCTGCTAAACGAGCTGCCCAAGCAGAGGCTCAGTGTCGCCGCCAAGAGCACCTTGTCCTTCAGAATCAAATTCTTTGCCATAATATATCACGAGTACAAAACACATGACAGCTGTGCTCGAAATTCGCATTAGGGAGTATTGTAATCATTGGCAAATTTTTTTCTCAAGGATTTCACTTATTGTCTTTTCCGCGCCCGCACCCAGCAGCCAGATTTAATTGTTATAACTGATAACATGGCATGGAAGCATTGTAGTAAGTGGTTTATTTTACCATGGAACACATACAGAAAGTTGACTGGGCATTGGTTGCTCATTGTTATGTCTAATAAATCATTAAAGGAACTATCATTATAAGTGGGTTCAACTGTACATGGGGAAATACAGCATCATATTTACAGGATTATGTGGGCCAGTTAGTCTTGCCAGACACATTAACGAAAAATTGTATTTTGAGCCTTGCATATTCATGCTCCATAAAACATCATACTACACACCCTTGCTACAGCACACTGTACATTTGCTGAAAGCAGCTTGCATGGCAAAAAAGTCCTTGTCTTTAAGAGCTGTGTGTCTCTTTTGCAGCTTTGTAAACAACAGCTAGAAGAAAAAAAAAGTAACCTTACCTGACACGCTCAACTGGAAAGCCCTTTTGTTGAATGTAGTCTCTTAGCTGTGCTCGGTTTGGATCATGCAAAGCTGTGTTGCCTGTAATGAGTACAACACAGAGGCGACGACGTGTACGAATTGCTTCAGGTGGGCAAAGCTCATCGAAAAGAACCTGTGATGAGACTCGTGGCAAAATCAGAAACCTGTAGAATGAGAGAAATCAGAACAAAGAGCAAATCAGTCAGGCTATGAACAGGACATTTTAAGGTAGAATCCTACAAACAAGAAAAAAACAAGCTACAAACAGAACATTTTAAGGTAGAATCCTACAAACAAGAATAAAATGAGCCCAGCTCTAATTATCCGATTCTTCTACTGTAACAGAGCAGCAGAATGCCTTGTAATTATCCCATTGTTTTTCTGTGCAAATACAGACAGTTTTTTATGTGGTGAGAGCTTTATGAAGGCAAAAATGTAGGACAATGCCAAGCGCCATGAAGTTGCATGTTCAGTGCACGAACTCCGCTGTAGGCTTGCAATGCAATGGGTCAACAATAACTCCCTCTGAATATGAATGGCAATGTCTATGGTAACTAATACATATAGTGGTCACTGCTGAGAACCCAATGTCTCATTTTCCATTGGAAACTCCGTCAAGCATTCTAACTCTGATACTGTGCCAACCACAGTTTACAGAGTGTGAATACTGCCTCCTAATATATGTCAACTTTTTGCAAGCAACTGTAACAAAAGCATTAACCCTTTCTGGCCTGAATTTGTTTTTGAAGTAGCAAATTTATATTCTGTGCAATTGAACATTAGAAAAATGAGAACAGCATTTCCTAATCATTTTCTTTTTGATGATACCGTATTTACTCGCATAATGATCGCACTCGCGTAATGATCGCACCCCTAAATATTGTCGTCAAAATTCGATTTTTTTTATGTCCCGTGTAATGATCGCACCTCGAACTTGCCGCAGCGATATGTCGTGTGCTAAGTCTAGCTAATAATGATCGCACTTACCATCTGTCGAATGCTACGCGAACGACTCTTCAAGACAAGCCAAGCGGCCTGCACGCACCAAACATTCTTAAGTAGATGCCTGATTTCATTACTTTCATCACTTTCCGCACTTCCATGACAAAAAGAGGTACAACCAAGCTTGCCTTTATTATGGGTTGGCTTTATAATGGTTGATGTCAACAAAAACAATAAAGGCGCATTTCGATTCTTTTCATCTGCACTCGTGAGCACGCAACAAATCGCGCGCGGCAATGATAGCAGCCACGTTTACACTGATACGTTGAAAGTGTACCCTATTCATACGCCGACGCTTGCAACACAGCTAAGATATTCGCCCACCCTTAGCGGAAACGTGTCGTATTAGGATAGTAGTGAAGACAGATGCCGCAGTTTCCGCAGCACGTCGGCCATGCATTTCTATGTCACTGGCAGCTAAGTGCGCCCACCTGTTTCTGTCCCCTCAAAGTGGACATGGCTACGTTATTGCCGCAAACTTGCCGATATTAACAATATTATTTCATCACTGATACGGAAGAAACTGTTTCAATGCACGTAATGTACTCGCGAGAAGAAAAAAAAATCGCATTCGGCGCGTTCCGCCGGCCGCCATTTTTGTTTTGGTGTCCCGCACCCGCATCCCGCAGCAAATGCTGGACGAAAAAAATTTTTTTTTTCGCGGGAAATTTAACCCGCGTAATGATCGCACCCCTGAATTTGCGTCAATTTTTCTGACAAAAAAGTGCGATCATTATGCGAGTGAATACGGTATATGAGAGCCACCTGTCACAAATTCCGTATACTGCGTAGGGCTTGTGGAGCCTTAAACATTAATTCACAACTGTGTGAAGATTGTGCACGAATTATTCAGCAATTGTCCATGCCATGGCTAAGACATTCTACACAGCTTAGGTTGCATCCAAGGATGCAGCTCAGACACTTAATTGTAGCAAGTGGCAATATGTGGACTTTTCACTATTTCAGAGAGAATTTATGATCTTAGACTCTGCTCTTGTCCATTTCCGAGTCAGATATTCCTTGTAAAGCATTATGATTCTTACAGGAATCACTGAACCAGAGAGGGTACGTATTGCCACAGCAGCTGCATAAGCCACATTTGTGCAGCAGATTTTAGTGAACTTGAGTGAATAAATTTCACAAAGATATAACTGTTCAATTAAGCTTTGTTTTGCATTTTCATTTTAAAGGTTACAATGCTGAAGCTGACCATTATGCAAGGCAAACAACGTGCTTTGAATGATCAGACATCAAATTGGGCCTTCAGTCCACCTCATTGAGCAGCCACAAGCAGAAACTACACCCAATGCCCTTGGTTCAGCATAATCAATGTCGAAGCAACAGCTGCTCTCTCGTAAAATAGATGTGTAACAATTCACTACCTGCTCCCACAGGTTGTTACACTCCAATACCTGCCATGGCACTTACAAGCCAGGAAGTTCTGCTGCTGAGAAGAAGAAACATGCTGTAGCAGGATTTCTTCCCCCTGTGTATCACCTAGGACAACAAAACTCTGCCAAGGCTGTGTTCCAGCAGCTGCATTCTGTATTTGCAAGCGAAGTTTTCACTGAGTCATGATTTGTGTAAAGGCAAGGCCTACAGCATCCAGCTGCATCTTCAGGTGATTCCATCTTAGTTCCGTCTTCATTAAAACAGGGTCAAAATATAGCAACCAATCGATTTTTAAACTCCAATTCTTCAGACTCATTAGCTTGTTTGGACTACTGCAACACTGATGTAGGCTCTACAGGGCCAATACATAATTGCGACCAAAAATTCATACAGAATGTGGTGGCCCGTTTCATTTCTCTGACAAAATTAAAAAAACACACATGATGAATATCACTAATGGAAATTACATACCTAACTGTATTACTTGTGGTGGAACTATCTGTTGGTTTTCATGGATGGATGCTAAGCCCAACAGCAAAGTGATTCTGATTGAATTTATACAAGATGCGGTAGTTCTCCATCGTCTGCATTTTCAATATGTCAGCAATTTTGTTATGGAAGCAGCATATGAGCTCTGTGAGCAAGAATTTTCACAACAGTAAGCACAACAGCTGCAATCATATCATACTGTTGTCCCTATCAGGAGATCAAGTCCGAGATAATGCACACGCACACCTGGGTGGCAGCAGCAGTGGCTGATAAAATAAAACGTGCTTGTCTGCAGCCCACCACTAGCTGCAAATTCACTGGCAGAACCTTGCACATTGTGATCTTTTCTCGATGTCACAAACTCCTGAATGCACCTGTTGTCTTGCAGTGATGTGCAGTAAGGTGACTGTGAACTCTACCTTTGCGTCATCGTAACAATGTGCAACAGGCTGCACATAGGAGGGCGCAAGGAGAACATGAAACATGTGGGTAATGAGAAATTTAGGGAAATATTGTCATACTTTAATGCAAGATGAAGTACAAAGTGCATTAATAAGCTTTCCGGCTGCTGGCAGAATAGAATGCTATAGCATTACTTCTTGTTTGCTAAATTAGCTTTCTCAGACTGCTTAAATTTTGGAAAGCTGAAACAATCTTTTAAGCCCTTTACCCCACCTGCATACAACCTGCTTCTACAGAGACGTCTCAACATTACATGACTTGCTGGGAAACCTCCCATTTGTGTGCACTTCACCACGGTCAAGGCGGCTATGAATACTATGCATTTACATTATCGTATTTCATTTATGGGCAATTGAATGCACATGTATGTACAGCGAGACATGCAAAACTTATTTACCGATTTGCCTTGAGCACATCTCTGAGAGATTGTGGATCTAGCTCTGCCATGCTAAGGAGGGCCACAGGGGCACTGGTGTGTTCATTGAAGATCAACAGAGATTCTTGGCGAAGTCCTACTCCAGCGTGACGTTGACGCAGAGGCTCCGTCTCGGGTTGTCCCAGTCGGACATAGCCAAAGCGAACACGCTCTCGGAACTGGAATGCTGCCAGTAGGTAGCGCAGCCGCACAGACGCCGATGGGCTGAATACCACTGCACGCACTCGGTTATCGGACCTGAGCAGAGGGAATGTGGGCAGTTTAAGGTTTTGACAAACTTATAATACTAGAGCACAACTCGGGATTCCCAAACACATATTACAATAGCATGTTGCAGCATTCTGAGTGTTACATGTGTTGCCAATATTTTTAGCTCTCACAGAAAGAAACTCAGTGTAATGTCATGGTGCATTGAACAACATCAATGCAAAGGGACGTAATAGCATTAACCGCACGGCCTTAAAATGACACCGAAACTAATTTAACTAGCTTGGTTGATATAATTATAAAGTATAATTAGGGTCCCTCGTTTTTGGGTAGAACCCAATAATTCCCAATTTTCGCACCCCGAACAAAATTTACAAAAATGAGACTAAAACCAATTTCTACCCAAAGTTTGCCCTTTCGTAGAGGATAATAATAGATGCGGATGTTACAATACTAATACACGCTGCTCACCCTTTGTGAGCAAGATGTGAAGGAGAACTATTCTTTTGTTTTCTAAGCAGTTCACTTTTTTCCCCAAGGCAGTGATTTTCGAACGCGCTCCAAAGTTCTTGCGCTTGTCAAAGTAGAAATAAAAAATGGTCGCCCACTATCGATGGTTTAAAACGCCGCTTTCGAGACCTACCGGGCCCCTCATGGATACTCTGCCCTATAGGATGTGAAGGAGGAGAACTATATTTTCGTTTTCTAAGCAGTTCACTTTTTCCCCACCAGGCATTAATTTTTGAAAGCATTCCAAAGTTTGGCAATCGTCGAAGCAGAAAGCAAAAGCAGCTGCCTCTGAGAGTGGCATGCGCACTTCGAAAGATTGCAGATCTCGCAATTCCACTGTATTTGCGGCTCATTATATCGATGGATCAACCAGCAGCCAGTCTGAGGATACTGCCTTTCGACTTTGAGAGCGATGACGACGCAAGCCAGCCCGGAACATCGGTGGCCACAGCCTGGCACACCAAAGTGTAGTGCTTGCATTTAAATTTTTGTAGTGAAATATTTGTTCAATGAAAGGATTAAATTTTTTCGGAGATAGTACCTATTAGACAGCAATACATTTTGTATATCTCATAATTTTTGTTACATTCTTTTCTTAGTACAGTTAAACCTCGATCTAACAAACTTCAGTATAATGAAATTCTTGATAAAACAAAGTATTTAACTTTTCATACCCACTCATCCATAGAATACCATGTAATTAGAACCTCAATATAACAAAGTGTGTTTGTATGCAATTTCAACATAACGAAATTTCACTTCCGCAGCAAAGAAATGCCGAGAAAATAAATAGGAAACTTCCACAGATGCAGATGGTTAAATGAATGAATTACAAGCAGCTGCTTCTACCTCTCAAATTGCGCGCAGCACCACAAGAGTGACTGCCAAGTCAAGCCGCATCATGTTCGGTCTAAAGTCCAAGTGCGACAAGTTCTTATCGCACCCCGCACACTTCATGCTTTAGGTACGAGTGAAAGTGTTCAAGGTGAGAAAGATGGTGGCTTCACGCACGAGTGCCGCCTCCCCACATGAGCAAAGGGAAAGAGGGGGAGGGGAGCGAGCTCACGATAACACGATCAAGCGTGTGCGAGGTGTGGGGCGGAGGGGGGGGGGGGGAGGACAGTTGGCACACATCGCAACTTTCGGCGCGCATCTCGGCCGTCGCTGCGCATGGCTGTAAGCACAGCTGAGCGCATACACAGCCACACACCCTGCTTTAGAGGTAATCTGCCACATGTGCAATGAGTGGGCACGCTGAGATGGCGTGGCATTATATAAGCTGCCTTCCCGCACATTTAGTATTGAAGGTTGCATAATCTCGAGCTTCAGTGACCTGTTTGAGCAAAAGCCAGACGAAGCATTTGCTCCCTGCTGCCGGTGCTTCTCCTGATGGCATCGTTCTAGTTCGGGCGACTCCATCAGCCACGGGGCTGGAGTGCAGGTGAAACTGTGGCTGGCTTAGCCCAATTTGTACCGCCTACGTAACAACATTGTCGATGCGGAATGAAGCCGTATCACTTGTCGTCGACTCTGAGATTCATCAAAAAGAATTGTTTTCTCAATCATTTTTGCTTTTTTTCGATTGTCCGATAATTCAGAAAATTCTGCGGCGGCTTTCTGTGCAAGAAAAACTGATCAGCGACTGTACTTATTTGCATAAAAGTTCGAATCTCAATACAACAAAATTTCGATATACCGAAGCAAACTACCGATTTTACCTACTTCGTTATATCAAGATTAAACTGCACACACAAGCATATCTTAACAAACTTTGTTACATTTTAACCTACAATCTTGATCATGGCACTTTATATCTTTTTTATGACATAGATCTCATTAATAAAACTTTTATGCATGAAAAGTGCATTCATTCTGCTTCTTGTTTACGGATTACATAAAATATTGTGTGCAGTAGTTCCTTCACAAAAAAAAATCTGGTGTAACCTATAAAAAACAGCTATTTTTCCATGGTAGGAAAAGAGTTAATGTAATACACGTAGTATATAAATATGATATATGTCTCGTTTTAGCTTAAAGGGCCCCTCACCAAGACTGGCCCTTTTTAGCTGGCAAGCACAGTGCATGTAATGCGCACTCACTGTCGTGTCTACTAAGTATTACATCCCTGCGTGGCGCGGAGAGCTTAAATTTCAAACTAAACGCCGTTTGCCCTTCTCACAGGCACCGCGTTCCCAGCCGGAGAGTCGCTGTATATCGTACAAGGCAGTACTTTGACATCCCTCATCGTGGCACGTGACTAAGAATTATTGAAAGCAACAGCAGTTATTTCTTTGATCTGTTGCTTCAATAGACGAATTAAAGTTTAGAAAAATAATAAAACCTACAAACCAAGTGCCTGTGTATATTTTACTTCATACAGTAGCAAGAAAGATGCACTTCTGTTTTGTCTGCTTGTTCCTATGTCGTGCCATCGCACGTGCAGAGAGCGAAACTATGCCATTTTCTATCATGTCCCAGAGCATGCTCATGCTCTATGATCTGCTTGCGTCTGCCTCAGTGTTCATGTAGCACTGACTTATACTGCTAGTGAGGTGCTCTCGCCATTGGCGTAGCCAGAGGGAAGGTTTGGGAAGCTGAAACCCTTCACCTCCTTCCCCCCTTTCCCATGGAACAGGAAGTTTCAGGAGGCGGGCTCTGAAAGAGCACCATGGATGATAGGGAAAGCTTGAATGTGAAACCAAAGCGAGCGCTAGTGGCCGTATGAATGGAGGGGGGGGGGTTGCCATGGGGGCGATCCCCTCTCCCATGCACAGAACATTGCAGCCCCACTCATGGCACGTCTCTACCTCATTCTGAATCGTGTTAACCATAACTGCTGAAGGGGGATCAGTGCTAAAAATTGTACACACAGATAAAGAAAGGAAGAGCGCGTGCATCGCCCCATTGCCAAGCGACAAATGGTTGAATGCTTTGAACAAGCCAGCCTGTGTTTTATTGATGCTATGCTGTTCTCTCTCTACGATGGCTGTCTGATGCTCTACCAATTCTTACTGCTCATCTCGGGAGACATAGAACTAAATACAGGGCCTACGTATGCAGTGGAGTGCGACCAAATGACAAACATTGAAAGGACTCTCTTAGAAATGAAAACAGGCTGGGAAACTGTGGTCCCGAAGTTAACAGAAATTTCAACAAGACAAAGTGAATTAAAATCCAAAATTACAGGCTTAACAGAGAAGACAAGCATTGGAGAAAGTCGTATTGCTCAGGTGGAAAAAACTGAAGATAAGCTGATGGCTAAACTGGACAATTTAGAGAATAGAAGTCGTGGACAGAATTTGCTCTTTCTTGGGGTGCCTGACAGGGAGCACAATTTGACATGGGAAGCGTCTGAAAAAACTAATTAGTGGAACACGCAAAGATGTGATGATGAAACTGGATAATATTTCAGTTGAACAGGCTCATCGCATAGGCGTTTTCAAAGAAGGTAAAAACCGGCCCATAGTAGCATGCTTTTCACGGTGGAAGGCTAGAGAAAACATATTTAAAAACGCTTCCAGACTAAAGGGCACTTTGTGCAGCATCTCTCAAGACTGCAGCCGAGCCATGCAATAAAAAAAGACGTCAGCTTTGGAATTATATGAAAGGGAAAAGAGAAAAAAAAAATTTGTTCGTTTGAGTTATGATAAATTGAACATCAATGGGCAAACGTTTGTCTGGGATAGCGATATGTGGATGCCAGTTTCACTTCAGGCGCATACGCAACTGGATAGAGTCAAATGATGCATTTTGAATGCTGTTCCCGAAGATAAACCAGTGTGTTGCTCGAAGCCTGAATGGCTCTCTGTCATGCTTGTAAATTGTCGCAGCATAAAGAACAAAGTCAATAGCTTCATGTTTTTAGTAGCCACTGTTAAAACTCAGATTACGATGGGCACGAAATCATGGTTAGACAACACTACATCTAATGTAGAAATCTTTCCGCCATGTTTTAGTGTCTATCGGAAAGATAGGCATGGACCTGGCAGGGAGTATTTATTTTAATATCAAATGCATTGTCAAGCACACAAATTTTATTCGAAAACAACTCTGAGACTGTCGGGTGCCTTGTGAAATTACCCAAAGGAAACAATGTGGTGTACGAGACATTCTACTGCCCACCCGGCAGCAGCGACTCACTCACACTGCTGTCAGATAATGCTATCTCTTATGTGTAATAGCATATTTCTAGGGGGTGATATTAATTTGCCAGACTTCAACTGGAATGCTGGATCTGTGGCTGGTAACAGGTCCTGTATTTATGCATAGTTTGAAGAACTACTTGTATTAAATGGATTGCAGCAGTAAGTACTTAAACCTATACAGGAAAATTCAATTTTAGACTTAGTACTTTGCAACGAGCCAAAGTTAGTATCAAAAATGACTGTTTGTCCAGGTATTAGTGATCACAGTGCAGTTGTCATAGAACTTTATGGCGAGTATGGACGGCACAAATTCCACAAGGAAAAGTGCACAGCTACGACAGATGAGACTATGCTGCTATTAGAACGAACATGAAAATTTTTTACCTACTTTCCAGTGTCTATCAAATGCATGCTGTTCGTTAAATTTGTGGTCAGCATTTCACGACAAAATACTTCAAATAGTCGAAATTCATGTTCTATATAGGTATAAGTAATTCATGTACTATATAGGTTATATATAGGTATATATATATTTTTTAGCTACTTTCCAGTGTCTATCAAATGCATGCTGTTTGTTAACTTTGTGGTCAGCATTTCACGACAAAATACTTCGAATAGTCGAAATTCATGTTCTATATAGGTATATATATTCATGTTCTATATAGGTATGTAGGTATATAGGTATAGGTACCTGCGGCAACGAAAAAAAAAGAAACCTTGGTTTAACATAGAAATACGCAAATTTATAAGAAAAGCGAGACGAGCGTATAAATATTTTTCTGCCAACACCAGTCTGGCAAATCAGAAATGCTTACAAGAGATAAATAATCCATTGAAAGCAACAATTAAATCTGCAAAAGATACATTCTTTGTTAAGTTAAACAAAGACTTAAGAGAAAACTGAAAATCGTTTTGGAAATATGTCAAACAGAATCGAAAAGAAGACATATCTATACCTTCTTTAACTATTGACGGCGAAACCGTGACGTCGGACTACCCAAAGGCGGAACGCTTTAACCAGTATTTTCAATCAGTGTTCTTGTAAGGTGGTGAGACGTCGCTTTCGAATAACGCCAATCAGAGCTATATGATGCCACACATTGAATTTGATGTTTGCGGTGTCCATTTTTTATTAAGCCATTTAGATGAAACAAAAGCAATTGGACGTGATGGTATATCTCTGGTGATTCTTAAAGAGGGTCATGGCATTATTGCTCCATACTTAACGATCATCTATAAGCTCTCCCTTGAAACAGGCCACATCCCCAAAAATTGGACCTCTCTATCTCCCACTAAAATGTGACCCTTTTTTGAAGTTTTTCAAATCGGGACAATGCCACTATTCTCAGAAGCTTGCTGTTCCTGTCAAAACAGAATTTTGAGTGTAGTGGCTTCTTTTCCTTCTTTTGTGGGCAGTCGAAAGGGGATATCATAAGCTGCATGAAGTGCAAGGGATACAGAACGCTACATGACTCTCAACAAGACTGACCGACGAGCACATCTAACTCACCGTGCCGGAGGCTGGCTGAAGAAAAGTGGCAATAGGCGTTGGGGCCCTCACTGGTAAAAAAACCCGTGCACGAAACATCTTTGTCCCTCAATCCCTCCCACACCGACCCCTCGCTCGTTCCTTTCGCATGAAAGCCATGGAAGCATGTGCACATACCCGAGACTAATCTGCAGTAGGCGAAGCACCGGTTTCTTTGCTTTTCTTTTTTTTTCGTCCTAAATTTGTTACTTCCTGATTGGCAGCCATGTGCTCGCAGCGTGGTCAGCCTCAAACGTGTTTGCCCCTTTCCTTTGCAAGCCTTTTTTTTTTTGGCTGTGTGCACTTATGAACTCACGGCAACCTGTCGAGAAAGTGGGGATAAAAATGTGCAGTGCTAAAAAGCAATACCTACTCTCCAAGCAGCAGGGTGAGAATGCGCCTGTTTGTTTATATTGCGCAAGGCACCCGGAGAGGATGTCGGACAGTCAGCGCACGAATGTGCACATTGTTACTGAGACGGTCCATTCGGGGAGAAATCGGGTTTAACCCCACTCTCCTGAAACATGTACAGGGTGTAAAAATTGGGTAAAATCGGGTTTTAAATGAAAACGAACAACCCTAATTATATAGGATGCCCCGAGCTAAGGTTGCCTTTTAATACTCACGCGAAAATTGGCATACATATAAACTGAATACATTTAGTACCTCCCAGCGTTGAGTGAACTGAACCTTGTTGCTATTTTTAAGTAGCCATATTTACATAATTATCACAATGGCACATTGCATTGCATTTCCTGCACGTCACATACATGTAAACGGTGGTAGTGCACTAGCAAGCAAATTAACACGGCACTGACATTTCTCTGCATTGCAAATGGCAGCCGTTAATTCAAAGAAGTGTGGCTGATTCGTTTAGTCAGTACTCTATTATTTTTGTTGCAAGAGCATATACTGGGAAGTAGCAAAACAAGACAACTGACAAGGATGAAAAACCCAACAGGTCTCTCCTCGCACTAGGATGGACACAGGAATGCTCCCAATGCACACGATCTACTATATATGAAGATACAAAAACCATCGACTCCCTCCTTCGAAGCATGCCTGTGTGTAAAACACAGTGTAAATTATTTTTCCTTTGTTAAAAATGCAGAGATCAAAGTAAAAAAGAGATTGCGAGATCAGTCTCTATTTATTATCTTATTTAATCTGGCTGCTTTTCAATATAGTACTGCTTGAGAGCGAGGATTTGGAGAGGTGGGTTCGTCACATGATTTGGGAGCAGTTGTCTTTGCCATTACATGTTCTTCTGAGTGATTCTGCTTGGTTAAATAGTGTTTGTGTCCAAAAGGAGACCATCGCTCGTGTTTGTAAAAGTTACCAGAGAAATCTCGGACTTTTGGCTGCCAGACAACAAATCCCACAATTTTCTCCAGTTTCCCTACCATGCAACATTACTCCCAATTTCTCCTCAGTATTCCTCTTTAATAAGTAACGCCCGATTTTTGCCCCTGAATTTCAAAAAAACTATAGAACCTGAAAATGAAGGACCCTGAGTAAAATGAACGGAGATCAACAACTCAAAGGAAAGGGGAAAGAGGGAAGGTGCTTCCATCGTGGCGTTGCAGCGAGACGAGAAAGGTAGTGGGAGCAGTGTGGCTGCCTTCTCCAAGCAAACCTTCCTTGCAGCAAGAGTACTCAAGTGTACATGCAGAAGTACTACTTAAACTATGTAACAAAAATTAAATTATGGGATTTTACGTGCCAAAACCACTTTCTGATTATGAGGCACGCCATAGTGGAGGACTCCGGAAATTTCGACCACCTGGGGTTCTTTAACGTGCACCTAAATCTAAGTACACGGGTGTTTTCGCATTTCGCCCCCATCGAAATGCGGCCGCCGTGGCCGGGATTCGATCCCGCGACCTCGTGCTCAGCAGCCTAACACCATAGCCACTGAGCAACCACGGCGGGTAAACCATGTAACAAAGCAACTTAAAAGCAACAGTACTAAAAACACACCAGCCTGAAAGGAAGTCATCAAATGAAGACATGTCCTCCAGAACAGTCACGGTATCCCGAGGAAAGAGGCGACGGCAGAAGTCAATGGCATTCACGAGGCTAAGTTGATCTTGACGGTAGTGGATAGCGCGCCCTTCCACCAAGCCCATCAGGTACGGCAGGCTGCCAACTCCCAGTTTATGTGCTAGACCAGATTCATGTTGAGCATGAATAGTAGCAAAACCTACACCTGCAACCGTGCAACAAAAGAGAAAGATGAATATTCACTCAGGTGTTGTATGTTAAAAGGCCATGGATAGAACCAAATAAACGAAGTTACAAAGACGGTGATTCTCAAGTAAAAAATAGGCCACCTTTACCACGACCAATGCTCTGAAATATTGGAGAACTACATAAACATTCCGTTTACAAAGCAACACTCTGTGACATAAAAGAATGTGGCATTGACAGGCCAAGATTGCCAAGTCAATCATTTAAAGAATCATTATAATACACTTAAAAAATAAATGATAGTTCAGCCTCACAATTATAATAAAATTTTTCTTCTGGAATAACATTCAGATCTGGGAAAAAAATACTGCAGCACATTTAGGACAAATGACATCTTACGGAATTAAATTTATGGTCTGAATTCTGTGATTGCTATGCTTACTGTACATGACAAAGATAAACTAAATTGTGCCCAGGTATACTGTCTGCATGTTTTGGTGGGAACTCTGCATTGGCTATGCTAAAGTGTGGAGCAATATTTTCTGGTGTGAAGATAATCTTATGAAAACATGACAAAACCTCTCTTTCTCTGGTAACCTCACCCTGGTAGCTCCACACCTTTGTCAAATACTCATATTTGTAAAATAAGTTATACTTCATAAAAAAAATTAATTTAAATGTGTTTTATGTTCTGTTGCTAAGATAAGAATAAACTTGGGTATAGGAGGCACAAGAAGTCTGCTGCTGTTTCACGTAGCTTGATATGTTCCCCTTTTTACATAAGGTATTCCAGAACATTGTGCCAGAAAGGTCTCTTATGCACTGATATAATTACATGAAGGTAAAAAAGCAGATTAAATAGGAAATACTTTTGTTACAACAAAAATAATTAAGCTTATGTGCTAAAAGACATGAGACTGCACACACTGCAATACAGGGCCAGGTTAAAGCCACAGGTTAATGCAGCCTCGAAATCAACACATTACAACCTGTTTGATGCATCTACATCATGTAGTTCACACTAATAATCAATATAAATTGCACCTCCATACCACAAACATCAACAAAGGACCTTCCAAAGCTAGAGACATCCTATAGAGAAAAGACCAGACCCCATCATGAATCGGGCCATCTTGTTAGAGGAGTGAACTTATTGCACATACAGCTCTCAGATGGGCCAAGTGAATTTTCATTACCAAAAAATTTCCTGCGCTGCAGCAGTAGAATGACGAGCTCACCATGTTGCTACAAAAGGCACTCACACATGGAAAAAATGTCCGGGAACATACCTAAAGGTACATACCTAAAGGTTCCATTTCTTGGACTATTCGTTGCCATATTGGCTCTACATGAAGACAAGGAAAACAGAGGTCTCCGTAAAAGAGGATTAGGTATGGCTTGTAGTTACTGTCAGGGACTACCCGATTTTCATATGCCCTGGAACGGAAGGGACAACAAAACATTAAGTCATTCTATGTGCAGATGCTTGCTACTTTTTATGACCTACAACTTTCCGATAAATGACCTTAAAAAGTTAATAGAGGGGCCCCATTACCTTCATGCAAAATATATCTACAACAAAAGAAAGTTACAAGCCAGTAAGCCATTGCAAGCAATGAATGGCTTGGACTTTAGTTTTTTTGAAGTAGGTTAATTATATTACATTAAAATTATTTCAGATGTTCACAGTTCAAACTCTAAAGTTAAGAACACATTTGATTCACAGATGCGCAAACAAAAAGAAAAGCACACAAATGCAGCTTCTTGAGGTTCTATGGGGCAAAGTTTGCATAGGATGCATTAGCAACAAACAAGTTATTTGGATCAAGATATATTTTTAGAGACCATGTTTACTTTGCTGAAAAACATTACTTAAAGGCAAAATAAAATTCTCAACTTACTTGAGTGTGATGGTAGCCTTGTGAAATACAGAACCTTGGTTAAAACTAAATTTAAACTTCATGTTTCCTTTAGAAAACACCGTAGACTCAAAAGGATCAAAGTCAAATCTGTTGAATTGACTGTAGTCAGGTTGTCTCCTGAAGTTTGGGGTGTCTTCTGTTTGGCCATACTTGTCAAAGTTTTCTTTCCTTTCAGGGTCAGTCAGCAGCTGCAATTAGAATGGCATAGCCCTTGGAGCCCTACGTGAAACTAAGAAATTAATTCGAACTCCAAAAAGAACTACAGTAGGGAAAAGACTGCCATGAGAGGCAGCTTTTCAACGCAACATCTCTGTAACGGGGATTATCTGATGTCCAATTGTTGGACTGCGTCTGCAGTTGCGATCACTAAGCTGATTGTAGGTGTTTCTTGAGGCTTGTGTCACTGCGACTAAGCTAAGGTCACTCATAGAAAGGTTATGTGCACTTTGCACCTATTGCTGCACAACACACTGAGGTCAGAACTCCCCAAACTTTGCACATGTTAAATGAAACTAAACAAACTTGCAACATGAACAAATATAAGCAGAACAAGCCTTGTCTAGTAGTTGATACAGAAGGACGGCAAAAACTGAATTTTTGTTTGCATTGTTCATCTTTTGAAAAGAAAATCTTATTATTCACCTACGACAACATTAGGTAGAGGTAACCTAACCTGAGATCGCGGTGCACTACTAGTAATAATACACCGCCTCACCTCATAAGCTTTGGTAATCTCTATGAACTTCTCAGATGCCACGGGGTCTTTGTTTTTGTCAGGATGCCTGCAAAATATAGGGGAAATCAGCTGCGACGCCGAGAGCAGCTACAGCATAATTCACACTTACAACCGCTTCTCCTTATCGGAAGACAGAGATGGCACTGTTGCTCATCTGTTTTTCCCACTAGAGTGTACCGAGCTTTATAAACGGTAGAGTGTACGTACACTTCAGCAAACATCGATGAAACAGCTTTTGTAGCATTAATTGCTACACTGCGAACAATGCAATCTCAACGTATACTTATTTCATCGCGCTGATAATTCCATGTTGAATGTTTCGACAGTCGGGAACCATTTCCTTCAAGAATATTCAATACAGGTACTCTGGGTATCATTGATTTCAAAATCTATGTGCGATCATGATGTACAAAATCTGAGGATTCTGTAGCACTGCAGGCAGCTCAATGGCCACTTAAAGGGCCGTGAAGAACACCAGGTATCTCTAGGCGGAAAACAAGCGTAATTATACGCCAGTTACCTCCTGTAATTTGCGAGAAATCAGCTCACCATTCCCTCGCCAGTCGCTTGTATGCACGTTTGATATCTGCAGCGCTGGCTGTACGAGACACACCAAGCGTTTCGTATGGATTCACAAGTGCACAGGAAACACAACTATACGTAATTAAGCAGAGTAACGCGTAAAAAAGCAGCATTACTGTGAGATAGCGGAGAGCCACTCAAGGGGTGCTGCTGCCCTCGAGAATTCCCGACGCGCCATCTACATGCCATCTAGCCACAACACATGAGCCGATGTGCGGCTGTGCGGGACGGATAGATGATGGGAAGTTCACGTGGGTGGCATGCTGCGCTAACGCGCGTAGCGGCAATAGCGCTCGTTTACAGCACGTCTGCTTGACAATACGCCCGTGCGTGAATCGCCGCGGCTTGCACCGTATTAAACGAGATGCCTCGCAGACTCGACACATCTGATGCCCTGCGCGAAGTGAAACCCCTGTGTATACGATTCTTGAAGGACCAGTCCAAAGAAAACGCGGTGATTCTACGTCGCACACTTGAGAAGCTGACTGATGATGCTTGCCAAGAGCTTCATGAATACCTTCTCCTGCCTCTCGTATTGGTACTAAAGAATGAAAAGTAAGCTCTGTGTTGTTAACGTAATGTTTACAACGCACTCTTCATTCTTAAAGGCGTGAACGTGTCACCAAAGAACGACTCGGAACCAGCAATTGTTTACGAAAGCCGCTCATTCCGTATGTTCCCGAAAGGACCGATAAAATGAACTGAGTTATATAGTTTCTCCTTATACGCATCGCACAAAACTGGCGGGTACGAAATGGATACACATAAAAACGACACTAGTGCTGACTGCTCTGTTTTGCGCTGTACGCAATCATGTATGAGCTCGATCGTCTCGTTTGAAAATTATGCAAGCGTTTTGTATATCCTTCGGACAAATGATATCAGGAGTTCCGAATCTTTTGTATATTGCAGGAGTGAAGCGTTAGTCGCTGAAACAGTTGGGTCCATCCGTGTTGTGCTGGAGAAAACCCGAGTGAACGATGAAAAACTGTTTTCGGATATTTTCCTGCAACTGTTGTTTGTTGTCAGCACCATTAAAGAGAACCTTCAAGGTAATTTTGCTAGAATGTTTGTCTGCTTGTATTGCTTCTCTGCAAGCGGACTGCTGCACCATAAATACACTTTTCTACTATGCTAGTTTCGTCCACTAGTGAAGAGGTGAAGCTTGAATTTTGCAGTGCGCTAAAGAGCCTTGTCAACAGTGCACTACCACGGTGAGTGCTAATCTTTTTGCTGTACATAAGACCATCTATTATAAGTTTCTACCTAACCTTTCCGTGTTTACTCAGTGTGCTTTTGCAGATGTACAGTTTGGACTTCCGCTTGTGCCTGAGCCATGCTGTCACCATTCTTCTTTCACTTGCTGAAAGGGAAAGAAACAGGAAGCTGCAGATTGCCGCCATAGAATGCTTAGATGTTCTTGCTTGCAACACTGCCAATGGTACGTAGTGTTTGTACCACGTACAAAAAGAAGTTGATACTTTTATAAACGTGATCAGTGCTCAGGTTAACTTTGCCAATCCAGCTTATGTAGCAGGCTGGTGTCATTGTACCGTTTCTATGATGTTTTGTTCAGTGCAATTAAGAGCTAGCTTTGGCCATTTCCATTCCTTGCATACTAAGCAAATGTGTGGCCCAAAACGTTGCAAATGTTGAATGCCTAATCACGCAAGGGAAAGGGTTGTGATGCATGTTTTCATATTTTAGGTTCCTCTCCAGGTGTTGAGTTTAGAAAGCCTTTTGCACCAGTTCTTTTATTCTTTAGCACCAGAGAATGACTTCATTTCACCTGCATATCGCATATTAGCACGCAGCAACCATAAAAACATCATTTATCCTCCACATGCCAGAACGAGATATGAAAAGTAATTCTTCTTACATGGTGCCCAAGACTTGAATAACATTCCCTGTCACATTGCTTTAATAATGGATCACCTCTAATTTGAGTCTGCCATCGAATAACATCTGATCATGTAATCGGCAATCACCGTGCTTATGTCCCTTATGCAATGCCCTTGTGCTGTGGCACTTAAGATACAGTAAATAAAATTAATAATGTGATGCACTGAATTGTGCATCTTTGCATCATTTAAGAGAAAGGCACCATGCTCCACCTGTCTTTATTATGCCTTGTGAATAACTCATATTCCAAGTGTACGCAATAAATGCTAACAAAATGTACAAAGAATGCTAACAGCTGGTGGATATCATAGTTTGTTCAGGTTTTGCTGTAAGCCTCACTGTGCCATACCTAATTTCGGACAAAACAATTAGTATAGTAACTAAAGTCAGTAAACCCAATAGTGTGATGAAACGTACCACCACTTGGGGAAATCGGCCATTTTGGCCAGAGTTGTCAGTCTTTACACCTGTCCTCAGTAGGCTACTGCAAGCCCTGTTACATATCAAGCATACACTGAAGCATGCTTTTGTTAAGTTGTCTTTATGTATGAAGGTGATGTTCTCACTGTGCTCTTATGAGCCCGTGAAATTTCATTCAACTCGCAGTGATGCATTGGCTTCTCTTTCAGACATGTTCAAGAGTGCTATCCTGTTTGAAAAAGTTGGAAATGCATTTGCGGGTTTCTTCCCAGGAATATCCATTGCATTTACACGTGTCATTCTCGATGCTGAAAACAGGAGTCAGGTGCTCTTTTGTTTAGACCATAACAACGTAATCAGCATGACCTAATTTATTTTTATTACTTTCAGAAAGTAACTGCTGTTGCCCTGAAAACATGGGGCCATGTTATCCACATTTGCCTTGGTGACACATACCTGGAGGCTTTGTGCCCAGATGATGAAGTAGAAAAACAGAGTGAGTGATCCCTTTAATCTTAGAGCACTTCATTCAACAGTTTGCCTTTCACAGTTTCTGATCAATAGTAAGTGAACTTGTGGCTTTACAGCATTACTGATACATATTTTCGGAGCTGTAGAAACTCTACCATGCTTCTCACATGTAAAAGGATGACACCAAGTATGAAGGTTGGAAAACATAATATATTTTAATTTGGTATTAATGTTACGAAATGGTAGACCTGGTGCCATTAGCATTATTGCACTGTCATGACAGAGCAAAATTTGCTGATGCGCAGCAGTAAATCTATGTATAGTGACTTTGCTTGTAAAAAATTTAATTAGTTTGCTGTGCATATTTATTCTGGTTGCTGTTGTGTGTAACAGCTGCAGTGATTGCATAAACAGAGCAAACCAATTTATTGTGACATGATGATGCAACCACCTCCTGGCTGCCGAAACTAAAGCTGGCTCATAGAAACAAATATTATAGTAAATCACTTAGGGTATTCTATCACTAGCTGGTATTGTCTCTAGAATTTTGAGGGTTATGGCCTTCATTTAAAACGAAAAAATTAAGTAAAAAATATTGTGTCGATGCTACATCAACAAAGGGTGCACAGTAGGTCACTTCAAATCAGGATTGTTCAAAATCCTGACATTTCACTGTTCAGTCGCTTAAACTGCCCAGTCCTATTAGAGTTGGCTAGAGCATCGTGTTGTTAATGCTTCAGCGTGCTTTAGTTGGCCTTGGAAAGAAATACTCAATGACTGCACACGTCACAGAAAATGTAGTGCTGCTGCAACAGTTTATTGTGTTATATTTTGCACCATTTACACAAGATGAATGCTTTCTTCTACTCTGTGATAACTCTGTTCTTGTTCTCTTATTGTGTGGTTCTCCTGTAAACATCTAATGCAGCCACTGACATGGTATTATTAAGTTGACTTATTTGAAAAAAAAAAAAAAAAATCCATAGTGTGTGGTGATGGAATGGCAAATTAGGTTGTCTGCTACTGTGAAGAGGAACGTGTTACCTGTTAATTACCTAATATTGATTAACTATACTCTGTTCCCTACAAAATAGGCAGCACTACGAAGGCTGGCCCCACCTGTAGGCGTCTGTGGGTCAGGCTCATTTGCCAGCTCATTTCAAGGCTTTCAGCTGTCATCTTGAATTCAAAGGCATGGTCTTTCTTCAGTGCACTAAGGAAAGGAGGCAACAGGAGGTTCTTGAAAGGGTGGAGAAGCTTAGGTTGGGGCTGGACATCTTGCTTCACTGACAGAAAAGGAAATAGTTTTCCCTATTTGCACATAGGGCTTTTCGGGAATGCGCAATTCACGCTGTTTTTTGCAATTGGTCATTCTTCCATGTTTGAGGTTGCATTCCATTTTTCGTCTTGTTTTACATCATTTTAGGCTTTGTGTGTGGTGTTTCATCACCGTGTACTTTAACAGCATTAGGATTCATTGTGGCTAGCCCTGCACATTCGCCGTGGGTCCGTTGGGGTGGAGGGTTTTCATCGAGTTGTCATGTATCGAGTAATGTCCACCTCTTCGAGTAGACCAGCTCATAAACTAGAATTGTGCTATCTGCCGCAGACAACCTTCAAAAATTTTTGAAAGTGTTTGCTGGAACCTGGTATTGCGTAGTCAACTCCTCAAGGGACACTGAAAGAAACAATAAAACAGTTTATACTGATAAAGTGTTCCTTAAAAACAATTTTTTTGTTAATTCTGCAGCGAGAAGTTGATTGCAATAAGGAAGAATGAAAGCCAAATTTCTCTTTCCTTGCTCCTCGTTACTGCGCTCAACGTATCACTCAATACTTCAAATTCGTAGTTTTACCAGTCATTGTGGTTGTCATAGTCTTTATTTTGCTTCATTTCATTTTGGACATCAACATGATGCGTTCATTGCTTCATTTTTGGGCTCCACTATTTCAGCACTAAATTTGTTGCTTTGTGTTCTCCAGCTGGCCTTGACCATAAATAGAATGCGAACTGTACATTGACCCTGTGGGCATTCCACACCCTTGCCTCCCTCCCCTCCCCTTTCCCTTTTCTTTTTTTGCTACAGAAACAAAAATGCCGATTGTGTTCAGAAATGAAGAGTGGGCCAAAGCAACTGCTGAGAAATTAGTCATTCTTGTAGAACGGGTGCTGCCTAGCCTTGCAAAGTGCGATGATAACGCGAAGCTGGCAGCTCTGGAATGGGCACACGTGCTCCTCTTGCGGTGCAGCAGGTGAGTGGTGAAAGGTGTGGAAGTGAGAGCATTACGATTGTGTTATAGAGGGGAGCTTGCGTGTGGTCTTCCATTCTGCATGTCTAGCATGTGTTGATTAATGACTTCGTCACATTGCATTGACTAGACATTCCACTTTTAGCTGCTGTATACAGAGCATAGTTGGACAAAGACCTGGCATCTTGCATGCCAAAGCAACCAGTGTTGTAAGGTAAAGCCACATCTTGTGTTTCCAGGGGCCAAGCTCGACACGGAACCCATGATGAGTGCTTGTTTGCATAACTTTATCTGTGACACTTCAACATATTTTGACAATAAAATGAATAAATCTCAGTGAAGGTAGTTGCTTGAGTTGTTCACAAGTAGAAATGTCCAGTTGCGTATGCCGAGGGGTAGCCTAATGCAGAATCCTTCACTACCCAAATTGCAGTGGTGGAATCTGTCAAAAAACATGCCAGTCACTGAAGCACTAAATAAAAGAACATTGTAGGGTAAATATATTTATGAAATTAGCCATGACACTATCATAAATATACATGCTACAAAGTTTGCATGCTATACATGCTACACCATCACTATTTAACGGTACCTTAGGGGCAACATTTCCACAATACATTGATGCTTTTCTTCAATAGCTTGACTGCAATAAATGGAGGCACAAGGTGAACTTGGAAGACAGATGCAGAACCCTGCCCTGTTCGGAAGAATGCGTATTAACTGCAGTCCCACTGGCCTGTTAGCGCCATCTGCAGGGAGCCAAACACTTGCTAAATTTGGCTACCAGTGCTGCAGAACGTTAACAGGGATTTGTCATTAGCTCTACTTCTCTTACTTACGTACATGGCCGTCATTGTAATTTAGAATGTGCAATTAATAAATAGGTAAGTAATGTGTTAATAGCCCAAAATGAATCTACATTCCTCACTGATATTGGTTTATAGGGGTGTGCGAATAGCGATTTTTGAGACCGAGTGAGTGAGTAAAAACTTTATTGAAAATAAATAAAATGAGGCACGGTGGTTGGGACCCATATTCCAGGGCCCCACTGGCACGAGCGGCTCGCTGGGCTTGGTCCAGAAGAGCCAATTGGCTCTTCCGGCCCCTGTCTGCAAGACATGCCTCCACTGCCTATTCCTCATTAGTGGATGTTGGTGCATTAAGGGGCTGTCTATGTGCGGAGGCCTCTTCAGGCACTCCCATGTCATGTGTTTTAGTGTGGGTGTGTCTGTGCACTACGGGCACTCGTCAGTGAACCTTGTGGGGTGTATTCTGTGTAGGGGTGCAGGTTGGGGTATGTATTCGTCTGAATACGACACCAATCCCTCTCCTGTTGGCTGTTTAAATCGGAATGAGGATGTTTAAAATGTCTCCGCTCCTGTCTTTGCTTTAGAGGATGTCAGGAGAATTCGGTGGCAGGTCATCACTGGGCCATGCCATTGCTCGGACGTTTAATCTTCGAGCAATACGGTCTGCCTTCGCACTTCCTGCCAGTCCCACGTGTGCTGGACACCATATGATAGTGTGGTGCCCTTCTAGTTGATTGCCTAAAGTTTTGATTATTGATTGGGGTGTTGTTTCATTTAGAAACAGGCGCCAAGCCTCTTGTGAGTCGGATAATATTACAACCAAATTGGTTTGGCGCTCGGCATCCTGAATGGCCAAGGCGATGGCTGCAGCCTCTGCAATGCATGCCGAGGTGGTTTTGAAGGATGCCGTTATTATGTTGTTCCAACACATAGAGACTATGGGGAAGGTGTCTGAGCTGGTTCGACTAGCATCCGTATAATACACTCCCAGTCCCATGCCAAAAATTTTGTGAAGAGTATTTTGCTCCGCGTTGTACGATGATACTTGGGGTGCATGTTTCTTGGAATTGGGGCCACCGCGATGTGCAGTTGAATGTTGCGGTCTGTCAGCTGCCGTTTCCTCGCCGCAATACTGGGGTCTCAGGGGAAAGCCTAACCTCGCCAATACTTCCCTGACCTGAGTTGAAGAACAAAGTCGTTCTTTCTGAGCATATAACGTCGGGACTCTGTACTTGTCAAAAGTATTGTGCAGACCCAGTCCCTCGAATATCTATGTGCTGGCAGATTTGGGAAGGCCAAGGGCGGCTTTGAAGGCTTTTCTTATTATTGTGTTTGCCTGTATGATCTCTTGGTTTTTCAAAGCTTGACGCAGAAGGGTGTATGTGATGCGGCTAATTACGAATGCGTGGACAAGGCTGACAGTCTCTTTCTCAGTTAGGCCATCTGTGCTTCTTGCCACTCTCCGTATCATCATGGCCACGCTTCCTGTGACCCCCTTTAGTTTTTGAAGCATGTGAGATGTTCCAGCGTTCTGTTGTGTCCACATCCCTAATATTCTGAATGTCTTCACTTCTCGAATCGGTGCCCCATCGAAAGTCAGAGTGATTGGCACCCAATCCTTCTTTTTTGCATATTGCGCATGCGCCCAAATGAATTCCAATTTTTCAGGTGCGCATGCCATGTCTGCCACCCTCGCGTATTCCACGACTGCGTCTATAGCCCTTTGAAGAGTTTCTTGCATATCCCCTGGTGAGCCCAGAGCATGATGTCATCGGCATATACTGCACAGCCGAGATTCAGGTGTTTACTAGCTCCAGGGCTAGCTTTCTCATCCCCACATTAAATAGCAGTGGAGAGAGTGCCTGAGTGGTGCCTCTGCCGGGACAGTTGAAGGTGTCTGTCAGATCTCGTAGAGCCTAATCAAATTGTGGCTGTGCGATCACTGAGGAACGAGCGCACGTAGTTATAAATTCGTGTTTCGCGGTTTACCACTAGCAGTTCCTCTAGGGTAGTGTATTGGGAGATGCTGTCAAAGGCCTTTTTCATATCCAATGCCTATACAAATTTATCGTTCGACCCTCTGTTGAGATGCACGACCTTGTACTTAGTAGTAAAAAAACATCCTGCACCGACATGTGGGGTTGGAAACCGAACATGTTGGAGCGGAACATGTTTAGTTCTATGTGGTTCGAGAGCCGGACCTGCACAGCCCTTTCAAAGAGTTTGAGTTCCCGGCGCACAACATTAGGGAGGTTGGTCGAAGGTTGTTGATGTTACGGGGCTTGCCCGGTTTCGGAATGAGGATGACTTTGGCTTCCTTCCGTTGTTTTGGAAGGACGCTGTCCTCTCTCCAGACCATGTCGTTAAAGAATTTGCTCAAGCTCTTTAGCGTGTCATCACTCAGATTGCGAATCATTGTATTTGTGACCTGATCTACTCCTGGGGCCGTGTTTTTCCTGAAGGAATGTGCCCTTGCATAAACCTCATCAAAAGTTATGGGTGCTTCCAGTTCCGGTTGGTCCTGATCTTCGTAAATGGGTTTGGTGGATTGCCCGGTCGGAACAGTTCCTACGTATATCTGTTTAATTTTGTCTGTCATGTCAACTTTCTGGCCTTCAAACTCGTTTTCCAGCAGCTTGAGGATGCAGTTAATGACTGTTTTTGTTCCTCCCGGGTCAATCATACTTCAAAGAGTGTGCCATTTCCTTTGTAGTCAACGTGCCCTGAAGCGAGTTGCTGAACTGACACCAGTTGCTGTCACTTAACTTTTGTGCCTATTCGTTAGCTTCCTAAGCTAGCGAGCTATCGGTATCCTGAGTTTGCGATTAAGCTTCTGCCTTTTCCATCTTTCTGTGAGTCCCCTCCGGGCTTCCCAGAGATGCAAGGGGTGACGGTCCATGGCTGGAGCCTCCATTGTAGTTTCAATCGTTTTTGTGACCCCAGTGTGAATAACTCGACCCGCTCGGCCCATTCTCCCATGCCTTTATGTATGCTGCTAATCATCTTCTGCCTTTCAGTTTTCACGAAATTTGCTCCAGTCGGATAGCCTTGCCTTGCCAATAGCTCTTCGAATCCTGGCTACACTAACTGATAGGCTTAAAATATAGTGATTGCTTCCTAGGTTTTCACTTAAGTTTGTTCACTGCATCTCACTGTCGTTGTTGGTGAATGTGAAGTCGGGAAACGTGTCCCAGGACACACTGTACCCGATTCACGTTGGGCGATCTGGTTGGTTTAGCTGGAAAAGTCCGTAGTGCTTTTTAGGACATCTGCTAACAAGATGCCCTTGGGACTGTCTCTACTAATGCCCCAGTATGAATGTTGTGCGTTAAAGTCTCCTAACAATATTAATTTGTCCCTACTATGAGCGAGTTGCATTGCGGTGGCCGCCATGTTTTCAAAATCTGCTTGTTTTTCTCTGGGAGAACTATAAATGTTGACAATAATTGTTTTAGGTTTCCCCCTTTTTGCAGCCAAATTGTATTTATCTGGTGCTAAGTAGGTTCTCCGCCCAAAATAATGTACGCCAATCACGACATCCTTCTTGGCAAAGGTGGCTACTTGAGGGTAATTTGAGTAACTATAAAATTTGTATCCTTTGAGTTTTTGATTGTGTTATCCTATTTCTTGAATACAGATAACATCGGGAGGCATTGGCGCCGATTCTGTGTAGTGTGTGAAATTAGTCAATTTCTCGCGGGGCGTGCAGCCATTCCATTGCCAGATTTCAATGTGTCTGGTCTTTCATTGTTTGCCATACGATGCTGTCGAGGATACTGTCACTATCAGTCATATCATAAGAAGCATATGACTAATAAAAAATCGGGCCCCTCGGTTAAGCCCCTTTCTTCTCGTTTGTCGCTATCATTGTGCTCTATGGCTTTCGGTGTCCTGGTAGGAGGAGCTCCCGGGCTTTGGCTGACCCTCTTTTGGGGGACGACTGCAGCTTTTGTTTGCACATCTGCTACCATTTGCTTGAGCTTGTGTATCTGTGCGAGCATTAGTTGCATGTTTTGTACTTGCTGTTCCAGCATTACCGATTGAGTGCTGGAGGCGGTCTTTTGTTGCAGTGATGTCTGCAGTGATGCTTTGGAAGTGTGGTCCACAGTTTGTATGGGTTGCTGTGATGTGCTGTTATTTACCATGCACTTAAAAGCTTCAAACTCACCTCGTAGTTCGGCTAAATTGTTGCGAAGTAGTCTGTTTTCTTCTACTCTAGGTTTTGTGTGATTGTTGTATGTGTATTATATTTGGCAGTGGGAGATGCGACTTGCGCCCAGCTCACCTGATTATCTTGAGGGGTGCTGCATGCCAGTATCATGCCAGTACCGAATCAAATACGAATCGAATAATGTCAGAATTGAATATTTTCCAAATGACGCACTGCTGTTATGGCAGTTAATGTAAAACAATGTTCACATCCTAATATTATTAAAGTTAGCAAGTTTCTGTCATTACGTAGTATGTTATGAAGCATTGTTTATTAAAAGCACAAATATGTCAGAATGTACAGGACTCTTCAGTAAGTGCGAACGATCATTGTATGGCCTGAAAGGTATATCTACCTAAGCAATGTAGCCTGCTCTGCTACGCAAGTTGTCATTTTTTATGCCTGTACTATGCATAGGGGGGTGAAAATTTACAGTACTCTTGCTACAATTTTATGTTTCATTGGGTGCAGTTGATGTTTTGAAATATTCAAGAACTATTAGAAAAATATTTGCATTTACAAATACTGACTATTCGATTCTAAGACCGAATCGAACAGGACACTATTCGATTCATTATTCGAAAGTTTCGAATATTCGCGCATCCCTATCGGTTTACAATTAATGACATCATTCATTCCCCGTTCTTAAAGTCAAAACAGTGCTTATGTGTGTTTGCACATGTACACACATTGCTCACTCACAGCACTCACTCTCCATCTCGGTATTCAGTACAAGGCACTGCAAAACAGTACAGCCTCTGTGGCTTTGTTGGAAGAGAGTAAAAAGTCGCAGTTTCCGAAAGGCAAAGCATCTATTGTGATAGCAAATTAGAAAATTGCTATGTGAAGTAAGCTTAGTAGTTTTATTGGTCGTATAATCTTGTAAACATTCGCTTGATAACTAAATTAACAAGCATGGTGTCACGTGCGCACAGGTAAAAATGAACACAACCCACTGTCAAAACGCTGGAATGAGAAACCAGCAGTGTCGGATTGACCTTTGTACATTTCTCGCTTCAACATGAACGAAATGTCAAAAGCACAGCGCATGCGAAGCTACCGGCACTACGCACACTCTTTAAACATCGCAAATCTCTTTCTAGATACGGCATCCACATGGCCACGCCGTAAACAGCACCTCCATCCCTCTTTTGCCTCACCCCTGTGCCACACGTGTGACAGGAGAGGGTGCGCTTCCGTCCCGCCTTCCTCACTCGCGCACACAGCATACGGCATGCAGCAATGATTTCATCGCCCTTGGACTTTATATGGAACCTCACGGTGATGCCGACGGCAAAAATGCACCTGGAGTATCCATATAGTTGAAAACAATGCCGTAGGCACAGCAGGGACATACTGCTCGAGGAGATTTACGGCTGCCATCTAGGATAAGAATGGAACTCGCGGGAAGCCACACCACCTGGTGCCACTCTTATAATCAGTGAGCGCAAAGTGGTGACTTGCCCATGACTTTCAATATGTAGATCACTATGGTCAATCAAAGCTGGCACACTACCAGCAGCAACAGCACCCATGTTAGAAACATATTGTGTCATTGTTCTGAGCCAAGGACAGTGGCAAGTTGCAGTCTGCATCATCATAACGACCAAACTCTCCAGTTTGTAAGTGTAATGTAAGTGAAGCAGAAACTTACATTGTGACATATCCTGTTCTGCTGACATATCCATATCCTGCTGCCCTTGTAAAAAAATTGGAATTATGTGGTTTTGCATGCCAATACCACGATCTGATTATGAGGCACGCCATAGTGGGGGAATCCGGAATAATTTGGGCCACCTGGGGTTCTCTAACGTGCACCTAAGTCTAAGTATACGAGTGTTTTCGCATTTCACCCTCATCAAAATGCAGCCGCCGTGACCGGGATTTGATCCCACGACCTCATGTTTAGCAGCCCAACACCGTAGCCGCCAAGCAACCACAGCGGGTTCGCTGCCATTGTAGTGAGGCAACCGTAGGTGGATGGCTCTACCTTTCAACAGCTTGCCATGGGGGTTCAGTGAGGCATGTTTGGAGGATGCACAGGCCTAAAGCTGGTCAGGCTTGAAGGGATCAAGCACCATGAATACTGTGGGTGGCTCAGACATAGTCTGCACTGTTGATGCATGTTTACTGTTCCAGCAAATGTTGTTGTATCTGGTGATGTGCCTTATTGATGCATGTTTACTGTTTCAGCAGATGTTGTATCTGGTGATGTGCCTTACTGCCATTGGATATCATTGCAGGCCAATGGCATTGTCTTTGTTAAGAACGGATGTATTGTGAAGGGGGAGAGGGTCAATACGGTGTTTTGCAAGCAAGCCTGAATGGCATCATATCAATAAAGAAAGGAAAGAATGCACTATGGCATGGCTGGCCCACAAGTATGGCTGGAAGGACACAATATTGTGTTCACAAATGAGAAGTTTGAGAAGCTTTGACACGCCTTGGTGTTGCATTAAATATCCTGTTAACACAACTATGTGGCTACACTGCATACTAGTTCTTCCTAATCCCCACTACTACAGCATTAGAAAAGCCAAACAAGGTGCTGGTACTATTGAAATAAAACTGACGACGTAACAGTTTGTGCTTTTTCACCTCATTTGTGTTGGCCAAGTTGCTTACCGCTTATGGGCCCTTTTATCCTGTGTTGTTAAGTTATTGCCTGCTCCGTTTTCTTCTTTTTTTTTTTTAAGATCACTGGAAATCTTAACCCCGACAGTCCTCCACATGGTGCTGGCAATGAGTGCTGATGACAGTGAAAAGGTGTCCATTCAAAGTCTCTCAGTTCTCGATGAGGTTGCAAATCAGATGCTGGCTCTTGACTCATTATCCCTGACTGAGATTCTTGAAGAAGACTTTCACAGGACGCTGGGAAAGTTCCCACGGATATTTCACACTGGGAGTAAGTCCAGCAGACTTTCCTATATCTTCTACTCACTTGCTAGTGCCGCTTAGTGCACTAACTCATCCAGATTGTTTTAAGATTGTACCTTAAAGATATTGTAGATCTGTGAAAACTGTTAGTACATGTATGCCAAGAACAGTGCCAGCTAAGAGTGAATTAGTACTGAAGAGGCCTACAAGGATATCCAAAAACAGTCTTTAGTTGATGCTGAAGTCTTCGCAGAGAGCATTGCAGTTTTCAATTACACTCAGGTCTTTTAATGGCGTTCAAAACAAATGGCTACAGACTTTCAAAAGTTATATGTTATACATCTTGTTACCCGCCGTGGTTGCTCAGTGGCTATGGTGTTGGGCTGCTGAGCACGAGGTCGCGGGATCGAATCCCGGCCACGGCGGCCGCATTTCGATGGGGGCGAAATGCGAAAACACCCGTGTACTTAGATTTAGCTGCACGTTAAAGAACCCCAGGTAGTCGAAATTTCCGGAGTCCTCCACTACGGCGTGCCTCATAATCAGAAAGTGGTTTTGGCACGTAAAACCCCATAATTCAATTCATTCAATTCAATACATCTTGTTGACAACTAGTAGACATCTTTCAGACTTCGAACGTGCACGCCCACCCTTTTTCTCTTAAATCTAAAAGGTCAACTGCAACAAAATTTTGCTTTCTGAGTCGGCCATAAATCGGCTGCAAACCTGATACGAGCTCCAGTAACCAGCTAGCCTGCCTCACCGCATTGATGATTATAAGTGATTAATTAGTCAGACCCATTTTTAATGATGCTGGTTTTAACAATATATCTAATATAACAATGAGAAGCCAGCGCACCGTCAACTTTTGTATGCGTTTTATGCAAATAAACTGCGTGCTACAATGCTCCCATGTCGCGTTATCAGTTATAGCAATTAACTCTGGCTGTTGGGTGGGTTTAGCAAAAGGAAAAGAATGCAAAATTTCTGAAAAAGAAAAAAGAAATGTGAGCCACTGCACGCCTTTGCCACACCCTCCTTAAAGCCGCTCATCCCGCATGCCACACTTTTTTCACATAGCCCAATGCATCGCCAGTTTCGTGTGCCTGTCTCCCGCCTCTCTTTCACTCCTGAAACGTTAGCGCATTCGACTCATGTATCGGATGGATGGAAGGGAGACAGTAGATGGATGCGCAAAGCTGGTGATGCGTAGGACAATGTGATGAATGTGTGCTGTGCAGCAGCTCGCTTTCTTTTGTTTTTCAGCGTGCACACCGAATAGCAAGATTTAATTGTCATAACTGATACCATGGCATGGGAGCATTGTAGTAAGCTGTTTATCTCACCATAGACCACACACGAACGTTAGGGGTGCCACAGCTGCTCCTTGTTACATCCGAGTATTGTTAAAACCAGTAGTGCTATAAATGGGTTCAATTGTACTTCTTTCTGTCTAATTAAAATGTTTAGATGCCTGTCCCCTGTGCTTCTACTGTGCAACTCCATTGTAACAATGATCAGTTATAACAATGGGATTTTCTTGGCACTTGAACGTTGTTATAAGTGGGCTTGACTGTATTATCAAAACAATCTTGGTGAAGCTGCAGGGCTGGTAATTGTGTAATGTATTTATTAGCAGCCCTAAAAAAGCACCTTAACAGACAACACCTCCACCTGGTGGTTAGCAGATGCAATGCAGATCCTAGACCATGGCTTCCAAGATATTCAGTGCACCATGCATCAACATGGGCAATGCAGAATTTCGCAGGTCAAACTTCGAGTTGTGTGCCATCACCAATGAACAATAGTGATGGCGTTTGAGCTTTAGTATCAAAAACATAAATTTTTCCTACCTTATCATGGTGTGTCAACTTGTATTTCAAGCAAAATATTGCACAAAAGCTGTTCTGTATCTGCACTTTCTGAAGGTAGGCTCTTTAAGCAGTCCAAAGTTTTGTTGAACTTGGGCCTTAACAACAGAGGGTACCCAAAATAAATCTGGGTGGCCTCTGACTTTGGGGGCCCTCTGAATTACTTTTATGGTCGAGCTATTAGTTGCTAATGCACCTTTGCAGACTAACTCACTTTTAAGAAAATGAACTTCTGCAACTTACATTATACTAGCACGGTGGACTCCATTTTGTCTGTTTCAACATGGTTGCTCGTGTCTCCCTTTCTACCTAATTATGTTGAGGCATAGTACAGCTAATTTCAGAACTGTTGTTATCTGACCCACGGTCATTGGGAGGGAGCGCATTTTGGTGTTCACTAGTACCCTTGTGATCACGTCTATTTATTTACTCTTCAGGGTTTCACATTTGGTTATTTTGATGTAGGTTTCTTTTTCAAGCAAAGCTTGTGTAGCCTCACTTATGTCGGCATCATTGTTGCCATACGAAAAACCCAGGATGCACAAATATAAAAATTGCGTGTCAGGCTGAGGATTCGAATCACCGACCTCTGGGTTGCGACACCACCGTGCTAACCAAATCAACCACTTTCAGTTGATCATACGCGCCCTTTAAAGCAGGATTTTATATGCATGAAGAAGTAGACGCAGTGCAAGGCACCAGCCATGCACAGGCATCCCCGTCCTCCGAAGGAGAGAAAGGGTGTGATTGCATTTTTGCTTGCCTCGTGCCCACCGTTTCTTGCCCAGCAGTCAGATGGGGAGGCCACGTTTGGTTAATTCTGCCGAAGGGCAGGCTGTGTTGAAGGAATGGCAGCGGGATCTGGCCACACGTTGTGTGTTCAGCCAAAGAACAGACAGCATTTCATGAATGCCGCCAGAAACTCACTCGAGAAAGGCTTGTTGTCGACGTGCCAACCTTGCCGTGAGGGAGTGTGAAGCCAAGGCGTTACGACAGCGAAGAGCTGTGGAACCCGGGCTTCGCTTGCACCCCTGTTCACAGTAGTGGAAAGGCGGTCATTTTTTTAAAAATATATTATAGGAATCAGTTGATACTGACACATCTGCTGCAAGTGGAGCTGTGTTGTATGCTGAGGTCCTATAGTGGGGTTTTACTGCATATGGTACTGCTTCTGGTGTAAACTGGAAAGAAATGTGATGTAATAATATTGTTTTTTTATTTCAGGTGAAAATGAAAAGCTGAATTTGGTAAAGCTGCTGTGTGGCTACCTGAGAGTATTCCGTGAGCATGGTTTTCTTTATCCATTTGCATTGAGTGCAAATACAAGTGGTGTCATGTGCAGGCAGTATGTATAGCAGCATTCTCTCTTCTTTAGTGTGCATTAAAGTAACATGTCTCTGTGCCAATGCAGGAACAAGAATAGCCAATATACTTGTGTCACCAGCTGTCTCCCAGAGGTTGCTCGGCGTTCTTTTTCTACTGTCCGAGTTTGACACTGGGAAATTGAACCTCCTTGCTGAGCAGGCGACCTGCCTAGGTATGCATTCCAAAGTGTAGCGAGCTTGCAGGAAATGTATTGTGAGACTGGGCTATGTAAAAGTAAGCCGACATTCATTTGCTGCCATATGAACGCCACCTTAAATGTCATACATGTTTCATAGCACTGCCTGCGAGCATGCTTGTGACTTGTTCCTTTTGTATGCAGGTTGTTGAATAAGGTGAAAGGGGCTACAGAGGATCTTGTTGACTTAGAAATGGCAACTTAAGCATTCCGCAAAGACATAGCACAAGATATTTCTTGCACTGGGGACATCACACGTTCTGTTCTTGCACTCTTTTCCACTCACCACATTTCAAGCGTGTTGCTGTAAATAATGCACCGTGAAGGTTGGCGAAGCATGTATGAAAAAAACATGTTGCAGTTCACCAATTTCCGGCTACATGTTAGCTCATCTCTTTTGTGTTGCACAATATACTTTATGCTAGTTGCTTGTTAGGCTTAGCTAACCTTAGATGCAGAAATGCACATTTTGCAAATAGTCTAGAGAAGGCTTATAAATTTTGTGGCAATAGCAGGGAACACATTATCGGCATGCTGACACCCAGTGTTGGCACATGTTTCAAAGCACACTCTTTAAAGAGGCCATGACACCAAGCTTTCAAACATGAATGACACATTTCTTGCTACGCTGTGTGCAACCTGCATTCCGAAGGTTCTTTATATTGCATTTGAACTGTGCAGCAATCTGGCAACACATAACAGATGGTAAACTGAAATGAGTTCTGTGTGGCTTTAATTTTCACATGAGGGTGTCAGCAGTCAGCCTGGAATAGTTTCTGCAGGTATTCTCTGGTTTGTGTTGTTTTTCTTGTGCAAGTGAAAAGATTGTGGGCACTATGCAACGTTGGCACCCTTGCTGCATCTTGGGTACCAGAGTGTGCATAGAAAAGGGTGTTCAACGTGTTTTCAGAGCATACAACACAGCGGTGGTCCCACACTTCTTGACATCACGTAAGCCATACCAAAATGGCGATTGGTTGGTGAGAGGGGCTTAGAGGCAGCAATATTAAATTGAAATTTCAGGTTAACATGTTTGCTGAGAGCCCAGTTCTTTTGTGTGTATACTCATACTGGGCCCTTTGCTGGCAATTTAAATGATAAACCAGCAACAGTTGGATGACTATGTCATAACCCCTTTAGCTGTAACCCTAAGGAACGGTTTTTGGCTAGCTAGGTTTACAACATGGTCATTGAACAGTGCGACATAGACACACTGATGGTGGATGACACCACGTGGAAAATATGTCAGAAATATGTGCAGTGTGGCTGCCACTGTAGATGCAAGAATTTCCTATTAGGCATATCTACATATAATGGGCAGTTGACACTCAGTTCGACCACCACTTCAAGATGGCTGCAAAGCAGCATGGCTTCTCCAGCAGGCATTTAACTCTGCTCTATCACTTGCAAGACCTGTGGACACGGCAGGAAGTTATCACTTCCCAATTGCAGAATGAATCCACTGAAGTTAGTGAAGTCAGCGTCTTCGTTTAGCTACACAGGTGCAAAAATGGCAAGGAAACTGCCTTGGGAGACCCACTGAGTGCACTTTTTGACATATTTATACAGTATAAACCCATGTAAGGACGGCACCCCCAACTTAGCAGCCCAAAATTTGGAAAAAAGAAATTCCAACAGAAATGTAGTTGGGGCATTCGGTGCGCTGATGCCGCATGCGCGCATCGGTGAATTTTTGCATGCTACCCTAGATGGTGAGAGCTGTGCTGTGACCAAGGTGCAGCTGTGACCAGCTCCTCCCTGTTCCTCTGTGGTAGCGTGCAGGTGGCCAGCACAAGTGACAGTGATAGCAAAGACAAGTAGCAAAGTGCACAGCATGCATGACTGAACTAATAAATTCATCTTGAAAAGGATAGCATTTGCTTTTGTGGTAGTGCAAAATTACAGCAGTTTTCATAATCAAAGTTGGAAAACTTAGACCGGACAGCTTGTTGCCGTGTAAGAGCCGCACCTCATCAAAATCGTGAAAAATAAATGAAGCCCTTGCATGAATCTATATGGTCATTTGCAGCCTTTAACTGTAGTCATAGCGTGCTCCAGAGCTTCAAAAGTGCAGCTGATAAACTGACTGATACAACCTCTTTTCCAGTCACTTGATAAGCAAAACTTAGGTGCCAGAGCCCTAACAATCATTATGCTCAACCTACTCTGACATCATACTAACACCAAACTTTCAAAACCCACAAATGAAGCCATTCATTATCAAAAACTTCTTAATAATAAATCCACAGCATTTTCAAGAATGCTTCATTACAATCAGTTATAAGGGAGAGTGTTACAGCAATTTTAAAGAAAAAAAAATCAGTAGAGCTATAATTTTGATGCTTACACTGTTTTGTTTCCTGTATACACAAGGTTTCTAAAACACACATTAACAAATGCAGTAAATACACTGCTACCAGAGCCATGGCTTAGTTACTTGGCACGATACTTCGCTTCTCAAAAGCATCATCCTAACGTCCTCAGACTAAAAGGGCAGCTGACACTGCGTTTCAAAGAAGAGAGCGTGCGACTTTATAAGTTAGTACAGGAAATGCTCTGCAGTACTTCTAATAAATTTATTGTTTGTAATAATGCAGAAGTGAATGAAACTCAGTAAGCACCAATGAAACATTTAGGATTGTTTTCTAGCTATGTGTGCTACACTGTTTTGTTAATTTCATCTAGTTCATACTTTTCTGGTTTTATTGTGCATATTTAGCTTTGCGACTTCACCTTGTCATTTTATAGCAATCATCGTAAGAGATAACATGATGTTTTCTCCTTTCAGATTTTCAGAATGCCGTTGATCTAGCAATCAATTGTTGTCGTAATCAGTTCATGCATTTCACAAATATGAATATATATAAAGAATTCACCATTGTTTGCAAACTGCTGGGAACCTATGGTAGGTACTTTGCCTATGACCTACCTTGTTCGCATTGCTAATCCACCCTGTTAAAATTAGGCCTGTTCATGTAAAAGCTGGTGTGTTATAAAAATTTGGCTCATATTGGTGTTAATGATCATAAAGCATAGGTTTTTCTTGTGGGTTTCATAATGAAAACTTATCAGTGAGTCTTTTCTTTTGCCTTCTGTTTATTGTAGGTTGCAAATACTCCTGATTGAGTGAAGGCACTTACAGTCTTATTGCATGCACTGCAAAGCAACACCATACCTTTACTTGTGCCATCATCTCTTGCTCATATTGTATAGTTGCTTCTGCAATAAGACCAGCGTGCTGAAGCCTTGCTACTTTTATGGAGGAGTACTCTGTCTTTGTTGTACCCATGCATTTAGAATTTTTATTCTGAGGTTAGAAAAGGGGCAACTTGTGTTTTTACAACTTATGCTTGATTTGTTTCCAACAGGTGATATAATGATGTTGACAGATGCTCTACGCCACAAGATAGAAGAGTCAGCCAGGCACAGGAAGCAAGCTATCTTAGTACTCACCAATGTACTGCGGTCGCTTACAGAAGGCAGTAAAGGCAGGCAAGCTTGCACTAAGCTTGAAGATTCTGGCTTTATTCGGTAGGCATAATCCTAAGTCGCTGAGCTGTACTTGGTTTCTTTAGTAATTAGACATTGTTTTTCTAGTACTAGTAGTGTATTTTAGGAGACATTGCTTTTGCACTGAATTACTGTACTTTTGCAAGTAAAAATTGTGGCTAGTATCACCTTAAGTTCAAGGCAATTACTGATTGCTAGCACAACTCTGGTAAAGTGCTGCTTGTAATTCTTCCCCTTTTCCTCAGTTCCTCACTTCATGCCATGAGAAGTTACATTGAAAGGCTACATTGCATTGCTGTGTTGTCTTTTTACTCTTCAGTCTTTCACTGCTGCAGTCTTTTCATCTCCCTTTTTTTTTAATAATCTTTTTACATCACTGCATGAAAATGCTGTTGGTTACTTTACTTTTTAAAGAGCCCCTTGTATTTATAACAATCCCTAGCTTTGATGAAGCAGTGCTGCTAGTTTTGTTGCATGGCATGCAAGACCCTTGTATTTATAGTAACAGCTACCTTGGTAGCATGACCAGTGTGCCCTTCGGGTATGCAGCAGGCATAGAACAAAATACTGAGGTAATGTAAGATGCTTTTAACGCCGTTAAAGACCCTGTGTCGCAGAAAATCTGGTGTCGGCGTCAGCAGAGTTGTCAGTGAGCGTAAATTTCCATATATATTTAGGTATATATGTATACCACGTCTTGCTATATGACATGCTGTATATGCAGGTTATATTGCCACACCATTCTATCACTCATGCCTTGTCTTACATTCTGAACAAAGTTATTCCTCAGAATTTTGAGAATGACAGCCCACAAACAAGTGTCTTGAAACAAAACACTGACAGCACGTGCCTTCTATGTCAAATCTTCTCAGACTTAAGTATTAAAAGTGTGAAACAATAACAGAAACCTGAAAATCATGTGATCTTTTTGGCACGGCTGTGCACTACCTCCGAGATCGGCCCACACAAGAGGCCACGTTTCTACCAGAAAGCTCACCTTCGTGCATAGTGTTCGCCAGCAGCGTTTCCCGGTAAACATTATGGTTACATAAGCTGCAGTTGCTGGGAAGCATGAGAAGCACTCAGGGATCTTTGAATGCTATCACATTCCACTCTTAAAGCCAAATCTTGAGCGTCCTCCAAATTTTTCCTTTAAGCCTCCAGCTGGTATTGGTTGTGGTATTTAATGTTGCTCATCAGCTTGAGCCAGGCAAGAGCCTGTGATGTAAAATAAAAAGGCTAGGCTGTAGTGTACACGAAGCATTGGCTAAGCCTTAGTAATAATCTGATGCAGTACCACACGCCAACAATTTGAATTATGGACAAAGAGAGATTTATTTACAGAAAGGCAGAGAGGTCGGCCTGAGCTATAACTTGCTCTGGCCTGCTACTCTACACTGGGGAAAAGGGACGGGGAGGAAAAGGGCTGATGAATGATGATGATGGTATGAGGAAGAGATACATATATATATAAGTTCACAGAGTTGTGGCATCTCTAAAGCCGTGCGTCCAGCCCAGTGGCTTGGAGAAAGGCTATAGCGGCACTTGTTATCAGAGCTGCGCAGTTTGCATTAGGTCAAGGACCTACAGAAACTCGTCTGATAGCAGCCTCTTATCGATGTTTGCAATGGAAGAGACCAGTTGCTGTCGTTCTTGCGTGTACGCGGGACACAGGCAAAATATAAATTTGAAGCGAGAGGCAGCACGAAAGTCAATTTACTCGCTGCTGCTGCCGCACTTCCTCACTCCAGCATTTTGACGGAGTCTCCACGGTCATTGAGTGATATGTGTTCATGTTTGCTTGTGCATGCATAGCACCATGCTGCACAATCAAACCTATAATGAATCTATAATTTGAATTACAGGTTCATTCAATTCTACATCAGCTGGCTGCTAACCTTGTTTTATTATAGGCGAGCCCACTTATAATGGCTGCACTCTGATGAACACTCAGAATAAACAAATGCGGTGTGATTACCTTAATGAACAGTAAGGCTGCAGCACTCAATTTTAAATCAAATGCAGGCCTAAATTACAGTCGAAGTATAGAACCCAGAAAACTCATGCATTGTCATGGCCATGGAGCATCAAGACCTTAGTGGCTGCATTACAAAAAGAATGCATTAAGAAGTGTATGTGTGCACACACACAGACATTATCAATATGAGTTTTGCACCAACTGCATCTACAACATGTGCATCATGGCAGCTCCCTGTGATTGCTTTGATAGAAGGTAAAGACAGGAGATGATTAATAGGATGTAGAATTGGGAAGGTTGGTAATTCATGCTTTGACTTGCAACAATGCATTTAAAATGTGAGAATAGTTACGTCTTGTCTGACATACTTGTCCCTTTCCTTGACATCTCATCCTAAGCAAACTCTTAAGTTTAAGTGGAAGATGATGTGTGGTTTTTCTGCCTTTTAAATGTTTGCCCTTCTGTTTTGCCTGCCATGTATCCACAACCACACAGCCACTTCAGCAATCTACCACTTTGGCAATGAAATTGAAACTCACTGACACAAGTTATTTTGTTACACCTGTGGAATCTAAGCATTCTCATTTTGCTTGGCCTGCAAGCTCAGGTGCTACCTGCAGCACATGGAAATTATCCGAACGTGAGAACCACTAGTTGCCATTCAACTAACTTAGTGAGAAAGAAAAAGAAAGTCACAGTTTGAACCAAAGGACGAAGCATCAGTTGTGATAGCGAATTAATAGACACCTATGCGAAGTAAGGGTAGCACTTTTATCAGCTGCATAAACTTGTAAATAGTTGCTTACTAACTAAATTAACAAGCATGGTGCCTTGCATGCACAAGCAAACATGAACACATATCACTCAGTGACTGCGGAAACTCACTGTCAAAATGCTGGAGTGAGGAAGCACGGCAGCAGCAGCGAGTGAATTGACCTTCGTGCTACCTCTTGCTTCAATGTGAACTAAGCAACAAAAACATAGCACACACGAATCTCTCGGCGCACTCTGTCCCCATCGCAGATCACTTTCAAAGGGCCTATGCGGCCACTACCATAAACAGCAGCCGCCGGAGTAGGACGCCCCCCTTCTTCCCTCTGGTGCCCTGCGCGCGATGGAAGACGGCGCACTTCCTCCCTGCTTTCTTCCCTTGCGCACGCAAGATTGAGCCGCCATCATTGGCTCACTCACAAATACAGCATATGGTGCGCGGCGACGATGTTATCGCCCTTGAAATTTATGCGAAACATCACAGCGGCGGCGATGTCAGAAATGCGCCTGCAGTGTCCATATCCAGTCAACGTCCATTTTTTTGGACTACCTAGGGGCTGCGACGACGTCCGAGAAATCAGGCAGTCCGAAAAAATGAATGCATGCCTTTTACTACCCCCAAGGGCTCAACAGGAACAACAGGAACGTCTGAAATAGCTCTGACGGCCTGCCAATACTCTTATTAGGCGTGTCGGTACTCCCACTGTAACAGAAGACAGTCGGTGCACACGTGTGTAGTTAAGGAATACATACTGTGACCCATGACTATTGCCCCCTTCCCTCTCCGGGTATGCTTCACCGCAACACTTTCGATATGCATTACCGCGTAACATTGCTGTACCGAGGCGAAGCTGACTTTCGGGAACCGGCATTATGCAACGCGTCATGCTTTCCAAGCTTTGAAGCCATTGGCGACGATTACAAAGACGGAGTTGGTGCCCTTGCTGATGGCGTCGAATTCTTTCAATAAGAAACGGCACCGAACAGTGAGACGCTTGGTAGCAAGCGTCGAAGCAGTGGATCCGCATGTGATATGGCGTGCGAGAGCGCCTGTTCAAGGCGGCGAGATAATCAAAATAGCTTCGGTGGTGGTTTCGATAACGCTGTTTCGGAACGGCGGTCATGGCAATAAGTCCAGAAAATCGGATGGCGAAGGGTTTTTGCGTCCAAAAAATCGGGCGTCTGGGAAATCAGTCGGACTGCAATTGCTACCTCAATAAAAAATGTGCATAAGTGTGGTGCATCTTGTGTGCCTAATAACATCGGGACTTGTAAGTAGCACTGGAGCACTCTTGGTTTCCTTGCGCAGGGCTATAGGGTGGTCAAGTTGCAAAGCACCCCGACTTTGAATAGGAAATTGTAAAGAAGGAATACTTTAGATATTTTGACTTCTTTCTTTATAATTGATTCAGACACTGTGCTGACCTTCCATGATTGTATGCCAAGCTAATGCCTGCTTGCATAAAACACATTAGGATGCAGCATATGGGTCAACCTAACAGTACTCATACATTATACACACAGTACAAACAAGTCAGTTGTGCATGCTGTCGTGGCTGCTTTCTATGGAATTTGGACATAAGCAGAATTCTGCGACAGACAGGTTATTTATAAGTTAACCCCACTGTATAGGATTAGCACTAAATATTTATTTTCAGAAATAAATATATGCAGCCATAGTATCTGATGTTCCTTAGCAAAAATTCACAACTAAATTTGAAGCTACTGTTCGTATCTGAATGCGACATTCTAACGCACTAGGATCTGTTCATCATCTGCCTTCTTAACTTACTCACTGTTATTTGTTTTAGCAAAGACAAGTTTAAAAGAGAAACTAGTGCAAAGTGTAGATGTGTTGTCACATTCTGGCTAAATGGAGGCCTCCTTTCAGATCACTGCTGGAGTACTTTGTTTCTGAGAGCCTCTGGGACTTGCCTTTGACTGAACCAGGAGGAGATGAAAGTACAGTGGATACCATGCAGCAGCATTCACTTCGTATTCTGTCACTGGACAAAATGAATTCAAATATTCTGCAGAGCTGCCTGTTGCTAGATGCTGTAGGAATGCTTTCTCAGGTGGGAAGCCTCAACAGTCATGCATCTTATGCGTGCCACATTTTTCTCACTTTCTCAGCAAAAAAAGGAAGTGAAAGAAAACAAGAAAACCCACAGCCTTTCCACACTCATCTGAGAAATGTGCAGGGACACTTCATGCCACCTTTGACATCAAGTAAAGCTGGTTGCTGCATGCATACATAAGGAGGGGAAAAAAACATTATGTGCACACGCACACACACATGCACACACACACGTGTGTGGTACAAGCACTGGACTATAAGCTGACTCTTACACCTTTGCAAAATCTGAGGGGTAGGAACAGGGTGTGTGCATTTTTCTATAAGATATCAAATAGTGATTGCCATGCCTGTCACTCGTACATGACAATCATTGTGTGCCAGCTTGAAGCATATTTGAAGCCTTTCTGAGTGAAAGAAGTGCAGCGACACATGACGTGTGACAGTGACTGATTCGAACGCAAGTATATGCATAGTCGAGTGGTAATGTACGAGCGTTGTGTACAGAAAGTGATAAGTGGAGCAACAAGCTGATGCCAACCATTGTGAACATTTGGAAATGTTCTTGTAATTTATACTTTGCATTTCTTTTCTCTATAAATCTGTCATCCTTGGGCTGGTTCCCACGTGGGCTCTACACATCTTGGTGGCCTTTCTTGCAGCTTTCCAGCGACTTCCGACCCCTGCTGAGGATTTGCCTTTGCCCACTGTTGGAAAAGGCCGACAGCCAGAACTACTTTGTTTCTCATGTGGCATGCACGACTTTGTGGCAAGTGGCAAAAGCTTGTGGTTATAGGTATGTGGCTGGCGTTGGTCACATCTGCATTCTGCCGCCAGACTTTTGTTCATGCTTACTTCACAATTTAACATTTATGCATCATGATATGTTATAGACTATCTGTCAAGTATGTACTCACTGATTAGAACTGACTGGTAGCAAATTGTAAATACAGTATTGTTATTACATACTTTCTTTTATTTAATGTAGGTCTGCCTACATTTAAATAACCTTTAGCCTTATGTGGCTTCATACTTGATGGCTAAAGAGGCTCAGCTGCATCGGTGGCTGACCTACACATATAAATAATAGTAATCAATATTTATGCAACAGTTGAAATTTGCAAGTTTAACAAGTGTATGCCTTAAGAGGGACAAGCACTTGTCCTGTGTCTGCCTTCTTTTGTGCTGTCTTAAGGTGTGCACTTGTTAAACCTGCAAGTATGAACCAACTAGCCCAGCAGCATGTTTTTTTTTTTCTTAAGCTACATTCAAGTTGAAAGTCGCCTTTGATTACTTGTCGCAACAACAAACCTAACGGCCCATTATAGCCCAGCTGTTTGTGCCTCCTGTGTGTCTAACACTGCTTATTAGTAGCTGGTTGATCCAAGGCAACACTCATTGCAAACTTTTATTCTATCTAAGCTAGAAACAGATCAAGTATGAAAACATGCCAGCTTGCTTAAAAGCTGTGAGCACAAACACGTTGAAAAAAAATGTGCCGCTTGTCTTTATTATATATAATGGCTTGTTCTGGCATCACAGGCGCAATGCGGAAACACCGCTGGTACAGTGAAACGCTGCAGCCTGGTTCGATTCACTGGCTGCACCCGAGTATCTTGTTGAGTTACAGCTATAATCCATTTTGCGACACGATTTTAATGAAGTTTTGTTTTTAAACCAATAAGTTGCTGAAGGACATATAATGTTTAATCTAAGCCTGTCAGTGATATTTTCTTAGTTAATCTTGCCCTTGGTAGAAGACACGAAGCATCCTGATTGATTGATTATGTTTAACTTCCCAAAGCAACACACAGTCTATGAGAGATGTTGTAGGGGGAGACTCTGGATTAACCTTGGCCACTTGGGGTTGCTTACCAAACACCCCAGTAGACAGCCATTTTTGCATACTGCATCATTGGAATGTGGCCACCATGGCCATAACCTTAGCTAGAGAATGTTATACAGCCACAAAGCCATTGCAGCAAGTGTGCATGGAGCTCTCTATATGCAATGAGCCATGACATATGAGTGTTTCATTACCGTTTAGAACAGTTCTCTACTTATGAGCAAATTGAGAATAACTCAAGTCTGATGACTTGAGTTATTCTAAATCAGAATGATTGCATACTAAAACAAGTAAAGCTGGCATTTTCATAAAGAGGCTTTTATAAATATCGTACTTGTGGGTTACTCTCATCCTAATTGCAGTTTTTACAACTTTTCTGTGTACAAGTGCAACTTTAGCATACCTTGTTGTGAAAAAATATGTACTGAATTGCTTATTCTTTTGTTTATGTTGCATTATAGCTATATAAAATGTTTGTATTCTGCTCAAAACGTAAAATTGTGTTATTATTATTGTTGCATTTATTGGTAGAATAAACTTGATGAAGTTTATGTATGTGTATATCTATACAGTATAAGCTATATAGTTTTATTTGTTTAGTGTAGTTCATGAAATAGAAATAAAGCATTCTGTATTATAGCAATGCATGTTAGTGAGCCACATCATGCTTAGAGTGCATATACAGGGTGCAGCACAAGTTCCCGTGCTTTCCAGATGTAAGTTGTAAAAAAGCCAAATGGCTCAAACTGAAAGAATTTCTGAAACTTTCCGTCCGAAGAATTGTGAGAGAGAAGCTGAAGCTGCAAAAGTACAAGATTCAGAAAGCTTATACACTAACAGAGAATATGAAAGAGACCAGGGTCACAAGATGCAAGGACCTGCTGAAACGATTCAGCAGCATGGTACGCCAGTGCAGCATTCTTTTTACAGACAAGGCAGTGTTCAATATCAAGCAGTTTTTAAAGCACCAAACGACTGGGTATCGACAGGAAGCCTCAAAAGAAGCCAACGGTAGTGTAAGAATTGCCTCAAGAGTTCCTTACCTTCAATTAATGGTTCTTGGGGCAGTCACTTCTGATGGAAAGATGCCGCTGGTTTTCTTGGAACAGGGAGCCGAAGGAAACAGTGCTAATTAACTGAAAGATGTCCTGAAGAAGAAGGTCCTGTCATAGGCTGAATCTACTTTAGAAACCATCAGTGGACCTGTGAGCAAAATTCTGGTCTGGGTCACGAGGCGAAGGCAGTGCAACGATGGTGCATGAAAAATTTCCTGATTTTATTTCCACTTTAGAATGGCCCCCGAACTGCCTGGATCTAAACTCGCTTGATTATTAAGTCTGGTCTGTGTTAAAGAGCACATTCTGGTCTACTTCTCGCTGCAGTTTGGCTGCTCTTTGTCAGGCATTACAAAATGAATGGAGTGAATTAGACAAAGGTTACATCCGTGCCACCTTCGCATTTTTGAAGCAACTCAAGGCTTGTATTTATACAGAATGTGGGCTTTTGTAAATGTAGATTTGTATTTGTGTATGTATAGCATAACAAATTGAGTGAACTAACTTGATAAAAATCACATAAAATCACATAAATATCACAAAAGTCACATAAAAGTGATTTTGTTGCAGTGCATCACAACCATATTTATGGGTTTTTATTTGAGTGCGATAACTTTTGCCACACACTGTAGTTCTGGGTTAAGGCTTTCTGTCAAATGCAGGTGCATGTTCTTAAACCTTAACCCTTAGTTTTCTTTTTTTGTAAAGGAAACTAGCAATGTGAATAAATTAGAAGTTAAGGTGTTTTACTAAGACCAAGAGCAGGGGCATTCAATAGAGCACTATACTGCCAACAAGTTGAGCAAGTCCCATGTGTGAAGTCCAGGCTTGCTGCAGTATTTTATTTCATTGATTCACGTCTTTTAGCCCTAGCAAAGAGTGCATTCTGTGTTGAAAAAAATGGCCCATATAAGGGTTTGACTTTGTGTCAAACTACAGTCCTGGATTGTTTCCAACCAGTGTCACTTCGTTTTCATGCTTTATGCTTCCAGTATGTTTTCTTTTTCTTGGATTGCAGCAGAGCCACATTAATCCATGTGTTTAATCTTCACTTTCAGTTCTATTTCAGAACTTATCCAGCAAAACACTGACTACATTGCCAACACAGTGCTGTTCAAGCTTAGGCATCCAAGGTCTCACGGTGACGTCGCACGGATTGTGCAGGCCCTGGCAAAGCATAGTGACAAAGGAAGCATTGGCCTTTTGGAGGATGTTGGTTACGAGGCAGGTTTTTTTTAGTTTTGATGTTTTTTGAAGGTATATAATGACTAGCATGTAGGCTCAAGCACATCAATTTGATTGTGAAGAAAGACTAATTGAATATTTGTTTCGATTTCACAATCTCACGTCAGGCTGGATATTCGGCTCCCACCCCAAATTTGTAATTGAAGCAACATCTGACATGTCATGCCTCGGGGCCAGCAGGGATATGTGCCCCAATTGGCAAGGTTCAGCAGAGACATACATCATAGCAGACATCATAACAGAAATTCATGGGCAGGTGCATTTTTCATCAAAATTATCTTCACATTGTACCATTGCCAAGTGCACCGACTAAAACAGTGAGCTGCAGAAACCTTGTGATATTAACAAGCGGCTACTGTTACAGTGTGGGCATTGCACAGTGTGACACATTGTGCGAGTGTGTTGCAGAAAGTCGTGTGTAAAGAATGCAGCCTGCAGAAATTCTTGGGTCTCTGCACAGCCACTCTGTGAGTGAGATTGACCATAACGCTTGCAGAGCATGTTATGACCTAAATCAGAATGTGTTAGTATATCTTGCCTCACTTTTCCATTTAGGCTCGGCTGACACAGAGTTCGTTGAATTAACACAAAGATCATTGAATTAAGTAACATGTGTACTATTGAATCATAACCTGAATATTATCAAGAGTGAGATTAAATATTTCTTTCAAGACCAAGTTAGGGCATATAAATATCTTCTATATAAATGGTCTTCACTACACTGTAAATATCTACCTTCATTTATTTAATAACCTCTATTTTTCAATGCTTGTTGTCGCACATTTTGGTATGTTCAATTGATTGCGTGATTTCTTTGATGATAGACTTTACGATCACTCCACCTCAACCTAACTCTCTGTGCACCATTAATGCAACAGTAGTTCTTTCTCAATGAAAAGAGAACCAGTGACTATAGCTGTCCATCTGCACAGCAATTACTCAAGGAAAAAAAATGAAAGCAGTGGTTGTAACTTAATATAAAAAAAATATTACTGATGAAACAGGCAGACTTTTATGTAGCTATTCACCGGAAAATGCTATTAAGCTTTCTTGAGAGTAAAATATATATAAAAATAAATGTATATCGACTTTTCAGAAAATGAAAACTGGAAGCCCTTAAGCATTGATAACTGAGAGCGTGTCACTTTTGTACCAATTGCTTGGATGTGCTCATGGTTTTATACAAAAACGTTTTCGCATTACAGGTACTCAATGCACTTGACTTCTGCCAAAAAGATAATGCGCTACCATTCTTGAAGGTCCTAGCAAGCATAGTGGTGTACCTGAACGCTTGGTTTCCTGCGGCACCTAAGACGGTGCGTACATGTTTTGAAGAAGCATCTACTGTCACTAGCTTTCTTAGTGCTTTTCCAAACATGCACAAAAAAATATCTTTGAAATTTTTGAAAAGATTTTGTTCTTCAGTGTTACTTTTTAGTTATATCGTCATATATGTCATGAAAAGGGCCCTTGGACATGTCAAGCTGTTTGTAACAGCACTTAGCTACTGGTTTCCACCAGAACTTGTGTCATTTGTGTAAAAAAAAATGAAATGGCATACAAGTAAAGAGAACGCTTTTCCATAGTCTGTGTTAAAGACACAAAATAAAATATTGTCTCTAATTCTGACAATTCAAAAATGTATAACATGTTAAACCTTTGGGTCCGAACATTTCCGCCTGCTGTGTACTTGAGTTATATGAAAGTGTAACAAATGGAATTTATGTCCAAGTAACATGTGAGCAAGCTTTAAATGCAAATGCTATTGCCTATGTGTTGCTGAACATTTTACAGTTTTTATTCTGAAATGCTAATTAATGATCTTGATCAAAAAAGAATTAGTGTTTCGCAGGCAACATGGTGCACTTGTTGCTGTGATTATCACTTGAAGACATCTCATAACCAATGTCGAGGTCCTCTGACTTGAGTTCAGAAGTTATTGAATTCATGCATTGTCGAAAACACATGAGAGCTTTTTGTGCTGATCAGCTATGGTGAAAAACAAGAGATCACGTAAGAGAAATTACAAATAATGTAAGCCTTGTTGCGCCATCTGTCGTATAAAAATAAAACCTGCCATACAGTTTAAGTTTAACCAACCTCTGTATAGATGGTGCAACCAGCCTAGGTATGGTCCACATTTGTGAATTATCTTTGGAAAAGCAGGGAGAGCGCAGAAAACTAGACTTTGCTTGGGCAGAGCACTTTAATAGTTAAGGTCAAATTTGTGTAAGGAAAAAAAGCACAACAATGTAGCCTTATAAGCATAGAGCACTTCTGAACATTCGTAAATTATCAGTTCTGCAAAAACAAGAGAACTTGTGTACACGTGAGTGCTTAGACAAGCTAGAGATTACAAAACATGAAAAATATAAACATTTGTGATTGCATGTTTATAAGACACATCTGTACCTTCTTTAATGAAAAGAGACGCAGTTTTGCCCGAAAGGCGAAGCATCGATTGCGATAGCAGATTAGTAGACAGCTATACGAAGTAAGGATAGTAGTTTTATCGGCCATATAAAGTTGTAAACGTAGGCACACTAACTACCGTGGACTCTCTTTAAACAGGACCTCAAGGGACCAGGGAAATTGGTTCTGTATATCAGGTGTTCCATTTACTGAGAGACAAAGCTGCATACAATTGCATGAATATAAAACTGACTAACTATGAGGATGGTGTTCCATGTAAGAGGTAGTTTCGTTGAAGCAATTTCCGTTTATCAAGATTCCACTGTAAATTTAGAAGCATGGTGTCACACGCACACAAGCAAACATGAACACATCTGTCTCGATGACTGCGGCGACCCACTGTCAAAAAGCTGGAATGAGGAAACGCGGCAGCAGCAGTGAGCAAAGTGACATTCATGCTGCCTATCGCTTCAACGAAAAGTGAGTGCCAAGAACACAGAGCATGCACAAAGCCACAAGCCGCTGATGTACCTAGACTCTGCCCCCGACAGAGATCGCTCTCAAGGTACGGCCGGTCAACCATGCAGTTGCAGGTGGAGTAGAATGCTGCCACCTCCTCTCTCTCACCTCCACCCGGGGCCACGCAACATTGAGTGCCTTGCGCACGACTGGAGACCGCAAGCTTCCTGCCCGCTTTTGTCTCTTTTATGCTGGCAAGATTGCACCGCAATTGTCAGCTCCGCTCGCACGCCTTCACTCGCACGTACAGCGTAGTGCACGCCGCGATGGCGTTATCACCCTTGGACTTTATACAGAACCTCATGGTGACGGCGAAAATGCACTTGGAGCGTCCATATACTTGCTATTGCAATAAAAGTATATATATATTCCAGCATTGCCATTTGTTGAGCGTGTTGGTAAACTGACTTGGAAAGTATATTTAGCAATAGCGAACAAAATCAGAAAGGAGATGACACCACAATGCACTAGCGCATTGTGGTGTCATCTCTCTTCTGCCCTTGTTTGCTGGCGCTAAATGTGCTTTCAATATATATATATATATATATATAAAGAAATCTATTAAGAATCGTTTAACTTGAGTGATGACACCTGTTTTATACATTTAAGCTAAAGTTTAGTGCAACATTGCACAATAACTAGTTTGCAATATATATATATATATATATATATATATATATATATATATATATATATATATATATATATATATATATGTATGGAATCTTCTTAATGTAATTCTGCATAATACATTTTTCCAGATAATATGTTCTTTCCTTTTTCCCGGCCAATGTCCCATAGGAGCAATGTATTTTCATACGATAATTGCGATTGTGTTTTCACTTGAAATTGGATAATACGGCTGCAGAAGCGGATTTTTATTGGTATTGCTAAAGCTCATAGTGCAACATTCCATTGTACTAGCTTAATTAACATTTCAACGACCCACGAACAACATACCCCAGCCACACTGGAAGAAAAACGCACATGGCGCGGTGCTGGCAGTAAAGTGCTGCTGCAGCAAGTGTGGCCACACCAACTGGCAATGCACCACTGCTCAGTTGAGTGAGGAAACAGTGGCCTCTTTGTTTAACTTCCGGAAGAACATTTTTACAGAGATTGAAAAGAAGGAAGTTCAGTGCAAGCTAACGAGCTATTTCAACATTGCTGAATAAAAGTGCATTGGCTGCGGTTTGTGTGGCATCAAGTGAGGCTGCTCCGCATAATGTGTTATGCACATTAATGTCACTCAACACCACACAAACCTTTGCTTTCGGGTTTGGCACTGAGTACGCCTATTTTTACACTTTTTGGAGCTTGCTTTGGATAACACAATTTTTGGATGATACATTTTATTTTCCGGTTCGCATGAAGATCGTATTGACGAGATTCTACTGTGTGTGCGTATATATGTGTGTGTGTGTGCGTGCGTGTTTGTGTGTGTGTGTGTGTGTTGATTCAGAATGTACAGGAGATTATTTATTTATTTATTTATTTATTTATTTATTGGTACTGCAACCAGGCCATTACAGTGGTTTTAGCAATGTGGCTTACAAAGTAACAGAAAATACCGCGTAATGGTGCAAAGGAACATATTAATATGTTGCACTTACTGTAATTTATAATTTTTACAATACTTTGAGACATACCAACCATTACTATTTCATGTATTAGCAGCATAAGTTCTGTATGCCAAAGTTGCAGTAGCTACTACAAAATCATTGGAAGCATCAACTGAAAAGTAAAACCAATTCATAGTGCAAGAAACATGTGTTTTATTTTAATAATATTTTTTGAAAAAGCAAGCCACATTTGTTCAAGGAAGTTTACATTGTCATTGTGTATCAGTGTGACAAGTAGTTTTATTTAGCAAGGTAAACATTTTTCTAATATTCACATCACTTACAGTCACTTTCATTAAACTGCAATAATTTGTATGTAAAGTGGGTAAGGCATAGTAACTTCCTTTTCTCCTTTCTTTCCTTCTTTTTTGGGGGGCTGAGCAATATGTATGGCTAAGCAGCACTTTGCTGTACATACTTATATTTTACGCCCTGTTGCTATTTATTCAGGGCGTACTGAAGGACGGTGTTACAACACGGGTGCTCCCAGAGAAGACATTTGTGCAGTTCGTGAAAGAGTTTCATCAATGCAAGACAATTTCTGCTGATGTTGAGTTGACTGACCAGGAACTTGAAAGCATTGAGGTGCCTAGGGAAGATCTGTGTGATGTGGAAATGGATGAGAAGCCACCTGTGCCTGGACACATCAAGCTCCTTGTGCAGGTATGAGTAGGCCTGCTTAAGGTCCCTCTAATTTTCAAGGTAGCTACATCTGCCGCGCACGCAACCTAGGAAGTTCCCGTAGCAGACGGCGCCCACGCAAAACCGCGGCTCCGCAGCATTCATGAGGTTAAAAAATATCTGCACACGCGCGGAAATAAAACCTACTGGTGCCCGACTGTGGTGAAAAATGAAAGAAAGGCCCAAACTGCTAAATCTAGTCCTTTAATTTCAAATGAGCACTGAAGGAAAGACGCTCAAGAGAGCGGAATGAGCGCCTCGATTCCGCACGTTTACATTTCGTTTGTTTGCGCTCAATCACCACGCGAACCTTGGTGATTGCTTGCGCTTAATCCTGTTTGCTCTGTGAATTATTTTGCTTGTAAGTGTGCTGCGTACAGATAGCGGTTACTTTGAACGAAGAATTCGTGTAAAAAGAAGGCAGATAGTCGCTTGGACCGAAAAAATTTCGACATAACGTCGCTGAAACGTGCGACCCTCAAGGCAACTGAGCAACATCCTGTGTGTGTGTGTGGAAACGAGTGCGCCAACAATCTTCTTGCCGCTGAGTGTCTGTCGTGTAGCGATTACACGACAACTGTTGTGTTTTGTGGTTCAGTGCTAAGAGCCAGTTCAGCTGTCGTGACATTCTGAAGCGGCGGTATGGATCGTGTCAGCGAGTCTCCTTGATCGTGTTCGGGCTGCCAGCGCAATCTAATCTCGCGGCACACCAACATCGGGCGTAGTATGTGCGCATGTGTGAATGCGGTTGACGGTTCTCGTGAACCGTGTGACGTCGCCACGTAACCTTGAATCATGATGCTCATTGTTGTGTTTATGCCTTTTCGCCTCCGTGCACCGCTAAAGCCCCGTAAGAATTAGAGGGCCCTTATACGAAACGCCTGCGGATTGGCCTAGCTATTAGTACTGCACTGCGTTTTGCTGGCAATCCGTGTATCGCTTCTGGCGTTTTTCTTATGTTAATTTACAGTTGTGTGTTCCTTCATCGGTAAAATGGCATCGCCAATTACTGAAACATCTTCGAGTGTAAGGGAAACTTGGAAGGAACGAGCTCGCAGCTGTATGTAATGTACTTTGATATATTGTATTATACTTTATTATTTGATGGCCAGTAGCAGTGGCTATGCAGTATTTGTTTTTAAAAGCAGAGTAATGCGGGCACTTAGGAATATATTTATTCACATATGCAATGCACAAAATACGATTAGGGTATGCAGAGTTGGAAATGACTTTTTGGACATATTGTAAATTGCAGTTAACAATCCGTGCACAAACACAGGAAAGTGTAAAAGTAGAATTCGCTGATGAAATTTGTGATTTTTTATCGCATGTAACGCAATGCGGATATTTGTCAGAGAGGTAATGCTCTTCTGCCCCACTATTTACTTGCATGCTAGGTCATACTGCACTTGCTAAGTCAATGGGCTCATAATGCACTAAAATCAATAATCTCCACAAATTTCAGTCGTCAACATTCATGCACGCAAATGAAATACTATCGCAGCTCTGCACATACACGTGTATACTTTCTATTGCACCTTTGTATTGTTGTATTTTACTTGCCTCGCATAGTCGTGCAGTTACCGACGGTTCAAAGTCCGTCCATCCTGTTCTGTGCAACCATACTTTTCTTCTGGTTAGGTTCTGGTTGCCTCGCGGGATGCAAAATAACTTCTTGCCATCCTTCGTCCGGTTTCGGCACCCAACCACACAGCAACAGGGCATTTCAGCCCTCCCGGAACGAAATTATCGCAGCAATGTGCATAGCACAACAGACAGAATGCGCGCACTTCGCCCGGCGCACAGGAACTTTCATGGCGGCAAAGGGGCGGAGCAAGGTTATATGTCACCGATCAGCCTATCGCTGGCGTTGTCGGCTGGATCAAAGCCTTTTGGTACTTTAAAATTATTGATGGACTTTAGGCTTGCTTGGTTCAAACAGTTGTTACTAAATTATGTAAAACTGAATGCATATTAATGCAACTTCATTGTGTACTTGTACACACCACAAATCACTACATATGGTCCTCTGTGGTCGACTTTACATGTCAGTTAAAGGAGGCCCTGCAGCACTTTTTTATCAAAGTCGAGAAATACATTTGACATTAAAGCACACTATTGTACAAATATTTTGCAGCAACATGTATCTCAATACATTCTATAGGAGCAGAGTTATCGGCACTCAAAGATCGCTCTTCACCCCCTTCTCAGTGCTTCCGCTCTGTCAACAGCTTCCACTGCGGATGCTATGGCAGAGTAGCAGTTGCCCACAATGCTCCACCCACTGGACATCACCGTGGGGTGAAGTTTAAATTTGGCTTTGGATGTTCAAGTAAATACCACTACCTCTGGTTTTGGCAGCTATGATATGCTACATTCAGAAGCTGTCCCTGTGCGCGTGCTCGGCTGTGACGGAGAGCAACGACATCACTACTGGTGCAGCCAATTGCGTGCCTCTCTTCCTTTTTTTTTTTTTCACGTGTGCGCATGGAGTTGCGCCAGAGGAGTTTTCGGCGGACAGGCGACAGACGGACGGAGGAATTGACTAGCCATATACAGCTGCTCTGTAACAGTTGAAAAAATATGCTTAAGGCTTTCTCCGTGGCTGACATGTTGTGTGCCATGCTAGTGCCCATGCAAGCTCAGTCGTGTTTACACAATTCAGGAAATGGGGCTGTGTCTGTAAGAGAAAGCCATGAATATATGTTGTATGTGCTACTTTTAATATAAATTTAGACACCATTATTGCTTTGATTATACCTGATTAAATCTCCTATAATGAAAAAGATAATGCCAAGAAAATTTGTGGTTCTGAAAGGCTGAACTTTCGCACAGCAGCTATACCTTTAAACGCAAACATGATAAATAGTGGCATCTTGCACATCAAAGTCTGCACCACTTGACCCTGAACATAGCAAAAGTAATTTGAGGCTTGCAGCTGTGCAATTCGCACTTCTATTTTATATGTTTCAACTCATTTTCAACGTGTTCATAGAGCTTTCTAGCTTGAACACACATGCATTCAGTATTCCTTTTGCGATGTCTCTCATTTCTCTTGTCCCTGCCTCTTACTCCCACCCCCTGTGGTATAGGGGTAGGGAGTAAGAATGCAGAAGGCAAAAATAAACATTATTATTATTTTTTTTTTTTTTATTTATTTCATGTTGAAGCATAACCAAAATATGACTCAGCTTGCAAAGTGGTAGGAATAGCATGGCACTGTTATGATTATTGTTGGCATAGTTACTGTAGTCGAGAATGCATTTCGGGCTCTAAGTAGTCAGAGGCTTTACCTTTTCGTTTGTTTTGCTTCTTTTCTCAGGTCTTAAAGAGATGCACCCACTTTCAGTCAAGTTCAAACATCTTCATTCAAACAGCTGTACTGAGTATCATCAAGCATGCAGTCATTCCACTGTCATGCTGTGAAGGTAAGGTGACTGGAACAAGCCCCATGGTAAATAGTTCAGGCCGGATGACATGCAGGCATGAAAGAAAAGATAACTCAGTCAGGTCATGGAAAGAGGCAGGGTCCACATTGCATACAGTATCTTCCAGCTCCTTCACGTGATTCAATCCTACAGCTCGTAGTATTGAAAGGATGGCAAATAGATGTAGGGATTATTCTGAGCTACATCATAGTGAGCTCCTACTAGTATAGCAGGGCAGGAAATCGCGTAATAGCATTCTATTTTACCGAGCGTAGTCCAACTTTATAGAGTGCAGCAAAACAGTAGGTGCAACGATTCTACATGTCCTCCGAGATGGGTATGCACCATTGTTGCTCCAGGATAGAATCTTGGAGGCCATGGTTTTGGTTTCCAGCAATTAACGCTGCTTGGCACATGGTGTGCATAAGCAATAATTTATTCCAAAAGGTGAAGCTTGTTCCACTGCACACAATTTTTGCAATCAAATTTTTCGTTATCTGTAGTGTATAACTAGAGACTGTAGCTAAATTCTGTGCCATTTCTCAGAGTAGCGATAGCTTTTCTGTGAATCTCACATGCTATAAACCTATCGCACAGATAGTCACACTTCACATTTGAACCACTTCTGCTAATGTTCTTAAACAGTCTGCATCGGTTTCAAGATTCTGCCATCAGGCAAAACAAGGAAGAACTCAAGAACTTTCATTACCCAGTGCATGCTTGTGTAATAATCTTAGAGTTAATCTTTTTGCTCTTGCAGATGAGCTCTTGCCAGTCGTGCATTTGTTGTGGAGGCCCCTCGTTGCTCGTTTCCAAAAGGACGATTGGAATCTATGCGCAAAGGTGGGTGGTCGATCTCATATATGCATGATGTCATTATCACTCTGGTTAGAAAATATGCTGAATGGTGCTTTCTTTTTTAACATGCAGGCATTTGAAGTCGTTAGTTCCTTGGCAGAGACATCACATGATTTCATTCGCGAACGTACCCTGCGAGAGGTGTGGCCAAGGCTTGCAACATTCCTACACAGTCAGCATGCAGTCAGGTAAGCACACAGCCCTTGTATACATGGCAACAAAAACAACAGTGAAACCTCATTACTACGAACACCACATTAACGAACTTTTCAGAAATCCCCTGCTCACTGCTTATGGTTACAGCAGAAAAATATTTCAGTACTACGAGCTTCAGAATACCGAACTATTCAGAATAATAGTACGAGTCATGACTGACTGCTAAACAAATATTTAATGTTTAACATCCAGCTTTACTGGCAGGCAGCGATAATGAGCTTCACCGAACAAGTTTTCACTTGTTTGCTGTGCCCTGGTGGTCGCATTTCGGTGGGGGCAAAATGCGAAAACACCGGTGTACTTAGATTTAGGTGCATGTTAAAAAACCCCAGCTGGTCCAAATTTCCGAAGTCCCCCACTACGGCGTGCCTCACTATGAGAAAGTGGTTTTGGCACGTAAAACCCCATAACTTTTTTTTACTTGTTTGTTGGCTTCATATTCAACTTCAAATTAGGTTTTGTGTGAGAGTAGCTGTTTGTGTCATCAGTAGTGCTACCACTAGCATTATCGGATGTTACATTTTCTCAGATTGTACGTTTTCCAGATTTCCCAGATCCTTTTTTCGTGGTCATCTAAAAAAGCCCATCTACAGGGTTCTACTGTATTCGTTACATGCTGATGTTGCAGAGAAATATTTTAGATTTACTTTGTTATATGTGTTAATTTGTTTTATCCGTGTTTGGTTGTATCAAGGTTCGACTGTATGTGAAGACCCTATGTTTTCATTTAGCTTGTTCCCATGAGCATGGCTGGCCATGTTTTTTTGCACCACATGTGCCATCAAGACCAAGGCAAAGCTGATGGTTTGCGAGGCAAATTCGACTGGTCATCTCGGAGCACTTCAGTGGTGCCTTTAAAGGTTGCTTAAGACGAGAACTAAACTTTACTGTGAGCATTTGCTTGCTCCAGCAATGATAATAAGGCTAGCTTATTGCTATTAGGATTGATTGTTCATGTAATACAGTTTTGAAAAGACCCTCACACGATTTCGACTGTTGTGAATTAACAGTAGTTTGGCAGAAGAAAAGCCAAATTTAAGTGCCCGGCGTAAACCTTATAAAGAAAACAAAGAATGAAGGTAAAGAAAGCATAAGGGAAATTAATTATGTTTAATTGAAATGTAGAAATAATGAAAAGGGAATTGAAAGAGGACGCAAAGACAACTTGCCTCGGGTGGGAGCTACTGCCTGAGCCAGCTACTGCAGCAGCCATCCATGCTGCTGTACACTTTCTCGAGTATTTGTGTGTGAGCAAGAGGTCCTCTTGCTAGGCGCATGGTCACAGAGTTGGCAGACGACAGAGACAATGTGTTTCCTAGGTGACACGGGCCTGGACTCACGCCTGTGATACCAGTTGTGTAATGTGTCCCTCACCTCGTTCCTCCCATTATCATCCCCCATTGTGACCCTTTTTCTTCCCCTCTTCCCCTTCCCTTACGTTGAGTAGCAGGCCAGATGCTCCATTATCCGGCCGACTTCTCTACATTTTCCAGTCATTAAAATACTTCTTCTCTTCTGTGTGTGTGCACAAGGTTAGCCCTGGAAGTGTTAGCCAGCGCTGCTCACAGCCATGACAGCATATGTGAAACCTCCTTTTAACCGCAGTTGTCATATACGTAGTATGCGAGCTTAGGAGCAGGCCAAAAAAGCTTCATATGCTGCCTGATGGCTTCAAGGCTGCCAAAGTAGAGGCCCCACGCTACGCAATGAGCGAGATTAAGGGTATCAGAGGGGCTAGATTATTTTGTTAGATGAAGAAAACAGACAGTAAAGCCAGAGGAGCAAAGACGAAGAAAAATCATGAGCTTACTTTTTGCATTGGTGACCGGAAATATAGTAGTTATACTGTGTGTTTACAAAACATATAGTCAATGGCTGCTGTGCTATCTATGCAGTAAAAACAAAGGAAAGGCCTATGAAATTACTTCTGCCTTCAAATACCAGCTTGTTCTTCTTAAAGGACTTGGGCCAATATCCTGCCAGGTAAGAGACAAACTTTTATACTGAATGTGAACTCTCCTTTCAAAAGGACTATGAATGCAACTTTCGTAACCTATTCCTGTTGTTCATCTTCGATTTGCTGCTCAAGTAAATAATCGTCAATCCCCTGTTTGGATAGGTGCAGAATGACTGAAGTATAAACACTTAGTACTTGGCTCATTTGCTAGTTGTAAAAATGTAGAACTACCTTGCAGGTAGTGTTCAGTCTACACACTTGGTCCTTCACTGCCTCAACCTTTCTTTTCAATATTTGGTGCACTACCCAAGATTGTGCTAAATGATCTCTTATGGACTTGACAAACAGCATGCTCATCAAGTTGCTGTTTTTAGTTTTGGGGAGCTGCAACTTTTCACTGTCATTGTTTTCTGCCAGCTGTGGCATCTGTAAATGACGTCTTGAAGCCTGCATAAAAAGTCATTGCCAGACCTGGCCTGCAGTGCTGATTATGACTGGACCTTCCAACTGTAACTGTCTCTGTACTAAACTCTAAACAATCTCACACGAAATGAACTTTCATGTGAGAATATGTTTTTCCCAGTTTACAAGACCTTGCACAGGCCATATACACTTTATAATGTTTCTTCGAATACTTTTTTAGCAGGTAACAAATTACCCCACTGCATCATTGACTGTGAAAGCCACACCGTTCAATGTCATGTTGCATGAAATTGTAGATTAGCTGTCATGTTTCTTCTTGCTATCTGCATTCACTTGTAGTATTTCTTGTATTCAAGACAATGTTGTATAAAATTATGGAATACCTGCCATTCCTCTTTCTTCTTTACTAATTTTGTTGGTCATGCATTTTTATTTGTTATTGTGGCAATAAACTGTTTATGCATGCAGTTTCTCTTTCTGCTGTAATGCCCTATGGTGCTGCAGAATGTGTTGAATATATAGAAAATAAACATCACTGTACTTCTCTGCCAAAGGAATTCTGTAAAAGCTTATGTGAGAGTATAAATTTTCAAACTACTGCAGTTACAGTATCTTCCAGAAACTCGTGAAATTATACACAGCTGCAGTAAACATAGCTTCTGCAGTGTGCAGATTTTAAGACTTTCCATTTTCAACAGGGGGATGAGATAGGCATGAATTTCTGAACAATCATTGCATGTTGTCCTTTCTGCTGCCTTGAAACTTCTGGCAGTACACTGGAAGAAGTGCTAACTGCAATGGCTTCTAAAACGCTTGTGCAGAGAAAACAGTGCTACTACTTTGGAGTTCTCGTGTTGCATCAAATAAGTAGAGTGTGTGCAGGATGTGTTCTGTGTACTGTTGTGTTAATCCTTGCGATTATTTAGCCTTGCTAAATTATTGTGCTACTGTAATGCTCAAGCAGCTGCATGTTTTCACAATTACAGTCTCCAGCCAAAATTTTTGACGAAAACAAATTAAGTACAGAGGTGTGTATATTCTGATCAAAATCTTTGCAAAAAGACTTTGCATTTACTGCTGCACTGTTCTTGCTCAAGTTTTGCAGAAAAATCACATTTTGGAACCTGCATCATTCAATATAACACCTGGCACAGTTACTTGCCTGGTTTCCAAGAAAAAAATTCCATGTTGCCTTCATTTATGGGGTACAGGTTATGCTAGCGCCTAGACGGTGCTAGCATAAACTTGTGTCGGCAGCTGCACAAAGCAGCCATTCAGGGAGGGTTGCCACGTGTTGTCGGCTCTTCTGGGACATGCGGCAACCCAACCTGAACGGCTGCTTTCTGCAGCTGCTGAAAGGCAGCAACACAAGCTTATGCTAGTGCCACCATTCCCATAAACAAAGGCAGCTTTCCATTTTTTTTTTCTTGAAAACCAAGCAAGTAACTGTACCAACTGTGACACTGAACGACCTAGATCCAAAAATTCAATTTTTCTGCAAAATTAGAGCAATAACAGTGCAGCAGTAAGTGCAAATTCTTTTTTCTAAGATGTTAAGTGAAATATGCATGTCCCTGTATTTTTGTAAACTGCAATAAAGGACTGTGAAGTAAATTGCTAAATTCACAGCATGAGACTTTCTTAACCTGCCTTATGCAAGCATGCAGTATTCAATATGGTAACTCAAACATTTGCCAAGAATCTTTTTTTTTTGGCAGTTTCTGTTTCTGAGTATGTGTATTTAGACCTCAAAAACATGACTAGTTAACATATTTCAGCTTGAAGTTCATGAACAAGGCATTGCCCTCTTGGCATCAGCTGTAGTGCCTTACCTGGAGCTCTCACAACCACCCAAGTTGCAAGAGGTTAGTCTTGCCACTAGTTTAACTTTCTATTTCTTGTTTATTTGATGTGACAAATGTCATATAAATTTTCTGCTTTTCTTCTGTCCTACCCCTAGTAATCATTCAGAGTAATTTAATGCTAAACCTAAAGTGTCCGGCTGACATATTTCTCCTTACTATAGAGGTATTACTGCTTCATCCTGTATTAACACTGTCATACAGTAAAAGCCAGATAAACTAGCTGCATGCAGCTTTGGCTCTTTTTTAAGTGCAGTAATGAAGTTCAGATAATCAGAACACCTGCTGCAGTGGCTTAGCGGCTATGGTGTTGCGCTGCGAAGCACGAGGTCGAGAGGTCAAATCCCGGCCACAGCAGCCGCATTATGACGGGGGTCGAATGCAAAAATGCCCCATGTCCCGTGCATTGGGGCCACATTAAAGATCCCCTGGTGGCCAAAATTAATTTGGAGTCCCCCACTATGGCACGCCTCATAATCAAATCGTGGTTTAAACATAGTACCCCAGAATAAAAAAAATTATAATCAGAACAGTTCTATTTTTGCACTTTTATTGAACAAAACTTGTTCTACTCTAATAAGTACCTTGTTGTGCTCTCAAAAGGTGTGAATGGACAAAACAAAAAGCAAAATCAGGGTGTCTACCAACCGGGAAAACCGGGAAAACCGGGAATTCTCAGGGAATTTGAACAGTCTGGAAAAACTCAGGGAAAACTCAGGGAATTTGTGCTTCTATCAGGGAAAATTAGCTGTAACTTTATTGAAAGGGAACGAAAGTCGTGTCAATGCTGGCTCCAGTAACAGAGGAATCGCAACGAATCGTCATTGACTCCGTGTCATCGGCACGATGTATTGCCAGAGTAGTTAACGACCGATTTTTCGGACATGCCCGATAATTTGCACGGTTTTGCGGCACCACCACGTACTCCATATAGTCAATGTATATTGCCCTGACTGCAGGTCTGAAATGGCATTAATCAAAGCCGCCACCGCCGCTATATTGATTATCTCGCCGCCTCGAACCGGCACTCTCGCAGGCAGATCCGCTGGCAGCCGTAACCACCACCGCGGCAACGTTAGGCCTAGCTGCTTCTATGTTCGCTATTAAGCTTCTTGCCGTGCGGTGCCGTGTTTTTCATTGAAAGAATTCGCCGCTATCACCAATGGCACCGACTCCGCCTTTGTAATCCTCGCGATTGGCTTTGAAGTTCGCAGAGCACAGCGCGTTGCGTAATGCCAGTTTCCGAAAGTTAGCTTCGCCTCAGTACACTTGTGTTAGGCGGTGAAGCATAACAAGCGTGGGAAGGGGGCAATTGTCACGGGACACAGTATGTATTCCTTAATTACACATGCCTGCACCCCGTATCCTGTCACAGTACAAGCCCTGATATGCCTAATAAGCGTACTGGCAGGCCTTCAGAGCTTTTTCAGACGTGCCTGTGGTAATTTTATCCCTTAAAGGCAGTTAAAGACATGCATTAATGTTTTTCAGACTGCCCGTTTTTTTTTTCAATTTTTTTTGCGGCCCCTCGGAAGTCCGAAAAATCAAATGTTGACTGTACAACTGACCAAGAGGATGCTTCAGATGATCCATGTGGTGAAAGCGTGTTAGAAGGAGGATGAGAACAGAAAGGACCGACGCACTGAGGAATTAACGGGAAAGGAAGGGTGCCGCCGCCTTTTTGAAGGAGCTTGAGCTAAAAAAACTAAGTGTTGGCTGACGCTGAGACACAGGTGTCCCTCATCCAAACCAAAATAAATTGTTTAAGCAGTGAAACCCAACACTGAGATGTTGTGTACGGGCTGAGAGTATGTCAGGACAGTTGAGTTTGACTTCCCAGCTGCTGAGAGAGAACCTTAGTTGTGACAAAGTTCAGGACCTCATACAGATGAGCTTGCTATCAGTTGATAGAAATAGCTGATATTAAAAAAAATATTTACTTATGCATGCATTTCCTTTTCATTCGTATTTGAAAATGTTCGACTTAATTTGGAATGGGCTTTACCATTTCTTTCGCTGTGCATTTTACTAACACCTTCCTTCTGTTTTCTTTTTAAATAAAATAGATATTACTCCTTACTATTCAAACTGGATTAAGTCATTTTTTTGTTTCAGCATGCTTACTAGAGAGTGACAGCATCGGGCAATGTGGTGTCAGCCTGTCTTGACATAAAACAAAGTTCTGGCTCATTCAGGGAATTTCGCAAAGGTGCTCAGGGAAAACCTGGAAAACTCAGGGAATTTGGAAATGTCAACTTGGTAGACACCCTGAAAATTTATTGTGCGCATCATGAGGACAATCACAGCAAATATTTATAATGCTTACATGGTATGAAGACTCAAAGTTGATACTAACAGACTCTTCTGCAAGGAATATTGAGGCAGACTCACTAACAATGGTGATTTGGTTCTGAGGTAACAGAGTTTCAGTCTTTGAGTTGTAGGTGCAGTAAGTAGGTAATCAGTAAGTAGGTAACCAGTAAGTAGGTGCAAAGGGCATTGTGGTTAAAGATGACATTACCCAGTCTGTAATGTCAGTAGGGTTGCTATTTGGCAAAGATTAAGTGATTGCATATTGCACTGTATATACTATCCCCACTGTGGCCCTCCTATTGCTTGAGCTGGAAGAAAGTGGCAGTGCACATCTAAGCTGACAGGAAAGGATGGTTCGCAGTAGACATAGCCCCCTGAGTGCAAAAGCAGAGACATAACAAAACAGTTAGTGGTAGCTGGCCAGCAGAATCACGAGTCAGTATTACAAGTTGGCACATTGTGCATCTGCTCAAATGTGACTCTGAAGAGATGCTTCACTTCATTCCTCCAGCCAAAGGTAATCATTAAATTTTTTCTCATGCTGAGTCTCCCGTTGCTATAGTCATAAGCTCCTGAGAGTTCCGGTTAACTGATGAATTTAATCTACAATGGTTACATCCAGGCTGCCATTGAATGCACCCAGAACTTGGCAAAGTGCAGTGCAGACACTGTGTGGTACTATGTGGTCAAGGCACACTGCTCCAGCGAGCCCCTTTGGTCACCGGCTCCATCACTGCAAGCACTTCCCTTCAGCCCAGAGCCCTGCTCCGAGAACACTAATGTGTTGCGTGTAATGGCCTTTCTAACCAGCATGGATGTGCCAAGACAATGAACCGCATATTTGTGTATACTTTGGTCACATTCATATGCTGGTCATCTCTTTGTGCCAAGAGGATATGGACTGTATTTTATTGAATTAAAAAGCTTTCTCAGAAGAAAAAGTAAGATAATATTGTCCCCCTTGTCATTTGAAAAAACATTGTTTGAAGTAGGCATTTTTGTCTAAGGTGCTGGACCCTTTTTGCTGTCCCTGAAGCTGCGAAGTTACAGCAGCAGCCTAAACTACCTTTTGTTAGATCACTACAGCTTCCAAAGGAATTTGCTGTCTCCGAGTGCTTGCTCAGCAGCAACTTGCCCTGTGCATGAAGTGTACATCTAACAGTACAAAGTGCACTATCTATTTGAACAAGAGCTGCAGGAATGGCTGTCCCTGGCTGAGATGGCTCAACAGCAAACATCATGCATTTAAAGCTGTCACTAAGGAATCATCGCTAGCCTGAGAATTTACTTTTACAAAATCTTGCAACTATGCTGCATCCAATGCTCAGCTAAATGAAATTAAATATATCAAATCACAAGGACTATTTTATTCATATTCCAAAACTCAAAGCAATGCAGATACCTTAAGTGAAAACTTCCGGAACCATGCATTTGACAGGAAGTTGGTAAAGCACAAGCTGCTAAGAAGGCTGATGGTATTAGGGAATACCTAACCGAAATAAAAGTTGTGAACCCACTGGGTAGCATTTAACTTCTAATGTTGGAGGTCACATGATCAAGCATGTGCCACGGCAGTAGAGCACATGTTTCCTTCTCTAATCTGGCCATGGCTGCGCATGGCTGCCCACTCAGCGGAGTGCATATATGCAGCTGACACACAATGTATTGGAGGTAAACTGCGGCAAGTAAAAAACTCGAGGCGAGCCAAGATGGTGAGTAGCTTCATATGCTGCATTCCCGTGCACATAGTGTTGCAGGTCGCAAAATCAAAGTTTCAAAAGTGCGGTCAAGCAAGCGGCAGAACAGAGCTCTCTGCTGCTAGCACTCTTCAGCACCACAGCGTTGTGACAGTGAGTGCTCACAGTCATCGAGTGAAATCTGATCATGTTTGCCTGTGTGCGCTTAACACCATGGATGCTTAGTTAGTAAGCGAATCTTTACTGCAATTTATACGGCTGCTAAAACATAGATCAATGTGATGCTCCATTTATCTCCTGCTCCAGCTACTAGAAAGCATAGGTGCTGTGCGACTGGCATAGAACACTGCTCATGCCCTGTCTGTTCCCTTCACCTACTTTTATAACAAACTGTCACTGCCTGTTAACCACTCCATGCAAAAGAAACTTGCAAAGTGCTGTTCATGTAGCCTTCTTTCATTTTCCCACCATAAAACTATCACAAGTACTTACAGACTTTATAAGCGGCACTGTTTCTCTTTAAGTCACAGTTTACACCTATCATTATGCAGCAAGTAAAATACCAAATGTACTTCTCTGAAGCTAAATCAAGTGCCAGATTCAACGGCCAACCGACATTTTTGGAGAAAAAGTGAAAACTCACTTGCAGCGAATTTAGAGCCCAGCTTTGACATGTTGACTGAAGTGATGGCAGATTAAGCTTTGAAACCTACCAACTGTACAGACTCTGCCAGATTATTGCATGGTACTGATGGCCTCTCCATGCCTACATCAGCATGAACAGGTTGTAGGACAGCATTTCAAGTTTAACCAAGTTGTCGTTGTGCCTGTCAATTTTGCAGTCCTTGGGCGCGATACAGGAACAGCATATCTTACGAGGAAACAGCTTGCAATAGAGATGAGAAGTTTGCCCTAACTTTGCCAGGGCTGGCAGCTCTTGCATGATGGGCCCTTCCCGTAAATAATGCAAACCACAGTAGTCTGGGGCATGACCTACTGGAACTCCAGACCCGCACAGATATACAGATTCTATGGGAGCCAGTTGCGCCCACTTTCATTCAACCGTTGGCCGTTGGTGTCGCTTTTATAACCAGTTCGTCTGTTACTCTACCGTTGACTGGTGTGGCGTTGTAATTGCAACGGCAGCTGTTGTGTTGTGATGAACTGGTCACATAGTTAAAGATTTTTGCAAACACACTGACAGTGATGTCACAAGGCTTTGATCGGTCACTTGGCTCCAAAGGTTGACTGCTCGAATCTGAAAAAAATTTGGAGTGGAACAAGATAGCATTAAAGCGTCCCTGGGTGCTTCTCACACATCCCAGCAACTGGAGCATATCTAACCGTAATGTTTACCCAGAAACGCTGGCTGCAAACACTATGCATGAAGGCGGGCTTTCTGGTAGAAACGCGGCCTCTTCCGTAAGCTGCGATATAATGGAGGCGAGCGCCATCTGGAGGTATTGCAAGGAACAGGGTGTGCTGCTCCTGGGCCTCAAAGATACATGCGCGCCGGCGCGCGCAAATGGCAAACTCCGTGGTCGCCATTTGAATTCGGTCTTTGAATGGTAGAAACGCTGGAAAAGGGGTTTCTTTCAATTATCACGTAACAGAATTATGTTTTCTCGTATAGTCAAATTACAATTAGACACTGTCATGCCTGTAGGTTGTGTGTAAGTCATATTTTGCTATTTTTCAACATATTTTAGCTTGAGAAATTAAATTATTTCAGTAACTTCCTTGCGCCACATGGAGGGCGTAGCTATGGGTGGTTCGAAAATCTTTTTGCCGCAACTATGTCCGACGTTGTACGCAGACGCCGGATTTTCTGCGACATGGGGCCCTTAGCACTGTCGCGTTAAAATGTTGGTGCATGTATTCCACTGCTCTCTACAACAGCGTTAAATAGCCACTCCTATTGCCTTTTTCACGCAGTATCGGACCGCAAAGATCTTGCACATTAAGCCACATTGTTTGTAAAGTTGACAACAGTTTCAATGTATATTGTAAAGTTCGCTTTTGCGCTTTTTATAAACTGGAAACCAGCGTAACGGTCGACGATTACCACTCATTATAACTCTTAAATGTTGTCCATGAATGCATCACAAGTTCAAAAAGAGAATTGCGCATACAGCTTCACTGCATACGTATCTTTTGCACCACCATTATGCTGCTGCCGTACCATGCAGAAAAGCTAGCTTTACAGTTTGAAAATAGTTCCGCGATACAAAGCCTGCAGTGCAGCACATTTTAAAGCCACTGGGATCACTTTTGCAAGCTTTCTACTCATCTACACATCCGACAATATTAAAAAGCTATGCTCATTTTTCCTTGAAATAGACTGGATCAATTTCTTTCACACATCAGGCGCAGGAATTACTTGTGAATACTTTTACTAGAATCTCTGCCTTTCACTACGGCATACAGCACTAAATCCTGATGTCATGTCTGACATCAATCTGTAATCAACTCAAAAAGCTAAATTATCCTACGAATCTTTTCAAACAATTTTTTTCAGTCTCTTACGGAGGCTAGGAAAGGCAAATTTATGCTGTCTAGCGTTGCAGCTGCCACCTGTGCTCGTTGTTTAGCTTTCTTGCAGCGCTCCTCCTCCTCTAATTTCACAATATTCAAATGCAAAACATTTGCAACTTTTGCTTTCTTTTTAGATTTGCCAATTTATTGATTTGCCACCAATACAATTTAACATGGAGATGCAGGCTAGTTGGTGGTCGATATTGGATATTGGAATCCGCGCCTGTCCTGTGTGTTTCCTTCCTCGTCCATTGCCATTCGCACGGTTACATGATGCATTCCAACACCAATACAAGTGCTTTGTGCCTGCCGAAATGGCAGCACGAGCGTTGGAACAGATCGTGGAAGCAGACAACAGTGAACAGCTTATAACTAGTACCACTCTACCCGCGTGTTCTGTCCCTAGTGGCAAAACAGTTGAACTAGACCAGGCATGCTGGGCAAGGGACATCTGTGCAGGCCTGGAGTTCACTAGGTCATGGTTCAGGTATTGGTTCAGGATAAAGCGACCAGACCAGACCAGGGGCATAACACGCATGCACTCTCCCAGCTCCAGATAGTACCCTAAGGTTTCTGCGTAACCTGCGCGCTGGAATCAATGTCTTACCCCAAAGTCTGGCAAGAGACTTCTACCACACCCTTCAGAACTCTGCTGTATGCAGCAATGAGGTGTATCGTGAAACAATTATGTACTAGATTAGTGGAACTAGATCATATTGTTCATGGGTGCGAACACTTTCAGAAATACTTTGTGCGTGACGAATTTGCATAGATGCTGGTTATTCTGTGGGGTGTGTCTGCAGTGTTGAAGTGCCACAAGTTTACGTTAAACGATCTGTTTTCCAGTGAAAACGCATGCAACATCGTCGTGTGCACGATGGTAGTGCTGAGAGCTCGTGACTACTTTGATTCGGCAGCGGTTCCACGACTCCACCATTTTTCTATATGGCATAGGGTGCCTCGATGTAGCGCGCTGCCGCGCTACATCGTGGCACCCTACTATGGCTTAAAACCCCTAAATTACCTAAAAGTAACTACATCTCCTCTCTCCTCCTCCTATGCCGGCGCTCCTTCTCTTGGCTCCTCCCGGGCGCCGGCTCCTCGGCCAGGTACAGCTAGCAGACGCTCCCAACGTTCACCCCACTGCTGGCGCGCAGTGCACTGCATGCCTGAAGAATTTGGTTGTTGCGTTTATGACAGGAGAGGTTCATAAATTAGTTACTCCAATAACTACCGGTATCCATGTTGCACTGCTTTATCGAAGCTCCTTCCACTGCGATCACTTCGATTGCAGTGTCAACGGTGGAGGTGGTGCTCAAGCGAGCTAACAGAGTGTTTTTTCTTGAACGGCGCCTTTTGATCAGCTTCATTTGAACTTCAACGCCACCAAGAGAAATTGGAACAACATATGCTTTGTGTGTGGATGTTGACCTTTTACTTTTTAAAACACAGGCGTGGGGTCTAAGCTTTATAAGAACCGATGGTGGTGTACTACTTTTATAATCTGTCAAAGGCGCATTTGCTTGCGTACTACAAGAAGGCTTGGTAATGCATCTGGCCATAATTTCTTGATGCCGTAATTCCAAAGGATTTGGCTTTCAAATTGGTCTTCGGTGAAGTGATCATCAGATGAATAAGCTAAGATTTGGTATGGCACAACTTTTTGAGAAATGATACAAGGCACGGAAAGGGGGTGGGGGGGAAGGAACATACGCTGTGACATTTCACAAATAATTTCGAAGAACTGTTGATATGTCAGCCCGCCGTGTGCGTGACCATAACAATTTTATCAACATCGAACGTTGAAAATGGTCTGGGTCATTGCGCGCCCCTTCCTTAGAGGTTTCTTTTACCCGACCTAGTGTTAAAAATGTTTCAAGCAGCTTAGATTTGCACGACATTTTTGAACCCAATATAATTTCGGCTGCGTTTAGCGGATGTCTGCGTTCTAATTTATTATGCACACAGATATGGCGTACGCAAGATATAGCTGCCGTTACTGTGACGAGACGTTCATTTGAGGGGTCGCCAGTCGTTTGCGCGCAGGCGCGAGAAAGAGCGGGCGCGAGAGAGAAAATCTGGGGGCTTTTGCTCCTTAAATTTATGACCCTGCCTAGGTACTACAGAGGAGGTTTCTTAGCGCGTGTTGTAGACATGTGTCCCTAGGCGTGCCGGCATTGCGGAGTGGAGTCTATTTTGTTTACGGTCGGACCGTTCTTTATTCTATGGTCGGACGCTGGCTGCAGGCGCGGTAAAGAAGGTGAAGCAGCGGGATAAGTCGTGGCGGATCGTAGCTTTCTCGCGCGTTACGGTGAAGCAGTGCCTTGTATAACATCACAGATGTTTCTGTGGGAGCAGTAAACTGTAACGACCGTAGTGGAGCCCGGGCCGCATATATTGAAAATCTAGAAGGCAGAGCGCCTTAGCAACCGCGGTTGAATGCAAGTGGCTGAAAGGCCGCCGGTGACGATGACTGACCCAGTACCAGCGCCGCAGGCTCGAGAAAGTCTGTCCGACGTACCTTCAGAGGCAAAGTTCTGACTGGTGTTGCAGTAGTCGCGGGGCACGGTAGTGCTGAACTTAGCGTTACAATTTGGCAGTTGGATGTAATTATATTTATTCGATCGTGTTTTTTTTTTTTTACTACTTGTGAGAACGTGTCATTATTTCGCATTATTGGCGGCGCCTCAAGGGCACCAAAGCTAGAACCCGGACTGGTCCGTGGGTTGGGGCTCGCCGAGGCCTGCGCGTGCCAGGGGTGTATAAGAAGCCAAATTTTGTGCGTACACTCCCTGGCACGCTTCGGCCTCCGCGGCCCCAACCCACGGGCGGCCCTGTTTCCAGCTTTGATCCCCCCGCTAGCCCTTGGGTGCCCTGGAGATCCTTTAGTGCGAAGAAAGGCTGCAGACGCTCGCGCTTCTCACCAAATCGTCAGAAAAAATACAAGTGACTTTTGATGAACGGCCACTTTCCTCACAAAGGCGCGGGTCCCATACATTTTCAAAGTTTGCCCGGCCGATCCTCTGCGGACATATCCTTCGGCGAGCCGCGTTGCTTCTTGCGGATGGAATAACGAAAAGTATTTTCCCCAAGCCTCCTCGATTGTTGCACCCATAAGCACAACATAGACTAGGCAACGCCGCAATACGTAAACGGCACCAGCGCTAGCGAAACGCTGCCCGCCGAAACTCCGGCGCCAGAAACAAACCGAAGCGCGATTTCGATACCCGGCAATGGCGCCTGTGTCTGCTACGGACCATAAAAGCGCTCGCTAGCACGTGACCACACGCCGCGACCAATAGGAGGGTCGACACTCCGGAAGCGTGGCAGGCGAGAGAGAAAGCGGCCAAGTTCAGAGGAAGTCGTTACTTTTTCATTCAGGGTTTTACATAGGGTTTCTCACGGAGGAAGGAAACTAAGGAGAGGCCACGGAGGAAGGAAACTAAGGAGAGGCCCTACCCCCTCCGCGCGCTAGGAGAAAAGTGTGGCGGAAATGACGTGGTAGGTTCTCATTTTTTTGCTGCTTTTTTTTTTTGTTGTTGTATGGCCACGCCTTTTGGGCCACAATGGCGGCGTTGTTATGGTTTTGAGCGCTCACACGTGTTGCTCTGGTAGGTTTCGGGCCGTGGCAAAGGCGCTGAGTGGGCGGGTTTGCGTTAGTCACCGTGTCTTGTTGCGCTGTGTTACCTGCACCGTGCTCTGCCAGATGTTGCGCGAGCGCGCGCGACACCACGCGCAGCGCGGTATGGTTTCGCAAAAGATGTAAACAAGAGAGGAGAGTGGCCCAAAAGGCGGAGCATCGCCATGAGCAACGCCAAATTCCGGCTTCACTTTTGCTTCACAAAGAGTGACGTCAGGGCCTCTCCTAGTTTCCTTCCTCCGTGGGAGAGGCCCTACCCCCTCCGCGCGCTAGGAGAAAAGTGTGGCGGAAATGACGTAGGGGGTCTCATTTTTTTGCTGCTTTTTTTTTTGTTGTTGTTGTATGGCCACGCCTTTTGGGCCACAATGGCGGCGTTGTTATGGTTTTGAGCGCTCACACGTGTTGCTCTGGTAGGTTTCGGGCCGTGGCAAAGGCGCTGAGTGGGCGGGTTTGCGTTAGTCACCGTGTCTTGTTGCGCTGTGTTACCTGCACCCTGCTCTGCCAGATGTTGCGCGAGCGCGCGACACCACGCGCAGCGCGGCGTGGTTTCGCGAAAGATGTAAACAAGAGAGGAGGGTGGCCCAAAAGGCGGAGCATCGCCATGAGCAACGCCAAATTCCGGCTTCACTTTTGCTTCACAAAGAGTGACGTCAGGGCCTCTCCTTAGTTTCCTTCCTCCGTGGGGTTTCTCAATATAGTGAGAAACTCTATGGGGGTTTACTATGGATGGATGGATGGATGGATGTTATGAGCGTCCCCTTTGGAACGGGGCGGTGGGTTGCGCCACCAAGCTCTTGCTATTGTACTGCTTAATGTCCTACCTAGGTTAAAAAAGAGAAAAAGAACACTATGAACTCCCACAACCAAATTTTCTGATCACCTATTGCGAACTTTGCGTTTGTATGTCTCCGTTTTTTGTCGTTTCCCTACTTCCACCAATCTTCCAAGTGTTAAAAATGTTTCAAGCAGTCTCCGAGATTTGTTGGCGCGTGCTGCGCCCGCCGCCTAATCTCGGAAGCCATGAATGTTTTGTTGTGAATGCACTTCGTGTCCAATAAGCGGTGTCCTTATCTGCTCCCGCATAAAATTCCTTGATAATCAAAAAGTACCGCCACTCTGAACTCGGCCGCCGCTCAACACCCTCCTCCCCTCCTCCTCGCCCCTTGCGCGTCCCCCCACGGGAACCATGCCCCCGTTTTTCTGCACGGCAACTGAGCCTGACCGTTGCCCTTGGAAACGCGCGGATCTTGCGTTTTGCTTGTGTTTTTCTTTTTCGTTGGCGCCATTTTTCTCCTTAGCTCGCGGCTGGCTCGGCGCAGCGAACGTTGCTCGCTGTGTTTCCTGTGGTGTTGTGCTAGTGCTATGCCGTGCTGTAGCGCATTTCACTGCAGCAAGAAGCCTGGCTATGGTTATGCAGTTTTTATGATACCACAAGGAATGCGTGACGGCTTGCGCAATTAAGAAGCAGTGGCTGCACAACATTGGCCGGTAGAACTTTGTTCCGACAAAGAACATTGTTTGCGACGTAAGGCGCCTTTCTTACTGCTCGTGTCAAAGCATCCCCTAATGCTTCATTTTTTTTTCCTCCGGCCGGCTCATCTGCATTTTTGCTGCGACTGCTTATAGCTGAAGATAAAACTTATTTCTTAATAGAGTGACCACGCAACTAATGCTTTCCTTTACTACGCATCCCCTGCTTGGACAGCGAGGATTGTCTTTAGTGTGGGATGCGCTGTAGCGGACGACGTGCGGAATTTGGCATACAGGTTCGCGTTGTGGAGAACGCCTGGCGCTGGGCAGTTCCCGCTCTTACGAACTGTCAGCTTGCGCAACTTGCATCATGGCCAGTTTTTTCGGACCGCTATATCCGTATAGGAAAACACAGTCAGCTTGCTACATTTAACCTTCGGGCGAAGGGGAAGACCGGATAGAGTATTATAATCAGCTCAGCCCAACGACTGGTGTGCCTCAATTGCGATAAATAGTTCGTTTATCAAATGCTGAAACTATTTAATCTCTGTCCAGAGATAGCCTACATAACGTTGTAGTCTCAGTATGTTATCACCATCAAAAATCTAATCAAACCTCTTACAGGTATAACTGTCAGATTTCATTGTGTAATCACGACTTATTGTAGATATGCTCGTAAAAATGACTTTGGTTGAGCGTGCAGAGCCATTTAAATGCCAATAGAACACTGACTTGAATTTTTTCTAAACGAAGGTGTCACTTACGACTGCGACGATTGAATTTTCAGGCTGTTTCTAAATAAGAGCTACGCTATTACTTGTTTCCCGGCAAAAGCAAGAACAGCAGATATTTCGTATTTTGAGAAAATGAGGGCTACTTTTGGGTGACGTGTACCAAAAATTTGCACTGTGTAAGTTGCTTATGTACTACGCAAACTGTTACTTATTAGTCGGTCTCTCTCCATTTTCATGCGTTATACACGGCATTCAGTTGTTTTCCCCCGGTATCCTAGGTAAAATATGCGGGGCATGGTGTTTATATTTATTCGAAATACGAAATATTCCGAGTGACGGGCAATATACGTATATGTTTATTATGTGTACGTTCATTACAGCCTTCGTAGAAAGTTTCTCATTGAAGCGTAATATAGGGTGTCGTACTGCCGCTAACCTAAATATTTCCCAGACTCCTAAAGCAACAGCACGAGATACAGGCGTGAAATTTCTTGAATATAGAAAAAATTTTAAGCGCTATGCGTTGCGAAACTATCACTCTCCTATTTTAAATGCTAGTGTCTCAGATAATTACTAAACCCTTGTTTTTCCATGTATTTTCGTGCATACTACGTGATTCGTAGTTGTTTTCTCCGGTGTCATCGGTGAGCTAAACAAGGCACCTTGTTTCTGTATACGGAAAATTAGGGGCATGGTATGGCCAATGTGTAGGCAATGTTCCAAATTGGTGGGTTAAATGCACATTTTCCTGTAGAATACGTATGCAAGTGGTCCATAGCGTTATTGATCTGTTTTACGAGCGGTGTGAGACTTAGACAGGCTGCGCTGGCATGATTACAACTTCAACTGAGTTCAAATTTTGCGAACACAAGGGGGAAAATACGCCATGTTTGTGTGCGGTGGTAAATCCGTGCTGATCAAATACAGCGTTAAAACATTGTAAGCAAGTGTTGGAATGTATCACGCTGCTGCTATTAGTTAGGCTTCCAATGTCCCAAGAAAACTAAGCGTTTCAGACATGTTACACTTTGAAGGTATAGGCATCATTTTTCCTGCAATGTGTCCCGTAGTTTTAACGTTTCTGGCTTATTGAAAAGCGTTAACGAATAATTATTGAACGCTCATCTATTTTCTTCCTACTTTTTCAGGCGTGATATATTAGTTTTGCCTGGTGTACTCACTGAACTAATTAAAGGAGGCAACTTCGTTATGTTTGGTGACTGTAAGGACAAGTTAATGAGTGATGTGTAGGTGAGGTTCAATATAGATGGGTGATTAGGGCTTTCGCAATAAATTATGTATGCAAGCATTCTAGAGTGTTTGAGCATGTCTAACTAGCGGGGAAGAATTTATCCCGCTGCCCAGGCTATAAAAGCCGCCAAGACCAAATTTATCGACAATTGGTGGTACACTATGGAAACTCTCTGTGCTAAGTTCAATGTCATTGGATAAAACACAGCTTTCGTAAGCTTTCGTAAAAGAAAAAAAAAATCCTGCTCAAGTGCTAGAGTGTGTGGTGTGGCCACTATCAGCTATGCTTCTCAGTGTCCCGACATAGCCATGTACAGTTATATAACAGGCCTATATTTTGTGGAAAGAATAGCGAGTCAATTGTTTTCTTGTGAACATCAATTGTAACTAATTTATGTTGATTGTACTTCGTTGCGTATAACCTCGACACATACTATTACCTAAATTAGCGATAGATTTACGCTGTAGACTTAACCAACAAGTACAATTGTTTAATTATTAAAACTGTTTGTAGCAAATGTTAATTATTTATTTGCGCTGTACTGCTGCTACTGGGCGGGATCAGGGACCTGTCAGGCACTCACCTCCTTTTGTTCCTGCATGATCTTGTCATTTTATGTAGTTGCAAGAAATAAAAAATGCAAATTCAAATAATGTTTCGGGCGCCGTGGTTCACCGCGTGTGATCGATAAATAGGTCTCTGTTAAATACAAGTATGACTGACTGAAGCATTTCCAGGCTATTTCACTTATTTTAATAGTCATTCGGAATATATATATATATATATATATATATATATATATATATGTGTGTGTGTGTGTGTGTGTGTGTGTGTGTGTGTGTGTGTGTGTGTGTGTGAGAGAGAGAGAGAGAGAAGATCGTTGCGGTTTGCCACCCCCCCCCCCCACTCTAGAAGTATTTGGTACGCCGCTGTAAATGCGACAATTGTTCGCAAGCGCTGAGCAAGATGACACTTTTTAATGCAGGCAACGCTCGAACCATTGGCGTAACCGAAGGAAAGCAGGATTCCAGCCCGCCGAAATTTTTAGTTTGTATGAAGATATATACGCACATATAAACACATGCACGAACGGACTCTCCTCGATCCCCTGAAATAAGATCTTGACTACGTTCGTGGCTCGAACAGCTCAAAAGTTCGTGTGCAAACGCGCAGTACCTTACAACAAAAAGTGGTTCAATGTTTTCCGGCATGCATATGAAGTTTTCTCACCGCGGCGGGAGCTTCACACAAGTGTGGTGGACAATTATGTGAGCGCATTTTGGCTGCCGAAACCAGCCGATAAATGATCGTCGCCAAGATAACTATCGTGCCTGCAGTTACATGTCCGTGACCGTTAACAGAGTGTCACTGATCGCTAACCGTCGTTCACCTGCAGCAGCTGCACGTTTTCGACATGTGCTATGCAGACACCTAGATTTAAACGCATTTCAAATGTTCATATGCGCACATCTCTTCCAAAGCTTATTTTCACGATTCATTCATACCACAGACTAAACAGCTGCTTTGCAGCAGCAAAGATGCAAGTGGGAAAAGATTCAAGGTGCACGAGCTTCTAGATCAAATTTGTTTCTTACTAGCGAATGGATGACCAATTGCTGCTGGCAGCAGGGCAAGAGTGCTGGTTCTTGGAGCCTTGGTAAAGCAACTGGAAAGGTTATGTTACTTTTACTGCACTAATCACATCAAGATGGTAAGCTTGAAAAGTAATTATTAACACATTGCAGACTGTAATATGACAACACATTTTTTCTTAATCTCTTCATACTACTCAGGTCAACCTACTATAACACAGCGCTTACTAAACATATACATGCAGAATTTTTATATTAGTCACGTCGACTAAGGTCGATCAAATAAGCAAGGTATTGTGGGTGGTAAATTCTGAAGCTATTACAGCTGCCTCATAAGCGGGATCGCGCGAGATTTTTTGCTTACTACGAACCAATGAGCACTAGACATCAATCAACGTTACATGAAAAATCAGAACTGAGGTGAAACAGCGCGAAAAAGACGAGGACGCAAGGAAACAAATACCACAGACAAGCGCTGTCTGTGGTATTTGTTTCCTTGTGTCCTCGTCTTTTTCGCGCTGTTTCACCTCAGTTCTAAGTATGAACCAACTAGCCCTCATCAAGATCTTACTAATGAAAAATCAGAACGCCGACAAAAGATAATATAAACAGAGGGAGGAAAACCAGGGTGCAACGAGCAAATTGTATCTGCTAGTATTTACTTTTTTCGAATACACTGTTCTAGACCCGCATAGTCAGAAAATCGTACAAGAAACACAGCAAATTGGGAGAGTTCGTAAACTAACATTCTTGGCGTATATGTGCAGCGCGACACAGACGTGTCGTTCATTCAAACCGTATCTGCTAGTATTTACTTTTTTTGAATACACTGTTCTAGACCCGCATAGTCAGAAAATCGTACAAGAAACACAGCAAATTGGGAGAGTTCGTAAACTAACATTCTTGGCGTATATGTGCAGCGCGACACAGACGTGTCGTTCATTCAAACTGTACAAGTGAACAACCTTTCGCGCTAGACGTACGCATCCCAGCGTTAACAGGGGTGCTCCTCGAGATAAATGTTGTTTTCGTGTAAACAAGGCGAACGCACCTCGCATATCCTTCTCTTTCGGAGGCGGCAGGTCTCGCCCATACGCAATACCAGTCGCCGGCGCGTCTGTCCGTCCGCACGGCACCGCGTGAAAAGCTTTGCCAGTGCATTTCCGTGCGGTTTGTGCAGTTTGGTGCGCTGCACTCTGTCATACTGGTATACAAGTGTCATAGGATGTGTTTCGTATCACTTCACCAAGGTCCTTGACTTACTATCGTCGAATATCGTGCCTGCGACCCAGAGCCGATGAATGCAACGCACGCTCCGCTGGCTGCAAACGACGAGTCGGCGTCGCGCCCGTAAAGGTGGCTTCGCAGCGGTTAAGTTGAACATTTTGACGTCATTTTGCACCACGTGATAGCCCTCGGCGAGTAGCGCTGCGAGAGGCGCCGGAAAAGTTATGCGCAACTCTGCTTTCTGCGGGAGCATATACAGGAACATTAAACCTTCTTAGAAGTCCAAAATCATGAAATGGGCTGACAGATGGAATAGCACACTGTGGTGTAAAGTTTGTAAATAGGGTTAAGGTGACTCAGAAAGGCTGGCCACTGTTTCGATAGGAAGATAGTAAATCACTCTTTCAACTTCGTTCCAAGTCTCTATGCCTCACAACCTCACCAGCTACAATTCGTTAATTGCAATATATGTCGTAAGTTAATCAGTAAACTTTCCTTAATTTGTTTATTACGCATTTTGATTTCTCGTGAAAGTAATGTCTGCCTCTTCGAGTAATCTGGTTCGTCGATTAGAATTGTGCCATCTACCACAGGCCAATAAAAAAAATTCTGTATAGTTAAAAGTAAAACGCCATATATGTGCTCCTGCTTAGTGATCTAGCTTTGTTTTCAAGTTCCACAATAGAGTTTATTTATTTATATTGTTCTCTTTGTCTGCAGCGCACAAAGGCTTTTAGTAGGAAGCCATCAGAGAGCGTTCTTTAAGCAAAGCTCGCCTATCGACCTCGAATTGCGCGCGACATCCCCCCCTCCCGAATTAACAAGGGAAGCAATGAAGCCTCGAATCTTAATTGAAGACGCAGGCAAAAAATGTGGTATTGTTGCAAAATTTGAGCGAAGACAAAGCAGTGGTAACCGCGAAAGCTTACTGAAGGTTGCTGCAATAAAAGCACAACAAGCGTTGCGTCATTCGTGGATAATTATAGTGTACACTACTGACCACGTGCTGGTGCAGCACCATGAACAGGGAGGAAGGAAAACATTCGGAGGGAGCGTCACGCAACGCGATCGAAGCCAAACCATCCAAGTGCGCGGTTGGTTTTAGTGTTCCCGCTCTGCAGGCAGAGCCACGGCAGGGCAGCCGAACAAGCGCGCACTGAATAAAAACTACTGGCATAGAGTTACAGCTAGGGAACCAAACGTTTCAGCATATCTCGATTCTTGCTCCGTGATCTCGACGCAAGAGGTCATGTGTTGGGCCACCACTTAGCAAATGTATGCGCTGCCATCGGCGTGACGTGGTATGAGGGATCACGTGGACAAAGCGGCCGTGTCGGCTGCTTCGGAAGCGCCGAAGCAAGCTGAAAACGAAAGCTTGAAGTCCCACCTGCGCTGCGGTTCTGATTAAGTGGGGAGGTTTTCCCGTTTCGGGTGTCTTCTTGACAACACTTGAAAGCACTATAGTAGGTAGTGGCTGCTTTTGAAGACGTCTAACATGGTAGGCTACTGCTCGGTGCCGCAATGCCGGACGTATACGCAACAGAGCCCGGTGTCAACCTTCACACGTACCCGCGGGACAATAAGCTACGTGAAGCTTGGGTAGCGAAACTTAGAACCGGCAAGCAGCTATCGGCTACAACTCATGTGTACAACAAGCATTTCCGCGAGGAAGATTACTGCTACGGCGTCGGGGCTGCGATGCTCAGTGAAGCACGCACTGAGACGCTCGCCCGCGCGCTGCCCTGCTAATGAACATTTGATCTATGAACTTGTTGATGCTAAACACTGGCAAGTTCATTGGAATGGAAAGAGAACGGTAAGAAGGGAGTTAAAAAAGGCATGGCATATGCTCATATATGTGTTGTCACCAAACAATGAATTTATGCGTGCTTTATTAAGAGAAAGAAGCAGCGGGAAATTGCTGGCTGAGAAGACCGATAAACATACAGTGCGATGCAAACTTGAGAAATAATGATGTTGAAACGTCCAATAATTTAGAAGAAACGAAAAAAAAAAGTCGCCGTAGGCGTCGAAGTACCTAGTTATAACGAAATTATTTTTGAACTGCACACAACAATGGTTGCTTGTGTTCTGTGAATGCTCATATGCTGCGGCCTGAAGTTCACGGAATGGCGCTAAAACGCGCTCGCAGGGAAAGCGAAACATTGTGCGCGGAGATGCATGCACACGCGCAGTCGGTCGCTGTGAACGCGTGCGATCGCTGCATTGAAGCTTCATTCTGCTATGCTCCATTTCATTATACAGACAGCCCACTATAGGAACACATTCTACATAGTTTGCTCTCAGTGAGGGCCTCCCTTTCACGCAAGAAACCGGTTCGGGGGACTCCATCGCGGAGACCTCGCGCAGTGGCCGTTCACTGTAGGTATTCGGTAAAGAGACCTGTAAACCATTTTGTGTTTTCTGTTTGCCCAAGCTTACTATTTTGACAGTAAAGAACTTCTGTCGTTTCGAGAGGACTTACAGAAATGTCTAGGAGGGCTCCCGCGTGGTGATTTTATTGAGCGCCGACAGCCAAACCTATGAGCAGCGCCTCGCGTTATCCCTCATACTACGCAAGCGAGGCGTTTCCGACAGATGGCGACTCCGTAAGTTCTCGCCGCAACACGCGCCGCAAGCTGAAAATTCGTAGTGTACTAGAATACGGTTGAGTAGGACCAGCCATAGAGTTACCAGCGGCTGGAGCTTGCTTTGCAGTGAGGCGCGCGACAACGAAAAGTACTGTGGCGGCGCTGCGATCGAAGTGGAGTTAAATTGAGGGGCTTTAAGTGGAGTGGGCCGCATCATGGTCGCGCCGTTGGAAACTGCTGGCGATATTTCTCGCAAGGGTCATTCGTACTACTTCGCGCGCTTGTATATGCGTTCAGACCGCTCAAACGGTGTTTATAATTCCACATGACATGTATTTATGCCTTAAGAATATATGCCTTTCCTTTTGTTTTTATTTCATCTTATTTATATTTAGTGTCGCTCGGTGATTGCGCATGCATTGCGTCCGCAGTGTCGACTTTCATCCTACTATGTTATTGTACGGTTTCCTTTGGAGAACAAATATTTTTCTTGTTCTTCAAGAAGCATGTGTCTCTCGTGTGCATTTTTGCGCATAGTTTTCCATCAGTATAGGTCTTGCGAAACGCGGACGGAAAAAAATGTGTAACCTTCCTGCTTGCCGTTTCAAAGAATTAAACCATATATGCCCCATCCGGCACCCTGCACTCAGATTTACGGGAAGTATTCTTATAGAAAAAAAAAAAAAAACTGCAGTGCAACATTCCATTCATGTTTCCGTCTTCCTCGCGTAACAGAATGCAGAGTAATTAGTACTGGTTCTTTGATTGCGGTCGGACCTCGGGCGCAGAAAACGGTTTTAGGTATCCATTATATACGCTAATTTTTGGCCCGTAAGCCGTGTGAAATTTTTTGTCCAGTCCATGCTTAACAAAAAAAAAAAACGAAAAAAAAAGCGGCAGCGCAGTAGTTATATAATTAGTGGCCACATAGTGGATATGGCGTTGCACTGCTGAACTGGAGTTCACGGATCCAAACCAGGTCGCGGAATGCGACGGGAACTAAATGGGAAAAAACGCTCGTGTACTTTTGTTTAGGTGCACGTTAAAAAACTCCAGATGGTCAGAACAGAACAGGGTGCCTCATTACCATATCGCCAGATGTAAAACGCCAGAATTTGTTTAATGAAGAAAAAAGGTAGCTGCCTCCTTCGTTTTTTTTTTTTTCTAGGGGCGGTGCAAACGAAATTATTACTGAGTCTGATTTCTGAGAAAAACAGCTTACGCTTACCTTATCTTTCATACCTAAATGTAATGCCGTTCCCAATTGTACGTCCGCTAAACTAAGCAGCTTCTCTATTATAAACGGCTGCTTTCAGTTATCCGGTGCATTATCATAAGGACAATAATGAAGCAATTAAAGAAATGGCATGCCTCACATACACGTAGAGATATTTGTAGATCTGCTGTGCTCGTTGAAGAAGATAAGTGTGGTACCACACTGGACACCCAGTGTTAATGCGTTGCAAACATGGTGAGACTGTAAAAAAAAGGTTTTTGTTGCCTGAACCAGGTTTGCAGATTTACAGGCTGCCCCAAAACGGGCCGTTTATATTCAATGACAGCTAGGAATTTGTTAAGCAGAGTCGATTCGCACCCGTGCGTTAATTCTCTCAGAAACTGGTGCGCCTTTGTGCAACAGCCACGGCTCTCCAGCTGCACAATCATTCGGAACATTGACCCTCAACCTTCGAGACTTCAAAAGTGCTGTTATGCGTTACATTCGAACGGAAACGGATATTCGATAATTTTTAATTGTGAATTCCGAAGTCGAATACGATCGAAATAGCAAATACCATTCGATTAGACTATACATTTCTACTTCATTTTGCCTGCTTGCACGCTGAAGGAGATCGCCAGACAAGCCATGGAGATTACATTGGTAAAGATATCCCGGTTTTCCCAATTCAGTCTGAATACACAGGCGATATCTTTTCCCTAACACTGTTGTTCATATTAACGTACAATAATTGCCTTGACTCATTTTCTCGTAAAGCCGATTGGTTCACATGGGGCTGGTGCAGCGTTTAAAACAAACACGCCTACACTGGTCGGGAGTTCTTACTTTTTCAATCAGTGCATTTAGAATTTTTGATAATTTTTCTCTTACATATTGGCCTCGAGCTCCACCACTGTAAAAGCTGGCGCCACCGTCGGCGTGACGTGCTATTAGGGATCACGTGGACATAGCGGCCGCGTCGGCTGCTTCGGGAGCGCCGAAGCGAGCTGAAAACGAGAGTTTAAATTCCCTTGTACGTTGCGGTCCTCATTTAGTGGCGAGATTTTCCCGCTTCGAGTGTCTCCTTTACAACGCTGGAAAGCACTACAATAGGTAGTGGCTGCCTTTGAAGGCGCGCAACATGGTAGGCTACTGCTCGGTTCCGCAGTGCCGCACGTGCGCAACGGAGCCCGGTGTCAGCCTTATTCACACGTAGCCGCAGGACAAGAAGCTGCGTGAAGCTTGGCTAGCGAAACATAAATCCGGCAAACAGTAATCGGCTACAACTCGGGTATGCAGCAAGCACAGACGCGAGGAAGATTTCTGCTACGGCGCCAGGTCTGCGATGTTCGGAAAACGCGCACTGAGACGGTCGCCGGAGTCCGCTGCCCGACTAATGTCATCACGGTTTGGTCTATGAACTTCTCGATGCTATAGATACTGGCAAGTTCACTGGAGTTGAAAGGGAGCGGTAAGAAGCACATTAAAAAAAGCATGGCATATGGTCATGTTTGTGTTATGAATTCTGTGCACTGGATTACAAAAAAGAAGCAGCGGGAAATCGCACGCTGAAAACACCAATAAGCATACAGTGCGACGCAACTCGAGAAATAATATTGAAACGTCCAAGGATTTAGAAGAAAAAGAAAGATTGAATCGTCGCGACCGCACATCATAGTCCCCGTAGACGTCGAAGTCTCTACAATGAAATTATTTTTGAACAGCTCTGATAGCGCCCACGCAACAATGGTTGCTTATACTGTCAAATGCTCATATTATGCGGCCTAAAGCTCATGCCACGGTGCGAAAGCGCGCACGCGGCGAAAGCGAAACAGTGCGCGGACAACAAGCATGAGGACGCGCAGTCGGTCGCTGCGAATCTTTGCGATCGCTGCATTGATGCTTCATTCTATTACGCTCCATTTAGTTATACAAACACTATGAGAACATACATCACATTGTTTGCTCTCAGCGTTTACCCACCTTTCACGCTAGAAAGCCGGTTCGGAAGTCTCCATCGCGGCGACCGCGCGCAGTGGCGTTCACTGTACGTATTCAGTAAAGAGATAGCGTCTGTAAACGAGTCTGCGATTTCAGTTTGCCCAAGATTATTATTTAGACAGTAAAAAACTTCTCTCGTTTCGAAAGTACTTACAGAAATGTTCGGGAGAGCTCGCGCGTGGTGTTTTCAGTGAGCGCTGACAGCAGAACCTATGAGGAGCGCGCCGCGTGATCCCTCATACTATGCCAGCGAGGCGCTTCCGATAGATGGCGACTCCGTAACTCCTCGCCGCCAATATGTCGCGGATATATATGTCTATATACCCTTATATATCCTTATATACCCTTATATATGTCTATATACCCTATATATATATTGGTCATCTACATCTCTTCGTGCCACGCAGTTAATGCACCTGGTTTATTTCAGTATAATATTATTTTCTTTGATCATTGCCCCTCATCAATATTCAACCAACAAGAAGCGCGCGTACAATGACACGATATCAATCAAATTTTCTTATGTAGCTTCATGTTGCAGATAGGCGGTTTCTGTGGCAAAAATTACGCGTTACATTTAGAAAACTATATGTTAAAAATAGCAGTTCACCTCGCTAAAACTACAAATAGTACCGACCAACAAGAGTCGCGGGCGCACCAAAGCAAGCTTTGGTGCGCCCGCGAAAGAAAGAGAGCTTTCTGAGAGAGAAACTGGGCGCTCGCCAGCAGACGCCGCACTTGACAACAACAGCAAAATTGAAGACATTATGTTGTATAACCCATGCGTCAAATATGTATACGCATCAAAGAGGTGTCATTATAAATTCGCAGTAAAAAAAGCACCCTTTTATATTTTGTACGCGCGCAATCGGTCTCAGCTCCTGCAGCGAAATTACCTTGAATCTTCCGAGAAACGCGGAAGCGCGTCTCCGCCCCAATCCAATTCGCTCGCAGCGCCCTCGCAAAATTTTTCTACACGCGGCCCCTCAGCGGGAAAGCCTGGTGTTAACAGCGCAAGACGTAGAAGGGACACGAGACGAGAAGACGACATCACCAGCGCCGACTTTCAACAACGTTTATTTGAAAGAAACACGGCTTCTTATACATTTGCCCACACGTGTCACAGACATGTCATTGCACATAATGCGAAACACGCACTTCTGCGCACCCAAGAAAATGATTGCACGTGTAAAAGCTCAAGTTCTTTTTTTTTTTCTTTAACACGCCGTCCTTGTTGCTCACACACACACACACAAAAAATATAAATAAATAAAGAACTCGAGCTTTTACTTGAGTGCGCAGAAGCGCGTGTTTTACATGATGTGCAATGACGTGTCTATAACACGTGTGGGCAAATGTATAAGAAGCCGTGTTTCTTTCTAAAACGTTGTTGAAAGTCAGCGCTTGTGGTGTCGTCATCTCGTCTCGTGTAGAGTTACTGTATACTTTGGTAGCATATACAGTAATTCTACAGTAAGCTGCTACTCTAGCAGGGAAGCGCCGTTCGGCCCACTCGACCATACTATAGAATGAAGAACCAACTTGATTATACCTTCACGGAGCGTTCGCTTGCCAAGGATGGCTGCGTGACGTAATACTCTCTCTCTCAACTTTTTCCTTCCTCCATAACACTGAATGATTCTGATGCGTGCAGCACCACTCCGCAGGGGTAACAAGCTGTATTTCAGAACGGATAACTAACAATACTGTTTGACGCATGGCATATCGAGCCGCAGAATGAGACTTAAAACTACGGTGTTGCGTTCTTGAATTTTTTGTGCGAAAACCGATCACAATTTCACAAAGCCAAACGACAATCCATGGTGTCGAGCACGACTGAAGTTGACGCTGCTCTGACATGGCAAGTTTAGAGGAACTCTTCCAAGGGGTACTCGTTGGGGACCTCTGGTGAGGAACGCACCCTGGCCTGCTGGGCCAGCCAGCCCGTGCACCAACCGAGCCAGCAATCTCCCCTAGCACCGCTGGCTGTCCCGTGCCCTGTGGGGATCGCGGTGTATTCATGTGGCGTTGTGTGCGCGAGTGGCGGCCATTTTTGTGAGTTGACACTCGTCGTAGGAGCGATCCCTCGTTGAGTGTAAAGTGTACAGCGTGTGCGAAAAAGCTGGCGGCTAGTCTCTACGTACCTGTTCTTAAACGGGCCCCGTGCGCGCATTACTGCGTGCTTGGGGTATCGGAGAGAGCGGAGCGTCACTGGCGGCTTCGCGAAGCCTCGCCGTCGTCGTCGTCGTTCTCGAGCGCTGTGCCGCAGGAACGCATGGTTGAGCTTTCGCCGCGGGTCCGTGCGGAGCGCGTGGCGGCGGTCCCCGGGGCCGGTGGACGCGCCTGGACGCGTTAGTCCCATGGCAGCGGCAGCAAACCCAGGTGAGCTAATTGAACATTACGGATGCTCGATCGGCGCTTCCCGAGGCTTCGCAAGTGTGACGCGTTCATCTCGGAAGCTGCTCCGTGTTTGGTTGCCCGATCCGTGCGTACTGCAGGGTAGTTGCCTAGCGGACGCTGATCGGTAGCAAAAACGCACAGTTGCAGTTCGGAGTGATGATCTAAACTTCTTTTAAAACCGTGATGTTGACGCTGCGTGTACAAGCTTTGGCGAGTAAGGTCATCGAGGGAGCAGGGATGTTGGTTTGAGTCTTTAATCGGCTTGAATGACAGTTTAAAGACACTTCTCTGGAATACAGATTATTTAAGTTCTTGCAAAAAAGAATGACATTTTTCTGTGTTTCTGGCGGCAGGTAACGTAATAGTTCGAGCTTAATTGCCTGCAAGTAAAGCAGAGGCTCAGTGAAGACTGTACTTGAGCAGTTTGCTGCGTTCGTAATCCCTGCTTACTAATCCGGTAAATGAGAGCTACTACTACCGTCGGTAATACTGGCGTCCTCGGAAAATCACAACATTTAGAACCGCGATGCTTAGAAGACAGCGCCTTGAATATAGTCTAGGTCAGACAACCGAAATGAAAAGGATTAAACTGTAAGTGGGGCAGCCAGAAATGTTCATATTTGGTGCTCCTTATCAGCGAAGACATTCATGATTCAGTGGCTGTTGACAATTTATTATGCGAGGGATCTCAGCTGTAGCCGATAGTTGGTACTAACGCGTTCTGTTGCACCATCCGTCCGCTTCGTCTGACAGTGAACTATATTTTTGACTGCCATGTTATCGTGGTGACGATTGGATGCACCAGTGATCGGAAGGACCTTGGAAGTAATGTATCATAATGCTAAAGTGTGACGAGTTGTGGCCGCGAAAACCTAAACAATACTAGTCACCGCTGTCAGTGCATGCTCACTTGTCAGCTTGTGAGATACACGAACTTATAACCCGGAGCTTGAAACACCCCGGCCACCTACAGATCAAGGTAATTATGAAGATGCTATCACTCGTGTGTTTTGTTTTGGTAGAGTACTAGATGATGGCTGTATGACTTAAATATTAATTCTTTGACGATCGTGTTAAGCTTGTGTTAATTCAAACTCATGAGCATAAACTTGTATCGGAATTATCAGAGGCCAGAAAAACCAGAAAATTAATTTATATGTGAGTGAGAAAATTTCATTTAGCATGTGTTTTATGCATTTTAATTTTTATTAATGTAATCCAGCTTATTCTAGCTTATATGTATAAGGCTGTGGCTTGAAGTGCCTCTCATCCTTGAATGTGTAAAATCACATCTGACTTTTCTGTTTGAAAGCCATCTCTTTCGTTAATTGAATTTCCTTATGTTTACATATATTTGTTCTTGGTTATTGTACATTAATGATGGCACCCAGAAGCTTATGTCACATATATAGAGAACTATTGGGCCAAGCAGTGGAAGCAGAATTGTGTCTTCTACTACGTAAACAGTGTAGCACTTAAAAACGATAGTGTTGAGGTCTGTGGACCCCCTGACCGATGAGTATCTGCATAGTTATCGGAATACTGTATTTAAGGAGTCAGTCGATGATGGATAAAACTGTAATTCGACCAAAACTTCCGGTCCCAAAAGTGCCAAATTAATGGGAGTCAGCTGTGTAACCTGTCCTTCTCAAGCATTGCCAACAAGTTCATTCTTGTGTGAGGATACAAAATTGGTTAATAAGGCTGCTGAACACCATATTTACAGTTTTTCATTGGCAGTTAATCTGATGCCACCACCGATGAAAACTGGAGGATATCACCAGCTGATCAACCAGCTGATCTTCATTGACAGGGTGGCTTCAACTGGCCTGCAAAAAAGGTTGGAAGTACCAGCACAGTGCCGGCTGCCATGCTAGCAGTTAGTACTACTATGCTGTTTTTTGTAGCAGGAAACATTGAGCTTTCGCTTATTGCTGATAGACCAGATGGCTGCTGCTGTAAGTATGCGTGTGGAACATTACAAGATGCCAGTAAAGAGTTTTCCTGAACTTTTTACTGTAAACAATTTTGTGAGACCTTGTACTGCTTCTATTAAAATTGTGTTGCTAGTACTTGCTCTGCATATTTATGAAGGCTAAATGTTGTACATTTGCTCACAGTTGCAGACGGCAGCAAGGTGCTCAAGAAACGGAAGGCCAGTTGCTACAAGGAGTGAGTTGAGAGCACCATAGTTGCATCTGCTAATAGAAATGTGGGCAAATTCTGGCAACTGGTTTTGTGTCATGGCTGTATGCAGCGCTGCCGATGAGGAGGGCAAGTTTGGCCGCATGGACGAGGACGCCCTGGAGAAGGAGCGGTACGAGGCATGGCCTGCTACGGCCGATGCGCTGGCGGCACCGCGGCCAGGTGATGGCGGTGAGCTGCTCGAGTCGCTCTCTGCCAAAAAGGAGAACCATAGTGAGATTGAGCGGCGGCGGCGCAACAAGATGACAGCCTACATCACGGAGCTCTCGGACATGGTGCCCACGTGCAGTGCGCTGGCGCGCAAGCCCGACAAGCTGACCATCCTGCGCATGGCGGTAGCCCACATGAAATCCCTCCGTGGAACTGGCAACACAAGCAGCGACGGCACCTACAAGCCTTCCTTCCTCACTGACCAGGAGCTCAAGCACCTCATATTGGAGGCAGCTGATGGCTTCCTCTTTGTGATCTCCTGTGACACGGGGCGAGTCATCTATGTCTCCGACTCGGTCGGCCCCGTGCTCAACCAGTCCCAGGTGGGTGCCACGCCTACCACAGAGTGGAGTGGAATTTCTCATCAGGCCTGAAAGTGTGTTCTTCCCCCCTTTTTCATGCAGTCTGAGTGGTTCAATGCGTGCCTGTACGACCTGATCCATCCAGAGGATGTCGAGAAGGTACGCGAACAGCTTTCTACCCAGGAGGCCTCCAGCTCGGGGCGCATCCTTGACCTGAAGACTGGAACTGTCAAGAAGGAAGGTCATCAGTGTGAGTCCCTGTGTATGCTGCTTTGGACTGAAGGAAACAGCTTCAGCTTAAAGGGCCCCCCACCAGGCCCCATAGCAAATTTTGGCTATACGCTGGAAGTTGCGCATCCACTTCAAAGTGTTCTGCCGCAAAAGTTTTTCAAATTGGCTCATTAATAGCCGAGATAAATATATTTCAGTATCGTGAACCCACGATTTCAGGAGGCGAGCTTCACTGCCAAGCAAGACACTCTCACCACTCGCCCCCGCAACCTCCACAAGTGAAATTCCTTCCCTGCATTCTCCCATACCGGACCTCGAGGATCGCGTGATGCATATGTCACGAGCCCCGGCCTTCATCTTTTTTTCTTGTTTTCTTTTCTTTTTTCTTTTTTTGTATTGCAGCACTGTGCACTTCCGCTGGCGACATTGCGCTCGAGCTGTAGTGATTGTCTCGTTTCATGTAGTGCACAATTTTGCACGCTGTGCACAAGGGCATCTGACTAGCAGTATAATTTAGTGCTACACGAATACTGAGGCAGAACAAGTGGATCGATCACGCTCTGGAACACGGTAGAAAACGGCATAGTTTCGGTACCTGCGCACATGGCTGCACGACCGTCGGAACAAGCAAACGAAGCGGAAGTACCCCCCCCCCCCCATCTCTCTTGCTTCGGTCCGGAGTAAAACAAAAAACATGCAGACATTCCATTTATGTGTTTTATTATTTCTCTAAACTTTAATTTGTCAATTCAAGCAACAGATCACACAAATAGCAGATGTTGCCTGGAATAATTCTCAAAGTCACGTGTCACCATGAACGACGTCACAGTGTGGACAAGAGTACGTAGGCGCAGGGACACGAGTACGTCACCGTCCGGCTTGGAGCGTGGTCGCCGCAAGGGAAAGGGAAACAGCATTTGGCGCATAGCAATGCAATCCTTTGCAAACACGATTGTTAGCGCTCATTGTATGCTCTGCGCTTGTCAGCTCGAAATGGCCATACCTGGTGAGGGGCCCTTTAAGTTTGTAGGCGAAAAATAAGTTTACTCAAATTTGTACTCTAATTTTCATGCTCTAAACATTCAATATTCAGCTGTAATCATCAACGGTGCCCCCTTCATGTGCAGAGAGCTCGAAAGTGCGCAGCCAAACTAGCCTAAACGCCCGCATTCCATTGCTTCACCACGGCCGTGCGATGTACACTCCGGTGGAAAAGGAAGAATACACAACCAATCAGCTCCCGGAAGTCGGAGGGAGATTGATCATCGCGACGCCTAGTGAGCATGCGAGGCGCTCCTGCTATTTCCGGCGGCGATTTTCGTCGGGCTAAGTTTTTCTGATCGGACCGGGTAACTGGGTGGAGGCAAATTTTTGGACGCCGAGGGGCGAGTGTTCACTGCTGGCCGAATTTCATCGCTTGGACGCTGGTTTTCCATTCCATGTACTCCGGGCTTAAGAGGTGCACTTCCTCAGGCAGGCTTTTCAGCAAAAGTTGTTTGTCTTACAAGCACACATATTGCTTTGAAACCTGGAACAGTGGTGCAGTGCTTTCGAGCTTATGTAATCAGATGCTGTTGTGGAACAGTGGCATTTCATGTTGACTTTGGCAATTGACAATATCTTCATCTAGCAGTATATATGGAAATTGTGCCTGAGGTGACATTAATATATTGTTATTATTGTTACAATGAAAGCAGACACAAAAGGAAAACATAGTCACAATATAGTATTTACACGGCGATCAAACGCTGAACAGTACGGTCAAGAGCGCATGCCCGGCCAAAAGTGCCTTCTTCCTCAACACTGCTCCAGATTAATAGTACTGTGACATGATCTCCAGCTGCTGAAGCACCGTTGTGGTGCTTGCTATGGGGTGGGTGAGTGGCAAAGTAGGCAGTAGACGTGAACAGTGTCTGTAGGAAGTGAAATAGAGGGAGAGTAAGACTCGATCGGACCAATCTCATAAGTGATGTCTATTTCGCGTATTAAGACATGGTAGGGTCTGGAGTACCGGGGAAGCAATTTTTCAGACAGTCCAATGCGCCGAGCCGGAGTCCATAGAAGAACAAGGGCACCTGGGGTAAGGGTAGCATTGTGATGATGGGAGTCATAGCGGTGCCACAATATATTAATAATTTCTCTGGCTCTGCTCACTGTGCTGCAACAATATATCACTGAGCTGGTATTGAGTAGGTTTTTCATGTTTGCAGCGTCGATGCGGCTATGTATGGGTTCCCGGCGGGGGTTCATCTGCCGCATGAAGCTGGGGAATGTGCAGCCTGACGTGCAGGGCCTGCAGAGGCTGCGCCAGCGCAATGCCTTGGGCCCGTCGCCTGACGGTGCCGCCTACGCTGTCGTCCACTGCACTGGTTACATTAAAAACTGGCCTCCATCAGGTGAGTGCTGTTGATGATATGTGCTTTATGATAGTAGTTGCAGTGCCAACAGCAAGGGGCACGGGCATAGTGTTGGGTGTAAGCTGATTCAAGCTATTATAAATTATCTAAACACATTCAAAATCTAGTGGGTAGACAAGTACAAAAATGTGTTCTCTAGGAGAGAGCTCATCTAGTAAATTCAGTATAGTGCAAACATTACTTGATTGCTGTGTGTATTTTCGGAATAAAGTAGAACCTCATTCATATGTCATTGAAAAAAAAAAAAAAGCGAAGAGACTTACTAAACAAGAAAGTGTACGATTCGAAGTCATTGAAAAATTTGACAGACTCAACTGTAGTTGACTTTTACATAATGCGAAGCGTTGCGTGAATCGTTGTAGCATAAGACGCCAATGCACATCTGTGAAACAGATAGGCGAAGATGCTTATCACAATAGGGTTGGCAGTGACAGCTGTGAATGGCGACGACCCGTGCGATTTGCTGGTCAGGAAACAAACGAAATCGAACTGGTGGGTGACACTGAAATATGATGCTGCCAAAGTGAAACATGACGGTCACTTCGCACCGCCTGCAGCAGGGAACGGCAGTGCATTAGGAACAAGCAGTACGCTTCCAATTTCCAGTGCGTATGCCACACATGCGTGCGCTGTGAAATTGATAGCAGAAGATGCATATCGCAATAGGATTGGCGGCTATAGCTGTGAATGGGGGTGACGTGTGACGACTCGTGGAATTTGCTGGTACCAGAAGAGGAATGCGTGCGTGCTCGCACTTTCGCGTGACACAGGCGGGCGAATAATGCGAGGAAGCAGTTCTGGCGACTGCCTACTGCTCTCGATTACTTGTGCCTTGTGCCTTTTTTGTTTACATGGAATCTAGCGCTCGAAAAATGTATCATACGATTGCAATTTGGCAATGTACGGAATGTTGGTGCTGAAGATCATGTCTTCCGGGAGCATATCAACCGACAAAAAAGAAGTGTAACTATATGGGGTCATATTTTGTGTTCTCGATCGTGAATGTTGGCACTGGGAAATCGTATTAAACAGGATCATATCACTGAGGGCCTACTGTACCATATTTACTCGCATAATGATCACACTTTCTTGTAAAAAAAATTTATGCGAATTCAGGGGTGCAATCATTACGCGGGTTAAATTTCCCGCGAGAAGAAAAAAATTTTTTTCATCCCACGTTTGCTGCGGGATGACAATAGGTCAACAAATAGGCAGCTGCCGCTGTGTGTAGTGCGGGACAACAAAAGAAACATGACGGCCGGCGGAGCAAGCCGAATGCGCCGAACATGATTTTTTTCCTTCTTGTGAGTACATTACGTGCATTGAAACAGTTTCTTCGGTATCAGTAATGAATAATATAGTTAATATTGGCAAGTTTGCAGCAATAACGTAGCCATGTCCACTTTGAGAGGACAGAAACTGATCGGCGCACTTAGCTTTCAGTGACATAGAAACACATGGCCGGCATGCTGCGGAAACTGTGGCATCTGTCCTCACTACTATCCTAATACGGCACGTTTCTGCTAAGGGTGGGCGAATATCTTAGGTGTGTTACAGGCGTCAGCGTATGAATAGGGTACACTTCTAACCTATCAGCGTAAACGTTGCTACTATCGTTGCCGCTCACGATTTGCCGCCCACGATTTGCCACCAACAAACGTTGCCGCCCACAAGTGCAGATAAGAAGAATCGAAAGGCACCTTTTTGTTGTTGTTGACCACAACCATTATAAAGCCTACACATAATAAAGGCAAGTTTGGTTGTACCTCTTTTTGTCATGGAAGTGATGAAAGTAATGAAATCGGGCATCTACTTAAGAATGTTTGGTGCGTGCAGACCGCTTGGTTTCTCTTGAGTTGTTTGCGTAGCATTCGACAGATTGTAAGCGCGATCACTATTAGCTAGACTTCGCACACGACATATCGCTGCGGCAAGTTCGGGGTGCGATCATTGCACGGGAAATAAAAAAAATCGCATTTCGACAAAATTCAGGGGTGCGATCTTTATGTGAGTAAATACGGTATTTGTTTTTAGCACTGGGCATGCCCTCAGTTATATCTAGCTTCAAGTTGGTGGCTTCAGGATGTAAAATTGCTCATTTGGTACAGGTTCAAGTTGTTGCCGACGCATTGCAGTTAGCTGCGGTTTGGAGAAATGTAATATATAATACAGTAGTCGGTGAACTGGTTCAGAATGTTGAGCTGTATTTCAAATGGTTTGATGCACTGGTTGACGCATTTGACCCGAACATTCTGATTTTATTTCTTACATACTTGGGTTATTCATCCAAGACTATCTCAGTCTAATAAAACACCAAAGCAGAGAGTGGTGTATCAGAGACTGCTGCGAGGAGTGGTGTGCAGGAATATTTCTTGAAGGCCCTTAAATTGATGGGTAGCTTCAGATGTAAATGGAAAACCCACATAAGAATCGTGAGATGGTGTTTTCCTGTAGGACGTGCCAATTGTCCGGATGCCTCAAGCCTGTTTGTCTGGCTGTAAGGGATGAGGAACGGAAGACAGCATAGTGAAATGTAAATTCACATAGCAAAAGCAAGTATATACATAAGGCCAAGCATGAATTATTTAAGAAAGCTAAGATGCGAATGATCCAGATGGGATGACAAGCACCAATAGATTATGGCGCATACTCTACAAGGTGTTCTTTCGAAATGCATGTGTATAACCGAAAGTTATTTCACACAGAAATGTTTAAATGGAAGTCTATGCCAACATTAAAGAATCCTATCCGGGGTTATGGGACTTTGTGCTGGTTTCAGGTACGTGCCAACTTTATCTTTCATAACTGCAAAGGAGCACACTTTTGTTGTTTGAGACATACAGCTGTCTCAGGGGCTGCAGCAAAAGGCAATATTCTTGCCTGACAAAGGCTGCAGCACCCAAAGCATGTTGACACTATGAAGCAAACAACAGCACAACAAGTGCTACAATTTTCGAAATATGATAACATATAAAAAACGATTAACAATTCGAATCTCGATCAGAACATGTTAAAAAGGAAAACAAAACAGTAACATTGCAGTACATAAGGAAGTTATACAATAAAGCAGCGAAGAAAATACGTTTTAACAGATTTCTTGAACCTCAAGCTTGATTTCGTGGTTTGTAATTGTTCCAGAATTGTGGGATTATTGTTTAGTAAGGTTGATATTTGAAAGTGTAATGCCTGTTTCCCGTAGTTCGTGCGAGTAAGCGGTATAGGGATTGGGTCATGTCTGAGATTATACGGAGTTTCTTTGGTGGCGAAGGTCTGATTAAACTGTATGTGATCACCACACCACAATGTGTTCCATAGTGTTCTGCTCGTGTGGAAGCATCATGTTGGTTAGTGTATTGTGCACACTTGTGCGTTCAGCATTATCGGAGGGTAGAAACGAAGCGCTTTTTAAGTTTGTAGCCAAGCTAACAGTTGGCCATACAATTATTCATTAGCTCTGCTCACATTCACATGAGTTTCTGCTATTGTGTGTCACACCTTGAAATGTTGCTGGCACTTGTGATAACTCCACATTACTACTTGTTTGTAAAATGTAGATTAATTAACTGTTACTGTGCAGGAGTCCAAGTGGAACCCGGTGATCAGGATGGGGGCAGCCATTGTTGCCTGGTGGCCATTGGTAGACTGCAGGTGACCAGTGCTCCGAATCCCAGTGATCTCGTGGGGTCAAACTCAAATGCAGAGTTCATCTCTCGTCATTCTTTGGATGGAAAGTTCACTTTTGTCGACCCCAGGTCAGGAGCCATTTACAGCTGTCATGGACTTCTTGTAGAGTCATTGCCATTTTGAAGCCGTGCCAAAACCAGGCAGACACAACTTCCGTTAATTAGACCTTGTCGAGACCAACAAAATTGATTGACTTATCTGGCAGATGAAATTAAACAAGTTGCACAAAAAATTGCCAAAACACAGCTGATTCATTCAACAATATTTGCCTGATTCTAACACGCCTCGAATTAAACATGCACCCGTTTTCTATGCAAGTACAAAACTAACATAGAGATGACACCAAAGCTCCTAAACAAAGTAGAAATCCAATGTGCTCATGATTTTTATTTAAAAAGAAAAATGGGCAAGGATCTAATGTTTTAAACAATGGCACCCACTTTTCTAAAGTCAGCTTCGCCGCAATACAACCGTGTTCTGCAGTAAACCATACGAATGCCGTGAACACGATTTGTCATATCATAAGCCAACAAACACTGACACCAAGGACAACATAGGGGAAATTACTTGTGCTTAATTAATGGAAATTAAAGTGGATGAAAAAACAACTTGCCGCAGGTGGGAACCGAACCCACAACCTTCGCATTTCGCGTGCGATGCTATACCAATTGAGCTGCCGCGGCGCCGTTTCCCCATCCACTTTCTTGAGTATTTATGTGTCCAAGTAGAACCCTGGGAGTGTTAGCCAACGCCACCACTCACAGACTATGGCGGCGGACGTGGAACATCCTTTTTGCCGCAGGCGTCACGAGAACGTGATCTTTTTGGGCAGAGGCAATTGGTCAATAAACCCACACAAGCTACCTGAGGGCATCAATGATGCCGGATTCGAGACCCTCGTTATGTAATAAACGAGAAGAAAGGGGGTTAACCGAGGGGCCCGATATTTATTAGTCATATTTTTTTTGTTTTTTATTCGTTTGCACTGCGCAGGCAATGTACGGCCCAATTTTCTTAAGAAATAAAAGGTGCACATTATAATGGGTAAATACTGTATTCAATTAGGCATATAGAGCTAACATTATTGCTTGGAAAAATCTTCCTGGGGCAGGCCGAAAATAAGCATTTTCAGCAGGATATTGATGTGTGTTCAATGTATTGATCTGTGCTCAACGCTTTGACTTGACATGCTGCCACTAAAGAGGCCACTATTGTGCTCACCATTGGGTTCGCACGCGTGAATGCTGACTGGTCAAGTTCAAATTACCCAGCAAAGGCCAATTTTAGAATCTAAATTCGCAGACGATTGCGTAATCTATCGTAATATCTCTTCTTCAGCTGATCATCTTGCTCTCCAACAGGACCCGGATCTCGTAAATAATTGGTGCTCACGTTGGCAAATGTCTCTTAATAGTGATAAATGTAAACTAATGACCTTCATCCGTAAAAAATCAGCTTCAGCATCTATACTTTCAATAACTGCCACGTAGTACGCACAACGTCTTACAAGTACCTTGGCATGCATATTTCACCCAAACTTTCTTGGACAACTCACATAGATAAAATCACAGCACAGGCATTGCGCACCCTCGGGTACCTTAAACGAAACCTTCACGATGCTCCTACTTCGACCAAATCACTAGCGTACCTAACATTTGTCCATCCTCAACTTGAATACGCATCATCAATTTGGTCACCTCATCAAACCTATCTTATCAACGCTCTTTAACGTGTTCAAAATCGTGCCACGCATTTTATCGCGAAAGACTACAGCTGTAATTCCGGCGTTACTAATATTAAATCTTCTCTGCCTTATCCTCCTTAGAATCACGCAGAAACATTGCTATAATCTGCTTATTTCATAAAATAACAAACCGTCAGCACCAAACCGCCCTTCCTCTCTCCCAACAGTTACAAATGTCTCGCCATTTGCACAAATGCTCCCTCAAATGTATCTATGGCACACAAACATCTTCAATTCATCAGCGTTACCACTAGCAATCGAACTACAGTCTCCCTGATAATGTTGTCCGCATTCATGACCCTGTTTCATCATGAAGTAACTGGTATTCTTTCGTGACTAGTTGCTTTCATAAATTTTTTTCTAAATTATGTACAGTTGAACCCACTTATAACAATATTCAAGTGTCACAAATTCTGTGTATATTCTGATCAAAATCTTTGCAAAAAGACTTTGCATTTACTGCTGCACTGTTCTTGCTCAAGTTTTGCAGAAAAATCACATTTTGGAACCTGCATCATTCAATATAACACCTGGCACAGTTACTTGCCTGGTTTCCAAGAAAAAAATTCCATGTTGCCTTCATTTATGGGGTACAGGTTATGCTAGCGCCTAGACGGTGCTAGCATAAACTTGTGTCGGCAGCTGCACAAAGCAGCCATTCAGGGAGGGTTGCCACGTGTTGTCGGCTCTTCTGGGACATGCGGCAACCCAACCTGAACGGCTGCTTTCTGCAGCTGCTGAAAGGCAGCAACACAAGCTTATGCTAGTGCCACCATTCCCATAAACAAAGGCAGCTTTCCATTTTTTTTTTCTTGAAAACCAAGCAAGTAACTGTACCAACTGTGACACTGAACGACCTAGATCCAAAAATTCAATTTTTCTGCAAAATTAGAGCAATAACAGTGCAGCAGTAAGTGCAAATTCTTTTTTCTAAGATGTTAAGTGAAATATGCATGTCCCTGTATTTTTGTAAACTGCAATAAAGGACTGTGAAGTAAATTGCTAAATTCACAGCATGAGACTTTCTTAACCTGCCTTATGCAAGCATGCAGTATTCAATATGGTAACTCAAACATTTGCCAAGAATCTTTTTTTTTTGGCAGTTTCTGTTTCTGAGTATGTGTATTTAGACCTCAAAAACATGACTAGTTAACATATTTCAGCTTGAAGTTCATGAACAAGGCATTGCCCTCTTGGCATCAGCTGTAGTGCCTTACCTGGAGCTCTCACAACCACCCAAGTTGCAAGAGGTTAGTCTTGCCACTAGTTTAACTTTCTATTTCTTGTTTATTTGATGTGACAAATGTCATATAAATTTTCTGCTTTTCTTCTGTCCTACCCCTAGTAATCATTCAGAGTAATTTAATGCTAAACCTAAAGTGTCCGGCTGACATATTTCTCCTTACTATAGAGGTATTACTGCTTCATCCTGTATTAACACTGTCATACAGTAAAAGCCAGATAAACTAGCTGCATGCAGCTTTGGCTCTTTTTTAAGTGCAGTAATGAAGTTCAGATAATCAGAACACCTGCTGCAGTGGCTTAGCGGCTATGGTGTTGCGCTGCGAAGCACGAGGTCGAGAGGTCAAATCCCGGCCACAGCAGCCGCATTATGACGGGGGTCGAATGCAAAAATGCCCCATGTCCCGTGCATTGGGGCCACATTAAAGATCCCCTGGTGGCCAAAATTAATTTGGAGTCCCCCACTATGGCACGCCTCATAATCAAATCGTGGTTTAAACATAGTACCCCAGAATAAAAAAAATTATAATCAGAACAGTTCTATTTTTGCACTTTTATTGAACAAAACTTGTTCTACTCTAATAAGTACCTTGTTGTGCTCTCAAAAGGTGTGAATGGACAAAACAAAAAGCAAAATCAGGGTGTCTACCAACCGGGAAAACCGGGAAAACCGGGAATTCTCAGGGAATTTGAACAGTCTGGAAAAACTCAGGGAAAACTCAGGGAATTTGTGCTTCTATCAGGGAAAATTAGCTGTAACTTTATTGAAAGGGAACGAAAGTCGTGTCAATGCTGGCTCCAGTAACAGAGGAATCGCAACGAATCGTCATTGACTCCGTGTCATCGGCACGATGTATTGCCAGAGTAGTTAACGACCGATTTTTCGGACATGCCCGATAATTTGCACGGTTTTGCGGCACCACCACGTACTCCATATAGTCAATGTATATTGCCCTGACTGCAGGTCTGAAATGGCATTAATCAAAGCCGCCACCGCCGCTATATTGATTATCTCGCCGCCTCGAACCGGCACTCTCGCAGGCAGATCCGCTGGCAGCCGTAACCACCACCGCGGCAACGTTAGGCCTAGCTGCTTCTATGTTCGCTATTAAGCTTCTTGCCGTGCGGTGCCGTGTTTTTCATTGAAAGAATTCGCCGCTATCACCAATGGCACCGACTCCGCCTTTGTAATCCTCGCGATTGGCTTTGAAGTTCGCAGAGCACAGCGCGTTGCGTAATGCCAGTTTCCGAAAGTTAGCTTCGCCTCAGTACACTTGTGTTAGGCGGTGAAGCATAACAAGCGTGGGAAGGGGGCAATTGTCACGGGACACAGTATGTATTCCTTAATTACACATGCCTGCACCCCGTATCCTGTCACAGTACAAGCCCTGATATGCCTAATAAGCGTACTGGCAGGCCTTCAGAGCTTTTTCAGACGTGCCTGTGGTAATTTTATCCCTTAAAGGCAGTTAAAGACATGCATTAATGTTTTTCAGACTGCCCGTTTTTTTTTTCAATTTTTTTTGCGGCCCCTCGGAAGTCCGAAAAATCAAATGTTGACTGTACAACTGACCAAGAGGATGCTTCAGATGATCCATGTGGTGAAAGCGTGTTAGAAGGAGGATGAGAACAGAAAGGACCGACGCACTGAGGAATTAACGGGAAAGGAAGGGTGCCGCCGCCTTTTTGAAGGAGCTTGAGCTAAAAAAACTAAGTGTTGGCTGACGCTGAGACACAGGTGTCCCTCATCCAAACCAAAATAAATTGTTTAAGCAGTGAAACCCAACACTGAGATGTTGTGTACGGGCTGAGAGTATGTCAGGACAGTTGAGTTTGACTTCCCAGCTGCTGAGAGAGAACCTTAGTTGTGACAAAGTTCAGGACCTCATACAGATGAGCTTGCTATCAGTTGATAGAAATAGCTGATATTAAAAAAAATATTTACTTATGCATGCATTTCCTTTTCATTCGTATTTGAAAATGTTCGACTTAATTTGGAATGGGCTTTACCATTTCTTTCGCTGTGCATTTTACTAACACCTTCCTTCTGTTTTCTTTTTAAATAAAATAGATATTACTCCTTACTATTCAAACTGGATTAAGTCATTTTTTTGTTTCAGCATGCTTACTAGAGAGTGACAGCATCGGGCAATGTGGTGTCAGCCTGTCTTGACATAAAACAAAGTTCTGGCTCATTCAGGGAATTTCGCAAAGGTGCTCAGGGAAAACCTGGAAAACTCAGGGAATTTGGAAATGTCAACTTGGTAGACACCCTGAAAATTTATTGTGCGCATCATGAGGACAATCACAGCAAATATTTATAATGCTTACATGGTATGAAGACTCAAAGTTGATACTAACAGACTCTTCTGCAAGGAATATTGAGGCAGACTCACTAACAATGGTGATTTGGTTCTGAGGTAACAGAGTTTCAGTCTTTGAGTTGTAGGTGCAGTAAGTAGGTAATCAGTAAGTAGGTAACCAGTAAGTAGGTGCAAAGGGCATTGTGGTTAAAGATGACATTACCCAGTCTGTAATGTCAGTAGGGTTGCTATTTGGCAAAGATTAAGTGATTGCATATTGCACTGTATATACTATCCCCACTGTGGCCCTCCTATTGCTTGAGCTGGAAGAAAGTGGCAGTGCACATCTAAGCTGACAGGAAAGGATGGTTCGCAGTAGACATAGCCCCCTGAGTGCAAAAGCAGAGACATAACAAAACAGTTAGTGGTAGCTGGCCAGCAGAATCACGAGTCAGTATTACAAGTTGGCACATTGTGCATCTGCTCAAATGTGACTCTGAAGAGATGCTTCACTTCATTCCTCCAGCCAAAGGTAATCATTAAATTTTTTCTCATGCTGAGTCTCCCGTTGCTATAGTCATAAGCTCCTGAGAGTTCCGGTTAACTGATGAATTTAATCTACAATGGTTACATCCAGGCTGCCATTGAATGCACCCAGAACTTGGCAAAGTGCAGTGCAGACACTGTGTGGTACTATGTGGTCAAGGCACACTGCTCCAGCGAGCCCCTTTGGTCACCGGCTCCATCACTGCAAGCACTTCCCTTCAGCCCAGAGCCCTGCTCCGAGAACACTAATGTGTTGCGTGTAATGGCCTTTCTAACCAGCATGGATGTGCCAAGACAATGAACCGCATATTTGTGTATACTTTGGTCACATTCATATGCTGGTCATCTCTTTGTGCCAAGAGGATATGGACTGTATTTTATTGAATTAAAAAGCTTTCTCAGAAGAAAAAGTAAGATAATATTGTCCCCCTTGTCATTTGAAAAAACATTGTTTGAAGTAGGCATTTTTGTCTAAGGTGCTGGACCCTTTTTGCTGTCCCTGAAGCTGCGAAGTTACAGCAGCAGCCTAAACTACCTTTTGTTAGATCACTACAGCTTCCAAAGGAATTTGCTGTCTCCGAGTGCTTGCTCAGCAGCAACTTGCCCTGTGCATGAAGTGTACATCTAACAGTACAAAGTGCACTATCTATTTGAACAAGAGCTGCAGGAATGGCTGTCCCTGGCTGAGATGGCTCAACAGCAAACATCATGCATTTAAAGCTGTCACTAAGGAATCATCGCTAGCCTGAGAATTTACTTTTACAAAATCTTGCAACTATGCTGCATCCAATGCTCAGCTAAATGAAATTAAATATATCAAATCACAAGGACTATTTTATTCATATTCCAAAACTCAAAGCAATGCAGATACCTTAAGTGAAAACTTCCGGAACCATGCATTTGACAGGAAGTTGGTAAAGCACAAGCTGCTAAGAAGGCTGATGGTATTAGGGAATACCTAACCGAAATAAAAGTTGTGAACCCACTGGGTAGCATTTAACTTCTAATGTTGGAGGTCACATGATCAAGCATGTGCCACGGCAGTAGAGCACATGTTTCCTTCTCTAATCTGGCCATGGCTGCGCATGGCTGCCCACTCAGCGGAGTGCATATATGCAGCTGACACACAATGTATTGGAGGTAAACTGCGGCAAGTAAAAAACTCGAGGCGAGCCAAGATGGTGAGTAGCTTCATATGCTGCATTCCCGTGCACATAGTGTTGCAGGTCGCAAAATCAAAGTTTCAAAAGTGCGGTCAAGCAAGCGGCAGAACAGAGCTCTCTGCTGCTAGCACTCTTCAGCACCACAGCGTTGTGACAGTGAGTGCTCACAGTCATCGAGTGAAATCTGATCATGTTTGCCTGTGTGCGCTTAACACCATGGATGCTTAGTTAGTAAGCGAATCTTTACTGCAATTTATACGGCTGCTAAAACATAGATCAATGTGATGCTCCATTTATCTCCTGCTCCAGCTACTAGAAAGCATAGGTGCTGTGCGACTGGCATAGAACACTGCTCATGCCCTGTCTGTTCCCTTCACCTACTTTTATAACAAACTGTCACTGCCTGTTAACCACTCCATGCAAAAGAAACTTGCAAAGTGCTGTTCATGTAGCCTTCTTTCATTTTCCCACCATAAAACTATCACAAGTACTTACAGACTTTATAAGCGGCACTGTTTCTCTTTAAGTCACAGTTTACACCTATCATTATGCAGCAAGTAAAATACCAAATGTACTTCTCTGAAGCTAAATCAAGTGCCAGATTCAACGGCCAACCGACATTTTTGGAGAAAAAGTGAAAACTCACTTGCAGCGAATTTAGAGCCCAGCTTTGACATGTTGACTGAAGTGATGGCAGATTAAGCTTTGAAACCTACCAACTGTACAGACTCTGCCAGATTATTGCATGGTACTGATGGCCTCTCCATGCCTACATCAGCATGAACAGGTTGTAGGACAGCATTTCAAGTTTAACCAAGTTGTCGTTGTGCCTGTCAATTTTGCAGTCCTTGGGCGCGATACAGGAACAGCATATCTTACGAGGAAACAGCTTGCAATAGAGATGAGAAGTTTGCCCTAACTTTGCCAGGGCTGGCAGCTCTTGCATGATGGGCCCTTCCCGTAAATAATGCAAACCACAGTAGTCTGGGGCATGACCTACTGGAACTCCAGACCCGCACAGATATACAGATTCTATGGGAGCCAGTTGCGCCCACTTTCATTCAACCGTTGGCCGTTGGTGTCGCTTTTATAACCAGTTCGTCTGTTACTCTACCGTTGACTGGTGTGGCGTTGTAATTGCAACGGCAGCTGTTGTGTTGTGATGAACTGGTCACATAGTTAAAGATTTTTGCAAACACACTGACAGTGATGTCACAAGGCTTTGATCGGTCACTTGGCTCCAAAGGTTGACTGCTCGAATCTGAAAAAAATTTGGAGTGGAACAAGATAGCATTAAAGCGTCCCTGGGTGCTTCTCACACATCCCAGCAACTGGAGCATATCTAACCGTAATGTTTACCCAGAAACGCTGGCTGCAAACACTATGCATGAAGGCGGGCTTTCTGGTAGAAACGCGGCCTCTTCCGTAAGCTGCGATATAATGGAGGCGAGCGCCATCTGGAGGTATTGCAAGGAACAGGGTGTGCTGCTCCTGGGCCTCAAAGATACATGCGCGCCGGCGCGCGCAAATGGCAAACTCCGTGGTCGCCATTTGAATTCGGTCTTTGAATGGTAGAAACGCTGGAAAAGGGGTTTCTTTCAATTATCACGTAACAGAATTATGTTTTCTCGTATAGTCAAATTACAATTAGACACTGTCATGCCTGTAGGTTGTGTGTAAGTCATATTTTGCTATTTTTCAACATATTTTAGCTTGAGAAATTAAATTATTTCAGTAACTTCCTTGCGCCACATGGAGGGCGTAGCTATGGGTGGTTCGAAAATCTTTTTGCCGCAACTATGTCCGACGTTGTACGCAGACGCCGGATTTTCTGCGACATGGGGCCCTTAGCACTGTCGCGTTAAAATGTTGGTGCATGTATTCCACTGCTCTCTACAACAGCGTTAAATAGCCACTCCTATTGCCTTTTTCACGCAGTATCGGACCGCAAAGATCTTGCACATTAAGCCACATTGTTTGTAAAGTTGACAACAGTTTCAATGTATATTGTAAAGTTCGCTTTTGCGCTTTTTATAAACTGGAAACCAGCGTAACGGTCGACGATTACCACTCATTATAACTCTTAAATGTTGTCCATGAATGCATCACAAGTTCAAAAAGAGAATTGCGCATACAGCTTCACTGCATACGTATCTTTTGCACCACCATTATGCTGCTGCCGTACCATGCAGAAAAGCTAGCTTTACAGTTTGAAAATAGTTCCGCGATACAAAGCCTGCAGTGCAGCACATTTTAAAGCCACTGGGATCACTTTTGCAAGCTTTCTACTCATCTACACATCCGACAATATTAAAAAGCTATGCTCATTTTTCCTTGAAATAGACTGGATCAATTTCTTTCACACATCAGGCGCAGGAATTACTTGTGAATACTTTTACTAGAATCTCTGCCTTTCACTACGGCATACAGCACTAAATCCTGATGTCATGTCTGACATCAATCTGTAATCAACTCAAAAAGCTAAATTATCCTACGAATCTTTTCAAACAATTTTTTTCAGTCTCTTACGGAGGCTAGGAAAGGCAAATTTATGCTGTCTAGCGTTGCAGCTGCCACCTGTGCTCGTTGTTTAGCTTTCTTGCAGCGCTCCTCCTCCTCTAATTTCACAATATTCAAATGCAAAACATTTGCAACTTTTGCTTTCTTTTTAGATTTGCCAATTTATTGATTTGCCACCAATACAATTTAACATGGAGATGCAGGCTAGTTGGTGGTCGATATTGGATATTGGAATCCGCGCCTGTCCTGTGTGTTTCCTTCCTCGTCCATTGCCATTCGCACGGTTACATGATGCATTCCAACACCAATACAAGTGCTTTGTGCCTGCCGAAATGGCAGCACGAGCGTTGGAACAGATCGTGGAAGCAGACAACAGTGAACAGCTTATAACTAGTACCACTCTACCCGCGTGTTCTGTCCCTAGTGGCAAAACAGTTGAACTAGACCAGGCATGCTGGGCAAGGGACATCTGTGCAGGCCTGGAGTTCACTAGGTCATGGTTCAGGTATTGGTTCAGGATAAAGCGACCAGACCAGACCAGGGGCATAACACGCATGCACTCTCCCAGCTCCAGATAGTACCCTAAGGTTTCTGCGTAACCTGCGCGCTGGAATCAATGTCTTACCCCAAAGTCTGGCAAGAGACTTCTACCACACCCTTCAGAACTCTGCTGTATGCAGCAATGAGGTGTATCGTGAAACAATTATGTACTAGATTAGTGGAACTAGATCATATTGTTCATGGGTGCGAACACTTTCAGAAATACTTTGTGCGTGACGAATTTGCATAGATGCTGGTTATTCTGTGGGGTGTGTCTGCAGTGTTGAAGTGCCACAAGTTTACGTTAAACGATCTGTTTTCCAGTGAAAACGCATGCAACATCGTCGTGTGCACGATGGTAGTGCTGAGAGCTCGTGACTACTTTGATTCGGCAGCGGTTCCACGACTCCACCATTTTTCTATATGGCATAGGGTGCCTCGATGTAGCGCGCTGCCGCGCTACATCGTGGCACCCTACTATGGCTTAAAACCCCTAAATTACCTAAAAGTAACTACATCTCCTCTCTCCTCCTCCTATGCCGGCGCTCCTTCTCTTGGCTCCTCCCGGGCGCCGGCTCCTCGGCCAGGTACAGCTAGCAGACGCTCCCAACGTTCACCCCACTGCTGGCGCGCAGTGCACTGCATGCCTGAAGAATTTGGTTGTTGCGTTTATGACAGGAGAGGTTCATAAATTAGTTACTCCAATAACTACCGGTATCCATGTTGCACTGCTTTATCGAAGCTCCTTCCACTGCGATCACTTCGATTGCAGTGTCAACGGTGGAGGTGGTGCTCAAGCGAGCTAACAGAGTGTTTTTTCTTGAACGGCGCCTTTTGATCAGCTTCATTTGAACTTCAACGCCACCAAGAGAAATTGGAACAACATATGCTTTGTGTGTGGATGTTGACCTTTTACTTTTTAAAACACAGGCGTGGGGTCTAAGCTTTATAAGAACCGATGGTGGTGTACTACTTTTATAATCTGTCAAAGGCGCATTTGCTTGCGTACTACAAGAAGGCTTGGTAATGCATCTGGCCATAATTTCTTGATGCCGTAATTCCAAAGGATTTGGCTTTCAAATTGGTCTTCGGTGAAGTGATCATCAGATGAATAAGCTAAGATTTGGTATGGCACAACTTTTTGAGAAATGATACAAGGCACGGAAAGGGGGTGGGGGGGAAGGAACATACGCTGTGACATTTCACAAATAATTTCGAAGAACTGTTGATATGTCAGCCCGCCGTGTGCGTGACCATAACAATTTTATCAACATCGAACGTTGAAAATGGTCTGGGTCATTGCGCGCCCCTTCCTTAGAGGTTTCTTTTACCCGACCTAGTGTTAAAAATGTTTCAAGCAGCTTAGATTTGCACGACATTTTTGAACCCAATATAATTTCGGCTGCGTTTAGCGGATGTCTGCGTTCTAATTTATTATGCACACAGATATGGCGTACGCAAGATATAGCTGCCGTTACTGTGACGAGACGTTCATTTGAGGGGTCGCCAGTCGTTTGCGCGCAGGCGCGAGAAAGAGCGGGCGCGAGAGAGAAAATCTGGGGGCTTTTGCTCCTTAAATTTATGACCCTGCCTAGGTACTACAGAGGAGGTTTCTTAGCGCGTGTTGTAGACATGTGTCCCTAGGCGTGCCGGCATTGCGGAGTGGAGTCTATTTTGTTTACGGTCGGACCGTTCTTTATTCTATGGTCGGACGCTGGCTGCAGGCGCGGTAAAGAAGGTGAAGCAGCGGGATAAGTCGTGGCGGATCGTAGCTTTCTCGCGCGTTACGGTGAAGCAGTGCCTTGTATAACATCACAGATGTTTCTGTGGGAGCAGTAAACTGTAACGACCGTAGTGGAGCCCGGGCCGCATATATTGAAAATCTAGAAGGCAGAGCGCCTTAGCAACCGCGGTTGAATGCAAGTGGCTGAAAGGCCGCCGGTGACGATGACTGACCCAGTACCAGCGCCGCAGGCTCGAGAAAGTCTGTCCGACGTACCTTCAGAGGCAAAGTTCTGACTGGTGTTGCAGTAGTCGCGGGGCACGGTAGTGCTGAACTTAGCGTTACAATTTGGCAGTTGGATGTAATTATATTTATTCGATCGTGTTTTTTTTTTTTTACTACTTGTGAGAACGTGTCATTATTTCGCATTATTGGCGGCGCCTCAAGGGCACCAAAGCTAGAACCCGGACTGGTCCGTGGGTTGGGGCTCGCCGAGGCCTGCGCGTGCCAGGGGTGTATAAGAAGCCAAATTTTGTGCGTACACTCCCTGGCACGCTTCGGCCTCCGCGGCCCCAACCCACGGGCGGCCCTGTTTCCAGCTTTGATCCCCCCGCTAGCCCTTGGGTGCCCTGGAGATCCTTTAGTGCGAAGAAAGGCTGCAGACGCTCGCGCTTCTCACCAAATCGTCAGAAAAAATACAAGTGACTTTTGATGAACGGCCACTTTCCTCACAAAGGCGCGGGTCCCATACATTTTCAAAGTTTGCCCGGCCGATCCTCTGCGGACATATCCTTCGGCGAGCCGCGTTGCTTCTTGCGGATGGAATAACGAAAAGTATTTTCCCCAAGCCTCCTCGATTGTTGCACCCATAAGCACAACATAGACTAGGCAACGCCGCAATACGTAAACGGCACCAGCGCTAGCGAAACGCTGCCCGCCGAAACTCCGGCGCCAGAAACAAACCGAAGCGCGATTTCGATACCCGGCAATGGCGCCTGTGTCTGCTACGGACCATAAAAGCGCTCGCTAGCACGTGACCACACGCCGCGACCAATAGGAGGGTCGACACTCCGGAAGCGTGGCAGGCGAGAGAGAAAGCGGCCAAGTTCAGAGGAAGTCGTTACTTTTTCATTCAGGGTTTTACATAGGGTTTCTCACGGAGGAAGGAAACTAAGGAGAGGCCACGGAGGAAGGAAACTAAGGAGAGGCCCTACCCCCTCCGCGCGCTAGGAGAAAAGTGTGGCGGAAATGACGTGGTAGGTTCTCATTTTTTTGCTGCTTTTTTTTTTTGTTGTTGTATGGCCACGCCTTTTGGGCCACAATGGCGGCGTTGTTATGGTTTTGAGCGCTCACACGTGTTGCTCTGGTAGGTTTCGGGCCGTGGCAAAGGCGCTGAGTGGGCGGGTTTGCGTTAGTCACCGTGTCTTGTTGCGCTGTGTTACCTGCACCGTGCTCTGCCAGATGTTGCGCGAGCGCGCGCGACACCACGCGCAGCGCGGTATGGTTTCGCAAAAGATGTAAACAAGAGAGGAGAGTGGCCCAAAAGGCGGAGCATCGCCATGAGCAACGCCAAATTCCGGCTTCACTTTTGCTTCACAAAGAGTGACGTCAGGGCCTCTCCTAGTTTCCTTCCTCCGTGGGAGAGGCCCTACCCCCTCCGCGCGCTAGGAGAAAAGTGTGGCGGAAATGACGTAGGGGGTCTCATTTTTTTGCTGCTTTTTTTTTTGTTGTTGTTGTATGGCCACGCCTTTTGGGCCACAATGGCGGCGTTGTTATGGTTTTGAGCGCTCACACGTGTTGCTCTGGTAGGTTTCGGGCCGTGGCAAAGGCGCTGAGTGGGCGGGTTTGCGTTAGTCACCGTGTCTTGTTGCGCTGTGTTACCTGCACCCTGCTCTGCCAGATGTTGCGCGAGCGCGCGACACCACGCGCAGCGCGGCGTGGTTTCGCGAAAGATGTAAACAAGAGAGGAGGGTGGCCCAAAAGGCGGAGCATCGCCATGAGCAACGCCAAATTCCGGCTTCACTTTTGCTTCACAAAGAGTGACGTCAGGGCCTCTCCTTAGTTTCCTTCCTCCGTGGGGTTTCTCAATATAGTGAGAAACTCTATGGGGGTTTACTATGGATGGATGGATGGATGGATGTTATGAGCGTCCCCTTTGGAACGGGGCGGTGGGTTGCGCCACCAAGCTCTTGCTATTGTACTGCTTAATGTCCTACCTAGGTTAAAAAAGAGAAAAAGAACACTATGAACTCCCACAACCAAATTTTCTGATCACCTATTGCGAACTTTGCGTTTGTATGTCTCCGTTTTTTGTCGTTTCCCTACTTCCACCAATCTTCCAAGTGTTAAAAATGTTTCAAGCAGTCTCCGAGATTTGTTGGCGCGTGCTGCGCCCGCCGCCTAATCTCGGAAGCCATGAATGTTTTGTTGTGAATGCACTTCGTGTCCAATAAGCGGTGTCCTTATCTGCTCCCGCATAAAATTCCTTGATAATCAAAAAGTACCGCCACTCTGAACTCGGCCGCCGCTCAACACCCTCCTCCCCTCCTCCTCGCCCCTTGCGCGTCCCCCCACGGGAACCATGCCCCCGTTTTTCTGCACGGCAACTGAGCCTGACCGTTGCCCTTGGAAACGCGCGGATCTTGCGTTTTGCTTGTGTTTTTCTTTTTCGTTGGCGCCATTTTTCTCCTTAGCTCGCGGCTGGCTCGGCGCAGCGAACGTTGCTCGCTGTGTTTCCTGTGGTGTTGTGCTAGTGCTATGCCGTGCTGTAGCGCATTTCACTGCAGCAAGAAGCCTGGCTATGGTTATGCAGTTTTTATGATACCACAAGGAATGCGTGACGGCTTGCGCAATTAAGAAGCAGTGGCTGCACAACATTGGCCGGTAGAACTTTGTTCCGACAAAGAACATTGTTTGCGACGTAAGGCGCCTTTCTTACTGCTCGTGTCAAAGCATCCCCTAATGCTTCATTTTTTTTTCCTCCGGCCGGCTCATCTGCATTTTTGCTGCGACTGCTTATAGCTGAAGATAAAACTTATTTCTTAATAGAGTGACCACGCAACTAATGCTTTCCTTTACTACGCATCCCCTGCTTGGACAGCGAGGATTGTCTTTAGTGTGGGATGCGCTGTAGCGGACGACGTGCGGAATTTGGCATACAGGTTCGCGTTGTGGAGAACGCCTGGCGCTGGGCAGTTCCCGCTCTTACGAACTGTCAGCTTGCGCAACTTGCATCATGGCCAGTTTTTTCGGACCGCTATATCCGTATAGGAAAACACAGTCAGCTTGCTACATTTAACCTTCGGGCGAAGGGGAAGACCGGATAGAGTATTATAATCAGCTCAGCCCAACGACTGGTGTGCCTCAATTGCGATAAATAGTTCGTTTATCAAATGCTGAAACTATTTAATCTCTGTCCAGAGATAGCCTACATAACGTTGTAGTCTCAGTATGTTATCACCATCAAAAATCTAATCAAACCTCTTACAGGTATAACTGTCAGATTTCATTGTGTAATCACGACTTATTGTAGATATGCTCGTAAAAATGACTTTGGTTGAGCGTGCAGAGCCATTTAAATGCCAATAGAACACTGACTTGAATTTTTTCTAAACGAAGGTGTCACTTACGACTGCGACGATTGAATTTTCAGGCTGTTTCTAAATAAGAGCTACGCTATTACTTGTTTCCCGGCAAAAGCAAGAACAGCAGATATTTCGTATTTTGAGAAAATGAGGGCTACTTTTGGGTGACGTGTACCAAAAATTTGCACTGTGTAAGTTGCTTATGTACTACGCAAACTGTTACTTATTAGTCGGTCTCTCTCCATTTTCATGCGTTATACACGGCATTCAGTTGTTTTCCCCCGGTATCCTAGGTAAAATATGCGGGGCATGGTGTTTATATTTATTCGAAATACGAAATATTCCGAGTGACGGGCAATATACGTATATGTTTATTATGTGTACGTTCATTACAGCCTTCGTAGAAAGTTTCTCATTGAAGCGTAATATAGGGTGTCGTACTGCCGCTAACCTAAATATTTCCCAGACTCCTAAAGCAACAGCACGAGATACAGGCGTGAAATTTCTTGAATATAGAAAAAATTTTAAGCGCTATGCGTTGCGAAACTATCACTCTCCTATTTTAAATGCTAGTGTCTCAGATAATTACTAAACCCTTGTTTTTCCATGTATTTTCGTGCATACTACGTGATTCGTAGTTGTTTTCTCCGGTGTCATCGGTGAGCTAAACAAGGCACCTTGTTTCTGTATACGGAAAATTAGGGGCATGGTATGGCCAATGTGTAGGCAATGTTCCAAATTGGTGGGTTAAATGCACATTTTCCTGTAGAATACGTATGCAAGTGGTCCATAGCGTTATTGATCTGTTTTACGAGCGGTGTGAGACTTAGACAGGCTGCGCTGGCATGATTACAACTTCAACTGAGTTCAAATTTTGCGAACACAAGGGGGAAAATACGCCATGTTTGTGTGCGGTGGTAAATCCGTGCTGATCAAATACAGCGTTAAAACATTGTAAGCAAGTGTTGGAATGTATCACGCTGCTGCTATTAGTTAGGCTTCCAATGTCCCAAGAAAACTAAGCGTTTCAGACATGTTACACTTTGAAGGTATAGGCATCATTTTTCCTGCAATGTGTCCCGTAGTTTTAACGTTTCTGGCTTATTGAAAAGCGTTAACGAATAATTATTGAACGCTCATCTATTTTCTTCCTACTTTTTCAGGCGTGATATATTAGTTTTGCCTGGTGTACTCACTGAACTAATTAAAGGAGGCAACTTCGTTATGTTTGGTGACTGTAAGGACAAGTTAATGAGTGATGTGTAGGTGAGGTTCAATATAGATGGGTGATTAGGGCTTTCGCAATAAATTATGTATGCAAGCATTCTAGAGTGTTTGAGCATGTCTAACTAGCGGGGAAGAATTTATCCCGCTGCCCAGGCTATAAAAGCCGCCAAGACCAAATTTATCGACAATTGGTGGTACACTATGGAAACTCTCTGTGCTAAGTTCAATGTCATTGGATAAAACACAGCTTTCGTAAGCTTTCGTAAAAGAAAAAAAAAATCCTGCTCAAGTGCTAGAGTGTGTGGTGTGGCCACTATCAGCTATGCTTCTCAGTGTCCCGACATAGCCATGTACAGTTATATAACAGGCCTATATTTTGTGGAAAGAATAGCGAGTCAATTGTTTTCTTGTGAACATCAATTGTAACTAATTTATGTTGATTGTACTTCGTTGCGTATAACCTCGACACATACTATTACCTAAATTAGCGATAGATTTACGCTGTAGACTTAACCAACAAGTACAATTGTTTAATTATTAAAACTGTTTGTAGCAAATGTTAATTATTTATTTGCGCTGTACTGCTGCTACTGGGCGGGATCAGGGACCTGTCAGGCACTCACCTCCTTTTGTTCCTGCATGATCTTGTCATTTTATGTAGTTGCAAGAAATAAAAAATGCAAATTCAAATAATGTTTCGGGCGCCGTGGTTCACCGCGTGTGATCGATAAATAGGTCTCTGTTAAATACAAGTATGACTGACTGAAGCATTTCCAGGCTATTTCACTTATTTTAATAGTCATTCGGAATATATTATATATATATATATATATATATATATATATGTGTGTGTGTGTGTGTGTGTGTGTGTGTGTGTGTGTGTGTGTGTGTGTGTGAGAGAGAGAGAGAGAGAAGATCGTTGCGGTTTGCCACCCCCCCCCCCCACTCTAGAAGTATTTGGTACGCCGCTGTAAATGCGACAATTGTTCGCAAGCGCTGAGCAAGATGACACTTTTTAATGCAGGCAACGCTCGAACCATTGGCGTAACCGAAGGAAAGCAGGATTCCAGCCCGCCGAAATTTTTAGTTTGTATGAAGATATATACGCACATATAAACACATGCACGAACGGACTCTCCTCGATCCCCTGAAATAAGATCTTGACTACGTTCGTGGCTCGAACAGCTCAAAAGTTCGTGTGCAAACGCGCAGTACCTTACAACAAAAAGTGGTTCAATGTTTTCCGGCATGCATATGAAGTTTTCTCACCGCGGCGGGAGCTTCACACAAGTGTGGTGGACAATTATGTGAGCGCATTTTGGCTGCCGAAACCAGCCGATAAATGATCGTCGCCAAGATAACTATCGTGCCTGCAGTTACATGTCCGTGACCGTTAACAGAGTGTCACTGATCGCTAACCGTCGTTCACCTGCAGCAGCTGCACGTTTTCGACATGTGCTATGCAGACACCTAGATTTAAACGCATTTCAAATGTTCATATGCGCACATCTCTTCCAAAGCTTATTTTCACGATTCATTCATACCACAGACTAAACAGCTGCTTTGCAGCAGCAAAGATGCAAGTGGGAAAAGATTCAAGGTGCACGAGCTTCTAGATCAAATTTGTTTCTTACTAGCGAATGGATGACCAATTGCTGCTGGCAGCAGGGCAAGAGTGCTGGTTCTTGGAGCCTTGGTAAAGCAACTGGAAAGGTTATGTTACTTTTACTGCACTAATCACATCAAGATGGTAAGCTTGAAAAGTAATTATTAACACATTGCAGACTGTAATATGACAACACATTTTTTCTTAATCTCTTCATACTACTCAGGTCAACCTACTATAACACAGCGCTTACTAAACATATACATGCAGAATTTTTATATTAGTCACGTCGACTAAGGTCGATCAAATAAGCAAGGTATTGTGGGTGGTAAATTCTGAAGCTATTACAGCTGCCTCATAAGCGGGATCGCGCGAGATTTTTTGCTTACTACGAACCAATGAGCACTAGACATCAATCAACGTTACATGAAAAATCAGAACTGAGGTGAAACAGCGCGAAAAAGACGAGGACGCAAGGAAACAAATACCACAGACAAGCGCTGTCTGTGGTATTTGTTTCCTTGTGTCCTCGTCTTTTTCGCGCTGTTTCACCTCAGTTCTAAGTATGAACCAACTAGCCCTCATCAAGATCTTACTAATGAAAAATCAGAACGCCGACAAAAGATAATATAAACAGAGGGAGGAAAACCAGGGTGCAACGAGCAAATTGTATCTGCTAGTATTTACTTTTTTCGAATACACTGTTCTAGACCCGCATAGTCAGAAAATCGTACAAGAAACACAGCAAATTGGGAGAGTTCGTAAACTAACATTCTTGGCGTATATGTGCAGCGCGACACAGACGTGTCGTTCATTCAAACCGTATCTGCTAGTATTTACTTTTTTTGAATACACTGTTCTAGACCCGCATAGTCAGAAAATCGTACAAGAAACACAGCAAATTGGGAGAGTTCGTAAACTAACATTCTTGGCGTATATGTGCAGCGCGACACAGACGTGTCGTTCATTCAAACTGTACAAGTGAACAACCTTTCGCGCTAGACGTACGCATCCCAGCGTTAACAGGGGTGCTCCTCGAGATAAATGTTGTTTTCGTGTAAACAAGGCGAACGCACCTCGCATATCCTTCTCTTTCGGAGGCGGCAGGTCTCGCCCATACGCAATACCAGTCGCCGGCGCGTCTGTCCGTCCGCACGGCACCGCGTGAAAAGCTTTGCCAGTGCATTTCCGTGCGGTTTGTGCAGTTTGGTGCGCTGCACTCTGTCATACTGGTATACAAGTGTCATAGGATGTGTTTCGTATCACTTCACCAAGGTCCTTGACTTACTATCGTCGAATATCGTGCCTGCGACCCAGAGCCGATGAATGCAACGCACGCTCCGCTGGCTGCAAACGACGAGTCGGCGTCGCGCCCGTAAAGGTGGCTTCGCAGCGGTTAAGTTGAACATTTTGACGTCATTTTGCACCACGTGATAGCCCTCGGCGAGTAGCGCTGCGAGAGGCGCCGGAAAAGTTATGCGCAACTCTGCTTTCTGCGGGAGCATATACAGGAACATTAAACCTTCTTAGAAGTCCAAAATCATGAAATGGGCTGACAGATGGAATAGCACACTGTGGTGTAAAGTTTGTAAATAGGGTTAAGGTGACTCAGAAAGGCTGGCCACTGTTTCGATAGGAAGATAGTAAATCACTCTTTCAACTTCGTTCCAAGTCTCTATGCCTCACAACCTCACCAGCTACAATTCGTTAATTGCAATATATGTCGTAAGTTAATCAGTAAACTTTCCTTAATTTGTTTATTACGCATTTTGATTTCTCGTGAAAGTAATGTCTGCCTCTTCGAGTAATCTGGTTCGTCGATTAGAATTGTGCCATCTACCACAGGCCAATAAAAAAAATTCTGTATAGTTAAAAGTAAAACGCCATATATGTGCTCCTGCTTAGTGATCTAGCTTTGTTTTCAAGTTCCACAATAGAGTTTATTTATTTATATTGTTCTCTTTGTCTGCAGCGCACAAAGGCTTTTAGTAGGAAGCCATCAGAGAGCGTTCTTTAAGCAAAGCTCGCCTATCGACCTCGAATTGCGCGCGACATCCCCCCCTCCCGAATTAACAAGGGAAGCAATGAAGCCTCGAATCTTAATTGAAGACGCAGGCAAAAAATGTGGTATTGTTGCAAAATTTGAGCGAAGACAAAGCAGTGGTAACCGCGAAAGCTTACTGAAGGTTGCTGCAATAAAAGCACAACAAGCGTTGCGTCATTCGTGGATAATTATAGTGTACACTACTGACCACGTGCTGGTGCAGCACCATGAACAGGGAGGAAGGAAAACATTCGGAGGGAGCGTCACGCAACGCGATCGAAGCCAAACCATCCAAGTGCGCGGTTGGTTTTAGTGTTCCCGCTCTGCAGGCAGAGCCACGGCAGGGCAGCCGAACAAGCGCGCACTGAATAAAAACTACTGGCATAGAGTTACAGCTAGGGAACCAAACGTTTCAGCATATCTCGATTCTTGCTCCGTGATCTCGACGCAAGAGGTCATGTGTTGGGCCACCACTTAGCAAATGTATGCGCTGCCATCGGCGTGACGTGGTATGAGGGATCACGTGGACAAAGCGGCCGTGTCGGCTGCTTCGGAAGCGCCGAAGCAAGCTGAAAACGAAAGCTTGAAGTCCCACCTGCGCTGCGGTTCTGATTAAGTGGGGAGGTTTTCCCGTTTCGGGTGTCTTCTTGACAACACTTGAAAGCACTATAGTAGGTAGTGGCTGCTTTTGAAGACGTCTAACATGGTAGGCTACTGCTCGGTGCCGCAATGCCGGACGTATACGCAACAGAGCCCGGTGTCAACCTTCACACGTACCCGCGGGACAATAAGCTACGTGAAGCTTGGGTAGCGAAACTTAGAACCGGCAAGCAGCTATCGGCTACAACTCATGTGTACAACAAGCATTTCCGCGAGGAAGATTACTGCTACGGCGTCGGGGCTGCGATGCTCAGTGAAGCACGCACTGAGACGCTCGCCCGCGCGCTGCCCTGCTAATGAACATTTGATCTATGAACTTGTTGATGCTAAACACTGGCAAGTTCATTGGAATGGAAAGAGAACGGTAAGAAGGGAGTTAAAAAAGGCATGGCATATGCTCATATATGTGTTGTCACCAAACAATGAATTTATGCGTGCTTTATTAAGAGAAAGAAGCAGCGGGAAATTGCTGGCTGAGAAGACCGATAAACATACAGTGCGATGCAAACTTGAGAAATAATGATGTTGAAACGTCCAATAATTTAGAAGAAACGAAAAAAAAAAGTCGCCGTAGGCGTCGAAGTACCTAGTTATAACGAAATTATTTTTGAACTGCACACAACAATGGTTGCTTGTGTTCTGTGAATGCTCATATGCTGCGGCCTGAAGTTCACGGAATGGCGCTAAAACGCGCTCGCAGGGAAAGCGAAACATTGTGCGCGGAGATGCATGCACACGCGCAGTCGGTCGCTGTGAACGCGTGCGATCGCTGCATTGAAGCTTCATTCTGCTATGCTCCATTTCATTATACAGACAGCCCACTATAGGAACACATTCTACATAGTTTGCTCTCAGTGAGGGCCTCCCTTTCACGCAAGAAACCGGTTCGGGGGACTCCATCGCGGAGACCTCGCGCAGTGGCCGTTCACTGTAGGTATTCGGTAAAGAGACCTGTAAACCATTTTGTGTTTTCTGTTTGCCCAAGCTTACTATTTTGACAGTAAAGAACTTCTGTCGTTTCGAGAGGACTTACAGAAATGTCTAGGAGGGCTCCCGCGTGGTGATTTTATTGAGCGCCGACAGCCAAACCTATGAGCAGCGCCTCGCGTTATCCCTCATACTACGCAAGCGAGGCGTTTCCGACAGATGGCGACTCCGTAAGTTCTCGCCGCAACACGCGCCGCAAGCTGAAAATTCGTAGTGTACTAGAATACGGTTGAGTAGGACCAGCCATAGAGTTACCAGCGGCTGGAGCTTGCTTTGCAGTGAGGCGCGCGACAACGAAAAGTACTGTGGCGGCGCTGCGATCGAAGTGGAGTTAAATTGAGGGGCTTTAAGTGGAGTGGGCCGCATCATGGTCGCGCCGTTGGAAACTGCTGGCGATATTTCTCGCAAGGGTCATTCGTACTACTTCGCGCGCTTGTATATGCGTTCAGACCGCTCAAACGGTGTTTATAATTCCACATGACATGTATTTATGCCTTAAGAATATATGCCTTTCCTTTTGTTTTTATTTCATCTTATTTATATTTAGTGTCGCTCGGTGATTGCGCATGCATTGCGTCCGCAGTGTCGACTTTCATCCTACTATGTTATTGTACGGTTTCCTTTGGAGAACAAATATTTTTCTTGTTCTTCAAGAAGCATGTGTCTCTCGTGTGCATTTTTGCGCATAGTTTTCCATCAGTATAGGTCTTGCGAAACGCGGACGGAAAAAAATGTGTAACCTTCCTGCTTGCCGTTTCAAAGAATTAAACCATATATGCCCCATCCGGCACCCTGCACTCAGATTTACGGGAAGTATTCTTATAGAAAAAAAAAAAAAAACTGCAGTGCAACATTCCATTCATGTTTCCGTCTTCCTCGCGTAACAGAATGCAGAGTAATTAGTACTGGTTCTTTGATTGCGGTCGGACCTCGGGCGCAGAAAACGGTTTTAGGTATCCATTATATACGCTAATTTTTGGCCCGTAAGCCGTGTGAAATTTTTTGTCCAGTCCATGCTTAACAAAAAAAAAAAACGAAAAAAAAAGCGGCAGCGCAGTAGTTATATAATTAGTGGCCACATAGTGGATATGGCGTTGCACTGCTGAACTGGAGTTCACGGATCCAAACCAGGTCGCGGAATGCGACGGGAACTAAATGGGAAAAAACGCTCGTGTACTTTTGTTTAGGTGCACGTTAAAAAACTCCAGATGGTCAGAACAGAACAGGGTGCCTCATTACCATATCGCCAGATGTAAAACGCCAGAATTTGTTTAATGAAGAAAAAAGGTAGCTGCCTCCTTCGTTTTTTTTTTTTTCTAGGGGCGGTGCAAACGAAATTATTACTGAGTCTGATTTCTGAGAAAAACAGCTTACGCTTACCTTATCTTTCATACCTAAATGTAATGCCGTTCCCAATTGTACGTCCGCTAAACTAAGCAGCTTCTCTATTATAAACGGCTGCTTTCAGTTATCCGGTGCATTATCATAAGGACAATAATGAAGCAATTAAAGAAATGGCATGCCTCACATACACGTAGAGATATTTGTAGATCTGCTGTGCTCGTTGAAGAAGATAAGTGTGGTACCACACTGGACACCCAGTGTTAATGCGTTGCAAACATGGTGAGACTGTAAAAAAAAGGTTTTTGTTGCCTGAACCAGGTTTGCAGATTTACAGGCTGCCCCAAAACGGGCCGTTTATATTCAATGACAGCTAGGAATTTGTTAAGCAGAGTCGATTCGCACCCGTGCGTTAATTCTCTCAGAAACTGGTGCGCCTTTGTGCAACAGCCACGGCTCTCCAGCTGCACAATCATTCGGAACATTGACCCTCAACCTTCGAGACTTCAAAAGTGCTGTTATGCGTTACATTCGAACGGAAACGGATATTCGATAATTTTTAATTGTGAATTCCGAAGTCGAATACGATCGAAATAGCAAATACCATTCGATTAGACTATACATTTCTACTTCATTTTGCCTGCTTGCACGCTGAAGGAGATCGCCAGACAAGCCATGGAGATTACATTGGTAAAGATATCCCGGTTTTCCCAATTCAGTCTGAATACACAGGCGATATCTTTTCCCTAACACTGTTGTTCATATTAACGTACAATAATTGCCTTGACTCATTTTCTCGTAAAGCCGATTGGTTCACATGGGGCTGGTGCAGCGTTTAAAACAAACACGCCTACACTGGTCGGGAGTTCTTACTTTTTCAATCAGTGCATTTAGAATTTTTGATAATTTTTCTCTTACATATTGGCCTCGAGCTCCACCACTGTAAAAGCTGGCGCCACCGTCGGCGTGACGTGCTATTAGGGATCACGTGGACATAGCGGCCGCGTCGGCTGCTTCGGGAGCGCCGAAGCGAGCTGAAAACGAGAGTTTAAATTCCCTTGTACGTTGCGGTCCTCATTTAGTGGCGAGATTTTCCCGCTTCGAGTGTCTCCTTTACAACGCTGGAAAGCACTACAATAGGTAGTGGCTGCCTTTGAAGGCGCGCAACATGGTAGGCTACTGCTCGGTTCCGCAGTGCCGCACGTGCGCAACGGAGCCCGGTGTCAGCCTTATTCACACGTAGCCGCAGGACAAGAAGCTGCGTGAAGCTTGGCTAGCGAAACATAAATCCGGCAAACAGTAATCGGCTACAACTCGGGTATGCAGCAAGCACAGACGCGAGGAAGATTTCTGCTACGGCGCCAGGTCTGCGATGTTCGGAAAACGCGCACTGAGACGGTCGCCGGAGTCCGCTGCCCGACTAATGTCATCACGGTTTGGTCTATGAACTTCTCGATGCTATAGATACTGGCAAGTTCACTGGAGTTGAAAGGGAGCGGTAAGAAGCACATTAAAAAAAGCATGGCATATGGTCATGTTTGTGTTATGAATTCTGTGCACTGGATTACAAAAAAGAAGCAGCGGGAAATCGCACGCTGAAAACACCAATAAGCATACAGTGCGACGCAACTCGAGAAATAATATTGAAACGTCCAAGGATTTAGAAGAAAAAGAAAGATTGAATCGTCGCGACCGCACATCATAGTCCCCGTAGACGTCGAAGTCTCTACAATGAAATTATTTTTGAACAGCTCTGATAGCGCCCACGCAACAATGGTTGCTTATACTGTCAAATGCTCATATTATGCGGCCTAAAGCTCATGCCACGGTGCGAAAGCGCGCACGCGGCGAAAGCGAAACAGTGCGCGGACAACAAGCATGAGGACGCGCAGTCGGTCGCTGCGAATCTTTGCGATCGCTGCATTGATGCTTCATTCTATTACGCTCCATTTAGTTATACAAACACTATGAGAACATACATCACATTGTTTGCTCTCAGCGTTTACCCACCTTTCACGCTAGAAAGCCGGTTCGGAAGTCTCCATCGCGGCGACCGCGCGCAGTGGCGTTCACTGTACGTATTCAGTAAAGAGATAGCGTCTGTAAACGAGTCTGCGATTTCAGTTTGCCCAAGATTATTATTTAGACAGTAAAAAACTTCTCTCGTTTCGAAAGTACTTACAGAAATGTTCGGGAGAGCTCGCGCGTGGTGTTTTCAGTGAGCGCTGACAGCAAAACCTATGAGGAGCGCGCCGCGTGATCCCTCATACTATGCCAGCGAGGCGCTTCCGATAGATGGCGACTCCGTAACTCCTCGCCGCCAATATGTCGCGGATATATATGTCTATATACCCTTATATATCCTTATATACCCTTATATATGTCTATATACCCTATATATATATTGGTCATCTACATCTCTTCGTGCCACGCAGTTAATGCACCTGGTTTATTTCAGTATAATATTATTTTCTTTGATCATTGCCCCTCATCAATATTCAACCAACAAGAAGCGCGCGTACAATGACACGATATCAATCAAATTTTCTTATGTAGCTTCATGTTGCAGATAGGCGGTTTCTGTGGCAAAAATTACGCGTTACATTTAGAAAACTATATGTTAAAAATAGCAGTTCACCTCGCTAAAACTACAAATAGTACCGACCAACAAGAGTCGCGGGCGCACCAAAGCAAGCTTTGGTGCGCCCGCGAAAGAAAGAGAGCTTTCTGAGAGAGAAACTGGGCGCTCGCCAGCAGACGCCGCACTTGACAACAACAGCAAAATTGAAGACATTATGTTGTATAACCCATGCGTCAAATATGTATACGCATCAAAGAGGTGTCATTATAAATTCGCAGTAAAAAAAGCACCCTTTTATATTTTGTACGCGCGCAATCGGTCTCAGCTCCTGCAGCGAAATTACCTTGAATCTTCCGAGAAACGCGGAAGCGCGTCTCCGCCCCAATCCAATTCGCTCGCAGCGCCCTCGCAAAATTTTTCTACACGCGGCCCCTCAGCGGGAAAGCCTGGTGTTAACAGCGCAAGACGTAGAAGGGACACGAGACGAGAAGACGACATCACCAGCGCCGACTTTCAACAACGTTTATTTGAAAGAAACACGGCTTCTTATACATTTGCCCACACGTGTCACAGACATGTCATTGCACATAATGCGAAACACGCACTTCTGCGCACCCAAGAAAATGATTGCACGTGTAAAAGCTCAAGTTCTTTTTTTTTTTCTTTAACACGCCGTCCTTGTTGCTCACACACACACACACAAAAAATATAAATAAATAAAGAACTCGAGCTTTTACTTGAGTGCGCAGAAGCGCGTGTTTTACATGATGTGCAATGACGTGTCTATAACACGTGTGGGCAAATGTATAAGAAGCCGTGTTTCTTTCTAAAACGTTGTTGAAAGTCAGCGCTTGTGGTGTCGTCATCTCGTCTCGTGTAGAGTTACTGTATACTTTGGTAGCATATACAGTAATTCTACAGTAAGCTGCTACTCTAGCAGGGAAGCGCCGTTCGGCCCACTCGACCATACTATAGAATGAAGAACCAACTTGATTATACCTTCACGGAGCGTTCGCTTGCCAAGGATGGCTGCGTGACGTAATACTCTCTCTCTCAACTTTTTCCTTCCTCCATAACACTGAATGATTCTGATGCGTGCAGCACCACTCCGCAGGGGTAACAAGCTGTATTTCAGAACGGATAACTAACAATACTGTTTGACGCATGGCATATCGAGCCGCAGAATGAGACTTAAAACTACGGTGTTGCGTTCTTGAATTTTTTGTGCGAAAACCGATCACAATTTCACAAAGCCAAACGACAATCCATGGTGTCGAGCACGACTGAAGTTGACGCTGCTCTGACATGGCAAGTTTAGAGGAACTCTTCCAAGGGGTACTCGTTGGGGACCTCTGGTGAGGAACGCACCCTGGCCTGCTGGGCCAGCCAGCCCGTGCACCAACCGAGCCAGCAATCTCCCCTAGCACCGCTGGCTGTCCCGTGCCCTGTGGGGATCGCGGTGTATTCATGTGGCGTTGTGTGCGCGAGTGGCGGCCATTTTTGTGAGTTGACACTCGTCGTAGGAGCGATCCCTCGTTGAGTGTAAAGTGTACAGCGTGTGCGAAAAAGCTGGCGGCTAGTCTCTACGTACCTGTTCTTAAACGGGCCCCGTGCGCGCATTACTGCGTGCTTGGGGTATCGGAGAGAGCGGAGCGTCACTGGCGGCTTCGCGAAGCCTCGCCGTCGTCGTCGTCGTTCTCGAGCGCTGTGCCGCAGGAACGCATGGTTGAGCTTTCGCCGCGGGTCCGTGCGGAGCGCGTGGCGGCGGTCCCCGGGGCCGGTGGACGCGCCTGGACGCGTTAGTCCCATGGCAGCGGCAGCAAACCCAGGTGAGCTAATTGAACATTACGGATGCTCGATCGGCGCTTCCCGAGGCTTCGCAAGTGTGACGCGTTCATCTCGGAAGCTGCTCCGTGTTTGGTTGCCCGATCCGTGCGTACTGCAGGGTAGTTGCCTAGCGGACGCTGATCGGTAGCAAAAACGCACAGTTGCAGTTCGGAGTGATGATCTAAACTTCTTTTAAAACCGTGATGTTGACGCTGCGTGTACAAGCTTTGGCGAGTAAGGTCATCGAGGGAGCAGGGATGTTGGTTTGAGTCTTTAATCGGCTTGAATGACAGTTTAAAGACACTTCTCTGGAATACAGATTATTTAAGTTCTTGCAAAAAAGAATGACATTTTTCTGTGTTTCTGGCGGCAGGTAACGTAATAGTTCGAGCTTAATTGCCTGCAAGTAAAGCAGAGGCTCAGTGAAGACTGTACTTGAGCAGTTTGCTGCGTTCGTAATCCCTGCTTACTAATCCGGTAAATGAGAGCTACTACTACCGTCGGTAATACTGGCGTCCTCGGAAAATCACAACATTTAGAACCGCGATGCTTAGAAGACAGCGCCTTGAATATAGTCTAGGTCAGACAACCGAAATGAAAAGGATTAAACTGTAAGTGGGGCAGCCAGAAATGTTCATATTTGGTGCTCCTTATCAGCGAAGACATTCATGATTCAGTGGCTGTTGACAATTTATTATGCGAGGGATCTCAGCTGTAGCCGATAGTTGGTACTAACGCGTTCTGTTGCACCATCCGTCCGCTTCGTCTGACAGTGAACTATATTTTTGACTGCCATGTTATCGTGGTGACGATTGGATGCACCAGTGATCGGAAGGACCTTGGAAGTAATGTATCATAATGCTAAAGTGTGACGAGTTGTGGCCGCGAAAACCTAAACAATACTAGTCACCGCTGTCAGTGCATGCTCACTTGTCAGCTTGTGAGATACACGAACTTATAACCCGGAGCTTGAAACACCCCGGCCACCTACAGATCAAGGTAATTATGAAGATGCTATCACTCGTGTGTTTTGTTTTGGTAGAGTACTAGATGATGGCTGTATGACTTAAATATTAATTCTTTGACGATCGTGTTAAGCTTGTGTTAATTCAAACTCATGAGCATAAACTTGTATCGGAATTATCAGAGGCCAGAAAAACCAGAAAATTAATTTATATGTGAGTGAGAAAATTTCATTTAGCATGTGTTTTATGCATTTTAATTTTTATTAATGTAATCCAGCTTATTCTAGCTTATATGTATAAGGCTGTGGCTTGAAGTGCCTCTCATCCTTGAATGTGTAAAATCACATCTGACTTTTCTGTTTGAAAGCCATCTCTTTCGTTAATTGAATTTCCTTATGTTTACATATATTTGTTCTTGGTTATTGTACATTAATGATGGCACCCAGAAGCTTATGTCACATATATAGAGAACTATTGGGCCAAGCAGTGGAAGCAGAATTGTGTCTTCTACTACGTAAACAGTGTAGCACTTAAAAACGATAGTGTTGAGGTCTGTGGACCCCCTGACCGATGAGTATCTGCATAGTTATCGGAATACTGTATTTAAGGAGTCAGTCGATGATGGATAAAACTGTAATTCGACCAAAACTTCCGGTCCCAAAAGTGCCAAATTAATGGGAGTCAGCTGTGTAACCTGTCCTTCTCAAGCATTGCCAACAAGTTCATTCTTGTGTGAGGATACAAAATTGGTTAATAAGGCTGCTGAACACCATATTTACAGTTTTTCATTGGCAGTTAATCTGATGCCACCACCGATGAAAACTGGAGGATATCACCAGCTGATCAACCAGCTGATCTTCATTGACAGGGTGGCTTCAACTGGCCTGCAAAAAAGGTTGGAAGTACCAGCACAGTGCCGGCTGCCATGCTAGCAGTTAGTACTACTATGCTGTTTTTTGTAGCAGGAAACATTGAGCTTTCGCTTATTGCTGATAGACCAGATGGCTGCTGCTGTAAGTATGCGTGTGGAACATTACAAGATGCCAGTAAAGAGTTTTCCTGAACTTTTTACTGTAAACAATTTTGTGAGACCTTGTACTGCTTCTATTAAAATTGTGTTGCTAGTACTTGCTCTGCATATTTATGAAGGCTAAATGTTGTACATTTGCTCACAGTTGCAGACGGCAGCAAGGTGCTCAAGAAACGGAAGGCCAGTTGCTACAAGGAGTGAGTTGAGAGCACCATAGTTGCATCTGCTAATAGAAATGTGGGCAAATTCTGGCAACTGGTTTTGTGTCATGGCTGTATGCAGCGCTGCCGATGAGGAGGGCAAGTTTGGCCGCATGGACGAGGACGCCCTGGAGAAGGAGCGGTACGAGGCATGGCCTGCTACGGCCGATGCGCTGGCGGCACCGCGGCCAGGTGATGGCGGTGAGCTGCTCGAGTCGCTCTCTGCCAAAAAGGAGAACCATAGTGAGATTGAGCGGCGGCGGCGCAACAAGATGACAGCCTACATCACGGAGCTCTCGGACATGGTGCCCACGTGCAGTGCGCTGGCGCGCAAGCCCGACAAGCTGACCATCCTGCGCATGGCGGTAGCCCACATGAAATCCCTCCGTGGAACTGGCAACACAAGCAGCGACGGCACCTACAAGCCTTCCTTCCTCACTGACCAGGAGCTCAAGCACCTCATATTGGAGGCAGCTGATGGCTTCCTCTTTGTGATCTCCTGTGACACGGGGCGAGTCATCTATGTCTCCGACTCGGTCGGCCCCGTGCTCAACCAGTCCCAGGTGGGTGCCACGCCTACCACAGAGTGGAGTGGAATTTCTCATCAGGCCTGAAAGTGTGTTCTTCCCCCCTTTTTCATGCAGTCTGAGTGGTTCAATGCGTGCCTGTACGACCTGATCCATCCAGAGGATGTCGAGAAGGTACGCGAACAGCTTTCTACCCAGGAGGCCTCCAGCTCGGGGCGCATCCTTGACCTGAAGACTGGAACTGTCAAGAAGGAAGGTCATCAGTGTGAGTCCCTGTGTATGCTGCTTTGGACTGAAGGAAACAGCTTCAGCTTAAAGGGCCCCCCACCAGGCCCCATAGCAAATTTTGGCTATACGCTGGAAGTTGCGCATCCACTTCAAAGTGTTCTGCCGCAAAAGTTTTTCAAATTGGCTCATTAATAGCCGAGATAAATATATTTCAGTATCGTGAACCCACGATTTCAGGAGGCGAGCTTCACTGCCAAGCAAGACACTCTCACCACTCGCCCCCGCAACCTCCACAAGTGAAATTCCTTCCCTGCATTCTCCCATACCGGACCTCGAGGATCGCGTGATGCATATGTCACGAGCCCCGGCCTTCATCTTTTTTTCTTGTTTTCTTTTCTTTTTTCTTTTTTTGTATTGCAGCACTGTGCACTTCCGCTGGCGACATTGCGCTCGAGCTGTAGTGATTGTCTCGTTTCATGTAGTGCACAATTTTGCACGCTGTGCACAAGGGCATCTGACTAGCAGTATAATTTAGTGCTACACGAATACTGAGGCAGAACAAGTGGATCGATCACGCTCTGGAACACGGTAGAAAACGGCATAGTTTCGGTACCTGCGCACATGGCTGCACGACCGTCGGAACAAGCAAACGAAGCGGAAGTACCCCCCCCCCCCCATCTCTCTTGCTTCGGTCCGGAGTAAAACAAAAAACATGCAGACATTCCATTTATGTGTTTTATTATTTCTCTAAACTTTAATTTGTCAATTCAAGCAACAGATCACACAAATAGCAGATGTTGCCTGGAATAATTCTCAAAGTCACGTGTCACCATGAACGACGTCACAGTGTGGACAAGAGTACGTAGGCGCAGGGACACGAGTACGTCACCGTCCGGCTTGGAGCGTGGTCGCCGCAAGGGAAAGGGAAACAGCATTTGGCGCATAGCAATGCAATCCTTTGCAAACACGATTGTTAGCGCTCATTGTATGCTCTGCGCTTGTCAGCTCGAAATGGCCATACCTGGTGAGGGGCCCTTTAAGTTTGTAGGCGAAAAATAAGTTTACTCAAATTTGTACTCTAATTTTCATGCTCTAAACATTCAATATTCAGCTGTAATCATCAACGGTGCCCCCTTCATGTGCAGAGAGCTCGAAAGTGCGCAGCCAAACTAGCCTAAACGCCCGCATTCCATTGCTTCACCACGGCCGTGCGATGTACACTCCGGTGGAAAAGGAAGAATACACAACCAATCAGCTCCCGGAAGTCGGAGGGAGATTGATCATCGCGACGCCTAGTGAGCATGCGAGGCGCTCCTGCTATTTCCGGCGGCGATTTTCGTCGGGCTAAGTTTTTCTGATCGGACCGGGTAACTGGGTGGAGGCAAATTTTTGGACGCCGAGGGGCGAGTGTTCACTGCTGGCCGAATTTCATCGCTTGGACGCTGGTTTTCCATTCCATGTACTCCGGGCTTAAGAGGTGCACTTCCTCAGGCAGGCTTTTCAGCAAAAGTTGTTTGTCTTACAAGCACACATATTGCTTTGAAACCTGGAACAGTGGTGCAGTGCTTTCGAGCTTATGTAATCAGATGCTGTTGTGGAACAGTGGCATTTCATGTTGACTTTGGCAATTGACAATATCTTCATCTAGCAGTATATATGGAAATTGTGCCTGAGGTGACATTAATATATTGTTATTATTGTTACAATGAAAGCAGACACAAAAGGAAAACATAGTCACAATATAGTATTTACACGGCGATCAAACGCTGAACAGTACGGTCAAGAGCGCATGCCCGGCCAAAAGTGCCTTCTTCCTCAACACTGCTCCAGATTAATAGTACTGTGACATGATCTCCAGCTGCTGAAGCACCGTTGTGGTGCTTGCTATGGGGTGGGTGAGTGGCAAAGTAGGCAGTAGACGTGAACAGTGTCTGTAGGAAGTGAAATAGAGGGAGAGTAAGACTCGATCGGACCAATCTCATAAGTGATGTCTATTTCGCGTATTAAGACATGGTAGGGTCTGGAGTACCGGGGAAGCAATTTTTCAGACAGTCCAATGCGCCGAGCCGGAGTCCATAGAAGAACAAGGGCACCTGGGGTAAGGGTAGCATTGTGATGATGGGAGTCATAGCGGTGCCACAATATATTAATAATTTCTCTGGCTCTGCTCACTGTGCTGCAACAATATATCACTGAGCTGGTATTGAGTAGGTTTTTCATGTTTGCAGCGTCGATGCGGCTATGTATGGGTTCCCGGCGGGGGTTCATCTGCCGCATGAAGCTGGGGAATGTGCAGCCTGACGTGCAGGGCCTGCAGAGGCTGCGCCAGCGCAATGCCTTGGGCCCGTCGCCTGACGGTGCCGCCTACGCTGTCGTCCACTGCACTGGTTACATTAAAAACTGGCCTCCATCAGGTGAGTGCTGTTGATGATATGTGCTTTATGATAGTAGTTGCAGTGCCAACAGCAAGGGGCACGGGCATAGTGTTGGGTGTAAGCTGATTCAAGCTATTATAAATTATCTAAACACATTCAAAATCTAGTGGGTAGACAAGTACAAAAATGTGTTCTCTAGGAGAGAGCTCATCTAGTAAATTCAGTATAGTGCAAACATTACTTGATTGCTGTGTGTATTTTCGGAATAAAGTAGAACCTCATTCATATGTCATTGAAAAAAAAAAAAAAGCGAAGAGACTTACTAAACAAGAAAGTGTACGATTCGAAGTCATTGAAAAATTTGACAGACTCAACTGTAGTTGACTTTTACATAATGCGAAGCGTTGCGTGAATCGTTGTAGCATAAGACGCCAATGCACATCTGTGAAACAGATAGGCGAAGATGCTTATCACAATAGGGTTGGCAGTGACAGCTGTGAATGGCGACGACCCGTGCGATTTGCTGGTCAGGAAACAAACGAAATCGAACTGGTGGGTGACACTGAAATATGATGCTGCCAAAGTGAAACATGACGGTCACTTCGCACCGCCTGCAGCAGGGAACGGCAGTGCATTAGGAACAAGCAGTACGCTTCCAATTTCCAGTGCGTATGCCACACATGCGTGCGCTGTGAAATTGATAGCAGAAGATGCATATCGCAATAGGATTGGCGGCTATAGCTGTGAATGGGGGTGACGTGTGACGACTCGTGGAATTTGCTGGTACCAGAAGAGGAATGCGTGCGTGCTCGCACTTTCGCGTGACACAGGCGGGCGAATAATGCGAGGAAGCAGTTCTGGCGACTGCCTACTGCTCTCGATTACTTGTGCCTTGTGCCTTTTTTGTTTACATGGAATCTAGCGCTCGAAAAATGTATCATACGATTGCAATTTGGCAATGTACGGAATGTTGGTGCTGAAGATCATGTCTTCCGGGAGCATATCAACCGACAAAAAAGAAGTGTAACTATATGGGGTCATATTTTGTGTTCTCGATCGTGAATGTTGGCACTGGGAAATCGTATTAAACAGGATCATATCACTGAGGGCCTACTGTACCATATTTACTCGCATAATGATCACACTTTCTTGTAAAAAAAATTTATGCGAATTCAGGGGTGCAATCATTACGCGGGTTAAATTTCCCGCGAGAAGAAAAAAATTTTTTTCATCCCACGTTTGCTGCGGGATGACAATAGGTCAACAAATAGGCAGCTGCCGCTGTGTGTAGTGCGGGACAACAAAAGAAACATGACGGCCGGCGGAGCAAGCCGAATGCGCCGAACATGATTTTTTTCCTTCTTGTGAGTACATTACGTGCATTGAAACAGTTTCTTCGGTATCAGTAATGAATAATATAGTTAATATTGGCAAGTTTGCAGCAATAACGTAGCCATGTCCACTTTGAGAGGACAGAAACTGATCGGCGCACTTAGCTTTCAGTGACATAGAAACACATGGCCGGCATGCTGCGGAAACTGTGGCATCTGTCCTCACTACTATCCTAATACGGCACGTTTCTGCTAAGGGTGGGCGAATATCTTAGGTGTGTTACAGGCGTCAGCGTATGAATAGGGTACACTTCTAACCTATCAGCGTAAACGTTGCTACTATCGTTGCCGCTCACGATTTGCCGCCCACGATTTGCCACCAACAAACGTTGCCGCCCACAAGTGCAGATAAGAAGAATCGAAAGGCACCTTTTTGTTGTTGTTGACCACAACCATTATAAAGCCTACACATAATAAAGGCAAGTTTGGTTGTACCTCTTTTTGTCATGGAAGTGATGAAAGTAATGAAATCGGGCATCTACTTAAGAATGTTTGGTGCGTGCAGACCGCTTGGTTTCTCTTGAGTTGTTTGCGTAGCATTCGACAGATTGTAAGCGCGATCACTATTAGCTAGACTTCGCACACGACATATCGCTGCGGCAAGTTCGGGGTGCGATCATTGCACGGGAAATAAAAAAAATCGCATTTCGACAAAATTCAGGGGTGCGATCTTTATGTGAGTAAATACGGTATTTGTTTTTAGCACTGGGCATGCCCTCAGTTATATCTAGCTTCAAGTTGGTGGCTTCAGGATGTAAAATTGCTCATTTGGTACAGGTTCAAGTTGTTGCCGACGCATTGCAGTTAGCTGCGGTTTGGAGAAATGTAATATATAATACAGTAGTCGGTGAACTGGTTCAGAATGTTGAGCTGTATTTCAAATGGTTTGATGCACTGGTTGACGCATTTGACCCGAACATTCTGATTTTATTTCTTACATACTTGGGTTATTCATCCAAGACTATCTCAGTCTAATAAAACACCAAAGCAGAGAGTGGTGTATCAGAGACTGCTGCGAGGAGTGGTGTGCAGGAATATTTCTTGAAGGCCCTTAAATTGATGGGTAGCTTCAGATGTAAATGGAAAACCCACATAAGAATCGTGAGATGGTGTTTTCCTGTAGGACGTGCCAATTGTCCGGATGCCTCAAGCCTGTTTGTCTGGCTGTAAGGGATGAGGAACGGAAGACAGCATAGTGAAATGTAAATTCACATAGCAAAAGCAAGTATATACATAAGGCCAAGCATGAATTATTTAAGAAAGCTAAGATGCGAATGATCCAGATGGGATGACAAGCACCAATAGATTATGGCGCATACTCTACAAGGTGTTCTTTCGAAATGCATGTGTATAACCGAAAGTTATTTCACACAGAAATGTTTAAATGGAAGTCTATGCCAACATTAAAGAATCCTATCCGGGGTTATGGGACTTTGTGCTGGTTTCAGGTACGTGCCAACTTTATCTTTCATAACTGCAAAGGAGCACACTTTTGTTGTTTGAGACATACAGCTGTCTCAGGGGCTGCAGCAAAAGGCAATATTCTTGCCTGACAAAGGCTGCAGCACCCAAAGCATGTTGACACTATGAAGCAAACAACAGCACAACAAGTGCTACAATTTTCGAAATATGATAACATATAAAAAACGATTAACAATTCGAATCTCGATCAGAACATGTTAAAAAGGAAAACAAAACAGTAACATTGCAGTACATAAGGAAGTTATACAATAAAGCAGCGAAGAAAATACGTTTTAACAGATTTCTTGAACCTCAAGCTTGATTTCGTGGTTTGTAATTGTTCCAGAATTGTGGGATTATTGTTTAGTAAGGTTGATATTTGAAAGTGTAATGCCTGTTTCCCGTAGTTCGTGCGAGTAAGCGGTATAGGGATTGGGTCATGTCTGAGATTATACGGAGTTTCTTTGGTGGCGAAGGTCTGATTAAACTGTATGTGATCACCACACCACAATGTGTTCCATAGTGTTCTGCTCGTGTGGAAGCATCATGTTGGTTAGTGTATTGTGCACACTTGTGCGTTCAGCATTATCGGAGGGTAGAAACGAAGCGCTTTTTAAGTTTGTAGCCAAGCTAACAGTTGGCCATACAATTATTCATTAGCTCTGCTCACATTCACATGAGTTTCTGCTATTGTGTGTCACACCTTGAAATGTTGCTGGCACTTGTGATAACTCCACATTACTACTTGTTTGTAAAATGTAGATTAATTAACTGTTACTGTGCAGGAGTCCAAGTGGAACCCGGTGATCAGGATGGGGGCAGCCATTGTTGCCTGGTGGCCATTGGTAGACTGCAGGTGACCAGTGCTCCGAATCCCAGTGATCTCGTGGGGTCAAACTCAAATGCAGAGTTCATCTCTCGTCATTCTTTGGATGGAAAGTTCACTTTTGTCGACCCCAGGTCAGGAGCCATTTACAGCTGTCATGGACTTCTTGTAGAGTCATTGCCATTTTGAAGCCGTGCCAAAACCAGGCAGACACAACTTCCGTTAATTAGACCTTGTCGAGACCAACAAAATTGATTGACTTATCTGGCAGATGAAATTAAACAAGTTGCACAAAAAATTGCCAAAACACAGCTGATTCATTCAACAATATTTGCCTGATTCTAACACGCCTCGAATTAAACATGCACCCGTTTTCTATGCAAGTACAAAACTAACATAGAGATGACACCAAAGCTCCTAAACAAAGTAGAAATCCAATGTGCTCATGATTTTTATTTAAAAAGAAAAATGGGCAAGGATCTAATGTTTTAAACAATGGCACCCACTTTTCTAAAGTCAGCTTCGCCGCAATACAACCGTGTTCTGCAGTAAACCATACGAATGCCGTGAACACGATTTGTCATATCATAAGCCAACAAACACTGACACCAAGGACAACATAGGGGAAATTACTTGTGCTTAATTAATGGAAATTAAAGTGGATGAAAAAACAACTTGCCGCAGGTGGGAACCGAACCCACAACCTTCGCATTTCGCGTGCGATGCTATACCAATTGAGCTGCCGCGGCGCCGTTTCCCCATCCACTTTCTTGAGTATTTATGTGTCCAAGTAGAACCCTGGGAGTGTTAGCCAACGCCACCACTCACAGACTATGGCGGCGGACGTGGAACATCCTTTTTGCCGCAGGCGTCACGAGAACGTGATCTTTTTGGGCAGAGGCAATTGGTCAATAAACCCACACAAGCTACCTGAGGGCATCAATGATGCCGGATTCGAGACCCTCGTTATGTAATAAACGAGAAGAAAGGGGGTTAACCGAGGGGCCCGATATTTATTAGTCATATTTTTTTTGTTTTTTATTCGTTTGCACTGCGCAGGCAATGTACGGCCCAATTTTCTTAAGAAATAAAAGGTGCACATTATAATGGGTAAATACTGTATTCAATTAGGCATATAGAGCTAACATTATTGCTTGGAAAAATCTTCCTGGGGCAGGCCGAAAATAAGCATTTTCAGCAGGATATTGATGTGTGTTCAATGTATTGATCTGTGCTCAACGCTTTGACTTGACATGCTGCCACTAAAGAGGCCACTATTGTGCTCACCATTGGGTTCGCACGCGTGAATGCTGACTGGTCAAGTTCAAATTACCCAGCAAAGGCCAATTTTAGAATCTAAATTCGCAGACGATTGCGTAATCTATCGTAATATCTCTTCTTCAGCTGATCATCTTGCTCTCCAACAGGACCCGGATCTCGTAAATAATTGGTGCTCACGTTGGCAAATGTCTCTTAATAGTGATAAATGTAAACTAATGACCTTCATCCGTAAAAAATCAGCTTCAGCATCTATACTTTCAATAACTGCCACGTAGTACGCACAACGTCTTACAAGTACCTTGGCATGCATATTTCACCCAAACTTTCTTGGACAACTCACATAGATAAAATCACAGCACAGGCATTGCGCACCCTCGGGTACCTTAAACGAAACCTTCACGATGCTCCTACTTCGACCAAATCACTAGCGTACCTAACATTTGTCCATCCTCAACTTGAATACGCATCATCAATTTGGTCACCTCATCAAACCTATCTTATCAACGCTCTTTAACGTGTTCAAAATCGTGCCACGCATTTTATCGCGAAAGACTACAGCTGTAATTCCGGCGTTACTAATATTAAATCTTCTCTGCCTTATCCTCCTTAGAATCACGCAGAAACATTGCTATAATCTGCTTATTTCATAAAATAACAAACCGTCAGCACCAAACCGCCCTTCCTCTCTCCCAACAGTTACAAATGTCTCGCCATTTGCACAAATGCTCCCTCAAATGTATCTATGGCACACAAACATCTTCAATTCATCAGCGTTACCACTAGCAATCGAACTACAGTCTCCCTGATAATGTTGTCCGCATTCATGACCCTGTTTCATCATGAAGTAACTGGTATTCTTTCGTGACTAGTTGCTTTCATAAATTTTTTTCTAAATTATGTACAGTTGAACCCACTTATAACAATATTCAAGTGTCACAAAAATTTAATTGTTATAACCGGGTTACGTGAAAAAACTCAAAATAGGGGAATGGCAGAGCTGATCTGAAAAACTATAATGGCGGGTAGGCCAGTGCCCCTCCCCACCACCTTCCTCCATCCGGCTGCCGATTGTGTTCACTCGTTTAACTGCTTCCTGGGCGCTCTGATCTTGTGTAACGAGCCGCGGCTGTCAGCGTTAAAAAGTGGCACTGCTACAACAACTGCGAAAAGCTGACCCAGGTGGCAAGCGATATGCAAACACCGCTGAGGCATCGCTTTGGTGGCCCCAAAAGGAGCATTTTAAAAATTGTGAGAAGGCTGCCACAGCAGCCTGTCAGCTTGAGAAATCCAGAAAGAAACGCTGAGGAGAGATCGCCACAAGCATCTCGCGACATACTTCTCACTGGATTGCATGAGAAAAGCCTTTGTCCGTCAGCTTTGCATGCGAAGCTTGCCGGCACCCAAGTGCTCCACGTAGTGCAGCAGAAGCTTCCTCACAAGAACGAAGCCCCGGAGGAACTGAATCATCTGCCGGACCTCCTGCGAGGACAACGTTAAGGCAGCCTGCCCTACCGCGGCATCGCTGCCGTCGCCGCCTCGCTATCTGAGGCAAGCACGTTTGCGACGATCGTCTCATCGGTTAGAAGCACTTAGTTTCCAAATCTATATCCGTGCGCTTTCTTTTCACCGGCAACGTCATTCATTGCCGATGATTAGTGAGTGCATCGGCCATCTCCCGTTTCGGCCGCGAGTCAAGCGAGGCTGAGAAACCGCGTGGCCAGGAACGAGTTCGATGTAACCAAGAAAGACGAACGTGAGCGATTACGCTGTTTGCAGAACGGTAATGAATGAGGAGCCAGCGAGCAACATACGAGCAATCTGCGAGCAATCTGCTTGCATCGCAGTTGGCGTGGTCCATTCGTGTTTCGGAGGGTGGGGCGGCGTAGACCTATGGGAACAGTCCATTTGTGTTCGGAGAGGTGGAAGGGCGATGGGAGAGAGCCGCACGGAAATGGCTGGAAAATGAGGGCGCAGCAGCTGTTGCAGCAGCGGCCCGAATTTCTCGTTTTCATTTGTTGTTTTCAAGGATTTCGCATTTCACTACCTTTCGGCTCGGACACCCAGCAGCCAGACTTCGTTATAACCGATAATGCGGCAGCGGGGCATTGTAGTAAGTGGCTTACTTCATCATGGAAAACAAACAAAAGTTGACGGTGCAGCAGCTTCTCATTGTTATAACCTATATACAGTCGCCGACCATTTATTTGGACCTCACGAGGACTGCGGAAATGTCCGAATAAACAGGTGTCCGAAAAAGCAGATTAAGAAGGAAAAAAAGAAATCCTTTATTTCCATGCACTTATTCGGGCTCGGCAGTAGGCTTGAAGAAATCGTGAATGCGGCGTTGCACGCTGTTCCTTTTACGAGCAATCAGATAAGCCTGAATCTCGGAGAGGGTCATACGGTCACTATACGCGGCTGAATGCACAGTCGTTGCTTGTACATGCTCCGCATGCGATAGCAGCGTAGCACATGGTGCGTCATCTTCCAACTCGGAGTCGTCGTCCGGCGGCGCAGCAGAAACCTGACGAATGATTTCGCCATCGTCGAGTTCTGCGCATGTCAGTACAGCAGTGTCAGCACCTGTGAAACTGTCAAATGAGACGGTGTCCGGAATCGCAATGCAACCACTGCGCAGGTCTCGGCAGAACATTTTCGGCGTCAGTCAGGAGCACATCGGAAGGCGACAAATCCTAGGCCTCCCGGCACTTGCTTGCCGGCATTCCCCAGCGCAGTCTGCGTGGGCACTGTCGGCGCCATTAGACACTTGACGCGATGTTTCCGTATGCCGCGTTGGATCACTGGAACCTCGATACAGCACACAAAGCAAACACCGCCATGTCAACACCAGTCGCACAAACAAAAAACTTGGCCTACTCGCAGCGTCGTGCGCGAAGAAACAAATCAGCTGCTGGATTGTCTTGAGATGGCTTACTAAGCTGAAACCGGAACTGCTGTAGAGCCACTCTATCGAACCAGGCAGAAATGGTGGTGATGAGCGTGGATTTGCAGTAGTGCCACTTCGTGGGGCAGCAAGGAGGCTCCGTTCAAAACAAAAATGGCGTTCAGCAAGTCGAACCGTGCACCTGCATGCATCGGTCAGAGTCGGTGCATGGTGCTCTCGATCGAGTTGGCTCAAGGAGTGTCCGAAAAATCGGACGAGAGGTTGCAAGGTGTCCGAACTTTCGGCAGTTGTTATACATTATGGTCTATGGGGAGAATGGCGATGCCGCAAAGCAGACTGAATAATCGAACATGTCCGAATTTTTGGAGTCCGGAAAATCAGTCGGCAACTGTATTGTTAAAACCGGTATTGTTTAAGTGGGTTCGACTGTACTCACTTTTCACTAACTTATGTATTTGGCAATGTCAAGAGATGTACCCTTAAATTACTTTTGTAAAATTCTACTGTGTTAAATGATGTACCCTTACATTGTGTATGTCGCCATTCATTCCGATAGTGTATATTACGTTCTGCTAACTATTATGTAACGTCACCTCGTCTTATGTACGTTAGTGTTTGTTCATTACAATAGTCATTACAGTCACCGACTGATTTTTTGGACTCCGAAAATTCGGACATGCTCGATTATTCGGTCTGCTTCGCGGCACCGCCATTCTCCCCATAGACCATAATGTATAACAACTGCCGAAAGTTCAGACACCTTGCAATCTCTCGTCTGATTTTTCGGACATTCCTTGCGCCAACTCGATCGAGAGCACCATGCACAGACTCTGACCGGTGCATGGTTCGACTTGCTGAACGCCATTTTTGTTTTGGACGGAGCCTCCTTGCTGCCTCACAAAGTGGCGCTACTGCAAATCCCCACTCATCCTCATCGTTTCTGCCTGGTCGTGGCTACAGCAGTTCCGGTCAGCTCAGTAAGCCATGTCAAGACAATCCAGCAGCTGATTTGTTTGTTTATTCGTGCACGATGCTGCAAGTAGGCCACGTTTGCTTTGTGTACTGTGTCGAGGTTGCGGTGATGCAACGCGGCATATGGAAAACATCACGTCAAGTGTCTAATGGCACTGACAGTGCCCACGCAGACTACGCTGGGGAATGCCAGCAAGCGGGTGCCGGGAGGCCTAGGATTTGTCGCCTTCGGATGTGCACCCTACTGACGCCGAAAGTGTTCTGCCAAGACCTGTGCAGTGGTTCCGGACACAGTCTCATTTGACAGTTTCACAGGTGCTCACACTGCTGTACAGTGAAACCTCGTTAAACCGTAGTTGGCCGGAGCTCGGGAAAGGTACGTACTAAACGGTCGTACTGTTTAACCGAATAGCATGAGATCGCCCACTTACCTGTCGAAAACAGAACTCAGAGAGAGTGCGATGAAAGGGGAAAAAACATGCAGTATTTATTCACTTCGCGCGACAAAAGGGTTTTTTTCGTTTGATGCCGTGGCGGCCTAGCACGACGACGACAGCGGCCTCAAACTTACTGAAGCTACGTGCCAGCTTTTCAGCCAGCCCCCTCTTCTCGGCAAACACTCGCATGGCAGATTCTTCGTTGGCGTTACGTATTCACCGTGCACGTGCGCAATAGTGCTGCAGAAGTCCCGGGGGCGCCTTTTTCATTGCCGGGTGCCGGAGTTTGGAATAATTTTCATTTGGAATAGAGTTACGTTATCGCACGCCTATTGTCGTCGCTACGATTGCATTCATGAGGCTGACGTAACGCGCAGCTTATGATACTGTCGGGCCTGAATCGCCCGTGCTATCGCTTTCCGTGTCGTCCTCGTCACTGTCGCTAGTCGACACTTCGGCAACAACACAGGCAACGATGGCGAAAAGTCGAACCTCGTAGCCGACATATCTTCGCGGTCGCAGCAGCGCTGCCGAGTAACTTCTTCGCATTCCAAATGCCACACACTGTAGTCAACAGCAGATCCCTGTTGCGTGTCAGTGCCGACTTCTTCGTGTCGCGTTCGATAGCACGGACGATGTCTAAGTTTTCTTCTATGCTGAGCACCCGGCGTCTTTTTTATCCAAGCTTCGGAACGACGCGAGTCCTTGCTTGCACGACGCCATAACGCTCTCTGGCACCGCGTCGAAATGATGTTGATGTTGATGTGGCTTCACGCTCAAATGCACAGGGCGCTTGGAGGCCGTTGTTCCGATCTCTGAGGCGTGTTGTTCTGCCGGGCCGCCCGATGGAGACGGCGCAGCGCCGTGTTTGCGCGACGAAAAGTTGAAACGCTACGTTTTAACCAATGCGTACACAATAAGCTGGTACGGTTTATGCGGATACAAAACACATTACGTTCAATGGCCGCTGAGTCGGGGATTTGACTTTACTACTTTTAAAACGAAACTACTGTTTAAGCGGGTACGGTTTAACGAGGTTTTACTGTACTGACATGCGCAGAACTCTATGACGGCGATATCATTCGCCAGGTTTCTGCTGCACCGCCGGACGATGACTTCGAGTCGGAAGGTGACGCACGAAGTGCTACGGTGCTGTCGCATGTGGAGCGTGCACAAGCAGTGACTGTGCTTTCAGCCGCCTATAGTGACCGTACGACCCTCTCCGAGATTCAGGCTTATCTGATTGCGCGTAAACGGAACAGCATGCAACGGCGCATTCACGATTTCTCCAAGCCTACTGCCAAACCTGAATAAGTGCGTGGAAATAAAAGATTTCTTTTTTTTCTTAATCTGCTTTTTTGGACACCTGTTTATCTGGATATTTCCGCAGTCCCCGTGAGGTACAATAAACGGTCGGCGACTGTATATCCTTCCAATCCTTGTAATGCTTCTACTTATGAAGATATGAATTGTGTAATCCCCCCCCTCACACAATACTCCTGCTGGAGCCTGTGAGGTTTTTTGAGTAAATGAAAATAAGTGAATAAACAATGGAAGTTTGGGCCCATAGAAACACATGGATGCCAGGCGGCATCTTCGGTCGGGATCAAATGGTTAAAGAATATCTAATGGAAGTCTGCTGTACTTTATTGGTTTGCGCTTGAAAAGGGTTCTATGCCATGCGTTTGTTCACGTTCCTCATGCAAAGCTGCCTGGCTCATATGTGCATGCTGGTTACTGATCTGGCCCACTTGGAAGCTTGGCTTTAATCTGCCTTGAGTGAGTTCATGATAAGTGGTGGAAAATCATTATCTCATGCACAGTTAGTGAAAATGTTCTGCTTATTTTTGAAAAGCTTGTGCTGTGAGCAAGGTGTTACATCATAGGACCCCATCAATATTCTGAGCCATCACTATTCAACTGTGATTGTGTCAAACTTTCTTAACTCTCTTTTTTTTTTAAGCATGTATGGCTCGGCTGTACTTTCATAGTATTATTAGTTTTTCATCAGTGCACAGGGCTTAATGAACAACCTCTGACATCAGCCATTCTCCGTAAGATTTGGTGGCTTGTTCATGGAAAGTAAGCTTCAGCTGTTTAACATGTAGAGCAACGTAGTATAAATGTTTCAAATGTTTGTTGTGCAGTTGAGTGATCCCCTTCAAGACAAATAGTTTATCCCTCCTCAAGGTCAGAAAGACCAGATGAAGCTGAAGGTCTATTCAATTCAGCCAATTTTTTCTGCACTTAGGCCCTCGAATCTGTGTAGTACAGCAGTGCCCCCTGCACCCCTGTCCTCGTTTGCATGGGGCACAAGGTAAGGTGCCGCAGTGGTGCAGTGCATACTTGAACCTTGCAGTGAGTGAGTGCAGCATCAGCCTAGCACACAACAACCTGCAACTCTTGAACCTTTTCGTTTGCAGTGCCGTGCACTTTTTCTGAATCTAACAAACTTTGAGTGCGATGGAGATAGCTATCTCAAAAGGAGCTGAAATAAAGGATGTGGTATATCTCATAAAACAGCCCTCAGCATCTGAAAAATTTTGTCCTAATGCTTTGTTTAATGGGGCAGATTGAGAGCATAGCTTTCCTTTGGTTTTGTGTATTGTGGAATCTGGCGATGCTTCAATTCGCTTAACAAGTCCAATACCAGAGTGCATACAATCGAAACCGGCTATATCGAACTCGCAAAAAAACGCTTATCAGTTCAATATAGAGCATAATTCGATATAAGCCTGCTAAATAATTGGATGTCATAAAAGCACATACCATTTATAAAATCACTTTATTGATGGAATTAGCTTAGTTTCGCACGAAATAGTTCTGCGTTTTCTTCTGCTTGGGCAATTTCGCTGCCTGTGACGCATGCACTTCTGCACATTGTCTAAGGAGTCAGAGCAGCTGAGGCCGCAACCTTCCGCATTCGCGCTAAAGCACCGGACTAGTGCGAGCACACCAATCACTTCGGAGGACGTGGGCAAAGGACCGTCGTTGCTTTGCTCATTGTGCTTGTGTTCACTTGTGTTCACTTGTGTTCGGTACGATGTCAGCAATGTAGTCTTCATTTCTGGGCTCTCCCGTGGTAGCGACACCATCGTTTGCACTCACGAACTCGTCCACCGTTGATTCGTCAACAGCTTCCGGAAATTCTGACAGCTCGCTCCAAACTTCGGCAACACCGGCAATGACTTCGTTGCATTCATCAGTCAACACCGAGCATGCGGAAGCGGGCACGGCTGAAGCGATTTCGGGTGAACCACTCGTACACGGCCGTGTGTATGCGTCAGGCGCCGGGTCGCGAGTTTGGCCGCTTTAGCCCTATCTGCCCTTATTCTTCAATATCGTGCTGAGAGTGCTCCTCGGAATCTTGCACGCTGCGGGGATATCCGACTTGTCACCGCATTCGAGCTTCACGACGAAAGGCAAATTATGCCGCTTCATCAATGCAACAGTGCGGGAGAAGGCCCACACGACGCACACACAATGAACCAGAAAAGCGGCGCGACAACTCGCACTTTCGCCATCTTGCACGACGAGGGCACAAGAGCCTCTGATTGGCTGTCTGAGCAAGTGCTGCGGGTGGGCCAGGATAACTTTTTGAAGGGGGGTGTTGACGGCTCGCTCAACACAGCGCAGTCACGGTAGGAAGAGCGGTTGGATGGAGCCGCGCCGCCGAGTTTCCCCGCCACTGCGAGGGAAAGCCAACCTTGACGTTCTATATATCGGGAGTCGCTGCTATTTTTTTTCGATGTAAGCAGAATTCTTGCTATATATATATGTACTCATTGTAACTATACCTTGTCCAGAAATTGTTCGATATATAGAATAATTCGATGTAAACGGGTTTGATATAAGGTTTGTTCAATTCAGAAAAAGGGTGCACGGCACCACAAACGAAAAGGTGCAGGGGGTGCCGGGCTGCACCCACTCGCTGCAAGGCTCAAGGGTGCAGTGCACCGTGGCAGCACCTTGCCTTGCACCCCGTTCTATCGAGCACGGGGGTGCAGGGTGCGCTGCTGCACCTCGGTGAATCGAGGGTCTAGGTGCAGTGCACCGTGAATAGGTGCAGAAGGTGCAGAGAAACTTGGCTGAATCGAATGGACCTATAGTCGGGTTCGACTGTAAACCACTTCAGAAATATATGGTACTCTCCACTGAGTGCTGCAGCCCGTGGTGATTTTTGTGAATGGCTGCATTGTTTTTTCGTGCTCTTTCATTTACCTTTTCCTAATTACAGTAAAACCTCGTTAAACTGTACACCCATAAAAAGTAGTTTCGTTTTGAAAGTAGTGAAGTCAAATCCCCGACTCAGCAGCCATTGAACAAAATGTGTTTTGTATGCGCATAAACCGTACCAGCTTATTGCGTACGTATCGGTTAACAAGTAGTGATTCAAATTTTTGTCGCGCAAACACGGCGGTGCGTCATTTCCATCGGGCGGCCCGGCAGAACAACAAGCCTCAGAGATTGGAACAACGGCCTCCAAGCGCCCTGTGTGCTCGCGCTTGAAGCCACATCAACATAATTTCGGCGGTGTGCCAGAGAGCGTTCTGGCATCATGCATGCGAGGGCTCGCGTCATGCCGAAGCTCGGATAAAAAAAAAGACGCCGAATGCTCAGCATAGAAGAAAAATTAGACATCATTCATGCTATCGAACGTGATACAAAGAAGTTGGCACTGGCACGCGACAGGGATCTGCTGTTGACTATGATGTGTGGCATTTGGAATGCGAAGAAGTTGCTCGGCAGCGCTGCTGCGACTGCGAAGCAATGTCGGCTACGAGGTTCGACTTTTCACCATCGTTGCCTCTGTTGTTGCCGAAGTGTTGGCTAGCCACAGTGATTAGGACAACATGGAAAGCGACAGCACTGGTGATACAGGTCTGACAGTGGCAGAAGCTGCACGCTACGTCAGCCTCATGAATGCAATCGTCGCGACGAGAACAGCACCCCCGCAATGAAAAAGGCACCCTGCGCCTTCTGCAGCGCTACCGCGTGCGTGCACGGAAAATACGTAACGCCAACAAGGAATCTGCCATACGAGTGTTTGCCGGGAAGAGAGGCTGGCTGAATAGCTCGCTTGCAGCTAGGCTGCCGCAGCATCAAACAAAAATAACACTATTGTCGCGCGAAGTGAATAAATACTGCACGTTTTTTTCCCCTTTCATCGCACTCTGACTTCCGTTTTTGACAGGTAAGTGGTCGATCTCATGCTATTTCGGTTAAACAGTACTACCATTTAGTACATACTTTTTCCGAGCTCCGGCCAACTACGGTTTAACGAGGTTTCACTGTATGAAAATTTAATTGCCCCTGTGCATTCCTTGCCTTCATCTAGCCCAAAAGATTGTGACAAGGGGTCTGAGAATCCAACATTGTAATTATGTGGAGAAACAACCAAGGCCATGTCTGCTTGTATGCTAGAAGCAGAACTGGCTGCCCTACTTGTTTGACTATCTGTCATTGGTGCTGGGCTTGACTGTGTGCAGGGTGACAGCGGTGCTGGGATATCAGCCACAGGAGCTGCTGGGCAAGCCATGCTTCGACTTCTTCCATCCCGAGGATCAGGGCCACATGAAGGAGAACTTTGAGCAGGTGCTCAAGATGAAAGGCCAAGTGATGTCGGTCATGTACCGGCTGCGTGCAAAAAATCGCGAGTGGATCTGGCTGCGGACCTCTTCCTTTGCTTTTCTCAACCCTTACACAAACGATGTCGAGTATGTTGTCTGCACTAACACTTCGGCCAAGACGTTGTCGGCTGGCGCTGCTGGCACTGACGATGCACCTGCAGACATTCCGCTAGGCTATGGTGGCCATGCCAAGGAGGGTTTGGACTACTCGCTGCCTCGTGCTGACGCCTACCGCTCAGCAGACAGGCGTCCAGCAGCTCCCCTGGCATATGGCTATGAGCCATATGCAGGAGGGCCACGCCTGGCCAAAGGATCACCTCCTGCCCAGGCTTGGAGTGCTCCTCCACCGCCCAGGGTGCCTCCTCCACAGGTGGGTCTGTCTCTCTGTCTCCAGTATGCTTTGTGTATGTTTACAGGGATTATTTATTATTTGGCTTACAATACAATACAGTAAAGCCTTGTTAATACGTGCCCACGTAATAAGTAATCCCGGTTTCAATATAGCTGCGATGAATCCCCGCTCTGTCACTGTTGAACCTAATGTATTGGCTGATTGCTTAAACTGTGGTCTATTACCGCACGCCAAATAGTTAGTGCGGAGTATTCACCTCATTTTTCGGCACGTGCACATGGGGAATGGGCAAAACATCACATGCACAGGCCATAGATAGCGAAATTGCGACGCACAGAGCTTTTCTGGACTGCAGCCGCCACCGATGGTGATGTCAAAACATGGTAGCCATGACGTGTTTGCTGCTCCCATAGCTTCTGGCGCTTCCACATCGTCCATGACAAAGACATGGGAGTGGATGATGGCCCTTTAGTATCCAATGTGGCGCATGCATTGACTGCCATGAGGGCGCTCGCAGAGAAGTGAGGCCTGATGGAGAAGCTGGCTCATGGCCTTGCTGAATTTGAGGATGCCGTCGTCACTGCAAGGCTGCCATGGTGGCAATTAAAAATCACATATTTTTGCTGCCTGCTTGCAAATGAAACTTGTTTACCTGTGTGTTTGAGTGAGAACTACGACGTAATGTTTTTTGGCCGATCAGTTTATAGCTGCTCAACTGCCGTTGTTGGTTACATCGCTTACTATGTACCTGACCCATGTTCCCTGCAGTGAACTACAGTGAAACCTCGTTAAACTGTAGTTGGCCGGAGCTCAGAAAAAGTATGTATTAAACGATAGTACTGCTTAACTGAAATAGCGTGAGATTGCCCACTTACCTGTCAGAAATGGAACTACGAGAGGGTGCAATGAAAGGGCAGAAAACATGCAGTATTTATTCACTTTGCGCGACACAAAAGTCTTATTTTTGTTTAATGCTGCAGCGAGCTAGCAGCGATGGCCACAGCCCCAAACTCGCTTAAGCTGCGAGCCAGCTTTTCCGCCAAGCACCCGCATGAGGCTGACGTAATGCGCAGCTTCTGCCACAGCCGGCCTGAATCGCCCGTACTTTCGCTTTCCGTGTTGTTTTCACCGCTGTCATTAGGCGACACTCTGGCAATAACAGAGGCAACGATGGCGAAAAGTCGAACCTTGTAGCCAAAGTATTTTTGTGGTCGCAGCAGCACTGCCAAGCAACTTCTCCTTCACATTCCAAGTGCCACACACTGCAGTCAACGGTAGATCCCTCTCGTGTGCCAGCACCGACTGCTTCGTGCCACGTTTGACAGCACGAACAATGTCAAATTTTTCTAGTATGCTGACTACCCAGTTTTTGTCTTAGCTTGCACGATGCCGTAACATAAGCCGCAATGGTCTCCGGCTGATGATGATGATGTTGATGTTGCTTCACTCTTCCAAGCACCCTCTGCGTTTGCACTTGGAGGCTGTTACGATCTCTGAGGCTCATTGTTCTGCCGAGCCACCGTACCGCCGTGATTTTGCGACGAAAAGTGGTAACACCAAGCGTTAACCGATACCTATGCAATAAGCTGGTACGTTTTATGCGGATACAAAATGCATTATGTTCTATGACTGCTGAGTTGGGGATTTGACATTACTATATTTAAAACGAAACTGCTGTTTAAGCGGGTACAATTTAACAAGGTTTTACTTTACGTACCATATTTACTTGCATAATGATCGCACTTTTTTGTAAAAAAAAATTTACGCAAGTTCAGGGGTGCGATCATTACGTGGGTTAAACTTTCTGTGAAAAGAAAAACTAATTTTTTTCATCCCGCCGCATTTGCTGCGGCATGACAACAGGTCAACAAACAGGAGGCTTCTGCACTAAAAGTGCGGGACACCAAAACAAAAATGGCGGCTGGCGGAGCAAGCCGAATGCACCGAACACGATTTTTTTTCTTCTCGTGAGTACATTACATGCATTGAAACAGTTTCTTCCATATTAGTAATGAATAATATCGTTAATGTCGGCAATTTTGTGGCATTAACTTAGCCATGTCCACTTTGAGGGGACAGAAACAGAGATGGGCGCGCTTAGCTGCCAGTGACAAACACATGACGGGCATGCTGCGAAAACTGCGGCATTTGTCTTCACTACCGTAAAAACCGGAATATAAGTAGAACTTTTTTTCAAAAAACCATTGCGAAAAGTCGACCCTCATCTTATATACTGGACATTGGCGGAAAAACTACGGAAGTCTTGCAACAATGGGCGGATGAAGTAAAGAGCAGCCATCGCCATCAGCAGTAGCGCGGCGTGGTGAGATTGTGGCACCGCCAATTTGCGTTTACATTGTCGCAAAGTTATATTGGTTAAAGGCTGCTTTTTTACATTTTGTTTCAATATGAGCGGAAGCCCACGGTAATTCACCGTCGCCTTCGAGAAAAAGGCGATTGAGTGCACGGAAGCCCACGGCAATCTCGCAGCGCAGCACGAATTTGAAGTATCCGAAAAGAGCATTCGGTACTGGCGGTGGCAGAAGCAGCAAACCAACAGAAAATGTCATTCCATGGGCGGACCGCAGAACTGGAAGACAAGGTTGCGGAGTTCGTCCAAGAGCTGCGTGTAAGATCGCTGCCTGTGACTGCCGAATGCATACGTTTGAAAGCGGTAGAGATCGCGCACGCCTCTGGACTGGGCAGCGAGAAGCACTCGTCATCTGACTCTAGTTCAGACGACTCTGATCAAAGGCGTTGCTCTGATTCGGAGTAGCGCTTGCGCACTTTGTGTCCTTCTGTATACTGTACACCCGGCCAATTTTTAACAGTATCGCGCAACCATCGACCATCATGTCTGTCGGCACCTTATCATCACGGCACAGAGCAACGAAATAGCGAAAGTAAGCGCACATGTACACAAGCGCGTATCTCGTTTGTTTCGCCGCTCAGCGCCGTTAATAAGGTTTGACAAGCACGCGGGTCGATGGCCGCGCGATACTGTTAAAAATTGGCCGGGTGCACATGCGAGCAGCATTTAAATAAATACTGTCGCTATTGTGCATGAGTCGCATTTGTTTCAAGGTAAGGGTGTCTCGGTACTTTTGCCATAAAAAAAGATTTTTTTCATTTTTAGAATTCGTTATTTGGGGGATCGACCTATATTCCGGTGCAACCTATAGTCCGGTTCTTACGGAACTATCCTAATATGGCACGTTTCTGCTAAGGGTGGGCGAATATCTTAGCTGTGTTACAATCGTCGGCGCATGAATAGGGTCCACTTGTAACATATTAGTGTAAACGTGGCTACTATCATTGCCACTCGCGATTCGTTGTGTGCCCACGAGTGCAGACGAGAGAAATCGAAAGGCGCCTTTTTTGTTGGTGTTGTTGACCACAACCATTATAAAGCCTACAAATAAAGCCAAGGCAAGTTTTGTGGTAGCTTTATTTATCATGGAAGTGTGGAAAGTGAGGAAAGGGATGAAATGGGGCATCTGCTTAAGAATGTTAGGTGCGTGCAGACTGCTTGGTATGTCCTGGAAGAGTTGTTTCGCGTATCATTCGACGGCATTCGACAGATGGTAAGCGCGATCATCATTAGCTAGACTTGGCACACGACATATCGCTGCGGCAAGTTCGGGGTGCTATAATTACTCGGGAAAGAAGAAAAATCGAATTTTGACGACAAAATTCAGGGTTGCGATAGTTACACGAGTGCGATCATTATGCAAGTAAATATGGTATTAACAAGGTTTTATTGTATACAGTAGAACTTCGTTGATTCATTTTTCAAGGGATTGCATAAAAAAATGTAACAGTGAGGAAGGCCCCAAATTGCCACAGCAACATCGAAACAGCTCTGCGCACACATATAATTAAAGACAGACTTGTGCGTAATGAATTACATATAATTAATTGTAATCAATTGTTTTTTGGTAATTTTGTAATTTAATGATTACTTTGCTGACTCAGTAATGTTTTGCTGTAATTCAGTTACTTTTTTTCAATAAATAATTACATATAACAGCCTCTTTCTTGATTAAACGAGCTCCGACAGGTGACACAGCTTTGAGAACTTAAATTTGGTGGGAACTACAGAGTCCAAAGGGATGAAAACATGGACAGGGGTTAACTCCTTCCTACAATCAGTGGTGCTTGCGACACGACCTCATGCAGATTGTAATAAAATGTCTATGTTGGTTAGCACAACGTGTACACAATCATGTCTGGCATGAATTGCAGTGCATTTGATTTTATTGATGCCGACGGTGGTAAACAAGCAAGCTAGGCAAGCTGGCGATCCCTGGGATCCCACGTCTTAGCATTACGCATGCGGTACGTAATGCAAAGATGTGGGATCGTTCCCCACCTGTGACAAGTTGTTTTTTCATCCACTTTCATTGCCGTTAATTTACGCATCGCACGTGTAATGCGAAGATGTGGGATTGTTCCCCACCTGTGGCAAGTTGTTTTTCATCCGCTTTCATTGCCGTTAATTTATCATTTAATTCAATTAGTAAGTACAAGTAATTTCCCCCATGTTTTCCTTGGTGTCTTTGTTTGTTGGCTTCTCGTGACGCCTAATCAAATGGGAACATAATACATAGGAGTCAATGGGCTTTAGGTCGAGACTGTGAAAACATGACTTTAGCGGCCAGGAAAACGAAACAGTGGGGAATGTATCAATGTAGTTTTACTGTATACAGTTGAAGCTTGTCATAATGAAGTCACATCCAACCCAAAGATAACTTCGTTGTATCCTATATTTGTTATAAGCATACATGCAGAGGTTGTTGGAAAAAAAAAATACTTTTCTGACACGAAGGGCACTGCTCATGGATCCGTACACCGCTACTACGGCTGCTGGTCTAGCCCAGGCATTGATCTCATGCTCAATCTGCCGATAAGGCCTACAAGTGCAGACATACTGGCAGCAGGCTTTGCACGACAGCTTGTCACGAGACACTGCCGGCCGCAGTGCTTAGGCCGCTTGCAACCAAAGTCAGCAACCAAGGTTATGATTTCGTGCCAGTTCACATGGCAGCAACTTGGTTCTTGGCTGCCATGTTTGTGGCATCGCATGCTTAGTTCACACCAGAAACACTGAGGCATGCGAAATTTTGGTTATCACCATTATACATTGGTGCTAGGGGAAGGTAGGCATCATGTGCAGGTGCGGAATAGTGCCAGTCCGAAAAATTGGGCATGTGAGAAATTGGTTGGTGACTATGTGTGACATTTTTGCTACCAGAATATATATATATATATGTATTGAGGCACATGCAAAAAAGCAAATTTGCTTAGCCATGACAGATACAGTGTTTGATCACACATTTTCCATTACGCTTAGCAGGAGAATTTATTATATCCAATAATTTCTTGTGCTATGTGTGTTTGTTATATCGAGGTTCGACTGTATTTGTTGCATGCTTGTATCAGCGAGACACATTTTAGGTTTACTTTAGTATATCCGATAATTTGTTGTATCAGTCTTTGTGATCTAAATGTGCAATTGACAGAGAGGAAAATAAGGAAAGAAACAGGCTGGAAAATGCCACCAAGAGGGGCACGATGCTTGCATGCTCTTCAGGAAGAAATGAATAGAAACGGAAGAAATAAAGGAAGGAAAGAGGAAGAAACACGATTACTGATCACAAAGACATAGTAAAACTTATGAGTGGACGAAATACCCAGTTTCCTATGACTTTAGTGCTTATCACAATAAAAAAAAAATTGAATTTAAGTCTTTGTCTTACAGGAATGGAGAAAAAGGCAGACAGCTAAACTCGATTTATTTACTTTGATAAGTAGTAAAGCCCTAAGAAAACTGGGTTTGTCCGTTTTCTTATTTCATGTCATGCTCATTTTGCCAACTCCGGGTAGTGGTCATTGGTGAACAGGAAGAAATATAGAGATAGAAAAAATGTGTAAACCAAGACTGCACAAGATTCGGCCTGCGAGAGGGTGTTCAGCGACCCTCGGTTGAGTTCAGGCTTCTATGGTGTGCTGTTATAGTTCATAACCACATCAAACATGCATTTTCCAAGTACGTTTAGATTGAATGATTACAGGTGATAGCGCTGGTGAACTGATGCTTTTGCTTGGTGTTTTCACCTTACTTTTCACCATTCAGAAATATTTTTTCACACAGCAGTTCACTGCATCAGTCGGTGTTATTTGTATGTAGTATTATCGGCACCAGTGAGGTTGTTTGAGGCTCTGTTTGTACACATAATGTACACATGTAATGGCTCTGTATGCATATTGTGTGGATAATTCACACATATTAAAGAGCTCATAATAAGGTCAGCAATGCTTGGCCTGCATATTCCTTGACATGCTGCTACTGACAGCATGGGTAAATGGATGAAGATACAGCAACTTTTCGTCCATTCTTTAATGGTGAAAGCTGCAATGTTTTCTGTCCATTTCATACTTAGAAACTGAAATGGCAAAATGGCATCATTTTAAACAATTTCTAGAATCAGATGTTTTTCAATTTGAAGATAAATGTTTGCACATAAAAAGAAGAAACTCGCAGCACCAAACTTTTTAGGGGAGTTCCAACAGCATTTCACATCATTTGGAGATGAGACGCAGAGTGACCACTTGTTTCGTGACCCTTTCTTGGCGATGCTGAAAGATTGCAACTATTGCACCTTGTGCTCATCAACTTACAGTATTTCCTGTGGCTGAAAGACATGCAGCGGGAGAAGCCTCTCCTCCAGTTTTATATGAACCCTGACTAGAACAACTACAAAAACGCAAGTAACAGTGCCTTGAAGCTGGCATCTTTCTTCGGAAACATTTGTCTGTTAGCATTTGATGGCTCTCAACAAGAACTGCCTTCGGTCTTCAATGACTGATGTGACATTACAAGATGTACTGAGGACAACAATGTGCATGATGACATCAAACATAGACTGCTCCTTCGTAAGCAAAAGTTTTATACTGCAGCCTGTGTGGCTCTCGAAGAAGTTGATTTTGGCCCTCAATCATTTTGAGTTGTGCAGCCCGCTTGTAAACAGTCCTAGACAGTGTACAAATCAAGCGCTTCTACAGTGAACACCTCTGTAATGAAATGACCTGTATAACGAAGGAATAATTCTGTCCCAGTTCTATTACGAGCTGTGTGGTTGCAACCTTTACAGCGAAGTGACCTGTATAACGAATGATTTCGAAGGTCGCAAGCACTTTGTTGTAAAGGTGTTTGACTGAAGTGACATATTTAAAGAAGCACTTCTAAGTGCACATGACCTTGTGTGCAGGCTTCCTTTTTGTTGTAGTAGGCACTTTGATATAAACTTTAGGTGTCATCCATTCGCTAGAACTCTGCTGCAGTTTCCTTCAGGTCCCATTGTACTGCAGTCCCTGGCCTTAGCATCTGCTATATTAATTGAATGACCATAATGTTCTGCTAATGAGCATGGAATCTTGCATTTGATTCTTGGCTGTGCTGGCAGCATTCCAGTAAAGTCAGAATGCAGGAATGTTTGCGTACGTCAAGGACACTGAAAAGACTTTCTTGCTTAATTTACACGGTTCTTTTAATAATTTGATCCTGAGTTGCTGATCCTTGTTTTGCAGGTATTACTTATTGATGTATACATATATTTCTTAAAAAGCCCAGGTTGAAAAAGCGGTGTTTGTGCTCCTGAAGACTGTAAATTACTACCGTTTATGGGCAATGTGAATGTGACGTTTATTACAATACATGCTACTGGAGTAGCCAATGTCTTTGGCATTGCTTGGCCATGTTCCATTTGCTTATTACTAGCTGTTGTAGCAAATTGGAGTTGCTGGACGATTGTGCTCTCTACAAGGTTGTTTCCTTGAAATATGTCTCCCGAGTGTACTTAAAGGGCCCCCCACCAGGCCTCATAGCAAATTGTGGTTATACGCGGGAAGTTATCTGCTGCAAAAATTTTTAAAATCGGCTCATGAATAGCCAAGATAGAAATATTCCAGTACACATCGTGAACCCATGATTTCAGGAGGCGAGCTTCACTGCAAACATAGACGCTCTCTCCACTTGCCTCGTTCAGCCTCCGCAAGTGAAATTCCTTCCCTGCATTCTCCCATACTGGATCTCGAGGATCGTGTGACGCATATGTCATAGGGCCCCACCTTCATTTTCTTGTTTCCTCTCCTTGCTTTTTTTGCGGTGCGGCACACTTCTGATGACAGCGTCATGTGCAAGCTGTTGCGATTGTCTCGTTTCGTGCAGTGCACGATTTTGCGTGCCGTGCACGAGGACACCTGACTAGTAGTAGTCTGTGCTACATGAATACTGAGGCAGACACAAGTGGATCACATAGCATGATCGTGCGCTGGAACACTGTAGAAAATAACATAGTTTTGGTGTTTGCGCCCGCGATTCCACGATGTGGGAACAAGCAGACAAAACTGAAGTACATCTCTCTTGCTGTAGCACGAAATAAAACAAAAACCTGCAGACATTAAGTTTGTGTGTTTTATTATTTTTCCAAGTTTTAATTCATCTGTTCTAGCAACAGATCACACATGTCACCACGGGCAATGTCACAGCGCAAACACGTGCGTGTAGGCACACTAGCATATGTACGTCATCCTCCTACTTGGAGCGTGGCGGCCGCGAGGAGAAGGGAAAACGGCATTTGGTTTGAAATTTCAGATCTTTCTGCGATGCATAGCGATGTAATACTTTGCAGACACGATCATTATCGCGTGTTGTATGCTCTGCACTTGTCAACTTGTCAGCTCTGCACTTGTCAGCCAGACCTGGTGACGGGCCCTTTAAGAGCCAAGCATCGGAGACATCATTTCTGGGTGACAAGGAAGATTGGAACTTGTAAATGCATTCACTCTAGTGTGCACAATTGTAGTCTTTCCATGCGATGGCTCATCAAGTGGCTCCAAATTTGTTTTCCCTCCTCGTGAAGTCATGGTGCGATCTAGGGCCTGGGTTGTACACAAGACAGTACTGAAAAGAGACAAGACTACGTGTTCTTTAGCTTGAAGATCTTGATCAGTGTGCTACTTAAAAGGACTGGTACTGTGACATTGCTTTTCTTGAAACACCATGGATAGAAGCATGGAATAAGGACATCTTCTATAAATATTTAACAAAATACAGTTGTACGGTCAACAAAAGATGTGAATGTACCAACCTGTTGTGTGCTTGCTACATTCACTTGTCAAATTGCTGCATATGCAAGTGCTGATAAAGTTGCCTGCCTCATTGCTGTCTGCTTAAAATGAATAAATTGGGGCTTCAAACGCACCAGCATGATGAAGAAGTGACCCACAATATGGTTTATGACACATGGCCACTCCACTGTGGTGTTCCTCGTAGACTAAATGTAGATAGCACCAACCAATGTTAGCACCACTTGTTCAACAACTACTCAACCTCTTCATTTGTGTGGCAGCTCGTGGAGCACTGGAGCTTGGAATTGAGTGGATTCCTGCCAACGTATAGCTGTTTTGTTGCAGGAACAATATGGATCCAGTGGATATGGTGGTGGCGGCAGTGGCAGCCAACTCAGTCCATCACGGAGCCCATCAGGCCCCACATACACGCAGCTTGCACCAGGTGGTGCAGCACGCCCAGGTGAAGTGGCACTTAATCTTGCATTAACAGCAGTACTGTCCTATCCAGCAGCAACCTCTCTGCCAGCCTGTGTGGTGATGAAATAATGCACAATTGCGGACAAGATGTACTGGCAATAGGGGAGAGTGCTTGCAAGTGTCCATTGTGTATTAGGTCATTGCCGCCGTGCAAAAAGCAGTTCACAACACTAAAGATCTATAAGCTAATGGACATGGGCTGGGACTTCTTAAAAATTGTTATTAAAAAACTAAATTATGGGGTTTTACGTGCCAAAACCACGATATGATTATGAGGCATTTCGACTACCTGGACTTCTTTAATGTGCACCTGAATCTAAGTATACGGGTGTGTTTGCATTTTGCCCCCATCAAAATGTGTGACATAATAAAGATGGTGGCTTTACGAGTGCCGCCTCCTAGCGCGTGTGCCCGGGGGGCTCTGGCCCGATCACCTTTCCGATCCCCACCCGTGTGTGTGTGTTCAATTAAAAGCATATGCTGAGCTTGGAGAAATAATCATGAAAGGAATACTCGTACGTTTCACAATAACAAAAATACTATTATTTTACTAACTTTCCACCGGCACCCGGGCGGGCATTCATTGGAGTGAACGAGACTAAGAAGACATTAGTTCCCAAAGTGTCGGAAAAAGAATAGACATGTGGAAAGGACGTGTGGCTCCAAACAAAGTGTTAGCGAAAAAATTTTAAGATAGTAAAAAATAAACAGCTAAAATACACTTTTTTTTTCTCGATACGGCGGGTACCACATGGCCAGAGCACTATACATGGATGGCTGTCATGAGTCACAGACAAGGAAGCGCTGTCCTCGTCTTCAAAAAAGTGAAGAAAAGGAACCCGCCTCCATTCCACCCTGTGAAAGTGGATGTACAGCGAAGCTGTTGCTGACGTTAGATGAGTACCGCCGCTGCAACCGACATTAGGAGACATTACACAAGCACCACCACCACAAGCGACGTACGTCACGCGTCCACACACATGTGCGGATGTGCAGCATACATCCTCATTCTTGTAGGCCCTCCGCCTAGCTCAAGTGCGATATTGAACTATAATTGAGTTTCTCAATCTAAAATGCGTCTGAAAATTCACAAAGTACGATTTAAACACAACGTGCAGACATGACAGCATCAGATTGTAATTAGAATATACGAGAAAACATAACTCTGTTATGCGAAAACTCGAACACAGACCCCTTTTCCAGCTGTAGTTTTTACTTGGTGAGCACAGACCGAAAAATCCCAACCAACTAGATGCTAACCGCTTTGCTATAAAAGAAAAAAGTCCTTTTCTACGATGGCCGAAGGGGAAAAACCTGAGTGGCTACGACGAGCCGCCCCTAAGGAAGGGCTTTCCCCACTCTCAAGGGACCATCATCGCCTAATATAAGAAGGCGCCACTTGACCCGACACAGACCTGCCATGCTAGGGGCATTCGACATACCATATTTACACGATTGTGAGTCTGCCTATATTTTTTAATTTGAAAATCTGAAGTGGGGGTTACACTTACAATTGAAACCAAAACATGGCACCACCACAAAAAAAAAAAAAAAAAAAAAGCGAGACCAACTAGGTATCAAAGGTGCTACAACGTAGTTACAATTTTATGTTTGCTCTATGGCCCTGCTCGTAGCATTCCGCTTTCCCACATATTTGTTTGCTTTTCGGAAGGGTTTTTCCACATATTTAGTTTTACAGCGCACACAGCATCATGAGGGGTGTCGATAGTTGATGTAAGTGCCACTGTTCCAATTGCGGTGGCACCCTCCAAATGGCGGCGCTTGCGGGAAGTATCAATAGTTTATGGAAGAGCAGACACCCCTCAGGTGTTTTTCTTTCCCTGTAGCTGTTTGTTTGACGCATTCAACTTGACTGCCGGCCACATGTTACTTCCGTGCTTCCTCAGTCGTCATGAGTGCTTCGGGTCCACTAAACATTCGGCGCTTGTTCACAGCTGCGTTCAAGAGCGATGCCATCCTTTATGCTCAAGAAACAAATAACTGCGCAGCAGACTGCAAGTTCGATGTTTCTGAACAGGTGGTGTGGGTGTGGTGACTGTAGCGAAGCAAAAGTTTCACCTGTGACGGCAAGCGAAGAGGTTTCCACGGGCTGAAGTCGGGACACTTTCCGGAGCTGGAGGCCAAGCTTGCGGCATATGCCGCTGAAATCCGTGATCGGTCCCTGCCATGTGACGTGCAACATGGTCATGAAATAAGTCCTGGTCTTCGCCTCGGAAGCGGGGAATACCCAGGACAAACTTCCAAGCCAGCAGCGCTTGAATATCGGAAGTTTATGAAGACGGCTGGTTACTTTCTGCGTCAGCGTACCAGTGTGTGCCAGAATTTGCCTGCCGCATATGAGGAGAAAGTACTCGCCTTCCATAGGCACTTCATAAAGCTGCACGACTCGCGGCAATACTTGCTCGTCCAGATCGGCAATGCCGATAAGGCTCCCGTCTATTTCGATATGACAAGTAACACGACGGTGAGCGTCAAGGGAGCTCGAGAGGTGAAACTTCTCACAATGTGAAATGAAAAGCTTCGATTTCCCGTAATGCTCTGATGCTTGGTGAAAGGTACCAAACTCTCTGCCTGTACATTGTATTCAAGCAAAAGACAATGCCATCGGAAATGCTTCCCAGCAGTGTAGTTGTGAGAGTCAATAAGAAGGGCTACATGACGGATGACATGGTGGTCGAATGGTACCGCCTGGTGTGGCTCCTGAGGCCAGGGGTATCCCTCGTAAGTCACATTTCCAACCTCCTCATGTTGGACTCCTTTCGAGACCACCTCACAGCCAAGGTGAAAGCGGAAAGAGCATATATAGATATGCTCGTGATTCCTGGCAGCTTGACGGGGCAGCTGCAGCCACTTGATGTCGGCTTGAACAAGCCTTTTAAGGACCTGCTCCACCATGAGTACATCGATTGGCTAGCGGCAGAAGACCGCGAACTTATGCTAACTGGACATGTCAAAAGAGCCTCTCTCATGGCTGTGTGTGGTTGGGTGCTTTCGGCGTGGGCAGCTGTTCTACAATATGTCGTGGTGCAATCGTGTGCCAAATGCGGAATTTCGCTGGGTGACGACGTGCTGTGGGACCGTAGCAGCAATCACGATGGCAGCACTAGTGAGGACGATGGCACAAGTGAAGACAAGTAGTCCAGTGACTATGCCAGGTACTAAAAAATTTTCTTTATAGAATGCGCTCTCGGGTGTGCCCTTGTGTTTTTTCTTTTTTCCCCCCTGTCACAAGCGATATGGGGAGAGGTCGACTTACATTCGATTCAACTTGCAATCGTGTAATACAGTAATCGCAGCTACAGAGTAAACGACAGAGGACATGCGGATGTGTCAGCACGAAGCAAGACCGTTCGCATGCATTGCAGGTAGATTACAAGGAATTTCCTTTCGGCTATAACGATAGTGTTCTGATCAGAAGGCAAGCACGCAGGTTTCCCGGTGCTTTCATTAATACCATACCTGCCAACTCTTCCAAATTTTCCGTAAAATGTACGAATTTCCAGCAGCCTTAGGATTTTACGAATCTCGCTTGAAATTTTACGGTAAACATTTTATTTGCGAAAAATAAAGTGAAAATGTTGTAAAACTACACCCTGGTACCTTGCGCCGCAACGAGAGGGCAATACGTATGCGTGGTATCATCATTAGCAGCTGCAAGGTTGTAGTGACTTCTGTTGTCTACTAGGGAGAGGTCACAAATAAATATCCAAAGCTCGATAGTGCCGATAGCACCTCTAGTGCCTCCGCAAACCTGTTGCCGTGCTGTTGCCATGCTGTTGCCTCTGTTCGCGCGGGCGCATGGGTTTGAACTTCAGTCAGCTTCAGTCACTGCAGTGTTGGCCTCGCATTTTGTGTGACTAGCTCTGGCCTGTAGCGGCTTCGCAGTGCAATGGCGGGCTCGAAGCCCGAACAGCACTTCCAAATGTTCTTGAAATCGTTCACGGCAGAATTTTCATGCTTCATGCCATCGAAGAAAGGGAAGAAGTTCGGATTCTGCACCACGTGTGCCTGTGATGTGAACATCTCGCATGGCGGCAAGTCTGACATCAAGGTCCACGTCGCTTCGAAAAAGCATCAGGGATATGTGCGAGCCGCGGACAGCTAGCCAAGCCTGGCAAGTTTTGTACGCCGCGACGAGGACCTCGGTGTGATTCGTGCAGAATGCCTCTTCATGGCGTTTTTAGTTGAACACAACATCCCGCTGAGTGTCAGCGATCATGCCAAACCGCTTTTCTGGAAGATGTTCCCCAAGTGCGAAGAGGCGAAACACTGCGCCTGTGGACGAACAAAGACGACGTCAATTGTTCGTGAAATGGCCGCCAGTGTGGAGACTCCTTTGCTGGGTGCCCTAAAACAGCAAATATTTTCGATCGCTGTGGATGGCAGTGACAATAGGGATACGCAGCTTTACCATGCTGTTGCGACATATTTCGTTAAGGAAACGAGTAGAGTCGAAAGCCGCCTTCTTTGCCTCTGGATAATCCAAGGGGAAGCGACGGGTCACAAGATTGAAAATCTGGTTCTGGACGAGATGAAGTTTCGGAATTTGCCTGTTGGAAACCTGTTGGCTATGTATTTGGATAATGCCAATGTCATGATCGGCAAGAAAAACAGTGTTTCTACCGGGTTTGATAGAGGTTGGTTGCCCGTGCCATCTCATCAACTTGGCCACCCAAAAAGGAGCTTCATGTCTTCCTGTAAAGGTTGATGAGGTTTTGGTTGACATTTCTTTTTTACCTGGAGAAAAGCTCGAAATGGAAAGATCGACTTAAAGTGTTCCAAAATATTCATGACGCCGAGGTTAGATAGATGTTGAAGCATTCGCCGACATGGCTGTCATTGGGAAAGTGGTTGAAGAGGAACCACTACTCAATTGTTTATTTAGGAAACAAAGCAATTCAACTAGCAGAGCTTGTTTTTGGAGTCATACTAAATTCTGAAGACTTCCTCACAAGATGGCTGCAGGCCTCGGGAAAAAAAGCACCGACGGCGATGAACTCTCGCTAAAGAGGAAAGGAGCTCATTCTGGACCTCAAGCAAAAAAAAAAACACTGGACTTCATACCAAGGATTCTGGGGAAGCAAGCCACGTGAACTGTCAGGAGTGCCCGTTTTATTTTTTGTCATTGGATCTAAACAGGGCATGCTGTCTTTTTCTCCAAAATGTTATACCGCGTTTTGAGAAGGCACACTGCCTTCTTCAGGCACAGGCTCCTCAGATTCATGTACTGAGGGGCCTCTTGAACCACCTTTTCGAGGATCTCCTGACTAGATTTGTGCACCAAGGTGTTGTCAAGGCATGTCATTAACTGCTGGAAGTTGACTATGAAGCTGCAGAGAACCAGAAAGGTGATGAAGACATAGTAATTGGCAGCACAACCTACTCTGTTGTTGAGACACTGAGCTGCACTGAGAGAGAGCAGTTCTCTGCTGTACGTCTGTACTTAACAGCAGCATGAGATAACATTCGCCACAAAATCCCGCTAGAAGACGTCGATCTCAAGATGGCTGAAGTTTCTCAAGTACAAGCTCTGGAAACTGCTTCATTCAACAGCGGATGTCGTTTTGTTATAGCGTTCCCTGCTATCTTACCCCAGCAGAGTGGCTACTCAAAAGAAGAAGCAATCGACGCACTTGAAGTCGAGTTTGCCAACTTGTAAGCATATCTGGTTCCAGCCAACATATTGAATGAGCCAAGGTGTGACATGCAGTGGTCACAATTAGGAAGCATTAAGTGTCGACGGATTGCTCAGGTTCCACAGTATTTCAGTGGTTATGCTGGGTATTCTCTCTATTCCCCACAGCAATGCTGAATGTGAGAGAATATTCAGCACTGTGAACAAAACTCGAATGGAGTTTCGCTCATCTCTGTGCAAGAAAACACTCAAAAGTCTGCTGATGGTCAAGGGGTACCAGAGTGGTACTTGCTTTGAGCAAACCTACACGGAGAAGTTTCTGAAGCAGGCAAAGTCGGCAACAGCCAAATCATTGCAAAAATAAATTGTGCCCCAGTGGAGTTTTCGCTCTTCTCTCCAAGACATGGATTGCACTTGCGGTTGTGAAAACAAGTAAGCTTGTCACAAAAGGTAAATCCCTCAAAAAAAAAAGTGCAGCTCCTCCCACCACGATAGTTTTACGAATCTCCAAATCTTCAGGTTGGCAGGTATGTCAATACCCAAGACGGCGGTAATAAACTTATAAAGTAGGACTCACGAATTTCCTGGTTGTGGTGCGAGCGAAAGCCTCATTCTAATATTGTCGCTTTTAGGTCATCGAGAGAGAGACCGGGAGGTTGACATGGTTGGATATGGGGAAGGTTCAAAAGAGATTTTGTGTGTGACCTGTGGTTACTAAATCGTATCCTGAAAAATGTCTGTCTGACTGATGTACTATTCATTACAAGTAGTGCATTCAAGAAGGTAGACCGGTGTCACATGTAAGGTTTCCTTTAATTTGAGCTGAGAAGTTGGACGTGCATATATGTACATATTACCTTTCATAACAGTTGCACTTGAAGAAACTTCTTGTGACCTTCCAAGTGAACCTTCGTGTTCACTTGGAAGAATTGTCTTATACTTTGCGATCACTAATACTGCTTCGCCTTTCTATCTTAACTGCAGCTTTTTTTTTTTTTTTTTTTTCTGCTATGAGTCAGAGTATAAGCACTGCTGCACATGACTGCTATTCATTCTGATTTTGAGTGAATCCTGCTTGGTCTCATTTTGGTTACTGAGTGAATTATATATACAGTCGAATCTCATTAATTTGAGCATGCTTAATTCGAACTTCAGTTTATTCGAACTTATGCTGTAGTCCCGTCAAAGTTATGTGTATTCCAATGTGCGAAAACACCCGGTAATTCGAATGCACAAGCATTTGCGACGGTTTATTCTAACGTACTGCGCTCTGACAATTCTCTCAGCAGCACCAAATCTGCGGCGGCGCCCCCAACCAGCATTGCTCTGACCTTGCTATAGAGGAAAAGCTTAGGAGAGACCTCTCAACGCCGCGTGAGAGGTTCCGTATAAAGTCCAAGGGCGATAACACTATCGCCGCACGCCCTACGCTGTATGTGCGAGTGAAAGCATGTGAGGGGAGCCGACAGTCGTGGCTCATTCTTGCCCACCCGAAAGAGATGGAGCAGTGTAGAAGCGTGCCATATTCCGTCATGCGCGAGGCACTCAACGTTGCGAGGCGCCAGGGGGCGGGGGTGGGGGTTCTACTCCAGCTGCAGCGCATGTGTTGGCTGCACATGGTCGTGCAGCGGTATTTTGAGAGCGATCTGCATTGGAGGCAGAGTCTAGGCAGTTTAGGTGCATCGGCAGCTTGTAGCTTTGTGCATGCTGTGTGTTCTCGGCACTCACTTTTCGTTGAAGTGCTACGTAGGCAGCATGAATGTCACTTCGCTCACTGCGGCTGCTGTGTTTCCTCACGCCAGCATTTGGCAGCAAGTTTCCGCAGTCATCGAGCGAGATGTGTTCATGTTTGCTTGTGCACTCGTGACACCATGCTTGTTAATTTAATTAGTATGCCTATGTTTAAAGTTTATGTGGCCAATAAAACTACTATCCTTGCTTTGTATAGTTGTCCACTAATTTGCTATTGCAATCGTTGCTTTGCCTTTTGAGCAAAACTGCGACTTTTTTTACAATGAGGAGTCTAAACTGAGATGTCCGAATGGAAAGGTCAGAGAAAGTGTGCCACATCCAATTCTGCGCAACAAGGCGGACCCTGAATACAAGGACACAAAGGTGACACCAAGTACCTCATTCTCCTTATCGTTTGCATGCAGCAACACCGCAACAGAAGGGAGCACACCAACACGATTATTAACAGTGGCAATGACTGTCATCTTCATAAGATATTGAAAATGCAGGACGAAGAACATAAACACAGCGCCAATCTGCCAGCAGATGAAGGAAGAAGCACGCGATCGCACAGGGGGAAGCAGCGGTGGAGGCCTAGTTCAGCCTCAGCAACTCTGCCGTAGCAGTCAGGTGGCGCTAAGGCTTAGGTGGCAGAGGTAATTAGCACCATCCATAAGCTCGTGGGAAAGCAAATCCGCATCTCTCCTTCACCTCATCGCAGCTCCGCTCCCCTTGCCCTGCCTGCAAACTCCCTCGTAGCTCCCTCACCTTCGATGGTCTCTGCGCGTGCACGCACCTCAGCACCAGCCCGGCACCAGCTTAGCCCGCTCCCTGAAGTTTCGTTTTCTGCCGTTATCGGGAAGCGAGCGTTGGCTTTCACGGGCAGTTTCGTGGTTGTCGCACCATTTGTGCATCATGTTATGATGCAAGAGTACCTCAAGAACAGGTCCTACTTTTAATTCAAACTTCTTTTAACTCCAACAAATTTTCGGGCCCCTTCGAGTTTGAATTACCGAGATTTGACTGTATTTCTGACCTCTGCATGCAAGTGCTGGTTTCTATCCCTAATAAATGCTGCAAATTATTAGAAGAGCTTTTTTTTTTTTTTTTCGTGTGAGTTGTTGGCATTGCCTGCTGGAAAGAGAAGCAATACTGAGACACATATCATTCACATGCATTTCACACACCATTGATAAAACTCTGCCGAAGGGGTCATTGAAGTCTTCAGTTCATTTTGTTTTTTTTTTCAGGGTCAAAAAAGCACGCAAGGCAATTTGAAGCGAGGTGAACTTACAGCAACATATTAATTCTCTAGGCATAGGTTATCCATACTAGAAATATTTGTTAGTTGGCTACCTCCTTCTCTTTAAATATATAATAAACTTTGTCCTGCGTATATATTTAAACATGTTGTTTCTGTGCGTAGTGTTCACAGTGAACATTTTTTAAATGTGCTGAGGTGAAAAAGTACGGATGGGGTAGCCGCCGCTGATGCTTCTAATGCACTTGTCCTCCTATTGTCAGGATTTGCAGAAATAAAGCGAAAGTATGACTTAAAGGCCATGCACGACCGTGCCAACAATGATGCAGTAAGCTTTTAGCCGTAACAAAGTTTAAACTGAAAAGGTAGAGGCAACTGAAAAGAAACCTCAAATGATATGGGTGATGGAAGTCTGGTAACGACGATTTAGAGGGGTCATAACACGGTCATCCAACTATGACAAGTACATTCTTTATATCGGGAAATCCTGGGCGCATGCACACACGCGCAGTCTGCGTTTCATCTCGCCGCTCGGCACATTGCTTGCTCCGTTGATTACTTCACTCACTCAGTTCGTTGTCGCGCGCTCCCCGCATGCCAACCGCACACACATGCCTCCCATGTTCTCCCTCCCCGCCACACACCGTTGCCTACCGTCCCGTGCCTGCTACTCTACACTGTTACCTAGTGTCTCGTGCCTTTGACTCTATGCCACCTGGCGTTCGTCCAGTACCCTCACACATTGAATCTGAGAGTAGAGTGGCCAATATGGTGGAACTCGCACACATATGCAGAAAAAAGGGAGGGGATGGGGGGCTGCCTTTAGGCACAACCTGAAATTTCGATTTGAAATTGCTGCCTATAAGCCCCTCCCACCAACAGTGACCACTCAGGTGACATCCAAAAGTGCAGCGCCAGCTCTTTGTTGTGTGCTTTGAAACATAACGACGTACATGTCGTGTCGAGGTGGTGCCTGCTGCTCACAGCTGTGCGAGCATTTGAGCAGGAACCTTCCAGTGACCAGTAGTTCCTGGATTTTTCTGACGGCGCATTGTGCATGCAATTCTTTCACTCGTCAGCACAAACCAGAAAATGTGTGCAGGAGCTATCTCAGGTTGATTGCTGAGATACACATGAAAACGAAACCACACATTACAATCATAACTTACTTCCAGCTTCTGCAATTGCTTCCCACGCATGTTGTACATAAAAGCATAGCCTTCAAGACTGGCTTCTGTTACTCTGAGGGAGCCGTCGCGATAATGTGATTTCATCTCATCATGTGTTAGTGTTGCCAGATTGCTGTGAATCTCGGCAATCGAAGACAAATGTGATGGTGACATAGGTCAGCAGCTCCTCGGACAAAGAAGACAAAGAGGAAAGTGAGCATTGTGGACTAAAGTTGATGTGAACAGCATTCCGTCGAAGCCTCCACTGTTCTTTGCTGGTTTTATTGACAGTGATAAGATCTCGAATGGATGAGATGGGTCTTCACCGCAAGAATCGGGAGACGGCGATGAGGGCGTGCATTGTGATGACAAAAAATAGAAAGAGTATTCACTTCAGCGGCACGTGGTCGTGGCTCTATCCTAGTCTCGAGCGGTTCTGCCTAACACAGGTGCCAGGACGACCTTAAACCCTTGCGTACAGCTGTTACAATCGGTGGAAAGGACCCCACTGAAAGGGTCATTCAATTCTCATGGTCTTGTGGTAGTCAAAGTCTGCTTGGGGTTGCTCCCATGGAGTTGTCAGTGCCAGTGTGTTCAGCACAGTCTTGTGTCCCCTCATCAAGTTGTGAAGACGACAGCCTGCTCCCCTTTGTCGCCTGCTGGCTGCCTGTGTCAGCACAGGATATGGCAAGGGCCATAGGGGTGACACATTCTTGGGGATGAGGGCAATTACCTTGACCCGGGAGAGCAAGTTGGAACATTTCCCACACTTCAGAGGTTGAATTCCAGCCCAACCATAATAGTCAATGAAACGAAATGGCACGCAATTGCGTAATCCCTTGTTTTGAGCTGTACCACACACTGCCAGAGCTCCCTTAGTCAAATAATGCACTTTTAGCATGCACAGCTAATGTGACAAAGACAAGAAATTTGTTTATATATTCCTTCCACAATTTTTGTTGATTACTGCTATTTAGTTGGTGCATTTACCTTATTTACTCAAATCTAACTCTCCCTCGATTGTAACGTGCACCCGTATCCCGCGATTAAAAAAAGGAAAAAAAAAAAAAAACGCCCTCGATTTTAACTCGCACCCATTTGCCGCGACCTAAAAAAAAGTCCTTTACAGTACCACGCACCTCCTTCTTTCCTACAGGAATACGTCTCTCTCATTTGGAAAAACAAAGATTTACTCCCAATACACTAAAGTTGCGATAAATAAAAAAAGTCGCAGTTTCGCCTGAAAGGTGAAGAAGCATCGATTACGATAGCAAATTAGTAGACAGCTATACGAAAAGTAAGGATAGCAGTATATCACAATTAACAAGCATGGTGTCACGCGCGCACAAGCAAGCATGAACACATCTCACGCAATGACCGCGTAAACTCTTTATCAGCATGGTGGAGTGGGGATGTGCAGTAGCTGGAGCGAGCAAATTGACCTTTGTGCAGACTCCCGCATCAACGCGCACCAAGCGACGAGAACACAGCGCAGTGCACCTAGATGAGTCTTCATTGCAGATCGCTTTCAAGACGGGGCCACGCGGCCGCATCGTACGTAGCAGCTGCCGGAGTAGAAAGCTTCTCCTGTTTGCGCCAATCTCGCATGCAAGCTTCGGGAACTCTGAACTCCCATGATGCAGCCCGATTTCTGTCCGTCTCCGCATAAGTGATCACTTTCCTTTTAATTGCAGCATCATGATGGATTCGGCATGTCTTAGCAGTCGGCACTTCTGTGCTGATAGAGCAAATGCAGAAAACGGGAAGACCGGGAAGACAGACGGTGCACTAACCTAAGCACATGTACTACAGCACATGGTGAAAGCTACGGCAGCTAGGCTAAAGTGAAATAGGCTATTTGGTAATACATGGGTATCTAGCTAGCCTCGAAGCGAATGTGAGGCGGCCACCTTGAAATGCCAATGGCGATATGGTAACGCAGATTTAGGGTCGTACTCGATTCTAACGGAAAGAAAGTGCGCACTAGATTCGAGTAAATATGGTATACTGTGGTGTACAACAAACTTCAGTAACCTACTTTTATTCATTCTATGAGTCAGTTACATTCTTCTACCGCAAAAACTTGCTGTTTATAACAAGGATATTCACAATCAGCAATAAAGAAAAGTATTCTGGGTAAGAAATTTCTTCATAAAACAAAACAGCTAAAGGGTTAAAGTCACTCTCTCTTTACACGGCACCAGGAGGACAAAAGCTGGAGTCATAGCAACCACACCACTTTTTTTTTTCCCTGAGCAGGTAGGGCTGGTTGTATGTATGCGTGCCTCTGGATGAAGAGAATTGTCTGGTTTCGTGCAGGTCTCTGGGGCCAGTGGCAACCGGGTGAAGCCCCCCCACCTGGAGCAGGAGGAGCCCCACCGCCGCCCCCTGCACAGCAACAAGAACTCTCTGACATGCTCCAGATGCTGGACCAATCGGGCACGGCATCGTTTGAAGAGCTCTCCATGTTCAACTCATTTCCCGAGTGACTGCACACACATCGTGGTGGGGGGGGGGCCCTCTTTTGTAACTGCAGCAACAGCGCCGTGGTGCAAGGGTTTTGGTAGCATGCCTCATCGTGGACCAGCAATGTACTTGACCCGCGTGAAGAAAAAAAAAAGAAAAAAAAAGAAAACCCAGGTCACAGAAATACACTGCACTGTACTGCACCCAAGACCGCTCTCTGCCATCCTGCTTTCGCCCTTTTGTGGCGCACCTGCCACCGCATCACTGAGCTGGTAGGAAACATCACCCCAAACGAAGAAAGCTGGCTTTATATTTCATGAAGCCGAAGAAACCATTTTTCAACATATTGAAGGTGAAGATTAAATCATTGGTGCCTACTTGATTATAGAGTATAAGCTGGAACAAACATTTTAGTTTGACTCAGATTTCTCATTTCTTTTTTTCTTGAAGGGCAAGTTTCATGAGCTTGCAATAGATGTATGCATTGTACATTCCTCATATTTTTACAGGACATGCAATTCATTTCAAAGTACTTCTTGCGCACATTCCTTCAACTTCTGCAAGTTTTAACATTATAAGCTGGAAAGCAATTGTTGGTCACAGAAAATTGAAGCTTGTCTGCTTTGTATGTTTTGTTGTAGGTGGCATGCTGCAGTTTTGGGATCGGTAGTAAGACAGCTTTAGGTGGTAGTTCTTACGACGAAGCTATCATGGCATCTTGATTATGGCACATCAAAGGGTCAATGGCCCCATAAGCTTTCTTTTTATGTACAGGGCTCCAAGATGCTCTAAATGTGCTTTGTAGTTCGTGACATTGTACCTAATTTTGTTTATCTTCCTCTGTAAAGCCTTCCTTCTGTGTGCTTTTCATAAATCTAGGTTGAGATAAAGGTGTCTTCGAAATCTAATCACACCATGCCATGTACTCTTTTTGCCCTGCAGTAAAACATTTCTTTCAAGGGTAGCTGTGTACTATCTTGGTTGTTAAGGCATTACCTTCACCTTTTTTTTCCTGTTGCTCACGCAATGGACACATTTCATTTATACGTTCATGTAAACAACATCCTTAAACATATGGGGAAAGGAAACAAAGGAAGAAAAGCAAGTTGTGCCTGTCTTGGGTTTACTACTGTATACACTCCCAATGGTAAGCAGAGATGCATGTTTCCTGTTCATGTGTGGCTCGCACTTGCTTTTTCCAAGTGCAGTCGTGGTTCTTGAAGCAACTAGGCACCATAGAGAAGCCGCGACTAAATAAATATTCACTTTGGGACTTTTCCCAAGGATCAAGTCAGGGGATCACCCGTAGCATTTATGGCAAGCCTTCTCTTTGTGCTCTCACAACCAGCAAGGTCTATGTTGTCACAGAGTAACTGCATCTCCAAAGATTGAGCATATCCCTACCCAGCCCATGAGGAACTGTTGGCGGCTTTCGAAAAAACAAGAAAGTCTCTACCTCCACAGAGAGGGCCTTCATGGGGCTGTGTTGCCCATTAAAAGCATGACATCATCATGCAATGTGCTCCCCTTGCAGGCAAGGTTTGAGTTCTCCCTTGTGTAAACACTCCTTTAGACACAGGTTTACAATGCTAATATGGGCCGCCACTTCGCCACAGTCTATAACTGCTCAGACAATTTCTCCCATTATTGGTGCTCTTTTGCTTTGTGCAAACTCGCAATGATAAGTGGCTTCCTTTTTTAATTTGCAGTATTGCTGACAGGCATGTGCTTTGACAGATGGTGCTGCAAAACCTTGTGTGGCAAAGGATTCTGCATTATCGCTACAGTTCAACGAGTACAATAAGATACTGCATTTACTCGTGTACAGCCTGCACTTTCTTTTTTGAAAATTTTACCGGATGTGGGCCTTACACGAGGCAGGCATATGGCTACTCACAAGCCCGGAACTGCGCTCAGAATGCTATGCAAATAAATGCAACCACTGGCGACCAACTACACATTTGCAGTCGGCGACCAACTTTTCGGACACTGACTAGTGCGATCTTGCAAGTGGCTTGCAGGAATTGACCAGCATGCCAGTATGTGCAGGACACTTAGCAAAACCTTTTCCTTGCATTTTTCACTACAATGTGGAGGTGTGGGCCTTACACGAGTAACTGTGGTACATTTGTTTGTTGCAGAAGTTTGTAATGAGGTGGTGCTTGACGAGGCATGCTTGGTGCTGTCTTGGCCTGAGCCTAACTCCTGCAGGTGTGAAATGCAACAGAGCAGAGCTTTGCACATCTCTGATCCTTTTTGGAGCATATACAGTAACTATAGGCTGCCCAAGAAGAAAGTGACATCTTGTGGCCTCTGCTATTATATAGGCAAGAAATGTAGCTAACATTTTGCTTCTGTGAGTGCCAGGACCACCAAAATGGAGAAGGCCAACTACAGAGTTGCCTGCCACTCCGTCTCACTATTCTTTTATGTAACATTGCCACCCAAGCACTGCATCCACTAATAAAGCATTACCAGAACTTGTACATTTCAATCTAATGTCAAAGAGTGAATAAGAATTCATGAAGGTTCATTTCTTTTCTTATTTTCACAACAAAGATGTTTTAAAAACTGCACTGAGTGCCTGGGGAAGCATTGGAGTGCAGTGTTGAGCCTTGTGCATGACTAAAGATTTGTGGAGCTTGCTGTCCATAACCACTTTCACAGCAAGCACCTCTGCACAGGTAGACTCGTCTGTCATAAAGGTGCCACTCAAACAGTCTTCCATGTTCCAATGCTGGTGAACTGCTGCTCGGAGTGGAATTCAAATAGGGGTGTGGCGAATATCGAAATTTTTGAATCCAAATACTTAGCTTCGAATATTGAATAATGCTACGCACATGCATTTATTAGCGTGTTTGTTTATTTCAACATGTTGGGACATTGCAATTATGATGTCAATGGTAAAAATTCAACTAGTAAGTTGTTACACTATATTATTTTGTATTTGGCTCATGTTAATTTGGAAGATTCAGTAATTCCCACTAGCTGTCTGTTCTTGCCAACTTGTGCCTTATTATACAATATCAAACGCCCGTAAACTCCAAGGCATTTGACCCTGATCCAGCCATCACTTATTGCATTTGGTGTTGAACAATAAGCTCGGGTTTGGGGGTGGCACGGCAACAGTAACAAATGAGCAAGGCAAAAGCTGTGCACACACCCAACCAAAACGAAGTGGTGCTGTACTGTTTGCAATGACCATTACTTAGAAAAGAACTGCAAGAACATTATCTTTTCTTCTTATGTTGTATGCCACATGCAAGCAAGTCTTCTGCAGCACAGCTTGTGCTGCAAGCCCCGTTTGTTTTCTTTCAGTGCGGGACACCTGACCGACTCAATGTTGTCTAGGTAGTGCATTTGCAAGAGTAAAATACAACAACCGATATAATGGGAGCTATCCACCCTTTTCGTGGCGATCCCGTGGGTGCTGCCATGTTTGATCACGTGATGATGCGTCCGTTGCTTGCTTCAACTGCCTCAGTGTTTACAATACTGTGTGTGGCGCCAGTGCGGCTTAGCAAACCCCTGTGAATTCAGGAGATATCGTAGACGGTGACTGGGTGGACAACACAAACTTGGCTACAGCTTCAGAGAACATGCAAAAGCTCTTTTGGAGCTGATTAAGCTATGTCCAAACGGCGCGAGCAGCGCACATTGTGCTTGTTCTAAAAGTAGGGCTAAATATGTATTCCAAGCTAACCAAACTTTCCGCCCATGATTTGGCCGAGCGTCTCTCGTGAGTCGCACGGGTCCGACACACCATCTATGTCGACGACATAATGCTCTGGGACCCAGGAGGAAGCGACGGACACATCGAGAGTACATTGCAAGAGGCGGTTGACGCTATCGAGGAGCAGCTGGACGGGTCTGGGCTCGTCTGCTCCCCAAGCAAATCTGAGCTGTTGGTGATTCTTCCGAAAAGAGCAGCTAGGAAGACGAAAGGCAACGAACCTAAGAGAAAGCAAGAGACAATAAGACGAGCGGCGGTCACACGATCCCGGTTGTCGAGAAAATCCGAGTGCTGGGGATGCTGATTAAGCACAAACAAGTCAATGGCGAGATGTTCAACATCTCGCGGCCAAAGTCACCACGGCCATCCGCCTCATCAAGAGGGTGTCGCACAGAACAGCAGGCATGAAGGAAGAAAGCCTCACCCGGCTAGTGGAATCCTTCGCTATAAGCCACATTACATACGTTGCTGCTTTCCACAACTGGAGGCAGTGCAAGCGAAATAAGATCAATGTGCTCATACACAAAGCGTACAAGGCTGCACTCGGACTTCTCGACTGCACAAGTACCGACAAGTTCCTGGCCCTGGGGGTGCATAACACCCTGGAGGAAATCGCCGAGGCGCAGAGGACCGCTCAGCTCGAGCGGCTATCGGAAACAAGAACAGGCAGACAAGTGCTGCGTGAACTAGGCCAGGGGCCAAAGGAAAGGGGACCCGAAAATACAGAAGTGCCTGTACCGGATGCAATTAGCAGACGGCTACGGGTATGTCCGGTGCCAAGAAACATGAACCCTGAGTTCCACAAAGAGCGGCGGGCGGCGAGGGCCAAGGCGCTCATCGATCTCCATGCCAAAGACAGGGGTGCCGTCTTTGTGGACGCGGCAGAGTATCCACATGACAGAAAGGCATTCGCCGCTGCAGTCGTCGGGGCATCGACCGGTGCAACGAGAACAGCGGCGAGTGTGCGGACTCGAGGGGCGCATCCAGCCGAGGAGGTGGCCATTGCCCTGGCCATCGCCGACCCCGAGTGCACGACTGTGCTCTGTGATTCTAGGACGGCAGTGAGAAATTACGCCAGAGCAAGGGTGTGTGGTGAAGCCGCGCGTGTGTCTGTGTCTGGGCTTGTCTGCTCCCCAAGCAAGTCTGAGCTGTTGGTGATTCCTCCGAGAAGAGCAGCTAGGAATACGAAAGGCAACGAACCCGCGAGAGAGCAAGAGAGAATAAAGATCAAGACGAGCGGCGGTCACACGATCCCGGTTGTCGAGAAGATCCGAGTGCTGGGGATGCTAATTGAGCGCAAACGAGTCAAAGGCAACCGTTCTGCAGGCATTCATAACAAAGTTTCTTCACTCACTCACTCACCAAGATTAGTGTGTTTTGCTCTTCGTTATTTATTTGGCACATATTTTGAAGCAGCGGCTTGTCGCATTTCTGACTCAGTAGATTTCCTTGGTGCAGTCACTATGATTTTCTGCCTAATCGCTCGCGGGTGTGCTCAGTTTCGATAGAGTTGTTCTTGCTGCGCGCAAGGCTTGAAACGTAGCTGTTTTGTACATTGTAACAAAGATGTATTATCGCTAGTAACTCGCTTAATTACTCTTGTGCACAGTCGCGAAACATTCAGCTTCGACCATTCTTGCGCTATCGGTGTAGCCCATCATTTAATGTGCGTATATGGTGCGCATATATTCAAGTGTGCGCCCATTCACTTATTGTAAGATTCCGTGCCAGTTGGGGTAAGCAATGGACCGTACTGTGCTCAACACTTATGTCAGGAAGCATCGCTACTCTCCCTTTGTCATTGTTTATTGAGCGGTACTCACTCTTGCAGACGTTCCGGGGCTGAAGCACTTTCTTTGAAGGTTAGCGGTACAACGCTGGCGGATGAGAAAATTTCTGTATCCTCGAGGAAAGCCGCACATATCAAAGTGCCGGTAACACGTACGGACAGTTGCAGCAGCGGTCCGCGAACTTGACCAGACATATTCATTCCATTCCATAATATGCCAGTCACTATTTTCTACTGCACAAGTCTTCAATCTACATGATTCAATCCAGCATGATTGGAGCACAGAGCGTTAGCTAAAATTCAGTTGCATTTCCGACAGTGATCGCACACAAGCAAGGTGGAAGCGATAATGGTTACGTTTTCGTGCGCTGTCGCTGAGGCCACGTGCGGCGCGCCGCCGCAAGCGCCGCCTCGTTTGTCTCGAACAAACTGCTCCACGAAAAGTGTCGATACAGCAGACTTCCGTTAATTCGATGCCGGCCTAAGATCCCGTCCGGCTCGCATGCATTTCTGTGTGCCCAAAATTTTGTTATTTTGATCCAGAGATTGTCCTTCACCGGATAATTAGGACTTGACCGGTCAGCACGAACGCGCCTGACCAACTAGAGGGTGTTGGCCTGACCCCTATGGTGCCTGTAATAGCGACCCTAGCGTCTCAGTGGAGCCTAGGGAGCAGTTAATGCGTTGAACACACGTCGCCTCTCGCCGAAAACACCTGTTTTCGGCCCGCACTAGGTAGGTTTTCAAGCAATAACCGCAGCTTACAACGTCTGATTAAGGTATATACCCAATTCTAACGCCCCCCCCCCCCCCCTTTTATTAAGTAGCAGTTTCGCTCGAAAGGCGAAGCATCGATTGCGATAGCAAATTAGTGCGCAGCTATACGAAGTAAAGATAGCAGGTTTATCGGCCATATAAACTACAGTTGTAAATATGGGCAACTAACGTACTAAATTAACAAGCATGGTGTCACGAGCGCACAAGCAAACGTGAACACATCTCGCTCGGTGACCGAAGAAACTCGCTGTAAAAACGCTGCTGTGAGGAAACGCGGCAGCAGCAGCGAGCGAATTGACCTTCGTGCTACCGCTCGCATCAACAGGAACTAGGCCGTGAAAGCGCAGCGCGGACTCTTTACCCGTCGCAGATGGCTTTCAAGATACAGCGGCCCGGGCGGGCGCGGCCGCCTGAGCCGCCCGGAGGCGTATACGGAAGATTTATCCCCTGGGCGCTGGGTGGGGGTTACGCTCCAACGCTGGGGTGCCGCCGCGGTGATCGCGATGCAGCTGTAGGCACTGACTCCCATTTGGTGATAGCAGTACGCATCGCTTCCATTGTGGTGTATCCGAGGCACGTGAAGCAACTTGAAGTGCTTCAAGAAGCGCCTGTGCAACGTTGTGCAATTGACAACGCCACGCCTCTCTGCCGAAAGCCGCGTCGCTCTGTTTTCAACGACCCTGAAAAAGCATTCATGCGGAACGTGGACACGTGCCACATCGAAAAGGAAGAAGACGGCGGCGGCATGATCATGGAACCATGTGTTGAGGCCACAGCCATAAAGACGACAGGGTAAGTTTCTGTTGCAGTTCAGAGTGCACATTTCCGAGAACGCTGGTACAATCAGCTAAGACAACGCCGCATACGCTACGCGGACCGCGCACTTGTCCAAAATATTTCGACACCACACAGAGTGACTGAGTGCATGCCACGCGGAATGAGAAGCCCGCATATATTTGCAGATGTGCGTCTAAGCCTTCAAAGCATGCTTCAAACCATAAGCACTTTCCTGCTGCCGCGCGTGCGGCCTACTCTGACCCCTCATTCTTCGTGGGGTATGACTTTCTTATACCCGCTATGCGTGAAGGAAAAGCGCGTGGCCAACACATAATTGTCTCGTCTCTTATTGGAATAAAGCGTAGATCAATGGGGAAACTCTACTAAAACACCGAGCTTGCTACGATTCTTCAGTTGTGAAAAAAGAAACTGGCAATTTCTGATCGCTTCAGCGCATGGCACGTGTAATGCGGCGAAGCATTCAGTGTATTGCAGTGAAGCGAGCGAAAATTTGCGCGCATACGCAGTGTAAGCAACGCGTTATTATAAAAACTAAACTTCACTCAGCCACGCTTCTAGGTTTTGTTATTATTTCAGGTGCTCACCTGAGGAATCCGCGCTGATGCATACAGTGTGTTGCAGTGAATGGAAGAGATAATTTGTTATAAAAACTGGAAACTCCGCTGGGCCACAGTTGTAGTCTTTATTATATCAAGTGCGCAACTGAGGCCTTCGTTTGCCGGTATTTTCTTCTCGCTTGCTATACAATGTGACCGCAGTACAGATAAGTACTGTGGAGAAGCTTTTTAAAGCAAATTCACCATCATCATGAAATGCGTTTCTTGTTGTACGTCTTTTTATACGTCTTTTTATATTCTAAATCGTGAAGTAGGCTTGATGGTACAATAACAACATGCAAGTCTACTGTTGCTCATGAGAAAACGCTCTGCAACGTTATATGTTTAGATGAAAGCATTTTCATTTACCGCACGCTTACAGACAAGCTTACTTCAGCATGTCTTGAGAATTAAGAGCAAGTTAAGAAGTGCTTCTCTGTCAGTACACTGCTTCTTTTAGGCTAGCTGAGTGATCTCCGAGTTATAAGACCAAGGGTAGAACTAATATGCAACCATCAAGTGGATAACCACTCCACTTGCTTTGTTTTGCCAGGTGGTTTCTCTGAGGTCTCATTAGCGTACCAGATGTGGGTCAAGTATTTCTGCTTCCGGTTGTAACCGCAAGGCATTATAGAATCCTTTACATTTTATCAGATTATATGCCTTGTTTGAATAAGCATTGGTTTCAAAAAGCTGTGTCTAACCAATGCCAATAAAACCAAAACATGTTCGTATATTTATAATATGACGGATGATTTCTAAGTCTACGCTCCTCTTTCTGCTTCCATTTCATGGACGCTTTCATGCGTTATTTGTGATCTGGTAGGTATATTTCTTGTTTCTTTAGGGGAGAGGGAGGGAGGTTACACGTATTCCTTGATGGTGAATGTACTTTAAAAAGCTTCTCCACAATACTTGTATGTACTGCCGTGAAATTTTATAGCAAGCGAAAATAAAAAAAAAGTGGCAGTGGCTTAGCTTGGCTATGCCAGGATATATGTAGCGAAAACTAAGGCATAGCATGGTTAGCCTTGGTTAATCTTGATTTCAAGTCCAGGTTAGTCTGGTTGTCTAGGCATCTCTCCTTTATGCCTCTCTCACTTTCTGTCTAGCTATGTTGCGGCGTTTAGCCAGTCGTTCGTCGCGCTGTTCGTCTGTTTCCTGGGCGATTCGTTTCCTCTTCATCTCTTCCGACGTCGATTCCAGGCCTCCTCCTGCTTATGAGAATTGTCGCCGTCCATACTGCCGCCTCAACTGTGGTTACAGCGCACGCGAGCTCTCCTTTTCAATCCTCCGACATGTTATCAGACATGCGACACAGCTGGCGAAGCGAGCGGAGGCGAGCGCAACGACGAGGAACGCGGTGTGACGTCATACCAAACGGCGGAAGCGGAAAGGCGCGGCGCTGCGCAGCGGCGGAACATCTGTGGCTCGGTGCTACTAGTGGCGCATGCGCAGTAGTGACTAGGGCGCGCGCGAGGCGTTGTGACGTCATGTGCCTCCTCGGAGCACCGCCACGGCGAAATCGCAAGTTCGCGGCCAGTAAAGCTTTTGCTTTAAAATAATACCAGCAGAGGGAGGCAACAGGCAGGGGGCGTAGCCAGAGGGGGGGGGGAGCTTATGGGGCTTCAGCCCACCCCCCGAAATTTTTTCGTGCTGTCCATGCACCGCCGACCAAATCAACCCCCGGCGCCTGAAATCATTCTGAATTTTGTCTAGAATGTCTTTTTCACGCTCGAAAAGACATTTTACCACGAACATTGCGAACTTGGGCTGGATTTCATGGCAAGGCCTATGCAGCGGAAGTCACATAGCACAAGCAGCCCCATCTGGGCATAAAGTTTCCAGAGCGCTTTGATAGCGAGAGGGCTCGTCGCGGCATCTCGCGGAGGCCGCGGAATCTACGGAGTGCATAGATGCCAATTCCAAAACTTTATGGGTATAAAATTCTCATAAAATTTTGATGTGAAAGGTGGATTGACTTCCAGTGTTGTGCTTTAGATTCTCAATTCCGTAACTTTGAGGGTTTAGTGTTGTTAGAAACGTTTGACGCCAAAGGTGCATTGACTTTTCGAAAGTCCTACATCAGAACATACAACGAGACAAGCCAAATCAACACACTATCAGACAAGTTGACAAAGCACGGTGCGAGGTCCGATGAGACGAAGCGTTGTGGTGGTTCATTTGTGCCGTCATGCCACATAAAAAATATCAACATTTTATCAACCTACGCCAAAGCATCCACGTCAAGACACTAAAGCCAGCCAAGGTAACTACGTTCTGATTTATTTTTTCTGTTCTGACTTTTATTCGCGAGGACACATTGAACCTCTTCAATTTTTTTGTACTCGCTACCCTACCCGCGGGCTGCCGGAGCCAGCCAGAGCACATGCGCTTTTCTCGTGTTGCCCCGACCACCGCAAGGCGTACTTCGGTGCGCATTCGGTTTTCTCTTCCCGAGTGGATTTTCGCCTGGCAGAGGTTTAGACGCTTTCTGGCTAGCAGACGATAAAAGGAACAATGCGTTGTCGTTCGCCGCCATCACTGTGGGGACTCGACAGATTGCACCGCGTTCGCTTGAGCGCAACCTCTCCGGAAAGTCTTGTTTCACCGGTGTAGGATACCGAGCGGTATGCGTACGTTTCTTGGTGGACCAGGCGTGTCACGTTTTCTTCGATATTCCTTCGGTAGCCACATTAGGTGCCCAAAGTAGGCACTCGGTTGTGGCCAACACACTTTCCATTGCGTTTCTTTTCTTTAATTTCGGTGCCCCCGCCCCACAAGAGGAAAGAAAGATACATTGTTGCGGCGCAGCGAATTGTGGTATGGTGAAAGTTCGATTTTGTTACTTCTTCTTTTGCGGAAAGTAATGAGCAACGGGACGCTCCAGTTGCCGGATACTCTTACTATATTATTGCGATAGCAAGTATATGGACACTCCAGGCCCATTCCTGCCGTCGCCATCGCCCTCATGTTTCGTATAAAGTCAAAGGGCGATAACATCGTCATTTGAACATTGTGACCGCGCGCTGCATGCTGTATGTGCGAGTGAAAGCGTAGGGCGGGGGGGGGGGGGAGTGGAATGGGTGAGCCGACAATGGTGGCTCAGTCTTGTGTGCGCAAAGGAGAAAAGCGGGGAGCAAGCGCGCCGCCTTCCGCCGCGCGCGATACATCGGGGGGAGTGGATGGAATGGGTGCGAGATCTAGGATTCTGTGACTCTGTGATTGCGCAACATGTTTATCCACCTTGTTTGATACATTATATACGGTGACTTTTTCTTAGATATGTAGATTTATTGGAGACTTATACGTATACTTAAATATCTTGTTGCGAGGTTTTGTGTATACGTGCAGTGAACGTTGTTTCCAGTAACACTTGTTTGCGCTTTATCAAGCTGTATTTTCCATTTTGTATGTTCCATTGTATCTTCGCATTTCTAATGAACGAGGGAGACTCAAATGAAAGTGAACCTACCTACCCCGCGCAATAATGGTTCGGTTCATTATCTGCCAGGCATGCACGTAGCACTCACAGGAATTTCTCATTTAGAAAAGCGACACGCAGGTGTGAGGATAAATGTTCTTTAATGCTCTCATACACTCGGTCGAACATGGTTGCCTGACATAATAGACGCTCCAAAAGTTGAACAGCGGGGTGTTGTGAAGTTTTCCACAGCTGAAGGTGTTTCCCAAGAGGAAATTAGTTGCCGTATGGCTGCCGTGCACGTTGAAAATTGCGTTTCATCGGCCACTGTAAAGCCTTGGAGCAAACGGTTCAAAAAAGGACGTGAAAGTTGCAAAGACGATTCAAGACCGGGGCAAAGCCATCGTGCAATCACCCCCCACAAAATTGCAAAGATTGATGGGTTGACACAAGAACGGAGGATAAGCATCGATGAACTGCAGAGCGTGTGGACATCAGTCACGGTTTGGTTCACGCCATAATTTATGAACATCTCGGTTATCGGATCTTGGGTGCGCAATGGGTGCCCAAACTTTTGAACTACCGCCAGAAGACGGAGAAGTTCGGCGCTGCCTTGACTCATGTAATCCGGCATCACAGTGAGGGTGCCGACTTCTTGTCTACAATTGTGATCGGGGACGAACCATGGTGCCACTACTACGAGCCTGAAGCATGACGGCAAAGCTTACAGTGGAAACATTCTAATTCACCACGCCCAAAGAAAGCAAAGGCCGTTATTTCCGCCGGAAATAACTTGTTGTTGACTTTTTTTTTTCGATCGTCAGGGGCCATTACTAATAGAATTTGATAAATCTTGAGAGACTATCAGTTATTTTCGATATTGTGAAACGTCAGATCGCCTGCGTATCGCAATCAAGAACAAACGACGTGGAAAATTGAGGAATGGGGTCAGCTTGTTCGACGACAATGACCGTCCCCACGTCGCTGACGTGGTTAATACAAAACTGGCAAAGTTCAAGTGGGCAACGCTCTGCCACATCCGCCATACAGCTCAGACCTGTCACCTTGCGACTTCCACATTTTGGGGCAATTGAAAAAACAGCTCAAGGGAACCAGATTCGTGTCGGACGATGATGTGAAAGAGTCAATTACAGACTTTTTGAAGGAGCAACCCAAAGAGTTTTATGAGACGGGAATCATGCGACTCGTTAGACAGTGGGACAAATGTCTAAATTCTCATGGAGACTAACTTTAAATAAAGTACGCCGTTTGTCATATATTCGCTTTGGCTCACTTTCATTTGACCCGCCCTCGTATATTTTGCAGAACTCCTGCTTTTTATATGTGCTCTCTGTTACGACTATAATTTCGGTGTAATTACTCACGATACACGAACGGTAACAGCTGCTCCTGCGCAATACATTGTAACAAAGAGCAGCGTCATTGTGATTTTCCCTGGCCGTTGCATATATACAAATATCTAAAGAAAGTTCTTGACTGAGAAAGTTTCATTAAAATATTTACCCTCAACTTGTCTATTTCATGGCCTTTAAATTTTTCATGTCAGCGGCATGCAATGCTTCGCTGGTTTCAAACTGATATAGTTCTAAAGTTCGTGTGATATCTTTCTTTACATATGAAATAAACAGAAAACGTGGAAGCATTGATATCAGTTATTTCGGGTACAATTTTTGAGACATACGAGTAAATTTATACGAATAATTTATACATACAATAAATTTATTTTTTATACGTGCTCCCAGTTGCGACTATAATTTCGGTGCAATTACTCACGATACACGACCGGTGACAGCTGCTCCTGCTTAATACATTCGAACAAATGACAGCGTCATTGAAAATTTTCACTGGCCGTTGCATATGTACAAGAATGTGAACAAGGTTCTTGAATGACAATGTTTCATTGACATATTCGTCCTCAACTTGTTCATTTCATCGCCTCTACATTTTTTATATCGGCGGCATGCACTGCGTTGCTGGTTTCGAACTGATATAGTTCTAAAGTTCGTGTGATATTTTCTTTACTTACTAAATAGATGAAAAACATGGAAGCATTGATATCAGGTATTTTGGGCACAATATTTGGCACAATCCTTGGCACATACGATTATATCCTTTTATTAAAAAAATACATATTTTATTTGTTTTGACAGTGCGTAGCGTTCGAGAATTCGTCTGCAGCATCTTTGGCAATGGCAATGGCAATGCAGTTATTATTCATGTATTTGATTCCTCGCCAGATTGCTGAAGAGGAAGTTTAGCTCGCGCCCAACTCCGACGCGGTCTATTCAAGTACATGTTAAACGCAGAAACGCTTTTCTGAAACCATGGATCGCTGAAACTCATGGATCGCTTTTATTGAAACTTGTTGCATTTGAGAGAGAAAGTTGAATTCTTGTGTGTCTTAGAAATGGAATTTCGATTTAGGGCGTGAATTGTGTTTAATGTATTTTGAAAAATTCAAAAGTTCGAAAAGAATAGAAGCACGACGTTTAAAAACTAATAGCTCTGCATCAAGAATAGATATCGCGGTTCTTTAAACGGCATCTATTATAACAGTCAAAGCGGACAAATTTGGTATGTCAATTTGTATCTTACGAGAATTGGTTACGTTGTGCACAAGGATTCTGCAAAGTTTGGATTTCCATAATACTAAATTTCTTTAAGATTCATATGTAACAAACCAGTTTTGTCCGCTGTAGATGTACTATTAGATGCAATTCACAGAATTGTGATACTATTTTTCATTGTTGAGTTACAGGATCTTAAACTTCATAGTTTCGTTTACTAGAGATTTTAAAATGTTCCCAATTTTTAATAAAAATAGACAACCTAAATGAAAAACTCGAACCCAAAAGTCAGTAGAATTTCAGTTTTTCTTTTAAATGTAACAAACCTCGTCAAATTTGGTGCAGTGGTTGCTGAGAAAAAGGAATTCTCTTTCTACATGTATTTAGATTGGAGCACCCAATCTAAAGCTTCTTAAGGAGGAGGCCGAGCTGCAACGTGAGCCCCCCCCCCCTCCCCCCCGAACGAAATTTCTGGCTACGCCACTGGCAACAGGTGCGCATATCTGAGTAATAATAAAGGCTACAATCGTGGCCCAGTGGGGTCTCCAGTTTTTATAACATGTTGCTTACACTTAGTACGCGCGCAAATTCGCTCTTCGCTTCGCTGCAACACACTGTTTGCTTCAGCGCGGAGGCCTCAGGTGAGCACCTGAGATAATAAAGGCTAGAAGCATGGCCAAGTGTGGCTTACAGTTGTTATAATAACGCGTTGCCTACACTGCGCAGGCGCGAAAATTCTCACTCGCTTCACTGCAATACACTGAATGCTTCGCCGCATTACATAGGTGAAATGCGTTTAAGCAGTCAAATTACCGTTTTCTTTTTTTTTTTCTCATAACTGAAGAATCGTATAATGGTCGGTGTTTTAGTAGTTTCCCGCTTGGTCTCCAGTTTATGACAATAAGAGACGAGACAATTACGTGTTGGCCACGCGCTTTTCCTTCACGTATAGCCGGTGTAAGAAATTCGTATCCCACGAAGAATGGGGGGTCAGAGTTACGCCGCACGCGCGGCAGCAGGAAAGTGCTTATGGTTTGAAGCATGCTTTGAATGCTTATGGACGCACATAAGCAAATATATGCGGGCTTCTCATTCCGCGTGACATGCACTCAGTCACTCTGTGTGGTGTCGAAATATTTTGGACAAGTGCGCGGTCCGCGTAGCGTATGCGGCGTTAAGTGTTACCTGATTGTACTAGCGTTCTCGGAAATATGCACTCTTAACTGCGACAAAAACTTACCACGTCGCCCTTATTGTTGTGGCCTCAACATATGGTATTGATGATGATGATGAAGCCTCAATTAATGGCACAAAGCCACTACTGAGGATAGGCTGCGAATCGGGTGGTAATATGATTTAAATATAAAAGAAATTATTTAATAAATAATTAAGTAACACAAGAAATGAAAATAAATGAATAATCTAAAATGAGAAATGAGCTATTAGTAAATGAGTTAAAGTAGTATTTAATACGATAGTCAGCCTTGCCTTGATAAGAGTCAAATGATAGGACAGGACCTTGATAGGAAAAATGGCCAGGCAAATGTTCCTGTGGCTGTATCCTAATACCGTTGCTCCATGGGAGAGTATAACAGTACTGCTTAAAGGCTTCTGGTCTTCTTCATCATCTTTTTCTCCCCGCACCCATTCCAGGTGCAGCGCTGTTAAGGTGTCCTCCAATTAGAGACAGTTACGGCATTGCACTTGTCTCTTCCGTTTCCATGTTCAAAGTCACTACGACGACTGCTTAAAGGCAGTCCTAGATTTTGAAGCGGAACTTCTAGACATCGTTTTAGATGGGTCGATGGATTCCGATTCATTGCAGAGGTAGCATTAAGGGGATACCACCAAACCACATCTGTGCAAGTAAAAATTAAGTATTGCAATACGGCAACGGGCAGCCTTGTAAATTATGATTTGAATTGCCGGTTAGTTTAGGTAGGAGGACCACTGTCGGTTCCAGGAATAATTCAGATGCATGAGATCTGTAGATTTAGCTAATAACAGGCCTTTTTTGTCTTCGGTCAAAGAAAACTGCCTATATCTGGGCGCAGTGATGAGCGCAGTTGCCGGCAGCACAAATATCATCGGACTTGTTAAAGAAGCTCGTGCTAAAGGAATCGGCTATGTCATATGGCTCCGTACGTGTTCATGCCGCCGCCTTCTTCTTCCTTTTCGATGTGGCACATGTCCACGTTCCGCATGAATGGTTTTTCAGCATCGTTGAAACTGAGCGTGGCGTGGCGTTGTCAAAGGCCTGCACAAAACCCTTGCGCAACGTTGCACAGGCGTTTCGTCAAGCATTTCAAGTTGCTTCACGTGTCTCGGATACACCACAATGCAAGTGATGCGTACTCTTATCACCAAATGGGCGACAGTGCCCACTGCTGCATCGCGTTCACCGCGGCGGCAGCCCAGCGTCGGAGGGTAAACAAACTTAAATCTCGGAGGCAACGTCGGAGGGGTCGGATGCCGCGGCCCCGGGTGGCGTTTCTACAATTGCTAGTAAGTACAGCGGGGCGTGGCGCTTTTCACGGCGCTCAACGTTTCTGTGCAGGCGCGAGTAAGAGCGGGTGCGAGACAGAAAATCTGGGGCTCTTGCTTATATTGTGAGCCTGCCTAGGCACAACGGTGGAGGTTTCTTAACGCGTGTTGTATGCGTTTGTCCACTAGGCATGCCAGCATAGCGTAGTGCGGTCCAGTTGGTTTACGCTCCGCCGCTGGCTCCCCGCGCGGTGAGGCAATGGGCACGGACGCCCCATTTGGTGATCGCTGTTTTTGAAGGGGCAAGGTTCTGACTGGTGTTGTATAAGTGGTAGCCTTTTTAGTCGCGACGATAGATTGTATTTTTTACGAGGACTGCTCCAGGAGGGCACATGTAACCGGCAAACGGAGGTCTCAAGAGAGCACCTGAAGTTATATTAAAGCAGGCGGCGCAGGATCTCCAGGGCACCCAAGTGGTAGCGGGGGGAGCAAAGCTGGAAGCAAGGCGGCCTGTGGGTTGGGGCTGCGGAGGCGGAAGCGTGCCAGGGGGTGGTCGCATAAAAAATTGGCTGTCCGCGATAGCGGACAGCCGATTCTCTACTCCCCTGGCATGCGCAGGCCTCTGCGAGCCCCAGCACACGGCCCAGTCCGGGTTCTAGCTTTGATGTCCCAGTTGCCGCTTTGGTGTCTTGGAGGAACCGCCAATAATGCGAAATAATGAAACGTTGTTTTCATTAGTAAAAACACGATTGAATAAACACGATTGCGTCCAGCCGCCAACTTGCGATGCTAAGTTCAGCCTCCCCCCCACCCTGCGACTTCTGCCGGCACGCCTAAGGACAAACGCATACAACAGGCGCCAAGAAACTCCTCCGTAGTGCCTAGGAAGAGTCGTATATTCAAGAAGCAAAAGTCCCCACATTTCCTCTCTTGCACCCGCTCTTACTCGCGCATGCGCGCAAACGTCCGTCGTCTCCGCAAGTGCCGCGCCCCGCAGTACCTACTAGCAATTGGAAATACTCCCCCGGGTGTCGCCATGCTAGCGGAAGTTGTCTGTGGCGAGAGCCAATAGGCGTGCAGCTCTGAGCCCCCCCCCCACCCCGGCGCCCAGGGATATTTTTTCTTATACGCCGCACGGAGTACAACGTCCCCCCCTCTACCTTGCGCGCGACGGAATGCGGCGCGCTTCCCAGAGTTGCATTAGAGTCACTGGAAAAAATTTCAGAGTACCGCATTCGTTATCTCCGCGCCGCCGACGCGTTCATTGGCCCAACCGTACCATGTGACCTCTGAGGTGCTATACCTTCCAAGCGCCGGGCGGGCCGGCTGAGTTAGAGCGCAGGCAGCGCAGGCTCCCAACGTTTTTTTTTTTTTTTTTTTTTTGTGTTCCGATTGTCGCGCTCGCAGTTGACTGCAAGGAAATCATGCCTGGCTGCTGCGCTTTTGGATGCAGCAACCGAACTGAGTCTGGAAAGACTTTTTTCTAGATTCCGACTGGGAGAAATGACCGAGATCGCCGTTCTGCGTGGTTACACAGAATCGGCCGGGAGAACTTCAAGCCTACAAAAAACACCCGCGTGTGCGAGGTATAAGTACACCTTGCTTGTGCTTTTCGGCACTGTTTTAGAAGATATTTAAGCGAAGTGCACGCGGCGTTAGCGATGCTACGAAAATAGGAGTTCATTGCAGGGATCGTTCGCGTCTTGCACTCTTGACGCGGGTGCACGTGTACGCGTTTGTTGCTCAACACACGCGGTTATTCCGTGCTCGTGGCACGCGAAGGCACACTTGTCGCGCGAGAATTCCGCGTCTTCACGTGCACCAGGTACTCGCATGATTTCTCCACGCACGTGGGCGCGCTCTCGCCTCGAGTCACTCTACCCATATGGCACTTGTTTTTCGCAGATCGTGACGATCAATAAAGACATAAAGAGATAAAGGCAGTCAATAAAGACATGGTCAATACGAGGCCCATGGTACTTCCTTTTGTCCACTTATCCTTTGCTCATTTATACATACGCATTTCGAGCTTGAAACCAATGGCCAGGTGATATTCACAACACATGCTTCAAATTTTGAGCTTGTAAGCCGAGCACATGCAATGAACTGAAGTCAGCATACATATTATGTTTTATGTTGAAATGCTACGGTGCATACCCAAATAATGTTGTGCTTGATGCAAAACAAGAAATACCAAACAACAGAACACCCAGTAGCTTTAGTTTCACTCTGTCACTATGCATGTTACATAAGCCGCTCTAAAAGCACAAGAATTTTATACATCGCCTATGTAACTGAGAAAAAGAAGTGCTGCGTCACCAGCGGGCGTTCGTGTTTCTTTTTTTTTTTTTTACACAGGCAGCAAATCTTGGCAGTCTAAGAAAACAGTCATAAATAAGTTGAGAAGAATAGTCGCTCATGAACGCACTAGACAGCCGCGTTCATAAATCGCAATGTAGCAAACTCTCGCTCATTATCAGTGTACAGAAGTATATATATGTTGCTGTAATCACGCAAATGGCTCATATTGGCCTTCCACAAGATTTAGTGCGCAAAATGGTCATCGAAGTTGGTTTTTACGCCTGCTGTGCACAGATCGTCTTACGATCACGGCCAAACACCGGTGCGCACATGGCAGTCGCAGTGTGTCGTGCGTATACGGCGGACAAAGTCGCCCTGCAGAATCGAGAACGCGCGGTATCCGTTTACAAACTAAATTATATGTATCCGATTTAGCTTGTGAAATTATACAATGAACGTACGTGCCTGTGACACTGTCAGGTGTTAGTTTCGTCCTGCTTGGAAACATTCAATAGAAGCCGACGGCGGTCCACGATGTTCATGCCCAAAAGCACAAGCTTGCCTCATTCCGGCTCGAAGTGACGAAATGTTTCCTTCGTAGCTCGCTCCGCGAAAGGGAAAAAAAAAAAAAAAAAAACGCGTGCATAAGCTCTCGATAGCAGCGCTAAGCTGCTGCCCACAATCGTAGCACAGTTCCAGCAGTAAACAACCACCGGCTGCATTACTTCGCACAACATAACATTTTATTTTCCTTCTTAGCAACCATCATCTCCGGGCACAAAGTATTTGTGCTTCAGTAAGCACTCAACCCGACGTGTCACCGAATATCAAGCTCTTCCAACACGGTGGCCTTCCCGCGACGCAGTTGGCTTGGAAGGTATATGGCGGTGGCCGCTCAGTGTTGCCAGTCAAATCCCGACCTTTGCGGTACTCTGAAATTTGTTCCAGTGACTCTAAGTTGCGTAAGGTCCCTGAATAAAACTTAAAGGTAGCGACATTCTCCCTCGCCCGGCATCTCCTTCTCCTAGCCTTCCCGCAGCTCGCTCTTTCTCTTGTAGCTCGCCCTCGCAGCTTGGCCGTTCGCTCGGAAGCCGTCCATAGAGTTACACGAGGTTGGGTGTTCGCGCATGAATTTTTACCGTAGTTAGGGCTTCATTATTGTGTGCTGTGCTAGCAGCAATGATGGAGTATGAAACTGGCGGAAGCAGATATTTTTTGAGCTTTTTCAGCGCGTAACTGCGCGCTTGTTTTGTGGCTTCCAGATAGATGGCTTTTGAGACTAGTTTGCTGGACAAATTGCTTTTAGTGTCGAGTATACTAGGACAAAAATCAGAATTATTTGTCCCGCCAATAATGCATACCTAATGTACACGATGTTTATATACATGCCAGAGCTTTGTTTGAGTGTTATGTCGTCCACTGCCATGCATTGTACTCGTAGGCAAGAACACTGTCGCGGCTTGCACAGGTCAACTCGCTTCGCGAGTTATTTCTATTGCATTGATCAGGTTTTTTATTTGGCTTTCTAAAGACACTTGCCTGGCGTGAAAGGGCTGCGATGAATGTTTCGCCGGTACACGCCAAAGGCGATGCACTCGTGTGTGTGCAGCACATTGTAGCTGCCGATTCAACAACTCGGATGCGAATCCGCAACAAGGCAAAAAGCTCCGTTCGTACACGTTTGCACCTCCACTACTCTTAAAATGAATCCCGAACATAAAACAAACCAAAAACTGAGTTCTTCAATGACGCGGTTAGCTATGAAACTTAGCCAAAACATCCGAAATCCCATGCGAAAGCCTCGCCGCGGAAACTCGACGGCCAACTGTCATGGTGGTGAGTGCGCCGAGACGCGGAAAAAAAATTAAATTATGGAGTTTTACGTGCCAAAACCACTTTCTGATTATGAGGCACGCCGTAGTGGAGGACTCCGGAAATTTCGACCACCTGGGGTTCTTTAACGTGCACCTAAATCTAAGTACACGGGTGTTTTCGCATTTCGCCCCCATCGAAATGCGGCCGCCGTGGCCGGGATTCGATCCCGCGACCTCGTGCTGAGCAGCCCAACACCATAGCCACTGAGCAACCACGGCGGGTACCGAGACGCGGAAAAGAAGAAAAACAGAGAAAATGGGCGCAGAAAATAGCACGGAACGGCGCTCAACCAATTGGGAGACGCAGACCTTCTCTCCTGCCTCCTCTCATGCTCCTCGCAGCAGCGGTGGCGGCAAGATAAAAGCATGTCGCTACCTTTAAGTTTTATTCAGGGTCCTTAAAGTTACGTGCGCGAGATTGAACCGCGGTCGCCAGCTCACCCTCGCACGCCTTCACTCGCACATACAGCACACACAGCATGCGGCGATTTTATCGCCCTTGGAGTTACAGAACCACACGCTGTTAAGAACGGCCAGCTGCAGTGCAAGTTTTGCCACTCAGTTGCGACTGTGGAGGCAACATTCCGGGAGCGTCGCCACCTACCTCTAGCCACGGCGTGACTAAGTCGACTTTGTGTCATGAACAATACGCGCATCCTCCACTCTCCGTCGCTTCAGCTAGGATGCGTTCGACGAAGCAGGCTTTGTGCTGAAACCGTCACCGTTACGCTCTAGCCTCATCGCCTTTGTGACTGAAGGAGTTCGACGAAGCAGGCTTTGTGCGCAACAGCACAACGCCGACCTGATCTGCTACGGGTGGGGGAGTTGACGCGGGAACGCCGACGCAGGCTCCTTCCCACGCACCGACCAAGACGCAAGACAACGCGCTACCCGGAACGGCTCCGAGTTCTACGAAGCCCCTCTGACGTCGGCTCCGGACCATCGCACCGGTTTGTATGCGTGTAAACCGTCCTGCGGAGAGGCGGCTAGTTTGCGATGACTAAACGAACGTTCGCATCACCTTGTATCGCGGGAGGACCGAGTGTTTAAAAACTGCTGTTGTGCGGATGCTCGACACACTTCTCTTAAGCAGTCATGTTGGACTGAGACACTTTTCTTAAGCAGTCATGTTGGACTGAGACTCTCTCTCAAGCAGTCATGTTAGACTGATGTACTTTCTCAAACAGTCATGTTAGACTGATATATATACTGTAAATAAACCCATATTCCTCGTTCTCGATGAGAAGCAGTCCTTCCCTTCATCGAAGTCCTCAGCGTGGATAAGTTGGACGACGGCATGGGCCAGCTACCTTCGAATTCATGCCGGACTCCAATCTTGACAACGGATCACGAGCGATGGGATTGAGCCCCCAATCCTGACAGCGCCGGCGGCGAATGGAGAAATGCGCCTGGAGTGTCCATATAATTGCAGTCGCAATAAAAGAAAATTGGGCCGAGAACTGCGTGCGTACGGCAATCGGGGCACCCAACCAAAACCGCTTTCGCAACGTTTGTATGTTTTACCGCATAATACGGAAGTGTTGCAGCGAAGCTAAGTGACAAAAAATTTACGCAAACTGTTCTGGGAAGTGCTTAAGTATGCGTAAGCATTGTGCCACTTGCTCATCTCCACGCAGCCCGATGTCATTATCGATGTTATGAAACTTCATCCGACCAGTGTAAGCTCTTATCAACCCTCACCGGTCGTTATCAACCTTATCGGTCTAAATCCGACCCTTATCGGTCGGTATCAACCTTGTCGCAATCGATCCGATCTCTATCGATCCTTACCGGTCCTTATCGAACTTGATCCGACCCTTATCAACCCTTATCCGTGCTTATTAACCTTATAAGAATTGCAGCGACCATTATAAGCCCCTAACGCTCTTTAGCACCTTATCCATCCGCGTCGAAACATTATCCACTTTGTTGAGACTCATATAAAGGCCCTCATCACTCTTAACTCATCGACTGCTTATCTGTATGTGTTGCGCGGCGTGAAGCGCATAAGCCTTTAGAATTGGGTGGCACTTCGGTCGGTGAAGGAACGCCCCAACGGAAAGTGCATCCCGCGACCACCGAAGCGCATCGGGGATGTGGCTTGTTTGGCATTAAATTTTCGCAAAATCGGAATTTTCCTGATGTCTACAATGCTCCAAGTCGGTTCTACATGCCGTCCTAGGGGTTAGTTCTATTCCACCATCACCAAATCTTTGAGCAAGGCATTCATAGATACTTCTTTGATATTTGTACTGTTCAGCCGGTACAACACAATCATGTCGTTCAAATATATTCGCCTTCTCAAGCGTGGGTAAGACACTCGGCTTCCGAGCGTGGGTTACAAACTCACCACCGCCAACGTATTTCCTTTCGAATTTATTGTTTTACACATCAATTTCTTCGTAGCGGTCTTTCTTTCGTGACGGATGGTCGGAAGGACGGTTTTCCTGGTTGGGTAGGCGTAGAAATACTTACGCATACTTAAAAGACGGTGTGGCGAAGCTGACTGGGAAACCGGCCGCCATTGCTCAACAATTCTTGTTACTAAAAAAAAAAAAAAAAAAAAAAAAAAAAAAAACGGGTGAGTGTTAGATTTCTACTTCGTTAAGCAGCTTTAGCGCCATTGCTGCGTTGGGCACATAGTGAGGACACGTGGACGGAGATCGCTGCTTAGGATCGGCCAATTGGACCTATTTTCTCGGAAACAGAATTCTTAGTACAGTTGGATTCGTTTGCGCATTTGCCCCCATCCCTATTCGTAAGATAGAGTGCGGAATGGTCTCTGCCTCGTCGTCGCTCCGTGCAGGGTGGGAACATACTCGACCGGTTTTTCCCGACGGCCGCCGCCATTGCGGATCTCATTTCGCAAGGCGACAGATGCGAGGAAGAAGCTGCGGCCGCTCGGTCGCTCTCTTTTTCAGTGAAATGACTGGCTGCTGCGTGCCCATGTGCACAAACAATTCCAGAAATGGTTTAAAACTTTACCATTTTCCGACAGAGCCCAAGAGAAAGCTGCAATCGATCGTGAAGATTAGGCGGGACTTCGCTGATGATACTGTCAAAAGTTAAACAAGAGCGCGGAGAAGTGGAGGCCGATGTCATCGAGGGCTCCGAAATTTTACTCATTGAAGAACTTGAAACAATTGAATGCAACATCCTATTCTACATCGGCGGTTTTCTATTAAAAGAGATTCTGCCAGCCATAGGCATAAAGTTTGCATTTTTCCGGGGGTATATATATATATATATATATACATATATATATATATATATATATATATATATATATATATATATATATATATATATATATATATATATATATATATATATATATCTTGCACTTGAACAAAGTTCGTGTGACCTCGAAGAGTTGTTTACTGAAGTGACGGCCTTATATGAGAATTTACAAGACCGCATAGTCATCACCATCATCAGCCTATTTTATGTCCACTGCAGGAGGAAGGCCTTCCTTGCGATCTCCAATTACTCGTGTCCCGTGCCTATCGATTCCAACTAGCACCCGCAAATTTCTTGATTTCGTCGCACCACCTATATTCTGCTGCCGTCCTCTACTGCGCTTCCCTCCTCTTGGTACCCATTCTGTCACCCTAATGGTCCAACGGTTATCTAATCTGCGCATTACAGAACCTGCCCAGCGCCATTTCTTTCTCTTAATATCAATTAGAATTAGAATATACCTCATCGAATAATTAGAATAGACCTCGTAGTAGGACAGTTTAATTTCACAGCCCGAGTCCTCTCCCACCACCAAGTATCTGGCGTCTTTCGGTGGTGTAATGTTACTTCGTGTAATTGTCGTATGCTTCGCTATCACAACTAATATTGCATCGCCTTTCCGGCGAAACTGCAGCTTCTCTCTGTCTTTCTTTTTCCTTTTTCTGTGAGTCCAAGTATGAGCGCTGCTGCGCATGACTGGTGTTGATTCTGATTTTGAGTGAATCTGGCTTGGCCTCATTTCTGTTAATGGGTGATTTATACAAGGTGCCCCAATTATCATGCACCAAGACTAAAAAAAGAAAAGAACAGTTGCGTTACTCGAAGAAAACCTAGTGCATATTGCTTCCAGTACAGGGTAGTAGCCGCTCAGTAATTTTTTTCCTTCCTGAAATGTACTTCGACAAATGCAATTAATTATCTAATTCGAGAAGTACTGTCCTAACTATCAAAGTGTCAATGAGGCATTTGTGGCACCCGCAAATGACATATAACTGCTGTGTTTTCAGCGACGTACTAATTGCGTGCAATTTTTCCGACTGGCAGACACACCTCACGAAATATGAAAAATACCACGTGACTGCACTCCCACCCGCATCATAAAGCAGCGCCCTCAAATAAGCTGATTCAAAGCAACTGCATTGCACGTCGTAAACCCGAAAACACAGCGCATCACCTTGATAATGGTACGGAAGGAGCACCATTGCAACATGAAGTTTCGCGGCTTTGCAGCTATTATTTCCTCTCTACGTCACACTTATCCGTCTCTCAAGGCCGATTGATTACATTGATAACAAAAGCCCATTGATAACACAGCCGAAGCGCCGCTCTGACCACGCAAGAAACGCGAAAAGCAATGTAATAGGCATAGCATGTTTAATTCAAAATCCCGGCTTTGCTCGCACCGCATGACAGAGTGTGCGCGCAGCTATATTTCAAGCCAGAAACTTGCTTAGGATCAAAGCCAAATTAAACTGACGGTTTTAGTTTTCGTGCGAATGTTTAGGTACTGCAAAAACAGGTTCATGGCACAAAATAAAAGCGAAATAAACGGACCGGGAAGCGACCCACGTGCTGAGAAAAGGCAAAACGATGCGTTCAAGAAAGTAAATAACCCCTTCTAAATTAGCCGAATTGGGACGCCTGCACGAAAAACAAACAAAATAATACATCAGATTGCAGTGTGCCATTATTATCTATGAATTCGTAACCCATGAAACACGCAAGGAGCTATTTTATGTCTAAAAGATGTCTTGAACGGCTAATTCAAAAGCCTAGTAGCTGTCTTGATCAAGACATTTTGTAGCCATGGACGTCTAGAAGTACTTCAGTAAGCTCTGCTAACGTTACGCTAAAAAGTTGGCTAATAGACAGCTTGACAAGAACAACTGAAGAATTTTATTAGACATTCCCTCAAATTTTTGCGGCAGCTGTTACAGTAACACGACGTTTGCCCACAGTTACAATTTATTTTGAACGAGGCATGGCCATCAGAAAAAAAAGTTTATATTGTCGGATAGAGTGATGCACAGGTAGTTTTTCCAGATGTGAACCATACGAATAGTGTAGTACGCAGCTTCATTGGTCAAGTAGTGCTTTTTAATTAGACCAATCAATTGAATGTCACCTATAAGAATTATTTTGCAAATAAAACAAGATCTGTATTGTATGCTGATATCATTCCAATGTTCTCCCATTGATCTAAGTAAGAACATCTCTGCATGAAACACATCATTATTGACAAAACTTCGCCCTGCTGGGTCTCCACCAAATTGAAATAGTTTCTAGCAAAGAAAAATTTTGTCCGTGATGCTGCAGTTCAGGCAAAAATTAGGTCCTGGTTTCAGCTACAGGGGGCACAATAGCCTTACACCAGTATATGAAACAGAATGCTGTGCTGCAATGAGTTAAGAAATAAACGATAGTATACATCTGGAAAAATACTCTGCGAACCACTCTAACTAGCAATATAAATATATTTTTTTCTGATGTCCATGCTTCATTTAAAAGTAAATTGTAACTACTTTGTGGGTGCCTCTTGTAAGGTAACGCCACATGCTTGCACAGCATCACACAAAAATAACGGCCACTTCTTCGGCATACCATCTATTAGTGAATTCCTTGAACGTTGCATGTTACCAAAACTAAAAGATAAATCATATTATGCTGTTATTTTTTTTCATAAACTGTACGATGAGCTTTTCATGCATAAAAGATGACTTAAAGTGAAAATGCAGCAAGACATCTACTTCACACCATGTCACATACTCATACATTATTACCTAATTGCGTATACAGGGTGGCCAGCTTTTCTAGAACAATCTGCCCACCATTCTTCAACAAATCTGCTGTTATCTGATCCTCCCCAGCTGCCCTCCCCATCTGCATAGCTCCCAAGGCTTTCTTTACTTCTTCCGACGTTACTTGTGGGATTTCAAATTCCTCTAGACTATTCTCTCTTCCATTATCGTCGTGGGTGCCACTGGCACTGTGTAAATCTCTATAGAACTCCTCAGCCACTTGAACTATCTCATCCATATTAGTAATGATATTGCCAGCTTTGTCTCTTAACGCATACATCTGATTCCTGCCTATTCCAAGTTTCTTCTTCACTGCTTTTAGGCTTCCTCCGTTCCTGAGAGCATGTTCAATTCTATCCATATTATACTTCCTTTAGTCAGCTGTCTTACGCTTGTTGATTAACTTGGAAAGTTCTGCCAGTTCTATTTCTATTTCTAGAACTGGCAGAACGGCGGTTACTTGGGCGCAAAAAGGAGAAGGCTGTTTCTGTTTGGCTCGGGATCGGCGCGGACGTTCTGCGCGTGCGCCGACCCATGCTTCTGTGAGACCGTCTCGCGAAGCCTACCCCGGCATGGACGAACACGATCGTTCGAACGCGCCACCGTTCGCGTGACCGTACGCGCGAACTACCAGGCGTTGGTGTACAGCATGGGCGAACATATTCGCTCGCTATCCCGTCGCGGTGAGTCGGACTTCCGCGATTTGTCGCGCGCCCATCGGCATGTTTTGTGGATAGCTACTCGGCTAGCAGGCATTAGTCTATGAAAGGTGCAATAAATGCACTTGTGATTGTTTGCACTACTGTGTTGTCGTTCCTTTGTCCCGAGAGCACGGGTGAGAGAACCCCACATCTGGCTGCCCAACGTGGGCCTCTTGGGGCATCGGACGATAGTTTTAACAGTTTTGCTTAGTTCGAGACCTTCGTTTGAACCGAGCGTACGGCTATGGATTTTGATAGCTAGCGTCGGCGGCGTGCTTTCTTGAGCGAGGCGACGGTGGCTGTAGTGTGTTTGAACTTTTCAACATGCTAAGCCTTTTCGCAAGTGTTTTTTAAATGACATTCGTCGGTATGAGAGCCACGTGGTCTGCATCCTGGGAGAGCGAGGCTTAGCGCCCGCGGAGCATTGGCAAGCCTGAAGCGAGTGAGTACGGAAGCCTCGTGGGTGGTCCGAATTTCTTATGTAAATATATCTTCTTCTACCTTTTTGACTCTGATGAAGTCGCGGCTCTGGGAGCCGGGTGGCCGCGCGCCACGGGTGCCGCTATGGGCTGACTGGTATTGCAGCCGTGCACCGGGCGCTCCGACACCGTCTGGGACGGTGAGCGCCGTCAACTCGGATGCTGTGTGCACCGAGCGGAGTAGAACCACCTCACAGAGCTGACGTCTCCTCGCGGCTGCCTGTTTTGCGCCCATTTTGGGTGTTTTTTGGATGCCGGTTGTTGTCAGGGTAGCGACGCTTTAGGCCTAAAAGGCTTTATCAAACGCTTTCTCGTAATCAATGAAAGCTATATATAAGGGTTGGTTATATTCCGCACATTTCTCTATCACCTGATTGATAGTGTGAATATGGTCTATTGTTGAGTAGCCTTTACGGAATCCTGCCTGGTCCTTTGGTTGATCTAAGGTTTTCCTGATTCTATTTGCGATCACCTTAGTAAATCCTTTGTAGGCAACGGACAGTAAGCTGATCGGTCTATAATTTTTCAAGTATTTGGCGTCCCCTTTCTTATGGATTAGGATTATGTTAGCGTTCTTCCAAGATTCCGGTGCGCTCAAAGTCATGAGGCATTGCGTATACAGGGTGGCCAGTTTTTCTAGAACAATCTGCCCACCACCCTACAACAAATCTGCTGTTATCTGATCCTTCCCAGCTGCCTTCCCCCTAGCACGGGGGAGGCGCCTCATGAGGTTTCATGAGGCGCCGTTCACTGGCCTTGGTCACCAATGGACTGGCTTGCATATATATATTATACTCATGCGCACTGACCCTGCAAAGCTGCCTGTCGCACGTGGAGGGACACAACCTGGTGGACCGTGGCGTTGAGGTGTTGCAATTTGCTCCCCTCATTCTAGTTAGCCTCGCACGAATTGAAATTACTCGTTCGACTCAAGGAAGCGAGCTTCGTTCATGTGAACTTAGCATATGTGTAGCCGCCCGATCTTTTGCTAGTCGAGTTGAACATCGTACCATGTGGGCGATACGCATGCAGAATTCATCTCCTTTGCACTACTTTAGGGTTTGCAGAGAGTGTTGAATGTATGCAGCGTGAGTGGAGTCACCCTTGGTTTTCTGTCACCTGCACATCGTCTGCGCTGCTGCCCCGGACTACGATGCAGCCATTCCGGGCAATGGTGATGCTGTGGCCAGCTCGGCGCAGTGACTTTGGCGGCCGCCTGTACCGGCGGCAGAGAAAAGAGCCGGCGGTCACCGGCAGCTACTGCGGCTCTCGCCAGCAGGGCGCGTCGTCGTGAGCGACGCTTGCTCGTGCCGACTACTGCGTCGCCGTTTCCGGAGTCCTGGCCTGGAATCGTGCCGTCGAATCTGCAGAGCTGCTGCTGTGACCAGCGGACGCTAGCGGTGTACCCAAGGACAATGTCGGCTCGCATGTTATGGCCAGCGTGTGGACATTTCCTCGGCGCGGCCACTGTTGCATGTACTACCTTGTTCGCGATGCACGCGTTGATGTTAGACCGTGTGACATGTTTCGCCGGAATATGTAGTGATTTAAAGTTGGGGGGATGTCGGGATGCGCGACTGTCGCGCGTCCCCTGATATGTTCCCGCATAGCTCCCGTCTCCTGTAATCCGGCTTCGCGTGGCCTTACGGTGGCGGTCGGTACGCTTGCAGGGTAGTACGAAAGATGGCGCGACTGTGGCTCTGCTCACGCCACCTAACGGCGGGGTTACTTGGGCGCAAAAAGGAGAAGGCTCTTCTTCTTTGGCGCATCTCGCGTACTCATTGCTCCCAGAAATAGCTGTGGGCGCTTAGCGCGCTCGGTCGGCGACGCAATCTCCGGAGTAAAATTCACCTCTATTGAATTGAGCCGAGCGGAAGAAACCGAAGATGAAGTCAACTCCGGAGAACCTGCAGTTACGCTGCAACGACCGGAGGTAGGTATCGCATTGCGGAACCTCGCCAGGCTGTACATTTAGTACTGTATGGCTGCTGGAGCTCCCAATGGTAGCCCCACCTCAAGGTTAATTAGGGAGAGAAGATAACTCCCCTTAACCTTGGCAGGTCCCTGCCACTGGCCTTTTGAGGTCGCGTTCGGCACTTTTGCCGCTATGTGAGAACGACAGCGATCGAAGCGGCGACAGGACAGCCGTATCAACAACCCTAAAGGGACACTAAAGTGAAAAATGATTTCTTCTGCATCAGTAAATTACTGTTCTACAACACCAAAAACACCACTCTTACAACGATAAGACGTTTGGTAAGCTAGAAAAAGTGCAAGAACGAAATGCGGGTGGCGACGCCTACTGAAGTTACCGCACCTGTGGGCTGTGACGTCTTGGATTTTGATGGCATCTTCTAGGGCCTACTAATTATATATAGCGGTACAGATTGAATACATTGTGCTCTAAGGGAACTAAATATTAAACATGGCAAGTTTCGGGAACCTTTATTCAGCCAACGCGGCCCGAATGCGAAAACATACTTTGGAATCCCTGACGTCACGCTGACGCACCGGCGCTGGGGTTTCGGCGCGAAATTCAAATACTGATACTTGGACCTTCATTTTCTCATCTAATAACCAAACTATTTTTTTGAAATGACTGCCTGCAGGGTTCTCAAGCAATGCTTCATTAGACTAAACTGATTTATTGTTTCGCTTTAGTGTCCCTTTAACTCTGTCGACATGGAAGGTCGTGCGCGACTGCGTGTGCTCGTGATATACAGAAGTTTTCATGTACTTAGAACACCAATGGAAACAAAAGTGCATCTAACGAGTTGACAGTCGACTTCGGGTTGTAGTTCCGACCTTACCGTTGGATCCGCGAATTCACAAGCGCGACGCTGACCGAAGTGTTATTCTAGCTTTATATGGTTTGCCAAAAAAATTATTTTGCTCTAATCTTCAGGTTTCATGAGGCGCCGTTCACTGGCCTTGATCACCAATGGACTCGCTTGCATATATATATTATACTCATGCGCACTGACCAGCACGGGATCCGCCGCGTTGGAACTAAGCGGCAGTGCCGCATCATATGCTTCGTATGGTTTGAAATTACTTCTGGCGTTCAAAACCACTCGAAACAAACGAGGCATGAAGGCGGCCATGCCAAAAAAGGCAGTGCGGTCAAAAACAGTTCGGACGTACGCGGGCGCGCTGGCTCTGGGCGCCGCTGAGCCATGGTTGAGCGTCAGCAGACGACAGTTCGTTTCGCCCGGAAGTGCGTCATCCATATGAAAATTTAAAGCGAAGTTTTCGTTTACTTCAGCTATACTTCAGCCCATTTAGTTAACTGTGTCAATTAATATCCACGGTAACAGTAGGAACAAGTGCACTGATCCAAACACCCTTCTTGATTGACGTCAGCGATCGGCCTCTAAGGGAATGTGCTTTATGACGCCATAAAGCACACAAAGAGTGAGAATTTGGCTTCTTTTGAAACGAGAGCGTTTGAGAAAAAGGTGACCTAGCACTCCGCTTGTGAGCCCCACGCATCGCGCACGAGTGCAAAATTTGTCTGAGATGTTCACAGCAGCATGTACCATCCGCTGAATGTGTTTTTTCGCAAAGCCCGAGGGGTGGTTCAGGGCCCCTTTAAGGTTTGGGGGATGTGGGGATGCGCGACTCTCACGCGTCGCCTGATATGTTGTTTTCCCGCGTAGTTCCCGTCTCCTGTAAACCGGCTTCACCGTATGGCTTTACAGAGATGGTAGGTATGTTTGCAGGTAGTACGAGATGGCGCGAGTGTTGCTCTGCTAAGGCCACCTAACGGCAGGGGTTACTTGGGCGCAAAATGGAGAAGGCTGTTTCGCTCGCTTTGGCGCGGATCAGCAAGCGTGACCGTACGCGCGAACGACCAAGCGTTAGTGTCCAGCATGGGGCGAACATATTCGCTCGTTATCCGGTCGCGGTGAGTCAGACTTCCGTGATTTGTCGCGCGCCCCTTTGGCACGTTTTGTGGATAGCAACTCGGCTAGCAGGCATTAGTCTATGAAAGGTGCAATATTGATTATTTGCACTACTGTGTTGTCGTTCCTTTGTCCCAAGAGCACGGGTGAGAACCCCACAAGCACCGGCGTAAATTCCGTACCCCACATTGAAAGACCAATGTCTATCAAGTTGACATTTCCAAATTCCCTGAGTTTCCCAGGTTTTCCCTCAGTGCCATTGCAAATTTCCCGGAGTGATGCAGAACTATGTTTTATGTCAAGACGGACTGAAACCATATCGCCTGATACTGTCACTCTAGTAAGCACATGATAGTGTTTATGTTATTCAAAAAGAGAATAGAAGGCATGGGTTAGTAAAATGCACAGCAAATAAAGTGTCTTCGAAAAAAATTGCAAATGGGGTCGCACATTATCAAATACGAATAAAAAGGAGATGCATATAGAAACAAATATTTTCGAATATGAGCTATTTCTATCAACTGAGAGCAACCTCAGCGGGATGAGGCCCGAACTCTGTCACAATTGAGATTCTCTCTCAACAGCTCGTAAGTCAACCTCAACTGTCCTGACATACTCTCAGCCCGTGCACGACGCCCGAGTGTTGTGTTTCACTGCTTTAAAGAGTTTATGTTGGTTTGGATGAGGGACACTTGCATCTCGGCATCAGCCAAAACATTATTTTTTGAGCTCAAGCTCCTTCAAAACGGCGGCAGCAAGCTTCCATTCCCTTTTTTTTCCTCAATGCGTAGGTCATTTCTGTTCTTTTCCGCCTTCCGTTACTCGTTCGCCCCAAGGACCATTTGAAGCATCTTGGTCAGTTGCACAGTCCACGACCAATTTTTCGAGCTCCCTAGAGACCGCGAAAACGTCCGAAAAATCGGCCAGTTGGAAAAAAATAAATCCGTGTCATTTACTGCCCTTAAGGGCTCAAACCGCTACAGGCACGTTCGAAAACGCTCTGAAGGCCTGTCGGTACACATATTAGGCATATCGATGCTCGTACTGTGACAGGAAATACCGGGTGCCTGCGTATATATAATAAAGAAATACATACTGTGTTCCGTGCCCCCTTCCCACCCTTGTTATGCTTCACTGCAATACTTTTCCGTAAGCTTTACCAAGTAACATTCTTGTACAGAGGCGAGGCTGACTTTTAGGAACCGGCATTATGTAACGTACCGTGCTTTCCAAGCTTCGAAGCCAATCGCGAGGATCGCAAAGGCGGAGTCCGTACCATTGCTGAGAGCAGCAAATTCTTTCAATAAAAAACACGGCACCCAACGGCAAGAAGCTGCATAGCGAACGTCGCCGCAGTGGTGGTTACGGCTGCCAGCGGATCTGCGTGCGTGAGCGCCGGTTCGAGGCGGCGAGGTAATCAAAATGGCAGCGGTGGTGGCTCTTATTAATGCCGTGTCGGACCTGCGGTCACGGCAAAACGTCCGGAAAATCGGACGGCAAAGAGTTCTTGCGTCGGAAATTTCACACGTTCTGATACGTTGACTCTATGGGGTACGTGGCGGTGCCGCGAAGCCGTCCAAATTATCGGGAATCCGGAAAGTCGCTCGTTGACTGTACACTGGCAACTCCTCCTGCCCACGACAGGGCGTCAAAGACGATTCATTACGATTCCTGTCTGCTACTCGAGCCAGCATTACCGCGACTTTTGACCCTTTCAATGAAATTGCCGCTAATTTTCCCTGATAGAGGCCCAAATTCCTTGAGCTTTCCCTGACTTTTTCCAGACTACTCAAAATCCCTGAGAATTCCCGGTTTTCCCGGTTGGTAGACGCCCTGCACTGGTACTGGTGCTGATTGTGCTTTACCCATGGCGTGCATTGTATAGTCACTCCAATAGTGTGCATTATGCAAATTTACCTGGGCGTTTCTGTGCAAATTGTCTTCATCTGTGCACATGATGGTGCTCAAAAAGCCCGGTGAACCTAAGAGATAAGACAGAATTTGCGGAACTGTCGAAACTGATCAACAAGGCGAAAATAAGGGATATTCGAAATTATGACGTGAGGAGGACTGAAGAAGCCTAAAAAATGGACGCAACATGAAATCAGTGAGAAGGAAACCTGGCATAGGACAAATCAAGATGCATGCACTGATAGATAAGCAGAGTAATATCATCAGCAATCTCGAAAGTATAGTAACAGCAGAGGAAGAATTCTACACTGACCTGTACAGTAACCGAAAATTGTTAAAGTATAGAAGAGGCCTTTGCCCTGCAGTGGGCGTAACCAGGCTGATGATGATGATGACAGCAACCCAGAGGCGCCAGAATGCCTCCATTCGAAGCAGTAATGAACAGGATACAGAAACGCCTCCTATAACTAGAGATGAGGTCAGAAGGGCCTTGCAAGACATGAAACGGGGAAGAGCGGCAGGATCGACGGCGAATATTTCAGCTACGTTCGGTTTGCCGATGACATTGTTCTATTCAGCAATACTGCAGACGAGTTACAACAAATGATTGAGGACCTTAACACAGAGAGTGCAAGAGTGGAGTTGAAGATTAATATGCAGAAGACAAAGATAATAATGAATAGCCGGGCAAGGGAACAAGAGTTCAGGATCGCCAGTCAGCCTCTAGTGTGTGAAGGAGTATGCTTACCTAGGTCAATTAATCTCAGGGAACCCTGACCATAAGAAGGAAATTCATAGAATAAGAATGGGTTGGATCGCATATGGCAGATATTGACAGCTCCTGACTGGAAGCTTACCATTATCCTTGAAAAGGAAGGTGTACAACCAGTGCATCGTACCGGTGCCGACATATGGGGCAGAGACTTGGAGATTGAGAAAGAAGCTTGAGAACTAGTTAAGTACCGCGCAAAGAGCGATGGAATGAAGAATGCTGGGTATAATGTTAACAGACAGAAAGAGAGCGATTTGGATCAGAGAGCAAACGGGTAAAGTTCATATTCTAATTGACATTAAGGAAAAAAATGGAGTGGGGCAGGTCATGTAATGCACAGGTTAGGTAACCGCTGGACTATTAGGGTTACAGAATGGGTACCAAGAGAAGGGAAGCGCAATCGAGGACGGCAGAAGACTAGATGGGGCGATGAAATTAGGAAATTCGCGGGCGCTAGTTGGAATCGGTTGGCACAGGACAGGGGTAATTGGAGATCGCATTGAGAGGCCTTCGTCCTGCAGTGGACATGAAATGGGCTGCTGCTGATGATGACGACTATGAATTCGAGAAAACAAGACGATTCTACAAGTCCCTATCTTCCAAGCATTGGTGTTGGTCAAGTTGGTACGGGTGAAAGGCCGTCGTTTAGAACCCTCCAAACTGATGACTTGGGAATTAGTATACCTGGGAGGCCATGTCTCGCATGAGTGTTTGAGGCCATATATGCTAGAACATCCGTGCGTAGGCTAGGACTCAAAGATGGAGTTCTACGCCGCTGTTTCTGGCAGCTGCCGGTTTGTCTCAGGTTTTCATAATTTCTGATGATAGTCGAAGCCACCGATAGTCTACCGCGACACTTCCATGACTGATGTGTATTCGCGGTCTTCCTCTTGTTGTCATTTGCAGCTCCCAAGGCAAGATAATCTTTTCCTTCTGCTCATAGAGAAAGACATGGCGAATGGGACGAAACAAAACACACCTTTAAACCTCTGCACTGAAGTTGTCAATTCGCTTTTGTGGCGATAGGTCTTGCGGCAAAAAGAAAAAAAAAATCCGTGCATTTTACGTACGCTAAGACAAAGACAACAGCTATCACAGCTTGTTTCCAACTAACACCAAACGCGACGTGTCACTTTGGCCGAAGTGCGGCAGGTAAGGCACTAGAACGATCACGATGTTTTACAGCGAAGCTGTATACGGCTAACCGATTCGTCCATCCGTCCGTCTGTAGCCTGTACGCCGAAAATTCCTTCGGCGCAACACACACACACACAAAAGGGAAAGAGAGGCGCGCGGTTGCCTGCGCCAGTAGTGACGTCGTTGCTCTCTGTCGCAGCCGAGTGGCTGCGCAGCAGTCTCTCTCCTGCTTCGAACTGGCTGGGCCACGCATCATACATACTCCTGAGGAGCAGGCAGCTTTTGATCAGCAACGCCACGAGCACAACTGGTAACGAGCTCATCTACGCCGTCCCGATGCTGCAGCCTGGGCACAATAACAAGCTCGTGCAGCCGAGCGCCAGCAGCAACTGCGTACCGAAGATACAGCAGCCTACCAAGCCGTCATTTAATGAAACGTCGGAATTAATCCAGTGATAAACAGCAAGGCTGCATGTTTCAGCTTCGCTGGTTAACCATCTGTACGGAGTGCTTGGGCGGTGATTTTTTTCTTTATTTCCTCCATTTCGTTCTGGCTAACTCAGAAGGAGCCTGTTCGAGGGTGCTGCTTTATGATGCGGGTGGGAACACAGTCACGTGATATTCGCCATATTTCGCAGGGTTTATTTATGAGTCGGAAAAAAATTAGTACGCAATTCGTACGTCGCTGAAAATACCGCAGTTAGATGTCCCTTGGCTGTGCCTACAGATGCCTCATTGACACTTTGATAATTACGATAGTACGTCTCGAGTTAGATAATTAATTACAATTACCGAATTAAATCTCAGTAACGAAAAAATTACTGGCAGCTACTCCACTGTACTAGAAAGAATATGTACTAGGTTTTCTTCGAGTAACGCATTGCTTTTTAAAATCTTGGTGCATGATAGTCAAGTGGGACAGCCCGTATATATTTATGACCTCTGAATGCAAGTGACGATGTTTCCATCCCTAATAAATGTTGTAAATTATTAGAAGTGTTTTTTAAATGAGTCGTTCGATTTGCTTATGGTAAGAGACGCGATACCGAGACATATCATTCACGTGCATTTCGCACGCCGTTGATAAAAGACTCCGCCGAAGGGGTCATGAGAGCCTACAGGTTTCTTTTTTTTTTAGGGTCAAGAAAGAACGCAAAGCATTTTGAAGCGAGGTGAACATACAGCAACATATTCATTCTCTAGGCATAAGCTATCCATACCTTTAAAAATAATTGTTAATTGGCCTACCACCTTCTCTTTAAATATATAATAAACCTTGTCCTGTGTAAATATTTAAATATATTGTGCATGTGCATGGTGTTTACAGTGGATACTTAAAACAATGTTGCAGTGAGAAAATACGGATGATGCAGCCGCCGCTGGTACTTCTAATGCGCTTGTTCTCCTATTGTCAGGATTTGCAGAAATAAAGCGAAGTATGAATTATAATTTGTGCAGGTCCGCGCCAACAATGATGCAGTAAGCTATTAGCCACAACAAAATTTTAGATGAAATTTTGAGGCAAGTCAAAAGAAACCTCAAATGATGTGGGTAGCAAAACTTCAGCAATGACACAAAGAAAGCAAGGTTTATTTATGTCAATGCAGTTTCACACTCTCCGTCAGCTCAAAGAGAAAAAGAGCGATCTGATAAACCTTCACGATCCCTCCGTCAAGACTTGTCAGAGCTACGAGGGTAAGCACCATAGGTGGTGAAAGAAAGCAGGTTTAAACCGAGTAAGAAGGGTCTCAAGCGTACAATGAGAAGAAACTATACCGAGCGGCTGACAGGCCGCACAGCCATCGAGGAGTCCGCTGAAAAGAAGTTGCGGTGAAAGGAGACAGCGCGCGAAAGCTAAATTAATGTAGTTTGAGCCTGCAAACAGTATATGAGCGCGGACATGCATATTCTGGGCAGTCTCTTTTGCGCGAAATGCCTTTGGTTGCAAAAAAAACTCATGCTATACTCGCGCGCCGGCAGTGCGCTCCGTAGGCAGCGAGATATATATATTGGGTACGTTCGATTCGCCTGCACCACTTGAACCAGTTCACGAGGTGCTGCACCCTGCCATTCGTTTCAGCGGTGCAGCAATGGCGGCCGCAGAACCACGACGTTCGTTTCAAAAGGTGCAGGAAAGGTGCAGGGCTGGTTCATGATTTTGCTGCACCCGCTCCACTGTCGGTGCCGACTTGGTGCAGGCATACAGGTGCGAAGCAGCGACGCAGCAGACGACGCAGCACACGGGCGCGAGCACCGTAAAAAGCCCGCTTACACACGTGTGATGTGTCTACGCAACTGTAGTGTGTATTTACGCCCCAGAAACCGATCATACCTGCAGTTCAGGACCTCTCAAACTTACGCACTCCGTGCACATTAGTCTGACATAGCATAACATTTACACCGCGTCTGCACCTTTGCATTCGTTTCGAGTGTTTCGCTGGGCCTGCACCTCCGGAATCGAGCTGCACAGTTTTTGAACTTCTCGTGATCCGCCGTGAACTGGTTCACAGTGGTGCAGGCGAATCGAACAGACCCATAATGGCGAACGTAGTAGCAGACGACGCGGTTGTCCCCACCCAGTAAAGGAGGCATTGCCCCACCCTGTACGGAGCGGCGGTGAGCAAAGACCATTCAGGCACCATACTTTCGCTGGGCTCCAAGCGCACCCTCGCTGTCCTCAAACCCGTGCCCCTTGCTATGGAGAAGCTGGCTTTTTCGCATCGCTTACTTGTTCAGTGGCTGAGCGAGCTTTACAGGCAAAATATCGCCGGCAGCACATAAATTTGAAATTGATTTTTTATTATATATTACAGGTTAAAAAATAACCGCACATATTCTTGGAATATATAATATCAAACGCTAAGAACCCTGTTTGCTATCACACAGTCAGCAATATATTCGATTTGCTTCGAATATTGGTATACCCAACCGATTCTTCAAATATTTTCAGATACTACCTAGTTTTCGAATAGAATACAAATATTTAAAATATGCAATAATATTCGAAATCTTTGAATATTTGCATACCCCTAATTTTAATATGTGCTGTCATTTGCTTCTCCTACAACGAAATACATGGTGTTTATCATGAACACCTGTACCACAACACACAACTGCAACAAAACGGCATCTCTAACATGTTAAAAATAAGGTTACATAGCAAAAAAGAAGAGATCTTTCATAATATAGTGAAAGAGGACGTTTGCATCAATTGCCAATGTTGAAAGGTTAATGCTTGAGGACCAGCCTTTCGAGACAAATTTCACATGAAGCGGACGCAAAATCAGAAGAAAAAAAAAAAGAAAAAGAAAGGAAACCAGGAAAGTATTAAAATTCTGCAAACTGAAGACCAGCAAGGTGCATGCATTTGGTGCGAAGTTCGGCACGGAGTTCGGCCCGGAGTGCATGCCACTAAAAAGTGGCTGCAGCATAGGCGCAAAAGCTTTTCCATTGCCTAGGGAACTGCTCCACACCCATGCAGTGCCTTATACCACCTGACTTGTATAGCACGCTGATACAAGTACACAGACCCTACTCTTCAGAATGGCCCTCATCGCTCTTCCTTCCATCACTGGTGAACTCTGTCAAGAAGCATGCCTGCTGCATTGTATTTTCTGTGGCATTTTCCAGCAGTCACATTATACAACCGGCATTTCACCTCGCACCGCTGTGCTGTAATCTGTATGTGTATACATTGAGTTCTATGGGTGGGAGTAAGAAAAGACAGCTGTAGAGCTGTCTGAGACAGCCTGAGCTGTAGAGTGAAATATGGATGCTGCGGTAATTGGTTTGTTGCTATCTACAAGTCCAGCAGCAAGAAACAAAGCAATTGTCTTCCAAATGCACATCCAAGCAGCAGTCTTTCTAAAATCCACTGTGGGCCAAAGTAGGCCTGCCGTACATTCAGTGATGCGAAATAAAATTTACATTTATGGATGTTCCAACGCACATAAATAAAGATGACACCTATAGGTGAAGATTTATTTTGTTCAGTTAATTTCGTGTATATTTTTTTTACTGCAAAGCAAGCTATTTAATATTACTTTTGATATGGCTCACAGAAAGAATTCATCTGCAGCTACATAACAGTGCAAAATTTTTCTTTTCTTTTGTGGCATGGTTCACGGTGTAATAGGAATTACACCACTCTGCATTCTCAGGGCCTGCAATTCGTTCCTGCCTATGACCAAAGCATGCACTTGTTCTATTGCATAGTTGAATGGCCTTGATAATGCAAGTACAAGGGAGGATTTTGCTAGGGCCAGTCATCAGGCACACTTGCAAGTTGGTAAGGTGCCACAATGAAAAGACGACAAGAGCGTTGTCAAGATGACAAGTGGTTGTGTCTTTTTCTCAGTGTCCCTGTCCCATTCACACTTCTTTTCTTCTTTCATTACGGGTGGCTCAGCAGCATAGAACAGGCAAATCGTTCATCTTTGAACTTCCCACTTCTCATCATCATTTCTCGTTTTTGGTTGGTTGAGAGGACACTCGATTTCACTGTACAGCACAGCGTAGATGAGATGGTGTAATTACATCTACAGGCCAGAACTCAGTTCCATGCGAATGGCTTCTTGTTTCCATGAATACATGTCATTTCTGTGAGTGATCACACTTCACGTGCTCATCATTGACACAAATCATGCATGTGGTAAGCAGTGAATTTTTACCTATTGAGCTCTTCCATTTTGTTTATTCCAATTCGATATTACTTGCAAGTTGCTTTGTCTTAAGCTAGACCTACAAGCTGAGGAATATCCCATCACGCCACAGTTCATGCTGACTTTGCTTATAAAAATTTTACACTTATAAACTAACTTAAAACACCAGTTGCAAGAACATTGCCCATTGATTAAAATCTTGTGAGGTGTTTTGTTCACTGAAAGTTTTAGTCAGGAGAATTATAGGAACATATAATAAGTATGTCTTCCAAAATCACATAAACCTTGCAAGAAAGTTTTTAATGAAGTTTTTGGTTGCCACATGATTTTGTTATATCAACGTACAACTATCATATATTTTATGCACTCCTATTAGCCGTGAGGCACTTCTGTCCCGGATATTAAATTTGCAGTGCTTTAGAATGTGTTGCTTCAAAAGAAACATTATGGACTAGCACACTGGTTCTGTCTTCCTCTTGATGTGCCACCATTCAAGTAATTACTTCTTATCAACACTTTTCTGCAACTTTCTCTGATACTTTCTCTGAGAAGTACCTTTCAACTCCAATGCCTTGGTGCAGATGCTGAAAGTGTGTTTACAAATAATGTCTCTTAATGAAAGGAAAAAATTGGCATCTACCCATTTTCTTTTCATTTTTCCTCTTTCATGATAGAAGGCACGAGAAAGGATGGTATGTTGAGCGAACGTTTGTTTGTGAATGCACCTATCAATACTTTCTGTCAAGAGTAGCAAAAGAGGAGGTCAGTCATGTTGGCTCACGGGCCCAAATGTTCACTCACTCACTTGCCCCAAATGTTCACACATGCGGCCTGTGTGCAACAAATGGCCAACGAACACACTGTTACTGGAGTGACCACAGTACAATGCACTCTCGGTGCTGCGTACACATATAAAAAAAAAACTACTCTTGCCAAACCTTGATAGAGGTATAACCAGGGTCCTTCTATACTTTTCATCTGGACATTAAACTTCCCCCGAAGTTTCATATAAGGACAGAAGGCAGCACCAGAGGCGCTGGCGTAACCAGGACGTGAACAGTCTGCTGCCCCAGATGGCCGGCTGGCACGAGCATGCAAATCTTTCATGAGGAGAGGCACCTCTCCCACATTTATGTCAGCATATTTGTAGAGTGTTTGTTTTTGTTTTTTAAATTATGCACGACACTGTTTCATTATTGACGTCACCCCCTCCCCCCATGAAGCCTTCCTTGCACAAACTGTTTCGTTTGGCTGCCTCTTTTGCACTTTGTCTAGTTAGTTAGATAAGTAAGTTACATTTGGTTAGCTAGATCAGTGTGTTAGTTATTACTTGATTAGTTAGTTAATTATATTTGCTCAGTTAGTATAGTTAGACAACTTGGTTAATCAGTTGGTTTGCTTTGCTGGTTTGATTAGTTAATTAGCTTTGTTGGTTACTTTATTTATTTAGTTTAGTTGGTGTGCTACTTAGTTAATTAATTTGGGTTTAATGGCACAAAAGGTACTAAGGCCATGCTGTGCCATTCAAAGGACAGTGTAAGATCCAATGTTAAGGCAGCAATAGCTGCGTTATGTTAAAGTCAATGTAGATAACCGGTTTCATCTAAAAACTCGAACAAGTTAGTGAATAGCGCTAGTGGATCATCGCTCGATAATAAGGCAGGCTGCAAAGGTATATGCAAGTGATACAAATTTTTGATATGTTTCCGCCTCTGTGTTTCAGTGTGTGGACATGACATAATAATGTGGCTTACTGTAAGCAATTCATGACATTTCTCGCATGTTGATGGGTTTTCGTTTCGAAGTAAAAAATTCTGTGTTAGATACGTGTGTCCAATTTGAAGTCGACATAATATTACCTCATAGAACCGTTCTTGGTGAATGCATGATTTTCACTCGCGAAGCAGGGGTTTAGTCATATGTAACTTCTTATTTACGCACGAGTTCCATTCTTGTTGCCATTTTGATGCTAGGGCCTTATGAACTGCTCGGATACTGTCTTTGTACGTAAGTTTTAGGTGTGTTATGCTTTTGTGCGCTGCCATGGATGCGCTTCTACCTGCAGCTTCATTGCCTGCTATCCCAACATGGCTTGGGACCCAGAAGAATCGTACGGTTCCTACGTGTTTCTTGTTAAATACTATGTTTAGGATATCGTCAAGCAGAGGTTCAGACGGGGAGTTTAGGTTTAGAGCTCTTAGGGCACTTAACGAGTCAGTATAAATAATAGCATTCTTCTGCTTGTCGGTAGTAAATTTCTTAACTGCCATCCATATCGCATAAACTTTGGTGGTAAACACTGAAGAAAAATTATTTACCCGTACGCTATTTTCCCAATTTTTCATTACGATCCCGACATGTACGTATTCTTGTGTTTTAGAGCCGTCAGTGTAAAATTCCGTGTAGTTTTTATATTTTTCTTGAATAGCTAGGAGCTCTTGTATTATGTGTTCGTGCGGAATGTCTTTTTTCTTTACATGTGTTAACGTCCAGTCACATAGCTGTGTAAAATTGCACCACGGGGGCAATCTTGGTGGCCTTTCGGCAACCTACAGGGCTTCAGGAAGAACATCATGTCTGACGGTATTGTTCGTGTCGTAAGATGAGTGGCCGAAGCATGTTCGGTTTGTTTGTATAGTGTACCCGTGATTTGCACTGTGTTATGATGCTGTAGCATATGTGTTGTGGTGATGACCGAATTCTCAGTATGTAGGAAAGTGTAAGCAGTGCTCTGCGGTGCTGTAAGGACGGCTCATTGCAGTATACATATAAACTTTGGACAGGTGATGTTCTGTAGGCACCACTCGCCAGTCATAGGCCGAGATTGTGAACTGGATCAAGTTGTTTAATGTAGGACTGCCTAGCTGCACCATAAACTACACTACCGTAGTCGAGGATGCTACGTATAAGAGACCGGTATATACGTAATAGACATGTTCGATCAGATCTCCAGTGCTTGTGCGATAAAACCTTGATGATATTTAGTGTTTTATTTGCGTTAACTTTAGTTGCGTTGATGTGGGCCAGGAAATTCAGTTTTGTGTCAAAAGTTACGCCTAAAAATTTGTAGTCTTCTTTGACCTGCAGCGTTGTACCATACAATGTGAGAACTGGAGTGCAGTGTAACCCTCGCTTCTGGGAAAAGAGAATTGTAACAGTTTTGTGTGTTGAAAAACGGAAACCATTTTTGTCAGCCCATTGTATGAGATTATTTATAGTTATTTGTAGTTGTCTTTCGCAGGTGGGTAGATTTGAAGAGCAGCAAGCCACTTGCAAATCGTCGACATATATTGAGTGCATAACAGAGGACGGGACGATCTTATTAACAGAATTCCTTTTGACTATGAAAAGTGTCATGCTCAGAATGCAACCTTGTGGGACGCCATTTTCTTGTGTAAATGTGCGTGAAAGTATTGTGCCGAGACGTACTTGAAATGTTCTATTTGACATGAAATCAGATAGACAATTTAGCATTCTGCCGCAAATCTCCAGGTCAGCCATGTCCCTCAAAATTCCATATCGCCACGTCGTATCATACGCCTTTTCTAAATCGAAGAAAACCATGAGACAGTATTGTTTGTGTAGAAACGCGTCACATATTTCCTGTTCTAGTCACACGAGATGGTCAGTGGTGGAGCAGCCCTTTTTGTATCTGCACTGGTGCATGTCTATTAGGTGTCTTGTTTCAAGGATGAATATGAGTCTGATGTTTATGATGCTCTCATAGGATTTGGCTATGGCTATGGTGTTGGGCTGCTGAGCACAAGGTCACGGGATCGAATCCCGGCCACGGCGGCTGCAATTCGATGGGGGCGAAAGGCGAAAACACCCGTGTATTTAGATTTAGGTGCACGTTAAAAAACCCCAGGTGGCCCAAATTTCCGGAGTCCTCCACTACAGCATGCCTCATAATCAGAAAGTGGTTTTGGCAGGTAAAACCCCATAATGTAATTTTTTTTTAGGATTTGGCTAGACAGCTTGTTAATGCAATGGGTCTATAGCTGCTAGGGGATGTTGTGGGTTTACCAGATTTTAGAAAAGGCACTACTATCGCATTTTTCCAATCTGTGGGCATTACCCAAGACTCCCATATCTTATTGAAAAATTTAAGAAGTGCCCCTACCGATGCTTGAGATAGGTGTGCCAGCATTGTGTAGTGGACACGGTCAAGACCTGTTGCCGTTTTTTTACCAGCAGAGAGAACTCTGTTCAATTCATGTATTGTGAGGGGGTAATTGTACATTTCAGCTGAAGCCCCAGTGGTAGGCAGTCTCTCTTTCTTAGCCGATTCTTTATATATTATGAATGAATTTGAATAGTGTGCTGAGCTAGAGATGTTGTAAATGTGTTTGCCTAAAGAGTTGTCCTGGTCCTGTAATGTTGTTTGTGTGCCTGGACATGTAAGTAGTGGTATTGTGTAAGATGAGTACTCTCCTCTAAATTTCCTCACCTGGTCCCACATTCGTGTCATTAATTGAAGATACATTTTTGCCATGATGATTTTTCAGCCTCTCTTCGAATGAATCGTGCTTTGGCTTGTTTGAAGTTTAAGAGGTTGCAACAGGTGGGGTACCTCCGTAGGATTCCCCAGGCCTTATTTTGTTCTTTTTTATCATTGGTACACTCCTTCGTCTACCAGGGGTTTAGCTTTTTGCGCACAATACCCGATGACTGGGGTATCGCCTTTTCTGCCGCTGAAATGATTACCTCAGTGAATTTTTTGTTAAGTTTGTGAACGCTTAGGTCTGGTGAAAAGACATCTTCCAGTTTCGAATTCTCCGTAAAGAACGGCCAGTTAGCGAGCTGTAATTTCTATCGGCGTGGTCTAGTGGTTAAGGTGGGTTGTGATGATAAGAGTTTAATGACTGCTGGTAAGTGATCACTACCATACGACGTGTCGAGGGCCTCCCACTTAAGATCATTAAAAAGAGATGGTGAGCAAAAAGCTAAATATAAACAACTAAAACTGCGGGAAGTTGGTGAAAAGTACGTCAGGGTACCTGAATTTACTTAGTTAGTTACCTGAATACTTAGTTATTATTATGTAATCAGGGTGTCTACCAAATTGACATTTCCAGATTCACTGAGTTTTTCAGGTTTTCCTTGAGTGCCTTTGCAAAGTTAACTCCCTGAGTGACACAGAACTTTGTTTTACATCAAGACAGGCTGACACTATGTAGCCCGATGCCGTCACTCTCTAGTAAGCTGCTAAAAAACGAGTTAGTCCACTTTGAATAGGAAGAATTATCATTTATTTTATTTTTAAAAATCTGAAGCAAGAGGTTAGTAAAATGCACAGCAACTAAAATATATTTGAAAAAGAAATGGTAAAACTCATTGCAAATCAAGTGGAGCATTCTCAAATACGAATAAAAAGGAGATGCATACATAAACAAATGTTTCCGAATATCTACTTCAGTCACAAATTATGATCGACTGTCGATAAATATGTGTATAGGTGGTGCTTGAGACTCCACTGAAAGCAAATCAAGGTGATAGAATGGCTCTTTGAGCATTTTATGAGTCATTATACTTACAGAGTAACTAAATATTTGAATGTTGTAAAATCAGTCATGCTACATTTCTTCATAAAAAAGATTAAATCCCCCGCTCGAATTACATGCACAAGTTATTCATTAGACTCAAGCATTTCAAGAAAGAAAAAAAAATACTTCGAGGTTGCTACCGACACATCTCACACATCAAGCGTCACGTTAGTGCCTTCACCAAAGCGATACTCCGTAACGATACACATCACTCAGAAGCAAAATGGAAGTAATTTAGGTTATCAGAATGTCCAATTTGCTGTAAGCTTAATGTTAGTGCTCTATTTCTTGCTACCACTGCACAGAAATGGCAAAAATAGGTTGCATCTACAAATGTGGACGCCATGACTGAAGGCGATATGAGCTATTTTTATCAATTTATAGCAACCTCATTAGTGCGAGGCCCGAACTTCGTCACAAATGAGTCTCAACAGCTGGTGTGTCAACCTCAACTGTCCTGACATACTCTCAGCCCGCGCACAACGACGCAGTGTTGTGTTTCACTGCTTCAAAGAGTTTATTTCGGTTTGGATGAGGGACAACTGCATTCCGGCGTCATCCAACAATTTGTTTTTTGAGCTCAAGCTCCTTGAAAAAAGCGGCGGCAGGCTTCCTTTCCCGTTCATTGCTCAATGCGTAGGCCCCCTTTTGTTCTCGTCCTCCTTCCACCGCGCGTTCGCCCCACGGAACATTTGAAGCATGCTCTCATCAGCTGTACAGTCAAGGCCCGATTTTTCGGACTCCCCAAGGGCCGCGAAAACATCGGAAAATCAGGCAGCGCGAAAAAATGAATGCATTTCTTTTACTGCTATTAAAGGCTCAAATCGTCACAGACACATCCGAAAAGGCCTACCAGTACACTTATTAGGCATATCGGTGCTCGTACTGTGACAGATGGCGGATGGACGCGTGTATAATTAAGGAATAGATACTGTGTTCCGTGACAATTGCCCCTTCCCACGCTTATGCTTCACCGCGTAGCACTTCTGTATTGAGGCGAAGCTGACTTTTGGGAGCCGCAATTATGCAACGCGCCGTGCTTTCCGAGCTTCGAAGCCAATCGCGAGGACCACAAAGACGGAGTCGGCGCCATGCCATTGCTTACAGCGGCGAATTGTTTCAATGAAAAACACGGCGCCGAACGGCAAGAAGCTTACTAGCGAACGTTGAAGCAGCTAGGCCTAGCGTTTACCACAGCGGCGAGGTAATCAAAACGGTGGCAGTGGTGGCTTTGATTTCTCTGTACTACTGTAACGCCCCCCTTACCCAATGCCTCATACGAGGCCTGTAAGGACATTCTTAAATAAATAATGCCGTTTCTGACCTGCGGCCACGGCAAAAAGTCCGGAAAGTCGGACGGCGAAGGGCTCTTGCGTCCGAAATTTCAGACGTCCTTGGACATTGACTCAATGGGGTACGTGGTGGTGCCGAGGAGCCGTCGGGCGTCCGGAATGTCGGCCATTGGCTGTACACTGGCAACTCACAGAAAAAAGAACCAACTCCTCTAGCCGACGACACGGCGTCAAAAGGCGATTTGTTACGATCCCTCTCTGTTACGCGAGCCAGCATTACTGCGACTTTCGTTCTTTCAATAAAGCTACAGCTAATTTTCCCTGATAGAAGCACAAATTCCCCAAGTTTTGCCTGAGTATTTCCAGACTATTTAAAATCCCTGAGAAATTATGGTTTTCCCGGTTGGTAGACACCCTGGTAATTAGTTTACTGGTTGAGTTGGTTTTGTTACTATAGTTTATTACTGCTTATTGAGTTTAGCTAGTTAATTTAGTTGTTAGATTAGTTATTAGTTTGATAATTAGTAACTAAACCTATTTGTTCGGTTATTTAATCAGTTGGTTGGTTGCACAATTACATAAAAGTGTGAGGTGAACTTGCTCTGTAGTTGGTTTCTAACGATGGGGTAGTTCAAGTGTATAATTTGAATTCTGAATTAGGCCGCTGTTGCGAACGCAGTTGAACCTAGAAATGAAACAAGGCATTGCAACTTGTCATTTAATTTTCTGAATACTGCATAGAAACATGGCGGTATTTGCATGTAGTGTCGACAATATTCCCACACCGATACAGGTAGGCGACCCCTGCACAATAGGAAGTGCATGCACAAAACGCCTGTGGCGTCCATTCGGGATCTGCTCCATTCCACCTTCTACTTGCCCCAGCGTCGTGGTGCGTCCATTGTGGGCGCTATGTGAAGTTCTCCCATAGCGTTACGTGGAAGTTTCATGACCAGATGAAAAGTATTGAAGGACCCTGGTATAACTTTAATGTTTTTTGGGCAATGCATATACGATCTGTTCTGTGGAGCAGCATCAGTAATGTGTGAGCCTGGCCTCTATTTATAGGATGCCTGCCCAGTCATGTTAAAACTGGGAAGAGTGGTTGCGTCTTTCACTTTCATTCAACACTCATCACTGCTGCTTGGCGAGTTGCATGTGTAAGTAGAAAAGAGGGAGCAACACACAGTGAAGGCTGCCTATGGTCTAGCACATGACATGTAAATGGTTTGGGTTTGGTGGCCCTGCCACAGCAGATCATTGCCTTGCATGCATTTTTGTGAATCTTGGTGGGCAGGCATTGATAAATACACGAGGCAAAGATTGCAACAGCTTGGCATCCACTGCTTTGAAGCTTGCCAGGCTGGCCACTAGGAAAAGCTCTCCAGTGGCTGGCAGGAGACAAATTGGAGTCAACTACACCATTGGAACATTGCCACTCCTGAATTTCCTGGTCAACCGGAGCCATACAGGTGAATTTTCAGGATTGACACATGAAAGTGAAAGAAGGCACCTCTATGAGCACTAAACCCTTGCGAGGATGCCACAGCTGTATGTCTACAAATGTCATGTGCTGTATGAAATAGAAATGATCAGGAAGCATGAGGAATAGATGTAGTTCTGAAGCATGGTCCAGCCTACTCTATTTACCCAATATCCATATTTGCACAAGATAGCATGATGAAAGACTCTCACAGCTGAGAACATAATACTGTAACTACAGTTGCTACAAGATGACAGTAACCATGCTTAGCTGTAGATCAACTTGGGATAGCATGTTACACTTCAAGAGGCCAAAAATAATGCATGCGCAGACCTGCATCAGATCAGATGAAATCATGTTTCCATTCACATCATGGTAGGAGCAGTAAGAAGAGTAGTTCTGCACTATTGTACCACATTTTCCACCTCTTTTTCTCTAGTCTTGTGTTTGCTCTCTTTGTAGACTTGTGCCTACCCTAACGCGTGCACATTTGTATAGCCAAATAAATGCACACAGGCCTGTACTTGATTATTCAATAGTTTTTTATTTTATTTGATATTTAAGCATTTTTAGTGCATATGACTTGTAGCAAATTCCATGGAAACACACACACATGCGCGTGCGTGTGCGCACACACACAATAAATAATAAAATAAAAGGAGAGTCTGTATTATCGCCCAAGACATCCAAGATGTTGGCTTTTGTATAAGACTCAGCTGTTTGGTGGTTCAGCTCACTGGACTTTGAAGAGTGATATTATACTCTGTTTCATACACAGCAGGCAATGCTACGAAGGCTGAAGACACTTTTCTCACTGCTCACATTCATGACTGAAAAATAGCGTATCACTTATGAAAGATATAGCTATGCATCATGTAATCAGGTGTAACATTAAGCCTTGTACACGTCAAAAAATATGATGTAATTATTACATAGAGGGCAGCACATACTTAAACATACTTACCACTGAATTAGTACAATGATACATTCCTGCAACTAGTGGCCACCGCACAACACTTGTGTTAGTGACCGGAGAGAGAGAGAGAGAGAGAGAGAACATTAACAATACCAAATGCAGAGAAGTCAGCCAGAGGTGCATTCCTCTAGCCAGCTACTCTGTACTGGGGGAAGGGGAAGAGGGAAAACAAAGAGCTACATGATGGGTGATGATGATGATAGGAGGTGCAAAACATAACAAGCAATTAGATCTACTCAAAGCCTACAGTCCAGACCCACTCTTTTCAAAAAGTCAAGTAAGGCCTGGATGGCCTGAAAACTAGATTTAACATCTTGCCAAGGCCTAAGATAACATCCTCCGACCAGTGTTGCAGCTAGAAATTTATACTGAGGGGGGTGGGTGCATTCTGTGCCAACAACTGCCACTCTTCCCCCTTCTCTCTGTGTGTGCGTGTATATATATATGTGTGTGTGGAGGTTGTACACCACGCAGACAAACTCCTAGCACTCCCCGAACAAGTATGCTTTAACCACAAGGTTGCATGTTCTTGCGTTGCCGAAACAAAACTTTGCTTAATTCTTGAGAAAAGTTTTTCTTTGCTGAGGCGTGCAGCCACTTTGCATCAAATTGTTATCCTTGTGCTATTTTTAAAAATGATGATATTAATAAAAACTAAAATTTCGTTTATGAATGGATGCATTTATATAAAGTATGGCGATGACCCAGCTGATACATGATCGGAAAAACAAACAGCACAAAAAAACGGGGCCAAACAAGAACAAGGTACATACTATCGTGCGTCTTCTTGTTTGCAGGCCAGACTTTTGGCAGCCCACGTAACAGGGAAGATAACCGTTGCTTTCCAGCCACATCTTCCAGAGTGGCACACGCACGATTACGTACAGAAGAGGGCGGGCACTATCATGCAAGTTGCCTATCACTCACGTTGTGGGCATGCAATATTATTCTAGATTTAAAAATGCAGGAATGAAGCTTTGTGCTAGAACTTCGACAGTGTCATATGATTGAAATTTCACTTACTTTCGTTGGCCTGCTGTCCGACTTGCCTGAATAAATGTTTGGAATTAACCTGCGATCATGGTATTGTAGTCATCACGCAATGTGTATTGTTATTTAATCACACTCGGGAACTGATGAGGCAGACCGTCCAAAGCTGGGCTGCTTCCTGTTTAGAAGCCTTTGTGAAAATTATGACATCCGTAGTTCACAGTAAAATAAGGGCGAGGTGGTAGATCTGAGAGATCTGAAAGCATTGCGTCTCCTGACACCTATCTATTCTGTAAATTGCCGAAACGTTTAGTTAGGATGGGCTTTCCGCAGCAAGCAGCACGTGTTACGGCGGCGTAGGTGAGCCTCAGCTAGGCGACTGGCCACGGCCGTCTGGTGTTGAGTGATCGGGCAGTGACGAGACGCACTCCCTATGTCCATAAGTATCCAGCAACTTTGTTCTTGACGCCTTTTATGTGCGTTGTCCCTCCCCCGCCTTCTCGTACCCATCACCCCACTCTCCTTCTTAATATTCTTTTCGATCAGTCACTGTGACACTCAACATTCACCGGGGTTGTTGAACGGCACAGCGCCCCTAACATTCCTATATTTCTGTTTCTGCGTGGACTTCGAGGCCATCGACCTACCTGCCCTCCGACCTGTTTATTGCGGCAGTTTCTTAGCTTCACTGGCCCAGCACCCTCGTCCTTGATATATTTTGCCGTGCGCAAATAAGCATTCTGTAGGCCATTTTTTCTTGTCCTATTTTTTGCCGTTTTCATTCTTAACAGCGCGTTAAAACTAGCCTAGCAGCAAGCTCTTCTCTAGTTTATTAACGTAATGAGTCAGAGACAAGGGAAAGCAAACAAAGAAGAAAAAAAAAATGGTGTTGGGGAGGGGGGCAGGGGGTACTTATGCGTTTCCAAGACAAGCAAGTCGTAATATTTTCGGAATTCTTTTCTTCCGAGCAGCATGGCCGACGATTCGGTCAAGCACCAGAAATGAGAAACTCTTCATAGACACAAAGGCCTGATGGGGAGCAAGAATGCCCTCAAGTTTTATGCACATGCTCGTCCCATCTTTATCTGTGTGCTAGAACTTCGACAGTGTCATATGATTCAAATTTCACTTACTTTCATTGGCCTGCTGTCCGACTTGCCTGAATAAATGTTTGGAAGTAACCTGCGATCATGGTATTGTAGTCATTACGCAATATGGAATTTTTAGCGTGCATCACCCCTCAGCAGTTACGGTTAACATGATCCGGAATGAGGCAGTGGCTGCGCCATGAGTGGGGCCATAATGGTCTCAGCCTGGGAGAGGGGATCGCCCTCATGAACCCCTCCCCCCCTTCATACTGCCACTAGGCCTCGCCTTACTTTCACATTCAAGCTTCCCCTTTCATCTATGTGGCTCTTTCGGAGCCCACCTCCTGAAACTTTCTGTTCTGTGGGAAAGGGGGAGGGAGTTCGTATGAGAAGACCGATCTGTCTGTATCAAATTCACCGAGAAGCCGTATTCTTTCAATGTATATTCAAGTGTTAGATGTCCAAGGCCCACGGTAGGTAGTATTCGCAATTTTTTAGAAATACCAGGAATAGAGAGACATACCCATATTTCGGATGTGACCCATGGGGATATATTTGGAAGGTCAGCAGGGGCAAAGTATGATGGTATGGCAGATTTTTGGTGTTTAATGGCTCTCGAAAAAGTGGAGTCCAGCCATATATTTGGAAGTGTTGATGAGGATTGGCATCGGTGAGGCCACAGCTGCTGCAGCAATACTTGGTGAGGTTTGCATCGTGAAAAGACAGGTACAGGAGTGGCATGAGCTTCCTCAATTGTGCCATAAGTTGAGGTGCAACACGGAACCCTTACACATGCTCTCAGCGTCTGCACTTTTCAGGGAACACAAATATGACACGGTCATACCTGATATAACTGGCAGGCAGTACCAAATGTAGCTGACATAAAGAGCCTGGTACAGCCGTAGTAGCAAATGCCCCACTTCATATCGGCCAGAAAGCGAAACGCTTAAACAAACCCACTTAATTTTTTCTTTAACATTGCGATATGCTTCGACCATGGAACTCCACGGTCAATGACAGCGCCAGGATATCTGTGGTGAGTCACACATAGAATGACATTGCCAGTGATATTAATTGGATTCAGACACATAAGCTTCCATGTGAACGCTATCGCAGTTCACTTATCTGTTGCCCGTTGCAGCCCTTGGCACTGCAGGTACCGAAACACTAAAGACACAGCTCACTGCAATCGTGCACGAATTTGCCGTTGGCGTGACTCCGGCCACTTATATGCACACATTATCGGCGTAGGTACTGATGCGTACTGTGTAAGGGATTACTTTGGGAAGGCCAATGAGGGCAACATGGAAAAGGGTTGGGCTGAGCACTGCTCCTTGCAGCACTCCATGGACAACAATGTGTCTTCTCGTTCCACCAATATTCATAGACATGAAGACATGTGCGACCATTTAGGTAATTTGCAATCCACATGTAGAGGAAGCTGCTAATGGTCAAATTACTGAAGGCATCAAGAATTGCTCCGTGAAGTATATTGTCAAAGGCACCTTTTAATTCTAAGAAAACTGCTTCTACAAGTCAGCACCTCCTTTTTTAGTGTTCATCATTTTTAGTGAGATCAATCCCACATCAAAATCCAGTCATCGTTTCAGGATAAAGTTCATTCTTTTCCATGAACCACTCTAATCTAGTTAGCATCATCCGTTCCATGACCTTACCAACACAAGCTACTGACCGGTAAGACTACAGTTCATAAGGTGCTTTTCCTGTCTTAAGGAAGGCCACCAAATGGTTGGTTTTCCGCAGCTACAGAGCTGTACTCGACCGCCATGTGGCGTTACAGTATGACAGCAGGACTTTCTGACCTTCCACACCCAGGTGACACGGGAGCAGTATATCAAATACCGTCAGGTCCAGGTGCAGATGATCATCTCAAAGCAGAAAGTGCAACATCCAATTCTGGCATCGTGAAAGGAATTTCAAGATGAACATCTTTAGGAGTTGGTGCAGCTCAATACAATGGGAGACATGTTGAAATATTTCAACTGGTCTTTGGTGACTTGCACTTCCGTCAGAGGCTGGCGAAGTGCTAGAGCACGGAAAGAATGTTGCTGAGGAAGAGCACGAAGACTTTGTACTATCTGCCAGATCCTAGAGAGTGGCTTTCGAGGATCCAGTGATGAATAGAAAGTGCTCCACAGTTGCTTTCACATTTTATTGCGAAGCAATACTACTTTAGGTCGCACTTCAGCCCGTTCCGTGGCGAGGCGGCGGTAGGCACCATTGACCTTTAGCGTGACCTCGCTGCGTGACGTCACACCACGTGACCTAGAGTGACGTCACACAAGCTGTGTAAAAACGGGGCCCCATCTCACGCCGTCGCGAGGCGAGGCGGTAGCCACCAACGGCGGCCTAACTCCCGCTCCTCTCACCAGGGGCGCTACGGTCGGTGTGACGTAACACCAGCTGTGTAAAAACGGGGCCCCATCTCATGCCGTCGCGAGGCGAGGCGGTAGCCACCAACGGCGGCCTAACTCCCGCTCCTCTCACCAGGGGCGCTACCGTCAGAGTGGGCATATCTTACGACGCGGAGAAAATGGAGTGTTACCGCACCGTCGGCCAATCGATACTGGAAGATTTTGTAATGGGCACGCTGGTGAGGGAAATGTTTGTCGGCATACACGGATTCGACGGATGACTTCCTCTTAGATGATTCACTGTAAGCCGTAACACTAGCATAACCCAAGACTACCACCAGCCATACTACCAGCTGAGCCGAGAATAACACACTATTGCTTCGCAATCACCAGGCTTAACCAAGCTAAGCCACGGCCGTTTTTTTTTTAAGGTGACGCCATATTTTTCGTTCAGCTTGCCGACATAGGACAAGGTTTAATCAAGATTTAGTTATACACCTTCTTTCTACTCGACAACAGATTATGCGGAACCATTCATACTGGAAGTACAAAAGTGTACAAATCATGTGCAATTTGACAAACTTACACTCACAAACTGTGGTTGTAATGTGTGAAGTAGCTTTTGCTGAGACATAGTTACTAGCGCTAACAAGACTAACAGAAAAAAGTTGGGACAGGACAGAGCGCTCTGTTGTGTCCCAATTTTTTTTTTCCATTAGTCTTGTTAGCGCTAGTAGCTATGTCTCAGCAAATGCATCAACACCAACTAACCCAACTTTCTGTTTTAATTACTATGAAGTAGCTGTCCCATAGAAAGCATCGCAGATCTAAAATAACTGCAAAATGTGTAAAGTGAGACTTTTATGACTATACTAATTAAATAGCTTCCCTTAAGTTGCCTGCAAAGTATAAAGCTGTCCAAGTATAGAGGGGTGGAGGGAAAAAATTGTTGCATTATGTATGAAGCATCATTTAAATTTTAGCATGACACAGTTTCTAATCCTGGCAATTAACTACACACACGGGCACACAAGACTTGCTTAGTTGCAAAAACATAGTACTGCACATAACTAAGCTGCACAGTCAGATGTTACATCTTCAATTTAGCAGGCGGCAACTCTGATGCTTGATGTACCATATTTACTTGAACATAGGTTGAACACGAATACAGATCGATCCCTGCATATTAAACTCGCTAAGTAATAAAGAATTATCATTCGAATCTAGGTCGACCCATATATTTTTAGAAAAATGAAATACTTGGAGCATGACGCACCTATTTACCGTAAGCTCAGCTACTAAGTCTCGCTAGTTAGGAACTGCCAGAGAAGTCAGCCTCGTCAGATGCTTCGCCAGTGTCCTCGGCACCGCAAGCAATGTCGTCCTCTGTGCCATCGAGCGCATTCGGCATGCAGCACTTCCTAAAGCCAGTCTGGATAATCTCCAGACTGCCGTTAAGGTGGGTGAAACATATAAACTCTGTTAGCTCAGTACTTTTGCAGTTTTTATCACAAGTATAGGATGAGAGTCTTTGGTCACAAATATAAGGTGATAGCTCACTTTGGGTAACATTTCTGGAGAGAGAGAGAAAAGAGAGAGAAGTCGGCATATATCCGAATAAATATAGTAAATATTTACTTCTGCTGCTGGTTGTTGCACCTCACACTGCCGGACAAGCAGTGCAATGATTAGCAAAGTAGTAACACAATGAAGTGTCGTAAGGTGATATGAATAGAAAGAATGCAAATGATGTGGTGCATGTTACAGTGCTTTGATCTAACTTTAGAGACCCAGAGCTGAGAGAAAAGAAGTGTTTCAACCCCGTTTATAAGCAGGATTTTTTAACATTCTGGGAGAATATTTTTCGGGATTTCTTGATTCATGCACTACAATTTACAAGGCAGTCAGTTGGTCTAAGCAAATCTGCAGCAAGAAAAATCTGTTTATTTAAGACGCAAGAATTCTACAGCAATACTTTGAAAAGTACAAAGGAACTGTGCCATGGTGAAAACAAGCCTGCAACAATCTATGCTGTGCTACATCATTCACCAGATGGCCCACCACAAATTGTGGAAAGTTAAAGACATATCTTGAGTGTCTTGTGCGTTCTAGGTCAAATTGAAGTACAAGTCAGCAGATCATTGTCTGTACTGGAATGGACCAACTAGCACCAACTACTGCAGTTAAAGCACAGATGAAAAGACGGTAGTGATACAAGCACTCGGCAGAACTACTGTTTGGTTTAGTGAAAGGAGTGCTTACCCGGTTGCGCAATTTCACTTGCAGAGCTGAACATACACAGAGAAGCCATCTCTGTGGCTACTAGACCTGTTCTAATGGAAGGTTTGTGCGTCAATTGCTAAAAGAGCAATGAACAAATTTTGGGACACGAGGATGACATGCTTGACACAGTTTCCTGCTAAGTGGTGTATTTTTCTGAAAAAGAGTAGACGGTGCCACAATAGCTGGTTTGCTGGCTGCCAAGGGCACAAATTTTCCCTTCTGCAGCAAAAAAGTGTGCACCATAGAACTGCAGACCTGCTTTGAAGTCCGCTGCATGGTAGTCTAGGGAAAGTCTATAGGCCTGTCTTGCACGCAGTTCCCAAATCTGAAAGCACTAGTGCAAAAACCACACTTTACGGTTGTGCAGCAACTGAGCCACATCTTCACTGCTGTGACTCGACCGGGGTGGCGTGACTTCCAGTCTCTCGGCTCCAAAGACGGTCCAGGGGACCCGCGGGCCTGCAGGGTTTGACCATCACTAAGATGTATACTTGCATCACATCAATGGGCCGCACGCAATGTGCACAAAAACCTAATTTACTTATTTGTTTGAACTAGGGGCATGCAAATATTCCAAAATGTCAAATAATATAGAATATTATATTTTTAATATTCGTACTCGATTAAAGAACTAGGTATTCGAAAATTTTTGGATATTCGGTTGGCTACGTATATTGCTGGCTGTATGGAAGCAAACACGGTTCTTAGCACTTTTTTCTATCTAATCAAACAATATGTGTCTGATTTTGTGCTGAATTTTGTGATAATGTCATGGCACTGGGCGAAATTTCGCCTGCAAAACGCGCTCAGCTAAGAACGTCTAAGGTTTGCATGAAAGCCAGCTTCTCAGTAGCAAGGGGTATGGGTTTGCTGTAGAGGAGTGCGAATAGTGATTTTTGAGACCGGATTGAATACTTTTCGAATAGCTTTTGAATAATGAACAGCCGTTATCACAACTAATACAAAACGATGTTCACATCCCAGTATTCTTAAAATTAGCAAGTTTCTGTCATTACATAGTACGCTAGGGAGAGTTGTTTAATAAAAGCACAAATGAAACTTAGGAGCAAACAACTAGTTTTTTCGCATGCACACGCTCTTCAGAGAGTGTGAATGATCGCTGCACAACCTCTACAGTATGGCTATCTAAGAGACATAGCCTGCTCCACTACGCAAGTTCTGATGTTTTATGTCTATACTATGCCCATGGGTGTGAAAATTTACCGCACTTTTGCCCCAATTTTACGTTCATTTGGGTACAATTGATGTTGTGAAATATTTGAAAAGTTGGATCCTACGCACTGTGGGAATTTATGTAAGCGAAGCTTTCTGTGCTGTTTGCATTGATTGATGATAATTAGCGGTGATGTTGAGGTTAAATGTTACCTTGCGTGTACCACTACTCTTTGTCTGCGTAGTAGACAAAACATAAAGGGAGGAGTGTTTGCTTGAGGCATTGTTGTGCACCACATTAACCTCTGAGAGGGCTGAGCATTGTCATTGCCTCATAAGAAACATAGCATCTTGGCAGAAGCATTAAACTTGAATTGGATTATGGGGATGTACGTGCCAAAACCACAATTGGATTATGAGGCAGGGTGTAATGGCACACTCCGGATTAATTTTGGCACCGTGGTGTTCTTTAATGTGTCTCTAAATCAAATTGCGTGAGCATTTTTTATTTTGTCCAGACTGAAATATCGCTGTCTCAGTCAAATCCGCGACCTCGAGCAATGCCATAGCTGCAAAGCTATTGCGGCAGGCAGAGAAGTGTTGATCTGACGTGCGACTGCTTCCGCTGTGTCGCCTAGACCCTGTGGTGCACTTTAATGAATGCGACTCTGTTTTTGCATGCCCTGCGTAAGTTGCTCGCTAGACATATTTGAATGGTTTTATTTTTCAGAAATAGCAGAAACGCACCGTACCTTGAACTTAAGTTTATCCAGCGTTTCCTTGCCTTCTTACATCACATTTTCCCTATACCCCCTCCTTGTATTTGTATGGGAACTCCGAGCGTAGAGTGGCAAGGCTGTTATTCACGCGTTTCACGACTGCATCGGTTCTACCTATTCTCTGCCTCCTCTCGCCTTCCTCTCTTCCATTCTATCTAGCTTCCCTCTGGACTTGCATGTTGCTAGAAAGGTAAGCGCTTGCAGGGGGTCACGGATAATTACAGCCTTTAAGACATTAATGTGGCGACGAGCCAGGAGCTCCAGAGAGCATTGCGCACATTCGACGCAGTGCAGTCCAAATGAGTTCCTCGCGCCTACTTTCTTCTCTGCCACACTCCTTCCATGTATATACACGCTCTGAACCACCCCCCCGACACAGTTTGCCGGATAGCAGCAGCAGCAGCAGCAGCAGCAGTGGGAAAATCGAAGGAAAAGGCAAACAAAGCTTCACTTTAACATAATTGCATTTATGAATAGTGACTATTCGATTCGTTATTCGAAAGTTTAGAATATTTGCACACCCCTCGTTTGCTGACAGCGAGGGTGCATGCCACCCCCAATTCTGAGCTTACTGCTTCATAGCAAATGCGATGAGTGGCGGCTGGCACAGAGGCACATGCCTCTGAGTTTAAGGGTGTTTGACATTGTATAATAAGGCACAGGTTGGCAAGAACAAACAGCTAGAGGGAATTGCTTAATTGTCAATGTTAACATTAGCCTTATACACAATCTTTTAATATAACAGCTTACAAGCCTAATTTTTTGCTATTGACAATGTAATTGCGATGTTTTAACATGTTAAACTAACCAAACATGCTAATAAATGCATCAGTATATCATTATTCATTATTAGAAGCTAGGTATTCGTATTTAATTCGTATTCAAAAATTTTGTAGAACACCCGTAGTTCAACATATTGCAGCTGTACAGGCTTATCGTAAGTGTGAGGTGTACAAGATACAGTGCAAAATCAGTGGGTCACAACATATGAAAACCCACCGTGGTGGACCAGTGGCTATGGTATTGTGCTGCTAAGCGCAAGGTTACAGATTTGATCCCAGTTGCAGCGGCCACATTCAGATGGGAGCAGAATGCAACAATGCTCATGTACCACGCATTGGGTACATGTTTAAGGACCCCAGGGGGTCAAAATTAATCTGCAACTTTTCACTACGGCATCCCTCATGATCTGCTGTGCAGTTTCGGGACGTTAAACCCCACAATATTTAACAATATATGAAAGAAATTCAACAGGCAGTAAATATTTTACATGACTGAATAAAACATTTCAGCATCCTATAGTGTGGACAGATTAACTGTATTTGAACATCTCAGCGCATTGATAAAAAGGATATACAAAGGAACCTCGTTGATATGGTTATGAACAATTTCTCACTGCAAACGTTCGCAATCGAGAACACAAGGAATGATCCAATACAGTAACGCTCATATGTTAGCGGTTCATATTGACACGTGTACTTGTTTGTGTTTATCGGTCGACACGTTCCACCGCCTAACAAATGTTATCGCACAGCGCAGGATGCGCCTGCATGTATCGGAAGTTTCTGGAATGTTATCAATGCTTCCATCTGCTGTCTGTGACCGAACCTTGCGTAATCTGATTGCATGTGTGCGCGATGCGAATAATGTAGAACCTTGTGGAAGGCACGCGGGTCCCAGCGATTAGTCTGGAACATTCGACGACTGATGTATAAAAGCCGACGCGCTTGACCCGCTGATCAGATTTTCGCTGATCGCCGACTGTGTTCGCCGCTGTCGCTGTTCTTTGAGTGTAGCCTGTTTTTGAGGGCACAAGTTTGCCCAATAAAACGCTCGTTTCGTCTTTCCCAGTTTTGCTGCTTTCTTCACCGTCACTACCACGTGACATCTGGGGGAGGTGCTTGTGCGTTCATGTACCGAACGCCCCCGCAAAGCCGCGATCTAAGCCCGAAGCCCGAGGACAAAACCAACATCGCCTAAGACCAGTGTGCTAGCCGCAGATTGCAAGGACTGCCCCAGAGCACGGACTTCTACCTGAGACAACAAAGAAGATCGTGGCCAAGACAACCCCAATGGCTGCCCCAGCATTCACCGTTAGTCTGCAACAACCTCAGGACCCACCGACCTTCCATTGAGCAGCGACTGAAGACCCGGAATCCTGGCTGGAGACCTACGAACGAATCACAACTTTCAACAACTGGGACTCCAACGACAAGCTGCGACATGTATACTTCGCCTTAGAAGAGGCCGCCAGAACTTGGTTTGAGAACTGATAGTCGACCATGACAACATGGGACCTGTTCCGCAGCGGCTTCCTGCGCACCTTTAAGAGTGTCGTGTGCAAGGAAAAGGCCTAAGCTATGCTGGACGCCCGAGTGCAGCTACCTAACAAGAACATTGCCATCTTAACGGAAGAAATGAGCCATCTGTTCTGCCACGCCGACCTGGATATGTCCGAGGAGAAGAAAGTCCGCCTACTCACGCGTGGTGTGAAGGAAGAACTTTTCGGCGCAACGATACGAAACCCACCGAAGACCGTAGAAGAGTTCCTTCGCGAGGCCACCAGCATCAAGAAGACACTCGAAATACGGAACCAGCAATTCAACCACCGCACAAACTCTACCAACTACGCAGGAATTCAATCACTGGCCCCTGACGATCTGCGCAAGGTCTTGCCTTCGACGTAGCCTTAAGTGGCCTCGATTGCCAACATCGTGAAATAAGAGGTGCAGCTCATGTACGTCTCCAAGACCTATCCAAGACAGTCTGCAAGACCTATCGCTTGGAGTTCCTCAGGTGCAACCACAATTACCGCAGCCCCAGCCAGAAGCAATGACATACGCCGCCATCAAGGTCCCCTTCCGCGACCGTGCCAGGGCCCTGTAATGCCACAATTCTGTCGTCCGCAGCCACCGCCGCCAGCATGCCCACCCGTCGCCCAACGCACCTACGTGAGGAAGACGGACATTTGGCGAGCCCCAGACCACTGCCCACTCTGCTATCAATGCAGATAAGCCGGCCATGTGTACCGCCAATGCCCATACCGGGAGATGGGACTGCGAGGTTTCGCCGTTAACGCGCCGCGACCACAGCTTGGCAAACGACCTCGCGATATTGCCGACAACCTCACCACCACTCAGTGGAGCCGTCGACGACCGTCCCGTTCACCGTCACTAGGCCCAGCAACCTGTCGCCGCAGCGCCGACCATACACTGGCCCAGCCCGGGGCCGGTCTGCGAGCCCATATCCGGAAAACTAAAAGCAGCAACCGATGGAGGTGCAGTTGCTGTTCGTCGAACTGACAAAGATCCTCCGCCGCCACCGAAGACGCCGAAGAAACTACCTCGACGAGTCAACAACACGCCGCCGTCCCGACGAAGTCTGGAAGCAGAGAATATGCCGACGAAAGACAATGCCACGCGCCAGCCACAGGTCAATGCGACGCAGCCGTGATCCGACGCCAAGACCTAACTGTAACGCAACACAAAGAACCACCGACCTCGACGTGCTTCTCGACGGCCACGCAGTCACCGCCTTAGTACACACAGGAGCTGATTACTCCGTCATGAGTGGAACCATCGCCGCCCAGTTGAAGAAAATTAAGACTGCATTGGAAGGCCCTCAAACTCGGACCGCTGGAGGACACCTCATCACGCCGACTGGAATGTGCACGGCAAGAATTACCGTTCATGACCGGACTTACCCTGCCACCTTCATTATCCTCCAACAGTGTTCACAAGACGTCATTCTTGGCATGGACTTCTTGAACCAACACGGGGCAATCATCGACCTGAAGTCGAAGTCGACAACGCTGTGGGAAGGTCAAGCGATACCCCCCGAGAGATCTCGTAGTCACCCCGCCTTAAGCGTGCTTGAAAGTCAAGTCAGCATCCCGCTCCGCTCCAGCATTGTCATTTCCATCGGCACCAAAACACCTACCGACATAGAAGACGTCATCCAGGGTGACCAACGTCTACTGCTGGACCATGAAATTTGCGTTGCAAGAGGGATCGCTCGACTGCACGGAGGAAAAACGACGGTGTTGCTGACAAACTCCAGCCAGAAGTTCAAACACATCAACAAGGGCACGACGATCACGTAAGTCGAGGAAATTCTGGAAACCAGAAATGCGTTTGTCCTCTCGGATTCTGCCGCATCTACCCCGACGACCATAGTTCTCGAACCAGACTTTAACATAAATCCAAGTCTCCCCATGATTAAGCAGCAACATCTCAGAAGTCTGCTCCGACGATACAAAGGCTGTTTTTCGACGTCATTGAGGATTCAACAGACACCAGTCGCAAAGCATCGCATAATCACCGAAGAGTGCCATTTACCAAGTTTTGACGCGAGAACGTGACGCTGTTAGGCAACAAGTCGACGAAATGCTGAGCGACGACATAATTCAGCCGTCGAAAAGCCCGTGGGCATCTCCTGTAGTCTTGGTGAAGAAAAAGGACGGAACCCTACGCTTCTGCGTCGATTATCGTCGACTAAACATGATCACGAAGAAGGACGTATACCCTCTCCCACGGATAGACGACGCATTGGATCGGCTCTGCAACGCTGAATACTTCTCATCCATGGACCTCAAGTCTGGCTACTGGCAAACAGAAGTCGACGAGAGAGATCGCGAAAAGACCGCCTTCATCACGCCAGACAGCCTCTACGAGTTCAAGGTCATGCCATTGGGACTGTGCTCGGCGCCTGCAACGTTCCAGCGCGTCTGGACACGGTGTTAGCAGGATGGAAGTGGCAGACCTGTCTCGTATACGATGGCGTCGTCGTCTTCGCCAGAAATTTCGACAATCACCTTAGGCGGCTTGCGACAGTACTAGAGGCCATCAAGTCATCAGGGCTCACTCTGAAGCCAGAAAAGTGCCACTTCGCTTACGATGAGCTTCTGTTCCTAGGCCACGTCGTCAACAAGTCTGGAGTCCGGCCCGACCCGCAGAAGATTGCAAAGTCTCCACAGCCCATCGCAAAGTTCCCACAGCCCATCGACAAGAAGGCAGTGCGTCGATTCCTTGGAATGTGGGTCTACTACAGGCGCATTGTCAAGGACTTTTCATGCATCATCGAGCCGCTGACACATCTAACTAAATGTGATGTCGAGTTCAAGTGGGAAACGCCGCAGGCCGACGCATTTGAAGAACTCAAACGATGCATGCAGTTGCCCCCAGTACTTGCGCACTTCGACGAGGACGCCGATACTGAAAGCCACACTGAAACCAGTAGCCTAGGCCTCGGTGCCACCCTAGTCCAGACAAAAGACGGACTTGAACGCATGATAGCTTATGCTAGCTGGTCGTTGTCAAAAGCGGAAGGTAATTATTCTACAACCGAAAAGGAATGCCTCGCCATCGTTTGGGCTACAGCAAAATTTCGCCCTTACCTTTATGGCAGGCCATTTAAAGTCATCAGCGACCATCACGCCATGTGTTGGCTAGGGAAATTAAAGGACCCTTCAGGACGGCTGGTGCGGTGGAGCCTAAGACTGCAAGAATATGATATCACTGTAACCTACAAGTCCGGACGAAAACACTCTGATGCCGATTGCCTATCCCGCACCCCCATTGACTCGCCTCCGTAAGATGACGAGGATGACGATGCCTTCCTTGGCATATTAAGTGCGGAAGACTTCGCTGAACAGCAACGAGCAGACCAGGAGCTGAAAAACCTCGTCGAGTATTTGGAAGGGCACATCAACGTTGTCCCTAGGGTATTCAAGCGAGGATTGTCTTCGTTTGCTGTTCAAAACAACCTACTCGTAAAGAAGAACTTCTCACCAGTCCGCGCCAACTACCTTCTTGTTGTTCCCTCAGGGCTGCGTCCAGAAGTATTGCACGCCCTACATGACGATTCGACCACTGGACACCTCGGATTCTCCCGGACACTATCGAGGATACAGGAAAGGTATTATTGGCCTCGCCTAACTGCAGACGTCGCCCGTTATGTAGGAACATGCCGAGACTGTCAGTGATGCAAGACACCACCGACAAGGCCAGCGGGATTGCTACAGCCAATCGAGCATCCTTGCCGACCATTTCAGCAGATCGGGATGAACTTGTTGGGACCCTTTACGACGTCAACAACCGGAAAGAAGTGGATCGTCGTGGCGACGAACTACCTCACCCACTTCGCTGAAACGAAAGCACTGCCGAAAGGTAGCGCAGCCGAAGTGGCGAAATTCTTTGTTGAGAACATCTTGCTGCGACATGGCGCCCCAGAAGTCCTCATCACCGACAGAGGAACGGCCTTTACAGCGGAGCTCACCCAAGCCATTCAGCAGTACAGTCAGACAAGGCACAGGAGGACAACTGCCTACCACCCACAGATGAATGGTCTTATGGAGTGCCTGAATAAGACCCTCGCAGACATGCTAGCAATGTACGTCGACGTCGAGCACAAGACCTGGGATGCCGTCCTGCCGTACAAAACATTCGCTTACAACATGGCGGTGCAAGAAGCAACACAGACCATGCCGTTTAAGCTGGTTTACGGCAGGAACCCGACGACGATGCTCGACACCAGGCTGCCACACATCACTGATGAAGAGAATCTTGACGTCGCTACCTGTCTTCAACGCGCCGAAGAAGTCCGACAGCTCGCCCGCCTACGGATCAAGAGCCAGCAGCCTACCGACAGCCGACACTACAACCTCCGACGACGCTTCGTCGAGTACCAGCCCGGCGACCGTGTTTGGGTATGGACCCTGATATGCCGACGAGAACCGAGTGAGAAACTATTACGGCGCTATTTCGGACCCTACAACGTCGTTCGACGTATTGGCACACTGGACTACGAGGTCGTGCCAGACGGCATTTCGCATTCACAGCGGCGCCGCGCAGGATCTAAAGTGGTCCATGTGGTGCGTCTTAAACCCTATTACGGACGCTGACTAACTTCCCTATTTTGTTGGTTTCTTTGTTACAGGTGTTTTTCTTTATAGCTTTCATTTGTTTGCAGCATCGGATCGATGCTGTTTAAGAGGGGGGTATTGACACGTGTACTTGTTTGTCTTTATCGGGCGACACGTTTCACCGCCTAACAAATGTTATCGCACAGCACAGGACGCGCCTGCATGTATCGGAAGTTTCTGGAATGTTATCGATGCTTCCATCCGCTGTCTGTGACCGAACCTTGTGTAATCTGATTGCATGTGTGCGTGACCCGAATAATGTAGAACTTTGTGGAGCACGCGGGTCCCAGCGATTACTCTGGAACATTCGACGACTGATTTATAAAAGCCGACGCGCTTTACCTGCTGATCAGATTTTGGACGATCGCCAACTGTGTTCGCCGCTGTCGCCGTTCTTTGAGTGGAGGCTGTTTTTGAGGGCACAAGTTCGCCCAATAAAACGCTAGTTTCGTCTTTCCCAGTTTGGCTGCTTTTTTCACCGTCACTACCACGTGACAATATGTTCCCGGAAAACACGATCTTTTGGCATGAACATTCATGAACATTGCCAAACTGTGAGTGTATGATATGTTTTGCTGCTGCTAGATCCAATGTGAACAAGAAAATGCGTGATCGAGAACAGCAGCTGCCCGCCTTGGCAGCTTCACCGCAATAGGCACGGGGCACAGAATGAGTTTGGATCGGTGGCACTTTCATACGACGGTGCCACATATGTAATGGCATGTGACGGCCGAGGCGGGGGCAGAAGCTGCCGCCGCTGGCTACGTTGATTGAATGTGTTCCGTCATTTCTTCTGATTTGCGTTCTGCATTGCATTTTATTGGGCTAGCAATTATATGGAGACTCCAAGCGCATTTCTGCCGTTGGCGTCACCGTGAGGTTCCGTATAAAGTCCAAGAGCAATAGGTAACTGTCGCCATGCGCCCTAAACTGTATGTGCGAGTGAAAGCGTGCAAGGGGAGGAAGGGGGGGGGGCAGCGTTCTACTCTGTACTACTCTGGCGGCAACTATGCATGTGGCGGCTGTGCGTGGTCGCATGGCCGTATCTTGAGAGCAATTTGTGTTGGGGGCAGAGTCTAGGTGCGTCCACGGCTCATAGCTTTGTGCGTGCTATGTGTTCTCCGCGCTCACTTTGTGTTAAAGTGATATACAACACGAGCGTCACTTAGATCGCTGCTGCGGCCGCGTTTCCTCACGCCAGCGTTTTGACAGCCAGTTTCTGCGGTGATAGAGTGAGAGGTGTTTGCTTGTGAGTGCGTGATACCATGATTGCTAATTTAGTTAGTGTGCCTATGTTTACCAGTTCATATGGCCGGTAAAACTACTATCCTTACTCCGTATAGCTGTCCACTAATTTGCTATCATAATCGATGCTTCACCTGTAGTTTGGAACTGCAACTTTTTTGGGTGCACGCACAGTTACTGAAACATTACTGAAGCTGGTGGGGCCATTCGTTTCAATTGGTTTTCATCGCGGCATCATCAAATGCTATGGCAGGAAGCCTGGGTAAGCGCAGTGTGTAAGCAACGCTAGCTACATACAGTGTTCAACAAATGAAACGCGATACCTGGCGTGCATCGCCGCCAGCGCTTTTTGCACCGACTGTGAAGGAATCTTGGCATTTTACGTGCCAAAACCATGATTTGATTATGAGGTATGCTGTAGTGGGGAACTCCAGATTAACTTTAACCACCAAAGATCTTTAACATGCCCCAATGCACGGGACACGGGCGTTCTTGCATTTTGCCCCCATCGAAATGGGGTCGCCGCGACTGGGATTTGACCCTGCAACCTTGTGCATTGTGCCAACTGTGAGCGCCGGGGTCGCTGAGCTGATGCATCGTGGTATAAGACTGAAGTTTGAGACAGTGTAACGCATTGTGATTGCATTTGGTCTCTCGGCGATCGCCGATGGTGAAAAAAAAAAAAGAAGAGAGCCTCCGCACGCTCTGTTTTGGACTCCCTCCGTGGACTCGTTTTTTACTTTATATACTACCTGATGCCATGAATGTGACAAGCCTTACACAAACGGCGACCTTTCTTCAGAGCACACACAAGAAAATGCGGTTTCTGGTACGTCAGGCCTTAAAAACCGTAAGGCGAAGTCAGTGGATGTGCCGTGTGCACCTTTGTCCCGTCATCTGCTTCACATGCCAGTACTCTTACTGTTGCCGTTCATGCGCTTTTCGCCAGCTAGCTGCTAGTGTCTTGCGATGACCACCCGGTGCTTATACTCGCCTGCCCATCTCATGTGAAAACACTGCCGCAGGCCCAGTACCAGCAAATCACTTCCCAGGTCGTCGCATGTCGCATTCGCAGCCATCGCCGCCAACCCTATTGCAATAAGCATCTTCAGCTATATGTTTCACAACGCACGGGGCATAGTGCCGTTGGAACCATCCGTAGTGCATGCTTTTAGTGGGTGATTGCGATCGTATGGTATGCTTTCCGGCCACTAGGTCCCATGTAAACAAGAAACAGTGGAAGGCACGTGCAATCGAGAAAGTAACCGCCTGCACGTCTCATGTGAAAACTCCGGCGCGCTCAGTTTCTTATACCAGTACCAGCAAATCTCCTCCCGGGTTATCGAATGCCGCATTCACAGCTATTACAATAAGCATCTTCACCTGTCTGTTTTACAGCGTGTGGGGCATAGTGCCATTGGAAGAGTGTGTACTGCACGCTTTTAGAGGGCGATGATCCAAATACAGTGCCATTCCCTGACACAGGTGCTGCGATGTGAGCATTATGTTTTGCTCCAGTGGCATCTGGTGTTGCCCGCCAGCTAAATTTCATTTGTTTCCCGTCGCTGTCCTTAAACACTACGCCATAGGAAAACAACAAGATGTGTCTTGAACCGCCGAAGCCCCACCAGCTCCACGCCTCCCGGCATATCATGCCTCATGCACAACAATTAATGCAACGCTTCACATTACATAGATGTGAACTACAGCTGAGTTTGTCAAAGTTTTTAGTTACTTCAGATCATAAGTTTTCCCTGTTAATGCGTTTTTCTTTCTAAACTGTATGAACGAGGTTCTACTGTAACATATTTAATGCATGATAGTGTCTAGTGGATGCAGCTATTCAGCTGCCTTCAAACTAGGCAATTGATTGAACCATCCAGTGGCTATCAGGTGTGAAATTGAAACAAACACATAGTCAAAATAACTGTTTGCTGTAGTTGTGGACAACTTTCTATGGCAATGAAGGGAAAGCTACGGAGACCAAGAACACACAAGTGAGGGCGCTTCTGAAAAGAGTCCCGTGTTTTCATCCACGTTAGTTTAAGTTGGGGAAGAGAAAATATAAACATCTTATTAGGAACAATTAAATAAGATAAAACACACCACTGAATGTAAAAGTTTACTTACTTTGCGGCTTTTCCCTTACTTTTTCCTTTTCCCTTTCCCTTCACTGCCATCGAAAGCAGCGTTTTCAACTTTTCCCAGAGAAAGAAGCAGTCAAAGATTAGAAAGTGCGCCTTTACGTTGCGTGCATGGACTTCACTGTTCTTGAATGCTCCAATAAGCCACCATTCGTCGCGACTGCGAGGGGCGTCCCAAGCTGATTTCTGTATATAGAATTATCGATATACCAAACTATTTCGCTGTCCCCTTCGAGTTCGATATATCCTGGTTCGCCTGTAGAAACAGATATATACTGAGTGTTCGCCGTCATTTTGCTTGCAAGGCGTGCATGAGCTGATAGTATCTTCTCTAGCAAACCAGCAATAGATTACAGCAAGCTTCTTACTCGCGTTGCTTTCAAGATGAGTGTGCACCATCGAGTTTGCTGGTGGATGCTCACACGCCATGCCTCACTTTCCCTATGGCCATGTGTCCCTGAGGCTGGATTCCCTAACAATCCACTTCATTTTTCATTCTTCTGGCTCTTTGCCATTAGTTCAGGCGCAGCTCGGAGGTGACTGCACTGACATTTTTGCTGGGATCATACCCTCGGTGAGACACATTATAAGAACGAAAAATTAAATGGAATGTGACACAATACAGGCCCTCGTTGTGCCAAACCTATTTAAAACATAAAAATAGGTTGCTTGAATTTTACTACATTTGTAAAAAAGTAATTCAGCCAGTTTACCATTTCTTAATAAACCCTGCCTAACACAACACACACACGAGACATTTTTGTCGCCGTAATGTCACCCAAAAGATTCCTTGCTTGTGTTTCCTCAAAGTAAGCCAACCTGAAGAATTTGAATTTGCTATAAAAATTTGACCCTGGGGACATGCATTTATAGAAAAAATTTCACCCTTAAAGAGTTAAGCAAGATTGTGCAAAGAAAGTGGCAGGCTTGGCATATCATGTGTACACATAATTGTAGAACAAAAATGCGAACTAGCAATTTGAACATATAGAATTGGTTCTGACCTTCCAGCAGGTACCTTAAATTGAGAGATCTAAGAGTATTACAAAGATGCACAACTCTCGATCAGATGAGGGAACGAAAATGTCAGGTAAAAAAATATAAGGCTATTGATCAAAATATCAGTTGGAAGCACAGTGCCAGTCCAGCCTTTGTTGTCTTCCTGTGTTCCCCAGTCTGTTTATGCTGCTAGCTGCCATTCGTGTTGAAACAATTTGCCAAACAGAAAGTATTGTGGTAGAGCAAGTTGGCAACAAGTGAGCCATGCGCCATACTTTTCGTAACCCACAGTGCTCCTGCTGCCCATTTTGTTGGGCGTTACTGACCGTGAGAGCGGCATGCCAAGCCGCTGCAAGGATGGGGCAGGCAGGCGCCAGCAGTTTCCTCCCCGAGGGCGCTCAGGCCCTAGAGCTTGCAGGGCGTCCAGCAGTTGCCTACGTGCCACAGGGGCACCTTCCCACTTGGATTGGAACTGACGCACTAGCTCCCCCTGGCTGCAGCAGGCACGTCCATGCACCAGTCGACCCAGCAGCTGCAGGGCTACATGCAGAGAGATGTTTTCAGGGACAGTCCTAAAGAACATAGGGTTTACTACAGAACTTGTTAGAGGGAACTCTAGTGCTAGTGTCTATGGGAGCAGCAAGTATAGTAGTTCATTTTGTCAAAACTTCCTCCTGGCTTCAAATGGCTTGTTGACTTCATAAATTGACAATTCTAAACAGAATATTACTTTATAAATGCAACTATTTTCAATGTTTATGCATACGTGCAGAAGCTTATTGCCTTCATGCATTTAGAAAAATAAGACTTCTTGGAAATTTAAAAAGATCATTATTATTTATGTCCAGTGCAGGACGAAGCCCTCACCCAGTGATCTCCAATAAACCCTGTCTTGCACCAGTTGACCACACCTTACGCCTACAAACTTCTTAATTTCATCACACCACCTATTTCTCTGCCCTTCTCAGCTACGCTGCCCTTCTCTTGGCACCCATACCTTAACTTTAATAGACCACCCTGCCCTGCACATTACGTGGCCCTGTGCAGCTACACTTTCCCCTCTTAATGTCAGCTAGAATATAGACTACTACTGTTCGCTCTCTGATCCACATTGCTGTATTTCTGTCTTCAAAGGTTACGTCTAACATTTTTCATTCCATCACTCCTTCCATGGTCCTTAATTAACTGCTCCTCAGGCAAGCAGGGATGGAGGTGTGCCCCGGCGTCTATGTGCGGGCATTCACCTGTCCTGTCGTCCCTATGCCTCTCCCTTTTTCCATTCGCACAGGTTGTAGTAGTTGGCCTTTGCCATGGACCAGTTTGCGCCAACGTTTGCACTTTTTGTGGCCTGAGCATGCGCGCAGTGGCATGCTAGATTATGCAAGGTGGTGGTTGACGCGGCCCGGATGCTCACTAAGCCTGAACCCATGGTGGTCGGTATTCCTGTCAGATGCAAGACCTCTGCAAGCTTCTTTGTTAACCTCTAAGTTTCTGCCCCATATGTTGGTACTGGTAGGATGCCATGATTATATATTTTTCTTTCCAATGCTGGTAATAAATAATGCCACAAGACTATGCACTGCTGTCTTGTCGTCCATCTTTGTGGATACCTGCATCCTTTACTTGCATATACACAAACATCTGGCAAATTTTGTAGTACGGAGGTTCAGGACAAAGGGACAACCATTGTTCTCACTTGAAAAACCGACTAGCCTCACATGAAGTAGCAGTAGCACCATACCTAAATGCAAGTCACTGGACAGGAAGTCAACAACATGCTGCCATGTCTATTCATCATTTAAAGGAGCTCCATCTTTTTTTCTTTTTTTTCTGCCAACCATAAGCACAGCATGCAATGTGTACTTGCAACTCGTGATGCTATATGGCAATCATTAGTTGTCTAATGTGGGCATTTATCTGGAGTTCTATAGAGCAAGCGTATTTTTACTTTAGTTTGGTGCACTTGGCCATGGGTGCAGAAGCAGTTTTATCATAACACAGATACACGCCTGCTTTCACTTTGTGGCCTCACTACAAGATAACTCATGCCCACGATAAACCTATGTTGTTCCTTATAAGGATTCTAAAATTTAGTCTGTCCAAATTTCATGCAAAACGTCATAAGTGTTGCCAGTGGTATTTACCATCATCGGGCAGACTTTCCTCTTGCCAGCTGGGACGCAACGGTCCTGGCTTCAACCGCACGGCCGCAAAGCGTGCCAGCAGTCCAATGTCCTGCCCACTGACCACCAGAGGCTGCAGCCTTGGACCTTTAGCACCATTCTCACGCAGCTCATCCTGGAGTTCCAGCTGCCGCACCTGAAGTGCAGCAGCTGAGGGGCCACCGCCTTCTTCTTCATCTTCAGACAGGTACCCGTGAGGCACAAAGACTTCATTGTCAACTTCATAATCATCAGGCTCGCTCTCTGGCTCGCTGCCTGACAAGCTCTCGCCAGGCTCTTCGTCCCACTCGGCCTCACTGTCCACCTCGTAGTCCAGTGTCTGTTTCAAATTGTACAGATTTTACAAATGAGTAAAGGTGTCTTTCGTAAAGTGTCCGAAGTGCAATACTGTGGCGGCAAAAGGTACATAAGCAGGACTCACGATTTGTAAATTAAAGTGCTGTGAACCGCTGGAAATTAAGTGATGAAAGCTACATGTGTGGCTTAAGATGCAATTGTTTTACTATTTACTTTGACAAGGTTGTGTGACTACAATATTGGGGGCAAGGTATATTTATGACGACCTTGCAACAGCAGGTTCACAGATTAAGAGGTTTTTCTACGTCACTAGATGTTCAAAATATTATACCAACAAGGGCCTAATACAGAAACACCTACAGAATACAGAAATACCTCAGTGTTCTGCCTTTCACTACAGGAAAGCTTTGGTTTTTTTCTGCAATACACCTTTGCTTTCTTTCAAATATTAAGTGAACAGCAATAATAGTTGCCAAGACTCTACGTGGAAAGTTATTAGTGGTATGCTGTGACATGGCACTTTCCTTCTTGAAATATTTTTGTTCTTATCACTGTGTGAGAAGGAGTAGTCATTGCGAAACGGTGACAAACCCTCGTACATATGATTAAAAAGGAAGGTGTACAACAGAACCACGAATAATACCAGTTGGACATTCTTTAGGGGGCCACTATATTCTAGGTCACAGAGATGAGTCCACAATCTTGCATCACCTCTACCAGTTGCACCTATGGGCTATGGAAGTGTACATACAATATAAAAGTACACAAGGCAATGTGAAACTAAAGAAAGAAAAAGACAACACAACAAACAAATGCTAATGTAATGAGCAATCAGCAACAAGTGCGATTATCGTGCTGCACATTTATGCTTGCATACAGCAAGCAAAATACGTAGTGCCTCTCCACAGCTTGGTGGAACCAATGTGGTTCAGGCCTTAGAAACATTTGATGCTGTTGTTCGTCTGCATTTATTAATTTATGATGTCTGTTTCCTTACATCGACACTAGTATCACTTGGAGGGCACAGAAAAAAAGAAAGCATAAAATTAACAAACAAATGCATTTGCTGCAAGAGAATCGTCAGTGTGCTGGTGGACATGGTAGCAAGTGCTCCACGTGACATTTCAGACAATGCGTCCGTTTATGTACACCTGATGAAGATGCAAGTTCTAAAGTCAGTATACATGCAGGGCATGACGTGCAAGGCACATGTGAAATTGACTTTATCTACCCTGGAATCTGTATCGAAGGTACAGGATAACGGTGCCTGAAGGCGCCTCGCATCGTGGGCTGTTATGCTGCTACATAAGGCTGGGCAACAAGTACAGTAGCAGCACACAGCAGACTGAGTGAGCTGTAGCGAGAGCCAAAATGTGACGGTCTGCTCCCACCTTCTGCGTCATGTCACGACACGTGCTCCTCCCGTGAAACCATACTGAAGCTTGTTCATAGAAAAGCTCATATAGTAAATTATTTAGGGCACTTTGAGGCTTGCCAGTGTATTTTTCTGTGGGTTTCAGGTCCAGGACCTTCATTTAATGCAAAAGTGAAAAGTAGAGAATATCACGACAGTAATCCCTTAAGCCAGATTAGGTTCTCTGTGGAAATATGCCAACACTCACCTGGTCCTTTGCCCAGGGATTGCGCCCCGACACTGTGTGACTTCGTCGGCGCCAGGTTCCCCAGTATGCAGGCCGCACATTTTCGCAAAACTGGAGCAACTTGGCTCGAGGTGCTGATCGAGGTTCACGAACATGCCGATGCCACTGTTCTCTTCGAGGGTTGAACTGGATATCTGCAGCACACTGGAAACACACCATGCCATAGCCTAATAATGCCATCTGACAAACTTTCATTCAACACTTTTGTTCCTGCTGCAGGCCTGCTGATTTTTGGTGGTTCTGGATTTTAATTTTTATTTGATATGTTACTTGCAATGTACATACTGTGACATAACAGATAGAGATGGCTCCTACAATAAAATCAATGTTGAATTAGCCAGCTGAGTTTTTTCAGTTATTTGCATGGAATCATTGGTGATACTGTGTTACTGCACTGGCCAAGAACCTAAAAGGCAAACTTGTAGCACTTAAAGAGGGCCCTGAACCATTCCTCGGGCTTGGTGAAATAACATGATCCGTGGATAGCATACGCTGCTGTGAACATCTCAGCCAAGTTTCGCTGTTGTACGCGGTGCTTGGAGCTCACAAGTAGATAGTGATGTCACCTTTCTTTCAAAAACTCTCTTTTCAACAGAAGCCTGCCTTCTTATTTTCTTAAGGAGGCAGGCTTTACGTTTTATTTCGTAATAAATCGGATTCCTACACATGACTGCTATTGGTAGCTGCGGTCAGCTACAGAGTGTAGATACAGCGGCCATTGTGGGTTGCCGCCACAAGTCCATTGGCTAATTGCACTGTGGCTCTGTGGCATTTCGCTTATGCTTAGCGCGTCGTAGGCACCAAAATCAGAAGTGGTGGCGTCTATGTTAACATCCGGAATGAAATCTGAACTGCATGCCAAGGCGACAATTAGAAAGCGGGGTGTTGTGGGCATGCCCCACTGCGCCGTAGCCTTCACAGTGCAAGGCATCGAAGAAGGAGCAGGAGCACAGCGGAGGCCGTGTTTGATTTCCAATAATGCACTTCTGCTGAATGCATTGAAGTACTTTGTGCAGCAAAGTATTTCTGACATAGCCTAGTTTCACTTCAAATGTCTTTCTCCACTTTGATAAAAAGTGGTTCAAGGCCCCTTTAAATGTCCCTACCAGTGCATACTTTTTAGAGCCAATGTTGTACTGTGGAAACACTAGAGCACCCTGAACTTTAACTGCTATAACTGAGCATATTTAGCAGTACTGCCTTACATACTTGTGGCTAATCTGCAAACAGAACAATATTTGTATGGACATGTTCAGCATGTCAATAGCTAAACTGTGGTGTTTAAACACCCCGAAACTGCACAGAGGGTTCTGAAGGATACCATATGTGATGGAGGGCTCCGGATTATTTTTGACCTCCTTTAGCTTGCACATTCTTTAACATTAATCCAGATCATGGCAAGCAGTGCGCATTTGAACTAGGGACTTCAGTAATTCCAGCACATACAACAGTGGGCAAATATCCACATTAATAGCTTCTATAATTTTCAATACAGCTGTGCTGATCAATGAAAACTGTGGTCTATTCAGGCCTTAGTGGCTGCTGTAGCTGACCTCTGACTGCAGGAAGCGGTCCATCAGCAGGTGGTCGAAACGTTCTCTAACGCCGGCAGGTACAGCTGGTGCCAGAGTCATGCCTGCTTTCAACTCGAATGGTCTAAATGTCCCCTGCAGAAAACCACAAACACTATTCACTCTCTCGTAAGGAAGCTGCAGTGCCCCGCCATGTTATTTTTTTATCTTTTAAAATAAAAAGTGGCACGGCAAGCGACGCTATACACAAGTATATTTACAGATCTATATGCTGCATTTGGCCAAAAGGCAACAGCCCGTGCTAGCTGCAAATCGTCGTCGTCTTCACACCACTTGCCTCTTTGTCCTTGGACATGGGGAATACTGGTGCATAGTACTACCCTGGGTGGCAAAAGCGCCGTCCTGGAGCAACTAAGGGCCAGGCTCGGAAGCAGTGCCTGGAGCTTACTGACGAGCACAACATCACTGGATGCTAGAGTAGAGGGTGAGGTAGAATTGACCGGAGCAATTTCGTAGGTCACTGGCATCACCTGCGCAGCACGCAGTAGGGGCCCAAGTACTGGGAAAGGAGCTTTTCTGAAAGTGCCACATGATGAGAGGGTGACCACGAGCACAAGGCAAGAACTGTATGTCACGGTGGCGGGCGTTGTACAGATGCTGCTGAGTAGTTTGAGGCCGTCAGTCGAGTATGTGCAAGCTGGCGTGCATGGTCGGCCAATGAGTTGGCGTTGCACACATACTCGTTTATTGGGGTAGCAGCAGGAGAAAGTGAAGTATCAAGGGCAAAGTCGGTTCGCGGCCATACAATAGATAAAATGGAGAAAATCCCACGGTGCCATGGCAAGAAGAGATGGAGGCAAATGTGATGTAAAGAAGGACAATGTCTCATTCATGATGGTCCTTTGAAACATACATGGACAGCATGTCTGTGAGGGTACGTTTGAACCTCTCCATCAATCCATTGATTTGAGGATGGCATGAGGTGGTCAGCTTGTGTTGAGTGTAGCAGGAACGAACAATGTCTGAGATAACTTTCGATAAAAAGTTACAACCATGGACAGTAAGCAGCTGTCGCGAGGCGCCATGAAGCAAGATGATGTAATGCAAGAGAAAGTCTGCGACGTAAGTGGCAAATCGGTCGGGAGAGCTCGTGTGATGGCTTACGGGTGGCGTAATCAGTTACAATGGCTACCCATTTGTTGCAAGAGGATGACGTGGGAAAGGGGTCGAGGAGATCTAATCCGACACGGAAGAACAGTTCCACAGGGACGGTAATCGGCTGGAGATGACTGCCAGGCAACACCTGAAGCATTTTCCGATGCTGGCAGGAATCACAGGCAGTAACATAGCGGTGGACGGAGCGAGCGATACCAGGCCAATAAAAGTGGCGGCGAACGCAGTCGTACGTGCAAGATACCCCAAGGTGTCCTGCCGTGGGTGCATCATGGAGCTCGAAGACCACAGTAAGTCATAGATCTTTGGGCATGACAAGAAGGCCAGATCCATCAGGGAGGAAGTTCCTCCAGTACAGAATGCTGTCCTGGAAGACGTATCGGTTAAAAGAGGCGTCGGTAGGTGAAGAGTGCAGACACTTGAGTGCTCGTAACGATGGGTCCTGGTATTGCTCATCGGCGATGTTAGTGAAGGCAGATACACAGAAAATGCCGTTGGCAGTGCTACGATCGGCATTGTCAGGCTGGCCAGCCAGGTATCGGGACAGGCACTCAGCGTCCTCGTGGAGATAACCAGATTTGTATATGACAGAATATGAACATTCTTGTAGGCCCAGTGACCAAGTCGTCCTGTAGGATCTTTCAGCGAGCACAACCAGCAAAGCGTGTGATGGTCTGTGACGACCAAAATGAGTCGGGCGGAACTTTGCAACCGCCCACACTAGGGCCAGACACTCACACTCAGTGATGGAATAGTTGTACTCAGAGGTTGAGAGGAGCCTGCTGGCATAAGCAATAACACGGTCCTTGCCGCACTGATGTTGTGCCAGTACTGCGCCGATTCTATGGCTACTGCCATCGGTACGGACTTCGATAGGGGGGGGGGGGCGCAGAAGGATCAAAATGAGTCAGAACGGGCGTGGTGAGAAGGTTGATTAGATGCAAGAACGCAGAAGCCTCGTTATCGCCCCACTTGAAAAGGTACCTTTCTTCAAAATGTCGGTAAGAGGTTGTGTGATGGATGGTTGGATGGATGAACTTTATTGTGGTCCTTAAGGGCATGCATTAGCACGCAGCGGGCCACTGCCACGTCAGGACGGAGAGGCTGAGCCTCTCTGCCATGTCGTGGGCCTGTTGGACAGCCAGCTGCACAATTTTTCATGAAGCAGCGAAAGTATGAGCAGAGGCTGATAAAGCTGCGGACATCCTTGACACACTTGGGAACAGGAAAGTGCTTAAGAGCATGGATTTTGCCCGGGTCCTGTTGCAGTCCATTCGCATCAACGAGGTGTCCAAGCATGGTAATCTGGCGATGGCCAAAGTGGCACTTTGGCATTTAGCTGCAGACCGGCTCAACAAAAACGTCCAAGACTGATGAGAGGCGCTCGAGGTGTGTGAAGAATGTGGGGGAGAATACTATAACATCGTCTAAGTAGCACAGGTATGTGGACCGTTTGAAGCTGTGAAGAAGGAAGTCTATCATGCACTCAAATGTGGCTAGAGTGTTGCATAGACTGAACGGGCATCACTTTGAATTGATAAAGACCATCTGGTGTTAAAAAAGCGTTTTTTTTCGCGGTCCAGATTGTCTAAGGCAATCTGCCAGTAGCCGGAGCAAAGGTCGATAGAAGAGAAATAGCGAGCACTGTCGTGGCAATCAAGGACATCATCAATGCGAGGTAGGGGATACATGTCCCTTTCTGCAACTCTGTTAAGGTGCCGATAATCCATGCAAAATCACATGAGCCATCATTCTTTTTCACCAGGACAACAGGTGACATCCAAGGACTACACGAAGGTTCAATAATTCTCTTGGCAAGCATTTTGCAAACTTCTTTGTTGATAACTTGACGCTCAGCCGGCAATACTCGGTACGGGCGGCGATGAATAGGAGGGGCACTGCCGGTGTTTACGCGAAGTTTAACAGCTGTTTTTTGAGCCAAAAGACGATCATTAAAGTAAAAAATATCGCGGCACAAAAACAGAACATTGTAGAGCTTATCAGCATGCTTGGACGGCAAATCAGGTGCAATCATTCTCTGTAAGTTGGCGATAGTACAAGTTGCAGACCGCGGTGCTGGAGAAAGGTCGGTTGAACTGTCATCTACTACAATAGATGCTACTGTGTGATCCTTGAAGGTGCAAAGCTGGGCCAGAGAGATCCTGTGTGGCAGCACTTGTGACATTAAACCGAAATTGACAACTGGCATGCAGACGCAATTGGTTGTAATAGATAAAACTGTATGAAGTACCATGATACTGTGTGCAAGGATGTTTTGCATGGTACAGTCGAACCCGACTATATCGAACCCGTTTACATCGAATTATTCTATATATCGAACAATTTCTGGTCACGGTATAGTTACAATGAGTATATATAGCAAAAATTACGCTTACATCGAACAAATATTGCAGTGACTCCCGATATATCGAACGTGAAGCGGCGGAAAGGTGCCCCCAGAAGTTGGCTTTCCCTAGCGGTAGCGGGGAAACCCGGCGGCGCGGCTCCATCCAACCGCTCTCCCTACCGTGACCGCGCTGGCTCGGGCTGTTCGGGCGAGCCGTCGACACTCCCCCTGTCGCGCATAGTGAAGTCTATTATCCTCCCTCTTTCACTTCCCACTCCCTCTCCCCTGACGACGCTTCGCCGTGCTCCCTCACGGGTTGCAGAATCAAGCGTCCTTCCTTTCTTTAGATCACTATCTATCGACACTCCCCAGCAAAAAATGATCCTGGCCCGCCTACAGCGCTTGCTCAGACAGCCAATCAGAGGCTCTCGTGCGCTCTTCGTGCAAGATGGCGAAAGTGCGTGTTGCCTGGCTGCTTCTCTGGTTTATCGTGTTTGCGCCTTGTGGGCCTTCTCCCGCAGTGTTGCCGTGATGAAGCTGCAGAATTCGCCTTTCGTCGTGAAGATCGAAATCATAAATCGCGTCGAACGCGATGTCCCCGCAGCGTGCAAGATTCCGCGGAGCACTCTCGGCACGATTAGGGCTAAAGTGGCCAGACTCGCAACCCGGTGCCCATGGCGCCCGATGCGTACGCACGGCCGTGTACGAGGCGTTCTTCATACGTGCCGGTTTCCGCGTGCTCGGTGATGACTGTAAATTCTGATGAATGTGACGAAGCCGTTGCCGGTGTTGCCGAAGTTTGGAGCGAGCTGTCAAAATTTCCGGGACATTCGAATCAACGGTGGACGAGTTTGTGAGTGCAGATGGTAGTGTCGCGACGACGGTAGATCCCGAAACGAAGACTACATCGCCGACATCGTACCGAGCACAAATGAAAGTAGGCACGTTGAGGAAAGCAACTACGGTCCTTTGCCCACATCCTCCGAAGTGATTGGTGCACTCGCATTAGTCCGGTGCTTCTGCGCGAATGCGGAAGGTTGCGGCCTCAGCTGCTCGGACTCCTTAGACAACGTGGGGAAGTACGTGCGTCGCAGGCAGCGAAATTGCCCAAGCAGAAGAAAATGCAGGTCTAATTTATGCGAAACTAAGCTAGTTTCGTCAATAAAGTGATTTTATAAATGGTATGTGCTTTTATGACATCCATTTATTTAGCAGGCTTATATCGAATTATGCTCTATATCGAACTGATAGGCGTTTTTTTGCGAGTTCGATATAGCCGGGTTTGACTGTAGTCGCAATGTAGTGACTGTCGGGCACAGGTGAGGATGACATAAAGTCAAGATAAGTCAGTGCCAAAGGTGGCAAGCGAACGAAGTCTATGGAACTGAGGCAACTGGAGGGTGGTTCAGCGGGGTCCGGGACAGGCAGGTCAAGGTGGAGAGGAAGTCCAGGCAGTGAATAATGTTGTGGGGACAGTGGGCAATGATGGTAAAGAGAACGATTGTTGAGCGATCGGCGACGGAGACTCGGGCGGCACACATACCAATTGTGGGAGCTGTTTCGCCGTCGGTGACATGAACAGGCATTGGAGCAGGTGTTATTATTTTCTTCAGGCGGTTCCGAAGGGCAGCGCTCATAACAGATAAATGCGTACCAGTGTCTATAAGAGCAGATACAGGAACACCGTCAACTTACACATCAAGAAGGTTCATATGAGTTGGCAGCGTCAGTAGAGAATTTGGGTGCGTATGGGGCAATGCAGCGTCCCCTTGATGTGCTGCATCGTCTAGTTTTCCAGCTGCGAGCGTCCGTAAGGAGTCGGGGAATATGAGGTGATGGGGCAGGGGCAAGCGACAGTGTCGCCGTTGGGGTGAAGGTGACCGTGAATAGGGGTGCTTCTGTGCAGGAGGTCCAGTGATGGCATTGTTGGATTGTGTGGCATAGGGACAAGAAAAGCCGCTTAGTTGAGAGGAGCCAGCATAGGTGGTCTGGGCTGAGGAACTCCAGCAACTCCAGCAACTGTGACAGTGGTGAGAAACGTGCCCGATATGACGGCAATGAAGACAAATGGGCTTGTCGTCAGCAGTGCACCAAACCAAGATGGGTTGCAGAAAGGCGGGACATGGTGGAATCGAAGAATCTAGGTGGGCGTCAGGGTGATGGGCAGAACACATGGAATGAAGGCCCATGTTGGCGAACTCTTGATGTCCGACTGCCTGAATCAGGGAAACCATGACTGCAGGTGTGTTGAGAGAGCTGGATTCGAAGGCAGTCGGAGAGGCGACCTCAATCTCTCGTCGGACGATTCGAGTAACATCGCCAGTGTTGTTGGAACGGGGAGCATCGGTACAGGAAGACGTCACCACGGAGTTTGGTAGGCGGGCAAACTGCTGGTCGATACATCACCTTTTGTGAGTCAGGCTCAGCGGTGCTCTGGAATAGGGGCACCGACCACTCAAGACGACGGAGACTTCAGTAAAACATGAAGACCTCTGTTAACCGCTGAAAGCTGTAAATAGAGCAATAAAGTTTTTCCTTCCTTTCCTTCCAGGCGGCAGCACTCTTTGCGTCATCAGCAATCCCTTTCAGAATGTGGGAAAACTTGTCTGGCTCAGTCATGTGTGCGTCACCTTTGCGGCACAGAGCCAAGACATCTTGAATATACATGACGTAGGGCTCTGTTGATGTCTGCATGTGGGTGGATAACGCCTTCGCAGCAAGTTGGTGACCATAAGGATTGCTGAACAAGTCTCGCAGCTTTTGTTTAAGCGTATCCCAAATTTGTGAGCTTGTCTTCATGTGTCCGAAATCATACTCGAGGTGACTCACCGAGGTAAAATACTACGTTGGCGAGCATGATAGTAGGCTCCCACCTGTTATTGGTGCTGACACTTTCATACAGGCTGATCCGGTCCTCGACGTCTTCCCCATCTTTTCTTGAGAATATGCCAGGACCACTGGTAGGGGAGAGTGTGATGAAGGTCGTTGGAGTGACAGCACGCGTCAGAGCCGGTTGAGTCGAGCTGTCGTCTCCAGGAGCCATGATGGAAGGCTCAACGAACCATCCATTACAAAGCTCCATGACGAGGTACAGGGAACATCCACCTCCGTCAAATATGTTACGTGGTAAGATGCAGACACGACACTATATACAAGTATACTTATAGATCGATACGCTACACTTGGCCAAAAGGCAACAGCCTGCACTAGCCGCAAATCGTCGTCGTCGTCCTCACATCACTGGCCTCTTCGTCCTTGGACATGAGGAATACTGGTCCAGAGCAATACTACGTGACTAAATGTATTGCTTACAATGAAGTGAGAACTGCTAAGAACTATGCAGGTAGGACTATAATTCTTGAAGGTAATGACACGAGGAAATGAGGCAGCAGCTTTTAAGAAAGGTGGAAGGATGTAAGGGAAGGGAGAATATTAAATCTAAGCAGGAAAAAGAATGAGCGCATGGTATGGCAGAGCAAAAATGTCTAATAAAAAACACTAATGCTGATTATAACTGGAACACTGGCAAGAAGAAATAGCTGAACTTCAGTTGCTTGAGTACACTTTTCGTTAGATTTCCACTACAGCACCTCAAAAGCTGCAGTAGCTGAAAAGTTACAATGGATGCAGCAAATTGTAGTGGTATTTGTAACCACTTCCAGTCCATATGTTGTAACACTGCTAATCCATGACGAATAAATACTTGCTTTTATGGTGCATCAAGTAAGTAATATCTATGTCAAGAGATCATTTTGTTGACTTCAAGTTGGCTTGCAATGAGAATTTGGCAGCTGGTTAGACAAAGGGACCCTGAAATGATCTTGACGTTTTTGTAAACATGCTTTGGGTCAATAAGGTAAGTTCTTGTGATCGTCAAGGGGCAAATTTGCGTGCTTTGAATAAACCACGTAATTTATTATCAGGTTTTAAACATCTGCGTCGCTATAGGATGGAGCGGCGCTGCCCTCTGTGTTTTCAGCTGCATCTACCTATTCTACATAGGATAAGTTGGTGATGTCAATTAGGCGAGCATTCTCATTGGCTTTCCATGTGACATCATCGGGAATACCTAAGCACATTCCACTGAGCTTATATTTAATAGTACATGTACACATAGAAACACAGATGTAATAAATGTCAACATTTCTTCAAGCCAACAGTGCCCTTCCAACTGAGACTGCAGATCATCTGCTACAGCTTTTTTCTGAACACATGCATTTGCATGTGTGTGCGAGGGAAAGAGCAGAATAAAATGTTTCTCCTAAAAATCTGGGTTGTGTGGAAGCTTTATGAGGCTGCACAAAGGAAGGCGAGGGATGATAAAGATTGCAACGTTGACACTAGTTCAGTGGCAAATGCAACCACATGGATGGTTATCCAATACCAACATAGGTGCAGCAAGAATCATGACTAGTACCAGGACTGTACTGTACTCATCTCGCACTGCAGGTGTATGCAAGGAACAAGCTGCAGTAATTGCACCCTTTTGAAAACGTGACCACTGCATGTAAATTTAATTTCAAAGCAAAACACAATCGGTTCAAGTCAACCAGAAGTCGAAAACACCCATTGTGTATCACTATGCCTTAGTGGCACATCAGTGCAAGTGTCATGAACCAATGGCTCACCAGAACTTTGACATTACAAGTTGCATGCTGACTCCCTCTAGTATCCCTGAACAGGTCGCCACTTTGTTTTGTCATTTGCTGTCTTTCTCCACATGGAATAAACGAGAGAAGAAGGGGAACCGAGGTGCTCAATTTTGTTAATCATGACCACATAAAGCCAACAGACAATAAAGCCAAAGAAAGCACCGGGGAATTAAGTGTGGTTGAAATTGTAATGTAGAAAATAATGAAAAAAAGGGAAATGAAAGTGGACAAAAAGTTCACTTGTCACCGGTGGGAGCTGAACCCACAACCTTCACATTATGCAAGCGTTGCACTACCAATTATGCTATGGCGACAGCTATCAATTCATCCACTAAGTTGGGTATTTATGTTTACTAGATCTAGCCCTAGGAGTGTTAGCCGGCGTCACTCAGAACCATGGTGGGAGGACGTGGAACATCCTTTTTAGCCCAACGGCGTCACGTAACATGTGATTTTAGGAGGAAAGGCACATGGCTAAGAAACCCTCGCTTGCTACCTAATGACATCAAGGCTATCAGATTCGAGACCCTTGAAATGAATAAACCAGAGAAGGTTGTGGTTGCGGAGTTTGTGGGTTCGGCTCCCACCGCCGACAAGTTATCTTATCGTCCACTTTCAATCCCCCTCATTACTTTCTACATTCCAATTTCAACTACGTAATTTCCCTGACGCTTTCCTTGGCTTCATTGTCTTTTGGCTTTATGTGGTCATAATCCATGTGGAATAGTTATACATGAAACTCCTGTGCATTGTGACAATCCTCCCTTTATTGAGTACATCAGCCGGTCTTTCTCTTGTGAATCGGTGGCATTCTGCTTGATGTGTTTGTTACTACTGCCTTTAATTCTCTTGCTGTCTATGAAGGAGATAAAGCAGTGCTGTACGCAGGCACACTCTACTGTGCTGTTCTCCTCACCCACTAATCTTTGTTTTCTTCTAATTCGTCAAGCCTCCTTGGTTGGAGCAAATATTAAGGAAAACAATTATTAGGATCAATATCTGTTTTTTTTTTTGGTGGTGGTGTGTCGGGCTACTAGCCAGCGTGGTGTAATTTCGAGCGATGAAGTAGTGCCAGTGAGTGTGCCTATGTCCTGCTTGAAAACCAACTGCAACGAAATTTCACTTTGGCTAAATTTGTTATAAACAAGTAGCATATACCACTCAACCAATCTTGGCAAAGCTACAGAGCTGGTAATCGTCTAGCTTTCTTTTCTTTAGCAGTGCTGAAACAGCACGTAACAAGACGATACATGCGCTGGGTGCTCAGGCTGGTTCTATCAGAGCCCGCAATAGTCCGAGTGTCTCACATTAAGAATGGGCTCATCATGGCACCCTGTGGTGGCTAGAGTACCTATGCGACGCAGCAGCATGGCCTCTGAGATTGCAAAGGTCATGGCAAGGAATTTTGCATTATGTCACACATCACTTCCAGTGTGTGGCAATGGTGGTGTTTTCGTCATTTTCAGTATCCAAAATGGCAATTTTTGCAAGCTGTTCGTGACACTCCCACTTATATTTCGAACGCCAAATTTTGCAGGGAGGCTTCTCTATACCTACATTATTTTAAGCTAGGCTTTTTACGTGGTCCAAGGTTTCCTTGCAGTTGTCATGGCCTTTAATAAAACATTAAATCACAATCTGAAACCTGTACATACAGTATCGACTTATAGGTATCAAAAAAGCACATAGCCCTTTTAATGGAACAGTGCATGATGTTAATTCGCTTCTTTGATTTGCTTAAAGTTCTTATATTTGATCTACCACACTCTCGGGCCAAAGAGCAAGTGGCCATTCTTTGCCAATCCTCCAGAATGTGTATGTTGCCAGACACAAGGGCTACAGAATGCTTAAATATACTAAGATATGTGTTGTGCTTCTCTGTGCACAGAAGTCTTATCACCATTCTTTCCTAGATAACCATCATGACACCTTGGTCTGCGTCATTGCTTGTTAACATCTCACGCTACATTTGCTTAATTTTGGCATAACTTGTGAATGGTATAAGAATAAACATTGCATCAGATTAATGTTATGACCAATGCAGCACAGCACCATAACACTTCTTTGGTGAAGTACAACAAATCAGTCCTTATGCCATCGCTGTCATACCACTGTCATTGTTGCTTTGCTTATGCCATCACACACACAATTACTTGCCTTACACAAACATGTTCTTCCATCTGGTATTACTTTGCAGAACCCAGAACAAAACTGTACAGCCAACTACCTGCAAAATTCTTCACATAACATTGATTCCCACAATGCGTGGGATCTGCACAATTTTTATTCATTGTGAGAGATAAAAACAGAAAGCTGTGTTCACATGCTTCAAAGCAACAGTAAGCACTTTTTATCCGAAAGAGTGCAAGTCCCAAGTTTCCTCAGGTGCAAGCCACACCTGTCCAGGGCTTGGCTGGTCAGGACGTGGCTGCTTGCATACAGGTTCTTGCTCTGCAGCTGCCTTACGCTTCTGGGCACTCCCCGCAAGTGCTTGGAACGGGAGCCGTGCTGCACAGTACAAAGTGCTTGGTGATATAATCAAGAAGAGCCACTAGCGTAGGTTGGCATACTCATGAGTACATGGACTCAAAAGTTGCTCCACATCTGCTGCATGCTCATTTCACAGGCAGGCATGAAATAGAGCATTCCTGAGTGATGAAGGGTGTGAGTGGACATGAATATGAACATGAGTGACAGTCAGAGAGTGTGAGTAGAATGAATGAATGAATTCTGGGGTATTATGCAGCAAAAGCACAATTTGATTATGAGGCACACAGTAGTGGGGAACTCTGAATTTTGACCACCTGGGGGTCTTTAATGTGGCCCCAATGCAGGGGACATGGGCATTTTTGCATTTCGGCTTCATCGAAATGCAGCTGCCATGGCCGGGATTTAATCCTGCGACATCGTGCTTAGTAGTGCAACTCCATAGCCACTAAGCCATCATGGCAGGTGAGTGTGAGTGGGTAACTGTGAATGGAAGTGACTATATATGCATGTGAATGTTGGCGAGCATGAGTGGCCATGAACAAGAACGTGAGCGAATGCCAGTGAGTGTGAGTGAGTACACAGCCTGCAAAAATATTTGCGCATATGCATTCATTCTGCAGGCCACTAGTAATATCAGGCGTGCGAAACCTCCCTTTTGATAAAACGACTGCATGTTGATGTGTGCTACATTTTGGGGTAAAGCTATTAAAACATAAATACAGTGTTTGGGATTTACCTAAGTATACCTTTTTATGATCGAGTTATGATGGCTTGCAAGGACATGTAGAGGGGTTGAGAGGAGCTTTTACTTTCATGCAAATGATATTTTAAACACGGATCCGACTCGGGACACAACTATCTTGTACACAGCATTTGAATGAAATAGCATATAGTGCTGTCCATCCCATAAGCTGACACTTATGGGACGGACGTTTACATGACCAGAGCCGTGATCAGCTGAGCAACCACTGACCAGGCATTTGCTACGTTACTCCGTGTCATGTGCAGCAATAGTCTTTGAAAAAGCTAGGAATACCTGAATGGTGCTTATTTAATCTTGGTCACTCTGGGACATGCATACTGTTGTTACATTTATTTACGTTTAAGAGAGCAGCTGTGCTTCGTACATGTATAGTACGTTTGGACATAACGGCGCATCAACTGCTAACCCATTTTGCAATATTTTTTTATCATGAATATTGATTTATGGCAATTTGTCCAACACCTTCGTAGCTAACCCCTTACAGCATACGTTGCGATGGAGATGGCACAGCTGACGGTATCACGCAAAACACATCAGTGGACGACATACGTTCACGGTAGCAATAGCTACTCAACATTTTTTGACGTCAATGGAACCGTCATGAAGCTGAAAACTTACACTGCTTCATTTTCTTGGAAGGAGTGCAAGGCATCGCGTCAGAGACAGGATCGGCCTCACCAATGAACACTGCACCAACGGTGAGCTACGCAGCACAACACTAAAGCACGGCAATCTACGTTGACACACACATTCCTGAAGTTTGGCAGCGCTCTTGCGCACACATCAGGAGAACGAACGAGAGAGAATTTTAAGTTGTAGTGACCCTAACAGGAACTTTTCAAGATTTTAACATCGCAAACTTTCTTGCTCATAAAATGCAAGACAGAGCCCACACGCGCTCAGCCCCGTGGAAACTCCATTTGGCGGGAAAAAGCAATGCGCTGCTCTGTAAACGATGATTGGTCGAAATAACTATCGCACGTAGACTAAAATATGCGGTAGAGTACGTTGAGATTCAGTAGAGCAACAAACGCTGACATAAACGCAAGAGGCACTGCTAGCGCCAGCGCGGTGATTCAAACCAGCCTCAGGGTTTGCTTCGACTGGCTTCGACGTACAATGCTTTGTGTCAAAAGCAGCCTTTTTGTAAGATTCAGCGGATTTACTTATTACACATCAAAATAAACATGTAAGTAGACAAGGTTTTCTGTCTTTACTTATTTTGGACCTTGTTACGAAATCGTTTTCTAACAAAATTTCTAGCTGCAAGCTTTGAAAGCGTGGCCTTTGAGATTGTGCGGTGCGCGCCTGTTTAATCTCAGAGGCCACGTTTAGAGACTCTTCCACCTACCAGATGACGCCACTTTAATGCGGTTACGCCAAAGGTAAAGCGCATGAAAAAAATAAAACTATAGAGTGGTAGGCTTAGACACATGAGAAACTCTATGCTTAGACACATAGAGTTTTATACATTGTATCATAGAGTTTCCTACAAAATTACTAGAGGGAACTCTGGCGCTGCAGTCGTTGTCCTACCATGGGAATGATGGGAAGTACATAGATTTGTCTGATCTTCGTGCTTATGGATTCAGACGTTCTTGTGGCTTTGTATATTACGCTATATAAATCTTATTGTCGTATATTTCAGCGCAATCTATATTCTTAGAAGTGCGGAAGACGCCGGGAACGCGTACAATTGCTATTAATTGCAACGATTGAGCTTGTCTATGTGCCCAAATCGAAACGCGCCAAGCCTCTCAAAGCACTGGCATGCCCGCGATAAATTCATAAGTGCGTTTCATTCGCTTGTCGATACATGCATCCGTGGCTTAATGGTTTCAATATCAGGCTTCTGTACTAGAGTCCCTGTGTTCGAATCCTGCCGTCGGGCAATTTTATTGATGTTTATTTAATTATTTATTACGCAATAAACTGATGAAAATGAAGAGTTTACAAAGTCACAAAGCCGTTTGAAGCCAAAAAGACGAAGTTTAGGCAAATCCATGTACTTCTCATAATTCCCATGCTGGGACAACCGCTCCCATTGTAGCTCACGTAGACACTAGCGCCAGAGTTCCCTCTAGTAATTTTGTAGGAAACTCTATGCATTGTATAAAACTTCATGCTTAGACATAAATGGATAGATGTTATGAGCGTTTTCTTTGGAACGGGGCGGTGGGTTGCGCCACCAAGCCCTTGTTTCAGTTTCATCATACTTTAGTTATAGTGAACTAGTACGTTCTAGTACGCTGTACTTCCGTTTCACAGCTCAGCTCGGGAGGTCATAGAGTTTCTCATTATCTATGCGGGAGGTGGTAGAAATGGTGGACACACGAACTAGTGGCGCTGCGACCACGTTTTTTGTCACTTCTACCACTTCTGGTTTCCCCTTTGCTTTCATTTCTGTTTTCATTTCGGAGGTGCTGCTTCGTCTGTCGTTACTTATGGTCATGTTGTTCGTGTCGTGTGAGGTGCGACGGTTTCTTCCGGGGAAGAATTTCGCGCTGAAGCCTTTCGGCGTCTCAGAATAGGAAGAAGTTTCTTATGCAGTTCTATTTTGCCCTCGGCTGCTCCAGCGGCCAGATGCAACCTGATGCTGGTGGTTACAATTTTTTTTTTCGCACCGTGATGACGGCAAGGAGCTTTTTTATATGGAAACATATGCTGCGCCGAAAGAAAGAATACCCCACAGATAAGTCTGACGTGTATGAACGTCATGTTGAGGACGACTATCTCTTTTTTTAATTTTTGAGAACAAATATATATTGATTCCATCGCTGGAAACATAGGCGCTTGTTCACGGCGCGATTCCCCGACTTAGTTATTGCCGGTCTTCGCGAACGCATCTCAAAGCCAATAAATGTGATGCAAAAGCGAAGTTCACCAACAGAAGCAGCTCGAGAGTTGACAGGCACTTCGACGGAAGCTTGCAGGGATGCACTTCATGCAGGTGGCAAACCAATCGTACATGGAATGTACAATAAACAGCAAAAGTTTGCGGGATGCGCGAGCGCGTGGCAAAGCGACCCTCCTCCACTTCTAACGGTGAACCCCACACGTTCATTTGAGGGATCGCCAGTCGTTTGTGTTTGTCCCCTAGACATATCGGCGTTGCGGAGTGCGGTCTAGCTCCGCCGCTGGCTGCCCGCGCGGTGAGGCAGTGGTCACGGACGCCCCATTTGGTGATCGCTGTGTCTGAAGGTTCTGACTGGTGTTGTATAAGTCGTGGGTCGCTTTTTTCGTCGCGACGATAGATTGGATTTTTTACAAGCACTGCTCCAGGAGTGCACATATAACCGGCAAACGGAGGCCTCAGGAGAGCTCCTGTTATAATAACTTGAAAGAGCGAAGGTTTGGGCATGTTGGTATTCCATAAGTTTTAGGTTTTTAGCGCACAGAAAGGTGCGAGAGGCAGAGGTACAACGCGGACACAGCGCTAACTTCCAACAATTGTTTTATTTTATGAAGCGGTACACACAACAGCGTACGCATGCGCATATGTACTGGTTTCTAATCAAATGAGACAGCAACGAGATATGTGTAATGGAAAGTTAAGATGATATCGAAGATGAAAAAGCGGCCATGCATAGTCAATTTTTTTTTGTAATTGCAAGATTAAAATGCCATCTCCATCAAAGTGTCACAGAGCCGGGTGGCTTCATGGAGATGGCATTTTAATCTTGCAGTTACAAAAAGAAATTTTTGGCTATGCATGGTGGCTTTTTCACCTTCGATATCGTCTTAACTTTCCATTACACATGTCTCATTGCTGTCTCATTTGATTAGAAACCAGTACATATGCGCATGCGTACGCTGTTGTCTGTTACCTATATATGTGTGTACCGCTTCGTAGAATAATACAATTGTAGGAAGTTAGCGCTGTGTCCGCGTCGTACCTCTGTCTCTCGTCCCTTTTCGTGCGCTAAAAACCTGAAAGTTATAATAAAGCAAGCGGCGCAGGATCTCCAGGGCACCCAAGGGGTAGCGGGGGGATCAAAGCTGGAAGCAGGACGGCCCGTGGGTTGGGGCCGCGGAGGGTGCCGGGGCTCGCAAGCTCACATAACCGGACAAGCGCAAGCTTGAAAAAGCAATCCGGAGCGAAGAACTCGCTCCCCAACTCTGGGCCGTCCAGCAGGTCCACGATATATACCGCCAGGAAACTCATTCTCCCGGTTCCGTCGTGGGAGACGCCCGCTCCATGAGAGCCCAAAGCTCTCGTGTCCTGCAGGACCTCGAATAAGGTTGATTTCCTTCCTTCCTTCCGATTGGTCACCGAGGGCGCGTCATCGATAATTTTTCTATCTTTATGGTGAACAAATGATGAAGAAAGTAACAGAAAGAGAATCCACAAGAACAATTACTCAATACACTTATAATCACTTCCGGCACACAGCAAGCGTCGTCTGCTTGTGTTACAAGGTGCTCCATTTTTACGAGAGCTCCGCGGTCAGAGTCGGTCTCAGTCTTTTCGCGAGCACTATGATTCGATTTTGTTGCGTTGTGGAGCGCAAACGTAGCGACTGGTGTCAAGCTGCGACATCATGTCCCTCTGCAAGGCTGCAGACGACTGGACTGGCTGCAGCGCATCGGACTGCCCCTGTGCGATCGGCGCCAGGATTTGCGCGTTTGCGGCCCTCACTTTACACCGGAAGATTACTAACGCAATATCGTTTCGCGAGTCGGTTTTAAGGTAAACGCAAGCGCAAGAGGACAGGGCCTGGCCGTTTCACCGTGCCGTACGTTTCTCAGGATGAGCAGAAGCGCAAATGTGAATGGTCTGCACGGTGCAGCCACCTGGTGGCACAGAGCTCAACCACACACAGTAGCAGTAGGGTCCCTAGAAATACTTGCTAGTCTACCGTTCACGCGGAGCTCCCCACGAAACCGGTTGGCTGCGCCTCGGATGAATGCGCAGGGGGCGCTGCACACAATCGGAGCGTTGTGCCTAAAGGGACGGTCGTGTGGTGCCTGCCGTGGCTGCGGAAGTGTTGCGCGCTGCTTTTTGGTCGCAAGCCCAGAATACTGTTGTTTTTTTCCAAATACGTGAACGCTAACTTGCGTGTGTGTTGGTGTGCGTGCGCTCATAGATGTGCGATCGCGTCATGTCTAGGCAACGTGACAAGCGCGACAGCACGTGTTTCGTGCCGGGATGCAAGAGCGCACTCAGTTTAGTTGCATTTCTCGGCACACTTGGCTTTAAGTACATGATGCCTGCAAACTTGAGCCAAGACAGGCTTGAAAGCGTATTCAGCATCGCTCGGCAATCATCAGGAAGTAATGACCATCCGAATGCCGCTCAGTTTTTGGTAACTGTTAATGCGCTCGCATTTTACAATCTTGCGAAACCACCACCATCGGGAAACTGTTTACCAGAAGTTATCACGTCCTTAGTTTCGGTGCCTAAGGAACACCCAAGCAGCGAGAATATGCTGGCTATTCTCGACAGCCTTATTGATAAAGGAGCGCTCAATGAGGCAGAAACTGCATTGGTCTTGTGTGCTATACGTACAAGTATTACGTCTGACCACAGTGCCTGTGTGACAGGAAAAAGCCACGAGATGTTAATTTATTATATCTCAGGCTACATAGCTAGAAAAGCACTGAAAAAAACCCATTGCATAGAGTGTGCGTCAGCCCTGACGAGTGAAAAAGCAGTGGCTATAGAAAATGATCAGGCTGCAGCTTTCACTGCAAACTTTGATAATGGTGGCTTACTCTATCCGTCTGGCCCCTTGAAGAATATTGTCACCGTCCTTGAAGACAGCTTCACTACTTATTTTAGTCTGAATAAGTTGCACGAAAAAAGCATTGTTGACTTCGCTGATTTTTTAACACATGTAAATGTTCCGTCTCTGGCCTGCGTGAAACATGGACGTGAAATTGTTAATGGCATAATGAAATTTTATATTCTGCTTCGCCTGCGCTTCTACACGAAGTCTATCAATGTTGAGAGGGCAGCTAAGAAAGAGCAGCTGAAGCTGTTAAAGATGAGAAGATGCCAGTAGGTGGTGAAAACAAAAATGTGGGCAGCCTGAGTGCAAAGTGATGAAAATAAATGGGTTCAACAATGATTTTTATTTTGTGCATTACATTAGTGATCCTTTGGTATCTTTTCCCTGACAGTACGTGTTACCTACATAGCATGGGCTAATAAGCCTCTTTTACCAAGCACGTGATTCGAAGGAACTACTTAGAATGCATGCTTGTGTTCATTACTTCTGTAACACGGTTGCCTAAGCACTAAGGAATGCGTTCCTGCAGTTTGCCTAAAGCACGTGATTTACAGGGCTCAGGTTCTCATCTTACATGTTTTAATTGTGCGTGCATCTAGAAGTTTCCAGTGCTCAGTCTGCCTTCTAACTTCGTTTATAGTCCGTAGAAGTTGAGATCGGATCAATAGCATGAATGAAAACGGCGCTGTCAATAGCGCACTGTTGCGCGCACACACGGTCGTGGGGTTTAGAATCCTGGGTAATGTTTTTGATGCAAGGAATTTTTATTTAAATTCCTCAGAAGGCGGTATTATAATACGTGGATGGGCAGCAGTATTGAGAAAGGAGAATATGATGTAAAAATAAGCGGGTTAGTTTCACCTTCGACTCTGGGGTACGCGTCCAAAATTTTTCGCAATAAAAAAATCGTTTGCGCCGCTACGCCAATAACTGAAGTTCACATTGAAAAACCACGACTAAGCTAAAATCAAAGAAAAAAAAAAACAGTGCAATCGCATGCGCAAGGCAAATCAACACGCGCAGTGAATTTGTTTCGCGGGGCGCGACGCGCGCGTCTAGAGCAGACGCCGCGGCTGGCATGGCATGCCGATTGCTCGCAGCGCCACCGCGGCGATCATTCAGCAGCAGCCCCCGCCGCAGCCGGCGGACGCCAGACTAGCAAGTATTTCTAGGGACCCTAGTAGCAGTAACGAAATGTATTTTTCTGTACTTTCTTACCCTCCAAATTTTTCGCAGGAGTGCAATCGTTAACACGTTGTTTTTGTAAATGTTTTACACGCACGTCTACGCTAAGGTTCCTTTACCAGTTTGAGTTTATGCATCCAGCCATCTGTCGAAACACCCAGCTCGCCTGTGGTTACCGGAATACCAGACACGTTCGGCGCTGCGACAGAATGCACGCAACGCACGCTGCTTCGATAGCTCTTGCTTGGGATCCACTGCCAAAGCAGCCGGCGGAGACACATGCGGAGAGTTGGGAGATGCTTCGCGCGCTCGCTCCTAGAGAACCGGAAGTCGACGACACGACGTCCCATCACACGGAGGAAGGAAACTAAGGAGAGGCCCTGACGTCACTCTTTGTGAAGCAAAAGTGAAGCAGGAATTTGGCGTTGCTCATGGCGATGCTCCGCCTTTTGGGCCACCTTCCTCTCTTGTTTACATCTTTCGCGAAACCACGCCGCGCTGCGCGTGGTGTCGCGCGCTCGCGCAACATCTGGCAGAGCACGGTGCAGGTAACACAGCGCAACAAGACACGGTGACTAACGCAAACCCGCCCACTCAGCGCCTTTGCCACGGCCCGAAACCTACCAGAGCAACACGTGTGAGCGTTCAAAACCATAACAACGCCGCCATTGTGGCCCAAAAGGCGTGGCCATACAACAAAAAATAAAAAATAAAAAAGCAGCAAAAAAATGAGAACCTACTACGTCATTTCCGCCACACTTTTCTCCTAGCGCGCGGAGGGGGTAGGGCCTCTCCTTAGTTTCCTTCCTCCGTGTCCCATCATGACGCATAGCCAGTGAAGGTAAAGCCCCTTAAACTACGAAGTTTAAGGGGCTTTAAGTTAAGGCGGAGCTTAGCCCCGATCACTCGGCGAACGAGTTGAGGAGAAAATGCATGACTATGGAGGAAGGTAACTTGTAATCGTCCGCAGCTCTCTTAATGTGAGACGTTTCACCCAAATTGTGGTGCGAATGATTAACTTTAGTTGTACCCTACGCGTCTACAAAATTTGTCCGAGCGTTTCAGGGGCCCTTTAATGAAAGTCCTGAGGTACACGACTAAGCGCGCTGCGGGCCGCTCCCACGTTGGGACAGTCACCGCCGCACCATGGGCCCTCTGGACAGCCCATAGCTGCGCCCCGGCATCGGGGCTCTTGCTAGCGGAGAATCACTTGTCCTCATTGATTTGTTCCGTGCCTCGCAACGAGGGGCAACACCAGAGCATACTGTCTAGGCTAGCGAAGTCATTGCAGTGCCTGCAAGAACTACTGGCATAGGTGTCGGGATAAAGCTTGTGGATAACGCGAAATATTAGCAGTGTTTTAATACCCGCCGTAGACGGCTAGGTGGATGGCTAAGCGGACAAGACCATGAAGGAAAATATCAACATTACTATGCTGCCTAGAAGCATAGAGTTTCATTCGTCTTCTGCACTTCGAAGAGTATATATTGCTCTGAAATTTACGACAATGAAAACATATACAGATTAATATACAAAGCCACAAAAACGTTTGAATCAACAAGCACGAAGATCAGACAAATCCATGTACTTCCCTTCATTCTAGAGTACATCATTCCCATGGTGGGTCAACCAACGTTTTTAGGAATCTAAAAACGTTGGGGTCAGCGACTGCAACGCCAGAGTTTCCTCTAGTATATAATATGAAACTCTATGCCCAGAAGGGGGCAGTGAGACGGGCGGCGTATATATGACAGAAGGAATTCGTGATAAGTTGAGAGAAATGATCATTGATGAGAAAGGGTATAGCAGCATAGGGAGTGACCATAAACGCATCATTTTGAAAATGGGATATATAGTCGGGAAAGAGAGCAAGGAGTGCCAAATGGCCAGTCCAAATTTGAATGCGGAACAAATAACAAATGTAGTCACTAGAGTCGAGAAAGAACTTGGCAAATGCCAAGTAAACAGTGGGAATATAGTGAGCTTCTAAGTCTAATAACGACCGAAATACGGAAAGAGAAACAACATGTTCGTTTGACGTAGTAGTTCGGCGGAAACCCGCAAGGTGGAGAGAAGTAATTAATAAAGGGAGAATCAGACATCCACCCGTTCGTAGCAATTGCTACAAAGGAAACCCACACGGGTTCCTCGAAAGCAAAGCCTCACAGTTGAAGAGAAATTCGTCCTGGCCCGGGACTCGAACCCGGGACCACCGCCTTTCCGGGGCAGCCGCTCTACCATCTGAGCTAACCAGGCGGCTAGCAGATGGCAGAGCGAAGTCGAATTTGTGAGAGTTACTGTACATAGAGTAACTCTAGAATTCGTCAACGACTCGAAGCAAAGGCAAGCGTTTGACGTAGTAGTTCTGCGGAAACCCGCAAGGTGGAGAGAAGTAATTAATAAAGGGAGAATCAGACATCCACCCGTTCGTAGCAATTGCTACAAAGGAGACACATACGGGTTCCTCGAAAGAAAAGCCTCACAGTTGAAGAAAAATTCTCCCTGATTCTCCCTTTATTAACATGTTCGTTGGAAAGGAAAAAAGAAGCCGAAAAGCTGGTGGAACAGGGAGATACGAGAAGCGATAACCGAACGACAGAAAGCATCCCGAGAGCACAGGTAGGCAAAGAAGGCGCATTTGCCGCAGGAAGAAGTAGCCAATAAATGGGAAATATACCGGGAGAAAAGGTCTATGGTTCAAATACTAATGCAAGCAAAGATAAAAGGTGAAAGTGAACGTTGGTTGTCTGAAATACGTGACGATAAGAAGACCGCATCTAGAATATTTTGGAATCACATACAATTATTAGGCATGCAAGAAGTCAACAACAATACAACAACATATCCTAGACGAAGATCGAAACAAAGTGGACGGGGAAGCGGCAATAAATTACATCCGAAGGATAACAGCCGAATCTTTCCAAGGCAATGCGGAGGTTGGATTTGAAGAAAAAAAAGAAGAGCATGAAAGAGACCCAGGCAGAAAAGTGCTAGGGCTGACAAATTTCCACCGGAAGAAATCATAAGCAAAAATTCCTAAGCGCACAGCCACATGGCCAGACGAGCTTCCCGTTAGGCTAATTAATGAAATAGGACCAAAAAGTAAGGAACATCTGGTGAAAGCCGTGGAAAAGATTTTAAGAGATAGACGAATACCACACAGTTGTCGACAAAGTAGAATGAATTTAATTTATAAAGGTAAGGGGGAGAAATATAGAATTGTCTCGTATAGACCGTTGACCATTACAGCGGTAATATACAGGCTAGCAATGCAGCCAATCAAATTAAAGCTGCAAGCATGGGCGGAGAATAATGGCATTTTGGGAGAACTTCAGAATGGCTTCAGAATAGGTAGGCGCTTAGATGATAACTTATTTGTTCTTACTCAGTGTATTAAAATATAAAAAGCAGAAAGCAGACCATTATATGTGACCGGTTTAGACATTACAGGAGCCTATGACAACGTAGACTGCAACATTTTGTGGGATATTCTGGAAGGGAAAGGCTTAGGTGAAGATTGTCTACACCTGCTGAGAGAGATTTACCTAGAAAATACCGTCTGCGTTGAATGGGAAGGCATGAGGAGCGAGGAGAAAATTGATATCAACAAGGGACTGAGGCAGGGGTGCCCTTTATTCCCATTGCTGTTTATGATGTACATGGTGAAGATGGAGATCGAGGGCGCTAGAAGGAAGCAATATCGGGTTTAATCTCTCATACAAACACGCGGGTACAGAAGTAGAGCAGCAGCTTCCATGTTTATTTTATGCGGACAACATTGTGTTGTTAGCTAACAACCAAAGTGATTTGCAACGTCTGGCTAATATCTGTGGACAGGAAGGCAAAAATTTAGGTTTGAAATTTAGTGTTAGAAAATCAGGTGTTATGATATTCAATGAAAACAGTTGACAGACAGTGGCAATACAGGGTCAGGAAATACCTCGGGTAAGATAATATAAATAACCTGGTATATGGATAAACGAAGGCAATGGATATATGGAAACACAGAAAAAAAACAATAACAATGAAGGGGAAGAGAAATGCAGCCATAATGAAGCACAGAGTGCTATGGAGATACAATAGGTACGAGGTGCTCCGGGTATGTGGAAACGTGTAATGGTTGCAGGACTTACATTTGGAAATGCGGTTGTTTGCTTTAAATCAGGGGTAGAATCAGGACTCGATGGGAACCAAAAGTCAGTGGGACGCCTCGCATTGGGCGCTCACGGGAAGACTACAAATTTATTTATTTATTTATTTATTTATTTATTTATTTATTTATTTATTTATTTATTACATACTGCAGACCAATCTGGTCCAAGCAGGACGGGCAATACAACTTACAGAATGTCTGTTTTACACAAAAGGAGAACAACAAGAAAAGAAACATGATAGTATCAGAGGAAAGAACACAAAAAGACAATCATCTAGTCATATAGTGCGTCATAAGGTTCCGTTAGGCTATTCCAATCGGACACAGAACACGGAAAAAAAGAAAACTTATAAATGTCTGCTCTTGCAAAGTAAGGGGTTAGAAAGTGTGTTTGGTAATGTCGCGTAGATCTTGTTGCCAAAGGGGAAAGAAACTGTCTGATCAATAGCCATTTTACCGTTAAGAAGTAAGTTTAAAAAATTCAAACGACGTTTTTTTCTTCTCGATTCAAGTAGCTCAATGTTGTTAGCTTTCATGAGCTCAGAAGGAGAATCAGTATACTCAAATTTGGAATAGATAAACCTAACAGCTTTTCGCTGAATCCTTTCTAACTTTTTAATATTAAGCTTAGTATAAGGATCCCAAACAATAGAGCAATATTCAAGCTTAGGTCGTATGAATGTGCAATAGCTAACAAGTTTGACAGGAGAAGAATTACGATGTTTATGTTTTAAGTGGCAAAGTTTGCGCAAAGCTGAAGAGCAAATGTTATCAATGTGCAGATTCCAAGAGAGGTTATTAGTTATTGTCACTCCTAGGTACTTGTAACTAGTAACCTGTTTCAAAGGAAGAGATGTCAGGTTATATGTATATTTGAGAGGAGTTTTCTTACCCGTTACACAAAGATAAACAGTTTTATCGGTATTAACAGTCATGCCAAAATCTGTGCACCACTTAGATACATTAATGAGATTATAATTCAACTCAAGCCGATCATGTACACCTCTGATTTCATGAAATAAGACAACATCATCTGCAAATAACGTAATTTGAGTTCCAGGATTAATTACGGAGACAATGTCATTTATATATAGAAGAAACAGAAAGGGTCCCAGAACACTTCCTTGAGGCACACCTGATGTTACAGGAAGACTGCAGGAATCAAAACCGTCAATTGAAACGAACTGCGTTCGGTTATGTAAGTAATCGGAAATCCAAGAGACGAAAATGTCGGGAAGGTTAATATTGTTACGTGAAGCTGAAGCCGACTACTATTTACAATTTATTTACAGGTAAGCTCACGGAGGCCAAAATGGCGACGCTATATCAAACCGGCACACACGTCGTCTTCGTCCTCCTCAGTGCAGCCACACTGTGGCGGCTGTTCCGTAGCATCACCCCCGGCTGTAGAAGCACCGTCCCGGTGCTTAATCTACACATCCGCGGTGAAAGGTGTGTGGTAGGGTTTTAGTCTTGCCACGTGAACGATGTCACTTGCAGCTGATGATGACGCTGAGAGATCGGCGGGGATGATTTCATACGTGACATCGGTCACTTGGCGTACCACACGGTAAGGGCCTGTGTAGCGCGACAGCAGCTTTTCGGAAAAGCCCACACGGCGAACCGAACGGGTGACCAGAGAAGCACCAGAGAACCCGGAGAAAAGTGCACGTCACGATGGTGGCAATCATAGAGGCATCTCTGATGCTCCTGTGAGGCCTCGAGACGGGTGCGGGCGAGCTGGCGCGCGTGGTCGGCGTGTGCGATCGCGTCGCGGGCGTATTCAGTGGCGGAACGTGTGGCCGAGGGCAGCAAAGTGTCCAAGGGCAACACGGGTACTCGGCCATATAGGAGATAGAACGGTGAAGAGCCGGCGGTGTCGTGACGCGATGAATTATACGCGAACGTCAGATATGGTAAGTGAAGATCCCAGTCGTGGTGGTCGGTCGCAACGTACTTCGAAAGCATGTCGGTGATGGTCCGGTTGAGGCGCTCCGTGAGGCCGTTGGTCTGTGGGTGGTAGGACGTGCTGAACTTGTGCTTTGTCGAGCAGGAGCGGAGTATGTCCTCAACGACTGCCGACAGAAAGCTGCGGCCACGGTCAGTGAGTAATTGGCGCGGAGCACCGTGCACTAAAATGATGTCATAGAGCAGAAAGTCAGCAACGTCAGTAGCGCAACTTGTCGGGAGGGCTCTGGTGATTGCGTACCGCGTAGCATAATCGGTAGCGACGGCGACCCATTTATTTCCGGAGCCCGAGAGAGGAAACGGTCCAAGCAGGTCTAGACCAACACGGAAAAAGGGTTCCGGTGGGATGTCGATCGGCTGGAGATATCCAGCTGGAGGTGTGGAGGGCTTCTTCCGGCGCTGACAGGGCTCACAAGCGGCAACGTAGCGCCGCACGGAGCGGGCGAGACCCGGCCAAAAGAATCGACAGCGTACACGGTCGTATGTGCGTGAGACGCCCAAGTGTCCAGCTAAGGGAGCATCGTGAAGTTGCTGGAGGACAGTCGAACGCAGGTGCGATGGAATGACGAGCAGAAGGCCAAGGCCGTGTGGATCGATATTACGGCGGTATAATGTCCCCTCCTTAAGGAGAAACATCCGGAGAGAGGCGTCGCCAGGAGTTGACTCCAGACGGTCGATGAGGGCGCGTAATGAAGGATCGCGCCGTTGCTCGTTGCCGATTTGAAGCAACTGGGACACAGAGAAAACGCAAGCGATGGCGTCCGCATCAGCCGGTTTGTCGACGGGGTAGCGGGACAAACAATCGGCATCCTGGTGCAAGCGTCCCGTCTTATATACCACGGAGAAGGTATATTCTTGCAGGCGTAACGCCCAGCGAGCGAGTCGTCCCGTGGGGTCCTTGAGCGAGGATAGCCAGCAGAGAGCGTGGTGATCAGTGATGACACAGAAGGGGCGTCCGTACAAGTATGGACGAAATTTCGCAACAGCCCACACAAGAGCGAGGCACTTGCGCTCTGTGATTGAATAATTGCGCTCGGCGGGTGATAGAAGTCGGCTGGCGTAGGCTATAACGCGATCATGTCCACGCTGGCGCTGTGCTAACACTGCTCCTATGCCGTGACCACTGGCATCAGTTCGAACTTCCGTTGAGGCAGACGGGTCAAAGTGGGCCAAAATTGGAGGCGTGGTAAGGAGAGTAGTCAGCTGCGAGAAAGATGAGGCATGGTCAGGACCCCAAGAAAAAGGGGCGTATTTCTTCAAGAGGTCGGTAAGGGGACATGCGATGGTCGCAAAATCCTTCACAAAGCGTCGGAAATAAGAGCACAGCCTTACGAAGCTACGAACGTCCTTGGTAGACTTCGGAACAGGAAAATCCGTAACGGCGCGAATTTTGTCCGGATCGGGTCGCACGCCTCTGGCGTCTACGAGGTGTCCAAGGACGGCGATTTGGCGGCGAGCGAAATGGCATTTTGACGAGTTCAACTGGAGGCCGGCTCGGCGGAACACGTCAAGAATCGCTGAAAGACGGTCTAGATGCGTGTCGAATGTGGGCGAATAAACTATAACGTCGTCCACACAAACAGGTGGACCACTTGAACCCCTGAAGCAAAGAGTCCATCATTCGTTCGAAGGTAGCGGGCGCGTTACAGAGACCGAAAGGCATCACCTTGAACTGATAAAGGCCGTCAGGGGTAACAAATGTAGTCTTCTCTCGGTCCATGTCATTGACGGATATCTGCCAGTAGCCGGACCTTAAGTCGATAGAAGAAAAATTGGTGGCACCGTAGAGGCAGTCGAGAGCGTCATCAATACGTGGCAAAGGGTACACGTCCTTTTTTGTGATTTCGTTCAGGTGGCGATAATCTACACAAAAGCGCCACGTTCTATCCTTCTTTTTGACAAGTACGACGGGAGATGCCCAGGGACTACAGGAAGGCTCGATAAGGTCCTTTGCAAGCATCTTTGTGACTTCCTGTTGGATAACAGCTCGTTCTGACGCAGAAACACGGTATGGACGTCGGTGAATAGGGTTCGCATCGCCAGTATTTATGCGATGGGTCACGACGGACGTTTGACCTAAGGGTCTGTTGTCAAAGTCAAAAATGTCGCGATAGCCTTCAAGAACGCGGCAAAGAGCTTCAGCTTGAGCAGGTGTAAGGTCAGAGGAGACCATCTTCTTAATGTCAACATCAGTACCGTGCGATGACGTCACGGTATGGGCTGAGCTGTAACGATCTTCCACTGTGAATGGCTCGACCTCATCATCCTGCAAAGCGCGAATTATAGCCAAGGAGATCTCCTGAGGCAGAACTTGCGCGGTTAGCGCGAAATTGACAAGTGGAAGGCAGGTGCGGTTGCCAGTAATTTTCAGCACAGTGTGCGGCATGGTAACACCATGTGTAAGCATAACGGCCGGAATTGGTGCGGCCACGTAATTGCCGTCAGGTACAGCTGGAGAGGACAACAAGTCGACGTGGGTCACAGAGTGAGGTGGTAGGCGAATAAAATCTATGCCGCTCAGATGGCTTGGAGGCGGGTCCACAGGGTCGGCAAGGAGAGGCAAGTCAAGGCGAAGTGAGCCGGCGGAATAGTCAATGAGGGCAGAATGATGGGCAAGAAAATCCAGACCGAGAATGAGTTCGTGAGGGCAATGCTCGATGACGGTGAAGAGAACGACGGTGTGTCTCTCAGCAATGGTGAGTCGGGCAGAACACATGCCAACAATAGCGACAGTCCCTCCGTCGGCGACTTGTACAACTCGGTTCGGGGCAGGCGTCAGAACTTTCTTGAGCCGACGGCGAAGAGCAGCACTCATAATGGACACATGCACCCCGGTGTCAATCAACGCGCACACAGGAACATTGTCGACGAGAACGTCCAAAATATTCTTGTGCGTGGGTAAGGTGCAGCGAGGATTTTGTGCCAATGTCGTCAATGCAGCTTCACCTCCAGAAGCTGCACTGTCTAGTTTTCCGGTCGGGGGTGCGGCGAGTAGGTCGGAGAAGGAGCACGGCGTGACGGGGGCGAGCGAGATTGGCGGCGGGAGGGAGAAGGCGAGCGGGAGTAGCGGGGTCGTGGCAAAGGTGTCGCAGGGTCAGATGATGGAGCGGGCATAGAAGGGGCGAAGGAAAAGGATGCGGTATAGGGGCGAGGGGGGTAATCAGGATAATAGCGCGTCGGAGAAGTCCAGCGGCTGCGGCAGTGGCGAGCGACATGTCCAATGCGTCGGCAGTTAAAACAAATCGGCTTGTCGTCCACGGTTCGCCATTCCGAGGGGTTGCGCTGTCCATAAGAGGAGTAAGAAGAGCGCGGTGGGGACGTGCGTGGAGACAAAGGTTCCGAGCGTACGGGGCGAATGGATTGCACGCCGACGTTGGACAACTCTTGACGGACGACGGCCTGGATCAAGGAGATTGTCACCGGAGAATGTTCAGGTAACGGGAATGAAGGAGCAGCCGGTTGTGCCGCTTCGACCTCACGACGAATGATACGGGCCAAGTTGTCACATCGCGACGGCTGGCGGAAGAGGTCGTCACAGGATGACGTAGCAGCTGTGTTGGGAAGTCGCGTGATGTGCTGGGATACCCGGCGGCTTTTAGCATGCTCGAGACGGCGGCACTCCTTGAGGATGGTATCGATGCTGGTGACGTTCGTAAACACCAGTAAATTGAAGGCGTCGTCAGCAATGCCTTTGAGGACGTGATTAACCTTAGCTCCTCAGTCATGTTCGGGTCAGCCTTGGCACAAAGGGCCAACACTCGGTCTCGGCCAGGACTCGGTCGACGTCTGCACACGTGTGGCAAGGGCTTTCTTGGCGTTGACTTGTCGACCAAACGGATTGCCAAAAAGGTCGCGTAGCTTGTCTTTGAAGAGATCCCAGCTCGAGATCTCCTCTTCGTGAGTCTGGAACCACGCCAATGGAGCTCCGCCGAGGTAGAAAAGTACGTTGGCAAGCATAACAGTCGGATCCCACCTGTGACTGGTGCTGACACGTTCGTATAAGCGGAGCCAGTCGTCAACATCAGGACTGCCGACTCCGTTGAAAACACCAGGATCCCGAGGTGGGGAAACGGCGACGTAGGTCGGGGCTGCAGGCGGAGACGCTTGCGCAGATGAAGTGCCGCCAGCAGGAGCCGAAGTTGCATTGTCGCCGTTGCGACCGCTGCGAAGCTCCATGACGGGTACGGGGAACGTCCACCTCCACCAAATTAATGTTACGTGAAGCTGAAGCCGAATACTATTTACAATTTATTTACAGGTAAGCTCACGGAGGCCAAAAGGGCGACGCTATATCAAACCGGCACACACGTCGTCTTCGTCCTCCTCAGTGCAGTCACACTGTGGCGGCTGTTCCGTAGCAATATTTATGAGTTTATTGAGCAATTTATCATGAATAACTCTGTCAAACGCTTTACTAAAATCTAAGAATATCGCTTCAATTTGTCCATAATTATTCATGCATGCTGCAAATGAATGAACTACCGTGGCCAATTGTGTTGCAGTAGAGAAATTTCTTTTAAATCCGAGTTGAAAGCTTGAGAATATAGAGTTTTCCTCAAGAAATTGAATGATGCGTTTTACTACAACGTGTTCCAATAATTTACAAGAAGAAGATATTAAGAATATTGGGCGATAATTTTCTAATAACAAAAGGTCACCTTTTTTATAGATGGGTATAACTTGAGCTGTCTTCCATTCATCAGGTAGCCTCGCACTTAATAGTGAACATCGAAACAAGATCACAAGAAATTTAGCGATAATTTCGGCAATTGAAGCTGTATAGAGTGATATGGGCTGGACTAGCTTTGAAGTGAGGGAAGCTCGCAGTAAAATTAATTATGAAGAACGACTGAGGAATATGGAAGAAAGTAAATGGGCTGGGAGAGTGTTGAGGTATTTGTACAAGAAAAACATTGATTCACAGTGGGGGAAAAGAACTAGGAAGATTACCATCAAGAATGCGGCCTGTAGGGTGGGCAACACAGCAACAAAGAACGTCAAGCGGAAGGTCAGAGAGGCTGAAATAATCTCATGGGTGACGGCAATGGAAAAGAAACTCGCCAAAAGTAACTACTTAAGAGGAAAAAACGAACTCAGGACAGAAACAATTTATGATAACTCAAAGGGAAGCTCATTACTTTTCGAAGCGAGATGCCTTAGAACACACACCTATAAAGCAAAATATAAGAAGGAAGAAGGATCATGTGCTTGCTGCGGTAAAGCTAGGGAAACGATGGAGCATGTTTTATTACAATGTGAAGATATCTGCCCAGTGGTCGATTTAGGCATCACTGGGCTCCTTGAAGCCCTTCGGTTCAGTGAGAGCAGGGAAAAAGTAAACATGACCTATAGAGATTAGTACGAGGCGATTGGAAGATTGGTGGAAGAAAAGTAGGGAAACGACATAAAACGGAGACGTACAAAAGCAAAGTTCGCAATAGGGGATCAGAAAATTTGGTTGTTGGAGTTCATAGTGTTTTTTTAACCTAGGTAGCACATTAAGCAGTATAATAGCAAGAGCTTGATGGCGCAACTCACCGCCCCGTTCCAAAGGGGACGCTCATAATATCCATCCATCCATCCACCCGTCCGTCCGTCCGTCCGTCCATCCGTCCATCCGTCCATCCATCCATCCATCCATCGTGCAGGGACAGGCCACGGCATGGCCCTTGCCAGTGTATACCGCCAGCGAGGCCTGCCGGACAAGCGTAGGGTTGTATACCGCGGTTCTTTGCACGTCGATCGCGATCACTTGGAAGCTGGGAAGCGTCGCACATATGCCACTGTGATTATTTTGAGGTGCGTAGTGCGTGATATTGTGCCGTTCACGCGTAATTTATTAGATAACACGGCGTGCACTCATTGCGTCAAAGGCGCGAGCATGTTTTGTATAGTCTTGTAGCGAAATTTCTTGCCAACCTTGTGGTTGTGGGCTCGCAGTCACCAGAGAAGCAGCTGTAATGCAGACAGCATGTTCACGAGAAAATTTCACAGTGGAGGCTTATTGCACCCTGGAGCTGATAAAGTGCTAGACGAAGCATTTAATTTTTCTTTTTGTTCAACAGAGAAGCTTTATGCTTTCAGCGTGCAAGATTTTATGCAGTTCTTGAGCAATTTAACACTCCACCAAGTGGAATGCGAGCTCTATCGCAAAGCGTTCTCTGCAAAAATTATCTAGTTTGTGGTGTTAACTAGGCTGCACTTTTTCACAAAATATTTGAAGAAGGGCAATTAAGGCTCTTCAAAGGGAGCGCCAGAAACATTTGACGTTAAGGAGAGTGAAGTAGAGCCTACTGCTAAGCTCGGTGTGGTGTGCGCATGTGGATTACTATAATATGTAATAAAGTCTTTCCTCTCGTCTTGTGGTCCTGTTCAACAAAAGCAGTGATGGAAAATATTTACTGCATGTTGAGGTTCGCCAAAGTACCCACATATGTACCTAATTTTTTTTTTACGAAGCTAAAGCTTTATAAGGGGCATGTTGATGGCGCATGCGGACGCGGATGGCGAACTGAACGACGTGGTGTTATTCCCCTGTTCATTGTGCGCAGCCGCAGCGCTGTTTTTGTCGGTTTAAGTATACAATTGCGACCACGGATTATATTTGCGGCAGATGAGGGAATGAAAAAAAAGAAGATGAAAGGCGGCGTTTCAGGTTGTTTGTGTTCATGGTACATGTTCACTTGCGCTAACAACAAGCATTTTAGTAGAAACTAACTCGTCCAGACTGGACTTCAAATGTGATATTCCTCCTTTTTTAAGCCACATGGCTAAACATCTGCCGCGCGTTCCGGTGTTGCAAACAACGCATGTTTCCATCCTCTGCTCTCTGAGGAAGTGTCACCCTCCTTAATCATGGATCTCTGAGCTGCAAGCACTTTGGGATGTTTGTACCATAGAGTTTCCAAGTTTGTACCACGCATAGAGTTTCATATTAGCATACCTAGAGGGAAATCTGGCGCTGCGATCGTTCAACCATCATGGGAATGATGGGAAGTACAGGCTTCGGATTGGCATTCTGTTGACTGGCGAACTAGTCTACAAGTATTTTTTTGGCAGTTTTGGTTTCGCTCCAAGCGAAATTGCTATAACCTGCAGTGGGACAGTGCAACGCAAAGCTCTCTGCCTTTGTTATGTTGCTCGAAGTGGCGATAGCGCGCTGGGCCAGCGACTGGGACGGTGTTTGTGTCGCGGTGTGGTGTCGAAGCCCTGACGAGAAAGCGACGGCATCGTAGACGTTGAAAGAACATGTTTTGAGCGTTTGGACCTTGGTTTGTTAAGTGTGTTAGGTTGGCGCTGTAGCGCTACGTGCTCTATGAAACTTCAGAATACAAAAAAGAAGGCACTACTGATACAAGACATATACAGTTGTACTTCTAGTGGCTCGACAATCAAATTTTATTGAGGGCTTCATTATGCATTGCTCGTTTATGTGCTCATTGAAATTCGTGTTTTAGGACTTTGAGAACACAGACTTACTTATGGTAGGAAAGGTTGCTGCTTCCTGGATGTAGTCTATAGTGTCGCAAAATGGGTACGTGCAAAGCCACGCCGTAACGCTTCGGAAGCGGTACGTCAATATAAAATATGATGAAGCATACTCGTAGGAGGCCACCATATAGCGTCCTAGCTAGCACTGCAGCAGATGTGCTTAAAAGTACTTGAAGGCGTTCAGCAATCGTGACAGCCGACGCAGGCTTTCGAAAGAGCGAGATAGTTCGCAAGTGCCTGTCGTCAGCGAGAAAAGTCTCGCGTTTGCAGCGAGCAGCTGTCGTAGCAGACGACACTTGTAGCATTCCGCTCAAGGGCGCAACACTTTCTCACAATACAACATTTTTATTTCCATAAATACTTGGTGAGTATTTTTATATAAGTACATGCACGGTTGTTATTGCTGTTGCAAAAATAAATAAATAATTATTCTCTGGCGTTAAATCGGGAACATAATCGCACAAGAATGCATACCCTGGTGTGTCCTGGTGATAAACCATAGTAAACCATACTTCCATCTCAAAGTCATACAAAGTTTATGTAGCGTGTTGTACATTTTATAACATACTGCAGAAATAAAATTAGATTTTAGGCGTTAATATTTGAGTATAGCTTTGCTTACTGCGCCGCAAGCAAACGCCACTAGTCTAAAGATAGAAGTCAATCCGAAGCCTCTACTTCGCATCATTCCCATGCAGGTTGAGGCAACGCTCATGAGAGCCCCCGTAGACACTAGCGCAACATTTCCCTCTAGGGTATTTATTTAGAAACTTTATGGTACCATGCATTACAATAAAATTCAAGCGCGACGCAAAGTGAACGCGACGCGTGTGCTAGCTGCCGTGCCCCTCGCCTTTCAAAAGCCGCGAAAGCTGCACACCAGCTGCAAATAGCGCCATCTACGACTTTCATCGTTCCTCTGTGCGCCCCGCCGGCTCCCGCTCGACATACTGCACCCTTCTGGCCACCATAACGTTACTATGGTGGCTAGAAGGGGGCTGTGTTGCGCAGAAACTCAAACATAAACCCCTTTTCTGCAGTGTTTCTGCGATTCATATAGGGGCGCGGGGCGCGCCGAGCTCGGTTCCTTGCGACACCACCATGCAGACGGCGCTCGCCTCCGCGCATTCGCGGCCCACTCAAAACGCCGCGTTTCTACCAGAAAGCTCGCCTTCGCGCATAGCTTTCGCGGCAAGCGTTTCCCGGTAAACATTACGGTTACATAAACTGCAGCTGAGCTGCAGCAATGGCGTAGAGGTAGAGCATCCACCTCGCGTGCAAAAGGACCGTGGGTCAAATCTCGGTGCCCCGCAGTTTTCCACTGGAAAAAAAAAAGAAAGAAAAGGAGTCCGCGTGTTGATAAAATTGTATAAACAGGCCTGGAGTGCGGCCTGACCCCGGTGACCTGAACCGGTAACGCACTCCCTCACCAAAGCAGGATTGACCACCCTGGTGCAGTACTTGGCGACAACCTCCTATATGAATACGACACTCAAACCCCGGCTCTCAGTCTCCAGCAGCTGCGAAGCAACCGACCACGGCGGCGGTCAGACCTGTGACGCAGCAGAGGGTGCTAAGAATCTCTCGATCCGGATAGGCCGCCATAGGAATCTGAACCTGGCAACGTTTATAACGTTATCTAGTGAGGCGAGTCTAGCAGTGCTATTGCGGGAATTAAATGGGATATACTTAGGGCTTAGTGAGGTTACGAGGACAAATGAAGCACATACAGTGCTAAAAAGCGGGCACGTCCTGTGCTACCTGGGCTTAGCGGAGAGACGAGAACTAGGAGTCGGATTCCTGATTAATAAGGATATATAGCTGGTAACATACAGGAATTCTATAGCATTAACGAGAGGGTGGCAAGTCTTGCTGTGAAACCTAATGAGAGGTACAAATTGAAGGTCGTACAGGTCTACGCGCCTACATCCAGTCATCATGACCAGCAAGTCGAAAGCTTCTATGAAGACGTGGAATCGGCGATGGGTAAAGCCAAAACAATATACACTATTCTGATGGGCGACCTCAATGCCAGGGTAGGCAAGAAGCAGGCTGGAGACAAGTCAGTGGGGGAATATGGCATAGGTTCTAGAAAAAGCAGGGGATAGTTATTACTAGAATTTGCAGAGCGGAATAATTTGCGGATAATGAATACCTTCTTCCGTAAGCGGCACAACCGAAAGTAGACGTGGAGGAGCCCGAATGGCCGAGACTGGAAATGAAATAGACCTCTCATACTCTGCGCTAACCCTGGCATCATACAAGATGTGGACGTGCTCGGCAAGGTGCGCTGCAGTGACCACAGGATGGTAAGATCTCGAATTAGCCTATAGACTTGAGAAGGGAACGGGAGAAACTGGTACATAAGAAGCCGATCAATGAGTTAGCGGTAAAAGAGAAAATAGAGGAATTCCAGATCAAGCTACAGAACAGGTATTCGGCTTTAACTCAGGAAGAGAACCTTAGTGTTGAAGTAATGAACGACAATCTTATGGGTATCATTAAGGAGTGTGCAATAGAAGCCGGTGGTACCTTCCTTAGACAGGATACCAGTAAGCTATCGCAGGAGACGAAACATCTGATTAAGAAACGCCAATGTATGAAAGCCTCCAACCCTGCAGCCAGAATAGAACTGGCAGAACTTTCCAAGTTAATCAACAAGCGTAAGATAGATGACATAAGGAAGTATAATATGGATAGAATTGATCATGCTCTCCGGAACGGAGGAAGCCTAAAAGCAGTGAAGAAGAAACTAGGAATAGGCAAGAATCAGATGTATGCGTACCAGTGGCACCCACGACGATAACGGAAGAGAGAATGGTCTAGAGGAATACGACATCCCACAAGTAACGCCGGAAGAAGTAAAGAAAGCCTTGGGAGCTGTGCAGAGGCGCATAGCAACAGTTGCGCCGCCACAGCTGTGGGCTCTCCCCCTTACACTCTCTCAGCACTCATGCGATGGCACAGCGGCGCGCGCGGCAACGCTCCTTCTTCAGACGCCTCGTTGCAGCAGTGGAGTTAGTCGGATGGCTCCCAAGCAGCCCGGTGATGATTCCACGGCAAGCGGTTCGCCGAAGCGCCCCAAGAATGTGGATTTCCCCGATACCAAACGCCAGAAGAAGAATGAGCGAATGCGCATGTGGCGGGCTAACATGTCACCGGGCACCAAGACCAGCAGAGTCACCAGCCTGCTTCAAACCACACTTTGTCGACGAGTACGCATTTGGGCTGTTTGGTTCATGATTACGAGCAGTAAAACAGCGCTAAATAACAGGACAAGGAGAGGGACAGCGCTGTTGTCTGTGTCCCTCTCCTTGTCCTGTTATTTAGAACTGTTTTATTCCTCGTATAATCACTCGTCAATCTCCGTTAAAAAAAAAAAAAATTGAAAGACACTTTGTAAATTCCTAAGTGTGTTCGGCGAAAGCCTGTGCCCATTCCACTGGGAGTGCCATGCACAAAAAAAAAAAAAAAAAAGAAGACATGGCATAGTCAGTCGAATGGCCACAGGCTTTCGCCGAACACACTTCGGAATTTACAAAGTGTCCTTAAATTTTTTCATAGCGAGTTTCCGCAGTCATCGAGCGTGATGTGTTTATGTTTACTTGTGCGCGCGTGACACCGTGCTTGTTAATTTATTTAGTAAGCGAGTGTTCACAAGTTTATATGGCCGGTAAAACTACTATCCTTACTTCGTGTGGCTATCTACTAATTTGCTATCACAATCGGTGCTTCGCCTTTCGGGCGAAAATGTGACCTTTTTTCCTGCATAAATGCCGCGTGCCATAGAGAGAGGACTAGTCGCTTATTGGGCTAGTTGGTCTTGAATAGCTGATATGAGTTACCGCAACAAAGGTACGCACACATGGAAAGAGGAGACGAAGACAAGCGCAATCGAAGACAAGTGAGACCGAGAGTAGAGGATATAAGAAAAGGTAGCCCAGTTGTAGCCCAACTAAGCCCAGTTGGCTTCCCTGCACCAGGATGCGGAAAAGAATAAGATAACAAGGTAAAGAATAGACAAATATGCACCAAATATGTATATGCCCAAACGACACAAAAATTCCCCCCATGAACGTCCACATCTAAATAAAGGCGTCTAGTGGATCTCCCAGCTTCGACACGGTCAGGAAAACGCATCATGGACATGACTGAGATGTTATTTTTTTCCCATAATTTACATAGACATAATGTTTGTATAGGTTCGCACACGCGCTAAATACTGCAATGTATACTTTAGCGTTCTTGTCACGCGTTGTCCTCCATCGGTCCCCCTTCGGTATTTTACCCTCGGATCTCCTTCTGTATGTACCTTTTATCGTACTCTGTGTGTACATGTATACTTGCTATGTTAATAATAAAACTTGATTGATTAATCAATTCTTTTCGAGTTTCCTCATGGGCTCCGACGTAGCTCGGACGCCATTCCAACGAATGGAATGGAGTACAATAATTGGAATGGAAAAGTATTGATCGAATAGGATGGAATAAAAGGAATAGAATTGAATAGAATTAAAGGAAATATTGGAATTGTATAGACGGTATAGAAATGAAGATGGTATAGAAATGAAGTAGAATGAACATAATTGATAAAAGAAGGAATAGAATGGCAAGGAATAGAATAGACTTGATCGAATGAAATAGAATGGGAAAGAATGGAAGGAAATGGAATAATTGGAATGGATTATAATTAGTGGAAAGGGAAAGAATGGAATAGAAATAAAGGAATGGCATAGAATTGAATGGATAGAATGCGCGGAATAGCATAGAATAATTTCAATGAAAGAGAATGAAAAGGAATGGCACAGAATGGAATGAAATAGATAAAATGCATGGAAAATAATAGAATTATTGGAACGGAATAGACAGGAATAAACAACGGATGGAATGAAGTATAATAATTGGAATAGAATAGAATTGATGGAACGGAATAGAATTGATGGAATGAAACAGAATGGAAAGGAATGAAGCAGAATCGATCGGATGAAATATAATACAAAGGAAGGGAACGGAATAGAATGGAATATAAATAAAGGAATGTAAATGATAGAATCAATGGAATGGAGAATACTGGAATGGGATAGAATGGATGAAAGAAATAAAATAGAATGGAGTAGAATTGATATAATTAAACAGAATGGGAAAGAATGAATAGAATTGACGGAATGGAGTAGAGTGGAAAGGAATGGAACAGGAATATTGGAATGTAAATGACTGGAATACAAATAAAGGAATAGAATGGGTTGGGTAGAATAGATGAAATGGATACTTATTGGAAAGGAATAGAATTGATTGAATGAAATAGGATGGCAAGGAATGGAAAGGAATGGAACAGAAATAATGGAATGAAATAATAAGGTATGGATAAAATGAATGGAAAGGAATAGAAATATTGGAATATTGAAATATTGAAAGAAGTCTCAAAAGGGGGGAACTCTCTCAAAGGAATAGAAAGGAATAGAATGGAAACGAATGGTATAGAATTGATCGAATGAAATAGTATAATAAGGTTGGGAAGAGAATTGATGGAATGCAATAGAAATAAAGGAATGGAATAGAATTATTGGACTAGAATAGAAATGAATGGAAATGAATGGAATAGAATCAAAGGAATGGAATAGAATGGAATGGATAGAAGGGATGGAATGAGTCGAATAATTTTAATTGAATTGAATTGATTGCATAGAACGGAATGGATGGAATAGAATTGACTGAATAGATGGGAAATGAATCGAATAGAATTGATGGAATGGAGTAAAATGCAATAGAATAGACGTTACTCTGTACTCTGGATGAAGGTTACGACGGTACTCTGTACCGTCGTAACCTTCATCCGGACGGCTCTGAGTTCCTACTTGTCATACCTAAACACCTCCGCTCAACCATTCTAGAGGAGCTTCACGACGCACCAACGGCAGGACACCTCGGCGTATCTCGAACCTATGACCGTGTACGTCGCCGTTTTTTTGGCCGGGCCTTGCCCGTTCCGTACGACGTTACGTCGCCACTTGTGAACTTTGCCAACGACGCAAGAAGCCTTCCCAGCTCACCGCTAGTTACCTGCAGCCGCTCGACATCCCTGCCGAGCCCTTCCATCGTGTTGGCTTAGACCTTCTCGGCTCATTCCCGGAATCTACATCAGGAAAAAAGTGGGTTGCAGTGGCGGCGGACTACGCGACCCGCTTCGCCGTAACCCACGCTCTTCCGACCAGTTGCGCAACTGATGTTGCGGACTTCCTCCTGCATGATATTATTTCGATTCATGGTGCTCCGCGTCAATTGCTAACAGACCGTGGCTGTACGTTCTTAGCCAAAGTCATCGACGACATCATGCGTGCCTGCTCAATACAGCATAAATTTACCACCTCCTACCACCCTCAAACGAACGGCCTCACTGAGCGTTTGAACCGCACCCTTACAGACATGCTATCCAAATATATTTCAGACGACCACCGTGACTGGGACCAGGCTCTACCTTACATCACCTTTGCGTACAACTCTTCCCGTCTCGACACTGCTGGCTTTTCTCCTTTGTACCTCTTGTATGGCCGTGAACAGACGCTACCACTGGACACTGTGCTCCCGTCCACCATAGCATCAACTAGCGCTTATGCCCGTGATGCTATCGCCCATGCTGACCATGCTCGCCAGCTTGCGCGCGCTCGTCTACAAGTCTCCCAAGGCAAACAAAAGCAACGCTACGACCACAGTCACCGTGATGTCAATTTTGTGCCCGGCATCCTCGTGTTGCTTTGGTCACCATCGCGTAAAGTTGGCCTTTGTGAAAAACTGCTTTCCTGCTACACGGGCCCATATCGCGTGCTTCGCCAAGTGACCGATGTCACCTACAAAATCGTTCTAGCCACGCCCACTACGTCCTCTGCTGTGACAACGAGTGACATTGTTCACGTCGCCCGACTCAAACCGTACAACTCTCCACGCCCCTTGGATATTTTACAGCACCGTGACGGCGCTTTTGCCGCCGGGGTGTAGTATTATGATATCATCGAGCGATGCTCAATGGACGAGCCGCCGCGAGAACGACGACGAAGTGGGTATGTGCCCTTGGCGCGAGTGAATGTCGGCCTGGCGCTCTGGCTCCAGTCCAGTGTAAATAGCCTGTAAATAGCCTCTTTCGTCTGTGTCTTTCTACACGTAACAATATAATTAAGGGAATGGAAACGAATTATTGGAATAGAATAGAAAGGAATAGAATGAAAAGGAATGAAAAAAAATGAAGGAATTGAATATAACAAAGGAATGGATAAACGAATGGAAATGGAGTAGAATAATTGGAATGGAACAGAATTGATAGAATCGAATAGAATGGGAAAAAATGAAATTGATCACATGAAATGGACCAGAAAGAAATAGAATTGATGGAATGGAATATAATTAAGGGAATGGAGTACAACTTTCGGAATGGAATGGAATAGAATGAAGTTGACAGAATGCATGGAAATACATTTATTGGATTGGGATAGAAAGAAATACCGAGGCCTTTGGCGATGAGGACAAATTCGGGATATGTGGCCAAGAACACCGCAGATGTAGTACGTAGAAAGTATCAGGATTGGGGGCTCAATCCCATCGCTCGTGATCCGTTGTCAAGATTGGAGTCGGGCATGAATTAGAAGGTAGCTGGCCCATGCCGTCGTCCAACTTATCCACGCTGAAGACGTTGATGAAGGGAAGGACTGCTTCTCATCGAGAGCGAGGAATATGGGTTTATTTACAGTATTTATATCAGTCTAACATGACTGCTTGAGAAAGTACATCAGTCTAACATGACTGCTTGAGAGAGAGTGTCCTGAGCAGTCGCACAACAGCGGTTTTTAAACACTCGGTCCTCTCCCGATACAAGGTGATGCGAACGTTCGTTTAGTCGTCGCAAACTAGCCGCCTCTCCGCGGCACGGTTTACACACACACACGCACACACGCATACACACAGGGGCGATGGTACGGAGCCGACGTCAGAGGGGCTTCGTAGAACTCGGGAGCCGTTGCGGGTAGCGCGTTGTCTTGCGTCTTGGTCGGTGCGTGGGAAGGAGTGCAAAACGGCGTTCCCGCGGCAGCTCGCGCACCCGTAGCAGATCAGGTCCGCGTTGGGGAGTTTGGTAACAATAGTTGGCCCGCCGAACTCAATCCGTCACAACGGCGATGAGGCTAGATGTTGGCGGCGATTTCAGCACGAAGCCTGCTTCATCGAATGCATCCTAGCTGAAGCGACGGAGAGTGGGGAATGCGCGTATTGTTCCCCGACGCAAAGTCGATTTAGTCACGCGGTGGCTAGAGGTTGGCGGTGATGCTCCCGGGATGTTGCCTCCACAGTCGCAACGGGTTGGCAAAACTTTGCACTGCAGCTGGCCGTTCTTAACAGCGCCTCCATGGCCCGGAAAATCTCGACTGTCTAGCGCTGACAACCGCTGGGCAGAAGAGAACGGCTGGTGGCCAGGGAGTGATGTCTTGGCTCGCAGTAACCACTTATGCAATGATGTCACCGCCCCAAAACATCCAACAAGGACAGGCAACTGCAAAATGAACCCCACAACACGGCTCTTCGCCGAGATGACGTACCTTGGCTCTCACTTTAGACCCGCTAGGCGTCAAAAAAAAAAAAAGGAAACATAAGTGCAGAAACGAAAAAGTGCTGCATTTCGCTATGCCAATTTCTGAAGTAATTTCGTGCTGACAAATTCAGCAATCATGGAGGGAATCCTGCTAAATGAGAGGGGATCTTCTTGGCTTAACAAAATTAACACTGGTAACCCTAAAATTTAGGCGGGACCCTCAAACGCAGAATTCAAATTAGCCTGCTCAAACCATCCGCATTGCTATGCAACTTTCCCTTCTTATATCTAACGGAGAAGTTGTACACTTGGAGTGTGAAGCTCCATCGGAGCAAGCGGCCATTCTTGTGTGACATCTGATTGAGCCACGTCAGAGGACAGTGGTCGGTCTCGAAGATGAACTTCGCTCCGTACAAGTAACACGACAACTTCTGGGTGGCCCAAACTAAACAAGCGCATTCCTTCTCTGAAGCTCTGTAAGCTTCCTCTCTTACATTTAGTTTACGGCTGGCATAGAGGATAGGATGCTCCTCGTTATCGTCGCCGACCTGACTAAGTACCACGCCGCTACCTCTGTCGCTTGCGTCGCATTGAACTATGAATTCCTTTGTGTAGTCTGGCGCGCGAAGCACAGGACGAGACACCAATAGCGTTTTCAAACTTTGGAAAGCGTTCTCTTTGTCCTTATCCCAGTGTACGTTACTCGGTGCTCCCTTTCGGAGGGCGTCCGTTAATGGACTTGCCATTTGCGAGTAATTCGGAATGTACCGTTGATAGTACCCCACAAGTGCCAAGAATGAGCGAAGGTCTGTTTTCGTGCACGGCTGAGAAAATTCTCCAATCGTAGCTGTATTCAGCTCGGCCAGCCGTCTCATGCCCTGGCCGACAACATGGCCCAGATAAGTAACCTGCGAACAACCAAACCTACACTTTTCCGCTTTCATCGTTAAGCCGGCTTCCCTCAACCGTGAGAACACCTGTTTGAGATGCGATACGTGTTGTTCCCAGCTGTCCGAAAAAATTGCTACATCATCAAGACATGGCAAGGCTAACTCCTGCAAGTCTTTTAGGACAATATCCATTAACTTAGAGAAGCTAAACGGCGCGTTCTTCAGCCCGAAGCTCAGTGCGAGAGGGCGAAAAGTGCCTACAGGTGAGATGAATGCGGCATAGCGGCTGGCACTTTCTGAAAGGGGAACTTGCCAGTACCCCCGCACGAGATCTATAGTTGAAATGTATTTAGCAGCGCTAACTCTTTCAATTAGTTCCTCAATGTTGGGTATCGGGTACAGCTGATCCCTAGTGATGGCATTTAACTTCCTGTAGTCAACACACGGACGAGGGTCCTTGTTAGGGGTTTCTACCAGTAATAGTGGTGACGTGTAGTCACTCTCAGCGGGCTCAATAACTCCCAACTCTAGCATGCGCTGTATCTCTGCCTCCATAATCTCTCTCTGTCTTGGAGACACCCTGTAAGGCTTTGATCTTACTGGTTCGGTTGATGTCAGCTCAATTTCATGCGTTATTAGTTCGGTTCTACCCGGCCGATCGCTGAATCTGTCGAGATATTCCCCTAACACCTCTTTTAGCTCATCTAGCTGCTCGGGTCTTAGGGCGTGCGAGCTTACCAAGTGTTCTACTACTTCTTCTAGGCCGATTTCAGAGTTGGAGGTCGCCCTATACTCCTTAAACTTGGTACTAGTGCCATCCTGCTCTTTGATGGTATAGTTAACGACTCCGTTCCGCTCTACATACGGCTTCATCAAATTGCAGTGATATATCCTCACTTCCTTCCTGCGACCGGGCATTTTCAGAGCATAGTTAGTATCTGAAAGTTTGTGCAACACTTTAACGGGCCCGTCCCAGTGAACTTCAAGCTTGTTCTTTCTTGAAGGTTTGAGGATCATTACCTGGTCTCCAGCGTTAAACGTTCGAAGCCTCGCATTCTTGTCGTAATAGAATTTGGCGTTCTTTTGAGCGACTCCCATGTTCTTTCCGACTAGCTCTTGGGTTGCGCTCAGCCGTTCCAACAAATTTAGAGTCCAGTGGGGAGAGTCCAACCACTGTTGGACTCTCCCCTCTTTCCTCCCACATATCTCTTAACATGCTCAGTGGAGAACGGAATGTCCTCCCATACACTAGTTCTGCTGGCGAGAACCCTGTCGCTTCATGTGGAACCGTTCGCAAAGCAAACAAAGTTGCCGGCAGACAGTTCTCCCAGTCCTCCTTGTGCTCGTAACAGAGGGCACGCAAAACTCGCTTAAGCACCGAATGCCACCTCTCTACACTGTTTGACTGAGGGTGATAGACAGAACTGTGTATTAACTTTACCCCGCACTTTTGCAAGAATGTGGAAGTCAGTGCGCTCATGCATACTGACCCTTGATCCGCCTGAATTTCGGCTGGAAACCCAACTTGTGCAAACACTGTCAAAAGCGCGTCTACTACTTCGGTGGAGCTGAGCTCTTTCAGAGGGATTGCTTCTGGAAACTTTGTAACCGAACACAGCATGGTAAACAAGTACCTGTAGCCCGATTTTGTTTTTGGAAGGGGCCCTACCGTGTCTATTACAAGTCGTTTGAAAGGCTCTGTTATTAAGGGCACTATCTTCAGTGGAGCTTTCCATGTCTATCCTGGTTTACCAGAACGCTGGCAGGCGTAGCATGATCTTACAAAGTTTTCTACGTCTTTGAAACAGCTGCAGGCCAGTAGTATTCCATAAGCAATCTTTCCTTTGATTTGTTTATGCCTAGGTGGCCGGACCACCCATTTCCATGACAGAGACTCAAAAGGTCCTCCCTATACTTAGCAGGTACGACTAACTGATCTAAAATCCTACCCTTTCGATCTCTGTAGTGCCGATACAACAATCCTCCTCTCTCATGTATCGTCACGTTGCGCCTAGCAATGTCTTCTTTAGCTGTGTCATGTAATTTAGCTAAGCTCTCATCATTCTTTTGCTCGGCTATCAATGACTCTCTATCCACACGTAAGAGCTGATCAAAGTTCTTTGAGGCCGGTGATAATAACGACCTTGTCTCGCTTGTGAGTGCGTCAGCTTGCTCTTCCCGCAGGCTTGAACTTTGACACTCTAGTGCTACGCTCTCATTGAACTGGTCAGCTGGCAGGCTTTCCTCAACTGTTTTTTCATCACTCGAGCCTAGCTCGGATTCGGTTATTGCAGTTATCTCCTTTGCTACTTCCTCTGGAGCAGCTTGTGCATTTTCAGCCGAAAGCGACGCGATTTTACGAGTTTGGCCTCGCGTCAATGCCTGTACTACGCCCTCTCCCAGTTTAAGCCCTTTTTCACGCAGTAACTGATTGGAACGATTCGAAAAGATGTAAGGGTACTGCAGTGACAAAAATTTGGAAACTGCAGCCTCAGTCTCTACCTCCCCGAATTGTCCACTGATTTTGACTTTGGCCATGGGCAGACACACGCTGTGTTCTTCTACAACCTGTTTGATCCATGCTACTTCTCCGGTGAAGTCACCTACCGTCACGTAAGAAGGATGGACAATGTCCATCGTGGCGGCACTGTCTCTTAGCACTCGGCATGGTTTGCCATTAACTTGCAGGTCGTGAAGATATGGACTTAAAAGTTCCATATTCTCGTCTTTTTCCTCCCCGTAGGAGAAAACTACGCTATAGGCTTCCCGCAGTTTACAGCTATATGTCCCAGTTTGTGGCATTTGTAACAGCGAATTGGTCTAAAAGATTCGAATTTTCTTTTCTGTTCTTTTTGTGCGGTTTCTCCGTTAAGTTTCTCCTCGCTCTTTTCTGCGGGCTTTTCCGATCGTCTCGGAAAAGGCTCCGATCGTCTCGTCTGCGAACCGCTTTTGAACGGAAATGGTTTCCGCGGTCCATTTAGACCGTCCAAGTTTCCGTCCTCGGTGTTCAACTTTCTACGGGTTGCGTACTCTTCGGCTAATTCAGCCGCCATTTCCACAGTGTTTACATTCCCTCTGTCTTGCACCCACAGTTTCATAGCTTGGGGGATGGTTTTATAAAACTGCTCTAGACACATGCATTCAATGATCATGTCTCTGCTGTCGTACGCTTCCACGCTTTTCAGCCACTCGACTAGGTTTGCCTTTAAGCTATATGCAAACTCCGGATATCCCTCGCTATCTCTCTTGCCTGTGCTCCTAAACCTTTGCCGAAAAGCTTCGGCTGAAAGGCGGTATTTCTTCAGGAGACTAGCCTTAACTTTTGCATAATCATATGCATCCTGTGCACTCAATCTGGCGATTACTTCCGCCGCCTCACACGGCAACAGACAGCAACCGCTGTGGCCATGTACTCGGGCCGAAGTTCATCTTTTCGCAAGTCCTTTCAAAATTGCTTAGGAACAAGCTATGTCGGTCCCAACCTCAAATGGCTTTAATGGCCTGTCCATGCTGTACGATTCTGCCTCACTTGATCGTCCCAGAGCCCCTTCACTTCCTTGAGACAACTCCAAACGTTTGCTTTCAAGCTCAAGTTGCATTTTTCTTAACTCGTGTTCCTCTCTCTATCTGTCCCGTTCTTCTCTTTGTTTCAGAAGTTCCAACCCCATTTCAATTTCTTTCTGACTGGCCTGTTCGGAAATTAGCTTCAGTAATACCGATTTTATCATTTCCTTGCGTACATCTAGGCCCAGTTCCTCACCAACAGTCAACAATTCGTCTCTCAGCAGTGTCCTTAACTCCATGATTGCTGCTTTACTGCCTTGGTCCTGCTCGCTAAATCTAGCTAGGAAAACACAACCTAGCTAACACTCAACAATCTAGCTTCCCTACTGTTCTAAACAGAACAACCACAAAATGAAGGCTAGAGAGTCAAAGCAAGAACCAAGCACTCACCGCAGTCACAGCACCACGTCGCAAAGTCCATCTCACGGCTTTCAGCCAGTTGTCAGGATTGGGGGCTCAATCCCATCGCTCGTGATCCGTTGTCAAGATTGGAGTCGGGCATGAATTAGAAGGTAGCTGGCCCATGCCGTCGTCCAACTTATCCACGCTGAAGACGTTGATGAAGGGAAGGACTGCTTCTCATCGAGAACGAGGAATATGGGTTTATTTACAGTATTTATATCAGTCTAACGTGACTGCTTGAGAAAGTACATCAGCCTAACATGACTGCTTGAGAGAGAGTGTCCTGAGCCGCCACACAACAGCGGTTTTTAAACACTCGGTCCTCTCCCGATACAAGGTGATGCGAACGTTCGTTTAGTCATCACAAACTAGCCGCCTCTCCGCGGCACTGTTTACACACACACACGCACACACGCATACACACAGGGGCGGTGGTCCGGAGCCGACGTCAGAGGGGCTTCGTAGAACTCGGGAGCCGTTCCGGGTAGCGCGTTGTCTTGCGTCTTGGTCGGTGCGTGGGAAGGAGTGCAAAACGGCGTTGCCGCCGCTACTCGCGCACCCGTAGCAGATCAGGTCCGCGTTGGGGAGTTTGGTAACAATAGTTGGCCCGCCGAACTCATTCCGTCACAACGGCGGTTAGGCTAAAGGTTGGCGGCGATTTCAGGACAAAGCCTGCTTCATCGAATGCATCCTAGCTGAAGCGACGGAGAGTGGGGGATGCGCGTATTGTTCCCCGACACAAAGTCGATTTAGTCACGCCGTGGCTAGAGGTTGGCGGCGATGCTCCCGGGATGTTGCCTCCACAGTCGCAACGGGTTGGTAAAACTTTGCACTGCAGCTGGCCGTTCTTAACAAAAGCGAACGGGTTCTCCGGTAGTCGTCAGAACAGTCATGCACTTCCTCGGGCATAGGACGAGTGCCTGTAACTCTCTCAATTGAATAGAAAGGAATAGCATGGAAACGAATGGTATATAATTGATCAAATTAATTAGTATAGAAAGGTTGGGAAGAGAATTGATGGAATGGAATAGAAATAAAGGAATGGAATAGAATTATTGGACTAGAATAGAAAGGAATTGAAGGGAAACGAATGGAATAAATATAATGGGATGCAATAGAATCAAAGGAATAGAATATAATGGAACCGATAGAAGGGATGGAATGAGTAGAATAATTTTAATTGAATAGAATTGATTGAATAGAACGGTATGGATGGAATAGAATTGATTGAATAGATTGGAAAGGAATCGAATCGTATTCTTTTTATTTTTTTTTATTAATACTGTCAACCCTCATAGAGGGTCAAACAGAGAGGACAATACAATTACATACATCAAATATGTACAATGCCAATGTACGTAAAGCAGCTCAACACATGTCAATTCACAGTGAATGAGATGTTCTCTTGAATGATGTTCAGCACACTTCTGACATTTATCAAAGTACTTACAATGAACATCAAGTCGGACATATCACTTGGCACTTCAAAACTAAATTGGAAACTCCCGTAAATACGCCTCAGCAGCGTTTTCAAAGTTGGTGACATCTTTTAGGCTAACAATAGCGTTTGGCAATTGGTTCCACATTTCTATTGCATCCGGGAAAAAAGAGTATCGATATGTATCAGTGTTGGTACGGAACGGCTTTATTACGTAGTCGTGGTTAGTTCGCGGGTTTCTTTTGCCTGGAGCGTGTAGATATTTGAGCTTATCAATCTTAAGTTGACCCTGCATTATTTGATAAAACATCTTCAGCCTATATTTCTTTCTACGTACCTCAAGAAGATCCAAGTTGCAAGGTTGTAACATAAGCGTGACCGATTCCTTCCTTCGGTACATCGAACAAAGGAAACGCGCCGCCAGTCTCTGTATCCTTTCCAACTTTCTCTTAAGCGTCACCTGATGGGGACTCCAAACAACGGCTGAATATTCTAGTATCGTCCTAGTGAAGGTGGTGTATGCAATAAGTTTTACATTACGCGATGCATGTTCAAGTTTTTTTCTCAGAAAGTATAACTTTTGATAGGCAGTCATGCAGACGTTATCTATATGTTGGTTCCATGTCAAATTTCGTGTTATTGTTACCCCTAGATACTTTAACTGGTGCGCATTCTCCAATAAATGTCCTCCAATGCTATAAAAAAAGGAATAGACAGTTTTCTTTTTAATGATGTGTGTATATGTAGATTCGGGATAATTTATTTCCATTTTCTATTTCCTACACCAATCGTCTAAATTTGGAAACATTTCTGAATTTTAAGCTGGTCATCAAGTTTAGTAATTGTGGTGTAAATTAAGCAGTCGTCTGCGAAAAGCTTAACCTGAACACGCTCTTCTGCCACGCTACTAATGTCATAGATATAAAGGAGAAACAATAGTGGTCCCAATACTGAGCGTTGGGGCACTCCTGAGAGTACAGCTAATGAATCTGATACATAACCATCCAGTTTAACTACCTGCGTACGTTTGCTTAAATATGCTTCAATCCATTTTATTATCAATTCATTTATTCCTGCATTACGTAATTTGAAGATTAATTGGACATGAGGTACTTTATCAAAAGCTTTCGCAAAATCCACGCAAACCACATCAACCTGTTGTCTTATATCTACTGCACCCGCAAAGTCATGAATTGTTTCTATTAACTGTGTAACAGTTGATAACCCGGTCCTAAAGCCATGTTGATAAGAATAAAGTAAATTGTTCTGATCTAGAAACCTGAGTATGTGTTTTGCTATTATATGTTCGAAGACTTTGCAGGCAACTGAAGTAAGTGACATTGGACGGTAATTTGTTGCCTGTCTTCGATTACCTCCTTTAAATACAGGTATCACCAATGCGGTGCGCCAGTCTTGCGGCAATGAGTGAGTTGTATAAGATTTTCGAAATATGACAGTTAGATAATGTGACATCCATTCTGCGTATCGTTTGAGGAATACTGCAGGTATATTATCGGGTCCGCTCGATTTTTTCGTATCTAATTTGAGTAGTTGCTGAAATATTCCTTGCTGGGTGATTTCAAGGGTTTCCATTGGAACAGTAGGGGGTATGTGTAAGGCTTCTTCTAAATTCACATTAGCTTTTGGGACGCTAAATACAGATTGGAAAAAATGGTTAAGATTGTTTTCTATTTCATCCTTTTCTCTTATAATGTCGTTTCCATCATTTCTTTCCTGTCGCTAAAATATCGCCAGAAGTTTTGAGGTGAGGACCTAAGGAAATCACTGAGGTTTTTTCCAAAGAATGTTTGTTTAGGTTTATCCAAAGTGCGTTTGAGTTCAGTTTTTAAATTGGCCAAGACCACTGGCGACTTGCTCCCTTTACGCCATCTCTTAATTTTTCTTTTCATATGAATTATATCTCGGGTGATCCAAGGACTTGTCTGCTTTGTTTTTTTTAACCCATGATGGAACATATTTGTCCATGCAATGACTTATAATACATTTGAATTCCTGCCATAATTCTTCTACTGTTTTTAGACCAGCGGTACTCTTGAAAATATCAAATTGAATCTCCAAAAAATCAAGAATCGAAGTGTCATCAGCCCTAGCATAGTGCTTAATTTTTACTGGCACATAGCTCTTTATTTGCCTACTTGCTCGGATAGGCACATCGAGACAGATGATCCTGTGATCCGATATACCATCTTCTACCGTCACATTGTAATCATTTAATTTATTTGATAGGAACACCAAGTCTAGTATTGACCTTGACGTCGGCGTAATTCTGGTATCTTCGAGCACGATTTGTTTCATATTGTACGTGGACATAATCTCTAGCATTTTTTCAGCGCTTACTGATTCCACACCACTATACGAAACATTTTTCCAGTTTATATGTGGTAAGTTAAAATCTCAAGTCATTACCAACCTAGTGTTCCCATTTACATGAGAATATAAAAACTTGTTCAGGTTTTCGAGAAACTCAGGGGAGCTTGAGGGTGGCCGATATACAACTCCGATAAGGAAAACAGTACTTTTACAAGTTATATTACACCAGAGAGTTTCTGGTACTTCACAATCAATCAACGAAGCATTCGGAGAATTTTTAACTGATATACACACCCCACCTCCACGTGAGTCTGTCTTTTCTGAATATGTTGTAACCGGGAGGAACAGTGCAATCATTCGGTACATTTTCATGCAACCATGTTTCAGTTATAGTGGTTATGTGAGGATCATGCAAAAACAATAAATACTCAAGATGCGTAGTCTTATTTACTATACTGCGCGCATTAAACGAGAGCAATCTTAGCTATTTTTTTTGGTGTCTCAAATGAGCTGCATGAGCTATCAGATCCATCTGACTTAGTTGATACAACGCGCTCACTTCACTTTATTTGATCAGTATCACGTTTGCTCGAGTGCAAGTAACGCTTGCCTCTGACGTCATCCCATGCGTATAACTGATCGTTTATCCGAAGTTTATCGTGCACAAGAACTACTTTTGCGCCTGCGTCCCTGTCCAAGGCAGCACTTTCCCATAATTTCTTTCGTATCTGCACGGTTTCCTTCGCATAGTCATTGCTTATCCTGATTGAAGTTCCCTTTAGCTTTGCGCCGCTTTTGAGGACGGTATCCTTTTCCTTGTAGTCATAAAATTTCAAGATCACAGGCCTTGGTCTATCAGGATTTACTTTGCCAATCCGGTGAATTCTTTCCACTGTAGAGACTTCTGTGCCAAGAACTTTAGAAAAAAGATAATTTACAACGCGTTCTTTTAACACTTGTGCAGACTCGTTGGTGCTTTCAGTAAGATCAAACACCATAAGATTATTTCGTCTGCTTCTATATTCATAATCGATAAATTTTTCAGATTGTTTTCGTACGGTGGTCTCCAGTTTATCGATTCTATTTTTCATTTCGTCGAACATGGCTAGTACACTTTGCATTTTATCAGTTTTAGCATTCACTTCTGCAATTTCTTTCCTGATATCATCTATCTTGCGATCCAATGCATTTTGATTTCCAAGAATTTCCTGCAAGATTTCAGCATTTTTTGGGCCTGGATTTTCTTCCACATCCCCGGCCATTAGCAGCAGAAGAAGTATTGACCAGCAATCTACCAAAATAGCACAACATCTACGAGGGCATGGCAGGACTAACAAGCATCTATTATCACTACGATACATAGAGCAGTAACTAACCTGCAATAGCAGCAACGGCGTTTTAGGCATCATGCTTGTCAGCCAAGTGTCATGCACTCTGAAGCCGATGTTCTCGCGTTGCTCCTTTTGTAGACTGGTCGCTGGTGACGTCACACCCGTGGCAGCAAGTCCGGAAAATACGCACTCCAAGCTTGCATTTCTGCAAAGTTGCGCATCAACGACGAAAACGAGGCATCCGTCGTCCCTCTCCAACATTCCGACGAGAAACCACGGCAGCATCTGCAATAGCAGCAACAATTCGTATTCATGGAATGGAGTAGAATGCAATAGAATAGAGTATAATTAAAGGAATGGAAACGAATTATTGCAATAGAATAGAAAGGAATAGAATGGAAACGAATGAAAGAAATGAAGGAATTGAATATAATAACGGAATGGATAAACGGATGGAAACGGAGTAGAATAATTGGAATGGAACAGAATGGATAGAATTGAATAGAATGAAAACTATGAAATTGATCACATGAAATGGAACAGAAAGAAATAGAATTGATGGAATATAATATAATTAAAGGAATGGAGTACGACTTTCGGAATGGAATGGAATGGAATAGAAAGAAGTAGACAGAATACATGGAAATACATTTATTGGATTGGGATAGAAAGAAATACCGAGGCCTTTGACGATGAGGACCAAATCAGGATATGTGGCCAAGAACACCGCAGATGTAGCACGTAGAAAGCGAACGGCTTCTCCGGTAGTCGTCAGAACAGTCAGGCACTTCAACACGCATAGGACGAGTGACGGGATCGTAACGCGGAGCACTGGCACTCGTGGGACGTCCAGAGGAACGGGCGTAACGAGGGCGAGGCTCAAAGCGGGTATCCGAAGAGTAGTTGCTGCTCGATGCCGGTGCGCGTCGGTACTTTGATAAATATGTGACGTTGACCGACGGATGCCCCACATTTGTAGGTGGAGATGTGGCCGGGGCTTGCGAAAACGAGGCGTCAGAGACAACAGGCGGGCGACGTGGCGCCTCGCTGTGCCTGTATAACTGTTCGCGGGCGATCTGTCTTATGGTCGACGCCAGGTCAAATGAAGAGCTCATGTCGATACTGGCCACAGTGGTAACATTGGCCAATCGGCCAAACTTTGGCGTTATTCGGCGCATCTTCAGTGCCTCGAACGTATGGCCGTGCTTCATGACGTCAGACACTGAAGCGAGACTGTCCTTGCCGATCAGAAATTGTAGACATCTTCTGCTATGCTCTTAAGTATATAGTTCCCTACTTTGTCTTCCTGTGACATTATTGCGTTGGCTTGCTTGCACAACTTCAAGATATCATCGATGTAGGTAGTGTAAGTCTCACTTGGTAGTTGTGTTCGCTGTACCAGGGTGTGTTCTGCGCGTTCCTGTTATGCGTCTCAATCACCGATTCATTTCTTTAGCTCAACGACGAAACGCTCCCATGTCGTGAGTAATTGTTCATGATTTTAAAATCACATCAGGGCAGTGTCGGCGAGTGCTAAGACAACGTTGGTTAGTTGGTCCGTAGTGTCCCAGTCGTTGGTCTTGCTTACTCGTTGGTAATGCATAAGCCACTCGTCCACATCTTCACCTGCTTTACCGAAGAAAACTCGAGATTATTGGTAGTAGCGCTACGTACCAGCAGGCATGGATCCCCGAGCAGCAAGCATCGGACCCTGAACGTCTCCTTCGTTGGACATGTCAGCAGGTAAAGGTGGTAGTCCGGCGAGGCGAAGACTACGGCGAAGAATGAATGGTTCTGGGTCCGTCGTTACTTCAATTACCCAGCACCTCCACCAAAACTGTTACGTCACAAAAGAAATGGGGTTTATTGAAAAGGAATGAAGGCGAGCCTGCGACGTGGCAAAACGTCCTTCTCCTTTTCCTCATGTTCTCTGCCCACACTTCTTGCACTCATGCGCTGCATTAACCGTAATAATAATAATAATAATAATAATAATAATATATATATATATATATCTATATATATCTATATATATATATATATATATATATATAAGCAGGGTCGAGTACCTGGGATGGTCTTTCATCACCAAGCAGGCGCCGCTTCGTATTGATTGATTGAAACCTTTATTAGAAGGGATGGCCCGTGGCCTGAGATAAGGGTAAGGGATCAGGTGAAAAGAAGGAGGCCTGTTTCCTTAGCAAAGGACAGCAAAGCGTTAATTTTTCTGGTGGCGTCTGCTTACGGTGCCACCCAGTCTTCGTACGATGCCACCTTTAGAGGTCGGGTGTGCTTGTCCCTGAGGCTGGCTGTGGCAGGACAGGACCAGATCAGATGTTTGAGATCGACGTTGATCGCAGGGCAGTTGGGGCAAACCACTTGTGTTCCTCTCCACTTGCTCAGAACATCCGGTGTAATGGATGCCTTAACTCTTGTTTGGGGATGAGAACCTGGGCTGTTCTGGGAAGGCGGGTGGGAATGGGAGGAAGGATGCTATAGGAATGGACTTCATATTGATTCTTTTCGCGGAGCAGTTTGTTCTAGAGGCACGAGATGGCGCAGTTGGCAGCGCGCTGCACGTGGCCTCAGCAACAGCGCTCGTATGCGAAATCATTACCTCTTCTATACCTTGCTTCTGTGCGATCAGCTCTTGGAAACGCAAATGAGTTTTCGCTAACGCACTGTGCTCTAATCATGCTGTATTGAATCATGTGGATTGAAGACGTGTGCAGTAGTTGGCTGCAAGAATAGTGACTGGCATAGTGACAAGATTGTCAAAAAAGATGGTTTACTTAAGAAGTTTGCAGTTAAGCGGTTTCGAAATGCTTTAGATAATGAACTTTAAAAATATCAAAAGAAATGTATTACGTGCATCTATTTTCTTCCTGTTCTAAACGAACAGATGTATTATGGAACAAGCCGAATTCCCTTATGGGACGAAGAGACAGAAAGGAATCGGTGACAGAAGTCTTACATGGTGGGGGAATAGGCAGTGGCGATCTTATGGTCCACGTGTTCAACAACTATTCTTTGTACCGAGATTTTGACGCTGGGCCACGTGCATCCTACAGAACTCCTGATCTTCATAATGTAAACACGTTCTTTTTAGAAGCAACAGCAGAACGTGAAGTTTGCGCTGTTTTCTTGGGCCTTTAAACAGCCGTAGCTGCGATGCTGATGGGCTGCAAGTAAGGCCAGTCAAATACGAATTTAATAAAATTGCTCCGATGCTGACATATAACTTATGTATTTCAACGGGTGTTTTCCATCCAAAATGCAAGTAGCTCGTGTAGTGGCTTTATCTCAGAAAGGAGACAAAAAGGACGTCTCGAATTATAGACCAGCGTCGATATTGCCTGTGTTTTCTAAAGGTTTCGATAGAATAATCTATAATCCACTGTATCCTTTCTGTAACAAGCACGTGATAACGAAATGTCAGTACGGATTTCTATTCTCAATCAGAAAGAATATATATTGGAGAAATTTGAAGAGAAACAATTTGTTGTTGGAGCTTTTGTTGATTCTACGGAAGCCTTTGATTACCGAAATCATTAAATTGTATTTGACAAATTCAGTCACTATGGCATCCGTGGCTTGCCCTGATGCTACTCAAAAGTTATCTTTTAGAAAGACGTCAGTTTGTATCGATGAATGAAACAGTATCCGACAGAAAGCAAATAATCTCAGGAGTACCGCAGGGTAGCATTCTCGGGCCTTTGATCTTTAATTTATACATAAATGACATAGGTCATAAATCTTCAGAAGATAAATTTATAATTTATGCTGACGACACCAGCGTATTTGTCTCGTCTTCATCAGATGCCAATCTTTTTCACAAAGGTAATGACGTTTGAGAGTAATTAATCACGTGGACAGCTAATAACAAATTAAAGATAAAAAAAAAAGAACCTCGGTGCCCCTCCACTCTGTGAAGAAGGATGGCCAGCGAAGCTGTGTATGGGGGCCTCGTAATGGCGAACTGCACCTACGCCGCGGGTCGGCCCGGCATTGCACTTTCTTCGGGATCGGCCCACGCATGGGGAGTGCTCAACGCCTGCTTCACCTCCGCCGGACCCGCCGCGGTTGCTTAGTGGCTATGGTGCTGGGCTTCTAAGCACCAGGTCTCGGGATCGAATCCCGGCCACGGCGGCCGCATTTTGATGGGGGCGAAATGCGAAAACACCCGTGTACTTAGATTTAGGTGCACGTTAAAGAACACCAGGTGGTCAAAATTTCCGGATTCGAATCCCCAATACGGCCTGCCTCATAATCAGATCGTGGTTTTGGCACGTAAAACCCCATAATTTAATTAATTTTAATTTAACCTCCGCCGCGTCTCAGGTCGGCCCAGCATTGCACTAACTTCGGGATTTTTTCTACACGCGGACACGACAATGGGGAAAGCAGCCCTTAACTGCTTCGCCGTAAAAAAAAAAAAGGCTGTGACTTTTCATTCTATACGTGGGAAGGTTTCTATAACAGGTAACCTTGTTTTACGTCGCTCCGAGATGGAGCTAGTGAGCTTTATTAGGGTACTTGGTGTGCATTTTTCAGAATCACTGCAGTGGGATTAGCATGTCAATGCCATTTTACAGAAGTTAAGTGCGATAACGGGAATACTGAACCGAGAGCACTACTTAATTCTGAAGTCAATAAAATTGTTGATCTATAATGCCCTCTTCGCTTCGTATCCAAACTACTGTCATTTGGTCTGGGGGCTACTACACAATCGAACCTCTCGCGGCAATTAGTTGAAGTTGAAGTTATTTTCATCAGTAGTACAAACAGGTGAAGTATAATTGGGACTTCCTAAACAGGAAACAAATGGGGGTTAGTACAATTGTGGCAACAGTAGCAGGCTACATTATACAAAAATAGTGTTTGTCAGCAAAAAAAAGAAAAAAATGTTAGTGCGGTGGCCCTCCTACGCCGCGCAACAGAACTCCCGGGCGGCAGCTGCTTCGTTGACGCGGCCCAGTATGGCAACAGCAACAATTTCAAGGGTAGTGTCGATCAACCACAGGGGTTCGACCGTTAACGCCGCTTGGGTTCGAAGCACGTCGTCGCGTGCGGCCGAGCAAGTGGCCATTACCTTGGCCCTCCTGGACGACGGACATGCCAATATCTTTAGCGACTCCAGGGCAGCCATCCGCGCCTTCAGCGTTGGCGCCGTGTGTAAGGAAGCCTGTCGCATCCTCGACGGCAAAAGCATCGGCACCCACACTCTCACGTGGTTCCCCGCTCACATGGGATCCATCATGGGAGGCCCCACAAACCTCAACGAGCTGGCCCACTCCAAGGCGCGAGGTCTCGCTTACCGCGACCATGGAGAACTCCAATGCCGGCCCGCAGTAGTGGAGAACAGAGATCAGCCGACCACATACAACGAAATTGCGCAGCACTTTTATCTCGGCAGGAGAGACTTTCCCCTTCCACGCAAGAAGTTAAATAGAGCGCAGGCATTGACCCTCAGATTATTGCAAACAGGCTCATATCCCAACCCGGCTTTATTCCACAAAATTTATCCCGACACCTATGCCACTAGTTCTTGCAGGCACATGCAATGACATCGCTCGCCTAGACCATATGCTCTGGCGTTGCCCCTCGTTACGAGGCACGGAACAAATCAATGAGGACAAGTGGCTCTCCGCTATCAAGAGCCCCGATGCCGGGGCGCAACTATGGGCTGTCCAGAGGGCCCACGATGCGGCGGTCGGGCAAGGCCTGACTGTCCCAACGTGGGAGCGGCCCGCAGCACGCTGAGTCGCGTACCTCAGGACCTTCATTAAAGTTTTGCATCCATCCATCCATCCATCCATCTGGATAAAAAAAGAAGAAAAGAAAAAATATGGCTTTGAATACAAAAGTGTGGTTGTAGTGTGTGGAGCATGCAATGCGGAAAAGTCTTCATCGGGAAGAAAAAAAAATAAACAAAAGAAAAACAGCGTTTTAATACTAAACTAGGTGGTGGTAGCATGGGGAACAAACAATGCTGTAAAGTATTGACAGGGACAGAATATATATATATATATATATATATTATACATATATATATATATATATATATATATATATATATATATATATATATATATATATATATATAATGCAAGAGATAATGGAAAATATAGTTTTGAGAATAATTGAGCATGTGCCAATTCGATATTCTGCGGCGGAGTTTTAAAGAACATTTAGAATAATTAGAGCACAAGACACACATGAGCCTAAATGTTTGCGTGTTTATCGCCTCAATTATTACTGTCATAATTCTCTCTTCATAGGGTTCTTTGCGCATGTGTGATCTTCTTCCTTTTTTTGCCAAGTGTCTACTTTAAAACAAGTTGCGCAGCATCGAAATAAACTGTTTTTGTTGAAAGTCAGCGCTGTGTACTCTGTCTGCCTCCTTTGCCTCTGTGGGTTCCCGCGCTGTAGCCTTCCCCTAGGCCCACATGAGTTTCTATCGATAATAAACCTTTGCTGAAAGGTATTACAATCTACAAAACAGCTACGTTTCAAACATTGTGCGCAGCAAGAACAAATATATCGGAACTGAGCACAGCCGCGAGCAATTAGGCAGAAAATAATCAGATAGTGACCGCACCGAAGAACTTTACTGAGTCAGAAACGCGACAAGCCGCTGCTTCAAAATGTTCGCCAAATAAAGAACGAAGAGCAAAACACACTAAACTTGGTTCAATTCATGATCGAAAAGTTTGAATAGCTTGGAATACATAATTAGCCCCGCTTTAAAAATATTTTAGGGTTATACGCGCCAAAACCACTTGCTGATTATGAGGCATGCCGCATGCAGTGGGGGACTACCGAGTAATTTCGACCACTTGGGGTTCTTTAACGTGCACCTAAATCTAAGTACACGGGTGTTTTCGTATTTCGCCCTCATCGAAGTGCGGCCGCCGTGGCCGGTATTTGATCCCGTCACTTCATGCTTAGCAACCCCACACCATAGCCACTAAGCAACCACGGCGGGTAGCCCCGCTTTTAGAACAAACACAATATACACTGCTCGTGCCATTTGGACATAGTTTAATCAGCTTCGAAAGCGATTTTGCATGTTCTCTGAAGCTGTGGCGAAAGCTTCGTGTCGTCCACCCAGTGACCATCTACGATATCTCCCGAAACAGAGGCTTGCTAAGCCGCCCCGGCGTCATACGCATACATTGTAAACACGGAGACAAGGGAGGCAGTTGCGGCAAGCAATGGACGCATCACCACGTGATCAAACATGGCAGCGCTCACGGGATCGCTGCGAAAATGGTCAACACGTGAAACCTCAGCTAATGTATGACCATGATCATAAGAAAGTGTTAATCTTTTGAGGACTACTCAGCGTCATATAGACAGTTGTGCTTTTCGACCATATGGCATGTATACGTTCACTCTCGACTTGGTGCCGAATTGCATGTTACGCCAACAGTAAGTAAAATCGTCTTGGTTTCAAGTGTCCAACGACTGATGGACACTTTTTTAGCGTTTGCAAAATTGTTTCAAAGGACTATGGTTGGGGATACATTCTAGTAGTGAAGTGTAAGCTTCAGTGGCGGAAAATCAAAGATGTAAGCATTCGAAGCTGGGGGAGTACACATTGTTCGCTTCAAATTATATATTATGGGAAACTTTCGAGACGGTTTCGCCTCTGTGGGGCATTCAGCGTCGTAGAATAGGCACAAGACCCAGCACTAGCGATATCGTTGAGGTTATTTGGGGGACGAATAAGTAGCGCGCCATTTTTCATCGGTATGAGACAAAGTCATTCTGCACTGCATGCGCGGCCGGTGTTTTTGCTGCGAGTGCCCTGACCGCAAGCTTTCGACCCCCTACAGTTGCCTGCGGGGGGCACCCATGCTTCTAACCCGCTTCTGCTTCTCTCCCCCACCCCCTTTTACCGTGATCGCTGCGGGCCCTCCCCGACCCCTTCGGAGCGCGCGGGGCCATATCGCTCGCTGGCCGAAGACGAGCCACTACCGCCGCTCGATGATCGACACCTGCGGCTCTGCGGAAACGCGATCAATGGTCATCGCGCGGCGGAAATTACTGCCTTTCCGGCGCGCGCTCGAGCCAGGTATATGCGCGCGGGTGCCGCCGTCGCCTGAAAGGATGGGCACGAACACGGCTTCTCGATCGGGTCGCGACAGCGGAAGTGCATTAGCCGCGCCGGCAGGTGGCCTCCGCTGTGAGCGAAGCCCGACTCGGAAGGCTCGCCGCGGGGCTGCTGCTTAGTCAGGCGCGCCTCGGCACGTGCCCCCGGCCATGTCACCGACGGCGCCACGCTTCCCGCGCGCCGCTCGCCCTCCCCGCTGGGCAGGGACGCGGCACGGCCTGGCGAGATCGAATGAGCAACAGTCGATGCGCTACGAGTGCTTCCTCCCCCCAGCGTCCTTTTCTTTCTTCTTACGCATTCTTATTTTTCATCTTCCCTTCTACGAAATATTATCTAACCGCATAGTACTTCTTCCTCGCGCTCACGCCGCTTTTACTGGCCGTACACGCATTTTCTCGAAGATCGGGGCGTTGTGTACTGCCATAATCAGGTTTACATACCACGCTTTGGTCTTGTCTCTATTTCTCCCTTTGCTGTCCTTTGTGCATTGTCCAGGGTTCTACATAAATTTCAGTACGCTCAAATTCAGGCACGCTTGTTTCGCGTACGGAAAGTCGGCGTTACAGACTGGCACAAAAGAAAAAGAAAACGAAAGAAAAAGGAAGAGCAAGAACAAGCAAAATCTGGTCGTGCAGCTTGCAATTAATAGACCAATAGGAAATCTTCTGTGGCTTTTCGCTATTCAAGGTTGCTGCACAACCATTCCCGCTCTCAAATCTAAGTAGCGACTAATGCAACGGCACCGACTATGCGACGCTATGCCGCCCGCATTGCAGCTGAGCCGTGGGGTGGAGCTCTTCTCGCAACCGATATGCACAATCAAAACACACACAGCAAGAATAAGCACAGTCGCCACATAGTTCTAAAGAGAAAGGGAAATAATTCTAAAGTGCAGGACTCCGTACACTGCAGCTTTTTACCGGAACGCGAAGAGCAGTTACGTAGTGCTTCGACGGGGGTATAGCTGAAACAGCATGACTTTACTGAAACATCAGGGAATACATAGCAGAAGCTGAAGCAGATTGGCAAGTTCCCTTGCAAGCCCTTGTCGTTGCTTCACTTTAGTCTTTGTGGCCTGTCATAGTATTATTTTTTTTCTTTCTCCTTGCCCCTATCCTCAACTTCTGATTCTATACTTTCCTTTCTAAATAGTATAGGCAGGCGCTGTGCCCCCCTGGGTGGTAGAGGTCGGCCTGTTCGCTCCCTATTTCCTTGTCTATAACCATTGTATATGTGCGTGTCCATATTGAATAACATTAATGGTGACATTGCTGACACACAAACACGGATAGAGAACACTCAAGCGCAATGTATGTGCTCGATTCGTGCTTACGTGTCGGTGGGCTCCACTCATAAGCGGCGGATCTCACAACACATTCGCGCGAAGAGCAACTGCGCGACGCGCGCAGTGGCCAGAACAGGTGCATATAACCAACACGAAGCGAAGTGGTAACCGTGCTAGTTATTTTCTGGCCGTTTGCCTGCGTTCAAGTGTCAACGATGATCACGCTTCCCAGGACACTCGCGCGCAATGAAAAGACGTCCACTCGCGCATGCAGTAACGTTGTGATCAGTCCATACGTGGCGCGGCATTGTTTTCAACCACCGCTGTGGCGCCGCTGACTTTCAGGAAGAGGGCTAATTTGTGTGTGCGTACTTTTAAAAATCAACTACACCGTAAAATACTTAATCTGCACGATGAAGCAATATTCGACACTATCCCGAAATACCGATTCCGCGAAAAATTCACTAAGATGAAAAGAAAGAAGGAAAATAAAGCTTACGCTATTTTGCAGTGTTCACTGCACTAAAATCATTTCAAAGAATCAACTATAGAATGAAAAGTCATTGTCAGTGGATGCCTTGATTCAGTGAAACTTTGAGGAGCTAATAGTGCAGAAGCTGAAACCGGCGTAACATGCGTAATGATGACGAGGTTGCTTGCAAGTAAGGACACTCGCGCTTCGCTCAAACGGGATGGCGAAGGCACCCGTAGATCGGGAATACCTCACGTGCAAGGTAACGTATACCACCACCTCTCACTAGTGTTTTTATCTCGTTCTCTTTTTGAGAAACTGGATGTTGGTTTGGGCGCTGAGAAATTGGGATGTCCACTTGCGAACGGTATTATACACATGCGTCAAATGACATATATAAGCCTCATTTTATTATCAAAAGGAGTGCGCGAGAACGTAATTTTTCATTTTGTTTAGACATGAGAAAATGTTCGTTATTCCATTCGATACTCAAAAGTCTTTTGTCGAATTGTCGTACTTGATTCGATTCGGCAATGTCACTGTTCGAACTCCCCTATAAAAATGAAAACTATAAGCCATACGTATGTGAGCAAACATTCGTTCGGGACGAACGAGTGCAAAGTATACAAACAATTCTTGAAATCGTAGAAATTCTATGAACTGTTTGAAGAGAATTCTGGAGTGTCTGGCCGTGATCGGTAAGAGGAGCAACCCTTACAGGCAAGTGCTCTCTTTTGGCACTGCCACCGGCTTCTACTTGTAATGCTACCACATCGCTGCTGCACGCTTAAACATAGGGGCGAAAGTGGGCCAACACCTACGAGTTCGACATCCTGAAACAGCACAGACAATATTAAGAAGAAAGACACGGCTTCGCGAGCATGGGTGTTCGCATAGTGAAATTGCCGAATCGAAAATTCGAAAAAAGGAAACGCCCTCCTATAGTGGAGAATCGAATTTATCAAATATTTGATATATGCACGCAGTAGAATGTAAAGTGCTCGTGGAATCATGTTGGTAAATAAAGGAGGCAGATTAACATTGGTTACATAGGTTATTTAGGGGCATGTTTATATGCATGCAATACCGTTCGTAAAGGGACGCCCGGTCAACTGAAGAGCTTGTGAATGAGAAACAACTATTTTCAGTTATCTTGTGCGCCGTGGTAATGACAGTAACGACACAAGGCAACATCATGTCGCCAGTTTCACGTAGAGTTCACGGATAATAACAGCAGCCTACTAAAAAACGAAGACGAAGGAAGGCGTATAGAAACAACGCGTATATCAATTTCTAAATCGACGCAGAGTGTTGAGTTCGTTCAAAGAGAGCAGTGCGACACTACAGCGCCGCACATTGCTTTAAAGAGATGGAATCGTGATGCTAATATTTAAATAACAAAATGCTTTGCCTATGCAAAATGAACGACTGAATATTACTGAGCGCTTATCTGGCCCCGTGCGCTCACTGATGCCCGTGCGCAGCAACCGTGGCAACCACAGCAGCCGCAGCTCCCTTGCAGCAGGAACCTCTCTCTCTCGTTCGAGGGTCCAAGAAGTGTTGTCATCACACACACACACGCACACGCACACGCACACACACAGAAATATATACGAACATTCCGAATAGCGAATCCTCGAATCAAACCTAAAAGCAAGGACTACTCTATTTCTATTCGAAATTGTAAATATTCGCACACCCTTAGTCACGAGGTATCAGTTCTCGTATCGACAAAGTGCTTCATAGAGTGACGCTGTTCGAAAGAACACAGTACGGGCCAGTCGCGACAGCCAAAATATTTTATTACTAAGGTAGTCGGGTAACAGAGAAATGTATTTGCTAATGAAAAGCTTTGTGAATTGAACCCCTGACCTCCTATAGCGCCTGCAGTCGCTTGTGTGCTTGTATCGGAATCGACAGGGATGTATATATAGTCCGGCACAAAACTATGGGCCTTTGTTTGATTACACGGCTTGGTCAAATTTGCCGCAGACGACGCCACGGTCGCTCCGACTGAACCCTGACAAGGCGCCATTGCTCGTAAAAAGAAGTGGGGAGGCAGCCAAGCCACGCTGACTGTCTCCGTTCCTTATCGAGTTCCGAGGCTGAAAGTTGCTCGGCGGAAGAAGACGGACGCAGGAGCTGACAGAGTTGTAACCACGCTGTACCTGAAAAGTCCGAGTGCTGACTCGCGCATGGCGCTAAAACCGATGACCGTGACCACATAAATAAACACAGAAGACGCAATGCTGCAGAAAGTGAGGACTAAGCTAGGCCACGAGGCTCTGCATGCAGTTCGCGCATAGCTCGCAGGCAAGTCACTGAACATAGCTTGCAAGCACTGCGTGTACTGTGTAAGTCACTCCGATGACCTTCGGCCCCGGGGAACAGGGTGAGGACACAGCGGAGTCAATGCGCGAACACTGGGCCATGCGCCAACTGACATGATAACGCTCGCCGCTCTTTCTGAAGCGCGGGCACAAGCGTCCTATTTTTCTTTATTGTCTCGCTCTCTTTCCACGGGGCGAAATAAAGTCGTCACGTTGACGTCGCCTCCGTTTAAGCCCTTTCTTGTCGGTGGCAGAGTGGTGCCCTGGAAAGGCGCTCTCGCCGCGCGCGGACATTCCTAGGTCCGTTGGGCTTCGACAGCGGTGCTTCTCATGCCGGTGTCGTCCCCCCACTCTTCCCATTCAAAAAAGGGGGGACGCGGCTCGTCGTGGGAACGCCGGGGGCGCGCCCTGAAAAGCGCGGCCGGCGCATCCCGGGGCGGGCGCCCATTGTGCCGAGCCGCGAAGGTTGGCGCCCTTTGAGCGCCGAGGCTGCGCCGGAATCCAATTGAAGATCCATTTCAGTGGGGAGAGTATCCCCCCCGCCTCCTCTCCTCCTCCCCCGTTGCGGAGGAAGCCATAATCCGCCCTTTGGCAAAAGGCGGCGGGGAGCTTCGCTTTGATCGCTTCATCAGCGCCCCGCAGAATGAGACACGTCCGCGCGACAATCGCGCCGCCGCCGGACAGATGGCGGCCCGTCTCTCTCCTCCGCCTTTTGTCCGCTCACCTGCCCCCGTAATTGACGAGCGTCCCTTTGTAGACCCGTACTCCTCCTCCTCCTCCTCCCCGCAACCTTTAGCGGTCCCTCGCGCGCGCTGACCGTGCGCCGGACTCTGGAAGACAAAGGGAGCGCATCACTCTTGCTCTTATCCCCGGCCCGCTGCCCGGACGCGCGGACCCGAGTCCAGATCGAACCGGTTGTCGCCGCGATTATGCGGCCGCGACGGAAGATATCTGCAACGGCGGACACGGCCGAGGAGGGTCGGGCAGCCCAGTGCCGCAGGCGGCGGTCGCTGCCGCGGCAGCAGCAGCCGCAGCAGGTGCGCCGCCGTAAATAAGAGCGGCCCGGCGCACGTGCGGCCTCGTAAACGTCGCTTCATTTGCACACTGTTTCTCGCCTGCCAGCGGCACCTTCCTTTCTTCCCGCCTTCGTGAGGCTTGCCGAACCTCGCTGCTCGCGCGGCGCCCTGCGCTCCTCAGTTGGGTGCAGCGGCGCCGTAACAGGAAGCGTAACGAGCCGCTACGACGTACGCCTGAGCGGAAAGAATGTGTATACACGAGCGCGACGTCCGGGCTCGAATGCGACACCGCGGCACGGATGTGCAGCGCGTTGTTGCGTCGCAGCTGGCGTGCGTGCGACACTCGGTGGCCACGTGCTCCGAACGGCTTTCTCGGCGCAGAGCGGGCTTTCGAACCTGGGCCGGCTCTTTTCTGATTGGGCAAGCCGCGGCTGCTGCTCGCGTTCTCCTGCACTGCACTAAATGCGGACACAGCGGCGGCTGTTGTTGCCGGCGGAGACATACAGATCACGCCGAAGGCAGGCCGGGCCGCGCGTCGGAAGAACGGCTTCGAGGAGGCATTCGACTCTCCGACGGGGACGGAAGAACGCGCGGGCGCGAATGCGGAAAGAGAGAAGTGGAAGGAAATAAAGCGCGAGGCGGCCGCACGCAGTGTGCTCAAGACGCATGGCAGGCAGGTAACTCCCGGGTGCCAAAGAAAAGAGATATCTGTTAAAGATGTCTTTTCACGCGACGGGGACCATCCGCCGCGACTGCGGACCAGAAAAAAAAAAAAAGAAAAGAACCGAGGAGGCAGCAGCACTGTCGGGGCATAAGGGACCCGAGTGCAGAGCCGCGGGACTCGAGCACAAAGGGACAAAGACGAGATGCTACAGGACGTGCCAATGGGCTCGGGGCTCTCAGCGGGGCGACACAAGTCGCCGCCACGGCTCGCACGAAGAAGCGTCGTCGCGGAAGGGCTCTCTCGCCGATGCTTTTCTCTGCGGGTGCGAAAACCATCCCCCTTTCACACGGCCCGCGGTTGTCCGGTGCGCGCTCCTGCGCGAAGTGGTCCCAGATAACGAGAAATACACAGCTGTCACAAGACTAGTCGATAGAGGAGTTTCCTTGCAGAGTCGGGGCCGGCGGAAGCGGGCTAGCCTACTGCGAGGACAGGGAGCATAGAACAAATGGCGGCAGAGGATGATGGTCCGGAGCGTCGAGCTCCGGTGGCGGGCACCGAAGCCGCTTGAGAAAATCGCGCTTCAGCGAGGTTGCCGTTTTGCGATCAGACACTCAAGACCGCGTGAAAACGTCACACGTGCTCTTCTACGTGGTGCTTTTCCGAAATCAACGTTGCCACAACGTGCACAACAAGCAGACCTTTTGCATTGTTCCTCGTGATTCAGCCATTTCTTCGACGTATTGCGGCACGTCGAGTGAGCCAGAAATTTTCTCGTACGCCACCATCAGTAAAGCTCACGAGACGCCTTACGGCAACTTGCATTTCCCATTTTAAAAGTTCCACTTTCCAATTAACACTTTAAGTAGCAGTTGCACACTGTAGCAAAGTGTAACGTGAGTGCTTTCTATTGTATTTTTGTACACGTTTTTCTTAAATTTTAATGTTCTGTATCGCGACACTCGCTGTGATTTCGGCACGTGTGTGATTTCCGTACTTCGTATACGCCTGTGTGCCGAATTGTTGCAGAAGCGTTTGTCACGCCATACGGCCTTTAGTTTCTGTTTCTCTTCCGTAAGCAAACATGAGAATAAATTTGATTATTCCGCACCATCACTAATTAAGCCAAAAGGATATCATCAACTTGTTGTTACTGAGGACAACGCTATGTTCTCTGTTTCACTGATGGGCCCATATTTTGCTGGCAGATTTTAGCTTTAGCTCGTTTTCATCGGCCTTGTACCACGTGAATAGCTTACGCCTTCTGTTTCGCTCTTGCGTACTTCGTTGATGTTTGCTTATCCTCCAAGTCGTATATGTGCGCCGAATGTCTTAAGTAATAAGCCCATGCCATACATCACTGATGCGTAACCAATACGATGTAGTTCGTTTCCTCGTTTGACGAAAAAGTTAATCTCCTTTTCTCTCTCTCCCTCTCTCACCCTATATACCGAAAATACGATCATCAAGACGATATATTCTTGAACTCAAAGAACATAATTGCGGTTCTAGTTTAGGACAACTTATGAGAACGTGTTCTACGTTCTCCCATGAATACATGGTTCCACGTGCAACAAGGCATAGCTGAATGATATGTATACGATACAAAAAGTTACCTGCATACGCCACCTCCAACCTTACACAATGAATCAGACTCATAGCCAGCATCAGCAAAGATGAACTTGCTAATTAATAACACCAATTTGCATAAGACTCAGCAGTGAGGTTTCAGCTCCGTGGCGCTGCGCTGTACATATATAATGGCTTAGAACGGCGACGAGACTCAGACAGATGCGTGACTATAGAGAAAGAGCGCGCCATCGTAAGCAAAAACTTAAAAATTACGACCACTCAATATATATATATATATATATATATATATATATATATATATATATATATATATATATATATATATATACGGCAGTGCAGGTAGTCATTGAAAGACACACTATACGTGGAAAGGGCGCACGTATACATTCATGTCCAAGCTATGAAATAAAACAGCCTCTCCGTTGCACTCACGGTTTCCAAACTGTTGCTCGTCATTGTACCTGAAAAGCAGAGCGCGAGATTATGCGGGAGGATTGGAAACACTGGTGCGCATACCAGACCGGTTTCCTATCGTCGTTTACAGTAACACCGAAAGCCTTCGAGTACACATGTTACCTGGCAGAGCACGTCAGTACTTTCGTGCTTTCGGAAAGCGCAACGATCAGACGCCCGCCCCCTTTTCCCCCCACTCTCACCCCTTATGACAATCTGGTGAGTTCGTCGACAAACAGTTTAGTTTGGGTGGCCGGCAGTGGACAGTGGGCCCGCGACTCACCACGTGGTATCCGATGGGCACTGGCAGGAATGCTTTGCACTCCTGCGACCCATTTGCCAGCACAGCTTTCAGGTGAACGGTTAAAAAACGGTGTCACTCAACTCACCAGTTCTCTACAGTATAGCCAGAAGACGCCCTTGACCGGAATGCGTTTTGTCCAGGGTACGAGTCAAGACCGCCGAATTACAAGCAAGCAGCGAAGATGGCGAAGGCTCTCGCCACTGAACGCCATTGAAACGCTGTTGCCACACAAAGAACAAAACCAGCCATTGCCACTCCTTTTCGTAGCATATTGAAATTACTTTTGCAACATCTGAGAGCATGAAAAAAAAGAAGTAACCAAATCGTGGTATTGGTATTCTCCTGAAATAATAGCTCCAGTTAAGTGGTGGCACTCAGAACAAGCACTGCCTCAAAACATGGCACGGCTCTACTAACAATATCTGTAAAGGTATTTTACTTTAGAAATGTAGAAGATTTAGAAGTATAGAAACACAGAAGAAATGTAGGAGATGCAACAGCGCAAACTTAGCAACCCATGTATTACGAAAACGGGCCGTTTTTCAAGCGAAACCATCTTCGCATCTTCGTCGGCATGAGCTCTTACTTTCGCCGCTTTGTGAGAAGCTTCGCATCTATGACATTATGATCGAATTTCTAGCCCACATTTAAAACACCCACTTCACGTCAATTAACTAGGTTTTCCTAATTATCTCCAATCATTCGAGCAAAGCTCTAAAATTAATTACTTTGTGTAGTGAGCGCCATGGGGCGCTTACTACACAGTATGAAATGTATGTATGTATGTATGTATGTATGTATGTATGTATGTATGTATGTATGTATGTATGTATGTATGTATGCATGTATGTGTGTATGTATGTATGTATGTATGTATGTATGTATGTATGTATGTATGTATGTATGTATGTATGTATGTATGTATGTATGTATGTATGAGGTACTCTGTAAGTATTCATTGTTGAGTTGATTAGTTCCTTTAAGCGCTTTTTTCCCCTCGCATCGCAGAGATACACCGACTTGATTTTTTTCTTCAGAATGCTTGTCTATGTATTCTGTCTGCATACAATTGCTTTATTTTGCAACTTGTACATTTTCACTGATTTTATAAAAAACTAAGGATCCCGGTACAGTCGTCGAGTATGGGACTTTTGTCTGTATGTTATAACGATACCTAGTAATAATTCTACCCCAAACTTTCTAATTATAGAAGATACGGGTGCAACATTTAGTTAATTTTCCCCCCACTTCATTGTAAAATATCGCGAAGACCGTTCGGACGGAGCGGGGTGTCGTCGGAGCGCGCTTCCCCCAAACACCGGCTCCGCACAAAGAACGTGCCGCCCGGAAACATGTGCCTCGCCCGGATGCGCCCGCTTATCTTATCTCTGCCACTCGTGAAGACGAGCCGGTGACCGTAAATTTCGACGGCGGCGGCCTTTGGTGATTGCAGCGACCGGGTTCGCGCCACTGACAACCGCTTTTGTACGAGTGTGTACGAACCACCGAAGCAAAGGGCCAACATGGTCGCGAAGCCATAGGTTTGCGCAGGGGATCTATGGTCACGGTTACCACGGCTGCTCCGTGGACGCACTGGAGCAGTACGCGTAGAATATTCACGAGCTGCAAAATGGGCGATGAAGGTTATTACGTAGAAGGCGTCCCTTTAAATTCTAGGCTCTTACGCGCCATAACCACGATCTGATTATGAGTTAAAAACAAAGGTTACGGCGATAAGCAAACGAGCACGAAGTGAGACACAAATGACATATACGGGCGCGACATATGACGTGCCCCAAATACATATATGAGACATGTCATAGCGAGGGATTGCGGATTAATTTTGACCACCTGGGGCTCTTCGACGTGCACCCAGCGCACTGTATACGGGTGTTCTGGCATTCCGCACCCATTGAAGTGCAGCTGCCGCAGCCGGCATCGAACCCGCGACCTCGAGCTCAGCAGCGCCTCGCCATTCATCATAAGAAGAAGAAGCCCGCGACTGCACGCAAAATTGCCGCGCGACTGGCCGCTTAAGGCACTTTGCGTGTATTTGAGGGCTTCTTTCATGCTGGGAAAAAAAAAACACACACACAATTTCATGCAGCACGCATTGAGCAACAGGAAGCTGTATCGGTAGTTTTTCATGTCGTTCTACAATTTTCTCATTGACACTTCTAATCTAATTATAATATTTAAGAAGTTGGCTAATTAATTAAGACTAATTATATAATTATTCTGTTTATCTCCAAGCGACGGAAAGCAATGTTACCTCGATTCTGTCCAGCTACCTGGCATTTGCATATCTTTAAATCTTGGAGCATGATAGTTGGGACACCCTGTATAAGGCTCTGTGAGAACTTGGAAGATTTATACGTCATTCACGTAAGTCAAATCAACTCTACAGTTGGGATTCGACTTTTCCGTGCATTCGGCATGAGGAGTGTATAGTTCGATTCCGGTGGGTCAAGTCTACGAAGGCTGCGGCATTTTTCGTTGCGGGCGCACGTTGTGCTGGGTCGTCTGCCTATGTGGACTTCGCCTTCAATGATGCCTTCAACGATGGTCTCCACCTTGACAACCACGCGCTGCGCTGCGAGTTGCCGCATCACTTACACAACACAGACACCTTATGCTCTTACGTTGCAAATGTTTGAATGCCACTCTCAGGACTGGGATGACTACGGGACCGATCACCGGCTGACCTGCCTTTATGCGTTATTTATTTACAATAACGCTTGCTTCCTCCATCGCAGGGTCCTCATTTACACGTGCATATAAAAAGAATTCCAGTGTGGTAGCTATCACATTTACAACAAAAAGAATTACAGAAGCGGGCTTCTAACAATGTCTGTTATTGTTGAGAAGCCAGCTGTAAAGGCGCCATCTAGATACGCGCAGATACACTAGAAACTACGTAAATGCTAGCGTACGTATAGACTTTTAAAAATAATATAGACATAATTAACTTCCTTAGTCACTGTGTACTTCAGTTGTTGATACCTAGATTAACAACGTCCACGAGCGAAGTTGTTTGAGCGCATAAAAGTAGGAGTTGAGCGTACATTCGATGATAGTGTTCACCACAGTGTAGAGCCAAATTCTCCGCATAGAACAGTGGCGCAGCAAGAATTCCTTTCGTAGGGGGAATGGGGTGGCACGCACTGGACTGGGGACGGGATTGGTAAGGGGGGAGGGGAGGGTAGGCAGGAGAGACCACATGCTAACACAGAATCTTCCGGGGGAGGGGGGGGGGGAAGAGCCCGGTGTGCCACCCCTGGCTACGCCACTGGCGTGAAGTGTAAGAAAGCAACTTAAATTTCTGCGCTGTTGAAACACGTCATCAAAAGCTGATGCCAGTATTCTTGGGCTTGTTCTCTCAATATTCGATACACGTTTCGATGTTCCCTTTCTAATATAGTGTTACGCGCCACAGTGCTTTGCGTGCCATAATAACGACGTTACTGAAATCATTTTATTTTTTTGCAATTGGCAGATTTTTGTTAAGCTTTCACACTTAATAGCCCTCCTTGCACATTCTGAATTTCCATTAGACAGTCTGATGGCGCCGCTATGCCGCGCGCGTGGTTGCGCAGTCACATGGTATTTTTCAAATATCGCGGGCTTTCTCTATTAGCCGGAAATAATAAACACGGGATATATACCTACTTGGAAACACCTCATTTCGACATGCCTTATGCTTTCATACAACTGCCTAATTGACATACTGATAATTAGAACAACAATAATAACATACATAATAACTTTGAATTATGTAACTGGATCTAAGGGCATAAACAATTCAGGGCTATTCCACTCTGTGAATGTAGATGACCAGCGAAGCTGTGTATGTGGGTCCCTTAATGGTGAACCGTCCATTGCCATGTGTCAAACTTCGTATGCATAAAAATAGAAGGCGAGGCGCGACTAGTCGCTCCTCCACGATTTGAGCCTCGGAAGATGATGAGGCACCGGTGGGTATATATATACCCACGTACTGTTGCAAGACGCGGCACAGCACCTTTTACTAACGAATCCCGGAACGTAGAACAGACACGCACCTCACCGCACTCCAAGGACACACACTGCTTCACCATAGTCAAGGCGATCGTACGTTGGTCGACCTCCCGCAGTGCAGTAATTGTTGTGAGGTCACTCGAAAACCGCAAGCGGTCACACACAACACAGGCCACACAAAATTGGTTCCCCACAAACTCCCTCTGAAACCTGGCCGTTGCTCCGGTGAAACGTTCCAAGTTTGCGGGATCTGGGCCACATGGACGGTTCGCATTTCTTTCCGCCTCGCGGGCCAGGCAGGCAGCACGCTTACGGGACCTCCACCACGGGAGAGCGGAAGGAAAGGAAATGATATACGCAAGAGCTTGGAACGCCGACGAAGAGAGGGCGGTGCGAACGTAGACATGGTCGATGCGGGACAAAGTACAGTATCTGCTCTTATCAGCTTAATACCTGATACTGGTTGCATTCAGACCGAAGATATTAAACTTATTTTTGCAAGTTGGCGGATCGCTTAAAGCCTGCTTCACCTCCACCACGGGTCCGCCCGCTATGGCACTGTCTTCGGGATCGGCCCACGTATGGGGAGAAATTCTCGCTCTACACAGCTCGATAGACGCACGGAATTTTTTCCGGAACCTAGCTGTGTACAGCTTCGCTGTAAAAATGACTGTCGGTATTTCATCATCATCATCGTCACCACCACCACCACCACCACCATCATCTTCTTCTTCTTCCTCTTCTTCTTCTTTATGTCCACTGCAGGACGAAGGCCTCTCCCTGCGATCTCCAATTGCCCCTGTCCTGCGCCAACCGATCCCAACTAGCACCTGTAAATTTCCTAATTTCGTCGCACCACCTAGACCTCTGCCGTCCTCTACTGCGCTTCCCTTCTCTTGGTACCCGTTATGTCACCCTAATGGCCCAACGATTGTCTAATTTACACATTACATGACCTGCCCAGCGCCATTTTTTTCTCTTGATGTCTATTAGAATATCGTCTATGCCCGTTTGCTCTCTCATACAAACCGCTGTCTTTCTGTTCCTTAAAGTTATGCCTAGTATTCTTCGTTCCATCGCTCTTTGTGCGGTCCTCAACTTGTTCTCAAGTTTCTTTGTCAGTCTCTAAGTCTCTGCCGCATATGTCAGCACCGGTAAATGCTTTGATTGTATACTTTCCTTTTCAATGAAAGCGGTAAGCTCCCAGTCAGGAGCTCACGATGTCTGTCGTATGCGATCCAACCCATTTTTATTCTTCTGTGAATTTCCGTCTCATGGTGAGGGTTCCCTGTGATTAGTTGATTAGTCGGTGTTTCAACAGTGCTCTAAGCAACATGCACTTTATCTTATTCCCGTAGAATTATCCGCGTTTCTTCTTTTTCTATCGTTTCTTTTTCTTTTTTTTATCTCGGTGCATGATAGCGAGGACATCTTCTATATGTAATATTTTTCGAAATTGTACCAAGGGACAACTAAGAAGCTTGTAAATAAGAAAGAAGCAATTTTAGCTATCTGGTACACCATCATAATGGCTGCGATGTAACAAGGAAACAGCATGTCAGTAGGTGTACATACAGTGTTTTGTTCACTGAAAGGAAGAAGTGCCCGCCGTGGTGGCTTCGTGGTTATGGCGTTGCGTTGCCAAGCACGGGTCCGCGGGATCGAATCCCGGCCGTGGAGGCTACATTTCGATGGGAGTGAAATGCAAAAACGCCGGTGTACCGTGCATTGGGTGTACGTTGAAGGGGCCCTCGCCAAGGTCGGCCACACTGAGCCGACAAGCGCAGTGCGTGCAATGCGCTCTAACGACCGCGTCTGCTAAGTGTTACATCCCTACGCACCGCGGAAAGAGCTTACATTTCGACCCGAACGCCGTTTTCCCTTCTCCTCGCGGCCACCACGCTCCCAGCTGGACAACCGACGTAAATCGCCTGAGTGCGCCTGCGTCACATGGCATTGCTGTGGCGTCGTTAGTAGTGACACGTGACTTCAAGAATTATTCGAGGCAACATCAGTTATTGGCTTAATATGTCGCCTCAATAGACGAATTAATGTTTAGTGAAACATAAAAACCGAATCTCTTCGTGTTTTTGTTTTGCTTCGTGCCATGGTCAAAACAAATAATAATAATAATAATAATAATAATAATAATAATAATAATAATAATAATAATAATAATAATAATGCCGTAGCAAGAGATATGTACTTCTGTTTCGTCTACATTTTTTTTTATTGAAACGATAAATAGGAGAGCTTGGCACCTTTATGGTGGCGCCGGCTATTAGTGGTCACTTAGCAAAAGAAACAAATATCCGCAAAAAGAGCGAATAATGTCTCAAATATGGCACTCGGTAGAACATCAGATATACTAACACAATATACAGTCCAACATTACATGAGTCCCAAAGTTTTGTGCATGAGTTCGATATACGTGTATGAAGTCAAATATTCTGAACACACTGTAAAACTCAGAACACAAGTAATTACACATAACGTAAAAAACACAATCACCACATAAATCAATTTAGAACACAGAACAACATTTATATAACTCATTTGGCTTATTAGGATGAACTGAAATTTAATAATTCCCTAAAGTATTTGTGTCTTCGAAAATCTTTTTTAAAGCCATAAGTGCTCTTTTCTGAAGGCCCGCTGTTGGCCATGGACCAAGTATCTCTTCTAGTGTGAATGTTCTTCTATATTAAAAGAAACAAATTTGATTGCAATGCCCTTCGTGGCGAATCATAGTTTGTGCACTCGAGAAGGAGATGACGCACAATTCTTTTTTCTCGTACGGGTGTACGACATACACTGTTGTTTTGCCGCTGTTGCCGCTGTCTGTAGGGCCCCAGGCCTCGTCAAGCGGCTCAATGAGCAGCTTTTTGGCGGGGGTCCATTTCTACTTGAGGAAAATAAAAACTGTTTCTGATTCTGATCTTCGTCTGGATGGCCACAGAATACTTCGGTCTAGAGGCACGTTTTGTCCTTTATAAAAAATGTCGCGTAACTGCAGTACCGAACAGCAGGCGGTGCACAAATGCTTCGAATTTTCTGTTTTTTCTAATATTTGACGGAATTGATAAGTTTATACATGGGCCTATAAAGTATAATTCCAATTCCCTAGATTGCTAATCAAGCCAGGTAGTTTTTCTGAGACGACAGGATGTCTGTCTCAGGAGCAGCCAGATTTCATTGCACTAAAGAGGAAGATCAATTGCTGCTGCGTTATTGTGGGCCCCATTCACAGCAGTGTCCCCTTCAATGTTAGCAGTAATATTGCAGTGCCCGGTTATCCATATAAATGCGACTACGTGATTCAATGCGCTTGCTTTTGTGTATTTTAGCGTCTCATACAATAGCAAAGCGCTCAAAAAACTTTTCTTACTGCTTAGCAGTAATGCGAGAGCGGATTGTGAATCGCTAAAAATAACCAGTTTGCTCCCACGTCGTGCAGTCGCGCGCGCAGAGAGTGAAAATATGTAATTTCCCACAGGGTTCAAGCGCCGCGATCATGCTCTTTCAGACTGTGGCGCCTGCTTCAGTGCTCGTGATTGTGGCACTGATCAGGTGTTCTCGTGCAGAGCGCGCAAAAGAGTTTGTTGCGCGAAACGAGACAAACGCAACAGCTCACGCGCGAGACCGTAACCGGAAGTGCGCCACTCAGCAAAAACGCGCTCGCGCGAGCGAGAGAGATAGAGATAGAGAGAGAGAAATGAAGAAGGCAGGGCCCGTGACGTATTCGTCACGCGATCCTCCGGCTCCGGTATGGGAGAACGTATACGGAAGTAATTTCGTTTGCGGATGCTAGAAGGGCGCAGGCATACCGTCTCTCTTGGCGGTGGCGCTCGCATCGCGAAATCATGGGCCCGTGCCACTCCAAATATTTCTATCTCTGCCATTAATGAACTAATGTTAAAAAACTGTTGCGGTAGAACACTCCTTAGAGGGGACGTAACAACTTCCAGCGAATAAGAAAAATTTGCCATCTGACCTGGTGAGGGGGCCCTTTAAAGAATCCCAGGTAGTCAAAATTAATCCGGAGCCCCCAGCTACGACGAGCCTCGTAATGATAACGTGGTTTTGGTACATAAAACTCCAGAATGTAATAATCTTTTAAGGGGTGAAGTGTGATACCACAGCACCGCGCCTTGTATTACAGTGTTGCAAACACAGTTAGACTAGCGAAATAATAAATCAAGATTGTAAATTTGCATGTAGGCTGCCTAATTAGCGAGACATTCTTATTGAATGACTGGGAATTACTGAACCAAGCTATGCGCCCATGCATGCATTTGCCCATAAAGTGGTGCGTCGGAGCAGCAACGGCATCTCTACGGCACCAGAACAACTCGGAAGAGTCCTCACTTCTGCTGCTCTCCCTCCTTCGAGACTCTTGTAAGTGTTGTTATAACTTACGTTCGAAAGAAACGAATATTTGACAGTTTCGAATTGTGAATTCTCGAATCTAATAGCAAAGACTATTGGATTCGTATTCGAAATTTCTAGCATTCGCACACCTGTAGTTTTCGTGCCTCGCCATATGCTGTATACAGCCGCTGAATCACCTAATCCTCGTCATCTCCTCGCATGTGCTCTCACTTGAGACAAGGAAGAAAAGTTTGCCAGTGTGAGATGTCATGTTGTAGACGTCCACAGTAAAAGAGGCATAACTTATCTTTCATTGCAAAAAAAAAAGAAATGAAAGTAAGGGTACGCATAAAACACAACTGACCCAACCTTCATTGTTTTATGAAATGAATGGCGGTCTGTATTTCAAAAGGTGTCGATGGAAAAGGCCCACATCTCGCGCAGCTGAATGCGCCCTAAGTTCTACGTGTGTGCATATATATATATATATATATATATATAATAACTCCGTCACGCTTCAGAAGCATCTCGGGTCTAATTTACATGCATCTCGAAGTAGCCATACAGTTCACAGTGCAGCGCGCGCACTAACAGTTTTTATTAAGGAATCAGGAATATCTAAATGCTACGAAATCTGACTATTCTACTTTTCAGTTCCAAAAAGTGCTGCATTTGCGGACGTACTCATATTTTTTTGTGATATTGAACATATTTTTTATCTAAGTGGGTTTCATTTTATTTATTTATTTATTTATTTATTTATTTATTTATTTATTTATTTATTCGGGAACCTATATCGCTTACGGGCATTATTGGTCGCGAGTGGTGCGTTATATTTCATTATTTGTTGGAATGGCAGCGTATTGTGCGCTATTGTCATGTACGGGAAGGGAAGTATAGCCAAGGTCGCCGATAGGCATCGGAGTCCCTCTTATGCACGTATGATGACGATTATAAAGCCAGGTCAGTTACGGACTGAACACATCAGAAGGGGTGCTGCTAAGCACCAGCCGATAGACTGAAATCAACTGAAACGGCGCATGCAGCCGAACGATCGTGCGTGCCTTGCTCTTCTCGATAGAAAGTGCGCACTCCTCATCAGACGAGAGCAGGCGAAAAACCGCGGCTATACGACCGGGCCTACACTCCTCGCGAGCTCAATCAGCGGCTTCCGCCCTGGAGCGACCCTCCCATCGGCAGCGTGACAAACGCGCCAGCGGCCCCAAATGCGTGTCACGCGAGCGACCGCGTGGAACGCGCTTTCACCGACCGGCCTGGGCTTCGCACAGCTTGCGGCAGGCAAGCAGCAGCGGTGGTAGTCACGTGCCAAAGGCGGGTTGCTTGTCGCCGCCACCGTCGAAGAGGAGAGGGGGGATGGCGGCGCACATTGCCGATCGATTGGCGCCCTCACTGGGGGACCCTGCACCGCATTCGGGCCGGCGACGCTATGCAGCAGTTGAGCCCACGGTGCAGGTTGCCCTCACTTGAGGCGTTACTATATAGAACGATGGCTGAGGGAAGCCAGAACATGCGGGTGATTCCTCGTGAGTAACGCGCGGTAAATCAACCCATATCTCTCTTTTCTTGCCGATCTTGTTTTATCGCTTGAGTGCCATAAGCACCTGACTGAACTCGCCATGCAGGATTTTGGGTCAGAGAGAAATCACGGACGCCTTGATTCGGCGTAGCACGGGTCAACATTCGGGGTACTCTGACGAGGAGTAGGCTAACGGTCGTGCCAAAGGATATCGTTGCCGGCATGCCGTCATTTTAGAAGCACCGCATGCTGCATGCGAGGACAAGCAAGTCAACCTTACGCAGAGCTGCTGCTTCTAGATATCCCAGAGTTTGCAATGCACGTATGCAGGAAACAGAGTGGTGCTATAGAAAGCAGCAACAGGGATGACCTCGAATTGTTCCTTTACGGTTTGCAGCAGCTGAGTTTGAAATGTTACAATGGCTTGAGCAGGCCACGTACTCGCTTTAAGGCTGCTATCCTACGCATCTAGAAGTCTTATACACGTTAACATATTGCCGAGACTCGAACTGTTAGCCTTATATATATATATATATATAAAATGGTGACGCAAAGTTGTGTGAAGAGGGACTCAAGTATACACATATATATAGAACGGATGTTGGAGACGTTAAGTAGATCTGCGTAGGAATTACATGAGAGCAGCTGCTATGTAGTGAGAAACTTCACATCCTACCTTCGCAACTGATGAGGCCCATGAAAACTTCGCTTTCCTTCTCTGGGACATTTCAATTGAACCATTGGCTTTTGGCCAACCGTGTTAAAATACAGGCCCTGTCGAATACGCTGGAGGATATCGGATGGTGTTAATACACGAAATTCAAATGCGACATAAGAATTTAAAGCAGGGCCAGCTTCGGAACGCCCCTGATGCAATGCTCACACAAATCATCCGTCCCCGACTCTGAAGCAACTGACGATGCCACTACTACAGCAGCCGTATCATGACCTCACCCATGTATATACTGATGGTTAGACCTCACCTACCAGTACAACTGCCGCTTTCGTCGTTCCAGTAAAGCAGATTACAGTCAATTTCAAGGTGTTACAGATGCTTACATTTACGGCGGCAGAACTAGCAGCCCTCCGTGCCGCTATGAGCTACGCATCGATGAGCCGGCACAGAAATGAGACATATTTTGTTACTCTAAGACAGTTCTTCACAGTATCAAGTCTGCCTTACATCACAAAACACATGAACAAATGGTATCCAAGATCAGGGAAATACACCAGCATTCTATGGAATCAGCGCACAACATTATTTTTTCAGTGGATTCCTGCTCACTGTGCCATCGCCGGCAACTACTTACTGACACGGCTGCCCGGTCTGCCCACGAAGGCATTCAGACGCATCTGATACATTTGGCGAGGACGGACACAACCAGGGAACTTCTACTTGCATGCAAAAAGACGCAAGCTTTCTTGAGTTCAAGTGCCCTCAATTGCTGACTGCATAAGCTGGACCCTTTGCTACGACTACAACTGCCACCTAGGCTTCCCCGCGGGGCTAAGAAACCTTGCAGTGCCGCTCGTGGCTGGGGGTGGCGCTTGCGAACGCTTACTCCTATCGTATGGGAATGGCCGATAGCCCGGTGTGCGACTCCTGTAGGTGCGAGGAAACCGTGGAACACCTATTGTGTACCTGTCCTCGCTACGACGTCCAACGCCTCTCTCCCCGGTCAAGTTTAAACCGACTGGATTCGAGACCGTCCTCTGAGTCAAACATACTCGGACCGTGGCTACACCCGTCACTGGCACAAAAAGCGATTCGTGCACTAGTGCAGTTCTTGAAGTGCACTGGTTTGAGAGACCGTGCATAGCACTCCTGTGCATCCTCCCACATGCACGTAGTGCTCACTCTCTTCCTATTTTCCTTTTTCTATTCTCCCTTTCACTTACCCGCAGTTATGCGGCAGCAAACCGGACGCTCATCTGGTTGACCTCCTTGCCTTGCCTATTCTTGCTTTCTCTCTCTCTCACACACACAAACGGTGGAAAAAGGAAAGAGAATGGTTGAGGCTCAGAAAGTGCCCTGTCTTTTTCTTGCATGCATGCCTTCTGACGTCGTCTGAGCTAGAATATTCATTCGATCACCAACAAGTATACCACGAACTTTGGTTTACAATATAAGTTTACCTTTTGCGTGCTACAGAAACGGTAGCGCACTCAGTGACAGTTCCGAAATTAAATCTCGGCTTCCTATAGATTTGTTACAGGAGATAATATCAAGGAAATAGAGTCTAAAGTAAACTTAGATTTGGCAAGCATCTCCGAATAGTTCTCAGCAAACAAACTTTCTGTAAATGCTTTGAAAACAAAATATATGTACTATATTTCACTCCCGTAGTAAACATGTAGACCTTCACCCTGTGCGCATTAGCATTGACAATTCCGTACTAGAATATATACCTTCTTTTAAGTATCTTGGCGTAGTTTTTCACAGGCACCTGCAATGGCAAAACCATTTATTAGCGGTGGGGCCGAAGATGGCTTCAGGGTGCTATAAACTGATGCGGGCTCGTGACGTCTTTGACAAAAGTACGTTACGCATATTATATTTCTCCTTTATTCATAGCCACCTCTCATACTGTCTCGAGTCATGGGGATGGACTTACAATAGTTACCTCGGATCAATCCGAAAAATACAGAAACGGTCATTAAGAATCATAACTCATTCTAAGCGGGATCACCCCAACAAGCCACTATTCGACGACCTATAGAGATACTAACTTTCGATTCACTGCGCCTGCGAAAAGCAGCAACTGTTGTAAACAGCATCGTGAGATATAACCACCCTTTCAGTATACCACTCTTTTATACATCATGTCGAACTACTAGAAATGTAACACTTGGTAACTTTAACCTCCCGCCCACACATGACGTATATAGATAAAGACGGATTTCTTTTATCGGGATAAGAACATGGAACACCCTTCCACATTACATAAAATATGCTCGAACGTTTGCTCCTGCAGCGAGACAGTTATTCATGCACATGCATTCTTTATCTTAAATATATTCTACCTGTTGTGTGCATCCGATTTTAATAATAATAATATTTGGGGTTTTACGTGCCAAAACCACTTTCTGATTATGAGGCACGCCGTAGTGGAGGACTCCGGAAATTTTGACCACCTGGGGTTCTTTAACGTGCACCTAAATCTAAGCACACGGGTGTTTTCGCATTTCGCCCCCATCGAAATGCGGCCGCCGTGGCCGGGATTCGATCCCGCGACCTCGTGCTCAGCAGCCCAACACCATAGCCACTGAGCAACCACGGCGGGTAATGCATCCGATTTTACCATATAATGTGAACACGTGAGATGTTTTCTTGAATTGATGCGAATGCTCCTTTTTATGCAAAACTTTTATTGTACATTTGTACTCATGTAAATTTCCCTCTGCCCGCTGTTTTTTTATGTTGGTGGTTTATACATAATGAAGTGTCTGCGTTATTGCGCTTTATTTGTGGATCCACGACAAGCCTATGGTTACGGGTCCAAACTGTGTTGGACAGATTCCTATTGTTTTTTTTCAAGGATTAGTAAACAATTTGAATTTGAATTTAGAACGTAACTTCTTTTCTCAAATGTAAAAAATTTTATTCTAGTCGGTCCAGTGTGGTTGTCTCATGAGAGCGATTCTGAGTCTTAATCACGTGTATTTCAATAGGGAAATCGGAGAGGGGCGTGAGCTGTAGAGCTTCCTCTCATGTTCCGCAACTATCACGCGATCGTCGTTGAGGAAAAGATGTTAGCGGTTATGCTGACAGCGTTATACCTCCTTTCATTTGGAGGAGCTAGTTTTCGTACCGACTCTGTTCATATTAAAGAAAAAAAATATGAAGGGTTCTATATTTCCATTCTTTCTTGCTTTTTCACCCTGTCCATTGTCCGGACAGTGAGTTTTCAAACTTACAAGGCACGGTTTCATCGCAATGTCCTCGTGCGCATAAAAATTTCCCACAATTCGAATCATCCAGATTAACGGCGGACAGTGGCGTATACCCACTATTTTTCGAGTACTCTCGCTCCCCCCTTATCTTTCTCTTTATATATGTGTGCGTGCGTGCGTGTGTGTGTGTGTGTGTGTGTGTGTGTGTGTGTGTGTGTGTGTGTGTGTGTGTGTGCGTGCGTGCGTGCGTGCGTGCGTGTGCGTGCGCGCAGGAGATTTGCGGATTAACGTTGCAATGAAAGAGACTGAAAAATGCGCCAGTGAAATTTAGTCTTGACATCGAGAGATCCGATTATCAATGTCATATGAACTATTACGGCAGTCTTGCCAAAATTTTTTCTACCTTGTCGCTGAAGTGAGTGAATAAAGTGGCTAAAATTCTCGCTATAGAATTGCCTGCGGACTTCAAATAACGTAAGCGTTTTTAATCTCTATAGTCTGAGCTAACATGAAGTAAATCATTGTTTGTGTAATATCCGTGCAGGTGACGAATAAGCACTGTATTTACCAGGCCTTCTAGCTTGCCACTATATTTACAATATAGTTACATAACGGATGATTACAGCATTGATTCTACGTTTACCCTCAGATTGCGAGGTTACAAATACATCCCGATTCAAAAAAACCAAAATGCCCTAGTTTTCTTAGCACGGTAAGACACTTAATTTATACATTTTCCATCAGTTTTTCTGGTTCGTGATAGGAGAACTAAATTCTGTGAAACGCGTTTGGCCGCACGTTGTTAACACGACGATGACGATTACCCGAGCTTCATGCAGGTCAAATACCACGCTTCCCCCCTAGATCTACCTGAAACCCGCCGTGAGCTACTCATTCACGGCGGCGTTATTCACGGCGCTATTCATAAAAGAAAACTTGGCCTCCGCTATTGTATTGTTGTATTTGGCAGTATGCAGCCGACAATGCCCGCTTTCAAAAGTGTCTGCGTTGGGGGGGAGGGGCAGTGAATCCTCCGGCCCCCGGTAGATACGCCTATGACAGCGGAATGCGACTGCATCATATAATTCTTGCTTCTTATGACTATTAACAATTTTCCGCATTGTCATTATTTATTAATATTATTTATAATTATATTTGTTAATTGTATCTTCAAATTTTCTTGCTACTACTTACATTCCTCGCTTCCCGAATTTTGTTTTTGCACAAACGCTGATGTTGAGCGATTTCACCAATATTAACGGCAGTTTTGTTTGATGAAAGCGATATTAGTTAATATATAGTCTGCCCGTGCAGAACAGAAAGTTTGGGACCATTTCGCAACACGAAACACTAGAAGAGCAATGATTTCTCTTTCACATATCGCAGGCACAAGGTAGAAGAGTATGACATCGCCTTTATTGCGTATTGCATCGTTCAGCCATGCATGTGAAAGAAACTTCATTCGGTTTACAGTTTCAGTCCTTACGTACACACTTCAATATTTATCGCGCGTGTCGAAAAAAGCTCTCCAAGTACCAAAAGCCAACATATACGCGACTCTATTGTGCAGTACCTCGCTAAGGCGATAGAGGCACTACCTCTGGAGCAATTTCCGGGAAAGGTGCAGATCTTAACAAAAGCAAGCGGAATCACCGGACTCGACCAATCCTTTCTTTTTCGAGAGTCAAGATACGTCTCAGCTTTCAGAACATGTCGCGACAATTGCTCTGGACAACTGTACGCGCGGCCCGTATTCACAAAACCTTCTTCACTAGATTTGTTCGTAAGAGCAAATTCCAGCCAATATTGACGTTGGACATATTTGTAGCGAAGGCTGCTGGCCAATGGCAAATATCACTTACGAAAGAGGAGCTTTGTGAATTTGGCCCCTGAAGATTATGTTTGTAAACCGATAGTCTTTCTTTCTGGAAGCTGCCTTTTGTAAAATTGTGATCTCTGCTTACGTTTTCCATTGTTCCTTTCTCCTGATGGTACCAATAAAGGCAAGACCGGGAGTTGAACTGAACAATAAATTGCGAATTTTCTAAAAAAAGAAAATCGGTTCTTTAAAATTTGGCACGGAGACCAGTATCACTTTTTAGCACACACGGGTGCTGGCTATATTCCGCTCAACTGCGTTCAACTGTTGTGCCACGTAAGGAAACTTTTCACTGAAATCATCATTTGCCGTTCGCGTCTCTGATCCTCTACAAATGCCTTTCTTTTTTCATTTCATACATTTCCTTCTTTATTTCACTTCACTCTCTGAATCGGAGGCTGCTTGCGGTGTGACGCGTGGAAATTGAGTAAAAGCCAGTGATGGCTTTCGCACAAAGCGCATCAAGATCGTGTACATGGATTGTATGTAAATGAAACTATACTCCGCATCCACCGATCTTTGGAGGTAACGAAGATGACACAAGACACTGGGACTTTCGACATTCTGGACAGCCATGTGAAATTCTCCAGTTGTTGACACTGTTCTTGGTTTCGAATGAGCTGTTAAAAGCGCTTCTGCACTTATTATATATACTTGTCAGTTTTAGACGGTCTCAGGAATTATATCTGGGCGTGTTGGAATGGGTGTCACCGTAGAATTTCCTACAAAATTACCATAGGGAATTTGGAGCCAGTGTTTATGGGAGCAGTAAGCATGAGAGTTCAGCCAGTATGGCAATTATGGTTAGTACACGGATTTGTCTTAACTTCGTCGTCTGGTTTTAAACGGCATTGTGATTTTGGATGTGGTTCACTTTCAATAAAATGTTACCTTATAAATGCAACAGTTTGCAATAATTTTGCATTTGTGCAGAGTGTTATTTCCTTCTGCAGAGTTCTTGTAGAGTCTTAATTGATTCGAAATTTAGGCCACTAAAGGTAGGCATAGCAGAGTAAACAAAGACACAACAATGTCTGACGTCGCAAGCACGAAGTTCAGCCAAATCCATCTACTAGCCATCATTCTCATGCTTTAGCTGAGCAATCGCAGCGCTATGCAGCTCCCTGTAGTAAATTTAGTAGGAAAATCTATGGGTGTCATGGCGGAAAGAGCATGCCATATGTAATCGGACAAGGAAGGAGGGAGACTGACTATACACGAGCGCTCTTTCTTAACTGAAGTTCTTATCTCTCTTTTTTAGTTCTTTTTGCCTTGAAGTGAAGTTTTGCTCTCATTGAGACGCAGGTGATTGTGAACCTGATTTTGACAACAGTCACTGTCTCAGCATCGCAATCAGACGTCAAGCAATGTAATCGCGGCGTCCTGCATCAAAGAAAACGGGTATGCATGTTTTATCCAGAACTTCACTTCACATCAATATATTAAGAATAAAGTAACACTTAGTGTGTTTCTTGAATGCAAAGGTGTCACAGTTTTGCCTTCTTGTGACTTCTTTATTGCCCTTTTTATCGCAGAAGCAGTTTTACAGCAAATCTGTATATGACTCGGATCCAGGGATTTCTTCGTCTGCATCGACAGAACAGTCGACAGAAAATCATTCTACGAACTGAAGTGAAAAGTGCCTATCTCCATTGGAATTACGCATGCAAGACACACCCCAGTATTCGTTTCAATAAAGAAAAGCATAAAGCAAATGTCAAAACCACATGATAGAGGATATGGCGCGTTCGAACAATGCGAATCACGCATCTTTAGCCACATGCGCTTCCTGGTAAAGATTACGGGTGGATAAGCTGCAATTGCCCGGAAAGCGGCAACTGTAGCGTACGAAGCAGTTAGTGAGGTCACTACACTTTCATATGAAAAAGAAGGACACGCCTAACAACTGATTTTATTTGTGTTGTGATAACGCTATGAGAAATAAGCTTCAGAAGAACTTCAGTTTGGCCTAGTTGGTGTTTACTTCATATCACATTGACCGCAAATAAAGACGGAGACAGCGGAAGAGAACACAAAAACGACAAGGGCGGTAACTTTCAACTAGTTGAAAGTTACCGCCCGTGTCATTTTTCTGTTCTCTTCCGCTGACCCCAGTTGAAAGTTACCGCCCGTGTCGGTTTTATGTCCTCTTCCGCTGTCTCCGTCTTTATTTGCGGTCAATATGATACGCTATGGGAAAGCCGCGCGAGTTAGGTCTCCCGAAGAGCAGCATGAGCACGATGAGTAGCGATGGGAACAGCAACGTCAATACACACAACGGCGTCGTATACTCAGGCTATAGGCAGGACGCATCTGCCAATGATTTCATGTAGTGCACTGCTCAATCGGTCAAGGCTACGTCACATTAGTTCATAGGAGCAAGTGATACTTCCGCTTCTCTGGCCAACAATCTTCACAGCGTAGATTGGAGCGCAATTTTTTTCTCCAGGTTTCAACAGGCTTCCGTTTCTCGGAAGTACGTCATCGCCCGATATGGCTCAACACAGAACAGCACACATATAAGGAGCCGGCGTATACGTAAAACCATCTGCATACTATACCGCTACAGATACGCCGATCACCAGCTCTGTTGTCTACAAAATTACGCTGCAAACAACAAACGCTACCTAAATATCCTCATGCCCTGCAACAAATACACGCCGTCAAGGACATCAACCTCTTAAAAAACTAAATTATTTCTTTAGCGCTTTCTCATAGCTTGCCCCGCTTCCGTTGCAGCCCGATAGACAGGATACGTTGTTAAGAACGGCCCAGCTGAGGTGCAAGTGTTGCCAGCCAGTTGCGACGACGGCGGCGTCAACTTTCAAGGAACGACACCGTTACGCTCTAGCCTCGTCGCCGTTGTGACTGAATGAGTTTGACTAAGCAGGCTTTGTGCCGCAACACGACACCGCCAACCGGGTCGGCCGCGAGCGGGGGAGTTGCCGCGGGAACGTCGTCGGGGACCCCTTCCCACGCGCCGACCAAGTCGCAGGACAATGGCTATCCGGACACGCTGCGAGGGGCAGCTCCGAGTTCTACGAAATCCGTGTGACGTCGGTTCCGGACCGGACCGTGAACCTGTGTGTGTGTGTGTGCGTGTGTGTGTGTGTAAGCCGTCCCGGGGAGAGGCGGCGTGTTTACAATGACTGGACGAACGTTTCCGTCCCCTTTGGAATCAAGGGGGTACCGAGTGTTTATAAGCCGCTGTTGTGCGGATGCTCGACTCACTTTCTTAAGCAGTCATGTTAGACTGAGACACTTTCTTAAGCAGTCATGTTAGACTGAGACACTTTCTTAAGCAGTCATGTTAGACTGAGACACTTTCTTAAGCAGTCATGTTAGACTGAGACACTCCCTCAAGCAGTAGTGTTAGACTGACGTACTTTCTCTCGCAGTCATGCTAGACTGATGAACTGCATGTAAATAAACCCATATTCCTCGTTCTCGATGAGAAGCAGTGCTTCCCTTCATCAACGTCCTCAGCGTGGATAAGTTGGACGACGGCATGGGCCAGCTACCTTCGAATTCATGCCCGACTCCAATCTTGACAACGGATCACGAGCGATGGGATTGAGCCCCCAATCCTGACAACTGGCTGACAGCGGTGAGATGGACTTTGCGACGTGGTGCTTTGACTGCGGTGAGTGCTTGGTTCTTGCTTTGACTCTCTAGGCTTCATTTTGTGGTTGTTCTGTTTAGAACAGTAGGGAAGATAGATTGTTGAGTGTTAGCTAGGTTGTGTTTTCCTAGCTAGATTTAGCGAGCAGGATCAAGGCAGTAAAGCAGCAATCATGGAGTTAAGGAGACTGCTGAGAGACGAATTGTTGATTGTTGGTGAGGAACTGGGCCTAGATGTACGCAAGGAAATGATAAAATCGGTATTACTGAAGCTAATTTCCGAACAGGCCAGTGAGAAAGAAATTGAAATGGGGTTGGAACTTCTGAAACAAAGAGAAGAACGGGACAGATAGAGAGAGGAACGCGAGTTAAGAAAAATGCAACTTGAACTTGAAAGCAACGTTTGGAGTTGTCTCAAGGAAGTGAAGGGGCTCTGGGACGATCAAGTGAGGCAGAATCATACCGCATGGACAGGCTATTAAAGCCATTTGAGGTCGGGGCCGACATAGGCTTGTTCCTAAGCAATCTTGAAAGGACTTGCGAGAAGATGAACTGTAGACGTAGCCTGTAGACGTGGAGGAAAAGCCAGCAGAAAAGAGCGAGGAGAAAACTAACAGGTAAACCGTACAAAAAGAGCAGAAAAGAAAATTCGAATCTTTTAGGCCGATCCGCTGTTATAAATGCCACAAACTGGGACATATAGCTGTTAACTGCGGGAAGCCTAGCGTAGTTTTCTCCTACGTGGAGGAAAAAGACGAGAATATGGAACTTTTAAGTCCATAACTTCACGACTTGCAAGTTAATGGTAAACCATGCCGGGTGCTAAGAGACAGTGCCGCCACGATGGAGATTGTCCATCCGTCTTACGTGACGGTAGATGACTTCACCGGAGAAGTAGCATGGATCAAACAGGTTGTAGAAGAACACAGCGTGTGTCTGCCCATGGCCAAAGTCAAAATCAGTGGACCATTCGGGGAGCTAGAGACTGAGGCTGCAGTTTCCAAATTTTTGTCACTGCAGTACCCTTACATCTTTTTGAATCGTTCAAATCAGTTACTGCGTGAAAAGGGGCTTAAACTGGGAGAGGGCGTAGTACAGGCATTGACGCGAGGCCAAGCTCGTAAAATCGCGTCGCTTTCGGCTGAAAATGCACAAGCTGCTCCAGCGGAAGTAGCAAAGGAGATAACTGCAATAACCGAATCCGAGCTAGGCTCGAGTGATGAAAAAACAGTTGAGGAAAGCCTGCCAGCTGACCAGTTCCATGAGAGCGTAGCACTAGAGTGTCAAAGTTAAAGCCTGCGGGAAGAGCAAGCTGACGCACTCACAAGCGAGACAGGGTCGTTATTATCACCGGCCTCAAAGAACTTTGATCAGCTCTTACGTGTGGATAGAGAGTCATTGACAGCCGAGCAAAAGAATGATGAGAGCTTAGCTAAATTACATGACACAGCTGAAGAAGACATTGCTAGGCGCAACGTGACGATACGCGAGAGAGGAGGATTGTTGTATCGGCACTACAGAGATCGAAAGGGTAGGATTTTAGATCAGTTAGTCGTACCTACTAAGTATAGGGAGGACCTTTTGAGTCTCTGTCATGGAAATGGGTGGTCCGGCCACCTAGGCATAAACAAATCAAAGGAAAGATTGCTTATGGAATACTACTGGCCTACAGCTGTTTCAAAGACGTAGAAAACTTTGTAAGATCATGCTACGCCTGCCAGCGTTCTGGTAAACCAGGAGAGACATGGAAAGCTCCACTGAAGATAGTGCCCTTAATAACAGAGCCTTTCAGACGACTTGTAATAGACACGGTAGGGCCTCTTCCAAAAACAAAATCGGGCTACAGGTACTTGTTTACCATGCTGTGTCCGGTTACAAAGTTTCCAGAAGCAATCCCTCTGAAAGAGCTCAGCTGCACCGAAGTAGTAGACGCGCTTTTGACAGTGTTTGCACAAGTTGGGTTTCCAGCTGAAATTCAGGCAGATCAAGGGTCAGTATTCGCGAGCGCACTGACTTCCACATTCTTGCAAAAGTGCGGGGTAAAGTTAATACACAGTTCTGTCTATCACCCTCAGTCAAACAGTGTAGAGAGGTGGCATTCGGTGCTTAAGCGAGTTTTGCGTGCGCTCTATTACGAGCACAAGGAGGACTGGGAGAACTGTCTGCCGGCAACTTTGTTTGCTTTGCGAACAGTTCCAGATGAAGCGACAGGGTTCTCGCTAGCAGAACTAGTGTATGTGAGGACACTCCGTTCTCCACTAAGAATGTTAAGAGAGTGAGTGAGTGAGTGAATAAACTTTTATTTGGTCCAGCAAAGCGTGATAAAACGCGCACCCGGCTAATCCCTCGACGGGACTGACAGATATATAGTCTGCCGGCCCGATCGCGGGCGCGCTGGACGGCCAGGATTTGGTCCTCAAAGACGGGACTTCGCAGGAGCACGTCCCACTCTTCCTTGGTGAACTTCGGGCCCAGCGATCGGCACTCCCAGAGCATATGAGGCAACGTAGCTACCTCACCACAGGCCACGCAAGAACAATTCGGATAAATCTCGGGATATATGCTATTAAGGGACGCCGGATTTGGGTAGGAGTTCGTTTGCAGAAGTCTTACTGTGACCGCCTGCGGCCTGCTTAGCTTGGAGTGAGGCGGGGGAAAAACCCTTCTTTCTCAGTAAAAGAATTTAGTGATTTCGTTGTGTGTGAGAGGAGCGTCTCTGTGTCCGGGGAGAAAGTTGCCCGATCCGAGAGCAGCGCGGTCGGTAAAGCCACGCGCAGCCTCGTGGGCAGACTCGTTGAGGTTCAGAGGAACCCCCTCAATCTCCCCGACGTGTGCAGGGAACCAAAGGATCGAGTGCATGGAGGTGTTGCCGTGTTTGGTGTCTTTCAGAATTTGAACTACCTGCCGGGCTACCAGGCCTTTCTGGAATACCCTGATGGCGGCTTTCGAATCGCTATACACCCTGTCTCTCCGACCGTCTTGCATGGCGAGTGCAATGGCCACTTGCTCGGCCACCTCTGGGTTCGTCGTCCGGACGGAAGCACAGTTGATGACGTAGCCCAGCGTGTCAACGACGGAAACCGCAAAAGCCTTGCCGTCTCGGTATGCAGCTGCATCCACGAAGCTTGCTGCGATTTTGTGCTTGTTTATTTGCTTTAGTATATTCAATGCTCTTGCCTTGCGACGACCTGCGTTGTGAACGGGATGAACGTTGCGGGGCAAAGGGGCGACCACGATCTTCTCCCCTATTTCTCTGGGGATTTGGGTGTCTTCAGCCAAGTTCTTGGTGGGTACGAGTCCGATCTCCTCGAGGATACGCCTGCCGGCCGGCGTGGTGGACAGCCGAGTTAGCTGGGCCCGTTCCTGAGCTTCGACTATCTCCTCCATGGTGTTGTGTATGCCGAGTCGAAGGAGGTCCTCTGTATGCGTTCTGACGGGCAGCCCGAGGGCTCTCTTGAAAAATTTTCTAATGAGGGCATTAAGCTTTTCCCGCTCGGCTCTGAGCCAGTTGTGCATGGCCACCGTGTAGGTGAAGTGACACAGCACAAAGGCGTTGATGAGCCGAAGCAGGTTGTCCTCCTTGAGGCCACGATGTCTGTTCGTGACCCTTCGGACAAGGCGAAAAGCATTGTCGGTTTTCGCAATTATCTTGCGTAACGCAGTGCTGTTGCCGCCGCGTGATTCTATGAACATACCCAGGACTCTGATAGTGTCGACCCTGGGTATCGGGTCACCGCTCCGAGTGAACAGGTGAATGTCACTTTCCGAGACCGGTTTCCAGCCCTTGGGTCTGCGGCCTTTTTCTTTTCTATAAAGCAGAAGCTCAGATTTGATCGGGGAGCATCTGAGTCCGGTGGGTAGCAGGTACTGCTCCGTGACGGCTACCGCTTCTTGCATGGCGCTTTCCACTTGCCCTTCGCTACCGCCGGTGCACCAGATGGTGATGTCGCCTGCGTAGATGGTGTGTTTGATACCTTCCACTTGGGCCAGATTCCTCGAGAGGCCGATCATGCAGATGTTGAAGAGAGCAGGCGAAATGACCGAGCCTTGCGGCGTGCCCCGTGCGCCCAGGAGCACCTCGTCGGAGACAAAGTCGCTGATCCGCAGCTTCGCTTTCCTCCCCCCAAGGAACGAACGGACGTAGTTATATAGTCTGGGGCCCAGCTCGAGGTCTGCCACGGAGGCCAGAATGTATTCGTGGAGAACGTTGTCAAACGCTTTCTCGAGGTCGAGTCCGAGCAGGGCCTGGTGTCTCTGGTACTGCCGTCGATGATTTGATGCTTGATCATCTTCATGGTCTCCTGCGACGAGAGGCCGGTACGAAAGCCAATCATGTTGTGAGTATAGATGTTGTTCGCTTCGAGATATCTGTTTAGTCTGTTGAGGACGACGTGCTCCGCCACTTTCCCGACGCAGGAGGTGAGAGAGATCGGTTGGAGGTTGTGCACGTTCGGAGGCTTGCCGGGTTTGGGGATCAGGACGACGTTGGCGGTCTTCCATTGCTCTGGGACGCTGCCCTTTTTCCACGTCTCGTTGATCTTCTCGGTGAGGTATGCGATCGAACCGTCGTCAAGGTTTCGCAGCATCTTGTTGGTGATTCTGTCGGCACCTGGCGCACACTTCCCCTTGAGCGCGAAAATGGCTTGCCTAATTTCCCCCACGGTGAAGTCTTCGTCCAATGCCGGACGGGATGCGCCGAGGTATTCGGGAAACCGGTCTTCCTCGTCTCCGTGCTTTATGGGAAGGTATTTCTCCATGAGCTTGGCAACCAGCTCGTCCCCGGAACAGGCTGTGGTAGCTTCGTGAAGGGCTCTGGCGAGCGTGTGTCTCTGACTGGATCTGGTGCTGCCCTCGTCGAGGAGATGTTTTAGCATGCCCCAGGACTTGCCGTTACGCATCTGCCCGTCGATCGAGTCACAGACCTCGTCCCATTGCTGCTTGCCGAGGGTCCGACAGTGATCTTCGATGGCCTTGTTAAGCTCGGAGATCTTTTTCCTCAATCTTCGGTTAAACCTTTGTCCCTTCCATCTTAGAAGCAGCGCCTGTTTGGCCTCGATCAGATGGGCCAGCCTACTGTCCATCTTTTCTACCTCCAGGTCGCGGACGATCTTCTTAGTGGATGACTCGGCGTCACTCTTGATTCGCTCGCACCAATCTTCCAGGTCTTTGGGGACGGGTGCGCTGTCGTTGCCGCGGAGCTTGCGAAAAATGTCCCAGTCCGTGACAGTGAATTCTCTGGATTTACTACGGGTGACTTCGAAGCGGGTCTCGAGCACATAATGGTCGCTACCAAAATTTATTGCGGTGTTACTCCACTCGGCTCCCTCGACGTTCTTCACGAACGCCAGATCGGGGGTGGTGTCCCGGCTCACCGAGTTGCCGATTCGGGTGGGGAACGCCTTGTCCGTGATGAGCGTGAGGTCCATTTCGTTGGCGTTCTGCCACAGACCCCGGCCCTAGCTCGTGTCGTAGACGTACCCCCACACGCCGTATGGTGCGTTGAAATCTCCGACGACGACCAGGGGATGGGTGCCGGCCAGGTCGACGGACTTCTTGAGTATCGTTTTGAACTGCCGTTGCGAGTCCCTAGGATTGCTGTAGATGTTGAGTATAAACACGCTGTTTCTCCGCTGGTTGCGTTGTCTCGTGTTGAGCAGAACCTCCGCCATGACGTATTCGACCTTGCAACTCGCCAGCTTCAGGTCGTGAGGCAAGTGTGTAAGCCTCCTGTCAACTAACGTGCACACTCCCCGACCTTCGGCCTGCACGGAGACGGCACGATAACCAGAGAGGGATGCGGCAGAGACGAGGGTTTCCTTCCTGTAATGCTATTACTTGTGGTTTGTTAGGTAGCGATCTTAAATATTGCTGCAACGGAGCCCTCTTATTGGAGTACCCCCTGCAGTTCCACTGCCAAATTTTGAACTCCCCTTTGGAACTATCCATGATTAGATAAAGTGTCTGGGGTACCCACTGTAAGCACAGGTGCACGCAAGAAGTTCCCCCCATTCCGACGTGCCGATGTGCTCGTAGCCCTGATTTGAGTCCCCGACGCATTCGGAACAACGACCTGCATCGGAGTTACGGACGTATTATTTGGGATCACCAGACGCTCGAGGGCGTCAATGCGATCGGCCAGCGCGCCTAGGCCTCTCCTCGGGTCTCCTAGGGCGACTTGCACTTGTGCTAAGCCTTGTTGTAACTGCTGCACGCTCTTAGTGAGCATGGCCAGCATGCCTTTGATCTCATAAGTTTGCGAATCTGAATCGTCCTTACTGGAAACTGCCCTACGCTTGGCGGCCCCGGCCGAGTCTCAGGCCGGAACTGGTGCTTCTGTGGCGGTCGGCGCCGACGCGTTGAATGTAGCACTCTGACTGATTACAAATTTCTTAATCTCTATCATTTCGCTAGCCATCCTTCTGATCATTTCTTTTAAGTCCGCGTTTTCCTTCATAAGGCGCGCTACCTCGGCGTCCCTGGCTTGCTCTGGAAGCGTGTCGCGTGGGTCCCGGGAGGTTCTCGCGTTAAGCGAGATGTGGGAAGAAAGAGGAGAGAGTCCAAGAGTGGTAGAATACGTGCTAAATTTGCTGGAACGGCTAAGCGCAACCCAAGAACTAGTCGGAAAGAACATGGGAGTTTCTCAAAAGAACGCCAAATTCTATTACGACAAGAATGCGAGGCTTCGAACGTTTAACGCTGGAGACCAGGTAATGATCCTCAAACCTTCAAGAAAGAACAAGCTTGAAGTTCACTGGGACGGGCCCGTTAAAGTGTTGCACAAACTTTCAGATACTAACTATGCTCTGAAAATGCCCGGTCGCAGGAAGGAAGTGAGGATATATCACTGCAATTTGATGAAGCCGTATGTAGAGCGGAGCGGAGTCGTTAACTATACCATCAAAGAGCAGGATGGCACTAGTACCAAGTTTAAGGAGTATAGGGCGACCTCCAACTCTGAAATTGGCCTAGAAGAAGTAGTAGAACACTTGGTAAGCTCGCACGCTCTAAGACCCGAGCAGCTAGATGAGCTAAATGAGGTGTTAGGGGAATATCTCGACAGATTCAGCGATCGGCCGGGTAGAACCGAACTAATAACGCATGAAATTGAGCTGACATCAACCGAACCAGTAAGATCAAAGCCTTACAGGGTGTCTCCAAGACAGAGAGAGATTATGGAGGCAGAGATACAGCGCATGCTAGAGTTGGGAGTTATTGAGCCCGCTGAGAGTGACTACACGTCACCGCTATTACTGGTAGAAACCCCTAACAAGGACCCTCGTCCGTGTGTTGACTACAGGAAGTTAAATGCCATCACTAGGGATCAGCTGTACCCGATACCCAACATTGAGGAACTAATTGAAAGAGTTAGCGCTGCTAAATACATTTCAACTATAGATCTCGTGCGGGGGTACTGGCAAGTTCCCCTTTCAGAAAGTGCCAGCCGCTATGCCGCATTCATCTCACCTGTAGGCACTTTTCGCCCTCTCGCACTGAGCTTCGGGCTGAAGAACGCGCCGTTTAGCTTCTCTAAGTTAATGGATATTGTCCTAAAAGACTTGCAGGAGTTCGCCTTGCCCTATCTTGATGATGTCGCAATTTTTTCGGACAGCTGGGAACAACACGTATCGCACCTCAAACAGGTGTTCTCACGGTCGAGGGAAGCCGGCTTAACGATGAAAGCGGAAAAGTGTAGGTTTGGTTGTTCGCAGGTTACTTATCTGGGCCATGTTGTCGGCCAGGGCATGAGACGGCCGGCCGAGCTGAATACAGCTACGAGTGGAGAATTTTCCCAGCCGTGCACGAAAACAGACCTTCGTTCATTTTTGGGACTTGTGGGGTACTATCAACGGTACATTCCGAATTACTCGCAAATGGCAAGTGCATTAAGGGACGCCCTCCGAAAGGGAGCACAGAGTAGCGTACACTGGAATAAAGACAAAGAGAACGCTTTCCAAAGTTTGAAAACGCTATTGGTTTCTCGTCCTGTGCTTCGCGCGCCAGACTACACAAAGGAATTCATAGTTCAATGCGACGCAAGCGACAGAGGTATGGGCGTGGTACTTAGTCAGGTCGGCGACGATAACGAGGAGCATCCTATGCCAGCCGTAAACTAAATGTAAGAGAGGAAGCCTACAGCGCTTCAGAGAAGGGATGCGTTTGTTTAGTTTGGGCCACCCAGAAGTTGTCGTGTTACTTGTACGGAGCGAAGTTCATCTTCGAGACAGACCACTGTCCTCTGACGTGGCTCAATTAAATGTCACACAAAGATGGCCACTTGCTGCGATGAAGTCTCACTCTCCAAGAGTACAACTTCTCCGTTAGATATAAGAAGGGAAAGTTGCATAGCAATGCCGAAGGTTTGAGCAGGCTAATTTGAATTCTGCGTTTAAGGGTCCAGCCTAAATTTTAACGTTACTAGTGTTAATTTTGTTAAAGAAGATCCCCTCTCATTTAGCAGGATTCCCTCCATGATTGGTGGATTTGTCAGCATGAAATTGCTTCAAAAAAATTGGCATAGCGAAATGCAGCATTTTTTGTTTCTGCACTTATGTTTTCTTTGAAGCCTAGCGGGTCTAAAGTGAGAGCCAATGTGCGTCATCTCGGCGCAGAGCCGTGCTGTGGTGTTTACTTTTCAGTTGCCTGTCCTTGTTGGATGTTTTGGGGCGGTGACATCTTTACACAAGTGGTTACTGCGAGCCAAGACATCACCCCCTGGCCACCAGCCGTTCTCTTGTTGCCCAGCGGTTATCAGCGTTGGACAGTCGAGACTTTCCGGGCCATGGAGGCACTGTTAAGAACGGCCCAGCTGAGGTGCAAGTGTTGCCAGCCATTTGCGACGACGGCGGCGTCAACTTTTAAGGAACGACACCGTTACGCTCTAGCCTCGTCGCCGTTGTGACTGAATGAGTTTGACGAAGCATGCTTTGTGCCGCAGCACGACACCGCCAACCGGGTCGGCCGCGAGCGGGGGAGTTGCCGCGGGAACGTCGTCGGGGACCCCTTCCCACGCGCCGACCAAGACGCAGGACAATGGCTACCCGGGCACGCTGCGAGGGGCAGCTCCGAGTTCTACGAAATCCGTGTGACGTCGGTTCCGGACCGGACCGTGAACCTGTGTGTGTGTGTGTGTGTGCGTGTGTGTGTGTGTAAGCCGTCCCGGGGAGAGGCGGCGTGTTTACAATGACTGGACGAATGTTTCCGTCCCCTTTGGAATCAAGGGGGGACCGAGTGTTTATAAACCGCTGTTGTGCGGATACTCGACTCACTTTCTTAAGCAGTCATGTTATACTGAGACACTTTCTTAAGCAGTCATGTTAGACTGAGACACTTTCTTAAGCAGTCATGTTAGACTGAGACACTCTCTCAAGCAGTCGTGTTAGACTGACCTACTTTCTCTCGCAGTCATGCTAGACTGATGAACTGCATGTAAATAAACCCATATTCCTCGTTCTCGATGAGAAGCAGTCCTTCCCTTCATCAACGTCCTCAGCGTGGATAAGTTGGACGACAGCATGGGCCAGCTACCTTCGAATTCATGCCGGACTCCAATCTTGACAACGGGTTACGAGCGATGGGATTGAGCCCCCAATCCCAACAACGTATACGCTGTCGATGCTCGCCTGCAGCTATGACAGAATAGAACGCTCGGTCTACTAGTGCTTCTGCCCGAAGGCCCTGGCCTCCTCCCTTCTGGGCTTACATGCCGGGAACGCGTGGTACTCCGCCGTCATCCCACCGGAACCGCAGTCACGCCTGCCTTCAGAGCCCAATACCTTGACAAGTCGTTGAACCCAACCTGCGGAACTCGCGGCACGGATGAGCCAGCCACAGCCCACCATCCGCTATGCACATGTCCTGGCCTATCCTCACTGCGAAGAATGCTGGGCCACAGAGCTCAGTCGTTACGCTAAAGGGCATGGACAAAAGGGACCTCTGCCAGCTGGAAAACCATCATCCTCTTCCTTTTACAGGGCGCTCATATTCCTCGGTCTCCATTTGCCTGCGCCAATATAAATTCAGGTTAGGTTACTAAATTCTCAGGTTTATTCAGTTTACTCGACGGTTGACATAGTTCAGCTCATAGCTACGCACCTTTGCGACCTATTTTTTATTTATTACTCTTTTCTTTCTTTATTAGGTCCTCAAAGGCCCCATATAAGGGGTATTAGATGAGGGGTGGACGGGGAGTACGGTAGTTACGACAAAAATTAATTTCGATGGTAGTCTTGAACTGTTGAATATCTGTTAGGGAAGCGATGTGATCGGGAAGGTTGTTCCAGTCCAGGGCAGTACGGATAAAAAAAAAAACGATTTTTAGATGTTATGGTATGAGCACGCAGAGGGTATAGGCGGCGTTGGGATGGCTGTGACGGGATAATGGATAGGCTGGGCGAACGAATACGTTATCGGGTGGTAAGCTGTGAAAAAAATTGTGATAATGAGAAAGGCGATCAAGTTTACTGCTCGATGCAAGAACACTAAGTTCAAGTTGGGATTTTTGTTGGGTTATACTAGAGCGATAAGAGTAATTTGAAAGAATGAATCATGTAGCACGATTTTGAATATATTCCAGTAAATTAGACAGGTTACATTGGTGAGGATCTAATATTGAGGGTACGTACTCTAGTTTAGATCTGACAAGCGATTAATAAGCAATTAGTTTGAGAGAAGAGGGTGAGAAGAGGGAAGAATTTTACGCCTTAATTATGCTATGGACACGATTGGCAGAGTTCGCTATATGAGTGATATGACTGGACCAGGATAGATCACTGGATCTATGAATACCTAGGTACTTGACAGTGTGCAGGTGCTGCTGGAACACCGCCCCCCTCGCCCATCGGCCCATAAAGCGGTGAAGGCGCTTCTGTGCTTCTTAAAGACGACGGGCTTGTGCGACCATCTGTGACTATTAATGCAATCTCTGTAAGGCCACACACGTCAGTGAACTCACCGCAATTTCCTTCTTTCCTTCCCTCCTCTCTCTCCCTGTTATCTTTGTTTTCCCCTTTTCCCATTCCCCAGGTGTAGGGTAGCCAACCGGACGTTATTCTGGTTAACCTCCCTGCCTTCTACTTATCTCTTTCCCTCCCCACAGTGTCGGTTTGAGTTATCGGACAACCGTAAAGGAAGTAATTGGGAGGTGAGTAGTTACGTCGGCGGGAGAAAGAGACTAAATAGGTTTTGTTGACATGTAGTTTCGTAAGCCAGGCGTCGCACCACTCTTGGACTTTGAGGAGATCGTTCTGTAGGATGTTGGCATCAGGTAGGTTAGTTATACATCGGTAAAGTACACAATCGTCGGCGAACAACCGCATATTATGTGTTAAGTTAACTTGTAGGTCATTAATATAAATTAGGAAAAGTAGGGGGCCTAGAACAGCCCCTTGGGGAGCACCCAACCGGTCATGGGAAATAGTGGATGAATGGCAGTTGGCTACAACAAATTGGAGACGACTGATTAAGAAACTGCCGATCCAGGCGAGCACACAAGGGTCTAAATTAAGACATATTGAAGAGCAGGTGACGATGCGGAACTTTCTCAAATGCTTTCTCAAAATATATATATATAAAAAGGTATCAGCGGGTATATTAAGGTCTAGGTTGGCTTGAATGTCGTGGAGGAAAAGAGCAAGCTGGGAAAAGAGCAACCTTGACGGAAGCCGTGCTGGTTGGGGTAAAAAAGAACTGACGGATGTTAGGAATGTTGCAACTTGAGAATAAATAATATGCTCCATAATTTTTGAACACACACTCAGGCACGTACCTGGGAGGGAGGGGCCGGGGGGGCCCGGCCTATCCCTGAAATTAAGCGGCATCTCCCCCATCTCCCTTATTTATTTGTTAAATATGCTTTCAGGGCCCGAAGGCACTGCAGAAAGGAGTGGGGGAAAATGGCGAGACGTGCAGCTAACAACAACAAGAACAACAAAAATATTACGAGGGATCTTGTAAAACGACCTTGAACTCGCGGTAATCAGTTATGCTGGCGATTGTGGAAGGAACGTGGTTCCATGTGACGCTTGTTCTAGGAACAAAAGAGTTATTGCACAATTTTGTGCGACAAGACGGTAGACCCACCTTGAAGCGATGATCGGTCCTTGAAGATATATAGTAAGGTGGATGAAACAGAACGTCGTTCAAACCGTTGTTACAATAATATATTTTGTGAAAAAGGATAAGGCGAGATGACTTTCGACGAAACGAAAGGTCAGGCAAGTTTAAGGTGTCACATTCATAGATGTGACACCGGAATGAAGTGAATAACTCGATCAGATGAAACGTGCTGCACGACTCTGAATGGCTTTAAGAGTTTGAATGAGTGTAGTCTGAGTAGGATCCCAAATGGCGCATGCGCACTCTAATTTAGAACGTACCAAGGTTTTGTTAAGTGTTTACTTCAGGGACGATGGGGCACCAAAAACGTTTCGACGCAGATAACCAAGCATGCGATTAGCGTTGTTAGTTACATATTCGACGTGCTCATTCCACGAATGATTAGAAGAAATGTGAACACTAGGGTAGTTATAATTGTCAACAGATGGTAATGGAATATTGTTGAGGAAGTAAGTACGCGGCCAATGATTAGTGCTGTGGCGAGAAACTTGCGAGCTTTTACATTTAGTTGTATTAGCTGTCATGAGCCTTTTACCGCGCCATTCAAATACCCTATCTAGATCGCATTGCAGGTTGAGATAATCGGTATGGTTAGTAATTTTCTGATACACTACACAGTCATCTGCAAACAGTCGGTCAGTTGAGGAAGAAAGCCAGGTAAAAATATTATTAATATAAATAAAGAAAAGCAGGGGGCCCAAAACGGACCTTTACAGGACACCGGATGTTACGGCAGAATTAGGTGAACAAAAGCCATTAGCCGTCACATACTGGCTACGGTTAGTGAGAAATTCCTTAATCCATGCAAGTACATTGGGGTCTATGTTAAGTTGATTAAGCTTGAAGATAAGTAGATCGTATAAGACAGAGTCAGATGCTCTAGCAACATCTAAATATATGCAATCAGTATCAAAGTCATGATCCGAGTTAATGAACAAGTCGTTGGTAAAACATAGCAATTGCGTTTCGCACGAGACTGCTTTACGGAATCCATGCTGATAAATACTGAAGAAGGAATCGGACTCAAGGAATTTAATGAGGTGGAAGTGTATCATATGTTCTAGTATATTTACCGGAATGTATGTTAATGATATGGGACGGTAATTATTGGGGGAATGTACATCACCAGATTTATGCACAGGGGTCACCTTCCCTATCTTCCAATCAGAGGGCAGTGTAGACACCTGTAAGGACTCTTCAAAAAGTTTTGACAATATCAATGAAGAATAAACACGTGTATACTTCAGTAGTTTTGATGAGATACAATCTGCACCGGCCGATGAAGACATCAGCTGCAACAACAGTGATAGAATCCATTGGTAAGAAGTTGGTTTTTGGTTATGAAAATGAGTAACAAACATGTTGCTCAGAACATTGCAGCATTCGCTTTGAACTACTGAAACATTAGATTGGATTAATTGAATGTGTGTCCTTTTAGTACCCTTAATAATGCTCAAAAATTTGCGGGGGTTGGAACGCAGTAGCAAAAGAAGAGTTTTGTCAAAGAATTCCTTCTAGGCTTTTGAAAGCGCAGTACAGAATTCTCGGTTAAATTTTTGATACTAAGACCAGTGGTCTGTTCTGGCTGTTAATTTTGCGCGTCGAAATATCCGATTCTTTTTGTCACGCATGCGCTTTAACGTGTTATTAAGCCATGGAGAGCGAGCACTTGATGAAACCTTTCTTTTAGGTACAAAACGATCAATAAAAGACAAGATGCTATCTTCGGGATCGGCCCACGTGCTTAACGCCTGCTTCGCCTCAACCGCGGGTCGGCGCGGCATTGCACATCTTCGGGCCGACCCACGGCGGAGGTGCAGCTCTTCGCTTTTCGTTGGAGAGCTTGGACTGTTGTCCGCTTTCGCTGCCATTCCATCTTCACAGAGTGGAATAGTAATTTTTTTTTACTCCTTTTGGACAGCGGTAGTTATCGGCATCTCCTGAGGTGTGAAGGCCAGTTTTCTCATTAATTTCGTGCCCGCGCGATTAACCTGAGAGGAGTTCAGTTGTCACAATCTATTCAACGATCACGCGCATCGCTCTTGCTTCGTTAGTTCAACCTTCTTTGTTTAGACTGATTAGACTGTTTAGACCAGGAAAGGGATTCGGTTCGTAGTCAGCTGGTCTGTATGCTCGTGGGACGAGCGGCGGCCGGAGAAAACGCCACTTGCATTTAACTTTTCCTTTTGTTTCATTATTTCCTCCAGTGACGGCTCGCCGCGATGCTAGAAGATCCTCGGAACCATATACCCGCGACATGGGTTAGATAAGGTGGAAAATAAAATAATGCGAAACAACGTCCATCATCAAACCCTGCAATCACTCATAAACTCATAAGCAATATGACGGTCACCCGTTATCTCGTCTGGTTTTTCCCTAATTGTACAGCACTTTTCGTGCAAAATTGGCAACTGGAAACAAGAGTCGCAAGGAGTTGAGAAATTAAGCGATCTACCAAGGGAAAGAGCCCAGGCAACAGCCAAACAGGAAGGGAAAGCGAAAATTAACAAATTTAACCGCTGTTTGCGAAAATATTAATGGATCAATATCCTTTTATTTAAAAAGCAAGTAGAAAACGCTGTCGGAAGTGGAGAATAATTCAGTGGATCTTGAATGACGCTGCTACAGTTATCAGTCAAACTGCCTGACGTAGCCACTTCTCTGCTGTGCTAACGTCAGTGTTTTTCTAACCTTCCGCGGTGGGCACAGTACGTCTAGAACCGCAGCGTCCTGCGCTCTACGCGGTTGTACGGGATTGGTGACCACGCATCGTTACGCAACTTCCCAAATAACAATACGAGTCGGTTTTGGCTCTCAATTTGGTAGAGCAGTAAACGAGAGATCCAAAAGGACTGTGATTGTTCCGAAAATATATATTTCTCTATAATTATTCCAGAGCTAATTCAAGAAACGCTACTAGAAATATTTATTTTGCACTTTCACTTCTTTACTAGTTCTTGGCAGTGTTCTTGCGCTTCTTTCATGCGCGAGTTCATTTGATGTGGTTCTTTGTTTGCCAAGTAAAGGATAGGTTTATGTCACAGGGGTATCTGTGAGATGCAGTTTAGTTAAGTTCTCTTTTGCGGGTTTACGTGTCTGTATGGCGAATGGTGGGCATTATTCACATTTGTACTAATAAAGGTATCCTCTCCCTCATTTGCATAGAAAGGTTACATTGGGTTGCCTCCCCCGTCCCCCCTGAAAAACATCCTGGGTACGTGCCTGCACACACTTGTGATAGATATCGGTGGGTTAAATAATAATATACATTATTTAATAACACACGTACAATCCCGTGCGGAGCTGTCGTCCAGAAACAAAAGCTTAGAGCTGCCTACGCCGCTGTCAGGACGAAGTAATGTTTCAAATGTAATGGCGTGTCGGAAGAAACATCGCTTGTATAAAAAAAGGAAATCAAACAGAGAAGTTGGAAGTGTGGGCGCTGGCCACCCCGGCACGAGGGAACCGCGCGTCCCTTCCGCTGCGCGCACAGCGGGCCTCGGGAGCAGCGGGGTGCAGCGGAGAACAGCGGGGAACGGGCCATCGGCCACGACGACGGGCTTCGCTCGGCTTTGCCGGTCGCACGGGCCGCGGCCTGCAGAGCGGCCGCCACAGCTGGCGGTGGCTGCTGATGCGTCCGAGGCACGCCGCGAGCGATTGTGCGCGCATATACACGCGCGCACACGGGCGGACGTGGCTTTCCGAAAGACGCGAGAACGCTTCGGGGGAAAATGCTGTTTTTCCTATGCGAGCGGGGCTTTTGCTTCACTTGGCGCGAAGCCGAGAGTCCGGTCAGCGGCGCAATTCCTTCGGGTTTCTTTCTGGCAACGCAGTATAGTGGCGCTGCGCCATGTCTCGTCGAAGGCTCCGTGCGCCGAAAACGATTCTTGCGAGAAAAAATGTGCGTAGCGAGGTGTTTCTTTTTTTATAAGATTGTATGTATGACTAATTGAACATCTATTACAAATGGCTCGAGTGCCCCGATGTCAAACCGACCGCGGGAGGAGATGGCATGCGCGGTGGCCCCACGTGGTGCAGGCAACCGTGTATATGGCGTGATGTGTTCCGCAGCCGCCTTTCAGATGGATCCTCGGTCGTGGATCTGACTCATGCATTCGTGAAGAGTTCTCGGTGACTGTCCGTCCTCTGTACCACTACAGCCATGTGACATTTCGTGTTTTAAAACTGAACGGCGGCCTGAAGCCACGGGCGGCGGCGTTCTTTCGCGCCAATGGCTCGTTTTACCCTTGCAATTTAAACGTCACCCTCATGATGCGTGGTGCTTCTCCAGTCTCATTGCGTCGCGTGACCTCCTTCGCCTCCTTCAGCTGATAGCGCCGGTGCGGGGTCTATCAGTGACCGGTGAACTTTGTGCTTTTTTTTTCTTTTTGGCGGGAGTGGTTGTTTCTGGACTACAATGCGATGATGTACACTGGCATCCCTCCTTCACATACTGGAGGAGGGATGCCACCCATAACACACACGAGTAGCTCAGCTGCCCATCTTCGACCTCCTCCCTCCAACCTCAGCGCCGTTTTCTGTACACCTACCTTAGACTTAGTGTTCTTCAATGCTGCCAGGGAAGGATGCATGGTTCCCTTTCCTCGTATTACGAAGCAGTTAGCCTGGCGTTATGTCAAGCCTCGACTGAGTGGACAGCAACCGTATTCTGCAGTGATTACTTTCATTCTCCATTCCTTTCGAACGACAGAAAGCTGAGCTAGTTGGTAAGGATTCATTATGCAAGAAAAGGAGAGGCGTGCAGACAGGACACAAGAGAAGAGAAGTGGCGTTCGTGTTGTCCACTTCTCTTCTCTTGTGTCCTGTTTGCACGCCTCACCTTTTCTTGCATAATGAATCCATTCCTTTCGCCCTTCGTCATAGGCTCACGTTATCGCCAGGTTCGGTCGCCCGGTAGAACGGATGATAAGTAAATAATGAAGTCAGAGGAAAGAAAACCTTGCAAATGATGGACCCCGGAGAAGCTCCGAGTGCATGCCTAAAAATTTTGGACATCGCTCCTTCGAAAATTTGTTGAACTCCACCCCAATACATCAACTTAACTCAATGGGTAACAATGAAAAAAAAAAATATGTTAAAAACGATTGGCCGAGTTTTAACAAGTTTCAATTAGCAACGTCAAGGGGGTCTTTGCTTCTAATAACAAATGGATTTAGGGCACTTATCCAAACTTCATCCTTGTTATGTAGCAGTGTCTTGGCCAGGACGGAAAAACCACTATAATGCAGCACTAATGCCCAGCTAACTATCAAAAATGTGTATGTTATTAGAAGGAAGTACCTTCTCGACGTTGCTTACAAAGACTTGTTGAAAATAGGAAGATATTTTGTAATACAATTTTTCAAAGTGCTGCCTTTTGAATTACGGTGATGCGTTGCGGCAAAGTTTGCAGGGCAGATATTGCCAAAGGGGCAATGTCCAAAATTCCAGGGCATGGCTCAAAATGGTTCCCTTGAGAAAATAGTTTTCGAACACTTACATGTGATTGTGTTCACACAAGAAGGTTCGCGCAGAGATATTGCAGCGAAGCTGTTAGCCTCTTGGTGGGCGGTATTTTTCGTGTCCGTTCGTGAACAAAAATTACCACCATCAGCGACGGCTCATACCCTTCTAAGCAAGCAAAGAATGCAATGGCTTATTCCCCTCGTAATGCAGAGGCTGCAAGCACTAAGCAAAGTGAAACGAGCAGTGCATACCTTCATTATAATAACGCATACAACCTACAGAAGAGCGTACGTTTCAATAAAGAACACGCTCGAAACAAGCGTCTATCATCATCATCAGTTCCATTAAGATCTATCAACCTACCGTACCACAGAAACACAGAGAGAGCTAACTTTCACACCACTAAGTTCATTAATCAAATTGCAACAATTAACTGGAACCCGATTCTTTGTATGACAGACCCAATCCTGGCTTTCCAACAATTTAATAACAAAGTTAGAAGCGTGCACTCGGAGTGCATGAGCCGAACACCGGGTACTCACTGGTCCTCAGCCCCTAGAAACACCTGAATAACAGGATCCCTCTTACAAAGTATTAATAAGCGTGATAACCTTCACAAAAAAATTTAAACGCCGACCTATTAATCTAACTTTAAAGCCGCGGTACATAACTTATTCTAATACACTTACTTGCACTTACTCTTGAGAGAATTAAGCGAAGCGCTGCCCCTTTAAAAAAAAGGGGGGCGATCGTTAAACACAATAATAATACCAGGAAAACCTGGGATATCATTAGATTCTTTATTCACCTGTATTCATCAAACCGCACATTGAACAAGCTTAATACAGGAACAAGGGTAGTAACGGAAGCCACTGATATCGTAAATGAATTCAATGCCTTTTTCTGTTCTACACGTGATGATTCACCAGACAGTATATTAAATTCAGTACTCAGTCAAACCACTTATGCATTTTAATTATACCCTACGTCGCCCAAAGAAGTGTCGGATTTAATCGCTAGTTTACGAACTACAGGGCCCGGCCTTGATGATTTAAGTAAAACTCTTGCTTGGGCTAGTTGGTTCATGCTTGAAGTAGTAAAGGCAAGGCGCAGAAGACCAGGACTCAGGAGCTGGTCTCAGGCGCTGGTCCTGTCGTTTGTGTTCTCCTTCCTGAGTCCTGGTCTTCTGCGCCTTGCATTTACTACTTCTTGATGATTTACAACCCTCTAAAATCAAATAATATTGTCTCATATCGCCGACGTACTCAAGCACATTATTAACCGCACGTTTAAAACAGACGTTTTCCCCGACAAATTAAAACAACGGAAAATAACTCCTATGTTAAAAAAAAGGCGATAAAGAACTAATTTAAATATACCGCCCAATCTGCGTGCGATCATCTTTTAGTACATTGCGAAACTATACTTGTAAACCGCTTAACAAACTACTTTCACAAATTTAATCTTCTTTCGCCTGAGCAACACGGGTTTCGTAAAAGTTATTCGACTGAAATAGCTATAACATCATTCACTGACAAAATAAAACACACCCTTGGCAACGGCTATATCGGTGGCTCAGTTTTCGTTGACTTCAGTAAAGCATTTGGCCCCATCTGTCATAACATTCTTTCTTACAAGTTAGAAGCTCTGGGCATTCGCGGCACAACTCTTTCGCTCATCCGTAGTTATTTGACTAACATAACGCAAGCTGTAGATTTCGTTTGTTGGCTCTCACGTACTAAACTAGTCACTGGGGGTGTCCCACAAGGCTCGCTCTTAGGCCCTTTACTTTTCCTCGTGTACATTTGTGATCTTCCTCCCTGTTTAACCAGTACTTCATCGTACCATATACTGACGACACCAGCATATTTACTAATAGCAAATGCATAAATACTGTAATAAACCGACTTAATTCTGACCTAAACAACTTATCTGCGTGATGAAAAAGTAATAAATTTAAGATCAACCCTTCGAAAACGCAGTTTATGCTTTTTCATACGCATAAACGGGTCATCGCGCCCGCACCACCGCTCATCTTACAAACTGATGTTCTTTCCCCTGCACATGAAGTTCTGTTCCTCGGCGTGAAACTTCCTCGGCGTCAAACTTCCTCGGCACATAACACATCTACAATGTTTACAAAATCAAGCCTTGAGGATAATCGATTTCTCTAGTTACATGTCACATGCAGCACTAATTTTTACTTCATTAAAGATACTACCATTGCGCTATATGCTCCAGCTCAAACTTGTTTTACTAATATATCGCACACTAAAGCATGAAATTATTTTAGATACACTTATTATATCTGCTCTTACCAACATAACAATACGAGATTTTTCTCTAGCAACAATTTTTTACTCCCTCGAATAAACACTAATTATGGAATGTTTACTGCCCTTTTTACGGACTGGAATAAACTACCACTCCATATTAAAGCCTGCCGCACAACATTAACATTCAAGAGGGATACGAAGAAATATTTACTAATGACTCTACTGGCTAGACTCATAACTATGAACATATATTATATACAAATTTATTTTGCAGTTTTCGATGCTTCTGTACATGCCTAACGTATTGCTTCTATTCTCTATCTCCCTTTGTCTTTCTTATTTTTTCTTAGGAATTTGAAGTTTTTGTTCCATAGAATATACTTGACTTGTACTTCACATATTGTAAACATATTCCTGTTTCTAATTATCTGCTACATTAACCTGGTGTTCTTTGATATATTTCATTCCTATTTTTCCTCAATGTGTCAATTACTACATTTTTATTCACTGATACGCAGTATCTATTTCATTTTATTGTGTTTGATTTGAACTTCAGTTATTGTAAGCACCTTTCTTGTTGTTGATTATCTGCTTCATTATAGTGTAATATGATGTCTGTAACTGCTATGTTGCCATAATGTATTAATTACTATACTGTTAAATTACTAATAAGAGGTCCCCTTACAGTTTTTGTAACTCCGGGACCTCCTCCTGTGCTAATGATGAATGATGAAAAATCATCAGCGATTCCATTCTGTGAAGGTGGTTGACCAGCGAAGCTGCTTATCATACGACACGGAGATGACACATGAAAGAGGGATAGAAATAGAAGAGAGGACAGGCAGGGAGGCTAAACAGACGCACGTCCGGTTTGCTACCCTGCACTGGGTGAAATGGTATAGAAAATTTTGAACAAAGGTAGGAACTCATTTGTTGTCTGATCGGTAGTCATTATTTCACTCGCAACTTCAATCACATTCTTTGATGTTGTCAAATCGAGGCACATACGCCGCTGGGTGGTCGGTTGGACCGGATCGGTGTGGCATCGCAAGTTATATGACTGCAACATGGAACGCGTAAACGACTCCCTTTTCGGTACCGACACATCCCCATTGAAATCACCGACAACGACAACAGCGGTAGTGTCATCGCAGTCAATTCACGCAACGTGAGTAGATATGAACCTTACGGGACTATGAGTAATTGGATTGGATTGGAGAAACTTTATTTATGCCTGCAGTTGGGCGCTCATTGCATCTTTTGCTTGCTTACGGGGGTATGAGTCGTTTCTCACAGGGGTATGAGCCATTGCTCACGAGGGTATGAGCCATTGATGACAACAGCTTTCGACATGCTATTTTGTATGTTGTATGAGTGATTAGAAAGAATTTAATCACTGTTCGTTTCACTTTACTGAGTGTTTGTAACCTCTGCCTTACGGGGTCATGAGCCATTGCATTTTCTGCTTGCTTACGGGAGCATGAATGCTTACGGGGGTATGAGCCATTGACGATGATAGTTTTTGTTCACGGAGAACAAAAATGCACGGAACCCTAGCCATGTACAGCTTCACTGTAAAATTAACTGGCTCATACCCCCGTAAGCAGGCAAAGTGCTATGACTCATACCTTCGTAAGCAGTGGCTCATACCCCTGTAAGGCAGATGCTACAAGTGCTCGGCAAGTGAAGGGAACAGTAGGTACATTTATTTATTTATTTATTTATTTCACAATACTGCAGGCCAGATTGACCCAAGCAGGAGGGGCATGAAAACACAAATCATAACAGCACGTACAGTCGCGAACAGAATATTATGGGCCATGAAATCTAAGAAAAAGCTGAATATCTCCGCAACCTCACAACGCAATCTGGTATTTGCATTTTGGACCTCGACTAGAATATGCTAACAACGTTGTCGTGGGCAGTTTTACTGGTTACTGCTACAGGCTGCTCGGGAATTGAACGTTTTCGGAGATCCCGGGGTCCATTTTATTCTGTCCGCGACTGTACATGCAAAAAAATTACATTGCATGTGACATACAACAGAATCAAAAATCAAAAGATGACAGAGCAGTAACGAGAGCAATATTTATTTCACAATATTTATTTCATTCATTGAAATCAACCTACAACACACAGAACAGCATACTTTTCAATAACGAACAAGCTCAAAACAAGCATCCGAACCATAAAAAGTTGAGCCACCTTAGCATATGCTAAAGAGGATGAAGGCGAAAGCCTGCGTGCTCACGAGACATTAACTAAATTATTTCACATTCGCATTCAAATGCGTTGTTACTTCCTGTTACTTGTTTTCGCCCCACCAAAGGTCATGGGTTAGAGTGTCTTAATCAGCTATACCTTAAGCAATTGTGCCTTAATTAATTTCGCCTTAATTAACATCAAAGGTAGTGGGTTCGACTGCCACCAAAGATCGAGGGTTCGACCCCCTCCTTTTGTGCCATTTAATTTTCCGGACGGCCGAGTTTTCGACCCATGAGCCATCTAAGGCTGTCGCCATAACAAAGCATTGCATACCCCGCTGAGCAGTTGTAGTCGTGGTTTTTGCAACAGCTTCGCTGGACACCCACTTTATCAGGGCCGGGATGGTGAGCACCCTTATGAGTGTGAGTCTCGCGCTGCGTAAGCATTAACGACGGGGTGCGCAAAACGAATAAAAGAACAAGAATATCACATTGTTTACATCATGTACCACCAAGCCATGAGCATACAGCGAAGCGTTGTTAGCAGTGCTGAAAACTCCATGTAGCCTATATATATGTATGTATACTTAAAGTGTAGCTTTCGAGCTACTCTACTAAGTATCTTATTGTTAGAAAACAATGAACTATGCGGTTCAGTTAATGTGTTTGCCGAAGGATGGCCTCTCTGATGAAATCATACGTAGGTTACAACTTGGTATGGAGTACACAAGGTGTTCGTAGCTGAAGATAGAATATTCTTACAAAAGACGAAGCATAATCTTCTCCTGTCAGCAACTAGCAAAGACTTGCGACACTTTTTCTTTCTTTTTGAGAACGTAAGAAATAAAAATGCAGTGTCCACCACAAGATACACTGGTGAGAATTGCACCCGCCGTTAAGGTGATGTTCGAGTTCTCGGGGGAGGGAAGAGAAAACGTTGGTTTCGTGGTCGACAGGCGAATTGAAAGAACTTGCCTGAAGGGCAATTAAAATATCTCTTCCAGAAATCGGTGACGTTGGAATATTATTTTATATTTATTCCTTGTTACCAAGTCAAACACCTTAGTCGGTATTGTTTTCATGTTACATGTCAGAAGGCGCCTGAGGTGCTATAGCGCTGCGTAGCCATACATAGAAGCCCTTTTACTCGTGCGCGATATCATTCACAAGGTCTTGTCTTGAGTGGCTCATGCTGCTATAATACATTCGCAGTGATCTGCTTGTATTAACTTCGCAGTATGCGACGAGTTCAAAGCGCTGTGCTTTATTGTTACACTCATACGGAAACTTGCATCTTCAACAATAACGCTGGTGGCCTGTGAACAATTCTGAGCTCTATAGTTATGCACATCAGCGATGCTCCAATTGCGCAGGTGTAGGAAATGTGCTTTTTCTATTACGTTGATATATGTTTTTTATTTTGCTGCCGTGCCATATATAGGGGTGCACGAATATTCGAAACTTCGAATACGAATCAAGTAATCCTCGCTATTCATTTCGTTAGATCTGAGAATTCACTATTCGGAATTGTCGACTAGTCGTTTGCGTTCGAATACAAGGAATAAAGGCACTTTACAAACTCGAGGGAGACAGATCGAAGCAGGTGAGGACTGTTTCTAATGATTCATGCTTAAGGTCGTTGCACAGAGATACCTGGTTCTGAACGAACGCACGGGGCAGACTATACTGCTGCTCAATAATTTCCAGTGATTCAGTAAGAATGCCTCGCTTTTAGGAATTCTACATATGAATTGTTTGTCGGGAGCAAGGCAAATACAAATATTTATTTTCTTGAGAGGAGTGAAAAATACGGTTTTGTTGACACGACACACTGTAAGCAAGAAAAAAAAAATGAGAAAGAATGAAAAATAAAAGCAGGGGAAATGCAGTACATGACACGTGTACCAGGACTGCAGTTCACCACTTACAGTTCGCGAATGGGTCTTCGTTGACTCGGATCAACTGATCACGAATTACCTGTGGTTATTGTGGAACAACTCCGATTGATTACCGCTGTTTCCTACTCATAGTTTCCTCTCTGATATATTCCTTCATTTCATCTCCTTTACACTGGCTATTTGTAGATTTCTGACGGTTTCTTAATTAGTCGATGCGTCTATGCACACGTACTCGTTTGTAATCACGGTATTTCTTCATGTATACTGGCTTATAGGCCGAAGATATTGGTATACACGCGCTTCGTACGCGGCGGTGCTTTCGCATGCATCGAATTTGGAAAAAAAAAAAAAAGGAAAGGGTGGAGGGAGGGCGAGGGGTGTGCTAGGTGCAGCTCTATTCGCAGGAGTTTTTTTCGGCAGGTGATTTTCTCACACGCGGCGAAGTTTTCAGAAGGCGCTTTGCAAAGATTGCTGTGAGTTGTCAACGTAGAGACGTCTGTTATTTTTGCCTGCACTACTCCTTTTTGTTTACGAAGATGCAGTGTTTCCGCAATTGAATCTGGGTGCGTATTCTGTAACGATATTGTTTCATCGTCCATTAGTCTTATAATCCGTCGTGCCGAGCAACTGATGCTGACTGTAACGGTCGTATGTCCGTCTCCGAACCACTGGTGAATGAACTGGAAAACGAAATCGATCGCGATCATACACGGCCCCCCTATTTTGGTGCTGTTCTTTTTTATTATGAGGGAATCATATTTTGTTAAACGAACGAGAGGTTAACTCTCGTGTGTACTATACTCAACCGCTATATGGGCTACAGCTGTATGAGACGAAATAAAAGTGAATGAATAAATGGATGAATGAATCAATCAATGTTCTTCAGTTATTCCCGTCTCAAGACTGGAGCAAGGCAGCCTGCTTTCGCAGTCAAGTGCAAGCGCCCCACGAGCTGTGCGCTGCCACGAGAGCGCAAGCGTGTGTGGCACATTGGTGAAGCGCTGTCAGTATGGGAGACACGGCAGACCTTGCCACAGACTACCCGAACAGAGAAGGGCCTTCGTAGGCCCATCAATGTCGCCGCGCCTCCTCCCGACGTGGGCACCCTACCGGCGGAGAGGAGAGCTCGGAGGGTAAGCGAGGGGTGCCTGAACGGCGGTTCTCGATTTAATCCGGCCTTCCTCCAACCGTCCCACCCATCTCCCAGCAGCTGACACCGAGATTCGCCTCGGCGTTCTCTACTGCGCCGTCAAGAATGCGCAGCACGTCTGGTCCCGGGAGAGGCTGCGCCGGGCGGAGTCGCTCGCCGCTGATCGTCCTCCTTCTCGTTCCCGGCGCGGCTGCGCGAAGCACCTCCGACGCTCCAAAGGCTGGCATCAACGCTTTCCGCGTAACACACACGCGCACATACACTTCCCACTAAAACGGGCGCGAGGAACATCGCTGAAAGCTGCTCGATATCAGCCCCCCCTCGGCTAGGGCCGCAGTGCGTTGCCGCACTGCGTCAAAGAAGAAGAAGGCGGGTTCCCGCTCCGCCTTCGTCGATGCTCCGCCCACTTTCGGAAGGGGGCGCGGGGGGGACGAGGCGGCAGGGGCCGTCGGCGCGCATCCGCGGCCGCGCAGCCGGGGATTCGGCGCGGGACGCGGGCCGGCATGGAACCCACGAGTGAGTACGGGGCTGCCCTGCCCCCCCTTTCTCTGTACCCGCTCCCCTCGGGCTCTACGGTCCGGCGGGAAATCGCGATGCACCGAGCCGGTGTTGCCGGAGAGATCTTGAACACTGCATGCGAGCTGCCGGATTCTATCAATATAGCGGCAAGCGATTCCGACGCGCCTGCCAGCGCTACTTGATAAGGACACACACACAAAAAAGAAAGAATAACGCTCAAGCAGCACAGGTATTCTGAGCTAAAAATAGAATACAGAAGTCCGACAGGTGTGCTATAAGGAGAACAAACGGTGAACGATGTAGTTCGACCCTGAGTCTCGTGTAAGCCACTTACCTTCTGTCGTTTTACTCACCTCAGCTAGCCAGCTGTATGCTACGACTTTCGGCACTGAGACCAGTGGATTACGTACCCCGCTTATGCCCGATGAGCACACAAAGCACCACTGGAAATTATAATCTGTTCCAAGTATCAACCCTGCATCTTCATTGACATTCTGTCGCTGTGTGAGTTGTCTGAGGCTCACTCACTATGTTACTGTATGTGGCTTCCTGAGCGTTTTGCAAGCCAGGAGTCATCTACAGCACATTCATATAATTCCTACAGCGTGCAAAGTAATCATCTTTATAATTTCTTTCCTGCTAATTGTTTCACCCACAGTGTTTGCTTCATTGGTGTTTTAATTCAACATCAGAACACACGAAAAAGACGTACTGCGACGATTTTGGTGAGAGCATTTACTTTCATGATAAGGCAGGCCAGAAGAGCGCTTCTGTCGTGCTGCTATCGTGCCTTATAGCGACTCGCCTTGCTCGACGGTGAGCACGGGTGCACTGCTGGCAAGCGCTTGCTCCTGTTACAGACAGTACGCGGGATGTGGCCCCCTGCATTCCGTCAGTGCGTGTGTGTGGCACCGGACAGCGAGGGATGTGACGGACATCTGTAAACAAGCGAGGCGCACCTCGCGACCCCCTCCAGTGCTTCACCGAGGATTACGAGTAGTCGCCGGAAAACTGGGCCGCCGACGCCTTCCCGCGAACACTTCGGGAGTGTTTGCCTCGGACGCGGAGACCGGCGTCCTCGCTGCAGGATGTCGCCGCGCCTTCGGACTCCGCGGTCCGCGAGACGTTCAGCCGCGCAGGCTCTCAGCAGTGCGGCCGTCGAGTGTGCACAGGGAGCGGCAGTGCGACAACGTGTGTGTGCTGTTGGGATTACAATGTGTGCGCCGGCCGATACGTGCCAACCGGATCGCCCTACAGCGGTGAGGCTGTCCCCGTCCTCGCCTGGCCTCTGCAGACACGCGCGCTGCAGACTGTGACGTGGTGTATGGTGGTGGGCACCGCTGCTCTTCCGAACCCTGCTTTTACAAATTTTAGTTTAACCCGCGGAACTACGACGTACGCTGTCTTCTTAAGCTCGGAAAGGAATTGGTGACGTTGACATATTTGATTCACGTAGTGTGGACGCGCTAGTGTGAAAACGCCACTCTCTCGTACTGTAAGCGGTTAACTCTATACCATCTTCGCTGATGGCACGGCAGGTATGCTGCGCTGCTGGAATTTTAAACGCGGTTGCGATCGTTTTGCAGATGCGCAGTCCAGCCATGGCTTTCAACTCATTTAACACGCTGATGGTTTCGTCCAAGCATTTAGTGTATCGAGCTCGCATCATTGGTGCCAACATGCATTGTGTGCAAAATGATGGGGATACAGGGTGTTCAGATCCAGACAGTTTACATCATAAAAAGTAGGGGGGTGGGAGGAATCTGCTACTAAATAGAGAATATTGGGTAACGTCTTCGAAACTGCAAGGTACAAGTTACAGATTTTACTGCCTCACATAAACAGACGTGTAGTATGCGTAATAATCGGTAAGTCGCGTTTTGCTTGCGGAAATAGCGAACATAGAGCGGCGTTTATTTGACGTCCCTTAAAGAATTATTTGGTAGAATAGCCGAGCTTGTGGCGCATGCTGTCAGGCTCTCGTACGTTCAGGAATTGTATTGGCACACGTTCTTCCCTAGTTGACTCATACTTGGGTGCCACTGCAAGTTGTCGGGTTTTACAGCGTCGAGCGCGCGCGTGTCGGGCCACAATGGCGACGCCTTTACAGGGCCGAGCCATTTTGAGGAAAAGGCATGCACGAAGCGGCCTTTCTGCAAATGTAGAAACTCTGGCTGAACTGTAAGCTGTAGAAATGAAAGCTTTCTCACGGCTGGGAAATATAGCTTTAATGCAACTTGCTGAACACTAAAACACTTAAATGATCGCTACGCCCAGTTAGCATGCTTCAGGCAGTCGCACAGCATTAGCTGTGCTGAGCACGGGTTGTCGGGGTGGAGAGGCGCGACAAGACGACGGAAGTTCTTCACCGGAAGTTCTTTGGGGCACCTTTGTCCTTAGGGTCAACATGGAGGGATATTTGTTTGCGAATGCTGGAACGGCTTCAACTGTGGCATGCTGTATATTTACTTGTACTACGCGCGTGGATCTGTGTACAATAGCGGGAAAGGAGAAGGAGAGAAGACGGAGCCACGCAAACACACGTACTCGCGCATAAAGAATGAATAGGAAAAACTGGCTCGAAGGTTTAGTTTGCTCTATTTGAGTCGACCAATTCGTCACTGAACAGAGCGTTATCAGTCTGTGGCGGCATGCATTGTCTGGCTTTTCAGGAACCCGGTTATTCCATTCATAGTGCTCCACTGTTCGTTACATGGTGCCATTATTTTGATGACTTTCTTCCGCTCTCTGGCTATTTCTACATTGATTTTCCCGTAGCATATCAGTCTCGATGTTTTCTCGAAACAGTTTTATCGTCCTTCACTGGCCGACTTCTTGTCGTCTTACCACCGAAACCCATATTCGTTTCATCCTGGCTAATTTACCTCTGACCTTTCCTCATTACGTCGTCAAATTGGTTATGAATAACTGCCAATGGAATTCATTATTCAACTACTCAGTATGCTCGTGCTTGCCTTTGTTTCTATCCTATGACATCGCATATATATATATATATGTAAAATTTCGTTGGGCAACAACTGTGTGTTATGTTTAAAGATGAAACCAAGGGAGAAATGGAGGATATTGTTGTTTGGCAGGGAAACCGGTGAGAAATCAGGGTATTTTCTATGGCAGGCCAAAGTTGCGGATCTTTCTGTTAACTTTCACAAACGATTAACATAAGCAATCGTCCTCTTTTGTATACAATCGTTTTATTCGAACAAGCGAAATCACTCACAGGAACATGTAAGGGCAAAGATAAATGCTTGCAAATGAAGTTACATGCTCATCTCTACAAATTATCATTACTATATTAAAATGTAACCATATTACCAGCAACAACAACTAAAGACGGGTTTGGCGATCCTTTCTTTGCGTTGTTCTTTGCACTCTTTTTACAAAATATGCGGAAAGTATACTGCACGGGGTCATGCTTCGCAGGAGGTTTCATGCTTATCCTTATCCTACAAGTCCTCTTTGACGTAAGTAATCAAATGTAATGGGAACATCTCGGCGTCCATCCTTGAAAAAGAAGGGGGAGAGGGTAACTCTCAGGCCTTTAGTCTTTTTCTGTTCTCGTCCTGTTTTACTGGTTCCTGATTTACACGCTGTTCCACAAAAAATAATGGAATACCCACTACACAAATGAGCCACCCTTCTTTGAGCGTAAAGTATTTTGGTAAATATCATCTCTACATCACATCGACCATACACAATGTAGAACAGCGTCAGCGCTGCGTTAATTCGCTTCCTAGTGCATTAGCGCCGTTTACATGTATATGCGACGTGCGGAGAATGCGCGCAATGCACCAATTTTCACAAATTTTGTTCGGGGTGCGATAATCGCGCGTTATCAGGTTTTTCCCTAAAACGAAGGACCGTACGTATGTACTGCCAAGTTTCCAGGTGAGGTGCACCACGATCGCAGCTCAAATGCTGATTTAGAATATACGACTTCCATGAATGTGCAATTTTATGTCCCAAATGACTCAAACCTCAGTGCTCAGAAAGACAGAGAGAGAAAGAAAATAATAAATGAAAGGCAGGGAAGTTAACCAAGGCTGAGCCCGGTTGGCTACTATACACAGGGGGGGGGGGGGGGGGGGGAATTAACAGGAGAAGAGAAAGTTCATGCACTGTGCATATCGCCGACGTGGTCACAGTTTTCTGCTCTAAATCACTGACAGTCACTAAGTCCGGATCACAGACAGTCGCTCAATCCGGTAGCTTTCAAAAATCGTTGCGCATGCAAGGCCATGGTCCCAACATCTTGTTCAAGGTGAATGATTTTATATCTAACTTTAGAGCTATGCAGACATCATGTCTTTCACTTTAAAAAGATGGGCGGGAGCACAGTAGATGTTCTATAGTCTCCTCGACGCCACGGGTATTGCACCCGGCGCTATCAGCCGTTCCAGTCAAACACGTATATGCATTGGTGAATGCGACGCCCAAGCGTAGGCGGCACAGGATTGTTTCCTCATTTCGTGGAAGCCCAGGTAACAGCGGCAGTTGCATAGATGGGTCGAGGGAATGCAATTGTTGCTGAGTGAATTCAGGAGTGTGCCACTTCTCCAATGTCATACGGTGCGCTAACTTGCTTAAGTGTTGGGCTGCGTCAGTCCTTGATAAAGGTTCAGAAACAAGGGTTGCTGCTTCGTGTGGTTTCCTAGCAGCTTCGTCGGCGAGGTCGTTGCCAGAGATACCGCAATGACCCGGCAGCCGCTGAAACTCGACGTCGTGTCCCTTCGTGATCATATGATGATGTATTTCTCGTATCTCCGACACGAGTTGTTCACAGGACCCGCGACTAAGTGCTGACAAAAGACGTTGTAGGGTCGCCTTCGAATTACAGAATATTGCCCACAGTGTAGCGGGTTGGTCGTTAATAAATTAAACCGCACCTCAGAGGGCAACCAGATCTGAACCGGTCGATGTTGTGACATGATAAATCTTGTACCTGATGCGTCTTGATCGTGATGGCGTAGACATCGCGCCGGTGGAGCTGGTCTGCGTGGAGGAGGCATCCCTATGTATGTGGACTCGGTCATAGTAGATCGTGCGCGAACAATCCAGAGCTTTTTTAGGCTTGTAGCGCAGCTCAGAAAGAGCAAGAAGGAAGGTGGAAGGGGTAATGAAAAGGAACGGAGAACAGAGTGAGCGCTTGCTCCAGAGAATTCAGAGCTGCTTGCTTCAAGGCCAAGGTAGGCAGGTCAGTATTCTTTCTTATCCCTCGAACGGAAAGGCGCACTTGAGATTGGTTTAAACGCCACAAGGCTGAGTGTGAACGTGCCGAGGGTGTGAAGCCCGATCTTAGGGAGGCACGATGAATGATGACCACGTTGGAGAATGACGCCTGCATCGTCGTGATTCTGGCATGTATGCAGGCAGGAAAGCTTGATTGCATCCGTGAAACGGGATGAATATGGGCCCTATAAGCGTGTCGGTGGGAATATAAGTCGTGATCGGATAGTCTTTAGCCATTATGAGGGCTCCTGCTGTTGAGGCACTCCGTGGAAGTCCGAGGCAAACGCACCTCAGCGCTGGGCGGAAACAACATGAGGCAACTGGACAAGCTGTGCTTTCTGTAAGGAATGATTAGGTTCACGCTAGAGAAATAATCGCCCAGCTATATGGATGCAAATGATCATCACGTCACAAGTTCCGAAAGTGACTGCTGCGGAGTGCATTCTTTTGAGCTTTTTGTGATCTCTGACACGCTGTGACAAGTGCGATATTATCGTGTTTGTATATGGCGGCCTGACTCACCGCCGACAGTGATAAGCGTCGAGACTTGATAGCACGCAAAGGTGATGCGTCCGGCCATATGCGGATGTATTATGGAACGTGTGCGATACGTTTGGCCCAGCATTCTTCTCGAGACGTGCCTCATTCATTTCCTCGATTCATTTCCTCGATGGTTCTATTTATGCAACACAATACAACTTGGCCGTGCAGTATAACAGCTCTAACAAAATAGTATGTGCGGTGGTTGCTTGTTTTCTGGAGGCAATAAGATGGCATGCGTAGTTAGACGATTAGATGCGCAGTATGTCCACAGCGCCGTGCATCGTGAACGCGTACGAGAAACTATAAAGTAGAACACGCTTCGTAAGCAATAACTCGAGAAAACGATCTCGCACCGCTACGTGTTCATGTCGCCAAAAATGGTATATGATTCCGCCGACGTTACACTTTTTGGCGAAAAAGGAAATGAAAGAGAGCGTTGTATAGTTAGCCCTAAAGTGTTCGCGTTTGAACTGTCCAAGATAGTGCATTGATTGTCAGCTGGGATCCAGGCCTCACTAAATATTTCAGACATTTCCCGACGCAGTGTTCTGTCATCGCTTTGGATGATGATGTTCCGTCAGGCATCTATGGAAACACAAGTGAAAATGTAACTGCACAGGGAGACACTGGAGCATGCCCACATCAACACATGAGTTCAAGCAGAGCGCAAACGTTAGGAACACACACACACACACACACACACACACACACACACACACACACACACACACACACACACATACACACACACACACACACACACACACACACACACACACACACACACGCACACGCACGCACACACACACACACACGCACACGCACACGCACACACGCACACACACACACACACACACACGCACGCACGCACGCACGCACACACGCACACACACACACACACACACACACACACACACACACACACACACACACACACACACACACACGCACACACACACACACAAACGCGAAATTGAGGTCCTCTATTCAGGCTCTGTTTAGAACTGTGAAGACGTCATTGGTTCATTGTTTACTCCGTATCTCTTCTCGTCTCGATTTCTAACCATACCTCTTCACGTATTTAGATATATGCCGTATCCTCTATAACTCCCAATAAAATAATAGAAAATGAGTTTAATCAATTGTACATTGCGAGAGACAAACTGCACAAAGATCAAGAGATATGACCGTCCTGCAGGGCCGAATTCACGAAGCTTTTTGTTTGCAAGTGACCTTTACCATTGGTCAGGCCGCTTTGCTATATAATAAGTCCAACTGGGCGACTGGTTGATAAAGGCTGTTACGAGCAGTAGCCTAAGTACTTTTTGTGAATGCCGGCCATGATCTTACAGACGTGATCCATGCAAATTAGAACGCCGCGTGATGCGGCACGCTGCAGCAGCTTTCGCGTACACTTGGACTGTCCGAATGCCTGCGATCGGTGAACACTGACATGCTTGCTCGTAAAGCCTTCACGCTTTGCGTTTTCTTCGTTCTATCCTTCTTACTTCCTTTTTCCTCTCACAAACAGAGCATCAGTCATTCCCTCACCTTTCTTTCACTCTATTTCACAGAGCTGCTTGCGTTCCGTTGCCACGCTGCGTGGCTGTCAGGTTGTGATTGGCTCGATACCCCGAGCACTTGCACAGTGCCGCCCATTGCTTTTGAGTGCCCTTCGTACTCACCAGCTGTGCGAGCAACGGCTTCCTCCGTTCCCTTGCGTTCTACGATCGCCACGGGGCGCGGATCGAGCGCTTCCGGCTTCCGGCAAAGTATGCTACAAAGTTCGCTCGTATAAGGCTGTATTGGCTTCGGTACACGTGAGTGGCAATCGCTATCAAGCGGCTGCCAACGCCAACGTATAAAGAGGCGAAGAAGCAGCTTTCGTCATTTTACACCGCAAGTGGGTGATATAAACAGAATTATGAACACACACACACACACACACACACACACACACACACACACACACACACACACACACACACACACACACACACACACACACACACACACACACACACACACACACACACACACACACACGCACGCACACACACACACACGCACGCACACACACACACACACACACACGCACACGCACACGCACGCGCACGCACGCACGCACGCACCGGCAAACGCAGACTTTCTCTTAAATTAAAACCTTGGCCTTTTGTCGTCGATGTGCAAAATGAGAACAGTACGAGTATTTTGAGAGCACTGTTGTTGCCAATTGTTGTTGTCGCCAACCTCCATGTTGACGTAACATGCGAAGGAGGCTATACAGACTTGTGTTAATGCAGCTGTGATTACGCAAAGAAAGTGTGGTCTCAGAATTTTCGTGCGTACTCTGTGAGTAGGACATAAGGAGTTCATTTATGGCTAACTTGAACCTGCACTTTCAATTTTTTTGTGTTTTTCCGAGTTTTTTCTTGTGTTTTCCGAGTGTCTTTCCGAGTTTGTTGAACTTATGCGAAACAGCAGATCCAGACAGCCTTTACATTTAACTAAATCAACTTTTACTAAATCTTGATCGAACTTCCTCAGCTCTACCAACTCATGGCCAAATCATACCTTAGTCTGTAACGATATTTTTCTATGCGCTTGTACCGTTACATAAAAAATGTATACTTATAGATGCGACACCGTCGATACGAGCGTTACTACCGATTATTCTTTTTACACGTCATCAGTGACAGGAAATCTCGTCGTAATAAACAAACACAACGACTGCAAAATATTCGATCAGCAGCTGCAAGGCTATCTCTTCTTCAGTTACGCAAGCTGGTCTTTGTGCCTTGATGCCGATAAGGAGGCAGCTGTGCAGGGCAGAGCGTGATAAGGCATACTCAGGATGGCAGGCAGGCGGAGAGCTTTGAGTGGAGGTGATGTACAGATGTTTCCTGACCGTTGAGTGTTTCTTTCTCCTGACCGCTGTGAGGAAACGATGGACACCTGGTGCAAGCAGCCCGCTGCCTGGTTCCATCACTGGTCTCCACATGTGCAGAACACTTTATGTACATGGCGCACTACCATTATAAAAGGCTATAGGTTATGGTGCAGCGTAAGGACGCTGAAGGCAAGACACTACAGATTGTTGGATCTCGAGGACAATCCCAATTGCTGTCCCCCATATTTTGGACCTTGCCGTTGGGTGCGGGAGTTGGCCGAGGTTGAGGAGGACTTTGAGACGAAAACTGGAGGTTTATTTACATTATTTACAGTGAGAGTACAAAGAAATTAACAGTCATAAAGTAATTACGGGCCGGCAGCAACTCGGACGCTGCGACCTGTGGCAAGAAGCTCGAAAGAGATGAATGAAGGAATCCTCCTGCTGCTCCCGGTCTCTGGCTTTTAACCCCTTCGGTGTCTCGAAGTCACGTCATTTTTGGCTAATCGGCGAGCCCGCTCAGGTGGCGTCATTTTCGGCCAATGGTAGGTGCCCGTGCGAATGTAAGTCACACCCGGCGCAGAGGGTCGCTCCATTGTCTCCCCCTGTCCGAGGGAGTACTTCTCTGCGGTGTTGCCTTCCTGGTCTGCAACCGCCGTCACAAAGGCGGATGGGGGGGTTGCTGCCAGGGCTTCACGGTGCATTACAGCCGTCTTGCCTCGCGGCTTGCAAGCGCACAGCGGGGGCAGGCGGTTTGTTCTCGAGCGACCTTTCAGAGCCGCAAAGCAGCTTTGCTCGGGACCCACGTTACCTGGAACAGTGCCAGGCTCCCGCTACACTTTCGGGAAAAGTCAAGCAGTGGGACAACAGCTCCACATGCGGCGCACGAGGTGGGGGACGCCAACTTGTTCGGACGTGCCGCGCCTCGGGAACGTGGTAGATGTGCTTCTGCGCTCCTTAATTAGGTGTGACGCGATTCGATGTCGTCTGGTGAACTCGAAGTAGGCTCAGGAAAAGGTCCGTATCTAATAAGATATGATGAGACTCAGTGAGCAAGCTCTTCAATAATTTCAATAATTCAGTTACACGGGGACGTGTATACTACGGCCTCCAAATTCCGATTCGCCCCTTAGGGCGCAAATGCCGAGTAACAGATAGTGGGAGGTTTGGCTTGCAAGCCAAGATCTATAGAGAACCAAGTAGCTCTTCTCGAGCAAACCCAGCGAACCACAGAGGCTATAGTGGAGCCGTGGACTGAGAGACCTACCCACCGCCGAAAACCCCTAACATAAATAAAGTTTATACTACTACTGCTACTTTCAGGGCCGTTCAGACATTACAGAAAGGAGTAAATGACCAAAATAAATAAACAAATAGTGAGAACAATTGCATAAGGTTGTTTTGTACAGGTGATACCAAATTGCCGACTTGAACATAGTGGCATCTTGTATGGAGACGATGGAGGCGGGAAGGTGATTCCAGTGCCTGCTATAGTATTGGCAATGAACGATTCAGTATACGTGTTAGTTCTTGATAATGGAACACCAACTTTGTGTCTATGGTCAATGCTCAGTGATACCTAGTTAGGTGCGGTTAGGAATTACTGTATAAGATTTTCCTTGGTGTAATATATTTTGTGAAATACACGTAAACGAGAAATTGGGTGGCGTAGATACGGGTAAAAACGGTTTAACACTTTATTTTTTCACTTGTGAAACACTATAGGAGTCCGAGAGTAATTCGCTGAAAATCCTATAAACTTTTGTTCGAAAGAAAGAAAGAAAGAAAGAAAGCTGACTCATTTGTGGAGGAAATTAACGTTGGAGGTCCCCTATCTTCCTTACAGTTATCCCCGCATGAAAACGCGGCAACAACAATGGCGCCGTTGCCTGACGTCCCATATTTCTTCATTTCTGTTAACTATGAAACTCTATCGGGCACTATATCAGCGGGTACAATGATCACAAAAATCATAGCCACGAGTACAGAGGCCATAGTGAGCTGACCAATTTGAAAAATATTTTATGCCCCGTACCCCGACATCTAACAGGCTGGAATGATCATATAGGATCCGATGCAAGACCCATATGATCATCTCACATTACTGTATATTAGAGTTTTGGAGCGTATGGTGTTTTCCAGCAGGGGTGGATGTGCGGAACATAACGCGGATCAAATAAGCACGCAAATCAAACATAGGAAATGGGGCTCTGAAGAGTCACTGGGATACTTTTACCTAAGAAAAGAACTTGTGAAGAGGTCGGCGTAATGTACATATCTTCCTCAGGCCCGTTAACTCTTGTCATGCATCAAAACGGGTTATCGAAACGGACAGAGGGCGCCCAGTGCAACGTGACGAAGAGCATGTTTTTTGTACAGTGTTCGCGCCCGCTTCACTGCACACCTCGGTGGTGGTGGACAGTGACCAATTATTCTGCGCGCGGTCGGCAATTCCTGAGAAGCGCAATATGTAGTATTCACAGACGGTCGATCGGGAAATTACTCGTGCTACGACACTGTGGTATAAAGGTTATAAACAGGGAGGAGGAGGAGGAGAAACATTTATTAAAAAAGAAGAAAGGACAAGCAGGTGTCTTTCTGCATTAAGATGCCTCAGAAAAGCTGGCTTTTCGTGCTACGACAGTCACTGCGGAGCACTGACCGATACAGTCGCGACTGTGAACGGGACTCGAGCTAACTTTCATGGTCGCCTGTCGCAGTTGTCATCATCACGTTTCTCCGGCAGAAGCCGCCAGGAAACAGGACTTGCGTCTGTCCGCCCCCAGCGCTCGATCTTGGGTGCACGACGTGGGAGTCATGATGCCGTCCTCGACATTGCCATGTCGGCTGCACGGTTGGTTGTTAGTCGGTCAATTGACGCAAAGTCACACTGGGGGATTGGCCAAGAATCGAGCGGTAAACGTCGCCAACGTTGTCATCGTGGTGGCGCAGTGGCTTTGGTGTTGCGCTGCCATGCCAGAGGTTGCGAGATCGATTTGTGGCAGCCGCATTTCGATGGGGGCGAAATGCAAAGACACCAGCGTATACCGTGCCTCGGGCGCAGGCTCAAGAACCCCAGGGGGTCAAAATTAACCCGGAGTTCCTCACTACGGCGTGCCTCATAATCATATCGTGGTTCTGGCACGTAAAACTCCAGAATTTAATTAATATTTCTTTATTTTTCTGTTATGAGATGTCCTTTTTCAGATTGTACCTCAGTCGCCTCTCGACACAAGTTTATGAAGAAATGTGTCTCACCGTCATAGATCACTAAAAACATATAAAAAAGGTATTTGCGTTCCTTTATTTTTTTGACGCTTCTATTCCTTTCTCTGCAGGAAATGCATTGAAAAGTTTTTAGGTTGAATTTCCTTCGGACTTCGAGCGTAACAAAATCTTTTTTAAGTCACTAAAAAATACTATATCTGTACGTGTAATGCGGCAGTCTGATGCTCTACTCATATGGAAAAGTGCATTGTAGCTCTACGTTCTCTTGTTCGAAAAGTTTCACCGTGCGACCAGCTGGATTTCCACATGTTAACGTCAGCGCTAAACTTTCCTTATTGAAAAGATTCACTTATTGTGCACTATAATTGTGCATCATCGTGCACCATTACACGCTTACGGGTGTAATGGCACTAGTTATATATCTATTTGCATATTTAAGGCTTGTTAAAGATGTAAATCGGTGTACAGTGTAGGGTTGAAGATTAATATACAACAAACAAAGGCAAATTTTCCTCGCCTGGCAAGCGAACAAGAAATCACGATTGACAGTCAGCCTCTATCGTCTGTACCGGAGTACGTTTATCTAGGCCAATTATTCACAGGGGACCTTGATCTCGAGAAGGAAATTTATGGAAGGTAAATGATGCCTTGGAGCGCACACGCATTTCCACATCACGACTGGCAGCTTACCGCTGCCCTTGAAAAAAAAAAAAAAGATGGTACGATAATTGCATTCTTCTGGTACTAACATATGGGTCCGAAACTTGGAGGTTAACAAAGAAGCTTGAGAAGAAGTTCAGGACCACGCAGCAAGCGATAGAACGAAAAATTTTATGCCTAACCTTAAAAGACAAAAAGCAGGCGGTGTGGATTAGAAAGCCAACGGGGATAGCTGATATTATGGTTGACATTAAGAGGAAAAAAGAAGCGGAGCTGGGCAGGCCATGGGATGAGTAAGGCGGTGGACCGGTGGACCATTAGAGTTACAGAATGGGTGCCAAGGGGACGCCAAGGGGTTGCCAAGCGCAGTCGAGTACGTCAGAAAATTAACTGGGTTGATGAAATTAGGGCATTAAGCAGGAAAATCTTGGGATCAGGTGGGGCAAGGCAGGAATTATTGGAGGTCGCTAGGAGATGCCTATGTCTTGCAATGGACGTAAAAAGATGACGAGGATGGCAACGACGACGACGACGATGATGATGATTACGACAAGGGCGACAACGGTGATGATGATTTCGATGACGATGAAAATGCGCGCACCTGGCCTATATCTATCAGGGCTCAGCAGAGAGAATGCCGTGCAGTCTTCATAAAGCACTTAGTGCACACCATGACGCCACCTTTTGCTCTCCTACGTCAGCTGTCTGACTCTCACAATAGTCACCACCATTTTTTATCAGCCACCAACAGATTCCTTTCAGGATTGCACGGACTGCTATCCAAATCCAAACGTCTCATGCTCTCTTGTGCTATTCAGCAGGAAGCTACCACAAGAGTCCACGGCGAGTGATGAAGAAGACCGAACTTTCACGGACGGCTCTGCATTAAATCGCTCAACAGCGACGTTATACTAGCAGCACAATCTTCGAAACTGGACATCTCATGAACGAACAAGAACGAGTCGTTATCGCAGTTGTCGGGATAAGCACGAATTGTCACGTCTTAGGCAGCTAAGTAGAGGGGAATCTTCAGTCAGGTCAATTTTGCGGAAGCTCGACGCGCTATAGGAAACAAAGGCTGAGACGTAATTCCACAGTGACATTCATTCCACTTGGAGACTGATGGGAATGAGGCGGCAGTGAACGCTACTAATGACTCGCAAACTGAAACGACCACGGTGGTTTATGTTTTTTATGTCGTCGGTGGCCTTTTCAGACGAGAACTCGCGCTTTTACATCCTTACCATCCGCGTTACTGTTTGACAGACATCTCGAGGGGCTCTGCCGCGAAAGGGCCGCAGATGACTCGAGGAAGCCGTTCTCGAGGTTCCGTATGTGCGTCGAGCCCGCGAGAGGCGCCCCATATTTCACAGTCTTGTGCAGTTGCCAAACAGGCGACGTGCATGACGCCAATTATCACTCCTTCGTGCAGTTCTACGCAGCTGAGCACCGCTTTAGCCTCCACGGCATCCAAGACGCCTGGCGACATGCCGAGCAACCGCTGTAGGGATGACTCGGCGATCTTGTCGACGGCACTGTATTTTATTACGCTATCGCATTAAGCAAGATTGCGTTGTAAATACAGCTATGAGTACAATATTGCCGGCTTAACTATAACACAACTTGAAAAAACTAAATTTCTCCTTTGTGACAGAACATCGTATGTACAAGAAAGATCTTATTTTGTAGTTCATCTTGCTCTACGGCAATCTTTAACGACGGAAAATACCCAACTGAATGAAGAGAATATTTAACTGAAAAAATTGTTCTTCTCTTCTTCCTTAGAGCCGAAGCGTCGGTTACGGCGAGCTGCGACCATTCAATGAAATGAAAACGCGCTGTTTTTTTGACGTTTCAATTGCACTGAAGTCACATTTTTAAACGCTCAGAGTTTTTTCTTTAGCACGCGTTGTGGCCTGCGATATTTTGCTGACAGCTGGACTTGAAATTGTCTGCGGTGTGCCGCTGGAGTTGCCCCGCGCCGATAACGTCGACAGCTGGACGCCGCCGTCGGCGACAGAGCGGCTGCACCGGCGGCGTGCACAGCGGCGGGCACACTTCCGCCGGGATGACTCGCCCCGTCTTCGCTATAGCTCGCTGGCCGCGAATGAACGGAGAAGTCGTAACAACGATCGCGCGGCCACCGGGCTATCGAAAAGTTGCCGCCCAATCGGACGGATTGCGTTCAACACAAGCGATCGTGTTGAATGGAACAAAAAGTATTTGCAAGGACTGCCCGTGAGGTGCTCGCAAAAATGAGTTGGTGATCGAACAACGGTGACATACAGATGATTTAACATAACGCAACAGGCGATGTCGGTGCGCGCACGCTACTTCGCTGCGTCGTAAATAGGCCGCATTATTATTATTATTATTATTATTATTATTATTATTATTATTATTATTAATATTATTATTATTACCACTACTACTTCTATTGCTACAACTACAACTCATGTGAACATGTATAGGCACTACACACACACAAAGAGAATGCGCCTAGCATCGAGCCCACATGCTTGAAGAGGAAAGAGAGAAAGGAAAAGGAGAACAAAGAGGAAGGTACGGCACAACCCACCGCAGTCAACTTATAATTTCGAAATTTCCACTTACTGATATCGTTTAAATTTATTTTGCTCTAAATTATTATTATTTTCGAAATATTGTACTTCCCGATTCACGGCCGCATCCCCAGAGCGGGTCGTTCCATTTCACTGAGGAACAACCAACCAGTCAGCACCACACATAGAGAATATGAGCACTACAGGCAAAAGTTTATCCTCGTCGTAGCACATCATTGCCACAAGATTCATTGCACGCAAGAAGCTTTACCTGGCCTTAGAATAATTCACTATATTGTTGGAAATTTACCCTCCGACTGATGTGTTCATTCGTTTATAATATTCTCATGATTAGCGGAAAATTCGCCGAATGTCTTTTTTGGTATTTGACTGTATTTATTAATATATCTGGGTAAATATTTCAGCGGGAACTACGAAGAGTGGCAGAAAGAAATGACTACGAAGCCCTTATCCTCACTCACACAATGTCGTTGAAAAGAAAGCATTGTGTATCGAAGAAATAAAATTAATTTTACTACGTTCTTGTACAAGTAGTTTCCACAGAGAGGAGAACGTGATTAGTCTCAGAGCAAACTGTTCTAGTATGGAGCTGAACCTATATATTCCAAGAGCTGCCTCCACTGTGCACCTTCTCGACACGGGACGCCTCGGATCCTGGCGCCCTGCGTCATCTTTTGAAGGCCTAATCATCGCTCAGCTCGCAAGCGCACGTCGAAATGCGCCTTTGGACTTCACAACTATAGCCTGCCCAATCATTCAACATATAGCTGTTCTTCCTGACGAAGGATGCAGAGATTGCAGCGCTTTTCCCGATCGAGGCATTCTATACGAGTCGGGCACGCGAAGCGTCGGCGAAGACGCAGTCCAGGAAGGCCCGCTTGTCCCGGGAGCGATGGCTCTAATGAACTTCCGGCCTCGTCCCTCGCCGGGCTTCCGCGCGTGCGTTATCGGTGGTTGTAGCAGCGCGGCCTTTGACTCCCATCCCTCGGCTCTTCCTTCTGTTGTCGTTTCTGTGCAGCAACGATGGGGCGGGCAGCGAGAGGAACGGGGCTCGGTGCGCGATCCGCACTGTCGCCAGCCGGCGTGAAGTGCGCGTTTTGGCTGGTGGTTTCACACAATTTGGTCATATTCATACCTATCTAGATGGCTCGCGTTTTCTTCGCTCAGTATTAATGCATCACTTTACAATCCCAATAAAGAAAAGCGTCAGACAGGGAGATACGATCTCTCCAATGATATTCACAGCGTGTTTACAGGAGGTATTCAGAGACCTGGAGTGGGAAGAATTGGGGATAAAAGTTGACGGAGAATACCTTAGCAACTTGCGATTCGCTGATGATATTGCCTTGCTTGATATTGCCTTGATGATATTGCCTCAGGAGACCAATTGCAATGCATGCTCACTGACCTGGAGAGGCAAAGCAGAAGGGTGGGTCTGAAAATTAATCTGCAGAAAACTAAAGCAATGTTAATTTTAACAGTCTCGGAAGAGAACAGCAGTTTACGATAGGTAGCGAGGCACTGGAAGTGGTAAGGGAATACATCTACTTAGGGCAGGTAGTGACCACGGATCCGGATCATGAGACTGAAATAACCAGAAGAATAAGAATGGGCTGGGGTGCGTTTGGCAGGCATTCTCAAATCATGAACAGCAGGTTGCCACTATCCCTCAAGAGAAAAGTGTATAACAGCTGTGTGTTACCAGTACTCACGTATGGGGCAGAAACCTGGAGGCTTACGAAAACGGTTCTGCTGAAATTGAAGACGACGCAACGAGCTATGGAAAGAAGAATGATGGGTGTAACGTTAAGGGATAAGAAAAGAGCAGATTGGGTGAGGGAACAAACGCGGGTAAATGTCATCTTAGTTGAAATCAAGAAAAAGAAATGGGCATGGGCCGGACATGTAATGAGGAGGGAAGATAACCGATGGTCATTAAGGGTTACGGACTGGATTCCAAGGGAAGGGAAGCGTAGCAGGGGGTGGCAGAAAGTTAGGTGGGCGGATGACATTAAGACGTTTGCAGGGACAACATGGCCACAATTAGTACATGACCGGGGTAGTTGGAGAAGTATGGCAGAGGCCTTTGCCCTGCAGTGGGCGTGACTAGGCTGATGATGATTACAGAGTGTGCATTCACAAAGAGAGAGAGAGAGAGGAAAGGCAGACAGGCTCAGATAGCCAGGCTGCACCTGCTTTGCTATATACCCTACACTTGGGGAGGGAGAAGCGGCGTAGAAAGGAAAAGGAAAGGGATAAGAAGTGACGCATTAACAAGAAGTACTAAGCCAAGTGTGAGGTCAATGTTCGGTACTAAGCACAGGTATGTTGAATGGAAGCTCTGGGATGTCACCGTGTTGGCTTACTATATTGGCTGCGGTTGGCTCTGCGGCGACCGCCGTTCTGTTAAGTGTCTCGCACATGTCTGGAACAGTCGGCCACAGTGGGCGAACAATAAAAGCCCAAACCCGAAGTTTCGAGAAAGGGGCACGACTTCATCACGTGCCATTGCCGGAACTCCAGGCTGAGGCGTTTCCTGCTCGCCCACTGTTGGACCAATGCCCCGTTTCTGTGCGCCATGCACTTCGTCTTGTTTCGAATTGCACTGGACAGCTGTTGATTCAAGGCGGGTGCCATTCATTTTGCTTTTCTTATTTTCTAAGAGTAAAAGCAGCACGAAAATAACGGCAACACAAGACAGAAAAGTACACAGGACAAGCGCTCATTCCTGTGCACTTAGAGAAGTAGACAGGACTGGGCGCTTGTCTTGCGTACTTGTGTCTTCTGCCTCACATGTCTATTACAACTGTTGTCCCGCACATCGCGAAGGGTGTGAAATGTGCTGGGTGGGACGTTAACTGTGGTGGGGCCGATCCGGGGGAGTCTTTGTTACAGCAAACACAAGTTCGAGGGCCGTTAAGCGGCAAAATTCACGTGGCTTAAAACGAGAAGAGCTCAGAGTATAACGTCCCCTTCCCACAGTGCAGAGTAGCCAACCGGGTTCAGTTCTAGTTAACATCTCTGCCTTTCATTTATGCTTCTCCTTTCTCTCTCGCTCTCTCAAAGTATAACGCTTAAACGTAGGTCTTTTACCAGAAAGGGCTAACCAAAACGCACGATAACTTTAATTTCGTCCCACGAGCGTGATTATTAGTGATATCTGTAGCTGGAGCGGGAAACAGCACGCGAAAAGAAAACAATTTTTCACAGGCAATTGACAATTCATTGCGTGAAGTTCTCAAAGAAGCGTATATTTTATTCGTACTGAAAAATGTTTCTGGAAACACGGAATATGGGCTCCTACACAAACACAACACGCAGTACAATGAGAGAGAGAGAGAGAGAGAGTCTGTTATGCTGCCGCGGCATTACCCATACAGCGCTTGGGGTTCGAAACTGGAAGAGGCGCCATTGCAATGTTTAACCGTTTGATTGCGGAATACTAAGAATCTCGGCAGTCTTTAGCGGAAGAATATATATAGCGGATATGGAAGAGGCTAACTTAAGCAACCATAGACCTGTGTTTAGACTCTTTCACGCCTTCAAAATTCAGTCATTTCACGCGTGACCATGAGGTTCTTCCACATCAGCAGCCGCATTCACACCCTGTGAGCGAAAATACGGGATAATAAAGCGCCCTTCTGCATATATATGTATATAGAGTGAGTGGGGGGCTCGTATTCATCCGATGATTTGTTATCCGCTTATCAATGACGCACCAGTTCGCAGATTGAACGCATTAATATGCGGAGGTGGCTGTTGGTGGTTCATCGACATGAGACCGGCGTTAGAATGGGACGCAGCTCCGAGCACGAACAGGGGACACACGCGGCGGACCCTGTGTGGAGGGCTGAAGCGCATGAGTCTCCAAACATCGGGTCGATCAGCGCTCCAGTGCTTGTATACTTAGCACCTCTGGGGACCATTACGAACGACCATCCTTCAGCCAGCAGCTGCGTACCCGTGAAGGGGGCGTTTCTTCTCAATCACGCTCGCGTGGATGGGAACGAGATTCAGCCACAAAGCCCGTGTCCACCCGTCGCACAAACTCGTCTGAGCGCACAGGAAGGAAAGGATGCCAATTACGGAGCGCCATCCGCCGCCGATAAGGACGCATCCGGAGCCTCCGCGTATACTCGTCGCGACTGTGTGTATCGACCCCATCGGAGACCTACAGGGGCTATACAGCGCAGCTCGCGTTTCAGTGCTTTACTCAGGGCTATGGACACTCGCCGCCTTGCTTTTCGCGAGGAAAGACACATTATAAGCGATGTCGCGTCTCTGGCCTGTTTGTCATTAGCGATTGATGCACTTAAGTTCGGCCAGTCTACGGCCGCGCTCGAAATCACGACTGCTGACGTTGTCGCGTTCAAGCGCGTACAAGTGCCCTGCCACGCGGGGTCCGCATTGTTGGACGCTCGTGCCAACTATGCGAATCGGGGACGTGTGCTGCGATTTCTCGGGTGCGGAATAAATCGCAGGAGGCGGCGTCAAGATTTGTGAACTGGCTTCCTCATCCCGTTCTCGCGTTAGAAAAGAAATTGCACACCAGTTAAATGTGTTATTAAAATGGTATACGAGGGGAAGATCGCGCATGGTGACGTTGATAGCTGGCCGATGCCTTCATCTTCGTTCAGCACTTCCGGCGCATGGCCGAAATTTTAGAAAAAAAAAGTCAGGCAGGCCCGATTTCACGATAAATGTCGATGTTAATGCGATTAGCATTAGTAGCGACGCATCGTATTGCCCACGCCGAAGAAGCTTATGCAGCCATGCTCCTCTCTCGCACTTTTTACTGCGCACATTGCGCCATCTAGCTGCGCCGCCGTAAAATATGCGCGTGGCGCGGTCTCGATTCCGCCGAGCACTGGAGAAATGTAAAGAATCATTTTTTTTTGTTATCGTGGAGCGACACATACCCAGTAGCACGTATCAGGTTACCCAAGAGCAGCACACGCCAACTGGATGCATACCCAAGTTGGCATCAAAAGGGTTCAGTGGTGAGCAGCACAGATCAGTGCTTCACGTCGCTGGCAAAGGGGTTCTTAGAAGAGCGCCACACGGTACAGAGTGCCAGTGGCCCAAGTTGGTCCGACGGTTGGTTTTCGAACCCTTTTCCCTCAGCACAGCAGCTCGATCCATGCGCTAACCATTCTACCACGAACAATCCATTGGCTCAAGTTTGCAGGAAAATGCTCAGATAGATAGATAGATAGATAGATAGATAGATAGATAGATAGATAGATAGATAGATAGATAGATAGATAGATAGATAGATAGATAGATAGATTGATAGATAGATAGATAGATAGATAGATAGATAGATAGATAGATAGATAGATAGATAGATAGATAGATAGATAGATAGATAGATAGATAGATAGATAGATAGATAGATAGATAGATAGATTATCTATCTATTAGAGGTTCCCTTTATGCTCCGACAAAGGTATTCGGCACGTTAAGTGTGAACTTAAAGGCGCCAAGCAGCCGCTGTGACGGCTTATTGGCGCCTTTGCGAATGTCACCACTGGTGGCGAAGTTGTCAGTGCCGGAATACCGAGCAGAAAAACGGCCGGGCTATTTAGGGATTCACTCGCGCCTAGTGCAGCACGTGAGCGTTTTGGAATTGAAAGCTGTGCCAGAGGCGACCGATTCGCTTTGTGCATGCCACGTGTACCAGAACTCATAATCTCAGAACAAGGTACCTTCAACATGCGGTTAAACCTGAATATAAAGAAGCCATCGGAGCCAGACAACATACCAAATTCGTTTCTTCAAAAAATATGCCGAGTGGGTGTCTAAGTAGTTGCACGTCTTATTTAATAAATGATTACGCAACGGTGAACTACTGAACGACTGGGTGACAGCCAGAATCAAACCGCTACATAAAAGTGGAAGGAGAAACAACATTAGCAACTATCACCTGATTTCCTTACCATCCACAACTTCCACAACTTCCATTATTCGAACACATTAGACAATATAAAATGCTATGTTTTCTTGGTAACCATAACCTTTAAATCAAATATCAACACGGTTTTAGAAAAGGATTCTCGACGTGCACTCAGCTGATAGAAACAATCCCCGATTTTGCCGCATCAATTAGCAATGGCACACAAATTGACACTATATTCATGGATATTTCAATGGCATTTGACAAAGTTCCTCACAAAAAAAAAAACTGCTCTATAAATTACATAGGGCTTTCGAAAATAATCAGTTAAATTAATGGACCGCTGCGTATCTAACCCACAGAAAACAGTTTCTTTCCTTTCGTAACAGTTTATCTGCGTCAGTAACGGTGGATTCTGGAGTACCCCAGGGTTCGGTGTTAGGGCCACTTTTGTTCCTCCTATATACCAATGATATTGTGCGAGATATTCCAGTTCATATTAAACTTTTTGCCGACGATTGTATTTTGCACTCCGAAATTAATACCAAATTGGATCAAGTATTGCTGAACAATGCACTCCAGAAGGTTGCTTCTTGGTGTCGCGAATGGAAGATGGTGATCAACGCTGAAAAAATGGTTTTCATGAGAGAAACCATACAACCACATAAGCCGCATGAGAGAAACCACATAAAAACAAACCTTTGCACTTTACTGACAGTATTAATGACACTTCCCTCTTTGAAGTTAGTAAATGTAAATATTTAGGGCTGTGGATTTCGAACAATTCTAATTAGAATACTCACATTAATTATGTCCCAGCAAATGCGAACCATGAGCTCTTTTTTCTCAGGCGAGCACTTAAGCTTTCCTCCCCTTCTGTTCGCCTCTTGGCTTACAAATCCGTTGTGCTGCCCATTTTAGATTACGCTGCAACGGTATGGCACCCTTTTACAAAAACTAACATCGCGAAACTATAAGAGGTACAAAGAAGAGCAGTGCGTTTTATTTATAACACATTGACGACAACTTCAGTTACATAACTTTTAAAGAGGGCTAATCTTTCATCTCTGGCACAAAGAAATCGTTGTTCGCGATTTAAATTCTTATGTCAACTAATAAAGGGGTATTACAAGATTGACATAACGGAAATCATATCCTTCTCGTCCGGATACGCTACTCGGCAAAGACATAATTTCACTATAACTCGTTTTTCCTCACGTAGCAACTCTTTCAAGTAATAATTCTTCCCGTGCACAATATTGGACTGGAACCAGCTAAAAAATAACGACGTCTCTGCGCCAACATTAACTTCTTTCATATCATATTTACAGCGACATTATTTTGTTTGTATCATGCTTGCAGTGGCAGTGTTTTACTTCATTGGTGTAGCCTTGTGTGTGCTCAACGTGTATGCTTTGTATTCATTCAAATAGTTTTTATTAACCTGTGCGTTTTCTGTACATACCATTCTATTATTAATTAAGTTTGTGCCACCCTGCTAAAGTTATGATATGGTGATTGCAGTATTTATGAAATAGTAAAAAAGATGTTTGTGCCCCACTAACCAAAATCGCGAACTACGAGCTTATCAGGCACTGATATCTTTTTCCTTGTCCTCTCTTGCCTCTTATGCCTTTCACGCCCTTCGTTCTTGAAATAGTACGCTCAGGACAGAAAAAGGACCGAGAAATCTTTCAAGTTAGGTCGGACATTGCGCAGTGAAATGTCATCCTGGGAGCAAATTGGAAGAGGGTTCTTGATTGCGAACACAAGGCAGCATGTCTTCTTTTTTTTCCCCCTAAAAGTAGAGGTACCTTCGTTGCCGCAGTGACATTTTTGTGATTGCCCTGGCTCTGTTCTTTGTTTTTTTTGACAGAACGATTTCCTTTTACATCTTAAATATTGTGAATTTTCTGAACGTGTTTCACTTCTGCACTGACCTCTGCAGTTACAAAGATTCTAAGCTACATTGATGCCTCATTGAATAACAATTACTTATTTTTCCGTGTGACTCGCAAACCACGATTGGAATGCGCGCCTCTGCATTGTCGCTTGATGCTCGTGAGTTCCCTGCGCCATATGTAAGTGCACACAAAACGGGTTCCTTGTTGAATGGAGGTTCCAAGGCGAAGGCGCCGCTTGAACAGTTGGCCACCGCGATGTATCACAGGAGATCGGTACGCCTATATTCTTTTTCGTCTGCCGTCGCACTTGCTATTGTCGAACAGATATAGGCTATAGTTTCAGTCCAAGTACGCAGACTAAACTCGAACAAAGTAGTGCATGTGAGGTCCCAAGTTGGCCAGTTTGCGTGGAAACGTTGTAAAATTCACAGCGCACAAAAGAGGCTGACACAAGAACAATGCTTATACCGTGTTTCCGTGGTTAGCTTCTAGACAAACGTACGTACTCGGGGTTTGAAGTGGCGGCGTTCGTGTTTTGCGTCAGACTAACAACGCACACTGCTATGAAAGAATAGGAGAGTGAGGGAAGGGTCGCGCGGCAACCCTAACTCAGTGGAAGTGCAACACAACACAAGCGTTATCCTGCTATTCGGTCAATGGATTTTAGCTCTGTTTCTTGCAATGTTTGCAAAACTAGACCAACTTGCACAACTCACTGCGCGTATTACGCCGATGTTCAGCACCAGCAAACTGACGAAATACAAAGTTCCCCATTGGTCAAGATCACGATCCCGAAAGAAACAAAAGGAAGAAACACGGCTTTGTGTCTAGGAGCTCGATGCCACTTTGATAACAGGATGCCTACAGCGGCGTTTAGGTACTCAGGCTCCAATTTCACACGTGAAAGGTTTCTGAGGTCTCCGCTTAGTTTCAGCATAAAGCTGGAATGGTCGTGGATCCAGGTAATTTATGAAAGGTGGAGTTAGAAGGTCACTCGAAATTTTTTTTAAATCGCTGCCACATCGACCGCTGTCCTCTTGCTTGGGCGTGTCGTAGATCGCTCAATCAAGTTAGCGCACGCCATCGATCTTTAGGAATGACCGAGAAGAGTAATGAAGAGAACCCGTGAGAAGATAAAGGGGCTGACCAACCACGTATAAGTGCAAATAGATGCTGAAAGAACGAGTTTTGTAATGGGTCTGTCACCATTGAGGACTTCACAGCCTTGCGCTCTAGATGCGCTTTTTGCCAATGCAAACATTCTGTTGATGCAACGTCTCAAGGTATCAGTTTCTGAACCTTTGGCGCGTTAGGTTTGTTTATGTGTCGATAACTTTAGTGCAGAGCATTGTTTAATGGGATGGAGCTTCAGTCTTCAGACTCTGTGTGCCGTTAAACGTTGTCGGTTGGGCTTCTGCATTTCAGAAGATTGCACTGTGATATACCAGATGTTCCCTTTCTTTATTTTTCATCGGATGTCTCGAATCTTAGTACCGACCGCTACTGTGAGCCTTCGCCCGCACGCTACCCCGCCAACACTCACACCTTATCAATTTTCCTTCTCCATTTTTAGAGGTATCCGTCTGTTATGATTGTCTTCAATTTGTTTTTAACGCTCAATATTCTCGCCAGAAAGAAAAAGATTACTCTCAAATGTCTGCAATTGCTTCTTTTGTGAATGAATGCTTTGCCGCATGGCTTTCCTGTCAGCGGTGAAGAGACATTTAGGGTTTGTGTGCGTGCGTGCGTGCGTGCGTGCGTGCATGCGTGTGCGTGTGTGGAGGGGGGATAAAACATCTTGGAAGTTTGGTTAAACATTGCATTAGCAAGAACAAGGCTTCGATCCCATGCATAGGATTCGTATATCGCGTCTGGCAACAACTTCCCATGGCAGAATCAACTTTCTGAAGAAATTGTCGATCTCCTGGAACTCAAAGGTGAAGGCACGCAGTTGCAGATAAAAACGGTACACTCTTTTGCTACTACACTAATGTCGAATACCAGAGTCACAACAACCTGCTAGTTCTGTGAAACAAGCAGGTTGCTAATTTTTCTGGTCGCATGTCGCCACTCACTTATGGGAAACCAACTGTCGCAGCATAAACTAAAACGAGGAGTCGTTCTTTTAGGTGAAGAATGTGGTGGGAGATACAGCTGCACTGCTGACCTGACAAACGGTCTTGGCGCCTCCACCGTAAGTTACTCTTTAGGATCTAAAACGGACGAGGCTACGCTTCTGGAGCTCTAGATTCACACAGATCGTGACATGAATTTGCTCACGAGAGTGACCGTCACGCTTTTAAAGGCTTCATCTAAAAAGGCTAAAGGCACATGTCGTCAGTTTGCATTAAACTGGACTGCCCAATCTGACAATTGAAACGTGCTACGCTACGTGCTGGAAGAAAATTGTATTGCGCAGTCTTTGCCCCATGTCACGTCCAGACATTTCAGTGCCAGCAGGCCGTCTTCTGTTCGCTGACGAAGACAGTGGGCGAAGAGGAGTGCAACTGTAGATATGAAAGAGACGTCTAGTCAACACAACGAGGAGACTGTAAGTCAGTGGGCCAAGCTGAAGAAATATTGATCATGACGACCATCATGCTACCGCTGCACTATGGGTAGCATTCCTTTCATTGTCATACGCTCATCCAGGCAAAAGCACGCCCTTGACACTTTACCCGAACGTGGGCTCTCCGGTATGCAAGCCGATTGAGATTCCAAGGACCGGCATTCGCATCTACGCCTAGCTGCATACCATCGACACGTAAAAAGACGGCGCGCACTTTTGGCCCTCTGCCAGCCTCTCGCCTTGAGCGTATAGGCACGTATACACGTACGCTGGGCTAGAACTCCTTCATTGCACAGGATGAGGCTGAACATATTCTAAAGAGTCAGTGCAAGGAACACCGACTAGGCAACTGCCCTAGTGGGTGGCCACTGAAACCTGAAAATGTTCCGCACATGCGCGGTTTTATTGAGGTGTCCAGAGCCATGACATCGCACTTAAAGGAAATGAAAAGATACCATTCGAGCAGTCTCGTGGTGCAGTGCACATGCTTTGCACGGGCCGTACCTATATATAGTACGCTTCGCGACCATAATTTAATGTTTGCCAGGAGCTCTGGCTATGGCTAACACATTCCCATTATGAGCAAAAATGAAATGTGCGAACAGTGCACTGCAGGCTGTGATCACCGCGAATCGCACGTAAAGCGACAAACTACGTTATTTTTCTTTGGCCCGGAGTCGAACACAGACAAGAGAAGAAGAAACCGAAAAGAGAAATCCCTACTCTTTAAAATGGGAGAGAGATGGAAGAAAGAGAGGGCTATTTGAAGATTTCTGTGCAATATGAAGATATCGGCCAGGACGGAAGGTTGTCTGTATAAAGTGTGATATGTACAGCGATGTTGTATTGAAGAGACGGTTTCTAGGGGAAAGCGTGTATTTGAATTTCGATGAAGTGGTAAGAGCAGCGGCAGGGTCGCGGTAACGCTATACTAGGACGTACAGCTAACATTGGCAGGTGGCACCAGAGGTAACACAAGTTAGTACGAGAAACAGTGATGCACGTCATGATGGTTATCATCACGATGGAGTGGCCCATCCCCACTAAAGCGTATCGACCAAGGAATACTACGAGGCGGGCAAGATGCCGCATTTAATAAATTAAAACGCTGTAGAAAGCACAGACACACGCGCGCGCACACAAACGGGGCCAAAAAGGAAGCAAACAAAAACAAAACAAACAAGCCCCAAGACAAAGCTTTTGGAAGGAGACGAGGTCGGCGTGACCAGTCAGGTCCAAGCGAGCAAGGCAAGGGAGAGAGCGACGAAGAAAGATGTCTATGGCGATGGAGACAATGAAGATTGGATACAGCGCGAAAGCGAAGCCATGCGCTGCACGCCATGTGCCGCGGCTCCACTCAATGGTCGCCGCGGCGGCCGGCTTTCCGATCGAGATCTTGGGCGCGAAGCGATGCTGCACAGCCCACCATCGGAATTGGCCCCGTAATAAATGTCCCCGGGTGCGCAGTGACCCTTCACGGTTTTCGACCGGGGGTGGTGGGCCCCGGCTGGCGCCTCGTCGACGCGGAGTTCCGAGCCCAGGGGTGAAAAGCGCTTCCCGATGAAGCCACCGCTCCGAAGGCCGTTCAGAGATCCGTTATGGCCCGGTTTTCGCTGTTTCTGTGGAACAAAAAAATGGGCTGCTCGAAACAAGAGCGCCCACGGCGTGGTCACGCAGGAAATGGACAACCCTTTTTGAAGAGGCAGAGATAAGCACGGCGGACCCGGGGTGGTCACGTGGCCAGCCGGCGGCGGCTCGCCCTCCCCCCTCCATCAGCGCTGACAGCGCCATTGTCTGCTGACCGACCGCCGCGCGGTCCCGGGGGCTCATTTATCGGCGCCGACCAATTTATCGCGTCATTTATCGGCGTCCGGTGACAGTCTCAATGGGGGCGGCCCGGGGCACACAAATTTGGCGCTGAATCACGCCTACCTCGGCGCTCCCTCGGCGCCTGAACGCGCAGGGTCGCCACCCGTAAATCAGCGCGACGCCTGGCTCGATATTCGGCTGTGGCTCTGGCTTCGACCCTGGCTCACCAGCGATGCCCCGTCGCACAGCGCGCGTCCGACGTGGCCGCGCGTGGCGGTGGGTTCCGATTGAGGTAAAAGCACGGCTGCGAGTTAGTGTTATCAGCTGTGTCCCGTTTCTTTGTCGCTGGCGATCGCCTGATTATAATTTCTTCTTCTTCGGCCTAACGTTCACACACTGCTTCCCAAGGCTTTAAGATTTATCTCGTGGTGTGTTTAGGTTATTATAAGCTGAGCCCGGTCCCCCTTTGTCACTGGCGTAAAATCTGAGTTATCTACATAAGGTTAAAAGGAGTGTCATTGCTGTGGCGTGTTTACAAAATAATGTTCTAGAAGAAATTGGGTCAAGATTAATGCCTTACTTCAAATGCCTCCGCAAGGACAGTTCACCGAAGTTCTAGAAACTTATCAGAAAAGCAACAGGATGAAGTCCAAAAGAAAACACAAAACAACAATAAGCATATTGTATTGTAGATTGCGCCAAAATCAACAGTGGCACCATGGAATTCAAGGACGGGAGCGCTCTAAGCAGTGGAATAGCGTCGGGGGGAGTGTTCACCGGACATGTCTACTCTCTGTAGTTTGAATGGAGAGTCACTACAAATGGGAATAAGAGTAATGAAACAGATGAAAGGACTGCACTGTGGAATAACAAATGATCAGGAGGAAAAGTATACGCTGGTAACTGTCTTGCTGCTGTACTATATTACTGGTATCAATTATTCGCGACATATCTGTAAAAAAAAAGAAAGAAAGAAAAAAGGACAGAAAACATTCGAAAGCTGTACAGTGTTTTATGGTCTGTTTAAACGTAAAAATGTATGCGTAATCATTTTCTATTTCTTTTTGAATATGTACCGTTACACTTCAGTCATTAGTCGTTTATTGACGTGCGTTGCCTACAGGAAACATACCTGAAAACAAATTCTTTTTCTTGCCGGGTTTCAGTATTGACTGCGAGGTTTCTGGCTAAATGTCTTCCGCCAACACTGAATGACAGCCAGCAAGCGTCATTTGTTGGTTTTGAGCCGAAACACGGGATGAAGAAGGAGAAGTTTGGCATGTGACTCGCTTTCTTTTGAAAGCACTGTCAGTGCAGACAGACCAATGTCAGATCTCCAGTTGCAGTGGTGTAGCACACGTGACATAAAGTAAATCAAATGTGCACCTATTGTGCACATATGACGAGAGCGGGCTGTCCAAATTCCAAATGAAGCCTAAGCTGGCTTGGGGTGAAGCACACTTCGAGAGCCTAGAGTTTTTTCCGCTATGCGGAAAAAAAATTCCGCAAAATATTTTTTCTCTTCGGTAATTACGTTTATTCTCGATGTCTTTTGCACATTTAGGTAGAAAATAAACATTTTTGTGGGTACTTATATGTGCTGTCATTAAAGGGTTAACAGATATCTCGAAGTCACGTGATAAGTACTTCCTACTTACTGGCGCAGCACCTATAGTAATGCGCAACTGCGGACTGCGTCCTCACAGCGAAACCAAAAGACGAACATTGGCCTCTTGCGGCGTTCTTTCCGTTCTTCGTTTTAATAAGTGGGCATCCTAAAATTTTGCACAACATCCATGTGAACATGCGCGGTTGATCAAAAACAACATGAACAAAACTTATGAACAAGAAAAAAGAGCTCACAACGGCAACAGACGTCTGTGCTAACGGCTGCTATTTTGCCACTTTGTTTCCCGCGGTTAACGAGACGGCTAAATTAGCTGTGATTAATGGTGCACTCGGTCCATCATTAGCGCACGCGTCCTTCACGTGCCCCCCGATTTCTCATTGTTCTCTTTCTTTCCTTCCTCTTTTCTGTGTCCTGTTTTGTAGCGAACCTCGTGCGTACAGTATGAAAAGCGTGATACGGTTAGCTTTGACCCTTTTCGCCTTGTTCTGCATCTTTTACACACACACACACACACACACACACACACACACACACACACACACACACACAGACACACACACACACACACACAGACACACATATATATATGTATATGTATATATATATATATATATATATATATATATATATATATATATAGTTTGAACTGAACTTTGTTTGTGGAAGGAAGGCGATGAGCGGGGGGTCACCCCGAGTCCATAAAATATAGGAGCGACTGCAGGAGTAGATGAGGGTTTGTCGAGGGTTGGGAGCGCCTTATTGCTCAATACTGAAATGCGTGGTCCTGGATGTCTGGTGGGGCATTAATTACCCGTGTCACAAGGGGCACTTTCGATCGTGATCGAGTTCAACAAGGATCAAATTTCTCGATTCTGACTGGCTCCTTTGTGCAATCTGTACCGTGATCGAGAAGTCCAGTGCCAATCAGGCTTGATCACGATCAAAAGTGTTCCGTGCAACTGGGGTATATAATTCAACAGTACACAATTTGGCAGCAAATATCAATACAGTGGATGATCGCATGCCCCTGCGCTTCCATGTTCTTGAGACCTCGTGGTTTTGTGACTCATGTAGCCACAGTGACGTTTTGCAACACTATCATCTCTTAGCAAAACGAAAATCGGCCTGCTTGGTTGAAGCGGTTCTCCTCGGGGTCATGTAATGTTAAATATGGTAGATAATGAAGCTCTAACACGAACATATCTTGTACTACGGCTTCCTGTAACGTGAAAACTCACAAATTGTTACGACAAGCATGAGTGACTCCAATCTGACAGTCATTATTAGCATCAACCCCACTCACGCCTTCTTCTTACGCTGCTTACCGGATCGGCCCACTTTATTTTGCTTCGAAACAGTAAAGGTTGCCGAGTGTTATGAATAATGATATCGCATTAAAAACTACCCCATTAAGAACGTGGAATTGTTTACCATAATGCAATTTCAGCTATCATAGTTTAAAACGAGACCGCCAGCTTTTCAATAATGCTTGCTTGGTCTAATCCGCTGTGTAGTCGCAATGACCTGATCGAGAGTTCATTTTAGATACCATGTGCAGTCGAAAATACGTTGCGCTTCATGTTTCCTGTGCATCATGTAAAAAGTGGGAATTATCTTGTTCATACGTAGATGGATTACTGTCTGTACAAAAAGACCTTTATACAGGCAAATAATATATATATATATATATATATATATATATATATATATATATATATATATATATAAAGAGCAGGGGGTTCAGGACCCTACGTAACATATGCTAGGAAGCGACGATGAACTCTTGAGAAGTAAGACGTCTTTACGTAACATTTTGACTGGTGGACTAACCTCCGTCTATATATATATATATATATATATATCATAAGAGGCCGAGTGAGTGAGTGAGTGAATAAACTTTTATTTGGTCCAGCAAAGCGCGATAAAACGCGCACCCGGCTAATCCCACGACGGGACTGACAGATCTAGTCTGCCGGCCCGATCGCGGGCGCGCTGGACGGCCAGGATTTGATCCTCAAAGACAGGACTTCGCAGGAGCGCGTCCCACTCTTCCTTGGTGAACGTCGCGCCCAGCGACCCGCACTCCCAGAGCATATGAGGCAACGTAGCTACCTCACCACAGGCCACGCAAGAACAATTTGGATAAATCTCTGGATATATGCTATTAAGGGACGCCGGATTTGGGTACGAGTTCGTTTGTAAGAGGCCGACAATCCAAGCAATTTCCGGAGTCCTCCACTACGGCGTGCCTCATATAATCAGAAAGTGGTTTTGGCACGTAAAACCCCATAATTCAATTTTTTTTTCGAGTGCACCAAGGACAACATAGGAACGCAGGAGAAATTACTTCTGCTTACTAATTGAATTAAAGAAATGATAAATTGATGGAAATGAAAGTGGATGACAAAACAACTGGCCGCAGGTGGGATACGAACCCACGTGTTCGCATTACGCGTGCGATGCTCTTACCATCTCAGCTATCATCATCATCATCATCATCATCATCATCGTCGTCGTCGTCATCGTCGTCGTCGTCGTCGTCGTCATAATCATCCTACTTTATGTCCACTGCAGGACGAAGGCCTCTCCATGCGATCTCCAATTGCCCCTGTCATGCGCCAACCGATTCCAGCTAACGCCCTGCGAATTTCCTATTTTCGTCGCTCCACCTAGCCTTCTGCGGTCCTCGATTGCGCTTCCCTTCTCTTGGCACCCGTTTTGTAACCCTACCGCGGTGCCGTCTTCCCATCCACATGCTGAGGTATCTATGTTTTACTACTAGAACTGACCCTGAAAGTGTTAGCCAGCGCCATCGCTCACAAACCTTGGCGGCGGATGTGGAACATCCTTTCTGCGGCAGGCCGAAAGGATGCGGCCAGTATTTTTTTCATCCACTTTCATTTCCATTAGTTTATCATTTCTGTAATGGAATTAGGAAGTACAAGTAATTTCCCCCACGCTGTCCTTTGTGTCTTTGTTTGTTGGCTTCCTATGATATGAATAATAAAAATTGGGCCTCTCGGTTCCCTTGCCTCTCGGTCATATATATATATATATATATATATATATATATATATATATATATATATATATATATACCGTATTTACTCGCGTAATTTTCGCACTTTTTTTTCCTGAAAATCAACGCGAAGTTTGGGGGTGCGATAATTATGCGGGGAAAATTTCCAAGCAAATGTTTCGGAGTGTTAAATGCAAAGATGAATGGGTACAAGATCTGGATTGTCAGGTCCGGAATTGTAAATATAACGAAAACATTACTTTCAAGCGTAACTTACCTTCGTTATGAAAGTACAAGGTGAACGTAAGCTCAAGCTGCTAAAGCACTTTATTTGCCGCGCGCAACCTCCCCGTCACTACTCGCGTTGCGTACGTCCTGCAGGCAATTGTACTCTTCATCAGAGTCCGTGTCGACACTGGAATCGATGGTTTCTTCATCTTCCGATGGTTTCTGCGTCTTACCAGTCGTCTTGAGTTCGCCGTGCTGCCGTCTCCAATACCGGACGCAAAACTCGTTGACGCCGAAGTGTCTGCTGGCGGCGCGGTTGCCATGTTCCAACGCATACTCAATAGCTTTTAGCTTAAAAGCAGCTGTGTAGCTTGCGTAGCGTCCCATGGCGAAGTGGCACAAAGAGCACGGTGCAACACGCGAACAAGGCAAACGAGGCCTACGAGACACCGGAGAGCTGGAGACACCATCGCAAAATGGCGTAGCGGTGGTGAGTGGATGAGCGGTAGCGGCGGTGGCAGCGGATGATAGCACAGTACCGCCGCCTAGTAGCACGCGCGCCCAACCATGGCGATCGCTACGACAAGCAGACGGCTCGCGGCAGTAATTTTGGAGGTGCGATGATTATGCGGGGAAAAATTTTTTCCCAATCTTTGATAGCCAATGTGGGGGGTGCGAGCATTACGCGAGTGCGAGCATTATGCGAGTAAATACGGTATATATATATGTAGAGAGAGAGAGAGAGAGAGAGAGAGAGAGAGAATGTGTGAGACCCGGGTAAGAGCACTCGAAGGTAGATACAGGGAACTCTGAAAGACGAATATTTGCACACGAAATATGGGAGATTATGATTGGAGGCAGCGCAAGGGCGAGGGAGAAAGATGAACAAAGAGCTAGACGACAAACACGGCACTGATGGGAGAACACTTGCGAGACACCCCCGTGTCCGACACCTAGGTCCTATGTGAGACGCCTCAATACGGAGCAGCAATATCTTACATGTTTCCTTTTCTTGCTATAGGAATACATTTGCCCACAAGCTGCCTTCGTGGTGAAAAAACAGCATGAAAAATCATAAGAGGACCTATACCTGTGCTCACCGTAATTCATAAACTGGTAATGTACCTTATGGCGAATCCCGCGGCATAGCATGCTCGGTGTCGTAGGATGTATACATTCGTAGGCGGTATACATTCATATATGTCATTTTTAACCATCACAATTACATAAGAAGGCAAACAGACACGCGGTAATGCCGCATGGACACGAAATAATCAAATGCACATCGCGACTACAGCTGATCCTGTGCGTATCACGCACGCATATTCTAGTGGTGCTTTTTCAATAGTTGAATAAGGGCACTATGTGCTGCTCAAGAAAGAGCTGAAACCCCCTTCCGAGGCAACACCGAGGCCAGCTTGGAGCATCTCCCGAGTTCCTGCGAGCGCTAAGTGAAGAGGCCCAGAAGAATACAGAGCTGTTTGCCCTTGAAGCACGGTCTGGTTATCAAAAGACCATTGTGGACATGGCGAGAAGGCAACGAAAGGCACGAGCATACAACGCTGGAAGCGAGATGAATGCACAGGACAGCTTTGTTTGGTCGAGCCACTTTGCACGCGTTAAGAGGCGTTTTCATGAGTTGCGCAGCAGTTGCGCACCCGGTTGCTCACAGAGCAGCCGAGAGAACGAATTTGAAGGACTTACGTACATGGCCGGTATGGATGAGCTCGAATGACTGAAATCGGACTTAGATGCTGCATCGACAAGGACTGCGTTGATCGCTCTTACTTCACGATATGCGAACGCTACGTGGCTGCGTGTGTTTCGCCCCTGATTTTTTGAGCACCTTCGTAGAGCCAAGCATCGGTGTCGCAGGCAAGCGTAGTGCTGCTAAATAAAAAAAAAAAAGAATGAATATGGGAGGAGGCAGTTGGAGATGGGAGGAGTTCGAATATTCGAAAGCACGATGGGAAAAACTTAGGCGCGTGCAAGGAGACGCTACTTCATTCGCAACATTTTCCCGATCACAAGGCACAGTCTGCACTTGGTGTAGTGCATCATGCAAGAAGTGAGTCTCATGTCGACAGTGATGGAGAAAAAAATGGTAGACGTTAGAACGTGATAAACGAAAGCAACGAAGCGTTCAATGTCTTCGAAGTTGTCGAACGTGAAAGCGGAAGAAAAAGTGCAAACACTGACATTTAAATAAAATCTTTGAATGCGAAAGTAAAGAAAGGAAAAGTTGATACAATCGTCGGTGCGTAGCAGCTTGTACTTCCTAACTTTGTTTAAAGGCACACAAAGCGAAACGCTCAAATGTACTAGACTGGGAAACCAGGGTCCAATTCAGCTTTATATTCATATATGCAGCTTGACATTGGCCGGCCGCCTTCACTAATAATAAATTCAAAATCATGATTGGCTCGCACTTGCTCTTACGGATAATTTTAGCGTAAGAACATTTTTTTGTGATAATGGGCTCGCATCTTAGAAGCTCCTTTTTTATTTACACGGTGAGAAAAATATTATAGCAGGAAATAAAGACCGAAACTTACATTTCTGAATTCTATGCGGTCCAAAGTTCGTCAACGCAAGGTCATGCAAGTCACGGTATACTCCCATTCTCTTTTTCTTATTTTAAACTAGAAATTCCAATTCAGTTTGAAGGATCAGCTTTTGATTTCAAAAGTGTAATGGGACCTTTTCTAGCTCTGGAGATATTAATGTTAATATCGATCACGCGTTGTTATAATCTATGTGTAAGTGATCAGCAGTAAGCCGTGCAAAGCATGGCAAGGTGATGTCACTGCCTGTTTCTTTTTTCTTTCATTTTTCTGTTTGTTTCTCGTCGTTTTCTCGAATTGCAAGCGTTTCTTGTGAGTGAAAGGGAGTGCATTTGGTATTTTACGACCGCAAGCGCAAACGCCATCTCGACCTGACGATTTTCCCTCTTTCCGCCGAGGGGGACAGCGCCGCCAAAAGGTTGGAGTAGTCACTGGGTGTCAGTAACGTTCGTTATCGATTCCGCGAGTTTAAATATCGATATGAGGCACTCTCAGTGTCTACTCCAAGGCACTGGAATCGAGGCATCTTCCGCAAGCAACTACATGATCGCAGCTGTATCTTCAACGACAGTCATCGGTGCACCTCGATCGCAGCAGACGTGTAAAGCGCAGCGCCGCCTTGGAAAAGGTGAAGGCGAGGAGGCTACGTTCAGTAGGGGTGCGTTTTTCAATACACTTGTGGTAGTGCAACTTGCCAGAGTTGGATCTGGAGAGATGCTCTTTTATGAAAACTGGAGAGGCTTGCCCTGCGACTGGTCTAGCACGCTGCACTATACAGTGAATGCGATAAATTAAATGATACGCACAGACGAACTAACAGCTAACATAAAAAACTCACAGTATAGAGAAATAACTCCTGCTCTCGGTCGGTCCAGATAGCACGCTGTGAGTGCCACACCAACGAATTCACTATAAGTGAACCACCACCCTTAAAAAAAAAAAGAAAAAGAGATCGGTATCAGCAGGGTGTTGGGGTCTCGGTGCTGACGCCCGTTATTGCCAATGGGTCGCAAGCCCCAAGGGTAGCGTTGGCCTGGCGGCCTGGGGCACTGGAAGCATCCGAAGGTCCCGGCGAAGCAAGAGTAGACTGGTAACAGAACAACTTGTTTATTCTAACATAGCAAAAGAGCGGCCGGTCAGGTCGACCGAAGTGGAGAGACGGGAGAGCACGAAACTCAACAGAAGAAATCGGAGCCTCTCTCTTGGCGTCCGGGGGCAGCTGCTCTTATACTCTCGGCGTCGCGGGCCAGAAGGAAGGTCACGGGATGAGCCCACGCTACGGCGGAGCATGAGCCCACGCGACGGCGCGCACGGTCGAGCCGAGAGACATGTTGAGCCGAGTGTAGTGACGCATCGCCAACCCGCCGACGGACAGACCTCCTGGCACCTCACTTGGGGAGCTCCGCTCCCCGGCTGCCGCGCTTTGACAAGCGTGGGCACACACACACACACGCACGCACGAAGACACGTGGCACTGAAACACGCCTGGACACGCTTGGCGGGGAGGCGTTGCGGCGGCGTCGAACGGGCCAAAATGTCCGCCGCTTTGAACGAAGCCCCGGCGTCCGTTGCATCCGCGCCGGCATTACCGCGCGTTGTAGGCGAAACGTAACAGACCGCCCCGCCGGGGGAAGGAGATCCCGATGGTCAGGGGACTGCATCCGCTGTCCGGAGGGATGTCGCTCGATGATGCTCATAACCGAAGTCGGGCGTCCTTTGGCGTTTCTTGAGCGCAGCGCACAGAGAAGGCCTCGTTCTCACGTTCAGGTTCACACAGGACACTGCAAAGTGACTTCGGGAGAGTTGACATTTTTGTTCTCGTTTCCGGCAAGCGTTAGAACCACGCCTGAAAGTCAACCGCTCAATCAGCAAGCACGGCACAACCCTCACTAAGCCCTGCCAGGCTTTCTCCCCTTTTATACTGCTGCCTAGTTCCTTACAGTAGTTTAGCAGCACTCAGAACGCGTCCACAAATCGGAAAATTGCACTAGAAAGCACATCATCACTTTGAAACACTACACAAAAGCAATAGGTTAAAAATCCTGCCTCAGGAAGAAAAACATCAGTAACAAGCAATTTTGAGGCTGATTCCCACGTTAGGGGCTTCGACTTAAGCCATCGGCGTTACCGTTGAGACTCCCCCTTTTGTAACGCACCTCAAAGGAATATTGTTGCAAAGCGAGGCTCCAGCGCAGGAGGCGGCCATTTTTGGGAGAGATGGTCTGCAGCCATTGGAGAGGGCAGTGATCCGTCTCAATGATAAACCTCGAGCCAGCTAGGTAACATGACAATTTCTGAACGGCCCACACGATACACGCACACTCTTTCTCGGTGGCGCTGTACGCCTGCTCACGACTCGTCAGCTTACGACTAGCATACAGGACGGGGTGTTCTACTTCTCCATTTTCCCGTTGGCACAGTACAACGCCCATGCCTCGCTCACTAGCATCGCACTGAACAACGAACCCTTTTGTGTAGTCGGGCGATCGTAGCACAGGCTGGCTTGTTAGGGCGCTCTTTAGGGCGCTAAAAGCTCTTTCCTTTGTCTCATCCCAGACGACTTTTTGCGGCTCTGTCTTTCTCAGAGCATCCGTCAAGGGAGCCGCGATATCAGAGTACCTGGGGATGTACCTCTGATAGTAGCCGGCGACACCTAAGAACGACCGAATATCGGTCTTCGTGCGCGGTTGCGGGAAGTCTCGCACAGCGGCCACCTTTATTTCAGAGGGGCGGCGACGACCCCGACCAATCACGTGTCCGAGGTAGACAACCTCGGCCTGTGCTAACTGGCACTTGGGAGCCTTGACTGTCAAGCCCGCATCGCGCAGGCGGGTTAGCACTGCCCGCAAGTGCGCCATATGCTCAGGCCAGGATGCGGAGAATATCGCTACGTCGTCTAGATACGGTAAAGCGAGTTCTTGCTGTCCCCGCAACACTTTATCCATGAGGCTCGAAAAGCAGTATGGCGCGTTCTTCAAACCAAAACTCAAAACTTTAGGACGGAATGTCCCCATTGGTGAAATGAACGCCGCATACCTACTAGCCTCTTCTGTAAGTGGAACCTGCCAATAACCCCTGACAAGATCTAGGGTGGAAATAAACTGAGCGCTACTCACTCTCTCAAGGCGCTCCTCGACGTTAGGGATCGGATAAATTTGATCCTTAGTGATGGAATTAAGCCTGCGGTAGTCGACGCAAGGACGAGGTTCCTTGCCCGGTACCTCAACTAAAATCAAAGGGGAGGTATAATCACTCTCACCCGCCTCAATAACACCGAGCTGCAGCATTTTCGCTACCTCAGCCTCCATAATATCGCTCTGGCGGGGTGACACCCGGTACGCCTTGGATCGTACTGGCTCTGGGGAGGTAAGTTCTATGTCATGAGTAAGGACAGAAGTCCTACCAGGCCTCTCAGAGAACAGACCTTGAAACTCTTGTAAGAGCTGGTGTAGTTCGGTTTTCTGCTCAGGCGACAGCGATGCTTTACTTATTAAGTCACTAATGACTTGATCGGTGTCTTTCCTGTTCGTCACTGAGCCTAGTCCCGGAAGCTCGACCGGAAGCTCTTCGGGAACGTTTACCATCATGCACACCACTGCTTCCCGTTGCTTATAGGGTTTGAGCAGATTACAGTGGTAAACTTGCTGTGCTTTCCGCTTTCCTGGCAGACTCACCACGTAGTTAACGTCCGACAGTTTTTGAACAATCCGTGCTGGGCCCTCCCACTGCACGTCGAGTTCGTTCTTTAGCGATGTGCGCAATATCATGACCTCATCGCCCACCTCAAAACGACGGGCCCTGGCTGTCCGATCATAATAAACCTTGGCCCTCTGCTGGGCCTCTGCCATTGCTTCACCTGACAACTCCTGTGCCCTTCTTAAGCGTTCGAGGAGCTTAAGCACGTACTCTACCACGACTGGGTCGTCGCCCCTGCCTTCCCATGATTCTCGAAGCATGCGAAGCGGAGATCGCAGCGAGCGACCGTACACCAGTTCAGCTGGCGAAAACCCCGTAGCCGCATGCGGCGCGGTCCTTAATGCAAACATCACTCCAGGCAGACACAGCTCCCAGTCAGTTTGATGTTCAAAACACAATGCTCTCAACACGCGCTTCATGACGGAGTGGAGCTTCTCAACGGAATTCGACTGGGGGTGGTGCACTGAGCTGTGTAACAGCCTTACCCCGCACCTTTCGAGAAAGGCTGTCGTCAAAGCGCTAGTAAACACTGTACCCTGATCTGACTGGATTTCTGCAGGAAAACCAACTCGCGCAAATATGGACAGTAGTGCATTGACTATCTCAACTGAGCTGAGTTCTTTAAGCGGCACTGCTTCAGGGAACTTTGTCGCTGGGCAGATCACAGTCAAAATGTGTCGGTACCCCGTGGCTGTTACCGGCAGAGGTCCCACTGTATCAATAACGAGCCGTCTAAAAGGCTCCGTAATGATAGGTACCAACTTCAACGGCGCCCTCGATTTGTCCCCTGGCTTGCCCACCCGCTGACAGGTGTCGCATGTCTTCACAAAGTGGTCTGCGTCCCGAAAACACCCTGGCCAATAGTACTCTTGCAAGAGACGGTCCTTAGTTTTCTTAACTCCTAGGTGTCCGGACCACGAACCCCCATGCGACAAGCGCAACAGATCCTGACGATAGCATTGAGGCACGATCAGCTGATCGAACTCCACTCCCCTGCGGTCTAGATACTTCCGGTACAGGACCCCACCTCTTTCCACAAAGCGAGCATTTTTCTTGGCGATACCTTCCTTGACAATGCAGCGTATGTTTTCTAGGCTGCCATCCTTCTTTTGCTCGGCTATCAAAGCCGACCGGCTGACTTTTAGCAACCTGTTTAGTCCGTCTGACGTAGGCGCGATGAGCAAATCTGGAGACAGCTCTTCTAACTTTCCCGTGTCGGGATTTTCCTCTCCAGTATCTGGTGCCTTTAACGCTACAGGCGCAATTTTATTCAGTTCGGGCGTGCTCTGAATATCAGCTTGCTGCGCCTCTGACCCTTTTTCATCGTTCAACAACGTCGGCCCCGCAACTACCGCCTTTGCAGCGAGCTCCCGAACCTTCGATCTGGTTAAGGCCTGAACGCTAGCCTCACCAAACAAAAGCCCCTTCTCGCGCAGGAGGTGATCGGACCTGTTCGAAAATAGGTACGGGTACTGGGGGGGCAGCATAGATGACACTGCGGCCTCCGTCTTAAGTGCTCCGAAAGGTCCTTCAATAAGCACTTTTGCTACCGGTAGACACACGCTATGAGCTTCCACTGCTTGCTTGATCCATGCGCACTCGCCCGTGAACATATCGGGTTCTACGTAAGAGGGGTGAACTACATCCATTGTAGCTGCGGAATCGCGAAGCACTCGGCACTCTTTCCCGTTCACGAGGAGGTCTCGCATGTAAGGCTCGAGAAGCTTCATGTTCTCGTCAGTGCTGCATAAAGACAAAAACACGACTTTTGTTTTTGTTTCTGGACACTGCGCCGAAAAGTGACCCGGCTTCTGGCACGTATAACAAACGCGCGCTTGCCTCGTCTCGAACCGCTTTCTGCGTTCGGCTTCGGTTGCCGCCGTCTCCTTACGTTCGGTCGGACTGCTTTCACTCGCATCCGCACTACGTGTATCCCCCTTTGCTCTCATGGGCGTGAACTTTGGCCTCTCAAACTTGGAGCCAAATTCACCCTTTTGACCGTCCTTAGCTCCACGAGCCCGACGCGTCACAAACTCCTCGGCTAGCTCAGCGGCTCTAGCCACCGTACTAACGTCTGGCCTATCCAAGACCCAGTACCGCACGTTCTCAGGTAACCGACTATAAAACTGTTCTAGCCCGAAACACTGCAGAACTTTCTCGTGGTCACCAAACGCTTTCTCTTCTTTGAGCCACTCCTGCATGTTTGACATAAGCCTGTAGGCAAACTCTGTATATGACTCACTTTTGCCTTTCTCATTTTCCCGAAACTTCCGACGGAACGCCTCCGCTGACAGCCGGTACTTTTTTAGCAGACTCGATTTCACTTTGTCGAAATCCTCTGCCTCCTCTCTCTCCAAGCGAGCGACTACGTCGGCCGCCTCGCCGGGTAGCAAAGTGAGCAAGCGCTGTGGCCACGTTTCCCGAGAGAACCCCTGCTTCTCGCACGTTCGCTCAAAGTTAACCAGGAACAAACCAATGTCCTCTCCAAGCTTAAACGGCCGCATCAGGTCAGTCATTTTGAACAATACTCGTTCTCCTGCACCGTGTGCCTGACTTCCATTACGAGCGCGTTCCATCTCTAACTCGAGACGCTTCATTTCCAAAGCGTGTTGACGGTCGCGCTCTTCTTTTTCTTTCTCTTTTTGTTCTTTTAGTTCGCGCTCCTGTTTCTCTTTTTGCTCTTTAAGTTCGCGCTCCCTCTCCTCAATGGTCTCAAGGCATTCCGACAGCTCGTCATCCTCAGCTTCTAACTCAAGAATAGCCCTTAGCAGTTCTGGTTTTCTGAATTTGTCTGAGACATCCAGACCCAACTCTCTTGCAAGCTCCAGCAATATCGGTTTGCGCAACGACTTCAAATCCATGGCTGCTCTGAATGCTGCTTTCTCTACTGTCTACTATTGTCTTGCCGCAAACTAACCCGGCAGCAACGACAACCACAATTACCAGCTCTGTTTCTAACACTAACAAAAGCCTGGCAAAACTCAGAAGAAGAAAGTCCCGCACTCACCAAACCTCGCAGCCAAGAATTCAGCGCAGTCGTTCCGCTGCAGGCAACCAGTCATCACACAGGGCTCGTTGCACTGCTCCCGGATGGTCGTTGTGCTGCTCAGCATACATTCAACCGCATCTCTTCGCTGCTGGCCTCCGTTGTCGCGATCTCACCGCTGGCAACCAGTTGTTGGGGTCTCGGTGCTGACGCCCGTTATTGCCAATGGGTCGCAAGCCCCAAGGGTAGCGTTGGCCTGGCGGCCTGGGGCACTGGAAGCATCCGAAGGTCCCGGCGAAGCAAGAGTAGACTGGTAACAGAACAACTTGTTTATTCTAACATAGCAAAAGAGCGGCCGGTCAGGTCGACCGAAGTGGAGAGACGGGAGAGCACGAAACTCAACAGAAGAAATCGGAGCCTCTCTCTTGGCGTCCGGGGGCAGCTGCTCTTATACTCTCGGCGTCGCGGGCCAGAAGGAAGGTCACGGGATGAGCCCACGCTACGGCGGAGCATGAGCCCACGCGACGGCGCGCACGGTCGAGCCGAGAGACATGTTGAGCCGAGTGTAGTGACGCATCGCCAACCCGCCGACGGACAGACCTCCTGGCACCTCACTTGGGGAGCTCCGCTCCCCGGCTGCCGCGCTTTGACAAGCGTGGGCACACACACACACACGCACGCACGAAGACACGTGGCACTGAAACACGCCTGGACACGCTTGGCGGGGAGGCGTTGCGGCGGCGTCGAACGGGCCAAAATGTCCGCCGCTTTGAACGAAGCCCCGGCGTCCGTTGCATCCGCGCCGGCATTACCGCGCGTTGTAGGCGAAACGTAACAAGGGAGAAGTTGCTGTCCGTCGAAGCAGCAAGGTAGTCAGTGTGTACGCCGCCCGCTAATGCCGCGGAGAGAGGGCAGCCATAGTGCCACGCTGTGCGCCAGCCCGCAGACCTCGCTGAAAAACAGTTTGTGTCCTCCTCTGCGAGCTGGTCATTTAGCGAGTGATGGCTTCAGGGACGACAGGGCTGCACGCGAGACTGTATAGACGACCCAGGCGCTTGCCAGTCAATCTCGAGTTGACAGTTGAGTTTATCGAACATGGTATGTTTGTCGCGCGAAGCACCTGTACAGAAGAAGATAGGAAAAATATCAGAGGACGCGCGTTCATCAAGGTGGTGTGTTCACGAATCGACTTCTCATATACGTATCGCACGATTAAAAAAGACAAAAGAGAGAGAGAGAAAGAGAGAGACGGAGACACGCGTAGCGCTGACTTTCAAACAATCGTTTATTTGACGTAAATGTTGCCACATATCTAAATTCAGCCACGCATTCAAATTTCATGTTTTTAAGAATTATAGTTCTTTCTCCACTTGCGCGGTTGACGGTTCTGACAGACAAATTTCGCCAAGCTCAGCTACCAGTCCCACTTCAATAACCTCTCTGATTACCTCGTTATGGTTCTTTCCGACAATCAGAACCATCATGTGTGTCAAAAATATCAATCGCGCTATCAAAAACTTGAATGTTTGTTCTTATTTTTAATATTATTTCTTTTGAAAACATACATACACTTGACAGGAAAGGGAAAGCGAGGAGCAGGCTGGCAACTGCCACCGGAAGGGTCAGAACGCCTGCCTGCTCTTCAGAAAGGAGGAGACAGAAACATGGAAACGGAAGGTAGCTAGAAGGGGGGTTACACGTGAATGCGGTTAGCGACTGAATCTCGGTGTACGTCCACAAACGATCGGCTGAAAGTCAGCGCTACGTGTGTGTCCCCCCCTCTCTCTCCCTCTTTTGCCCTTGTTCGTTGTGCGCTGCGTGTATGAAGTCGAGATGTACCAGCCCGGCTGCTGTGGCTTGTGTTCACGAGGAAGCCCTTCTGCCGCAGGCGGCACCGCGGGGCCCGGCGGTGGCGGTGGCGGCAGCGATCGCGCGAAAGCGGCCGCTTGCAGGACGGACACGTCGGCACACGAGGTGAGTGCGCACTGCCTGCAGCAAGGGGTCACGTGGGAAGGGTTCCTCCCGCGGGAGAGAGTCTCCCGCGAGTGGCCGCGGGTACGGCCGCGGGTATGCGAGTGCACAAAGATACACGCCCCTGACCGCGAAACAAAGCATGGAACACGTCCGCACCTTAGCCAATTCAGTGCCATCCAGCTCAAGTTTGTAAGTTACTAACGAAATGCGTCGCCCGCTATGAGAGCGTGAGAGAGACAAGAAACATCGCCGCGGTGGCTTGGTGGCCGTGGCGTTTGCGTTGCTGAGCTCGAGGTCACGTGTTCGTTCCCCAACCCCGGTAGCCGCATGTCGACGGGGGCAAAATGAAGAACGCGTGTGTACTTGGATTTAGACGCTCATTAAAGAACCACAGGTGGTCGAAATTAGCCCGGAGACCTCCACTACGGCGTCCCTCATACTTAGGTCATGATCTTGGCACGCTGCAATTAAGAATATATATATATATATATAAACGAGAAGAAAAGGAATTAGCCGAGGGGCCTGATTTCTATTAGTCATATCATAAGAAGCCAACAAACACTGACACCAAGGACAACATAGGGGAAATTACATGTGCTTAATAAATGAAATAAAGAAAGAATAAATTAATGGAAACTGAAGTGGATGAAAAGCAACTAGCCGCAGGTGGGAACCGAACCCACAACCTTCGCATTTCGCGCGCGATGCTCTACCATTTGAGCTACCGCGGCGCCGTTTCCACATCCACTTTCTTGGGTATTTACGTGTCCTAGTAGAACCCTGGGAGTGTTAGCCAGCGCTACCACTCACAGACCTTGGCGGTGGACGTGGAACGTCCTTTTGCCGCAGGCGTCACGAGAACGTGATCTTTTTGGGTGAAGGCAACTGGTCAATAAACTCACACATGCTACCCGAAGGCATCTATGTTGCCGGATTCGAGACCCTCGTTATGTAATAAACGAGAAGAAAGGGAGTTAACCGAGGGGGCCGATTTTTATTAGTCATATCATAAGAAGCCAACAAACACTGACACCAAGGACAACATAGGGGAAATTACTTGTGCTTAATAAATGAAATAAAGAAACGATAAATTAATGGAAACTAAATTGGATGAAAAAAACAACTGTTTTTTTTTTTTTGCATCCGCTTTAGTTTCCATTATTATCGTTTCTTTATTTCATTTACTAAGCACAAGTAATTTCCCCTATGTTGTCCTAGGTGTCAGTGTTTGTTGGCTTCTTATGATATGACTATATATATATATATATATATATGCTAGGCGCCGTCTCTCAAAGAAGGAGAAACGCCGATGATGTAGCCATGCTGGTGGGAGTCGTCGCAACGGGAGGCAAGGTCGGGCTCAAGCCGAGCAGGCGCCGACTGAAACGGTGGACTGGAGTCGTTACGAGAGCTGGAGCATCGGTACTGGGTAAACGGGTCCGGTAAGGGGTTGCCAGCATGGAGTTACAGGCTCTAGCTCCTCCACCAGTGTCGCAACGTCAAAAATAGGTGTTGTACAGCGCTATTCAGGAGCCACAGCGGCAGGTCGCCTTGTTAATACTGAGCGCAACCGCGACTTCTTCGCTGCGCCTTGATAAAAACGCTCATGCATACGCAAACTATCCTTTTCTTCATCGGAGTACAAGCGCAGCAATGCAAATATATATATATATATATATATATATATATATATATATATCAGCTGAGGGGCACGAAAAACAGGGAAATTGAAAGATGAGAGAAAAAAGGTGGTGAGAGAGCTCTGCGGTAGCTGACCGCGCCGCCACTGGTTGGTCGTTTATTTATTTATTTATTTATTTATTTATTTATTTATTTATTTATTTATTTATTTCGAAGAAGCCGCGGCTTGAGGAATATAAAAGTTGAGTGGACCTTTAAGGTTCGCCTTAAAGACTGGAACGCGATAGCTTTCAAAGATTCCCGACTGCTTCTCAAGCTTCCAGGCAACTGCAGCGTATGTAAGCGTAATGTTTACCGGAAAATGCTGGCGGCGAACGCTATGCACTAACGCGAGCTTTCCCGTAGAAATGCGACATCCTGCGCGGGCGGATCTTCTGTTATTGTTTCGCACTTTTAATATTTCAGTCTGAGAAGATTTAACATAAAAGGCATGCGCTGTCGGCGTTTTGTTTTATTACATTTGTTGGTGGGCTATCGTTCTCCAAATTCCGAGGAGTAACTTTGTAAAGAACATTGAGATAAAGTATGAGCAACTTTATTAGTAGAACTTTAGTGCCGTATAGACATACATGAAAACTTGCCCTCACAAGACGACGGATGCCGACGCCGGATTTTCTGCGACACGGTACCCCTAAGGCTATCGCGTTGACATATACCCGTCACACAGGCGGCCGTGGCCTCGCACCGTCCTGCTCCGAGCCACGGGGAGACGATAACGACGAGAACGAAGGCGGGCTTGAGCCGCCTAGCCGGAAGCGCGAAGAGAAGGAACCGACGGACATGGCGCCAGTGGTAGGCCACTGTTGAATTATTTATTTTATTAACTGCAATACGACGATATGCTGTAACAACTCTACACGCAAGTGTATGCTTCAGAGTAACAGTATCGCAGTTTTGCAAGCATTAGGAGCATTGTTTTCCTTGTGTTTTGCGATGAGGAAGAACCAGAGCGGATGGTAGAAGCAAGGAGGTTGGTCATTTGCTCATAGAAGCATTATGCCTCTCTCAGCGATTTTCGGCAGCGTTTACTCAGGAAACGAAGAGGCGATGACGTCTGAAAACTTATAAGGAGGAGGAGAAGGAAAAGAAGGAAGGAACGGTAGGGAGGTCAACCAGATGCACGTCCGGTTTGCTACTTTACATAGGGAAAGGGTTCAAGGGAAGAAAAGAAAGGAGAGGGAGGGAAGAAGGAACTATCAGTGTGAATACGTGTGGTTGTCCATAACTTCGCGCCTATAATCGGTCACTGAGGCCAGTCGATATTATGAAAACTTATAAAGAGGCTTCAGAAAGAGTGTGGTACAAGATACACTGAAAATTGTTTGTGTACAAAACCAAAAAAAAAGAAAGAACGAAGTTTCGTTTCGTCCTTTGGCCCTCTTCAGTGAAGCAACACTTAAATATGGAGATTCGCGTCTCGTGCCCATGACGTAAACCCACGGGACCAGCGCTTTTGTTCTTGGGTAAATTTTTATGCATACATACGCCTAGTCGCGGCAGTGAGGGCTACCCGGGTGCGTCTTTTCCTCAAACATGAGTGCTCACATGTTCACAAGGTCCCCGAAGAACACCGACGACGTATCTCGGTATATACGAGTATATTTGCTCGAGATATGTACTTTTGACGTCGCCGAAGGTCGAGATGCTGACCGGTTGTGTGGCTGCAGAAAATACGTTACCAGTACCGCTAATAAACAAGTACTAACTTTGTTAGTACTTGTTCACACGCTCAGTTAGCCGCACTTGGAGTCAAAACAAGCACTTTTTATTCGTGAAGCTTGCTGAAAGGCACATATGCTTGTTTAAATATGAGTCTGGAGGCCCTCCCCATACATGCAGTTCAGTAGTGGCCAAGAGACCTTGTCCATAAGACAATGGCCATAACTAAAGCCTGTGCTATCAGCTATGTCCAAAGTTTCCAACGGCGGGGAAGGCGAACCTTCTTGTTATTGACCTTGAGCAATTTGCGTAATATTGCGTAATATTGCGTAATTTGCGTAATATTGAGTAATATTTAGCTAGCGGACGTTTACTTCAAGCTCAAAAACATGGACTACAGTGTAGCGGTGTGGTCTGGCAGGGTTATATTTTTGATAATGTGAATTTAAATAAAGGACAGGTTGGCTCCTTTAGTGGCGCCGGCCACTTCTCGTCTCTAGGAAAACAAAACAACAAAAGCAAGAAAAGCATTGAGGAACACTGAAAACAGTCAAATAGCATGAACATTTGACAAGTTCTGTGGTCTAGTAAAGAAATACACGGAAGAAATTATAAAAGAATGGTAAGAGAAGCGTGCAGTTCCATAAATGAACGAAGGTACACAAAGGTGCCCGAGAACATGCACACATGTTTACAGTTTTGGAGACGAGGCGGCTGACGTAGCTGTACATAGCCCATAGCGCTGCTTTTAGCGGAGATTATGAGAAAAAGCTGTTATCGAAATTGCGTAGGGTGGAAGTCCTCAGTGAAAATAGTGCTGCGCAGGACCCCTGTTAAACTCGCGATGTCTCGCTAAAACTACCCGAGGATAAGAGGCCCTAACACAGGCAGAATGACTCATTTATATGGCAGATAGTGCCTGGTCACTCCAGTTTTGTGTGCAACCACGATGAAAGAAACGATGCACAAGGGTCCCGTTAGGATCGAAAGGCGACGGTTTTCACGTGGACGGAAGACGCACCATCGAGCTTTCTCTCTTCTTTTTTTTTTATTCGGCGTAGGCAGCTATTTTAAATTTATGATGCGCGTCAAAGCTTGGATACGTCGCAAGCTGCACTGAAACTTGAAGCACTAACGCGTGAAATTACTTTCTGTATAGGTCGGCCCACTTTAGCGCCAAGTTGCATGGGGAGAACGGGTTCAAATCACTGGAACAGGAAATTGATCTCGGGCTTTCCTCAACTATAACGATTGCTTCCTTTCAGGCTCTTCTCATTTATGTAAGAAAAACAATGAGAACAGACGGATGCTTGTGTTTTTTCAGGGCAGATGGCTTCTTTGGATATAAATAGAAAACTGTTTACTTGTTCCTACGGAGGCAACCCGCGGTCATCCCCGAAAATATTAACCTTATTATTCCCCGCGAGCTCCTTTCTTTTTCAGTTCTTGTTTTTATTCTCGCTCCTACTTCATCGTATAGAAGATATCTTGGCGCACCTCGCAGCTACGACGGCGTTTCCGAAGCGGCCAACTATAGAGGAGAGAGGATGGTTGCCGCAGTGGAACGGAGAAGAGGCGGCTCGGAGAACGCCGGAGGCACTTAGCCCGTGAAGGGTGAAAAAAAGTGCAAGCTCTTTCGCCCCGATGGGACGTTCGCCAATTGGGTCTTCTCCCGGCGCTGGTGGAGCTTGGCTGTGAAAAAAAAAAATAATACGCTGATGTCGGGGAAAGAAAGAAAGAAAGAAAGGAAATGGAGTCGCGCGTCCAGCGAGCCTCGGGCGCGCAGCCCCGGGTGTGCCGCCTCAGCGTGTTCCTTATCGCCGCCATCACGACAGCAGCAGGCCAGGCTGGTTGGCCGCTGCGGTGCCGCCGCACCTCCCCGCCGCGCTTCCGATGGCGCCGGATGCTTTTATGTGCTCCATTTCCGGGCCAACCTTTTGTGTTTGGCGGTGCGCGCCGCCGGTCGATGAGACGAGCGGCGCCGCCATCTTGAGCCCTCTACGAAGAGGCGGTCCTCGGAGGCGGAGCGCCCGGGCGGACCCCGGGCCACGACCGCCTCGGGGTTCGTCTTCTGATGCGACGGCGACGCGGCACACCCGGCTCGCTCGTCGGGCCAATGGCTCTTGGGCTCTTGGCAGACGGGCCAGGGAGAGGGGGGAGGACCTCTGCCACTCCTTGCCCATCTCGAGTCGGCATCTCCCCGTTCGCCTCTCTACACGCCGAGTCGCGCTGAAGCCACCGTGGATCTCCGGAACAGGAAGCAGCGACGTCATGTTCGGATCTTAAGCTTCGCAGGAAGCCGAATGCTCAGCGCGGGCTGTTATTTCCTTCCGTTGTCCCACTAAATGCTAAGTGGTCAGCTTGCGTTGGGGTCACGTGCGTGGTAACGAGAATGAAAGCACGCCATGTTCTGGGTGTAGAAAAGACAAACGTAGGCATCGTCTGCGAGGTAAATTTCGAAAGCATTGCAATGTTAAACGAGAGAGGAGAACAGGGGGATTAAAGAGTCAGTGTGCAATGAGATCCAGCAGAACTTGTTGCCGAGCGAGTTGATACATCTTAATGACAACCATGAAGGGCGCAAACACATGCACGTTGTAGCAATGTCAGTGTTCTATTTTTCTTCGTTATACAATGTAGGTGCGTTTACGCCCTTCAAGCTGCCAAGAAATCGCTGTCCGCATTTTGGAATATGAATTTTGAGGCCAATTGGAAAGTGAGTGTATCGTCACGTCGGAACGGGAAATATTTAAGCCATATAATTCATGGCGGTGTTCTTCTTCCGCTATACTTCGCTGAAATAAAGGAAAAGCGCAGGTTAACCACATGAAACTTGGAAAGGTCGTGAACGGGAACAGTGTTCGCGCACTCGAGAGATGCGCGCTAGGTCAAAGACCCACCTGGAAGCAAAACTAGAGCTCATTCATGAACTGGCTACCTTGAAGCACCTGCATTGTGAAGCCCAAGCAGCACTCGTACAAGCTTTTTCAGCGCCCGCATTCTCTAATGTTATTCCACACAAGTTCTGCGAACAATTAACCTTATAGCTCCCGCGATCGCTATTAAGCGTATAGCTGGCGTTGAAGTGCAGGTGAATGAGAAAACGCTGTTAGCCAAGCGAAATTTGGTGAATACGTGTCCAGCTCCATCCAGGATCCACTCTGTGCAGTAATATTTCTAACTAGCCTATCATGCTGACCTGTTCATAGGTGCCTTACGCATGCACCCGAGCGAGCAGCGGCAATATTCTGCAGCGGGCCATTTTTTTTCTTCTATTCAGCCAACTTTTCTTCTCGACACGCATCCGTGACGTCGCAACAAATGACGAAGCGCAAGAAGAATGAATGAAGTGTGGAAAAGATCCTTTACAAAACCTGGGTCGAGCCTTTCTTTTAGATCGTAGTTGCAACACTCCGCCTATATGGGTGCCAGCTTCCGTCAGTGTCTCCAAAGTCGTGGCGCTGGACATTTCGAACGTAAACATTCGCTCTGGTTGCGCCTGCCGCGCCACGCGTTCGACTTCCCCACTGTTTTTCCCCGCGCTTGTTGGCTCTTGCATAGTACGTTTCACAAACACAGGCTGACGCGTAGAAGTGGCGTCAGTTGCCCGTGTTCTTGACAAGAGCCGTCCGATGGCGCTGCGACACCGGCTAATCCTAGCAGCACCTGTCATTGCCAGCGGCCGTCAGCTTTCGTGAAGCTGAGCAGATTATCCGAGATTAGCGCCGTCCGGGTTGCTCGCTCCAACCGCCCGCAGGCGGCATCCTCGGGCGCAGCTTGGGCCTCGTCCTTTAGCGCTTCACCAGCAAATGTCTGCCAGGTCTGTCGGTGCCGCTTTCAGACAACCTCCGGGAGCTTGTTCTTCCCGACTGGAGCTTTGCTGGGCAGTCTGCCCTAGCAACGTGTTAGCAAATGGAAAAGATCCGCAGTACAACTGCCAGCGTTGCAAGTAGGCTTGTTAGTATGCCTTTGAGACTTAACTGTAGCTCAAACTGGTACAGGCATCCAATGACAAAATTTAACGCGCCAAAGAAGCACGTCGGCTTTGAGAAGCGGTCAACTGGAGGGATTAACTTGGAATTATTTATCGTGCACCTAAATCTAAGCGCGTGAGCGTTATGGCATTCCACCGCTCCACCGCAGGGGAAATACAAACGGAAGGTTGCAGCAGGGGATAGAGCTATCTGGCTGAGCAGCAGAAAGCTGTGAAAATATAGCCACAGCACCGGATGCATGCAGGGCTGCAACGCAATATGACCATCTTATTGCTCTTGTGCCTTGAGACGTTGCAAAGAAATACAACTGGTACAAGAATGTAAGACCGAATCTAAAAGCCATGACAGCATTGAAGAAGACAAAAGAAAGAACCGCATCCAGACAGAAATCTTCAATGACACAGAAGTACCCACTGAGGATAAAATTGTCGTGTCTAAAACCGATACTAAAATACTTAGTGACGTGGATGGCGGAACGGAAGACTGCTACCAACTGAGGTCTTCGTCTTGAACTTTCGCGACGCGTCGAAAGCGCGAGGTCGAACAAGAAATAGATCTTGTAGCCACAAGAATACCGAAAGAGCATTCGTAGAGTTTGCAGGAGATGAGAACGGTTCAAATAGCAATACGTTCTTCGACAACGTCTTTGATGAACAGTCTAAAAGTCGACGAAGACCTCATTTTAACCGAAGAGCCACGGTGTCGTCCAGGCAAGAGAACGCATACTCATTGTATTGATGAGCACGAAGGGGAACGCATGAACCGAAGTGAAACGAATTCCAGCCACTACTGGTGCCGACAACAGGACGCCCATCGTCGCTGCGCAATCAACGTAGAAGAGCGTCTGGCCACTGCCCTGTCTCCCGCTGCCAGATCTCACTGCTTAACTCTAATAAATTCCTAAGTGGTAAAAACAACCAAGGTCCGACCATTAAGACTACTACTGGCGCAGATATCCAGTAAAACAAAGACAACGATGCGTCGGAGACCAGTTATAATCTGTCCAATATCAAAGCAGAGCAAAGACTTTGCCGACGCAGCCCACCTCTTGAAGACGTCCTCACTGTTTCAAGGAAGGTCACGCAATGACCACTAAATACTATGCGTCAGCTTCTGATGTTCAACGTCGAGCAACGTAGCCTAACTCCACGAAGTGTGCACTTCAGAATTGACACTATATACGGAATAAAGTACAACTGTGCATTCGGTAAGACAACAAGGACAGGGCACAGGTTCTGGTTCACACTGATCACAAGGAGAATCTACACGAACCAGTGAACAACGCCGAACGTGCGAGGCTTCCTTCACATTACTGGAACTTCACGCTCGTTTTTATATGGTGTGACCGCACTGGTCTCTTGCCAAGGTCATGAAAATAACCTTTCATGTCACGGCCGTGAGTGTGCAGAAACTTCTCCCTCGCTCATCTGCTATAATAATCATCGTCACTGTTGCTCGATTAAAACGCCATGTTCGCTCATCGACCGCTCTTCCTCTGCGATCCTTCGCGGTTTTCTACACGCCGTCCCTACGAATGATCGATAAGGATTACTGCCCCTGTTTCTCGTAGTCTACACTCTAAGAAAAATCCCGGGGAAAACGGGAGTAACTGCGCCGTTAGTCCTAAAAAGGGCGCTTTCGTCCCTCAAAGGACTAACTGCATGAATGTGCGTGCCGTGTGCAAATTTCGGAGAGTAAGTGTTTAGTCCCTGGTCGGAAAGAGAGCAATGGGAGGACGAACGGCAGCAGTTACTCCCCAGGCACTTCGCTGTTTTCGTCCGTGTCATGGAGCGATGCGGCGAAAACGGTATTGTCTATAAATCGTGAATGGTTCGAAGTTCGTGCATTGTCTATTGAACTACATGCAAAGCAGCACCTTGCCTCTTCGTGAGAAAATTACGTGAAACTTAAAAGTGGAATGTGAAGAGCCATTCCCCTCGTGCGCACCCCATAAGTGAGCGATACACATTAAACGCGCAAGTCATTGATAGACGGCTAGATTTTCTTGGTCAATAGTACCTAAGTTCCTTCCGTTCCAAGGAGGTTGCGAACTGAAGCGATGTGTAGCTCAAACGGCACACGCTAAGCAACAGAGAAATTGGCCTTCTCTGTCGTCTTCGGTGCCCCGTTTGAGCTCGCTACACGTATACATGGCGTAGTGCCTCAGTTTAAATCACCCTAAGAATGCTCGAGCTGATTTCTTTTCGCAGTCGCTTATGGTTGCAAGTACACTCAACGTTAAACTCTCATTGCATAGCTTGCGCAAAATACGGAGTCGCTTTTATATTGCCGCACTTGCGTTCCCATGCTTAACCTTGTCTAAATATCCCGTTTTGTCAGCCAAGCGGCGTGGTGAAGTGGTTAGAGTACCCGGCTTATGAGCGACAGGACGTGAGTTCAATTATTATGTAAGACGATAAGATGGTCGGTTGGTCGGTTCGGGTGTTTACTATACAGGCGTGATTAAGCCTGCAGGTAGTCTAGATAGACAGTAGCTGCGCCTGTGTATCTCCTTCGCTATTAAGGAATCTGCTACCAAATGGCTACGAGTTCAATGTTGCAGGCGACATGACTCGCGGCCTGGACTATAAGAAAATAGTGGTGGATGATGCATAATGAAGATGGAATGCGTTGAATATTCGACGCGACATTCACTGGCAATCCCCACCGTTTTTTTTTTTTTTGAGTGTGTGTGTGTGTGATCGCTACAGAATATTCTTCCAACTGAGGAGAGCGCGATGCTGTCGACAAGACAGCGCTTTTCTATTCATTCCCTTTAAAAAAAAAGAAAGATATCAGCGTCAGTTGTGGCAGTGCGGTGCGTTTGGTATCTGCGATGCCATTTAGGGCATAATATTCGGCAGCAGAAAGCAAACGTTATTCTTTACCACCTGCATCGTATTAAAGAGTAATCACAATACAGCATCGGCAAATCACGCCAACAATATGTTGCAACCGCTACAACAAGGCTCGCACTCTTCTTTTCGAATTTATGTTCTGCATAGAAGCTTGCGTACAAAATACTGAAGATCAAACCTTTTACAGCGAAGCTGTTAAGAGCTACTTTCTCCACTATCGTGTTCGCGTCTAGAAAAAAATCCCGAAGATGGTTCATTGCCGGGCCGACCCGCGGCGGATGTGACGCAGGCTTAGTTAAGCACTACCAAACGCGAGCCAATCGCTAAGATTGTACAATACCGAATCCACCCACGTCGGAAGTGAAGTAGGCGCTAAGTACTCCACATACGTGAGCCGATACCGAAGATAGTGCAATGCCGGGCCGACCCCCGGCGGAGGTGCAGTTCGCCATTAAGGGGCCAACATGCACAGCTTCGCTGGCCATCCTTCTTAGAAGAGTGGAAGGACACTGACTTTTTCTTTTGAATACGCTCTTCTTGCTTCCCACCTGCATACTTGCTAGAGTTTCCTTTCACCTGAAGATAGAGCATGCAGCAAAATCGCCGAAGAAGACTGTGAGCATAAGGTCGAATCATATGTAATCAAATCAACAATTTCTTCATCCGCTTTGAATTAAGATGTACAAGATAGATTACAAAACACCCTCTTGTTTATTTAACGGTTCAATACAGATTAAAATGTACCCCAACGACTCCGTTAATAAAAGACATCAAATCATGACTGATAGAGAGAGATAGAGAGAGGAAAGGCAGGGAGGTTAACCAGAGGCGAGTTTCCGGTTTGCTACTCTGTACTGGGGTGGGGGATATAGGGGTTGTAGAGACGACAAAGAGCGAGAGGAGAGAGAGAGAGTAAACTTTAATGAACACCAGCAGTTCTGTCGGCTGGGCCTAGGCCTCCCACGATGGGACGTCGAGGTCTTGCCTCTTCGCCGCTTCGTAGGCCTGCTGGGTCGCCCAGAGTTGGTCGTCGAGATGGGAGCTGCGCAGGGCGGCGTGCCATCTCGACGAGAGGGTCACGGGATTAAGCTCTTGGTATTGATCTTTGCACTCCCATAGCATGTGGGGGAGTGTTGCCGATTCAGTTTTACAGACCTTGCGCGTCTGGCTCGGGTAGATGTCGGGGTATATAGTGTGATAGCGTGTGAGGGAGGGGTATGTATTCGTCTGTAGCAGGCGAAGGGTGGTTGCCTGTGCCCTGTTTAACTTGCGGTGAGGGGTGGGGAAGGTTCTTCTTGCGAGGTAAAATGACTTTACAAGGTCGTTGTATCTCGTAAGGCGGTCGCGCCCTGCGGGTGCACCTGCACCGTCTCCGGCATGGTTGACTAGTCCTCGTGCTACGGAGTGCGTAACCTCGTTGAGGTTGGTGAGGTGCGGGTGGACAACGCCGGCGTGTGCTGGGATCCAGACGAGGGTGATTTGATTTTCAGACGAATGCGGGGCTTGTCGTAAGATACGGAGTGATTGATGAGAAATACGACCTTTGATGTAGTTGTTGACTGTTGCGCGAGAATCGCTCAGTATTGTGTGACAGGATGGGTCAAGAGTGGCCAGGGCAATGGCCACTTCCTCGGCCGTCTCGGCATTTTTTGTAATGATGCTGGCAGCATGTCGGAGCAAGCCGCCTGCTGTGGTAACCGCCGCAAAGCGCCGTCCATCTTGGTACTCAGCTGCGTCGACGAAGGTGACGCCCGCTGTGTTGGCATAAGCTTTGATGAGGGAAGTAGCTCGTGCCTTCCTGCGTTCTTTGTTGTAGTCTGGGTGCATGTTTTTCGGAATAGGGTCGGCGTGTATCCATTGCTGAATTTCGCGTGGTATTGGGTGTTTGTCTCCATGTTGACGGTGGTAGGTGATATTAAGCTTGTTTAGAATGCTGCGGCCCGTTTCCGTGAGAGTAAGCCGCTCTAGTTGAGATCGACGTTGGGCCTCGAGTGGCTGCGGCTTAGCTCAGCTAACCCTGTATATGTAAAGCGAAAGCTTGGTTTATCCTGGTTAAGTCTTGGTTTCACTTGGTTAAACATTGATTTAGCTGTAGTTATGATAGTTGGGTATACAATCATCGTTACGCCAGGCATGACGGCTGTGCCTTGGTCGGTGGCTAGACATAACTGTTATTAGGCTTGGGTAGACACGATTAGTTAAACGGTGCGACGCCTGTTACGCCACAGGGAAAGCGCAAGTGCGAAACATGCAAAGAGACGCCGCAAACATGCGCAGCGTCGAAGCACAAACGGAAAGAGCGCCGACGCGGTCGCTACATTGATCTCGATGGTGCGACGCCTGTTGCCTTCCGGATACTCGAAGCAGCTCGCCTGGCGATATCCGAGAGTGGTCAGAGGCCGCTTGGCGACGACGGCTCAAAGCCTCCCGCTATCGCGCAACGCTCAGAAAAGACTGCCGGGCTTCGCTCTCATGTAAAACTCTTGCTTGGGCTAGTTGGTTCATGCTTGAATTAGTAAAGGCAAGGCGCAGAAGACCAGGACAAGACCAGGCGCCGGTCCTGTCGTTTGTGTTCTTCTTGAGTCCTGGTCTTCTGCGCCTTGCCTTAACTAATTCACTCTCATCCATGGCCAAGCTCGCACTGACTAGGAGAGCTCGCGCTTCTCTTAGCTAGGCGCGTGGCGAGTCACGTTGTCAGGCGGGAACCAGTTGCGGAGAGCGCATGCGCCAAGCCGGCGGCGGCGGCGGAGCTCGGTACGGCGAGTCACGCGATGCGTTGCCAAGGCTACGGCGCAGCTGCGGTCAAATGAAGGTCAGATTGCTGGCGACAGCGAAACTCGGTTCGACGCGGTTAGTAAATCTTTCGATTTAAAAAGGAAACAGGTAACAGAAAAGGCGTTCACACAGGTCGGTCGATCTCAAGCGCAGTAGCGCTTGCACGGCTTTCTGATGCGATGTTAAGTCGCATCGATGTTTTAGAATTCTTTCTTCCGACAGAAGCTGGCCGTCCAACAGATTTAGCGCGACGGAATGCGATTGTCAGCGTACACAATACTGCGGACACTGGCAAAGAACGTGCAAATTGCTTCCGCGTCGCCGCAATCACCACATGCTACGATCATTGTTCTCCTCGCAGCCGCAGACATCACATGCAGGACTTTAGCCATTCCAATTACTGCTGAATATTCTTGCGTGAAGGCAACTCCCAACCACAACCGACACAAAAGAGGCGCTTCGCGTCGGTGCAGTCCGGGCGGAGATCCGAGTTGCAGCGAAGGGTTGAGTCTGTGTAGTCTGGTGTGCCTTGTATGTGCAGTATTCCACTCAGCTAACGAGAGTGTGCGTGCCAGAACGTGAAGTTGCCTCGTAGCGTCTGTCCTTGAGAGAGGAATGGGGACGCAGCGGTCTTCTTGGTTCGACGTCCGAGCTGCCTTATCTGCGTCACCATTTCCTATGATACCGCAATGGCCTGGTATCCATTGGAAAGTGATACCATGGCCTTGTTCTCTCAAGTGCTGGATGAGTTCCACGATTTCGCACGTCAGTTGATCGTGAATTCCATGTCGGAGAAATGACTGCATACATTGTAAGGCCGGCCTTGAAACACAGAAGACTCCCCATTTTTCAGGGCTCTCTGTGTTGATCACATGAAGCGCACCGCGGAGGGCCGCGAGCTCTGCAGCTATAGACGTAGCGATATGGGAACTCTCGAACCGTTGGGTTCAGCGCCACCGGAACTGGTGATGTAGTTGAGCCATCAATATATAAGTGTAGGTAGTCGCTTTATTTCTCGTACAGGAGGAGTAAAGTAAGTTGCTTGAGTGCAGATGACGTCAAGTGCGACTTTTTCTGAAATGGCAACAAAGATATCAGAGAGCTGCCCAAAGGCAAAGCAAGGGTATAGAGGCAAGAAGGAAAGAGACGCCGCGGTGGCTCAGTGGCTGTGGTGCTGCGCTGCTGAGCTCGAGGTGGCGGGATCAAATCAAGGTCGCGACGGCGGCATCTCGATGTGGGCGGAAAACATTCGTGTATAGAGATTTAGCAGCACGTTAAAGAACCACCGCTGATAAAAATTAATTCGGAGTCTCCCACTACGGCTTGCTTCCTAATAATGTCGTGATTTTGTTGCGTAAAACTCCCCAATTTATTTTTTAGCCATGAAAAAAAGAGAACGTTGAGAAGAGGATAGATGGAGAAAAGCGTTCAGAGGCAAGAGGCTGCTCACATATATATAGTTACGCTGAAAGAAGCGAGTCATCATTGCGCTCTCACACTAACTCACTGGCTGACTGACTGACTGGCTAAATAAATAAATAAATAAATAAATAAATAAATAAATAAATAAATAGCAGAACAAAAATCATAGGATAAAATACCAACGTACACGAGCAGTCACAAAATGTCAATGTAGAGAGAGAGGAATAAACTTCATATCTAGACCAGGCTTCTTGAGCCAAAAGGTGGGTGGCCTCCTCAGTTCAGGTAGCCATGGCTCGCTGCCACCGCCCGAGCCCTGTTCACCAACCATAGCTGATTGTCAGGGTCTTGCGTCACCAGCAGAGCCTCCCACTGGTCTTCCGATTCTTCCTCTGAATCCACTTTTTCCTGCATGTTATCGCCTGGTGGTGATGATGACGGTGGTACTTCTCAGTTATTCCTGCACTCCATCACCCTATGGCGCAAGGTGTTAGGCATGTCCGGCGTGCAGCAGTGTTCCATACGGGTAGGTTCCCGCCTGGAGTCTTCTCCAGGTTACCGCTTGTTCCCTACTCATCGTCTTATGCGCGGACGGGTAGCGACGCCTCTGCTTCCTGTAGTGCACCAAGATATGCGAGTACTTCTTGGATATCCTTTCATCATCCTTGTCACAGTCCTTGGTACGTGTTCTCTGCGTATCGGAGATGGCTCGGCGTGCATGATCTCGAGCCGCGGCGCGCGCGCCTGGTTCCCCGCAAGAGAATTGTGTCCCGGCGTCCAGAGGATTTATGCTGTTTCTTTCTCGGTGTTGTTCAAGACCTGAAGTGCTGCTTTCCGATCCTTCCGTTCACATACCTTCTGCATGCTTCTTGCGAGTCCGTCACCCCGTTAACCAGGGTCTTCTTGCACGTTGCGATGGCCAGGGCTATGCCCAGCTCTTCCGCTGTGCTCGCGTCCTTGGCACGTATGGATGTGGCTGTAAGTTGTTCTCCCTTCTCATCGACCACGCTGATTGCAAATCGGTCGTTTGTTCTGTATCAGCTGCGTCCGCGTATCTCACATTTTCTTCTTTGCTGTTGGTGCGTTCCAGTATGTGCTTGAGCGCTTGTATTCTCGCCTGTCTCCTTTCCTTGTCGTACTCGAGATGCATGTTTCTGGGAATGGTATTTATGTGTAGCTTGTCTCTGACCTCGTGTGGGATACGCTGAAGTAGGTGCCTCTCATCCTCTACTTGGTAGCCCAGATCTTGGAGCAGGGCTCTTCCCGTCTTTGTCAGCTTTAGTCTCTCCAGTTGGTTGACGTTGTGCGCTTCCACGGGCTCTTCCTACGTGTTGTGGACTCCCATTTTGAGTAGTTTCGCTGTGGACGTGGAGAAGGACAGGCCCAAGGCAATTTTGTAGAATTTTCTGATGAGACCATTTGCTTTGTCTCGTTGACTGTTTTTCATGTCAACGTAGGGGGTCTCGTACGTGACGATGCTCGTGAGCAGCGCTTGTATCATTCTCGTGCAGTCTTCTTCCTTGAGTCCGTGACTTTTGCTCGCCACTCTTTTGATAAGGTGGGTTATTTGTTGCACTGTTCTCTGAATTTTTTTCCAGCTCTGCTCCCCCGGCCCCGTCCTTTTGAATCAGGAGTCCGAGGATGCGGAGCGTCGTAACCTGCGGAATCATGATGCCTCCCACCTTTACTTCCGGGTCTGGCATCTGCTGTGGTTGTCGGGCTCTTGTGCGCTTTCTTAGCACCAAGAACTCCGATTCTCGCAGGGTACTTAGGTTTCTTGCGAACATTATCTCTTTCTTCTAGCATGTGGATGCGTTGACTGAAACTTTCTCCTGATTGTGTGTGCCTGAATCTGGTTTTCCATTTTGCTCTTGAGAGATTGGAACCAAGTCTGCATCATCTGTGTTACTGTGGCTTGCATAACCTGCGTTACCGTGGACATAGTGGTTTCCATCATAACGGTCACGTTGGCGTTGATGCGGTCTTCAAGTGTCTTGAGGTCGTTCTAGGTTACCACACCCATTGCCGTCATCCAGGCGGCGCTCTGTTCTCTTTCCCTCGATCTCGATCCCGACTTGGATCTGGATGTTTTTGTCTGTTCGGTATCATTCGGTGGCTGTGGCGATGGGGACATGGTCATAATGTGCTCGTTGTTATTGGTAGTTACTACGCTGGCCTAGTACCAGAAGCTTCTCTGTCTTAAGAGGAAGCTTTAGCTCGGGACCAACTCCGACGCGGCCTATTCAAATACATGTAAAACGCAAAAACGCTTTTTGCGAGATAACCCCTGGACCGATTTTAATGAAATTTGTTGTATTTGAGAGAGAAAGTTAAATTCTAATGACTGTTGGAAGTGGAATTTCGATTTAGGGCTTAAATTTCGTTAAAGAGATTTTCAAATATTCGACAGTTTGAAAAAAATAGAAGCACGAAGTTTACAAATTCATAGCTCTGCATCAAAAACAGATATCGCGGTTCTGTAAACGGCATCCATTAGATCGTTCAAAGCGGACAAATTCGATATGTCATTTTACATCTTACGTGAATTTGTTACGTTGGCTACAAGGGTTCTGCAAAGACTGTATTTCCATACTACTAAATTTTTTTATATTCATGTGTAACATACCAATTTTGTCCGCTTTAGATGTACTATTAGATGCAAATCACAGTATTGTGATATCGTTTTTCGTTGTTGAGTTACGGAGTTGTAAACTTGATAGTTGCGTTTATTGAAAATTTTCGAATTTTGCTATTTTTTAATAAAAAATTGGAGACCTAACTCAAAAATTCGAAACCAACAATCACTAGATTTTTAGTTTTTCTTTTAAATGCAACAAACCTCGTCAAATTTGGTGCAGTGGTTACCGAGAAAAACGCATTCTGCTTTTACATGTATTTAGATAGGAGCACCCGAGCTAAAGCTTCCTCTTAATCTTGACCGCTCCCTGACTCTCAACGGTGGCGGGGCCGGTTTCAGCTTCCTTCGACAGTCTCTACTCGCCGTTTCATGGAGCATTCCGCAGAGCTTACATTTCGGCTCGCATTGGTGGTTGTTTGGATCAGCGTTGTGTTCTCCGCACTTATCACATAGTTCGTAGTTTGGATTAGGGCAGGCGTTTTGTCTGTGTCCTATCTCCCCGCAAGATCTGCAGTACTGGACTGACTTTCTGTCAATGTAGGAAATATTTTTAACACACTTGGTCATTCTGTATTCTTTACTATAATCTTTAGGTGCCAATGATGACAGAGGTCTTACCTCTGTGGTCATTGCGAACGGTAGCCTGAGAGCTACCGTTCCACTAGGGACAGGATTTCGGAATAAGTACGTGTGGTGGGGCATGGCTCAACCGGTCTAATGACGAGTGTGTTTGTGGCACCATTGAACTCTCCAGAGAATGTGATTACGATGTAAACGAATGCGCCTGTGTACGTCTGTAAATGTTTCATTGGCTCGACGGCGTTGACACGAGTATACAGTGCTCGATCCACTTAGTCAGTCGTCTCGAAAAGGTTATCGTTGTTATGAATGTAAAAGCAGTGCATGAAAAGGACAATCAATATGCATGCTGACCGATCGAAATGAAAACGTTAAAACACGCGTCATGCGGCATTCTCGTGAGAATAATTTCCATGACTGTTGCTTGAGCCGAGCGGGCATCGTGAAATCTACTCAGCAGCCACGTCCTGAAACGAAGAATTGCTCCACTCCGCACAGCGCCTTCCGTTGTGCACGTGCAACGTACACCTTCCATGCTGTTCTGACAGAGCTGCAACGTTCGGCGGATCGATATCCTCGTCACTGGCGCCCCTCGGCGCTGTCTTTAGCGACCGTGTGACGAGGGCAACAATGGATGCTTCGCTTGCTGCGACGTCTGCGACAGCCGCAACCTGAATTTTTGAGCGGTCGAGGGCGAGGGAGAATTGGTCGCCCACTGCGAGATCGCGTGACCTTGAAGGGCGTTTCGCGTCGGCCGGCCGCGCGAAAAGCGATATACTCGCCCGGCACTGATTGTGAACGGTGGGCGCCGTGCGCGTAAATAGAAATGACGACGTTTAAATTATGCACTACTCGAGGGAGAGAGAGAGAGAGCTACGTAGAGGCCCGCGATGAGGGCGAGGGGGCGAACGGGATGCTCGAAGGTGGTGTCGCGGGGTTGGGGGGCGTGGGGGGGGGGGGGGGGGGGGGGTTGCGTGTGTGTTTCACGCGGCACGCTCGCGTCGCAGAGACGCGCGGCAGACGCCGTCCCCGCTGTCACCGGCCCGACCCGCGCCGGCGCCGTAAATCAGCGCGGTACACGCACCTGCGCCGCAGCTGCCGCCGCACGCCCACGCAACGTGGCGCTCTCGCGCTGATCGCGGCGGCCACGACGACGCCTTCTCGCGCGCCTCGTTCGCGACGCTGCGCTGGTGGCGGGCTGCTGCAGCGCGCTACACGGCTCGACTCGCTCCCTCCCTCCCCGTTCACGCAATTTTTTCTCTTACTATTCTTTCGGTCTGATATTTCGCGACCTTACTCCCCACGTCCTCTCGCCGCGGCGTTTACGACATGGTCTTCGACGTGTCGCTCCGCGAGGTTATGCTCGCCCGGCGTTACCCTGACAAAACTTGGCGCGTATAGGCTAGAGACCCCCGTCTGACTGCTGAAACCCAGCCCCAAAATGTGGGCCCTGGTGGGGTACGTATAGAGCAGGCTCTCTTTATTCCAGGTTGGTTATATTGGCGGCTGCTGTAGAAAGCGAGATTGTGGAATGGCGAACGCCAAATCATATTAATAAACAAGAATGATAATAAATGGCTACATGTATATATATATATATATATATATATATATATATATATATATATATATATATATATATATATATATATATATATATATATATATATATATATATATATATATAGACGGTACCGGTGCACTGTGTACGTGTTTCAACTTTTGGCACGCGTCTGGCGACCCCGAAAACGGTTCAAGAACAGTGTCGCAGAGTTTCTTCCAGATGCTAGGAGCTCTGTGTCATCTGACAGCTGTGCGAGTGCGTTCTTGGCACAATGTAGCCGGCATCAGCGTCTTCTTGGACTTGTACGCAATAAAATAGAAAAGCGGGATGCTTTATGGGTAAACGCAAATCACTGCTCCCTGTTATTTGTCGCCAGTAGTTCTTACTGAAGACGTTTTCGACTAGGTTCAATCAAGTGGAAAGGTTTTGCAATGTCGTTAGCTTCGGCGTAAAATTTGCTGACTGGTGCCGGTTTCTCTCGATGGTAAAGTACGCAGTAGGTAACTAGGCAAGAACGTTACGCCTGGTGCGATGTCACGTGAGGTAAATTATTTTTTTGGTAACGAAGGGACAGTTAATAACTGTCGGGACGTCAGAGTAGAAAACACAGGCGGTTCCAGAAAGTCCCTCGTAATGTCTGTGCTATCATTCCTGAGAAAAAAAAAATGCGCTGGTTGCCATCTCTATGCAGCAGCAACGTATAATCCTTTTCATTTAGTGCAGCCGTCGACCGTATTATAAGGCATACGTAGTAAATGACCAGAATATCACTCTGCGTCGTTGGACATATTATTTTTGCCGTCTGCATTGTCCAGTAGCAAAAATGCACCCTTCTGCTTGAACGGATCTGTGTCGTCAAAGCGTCGCCATTTCTGCGATAGTTGCAACAATGTACTGTATCAGGCATTGGTGCTTTGTGTTTTCTGTGGCGCTGCAGTTCAATTACGAAATGCACTCTTCAATATACTAGTGGAATAGCCCTGACATCTATCGATACATTACCCTTGAAGTTGAAAAATATTACACAGCGCTCTGACTTACAGCGCTGACTGCGCGCAGAGATTCGGAGAATTGGATTTTGCCTCTATTATAAATACGTCTCTATTTGTCTCTATTCTTTAAAATTTGTCTATATTAAATAAATTAAAGCACCTAAAGCTGCTTTTTCAAAAGATGTTCAACAATCGCTTCCAACTCCTGAACGACAAAGCAATTGAAAAGCCCCGGTATGACGTCGTTGAAGCGAATTGTTTGACAATGTTTACTTCGTTGTCATGACCTTTCTTGTCACATTGTGCAATGTTTCATGGCCAATTTCGTACCAAACTTGGTCAAACTCCAAGAGAATAGTCGATTCTCTAAGCAAACTAGCGCAGCAGTGAAGCTCAAACTTTCTTAGTTATTCTTAATAGAAAATGTGATACGGGCAACTTACACACACGCAAAAAGAAAGAAAAAAGGAAGACACGTTAGCGTTCTCTGGTTTCATATTCACCAAAGCCTCGAGGAGCGAAGCCTTCTTCGTTGAGAATAAACCCCATTTTATTAACTTTACGCTAACCCCGAAGTGGACAAATCGTAAACGTAGGCTCACAACGTGGTGAGACGATGGGTATAAGCAGAACAATTTAAATATTTATTATACGATATGTTGATTCAGACAACCATGTACAACCTGTCCAGGACGCTGCCGAAAAGGCAATTAAATGCCTGACAAAGCGCCACCTGCGCATAATAAGCCCTTCCCTACTCTTAAGGCACAATACTTAGTGTGAATAACAAAAGAGAAAACAGTCATCCCTGGATACAAACGAAAAAAGGAAAAGAAAACGGAAGCCCATTGTGTAAAGAAGCGCGTTTAAAAAGAAGAAACCGCATATAGCTACAAGGGTACGCAATATATAGAAGATATGATGAAAATCTAGAGTTGAATATTATACAAACACTAGATGAGACAACGAACAATAATGATAACATGACAATAACAATTCTGCACAACAAAAGTCAGTAATTGCTTACCGTGTTCGTCACTACAGGATTGTTAATAGGAAGGTATGCGGACTTCTTTCACGGCGCAGACAGAAGTGCTTTTCGACAATTGACCGTGCAATGTGGCGATTGCTTAAGAAATCTGGTATTAGGTAATCTAGCATAAGGGTACCATAGTTGGTGCGCAGCTTCTTCTTCGTATAAAACGTTTCGCAAGTCGTGGCAGTGGTCTCTCCGGAGGTATTCATCGACGAAACTAGAAGCATCAGGTGCTCTTTAGTTGTATAATAATGTAGCTATTTCCTTATTCCGTGTATTAGCAATAGTAAGGATCTCTTGCTGTCTAAAAATTGAAGCTGTACGACAATCCTTAGACAACGAAGGTGAAGTATGATTCACCTTCGATAACACGAAAGACTCTTTATTGGAGTAAAAGTATGCTTTCTATGTTAGTATGTTGTGGTTCCAAGAACAAGTGGGGAACCACGACAATGTTCGTGCTTCACGCACGTTTTACGGGCGTGAAAAACTCGCACGACGGTGGCCAGCGCTACCGCTCGCGAGCAACGTGGACAGGTTTGTGCGCTCGCAAGTGCGTATTCGCCGGGCCTAATAGATGGCTGCCGCCCGTTTTCGTCGCCTGACGGCCGAGGGACCGGGGGCAGGCAATTCGCGAGCTATGCAAATGACCCGCGCTTTCGCGCACGTTCGTGGATCGGCGAGCTGCTGGCTGCTCTTCCGAGAAAAGCAGCGCCTCGACGTCGCCCCTTCTCGAGCGAGCTGCAGCGTCACGTGGTCGCATCGATCTCCCTGGCTCCGCCTCGTCTGCAGCAGCCACTGCGGGAGGCCGGCGACGCACGTCTCGGCGTCTTCGTCGCCCACGTGATGCGCAGAAGAAAGAAGAAGCGGCGCGCAGAAAAAGACGTCGTCCGAGCCCGGCGGGGAGGATCACGCGTGGCCGGCGCCGATCAGCCGAGGAGCTGGGCCTGACTTTGACGGATGCCGCGAGAAATGGCCGACGCCGCGTCGGGCGCAGCTGCGCGGAGAACAGGGGGAAGCCCGCCGCAGCAGTAAACAGTGCGACAGCTTGCCCCAATGGGTGCGCTCTCCCCGGCCGGGGTCGAACATCTCTTATATAAAACGATAGTCTTCCCGGCGACATCAATCAAAAAGCGCGCAGCCAGCCGATATTGGCTCCGGCGCCCAATATGTCTCCCCGGCCGCGCGGAGCTAATATCGCCCAGCATCCATCACCCGACCACAGCGCGCGCGACCTTGTTACGCGCTGATAAGCTCCTCTTGCGCATCGTCGCGTCCGCCGCTGCGCCGGCGCGTACCTGCGATGAAGCGCGCGCTCTATGTTTGCGCGGCCCGACATGCAAAGCAGAGACGCGAAGCTCCGCGTGCCGCTGACAGGCGCCACCGACACGCGCGCTCCGTGCGGCGCTAGCAATTAGGCGCGCGCAATTAGCCCACCTGGCGCCCCGCTGGGCGCCGCGGGGGAGAGCCCCGGTCGGCAGCGCTGGTCCTGCACGTCCCGCGAGCGCAGAATTTCGCTCAGCGCTTGCGGAAGCTCGCTGCCCGCTGTTTCGTAATGGACAGACCTCTGCAACGAACGAGGGCACGCAAAGGATCCGGCGAACGTGTTGTGACGCGTTCATATACCGGATATGCCGTTATAACAGTGCTAGCAATAAGTCAGTCGATTCGTTTACTGGTTATGAACCAACTAGCAGAAGGTTGCGCAATCGATCACTCTCGGGGATCCATTCGATCTCGCGTGGCGTAGAATGCAGCGCGGCGTGCCCTTTAGACAGAAGGACTCGTCGAAGTTACTACGTTTTCCTACCACCTGGCGGCCATGACGTGTTTACAGCGTCTGAAATCGCCTCCGGCATCTTCTGTAGACAAATCCGTGGCCTTGGACATTAACTTCTGTTATTTGGAAGAGGCCTCCGCTGGGAGTTGCGTCTGGACACCCCTTATAGGATTCGAAACTGCGAGAGGCAACGGGAAGTGCCCAATCGCGAATTTTTTACGCTGCTTCCGCTTCCAGCGCTTTAACCAAACGGCGTGCTTAGGAAGTCACGCTTCGAGGAATGGTCGTTTCGCATTCTGGTCCCACGAGACGAGTCAGCCTGTGATAACGGCTCGCTGAACCGACGCGCGCTCGATTGTTTTAGTGGCCCGAAGAGTCTGCAGCGTGCTTGACAGCAATGCTTAGTGGCGAAGCGTACGCGAAGAGGGAGTCGTTTGAGCGCCGCTCCGGAAAGCCCACCCGTGTTACTGCAAAACTCGACTCGCAAGTTGTGTTCACGGCCCCGACACGATCAGATGATTTTTGCGTAGCGCTCTCTACTAGCTCAATGTGCACCTGCAAGGTCTGCTTTTAAATATGGTTGTCCAAAGCCCTCCCCACGTGATATCTACAGAACTCACGCCACATATCACGCTATATAATCCCTATCGTCTCGATAAGCACAACTTCTTCAGTGCTATAGGGACGACGAATGCACTTAAAAACAACATACAGCTAAAGATGAAGAGAAAAGGTGGGAAGGTATTTGGCGCATGTGTGCCTTGCTTTTCGAGTAGTTCATTTTCAATAAGCTTCTATGTTTGCTCAGCGCCAATATTATACGTGTAGAGGCTTGGTACACAATTTATTTTATTCTGCACTGCATTCCACTGAGATTAACATTTGGTATATGGCCAAACAAGATAGGCTGGATTCGCTACCCTACTCAGGAAGAGAGGTAAACGCGGAGAGAAAGGCGTGAATTAGCAGACGCAGAGAGCGTTGCTAACACCTGCACAAATTTAAGAGACGCACGAAACAAAGGAAATTACGAGCGGTAGTACAACGCGCAACCACGGCTCAGATAAAATGGTATATGGCAACAACACGCCTCGTAATTACAATAACTGTAATAGAATATACTCTGTAGATGGCCATTACCCTATTTGCCAATTCGAAGCTAAAACATTATCTGTACGCTGAAGAGGCTGCACAAATGCAGGGCTATTATAAAAAAATTCTAGCACAGACATTATGTAAGGCATTGTGCAACAGAACACCCAAAAATAAACTAGTCATTCGTCAAGCGTCTGACTGACGGCTGATACACTTATTTTTGTAAGTGACGCCCGTGATTGGCCATAGCCTTGGTGGTGGTATCATTATCACGCCGACCATCAGTCGCTTCTACCCGGACGCCGCCTTCCGAGGAAACGGTCGTAGGTAGCTATAACTATCGTTTTTCTTTGTGGCAGGTTGGAAGGATAAAATTGTGCCAAGCAGACGTCTGTAAGTAGACCGCGTCTAGTTCCATGCATTGTGAATCACTTGTATGCCCCTCAAGCCATCCACTTGCACTCGCTACTGTTTGGATTTAGTGACGACCAACATTGCCAACTTGCGTGCAGAAATTTGGTCAAATGTTTAACACTGCTGCGGTTGTTTCAGTACACGAACTCTGGTTCCTGACATTCAATGAAGGGGCTAAATGCTAAAAGTGACAAAAGGCAGTGCATTTTCGTGTCGCTGACATTATCGGAAATCTACTTGTGTTTGTCATCGACACAGCCATGTTGGATCACTAGACTTCTCGTTGCCTTAGTTTTGATTTAAGACTGCCTAAATATCTTAACCTTTCCTAAACTCCGTCGGTGAGAATTTGGTTGCTGCTTGTGGCGGCGACTCGGGACACTTTGAGAAATTGTTTGTGATGATAGCGACTATTATTACGACGACCACGGTATGGTATGGTACGAAAAACTTTATTCATGTCCTTCAGGTCGCGCTAGATTCCTAGCCCGAAGCGGGCCGCCGCCACATCGGGACCGAAAGGCCTAGCCTTTCGGCCGCATCGCGGGTCCGATGGACTGCCCATGTCTGTTCCCGACTACAGAGAGCCGCGTCCCAACGCTCTTTGGTGTTGTCCTTGTCGCTGCGAAACGCGGAGTACCGCCAGAGCTACACCACCGCATCGAGGGCAAGTGTATTAGGCCAAGGCTTCGGGAAATATCTTGCTTAATAATAGGGGATTGGGATAGGTTCCCGTCTGCAAGAGCCTCAGGGTGAGAGCTCGGGGTCTGTTTAGCTTTATGTGCAGAGGCGGATATGATCTGCGCGCCAAGTAAAAGTGTTTCGTGAGTTCGTTGTATGAGAGAAGATGGTCACTGCAGTACGTAACCTCCAAGCCTGACTGCCTTAGCGTCACGCGGTCTGTAAGCCCTCGCGCAGTGTCGTGAGCCGACTCGTTGTGATTAGCCTGGACTCCGTCAATTTCTCCCATGTGTGCGGCAAACCAAATGATTGTGTGCGGGTTAACGTCGCAGAAAAAAAAAAAAAAATACCAACAGGATCATAATCAGTAAATTAGGTTGCAAGCAATGCCAACCGCCACATTCGAATACCTTAGAAAGAACTTCTGTACGGTGCTTTCTTATTTAAACCTCCTTCGTAAAACTCTCGTCCGTTCGAAGTTCAAGTATACTTACTCTGTATAAGGTCCTGGCCTCGACACTTTTGTTAACACCTTAGAATTCATTCAGTGTTGCAGCACACATTTTATTTCTTGTAATTCTAGAACATTCCAGGTGGCATTAATGACGGCAGATCTTAATTCTTTCCTTCTCTCTTTAAGCATAAAACTGTGTTGTTCAACTATGTTCCACAATGCTTACCACAACATACAAGTGAAGTGCGAACTTCTTTCCGAAATTTGTATATATTGAGTTGCACCGATCATAAACACAAATTAGACGTTTAACCTTGTGACACTAATTTCCTTTGCAACTCATTAATCTCAATATATATAAATACAGAATCACCTGTCCACTTTCTTTGTCGCTGTGACTGATACGTTTTCGTTTAGGTTAGGTGTACAAAAACATTTCTATTCTTTGTAATCACGCACGTTGATATCTGTTCTAATTTCGTTAGACTATATCGCTGAAGGTATTCGAATCAATAAGTAAACTGAACTGGCTTTTGCTTTATGCTGCAGCAACTTGATCCTGACAGATTGCATAACGTTGGCGAAGTCATCAGAAATTCACCAATGCGCCTTTCGCGTAGACGGGTGCAAAATCATTGCGTTGTAGCTCTTAACCGAGCTACAGTGACGCGGCCTACGCCAACCCGTACAAAAGCAGGACAACCCGGAAGAACCAGAATGTTGCCACCCTCGCACGTCGCGCATATTTTGACCTCCGCAACGGCAGCACGACGGCACGTACACAGCGCGTGGACACACACGGGGAAAAAAAAGCATGGGGAGCGCGGTGTGGAGGCAGGAGCTTGCAGAAATTGATTTCCCTAGCATAAGCTTTGCGGCATTAAAAAACTCCGGGTCTCCCGGCGGGGTCGCTAATTGGACTCATTTATCAGCGGGAAAACTCTCCACGCTTTGGGGAGGAACGGAAGAGGCGCGCGCCGGGGCGTGACCGCGGCGGGGCGCCCGCGATTCCGGGGGCGGTTTGGCGCCCCGCCCCGGCTTTTCATTAGCGCCTTTTTTCCCACGGCCGACGCAGCGAACCGAACCTCAATTAAGGCGCCTTACCGCTCCATTAGGGGGCGTCCGCGTGCACCCCACTCCCCCGCCTCCCCAATGACTCCCCTTTGGGCGCGAGGGGCGCGCGTCACCTGCCCGTCTCCCCGCTACACAGCGCGGGGAGAAGCGCGCCGCAGCCCCGAACCGTTGCGCCGTTCGCGCCTTGGCCGCGCGAGCGGGGAAGCGCCGGGCGAGCGACGTTTAGCGGCCAATCGCGCGCTGACCCGGCGGCAGCGAAGCGTCGTCGTCGCCCGGTGGCGCGCCAGTTCAGCTTTAATCAACGCTCGCGTCCTCGCTAGGGCGACGTGGCCCGGGCTCCCTCGAGCGTGCTCAGCGAGCTGTTCCTCGCGAACCATCGATTAGAACCGAAACTCATCCGTGTAGGAGAGTGCGCCGCCTCCTCGGTGCACCGATCGTGGTAGGCCCGTGACACAGCGAACGCGACCAGGGATGTCGTAGTGTTTTCCCTCGGACGCAAAACTGAGCTAGAGGGTGGCGGGGAGAGCCCGAAACAGGGCCGGCTTGGCTGCAACTGCGCGGGGCTGTCGTACGACGCAACTGACGGCGCCTTTCCCCCCTTTTTTTTCTTTTCTTGTTTTCTTACGCGCGACCGCTCGCAGGGAGCCCGCGTGCTCGCACAGTTCAGCTCGCGGCACGCGCGTTCACTGCTGCCGAGACCACGCACTTTCCCCTTCCCCCGCACTGCGAATGTTTTCGCTCGTGCTGACTGCCGCCAGCCGCTCCCAACGATCTCGTAAGCGCGCTTCCCCGCACGTTGAGTTTGTGGGCGGAGAAGCTAGCTTGCCGGTAACGCTGCTTGGGAAGTTGGAGGGGGATAGAGGAAGGGGAGCTGAGGCAGCAGCGGACGGTCACGTCTGGGCTGCTGCCGCGGCGCGCTCCAGGGAACGGCGTCCGCGTGCTCCCTGCCGCTCACTTTTATGTATTGTTTCGTCTTACAGCCGTGTTATACGGCCTCTAACATGGATCTGCTACTGTCGGCAGCGCGTGGGTTGAAAAAGAATAATACGTCGTCTATCTTTTGCTTTCGTTTGAGCAGTTCAGCGGGCCTCAACGTCCTCCCTTGAATTATTATCAAACGTTTTGGAACTTTTCGTTTTTCTTTCTGAGGGAAACGGAGATCATTCATATTTAGTCTCAGACCTCTTTTAGTTTTACACAACATAATGGCCACGCTAATGCAGCAGTCTGAAACACTGACCGTCCGACGCCCAACCTTATTTAAGCAGACGCATTACGTCAGCGTCAGCGTTTTGCGGGATCCGAATTTGTTAGGTGCTTCCAAGCATGCATGCAGGTAAACAACAATTCTGCTTCTATTTTTCACGCGCCATACGTTGCAGAAATTTGACAGTGCTGTTGCACATCTTTTTCTCTGCTACGTGACACCAGACAAAATATCGCGGAGTAAACAACTGATGAAGGTCAATTTACAGTGAATGTGCGTGCTCTATGGATATTTTAAGAAACTTATTGCTGAGTAAGCACGTTTAATTTAACTATCAAAGGCAACTATGCACAGAGAAGAAAGATTATGTGATGCAATTTGTGCAAACGACTGCTTCTTAGAAAGAAAGAAAAACCAACTTAATATAATCCGTGCAACCACCCTTAATGTTTGTTTTCACACCAACAAAAAATAAAAGAAAGGAAGTTTATTTTTCATTGTAGTGCCTGTTTTTTCTAACTCGGATAAGCGTGATTTCATGACCACCTAATGTTGGTGTTGCTCGTATCATGCTTTTTGTGTACGTAGGAAACTGATCTGTTATGCGGGCAGACGTTGCAAGTTGCTATTTAATTTTGCGCCTTGTGCCTCCAGCAAACAATGGTAGACGTTGCGTTAGTGTTTGGTTCCTTGTGTAACCCTATATATTTGCTAGTGGCTTCATTTATTATCTCTACATACAACTGTTGTACGGCAGGCGATGTGAAGACTTATATAGCTTTTACGACCAAAAATTATAGCTATCCATGTCAGCTTTTGTGAATACGGGTACTGGGTACTGAGGTCCGTTTGAGTTGCCGCGGCTATAGGTGGTGGTGCCATTAGCACAGCTTACATGCCCATTCTTCTAGGCCCTCCACCTAGCGCGAGTGCGTTATTGAAGCAATTGAATTTATCAAAGTAAAATGCGTCAGAGAATTCGTAAAGTACGACTTGCACACTACTAGCAGCCACGATGGCATCGCATTGTAACTTGAATATACGAGAAAACATAATTCTGTCACGCGGAAATTCAAACACAAATCCTTCCAGCTGCCGTTTGTTTTTGGGCCCTCCGCCTGGCGCAAGTGCGCTATTGAACTCATTGAATTTTTCAAAGTAAAGTGTGTCAGAAAGTTTGTAAAGTGCGACTTACACAAAACCTACATACATGACAGTATCGGATGTCAATTTGAATATACGAGAAAACATAATTCTCTTATGCGGAAATTCAAACACGAACCTCTTTTCCAGCTGCCGTCTTTTAGGTGAGCAGGTCACGAAAAATCCCGACCAACAAGAGGCTAACAGCTCCGCTGTAAAAAAATGAATAAAGATAAACATAAGAAAATAAAGGGACGAATACAAAAATTTATAAGCGGTACGCTCAACTCCCCATGACAGTACCAACATTGGAACGGTTATCTCCCGTTCATCCTCGCAGAACGAACTCTACGATTGCCATCGTTACCTTGGACAAAATTTCCTTTCGGTGGGCATCTTCATCGTGCTCTGTACATCAGCTCCAAAGCCACAATTCAAGAGCATTGCCGCGCTCCGCCATTCTATATCGGGACTCGACATTTCGTCCTGCTACGAACAACCCGTGGCCAAAGCTCAGCAACAGAACAGATAAGCTGGTGAACCAGTGGGACCCGTGCACCACTCACTGAAATGTCGCGTCTTGTGCTGTCGGGTACACGCGGGGCACCGGACCCTGCTCTGGGGAGACCAGCCAGCCGTGGTCGAGAGTGACGTCATGCAGAAAAAGTGGATACGACGAAACAGAGGATTGATCACTTCTGAAAAGGCCCCGTGAAAAGCTGTTTCGAACAATGACTCTGGCAGACGCTATAATTCTTTTCTTAAATATACATATATCTCTATATATAAACCTCCGACAAGAGACGCTCCAGTTGATTTGGCTCTGGCCGCCCGTAAAATGACATAAAATTTGTACAGGCATTGACTCCTTTACTAGATGCCCGCGGAATGGCTCGAGCTTCCAGGGCAACGGGCCTGCGCTCAGTTGTGAACAAGCGTCGAGAGGTGGCGTTCGCGACCGACACTATCATCACGGGCGGTGGCGACGGCGCGTGACCCAGCGCATGGCTTTTACATGGTCGGTACCGCGGTGGAAGCGCGGTCGGCACAGCCCTTTGGCTGCACTTCTTTAAGGGCTGGTTGTATGGCTTTAGAATAGCTGTCACCTGTAATGACTACAAAGATAGGCTGAGCTATGATTAAGGTTAATGGCCTTCGAGGTCGGCACGCATCCCTGATAAAGATAAAGGAAGCTACGCGAGGTAGAGCACAGTGGCATAATAGGAATAAAATACAGAACGCCTACCGAAATGGGGTTGTCAAAACATTTTTTAAACGTTTCGGCTTCCACACGGAAGCCTTCCACACGGAATCGCTGACCACCCAAACAACCGCACAAACGCTTAATCGAAACAATGGCAATCTCCCGTCAACATACGCAAGATGCCTGAAGCGATTATTGACGTGGATTTAAAGTGAAAGTTTTTTGCATCTCAGCTCAGTGAATAAGGCTTCCGTGTGGAAGCCGAAACGCTTAAGTATGTTTTGACAACCCCATTTTGGTCGGCGTTCTGTATTTTATTCTATTATGCCGTTACTTGCCGTCCAGACGAGATTTAGTCGAACTCTTAATTTCATTAGTGCACAGTGGTTACGCAAGCCACATGTGGCGCTCGCGACCGACACTAGTGGAAAGGAGGAAAAGCAGGGGGTTTGGCATCTGGGTTTCCGCTCATGCGGCAGGCATCTAGTAAAGGAGGCAATGGTACAGAACGCAAACACAGGAGCACGAGCTAATACGTATGTTTTCATCATTATGGTTCATATTAGTGTTAAATTAAGTATATTTGTGACCAGGTAATTCTCTTTCTTTTCTTCGTTGACGTTCTCCGCGATTGAGCCTTTCTTGAATAGCAGCGGCAAACAGACGCAGTATCTTCGCCTGTACTAACAAACATAAAGGGAGAGTCAGTGAGGCAAAACCAAAATTATATTGCCTTGAAGAGCCGAAATCAAGCCCGTTACCAGGTTCTACAACAATTTTATACTCCTCTCTTTAGCCCACACTCCGTGTACATTTGACGAAGACGAGTGTATGCTGTAAACTGAAAAACAAAAAAAAATGTTTGTGAAGAACTACGCCAAGGGTAGGGTATGTAGTGAGGCTGCGCGCATACTGCGCAAGGCCGAAGACATCGTACGCAAAAGCGCTGTGGTGATCAAGTGGTTTTCGGCCCACATGGGCAGTGACGTGTCCGAACGCGGGAACGTGAACCACAACGAGACGGCCAACTCGGCCGCGCGAGGACTAACCAACCGCGCAGCTGCAAGCACGGCCGACTCGGAGTGTTGGTCGCGGTGCAGTGCCAAGGACAATATGACCACCTTCAACGAAATAGTGAAGTGGTACAGACTTAACAGACAGACTATGCCGCCACCTCACCCGGGGCTTACCCGGAAGGAGGCAGTGTTATACAGGCAATTACAGACGGGGTCCCTGCTCACCCCGGTGCTAGCTAAGCACGTGTGTCCGAGCGTGTACGCGAGTGACGTGTGTAGACTGTGCGCTAAAGAGAGAGCCCCCGCGGCTCACATCCTTTGGGACTGTAGTATAAATCCACGAGAAGCCAGCGAGAAGACGACGATCCCGCCGCAGCTAGAGGCTGCAACGAGGAGCTATGACCAAGATACACAACTCAAGGCCGTCCAGCAGGTCTCGGCAGCTCTAGAGCGGCAGCGACCTCGCGAAACAGAGGAGAAGGGGGGCAGCACCCCGAGGAAGGGGGCGGCGGCCCTCTCGGATCCGCGGAAGTAGCGAGGAACCAAGACCTCGAGGAGCACAATGCACGAGACTGACGTAGTGGCCGCGTCGTGGTAAAAGCTTGTCCTCCCTGCGTGGAGGGAGCCTAACCGACTCTGCAGGCATTTTCACTAAAGTTGTTCTCTCTCTCTCTCTCTTATCTGCACAGCCCGAAATCATTGCACAATCAACAAGTATGACTTTGTCTTTATATAGGTGCTTGTTTTTTTCTTCCTTTTGATATCGCGCAGTCAATGTACAATCACTAGAGACATAATTACCGAACACCAGCTACTCCTTAATTGCGGAATAAAATTTGTCTGCTTATAAAGTTATTGTCATGAAATATTCCCCGGGCAAAGATAATATTTTTGCAGGCGTGATTTTGGTGTGCGAGATGTCAAGTCAATATATCGCTCAGACCTTGTATTTCTCAAGCGTACCTACAGTGGAGCATAGCCTCTTCTTCTTATTCTACTTCTGTGTTTTCTTAGTGTGACACTAGCACTGCTTAACCGTAACACGGCATCAAAAAATTATACCATTAATATTCGCAGCAGCGAACATTTAGCAAGAAGGGGATATTTCCAGTTTAGGAATCTATACTCCGCGGAGTATTTACCGAAAGTATATTACATGATAATGTTAGTGTATGCAAGTTCGGCGCAGTGCTTACGAGATTTTGGGTGATACTGGAGGCTACTTGGTTGGCCATTGTTGTCGCAAAGGCAGCGCACTTGTGGATACATTCACGAACACAAAAAGAAAGACACGAGCACTGTCTGCTGTTGCAAAGTAACCAGTGTAAATGTATGGGTATTTGTATTCATTTTACTGATTTTATTAGCTAAAGGAAACACACAGTTATGGCACTGTATGTGTACTCACACCTTACCTTGTAGCAGCCGATCCAGCCGTTCACCGGAACTCTTATTATGCTCTCTTTTGAAATGCCTGCTAGGGCAGTGGGGAGGTCTAGGTGAAGGATTCTTGAAGTTTTATAGTGAGAAATAAGATAAACGTAACTTCTGTAGAAGATGCGTCCCGACGGTCGTTATGAAACAGTCTTAAATTTGGCCATTGAAATACATACATAGAAATTCGCGTTTACATGCATAACAAACTTTCGTGAAAAGCAAATCGTAAAAGAATCAGTCCAAACAAATTGTGCAGAAACAAACGACAATGATTGTCAATGTAAGCGAATAACCGAAGCCACCACAACAACCATCTCATTATCGCACTGCCATCACCTCTTATTTTCTCTATCTACCTCTGTCATTACCCATTACCGCTTATCTCCTACTGCTTACCGCAAATGCCTCCATACAGACTTTTTCTAATAATGTAATGAGGTTTCCTTTGATTTTTTTATTCCCCTCCATATCCCTCTCGAGAGAAACACATACTAAAGTCTTTCGCTTTCTGCTGCGTTTCACACCGTCCTCTAAAAATTCATCTATTTAAATTGGTTCATCGCTAACATGTTTAATGTCACTCGATTCATCTCTTCTAAATACTTTTCACAACGCTCGAATAGACGCAGGTGTAGTACCCACGTTAGAACGTGCAAGCCGTGATAGTGCTGTCGCACTTTTATACTACATAGAAATTCGCGTTTACATGCATAACAAACTTTCGTGAAAGTCAAATCGTAAAAGAATCAGTCCAAAATAATTGTGCAGTGACAAACCACAATGATTGTCAATGTAAGCGAATAACCGAACGCATCTGGAAAGATATTCGCTTTAAATAGCGGAGTGATGCTCTTGAAGGCGTATATCTGTTGCAGCGAGAACATTTACATAGCGCTTGTTGTTTCATTGAGTAATCCAATATAAAAAAGAGCCGTTAACCAGCACATCTATACCGGTGCCGGATCCCTCTCCAGCAGTCGCCATATGGGGACAGGGTGGCGAGAGAAGAGTTCCTATCCGATCACTGGACTACATAATGTAAACCTTAAGGCCCAAAAAATTAAACGTTCCTTTCCTTCGAGCGCTTCCTAACCTTACGTGAGGCCTCCTTACAGCGAAGGACCGATGGGGAAAACAAGCGTACTCTGAAAGCTCCCTTCACCCGTCCTCACGTAAGGAGCGGTTGCCGCATGCCTGGGTTTGATATTATCTCTTAAAAGCTTTACGCGAACACCATTATTCAATAAAAAATGTTTTATCGTCGCGCAATCTTTAAATTGAAGAGCTAATATAGAGAAGTGTGGACGCTTTCTTCTAGTTTTGTTTACTAAACTTAAAAAAGGTAGCGCATTACAGTGCAAAACTTCATGTGTTCCAGCAACGCTGGCACGCCGGCTTCGTGCAACGCCTAGCAACGCTTAGCAATGCTTCCATGCCGCACGCGTGACTGAAACGAACATGCCTGGCAAGACGTACCGTGCTCGCGCTTCTCCGCAGGTGGGCGACAGCGCGCATGCGCAAGCAAACGTCACGTGGTTAAGCAGTGAGGTGAGGCGCTCGTTCAGGGCCAGGAGCGGCGTAAGGACGGATGAAGGTAGCTTTGGAGCTACCTTATGCTGAGGAAGCACCAATGAAGCCTTCAGTAAGGAAGCTTTCAGAGTGACATAAGGTAGCGTCACCGCAATGAAGGCTTCCTTACTAATGTAAAGAGGATTTCATTGTTTGGCCCTAAAACACCTCAAAGTTCTCGCGCGACAGTACATGCTGGCAGACTCGGTCTTTTGGTTACACGCAGAGCTCTGAACACACAATGTTACGAATGCATGTTTACAACAAAGCCGAGTTATACTTGCGCACTGACACCGATTGCCTATTTTCCCAATCTCTGCAACAACCCTTGATGTTTAATAAAATTTGGTGAAATATTTCTTTTACCGTTGCGAATTCCATATCTAGAACTCATAAGTTTGTGAGGACTACGTTCGCATTGAAGGTTTTTAATATGACACATTCACTGAAACAACACGCACTCTTGGCACTTTTTATCGGCAGTTAAAGTGCAACCACGATCGTCTGCCACAAAAACCGGCAAAAGATCATCCAAGAAAGCTATTCATATTAAGAACAACCACCCCGCCCCGTACACCGCGCCCCCTTTCTTTATTTGACACTTCGCCACAGCACTTATGTGCTTGCGGCGGTGCACGCTCTACAGGCAGTGTGTTGAGAAATGTCTCATCTCTATTCAGTCGTTCGTCCTTGAACCTGCAACAACGAAAAGAGGAGGGCGAGGTGAGGCGGGGGCTGGGCGGGGTAGAGCGGGGGGGGGGGGGGCGAGGGGTAAGCGCTTTTCTTATGTCGTGGTAATTCGACTAATATTTGATTCAGTAAGTTTAGTGACATTCAGTGGACAGCCCCTGAAAATGCATGGCCTAATGCATACTACAGAGGCATCTTCTATTTGTTTTTCTGGAGCCGGATTTTCGTGCTGCAAAACTCTTTACTTTAGGAGTCACTAATAATAAAATATTAGTTAATAGTTTATATTGCCATGGGAATGAAGCTCAGACAAAAAAGAAAATTATGCATAACCAACAGACATTTCGGAATACATGTGAAGCAAAGCTCTGGTGAAGCGGGTAATTAAAACCCGTACCACTATCGGCGTGGGTACAATCGTGGTTACTTTCATCCTATGCGGCGTGCAACCTCATGCAATGTTTATATCCGTCCAACACAAAATTCACACCTTACGCAATCTTTCTGTTTATGCACTGCATCATCCACAAGCCTTGCTGAAATAAATACAGTGAATCAGGCGGATGCACAGAGTGAGACATCCGCGTGGTGATGTCATGAAGATGAAGGCGATGTATGACGTATGTTGAGGAAACAATGGCGATGACAGTTGTACACACAGAAAAGTACGACACAAATCTCGCTACATTTAGGGATGCTGTACTTTTCGTATCACATACCCATTCTGGAGGATTGGCCAAAGGCGGGCACACACCCACTGCCGCATACTCAATCGACAAATAAAATAAAATCAAGTGAGTCAAAGAATCCATTGAATATTGCGCAATTACATTATTACTTCGATGTGCTTTGGAGATACCGGTGAGCCAACAATATTTGTTCATGTTTTATGTAAATGTTACTTTTTTATTTTGACGCTGCACAAATGTGTGCTTATTCGCACTACTTAGTCGGTTATGGTCATCGTACAAGGGCTATATAAACCCGTTTGCTGGTACTAGCATTCGGTGCAGATATGAACTTCGTATATATTGCCAAACATAGCTGCCGAGATACTGACCGAACCAGCAGACAGCAGCTACGCCAAACACGGTAACATAGGCAAATAGAGCTTATCTCTAAAATACGCTGCTATGTGCCAAAGTAAGAAGAAGAAGAAGAAGAAGAAGAAGATACTATAAATCTTTTCTAAACGTCACGTTTATTAAGGTCGCGGTCATACCGGAAAAAGAATGACAACCGACGCTGTGGCTACATGCATCTGCATGCCTACCGGATTCGAAAAATATTGTGCTGCTAAAGACCTTCTATTATCGGTGAACAAACATTGCTCTTTTCTCGCATTTACAGCTATTTGCTCCCATGAAAAACATTGTTACGGAGATTGATTTGTTTCCACGAAAACAAGAACACATTCGGTAGCAAATTCGAACATAACCCTGGCGTACACATGGGCCAATAAAACATTATTGTGACGTTTTACTTCCGAACCCGGGTTGCGCGCAAGCGTATGGGTGCTCTTCCCTTTTTGTGCATTGCGCGTAGAGTGTTTTAGAAAGGCTTGATTGTGTGTAAGTGTTGCCGTTTCATTAAGGCTTATTTTTATTTTGTATGTTCTATGCCCGTTTTCCGACTTTTGTGAAGTGTTAAGTGCCATTAGGAAAGATGGTAAGCCACTATAAGAAAATGCGCAGTCTTTATTATTTCAAGCATATTGCTAATGCACTATACACACAATTAATTGTCCATTCCTTCTACTTCTTCTTCTCCTACTTTTTCCTCTTTTTCTTTTTTGCCGTCTTCTTTGATGTACAAGGTGTCAGTCTGTACATCACCGAGCATGTTTTCCAACTCGGATATAGCCATCTCAGCCAGTACCACAGTCTTCCTCGTCCGGTCCGTGCATATTGGAAGACCAGAAAGAGTCTCGTCGATTCATAATATCTTGCTCGGGAGTGTGCATTTGATTGGGTCTCCAAGCGCCCACCAGAGTCTTGTTGTCAGTAAAGTTGTTCGAAGCAGAACAAAGGCCTCTAGTTTGGCATCTAGCTTTAAGCAAAACGGACGTTGGTCTGGGTTGTAGCTAGGCGACAAGGCCCTGTACACCACGTTCACCACATTCACCACATCACCCACACTAGCTTGCGGGGACACATACAACATCATCGCAAGCACAGCATTCGGTAGTCGTGCGGCACACGCCTCACCCTTGTTTTGCACCATGTTAGGCAAGTCAACCGGCGTCGCAGAGTAGCCAGGCTTGGAGTAAATGGGCACCCCCGCCGCTCCTTCCCCGCTCCATCCACGCGCACCTCCGTACCTTCCTCAGTGCGCGCTCCACGTCTCCATCTCCAGGCGCTCTCCTCCTCCGGCGCTCGCACCCCTCTCCCAACTCGGTGGCCTCCGACTTAATCTCGCCGGTTTCACAGGCGGCGCATGTACGATTGCCCGTGAAAACAATTGCTTTGCGGGGTGACGGAGTACGTGATTTCGTATGCTGTCTAGCTGACCATGTCTCGGCGCGTGCGCCTCAATATACCTTTGGAAATTTTCGCTTTTCTCAAAAGTTGCAAGTTTTTTGGCAGAGAAAATAGCCAGGAAATAATGTTAACCCTTGCATAACAAATGATGCATGTTCATCGCGAAACTTTGCACTAAACAAACGGGGATACAGAAAGAACACACAAAGACGAGCGCTCTCCCTTGTCTTCTTTGTGTGTCCTCGTTTGTTTAGCGCAAAGTTTCACGATGAATCAATTACAATTAGACCGAGTCACAGTGATACATGTCCAGAGGCAATAATCACGCTCTCCGTGCGAAACATTGACCAAGCACGTCTCTCTTCTTTTTTTTTTTTTTTTTTTCTGAACGAGTACACGAGGACAGAAGACGTGTGAGCTGGGAACAAGATTTGTGGCAGGATTTCATACACCGGCTTCCAGTTTGGCGCGCGGTGGTTAAACGCAGAAACGAAATATGAAAGAGGACTACGTCCGTGCACGAAGTTCACAGAGGGTGGCCTCGGACCAAGCAGCTCACGGGAAGACCCAAGCGAATGCGAACGAGGGGGCATTGAGCGTCGAGGAGAAGCGTTCCTTATCGATGGCGCTCCAGGCAGGCAGGCAGCAGTCACCACTAGCTGCCGATCGCGACAGAGGATAAACTTCTCGGTAGGTGGCGACGCCGATATTACCGCCGGGCACTGAGGTGGCGCGTGGAGGCAGAAAAGAGCGGGCCGATGCAGTCGGGGCGCCGGGGAGCGTCGGCTAATCAAGCGTCCTGGGTAATGACGCTCTTTGACTAATGGTTCTCCCGACAGATGGCGCCTCGGCGTGACAAATTATGTCTTGGTCGGGGGCGCCGAGAGTACGCGCGTACGCGTTCAGTCTTCGCATGGCGTCTGCTGGCACTGCTTTTCCCGCCACACCATTGATTATGACGTCCACCCCCTAGAGCGATGAGCAGCGCTGAAGGTATTGCCCGCGCGCTCGTGTGTTCGTCACGTCTGCTTCGTATGGGTCGAGCAGACGAAAGTGTCAAAGCTTGAGCACGGGGGGGCACGACGACGCTAGGAACGAGTTCTGCTAAGCGAAACTTATTCAAGCTCTGTCTCACCCACTTTCATACTCGATATGGGCTCGCGGCTTGGCAACCCTGGGTTCACCACTGCCGCGAACCTGCACACGGTTAATCGTGCGGAAAGGCCTGTTCCGCAGCCCCGCTCCTTTCTCGTCATCTCTTATCCTAACGACGCGCGTTTTTTTCGGGCATAAGGAAAAGGAACTCTAATTTCGCTGCTCACGAGGGAGAGATCAGGGGGGACGCTTTTGCTATGGCGCGAGGGAAAGGTGCCTTCTAAGGAATGAAGCTTGCGTCGTTAGGTGCGACCGGGGACCGAAATTGGCTCGATGCTTCTCGAAGTGGCGAACGACTGCCCCTCGCTGTCTTCCCGCAACTAGCGCAGCAGACGAAACACTGCTGAAACACAAAGTGAGAACGCGTCTGCTTTCTGCGAAGTTAGCTGGGATATGAGGGCAGATGTGTCGTCTGGCAAGCGTCTTTCGAGGCATACAATGTTTGATATGTAGGGCATTACAGTAGCTATTCAGTATTAGCCATCTGTGAGCTGAATTTGGAATGAATTGCTAGTCAGAACTGTGCAAATGTGTCGCATAGCACTATAACATTCGAGAACACTGCTAAAGGAATTCCTAGGGTGGTTCGCCCAATGACCTTATTTTTTGTTGTTGTTGTTATTGTCTCACTCCACTGAAGTTTCACCACCAGCCTCACCGATAGGCTAATCCTAGCAATAAATCAGGTTAAACGCCGCTAATGCCAACGGCTAACTGTAAAGAGAATGTATTTGAAATAGACGTGGATACGAATCGCTGTATTATTTCAGTTTTATTTCAGCTGTAAATAAATTTTCGATTGTATTTGCGATGAGATTCCGTAGAACGCAATTCTCAGCTAAGACCGAGGCCCATGCTCACAAAAAGTTCTTACGCTAGAATTCTTCGTAAGAGAACATTTCTATCGATCCTGATAATGTACATATTGTATTAGCAAAGGCGTCCAGCCAATTGGGAGAATTCCTTGCGAATGAAAAGCTTTGTGAATTCGGTTCCAGAAGCGTTGGGAGTTTGCCAGAAACAAACGCCGCGGTGTATATGCACGAATCTTCCGAACATAAAATATCCAGCTATTGAGCGACAACTTTTATCCATTACTCCATAAGCCAGTAATCTGAGCAGTACAGCTTCGGCCCATAAAACAGGACGTTGGAAAATGTTAGTTTATAGACAGAGGCTGTTCTAACAACTTAATGTTGCCACTGATGACCTTTGGCAAATTAGGGTGACTTGGTATGGTAGGCAAGGAACAAGGTGAAGGTTTTGATATATTCTGATGCAGCTTTTTGCAACTCCTTCTCCTAGTATTTCAAGGAAAAAGTAATTTTATTTTATTTTGTGATGGATGGTCATATTATAATATGTTATTCAGATGTCACATCTTGCACGGCGCGCGATGCTTGTATGATTCGCGTGAAAACCTACGCGCATTGTCGACGGCCAACACGACGCGATCCCATGAAATTAATCCAAGATGCTTTCTTTTAGCGCAATAATAGTTGCTTGGAACGGCCTGTTGTGCGTCCTGGCGAGATCAAAACTCCAGTGCTCTCCTCTGCAGCTTCTAATGCCGCATGGCAATACTTCGCGCCTGCAACACGCAAACAGAAGATTGAGCTGGAGTGAGAATAACAATACGCTTTTCTGCGACGTATCCCACGTCGAAACTCAAGTTGTTGGTTCCCTCACGAAACTGCAAGGCTTTAGAAACCTGACTTTGGACATAAAGCTCTATATATTGCATTATTCGCCGTATCAATATCACGGAGCAAGAAGCAAGGGTCGACGAATGACTGTGCGTTGTCTTCTTCCCCACGCGTCTTGCTTTTAGGTGAACCCCTCAGTAGTTATCAACCATCTAGCTCAGATTTTCTTATTTTATCTCATTTTAATGCCATGGTGACATTTCGAGGTTAGTGATTCTAATTTGCTTCGCTATCAGGATAATAAGGTTCTAGGATGAGGAGCTTTTATTCACATGTTATGAGCTGACTCTAGGCATATGTCGAAATTTGCAGGCGAATGTCATGCTCTTAGTATGTAATCTCGGTTTCTTCTGGAAGGTTCTTATTTTCTTCTGCCTATATTGTTCTCTTGATTAGTATTGTTTTGTTTTCGTTTTCTGTATTTTTGCCTTCCGCTAAGGTATTGTCATAGCGGCCACTTGAGTAGCAGAACTTCTCACGCTGTTGCACTTGAAAAAGTAGAACAATCGCTCAAACCGGACCGTAACGTGCTTGAAGTTATTTTCCTCCGGCACGGACACCACTTCCAAGAGAGGCTACAAGCCGTCGGCATTGATCGAGTGAGCTCGCGATGGCAACAGCCCGGAAGCGAATGGTGGGCGGAGGGCGTCGCCCATCGCACAGAGACGGTGACCAGCGCGATGCGTGGCGCACTTCGCACCCACACAGAGGCCCCCGAGCAGCAGTGACGCGCAGTCCGGCACAGTAATTGCGTCATTGAGGGTCTTGCGGGACTCTTAACGGTAGCGTGAGAATCGTCGCCTGCGGTTTGCACTACAGCGTTGAGAAGGCGTTGCCAATTGGCAAAGGTAGACTGGGCGGTCACTTGGGCACCTCCGAAGGCCTCCAGTCGAATATGTCTGGGGCGGGGGCTGTCCCACCTGCACTCCGCTATGCAGACGCCGCAGGAAATACTGTTCGGCGACAGATGCCCCAGGGCGCTGACGCCGAGGATGCAACGGATTCCGGCAGATGGCGCCACGCGCTTGGCGTACGCATGGTTGCGCCATACGCGTCCCCAGGAGCCTGTCTGGTGATAACGGCGACAGTGTGGCGCGTGTTTAGCGTTTTCCTTCCGTATTTTGTAAGGTCAGTCCACTCGCCTCGTTCGAGCACGTTGCCCGCAGTTAGCAATAACTAAGCGTTAACAATAACAAAATAAAAAAGGATGTAGTTATGAACGTCGCAACCTTGAATATGCAGATTTGTGTAATAAAGTATTCAGCAACATCGTGCACCCTTACTGAAATTACTGAGTCTCGTTTATTTTACTTTCGGAACCTTTTTCAACGTAATAAAGTGGGAAGTTGGTTACACGACATGCCACAAAGATTACAACGAAAAAGAAAGAGAAGAACGCGGGAATATTGGTGCACTACTTCTGCAGAGGAATACGTTGAGTATACAAGGCTAAAATAGAAATTATCACCGGTCGTAACAATATTCACGAGATGGTGGTTGAATGACTGGGAGAATCCATTTACATTGCAAGAAGACGCATGAAACATAAAATGGTGATCAAAGCGGCGAGACACACTGCGTGGAGTGAAAATAAAAATCTGAGACACCCTAAGCACTTCTTCTGAGTTGCGAATGCGAAAGCATTAATCTCCATTTGAACGCTGCTGAGAAGCCCTTCGAGTTATGAGCTCCTCGCGGGAAAGCAAGCGCTTTGAGACGCTCAGCCAACGGCTCGTAAATAGCGAAAGGCTTGTGCACTTCGATCCGTGACGTCAAGCTACCTTGCTCGATTGCCATAGAATCTAATGGGGACGCGACCGAGTAAGCTGCGGTGATTTTGACGTCACGGCTTTCGTCACGCCGGGCTTGAAAATGGAAATTTCAGTCCAAGTAGCGTGATTTCATAAAGCAGAGTGCACAGGCCTGCTGCCTATAAGGCGCTGGCTTAGCCCAATAAAAGGAAAAAGAAAACAGAAAAGAAAGGGCGCTGGTTTAGCCCAGTGGGTAAGGTACTCGGCTTCTGACCGTGGAGTCGTAGGTTTGAAACTCATTGCCACGAACGTTTTTTTCCTTTCGAATTTATTCTGTTTGTTTTATATTCATTACTTTTTTGATAGCGATCACCAAGGCGAAGTTAGAACGCAGGCGAGAGCTTGCGCGGACAAGGGACGCGCGGATAACGCGGGCTTCCGAGAGCGAGGGTGACGTGGCAACACGGCGGTGCCCTCACGTAACATGTGGCGCGCTATCGCTGCAGCAGGTGTTCCCTTTTGCCCGGTCTGCTCTGTCCAGGCGTGCACGTGACGTGGTTCCGCAGCCAATGGGAATTTAGGTGCCGTTGCGCTGCTACAGACGTCGGCTTTTTCGATCAATAGCCGATTTGATGTTTTCGTGTCAATAACATGCCACATTGTCACATGGTGGAAATATTTATGAAACAATGTTAGAGGGACAGAATACAAGGGCTAGCTTGCACGACTGTTATATATGGGCAGAACATCTTACCATTTGACCGAATAAAACAAGCAGAGTTATCTCGAACAATTTCCTATGTGCTAATTGCGGTCACGTTACAGTGTTTCCAAATTGATGCCGTCGCATTAAGGCAATTAAAGCAACAACTTCGAAGAGTGATCCAAGGTCCTGACAAAAACAAATCCACTTGTCAAAACGGTGGCTCCGGACTGAGGCCCACTGATATTAAATTTGTTTACCTGCGTGTTTCAAACGTTCTTGTTCGCAAAACGGTAATATTCCCTGAAGTCATGCTCTGTATGTCAGTGTTGTCTACTACAAACGCTTCCTTATTGAAATGGAAATTAAAGAAAGACATTTAGTCATCCTATATAATTGTGAATGCTACACCTTTTTATCAATCAATTAATCAAATTTATTTTACGTCAACAAAAGAAACATTAGCACATTTTTACCCAGGTGAACACCAGACCTCATTGAAAGGTTATGAGAAGGCGTCATATAATTAATACAATAACAATAAAACAGCAGTAAAACGTAGGGAGCATCGCTCGTGGCACATAACATTTCATTATTTCAGCCTGACTGCAAATATTGTAAGGATATAAGGTTATCGGGTACTAAGCCAGCTTTTAATCATATTACTTGATAAGGAAAAGGTATAGTACTAGTTCTGTTTTAAAGGAATTAATGATCTTGTTGCTTGTTGTGTATTCAGGGAGTGAATTCCACAGTTCAGAAGCGCTATTGACGAATGAAAATGATCTGTGTCATCATCATCATCAGCCTATTTTATGGCCACTGCAGGACGAAGGCCTCTCCCTGCGATCTCCAATTACTCCTGCCCTGCGCCAACTGATTCCAATTAGCACCCGCGAATTTCCTAATTTCATCGCACCACCTAGTCTTCTACCGTTCTCTACTGCGCTTCCCTTCTCTTGTATCCATTCTGTAACCCTAATGGTCCAATGGTTATCTAACCGGCGCATTACATGACCTGCCCAGCTCCGTATTTTTCCTATTGATGTCAATCAGAATATTGGCTATACCCGTTTGCTCTCTTATCCAAACCGCTCTCTTTCTGTCTCTTAACATTATACCCAGCATTCTTCGTTCCATCGCTCTTTGCGCGGAACTTAACTTGTTCTCAAGCTTCTTTCTCAGACTCCAAGTCTCTACCCCATATGTCAGCACCGGTAAGATGCACTGATTGTGCACGTTCCTTTTCAATGATAATGGTAAGCTTCCAGTCAGGAGCTGACAATGTCTGCCGTATGCGATGCAACCCATTTTCATTCTTCCATGAATTTCCTTCTCATGATCAGGGTTCCTTGTGATTTATTGACCTAGGTAAACGTACTCCTTCACAGACTCTAGAGGCTGACTGGAGATTCTGAACACGTGTTCTCTTGCCCGGTTATTCATCATTATCTTTGTCTTCTGCATATTAATCTTCAACCCCACTCTTACACTCTCTCTGCTAAAGTCCTCAATCATTTGTTCTAACTCGTCGGCAGTGTTTCTGAATAGAACAATGTCATCGGCAAACCGAAGGTTGCTGCGGTATTCGCCGTCGAACCTTACTCCTAAGCCTTCCCAGTTTAATAGCTTGAATATTTCTTCCAAGAACGCAGTGAATAGCATTGGAGAGATTGTGTATCCTTGTCTGACCCCTTTCTTTATAGGTATCTAGTTTGTTCGAATATTCAAGTTGCACTGATGACGACCAATTGTTTCGTCGGACGACGTGATGCTGCACTCGTATGGCCGTCCAGCGTGTCGTGCTGCGAATAATCTAACGTTAGAATTATTTTCTGATGTTCAGCCTTACTGGTAGGATGTTCAGTAAAAAAAGAAAAAGCGATACGGATATATAGAGTCATGCCTATCTAGAAACAGAATAATACACAGGATAGTGTGCAGAGGAAGTTGTGTGGAAGGGTAAGTTGAACCGTAAGCAACAATGGCGTAAGTTATGAAGCAATGAGAAAGTACCAGAAGGGTCTGGAGGGAGGAAATATGTGTGCAGTATCGTCGCGTTTTGTGCCCCTTTCTACACATTTGCTCCACATGTCTGTGCCGTAATAGCGTGCTGTCTAATGTTACACCAAGAAACCTAGTTTCATGCGCGCACTGCAACAATTCGTTATCCACTTGTGAGGTGTGGCCGAATTGACGAGGCATATTTTTCGCATAAAAAAAAAAAACATACAACTAGTTTAAGAGGCTTTTGGGACTAATATGTTTTCTGGAAGCAACAAGGAAATTCTTTGTAATGCTCCTTCTGCGGTTTCATTCAATTGTTCTTGTTATTCAGGTGTAATGAATATGTTAAAACATCAACGTATAATACGCAGTCCTGAGACAGGCATGATGCAAGAGCATTTACGAAGAGCAAGAATAAGAACGGTCCCAGGATCGAACCCTGGGGGGACACCAACATTTGCTGTCATGGTGTCGGACTATTTACCATTTATTTATTTATTTATTTATTTATTTATTTATTTATTTATTTATATATACTGTGATCTTTTACAAGATTTTAGCAGGGTGGGAACATACAAGTACATTCATACAAACATACAGTTCAAGCAATCATGCCGACGCTTGAATTCAACATGGCAAAAGGACAGAATGCATGAAAAAAGGAGCAAATAAACTATGTGCGGTTGAGTCATGAATGCAGGTGCGCCTGAAAACGGGATAAAGAATTTCGTGTAATGACTTCATCAGGAAGTTTATTCCAATCAACTATTGTTCTTGTAAAATAAGAGTATTTGAAGCAGTTGTTCGGTGTTAACGGGGTTACTACTAGGGAGTGTTTATGACGAGTAGCATAACCAGTTAAAGGTGTTAAGATGTGCGAGATATCAATATGGTAGTGGCCATTCATTAGCTGAAAAAAGAATTTTAATCTGGAAACACGATTTTGTTCTGTAATCGAAGAGAATCCACTACTTTTAAGGAGATCTGTTATAGAAGTTCGACCGTAAGAATTGTAGATAAATCCGACAGCTTTCTTTTGAATTCTTTCTAATTTTTTAATTTTTGTTTTTGTGTAGAGGCCCTAAATGATTATTGCATATTTTAAAGTATATGTGCCAGGAGGCGGACAGCTGGTGTGGATAATTTTAGCTACCGTCTGAGGGTGAACAATTTGCGAAGACAATTAGCCATTACAGTGTCAGTATGTTTTGACCAGAAAAAATTGTGGGATATGTGCATACCGAGATATTTATACTGAGATACTTCGGAGATATAAGTGTTCTCGGCAAAATAGTGGAAGAGAAGGGACTTTTTCCTTAGTGTTATTCTCATAAAGACGTTTTTTCATAGTTAATAGCCATTTGCCATTGATGGCACCATGCAACTATTTTGCCAAAGTCACTATTTAGCCTGATTTGATCTTGGGATGAGTCAATTCCGTCATATAGTATACAGTCATCCGCGTAAAGTTTAATTTTTACAGATAGGTTATTGCCAATGTCATTTATATAAAGCAAGGATAAAAGAGGACCCAGCACGGATCCCTGGGGAACGCCAGAGGCAACCGGTAATGTCTTGGAGGAAGTCTAGTTTATCCTAACGAATTGGAAATGGTTGGTTCGGTACGCTTGTATCCATTTTAATTGCTTATCGTTTCTAAGTATAAAACGTAATTTTTAAAGTAATTTGCTGTGGGCTACTTTGTCGAATGCTTTACTGAATTCCATGAATATAGCGTCGGTTTTTATATTATTTATTGTGTTGGCAAAATCGTGAATTGTTTCAACTAACTGAGTGTTTGTGGAAAAGCCCTGCCGAAATCCGCGTTTGTCAATACGCAATGCTCATCAAGGAAACCGATTACATGCTTATTAATGACAGTACATTAACTTCTATGTACTGTCGACGGTTAACTAAATAATTCTGAATCAAATTGCAAGAAATGTCTCGCATTCCTTAATCATAAAACCATTTTATGAGCAGGGTATGGTACAGCGAGTCGAAAGCTTTGGTCAGGTTTATAAATATTCCCATTGTGAGCATGGTGTTTTCAATATTTATTGGCGTTTCCTCAGTGATGTTGATTAATGCTAATTCAGTGGATTTGTCTTTTACATAGCCATTCTGTGAGTCGTTCAGAGTGTTTTGATTAGTAAAAATTTAATGCAGGTGCTTAAGTAGCAAGCTTTCCAGTACTTTTGATAATGATGATAGTAGTGCTATTGGGTGGTAATTTTCAGTTTCCAATTGATCGCCTTTTTTTGAACACTGGTACAACTTTTGAAATCTTTAGAGGAGCGGGAAAAACTGCACTTTCAAAGCTATTGCTGGTTACGTCCACATAAGGGGAACATATAATATACAAGTCAATTAAGTAATTTAGTTGATATTTCATCATATCCTAATGAAGCGGTGTTCCTTAGAGACAGTACAGCGTTAGTGACGTCTTAGTTTATAACTGTAGTAAGGAAAACATGAAGTTGACGGAGAGTGGACAATATCTGGTGCGGGGATATCATTGCTTTGTTGTCTTGAAAGTGCGACAATGGATGCAAGATTTTAAATAACTAGGTGCTTAATTTCTGAGATAGGGCTGAAGCATCCCTTATTGTATCTTTGTTTGTATTGATCGGTGTTATATTATGCCGTGCTTTAGTCTTATTTAAGGCTTCGTTCACAACGTTTCACGTAGCGTTATCATTATTCCCAGCCTTATGAATTTTTAAAGTATATATTTATGGAGCTTTTCTATACATATTTTGTAGTACCCATAACGAGTGTCGAAATTAGCATTATATGGTTGCCATATTCCTTTTTGTGCGTATTGTTTTTAGGGTTAGCTTAATTTAGAAGACCACTAGTGAGCCATGCTTCTTCTTTGTTCTGAATTCAGAAAGTATTTTGGTAAGTTAGCCAGTTTCGACATGTCGTTGTAGCGTATAAAAAAAATGCGAAATTTTTCTTAAGCTTTCTTACCCTCCTTAGTTATTGGTTCTCTGTGGACTGATTAATGATACTGATATTTTGAAGTGTAATAGTTACTTGTTCACAGTATTGGATTGTAGCTTTCTGCGCAACAGCCGTAATAGAAGACTGACCGGATATATCATATGCTGTAGTACCGCTGGTAATTTGATTGAACGGGAATTTGGTTATGTTGGGATCTGAAATACTGCGTTTTGATTGTACTAGAAGAAGGGAAATCTAGGGGCTCAATTTCTGTTAACCACGACCATACAAAGCCAAGAACCAATGAATCCAAGGAAAACATAAGGTTAATTAGCTGTAGTTGAAATTGGCATGTAGAAAATTAAGAGCAAAAGGGAAAATGAAAGTGGGCGGAAAGATAACTTGTCGCCGGTGGGAGGTCGAACGCACAACCTCCGCATTACGCGTCCGTTGTACCATTTGTGCTTCGGCGACGGCCATCCATCCGACTACTAGCGTGGGTAATTTGCGTGCACTGGGTGTAGCCCTGGGAGTGTTAGCCAATGCCACTCAGGGCCACGGCGGGCGGACGAAGAAAATATTTTCTTTTTTTGCCCGATGACATCAAGTAACCCGTAACCTTAGAAGCAGACACGTGGGTAATAAACCCTCGTAAGCTACCTAATGGCATCGAGACTGCCATATTCGGGACCCTTGCTATGAATGAACGAGAATAAGGGAAATCGAGGGGCTCGGGGATCATACAAAGCCAACAGGCAATGAAGCCTGTTGGCTTCATTGCCTGTTGGCTTTGTATCGGGTTAATTAGCTGTAGTTGAAATGTAAAAAATTATGAGGAAAGGGAGAAATGAGAATCGCAAGTGCTCACGCGCCTCATACTAATCGCGCTTCCATTCTCTCTATTTCTTTTTTCAACTTCGGAGGATTGGCTGCAAGCCACAAAAGAAAAAGAGTGAAATAAAAGAACGTAACACAAAAGTGCAGCTCTGAATCGTGCAAGAACTGCAGCAATGCCTCTGAATGTTCTAGTTGTCCGGTGCAGATTGCTTCAGTGCGGCCTTCCTAAGAACCTTCGGAATGACTGCACGCACTCGAAGGCATCTCGAAGCAACTGTCGATCTTTGCGTTCGTCGCAGGAGCCGAGAACATGCGGTGGTGGGACACTGTTCTTCGCATGGAGCCCGAGCCCAATAATTTGTTCAGATGCGCGCAAGCGAAATACTTGGAAGCGGTGCGCATCTTTGTTTTCACGTACGCAGCTCTAGATTTGTCTTCGCCTTGTTCTATACGGCTGCTGCGATGAAGGCTGCCATCGGCCGGCCACCGAAAGCGCGAAAACCAGTCTAGGCCAGAGCGAGCCTCCGCCTCTCTTTGCTGACCACTGTGGAGCGGCGAAAGTGGGCCTGTGTCCGGCGCGTCCCGAAGCGATCGCTCCTCGCCGCGTTTACGAGAAAGCGGACCACCGCCGACGCCTGGGGGCGGGAGAGGAGGAGGGGGGCGCGAGGCGCTGGGCGATCTGGCCGACGCCCGCGCGCTGAGATTGAGACGAGGAGCTCGAGGAGAGCGTCGGACCGTTACGGGAAACAGCGCACCGTACGGAGGCGAACACACGCGATGACTGGCGGGTGATTGCTTATATTGAAAAGGAAAACTGTATTCGAAGAGAGTAGTGCCAAACGCGCAATTGTTCCCGAAGACCGCGGGGAGTATGAAATTTCGGTTTTGATTCCTTTGCTTATTGCATACGCGGCTGCTTTTCACAATAATTGGCAATTGCTAGGCAGCGGATCTGTTTATTCTCAACGTTACATTGTTCTCTCCAAGAAAACCGGGAAGAATGGGCTGCCTGCTTGTCTACCATTGTCTCTCACGTTCTCCGCTCTCCCGAACATTGCAATGGCAGTCGTGCCTCGCGCGACAGGAACCAATTAGAGAGGAGAGATGCTTGAATTAAAGTGGTCTTATGATTTGTAAGTTTCTCTTCTTTCACAGGCTTGGAAGAGTTAACGTAAGCCAATTCGTAGCAGTTGATTGAGGTGCCAACGTGAAAGACTGGCGAATCGTGAAGGATCCGCGTGCACACAAGAGCAGCTCGCTGAGCGAAGCCTGCAGGCAGCCGACGCTGCAGATGCGTATTTTGTTTTAGATTAGCTCGTTCTACAGCTTTAATCTGGAATATCTGTGCAAGGAGGTTTTCTGTGCGGAAAACTAAACGCTCCTTCCACCCCAACCTACCAAATTAACGCGACTTCAACGTCCTGCAGCCGGCTTCCTTCGTGCAGAACAAATTTGTGGCGCAGTGTGCTGTGATAAATGGCACGGAATGATATGTACAGTGGTCACATATATCGTCGGAACGCCAACGACGGTTAATGAGTAAGATTTCGGCTTTTCCGGCTGTTCTACTATAAGTTCAATCCAAGTCCAATGTATATGCTAACGCCCTCACATGCGAAGAGGGTTATGCAACGACTCATTATGTACGCTTGTCGACCACACGGGATGCACGTGGGCGACTACGACGCTCCCCCACATACGAAGTATGAGTCATCGTAGGGCATGTCGCCCACGATGGCACACAGAGGGGCAAAGTCGCTCAGGTTGAGGCGGCAATCGCTATAAGCCACATTTCCGTATTGTTTCAAAGATGGACATGAAGCAGGAAGTGCTAGTGGGCAAGTTGAAGTGAAGGTCTAGGTGCGTCCAGGTCAGGCGAAGAAATGGTCACTATTAAAGAGTAATAAAACTTTCGTCTTCGTTCAGCATGCCTCCCCCCCCATCTCTCCTCCGCACGAGTGCACGGGCGCCCAGTGGAATGACCACGGTCACTGGTCACTATTAAAGCTTTCGAGGAAACACTTCCTCCAGGACCGCGCCTGCCTCGTCGTTGCTCGGCCAGCATGCCTCCCCCCCCATCTCTCCTCCGCACGAGTGCACGGGCGCCCAGTGGAATGACCACGGTCAATGGTCACTATTAAAGAGTAATAAAACTTTCGTCTTCGTTCACGCTATAGGGCAGGTCAAGTACAAAAAAAGGACTGATTTCGCCACTTAACTACGTCAGTGCTGCACGAGATAACGTGCTTGATGGGCACGTGGGGTAATTCAGAGGCGCAGGCTCGTTAGACGCGCCCACTCGAGTCTCTGTGTCGGCGTTGTTGTCTTATAGAGGCAGTGACAAGAGCTCTGCGAACACTGCACTCTCGGATGTGCCAAAAACTCGGACAAGCCGGAGTGCGCGCTCTTCCCGAGGGAGCGGGATGCATCGTTCGGCCGCGGCCGATTCCGCGGGCATGCAGGCCGCCCGCGCCGGCCAGATGGTCGCGGGGTGTCGTCTTCCCGGCCGGCCGCGCGCAGCAGCGTCGCCGGCGAGCGCAACGCGGGAGCGAGCTTGTTCGTCGTCGTCCCTGGGTGTGACGGGAGGCCTGCAGGCGTCCGCCAAGGCCGCCGGCGGCCAACTGGGGCAGATCGGCCGACGCCCGGGGAAGAGCCTTCACCTGGATAATTGGGCCGGGCGTGGCTTCCGCGTCCTCGCGAGGAAACACTTCCTCCAGGACCGCGCCTGCCTCGTCGTTGCTCGGCCAGCATGCCTCCCCCCCCATCTCTCCTCCGCACGAGTGCACGGGCGCCCAGTGGAATGACCACAGCGGCGCGAAGCTCTATCGAAAGCAGCGAAGGGCCGGTTCCGCTCTTCGCGATGGATCGCTTACTTATCGCTACGCGACGTTCCGTGTCCCCGAGAACAGGGCCTGGTGGAAGCAACGCGTACTACAATCGACACATTTCTTTCATTCCAAAAGGCTGCTGCTGGGTAAAGGTGAACGAGAACATGTTATATAAACTCATGTAACCAAACATCATGCGATAGCCGCTTCGCTGCAGCATATTAGTCTGCCCTGTAGGCGAGTATGTTAACTAGGTGCCGCACCGTAATCAATTAACATAAAAACGCTTCTGGCAGCTCGACATTTTCACATTTCAGAGCCTAAAAAAGAAGGACGGCCTGTACCTAAAGCTACGCAAAATATTAGGGCTTATTACGCTACGTATAGCAGTGGCTGTTGCCATCTATAGTGCAGGCAAAAGATGCGGTCAATTTTCTCTCAAACGCAAGAAGAGTATTCCGGGGAAATTATGCAAAAGTATAATCTGGCAAAGGCAATTACCAGAATCGGTGGATATCACACGCTGAACATCGCAACGCGTCGCATCGTCTTGTTTGACTACAAAGTCCAAACAGTTCTTTGCTCGTTTTGGGACATTACAATTACGTAAGAACTTGGGCGTTTTATCGTACTTTTCTGCGCCGAAATAAAGGAAAAGGCGTGGAGTTTGCGTCTCATTCAGCTTTCGTAGGGCCGCGTGGATTGTTAAGTATATATCGAGTAGTGCAGTTTGGCTTCTTTATTTTTCCTTCCTTTTCTCCTCTGCGGACCGCGTGTGAGCATCTCGACGATAGGGCTAGTGCGAGTATTCGGTGTATCGTCATTTAATCGCGTTATTCCACTTGCATGGACATGAGCCCAAATAAGTAAGCCGCTCACTGTACTGATGGCAAGCGGCTCGATGCGGACAAAATGTAAGCAATGTGGGGCCACGGCAGCTCATTACAAGAGGGAGAGAGAGAGAAATAAACAACACGAACGAAGTAGCGTGCTCAGAGAACGGCTACACTCCACCCCCTACAGCGTCTATGCAGCAAAGACCAGATGAGAAAACAAAATAAAACAGCCGAATGCTGCAGAGGCGAGAGGCAGTCACTTGCGTGACTGCGCTGATGCGCGCCTGAACCGTCGCTGTTTGCACCCGGAAGAAGCCTCCCATTAGTGAAGCATTTGTATAGGGTCAACTGGACTGCATCGATCCGAAACATTGACGTGGCAACAGAGGGAGGAAAATAAAAAATAACACAAAGTATTCAGTAACAAAGAGCGTTGCTAGAGGCTAAAAGAAGAAAGCATCAGAAGAGCAAGCGTTCACATAAAAATGGAAGGGGAGTGGGGGATCGCAGAGAGGAAACAAATCTGCACGTTCTCTCGGGTGAGAACGATCGGAAATTAAACATGAGGAATGGAAACGTCGATACTCTGGCTCTGCGGCAAAACGCTGTGCTGTGTGGCAAGTCTGTAGCAGTCGTGGGCAGTACGATGGGCTACCAGGCTGTTGCTGCACAAGGTACACACGAACAGATAAGATCGGTAAGGTACCGGGTAATATCGCAGCTCGGTGACCATTGCTCGCAAGGCTGGATTACCTATGATGTGGACGCACGCAGGCCAACAGTAAATGGTTGGTACTCATGATCGCAGCACTGTTCCCATTGGGAATCTCGAAATAAGAGAAAGAGCTAGAGTGATTTATTTATTTATTTATTTATTTATTTATTTATTTATTTATTTATTTAGAATTTGAAATGTAGCAAACAAGCACACTATGTCGCCGACTTCTCCATAACTTTCAATCGTTAAGCGAATGGAGCATGTTTACTGGTAAAGTAAAACATTTAAGCTATCCAGCACTCCGCAGCCAAGCACGGGGCAGTTACTTGCAGTTAAATAAAGTACAGAAATGGCATGTATGACATTGCTCATAGTTTGAGATAAAGACTAGAAAATACAGATAGTCAGTTTAAAAAGAAGCGTAACAATCGATCTAATAAGTACCGAAGAGCCAACGAAAATAGAACAAAATCTGCGCAGTGTAAATTGTTTCACATCTTGCAACATTGCGTTGGAATTCACACAGCCTTCAAAACAAAAAATTTCTGCCTGACTTATCGGGACAAGCCAGCCATGAAAGAGGCTTTGTACAAGCAGCCTGGCCAGTTATCGGAAGTGACTGCTTACAGGTGAAAAGATGACCACTTTGAGTTTTGTGCTCCTGTGATAGAAGAAGCGGCGGACCTCACTGAAGTCTATCTATAGTGAACTTTTCAAGTACCACCGATGCGTGATTTGGTACAGCCCGATTGCGTACAGACCGATTAGGTACAGCCCGATTGGGTACAGCCCGATTGGGTACAGCAGCAACTAACTGAAGCGTGCTCGAAAAGGGCATGCAGCCGCACTCGATCTGCATAGAACTCTATTCCGACTGACTTGGTCATGCTCGAAAGTGGGCGCATGCTCTATTCGATGACGCAAATGTATTTACGAGTTCGATAGCACAAGCGGCGAGATCATCGTGTTGATACGTGTCGTGCACCTTCCCTGTGCAGGAATACGACGCCTGGGGTTCGCTGGCCGGCGACAACGCACTGCTCTCTCTGCGCGCTCAGGTGGGTCCAAGGCTCAGCGATAAAGGCACGCGTTGCGATTAACAGAATTTTGATTGGCAACATTTTGTTGTGTGTTCTTTTTTTAACGAAAGAAAAGTTGTTGGTCTCAAGGATAGATGCGGTAGCGTGTGTCCGTCCCAACGAATGCTCTCTGAACTCAAATCTCGACGAATATTTATTGAAACAGTCATTAGAACCTGCGCAACAATATTTTTAAAATACGTTAGGCTTGCCAAGCATGATGCCTGCGTGAAGCTGGAACTGTGTGCGCGCGGTGATCGTTCTGTCATTCTCTCCCTCTTCCCCTTCTTTCTATATAGAGTATCATATCCCTACAACTAGAGGGAAATCTGGTGTTGCGATCGTTCAACTATCACGGGAATGATGGGAAGTACAGGCTATGGATTGGTATTATGTTGACTGGCGAACTAGTCTACAGGTATTTTCAGCAGTCTTGGTTTCGCTCCGAGCCTAATTGCTATAACCCGCAGTGGGACGATGCAATACAACGCTCTGTTCCTGTGTTTTGTTGCTCGAAGTGGCGATAGCGCGCTGGGCGAGCGGCTGGGCCGATGTTTGTGTCGCGGTGTGGTGTCGAAGCCCTGACGAGAAAGCGACGGCATCGTAAACGTTCACAGAACGTGTTTTGACCATTTCGACCTGGGTTTGTTAAGTGTGTTAGGTTGGCGCTGTAGCGTTACGTGCTTTATGAAACTTCAGAAGAGCAAAAGGAAGGCGCTACTGATACAATACATAGAAAGTTATACTTCCAGTGGCTTGACAATTAAATTTTGTTGAGGGCTTCATTACGCTTCGCTCGTTTAGGTGCTCATTGAAATGTGTGTTTTAGAACTTTGCGAACACAAACTTACTTGTGGTAGGAAAGGTTGCTGCTTCCTGGCTGTAGTCTGCTGTCGCAAAATGGGTAAGTGCAAAGCCACGCCATAACAGCTGCTGGCGGACGCTTCAGAAGCGGTACGTCAATATAAAATATAATGAATCATACTCGTAGGAGGCCACATGCATCCTAGCTAGCACTGCAGCAGATGTGCTTAAATATACTTGAAGACGTTCAGCAATCGTGACAGCCGACGCAGCGTTTCGAAAGAGCGAGAGAGTTTGCAAGTGCCTGTCTGCCGTCTGCGAGAAAAGTATCGCGTTCGCAGCGAGCAGGCGTCGTAGCAGACGACACTTGTAGCATACCTCTCAAAGGCGCGCAACACTTTCTCACAATACAAAATTTTTATTTCGATAAGTACTTGATGAGTATCTTTATATAAGTACATGTATGGCAGCTATTGCTTTCGTAAAAGTACATAAATAATTATTCTATGGCGCTAAATCGGGAACAGAGTCGCACCAGAATGTCTACCTTGGTGTGCCCTGGTGGCAAACCGTGCTTCAATATCAAAGTCATACAAAGTTTATGTAATGTGTTGTCCATTATACAAAATACTGCTGAAATAACATTAGATTTTAGACGCGATAATATTCGAGTATAGCTTCGTTTACTGCGCCGCAAGCAAACGCTGCTAGTCTACAGATCGAAGTCAATCCGAAGCTTGTACTTACCATCATTCCCATGTAGGGTGAGGCAACACTCAGGAGAGCCACCGTAGACACTATAGTGCCACATTTCCCTCTAGGGTATTTATCTAGAAACTCTATGTGTTCCGCCTTTCCCTTACCCCATGAAGTGTAGGATAGCAAAACAGACGCTCGTTTGATTGACCACCCTGCCTTTCCCCGCCTTGCTCTCTGTCTTTCTTGTCTCTAGGCGGGCAGTGAAGAAATAACAAAGTTCTGATAATTGTGATTTCGAACCTTACTCGCCGTGGTTGCTTAGTGGCTGTGGTGTTGGGCTGCTAAGTACGAGGTCGCGCGATCGAACCCCGCTCACGGGAGCAGCAAATTGAAGGGGGCGAAATGCGAAAACACCCGTGTACTTAGATTTACGTGCACGTTAAAGAACCACAGATAGTCAAAATATCCGGAGTCTCCCACTTCGACGTGCCTCATAATCAGATTGTGGTTTTGGCACGTAAAATCCCATTATTAAATTTTTTGTTATTCCAACCCTTATGGGGTGGCCAGCAGCGCATCTTTTCCGTACTTTCAGACGTATTAAGACAACACATTTCTTCCGAACACAGTTTTCAATAAGAGTTGTTGCTTTGTTGTTTGTTGACTATGCGAAGTTTGGCTACGGAACAGCCCGCTATCCCAAAATCGTAGCTACATAAGCACACATATTGAAAACGCTGCACAATACATCAGGCACGTACCCAGGATTTTTTTCCGGGGCGGGGGGGGGGGGGGGGGGGGGGGGTAGGGGCAACTTAGGGTAACCTTCCTATGCAAATGAGGGGGGGGGTACCTTTACTAGCACAAATGTGAATAATACCCACCATTCAGTATAAAGAGGCGTAAACCCACGAAAGAGAAATGAAATAAGCTGTATACAATATATCTCACAGGTACGCCTGTGTGATGCACCTTGACAAACAAGGAACTACATCAAACGGACTCGCGCAGGAAAGAAGCACAGGAAGAAACTGCTAAAAACAAGTAAACAAGCGAAAGTTTGAAATAAAGATTTCTAGTAGCGTTCCTTAAGTTAGCTCTTGAAGAATTGTAGAGAAATTTGCGGAATAATCACAGTTTTCTTGGAACCCTCGTTTGAAGCTCTACCAAGTGCCAAAGCGACTCGTATTGTTATTTGGGAAGTTGCGTAACGATGCGTGGCCGCCAGTCCCGTAAAACCGCTTAGAACGCAGGACGCTGCGGTTCTAGACGTACTGTGCCCACCACGAAAGATTAGAAAAACACCCACATAAGTACAGCAGAGAGGTGGCTACGTCAGACGGCTCGACTGATAAACGTAGAAGCGTCATTCAGAATACACAGAATCGTTCTCCACTTCCGGCTGCGTTTTCTCTACTTCCTTTTAAGATAAAAATATCTTGATCCATAAATATTTTCACAAACTATAGTTAAATTTGTTAATTTTCGCTTTTCCTTCCTGTTTGGCTGTTGCCTCGGGTCTTTCCCTTAGTAGATCGCTGAATTTCTCCACTCCCATGGAGACTCTTGTTTGCAGTTGCCAATTTTGCACGAAAAGTTCTGTACAGTTAGGGAAAAACGAGAGAAGGTAACGGGTGACATTGATATTGCTAATGGGTTTAGCGGTTATTGCAAGGTTTCATGATGGACGCTGTTCCGCATGATCTTATTTTCCACCTTATCTAACCAATATCGCGGGTATATGGTTCCGAGGATCTTCCAGCATCGCGGCGAGCCGTCACTGGAGGAAATAATGAAGTAAAAGGAAAAGTTAAGCACAGCTGGCGTTTTCTCCAGCCGCAGCTATTTCCATGAGCATACAGACCAGCTCACTACGAACTAAATCCTTTTCCTGGTCCCTGGATCAGTCTAAACAAAGAAGGTTGAACTAACGAAGCAACAGCTATGCGCTTGAACGCATGCCGAGTTCAGTCGCGCGGGCACCGAATCGATGAGCAAATTGGCCTTCACACCCCAGGAGATGCCCATAACTACCGCCATGTAAAAGGAGAAAAAAAGGCAGAAAAACGTTAACCGCCGAATAGCCGTCGAGTCTCAAGATTGATTTGGCGGCGCTTTAGGAATGGGTGTGAGCAGTGGTGGAGTGAGAGCGGCGGCGAGGATGGGGGGAGGGGTATGCCACTTAATTTCAGGGGGGACCCGGGCCCACCCGGGCCCCCTCTTGGGTACGTGCCTGCAATACATACATACATACATACATACATACATACATACATACATACATACATACATACATACATACATACACACACATGTGTGTGTGTGTGTGTGTGTGTGTGCGCGCGCGCGCGCGCGCGTGTGTGTGTGTGTGTGTGTGTGTGTACAGTGAACGAGAAGAAAAGGGGGTTAACCGAGGGAGTCGATTCTTGTTTATCAAATCATCAGAAGCCCACAAACAGACACCAAGGACTACACAGGGGAAACATTTGTACGTTTAATTGTATGAAATAAATGATAAATTAAATTGTGGGGTTTTAGGTGCCAAAACCACTTTCTGATTATGAGGCACGCCGTAGTGGAGGACTCCGGAAATTTTGACCACCTGGGGTTCTTTAACGTGCACCTAAATCTAAGTACACGGGTGTTTTCGCATTTCGCCTCCATCGAAGTGCGGCCGCTGTGGCCGGGATTCGATCCCGCGACCTCGTGCTCAGCAGCCTAACCCAATAGCCCCTGAGCAACAACGGCGGGTAAATGATAAATTAATGGCAACGAAAGTGGATGAAAAAACAACTTGCTGCAGATGGGGAACGATCCCACGTCTTCGTATTACGCGTGCGATGCTCTAACCAGTTGAGCATCGTTCATTACTTAACGAGGCTCTCGAATCCAGCAACATTGATGCCTTCAGGTAGCATGTGTGGGTTTATTGACCACTTGCCTTCAACCAAAAAGATCACGCACTCTTGTCGCCTGCGGCAGAAGATATGTTATCCGCCGCCAAGGTTTGTGAATGGTGGCGCTGGCTAACACTCCCAAGGTTATTTCTTTAGGAGCAAAACATAAATACCCAATAAAGAAGATGGGAAAATGGCGCCGCGGTAGATCAGTCGGTACAGAGTATCGCACGATAGGTTTTATTTCTTACACTTCCTTGAAGGTGGGCTTAAGGTCTTCAACCATCCTCTTCCTCCTCCTCAGTTGATTGGCAGAACCTGCGGAAGAAACGTGATTGGCGATACCCGTGAACCACTGTGCTCAGTGGTCGAAAGACCACCTTATGGGGCTGGTGATACAGTAGGTGTCGCGACACTGCATCACTCTAAAGTCATCCTTGTTGAGAGAGCTTGTGGACAGAGACCGTCCTTTCGCCTTGGTGATCTCAGACATTGTGAGGCAGTGACACGATGGTTGTACAACAGCTTAAAAAAAAACAGGGGACGACAGGAGCAGGATCATCGCTTACGAGACAACAACGAGACAGAAAGCATGGCCTGTATAGCCAGCGCGGCCGCTGCTTAAACTCCATTGCCCGTCGAACACTGATCAGCCGCAAAACCCTCTGTATGCTTTAGTCACGTGATCAGCACAGCGGCCGAGCGCGGTGGAAAATATGCAGAAACGGCCTCGTGTTCCCCATCGTTGTCGTTATTCCGTGCACTGGCTACTAACATTATTCTGTCAAAGTCAAATTATCCGTTTTAATATACATGCACTCGTTGTGCTCAGCCAATGCACCCACCCTCTGAGCACATTATCCCAGTTCTTCATTAATGTATTTCAGAAAGACGACACGACGGAGCCACTGTACCCTCTCCGTAATCGCGGCTCAGTAGACGTTGTATTCAAATAGCTGTTGCCCTTCATTTATAGAGGGGTTGGTGCATGCTGAATGGAGGGAGTAGCGAACAAAAAGGGAGAGAGAAAACGGTGCTCGCTCAACGTTGACGCGGCAGAATGATCGGCGCGCTCAAACTTCCCATGCACATGCTATACTATAGCATCCCCAACAATTCTCTCTCAGACTATACTACTATAGCGCAATCCTATACGACCGCTTGTGGCAAATTAAAGGATGAACGCTACTGCGTGGCGCACGTTAAACATTATTCATTTTTCAGTCCGCTTCCACCTTCCCCAGTACAGGGTATAGCACGAGCTCATCCTGAATAACTTTCCAGCTTTTCTCTTATCCATGCCTCGCTCCTCCTATCTCTGTCTCTCGATCTATTCGGAATGAAGCCTCTCAGAGCACGTAGGTGTTTGCCTTCGCGGGCCTTTCGCTTTCACCCGCGCGCTTCACCTGACCCTTGTCGTATTCCAAAGCCCTCCACGAAGGCTACAGAGCACAGTGGAGCGGCCTCAGTGCCCACCGGCAAAAGAACAAGGCGGTTCGTTCGGCTTCACATGCTGTCTCGTACCACGGAGTCTAGATAAAACAGCGATAAAACAGTCGCATCCAACCCCTGCCATTAGAACAACTCGAACGACTGGCACGCACCAATTACCTCCTTCGCGCTGCCTCCATGTGCACCAACACAGTTGAAGATAAGAGCAAGGTTACCAGAGAATGTCCTAAGTGGCCCCGGGAATAGCCTGAATCACGTATTTCAAGGTCGGGAAAAACAGCAGACCCCCAAAACTCACTTGAGTACACTCCAAATTGAACGAACACATCCCAAGGTTTCGCAATAGACGAGTGTCACTAAGAAACGAAGCGTAAGAACACACGACTCCCTGCTTGAGCAGAGTTAACGAAACAAAATTGGCATGAGACGATGGCACGTACACCGTGCTTCATCGCAAGTACAAGGTGCAATCGGGAGAACGTGTCGTTCCACCAAATCACGCATTCTAGAAATGAGTTTTTCGGGGTTCTTATCGGCATTAAAAGGAAATAGAAATTGGGATTTCTATTTCACCTGTGAGTGTGTTGGCATGCACGTGTGCGTATGTGCGCGTGTATGTGTGCTTGAAGTAGCTGTCTTTGTCTTTGCCGCCTACAACAACAACAGCAACGACGATGATGACGATGACGAAATGAAATGTTAGGTTGAAAATGTTTGGTATGGTACGTTCTAAGGGCCACATCATTCGGCAGATTACAGCATTTAGTGCGTTTTTTAACCCGAGATGACCAAGCAGTACCCAGCCGAATGTATGCGACGGCTCACACTTCGCTGCGATGAGTCGTCGTTTTTCTTTCTAGTACATCGCATGCAGTGCGCTGCTCCTGTTAATGATGAATCCTTATCAACTAGCTCCGATGTCGGCACTGCTAAATGATGTTTTGTAAAGAACATTGCTACAAAACATACACAGCGGCGTTAACTTTTGCAACAAACTGTTCCTTCGTTGTAGTTTGTAAACAATATGCAAAACCAAGACCCCGAGGCCGATAAAGCTAGTGGCGATTTCGTGTTGGCCTCGAAGCAGCTCCAATCAGGCACGCGCAGCACACGCACACGCACACACGTAAAGAGAGGCAGCTTGACAAATGACGTGGTCGAACTGTCTCTTCCAATCCCCGCAGTGTTCCTGAATGAGGTGTGTGCGTTGGGGTGGGGGGGGGGGGGGAGGAACCACTCCCAACATGGCGGCCTGCCCCTTGTCGTTTCTGGGGCGCACCGCCCACGAAGCGGCGAGCGGCAATTGTGCCGTGCAGGCGAAACACCGCGTCGCCGCCTGCAGCGACGGCGCCAGCTCGCTCTGCGCCGCTACGCCGTGCGTGTGAGCGCTCTCCGCTGGCCAGGGCGCGCGCCGGTGGGCGACGTGCGCTGCTCCTCCGCTCGCTCGCTCGTTCCGCTATGGGCACCCCTAGCATTCTCGACGCCGTGAACCGCGCCTCGGTGACATCCGAAACTGCTCCCCAAAAGCGCGCACGCTTCGCGCCGCCGTCGTCCATCTATTGTGCGGCTTGCAAAAAAATAACGAAAAGGAACTCATTCCACTAGTTTATGCCTGCCGCTCACCTCGGTCAACTACATCAATCTAAACCGAGTTACTTTCTGCCAGGACAACGAGGGAAAATAAGTAGGAAGGGTAAAAAAAAAAAGCAAGGATGCGAAGAACGCGTAAGGAAGGAAATAAAATCGGTATAGATGTTTGTTTTCAGGTTGTTTTCATTTTTTGTGGCATCTCCGTCCCGACTCCCGCGGTTCACATGTTTTATTCGTGACGCACGGACAGCCTCAAATGACCAGTATCTCATAGATAGATAGATAGATAGATAGATAGATAGATAGATAGATAGATAGATAGATAGATAGATAGATAGATAGATAGATAGATAGATAGATAGATAGATAGATAGATAGATAGATAGATAGATAGATAGATAGATAGATAGATAGATAGATAGATAGATAGATAGATAGATAGATAGATAGATAGATAGATAGATAGATAGATAGATAGATAGATAGATAGATAGATAGATAGATAGATAGATAGATAGATAGATAGATAGATAGATAGATAGATAGATAGATAGATAGATAGATAGATAGATAGATAGATAGATAGATAGATAGATAGATAGATAGATAGATAGATAGATAGATAGATAGATAGATAGATAGATAGATAGATAGATAGATAGATAGATAGATAGATAGATAGATAGATAGATAGATAGATAGATAGATAGATAGATAGATAGATAGATAGATAGATAGATAGATAGATAGATAGATAGATAGATAGATAGATAGATAGATAGATAGATAGATAGATAGATAGATAGATAGATAGATAGATAGATAGATAGATAGATAGATAGATAGATAGATAGATAGATAGATAGATAGATAGATAGATAGATAGATAGATAGATAGATAGATAGATAGATAGATAGATAGATAGATAGATAGATAGATAGATAGATAGATAGATAGATAGATAGATAGATAGATAGATAGATAGATAGATAGATAGATAGATAGATAGATAGATAGATAGATAGATAGATAGATAGATAGATCCTCTAGCCTGCTACATTTACAGATATGTTGCTGCACCAAATGAAGTCTCACTTGGTCCTAATGGCTGGGACGATGTCTACCCTTTCTGAACAATCATGATATAACGGCCGAGTTCACACACATTCTGTTATCGCGCCACGGTAGACGCTCCTCCCAACATTCATGTGATTCTATACGACTCATATGACTAAAATAATGATTTTAATTATTCGCTTCATGTAGCTACCTGCACGTCATGTTCGAATACCTAGCGTTTTCTTCAAGCATTTGGTTTGGCGTCTGTTGCTCTTTCGTTCTATGTGAATTCTCATTTGTACCCACAGCTGCTATAGCTCTGCAAGTGCTGCATTATGTAAGATAAATAAATAAATAAATAAATAAATAAATAAATAAATAAATAAATAAATAAATAACACATACCATTGTCTAGTTTTACCAAACGCAGAAATATCGCGCGCGTAATGTGTATATGGCACGGAGAGAGAGAGAGAGAGAGAGAGAGAGAGAGAGAGAGAGAGATGTAAACATTGGTGGAAACTTGGAATTTCATAGCAAATTCCATTGGGTAAACAAGATCCCTTTGAAGCGCTCGAAAACTGCTGAAGTATTAATGGGTTTGGCCAGCAAAAGTGTCCACGAGTACGAGAGAGCAGAAAGGAATAAACACTTAGTTATGCTGGCCGTACACGTCCACATGCACCAACTTTAGACCTACTATATGCGTGATTGTTAATGCTCAAACATTCCGGATAAAGCTTGCTTGTAGAGAAGGAAAAAAAATAATAGAATGGAAGGCAGAGAGGCTAGTCGTAGTAACTGTCCTGTTGGCTATTCTGCACTGGAAGAAGGGGAAGTGGCTGAAAAGATGAGGAGAGAAGAAGAGAAGATGTGAGAATAATTTGCGCGTACAAACAGGGTGAAGATGCCTGACAACGATTACAGTCTTTCATTACACACGCGCATACCTTAGTTTTGTTTACACACACCTTAGTTAGAAAAGTCACACAGAGGGAACGGGAACAGACCCGCTCGCACACAAACATCGTAGAAGTCGCAGAGTATATCTAAAGAATCTTGCAAAATCTACGGTACAGGCTTGTGCTGACGACTCTACTGCGACAAAGGACAGTTTCTGTCTGGATACATTTTCAAGTAGATGTGTATAAAAAACAACCGACAAACTGACCCGACTTTGGGCAATTCAATGCCAGGATTCATGTACCTTCATTTACCGATTAAAGGCGGCAACGTCTCCTAAGTACCATATAATAATTAAAGAAAACGGACAATTTGTCACCTTTCCCGTAGTTGTGTGTATAAGACATTCATGAACAATAAACGAGAAGAAAGGGGGTTAACCGAGGGGCCCGATTCATGAACAATAGTCACTCAACTATCTTTCTCTTCGCTTCCTTTTTATAGCTTCTGTGAAGCGCTAGACAAGATTTCAGCTAAAGGAGGAGTCGGGAAAGGATCTTTGTATACCGCATGCTTTATTTTAACGTTAACAAAATTTGCTGAATTTAAAAAAATATATATTCAGGTGCATATAGAACAAATCTACTTATTGAGCTGGAATACTCTAAGAGGAGGAGGAGGAGGATGAGAAATAGACGGAAAGGCAGGGAGGTTAGCGAGTTCACAGAGCCGATGGCTACCCTGTTCTGGGGAAAGGGTTTAAGGGGAACAAAAGATAATAGAAAAGAGAGAGAAAAAAGAGAGAGAGAAGAATACAGGAAGGCAGGGATGTTAACCAGTCAATAGTCTGGTTGGCTACCCTACACTGGGGGATGGGAGAAGGGGAAGAGAAAGAAGGGAGAGAGAAGGTGTAGGTGCGTGTACGGACAGCACTTCAGTTAAAGTCGCTCGAGCAAACCAGAAGTTCTGAGAAAACACAAAAGTGCCTTCACTGCCTTCTGAGCCGATGATCGGTCGGGACGGTGCTCTAATATTGTCTGTTCACTCAGAGGACGATCATCTAGTTTCCTCAATGTGTCGGACAAATACTGACTTTGTGCTTGAAATTGAGGACAATGGCACAATAAGTGGTCAATGTTCTCCTCGCATCCGCAAACATCACATGCAGGACTATCAGCCATTCTAATTAGTGCTGAGTAGGATGCATAGAAAGGCAGGGAGGTTAATCAGAGGTAATTCCGGTTGGCTACCCTGCACGGGGGAAGGGTGAAGGGGGATAAAAAGAGAACGAGAGTGGAAGGGGAGGTAGAGAGAAATAGAGACGAGAAAGAGATGTTAAGAAAAGGAAATAAGGATGGAAAAACAAAAATAAAAGAGAAAAAGGAATGGAGAATACGGCACTGCTTAAAGTCTGTCTCTAAGATCAGTCCTCCGCAAGAAGCGCAACAACACTTTCAAAGCCTTCTGTGCTGAGGACGGCCTCGGCAAGTGTCCCAGGACCTTTTCCTCCGACAAAGGGCGTTTGTCAAGACTATCTAGTACTCTTGAAAGTTCGTTCCTGGGCGCACTGAAGTGAGGCACTCACAGAGAAGGTGGGCGATGGTTTTTTCGCACCTACAGTTACCGCATGTAGGACTGTTGGCCATTCCGATTCGAAATGAGCATACCTTCACGAAGGCCACGCCAAGCCACAAGCAGCATAGAAGCGTCTCCTCAGCTCCAGGTAGTCTTGACGGAAGGCGGAGCCGTAGATTCGGACCCAGTTGTGGAGACGAGCGTTGGTAAATTCCGTCGCGTTTCACTGTGCAAGTGTACGTTCACGTGCGAGCGAACGAAGCCCTGCAGCTGCGCATGTCCTGGATAACGGTATTAGCTATACATACTGGGGACCATCATGAGCAGATCGGGCGGCCTCACCTGCACGGTCGTTGCCGTAGATACCGCAATGGCCCGATATCCACTGATATGCTATCTTGTGTTTTTTCTCTATCGCGTGGTGGAGAAGGAAGTCTTATGTCAGTGACTAATTGTTCATTCGGTCCATGAAGAAATGGCGACATAATGCACTGGAGTGGCCTTTGAGTCAAATAAGATTGACCAAGCCTGTGACGGTTCTTCAATTACGAACTCTAAAGCAGCACGGAGGGCGGCGAGTTCTGCAGCTGTGGATTATGTAAAATGCGATGTCTTGAATGTTATGGTGACGGACTTTGCGGGAATACCCAGTGCTTCTGCTGAGCTTGCAAAAGAAACTGAACCATCCGTGTAAATGTGAAGGCTTCCGCTGTGTTTCTCATCCAGGAGCAGTAGTGTGGTTGTTGTAGGGCTAAAAATGACGACTCTGTTTTCTTTTGGATTCCAGGAATGATTAAAAGGGCTTCGAGGGGATGTAAGCGCCACAATGGTAATGGTGGTCTTGCTGCAGGTGTGAAAGTCGAGGGAAGAATGTAAACCCGCCAGAAGATGCTGACAATTTATCAATCAGATGAAATTAAATAAAATTCATTTCACCACAAAACTATATTAAGGGACCAGGCACAAAGCATCCATTAGGGCTTGATTAAAAATCTGCGCCCCTTACAACAATTAGGCATTTTTTATTGTGCACATATAAAATCAGTGATTCAAGCTATGGATACCATGGATGAGGCCCGTCTTCCTCGCCAAGGCCAGGAGACTTCAGCAGCTTTAAATTAAGAAGCGGCGCCCCGTCCACCGTCTCACCTCAACACACGCCGCGGGAAAGGAAAGAGAAAACGGGTGTAACCGTAACCACAGCTCGTACAGAGAAGCGACTACAGCGTAGTCAAAATAATAAATGTTTTTCTCTCATGAGCATAGCACGGTACGAACGTTCGTTTTCCTTACGGTTGGGCACAAGCAAGCTTGTTATGCGCTCGCACCGGTATGCAGCGCACGGCAGTTAGGACGGAGTAAGCGAAGCCGTACACGGTGTTCGGGAACCAGTGGACACAAAGCTTAAAAAGGCCTCTTTTGCCCGTGGCTGGTTCGCGCTCAAATCTCGCGCAGACATCGCAATAGCCGGTATAATGCCACGATCGGTCGCACTTGCTTGCGTGCCTTCTGAGATGAGATAAACAAAATAAAATAATTGTTCTATACCACTCTCGGCAAGCTCCGTCGAAGCGTGTTCTCAATGAGATTTTGCGCTGGCTCCTCGCGGCGCCTTACCGCCTCTCGCCCCAGGCGATGACAAACTGTTATTCTTCTATCGGACGGACCATCTAATAGGCTAGCGCAGTCGTCAAGCGTTGCAGTAAAGAAAGACGTGTACCAGGAAACGCAATCGGCAAGCGAGATCTGAGCGCGGGAGGGCGAACGCGGTTTAGGCAAAACAACTTTTTAACGCCGTCCGCAGTAATCGTTGGGGGCCCGTGACACGGCGCGGCAGCAGCGGAGAGCGTCGCACGGAACGCGCGACGCGGTTGCGGCGCCCACGCGGCACAGCACGGCCGAAGACACGCGGGCGTGGTTTCAATGAGAGCTGCGTGCCGCAGGCTAGAGGCGCTGCTCCGCAACGAGCTCGCGCGCGACGCTTGCCGGTCCTGCAGGAAGTCCGCACCAAAGTAGCTAGAACATTGGACGTGGCCACGCGTGGCGCCCAGCTGGGACGACCGATGGGGTGTAACACCGGGCAGGTTAAGCGGTACGCCAGATAGGAACGCCAAAATCAGTTAGCGTTGATAAAGTATTTTTTTCCAAATTCTGTTTTCGTTCATTTCGCGGTAAGAGTTTGATTACCAGAGGAGAAAGTGGTCAAACTTACATTTATTGAATGTGCATCGAAACCCCACGGAGAGCCAACGCAAAAGTATGAAGTCGTGGGTTTCAAATTATTTCCTCGTATTTGGGCCGATGAGCGTGGGAAGAGTTGCGAACACCGTATTCACGAAAATCTCTTGCGCTATAATTCTTTTTAAGAAAACATCCCAGTCAATACACAAGCTACACACACCATTCCCAAAGATGACCAGCCTGTTGCAGAGAACACTTACGAAGGAAAAGTTTTGTCAGTACAGTCGCTGGAAACTGTCCGAGTTTAGTGTCTGGATCATTCAACATAGAACGTGCGCATCCATGCTTGCGGATAAGAAATTAACTTGGCCCCAGCAGTCAAAATTTGTGACGTTACGACGAGCTGGTGCGAGAACTTCAACGTGACGTTGCCAGCTCTATTTTGTTACCATACGCAGTTCATCAGCCGCAATATATATATAGGCTCATTCAACGGCTCGTCTGCATAGTTTGTATGCGCACGCAGGCACATATCGACGAGCGCAAATGCTGCAACTGTGGGAGGTTTACCCACAGAGGTATCATTAAATGATTGCGAAGCTCGGTCAAGTCCAAGTTTCACCCTGAGCAAAATTTTGCATTCGACTGGCGACTGGTCGTGAATCGGAGGGAATTTGAGGTTCACGAGTACTCGAGCACTGATATTTACGTGCATCTAGGTCGGGAGTGCGATCGAGAGCTTTTCGATGCTACCTTTCTCGTAAAGCACGACGTCGTTTCGTGCTGGTATTGGTTCGATCTGGCCGAAATGTAAAATGCAATGACTTTGAGATCCGATTACTAATAAGACATTACGTAACAAACCGATGTTTAAATAGGTTTAAGTGGCCACAAAGACAAGAAATCTGCACTTTGACTCCGTGTATTCACACCGTGCTATTAAGATGTGTTGGCAACGCCATTATTGCAACTTTCAAGTGCGCCTTCGTGTTTTTCGGAACACCATTTCTGGCACTTTGACACTTTGCATTTTTCGACCTGCCACCCTGTTGAGTAAAATGATGGTCGGGAACAAGGAGGGCTGGTCAAAGAAAAACGCGCTCATGCGTTGCCGGAGTATTGTGGAACAGATTACGCGGACACACGTGAAGTGCTTGAACGGAAGAAACGAGAACGCGATCGCCGCGCACCGACTTCCTACGGTGGCTGCTTTCCCGCACAGCTCGGTTCTTTCACTACAACGGCGCGCCGGTCTGCCGCGCTCGTTGTCCCGCGCGATGTTTCAAGCGGATATCACGCCGCCATCACCGAAGCGCGTGTGCGCCTCGTGTGTATCTCTTTGACCCGCGATTCGCGCTCGCTACAATCACAGCGATTTTTCGCGGCCCGCTTTCGACTTGAGCGCGCGGTCTAGGCTGGGCTGTTCGGCGCGAAATGCAGGGAAGCCCAACCCAGCCAAGAAAACTTTCGAAAGGGGCGGCTCTATTACGCACCGTTCGCGAACAGTTTCCCAATGACTGCCGCTGGCCTGCTCAGGGTTCGCAATGGTGCCCCCCCCCCCCACCCCCCACCTCTTTCTTTCCTCCACTGCAGCACTTCGTTCGAGGCGAAGCCTTGCACCGACGCGCGTAGCCAGTCGCCCGTGGCCGGCGCGGAACCGGAAATTGGACGCGCCTGCCGCTGCTGCTCTTGCTCCAAGCGCGTTCTCGTTTTCTTTTTTCTCGTCCTTTTTTTTTTTTCTGGCGTTCTCTCACTTTCGAGGCCTCTCCCTTTACGGTGACTCGCTTTTCTTTCTTCCTTGAGAGCCGCTCATTGCGCAGGGCTGGTCAAAAAGCGGCGCGCTGGCTCCTCGAGCGGCTAGTCGCGCGCTCCTTTTCTCCAAGGTTAGAGCGCGCAACCGGCGCAGAGAAGGGAAACGGTGACTGCGGGCGCCGGCGCTCGCCTTCGGTCATCGCGCGAAGAAACGAAAAAAAAAAAATTATCGAGGAAGCCAGCGTCGTGAGGCGCGACGCGTGACAAGCGCGAGGCGACGCTCTTTGTGCGGAAGGCAGCAGCCGGAGAGAGGGGTGTGCGTGTACTGCGTTGTTCCGGGTCTCTTACCTAACTGTTGAACAAATACCTGGCCGCATCTGTGCAATGACCGAAAGAGGTCTCCGGGCCTTCGGTTTCGCTCCAGGAGCTTGCCGCACGCAGTTAAAAGCCCGAGGAACAACGTCGAGCGCGCGCCTTCAGTAGCACCGAGTACCGAGTTGCACGCCCGCATCACAACCGCCACAACGCTGCCGTATGGGCGACGGCCACGAAAGTTAGCCACAAGGTTTTTTCCAAATAGTACGAATAATCCATCATTCCTTCTCTAACTTACATGTATAGATATTGTGGTATAGGCCCTTCGCACGTCCGTGCGGAAATGATGCGCGCGACTGTTGATCAGCAGGTTCGCTTTTCACGCCAAGGCCCAGGATAGCGTAACCATTCCTTTCAAGATTCATCGTTTTCAGCCTTCGTCATTGGAGCGGTCGAACACAGCCTTACTGCCGTTACCGTTTGATGTACAGAGTTTCCTAGAGAAATTGCCGGAGAGAACTCTGGCGATAGAGTCTAAGGAAGCCGCAAATATGGCGATGCGTAGCCAGAACGAGCCCTTGCAATGGATTTCTGAATTTTCAACAGGTCGCAAAATATTTGTGCAGACAGGTGAAGGAAAGAATGCTGGACATGTTGTCAAACAGGGAGTACCACAGGAGGCGTACTCAGCCCTTTTATTTTTAACTGTGTCAAGGCTGATTTAACAAAAAAACTGCCATCACAATTAAGATTTTCACTGTATGCAGATGATGCGTGCGTTTGGACATCTGGGTATAATGTTCAATTACTTCAGAAGGCATTGCAAGAAGGCATAAATATCATTAACCAATTTTTGAGAGAGAGAGAGAGAGAGAGAGAGAGAGAGAGAGAGAGAGAGAGGAATGTTTCTATCACAAGCAAAGACAGCCTGTATTGCTCTACACTTGGAGACAGTTAAAAAATTTCACTCTTATCTGAAAGGACATCCTTTAATGATTGTCCCACAGCATCGATTTCTCGGCATAATACTTCATAGGCAGCTATCCTGGGCACCCCACATAAAAAAAAAAAGAAAACTCGAGAACGAGGTCAATGCGATCGTGACTGTACTTCGCAGACTTGCAGGCACATGATGGGGCACATTAGTATCCTCCATGCTGACTGTTTACAATGCATTAATACGACCAAAAAACTGCGTATTCCGCGCCCATTTTACATGAACTTTCCCACACGTAAGCAAAGGGAATTCAAAGACTTTAAGCTAGAGGAATACGCATATGTCTAGGAGTTCCACGAGCGACTTCTAGCTGTCTTGTAATAGCTGAGGCTCGAGAATCACTGTTTCCAGTTATGAAAACTAGAAAAACACGCCGACATTACTTCCGTCTTCAAACATATCATAAAAGCCACCCATTGACTCTAGACATAATGAAACGAGATAGAAGTTATGCTCATAAAGAGATTCGTAAAAATCTTCATATATTGCCAATAAATGAATTTTGGAACCCAGATGTCGACTATCCTCCATGGCTGCTTACACTTAGAAAAATCGAATTGTCAGTAGATGGGATATTCAGAAAAAGATACATGTTCATTCAAGCTGCTCAACAACTACCAATTTACCAGATATATAGGCGTTATTGAGGATACAGACACGTCTATATACAGATGGCTCCAGTACAGCAACCTCTTCAACTTCAGCATTCGTTATACCACACCTCAATAAACAAGAATCATTTATCTCGTGCGACTTTGTTCCCAACCTCTAAACTATTCGCCATCCTCCTTGCGATAAAATTTATATTGTCCGTAAGAGATGCGCAACCATGGGTACTTTTCAGCGATTCACAGGCGGCTCTAACAACATTCTGTAGCACAAAAGGAAAAACAGTTAGTGATGGTATAATACACAAAACACTTAAGGACCTCATAAAGGCAAGCCAATCGAAGCATGAAATAGCATTTCAGTGGATACCAGGGCATTGTAACATTCCTGGCAACACAGCAGCCGATGAAGCAGTACGACAAGCACACCTCAAAGATGATGTGGTTCCGCTCCCAGTATCAAAGAATGAGTTTCGCTGTATTACAGGGATAACGTCTTTAAAATGCGTAAAAACACGTGGTTTGACCAGAATTCTAAGAGCTCGGATTTGTATCATATTGATCCCTTTATGGAATTCAAATTTCCATTTTCATTAGACAGAAATATGTAAACCCTTATACATCCATTAAGGCTAGGCAGTGCCTACACAAAACATTTCTTACATAGAATTGGGCATGCGGATACCCGCGAATGTGATTGTAGATTTGTAGACGAAGATATATACATTACCTCCTTCTAGATTGCTCACATCACGATACACCAAGACGCCGACTTACATCAACCCTAATTGCATTATATCGCAGACCTTTCAGTTTAAAGAAACTTTTGGGTCCTAGGCCAACAACGGACTTGCAGAAGAGCACTTTAAAAGCACTAAAAACTTTTCCCGAAGACAACGGCATTGTTAGCCGCTATTAACGCTTTTAATGTTATTTCATTTCAATGTCGCTGTATGTATGTATGTATGTATGTATGTATGTATGTATGTATGTATGTATGTATGTATGTATGTATGTATGTATGTATGTATGTATGTATGTATGTGTGTATGTATGTATGTATGTATGTATGTATGTATGTATGTATGTATGTATGTATGTATGTATGTGTGTATGTATGTGTTTGTGGATTATATTACGTTGACTGTTCTGTTGTGACTATATGTGATAATGCATTTACGCGATGAATGTACCACCCGCTGACTAGAGACTGCACTATCAGGCGACAGTATCAGTTGCATTTTTGAGACTTTCTTCTACAGAACTGTCAACTCATTTAACTTGTATATTGTATTTATCGTATATTTCTTACGTCATACTGTTACTGGGAAAATGTTGCTTGACAAGTTCTGGAGCTTGTATGAAGAAGTTATTTAATATGTAATCTTGAACCCTGTGTGTTGAAGGCTGGACCCATTCAAGAGCTGAGTAGCCGGCGCCTTAAATTGTGCGTCAACATATTTTTATATAATATCAAGAAAAAAATGAATGGCGGGTAGTACATACAGATTTGCCAATCTTCTTCCTTCTGGTTTTAAACGGCTTCGTGATTTCACAAATTGGTCTTTTTCAACAATGTATTTCTTTATATACGCGACAGTTTACAATGAATACACATGTACGCGGGACCAAATTACGTTGCTGGGCTTAGGAAGCTATGATTTAGAAGCTACGATTGCTTTGAAACTTAGGAATTAAAGCGTGACATGTAACGTTATGGGATCGTTTGAAATCACAATCACGAATATTAGACAAATTCATGCATTCTAATCTACATTTTCTTGATAGCTGAGCAATCGCAGCGTCAGAGTTCCTTCATTGGTAATTTTTGTAGGAAACTCTGTAGCTTGATGCGCCATTCACCAGGTGTAACGTAGAACAAAATGAGATGAAACGGACTGGTGAAATTTGCAGCCGCACATTTATCTTCCATTTTATTCTTTCTTACCATCCATGACCGAATGAGTGATCGCAGACATAACGGCGGCTCGGCGGCGTCCAAGCCAACGACGAATAGGGAATAGAACATAAGACGATACTCTTCTTTTCAAAATAAGGCCCTTGGACATGTAAAATTGAATGCGAAAGCTTGCTTCTCGAAAAAAAGGAAAAAAAGAAAAGGAATTTTAGTAGCTACGCAGTGTGCTGACGCTAAGCTATGAACACGTGAGGCTACTGCATATTGGTTTAGAATACCATATTAAACACTATCCTAAGCGTGAGAGGACTAGTCCCCTACCCCTCCCTTCCTAAATGGTGGAAGAGGGAGGGGGTCATCGCAATACAGAAATCCCAGAATATTTATCTGGCGCCGACTGTCGAACATCCCCCAATGTCAACCAGGGTTGGTATTAAAACAACACCTTTGTACGCTATAGAATTGTTCGTAAGAGTAAGTACCAGCCAATTTTGATATGAACACATCATTTGCGGAGGCGGCCAATCGATGACCAGTTCACTTATGAATGAACACGTTTGCGAATCCGGTCCCAGGAACTTCTGTGCTTGGCCATTTTCACCTCCGCCTTTCCCTTTACCTTCAGGCAGGCTTCATCGTCGTTTTAACCGGTCGGCGCACATTGAAACTGGTGTGCCGATAGTATAAACAACCGCGCCTGAAGCAGCGCTCATGTTCAAGCATCATCAACTTTCCTGAAATGTATCGACACGCCGAGCGCTCCCATGTAACAGGCATATAGCTGACAACTTTGGCTGTATACCAGGAGACGATAGCGGAATTGAGACACAGGTCAGCGCTGCCTTCGGGACGGCGTACTGATGTCAGCGGCAAAACCAGCAGAGCGTAAGAAATCGTGCACGCAGGAAAGAGCTGACAGGAATAGTTGAACGACTAATGCTTTCATTTCGAAGCCAGACTCAGCAAGGAATAAGGGCTGGGCGAGCTGGTACATGGGTCAACTAAGATGAAAACCAGCGGAAAAAAAACGCACATACAGAAACAAGGAGCCAACATCGTCCTGTGTACCTCTTGTTTCTGTTTTCTTTATTGGTTTTCATCTTAGTTGAAACAGAGAAAGACAGAAGAAAGGAAGGGAGGTTAACCAGAAGTAGAAATCCGGTTTGGCACTCTACGCTGGGGAGAGAGCTGGGGGGGGGGAGTTAAACAAATGGGAGAGGGAGAAGGAAAGGGAGCACCGACGCGCAATCACAGCCGGTCGCTATCCTCCCATACTATCACGGCACAGTAGCACTCGTAGCACTATGCTCAGGTTACTGCCGCTTGCTTCATCTTAGTAAAACCAGACATGGGCTACAAGGAGAGCCTTAGTGAGCGGTAGTGGATCGATTTCGATCACGCATTGCTCTTCGAAGCGCGCCGAAACCTCAGCACACTGCTGTTTCTTGCATCAGTTCCAACTGAAGAGCAGATGCCGCCACCAGGGATCGAACTCGCAGCCTCGTGCTCGTCGGCGCTACCACTGCGGAGTCGCAGACAAGTGGAATCGCTTGTCGTCGTCAGTGCTGCCATTTGAGCGCGTCGTTACCGTGCCGTTCCTCCGATGGAGATCCTTTCGACACGCCCAACATTTCTTTTTCGCACTGACGTAATCCACGACCGTCGTGGAGGAAGAAGTGGTTTCCGCTGCCCTTTCGCAGTGACGCGTGCGTCGTCGCACTGAGAATCCGCATTCTCTGCTGGTGGCACTTGGGTTCTTTTCTTTCCGAAACCGCGTCGCAGCGGCAGCAACCTTCGAGGAGGCGAGCAGAGGGCGGCTTCCCCCGAGAGCAGCCGCTTTGTCGGGGGCGCGATGCGTATCGGCGAGCGAGGCGAGCGAACCGATACGGCGCGCGTCCTTCGGGCCGAACCTTTGTTCCGGCCGACAATGGCGCGCGCGTCGCGTGCGGCTCGCGTGGCGGACAATGGTCCTCCCGAGGGGGGCGACTTTTTAAACTGGGCCACGACGTTGTTGCGTCAAGCGCGCGGTGCCACCACTTTCGCCGCGGCCCGCGCCTCGAAACTGGGCCGGCGCGGCCGGACCCGGGCCTCGTCGGAGCGCCTCCGCCCTTGGCGGCCCCCGCTCCTCTCTAATGACCGCCCGGCGCACAACAACAACACTGCTCGGGGAAAGCCGGCCGACGTGCGGCACAGAAGCCGTTCGCCTCGCTCGCCGACCGGTGAATCTTAACTCGGGCCGCGCCCATGCGCAGCCGCCGAGGAAGTCCGGTGGTGCGAGAAGCCCGTATCGCCCGTCTCGCTTTCGGGCGAGCGAGTACCACTTTACCACGGTATACGATTAATCGTGCGGAAACGGCGCGGAATGCCGAAATTTCCTACTTTTCAGCGCCAGTATTATAGTCGTCACAATTGACATTTCGCTATGTGAATCCGACCGAAGCCCGCCAGGTCGGTTTGTCGGACTGTAATTCGGCGACCCAACTGGCGCGGACTCCGGGACGAATCGAGGGGGCGCCGAGGCGGGTCAGTGCACGTTTATACGTTCGATGGTTTCACTCTCTCGGCCCGCTTGCGATCGTGCGCGGATTACTACGCCAAGCTTCTGGGTGAATCCGTTTTAGCTTTCTTAATTCACACAAGACTAGAGCGGCGGAGGCCAAACAACTGTCGCTCACCAAGCCAGTTGATCTCAGCTACATATGCTGCATCAGAACGCGCAAGGCGCTAAGCGCAGCAGTAGAGAAGCCGGAATTAATCGAGAGGATCGGGGGCGAGATATCGGTGGTGCTGACGTGCTGTAGTGGGGGAGCGGGGAGAGGCGCGCTTCCGACGTGAATCATCGTCGTGATAACAAAGTAATACAGTTACCAGAACACCAGCAGGGTCACATTTAACGTATGACTATGTGCGGCGACCACTCCTCCATGAGTGAGTGGACCGCATGGACAGATGCACTGCAATATTTCAACGTGTAGTCTGATGTAATCCAAGTGTACCGGCCTGAAACAGACAACACTATGATGGCGATATGATTATACAGTTTAAATAAATCCTCGATTTCGTCTCTTCTGCCTCTGGCTCTGACGTCTATGTTACGTGATAATTCGCTGAAACTAACAGCGTTTGTGCAGCTCCATAGCGCGATCTGAATAAGTCAACGGTGTAGAACGCCATTTTAGCTTCTTTCATTATCCTTTCTTTCTTCCTTCTTGAAACCAGGCCACAAAAAATTATCGCCGCCCAAAAATATATTGTTTTTATGTGCGAGAAAGAAGAAAACGCGAATTTCTTGGCTATTATCTTATACTTTACGATCATCGGCGTTAGCTTTGATTGCACCTTTACAATTGGCCGTAATCTCGAGTGACTTGGAGAATCCGGGGCTGACGGAACGGTTGCGCTTGCAGGTTTTCCTTGAACTGAGCCGTGGCTCTGCTGGGGGCCGCCAGGAGCTCCGGCTCGCCTGCCTCGAGTCTCTGGAGCCACCGAACAGCGCGCCACTCTCTCATGCGTCCGCCAACGGTGAGTACTGCTGCTCCTCTTGCACTCGTCTCAATGATCTGCGGCGGAGTTCCCTGCTCCAAGAGGACGTTTTCTTGATTGCCTCTGCCAAGGTCTTCCTGTCCTGTCGCGAATGCAAACGCGCTCTATCCGCTCCCGTGAAGGCGGCGTTTACAACGCGATCATGACACTGTTCACGTCTATACTACTCAGAAAAAAAAAGGATCAATATAAACTTTCTATGGTGAAAGACAACATATTATTGTATCATATACTCTATACATGGTATTACCTTGTCATGACCGACCGACTCATGGATAAATTAGCGGCTAAACATTGGTAAAAGCTGCAATTTTTGCGACTGCGACATTTGTTTTTGCGCCGGTCTAAGTTACGCAGGATTAAAAATAATTTCAGCGCGTTGTTTTGCTGAGACGCAGTCATATAGTTTGATATGATGGGATGGGTAAATAAGTAGCTGACTTTGTTCTAGCAATTAGTGAATTAAATTTTCATTTTTACAATCGGTAATTCAAGCTAGAATACGATATATAAGAAGTATTGCCATTCCTTAAAGATGCTGTTAGAATAAAGTAAGGTAGAGATAAAAAAGAAAGAAATTAAGCTTTGTAGTAGAACAAATGTTGGAAGTCATACACAAGGTATCTTCATACAGGGAGCCAGGCCCAAACTACAAGGCTTACCCCGCCCGTCGCAAACGCCTTATTAACTATTATTCGTCTTTGTCGGACTTACTTCGTGAAATTTATAAAAACTAAATTATGGGGTTTTGCGTGCCAAAACCACTTTCTGATTATGAGGCACGCCGTAGTGGAGGACTCCGGAAATTTCGGCCACCTGGGGTTCTTTAACGTGCACTTAAATCTAAGTACACGGGTGTTTTCGCATTTCGCCCCCATCGATATGCGGCCGCCGTGGCCGGGATTCGATCCCGCGACCTCGAGATCAGCAGCCTAACACCATAGCCACTGAGCAACCACGGCGGGTCCGTGAAATTTATAACCCACTCAAAACATGCAGGTACAGGTTGGTGGCTCAAGCCCAGGCGTAATCTGATGTCATCGGCATGTGTTTTTATCATTGTTATTTCATTCGAACATCGTCTCGTGTATTTATTATCAATAGTTCAATAGTAAGTTTAATTCTGCTTCGGTCAGGTCCTTTGATGATCCGGGCTAATAATATGGCTTCGGTCATTGTTCAAACGCGCAAAGCCTGTACGGTATGTGGTCTGTAAGTGCTGTCCGGTAGTGGCGGCCATCGCAAGCACAGTGCTGGAAGTGAACAGACGAGCTCCTTGTAGCCACGCTTGCAGTGCAGGCAGCGCATGATCCGCAACCGTCGGGTTCTTCCGGGCGGAAATGTCGCCGCGCTCAACGACAGCTGACTCGGAACTTTTCTTTTTCCCCCCATTTACGCGACTCCATATACCTGTGGCGGTGCCGAACAGGCCAGGACTGTTCTCGCTATACGCACACCGTTCACGCATGGCCGAGCGCCGCTCTCGTCGTCCTTCGGGCGGCGACGACGGCAGCCCTCTCTCCTTGAAGTCCGAACTGCCGTCGACCCAAAGGCTGGAATCTCCGGTGAAGACCGTTGGGACCAGCGTGCCGTGATCGACGTCGCACGGGGGGTCCGTCGCGTATCAGTGATCGCGTACACCGCGAGAGCACACGTGCGTCTCGCGCACTCGAGTGCGCACCGAAACACGTCGCGCGCATACAGTGTTCTCGCGAAGAGATGACTCGGAACGACGCCACGCACGTCAGGTGAAGAGCCGCGGTGTGACTTGTTGTTGCTGACGCGTGAGCCCACGCCTTTGTCGACTGCACGGACGCACTACTGCCTCACTTGCCATTCGCGGAGCTGTATATGGGAAGAAGCCAGAACGAAAAGAAGACTCGTCAGGAACACTAGGGAAGGAGGCAAAGAAAAAAAAAAAAAGGACTCGGATTCTGGGTTCTTAGGCGCGAACCACGATCCTCACAACCTGGTGTTCTTTAACGAGCACCTAAATCTAAGTTCACGAGCGTCTTTTGCATTTACCCCACCATAAAAATGTGGTCGTCGTGGTCGGGTTCGAACCCGAGACCTTCAGCTCAGCAGCTCAACGCTATAGCCACTATGCTACCGCGGCGGGTGGAAGACGAAGAGTACAAGGAGTATTAGAAAAAAAAGGAATTAAGAGAAAGCTAAGCAAAAAATCTCGCAAAGACTGAACCTCAATCAAATTGGGTGTGCGTGGTATTAGAGGACTCGGCTTCAAAACGCCATAAACGTTATCATTTTATCCGTCTAGTGCTAAACTCCGTCTTTACCAGACTGTGTTTCACCTATCTGGCACATTTATTCGATGGTAGAAGCTTCGAAAGACGAAGCCGTTACGCTGACCTAGTCACCTCACAGCCCGACCACAACAACATGTAAATCGCCGCTTTCTTGAATAGTGAAATTCTTAATCTTGGTACGCGACAAGAGTTAATTGCTGATTGGCGTCTGTGACAAAGCGAAAAAGGCGCTGCCAGTGGTCGGACGATTCATGTGATTGCGTCTTCAGCAGGTTGAGGACATTGGGTGTTAGAATCCTGAAAATTCAATTGTGGTCATTGCCGAGCAGCGCCAGGTGGAAGAGTCGACAACCAAGCATTCCGTGAAATGTTATTTAGCGCCACTCCTAAGTAATGAAACTGCTTGCTCTTACACGACCTGCGCGGCCAAAAATGTCTGGCTGTGAACTTCGGACATTAGCATACAGCCGTTATCGAAGCCGAATTCGGCCAATAATAGGCGTTGAAAACGGTTTTATTCAAGAATCCTGAAGAAATGTAGCAAATGTGAGCTATGAATCTTCGTTGAAATGTATCGTTACTATTCCTGATGGCGTCATCGTGCACATCGGTACTCCAACAGTTTACATTTTGTTACCCTGGTTTCTTAATTATTCTTGTTTTACTGGGGCCTGTATGTGAACTATTTGAGTATTTGTCAATTTTATTCTCACCATCTTGCTACTGGCTTACGCCCCGTAATAGGTACGTGGCATAGTTGTGAATCATCATCATCATCATTATTAATAGAGCGTTAGAAAGACGCAGCGCCGCGGACGCAATGCGACAAATTTACGCCCTTGGATGCAGAAAATGTTGGCGCAACACGAATACAATATTTCCAGTGCATTTTTCCGCCGTGCATCCATACATCAGAGACTAGGGATCTTAAGAACGTGGCTGAAAAGCTGAAATCATATAGTAAAAGCGAGGACGTCGGAGTCGCAGTAAGTGGTAAGAAAAACCCACGGGCGACGCACTTCGATGGAGGCGAAATGCGAAAACGCCCGCGTTCCATGCATTGGGTGCACATTGAAAAAAAAAAAAACCCAAAGGTGGTCGAAATCCATCCAGCTTCCCACGCCCCTAATACGGCGTGCCTCTTCATCATGTCGTGGTTTCACCATATAAAACCCCGAATTAAATATTTTATTACAAGAGAAAGAAGAACTGTTAGTGAATCAGTAGCGTAGGCACAACCTTAGATCTTACATGCGATAGCTTTGCGTTATTTTAACGTGTGCCCTCGCCCACTATGAGCCGCGCTCCATTTGTCACGCCGCTGTTCTTCCGTGCAAACAAATCACCGTCGCCGTGGAGCCCACGGCACTCACACCGCACGGCCCACCAGCGCTGTATCATCAGGCATTGCACAGCTCCCCTTATAGCGCCATTCAGCTACAGACGCCTTTCGTTGTTTCTAAATATGGGCCCAAGAACGTTCCAGTTTAATCAACTGGAATAGTGCTCTAAACTTAGCTGACAAAAAATAAAATACAGATAGTAATATTCCATCTATATAGATAGTGCCTCAGCTGTCAGGACTTCTGCACTACAGTTAAGAATGTTCACAACACAATTTTGCCATAAAATGCGTATGGACAGGAAATCGTACGTATACGTGTAGTCTATAATGCACGCTTCGCACGTTTTGACATGTCAGAAACACATGCCTTATAGTTGAGTGCAGGCTAAGAAAGCACACTGTATTCGCACATTCGAGCGGAAACACGCTCGACCGGAAGCTCTCTGGGGCCGCAGAAGAGCACCACTATCGCTGCGCGCGTGTATGACAGGTACGCATACGCTGATGGCGCAATCTGTCCCTCGCCGCCGTCGGAATCTGGCAGGTCGGTTCCGGTTGAGTCAGACGTATTTATTACTTAATTAATTATTAATAATTTATTACTTATTTATTAATTCCATCAGTAAAATTGAAGCCCACTGAGGAGAGGCTCAATAGACCGACTGACTCGTGTCATTTCAAATTTAGAAAACACGTCCGCTGAATTTCTACCTCTGCAACTTCTTGAAGTGTCGCATGCGACCAAGAGCAATACGAACACGAGGACTCGGAGTCAGGAGAGCGGAATAGCGGCCCCGGTAATCCCCGTCTCTACAGCAGCGGGAAAAGGGCTGCGCTGCAGCCGTTCGGAGAATTGTTTCGCCACGATGGGCTACATGGTCACTCGGGAACGAGAACTGCTCGGATGCTTCGTTCAACCATTCAAGGGCGATGCTAATACAGTAAGCCCGGGGAGTTAAACTTCTAGACAGCGTCACCGAAGCTGTTTCTTGCTTACAACGCTGATCAACTGTTTTTATTGCCAGCCGGCGATTCATTCTGCAGAAAAACACGGCCACAAGGGAAATTTCGTTCTACAGACAGCTACTACACTTTTATGTCCAGTATAGCAAAGTGCATACGCCACCGCAGGGCCTGTGAAACACCTTCTTTGTGCGACTGATCGGTTACATACAGCCAGTATGAGGATACGAGTTACGGTAATTATGCGTGATGCAGTAAGTATTGGTTGAAGACGAGTTCTAGAATAGCGTATACTATACGCCAGCTCCGTTAAGTGAGCACCAGCCGAGTGACGAGTGCGGCCTTTCTTAGTTCTGGAGCGCCGAATAGCGGTGACTGGAGACGGCGCATTGACAAGGTGGTCGGTCCTGGCCGACCTGAAACAATGCTTACCGGGTCAATTCCTTTAATGTTCTTGGGGGGGGGGGGGGGGGGGGGGGCACACCAATAAAGCTACACGTGATGACAATCTCAGAATGGCCGTGGCAAATACATCGTTGCCCATTTCAGAGCGAATTTGCACAGATGCGCCCTTAAACTAAGTTATCTCATTTTGCATGACCTCACGACGGAGGCAAGCTTCGTTCACTGCCGATGTCTCTGCAGCGTAGTGTGTTTTGGAGTGCAGAGGCACAAACGCCAGATGCAGTGCTGTCGGGTGGCCGGAGCTTCTTCTGAATTCTTAGGTTGTTACTCAGTGCGTGCGGACTACGAACGTCTTGGGTTAACTGATCGATCACGAGGCAGTGCGCCAAAGACGCTCAGCTTTCTTAGGTCGAGCCATTAGGCTTGTGGAGCGAAGGAACACTCTTTGTCACTCTCAATTATTTATTTTCTGTTGTATTCCGTGAACAGACAGACCATTCTTTTGCATATAGTATACAGGATTACGTTTCATCTGGAGCCGATAAGCGGACATACGCGGTCACAGTCATGTAACGCGCTATTTTTATGGCCCCAAGTAATATTCCAAGTACCTCCCAGCTCCCATGATCTTCATATGTTCAGCAATTCGATAACTGTGTCATGAGATTGCGATTTATCATCGATGCCATATGATGGCAAACACTATGACTCTTGCAGGTCATAATGGGGAAAGTCGCATCTAGTGGAGCGTGGTTCTTCGCTTCGTCATCCAGATATATACTTTCTAAAGTTGTTCTTTCCCACTTTAACTCCGACAGCATGCAGTTAGACGCTCGAAACAAGGTCCTTCCATCCTTTCCGTTACGCTATTTTTGTCATGGATGTCACGTCATCATGTCGTCGTTAGGTCGTCTCATCATCGGCTTCACCTTGACCACGTATGGCGAAGAAAAGCAGACCTGTGCCCACCTCCGCCACTGGTGATTGAACCCACGCGGTTATATGCAGCTGTGAGCCGGAGGCTCTGTGTGTATGTGTGTGTGTGTGTGTGTGTGTGTGTGTGTGTGAGGGGCAGGGAGGGGGGGGTTCGTTTTATTTTTCATTTTCTCTCTCTCACCTATCGCAACCCTTTGCCCCTCCCCCGGTACAGGGCATCCAACCGGAGATAATCTCTGGTTAACCTCCCTGTCTTTCCTTTACCTCTCTCTCTCTCTCTCTCTCTGCGCACTTATCTGTCGCGCAGCGTTTGCGCTTGGAGGATAGTGTGGGTTATTGTGCGCCGCGTAGAGCCTGAGATTCGTGGTGCCTGTGCATGTATTTTGGAGGCCACGTCGTGGTGCTCATCGCAAGTAAGTTGTGCTTAAGAAGATGGCAAGTTCCGCTGTAAAAGCCTGCTGTTCCCGCAGTAAACGAGGTCAGCGCCGGCAAAATTGCTGATGTCTACGCCTGCTTTTTTTTTTTATTCTTCCCATTATACCGTTCTTGTTTTCTTTTGTAGCCGTAACATTATGACGAACGCGCATAGATTCCCTTAAATACCTCCTGCGCTTTCGGCAACACTGATGTCGAAGATCTCACGGACGATAAACGCGGACACGCCCAACTCGGAGTCAGCGCTCCAACTGCGCTTTTGGACCTCGTTCGCAGCACGTAATTGTACGCCTTCGGGAGTCTACGGCTTTCCCTCTCCTATGCCATTGTTGTACGCGACCTCTGCAGTTGCCATCGCCGTCTGTGCTGCTTTTGTCCAAGTGTTAACGTTCGCGACTATCGTACTGTGCTAACAGCTGTAATAAAGGATTCATTTGGCAGCCTGCGCCTCGCAAGATATCTTTGATCCTACACGAATCAAATCTCGCACGATTTAGTCAATTCTCTACAATAGTGGCACTGCCATCCATGTTGGTAGTCTCCAGTTTGCCCCTTGAGGGTATGGAAGGCTGTGTCACTGCCACCACTGCCACTACGGACGTCAGAGTTCGAATAGCCGGGTGTGAATCACACCGTCAATTTTATATTATTGCGCTCCCCTGGTCTTAATGCTGGTTTGATGGCAATGAACGAAAAGAGAGTGTTATCAAATTAATTTTTGTATTCGTAAAAGACTCCTCAGAAGTACTGTCCCGCAGAAATATTGTACACTGTGGCGCTTTTTCCTGCTTTACTATTGCACCTATATTGATGCACATATACAGTACATAGAACTCAGAATACGCAACAAGCCAAGGAAGGGGGGAAATATATATACATATACTCGGCAAAATGTTTTTTTTTTTTGCATTCGTGAACAAATTATACAATGACACTTGTGAGGCATGGTGCAAAATCCGCCAGGGTAGCTCAGTGGCGTTGCGCTGCTGAGCACGAGGTCGCGGATTGGATTACAGTCACGGTTCGATGCGAGCTGCGGCGGCCGCATTCCGGTGGAGGCAGAATGCGAACTTCGCTCGTCCATCGTGCATTTTGTGAACATCAAAGAACCAGAGGTGACTAATTATTCCGGAGACCCTCGAAACGGCGTGTATCATAATCAGATCGTGGTTTTGGCACATAAAACCACAGAATATAATTAAAATTATTAAATTTAATAATTAGGAAAAACGCGAGGAATGCCGGAGCTCTACAGCGCATAGCTCTTACAGCGCACTACGCGCTCACTAAAACACAATTTGCCGGCACGCAAACTTTCCATTTAAATATTAATGAAGCCAAAGTGCACGCAGTATACTATAGAAGTGAACGTTGCTGCCGTGGCGGGTCGATCGGCTCGTTCGCGGAGCCCACCCCTGCGAGCAATACTTCTCCGTCGCTAGTCGGGGGCTCCCAGTCGAGTGCCTCGATCGGGCGCGCGCCGCTCTCTCGCGTGCGCCCCTCTCCGGGAGTCGTGGCCCGTGGCCAACAGGGTCGGCGCTCGGGTGGCGGATGTGCCTTCGGCGGCGGCGGTCGGGCACAGGTGCGCCGCTGCCCCGCGCAGGTCCGGCAGCTGGCGTCGGCGTCAGCCGAGCGTCCCGGCCTCGGGCGGGCGCGGCGGCCAGTGGTCCGTAACCGCCGGTTCCGCCGCCGACGCTGACAGCTGCGCCAGCTGGGTGCCTGCCCGCTTCGCCGTCGACCGGAGTGAGACGGGGTCAATCCCTCCTTCCTCTCGAGCGCTTTCGCCGCGCTGTCCACCGACTCCTCCTTCCCGCCGGTCAAGAAACGGTTCTTCCCGGTGACCGCTCCGAGACTCCCGGAAAGGGACAGACTCGCCGTCGCTGCCGCACGGCCGCGCTTGCTTACGTTTGCCCTCGCGGCAGACGACACTACTCGCCGAAATGGTCAGCCTGCCTCCCCTTCTGGATTTTAGCTTCTCACCGGTCGTGTGACCATCGTAAGGAGACCCTCTCGGCGGACTTACTTAGACACGTGGTACAGAACGTGAGCTAGGAGGAAGGTAGGATAATGATGGGGCAACACAATGCGCCTACTGTTAACGATCGTTTACGGTTTGTTTTTCCAATGAGGAGTTGAACGTAATAAACGGGAAGGCAACAAATATGTAAGCAGAAGAAAATTGCACTCTGTTGCGTCAAGGCGCCACTGAGATTTAATGAACCGAGGTGTGTGACAGCAAACGAGGGACATAACGAGGAAAAGCAAGTCGTGTGATGGGCAGTCAGGCTGAAGTACGGGAAGGGTAGCGAACGAGAGAGAGTGAGGATAAAAACGCTGAACAACACATTGATAGCAAACTCATCTCACTGCTTCGGAACGCGTGGCAGATACCCGATATTCCTAAGACTGATCTCATTAGCCTATATCACATACATACATACATACATACATACATACATACATACATACATACATACATACATACATACATACATACATACATACATACATACATACATACATACATACATACATACATACATACATACATACATACATACATACATACATACATACATACATACATACATACATACATACATACATACATACATACATACATACATACATACATACATACATACATACATACATTATTGCACCCCATCCCATGCCTTGTAACCTCTGTATCTCCGTTATTCTCTAGATTGTCCGAACAAAAGAACACCTCGGCAATTGGCCGTGCAGTACGAAATGCTTGACTCTGCATATCACTGATTGTTCAGTGATGCGGACCGACGCAAGTATTCGCGGAAACATAGGGAGGATGAGAACAAGATATCTCAGCGGAAGCGACATCTAGGTTAACTTAGACGGCCTGTGCAACTCGTGCCGAACTTAATCTAATTACGTCTATGTATAATCGTCACTCGACGATCTGGTTTAGTGCGTAATCCTTAAATAAAGCAACTGCACGACCAGTTAGGACATCGCGGGCCAGTTCGCTATAGGTGGGAACTGAGGTCACCTCTCCGAAATGTAGCACACGTGGACTGAAATTCCGCTTCTTTGGCCAAACTCTTAGCAACTGAGCAGCGTCAGGTGCTGAGTGAACGTTACTCTACTCGACAACGCGATTTCAGTGGCCCCAATGAAAGACGCCGGGAGGCCCACCCGGGACTGATGGGGGAGGGCGGTATGATTCAGGGTGCCCAATAGTTCTCGGCGCCAGGAGCGAGGCATGGAGGGGGAAGTGTGACTTGCACGGTGAAAGGTGTCTCATGCACTCTAATTTTGGATCCGGCGACCAGGCAAAAGGAATAATCGCCGATTACCTGTCAACCGTAACCAGCTCCACACTACTGCGAGTTCGGGCGCTCACTGCCCGTCGGTGCGCTTATAAGCGCTGCCGGGAGCACGCAGGAGTTTTGTACCGGCCGAGAAAAAAATAAGTGCTTGCTAGCAGTGGGTCTGGCCGCTACAGGCGTAAACTTGGAGGTCGCTGTGCGCTGGCGACTCACCGAGGTTATTGCAAAAGCGCTGCAGACACGTTTCTTTTTTTTGCTTTTTTTCCTTCAGCTAACATTACATTTGCCAGAGTTCTTGCACAATACTGGAAAACGTGCAAGGACGACGTATAGGCGAGGTATACACTTGCAAGCAGATGTGTTGCGGTAGCCCACACTGCACCTGTACCGCGTTAGCGACCTCTTATGAAGAGCCTCCCATCAATTCTCATTTCCAGTGGGAACATTACCTGCTGGCCCCTGCACTCGCTAAGCATTCACCGCTGGCACTGAAATAGGACCGTTGCCTGCTCTGAGTGGTCATTCAACGGACGCATACCATCTCTTTCAAAGCAATTATCCCGGACTGACGGCAGTGCGAGCAGGAGTATTTAAAAGTTTATCTGCACCCGCTTGGTAAAAAAATATATATAATGAGATTGTGCAGCACGAATGACGACAGAAAACTTTGCTTTATGGGCAGTGGTATATGCTGATATATAGCTAGTAGAGATAAGTTGTTGACAGTTTGGTGCTGTTCGTTTATATTGTTGAAAATTTAATTGAGAATTGCGTTTACTTTTTCCCTACAACTAAATTGGGGAAATGACCCCGGACTATAGAAGCTACGAAAGCGTAGCCTGCTGCTAAATATACTCACAGTACTCGTCAAAATCATGATCACACCAGTTTAGCTTCTAATTTTTATTCAATACGTGCTGTTGCCTTAGTTTCACATTTTAGTGTATTGTTATCTTTCATATTTCCTCATATATATTTTAGTTCTTAGTCTATTCTCATTCTCCGAGTAGCGTTTCCAATTCCTTTGTTACAAAGAGGGCGTGATATGTTACAATAAATATTGCGAATTCAAGCCAGGAGTAGCGCTTTATTTTACTCAATGTAGACGAAGAATCTTTGACACCATTCATTCCTAAAACACTTATAACGGCAGGCTTGCCTTAGTCTCCTCGCTTGCTGACAGTTAGCTTTAATAGTATGCAATTTGAGATCACTTTTATATGATGCCATGTTTGTTTGTTTTTCTGTGGATGTACGATAGTTATTGTGCGTAGCTCTAGTGTTCGCACTTGTAACGACGCTGGATGTGGTGTTCTGGGCGTGCGTTGCTTTATTTTTTTTTCTTTCATCTTGAATGCGAAGACAACAGAACATTAAACGGCACAGAATAAGGCCTTATTTATCCAACGATTTCCTTCGTTGCAGTGATTGCCGGCCTATTTCGCGGCTCCGCACACATTGAACGCGTTCCCTCCTTTCCCTTGACTTCTCTGCCAAGCAGCACTGGCGCACCGAAAGCGCGGCACCAGGAGCGCACGAATATGAAAGATGCGAGGGAGGGCACCCATGTTGCGTCGTGCTTGATTGCAGACCTGCTTAACTACGCTTCTCCCGGAAACGGCCGCTGGTCGACAGAAATAGTTTTCGGGCACAATTCCAACGGAAACGCAGTGTCGCGAATGAGTACAACGCAGACTAGAGGGCAAAGAAGAAAACCTAATCGCCCGTTTATGTGTGTGTGCCTCGATGAGTTTGTAGGCACAGGAAGCGCGCCACACAAGGCGCGCCTCATTTGCTGGAGGCCTACGGCAGAAAATCGGCTACTGGTTTTACATGCGCTACAGATATGCACTACCGGCATACCGGTTGAGACAATAGAAAGGCGATCGACCACGCCTCGGCGAAAGCAAACTCCGTTCTATGCCGACTTCGTCTTGACGAAATACAGCATTTATTCAGAAGCTTACAAGCCACATCATGCACGTGACAATCGAATCATAGTATCTATACGTTCGCGGCTGACACCGCGCCTGTACCGCATGGTAGTTCGCAAAATAAACTTTCAATTGCAAGTGAGAGCCCACACTGCATACTTCTGCATTCAAGTCCCACCGTTGCGCTGTTCTTTCTATGTATGCTCCTGGAGTAGGTAAAGTAACTTCGAACCGCTTTCGACACCGCGGAGGTGTAGATTAATGGGAAAAAGTATGTGACTAGTGTAATCAAGCGTGCTTTCATTACTCCATCGTTCGCCGAGCTCTCAGATGAATTCAAAATTCATAAACACTCCTTCCCTTCCCTCCCTCCCTTTTTCTCCTTCGAAAGAAAGAAGACGAAAAAAAAAAACGCGACACTTTCGCGTTCAGTATAGATATCTTAAGGAAAGAAGCGCTGAAATGGAAATATAACGGACCAGACATGTCCCTTCTGACTGCTGTAAGGTTTGGGAGGTCAATCCCATCGCTCGTAATCAGTTGTCAAGATTGGAGTCGGGCATAAATTAGATGGTAACTGGCCCATGCCGTCGTCCAAATTATCCACGCTGAGGACGTTGTTGAAGGGAAGGACTGCTTCTCATCGAGAACGAGAAATATGGGTTTATTTACAGTATCTACATCAGGACGTTGCAGTTCATCAGTCTAGCATGACTGCGAGAGAAAGTACACTGAGCAGCCGCAAAACAGTGGTTTATAAACACTCGGTCTTCCCTCGATCCCAAGGTGAGAGAAACGTTCGACCAGTCATCGTAAAGGAGTCGCCTCTTTGCGGGCGGGACACACACTCACACACACACTTCCGCACAGGTTCATGGCCCCCACCGACATCAGACGGTCTTCGCAGAGCTCGGGGCTTACGTCAGGAAAGGCGCCTTTTATTCCCCGAGCTGACCCCCGCCGCGCGGCCGCCGGTTGTCCATTGTCTTGCGTCTTGCACGGCGCGGGGGAAGGGGGCTCCAGCTACGTTCCCTGGTGCACTCCACCGCTCGCGGCAGACCAGATCGGCGGTGGCGTGTTCAGTCATAAAGCCTGCTTCGTCGAACTCATCTCGGCTCCCGCGACAGAGAGGCGAGGACGCGGCATTGTCCTCCGCACACAGTAGATTTAGTGACGCCGTTTGGCTAGAGCATGACGGTGACTTTCCAAAAGTTGACGCCGCTGTCGCAGCTGGCTGGCAAAACTTGCACCTTAGCGGATCGTTCTTAACACTGCAAATATCAGGAGTGCATGCTGCAAGCTCTTGTTTCCGCAATCAAACATTGAGGCGTTTGGAGGGCGCCTGTAGGATCGACTACCTCTTTGAAACAAAAATGTTAAGATTGGCATACTTCCGTTAAATAGGTGGCAAAACATTGTTAAAAGTAAGCCATCATCAGCTGAGCGGTACAGCATCCCCGTGAATAATGAATTGCGATTATTAAGTTCCACCATCGGCCTAAAGACCCTTAAAAAAAGTCTTGCCACTCGCATTATGCACAGCTGACGATGGAGCACATAATGTGCAGCGCTTTTCTACACGGAGAACATGCATCAACCTGAGGCCTTGATAATAGCCGCTTAACGCCACTCCAGACAGCATACGACTAAATCACCGCAGAGTACACACACTGCGCCTAGGCACAACAAAGGTCGTGCGGAAGTTGAAATGAAATGGACTGCGAAAATATTTTTGTTTGTGGGCGGACCGATCACAAGAAACGCAAAACAAGAAGCACTACTAAAGGTCGTCATTATCTCCTCGCTAGCGGAGAGATTGCGGCCTTCTAAAGAATGCATGCGCTGAGGCGATTGGAAGACAAGCTCTTAAGCGCAATCGGCCGCCCTATTTAGGCGACTGGTGTCGCAGAACGTTGCTCATGCGTAGCTTGACTGTGCACATGCTCTGCACTGCTATTTTGTGGGTCCTCCGGTCTCACCAATACCCTGCATCTATGCGCGAACTCGGTCTTACGTCACGAGCATAATTGCGCGATATCCGAACGTAAGATTTGCATGTGAAGACGATATACATTGGCTCTCGTATGTTATTTTTCCTGAAGCAAAAGGACAAGAACGATATTTAGCCACACAATGGTGATAGCTACTTTTCACATAGCTGTAGTTCTGTTCCTGTCTTTAGTGTATATGTGACGTGTCGACTAAGCATGACTTGACTATAACCTCGAGTTTGTTTTACGCGATGTTTCAATACCACTGCCATTCATTTGATGTTAATTCCATGTGAAGAGGAGCCGGCCCCACATTACGGAGTCAACAGCTCGTAAAAATTATATATATCAAAAATAAGTAGTAAGTGTAAGAATATAACAAACGGAGGAAGTTAAGAAACTTATGCACGAAGATAGCAAAAAGAGTACATGTAGTATCGGTCGTATTAACTGGCCAGCGAATGGGCACCGGCCCATCCAAAACCCTTCCTTAAATGCGAAATCTCAGTTGATTTTGACTGAGGTGCAGCTTACGCCAACTTTAGCTTGCACATTACCGTGTTGCACAGTTTCCGTGACCTGGAGTCTGAGCTCAGCGAATGGTGTATGCTTCGTCATGCGCACCTCCAGCTTTCCAACTTTGGTTAGGCGAAATGCACTGCTAGTTTTCTTCTGTGCTGTGAGTGCTGGTGACATATCTTCAAGCTTTGGAAAAGCGTTACTAAGACACAATTTTCTTCTATAGCATGTTATTCGAAAAAAATGCTATTGCAGAATGAAAAGAATATACTATACAATATGTGAGAATTAAACTGAAAGCTTTCCTGCATAAAAAGAACAAATCCGGAAACATGTACGGTGTGCCATGGCTATCTTAGTACTTCACATAACAAAGTGGGTCTACAAATTGGATCTATACCACAGATCCATGTTTGACTTCAATGAACATACATACATGTACATATATCTGGCATGCATCACACGCTTTATGCTGCAGAGCAAACTTTCCATTAAAATAAAGAAAAAGCATTAGATACTCTTATCTTAGTGCCTCATCATCCTCCTAACTGAGAATTCCCGCTGTTGCCAGAATAAAAATTGAGAAGCTAAACGTGGGAGTGAGTCACACTCGTCCTTGGTACGTTTACAGCGCGCGCACGCACACGAAAAGAGAGGGGAGAGGCGTACACGGAACGCTTTATTGACCCAAATTTATGCATCACATTCCACATTTTCCCTTATTATACGGGATGGTGATAAGCATCAAGGGTTGCTCAGGTGCAATAATAAAATAGGAATATGCCTTCTTTTTCTTTTTTCCTCGGAAGGTGGTGGGTTCAACGCCAATAGTGGCACTCGTGACCAAGGTTGACGTCCTTTCATTAAGGAGTTAGCATCACGGCTTGAACTTCCCGGAGTGTTTATGATGCGGATTAACCTTTTTCTCTTTTGATGCGATTAGCATACTTAGCCTATTTCAGCCTATTTGAGCATATCTATGTAGGCGCCTTACGCCACGCATCGCTTTAAAAATGAATTCTTTAAAATTTCTGCGCCGCTGGGCGGATTTTAACCCGCGCCACACGGGTCACTTAAGCACAGCGGCCCAACGCTTTAGCGCTGCGCCACGAATGCCCGCGGGCAGCGATTTTCAGCACTAGAATGCACCGGCGCGTAACCGGTGTAATCTCGGACGCAGCGCAAAACGAAAGGGACTTGAGGGCGCGACGCTAGATATCGCGGCTTGCCCAGAGTGATGTCGAGATAAGAATGAGACAATTAGGGCATTTGTGGAAAGAAATCAGGGAACGCACCGATAAAGCCAGATCTGTTACAGGCATAGTTCACTATACAAGGTAAATATAGAGGTTTTAACGAAGGGAGATAAGATTTAGGAGATAGAGGCAACATGATAAGACTGACGAACTTGTATAGATTACCTGATTAGCGCGAGCGAGCTATGCGGCTATTTGTCACCACCCCGTTTCGAAGGGGATGCAAATAAATAAACATCCTCATCATGATGACAACCATCATCATCGAAGCACGAGAGAGGAGCCCGGCTACAGTACGCGACTCAACATGACGCGTTCCTGCAGGCGCCGGCGCGCCACCGGTGCAATCTCAGAGGTCACGCAAAAGGAGGGGGACTTGGCAGGCGCGCCGCCAGGGGGCACGGTGTATGCAAGGGAAGACGGGCTGCAGCACGCGGCTCACAAGTGTCGCGTTTCGGCGGTCGCAGAGCGGTGTGTCGCTACATTGCTTGAATGCTAATGACATTAACGTCAGCAGTCATCGTGAGATGGGTTCTGCCAGAAATTCATTTGTATACACAAGAACGCACAGTTCAGAACGCCACAAGTGTGCATACAATCTGTACAAATAACCATATCTCTTTGCTCCACAACTGGTGTTCCATCAGCAGTGCTCGGTTGAAGGTCACCGTGGGCCGAGCTGTTGAGGCCTTTAGCGCGAGCAGCCGCGGCCATCCCTTATCAATGCTTTCTTTTCGTGCAGCGAGCGTCGGCGGCTGGGCGAGCCAGTCGGGGCCCGGTCATTGCGGAGGCGGAGGCCGTTGCCTTCGCGGCGCATACCGCGCCCGCTGCTGGTGCGGCAGAAGGACGCCTGGCCAGCGCCAATAACAGGCCACGTGTCTTTCCGCGTCCCGATAGTTTGCTGCCCTTATTTTGCCAGGCGGCTCCAGTGAAGCACAACCGATTCATTAAAAGCACTCGCCTCGACCAAAAATGCTGCGGCGGGCGTCAACAATAACGGCTCCCGGCGCACCGAATACAGCGCGCACAATGGGTCGACGCCGCCGCGCAACGCTGCGCGCGGCCGGGCGCCGACGGGCTGTGCGCGCGGTCTCCTTGGAACGGGAATTGGCCGAGAAAACGCGTCTTCTCTGGAACCGATGCGCTTTCGCCCCTATACGGGGGTCTCTGGTCCGAGTCGGCCGCTTCCGGAGCGCCGCCTTTCTTGCGCAGCCCGGGCGCAGCTGAAATGGGAGCTAAAGGCTTCGGCTTTTTTTGGCTGTGGACGGTTTCCTTAGTGCTGCACAAACAGGGCGAATTTACCGTACATCGTGAATCTATAAGGAGGGGCCGGGGCATTCAAGCGGCGCCGGCTACCCTGCGTCTCAAAATTTCAAGTAAGGAAGACCCACACACTCGCTCCGTCATGTTATAACACTCACAGGTGTACAAACTCACACAGCAATAGTACAAATTAAGAAGATTGCGGAGCCCGCGGTCTCAGTCGCACGTAGACAAGCATGAAAATATGAAAGCGCCGTGATTTAATGCGGAATCCTGTTCTAGCTGGTTGCATGCAATGTAAAACATGGTTACAGCGTTGTAGGGATGTCGAAGACTAAGTCCTGTGCAGCTCGTGTTTACGTCTTCATTTTCGCTAGCGCTGTAGCCGCGTTTCATAAAGCACCGTCATATTCAGGCAGAGATATATGCACGCGGAGCAGTTTCGGCACCACAGCGAACACACAAGAAGTCTGTATTCATTGGATGTAGTTACGAAGGCGCAGTTTCACACGGATTTGATACATTTATGTTTGTTCGCGAGCGACATAAGCGTCCTCTCATAAATTAGCGAACAAGAAACCATAACAAATTCACAGTCATATTCGCCGTACATGAGAGAATGGTGCGCTGTCCGGGCCGGCATAACGAGGTTTGCCGTAATCAACTGTTCTTTGACAGATGTGCACATGCACATCTGTCAACGCCCCTTTTAAGTCCTCCCCTTTAAAGGGCAGGGGGCGAATAAAGGAAGCTCTGCGGCCCTTCCGACGCTGCGAAAATGTTGGCAAGTATTATATGTGCAACTCTTCACTATAGGGTGAGCTTTATGAACGTAATGACTTAAGCATTAAATTTAGAGACGAATATCTTCAAAACCAAGCCAATCTTGAGTTAGCCGTTCTCAGAAGCAGACGAGCAGAAAAGTGTAATGCCACGAGCGACAGTTTGTATCGAACTGGCTTTAGGAACAAGGTAACGAAGTCTTGAGGCCTGTGATTTCGAACGTAAAAAGACTATTGTTGGTTCTTTTATTAGCAAGAAAAGGAGACCGTTAGTAGCATCCACGGGATCGATGATGGCGTGTATTCATTCAAGTCAGCATGCCCCCGATTGCCTTGCTTAAAGTCCCACTAAGCGGCACCGATTGAGCAGGCTAATCAAGTAGCCTCACACGCCAATAGCAACGACGATGACAAATGCGAACCTTTAGCCAGCGTGCCGGGCATTTTTCACCGCCGCTTAGTCGCGCGATTCGCGCAGGGCTCTGCCGCAAACGTTGAAGTGCCCGTAGCCGCCAGCACCGGGGTTATCTGCGTGCCAGCTCCTTACCCGCCCCGAAAGCCATTAGGCGGAAGGGCGTACAGTCAGGCTGCCCATTCTTTTGTTTTTTCGTCAAATTAGGAGGCCGTTACTTGAGAAGGCCGTCAGGCAGCAGTAACACAGCAAGCAAAGAGTACAGCAAGGCGCTGACCGACTGCCGTGACCGCTAAACAGAGGCAAGGAGCAGCCAATTTGGCGTTCCGCCATCAGCGACAACACCTTCCGATGTCGGGAGCTGCGCTGAGTTCATCAGCACCATTACCTTAAGCTACGCCACTTCAGATTTGCTTCGCGCATAGCCACGAATTGCATCCGTAATTGGCGCTCATTGTTCGGTGGCATTGGATGGTCGCTTTGCTATTAGAGAAGTAAAAAAAAAGTACTGCAAGGAAATAAATAAGTAGCCAAGAAAGAAAGAAATTGTTTGCAAGCGATGCATGAATTGTCCAAAGTACGCAACTAACATGTATTTGGATTTTCTGGGTACACTGAACGACCTCAACAAGAAGTGCTTTCTTCTCGTTGATTTACTTCGCCATAAGAAGCCTGAAATTTTCAGAGGAACAAAATTACCTTTACCATTGGGAATACATTGTCTTAACGTCTCAGCACGTGATATAACTCTACTTTTTGAATAAAAAGCGAATTTGATTGCGTACAGTCCAAACCGCAGCAGCATGGCAATGAAGTTCTATGGGGCAGGTAATATTCGTTTAGTTTTCACTTCATTTACCAGACACTGCCAGCAATCTTTTGTTAGCCGTGGTAGGAGTGGGCACATTTGAAAGGAAGCCAAAGGAAAATATACGACGGAAATGTTCGCACTGACAGCGCAGAACGAAAAGGAAGGCAAGTAACCATAGAATGTTTCAAACACAGGCACATGTCAAAAGCTATGTAAACACGGGTCAAATGTAGCCTGAAATATAGCCTTGGGTGTATCAATACGACGCAGAAAGGGACTCCTCGGGAAAGAGCTAGGCATATGCAGGGCGCGCTATCATGACAATATTTTTTTTTTCGTCCTTTGCCTTTCTTTCTTTCTTTCTTTCTTTCTTTCTTTCTTTCTTTCTTTCTTTCTTTCTTTCTTTTCAGAACTGTGAAACATATACTAGCCGCGCGGTTTAAAACAAGCCTCCCGACAAGGGTCACTCGGACGCGGCACTCGAAACGACAAAACTGAATAACTCCGATTGCAAGGAATCGAACTAGCCAGAAACTGAACATATATTGAGAAAATATTTGCATGAAATTACTTTTCAATCCTCTCAAAAAAATCGCGCGTGAACTTGACAAAGTCACAAAGAACAGCAACAAACTGTAGTGTGATCAGCTTAAGAAATATTATTGTAGACCACAGCTCCGTTGTTCTTACTTATTTATCTATTTAGTTCACCTTACCTTCATGCCCATGTAAACGAAAAGCGTACTAGCACCAGTGTCAGAGCCTGCGGTTCGATATATATACACACGGCGCTGGTATAGCTGTGTTCTGGTGGGCGCGAAACGTAAACACGCCCGCTCCATTTCTTCGCCCCCCCTGCGACGCCCCTGTGTGTGGTCCCAATACAATTTCTCCATCGGGAACATTGCTTCTGTGCACGCCTCCTGACCCCGCCCGTATGCTTTGTTTGCCGTAGCACCACGTCTGCTTGCCCCTGTGCTCGCCGAGCAGACGAAATCGATGCACGCTTACATTCGTTCCCGTTTTCGCGCTTAGTTTTGTGGCCACTACGTTTGCATGTCTAGCAGAAGTTGTGATAACATCGCTGTTTTGAATTATATTGATGGAGGGCAACAAAGTAAACAATTGAACGGTCTTCAAACATACGCCACACGAATAAAATTCAGTGAGGAGTTGTGGCCGTGATTTGAAAAAGAATCATATCATCAGGCAGTTTCGCAGCAGTGTTCTGCGCTCTCGTAGGCAAGTTCGGCATACGTGGTTGACACACTGGTTTTCCGCCTGTAAACTGCCCTCACTTCTCAACTTTGCTGTTTCATTAAAGTGTCGTGATTGCGACGTGCGAAAGTAATCTAGGGAAAATTATGGACCTGATTTGAGTGAGTGCGTCTTTTGAGTGCTACGGAAGCGCTTCGTGCTCTTTTGTTCTTATTTTTGTGCGCCATTGATTTGACCTGCTGTATAACGCTAAGCGAAGGCGAGGCAAACCTATCCAGATTTTAGATAATGTAATCAACATATTCAGACGACATAAATAAGCATAGAGGTCTCCGCTGTAGTTGCGTTCGGAGTAGAAGGAGTCACTGAAATCTGCCGATTTTAAATCGTCCTCTCCAATAAAGTAGTCAACATTTCATTGGATTTTTGGGGCCATGGAAATAATAGGGGACTTGAATAACGCATCCGATTAGACGTGATAACTTCTTTATCCATATTTGTCAGAGAGGGAAACGGAATAAATTCGGAAGAGCGAGAGGGGAAAAAAAATCAAGTAGGTTGTGGAAAGGGCAATACGTCATAGATGCTATATATCCGAGCCCGAGGCGTCTGCATTTCGCGTGCGCTACTCTGCCGCGTGTGCTACGACGGTGGCTACTCTCCCTGCCTCTGTTTTGTTTCTTGTTATGAACACGCGCTGTTTGACTCAGTTTTAGCCAGCTTCTCTATGGCCACGGCGGCGTATGTGAAGCATGTGGAACACACAAAAGGCTCATTTACCTCATTGTGCTACCTGTGTCGCTGTGCCTGCCAGATTTGGTGTCCATGTTACTGTATAATTTGGGAGTGAAAGAAAAAAAAATCTCCTAAAGTACATCAGAAAGGGGTAGGCGGGTAAATTTCTTGAGGTTGGTGAAATATGCAACAGTTGCTACAGGGACGGAAAACATAGGCGAAGTTATCATTATCTTTATGGTTTCGTGCAGGTTATAATAGAAGAAAAAGAAGAACGCAATATTCACGTTTCTCTGCAAATAAAACATGTAATTTTCCATACTCCTTAATTTCATGGCTTCGGAAACTGTTTCTCTATCCTTACAGTAGATTAAAGGGTAGAGTAAAAAAAATTAGTCAACTGCATGTATGTGTCACCCGAAGTGAGAAAAAAGAAAGACGGAAACAAATATCGTACACTGGTTTTGCATACTACCTTCCTTTTGAAGGATGCGCGTTCGAGTAAAAGAAATACATAGGTGGAGAAATCTTTGAAGCCATTGAATTGCATAGCCTGACATATACTACTCTTACTGCTACGTGATCACTTTTCAATGGGTGCCTAGGGCCCTATAACGTAAAACTATTTCAATATGTTTTTATTCCAATCTCCCGACGTCAAATTTGCGTAACCGCAGACGCAAGCATCGGGCGGTCACCCGCAGGGTTGTCTGAACAGACCAATCAAACGTTCTCCTCGTTCATAGGAGGTTACTTTTGTTTGCTTGAAAAACGAATAACATTGCCTGCACTGAGCGGCTTGTCTTATCTAATTGGCTCACAAAAGGCGAGGAGCACGCTCAAGTGGAGAGGCATTCGATAGGGCAGAGCCACTGCACTGAAAATCGATAACCGGATGAAGAGGGTGGCGCCGGCGTCTGCGATTGGTCGGCTTCCCCTTGCTTTGCTTGCGGTGGCTCCTCGAAAATCGCGGCGGCATGCAACGGAAACTTAAGAATGACGCTAAAACGGATCCTCAGCAAAGAAGAGTTGGCAGAACGAGGTCGTAAACGTGCCGAAAGTGCTCGAAAACGTTGCACGGCCACGCAAAAAGTTTTATTACGCGCAAATAAACCCATGCTCACCGACAGGAGCGAGTAGCCAGTGCGTGAGCGATCGGCGGCATCTATCTTTTATTCCTTTCGGAACAGGGCAGCCTGCGGCTATTCAGAAGAAAATTCAGTTTTGTTCGGCATAATAATGCATCTTTATCGCGTACCCGGCACTTTGACGCGGTGAGTTTTTGCGGTTTTGTGACGTCGCGTGAGAGGCAGGTGAAGTGACCGCAGCCCGAGAACTTTTGACCAATAGCCGAGGGCTACTGGCGAAGAGGCATCGAATCAGAAATAGCTATTTTTCTTTTGTTCGGTCAAATCATGCATAATCCGTGTGTACACGTTATATCAGATGGGGAGCTATCGCGGTTTTCGTGACGTCGCGTGAGACAGGTGAAATGGGGGTGTTCCAAAAACGTTTTTGACCAATCGCGCAGGACTGATTGCAGAATTGGAATAGAAAAGTTTGGAATAGTTTTCCGTTATAGCGCCCCTAGTCATTGTGGTGCGATTGGTAATGAACTCGCTGACAGTGAGGCAAGATCGTCCTTCTCTTCCTGTGATGAAGTACGGGTTGCCTACTCGCGACCTGACACCAACTCCATGATCAAGGCACTGATTCAGGACCTTACAAAGGCATACAGAGCCCACGATGACAACATTCACAGACGCCTACATATGATCGACCCAGAGGGTAAATTCTGTTTGCCCTCGAAGGTTCGTGGAGAAAAACGTCATTGCTACATAGGATTCGGCTGGGCGTTGCTTTCACCCGTCGCTACGCGCACCACATCGGCCAATCGAACAGCCTTGATTGTGAACAGTGCCAGATGCCTGAAACATTGGAACACATACTGTGCGATTGCCCAGTATATATGCTGGAGTGAAGGACGTTAGTAAGTTTCCTAGCCAGCGTTGCCAGGCAACCACTGTCGGAGGAAGCTATCCTAGGCCCATGGCCTGACACTGCAATTTCAATGCGGACAACTAAAGTGTTGAAGTTTCTGCAGGACACAAAGCTCGACGAGCGGCTCCAGCAAGGCAACTGTCTCATATACATAAGCACTCACCACTTCTCTTATCATCATCCATTCCAGTACTTTCACTCCCCTTCTCTTTTCCCCAGTGCAAAGTAGCAGACTAGAGCGCACTAGCTCAGGTCGACTTCTCTGTCTTCCTGTCTCTTCTCTTCTTCCTGTCAATAAATTCTATATTCATTCATTACTACTCTTATTACTGTTTACTTTGGACAAAACGTGTTGAGTGCTACCGAAGTACAATAAATGTTGGAAGGCGATTCATCTTTCAGTTGGAATCGATCAAACACAAAGAGTCCGTCAGCGAGTTGTGGGTGAGAATGGGGCACAGTCACTGCGCACAGCACTCTATGGCTATGCTTTTGACACTATATGAAGGGCCTCGTGACTATATGACGAGTCCTTTTGCCTTTGTAAACGCCTTTGAGTTGGTGAGGCCCTCCGCGCGCGTACACGAACTCACCGGGTCCTTCCTTCCCCCCCCCCCCCGTTCTCTCTCTATCTCATCTTTCTGTTCCCCCTTTCCCGTCCCCAAGTGTAAGGTAGCCAACCAGACGCAGCCATTCTCCTTTTGAGACCCTAGGAACAGCCTGTTTACTATGTGACATAGCCTTTTGACGGAGCTACGAATGAACGATGGCAACTATGTTGACACACCAAAGATAAAAGTGCTGAGAACTATTTAATGCGACAGCTGCTTCTCATTCTGCGCTGCATAAAACTGCTGAATGCGGCTTATAACTAATTATTTCAAGAAGCGAACATATTCTAATAGTTCAGATATTGATAAAGAGACAGAATAAAGGCAGTGAAGGGGAAACCAGACGTACGCCTGATTGGCTTGCCCAGAAGGTGATGATGGTAATAAGGAAAGAGATTCGGCCTGAGGCATTGTCGTGCCGACACTTAAACTATATGGCATGATATTTGTCACAAGGCCTTCTCTGTAGGGGAAAAAGAGTTTCCTTTGGGCATTCCTGGAGCACTCGGTGTCGACGTCTGCGGAAGTAAACCTCTAAAACGTCTACAATAACTGAGAATGGATGAAAAAAGGAGGGACCGGATTGTTGGCCGTCGCAGATGCCAGGTTTTTCTCCCTCTATCGGCGGAAGGGCAAAAGAAAAACAAAGATTGAAGAAACAAAGCGAAAACGAGAGAAGAAACACAGCTCTTGAAGACACAAGCGGGCACCTACGGACGTTCGAAATATATCGCGCAGTTGATACGCGTTTCAAAAACCGGGCCAGCAGTACCTTTAGACGATGAATCGAGATGATTCGGTCGTTGATACGCTACAAGAAAATAACAGTCAAGTTAAAAGGTCTGCGTAAGCAAGACAAGGGTATTAAACGTGATGTTGAGTGGGATCGAAGCAATTACAACGAAGAATATTTTAAAAGGACTCTGCTGACCTAGTCGGTTCGCGTGCAGCAAATGCATATCAGTGAAAACTAATACGGTCACGTAGGAAGAAAACATCGTTAGGAATGTAGAGCTCGCCCTTGAGGTTTCTATCTGCGTGAACGTCTTAATTAGCGCTTTTGTGTGTCTTAGCTACAAAGAAGAAGCCGTCCAAACGGTTGACTATGCCGAGATGGATATATAGAGTAACAAAGAAAGGTCTAAACGAACGGCTTAAAGTTACGAGGGTTGCATAAAATGACCAGCGAGTAAAAGTGAATTGGTTTTGACCATGTAATAAGGAGTTTAACAATTGTCGTTGAAGTTTGTTTTTGTTGTTTGTGGTTAACTTTTATTTTGCATGTCGTATAAGAGAGTAGTCGGCGCACAGAACAAGTGCCAACATTTTGTTCACATAAGAAAACAAAAGTCAGACCGTCAGAGTTGAGTTGGCTGGCAACAGTGAACGCATTCAGCCTTAGTAAAGCTGGCAACTGATTAGGGACCTGAAGACAGAGAAAATGAGGAACGAACAATATGAACAGCTGGCCTTTATTCCGTAATTGCAAAGGTAATCAACTGCTATTTCCAGCGCAAGTACGTGCCTAGCGAACAGACTGGGCCAGACAGAGCGCTCTGCCTTTTCTATTCTATTCGCTTAATTCTCACGGCTTTGGGATTGAATTGACACTATGGGGCCAATAAACTCGTCCAACAGCTTTTCCTTGAAAGTTAGTCAACGAATGTTTGTCAACTAATGCCTTCACATGCAAACAATTTACTAGAGTACATAGCTGGATTTTCTTAAAAGCATTTATGATGCAGCAGTCAAGCGCACGTAGCGTTTTGAAGAAGGAGTCTCCTTCAGGAAAATGTGCTCAGCTACAACAAGCGGATCCAGCCGGCGATGTATAGAGGCCCATATTGTGGCTCTGGTGTCTCTCGTGGCTTTTTCAGGAAATAAAAGCTTTCGCCCATAACTTCTAAGCCGTCTCTCCTTTCAGCTCGTATGTGAACGCGCGTGCTTCGAACAATCTTGTGTTTCTACTCATCTTTTATTCTGCTTTCCTCCCTCTTTTTCGTATTGTATATACATAACTTGCGGGCGTCTGGTCGTTAACAACCAAATAAATGTGTGAAACCATTACTTAGCACAGCTGGCGACAGAATGTAGCAAACTGCACGCGAGACCGCAGCTATAACTCCGAGACCCTGCTACTTGTTGCACCTTCGTTGCTCGAAAGCTCCTGCGAGGGAGACGGGAAATGTCGTCGTCACTTTTCACAGCTGTCGTGCTTCAGGATCTCCACCGGTGTTACGCGATGCAGCTAGGCATTGAGCCACAGTGATGCTCCTTTTTTTTTTTTTAATTGATATTCTGTAAGGAGATGCTGACGCATAAATTAGGGCGCCGGCTACTCCTTAGCTCTTGAATGCGTCTAGCCTACAACACACAGGGTTCAAGATTACATATCAAATAACCTTTTCATACAAGCACCAGAACTTGTCAAGCAATATTTTCACAGTAACACTATGACGTAAGAAATGCATGGTACATATAATACACAAGTTAAATGGCTTCACAGTTCTGTAGAAGAAAGTCTCAAAAATACAAGTGTTAATGTCGCCTAATAGTACAGTCTCTAGTCAGCGGGTGCTACATACATCGCGTAAATGTATTATCACGTATAGTCACGACACAACAGTCAACATAATATAATCCACAAACACATACATATATACAGCAACATTGAAATAAAAGGAACATTAAAAACGTTAGTAGCGGCCAACAGCGCCGCTGTCTTCGAGAAAAGCTTTTATTGCTTTTAAAGCGCTCTTCTGCAATGCCGTTGTTGGCCAAGGACCCAAAGGTTCTTTAAACAGAAAGGTCTACCATCTGTGAAGAAGACGCGCCTCGCGGCACAGCCGCATCGCCAACGCGCGGCTCGGCTCGGCTCGCGCTGTTGATTGCCGGCGTCCTTTTTGGACAGTGCTTCGGGCTGCCTATCCGTTCCCGGTCGCTGTGCCTTCGCATTAGGAGTCGCAAATAAACCTCTTCTCACATCCAATGTAATTAGGGTCGATTTAAATCGGTGTTTTGGTGCGTCGTGATGCGGGTAATCTAGAATGAGCTGATGTATATCTTCATCTAGAATTCCGGAGATCACATTGAGGGGTTTCCACACGGCCAATTCTATGTAAGAAATGTTTTGTGTAGGCAGTGCCTAGCCTTAATCGGTGAATAAGGGTTTCTATAGTTCTCTCTAATGACAATGAAAATTTGAAATCAATGAACGGATCCGTATGATACAAATCTGAGCTCTTAGAAATCTAGTCAAACCACGTATTTCTACACACATTGAAAGACGTTGTCCTTATAATGCAGCGTAATTCATTCTTTGATATTGGGAGCGGAACCACATCATCTTTGATGTGCGCTTGTCGTGCTGCTTTATCGGCTGCTGTGTTGCCAGGAATGTTGCAATGCCCTGGTATCCACTGAAATGCTATTTAATGCTTAGATTGGCTTGCCTTTATGAGGTCCTTAAGTGTTTTGTATATTATACCATCACTGACTGTTTTTCCTTTTGTGCTACAGAGTGTTGTTAGAGCCGCCTGTGAATCGCTGAAAATTACCCATTGTTGCGCATCTCTTACGGACAATATAAATTTTATCGCAAGGAGGATGGCGAATAGTTTAGAGGTTGGCAACAAAGTCGCACGAGATAAATGATTCTTGTTTATTGAGGTGTGGTATAACGAATGCTGAAGTTGAAGAGGTTGCTGTACGGGAGCCATCTGTATATAGACGTGTCTGTATTCTGAATAACGCCTACATATCTGGCAAATTGGTAGTTGTTGAGCAGCTTGAATGAACATGTATCTTTTTCTGAATATCCCATCTACTGACAATTCGATTTTTCAAAGTGTAAGCAGCCATGGAGGATAGTCGACATCTGGGTTCCAAAATTCATTTATTGGAAATATATGAAGATTTTTATGAATTTCTTTATGAGCATAACTTCTATCTCGTTTCATTATGTCTAGAGTCAATGGGTGGCTTTTATGATATGTTTGAAGACGGAAATAATGTGGGCGTGTTTCTCTAGTTCGCATAACTGGAAATGGTTATTGGCGAGCCTCAGCTATTACAAGACAGTTAGAAGTGGCTCATGGAACTCCTAGACATATGCGTAGTCCTCAAGCTAAAAGTCTTCGAAGTCGCTCTTCTGACATGTGGGAAAGTCCGTGTAAGATGAGCGCGGAATGCGGAATTTTCTTGTCGTGTTAATGCATTGTAAACAGTCAGCATGGAGGATACTAATCCGCCCCATCATGTGCCTGCAAGTTTGCGAAGTACAGTCACGATCGCATTGACCTCGTTCTCGAGTTTTCTTTTTTTTTTTAAGTGGGGTGCCCAGGATAGCTGCCCATCAAGTATTATGCCAAGAAATCGATGCTGCGTGACAATCATTAGAGGGCGTCTTTTCAAATAAGAGTGAAATTTGTTAACTGCCGCCGAGTGACGGGCAATACAGGCTTTCTTTGCGTGTGATAGAGCCATTCCTCTATCTATCTATCTATCTATCTATCTATCTATCTATCTATCTATGTATCTATCTATCTATCTATCTATCTATCTATCTATCTATCTATCTATCTATCTATCTATCTATCTATCTATCTATCTATCTATCTATCTATCTATCTATCTATCTATCTATCTATCTATCTATCTATCTATCTATCTATCTCAAAAATTGGTTAGTAGTATTTATGCCGCCTTGCAATTCAATCTGAAGTAATTGTACATTACACCTAGATTTCCAAATGCACACATCATCTGCATTCAGTGAAAAGCTTTTTTTTATCGATATGATATATAAGGAGATGTTGACGCACAATTTAAGGCGCCCGCTACTCCTTATCTCTTGAATGGTTCTATCATACAAGATATAGGGCTCAAGATTACATATCATATAAGCTTTTCACACAAGCACCAGGTCTAATCACGCAACGATTTCACAGGAAGACTATGACGTAAGAAACACATGGTACATACAATATACAAGGTAAATGTCTGCACAGTTATGTAGACAAATGCTTCAAAAATACAAACGGTACTGTCGCCTAATAACACAGTCTCTAGTCAACGGGTGGTACGTACATCGTGTAAATCCATTATCACATTTAGTCACAAGAGAACAGTCAACATAACGTAATTCCCAAACACATGCATATAGACAGCGACTTTGAAATGAAAGAAACAATAAAAGCGTTAATAACGTCCAACAATGCCGCAGTCCTTAAGAAAAGTCTTTAGTGCTTTTAAAGCGCTCTTCTGCAAGGACGTTGTTGGCCAAGGACTCAAAATTTTCTTTAAACTGAAAGATCTGCGATCTAATTTAAGTAGGGTTGACTGAGGTCGGCATCTCGGTGTGTCGTGATGTGGGCAATCGAGAAGCAGGTGATATATATCTTCGTCTACAAATCCACAATCACATTCGGGGGTTTCCGCACGGCCAATTCTGTGTAAGAAGTCCTTTGTGTAGGCAGTGCCTAGCCTTAATCGATGAATGAGGGTTTCCATAGTTCTGTCTAATGACAATGAAAATTTAAACGGGTCAATATGACATAAGTCCGAGCTCTTAGAATTCTGGTCAAACCAAGTGTTTCTACACATTTTGAAAGCCGTTGTCCTTATAATGCAGCGTAATTCATTCTTTGATATATTGGGAGCGGAACCACATAATCTTTGAGGTGTGCTTGTCGTGCTGCTGCATCGGCTGCTGTGTTGCCAGGAATGTTGCAATGCCCTGGTATCCACTGGAATGCTATTGTATGTTTCGCTGCGCTTGCCTTTGTGAGGTGTTGAAGTGTTTCATATATTATACTATCATTGAATGTTTTCCCTTTTGTGGTACAGAGCGATGTTAGAGCCGCCTGTGAATCGCTGAATATTACCCATTGTTGCGCATCTCTTACTGACAATATAAATTTTATCGCACATAGGATTGCGAACAGTTCAGCCGTTGTGGACGAAGTCGCACGAGATAACTTAAATGATTCTTGTTTGTTAAGGTGCGGTATAATGAATGATGAAGTTAAAGAGGTTACTGTACTGGAGCCATCTGGTGGACGTGTGTGTATCCTGAATACCGCATATATATCTGGTAAAGTGCTAGTTGTTGAGCAGCTTGAATGAACATGTCTCTTTTTCTGAATATCCCCTCTGCTGATAATTCAATTTTTGGAAGTGTAAGCAGCCATGGAGGATATTCGACGTCTCAGTTCCAAAATTCATTTCTTGGCAATATGTGAAGATTTTCTCGAATTTCTTTATGAGAATAACTTCTATCTAGTTTCATTATGTCTATAGCCAATGGGTGGATTTTATGCTGTGTTTCAAGACGGAAATAATGTCGGCATGTTTCTGTAGTTCCATTAACTGGAAATGGTGATTGGCGAGCCTCAGCTATTACAAGAGAGCTAGAAGTCGCTCGTAGAACTCCTAGACATATGCGTAGTGCTCTAGCTACAAGTCTATGAAGTCGCTCTTATGACGTGTGGGAAAGTCCGTGTAAGATGAGTGGGGAATACGCAATTTTTTGTCGTATTAATGCATTGTATACAGTCAACATGAAAGATACTGATCCGCCCCATGATGTGCCTGCAAGTCTGCGAAGTACAGACAATATGGCACTGACGTCGTTTTCGAGTTTTTTTTATTTGGGGTGCTCAGGACAGCTGCCTATCAAGTATTATGGCAAGAAATCGATGCTGTGTGACAATCATTAGTGGGTGCCCTTCCAGATTAAGAGTGAAATTTTTTAACTGCCTCCGAGTGAAGGGCAATACAGCTAGCTGTATTTGCGTGTGTTAGAATCATTCCTCTCTCTCAAAAATTGGTTAATGATATTTATGCCGTCTTGCAATGCCATCTGAAGTAGTTGAGCATTAGACCTCTCCAAATACACACATCATCTGCATACAGCGAAACTTTAACTGTGATGGCAGCCTTCTTGTTAAATCAGCCATGACGCAGTTATAAAGAAAGGGGCTGAGTACGCTTCCGTGTGGTACTCCCTGTTGGGCATGTTCAGCACTCTTTCCTTCACTTGTCTGAACAAATATTTGGCGACCTGATAGAAATTCAGAAATCCATCGCAAGGACCTGCCAGACAGTCCAAGTTCCAACATACTTAGCAGAACATGAACGTGACTAACAGTGTCAAATGCCCTCTTGATGTCTAGGAATACTGCTATCGTCAAGTTTCCACGTGCACGCTCGTGTTCCACAGAGGTTACTATTGGCGGCGAGGAGTTACGGAGTCGCCATCTATCGGAAGCGCCTCGCTGGCGTAGTATGAGGGATCACGCGGCACGCTCCTCATAGGTTTTGCTGTCAGCGCTCACTGAAAACACCACGCGCGAGCTCTCCCGGACATTTCTGTAAGTACCTTCGAAACGAGAGAAGTTTTTTACTGTCTAAATAATAATCTTAGGCAAACTGAAATCACAGACTCGTTTACAGACGCTATCTCTTTACCAAATACGTACAGTGAACGCCACTGCGCGCGGTCGCCGCGATGGAGACTTCCGAACCGGCTTTCTAGCGTGAAAGGTGGGTAAACGCTGAGAGCAAACAATGTGAAATATGTTCTCATAGTGTTTGTATAACTAAATGGAGCGTAATAGAATGAAGCCTCAATGCAGCGATCGCACAGATTCGCAGCGACCGACTGCGCGTCTGCATGCATGTCCGCGCACTGCTTCGCTTTCACCGCGTGCGCGTTTTCGCACCGTGCCATGAGCTTTAGGCCGCAGAATATGAGTATTTGACAGTATACAAGCAACCATTGTTGCGTGGGCACTATCAGAGCTGTTCAAAAATAATTTCATTGTAGAGACTTCGACACCTACGGGGACTGTGATGTGCCGTTGCGACGATTCAATCTTTTTTTTTTTCTTCTAAATTCTTGGACGTTTCAATATCATTCCTCGAGTTGCGTCGCACTGTATGTTTATCGGTATCCTCAGCGTGCGATTTCCCGCTGCTTCTTTTTTGTAATCCAGTGCATTAATTCATAACACAAACATGACCATATGCCATGCTTTTTTTTTATGTGCTTCTTACCGCTCCCTTTCCACTCCAGTGAACTTGCCAGTATCTATAGCATGGACAAGTTTATAGACCAAACCGTCATGACATCAGACGGGCAGCGGACTCGGGCGAGCGTCTCAGTGCTCGTTTTCCAAACATCGCAGACCCGGCGCCGTAGCAGAAATCTTCCTCGCGTCTGTGCTTGCTGCATACCCGAGTTGTAGCCGATTGCTGTTTGCCGGTTTTATGTTTCGCGAGCCAAGCGTCACGCAGCTTCTTGTCCTGCGGCTACGTGTGAATAAGGCTGACACCGGGCTCCGTTGCGTACGGTTAGCACGGCGGCACCGAGCAGTAGCCTACCATGTTGCGCGCCTTCAAAGGCAGCCACTACCTATTGTAGTGCTTTCAAGCGTTGTAAAGGAGACACTCGAAGCGGGAAAATCTCGCCACTAAATGAGGACCGCAGCGTACGACGGAATTTGAACTCTCGTTTTCAGCTCGCTCCGGCGCTCCCGAAGCAGCCGACGCGGACGCTATGTCCACGTGATCCCTAATAGCACGTCACGCCGACGGTGGCGCCAGCTTTTCTAGTGGTGGAGATCGAGGCCAATATCTAATATTGCATCCATTGTGCATCTATGTTTTCTAAAACCTACTAAGTAGTTGGACAACACATTTCATTTCATTTCATTTCATTTTATTTCAGCACTCTTTTTTACAGCAGAAAAAGAACGCTAGGGCAAGGACAAAAAGCTGCAAAACAGCAGCTTGACTAGGTCCTTGCCCCTTTTCTTGGCAACAGGCGCAGATTCATACATACATTCAGAGTGCATATAATATGCATGTACACACACTCATACCAGAAAAGTTCCTGTTAGTTTGTCAATGAGAGAGAGAAAAAAGGAAGAAAAAAAGAAGTGCGCACATATTCACCAATAGAAATACAGACAAGTACATCTATATCATTTTCTTGATACATTGTTCTTTAAACATTGTTACAACATTCATTTTTCGAAAACATACCACTGTAACTCATACAGCCACTTATAAGGGTATAATTTAGTACAGCAACATGCTTTCGTACAAAGGATACTGAAGAAATATAAGCAAAATACCGTTATATAAATCATTTTAATAAGATTGCTCAACCGTTTGTGTCACCGATTCCACGCAAATGCACCATATTCTGAAAGTTGTGCTGTCAACGTTCGCTTAGAGATATCATTTAGGGTTATATCAACACTCTGTAAGGCGTTTAGTAACTTCGGTACGCGATATTCTAATCTAGTGAATCCATAATTTGTTCTTGAATATGGCAGTAGCCAAGCATACCTTTGCCTCATATTGTACGGTACATGGGTGGGGAAAGTTAATTTGCATATATCTAAGAAACATTTGTTGTTGTATAGAAGACTGTGTTTGCACTTTAAAACAAGGTTTGTTTCGTACGAGTGTTGTACGGGAATCAAATTAAGGGAGCGAAATATTGCAGCTGTATTAGCATCGTAAGAGGCATTCACAATATTGCGAACGGCCTTTTTATGCAGGACTAGTAGTCTGTGAAGATTCGTTTGGGAAGTGGTTCCCCACACGAGATTGCAATAATTTATATGAGGAGCACGAAGGCTGTTGTAGATTAAAAGTTTAATTTTAGGGGGTAAAACATACCTGAATTTGCATAGTATGCCACAAACCCTGGCTAAAGGCGTTGAAACTCGGGCGACGTGATCATCCCATAATAAATGCTCATTAAAAACTACTCCTCGAGTCTTTACTGTTTTTACAAGCTCTACCCTCTCCGCACCAAGCTTTAACATTATGTTTCTATCAATTTTTTTTCTGCGGTGGAGCAAACAGAATAGCTTTTGTTTTCGTATTATTTATTCCCAACGAGTTAGTTTTACTCCATTTAAGTAAACTACTCGGGGTGTCATTTGCCACCTTCGAAAGGTAAGCCAGACTAGTTGACTGGAAAAACAAACTGCTGTCGTCGGCATAAATTATGAAGTGTGTTTTTTTGCTCATATGAAGGATGTCATTTATGTAGATGTTAAACAATGTTGGCCCAAGAACGCTGCCTTGCGGAACTCCTCGCAACATTTTTTGAAGAGTTGATTGGTGGGATTTAATTGAGACGCACTGCTTTCTATGTCTTAAATATGACTGTATAAGTGCTAATGGAGTGCCGCGGAACCCATAATGTCGTAATTTATCAAATAAAATTAAATGGTTAATCCGGTCGAACGCTTTAGAATAGTCAATAAAAACTCATATTGTTATCTTTTTATCTTCAAAACCGTTAAGAATGAATTCTTTTTGTGACAGTAAAGCAAGCTCTGTCGACATTCCCTTTCGAAAACCAAACTGTTGCTTGGATATGATAGAATATCTCTCGCAAAATGATGTAACCCTCTTACAGATAATTTTTTCTAAACCCTTTGAAATTACAGGTAATACAGAAACTGGTCTGCAATTTGAAAATTCGTTTTTCTTCCCCGATTTAAACAGTACAGTAACTTTGGCATGTTGCATTGCTTCGGGAAAGACTCCAGTAGATAAAGCAATATTGAATATATGAGTGAGGACAGGTGTCAGAAGATCGAGCACAAATTTAATGGGTGTTATTTGCAGCCCATCAATATCACGTGCTTTGCAGTTTTTCAGTGACATGAAAGCTAAGAAAACCTCTTCCGGAGACGTTGGCTCAAAAAAGGCTGAATGTTTATTGGGTAGTACACCCAATAACTCAATTGCTGTTTTGTTGTAATTGCTTGAGGCTAGAGAAGTAAAGTAGTCATTAAAGCTGTTTGCTCGCTCTTCGCTCCTTAACGACTTGCCACCCACAGTAACTTCCAACTCATCTTCACAGTCTGATCTTAAAAGCTTGTTAAGTTCACGCCAGACTGTTTCGCTTCGACCGTTTGCTTGATTAAACCGATGTTCAAAGTATGCATGTTTTGTGTTTTTCAAAAGTTTAGTTACACCAGTGCGGCATTTCTTGAATGCTGCGAGATCATCAATGTCCTCTGTTTTCACGAATTTAGCATATAATGAATTTTTCTCGTGAATCATTTTGAGACCCTCATTCGTAACCCATGGATTGCGTATTTTAGTGGATCTTCTTACTTGTTTAAACGGAAAAGAGCAAGTATATGCTTCCTTCAGAATGCTTATAAACGTATTGTAAGCGTTGTTTGCATCAGTTACTTCAAGCACGGAGCTCCAGTTTATATTTTCAATGTTCGTGCGAAATTCCCCCTAATGGCTTGCCGTTGATTTTTTGTACGAGAAATGTATCAGCGTGATGTGTATCTTTAAAACAGTGATTAAAACGGCAGTACATATAAATGGGTAGATGGTCACCTAAACTAGTGACAATCACACCTGAATCTGTACAATTTTCAGAAGAATTTGTTGTAAATACATCTATCAAACTGTCAGAGAGATGGCCGATGCGTGTAGGTTCAGTAATAACATTAGTACAGTGATATGACTCGAGAAACATTCGCAATTCAGAAGATTTCGGTGTGTGGCGTAAAAATTGATGTTTAAGTCTCCTCCCATAGCAAGACGCAGTTCGTTCACTGACGCAAAGCTGAATAATTTTTCGAAAAAAGAAAAGAAAGTGTTGGTGTTTCCATCTGGTGGGCGGTATACAACGACAAACACGCGTTTTCGACACTGCAGCAGTGCTAGAACTTCATAATCTTCGTTAGCTATGGAAAAGTCGTCGAGCAAGCTGCGCGATAAGCTCTCTGACACAAACTGCAACACGTCGCCACCGCGTCGACAAGGTCTGTTGACAGAGAAGGCGTTGTAACCAGGCAGGCGCATTACTTCGTTTTCAGACGCATACCATGTCTCGGTAATCATGATAACTTGAAAATGGAAAGAAAATTCATTGAAAAGTGTAATGATCTGGTCATGCTTAGCACGCGCAGATTGCGCATTGCAGTGTAGAAATGTAATACAATCATTGTATTTAGGGGTAACAACGTCGCTGGGTGTGACCATGAAAAAAATAAGAATGGACCGAATACGCTTTCCTAGCTGTCTTTAGTTACCAATTTTTTGCAGATCCGCTTCACACGTAATTCGCACTATACGCGACTCCTCTGTCTTGTGCGCGAAAACCTTGCCTCCCTTAGACCATGCGAAACGCCAGTTTGCTTCCTTTTTCTTAGCGATGGTCATTCCAAGAAGTTTCTTTGGCTGAGGACAAAGGTGTTCGTTGTACACTGGTCTGTCTACGGTAAATCCAATGTTTTTTGTCGTTAGCCTAGTTTTCCTGGCCTTCTCAAGCACCGCATCTCGTTTGGATCGGTGCTTGAAGGCAACCACTATGTTTGGATCTGCATCGGTGTTGCGCACAGGAACGCGGTGACAAATCTCGACATCCTCCTTCGTGATGGGCTCACCGAGTGCACTTCCAACCTGATTTAGTAGCTTCTCGAGATTCTCTGTTTTGTTATGCGGCAGTCCTTTCACTTTAATGTTTTTGTTCCGGGAATACTGATCTTGCGCTGTCACTCGCTTTTTCAGTGCCTCAACCTCCTGCGCAAGCACCGCTTGCGTTGCCTTGAGGGTCTCGTTCTCAGTCTTTAGGGCTTTACATTCGGTTTTTAGATCCTCAAAGGCTTTGTTTATGAAATCAAAGCAGCTTTTCATTTCCCGGAGTTCCCTACGGAATTCCCTTTTAAAGTCCGCAATATCAGTAGCCATTGTCAACACAAGTCTTTGACAATGAAGAAAAAAAAACGTATGATAACATCCGACAGCAACTTGGCATCACGTTTCATTACACCACCACTGAAGTCGCGCGTAAAATCATTTTCTCCATTACTCTGCATAAACAACTTGTCAAACAAACTGGGCGGAAGGATTCAAGGAACAAGGGCGTCTTACCCGGTTTTAAAATTGGTATGATTCGAGCGACTTTCTAAGAGTCGGGTACAGTTTCTTGTATCCATAAATTATTATAGATGTCTAAGAGAGCATTTGTACCTGTCGGTCCGAGGTTTCTTAGCATATTGTACCTAATGCCGTCCGGCCCAGCAGCGTACTTTTGGCGACATGATGCAATCGCACATTGAAGCTCGCTTCATGTGAAAGTATGGTCCAATTGAGGATGTTGGGCCCAGTAGCAAGCAGTTTTTCTGCTTAGCTGGTACTATTGAAATAACAAATTCTGCACATTGCGATGAAAAAGCAGGTCTGGAAATAACTTAACAAAATTCATCTGCAACTTTTATCTCACACGTGTCCCGAGCTACAGCGAGAACACGAAATGTGAAGCTCTGTGTTACAGGGCCGCTAAAAGAACGAATTACTAGAAAAATTCTTGGAAGAGACGTGTGAAGAGATAGCGTGCCGCAAAATCGTGCCAGCGCTGTTTGCCTAAATTTTCCACGCGTCTACGCATTACATTGTGAATTTTCTAAGCGTTTTTGTATGCTTCTAAACTTCCGCTTCCTCGGTACGCTCTTTCGGATCGGCGTTTGATTGCTCTTAGTCGTTCATACTCTCCGTTAACTGCAGCATAATATTTTGTAATTGAGACCTTCTTTGTGCATATGCTCACATTATCCTGCAAAAATTCAGTAAATCTTTCCACCGTTGTATGCTGATTAATTTGATCCGTTAGGCGGTACCGAGAAGCTTTCCAGTTGGTTAGTCTGTTGTAACGCCTGATATCACAGTGCATGCTAGGGTGATTTACAAGGATGGGAAAATGATGACTTCCGCGCGTTTCCGTATCCGTTGTCCATCCCACACCATTCACTAGATCTTGTGAACACAGGGTAACATCTAAGCAGCATGAATAATTATATCCACGAAGAAATGTTGGCGACCCATCGCTTAAAATAGTCAGGTTGCATTCATCTACGTCGCACTCAATCGCATTACCACGTGCATCACAATGATCACTGCCCCAGATAATGTTGTGTGCATTGAAGTCTCCACATATAAATACATTACAAGGAGCTATATTGAAGATATCCACTAGCGCTTCTACTGAAATACGGTTTGAAGGTTGTAGATATAGATTAATCACTGTTATGCATAGCTTACCAAAGGATACTTTACATGCGATTGATTCTGGAAAGCCTGAATCACTGGACTTAATTTGATAAGATGATGAGTCCTTTCTGATGCTCAGGAGCACTCTGCTAACAGCACCTTGACGAGAAGTCTTCTATATTACATAATTCGAGAGGCGAAAATCGTCCCTGATTCCCGGCTCTCGAATGTAAAGTATTGCAAAGTGATGCTCCCAATCTTCGGCGGCTGACATGCCGTCTACTAAGTAACACCTGCATATTACTGGCCGTTCAGAAAGCGCAGACTGCAATGCCTACAGCATGCCAGAGACAGCAGAAAATGTGATCAGTTTGTGTCGTTCATAGCGAAGGCCAGTGTGTTTTTGTCCACGGTGCTGTTCAGCATCCGGCTGCTTTCCAAAGTTGTCACCTAGGTCTGAGCTTAACCCAACGGCGTGCTCATTATATTGATGAGACATCATGTGGAAGGACACAGAGGTTAACCAAGGTCGCTTCCATTTTGCTACACTAAATTGGGAGATGGGGAAAGGGGGAGAAAGAGGGGATGGGAAAGAGTCATCGGTGTCCTATTCGACCACGCTCCCAGGATGTTTTAGTCAAGAACAGTTAGACATCAAAGCGGCTGAGACTATAGCGCGCACGGGATATCGTTGACCGTCTGAAGAAGCGGAGAGGTGCAGAAGGCATTCTGTAATGTATTCACACCCGCACGTTTAACATGGGGCGCTGTTATTCACTTCTACGAGGAATGAATCGGTGTTTGTAAATGAGACGCCAAACCACATTCGAGAAGTGATCACGACTACTTACGAACAGTGTCTCCCTGAGCAGCTCTCGGGAAATACCCTAGTCATCTCGTATGAACGAACCGCTTCGTCTTTGTCATAATCATTCTTCCCTTGCTGTTTTGACTTCATCTGTTTCCTTTCACAGAGCAATGTAGCTCGCGAGAAAGTGACTATTCAGGCCAACTTACTGCTGTTCGCTCATGAAATTGCGTTTTTGTCTGGTATTAAGTGCAAGAATAAGTTGTAGTGAAAAGGTATAGCGAGAAGTTCGTCTTTTTCTTTGCCTCGTGCCACTCCCGGGAGACATTTTCGCCATAAACCTTCTGCAGGGGTAGAACAAATGTTTCTAGACCGCACAGTAGTTCTGCCGTTTGAAGCTAATAGCGCCAATGCAGTGTTCGATACAATTCAGATATGGCATCGCATACTCCCTGCTGCCGCGTGCTGCTACTGCAAGCCCGATGCAAGGAGCATTTAGATGCACTCTTTCTGCCCGATGCGTGATAAGGGAGCTCGCCCCGTTGCACGCAGCAGTCAGAGCAAAGGGGTGCGACTTCTGTGAGAAATGCGTCGAACTCGGATTTCACTGATGTTTCCAGCGCCGCGGTCTCCACAAGACTGCGCGGCATACGCCTAGAGGCGTGTTTTGCCCATATATCCTCGACTTCCGTGTCTCTGATAAGAGACGACGCGTGCTTTTGTCGTCGTCGGTGCACCACGTTATGAGCGCCTCGTTTTCTGCGTTTCTTTCTCCCTTCTCGGCTTCACGCTCGCTCCTCCGCTATCGCGCGGCCGGCTAAAAAAGAAAAAAAAAAAAAAGACACGAAAGCGCGACCGCGAGTGTGGTCTCTCAACGGGCGCCCAACACGTCTTCAGCTAATACGCACTTTGCGAAAGAGAGGGAGACAAAGCGAAAGAAATCAATACACGTAAAAGCCGTGCGCGCGACCAGTGGAAGCCCAGAAGGTAGCCGGATGGCTCGGCGGCAGCGGTGGCGCTGCGAGGCGGCCGGCACGCCGCGGTGGAGGGGCGAGTGACCGATCGGTTCGTCCGGCTCTTTTTCCGTTGGGCGCGCGCACGCGGGGGCCACTTTCCCCGAGGAATCAGAGCACGGCGAGAAAGCCGGATTCCTCTGGTGCGAAACTGGGTCCGCGGAAGGACCACGCCTCGTCCTTGTTGGCGCGAGGACGCCGGAGACAAAGCGCGCCGCCGCCGCCGGACACTCTCGGCGCTGCTGCCGCCGCTATGCCAGCCGCCAGCTACGGCGCCGTCTGCAGTGCGGCGAGCAAGGGCGCCCGCGCCGTCGTCAATTAATCGGCGCACTTCCTCTTCCTCGAAAACTTGGGGATGCGTAACACCTCCGCTCCGGCACACCGGCGGGTATAACTTCGCGGATAACAGCGATCACACGCGCGTGCCTCCGCCGTGACAGCCCGCAACGAGTGACGTCTTGCTTCCCGTGGCCCTCGACACGCGGGTGTTCTGGCGAAAGAGGTGCTTTTAAAGGAAAGTAAAACAGGCAGCAGCGCCTGCGAGTCCCCCTACGTAAGGCAGGGCCAAACGAAACGATCTGCATATAAACTGAAACGAAGGTCAGAGGGTGCCCGTGAGTCGAGAATGGCGTAAGAAAAAAAACAACTGAGGAGCCATTCCGCTCTCTGAAGGTGGATGACCGGCGAAGCTGTGGGACATTGCACAGGCTTAGACAAGGGCACGTGCATTAATTTTCATCATTTGGTGATAGTATTGACGATAGATTTGAGATTACTGTGATACACATTGATTGGTTTGGTTACAACCTGAGATAGATTCGTGGCCAAAGTTAAATCTATACACGACCTTTGTTGAGTTATTGAGTGACTTGGATTGGTGTGACACTTCAAACCAAACTTTGCTAGCAAGAACTGAGTGGACTATTTCTTGCCTGGTTTCGAAATATCCACATTGAAGTCTCCAACGATGATCACAGGGGTGGTGTCATCACGGTTAAACCACACAAAGGGCGTGGCCATGAACTTCTCGATGTCACACTTGGGTGTGCCTGGAGATGTATACACAGTGTATATCACTATTCCGTCTTTCCTTTGTACGGCACAGACATCCCCGCAGTCGGTGGCATTGTCCTCCTGCTAGAGAGCCCTTGTGCGGTTCACAAACGATTCCAGTATACCCATCGGCTTGAAACAATGCACCTCTATTGATTGATTTTATTTATTATTATTTACTATTATTATTTTGAGCGGCGGAGGGCTTGAAGCCTGCCTGTCCTCCGCCGCGGGTCGGCCCGGTATTGCACATCCCCGGGATCAGGCCGCACTCACCATTTTATTGTTGATGCACAAACACGAAAATTGCATGGAACCATATCCATATCCATAACAGCGGGGACTTTTGCATGCACGCTGCGAACATAGTGAAGGGACATTGAAGATTTTAAAAAAAGTACTTACTGACCTCCTAATGATGTTCTATAGACGAGATTCCAACACGCTATAACTAAATTTTCGACTGACAGCCGCTGAGCATCTGCTGCGCAGAATGGGTAACTGCTGCTTATTTGGACGCCGCATCACAGCCGCATTCGTGCTGCTTTCTGTCGCCAGGCAGATGCGCTCGTGGATTGGATGTAGGCGCAGACACGCTAGGAAAGGAGAGCAGACAATGACTCCAAGTTTACAGAAGCGACGACGCTCGGGCAGAATACGGGTTTCCTTTTATTCGCCCGCTCCTAAGTACACGGGAAGAGACACGTTGACTCAGAGGGCCAAGAGCAAAAGTGAGCGTCCCAGCTTCCACAAAAGGCCCGACATGGTCATCTATTGCGAGCGGCGAAAGGTGTATACCGACGAGCCGTGTTTTCAGACGCGTGTAGGTGTGCGATGATGGAAGGCGTGAGCGTTTTCTTCTGTCTGCGTGAGCTTCCATTGTGGAAGTGCCCCACGGTGCCACGTTCTGCCAAGAGCTGCTCTCGAGGTGGACCATGGTGACCGCGAGCATACCTTCACTTACTGGGAGTAATCCAGGAAGACGGTGCCGACGAGTGTGGTGTACCCGGTTTGAAAAGAGGGTACGGCCCCTTCGGACACCGTATTTCAGTAATCTGGAGAGCAATGACTCACGGTCGCATCGCTTTCAACGTGTGTTCCACTTCGTTCGGGTTTTCACATCTCAAGGCTACACAATCACAACGGCGATTGCAGTTGAGTAAATGCGTGTGCACGTCAAATACTCCACACGAGCCCCGTCCTATACCATTTTCCAAGCCTACATCCAGAGAGACTCTGCAAGAAACCCAATGCGACGCCCTGGGCACATCTAGCCACTCGTTCGCAGGGTATGCAACTACATACTGCCAGGCCGTTGTCCACGGCGTTTGAGCTTTCTCACAATTACTGGACTTCAGAAAAAGTCTGATCGAACATCGTCTGCATCCAAGCAACTAAGTTTGCTCCCCTTGCGTGAAAATGCAATGATCACATGCATGTTCATAGCGATGGCTCAACTACATCGACCAGCTCTGGCGGCACCCTGTATGTACCGAAAAAAGGAATAACACAATGGTATAAGACTTTGCATATCACCACACCCAGAGCTGCAAAACTCGCAACTCTGTGCGACGCACTTCAGTTTACGGTCAGTCCATCAAATGAACCGTTCTCTCTCTCTTGTTGTTGTTTATTGTGAACAAAATTTAGAGCTACAATGTGTGGCGTCAGTTCTTCGAAATAGAGTTCATGACCAGTTGACGTAAACAACAATGCACCGTTTGCGCACACGTGTGTCTGTTCAATTTATTTTGTCGTTTGTGTGAACAGTATAAGACAGTGAACAAACGATGTCATACAAACGAGGCCTCAGTTGAAGCTTTATTGAAATAGTGCAACTTTCCCACCAAGTGAAAGATGAAGACCATTGTATTTATTTTCAGTAGTTACCTGGCCACTGCGATATCACTGGCAATTGTGGTCTCGGAGAGAAGGCTGTTTCAACATCACCAGACGAAGATCACTGCGTCCGGAATGCACACCCACAGGAACGAAGCTGCAAGGAAGCCTCGCAATCTGACACGCGCACTCTCGTTAGACGGGTGCAATTCGCCAAAAAAAAAAGGGTCATTTGACTGCACGAACTGAATACTTTGCTATAACTCCAACCCCAACTCGTACTGCTCCGACGCGAAGCATCTCTTCTGTGCTCGTCGTTGGGATTTGCTTTCGTGAGAACATATTCAGCAATTGCTGGAATGGCTGACACCGCTGCATGCGATGTGTGCGGCTGCGGATGGAACACCTACCAGTTATTTTGCCAATGTTCAAGGCTTAGAAAGGCGATCCCTCTTCAATGTGTTGGGACGGCGGGCACATTATCCATTCTCCGCGCAGACGGTACTGGAACACCGTCCCCTCCGCTCGCCGGCCCACAAGTCTTTGATATCGCATTTTTCGTGCTTTTTTTTTTTCAGGAAGATTAAGCTGTGCGCAAACACCTTTGACTGCATGTCACAGTCCGCGCGCATACACAGGTCTCACGGCCTCCCCTTCTCTCCCGATGGGCGAAGTGCCTTTTTTTTTAAAGTATAATCGCGGGTTTGAGATAATATGAACGTGTTCAGCCCCATGATTCTCAGCAATAGGTTAAGTGACTATGAGCTATGCTACGGTATACAATTATCAGTGTTGCTGGAGGAAAATAATTCCGTGCCGGATACAGCGTGAAGCTAGCTTGACTTTGTTTAGCTCGTATGTTTCTTAGATGTTTTTTGACATGTAAGGAAATCTCTGGAGTATATATATATATATATATATATATATATATATATATATATATATATATATATATATATATATATATATATATTTATATATATATATATAGGTATATCTGTATGTTTTCTAGTATATGTAAAGAACGTGCAATTAATTTTGCTCACATTAACGAATAACGTATTGCTTAGGAGCCATTTCTCTGCGCGTACAAAATTTGCATTAACATTTATTTCTTGTTGTTCAACTCTGGAAAAAGAATGAAAATTTCGTAAGAACTCGGAATAAAAGTTAGCGTTGGAACTCGATTCGCGACAAGACAAAGATAATTTCTTTCCGCGTGCGGCAAGCTTTCTCGTACGATATTAAGGAACCTAAATCACTTGTCACGTGGAACGTCAGCGAAACAGCAGTCTACACTCGTCATAGACACGGTGTCAACACTTCGTAAATAGCATTCGCACGTTATCTATTAACTTGTGTAAATGCACTTATAAGAGGAAACATTCATATGACGTCGGCTCATCTCTCAAGAGCTGAGTCTCGCAGTTTCTTATAGAAGATCCATGGACCAGAGACAACCTATAGCAATTGTTTCGAATGTTTCAGTATCAGTTAAAGTTTAATTTATTTCCTTTGTCGAAAACATTTGTGGAAAACATTTGCGAAAAGAACAGTAAATCTGCAAAACGAGGTTTTGTAGCCAGAGTCTGTATTGATACTTCCTGTCGGGGATAAATTTAATGCACAAAGCTAAAGATAAGAAACAGTAAAGCAAATAAATCGTTATAGCAAGCGAATCATATTGCAATGAGGTACTCACTAGTGGTTTAGCAATTATATTTAATTAAATTTCGGGGTCATATGTGTCGAAACTACGATCTGGTTATGAGGCACGCCGTAGCGGGGGGCACAGAATTAATTTTGACCACCTGTAGTTTTTTAAGAGGAAGCTTTAGTTCGCGCCCAACTCCATTGCGGCTATTCAAATGCATGTAAAACACAAAAACGCTTTTCTAAGATAACCAGTGGACCGATTTTAATTAAATTTGTTGCATTCGAGAGAGAAAGTTAGATTCTAGTGACTGTTGGAAGCGAAATTTCGATTTAGGGCCTGAATCCTGTGAAAAAAATTTTCGAAAATTCGAAAGTTCGATAAAATAGACGCACATAGTTTATAAATTAACAGCTCTGCATCAAGAACAGATGTCGTCGTTCTGTAAACGGCATACATTAGATCGTTCTAAGCGGACAAATCCGATATGTGAATTCATATCTTATGTGAACTTGTTACGTTCTGTACAAGAATTCTGCAAAAGCTGTATTTGCGTATTACTGAATATTTTTATATTCATGTATAACATGTCAATTTTGTCTGCTTTAGATGCACTATCATATGCAATGCACAGAATTTTGATATTAATTTTTCTTGCGGAGTTAGAGAGTTGTAAACTTTATAGTTTCGTTTTCTGAAAATTTTCAATGTTTCCCAATTTTTAATAATAATGGTCGACTTAAATCGGAAATTCGAAACCAACAGTCATTAGATTTTAAGTTTTTCTTTAAATGCAACAAACCTCGTCAAATCTGGTGCAGTGGTTGCCGAGAAAAACGAATTCTCCTTTTACATGTATTTAGATAGGAGCACCCGAGTCCTCTCAACCTGCCCCAATTGCACGGGACACCATCGTTTTAGCATTTCGCCCTCATAGAAATGCTACCGCCGCAGGTGGGTGGGATCAAATCCCGCGACTTTGCGTTTAACAGCGCGACATCATAGCATCTAAGCCACCGCAACGGGATACTAGTGGTTTAACAGAAGTAATGAATAATCTTAGAGTTAAAATTGTCCCCCACAAATATGACCTCAATGATTTTTGATCGTTTGCATTGACGTCATCGTGACCGCCATATTGAGATAATAACTCGTCGAGAAGCTGAGCGAACAAGAGATGTAAGAGAACAATAGGCGCGTCTTGCGCCGAGCGACAGATAACAGCGATAATCCGATAGGAAATGGTCACCGTAAGAAAAACAAAGAAAAACAAGAAAAGTGATGTATGCACGATAAGGATAATGACAGTGACGTTATTGTGGCGGCCATGCTCGTGTTCTGGCACTCTGAGAAGCTGCGTCTGTGACGTCACACGGAAGCTATATATACATTTTACAGATAGCTTCGCACAGCCTAAGAGTACATATTAAAAAAATACTCGGGTAGACCCCCCCGCCCCCCAATCTTGAGGTACAGTGCGCGTCACCCTTGTGCAGAGCGCGCGGACGGCGGCCGCCGCGTTGCTCCGGAGGGCAGCCAGCGACGTCTAACGGTAGTGGCTGGGCCCGAGGTTAGACGCGTCGGCCGCTTCGTGCCCAGGCACTTCTCATCTCTAGCTCAGCAGCTACCGTTAGACGTCGCTGGCTGCCCTCCGGAGCGGCCCGGCGGCAGCCGTCCGCGCGCTCTGCACAAGGTTGACGCACACTGTACTCTATGTACCTTTCTCAAGAGATGTGCGTTGCTGGTCTGAGTGGGACGAAGGTTGCGTATCGATGTGCAGGAAATAAGTGTAGCTGCCGCGACCTAGCCGCTCCTCGACATGCCAGAAGAAACGACAGGCACGCGCGCCTGCGATGGCGGCAGGTGTTGTGACCGGCGTGCGCGAAAGGCGAGTGAAAAAGACACACGCGCCACCTCGGCGCAAACTTAACGGTCAATCTCGCGCAATCAGCGCGAACTGGTGCAAGGTGTAATTGCGACGCGAATCAGTGGCCTATAACATTTGAAAGTACGTTCTCTCAATAGCGTGCCGTAGTGCTAAGCCATTATTCCGTGAAATGCAAGCACTGAGTCGCCGATATCTGAAACGGGAGAACGTTGCCTGTTTATCTGTTGCCGCAAGGTTATCAGACCTCACTCGGAAAACTTTATATAATCCGGGCTACGATATTTTTTGTGTATACAGAACCAAACAATGTCCGTTTGTTAACCGCACAATTGTGAAATAATTAAGAACGAACAGTGTCAGAAATACTCGTTCAATCTTTACTGGGCGAACTTGTGTCCAGAAAAAAACAAGCATCACTCAGATTACAACAGTAGCGGCGTGCACAGACGTCAGTCATCGAATCTTGCCTCAAGAGTCAAATCCGCCCGCTTATAATACATGTGTCACCGTATACATCCCCGACCGTGATTCCAAAGGGCGCGTGAGAATGACAGCCAGAATTACACTTGTTTATAGCGTGGTCAATCGGCCGAGTTGGCCACCATCTCTCGCAAAAAAAAAGAAAAGAAAAGAAAAAAGGAAGAAAATACACTCTGGCCGACGCCGCAAAGTGTAAACGCATGGCCATGCCGCATGCTAGGTCCATGGGCTACAGGAGGAACATCCGCGGAACCCAGCAAAGAAGGCTGCGAAAGCCAACGAAAGTTGCAGCTCGACTAGTGGCGGGGTATTTTCTGTGCGTTTTTATTCTTCTTTCTCGATTTTTTTTTCGAATTTCGAAAAACTTTTATGCGGCGCGTATAGCAACAGAAAGCTGGTGGGGGGACCTTTTTCAGTATTATCGACGAGTTTGTCATTCACACCTTTGCTCTAAATATATTATTTGAGAAATTTATTAAGTAATAATAAGTAATTATGTAATTAATCGAAACACAAAAGATAGTCTGACTTGCTCCGAGCGATGGCAAACAACATTACCTTGTTTCTGTACAGCTACGTGGCTATCGTACATTTTTAAATTTTGGCACAATTTACGGGAGGCACGTGGTTGGAATGATCAGAGGGATTTAAAGGAAGAAGCAGGGTTTGTAAATGTAAAAAAAAAGGAAGCACGACACGTGCCACTCTCTGACAAGGGAGCGATAGAAGCTTAGAGATCGTAGTTAGGAAGCGAGGGAGTAAGGAGGAAGGACAGAACAAGATAACGGGTCACAATAAACATAAGCAAAGGAAAGACAAACAATAGAACACGGCAGTATCTGAACAGAATACCACCGCAGGTCGTACTATTTACAAAATAATATTAAGATGAGGCGTAAAGGTCCGAAACAGAAAAGAAAAAAAAAGAACGCAATAAGCAGGAATGAAGTCTAGTGTTTCGCCCATGTAAGTAGTGCGGAGAGCCGCTAGAACCACGCCTGTTGGCGACCACGGAGCGCAGGACGCCATCTTATACGGCTGGTCTGCCTGTACAAGCACTAGGTGATGCACGCCGTGCTTCGAGTGGTGCATGTTTACACAGCGCAGGAACCAGTCTGCGGGTGGGCAGCAGCGCTCGTCGGCGCAGGAATCGTCGTCGTCGTGGCTGCCATGAGAGATACATGCGCGACGCTCTTATCGACAGCCGCGTCGTCCGGCTGGCCGGTGGCCAGGCGCTTCCGCGTTCGCATGGTTTCCTCCTCCCGAGGGTGGGGCGGCTGCCGAGGCACCATGCGGGCACCAACCGCCGCCAGAACGGTGCCATCAATTAGCGCCACCGCGGCTGTCGAGCGTCGCCGGGATACCAGGGCAGTGTTACGAAATACACTGTGTACAAAAAAGACAGGGCCAAGGAGTGATTCATTATTGCACTCGCTTATCGCTATTTCGCTACTTTGTTTCCTTAGGTTCGAATTAGTAGGCAGAGGCCCGTATCCCTAGAAACCTTTGGAATGATAAGAGGTTCATTTCAGAGGCCGTATTTTTGTCAACGAAAGAAAGACGTCTCGCAAATGAAGGCGGAGCTAAGGCGACATTGCGTTTCGCGAAAGGACACTTTACGCGAGCCTCGAGGATGTGGTTATGTAGTGGCTGGCATGTAATTAAATAACCGCGCGAATAGCGCCGTTTACACGGGGGAAAGAAAGAAAATAGGAGAGGCCCGAACGTAACGTCTTTGAAGCCGGAAGTGCACCCATGTTGGGGTGCCGTCTCCCTTTGCGCCTCCAATCAGCTCGCCGGAGCAGATGGCACGAGCTCTGAACGAGCCGCCGGAAGTATGCGCTGCTGACGCGCGCCAGAATAAAACCTTCGAAACTTATGCGAGAGTTTTAGTCAAGCAGGCGCGTTCCTGTGTTTTTCCGGGGCATGTCGAAGAAGACGACGAAGACGCGCGCCGTGATTACGCGAGCGCGTTACTGGCTGACACGCATACTCACAGACCCAAAACATAACTTTCAAGCTTACGTACCACACTCCAAACTCAGCTTTTCTCTCGAAAGGCATGTGCTTCGAGAAAGAACCGGGCCGAAAAATCTTATCTCACTTTTCGGAGGACAAGAGCAGCCGCGAGCCCTTCAGGAACGCAGTTTCTATGCCAACGAGGATGTTTGGGGCTCCAGTCCCCGTGCTCCTTTGCGATAAACGGCACGGGACTTCCGCCACAGTCTCTCGAACACATCCGGGCTGGCCGGTGCCTCTCCTACGCTTTCATTCTCTATTTAATCGGATGCCTCCATAAGAAATGTTACGTTGGTGCAACTCCCACCCCATGCGGGCTTCACCAGCTCTGTAGCTTAAGTACGCTTCTGATTCAAGGAGTGAGTGCTTCCAATACTCAATTCTGCACTGACATGAAAAGAGGAACGTTGAAAGGCGCCATAAATAAGGGGTCATTTATCTCTATAGAAGAAACGATACCTTTTGGCCGACATTTCTGCCGTCGCTTGTCAACGCAAAATTTTCGCATTGAAAATAATAGGTTCATGTGAAATAGAATACTGTCACACTCCAGAACGACAGCCAACTTTTAGTTTTAAATAGGCGTCGAGTCCGAGTTCTCAACCATCAGCACACTGTAAATCCTAAGCGTCAGCGCGTGGTCAAAAGAGCCTTCGTCTGCGTCTTTCTCAGTCACCGCGGCCTGTTACAGCGGGTGCACAATGTGTAGCGTGTGCAATACGCCGGTGAATACGCGGCCTGACCCGACAGAGCGCTTTGGCTGAACTGTAGACACTGGGTGATGGCGCAGGCGCGGACCGCACCGTATCGGAGGAGGACCTCCAGGAGACGACCAGCGTGGAGTCCGGGGGCGAGGCGAGGCCCGAGGCCGGATTCCGATGCCCCGTGTGCGGGGCGCGGTTCAGCGACAGAGCGCGGTGAGTGGCCTTCGCTCTACTTGTCAACCGGCAGAATTTCGAGCAGCGTGACAACAGGATGAAGAGGCGCAGGACAGAGCGCTCTGTCCGGTGAAGTACGAGGTCGCGCGTTCAAATCACGGCCAAGCCGGGCACATTCCAATAGGCGCTGAACGCAGAGACACTCGTAAGGTTAGGTTTAGGCAGCTATTGAAAACACCCCTTTGGTAAGTCTTAATTGGGAGCCTGACACCACGACGTCCTTCATAATCCACACCGCAACTTTTGGACGTAAAGCCATTCTTTTTTTTTTCTTCAATAGTCTTGTAGGCAGCGCCGATAACTGTAAATGCGGGTAACGTATGCATATATAGAAAGCAGTTCTGCACAAACTTTTTTATTGCCTTCGATCGACCTTCTCACCAGAACATGCGAAAAAGCAACGCATGCGCATGGGCAATATTTACTGACTATTCAAAGTTATTTCTTTGAGGCTTATCGTATATCCTCAATATCTGAGCAGAAACAACAACGAAAAGAAAAAGAAAGAAAAGAAAAATCAAGTTGAACTAGAGCACTATAACGTAAAGCTATACCAAGCTTTTCTATACTAATTCTGCAATCAGCGCACCACGATTGTTCAAAAAATTTTGAAGCTACAACCCATGCGCCTGTCTGTCACGCGACGTCACGAAAACTGCGAAAACGGCCCATCTAATATGATATGCGCACGCTGATTATGCATAATTAGAACGAACGGACGAAAAATAATAATTTCTAATACGGCGTCTTTCTCGCCCTTACCGAAAAAGGCGTTGTTTGACCAATTGCTATTGGTCGAACTTTTTCGGGCTGCACCCACTTTGCCCGTCTGTCACCCGACGTCACAAAACCGCAAGAATTCACCGCGTCAAAGTGACGTGTACGCGTTGAAAACGCATTAATATGCCAAAAAAGAAATTGAAAGTTTTTCTGAATAGTCGGGCACTGCCCTGTTCCGAAAGGAATAGAAGATGGCTGCCCGCCGATCGCTGTGGCTCTGGCTACTCAGAGCTGCCGTGGAGTACGGAGTTATTTGCGTATAATAAAAGATCTTTCGTGGCCGTATGACGTTATCGAGGCCTTTTAGCGCGTATACGACATTGCTCTGTCAACTCTACCTTGCTGAGTATCCGTTTTAGCGGCATTTCTAACTTTCCGTTGCATACCGCCGTGATTTTCGACCAGCCACCACAAGCTAAGTAAGGGGAAGCCGACCAATCGCAGACGCCGGCACCGCCCTCCTCATCGGGTTATCTACTTTCACTGTGCTGGCTCAGCCCCGTCGAAACTCTCTCCACTTGAGCGTGCTCATTGCCTCTTCTCTGCCAGTTAGATAGGAAAAACCGCTCAATGTTGGCAACGCTATTCGCTTTGAAAGCAAAAGAAAGTGACACCCTACAAAAGAGGAGGGCATTTGATTGGGCTTTTAAAACAACGCTGCTGGTTACCGCCCGATAGTTGCGTCGGTGGTTAGGTATATTCGACGTCAGGATATTGGGATGAAAACAGATTGGAATAGTTTTACGTTATAGGGACCCTACTAGTCGAATTATAACGTAACAACTTTCAGGCTAGCTTTTCTTCTTTTTCCTGAAAGAATGCTTCGACTATGTTGCGTGGACAGAACTCCAACTGATGATCGGCTAGTCGAGTAAAACCGCAGAGATTGTAACATTCTAGCGTGTTGACACAAAATTAGTGTGACCAAACAAATTTCTCATGCCATGAATCGTCTTTGCTTCTAAACGAGAGCTGCAGTAACATTAACGCAACGCTTGTTAAATGTCTCATATTATTTTTCATTTCTCGAAACAATTGTGAACTCGCGCGCTCGAAGCCGCCGCCGACGGAGAACATGCTTGGCTGGCTCGTGCAGACGTGTCTTGCATTGAAATCGCCTTATCCTCCTGAAACCCGAATATGGGTTATAATAGCTTTTGGAGCTGGTTTTTATTGTTTACTGGTATGTTACGAGCATAAACGGGGCTTTTTTTTTTAAACTGAAGTGTCGTGGTTGAAAGCCAGAAGCTGCATTTCCATGTATGGAGAAGTAGTCATCTCCTCATCTTTGCTATGGTAAAAAATGTACTTCATCGCCCAGACGCAGAGATGAAGTTGGAACTACGCGTAGTAAATTGCGATGTTGCTACTGCATCCTGTACTTTCACGCAATCTCTAACGAAACACACTTCAGTGTTGCTTTTCGCCGTCTGCAACAACATGGAGGTATAGATCAATTTAGTTTCAAATTTCTCTAAAACGGATGACAAGAATATTAGTAAATCACTTCCGCACACTTGCCCTTGCAGTGGACTTCATACCAGACTGAATATATTTTGAGTAATCGCTTCAGTGTGAGTTTTGAGAGAAAAAAAAGCAGGAACGAAGGCAATGTGCAGCAATACATTGTACAGGGGGTCTTATAGGAGGTTATACAGACACCTTCTTGCAAATTAAGCATATGACTAGCTTGGAGTCAACACACACAACGGAGGATCGCACGACAAATCGCAGTTTTCAAGTGGCTAAGCAAAAATATTTACTCACTTCTTATTATTCATCTTAGGGTACATCAGTTTCAACTGCAAAATTTGGGCCGAGCAGCGGTGAATTTATGTCTGCTTGGGTGAAATCATAAGACTACCATCATTTTCAAGACATCCATCTACAAAATCTGCTAATAAATGCTCTGGCATTACAGTTAAAATCACCCCGAGCTGCTTGACGCACGCGTTTGATAAACTGTTAAATGGAACGCTAGTGTATTTCGGGCACACTATAAGGTGGAGATATCTAATGCGGTGCTAACCTTACAATTTCTGCTAAGCAAGCATGACAACTTCACCACTGCTCGGCTTCAATTTCGCTATTTCAACACTTGCCATAATATGAATCCTATAAGAATTTAAGTAATGAATATTTTTGCGCATTAGCAACTCACCTTAAAAAGCCAGGTTGCGCTATATCATGCATATGGTTAAACACTTCTTTTTGAAAAAAACATGGTATAATTGCTTCCCCCTCGCTGGCTTACAGCCATGAATACCTAATTTTCCCTCGGTTTCCATAGCCCTCAGTGACCATACGATTCTGTTGTGGTTATTGTCTTCTCTGTTTCCTGGAGGGAAGGAGCTGTGCATTTTCCTGTAGCAGTTGCCAGCGTGATTTTGCTTCCACTTGGCTTAGAACTCGCTTTAAAATATTGGCAATAATAAGTTGTAATTTCTCCTAATGCTTCTAAATAATTACCGTCAATTGTTTTGACAAGTGAATGAAAAGAAAAGAAAGAACAAAAGCAGAGGCGGCTGTCCAATTTTACGACAGGTAGCTGTTCCGTCGCTTGACAGTTCCCTACTGCTTACTGTTATAGCTCTTAGTTATCATCCTTCGCTAGCATTACCTTGTTGGTAACAAGGTAATTGTTGCTACGGCAACGTTCTGCGTAGCGAGAAGCCCAGCGGACAAACATCCGTTGTTAACGGCGGCACCGAGGTCTTGCGTCATTGAATACTATCTTCTTCTTTAACTGGCTGCAGACCACGTATTCATATAGTCGACATAGTGCGCCTTCTATTTAAGTGTAGTACATTCTCATTGTTCACTAGATGGACACGTAGCACTTCCGCTTCTGTTAAAATCACTTCCAAGTTTCATTACCTTGAGGTCGACATCATGGCAGCCTTATGGAATAAGTTCTTTCCCGACGTTGCTACTAACACTATCGACCGTAGAATCCAGCTCCGCGGAACAGTGATACTAAGGAAAAAAAATTGTTTTCACTGGGAACTCTTTATCGCTATTGTAAGTGTTTTATGACAACAGCTAACATGTTGATGAGCTATCTTGTTAACATCCACACAGTTACAGGAAGCAGCCATCAAAATGTTGTGATGTAGCCATATCGTGGTGCACCCTATGGATCAATAGACCAAGTTTAAATATGTGAGATCCGAAAGACCACGAGTGGGACAGCCGTACCAGAAAAAAGATAACATTACGTTCGTGCAAATCACCATCCCCTTCGTCAAGCCACGTCAGGTGCCCATTGAGCCCTCATTTAAACAGCGGTCACGCTTCGGCAGCTTGCGATCTGCTTGTAGAATTACAGTCTAATGACATGTTAAAGCGGAAAAAAGAAACAACTGCTCGCTCGCGTGCAGAATTTAAAAAAGCACCCAGGTGCAGTTGAAAAAAAGAACGCAGGTGGCGTCGCGTATTGCATAATCTCGATCGAGGGGAGCAGCGGGAAGGGTTGTCGCTGCCGATGTTCGAAATTTTGTCGTGCACGTTGGAGGATGCAGACCTTGAGATATAAAACGACCACGCCTTCAGCATAGCCGCACTCAGTTTCTGCGGGACTGCTCTCGAGCAAATCTGGGGCCAACAATCAAATTGTGGCGGTGGCTGATTACTTATCAACCGAGCTGCAAGAGTCTCTCTCCTCCGCAACATGGCCACAAGTAGCGTTATTATGAGAGTATTAGAATAGACAGGCTTAGAAAAGCGTTTTCAACCAAACGTGAACGCATTACATACGTGAAGAAATAGCGTTGTCTTCACTGTGCATACTCAGTACGTTATTGGGTGTCCGCGGTTTACGTACACTATGCGAACGTACGTTATATGGCGAGTTAGTATAGTTTCTTAGCGTATGTAATGTTCACGTACACGAAGAAACAGCGTTGTCGAACCTGGCGGCACCCATGGTTCCCGCTTCAGCGTAAATTATCGTGATGGCTACGCTGTCGCTATCGTTGATTGCCAGTAACTGATAAAATGAGCTTTCGCTTCCTCTAAGCTCACCTGAAATGTTAATTATGAGCGAATAGCACATCCAATTTCTGAGTTCATTCGGCGATTTCAACGTCCATAGGCATAACAAGACGTGTAGGCATAGAAACGACAGGTTCGTTGCTAATGGGTTGTGCTGGCTTGAATATGTTTGCAGGAGGCACCAGATGGCGTCCTTTCTTCTAACGTCTTCCTTACGTTTGCGTTTCCGTAAGGTAAACTAAAAGACTTGTAAGCAAATGCACCGTAACGTCCCGCAGTGGTGCTCACGTTTAACGCACGTAAGGTGATGAACGCTATTCTAAAGCTGTCTATTATGTCAGAACTTAAGCCGAAGATAAGTGGCATTGGGTGTGCGACCTACTGCGTTTATGTCTACAGTAGCGTCCTCAGATCTTGCAGCAAATAACGGTCATGCCACGGGCCTTTGCACCTGCCGCGGCACCTATTCCAACGTAGTGTGGGGAATGGAATCCGACTACTCATAGGCTCATCCAAATTCCTGCGTTAGCAACGGGCCGCCGACGTTCCATGGCGCGCGTTGAAGGCCGCCGGGCGCACCTTTCGTGGGCACGCCGAACTGTGCAGTGCCTGCGCTGACGTAGCAGAACTGGGTCGCGCACGCGCCTGCTGCGCCCGGGATATACTAGCCTTTAAGCCGTCAGCGGAAGAGGATTTACTCGCCCCAAAATTCAGCGGTCACTTCGAGAAAGAGAGGAAGAGAGGTTTACTATGCCTTCTAATATTCAGGATTTTCTGTTCGAGTCACTAACGCATCCCATCCTAACGCACTTCAACAACCGTCGATATGTACTTCTTTTGGACAAAATGCTTGGCCGACCCGCACGTTTAGTGCGTTTCAGGTTAATAGTCAAAACAATTCAGGACACCTTTTTTTCTCTCATACCCTCCGGAACTTACACCAACACGCGCAAACCTCTTCAGCCTCTGGAGTGCACCCTGCGAGGGAGTATAGAGTGTCCCGCACTATAGTCCTCAGGCAGTGAAGAAAAGCGGTAATTATTTTCTCTGACACGACTCAATTGCCAAGGTTTGACTGCCCCAAATGGGAAACCATCGTGATTAAGAGCGCATGTCTACCGTCTTTGCGAGCCTTTTCGTGCAGCGTCGAGTGCCTGCCAATTACTGGCGGAAGCAGAGTCTCCACGATCGCTTGCGTGCATCGACGAAAATTAACGCTGCGTTGACATCTTCGATGGGTGCTGCAGGCGTGTAATAATGAAAGAAGTAGGAAATAGATACCATCGTGGCACTGCCACACACCGACGCTGCGAGAGTGAAGCCGCCAACTTTCGCTTTTGGCAACTTTTACGAAAACCTTTGCCTTTGGCCAAGAAACCATTCGTAACTTCGCTAATGCGAACCAGCCAACGTCTTGCACAGGGTCTGCTCCTGCTTCCTGGGAGTCGAGAATTGGACGGTGCTGTGGAGAGCACGCTGAGGGAGGCGAGGCAGCCGGAGCTTTTCTCGAAACTTAGAGCAGAGAGTTAGGTGTTCGTGATCAATATATTAGTACAACATATTGGTGACTTCAATGGAGCAACGCAAGCAAAATGTTAAATCAAGCTTTCCAGACTAAGTAGCAACAACTTTCGACATGCTGAGCAAATCATTGCCTTCAAAGGACCTGTATGCGTAATGTGCCGATCACAATGTGAAGTAAACACAACGTCCACGAATTTATGGTTATGCCACGCAACAAAGAGCAGACAGGATGATCTGAGTTTACAGCAAGGATCGTAGACTCCGGAAATACATTTCACGTTCTGACAAGACCTCGCGTGTACGAGATTGCTTGGAATCTTTTTTTTTTTTTCTTGGTGTCAAGAGGGTCTCCGGCGGTGCTGTGTATCAAAAAAAAAAAAAGTTCGGGAACTGGGGGCAAGACAGAACGATATCCTACACGATCTCTGCTTTCAAACGAAAAAAACCTCATGTACAGATTCTCAGCACTAGCACTCCCAAGCAAACCCAGCACTAGCAGGGCCGCTATAATGTAAATCTATTCCAAACTTTTCTATTCCAACCCTGCTATCAGCTCTCCACGATTCGTCAAAAACATTTTTGGACCACCCCCACTTCACCTGTCTGTCACTCGACGTCATGAAAACCGCGATACCTCCCCATCTTATATGATGCGTACATACTGATTATGCATGATTTGACCGGGAAAAAAAAACAGTTATTTCTGATTCGACGCCTTTTCGCCATTAACCCCCGGCTATTGGTCAAAAGTTTTCGGGCTGCACCCACTTCACCTGCCTGCCACGTGACGTCAAAAAACCTCGAAAACTCACGGGTCAAAGTGACGTGTACGCATTAAAGATGCATTAATATGCCGAACAAAACTGAATTTTCTTCTGGATAGCCGCAGGCTGCCCCGTTCCGAAAGGAATAAAAGATGGCTGCCGCCGATTGCTCAGGCGCTGCCTACTCGCACCTGCCGGAGAGCATGGGTTTATTTGCGTATAATAAACCTTCTTGCGTGGCCGTGCAACGTTTTCGAGAACTTTCGGCACGTTTACGACCTCGTTCTGCCAACTCTTCTTTGCTGAGGATCCGTTTAACGTCATTATTAAGTTTCCGTTGCATGCCGCCGCGATTGTCGAGGAGCCACCGCAAGCAAAGTAAGGGAAAGCGGACCAATCGCAGACGCCGGCGCCACCCTCTTCATCCGGTTATCGATTTTCAGTGCAGTGGCTCTGCCCTATCGAATCCCTCTCCACTTGAGCGTGCTCCTCGCCATTTGTGAGCCAATTAGATAAGACAAGCCGCTCAGTGTAGGCAATGTTATACGTTTTTCAAGCAAACAAAAGTGACCTCCATTGAACGAGGAGAGCGTTTGATTGGGCTGTTCAGACAACCCTGCGGGTGACCGCCCGGTGCTTGCGTCGGTGGTTACGCAAATTTGACGTCAGGAGATTAGAATAAAAACATATTGGAATAGTTTTACGTTATAGGGCCCCAGCTCAAGTATGGAATTCGCAAATTGTTCAATCCGGATTGTACGGTTTGCGCTCGCTGCCATCTAAGCAATAACCCATGGTAATCTGGTCCAAAAAAAGTAATAAATTCTGAGGTTTTACATGCCATAGCATAATCCGATCATGAGGCACACTGTGGTGGATGACGCCAATTTATTTTAACCAAATGGGATTCCTTCCCTTGCACTTAATTCCGCGTAACGAGTGTTTTTTTTTTTTTTTTGTCCCTATCGAAGTGCAGCCGCCGCGCCCGGGATCGAACCCACAACCACGAGCTCAACAGCGCAACGCCATAGACACAAAGCTACCGCGGCGGTTAGATTTGACGTGGATACTGAGCTACTCGGAAGCCCGCACTAACTCGAGGAACGCTGCAAAGCTGCGTCATTGGCTCATTTATTTGTTTGGATCTGATTGCCGTTGTTGGCATCTCGGCGACCTGTACATGGCAGTAAATCCTTGAGTAAAAAAATTAATGTGACATGAAGTCAGTTTGGAAATAATAGTTTGAAGAAAATGCGTGATCGCGCTATTCGACTGGATAAAATAAAACATAAATGATGAATAAATACAGAGAGCTAAATCCGCAAGTTATCCGCAAAATGACAAAAAAAAATGAATCCACAAAGGTAGAGCGAAATACTTTCTTCCTCCGTCACCATTGCTACCGTATATAACATTTTCAGCGCTACTACTTCTAATTACGTTGCTCTCGGACACGTTTCCTTCGACGAGTTCCTCATATATTCCGCCGAGTCAGTCACCACACTCCTTTCGTACTCCTTCCTCAGTTTCACGATGCTGACGGAACTCTTCATCGACATTGAAAACGATGTCTCTTTAGGCCAACCTCGTTAAAAATTGAAGGAGAGAGTTCAGCATTCGCGTGGCTGAAATGAAACGAAAGTAATAATTTTATTTTTCTTCGATACAACGAAGAAACATAGGAGCACGAACCACACTTACATACAAACGAGAAACTCTTTCGGTGCCAACGCTTATAGGCAATATCGGAGCCGCTCGGGAAGAGCATAGGACTTTTCCGGCAGTTCGTTTTCAGCGTGACGTTCACGCCGCGCATAGCCGTCGACAGCGATCGATAACGCGTGCCCGGCTGCCCCCGCTGCCCTGCGGAGCTGCATCCGAGCCGTCAGCGGTTGACGCGGGGCCGTGCAGCCACCGGCCCCGGAAAACCTCGTCGGGGCCGCCGTTGTGGCCTATGGCCGCAGCCATCTGCACGCGCGTTACAGTAACGGACACGCCGCAGTCGCAGCTGACGACGGCCGGGTTGCGCCCCGCGCTGGGCGCCGGTGCGTGACCACGACCAGAGGCCGCGACCACTCGGCGCGCCGGTCTCCCCGGCTGCAGGTGCGCGGGCCACGGTGGCGACCCCCGCGCGATGAAGGAGGAGGTGTCTCTCTCTCCGCTCGTCGGGGATCAGCGCCGCGCAATTGTTACGTGCACGTTTAGCCAAGCGAGGCGACTTTGTGGCTTCGGTCGCAACTGCCGGGTCGGACCGGTGTCCGATCGTCACCTCCTCGCTGCCCTCGAACGGAGGAGATACCGGCCGCAGAGTAGAAACGCGGCGTTGCTTCTTTCTGTTTTCGGTTTGCGAATCCGGGTAAACGATCTGGTGCAGCCGGTTACTTGCAGAAGTAAACCTCTTCGTTTACGATATATATTCATTTGCTTCATTTCTGTTAGAGATGGAAGTTTGGTTCCGGATCAACTAACCACTGATAAAAGAAAAAGAAATAAGGAGAAAACGGAAAGAAGCCGCTCAAAACATGTCACACCTTTTGCAGGAGCATCAACCCAGAAAAATAAGATTAGTTTTTCGTTTTAACGAGGTGACATCTCGTTTACAATTAATTTAGAGCGCAAGAATGAATGGAGGCTTGCTTCAGGACACACAATTCAAAGATACGGATCACCATGTGGATACGAATGTCGGAAAGAGCATGTCCTTGTGCGTCCACAGAGAGTTTACATTGTACTGTTAAAAATTGCTCATTTATTTATTTATTTATTTATTTATTTATTTATTTATTTATTTAAAATTTCGTGCCCAGCTTGCACATATATTATCATCAACGTCACAACTAGCGTCTTGTGACAAGCTGTGTGTCAAGTATTCAATTTCTTGAAGCAGAAGCAAGTGTTTACATTTATTGAGCGGCAATATGAATAAATCTACCCAAATAAGGCGTCCACTTTATTACCTTGCAGGTAAGGTCATGTCGTCACGTGTGTTATATTTACATGTAATCAGAAAAACAAAGAACACGACATAGTCAACATCCGTAACGTGAAAACGGTGTCTTCAACGTTCGTAGTGACATCGGTGTCACTATTTATATAAGCTCTTTGACGGCGAATTGGACCTGCAACAAAGGTCCTCTCCGAGTGAGTGACCGTGGTTATTCAGGCTTCCTTGTCCAAATAGTAGAAATTACCTAACAAGCTCGAAGGCATAGAAACAAGCCGTCGGTACTCATGAAGTTGGCGTCACAAATTCCGTTAGCGAACGCAAATAAAACCAAAACAAAGTAAAGAGTTTCACGAGAAAACCAGGCACATTGGAATAAGTAGTCGTAATATCCTTTTCACTCTCGTCTCATTCTTGATCAAAGCGTGACACTGGCGAGCAAGCGAACGTCGCGGAGAAATGCGTCACTCGCATTATGAGCACCGCCACGAAGGTCTTCAGTTGCAGCTCTGACTTCGCTTCTGCAGCCGACGAGACGCGCTTCCCTCCCGTCGCGTGATAACCCGTGCCGTTTAATTGCCACCGCCCGAAGGTGACGACCATCGAGCTCGCCGAGGCCGAGCCTGCAGCCGTGCTGGTCGCTGCTTCAATTCAACGACCTTCAAACAGGGTAGTTAATGCCTAACGCTATAATGGCGTGCTCATTCAACTTACGACATGATACACCCTATCTATAAACTGGATATACACGTGTATAGGAAAGACGTTACCAATTATAAAGCGCCATCGGCAGCTACGGGACTGGATTCAAGCAAACAGGTAAAGAGAAGTATAATTTTGATCAAGCAGTCAATTTGGGTGAGTTGATACATTTTGTTGAATATTTTAGTGATGAGAAATAAGCACAGGAGTGACAGCAGGGGAGAAATATACCTACGACTCTCTTTCCTGCTACTTACGGAGCGCGGACGCCTCTCACTTTATCTAAATCGTAATATATGTTAGCTAACACTTTGCGAACGCGAGATTGGGCCGAGAAATATTAAAATATAGCTCCACGGCGCTTTCGCTCGCCTTCGCACAACTCAGGTCTGTCTATCGATTTTCTTTTTCGCCTGGGGCTCTAAAGTAAAATGTTCATCGTTGGCACCTACACAGAACCAACGCAGGACACTTGACATTTGGCATTCCTCTTGTTATTTCTTGTGTGGAGTGTTTTCCTTCTTAACTGAGGTCAAGCTTGCACGCAGTTCAGATACCGACGCGCAATGTTACGATGTCTATGGAAGGTCAGTCGCCAGGCGTTGACAAATTTGTCAATTTGTGACCAGAGATTTGTTTCGGCCTCTATTTCTTCTGCTGCGTATTTGGCCGCTCCAGATCACTCGCCGTTTCCTCGCGTTGGGGTGCACGAATTTCGCCTCGTTGCACAGCGAAAAACCCTATTTATTTGTTGTAGTAGCCAGCGCGGTCAATTGTGCTCTCTGCATGGTAATGTAACGCCAAGATATTCACCCGGCCGGAACCGTAGGAAAGGTCCACCTTCCAGGAACGCTGCGATGTCAACGCTTACGGGAACGTTAACTGATCAGCAGTGGAGATAAGCTAAGGGATATGTTTACAGTAGTGCTTACAAAAGAAAAAAGCCGGGAAGAGTCGGGGACCGGATTGTAACAGGCACAGATAAATTACGAGGCAACGCAGATAAAGGCACAGTGCTAGCTTACAATTGGCAATGCGTAACTAGCTCACACAGGCTAAATGACTGCTCATCGCCACCTCGGCTCAAAGAGAATGTCATTAGAAACAATCATTATTTACATAGATCGACCAATATGTACCGCTCAGAACAAAGAAAGAGAGTGCCAAGATACCTTGGATAACAGGAGACATTTTGCAGTTGTCTGGTCTTGTTGCTAGATTACGCCGCTCAAGACCCGTTAGTGACCCGTTAGTATTACAGAAATTTAATGATGCTAAGTTATTCAGCAAAAAAAAGAAAAATTACACTTTGCCAAATTTAATAAGAACCAATCCGAGGAAATTTTGGCAAACAATCTAATCTGTTCTTTGTCCCAGCGGGTGATACATTCATACCTAATAATTTAATATCTAATCAGTCATAATATATAATAATAGCAAGTGTGTTTAATTGTTGTTTCCAGACAATTTTTACAATAGATAACTTCCAAATTCCAGCATTTGATATCTCTTCTGACTGCTCAATTGACGATGTTACAGTGACTGAACAAGGCGTCCTAAATCTCACATTAAATCTAGGTAATAAAAGGCATGCTGGTTCAGATAATATTCGAATTTCTTTCCTCGTACGTTATTCTCTCTAACAAAATTTGTTACTGGTCTAGTTGGTTCATGCTTAACAATAGAACAATGGTAAGCGCAATTCCCAGACGGGACAGAAGATAGACACACAAGATAGCGCTTGTCCTGTTCTTGTGTGTCTATCTTCGGTCCCGTCTAGGAATTGCGCTTACCATTATTCAGTTATTCCCTCTGGACAACCAAGCACCTTACAATTACTTTTTTTAGAAATCACTGTCTACTTGTACAGTTTCTACCTCATGGGAGGTCGTGAACGTTCTTCACATATACAAGTCTGGCGATAAGCACGATTTCATAAAATAGACCCTTTTTTTTTTTGACAACTCAGTGTAGCATATTACAAGAACATATTATCTACAAACACATCGCTACGTTTTTGGATGGCACTAATATTTTATCTAGCTTCCTACGTGGGTTTCGTAGGGGTTTAAGTACTGTAACTAAATTAACAGAATTCACCCATGGTATAAGTTAGTCTCTAGATCTAGCTAACCAATCAGACGCGATATTTACCGACTTTTCGAAAGCCTTCGACACGGTCGTACATTCCAAACTATTTTACAAGCCAAACACAATTTTAAACAATCCAAATCTAGTCAAATGGCTGTCAAGTTTTTGTCACAGCGATCTCAGTTTGTATTTTTCAGCTCTACCAAATCAAATATAAAAAAAATGTATTATCTGGTCTACCACAAAGTTCTGTGTTAGGCCCTCTGCTATTTATCTTGTATATGAACGATTTACTCTGCAATGTCCGTACCAAAATAAGTCTGTATACCGACGATTGTGTAATTTATCATGTTAGTCAATCGCCTGCCGATCATGTCACGCTTAACAATTGTTTTGAAAATTTCTGTGACAGGTGCAGAAAATGCGAAATGAACATCAACTTTAGTAAAACTGTTTTTATGTCCTTTCCGAGACGGGAATGCCCATCCTCATTTTCGTACTCATTGAACGGTTCTTCTTTGCAAAATGTATTAGAATACAAGTATTTAGGAGTTCGCTTTTGTCACGACATGTCTTGGTCCAAACACATCGGTTTTATATTCAACAAGGCACTTAGGAAACTTAGTCATCTTCAGCGTGCGCTACGCACTGCTCCTAAAGAATAAAAGCTTTTGACCTGTAAGGCTCCAGTTCACCCAATTTTACAGTATGCATCTGCTGTTTGGAGATCATATAAACGAAAAATATGGAAGGTATAATCGGTGCAAAGTATAGCCGTACGGTTTATATGTCACAAATACGACGAAGAATTCTCGTATTCGTCCAACCTTTATCATCTATGTCTAACCTCGCTCCGATCCCGATGCCGCATTGAACGCTTAGAAGCTTTGTACATTTTCGTACACTCGCTACATTACTCTTCCCTATATTATGCAAAATTATCAAAACCTTCAATAACAAGGCATCACCACTACCTGAACATTTCATAACTTCATTCTCGTACGGAGGTCTTTAAGCAAAGTTTTTTTTTTTTCATACAGTATCGAACAGTGAAATTTGTTGCCTGGCTGTATTCGCGAAGTGTCACTTGTTGAGCTCGTAAATTCTTTTAAACGTTAGCGTTGCGCACGTTGTTTTATAGCATTTGACGGTCTCTTACGGCACTGTTTTTGTCTTTAGACTGAAAGCCTTATATGCCCCATGAAGCGAAAAATCCGGCGTCCGGAGTCCGGCGTTATTGTCTGATGGTGCCAAACCCACGTGACGAAGTGATTACGTCACGTTCCCGGCGCAGGACCTACTGCGGCTCCCAGTGAGAAATCCCACGGAGAAGTAAAGTGAATTAAGATGAATTAAAGTGCACTAAGGTGGATTAAAGTGGATTAACGTGACTTACAGTTGATTAAGGTGGATTAACTTGGATTACGGTTGGTATAAATTAAAGCAAAGTAGATCAAGGTGGATTAAAGTTGATTAAGGTGGAATAAGGTTGGCACAAGTTAGAGCAAGGTGGATTAAGGTGTATTAAGGTTTGCAAAGATTAGAGTAAGGTGGATTAATGGTGGAGTTTTAATTTAAAGGGATAACTTAGACAAGCCCTTATGCTTTCGCCTTCAAATCATGTAAGGATACATAAGTGACTGTGAACTTTTCTTTTTCCACTCCTACTATGGCCAATATTTATGGCGAAGTATGTACAAATAAATAAATGAGTAAATTATGACCATCTTCATCAACATCAACTATGTGAAAGATAAGAAGCAGGTACGTCGAATCAAATATGACCCTACACTCGTACTTTACTCGGCCTTTGTGACCACCTGCGGGCAGCGTAATTCATGACCATGGAATGCAAGCGCAATTGGGCGAATCCGATTTCCAAGTTTAATTGGCCGAACTTGAGCATTCGGTAGCGCATATCACCATCCATCATCGTCTCTCGACTTCTGCGACTCCTCGCACCTGCCTTGACAGTATCGTACGAAGCGGGGAAGCCCCGCGTGCAGTAAGAGTCACGTCTTGAATTACCATCAAGGGATCCCTGAACTGATTTGGGCAGCTTGGCAACAGCCTTACCTTCTTATATATTAAAACATGAAAATAGCTATTTTCCCATTAAAGAAGTAAGCAATAAATACACCTCACCTGTGTCGAGGAGTAAGCATAACTGTAGGCCGGCGCGCTCTGTATACTTGGCAGTGTCATTCATATCTGTCTGCACGACTCTCTACGGTAGTCAGATCGTACGAAGCAGGTAAAGTATCGTGGAGAAACATTTAGCTATAGCAACAAAATAAAAACAGAAATAAAACAAAAGCCCGGCCTTTCTCACCCGTCGAACGGCCACGCCACCCGCCGTGGTTGCTCAGTGGCTATGGTGTTGGGCTGCTGAGCACGAGGTCGCCGGATCGAATCCCAGCCATGGCGGCCGCATTTCGATGAAGGCGAATTGCGAAAACACCCGTGTACTCAGATTTAGGTGCACGTTAAAGATCCCCAGGTGGTCGAAATTTCCGGAGTCCTTCACTACGGCGTGCCTCATAATCAGAAAGTGGTTTTAGCACGTAAAACCCCATAATTTAATTTAACGGCCACACCGAGGTATTGCGCAATATGCCGAAGAACGTGGGGCTGTCTGCCGAATCTGTAGGCCATCGGACAATTTCTTTGGTCACCAATCGTTGACCTCACTAATAATGCCACGACATCAGCAGCGGAAGAGTCGTGCGACGGATCGCAAGGAAGTGCGCAGTGATCGGCACGGTGCTTGCAGAGAGCCACAGCACACAGAACATTTGGGGCCGAGAGTGCAAACCTGCCGCGCGGAAAAAGAAAAAGAAAACAAGAAGAGAAAGAGAGAAGGAGAGTATTATCTCATGACACAGAACTACGCTCGTATTCCCTTTGGAAGCTCAGGAAGGTCTGGGCCCGTATTAATAAAAACCTTCTCACGCTAAAAGTGTTCGTAATAGCATATTCCAGCCAATCGCGAGGTTCGACATACAATTAGTGAATGCGGCTGGCCAATGGCGAAGTGCCCTTACGAGCAAAAACTTTTGTCAATTCAACCCCTGGATTCTAACCAAGCGTTAACGAAAGTGTCCCGGGTAGGGCAAACTTTTGTTGCTTCAAATGCCTCTCATGCGGTTGTTTGCCCCGCATTTCGGGAAGTTACTGCAAGTGGATGTTCCTGTTCCTTCTACAAACCCTTGCCACCCGAGAACAGTGGGAGTGTCAGGCAACTGAACGTGAGGGAGTGTCTCGCACTGAGCGCAGTTCCCCAGAGATTTCCTACGCCCCTGCAGTAGATTACAAGTTCAATGCGTTTTTGAGCACTGAATCTGTTGTTAAATTGCAGAAGCGCTGGTTTAACCCCCGCCCCCCCCCCCCCCCCCCCCTCCATATATTCTACCAAAAATGTTCGACTTACATCTCCAACAGAAAGAACAGGGTACACAGTGCCCCCTTATACCGGAGAAGGCATTCCTTTCTTTCCCTCGCTCTCCTATAGTGCATTCGTTACCTTGGTGCGGTAACGGCCTTCCATTGGAATGCCCTCTCACTCGCGTGCGCTGTGCACTGGCGAGTCGAAAGCTCGCCGCAGCGCGGCAGGCGTGGTTCCCTCCGGAAAACGCGGCGGTTCCTCGGCGTCGCATGCGCGGCGCCCGGCGGTGTCCGCGCGTTGCGCCCACAGCCGCGTCCATCACTCACCGGCCGAGCAGTGCGCCGCGCACCGACAAAGGCAACTCGCGCCGCGAGATGCAGCCGCTCCCACTTTCGCGGCGCGAGCACAGAAACTTTGCAGCCTGATGCAACGCCGTCACTGCGCTTTACTAAATGGGCGACCACGAGACCAGCGGAGAGAGAGGGAGAAGCGCGTTGCGTGGGTAACGAAGGCTGCGTAAATAGGGCCAGCGCAGGAGGCCAGCAGCTACCGCGGACTTTTCGGAATCGACGCGTACCGTGAGCTAAGAGCGAGGAACTTAAAGAAGTTGCTCTTAGGCCGGCGTCGTATCGCGAGACAGTTTGACTGCTCGCTGTAATTCCCACAAGCTGGAATGCAAAAAACAAAAACAAGAACGCATCTATAGAGCTTGGGGCACTGCACGCTTAAAATTGCAGATACACGAGTACGATCTTGGGACGCGGTAAAAATATTTTGCTTTCAAATTTGCATAAATTGCAGATTTGCAAATGAGAGATCAATCTAGCGCGGCAGGTATACAAGAATTTATTTTAGTACGTAGAAAAGCACCCGCAATTGAGAATGCTCATAAGCTGCCATTCCGAAATTTCACTATTTTCCGTATGCTGGTCTGACTTTAGCTTTCACGCTACTTACTTATCAGAACCGAGGCATGTAGCCAATGCCGACAGCTGCGAGCTCCTCCTTGAGATACATATAATTTAGAAACTGTCCGTGCACTCTGCATCTGTTACTCCGCCCTGCGTTCTAGCGCTGTACAAGTTCTCCTGCCAATAATAAAAAAAGATGCCGCACCCGTCGTGTTAAGACTCAAGTTCAAGAAATAGCGGTGCTTACCATGAGGACGCATGCAGTGAAGAAAAGCGTAGCCCGACACCATGACCTCCGACCTTCTTTGTGATGTAGTAGGTCCTTTCTCTGCAATATATAACAAAAAATAAAAGAGAGTCTGGTCAGGCTGTTAGATATTTTGTTTTGTCCCATATTAAATTAGAACAATATAAAACGCTTCTTCTCGCGGGGTCGCAGCGACAGGCAGATTCTAATGTTGTCGTTTTGTTGCTTCCCAGTCGATATTTACGTGCTGTGTTTCCTGCGGCGATGCAGCGACTTTCGAGAGGCCAACTAGGTTTGAAGCAAAGCCGGCACTGCACGGCCCCTCACCTTGAGAGGCGCGATGGCAGCCGCACAGACCGCATCCCGCAAACTCATCAACCGCGGCGCGTTTCCGAGGCACAGCTAACGAGAGCTAACGAGAATGACAGTCAGTGTCCCGAACAGCCAAGGCGAGGAAGTTATGAGATCACACACACACTCCCAGGGTTCCAGTTTTCGAGGACCAGCGCTCAGACGAAGCCCACTGAAAAGAGCGACGCACACATTGCGCAATTTCAACGATATGAAACAACAGCCGACCCATGTTTCTACTTTACTGAAGTCCTAAGGTTCCTTCCCACTGCGAGGTTACCAAACGCACGCAGGCCGCTTCGCCACTGAGCACTGCATACAGTGCCGCAGGCTTCACTTCTGCTTTCCCCCATGAAATTGACGGGCCCTCAACGACATCGCACCCGCACTCAAACAACGATGGGGAATCACCCACTATACCGTGTGTCCCAGCTAACGTTAGCCAACCTGTTCAAAGAAAAAAAGAAGACTAGAAAATCACACTTATAATCACAATCACAATTATAAGACCTACGGTGTTCGGTCGTCAACGTCTGACGACCGATTACCGTAGTTCTTATAACCATATTTTGCACAATGATTTTTAACTTTTTTAACAGTTCGGCTAACGTTACCTGGAAGACCTATATAGTATGCATAGCTACGTTTACATGAACCTGACAAAGGCCAATCGCGTAGGCTTGGAGAAATAATAGTCAATCGTTGGGTTCATGTAAACTCCAGTAGGTCAGGCTGAGCGAACGTCGAGGCGAGGTCGGTCAACCCGGGTTGAACGATCCATACTTGGGCGGCTGATTCATTCGACCCACTTGAAGAGGTGCATGTAAACGCTGTCGGGTATTGCAGGGTCCGCTCGACTTCTGACTCGGCCCACTCGCGTCGAGCTCGAGTAAAATAAGCAACCTTTTCTCAATGCAGGAAGAAAATATCAAAGGAAGAAAGAAAAAAAGTTCCAGGTGTCTTTAGCTATCGCCTAAGAGACGCGAAGGTGAAAGCCTTGCAAAGGCTACTGTAAATCCCCTTAATCCACCCTAACTCACCTTAATCCACCATAATCCACCTTAATCCGTTTAATCCTTGTTCCTCCACCTGATTAGACCATAATCCATCACATAACCTTCCTTAATGCACCTTAATGCGCGCTAATCCACTTTATTCATCATAATCTACCTTAATCCAATCACTAATCAATCATTATTTAAATTTGCTAGTCATTCGTCACCTCTTATACACGGCTGGACATTCATTGGTTCGCTTCTGGCCTTCGTTGGGCAACGTGATATTTTCTGTACCTCATAACGCGACCTTGAAGCATAGAGATCTAAGGCTTTCACTTTAAATTCCCCAGGCGTTCTTAGCGATCACCTAAAAGACGCGAAGGCGAAAGCCTCGAAGAGCCTACTGTAACCCACCATAATCCTCCTTAATCCACTCTAATCCACTTGAATCCACCCTAGTTCCCCTTAATCCAATCACTGATCAATCATGAATCAACTTTGCTAATCATTAACCATCGCCTATACACGGCTGGACATGCTTTGGTTCGCTTCTGACCTACCTTGGGTCACGTGCTATTTTCTGTACCTCACAACGCGAGCTTCATACATTCCGCACTGTTCTATTATTGGATAAACTCACAACTCACAACTCACAACTCACAAGTGTGTGTGTGTGTGTGTGTGTGTGTGTGTGTGTGTGTGTGTGTGTGTGTGTGTGTGTGTGTGTGTGTGTGTGTGTGTGTGTGTGTGTGTGTGTGTGTGTGTGTGTGTGTGTGTGTGTGTGTGTGTGTGTGTGTGTGTGTGTGTGTGTGTGTGTATGTGTGTGTGTGTGCGTGTGTGTGTGTGTGTGTGTGTGCGTGCGCGCGCGTGCGTGTGTGCGCGTGTGTGTGTGTGGCTTTCACGTAGTACGAAAGAGTCAAATGCTGGGATGGCAGTTGTAGCAAGACATACATGTACAGATAGGAGTGCTATGTATATACATATGAACATATCAGGCGCGTGTGATCACTGACAAGACACCCGGCACTACGCGACACATCCATGTGCGTATACTCTACGAGCTCATACAGCCATGCTTTTCATGCTTTGAGCGGCATGAATCGCCCTGTCTGCAGCTGCGTCTTATTCAGAAACTAAGACCAATTGAATCACGCATACAAGATCTACGCGCGTATACATACGTGGCTGGTGGAGCTGAACACAAATGTTTATTGAGGATAATAGAGAAAGGAACACATCTCTTTTGGCTCACAGTATTGGTGACATCTTTTTAACTTTACCGCATGGGGGCTGATTCTCTTAAAACCAGGCTTGTGCGTAACGAATTACATGTACTTAATTATTTGTAACCAATTGTGTATTTTGGCAATCTTGTAATTTAACATTTACTTTGTTTGCTCGGTAACGCTCCATTGTAAGTCAGTTACTATTTTACTAAACAGTTACATTTAACCAGTTAAATTTCAGACGAAACAAGCTATCACCAGGCACGCAGCTTTGAGAACTTATATTTGGCGGGAACTACAGTGTCCAAAGGTCTTTGGGCTACGTCTTTCCCTCAGTCAGCGTCCTGCGCCTACACCTCGATGACCTGAACATGGCAGGCTTGCAGATTTGTGCACACCTATCTTGGAAGTCCGACGTATGGGCTTTTCAGTCTACAAATATTTCTTTCTTTCTCTCTCTGTTTCTCTTCTGGAAGCGCTCTTAAGCGGCCTTAATAAGCGGTAAGAACTGATACTCAGTTAGTCTTCGCTTTAGAGAAGTCTATGATCTCTCGGACATTAGACAGAAGTTTGTCGCCGTTAAACGCATATCTTTTTAATTATTTGATGTCCGTGCGTCTTATTTTAACAGTAATAGAATTTTTCAAATATCGCCTGTGCCACATAACAGAAATCTGCTTATTAATCTGGGTCACTCGAAGAGGGGGACATTACATACACTAATAATCAAAATCCATAACTGGCTAATTAACAATATCTCACTAATATACTGTTTTACCTAATTACTCAAGCGCACATACATGTTGCAATACAGTAATTGAAGTCATTGATTTCACAAGACACCTCCATTTGGAATGAATTTTGTAGCTAGCACCAGTTTTTAGATATCTGCACTCAAGATTGCGGTAAATATGCGCTGTTCCGTTTACTTTGCAAAACTGCTTTCCATGCATTAAAGCTTAAAGGAATAATTTGAACACCAATCCATTTCGGAGTAACTTTGTGGACACATATTTTGAAACCTGTGTCATCTTCAAAGTTTGTCAAACTGGATATGACTTTCGAAGTCGCAAGCGACAATCAATAAATTGCAATATGTGCTGTAATGTAAGTAGTCAAGTTAACGAGCAAAAATTGTTAATTAGTCAAATATACATTTTGATTTCTCAAGCAAATAATATCCGGCTCTGAGAGTATTATATCTCACGAAGCAGAATTGTGCGATTTTCTTTTTTAAATCTGTTAACGTGCGTGAAGGGTTGCAGAGGACGGCATTGAAAGAGCCAGACCAGCTCGTTTTGCTTACTGTATTTGTGGAAAATCAATAAAATCGGCGGAAAAGTAACGGTAAACTAACCGATAGATTTTTTTAGTAATCGCTGTTACTTTCGCGAGGCACTAATTAGTAACCCTAACCAATTGAATGTTTTAAACGAGCAATTGTATTTGTAATCGGTTACTTTCTTATGAATTCTGGTGTTGTACGTGCCAAAACAACTATTTGATTATGAGGCACGCCATAGTCGGAAACTCCGAGTCAATTTTGACCACCTGGGCATCTTTAAGGTGATCCCAATGCACGGTATACGGGTTACTTTCTTTAGCGTGCACAAGTCTGGTTAAAATTAACAAAAAATCTTTCATTGACCTTAAACAGACAGAAAGTGATTTCCCTAAATACAATAATCACCATTTTTTTTTCGCTGAAATCAATTTTTTGTCGTAACTATAAAAAATATTCGTTTTTTTCTTTGCTTTCTTTTTCACGTTTATTTTTTTAACAATGTAGAAGGAAGAAGGAAATTGCACTTCATAAGCTGTACATTTGTGTTGCTCGAAAAACAGATTCTGCATATACGGACGGCGCATATTCTTCGCCATTCAAAAGAATATAGTCAAGCCTATATGTGTTTTGTGGAGAAATAACTTATTTGCGAAACTTGTTAGTCAAAATCGCATATTTATATAGCTCAACAGTGTAAAAGCAACATAATTCACTATCATCATCTTCATCATCGTCGTCGTCGTCGTCATCGTCGTCATCACAAACAACAATATGGCTTCGTAGCTTTTTAGCGTCGTGCTACAGTCGGGTGGATGGCAATCTTGTTTTCATTTCACAGCGGTAACAAACCGCCGAAAGAAAGAAAAAAGAAATATTTCTCATTCCCCCCTCCCAAACACCTACCTTCGAGATTAACCAATAATTCCTTTCCTGATCACGTATCTTGTTCACGAGTGGTCATGTAACGTGTCGTCGGAGTATTTCGTCGAATTAGAATGTCCTGCCCTACCCCCCTAAAAATGGTGGTAGAAGTTTCTTTTTAGGGCTATGCAATGGAAGACAAAGAAGGAGCGATATTGGGAATGACTCTACGAAATTCCTGAGTTACAGTTCACAGTTCCACTGTGTTCCACGGTGCTCCACTGCGTAACAGCCTTTTTTGAGATCCCCAATAGGCCTCTGCATATTATGCCACATATCGGAAAGCACATGGTAGATTCTTTGGCATTACCTAGAGCATGGCGAGAAACGCCAGACCACTTCAGGTGAATGATGGTACTCCTACTGCAGAGATCGTCAGACATTTTCACAAAATAGGCCATCTCGAACAGCAGGCCACGCCTCCTACGGTGTCATTCGGTGCGATTAACAAGAAGCTCTGCACTTGCGCTGCCGTCAACGTGCGTGCAGCAGCATTCTGACTGCCCGTGTGTGCGCACGTCGATGGTCGTTGTGGTTACGGCAGGGGACGACACCTGCATCCATTCACCGTCGACGCTTAGCGCCGGAGACGCAGCATCGCCAAAGGCGCCTTTTCGCAGTCGTCCCGCGACTCAATTCAATCGTAGCTCGGTAGCACTTTCTCGCCGGCGACAACGGGGCCTCACAATGGCCGGAGGAAAAGAAAAAGCTCAGCAGTCGTGTGTTTATGAGGCGCTTCCGCACCATAGCGGCAGCCATCGCGCGTTTCTTCTGTCACGCCTGAGGAGTTTAAGGCCGACCTAGCGGCTCCGCGGTCCGTCCGTCCAGCGAGAAAAGAAGAGCGAGAGAAAGGAAGCGAAGAAAGAAAAGCGAGGGGAGCGGCCACACCACCGCACGAGAAGGGGAAAGTTGCCGCGAGCGGGCGCGCGCACGCACGCACAGAACCAGAGAGCGTAGGAAAGACGACGTTTCGGCTCTCGATAGCGCGCCCAGAGAGAACCCAGAGCCGCGCTCTGCTGGGCGGCGCCCCGAGGGCTGAGAGGAGGAGGAGCGGCGGGGCGCGCGAAAGCAGGTCGCCTCACTTTCTTCTCGTCCGTCATTAGAGAGCAGCGCGGAAAAAACGGCTGGGCCGCCGCGCGGCTCCTGTCACACGCGGATGCGTCGCTGCTCGGATACGACGACGACCGCTGCTGCTGCTGCTGCCGCCGCTGCTCCGGGCCACCGCTCTCCCTCCTCCTCATCCCGGGTGAGTGCGACTCTCCTCCGGGGTCCGGACCGCGGGTGCCGCCATCGCGCTCCGCTTCCGGGGCACTTCTGCGACCACCGTCACATCAGCGCTCCACAGAGGGCCGCAGCATCCCCCTTTTCATTTTTTTTGTGGAACCCCATGAGCTCCGGTTCACTCGTTGCCTCTTCGTATCTTCCTGCGCCTGAAGCCACGGGTGGCCACCGGTGGGCTGCATCCGTGTCGCAGCGCGCGACGCCGCTGTTTCCGGAGATCACGGATGAACTTCTGCGGCGCCCAGCGAGCGTAACGTCAACGCTCCTTCGATAGCAGCGACCCTGTGTTTTCTTCAGAGGACACAGACATCGGCCAGTGACGGTGTTGGTTCCCAGCGAACTTCTTCGATTTCCTTCGTGACAGAAGAGGCCACGGGTCGTCGCCGTGGACACAAGCCGCTCCCGAGGAGGTGCGCGCGGCGTCACTCCGGTGATTACCTGTCCCGCGTTAGAGCGATTATCTAATCGGTGCTTCATCGATACCTTCATCGTCCCGTTACCGTTGTTATTTTCAGTGATTTCCCATTCACCGGTCAGTTCATGATGTTTGGTTAAGCTGATGGCCGGTGGTCAATGCCGATACACTGCTCACTCGAGAACGCGCAACGGCTCTGTTTCTGCATATACGGTCCCCTCGGCAGCACCCATCAATCGTTACATCGGCGTCGCATCATCAGCCTCTGCCCTTCTTGTTTGCCTGTTACCGTTCAATTCCGATTCAACAGTCGTTTGCTCAACTGTCTTCGCGGCCACGCGCTCACACCACGCGCAACGGCAGACTTCCGCGGATCGGCGGCGTAAAGGCGAAGTAGCTTTGCCTGCAAAGACAGCGTTCGGCTACTATCGCGTAGATGCTTCGTGAATGATGTCATGCTTTGTTTATTATCTCTCTAATTTTTAGTCAACGCCGGTTCATCCTTCCTTTTACCTTAATTATAGGTCGTATTTCCTAACGGTTTATTTCCTATTCTTTTTCCCTTCCTGATTGGCTCGGACGCTGCTGCAACGCTGTTACTGCGGGAACAGACACGTGACCGATGGTATACGTGATGAGAAAAGAAGAACGAAAAAAAAAAGAAGAAATGCAACGCTGCAAAATACGAGCCCAGGCCTCACATCACATATTTGGCAGCCAAAGAACGCGAGTCTGCTGATTCTGGAGAAAGACATCCGCTGCGACGACGGTTTCAGGCGACCCTTGTATCCGCACACCGTCCACCAGCCTCGTGCTTGTTCTTTCTACCAGCTCCGCTCCATCCCTCATTTTCCCCCAGGCGAAAATGCGGCGGAATGGGCCGCTTACATCTGTTTCCGCATCGTGCGCCCGACGATCAGATCTGTAACGTCATATTTAGGTGCTGCTTCCGATAACATCACCGTTTGCGGCTTCGTATAACAGCACCGCCCAAAAACCACCGTCTCTCGTTTCGAGCCTGCCACCTGTTCAGATCGGTTCTCCAGTATAATTTCACATGGCTACTGTTTGCAGTTGGGGTTAACTATTAGCTGTAGCGATTAAGTAATAACGCGCTTATTGCTGGTATAGGCCGCTGCTTATCATACGCTATACATGTGTCCCGTAACGACAGGATTGAAGGAGTACACGATAGCCTTTCTTTACTTGTTGGCGTTGTTCTCACTTCGTGCCTTCTCGTTCATATTTTGTTTTTCTTCGGAAAGAGCATCTGTGACTTGGTACACATCACATGTTTTAGACCAGATTACTTAATCAAAGATTACTTGCCTCATTGTTCACCTGAAATAATTATGCTCAGTGAATCGGCAGCGAAGTTCGAATCCAGGAACAGAACACTTATTTCAATTATCAAATCACGTTCTCTGCAAGAACTCTGCAACACATACCACCGCACAAATCCATCCATGACAGTTATGACTAACTCAATGAGCGTTCCTTCCGGCTTCAGTCCACGTGGACGCGCGAGGACATCGCTTCCTGTGGCAATGAATATTCTGCAGCACCGATGGAAGGTGTCCTACCATTTATTCGGAGACGTTTGTTTCATGATTTGGAGCATAATCACGCAGATGCGAAGGGTGGCTCTAGGCGAAATTATTTGCCCATTGCCAATTTTTTGATGCAGAAGTTTTTTTATGGCCGATCCTCTCGCACACTTATACTCAATATCTGTAACTTAATTTAGGTGGTCGATTGGACACACGTGAGACGTTGTGCTGTGATGTTACGGCGTAAACGACGAGGCAATGCGCTGCTGTGCAGACTGAGACGTATGACGTGAATTGCAGCGCGAACCAGTTCTGAACACGTAAAAAAAGACGTTTTATTACGGTTATTTCCAACATTTCTGAGTTTCGGAACAGCAAATCGCTCATTAGAGATAACCACCTTAACGTAGGTCTAATCGCAGAAGCTACGGAAGGTGCCGTTTTACCATTTTCTGTTCTTGTTTCTACGCACTTTTCATGCACCTTGTAGAAAAATGCTTTGTTGAAGGAATGCTATCATATCACATAGTATTATATTCATTTGGTCATTAGACAATTTATTGTTTGTGGGGAAGCCGACGAGACAATAGTTTCCAACATTTGCAATCTTATCCCACTAAATCAATCAATCAGTCGATCACTCACCACTGGCAGCATTCTAATTTGTGCGGCAGTAGTTTCTAAAATTGTAGCGATCTCAATAACAGATAGTTTATTCGCTATTTCGTCCGAGAAGGTACTGTATTGAGTCGAAAGAAAATTGTGAAGTTGAATGGCGCTTGACTCCTTCCGTTTAAATAAGTAGCAGGAGATCTGAAAGGAAGCCCCTGTAAGGCATTCGGCATGCGGAGCTTCATACGTGCAACTATTTAAGCTAATTGTATAAGGTCCAAGTATGGGATAGGTTTTAAGGCCAGTAGAAAATTGACCAATTCACAACAATTGCCGTCGATGTATATGATTTATCACATTAACCTATAACTATTTTGACCAATCAACTGTAAGAGAACTCGTATATCATGGTTAGGTTAGGTTAGCTTAGGTTAGACAGACAGACACAAGCGCGCACACGCGCGAAAAAAGGCAAAATAAAGCAAGTTTATGAAATCGGTTTCGTAAAACTGCTTTCCCTGCGGATATCTTCCATCCATTGTATGCTGGATTATATGAATCAGAAATGACTAATTTTTTTGTCTAAATCCGGCGCATATTACAGAAAGAACTCAGTAAAGACAGAAAGTTGATCGCATCCAGAACTGCGTCTTGGCTGTGACGAAAGGAGGGCGTAGTCGAAGGCGCCGTAAAAATTTGAAAAATTAAATATTTATTATTTAGGGGGTTGACCGCTTCATTGATTGCTTGCTTAATTGATTGATTGATTGATTGATTGATTGATTGATTGATTGATTGATTGATTGATTGATTGATTGATTGATTGATTGATTGATTCATTCATTCATTCATTCATTGGCTGATCGGTTTCAACGTCCCAAAACAACAGGAGTGCTATGAGAGATCATCGGAGGGCTGTCATTTAATTTTGATGATTTGATTTGATGCTCTTTAGTATACACAAACTCAGTGTACGGGTGCTTTTGCATTCCGCCCCCATCGTAATGTAGCTGCCGCCACCAGGAGTCACACAGGCGACTACGAACGGATTACCCATTGCATTTTGGCTGAAATAATATCATGGGTGGCGGCAACGGAAAAGAAACCTGCCATGAGTAACTACTTAAGAGGAAAAAAACGACATCTGGAAAGAAACAATTTATGATAACTCCAACGAAAGCTCATTACCTTGCGAAGCGAGATCAGGATGCCTTAGAACACGCACCTATAAAGCGAGATATAAGAAGGAAGAAGAAGCATGTGCTTGCTACGGTAAAGCTAGGGAAACGATGCAGCATGTTTCATTAGAATGTGAAGATAGCTGCCCAGCGGTCGACTTAGGCACCACTAGACTCCTGAAGCCCTTGGGTTCAGCGAGAGCAGGGGGAAAGTAAACATGCCCGCAATAGCGATTAGTAAAAGGTGACTGGAAGTTTCGTGGAAGAAATGTAGGGAAAATACAAAAAACGGAGAGGTACAAAAACAAATTTCACAATAGGGGGTCAGAAAACTTGGTTATGGGAATTCATCGTGCGTCGTCTTTTAAAACCTAGGCAGGGCATTAGGCAGTATAACAGCAAGAGCTTGGTGGCGCAAGCCACCACCCCGTTGCAAAGGGGACGCTCATAACATCCATACATCCATCCATCCAACGGAACCCCACAGCCACCGCTTCTCGACTACGTCGAGTTTCAGATAAATCTCGACCACCTCGATTTCCACAGAGTACGTCCGAGCACACCGGCGCTCCTTCTTATTTTTTTTTCCCCTGCCCGAACGCGTTCAGCGCAAGGGGAAAACGCAACAAGCGCCGTGCAGCATCCGCGACGGCGAACCAGCGAGGCGGCAGCTGTGAACTACGCTATCGCTCCGAGGCTGGGCCCGTTTCTTCCCGCGCAAGACGACAGTTGGTCACTGGGCCGCCGAAGCCCATCTATCCGCCTCCTCCCTTCCTGGACGCAGCGGTCGTTCGCACTTCTCTCATGGGCGGGCATGGCAGCGAGCCATTGCGCCCAAGCAGTTTTGCTCTCATCTCATTGACCGTGTTTTTTCCTCGAGCGTTAGCGGAACGTCGAAGAGAGCTCGAAGCACCGTTGCTTTCAGGAAGGAGGGGGACCAGGCTAATCACTCCTTTCCGTACCCATTTGTCGGAGCAAGCGAGAGCATTTAATTGTACGCCCATGGGACGCACTCCGGCAATTACACACAGAGAACGCTTCCATCTTCCCGATTTCGCGGGACGCGCGGATTGAAAATGTCAAGTCGGCATTGACAAGCTGCACGCGATGGCGGATTATATAAAGAAGATCGGACTCGTGTTTTTCGCCGATCGCTCGAAGCTGGTGGCTAAAGTGACGGGAGTGTAGTAGTGTTCTGTCTCTTCGCTCCTCGACAATTATAGGAGATAAATCAATGGTCGTTGGTGTCGGCCATCTTGGTGAACACCAAGGACGCCAACACGAATGTTCTAGCGAGAGGCTAGTCGTTACCTAACATGCACAAGGATGGAAGGAGCACGCGCGCCCCCTGGTGGGTATGTAAAAAAATCTCACGTGGTCGGGGCATGCCAGAGTTACGGCATTTTCTGCCAATATTTTTCAAGCGTTGCGATAACTAATTATCGGAGCTCGCAAGAGCACTGCGTTCCCACAGACACGATGAGCACGACGGAATGGTAGGTTTCCGGGAAAAGGCATGCGCTATCGGTTTCCGCATACTTTGACGAAAAAGGCTGAGAGTGACTGACAGAGATCAATTTTAGTTCTTGTACTCAGTAACATGCTCACCCTTGTTGTAGTTACTCAGTCACTTGCTGTCATTTTTCTCGCTCCCGCGTGCGTGCACATATACGCACCACAAACCCAACCTACAATTTATTCTTTGTTGTTTATAATTTCGCTGATGCATTAGCACAGCCGGACAATAATGGGAATTTCTCGTGAACCGAAACAGCTTCGAAGGAACAGCTAACGAGGATCAAAACGTTCAGCGGAGTTTGACTGTAACTCGTAACCCTCGAGGTGAGTGACACTTCGACCTTAAATGTAGGCACAGTTATTCCATATTTCAACATGCTAACTTTTACGCTTCGGGTGTAGTCGTAGGGAAATAGATAAAAATGTTGCCTATGGCTTCTATAGTGAGTCAATCACGGAATTATTTGGTCGAGCACTATAGCGGACGTTATGACATGAAAATTTATTGCGCATTACTATTTAGATTTTTCTTAGTACGCCTACAGCGTCATGTCCTTACCATCATGGCAGTTATTGGCATAGCCGCTGAATGTATGCCACCATTTCCCAAATAATTGACACAATAATTCTATACTTCAGGCGTTTTGTATGATGAATGTACCTTCTACAGAACAGTCGTATGAAGCAGAACATTTTATCAGTTTATGAAGCTTTGCAAAGTTTAAACGCGTTTAAAGGGACAAGCGAAACCGGCGATGTGTGGTTGTCCTCATAGTCAGCATTACATAAGCGGCGAGCTGTTACATTCAAATATTCTTGTTTCGATGCGACTGCTATGCTATAGACAGCGAAGTGACTAATCCTCATGCATGGCCCTTTTTTAATTGAAAGACAGGTTGGTGCCTTTAATGACGCCTTTAATGGCACCTGCTTCTCGTCCTCGCAGGGCAACCAAAATTAAAAGCACCAAAACGTTAAGACACAAATGTTCGCGAAGTTTTGCACAACAATAAAGGTAGTCACTGAAAATAGTAAAAGAACACTAAAAAAGACGCAATTCCGTAAACACAGAAGAGTTCGATAATACACGCATAGTCCGTGATGCCATACAGATGCTTTCCGTACAAGAGCACGTGCCAGTTGTCCACATGAAGCAGAAATGAGAAGCAAGCTCTCTTAAACTTTGGAAATGTGAACTATGTTCTCATAATCTCGTTACACTAAATTATTTCTTTATACTTGTGTCCGAGATCCTCTACGTTGTCTGTGCAGGACGCCGAAGCGAAACAGCTCCGGATTTATTTCGACCACGCGTCAACTTAAGCTTTCCTGAAATCTCACGGCACAGTGTCTTTTCTTCCTTCTTGTCTCTCTTCATTTGTCTGCGTGACTTAGTTTGATTTTTTGCGTTCTTTCCTCTTTCTTTTCTTTATCTTTTGCTTGCATTAAACTTTAAAAAAGAATATAACGCGACCATCGCAGACGAGAAATGAACTCGCGGCTTCGAGAGACAACAGCCAAACTACGGAACCACCGCAGCTGGATAATTTCAAACGTAAACGCGTGTCAGACCAGCCCTCGAAAATAGACCAAAGCGACGGCTCCAAGTGATGCAAGCAGACAAACTTTCGCTCGTCTGTTTCACACGTCAGGGGTTGAACATAGCAGGTCACTCTGCCGAAGTAGCCGATGCTCACAGAAGAAACAGAAACAAAAAAGACGAGAGTCTTTTTTGTTTTTCAGACGCGTGTCACAAAAGAACAGTTTCCGTGACTGCGTTGCGCATACTGCCCTGCGCGCGCGCGCGCAGGAAATCCGGGTTGCGCGGACACTCCGCGGTGGAGACGCTTCACTGCGGAGGAGCGGCCCTCACGTCGTCGCGCCATCTGCAGGCAGCGCACTGCCTTAGGCATCCGCGTCGTCAAGGTGTATGCGCATCCTCTTCGACGCATGACTTTCACTTTCGCGAATCCGGTTCATCAAACCACAATAGTGCGCACGAAAGAGCGGGAGCCACGAAGGACCGCGCGACGCTTCAACGAAGTACTGAGGCAGCTGCGGAAACTTCTGCGAATGGTGCGCGCGCTTCGGGAGGGTAGCAGATGTGCCGGGTATGGCGCACGGCCATCGCGTAATTATGCGTGCCCAGGTAGCACTAGAACCATTCGGTCTTTTGCTCGTTCGTGCATTCATTTTTGACGGTCCAGTTGGCTTAGTTCAGTTGGACCAGTTTAATTTTCTATGCGCTTTCTTTCTCGTGCGGACACAACGGTCACGTCCTTGAGCGATCACTTTCGACATTGACTCGCGCAGCACGTGAAGTTCTCTGCCTCGTTGTGTGTCAACGGGCATCTGCTCAAGCTTCGAAGGTATTGTTTCCATCTTCTCAGTGCCCTCCGAAACTAGATGACGTGAGAACAGCACTGGCGAATCGACCCAACCTGCGTTAGTCACGTCCGCTTGCTCTAGTTTAGTCAAAGAACGTGCGCGGTATATGTGATGTAAACCGAAAGTGGTGAAGAGAGGATGCCGCCTTGTTTTGAAGGTTTCGTCGGGGAATTCCGCAAGAAAAACAGAAGGAACTAAGTGGGAGGGGAAAGGAAGCCAAAACGAAAACAAATAGTGACTTTTCAACGAATTTGGTGGCTCCAAAAAGTCTGTTCTTTGTAATTCCACAACTTCCTTACGTTAAAAAAACTTTGAGTTTCTATATCCAAAAGATAGCCAGATAAATTCAAGTCTAAGGCACTTCTAACTTTATTTTCCAGTGGCCGGTTAGACAGCAGGCCGTACTTCTCGGGAGAGCGAGACTGATGATGATGAGATCATGATGATGGTGATGATGATGATTTAATGACATTTCCTTTGAAAAGGAGCGCTGACAAATAGTCACATAGCCTGCTTGGACTCGATGAGCGCCGAGCTGTGACACCATACACGAGCCTGTGATAAGCGCGCGTCTTATTACACAACGAGCAATGCGTCATAACGTATACGCGTTTCAGATGCATAAACTATTAGTAAGCGCAGGTAGCCTCAGGTGTGGCTGCACAATCGCTGACGTGAAATACACGCGCCTGATGAGGGGCGAAAGAAAAGCAAAGGAACGAAAGTTTTACGCTCAGGAACCCGAACGAGAATGGGCGATAATGTTGAGTGACAAGGTTTAGCGAAAACGAGAGAAGCGACATAAATGGCGACGCTATTTCAAAGAATCAGTTAACGCTTGTGCCTGCCTACGAAACACGAACAGTGAATGCTATTCATTGAATTGTAAAGATTCAACGTTCGTCTTACCTTTTATTACATCCACAGCAAGTTTTTTCTTACCGTTACTTGATGGGAATTATGCAGTAAACTTAATATGATGGGACTTCATATTGCGCGATACTTCTCTTTTTTTTCTCGAGCAGCTAGAGCTGTAATGCAGAGTGCATGTATTTAAATAAAAGCGCGGATGCCCCCTTCATACATAAATTGCAGCTGTGGCTTAGCGAACTTATCGTCCGTGATCCAACGCGTATCTGCTAACACCTTGCAGCGTCACTGCATTGTACTGCCACTTTGTTAGCATATAGTGTGAATGTTGAACGCTGCACAAAACGAGGCGAGATATACGCACCAACTCGGTATCCTCTCGTTCAGGTACGCGCTGGCTGTGTCGACTCTATATCGCACGCTGTTGGTATTCCTAGGCGTATCGTAAGCAAATCGCATCAGGGAACACTCTGAATCGTCGTTGTTGTTGTTCGGGTGGATCGGCTAGCTACAGTCAACGCGCCGAATTGAAGCCGGTGGGAAGATCCCTCGAGGATCGCCAGCTGAAGAAGGCAGCCACAGCGATCGTATCGCCGGCGAATGGCGTCGCAGCACCCGTGGCACAGCCAGTCAGCACGATAATCGTAGTCGCACCCAGCTTGTACCCAGCGTCGAGGTCTATAACAATGATCTCGGCAGCTTGTCCCCGCATTGCGCGAGCGCTGGACCGCACAGTTCTCACTTGCACAATGTTCCTCTGTGCGCGCATTGGCCCTGACGCGGCGCGCTCTCGGTGGGGCCGTAATCACGGCGGCGGCGAACCATTTGCCCGTCTCCGAATCGTTCGGCGCGCCCGCTTTCAGGCGTCCCGCAATATTAAGGGTCAGTGCACGGTGTTGTGTGACGTGGCTCTGCGAAGCGCTGCTTGCGCACCTCGGTTGGACTCACGGCCACTCTCGGGAGAACACTGCGAGTACATTGCAGTGTTAGCGACGGTAACGTCGGTATCTATTAACATTTAAACAATCAACAAGAAAGCGTACAAGCGACGCACCACACGAGAAGGCAGACGAGAGGGGCGCGCATGCCCACTGACGCTGTAATGGCATCTGCCTTTAGAGCGTGGTACAAAGCCACGCCGACGCTACCGCTAGCGGTGCCTCCAAGGATGGCCAGGACCAATGAAATGTAAAGCATGAATTTCTTGAAATGTGCGCACACAAGAATAAAAAAGAAAAGAATTTTTACGCGAACTTATAGAAACTTGCAATTTCACTTCGGTTGGTTTATTTACACCGAAAATTTGAAGGTTTTCTAGAGAAAATCTGCTCGCACCCCGTTCAAGGTGCACATGACCGATAGACTACGCACGTGGAAGCAAAGCATCGAAGACGCCACGCACATTACGAAATTAAGATGAAAGCAAGAAAAGCGGGATACGGGGCTTAAGAGAATACGACTGCAGGTGTATTCAACGCTGGGGTTTGCATGGTGGACGAGCGACACGCGGTAACGTACTAGATTTTGTGTAAACGACAGCAGCAACCAAGACCACAGAAGGAGGGGGGAGGTGGATAAGAACTCAAAGGACGCTTCGAAGAAACAAAGCAAGATCGCTGTGCTTTTGTCATATTTCGAGTTTGCTTACTAAATTACGATAAGCTATCTTTTTAATTTATTTTTTAATAATTATAGTAATTTGTTTGCAAGCAGATAATTGGTTGTAGGCAATATATAAATTTATAAATCGATCTCTATTCAGTATACAGCATTCGAACAGCTTGCATATATATATGCTGCCCGTGTTACGTCGATGACATGGTCGAGTGGTCAGGTCAGTGAACTTCCAACCCCGAGAATGCGACTTCTTATCAAATTGCCACGAATATTTATATGGCCCAAGGGCGCGGGATTAAATCCCGGAAGCGGCCGGTCTCATACCGCCATTACAAAAATTTCTACCGTGTTCTTTTGATTTTTCTCGAAAGACTGTATCCTGTAAAAATTTAATTTTTATTGAATTTCCTTACCGAAATTCAAAAACAGATTGGGCACCGTGTTTTAGTTGAAACCCTCTTTTTGGATACTTATTAAACGGCTGTTGAGTAAGTAAAAAATTGTAAGCAAGCCTCACCCTAAAAAAAACAAAAATAAAGAATTACAGTTGCTCTATTTATGGAGAAACGGCGATGTCCCGTATGTTTGACATTAACTGGAGTAATTTTCCTAATGTCGCTAAAACAAAAAACGAAAAAAAAAACCCCGGCAGCGCTTTTTTTCTTTATTTTATTTTTTCAATTCACACTATGAGCAAGTCCCGGGTCACAATCCCGTGTCGCTGTTATAGCCTTGGGTCAAAATATCACTTTTATAGGCAATCATATTCTGTTCATGAGTATCTGCTCTGCCTTTAAGCAGTACAGATACGCATGACGCAAGCGCATAAAAACACAGCTCACGCTACCTACACCGAAAACCTTTCACCGACTTCGTCTGCTCATCGTCTTGAATTTCCATCTCCCGCATTCCCCGTGTTTTCCCTGGATTTTCACCGACTTACATATACATATGGTGTTTCGACCAACAATGCAGTGCCAGGGGGGGTGGGCATCTCTGTTCTACGCAATTAAGCGATAAATATCTATTGCATGCTTGTATGTTTATAGTAATCTAATAGGCAACTCAAAAGCACACACTCCTGTTTATATAGCACCTCATTATTTTGAATGCTGCACATATAGCGACAAGTGAATCAATAGCTTTCGATTTTCCCATGTTGAGAACGTTCAATAACTGGTCAATTAAATGTGTAACCAGTTTGAATCTGTTGACGCTTTTTTAACTTCAGTCAATTAAGTTCGCATCGAGTGTGAGTAAGTTGACGCTTTCCTAACTATAGTGAAATAGATCCCTACTGAGCGCAGTCATCAGAAATTGACGTAGAATCGATTTTCTGTTCGTCAAGCTTAAAACGAACTTCATACATAGTCAACTGAAACTCAAAGCACGTTTTCCTAAGGGCGATCGAGAGCAAACGCAAAAACGCCCGTATGCCGTGCGTTGCGTGCAGGTTAAAGGACCCCAGGCGGCGTGTTCTGCGACGATTCCTTTCGGTGATAGTGTCGCCTGGGGGATTGTATCGCCATCAGGTGCGCGCTGATTGGCTGATTGAGCAGTACGTCACGCGAAGGCGATAGTATCGCTGTAGTGATCGTCGCAGAATACACCCCCAGGTGGTCAAAATTGATCCGCAGCCCCCCACTTCGGCGTGCCTCATAATTAAATCGTGGTTTTGGCTCGTGAAATTCGAGCGTAAAAAGAAAGGATGCATATGTATATTTTTTAAGGTATAGCTTTTCTTAATCTTGGATTTGCTTATCCAGCACCCAAACCTCCGGAGGGTATTCTTTTCACACTGCAGCTATACCGGCGTAAGATGGCTTCCTGACATAACCGACCCGATGGCGGTCGCGAGCGAAAGTTCCGAAGCGGGCGGACAGGATCCCGGCGGAACTCCGGTGCGCAGCGGCGATCCCCCCGCGACCGGTGCTCCTCGCAACCGCGCGGCTGATCCAACATCGTGCGAGCTCATCGCGCGTGTCTGCTGACTTAACGAGTCTCAAGGGTGGCCAGCTGCGCATCTCGGTGACCCGCAAGTGACGCCAGCGCTGCAGACCGCGGGCCAGGTTTATCTTCGTGTCGCGGCGTAAAGGCACCTGAGCGCAATCGCGTCGCAATTCCGATCGTCCGTCTGCTCGAGGCCGCCCCGTTGCCGAGCGCTGATGGGCGCCGCCTGTGAACACGCAGATGTGACGATTCCAGGCTGCCACGCCGTACCCGTCGAACGGGAGACTCGTTATTAGCGTCGCCGTTCGCCCCGTAATTTACGGAAAGTGCCTCAAGTTAAACGCGGGCGAGACGTGCGGACGCTGGTTACAAGAAACGACAGCACAGTACGCCACGTGGGATTCGGGGCCCGTATTGACAAAACACTCTTAAGCTAGAATTATTCATAAGAGCAAATCCTAACAAATCCTAGCCAATCCTGATGCTGGGCATAACGGAGGCGGCAATGGGGGAACAGCACGCACGAACGATAAGCTTGGAGAATTCTGTCCCGAATTATGTGGACCACACTCTGGTGTTTGGATGGATAGTTGGGCGTGTTGGTTAAGCATGATCTGAAGTGAATGCACACACACACGCACACACACGCACACACAAACACATACACACGCACACACACGCACGCACACGCACACACACACACACACAAACACGCACACAAACACACAGGGCGCCCTGTGTGTGTGCGTGTTCCCTCTTCGGCCACCGTCGTTGTCGCGCCTTCACTTCAGATCTCGAGCGAAGTCATAGCTATAGCCGCTTATCGGCCCTGCGCGTTCGGGAAGCGCTTTCGCTTGAGCGACAGCCACCTTCGTGTTGTCCTTAATCGGAGTAGAAATAGACGGTCTGATACATTAACGATACCACTAACGACAGTACTGCCAGCGCGTAATAAATCCACAGGCTCCTTTTCTACGCCGTACATACGTCAGGGAAGGCCACTGTCGACACCTCGTCGTGGCCTGTCAAAGCCCCGCGTTAATTCGCGAAGCGTGAGCTCATGCAGTCGAAGCGCCAGAGCAAGATGCCGGTGCACGCGTGCGCATGCTCGGAGGACACGCGCGTCCGTTCGTGCGCGCTCGCAGCTTGTCAGCAGCACGCGAGAAGCCGGCGCGACTTCAGCGAGCTACAGCGGATGGCGATCGATTCCCGTTACGGGCTGCCCCGCCGACGCTAATGAGCGCGCGGCGTTCCCGCTAGAAAAGACAAAGCCCGTGCTTCTTGGAGTCCGGCCAAGAGCAGCGCCGAGTGCGCGCGCGACAGCGCGCACGCAATCTGGGCGCGGAATGTGCTTTGGGCGTAATTAAAGCACGGTCGCGCCTTCGCGGCATCCCCGTGCTGCCCCTGTTTTGGGTCGACGCAACCTCGGCAGCGCGGAACTTGAGGACTGGCTCTGTCTTGGCCACCGGCTTCAAGGCTGCGCGGAGACGAATACGAAGCGCTATAATACAGCGTGCAAAGGGCCGTGAAATTCAGCGCAACGAAAGCAGCGGCACATGTAGTGGTGCTCCACCCTGCATATCTAATATTAAATGATCGCCCAAAGTAGAGTAGCCAGAAACGACTTTTCCCAGCGTACTACATAAGTTATATCGCAGGCCACAAATTGAGGTAGGAAAGATAAACGGAGCAGTCTGTGGCCAACCATTCAACGAAATTCCGCCAATCGTCCTGACCGTGAGAGGCACTAGCAATGTTTCGTCGTTGCGATCGCAGACAAAACCGATTCTTTTCTAATTGCTCTCTCCCTCTCGCGCTCTCTCTCGCTCTCTCCTATTGGCTGCATTATTTTGCTCTTGGCCTTTCCTTTGGCCGGTGCATAGTTTCTAGACATTTACACAAGCAAGCAGCAGTCATTAGCTGCTAACAAAAGCCCGAAAACTATGTTGTGCGTCACCTTAAGTGAACGTGCTAGGTTTGTGCGATCCACGTGCTCCAGGGTGAGCAGTGAGCGGCGCCCCATACCTTTCAGTGACAGCGCACGACAGGACAATTTACTGTGGGAGTGGTTGGCCTGCGTGTATTTGAAAGGAAAACAATGCGAGCTGTATGCAAGGCAAGTTGACTGTTAGCGCAACCTGTTTTGTTGTTACAAATTTGATTGAAGCTATAAATGTATATTCTCCTATCTAGTATATCCGTCTCCATACCCCAATTTTGTTGTTGTTTTTTCTTTCCTTTTGTTTTCGCAGTAGCTTTCTTCGCCCCACGAGAAAAATATACCTTGTATACATCGTTGACCATGGGAATTAGGTAATGATCGGGGAATCTCTTCACTTCAACCGCATGTTGTTCGGTTTCAGTATACGCTCACAAATCCCGGTTTAGAACTCCGGCTATAGCTAGTCCGCCACCGCTTTTTGTTCTCCACTTCTGCTTAGTTGTTCCCTTGCATGTCGCTCCTCTTGGTCGGCATAATGGGCACAAACTCCCGTAACTATAACATGGTTTTACAGTAACCAACCTTGAGAATTCAATGTCAGTTAGGTCAACGAGAGGCTGCAGACTCACAAAATAAATATTCGTGCAGCAGCAACAAGACTGAACGTATTTATTATGTTGTTCGGATGGTAGGCATTTCCATGATCACGCCATTAACGTGGAGGATACGCCTACAATGATGCATTATTTGCTTTAGTCAGCAGTTGCATAGAGCACCTTCTGGCATGGATTACAGCGCTGTCATCCAGCATAAAATCTACGTGCGACGCTCAAAAAATGCCACTACGTAGATACGCCAGAATGAAATACGTTCTCTTTGCTGGGTTAGTGACTGCTCAGTGTTTCGGAAAGTGCATCGTTGATTGTCGCAGTGAGTCCGTTTTTCTCCTACAGTGCGTCAGCAGCCGGGCTAACACACACGTACAGTCAGCGTGAAAAGATTACGGGGCATGGGTTTCACGAAAAACTTGAATTTCCGAGCAGTTTTTGCCCGCACACATAAAAAATCAAATTATAAAAATTCAAACGCTAAGTTCAGTGCTAAAGTGGCGTAATTATTCGACTCCTTCTCAGTTCTCGCATGACTTAATTTTTAGTGTCCGTAGTGCGGAACATGCGACAGACGAAGAAGCCGGCAACTCCGGAGCCAGTGAGGCGAGTCGAAGCCACAAATTGGGTAAAAAAAAGGAAAAAAAAGAAGCAGTAGGGTGTGAATTAGTCGCTGGATTTGTATAGTTTCATTCAATTACGAGAGGGCACTATGGCGCTAGTTTCTACGGGAGCGGTAAGCGGTGCAGTTTGACAAGCATGGGTTGTACATGTATATTTGCCAAAACCCCTAAACTTCGTAATTCTTGCCTCAAATGTATTTGTTACTTTGCAACGCGATCACTTTAAAGAAAGTACTGCATTTCAAACAATTCTACGAACATTATTAAAATTGCCCGATGGCAGGATTCGAAGTACAGAAGATCGATGTTGAAACCATTACGCCACGGACGCATGGACAAGCGGCGACCCTGCAAATTAGCAGGATTACGCGTGCTTGCAGAGTCTTATTACGCTCTGCAATAAAGAAAGTATAAGTTTCTTTTGAAATTAAATGCAATTAGGCTCAGGTAAACCGTAATAAACGAAGCCGCTAGAATTTCTGAAGCCCCAAGCACGAAGACCAGGCAAAACTATGTACTATACCGCATCACTCCAATCATGGCTGAACGATCGCAGCGCCAGAGTTTCCTCTAGTAAATATTGTAGGAAATTCTACGGCTGGATTATCTGCTGCTGCTGCACAGCGAAACCGAGGAGTGCGCGCGCTCCGTTATCGAAGGTTCGGCGTTGACGAGAGCGGCCGTCGTCCGCCCGGGGCAATCGGGGCGGCGACCAGTCGGGCCCTTTTTTTCTCACGGCCGGCGGCAGCGCCAGGCAAATATGCCGGCGTCCTTTGGAAACGGAGAGCTTCCGTCATCGCAACAAAAGCGTCGCCACCGGTGACCGTGTTTTCCGTCCGCGGACGCCGCAGAGCCCTTTCGCGGTGGTGCACCTCGGCATCGGAGACGAAGAAATGAGCCAGCGTTCGATCGCGTGAGCAAAGGCGAGTCACCGTCCGTGCGCGCCGGATGATCGTCCCTATTCTGCCGGCTATTGATACCGCGGTCGCTTCCCGTGCCTCCGCTTTGAAGCGCTGCTGGCGTTCCATCGCGCTATGATAAAGGTTTCTTTTTTTCGTGACACGAAGCAATAAAAAAAAAAGAGAGTTACGCTTTGTTACGAAGGTGGCTGCAAGATGCGTGTACTCCATCCGCAACGGGTGCCAGAGAGGCGTTGCTCAGTAGCTCTCCCCGCACGGAAAATACACCAACCATATAACAGGGAGCGATGCAGCTGCATCAGTAATGCATCAACTTGAACGTTTCATTGCACTTCAATTCCGGCCGCGGCGGCCGCATTTCGATGGGGGCAAACTGCAACAACGCCCGTGTCCCGTGCATTGGGGGCACGTTAAAGATCCCCTGGTGGTCAAAATGAATCCGGAGTCACCCACAACGGCGTGCCTCGTACTCAAATGGTGGTTTCAGTACGTAAAACCACATAATTCAATTCATTACAGTTCAAGAAGATCGGAGCAATCGTCCTGGTTCTAACTCGGTGATCAGCTGTCACGGTGACTCAGCTAGCACGGCATTGTGCTGCAGAGCACGAGGTAGCGCGTTCGGTTCAAGACCGTGACAGCCGTGCTCACACGTGGGGGAGAAATGCGATAACACTCGCGCATAAAGTTCAATTCGCGCTAAAGAACCCTAAGGGAGCGGGTATCCGGCATTCCCAGCGTGTCAGGCACCGGCCGGCGAAGGCGGACACGTCTCGCCGGTGAAGCCAGGATCGCCGATAATTCGACCTCCGTACAGTTCAGCGCGTTGTATATACGCGGCCCACAACAACGCGGCGCCGACCTGTTGCCGCAGCGCATGCGCACACGAGCGCGGCGAGCGTGCGCTTTTTCGTTTGGCAAAGGCGCCAACTCATCGCAATTTCTTCATTGCAGCCGAATGGTATACGCGCCGGCGAGCCAAGCTAGCGCGCGATTCACTCTTGTCTAGCGGCTGTGGCGCGATATAAGACATGTTCTGTTCGGCCACGCTAAATCACGCCGAATGCCGCCAGTCACGCTGGCTGCACGGTGACGCCAAACCGTAGAGAAACACAAATGGGCGTGTTTTATGTGGCTAGAGTTCAAGGCGTCCGCCTTGCGCCGGCGTAGCGTAACCGCGCAGCGCGTGGCCCGCGTCCTGCGTTGCGCCGTACTTCATCCGCGCCTTAAGTGGTGGCAAATCAACCAGAGTCGTTCACTGCGGTATGACTCGTAGCTGAAGCTGTAACTTTGGCCACAAACCCTATAGTTATTCTTAATTCGCATACGGCGAATGACTGACACCTCGTTACTTTCTTAGAAAGACAGTGAATTGGTAAATTCGTCACGTACGCAAATGCCACACCTTGGCGGTGTAAGAAAGAATATATGCGCGTGATTTCAGCGACAGCGCTGCGCTCGCCGACGCGTCGAAGCGTGTTGCTCAACGCTGCGGCTGAAGACGTTCGAAAAGGGGCGGAGCTGCTATTTGCGCGCTTGTTTCATCTTCGCTCTTCCTTTTGTACTCGCGGCGGCCTTGGCGGCGCGTCTGTCCACGCCCTTCACCGAAGCAGGCGAAACTTGTGGAAGGCGTCTGCACTACCTCCGCACCCCCACCCCTTAGCACCTGCATTTAAAAAACGATTGCACAACTTGTGGCTATATGGCAAGTGGCTGTGGTTAGTATATATATCATGAGGCAGCGAAAACGCACTTATCAGACGAGCTAAGGCAGGGTACCCCCGTCTAAACTTGCCTCACTCACTCACACACTCCGTAACCTCCTTATCTACACAGCCGCCATTCCACTTGCTCAAGGGTGACTGCTTCAACCTTTCCTCAATTATGTCGTTCATTACATGTTGTAGCGACTCCTTCAATTATACAGCCTTCTGAATATCGATGATTGTGTAGATTCTTTTATTAAGTTATTTGTGCGGCAGCTTTCACGCTATTATTTGATATTAACTATAATGCGAGAAGAAAGAGATTCTTGTGTGCTATACAGATATATAATCACGCGCTGGGGTTTCTTAGTGACTATAGTGTTGAGCTGCTAAGCACGAGCTCGCGGGATCGAATCCCTGCCACGGCGGCCGCATTTCGATGGGGGCGAAATACGAAAACACCCGTTTACTTAGATTTAGGTGCGGTGGTTTAAATTATTCCCGAGTCCCCCACTACGGCGTGCCTCATTATCGAATCATGGTTTTGGCACGTAAAACCCCAGAATTTTTTTGAAAATATATATAAGCTTCATTAATAAGCTGCATATGTAAGCCTGTCCGATCACTTAACATGTTACTCCAGTCTTACGGTGATAATTATGGAAAACGCGCTGATCACATTAACACACAAGCACCCCATACACTCACAAACACACACATAAACAATAAATTTATTAATTAAAGCCTGTGTACCTTAGAAACAGAAGCAATGTTTTCGTATAGCGCGCTGCGAACAAGTAGTGCTTTTCCATGGGGGCCGAGAATATGCCGCATCTCCAAGCTCAAGTCGCGCTGCAAGGGTAGTGCGGTCTGCAACGATGCTGTAAACATGCATGACATTTGAACTATTTACGATCAATCAGGCAGTGCAAAGAAATTTGAGTACTCAGTGAAGGTAATTTCCCATTATTAATGCGAAAGCATTATATGCTCCATGAAGTGGAAAATACGGCGTCCGTTGGTATCATCCGATGTTATCAAAACCCACGTCACCAAGTGATGACGTCAGGTTCCCGGCGCTGGACCTGCTGCGGCTCGCACTGCGAAATCCCACGGAGAACAGCCACGGCGTCGGACCTGGCCCACTCCCAAAATTGCATTAAGATGCTTAATGTGTATTAAGGTGCATTAAAGTGGATTGAGGTGGATTAAGGTGATTAAGAATGGATTAAGGCTGTTTAATGTTGCTTAGGATGGATTAGGTTGGTATAATTTTTGAACAAGATGGATTAACGTGGAGCTTTAATTTAAGGTGACAACGTACACAAATCCTAAAATTTTTGCATTCAAATTACGGAAGGATGCTTAAATGACTGTCAATTTTTGGTCAGCGAACCCCTCCCCCTCACCAAAAAAAGAAGAGAACATTTACAGCTCATCAGAATATTTTCCGTGTCATAGCAGCTGTGTTATGCTTGAACGTAATGTTGCTGTGTTTTTGTTGACGCCCTCCCCCTCTTTCTGTGACTTACTCTTGCCTTCTCCTCGACAGTAAAAAGAAAACAGTCGCAGTTTCGCCCGAAAGGTGAAGCATCGATTGCAATAGCAAACTAGCAGACAGCTATACAAAGTAATAATAGTTTTATCGGCCATACAAGCTTGTAAACATTCGCTTACGAACTAAACTAACAAGCATGGCGTCACGCGCGCACAAGCAAACATGAACACATCTCATTCGACGGCCACGCACACTCGCTGTCAAAACGCTGGAGTGAAGTATATCGCGCGGCAGCAGCAGCGAGCGAATTGACCTTCGTGCGGTCTATCGCTTCAGCGCGAAGTAAGCGGCACACGAAGCTATCAGCACTTGGTCCACTGTGTCCCCATGCGGTTTGGTACACACAGCAATACACCGTCGCTGTCAAACTGCTAGTAGGAAGTGGACAGATAATATTTTTATAACGCCATATCTTGCAGCTTGGTAGGAAACTACTGTCGCAGCATGTCTAGAGTGCACTGACATACCATGTGAGCTTGCAATAAACATTATTACGAATGAGTGCGCTTACAACGGAGAAAGTTTGCCGCTATAGAGTGCATAATACGAATTTTGCACCATATGGGCACGTCGGCCTAAGTAAGGCTAGAATCGTGCACAGAGTATAAGCATCACTACTGCTGCTTTTTGACAGACTGCGACTACCTAGCAACATATGAAGCACTTTTGCGGAAGTGGGACCTTGCAAAACAGACATCTGTTGTTGTTGATTCCTGGGATGTCGATGGGGCCGACAGACGCAACAAGTGCGAGGGAGAAGGAAGACGAGGATGAGAAAGAGGATAAGCTGGCATGGTAACAAGAATTGATGCTAGGAATAGGCGACAAGGTTCGACACAATGACTGGTTGGCATGAGAACGGGACCGTGACTGGCAGCGCGTCGCTGCCGGCAGAAAGATGGGTTAGGAGAAGGGAAGCTAAAAACAAAACTTTATGTATTTTGTACATCCCCATATGTGAAAAGAAGGAGCAGGAGGCATGGTGTTTTCAACTATTTCACCCGTGTCTGCTGTTAACATTACCAAAACGATATCTGCCTCCCGAGCAAATAATTAGCAAAGGCAATCGTGGGAGGTAACCACCTGTTCCACAGCGTACACGGGCGCGTCAAAGTGTGGATGAAATTGCCAGTTCGAATACGAGGCATACAAACGCCATATTGATAAATGAGAGTGTGCAAGGTTGACCGTAATTCACGCGCGCGCAGCTCTCGAAATCATGACATTCTACGTATGCTCTCGCATCATAAGTTCTGACACTTTTTTTTTTACAGCGGAACTGTGTATGGCTACGGTACCATAGAATTTACGCGTCCACACACAAAAACTATCATCATTATTGGCACATACCCCTGTAAGCGCTAATTCGCCCGTAAGTAATCAAAAAATACAATGGCTCATAGCCCCGTAACGCAGAGGCTACAAGCACTCAGCAAAGTGAAGCGAACAGTGCTTACATTTTTTCTAATCACGCTAACAACATGCATAGCAGCATGTCGAAAACTGTCATCATCAATGGCTCACACCCTCGTAAACAATGGCTCATACCCCTGTAAGCAAAAACAAATTCACCTTACGGGGCCACGAGCCCTGTAAGGTTCGTAGCTACTCACTTTGCGTAGGTTAGTTGCGATGACACTACCCCTGTGGTTGTTGTCGGTGATTTCAATGTAGACGTGTCGGCACCGAAAAGGGAGTGGTTTACCCGTTTCGTCTTGCAGACATGTCGCTTACGATGCCAGACCGATCCGGACCAACCGACCACCCAGCGGCGCACGTGCATCGATTTGACATTATCAAAGAATGTGTCTGCAGTTGCGAGCATGCCGATCAGTGTATATCATAGCGACCATTGTGCCATTGTGACCGATTAAGTGATAATGAGTGATGCATGGATGGATGGATGCAAAACTTTAATAAAGGTCCTGAGGTACGCGACTCAGCGCGCTGCGGGCCGCTCCCACGTTGCCCGACCGCCGCATTGTGGGCCCTCTGGACAGCCCATAGCTGCGCCCCGGCATCGGGGCTCTTGATAGCGGAGAGCCACTTGTCTTCATTGATTCGTTCTGTGCCTCGTAACGAGGGGCAACGCCAGAGCATGTGGTCTAGGCTAGCGATGTCATTGCAGTGCCTGCAAGAACTAGTGGCATAGGTGTCGGGATAAATCTTGTGGAATAAAGCCGGGCTGGGATACGAGCCTGTTTGCAATAATCTGAGGGTCAATGCCTGCGCTCTATTTAGCTTCTTGTGTGGAAGGGGAAAGTCTCTCCTGCCGAGATAGAAGTGCTGCGCAATTTCATTGTATGTAGTCGGTTGATCTCTGTTCTCCACCACTGCGGGCCGGCGTTCGAGTTCTCCATGGTCGCGGAAAGCGAGACCTCGCGCCTTGGAGTGGGCCAGCTCGTTGAGGTTTGTGGGCCCTCCCATGAAGGATCCCATGTGAGCGGGGAACCACGTGAGAGTGTGGGTGGCGATGCTTTTGCCGTCGAGGATGCGACAGGCTTCCTTACACACAGCGCCAACGCTGAAGGAGCGGATGGCTGCCCTGGAGTCGCTGAAGATATTGGCATGTTTGTCGTCCAAGAGGGCCAAGGCAATGGCCACTTGCTCGGCCGCACGCGACGACGTGCTTCGTTCCGAAGCGGCGTTAACGGCGTTAATGAGTGATGCAATAAAGTCTTTACCAGAAGTTTTCTTACCACGATGCTTACAGCTCCGCTGGTCAACCGTGGACCTTCGCAGGGGGGGATGGCGTTGATTTTTTTTTTTTTTTTTACCATGTCTACCTTAATTTTTTTCGCATAAAGTAAGTGCATTCGCGGTCTCAGTTTGTAAGAAGCTTGAAATGAAATTCAACTGCTGCTATTTTCTATTTTCGCGGTCACAGAATCATCCCGGTTTTGAGCAAGGACGGACACTGTGAAACAATAGCTACCTTCTCTTTCGCGTGTCATTTCTCGTTTTCTGTTAACCGACGCCACCCGTGCACCTATGCGAACTTTCATACCAAAAGGTCACCTAACTAGATTAGCTGACAAATGCTGCGGTGAGAGAGACCGCCGGCTCTTCTACAAGACTATCGATGCAATACAGAAGTTGAAAGAAAAAAACGGTACGGGCATGCGGTCTATTAGCTGAAACAATAAAGCCGACCGTGTATGACGCAGTTTGTGAGTGATATTGATGGATCTGAAGCTATATTAGATAATATGTAGTTGAGGGCTCGAGGTTAGTCTTTCAGGTATATTCAATACCCCCCGCACCTTCGAATCTAAGTACAGGGGTGAGTTTGTATTTCGCTCTATCTCCGAGCCAGCGACCTCGGGCTTTAGAGATTGGAGAACGACGTTCGAAGATGTAGAAGACACCAAGGCAAGGAAACCTACGTCACCACCGCAAAGGTAAACTCGATAGTGGCGGCTCTCGTGGACACTAGCCTAACACACGCGCCTGCAGCAATCTTAATGGCAAATGCAGAGGTAGAGCCTTCGTCTAGCGTTTGCAACGATAAACGACCACCTAAGTGAACCGACGGCGCTGAGGACGATCGCGATCAGCGGTCAGCGGCGCGTTCCAACACATCGAATTCATCTTCGACGCCCAAGCGGACACCTTTTGGCACCTGTGCCAAGCGAAGTGAGGCGAAGCATCTGGCGCGCTTCGACGCGTTGGGCAGCCGCATTACAACGCGACTTCCAATTCGGAGCCTTGCAGTGCGTTCAACGGTGCAGAGGCGCGCCCTTCAAGCTGCTGGCGAGAGGCAGGAGGAGCGCAGACCATTTGTTCGCAAGGATGTCTTGCCAACAAGAGATTGGATTCTATCTTACGAGCACATCACACAAACTGGAGCCAACTATTACAGTGACAGAGCACGAACGAGAGAGAGCAAAAAAAGAAAGGAAGAAAATAAAGTTCCGGACCAGAAGGTGGAGTTGAGAAATAAACTAAATCCACTGCATGCTATAGCTTGAGAAGTGGAAATGCTGCATAATTATAACCTTGATATAACTTCCGTATTGCAAAGATCCAGGAACTGAAAATGGTGATGCGCAGTTGTCGGGAATACTACAGAGCTGATGAAATTGGTGTCTTGTCAGAATTATAAAGGTGAGAACATTTTGACAGAAGATGGGAACAGTTTGAGGAACATGTTTACAAAGCGACCCGTTTCGCGTTCTTTTGTATACGCCTTGTCCGCATTCACACGAGCTATAAATCCTGAATGCGACAAGGCACAACCTCTGCTGGTTTGTTAAGATCCGTGATCTTCGGCTTTATACGTGTCATTTACCTTTCTAACAGTCATCTGCTTTCACTATAGAGATAGCAGAGGGCACTCACAGCAATGCGAAGCATTGTGCTTTCGTCCCCAGGTACTTGTCCACGGCCCGGTGAAAAAATACAATACTTTAACACGAAGCATAATTTCATGCCCTCCCTATTCTTGCGAACGTGAAACGACAAGATGTTCTTATTGGAAACCGTTGGGACAATTCGAGTGAAATTAATAGCTTTCCAATATAATAATAATACAGAAATCAAAGTATACGTATGACTGATGGGTTATTATTTATGCACCCCAGAACTGTTCCCCCTTAATCACCTATATCATCAGCATAGGGCGCACCGTTTCCATCTCACGGAGGGAGTCCTGTAACAAATATAGCTGCCTCGCAAGTAGTACAGTGGATGCGCCGGGTGTCAAAATTATGAAACATTTATGGCGTAACAATTTACAGCTTTGTAACTACTGAACAAGGGGCTGAATTGCCAACGAGTGAATTGCCACTTTGTCATTTCCTTCTCCTTCTTTTCGTTTTTATTTCTTTTTCTACATCTCCCTTCCACCTCCTCCAGCGTAGGGTAGCAAACCCGGTGTTATCTTATTCAGCCCCCCTAACTGCATCTTCTTCAAGCTCTCTTTCTCCGTATTAGCTTTTTATCAGTCCTCCTCACGTAATGGCTGACGCTGACCTACCAATGCTTTGCTACACAGCTACCATATGCTGGATTTTTCTCCCTGCCAGAGCAGTCGCTTCCCCATTCTTTTTGCTGTCAATTTAACGACTGACGTTTTCGACTTCATCGCTTGCCTCACGAACTACGTCGTTCCCTCTCAAAAGTCGCCGCAGTGCCAAGAGCGAGGGTATTCCCGTGCTCGATGAGTGGGCGGCCGTCTCGTCGTTGAAGCTCCGCGTCCTATAAAGAGTATCCCACAATCTAGGGAGCCTACACACATCACTCCCATGTAAGCTTTGCATACCCCAGAACCGATTCACCCTGCATCGAACGGCATGTGCGCGCCTTGGGAAGACGGCGGCCACCGTCGCGTCTAAAACAGCGCCGCGGAGCCTTGCGTCGTCGACGTCTCTGCCCCCGCGGCGCCGCGAGACGTCCGGGCCGTGGGACGCGGCGGTGGCGGAGTCGCACGGGAGGACGGCCGCTGCTGCGGCGGCTCGCAGGATCGCCGCTGGTCATCTCGCGGTGGGCGCGTCCTTGTTCCCGAACAGCCTCGCGCGAGGCCGCTTCGAGGTCTGGCCGACGCCTCCGGCGCCCCGACGACGACGGCGGCCCACGCCGCCGCCGGCCAGGGCGTCGTCCCAATCGTCGTCTCCTTGCGCCGCTTGCTCGCGGGGAGAGCGCACGGCGGCCGCGGCCTTATCGGCGGCGGCGGCCACTTCGGAAAAAACGACGCGCGCTCTCTCTCGCCAGAACGCGTCCTGCGTCGTCCTTAACCCCGGCTGGCAGCGCCGAATCAGGGTGGGAGCCCCGCCGTTCCACAACTGTGCGCGAGCGAGAACAACGCACCAGAAAGAATAAATGAAGAAAAGGAAAACGCACCGCTGGTCGCATGATCCGTTTTATATCGCGCGTCGCATTCTTATGGTCGTGGCCTTAAAGCGATTCCGCGCTGCCCTCATATGTAGACGCAACGTAAAGCGCATAATTGCCGAGCATTTCCGAAAGAGACGTGTTCAGATATACGATCAGCAATCGTTCCGTGAGCTGCACTTGCCCGAACATCGACGGCGGCGAAGTAATTTGCCGAGTGCGAAGGCAGAGACGTGTCAGCTGGCCGGAGCCGTCGACAAAGCGGCCACGTTCGGGGTAAGTCCGTGCAGCCAAGGGGGAGCGTGAAATTCTCATAGTCCTCCTCCTCCTCGTATATGTGATGAAACTCGTTGCAGCATGCCAATAGCCCATTCGCCATTATAAAAGGTGCTTTGTCGCAGTACAATACTGCGAAACCAGTGTTCCACGAAGATTCGCTCGTGATTTGGGATGCGCCCTCTAGAAACCGAAAGCTACATCTTCGGATATCCGGTCAGGAAGCTATAGACCTCCCGGTATTGCGGGATTAATGCGACATATAAGTGTTGCAACTTTGCAAGAATTGCAAAATCAGCACCGCTACGCTTAAAGTTGTCGTGCTGTACGATCACGAGAGATGATAAAACATCATTTGTTACGAAGATAACTCCTTATATTTGGATCGGGGTAGTGCGCGAAGTAGTCAAGCGTGTTTTCCTCCACGTATTCTCAACTCGAGCAATTCTCGATCGTCTTTTACCAGCTCGGGAGCAGCCCTTCAAGTCACTTCAATCAAACCCTTCAGGAAAAAGCCTACAATATAAAGCGAAGCGAATTTCTGTCGTTCTTGTGTCCGCTATGTGCCAGATGCTCAGCTGCATTTCTTTGGCGTTTGCCTCTGTACGAAAATACGGAACGCTTTAACTCGTTCTTGAAAACACCCAATTGAATCCTTGTTACGATTTCAGAACAAATCCTGGAAAACATCCAAACACCTGGTAATATGTCAACAGTCTTAGCATGCGCAGAAAGTATACAACAAAATAACACGCCCTAAATCACATGTGTTATGCATGCATCAGTCGTGCTTTTATACAAAACCGCCGTGCAAAGCCCGTCTCGAGACTGAAACCACTCAGTTCTGCGACAGTGTTTACGTTATTGTTTGTCTTACTAACGCAGGGTGAAATAATTTTGTTTTTTCCTGATTACGGGCAGCTTGCCGCTTTAGGACTCCACGATGTATGGAGCCCCACGGCACGTAGCGAAAGGTCGCCTTCGCCGAGGCTTTTTTCCATCTCTCCGTGAACAGAAATTTTGCAGCCGTTGCTCGTTTCCTCGACTTAGAGTACCGCGTTCTTGAAGCTGCAAAATTACTTCGGTGCACACTCAAGCAATTACCTTATCGGTACCTCGTGATCTCGTTTCGTTCTTTGTCGTTTCTCGTTCCCTACTTGCTGCCCTCTATTTACAACTCAAACTGCATAACCTGGCCGGTCGGTGGCGAAGGCAGGCGGGAAGCAGCGCACGCGCGCGGCCCGCGTCGAACGGGTGGAGGCCGCAGCTCTGCAACGATGCGTCGCCCCCCTCCGCAGAACGATAGAACGGCCCCGAGTGAAGCCCGCATTGTTTAGCCGAAGATGTCAGCAACAGCCCATAGGCAATCAGTAAACAACAAACTGCGCGCAACCAACGCTCGCGGTGCCTCACGCGTCGTTATCCTGCCTTCGGTCCCACCTGTGTTGCAACCGTGGCCTGTCGACGCTTGACGAGCGGACGTATAGCGCGAAACGAGGAGATATTCGCCGTCGGCTCTACAGCCCTGTGGGTTCGGGTCGCCTTGCTGAGAGAGTGTAACGTCAGTGACTACCCAGCCACCAGGATAGTTAGTGTCTCGGGTAAAAGGAACGGTTATTGGACTGAGAAAGAAGCGCGCGCGAAACCGTGGCTGCGCGTGTACAGTTATTGCAAATGCCCGCACGTCTCTTCCCGGCTGAACTTCGGACGGGAGCCGAAGTACAGGTGGTCTCGCACAGGGTGCTGTGCTCTGTCGTTTCGTGACGCCGCTGTGGTGACCGAACAATGCATAAAAATGATTTCTCTTGTCGTGAACTATATATACCTCACATATACTCGCTGTCTGAAGTACTATACAGGGTTCAAGGATTCAAATTTCACTCGCAGATAATTTACAGGAAGAACATGTTACGAAAAGTTGCATCTACGTAATTAATAAATCATATTAATCAGGCAAGTGATACAACTTCTCGAAGCGGGAAAAGCAGATTAAGGGGTCGCCTGTCTGCATATGGTATTCCTACTCGGTGGCTGTGTCGTTCTGCGGCTGAGCCCAGGTCGTCAATTCGTTTCCCAGCCACGGCGGCCACATCTAGATTTTCGCTAAACAAAAAAATGCGCCCTTCCGGTGAGGCTTCTTTGGGTACCCGTTAACGATGAGCCCGTCTCTGAAAAAAATCAATTTTATCGTTACGTGCTTGGAATGTGCCCTTTAATTTCGTTGATGCTCGTGCTATAGCGGCTTCTGGTCTCACGCGCGCACAACCCGACATATAAGAGAAAATTACACAGTCAAACGTCACTACAGTAAAGTCACTGCATGCTCAACTTAGCAGAGGACGATGAGAAGTTTATGTGAACAGGAGCAGAACTCGCGAACCTTTTCTTTCGCAAGAACAGTTTTTGATTGGTATGCCGGTTTCCGGCTAATGTGTGGTTCGTGCGTCTTCACGAACTGCATAAAATGTTTTCTTAATTACGCTTCAAGAATTTGGCAAAGGCGTTTTAGCTACTTCTGTAGATAAGTTCTTTACTTGCTTAGCATATACCGTATACTTCATTCTCATCTAACTAAACTGTTTGTTGTGAAGACGTTTACAAATATACCTAAATGGGCTACTAACTTTCTGTATGTGTCGGCAAAGAATAAAAGAAAAATTATTAAGCCCCTGCGCGATACTGAACGCGAAGTATACGTAATTGATTTCTTTATACCGAATTCTTTTTCAGTCATCTTCAGCTCTGTGCGACGTTTTCATTCGCGTACTACCACTACGGAATAAACGGCCGCATACTTGCACAGTCAATGCCTTCCGAACAAAAACGACGAAAGAGTCAAGTCATATCCTTGCTTGTTTATGCCCGAAGCTCTAAATTTTTTTTTGTATACTCTGGAAAGCGTAGAAAATGTTCTTTCATTGACTTAATTGATGATGTCTGAAGTATTGGTAACTTTCGTCGTCGGCTTTTGTACAACGTGTGATTGCCAGATGAATATATACAGATATGACACGAAGAAGTGAGAAAATAAAGATGTCGATACAATGCATTTGCGTATAAGTGTATGCATAAAGGTTTACCAGCCAAGCAGGTAGTGCCGTCTTTTCATTCTTGTCACCAGCCGGGTCGGTGCAGGAAAGTAACCCTTTCAGGCAGTCCTCGGTGACGCGCCGCTGCGCACTTTCCGCTCCTCACATTCCTTCCTCCCATTCACGTTCTCCAGCCGACCGGGAAGATGCTCACGCGAAAGGCCACGGGCTGCCGGGAACTCGTGCGCGCGCGGCAATCAGAGCGTACGGGAGCCACCGGCCTTTCTATACCTCCTGCTCGCGGGCAGCGGGGGTATACGCGCGCCGGAGGCTTTCTCGAAGCCATGGGAGCTGGCGCAGTCATCGCGAGCGTCGTCGCGAACGCGTCTTCTGTGCTCGCTTCGCTCGAGGAAGTCGGTGGACGCTTCCCCGAGGCCGCCGCGCCAGGTACGGCGTCCAGATCGCGTGAGCCGCGACCTCAGCGCGAGGAGGGCCAATGCTGTGGCGTTCGGAGGATGGCCCTCGAAGGAGACCTCGACCGAGAACGTGTTCCCTGTAGTCGTTGTTGCCAATTTAAATTGCAGGGTTTCAAGTACCGAAACAACACTCGGACTATGAGAGCCGCCGGGGGAGGGGGGGGGGGGTGGGCATTTCGGATCAGGTTCGCAATGTACCAGCGCAAATAACTAAGACAGGAACAGAAGGGACGACACAAGCGATTTGTCTGTTCGGGCTGATGCATCGTGAGCGTAATCGAACTCACCTAGCTTTCTATTCTCAATTTCCGGACACAAATTCGACCACCTGGGGTCCTCAAATACCCAAATGCAAGGCAGCAAGTTCTTTGGGTCGCGTCAAAAAATCGTGACAAATAACCGGGAGAAGCTCTCCTCCACTGGAAATGGAAAAGGCAGGAAATTAAAAAGACTGTCCCTTATTCGGCATCTATGCGATCCTTATCTACAAAAAGAAAAAACAAAAGTTTACTAGTATGTATTTCTTCACAAGTACAATAAAACTAATAATGCTTTACTTATCGAGGAATCAGTAGATTCTCTCTATTCTATTAGACAAATACAATGACACTCGATAACTATTTACTTTCTGCTTGCCCTAGCCTTCATTAAGCGATGGTGCCGTTCACATATTATACCCAAGCAATGATCGATCAATGCTATATGTCCGCGACCGTACCCTGCCTATCTGCGATGAAACGCGTACGCAGAGCGCAAGAAATCTGGGGTTTGTCACCGGAGCGGCGCACGGACCGTTCATCAGGAACGTTCCGGGAGCAGCCACGGACGGTGCTGCAACGGCGTGCCGGTGTACCATCGCGCCGCGTGCTTGGAAATTCGAGCGAGGGTCTCCCGTCATTACGCAGCGGCGACTTTCTTTTTTTCCTCCTTTCGAACCAAATGCGAGCACTTTCGCCCGATATGGAAATGCGCGGAGTTAAAACGGGCCGAGCAGTTGCGCGCCGTTCGCGTGCGCCTCCTCGCACGCAAGCTCTCTCGGAGGAATTAGGCGCACGCGCGCCGAGCGGCTCGTTAGATGCGCCGGGGCGGAAGATGGTCTCCCGGCCGCCGCCGCCGCCCCAGCGCGCTGGCACACAGTAGCAGCCTGCGCGGCTTCCGCACCCAAGAAAGAGCGGCGAAGGCTCGTCCCGTCGGCCGGCAGCGAAGGCCGGCCGCCGTGGCCCACTTGGCCACGCCCTGTCCGGCGCTCCAGTTCCCGCGCGCCGCTTCGACTCGCCGCGGGGCGCGGTCGCCTCTTCGGGGTCAACGACCCCCCCCCCCCCCCCGCAACGGGTGGGGGGGAGGTTCCGACCATTGGTCCGTGCCCCGCACCGCCCCTCCGCGTCTCGGACGGTGCTCGTCCGGGGTCGAGAGCGCTTCTCCGCGAGGAGACACACCCCTTGCTTCTCTCGGGCCGACCCCGGATCAAAATCTGCACCGAAGGGACCGAAGCGCCCTCCGCCGGCAAGTAGCCTCGGCGCCATCTCGACCGCGCGCAGTCGGGTCGCGCAATGCCAGGAAATGAGCGCGGCTCTGTGTCGCAGTACGAGGAGCCAGCCGGACCAGGGGTAACCTCTTCACCCGCGACGAGAAATTTAGGTGAAGCTGTATGGTCCTGCGTGTTCGAAATAGTCTTGTTGCGTTTACTCAACATGTTCACCGGCTACTCCAACATTCTCTATACCAACTAGAAAATGATAAGAAAGACATGAAGAAAAACAAACACACCAATGATACGCATGCATTTCAATTCATTTTATATAATTTTTTCGGCCGCTTTGTTTGTTCACAGAATGCACGACCGTTAGTTTGCCCGCGATCATTCGTTAACGTGCATTATTTTTTAGACACTAAACGCGACAAGCGTTCCAGAGATAGCTTACAATGAGCAATGAAGACGTGCGTAGTTGCTGCGGTTCGAGTGAGCTAACGTCGCCTCACGTATACGCTGCCTCAAGCACGCCGAGCAGGGCAGGGTTCGTGATCGCAATAAAGTGTTTAATTCAGCCTATAATGACCACATTATATATAAAGCACTCAGCCGCCGTTGATGGTGAAGTGACAGGTTTCGCAAGTGATATCGCGCGTGCCAGGGTGAGGCAGCATGATCTCATATTTCGAACGGCAAAGTCACATAGTTAGTGACGAAGTGGCAAGCGACAGTAAGACTGCCAAAATGATTGACGTTCAGTTATTGTTACAAATACACCACACACCAACATCGTCGCGGGAATGCAAAGGAATTTGTATAAAGTCATAGCGTGTCGTAAGCTAGAAGGTGCGCTGCCTCCCATCGGATCGGCCCTCAAGTGGACGTTAAGTGTTCAAAACCAGGAATTACATACAGAGCTATTCAAAGCACGAATTTCGCCTCCGCACGAAATGTGAGGCACGCTATTCCAGCGAGTGCTATATACGTCGCTTGACCACTGCTTGCCAAGGTGGTATTGCAGAGAAATGCGGTTCCAGCCGCTCCTCGTCGTCTTCGGGCCGCGCAGTTTCCACGTATCGCTGACTGTGTTCATCGAGCCTGCGAAAGGAAGCGACCCACTTGGCTTTCACCGACTCGCTGGGCGGCTTAGAAGGCCGTGCCACGCCATGCGCGAATTGTCGGTCTGCGTTTAGAGCGCTCCGCAATTTGGCTGACAGCGATCGCTGGAATTCCCTTAGCTGGGCGTTCTACAGCCTCGACGTCAGCGAGCGGCCAAGTTCGCTCCGAGAAATGCGAGCGGTGCAACTGTTCTTGTTCTTGCAACGCCACCGACGCCCTCTCTCGATCTCGAAACTTTGTGAAAGCGTAAAACCTACCGAAATTCCACACCTGAAGAATGCTGGAATTTGCCGCCGTCAGTCAGCGTGTCCGTCGTCTTGCATTGTGCGTAACGTATAGCGCGGCTAAAGTGTTCTACGCGACATCGTGTAGCGGCAGGTGACAGTTGTGTCGGGAAGTAGAGCTCAATGCACAACACTGGGACTGCTACGGTCATAACGGTGCGATGCTATACACGCAAGTTTATTTTCCTCTGTTTTTTTTTTCTTCCTTTCACACATTCATTTTCTACTGCGCGTTCTGCCGCAACTTCCCAAACGGGATTGACCAATGAGGGGTAATTGGCGCGACTCTGAGGTGAGCGGACGACGGGAGAAACGGCTTGCGATGACAAACGCGAGGCGACACGTCGCGGAATAGTTGTCGCTGGTTGAGCCCTCACCACTGGCCCTCACTAGCTCGTCGCCTCTCGCGGACGACTGCTCGTTCCCATCATGCCTCGGGCGCAGCGCACGCGGGGAGAGAAGCGCGAATGAGCAAAAAAGGGCCGCCGTCGGAGAGGGGACCGATTGTCCGCCGCCGACGAGGCTGCCGCCGTGCGCGGCCCCGGCAAGGTCTCTCCCGGCGGGCCCCCAATCGAACGAACAGCGGGCAGCGCCCATGCAGCGGAATCAGGTCCAGCTGGGCGCGAACTGCGATTTCTTCGCGCCCACGAGCGCAGGCGTCGGGGGCAAGTTTCGGACCGCGGAGAAGAAAAGGGGAAGCGATGCTGTGCTGCGGCAGTACAACACGCCGCCGATGCCTGCCGCTGTCCAGCAGGAAACGCCGGGGAGAGAGCCCGGCCTCGGACACGCCCGGCTTCGCTTCCGTCAGCGCAGCGGCGGCGAAACCGGGCCATCGCACGGGGCGTTGCCTCGGGCCCGGCCGGCCTTGGGATGCCGAACGGCCGCCGCCGCCGCTGACCGGCGCCGGCGCGAAGGTCGCCTGCCGATCTCCGAAGGAGACCGCGCGGAAGGACTCGGCATCGCGCGGTGAAACGGTAATAAATACAACGCACACACACAACGCCTCGCTCCGAGAGCGCGCAGGGGAGGTGCAGCCTTCCGTGGCGCCTGTCTTCCTTTTGAGTCAGCAGGTGTGAGCCTTTGTGGACGACCGCAGCGGGATACGTCGGAGGAGACGAAGAACGCGCTCCCGCGTCGGCAGAGGGGATGCGCGCAGCTGAGCGTGCTCGATTCGTGATTAATGGGACCGTCCTCTCCAAGGGACGCCCGACGGTGAAAGGCGCGACGCACGGCCGACGAGCAGCTGTACACGTTAAACGCGATCGCGTGCAGGGGCTGTGTGCCCGAGTGAGTCGATAATTAAAAGGATTTTTCTTATTAGTTTGTCTTTAGATCCTCTTCGGGTGCTATCGTTTCCATCAGTAGGAAATCGTCGGAATAAGAAGAAGAAAATTGTGTCCCTGCTCATTTTCTGATAACACTGCTTTAGAGTCGCGTGCTTGCCGAGCGCGTTCACAACACGGGCAGCAGACACGCCGTGATGTCAGCGGATTTTCGTCCTTAATGTGAAGCATCGCGCATGTCACTAACGACGGGAAGTGGCTACCTATGCCGTATACGTGGCCGATAGAAATTTTAGTCGCACGTTCGAGGCTGATCGCACTCTCCGATGCCTACTTTTCGCACGGGGCAGGAAGGTCGTTTCTTGCATCCTCAAGCAACACCGTCGAGCTAACAAAATCACTGCGCGTTTTAAGCCATGACGTCACGCTGGCTAGACAATCCCTAGCGCGATCATTTTGTTACCATCAGCGGGGTCATCAACCTTTATATAGTGACGCCACATAATCATCTCATAACATGATGACACTATAAGATGCGTTCTCACTGGAAGAGGACAGGACTTGGATTTCAGGGTGATCTGGGCCCGTATTCACAAAAATAAAATAAAAATGAAACAATTACTTCTGTAAAAACTGTTCGCAAGAGTAGATGCAAACCAATATATCTAGATACGGACATATCCATATATAGGGAAGGTGACCGACCAATGACAAACGGCGCTGAGGAACGAAAAGATTCGTGAATTTGGTCCCTTTTAGGACTCACGTTGTATCGCGGGCGCAATAACCTATCTTATATGCTAGCAGCGCTCAGGAAGGGATCCTGATGGAACGCCAGTACAACTTGGCTTTCATCTCCGCATGGCGAACGAAGCGCTATCGAGAAGCGTGCCAAGGACTACACAGCTGAATTGCTCTTATCCGGATAAGGCATCTCTGTACTTGGCTTCAGGATCCTCCCGGTGTGGCAGGAGTAGTAAGCGGACGAAGCAGATGGCAGCCTGATAAAAAGACGGCCGCAAGTTTCGCTTCTCCTCCGGCGAGAGATAAAAAATAAATAAGAAAAATCTTCGCTATAGCAGACAGCAGTATGCCGGCCGTCAACAACCGACCGGTACAGTGGGAACAAGCTATTTGTTATTGTGGTGATCTGTTTCTAATTGCATCGCTATTGAGGTCGGCATGTGAGCAGTGTTAGCATGAAGCTTGTACACGTTGGTATGCAATTATATTTTTGTGGGTACAACTTGGTGTTTATTTCTGAGAAGGCAAATTGACTTATCTTGTATTGGCTCGGTATTAAGGACATGTTCGCGCGCAAATGTGGCACCCGCTATAATCCTTGTCTCCGTGATGAGGATGTAATATTAACTCATACACGCACATACTGTTACAAACTATACACATAATTTTTGTGAGCGCTTTTTCCGTGACGTCTATCCAGTCGTCAGTGGCAGCGTGAGCTAACAAACAAAGCAAACTCACAAACGGAGGCATTGATGAACGTCATGAGATGACGTAATTCCCTCCCCCGTAGATTGTTACTTTCTTGAGTTTCTGTGCGTTTTAGACTGTCAATTAAATTACATTATTTCGAAATATGGGCATGTATAATACAACGATTCCCTTCACTCGATTCTATTCATATCATCCACCACGCAAGACGTGACCATAACGTGTGTGGAGCGCCGGCACTGAGGAAGCGCGAGAAGGCGTTACGTTATTCCGAAGCTGCGTGGGTACATTCCGAAGTCTGCAATCAAAGCACTGCCTGTAGAACTGCGAGTAACTGCGCAAGTCACGCCACAACATAACGCAAAAGCTGATGCGCTTCTGTTACGAGCGTTAACCTATCATCAGTTTAGCACTTCTAAAACGGTTGACCGGTTTTATGTTACGTAGATTATAACTTTTGAAAAAGTCTTCCTATGAGGACGAGTCGTTACATTGATGGGTATGTATAGGAACTCTGTTTTATTTCTACATTTGTCGTTGAAAACTAAACCACATTAGCCGATAAGAGCAGAAATTTGGGTGAGGTTGCGCGACTGCATATTTGACTTGTATCACAAAAAAATAAAAGAAACACGAGGACAGAGGAAAAGAACACCAAACAAGACGCGCACGGGCGCGCGCGCGTGTGTGTGTCTGTGTGTGTGTGTGTGCGTGTGTGTGTGTGTGCGCCAATTACGGAGCTAGTATCACTAATTCATTGATAAGGTTTGATCATCACGAGGGAAATGAAAAGAGCTGAATGTCTTCTTTACTGTTTGTGATATATGTCGACAACAGCACTGCAAGATAAACCTATATGTTAACCATTTTATATGAAGTTGCGTTAAGGGGGTTTTACTAGAGAGAGAGAGAGGGAGATATATTTATTTACAGAAAGGCAGCGAGGTCGGCCAGAGCCACAACTTGCTCTGGCCTGCTACTCTACACTAGGGAATAGGGACAGGGTACTAATGTTTCCAAAAATAGGCCGCTTTCGTAAGCTCCCAGTTTAAGGTCTCAAAATCAAAATTAGAATAGGGTTTTACGTGCCAAAACCCCGATATGATTATGAGTCACGCCGTAGTGGGGACTCGGGAAATTCGGACCACCTAGGGTTCTTTAACGTGCACCTAAATCTAAGTGCGCAGTGTTTTCGCATTTTGCCCCCATGGAAATGCGGTCGCCATGGCCGGGATTCGATCCCGCGAGCTCGTGCTTAGCAGCCCAACACCATAGCCACTAACCACAGCGTGTAGTTTGGTGCCAGAAGCGTTTATTTATTTATGCACACGCGTAACCGTCTGCATAAATAAATAAATAAATAAATAATAAATAAATAAATAAATAAATAAATAAATAAATAAATAAATAAATTTCTATCTATTTCAACAACCTGGCAGCGTGGTGACATTTCAACGTTTTCGTAAAATTCGGGAGCCGATTTCACGAAGTTTTTCGTTCGCAAGTGCCTTTGCCATTGGCCATTCATCTTGCCTTATAATTTGTCGAGCATCAGGATTCGCTGTAAACTGCTGTGAAGCGCGAGCGTAAGAGGTGTTTTTTCGTTTCGAGGAAGGACACAGGTTCAGTGCGTGACCCGTGGATGTCGTTCTCGTGCAGGTTGGGCGAGCACGTGACGCGGTGTCCCGCGCGAGAGTACCGCTGCGACCAGTGCCCCAAGGTGTTCAGCTGGAAGAGCAACCTGATCCGGCACCAAGCGGCGCACGACGCATCGCGGCGATACGTGTGCGACGCCTGCCGCAAGGTGTTCACCGATCCGTCGAACCTCCAGAGGCACGTCCGCTCCCAGCACCTGGGCGCCCGGTCGCACGCGTGCACCGAGTGCGGCAAGACGTTCGCCACCTCGTCGGGCCTCAAGCAGCACACGCACATCCACAGCAGCGTTAAGCCGTTCCGCTGCGAGGTGTGCCTGAAGGCGTACACGCAGTTCTCCAACCTGTGCCGCCACAAGCGCATGCATGCCACCTGCCGCATGCAGATTAAGTGCCACCGCTGCGGCCAGGGCTTCGCCACGGTCACCTCGCTGTCCAAGCACAAGCGCTTCTGCGCCTCGTCGCCCGCCGGCGGCCGCGCGCCGCCCGAGCCCATGAGCGCCGCGCCGCTGCAGCTGCTCTTCCCGCTGCTGCACCACCGCGCCCCGCAGCCCCCGTCGCCCAGCAGGCGCTCCTCGGGGTCCGAGGAGGAGGAGGAGCCCAGCAGCAGCAGCCTCGAGAGCGACGTCGAGCCCTTCAGCTCGGACTCGGAGCCCATGGACCAGCGCGCGTCGCCCAAGCAGGGCGCCGTCTGCCCGGAGCCCGGCGCACTGTGCGCCCAGCAGCCCGCCGGCTCGTACCCGGCCGCCGCCGAGGCGCCCTGCGACCTGTCGCACAAGGCGCGCCTGCTGCACGAGCCGGGCGCCGACGAGCCGCTCGACCTGCGCACGCGGCGGCCCGCGGCGGCGGCCGCAGCGGCGGCGGCGCTGCCCGCCGAGCCGCCCCAGCCCATGGCGCACCCGCGGCCCATCCCGCCGACGCTGTTCTTCGACTCGCTGTACCGGCACGCCGACAAGCTGCCTTTCCCGACGTTCGCGCCGCGCTTCTCCTTCCTCAGCCCGCTGCTGGGCGCCTCGCTGGAGCTGATGCGAGCCGCGCCGCCACCGCCGCGGCTGCCGCCGGCCGCCAAGGCTGGCGCCGACGGGGCAGCGCGACCCAAGGAGCGCTACTCGTGCAAGTTCTGCGGCAAGGTGTTTCCTCGCTCGGCCAACCTGACGCGTCACCTGCGCACACACACGGGCGAGCAGCCGTACAAGTGCAAGTACTGCGAACGCTCCTTCAGCATATCGTCCAACCTGCAGCGGCACGTCCGCAACATCCACAACAAGGAGAAGCCGTTCAAGTGTCCGCTCTGCGAGCGCTGCTTCGGCCAGCAGACCAACCTGGACAGGCACCTGAAGAAGCACGAGGCCGACGGCGCGCCCCAGCCCGGCGGAGGGGACCGGTCGCCGCGCCGCGACGAGCCCTACTTCGACGAGATCCGCAGCTTCATGGGCAAGGTCACGCAGCAGCAGCAGCACCAACAGCGGCCCTCGACGCCGGCGTCGCCCGACTCATCGCAGCCGAGCGCGTGCAACTCGCCCGACGGCCGACACTCGCCCACCTGGCCCCCCACCTCGCCCAGCGTTGTGTCCAGCGAAGACCAGCCCGGCGCACCGGTGCCGTGATCGGGTCCCGCTGGCGCAGCCGCCGGTAAACGCTAGTCAGGACTTGGTTCAGAATAATATATCTCTCTTCCACGGCGGTGACGCCGCGTGCACCGAACTGCTGCGATGCGCGACCGCCTGTGTTCGTCGTCACGTCCGTGGCTCGTCTCAACCCCAAAGACAATCCCTTTTTAACTGGGCCTCCGCAGAGCGCGCGGAAGACTGCCCCCGCGGACTATCGCGAGCCGACTCGGCCTCTCGGACTTGCTAAGTCGGTCTTCGTGTGTTTTAATTTAAGTGGCGATCGTGCGCGAGCATCGAGCCGTGCGCGACGAGTTCCTCGAAGGTCTGTTCCGTGCTAAGGAAGAAGGAGTGGCACCGGCCAAGGGCAGATCGGTATCTGCAGGCACCTGTTCTCGCTACATCACCTTTGCTGGCTCACTGGACGCGCAGTAATCGCGCGGCCCGCCCTGTTGCTAAGCCAGCGCTAGTTGAGAACGATCTGGAGCCATTAAAGAGCAAGCTACACCAAGGAGTGCTCTCAATCCTCAATGAAAGGTGCAGTTAGCGGTGGCCTCACTGCCTACACGGCAGTGACGCCAAAGTGCGCTCGATGTGGGTGACCAAAGAAGTCACCGTGTTCTCTCTTTTCTTTTCATGCTCAGCAATCACTTTTCATAGTTGTAATTAAAGATAAGGTATGATAAATATTGTTTTGGAAAACTCGACTGTCTGCCTGAAATTTGTGTCGGCCATTGGCGCCACTTTGCATGTTTTTCAAGGTAAGATAGAGCCAGACGTTGCTTGTCCTCATAGAACAAGTCTCCGTGGCGATAGACCTCAGACTCTGCCCAGGCGGCGCTGCGGAAAAACCCGCTACCAGAAAAACCCGCATCGCAGCCTTGGCGCTAACTGAGTAGTGCAAGGAGAGCTGTCCGCAAGCGAAGGTGCATAGGCCACAATGGACCCTTCTCTTTCGTTTGTGTTGAGGCCCGGTTTCCTGAAAATCAAGGACCTGGAAAGCTTCTTCTGCCCATCCACGCTTCGGAAAGGAAGCTCAGCAGGGCGAAGTGCGTGTACAATATAAAATAAAGTCTCAAGTGTTATTTCGGCGTGCTGCAACTCGCAAATACAGAGAGCATCAGGTTTGTCTGTATATCAGCATAAAAATCTAAGCATTTCAAATTGGTTCACATTGAATATTTGAAAAACACAGTCGAGCAGGCTCAGCACATTGCGAAGCGTGCTTTCTGTATCGGCGCAGGACTTACAAAATACCGAAAGTGGAAATGAGCTCGCGATACAACGATGCTCTAGAACAGGATTTTGAATTCATAAACGAACCAAAATGCTTGGTTAAGCTGACCTGCCAATTCTCTCCGTTGCACTTGTTGAGTCAAGCGGAGGCGGACGTCTGTTAAAAGGTGGAGATATCGATGGCACATAAGCAGGATGGTTCACAACGTTGTTGTTTCTGTTACTAACGAAGTGGCGGCTGCAGATTCTTGAGTTTTCGCTTGGCTACCATTGTCCTCCGTCAGGGCTACGCAACACAATTACAGAAGAAAAAAATTGTCGCACTTTCTCATGCGAGCCGCTGTGTTGTGGGGAATGCAAGTAATCCGATTACCCAACAGGTTGAACGGCCCGTATCCAGCGCTCTCGCCATTCCCCTTAATACGATCGCGATAGAAATCGGTAAAACTGAACGTTGTTATTCCGTCCTTCACGTTCATGGCAATTTACAACACAACAGTAACGTATATTGCGGCCTTTCTTCGTAGCGCGCGGAGCTATCGCGGTTGCCTTCGTTTCCGCCATCAGTCTGAAGAGTGAGCCAGCAAGCGCTTTACGGCAGTTCAGCGGCGCGTCCGACTAGCGTAGAAATTCATAGCTGTCTGTCTGGGTGTTAAATGCGCAAAACACTCGCAATATGGACCAAAATCTAGTTAAATCGTTGTTTCGCAGTCGCTAGCTGCATAGGCAACTTAGCAAGGGAGTCGGGCTTCGCACTACTCAATTACTGCCTCTTCGCAACGGCAGGTGGCGCTACGCGTCTTGCAAAACTCCATAGTCTGACGTCCATGGGGTACAGGGCATGTCGTAGCACGCTTATAAGGAAACAGCCAGTGAGATATGTAAAGACAATGCTGTAGTAAGTTGTACAAATATGTGAAGCTCACGATCTTAACAGCCCTTAACGTGAAAGAGAATCATTTAGTAGAGAGAAAATTCTCACACTTTTGCTCTAAGTATATATACCTGGCAACGTTTAACGCTAGAACGTTATCTAGTGAGGCGAGTCTAGCAGTGCTATTGGAGGAATTAGAGGGCAGTAAATGGGATATAATAGGGCTCAGTAAAGTTAGGAGGCCAAAAGAAGCATATACAGTGCTAAAAAGCGGGCCTGTGCTACCGGGGCTTAGCAGAGAGACGAGAACTAGGAGTCGGATTCCTGATTAATAAGAACATAGCTGGTAACATACAGGAATTCTATAGCATTAACGAGAGGGTGGCATGTCTTGTTGTGAAACTTAGTAAGAGGTACAAAATGAAGGTTGTACAGGTCTACGCCCCTACATCTAGTCATGATGACCAGGAAGTCGAAAGCTTCTATGAAGACGTGGAATCGGCGATGGGTAAAGTCAAAACAAAATACAGTATACTGATGGGCGATTTCAATGCCAGGGTAGGCAAGAAGCAGGCCGGAGATAAGTCAGTGGGGGAATATGGCATAGGCTCTAGGAATAGCAGAGGAGAGTTATTAGTAGAGTTTGCAGAACAGAATAATATGCGGATAATGAATACCTTTTTCCGCAAGCGGGTTAGCCGAAAGTGGACGTGGAGGAGCCCGAATGGTGAGACTAGAAATGAAATCGACTTTATACTCTGCGCGAACCCTGGCATCATACAAGATGTAGACGTGCTCGGCAAGGTGCGCTGTAGTGACCATAGGATGGTAAGAACTCGAATTAGCCTTGACTTGAGGAGGGAACGGAAGAAACTGGTACATAAGAAACCAATCAATGAGTTAGCGGTAAGAGGGAAACTAGAGGAATTCCGGATCAAGCTACAGAACAGGTATTCGGCTTTAACCCAGGAAGAGGACCATAGTGTTGAAGCAATGAACGACAATCTTATGGGCATCATTAAGGAGTGCGCAATAGAAGTAGGTGGTAACGCCGTTAAACAGGAAACCAGTAAGCTATCGCAGGAGACGAAAGATCTAATCATGAAACGCCAATGTATGAAAGCCTCTAACCCTACAGCTAGAATAGAACTGGCAGAACTTTCTAAGTTAATCAACAAGCGTAAGACAGCGGACATAAGGAACTATAATATGGATAGAATTGAACAGGCTCTCAAGAACGGAGGAAGCCTAAAAGCAGTAAAGAAGAAACTAGGAATAGGCAAGAATCAGATGTGTGCGTTAAGAGACAAAGCCGGCAATATCGTTACTAATATGGATGAGATAGTTCAAGTGGCTGAGGAGTTCTATAGAGATTTATACAGTACCAGTAACACCCACGACGATAAGGTGAGAGAGAATAGCCTAGAGGAACTTGAAATCCCACAAGTAACACCGGAAGAGGTAAAGAACGCCTTGGGAGCTATGCAAAGGGGGAAGGCAGCTGGGGAGGATCAGGTAACAGCAGATTTGTTGAAGGATGGTGGGAACACTGTCCTAGAAAGGTTGGCCGCCCTATATACACAATGCCTCATGACCTCGAACGTACCGGAATCTTGGAAGAACGCTAACATAATCCTAATCCATAAGAAAGGGGACGCCAAAGACTTGAAAAATTATAGACCGATCAGCTTACTGTCCGTTGCCTATAAAGTATTTACTAAGGTAATCGCAAATAGAATTAGGAATACCTTAGACTTCTGTCAACCAAAGGACCAGGCAGGATTCCGTAAAGGCTACTCAACAATAGACCATATTCACACTATCAATCAGGTGATAGAGAAATGTGCGGAATATAACCAACCCATATATATAGCCTTCATTGATTACGAAAAAGCATTTGATTCAGTCGAAACCTCAGCAGTCATGAAGGCACTACGGAATCAGGGTGTAGATGAGCCATATGTAAAGATACTGGAAGCTATCTATAGCGGTTCCACAGCCACCGTAATCCTCCACAAAGAAAGCAACAAAATCCCAATAAAGAAAGGCGTCAGACAGGGAGATACGATATCTCCAATGCTATTCACAGCATGTTTACAGGAGGTATTCAGAGACCTGGAGTGGGAAGAATTGGGGATAAAAGTTGATGGAGAATACCTTAGCAACTTGCGATTCGCTGATGATATTGCCTTGCTTAGTAACTCAGGAGACCAATTGCAATGCACGCTCACTGACCTGGAGAGGCAAAGCAGAAGGGTGGGTCTGAAAATTAATCTACAGAAACCTAAAGTAATGTTTAACAGTCTCGGAAGAGAACAGCAGTTTACGATAGGTAGCGAGGCACTGGAAGTGGTAAGGGAATACATCTACTTAGGGCAGGTAGTGACCACGGATCCGGATCATGAGACTGAAATAACCAGAAGAGTAAGAATGGGCTGGGGTGCGTTTGGCAGGCATTCTCAAATCATGAACAGCACGTTGCCACTATCCCTCAAGAGGAAAGTGTATAACAGCTGTGTCTTACCAGTACTCACCTACGGGGCAGAAACCTGGAGGCTTACGAAAAGGGTTCTGCTGAAATTGAGGACGACGCAACGAGCCATGGAAAGAATAATGATAGGTGTAACGTTAAGGGATAAGAAAAGAGCAGATTGGGTGAGGGAACAAACGCGGGTAAATGACATCTTAGTTGAAATCAAGAAAAAGAAATGGGCATGGGCCGGACATGTAATGAGGAGGGAAGATAACCGATGGTCATTAAGGGTTACGGACTGGATTCCAAGGGAAGGGGAGCGTAGTAGGGGGCGGCAGAAAGTTACTTGGGCGGATGACATTAAGACGTTTGCAGGGACAACATGGCCACAATTAGTACATGACAGGGGTAGTTAGAGAAGTAGGGGAGAGGCCTTTGCCCTGCAGTGGGCGTAACTAGGCTGATGATGATGATGATATATACCCATAGCTGTAGTCAAACAAGTACAACAAATACTGGACTTCTGAACCGGAAAATAGAAAGCGCGTCGTTTCTCCACTAACGTCATACAGCGAAGACACATCACTATCGTGCACAAATCAGTGGGCAAAACTGCGCTGAAGTTTCAGAAAACGAAGTTCCTTAAAGACTATACATCAAGACGCATGCCGCAGCTTCACAAGATATCCAATCGGTGCCTGCAGCGCTGAGGGCGTAACTCTCCCCTAGATGACTACAGGTGCGTAAGGATGACTGGGAGTGGATAGCTTGGAAGCGCCTGCTCCCGCCTCTCCCACTTCACTCGAAGGTGAAAATGATGATGATGATGATAAAAATGTATTTAGCAAGGGATGGCTCGACGGCCTATTATAAGGTGAAAATAAAGAACCTTGTCTCACCAAACACGATAGTGTAATTTTTATCGAAGTAGTCGTACGAGAGACCAAAGTACTCCACAGTAATAAATACAAGACTGAAACGAACAGGAACCAGTTTGAACAAAGCCAGATAAAGGAAAAGAATGGAAATGACTGATTTCTGTAAGTGGTGCACGCGTACAAGGGGGGGGGGGGGGGGGGAGGTAGTCTATAAGAGGAGCCACGCAGCTCCACTCAGTCTCCTCTTCGCTGGTACAGCTCCAGCCAATAAGCGGCGGTCGTAACGGGTGCACAGTTCAGCAGGTGGACCCTTACAAAATACCCCCCCCCCCTCCCCACCCTAAGCTTCATCAAGGACGACGAAGACACCAATAACGTGAGTATCGCTTAGTTCTGACTGGGTGACTGGGTGATGTTGCCGATATTCTATCCACATTGCTGTCAGAAGGCTAAAGGTGCCTACTTGTGTGCTGAGCGTTTGAAGGTATAACCCCTAAGGCATAGCTGAAGTTTGCCAGTAAGTCACAGACTATTCTGGGGCCATATACAGAGTTCGAAAAAGTTGTAGTTCCGGTAGGATGTCAATGAAAATGCCCCTCGAACCCTGTGCTGTTCGTCTAGATTTCTGGGAAGTTTAGCCAAGATGGTCGCAGTCGTTCCGGCTGGCGCCGCAACTACCAAAAAGAGAGACATATTTGTCGCATGATAAATGTCGCAATAGAAAGCTGTAGGCCGAAGGTGATGAATTAAAAAACCGGAAGCATGCGTTTCATTTGAGACAGTATGGGCAAATGAAAGTAAAGTCACATAGAACCTTGAGTGTCCTTAGCGCTTAAGAAAAATGCTGTGCACAGTGAAATACGACAGGAGGTTTTCGCTAGTGAAGAACTGACGAACACGGCAAGCCACCCATGATTTCTCAAAGCAAGATATATACAGGGTGTTCAAAGTTTGACTTTCCGGGTTTTAAAAATAAATGCGAACAAGAGTACAGAGAAGGCATTTGTCTAGCTAGGTTATGCGGCCAGGCAGTCGCAAACTGTCAGGCTAATTGTCGTCGCAATGTCAGTATTTAATTAAATTCGATAATTAACTTTTCATTTACTGCAGTTAGCATGTATGTTTATATTGAAAACTCAGAGGCGGTGCGATTTGGTGATTATTCCATTTTGTACAATTTTTGTAACGCGCCTGTGTCCTGAGATATGCACGTCTGAAATTTCAGCCCAAGCCGTCTAATTACGCATGCGAGGCTCCTCCCTAGTGTGACGCAGCTGTTGCGTATGGCGCTCCGTCTGAAAAGAATGTGGGTTGATAGACGACGGTGATTACTTTTCGTTCTAGGCCAGCGTTTCCGTTCTTGGCAAGCGAAACCGAAGAATGACTGTGCGGGCGACGTGAGACGAGCCCCGTTTCTTTGAGCAATTGTTAGTAGAGTGGTGGACAAGGCGCCGGGCCGCCTAAGACTTCTTATTGATATAATCTCGATTGGGTGAGGTGGGCCAAACGTGTGGACACCTGGATGGAACCCTCAAGAACCCGCGCCGTATCCTGACATTCCGGGAGGAGACCACGTGGAAGGAATCACCTGCTCACGAACTCGAACTCACGAACTCCAATGGATGCGACTCTCACCTGAGTCTCGAGCAGTCTCTCTAACACGTGGGCCAGCCCGGCCTTAAATAACCACTGGCGGTCCCGTTGTTGTTGCCGTCTTCTTCCGGAGCCTGCGGAGTTGTGCTTTTCGCCGTCCACCCTTTGGTGTCAGCTTGTGGAGAGCGGGGGGCGGGGCGCCTTGTTGCCTTTTTGGTTTGCCCTACACCCTTTTGTGTCAGCTCGGAGAGCAGCAGGGCGCCTTGCTGCCTTTTTTGGTTTGCCCTGCACCCTTTCGTGTCGGCTCGGAGAGCGTGTCGTCGATTCGGAGAAGAGGGCAATCATGTCGACGTGGGGAAGCCTGCCTGAACGCCTCTCAGCCCCGACAGGTCGATCCGACATAACATTATGCACTCAGGTGCAGTGATACTGCTCTGCTTTTTTTATATAATAATGGAAGCTTTGCTTGCAGAATGATTGAAATTAATGCCGTCTCACAGCATAAAGTGACAGCGTCAGCTGCCATACAGCTCATTATTAAGCACTAAAGTTTCGGTTTACATGCGTAAAGAGAATTTACGACACTGCATTGGCAGCGCTTAGGAAACGCGGGTTAATGGCCCGTATTCTCTGTGTCACCTTTTTAAATTTAGAACGCATCTACCAGTACTCATGACAGAGTACTCATGAAATTATGTCAACGTAGTCAAATTCATATTCATTGCGTTACGCACAGCTCTGATTCCGACATTACTTCGAAAGAAGTTTGAATAAAAGAAGAACAACAAAAAACAAGTACAGTGTAAATTCATGGCCTATACATACAAACAAAACATAGAAACATTTTAGAAATTTGCTTCAAGTATACCATTGCTTACACAATATTAGTTTCGAGTGATATGAATCTTTCTCAAATTAAAATTATGACAATCGCCAAGAAACCACGGTTTAAAAATGTTCGAAATGCTTGCCTTCCGCCGCGACGCACCACATGAATCACTCTCGCGTCGAGTCGACAACTCTGCGCAGCATTTCCGGGTCAATGCTTCTACAGGCGGTAACTATTCTCATCTTCATGCCGTTGACGTCGGTGGGCTCAACTGTGTAAGCGCGATATTTCACTTAGCCCTACAAAAATAAGTCCAGTGGAGAGAGACCGGGGGATATCGGCGGCCAAAACATTTCTCCTTCGCGTCCAATCCACTGCCGTGGAAAGTTACAGTTTAACCAGTTCTTTGCAGCGGAGGAGAAATTTGGTGGGGCACCGTGATGCTGCCACTAAACTAGCCGCAGTTAGTTGTGAGGGAGACTCCAGCCAGATTTATCGATGATACCAGCAAGAATTTCGTGGGCATAATTATTTCCATCGAGGTTCCCTTCGAAGAAGCGAGGGCCAATGATTCTGTCCCCAAGTATGCCACACCAAACATTTAGACCCCAGCGAATTGGGTGGTTGTGTTGCCGCAGCCAATGAGAATTTCCTTGCTACCAGCAGTGAGCATTGTGAATGTTCACTCTGCCGTTCCTGCAAAACCGAGCCTTATCAGTCCAAGTCGCTCTTTGTACGAAATCCTTATCTTGGTCAATTTCTATTACGGCCCAATTACAAAAGTCAGCCTGTTTTTCAAAGTCTGTCTTACTAGGTCCTGATGAAGACTCACATGGTATGGGTGAAATTCGTGTTTCGTTAGAACGTTGTGCACTGTCCCCACGCTTTTCCCGCATTGTTTAGAAATCTCTCTGAATCTTGCATTTGGCATTGCATGCACGCAGGCAAGGACGTCGATTTCAAAGTCCTCATCAATGATGCTCATCTTGAGCTGTCTTTTTTGGTGAACTGAGCCTGTTGTGCAAAAACGTTTGAATATGCTACCAAATGTTGCTTTGGTGGGAACTCGCCCATCCGGATGGCGAGACGCGTACAGACTCATTGCTAATGAGGCATTTCCGTTCATATCCGCCATTGATAGCACTACATCAATATTTTTCTGCCGTATAAAGGTATGTCCTCACTTGCGGACATAAGCGCGCCCAAGGTGGCGGGATTAAAAACGCGCGCCGCGAAAGGCGCTTTCGCGGCAAGAATCCTCTAGAATAGCAGCTTGGGCTTGTTGGTTCTCCATCCTGGTGTTAACAGCGCAAAACGTAGACGGGACACGAGACGAGAAGACGACACCACAAGCGCTGCCAAAGTAAGCGCGCGGCCTTGCGCGCGCTTATTTCCGCAAGTGAAGACGTAGCTTAATAGTACCTCGACCCAGACGAAGCAGCCATTTTTCAACGCTGAAGGTCCCAACGCAGGGCTTGCTTCTTCCAACGGCTCAGCTTAGTAGAGGTAATCAGTGGCAAAGGCAAAGACACATAATGGAAGCTCAGGGGTTCATTCGATGCGCTTGCAAGGCGATGCCTGATCTGTTCGGCACTTTCGCGAAACGGCGAAGAATAAAAAAAAATCGTCAGGCATATATCAATGAAGTGCACTACTCACGTCAGTTCACAGTCGTCCTATTTCACAGCAGTTTTTCAGACGTAGGCCAAGGCAGGGCTCTCAAATCCCGCACTTCGGACAGGTACAGCGTCCCTGGAACACCACTGGCAACTAAGGCAGCTGTCACCTTTGTTTCATTCTTAGCGCTTGCATGACTTTGAGCTCCCGAAATGCAAAAAAATAAATAAAGCTATACTCAGTATCGTAATCCTGCAGTTGATTGTTTCTACAGTACGTGTACGGTGGCAACGCGCTTTTTCGCCAACACTGCAAGTCATTGCTTCAAAACAAGAGCTCGGCCAAGCCGCCACCCAAAGCCATCCTTCGGTCTCGTTGGCCACGAACGGAAACGGTGGCCGAGAACGAAAACCGTCGCCTGTCACCCCGCATTCTCGTCGGACAGAGCGCAATACGCAATAGTGCGTCACGCTAGGGAGGGGCTTCACAGCGGCTGCCGCCGTCTCGCATGCGCAATTAGACGGCTTGGAATGAAATTTCAGACCTGCATATCTCAGGACACAGGCGCGTTACTAAATCTGTACAAAATGGAATAGACACCAAATCTCACCACCTTTGAGTTTTCAGCATAAACATACATGCTAACTGCAGTAAATAAAAATTTAATAATCGATTTTAATTAAATACTGACATTACGACGACAATAATCTTGACAGTTTGCGACCGCCTGGCTGCACAACCTAGGTAGACAAATAGCTTCTGTGCACTCCTCTTCGGATTTTTTTTTTAACCCGGAAAGTCTAACTTTGAACACCCTGTAGAAGTGGTTCTGAAGCCCTCCCGCATTCGATCCGTAGCAAGAAAAGAAGAAAAAAAAAGGGGGGGAGGGTGGAGAGGGAGAGATTAGAGCACCAGTTCACGCGGTATCTCTGTTGTGTTTGGCCTAAACTATAAGTCGTGCAAAACTACAGATGGAAAGCTGAAGATCTACAGGCATCGGTGCAGTGCTGAGCAATGTACCTTTAAGAAGAGAAATTTCTTTTACTAATAACAAATGTAGGAAGATATCGTCACACATATATTGCGCCGGTTTCTTAGAAACATTGGTAAACGTCGAGTATAACAAGCAGCAGCCGAACTGCTGCCACCCAGGATCTATGCCCGGTAATGGGCGGTCATTGCTCGTCACCCACATCAAATATACATCGAAGGATCCAGTGAAGAAAAACCAGCGCCAGGGTTCGTAAGGGCCCATCTGGACTGCGTCAGCCGATGGCAAAATAATAATTCGTTTACGACAATTTTTACCGTTCTACCATTGAATCGGCGATATTCTAAAATAAAAGAAAAAAAAAAGAAGAAAAAAGGAAGTTCGCAAAGTTGATCAACGTTCTGATTTTCACTAGTCTAATACTATTCCAAAACCAATGCACCAAATGAGCTAGCTTTCTAGACCGGTTGTTTAATTATTATTTTTGTAGCAAACCATCAGCGACAAGTTCTTGGGAAAATGAAGTGAAGTAAACCAATGCAACATATAATCTCATGCAATATTTATGCATGTACTGCCCAGTTAACAACTTTAATATCTTTTAGTGCTTAAGCACTACACCATTCAGAAGCTACGCTGAAATGCACGCAGCAGTTTATGCGAATGCGCATTATGAGACGTCGATGCAGTGATGTCATAAAAACGAAAGTGATTTTTGTCCAGGTGAGACGTATGCTTCGATCCTGCGTCTGTGTCCCAATAGACGCCGGCGCACGCACGCGTTCCCGAACGTGCCACACGACCTGATGCACGCACCAATCGTCTCAAGAAGTTATCTGGCATTGGCACGCAAGGGAATTATGCGTGCGATTGCGGCCTAATGGTTAGATCTTCGCGCTGCTGTTCTGGGAGGCCGAAGCTTCACCCCCCAGTCGGACACGTAATTGTTTCGAAGCGAAGCTTTCTTGGCAAACCCTGTCGGAATTCGCTCACCGCGGTTGTTGGTGTAGCTGCATGCTGCCTTGGCAAACAGTAGTTCGACAAAGGACTGCAGAGCATATACCGAGTCGCCTTATACGTACGACCATCTGCACTCTACCCCTGCCCCACATGTGCCACTGACCTGCTATGTTCTCTACGGAATTAAACAATGAAAGAACAAACGCAATCTAAATATCCTCATTGCAATAGATTTATGCACACAAACGCATGCTTTTTTTATACAAACTAATAAATTTCTCTTACGTTTGCTTTCGTTTTCGGGGCTGGAGTAGTCGTGGCCACCATCGCAAGTGTACCTCTCCCTTGCCAACTGCACTACTGCATCACTCTTAGCGTGCAACGCTGCGAAGCTACGCAAGAAGTTCAACAATCAAAAGTTATCACTACAAGCGTTTCGTGTTCGAGCGCTTTAGGCATCCAGTGCTTATGATCAAAATGGCGTCGGTTCAACTCCTTGCCAGGAGGTTCCTTGCTTCAATCTTTTTCTTTAGCAAATTGAAAGCTTTCTTCAAGTGAGTTTGGCGGGTGTTGCGACGCCGTTTCTCGAAGCTCGACCGGCGTTACTATTGCGTAGCGTGGCGTTGTCGGCGGGCTGCAGGCGTCCGTTAGACCATGGCGACCCGGCAAGGACGAGACGATTTCTAGTGCGAAACTTGCACTGTTTATTCTATGGTTGGTGAAGGATAAGAAGAGAATGAATGATGATAAAAATTACATTGCGGGGCCCCTTAAATAGGCCCACTAAAATCGTAGGTGGGATCTTGCTCACGTCAACGTCACGTGACATGCACCGAGTCCCCTTCGTTGCTTTTCGGCTGCTCCCACTTTCCAGGGCGATGTTTGCCCGAACTTGCCTCCGCTGGTGGCGACCCGCGGGTCTGGTCGGGGATGGGCGGCTGATCCATTCTCCCAGGTGACGTTTTCACGAGCGTGCCTTCTCTGGCGGCAACCCGGGGGTCCTGTCTGGTTCGCGAAAAGCGTTCTACACTAGAGTTGGACAGTTCGCGGAAAGTTCTCCCCTAGTCGCACTCACACAGAGGGGCCTGTCATCACTGCGGGGCGCCTGCCAGACCGGCAACCACTCGAGACAACCATAGCAAATTAGGAATCCATCCTCCGTTTCGACTAGGCATGGTCTTTAAGCATCCTTTCTGCCCGGGGATGTTACACGCCAACCGTAACACGGGGCCCCGGAAAATATGCGACACCGCGAAATATCTGCCGTTCTCGGCCAGTCTATGCTTGGCTGCGCGCCAACGGCCATGCTAGTGCGACCATGCGCGGCTCGCGAAAAGCAAGAAATCTATTACAACCTATTGACAATATAACATATATATCTTGCTCGTATTTAGAGATTACAACATTTTTAATTTACTACTGAGCCTGGAGCAAAGTCTATGTCAGATAGTTGCCGTGCGGAAGAACACCAAGACATTTTTAGTAACAACTGCAAAAAGACTACAACGTTGTACTTGATATGTGTCGCTGCCTGTCTCTTGGTTTACAGCACCTTCAGGCGCACGTGCTCCCGCGCGAGACCTTCGAGGCGTGCGCAGGTTCAGTGGCTGTGGCGTCGCTGTGTCTCTGCCCACTTGACGGACGGTTGCGGAGCGCTTTCGCCGCCGAAGCCCGCTGCGTCTCTTGTCGAGAGAGGGAACGAAAGCAAGGAGAGGAAAGGCGGGGACATGAACCAGATGAGTCGCCGGTTTGCTACCCTACACTGGGGGTAAGGGGGAATAGAAAGACAGTGAGGACTGAGTGCACGTGGGAGGATACACAGGGACGCTATAAGCGATCTCTCAAACCGGTGCACTTCAGGTACTGCGCTATAGTGCACGAATCGCCTTTTTTGCTAGTGACGGATGTGGCCGCGGTCAGAGTGTGCTTGAATCAGAGAAATATCTCGAGTCCAGTCGCTTTAATGTTGTCGGGAGAGGGAGGCGTTGTACGTCTAAGCGAGGACAGATACGCATAGGTGCTCGATGGTTTCCTTGCACCTACGCGAGTCGCACATTGGGCTCGGCCAATCCCGTACGATAGGAGAAAGTGTTCGTGAACGCCACTCCCAGCCACAAGCGGTGCAGCAACGTTGTTTCGCCGCCGGGAAGACTAGAGGCAGTTGTAGCCGTATAGCTATTTCGTCTTACTGGCTCATCAAAGCTTCGCTGACACCACCTCCCCCATGCCGTGTGTGGGGTGGATGCATGACTTTTTTACTTTCTGTGTGTGAGCTACTCGGCAAGGCAGCCACGGCGAGCAAAGTCCGGCATGATTCGCCAAGAAAGCTTCGCTTTAAAGGAAAAGTAGGAAGGAGGGAAGGGGCGAGTGTAAGCGAAATCTCTGCTAGACAACCGGCAGCAGCAAAGCAGCGCGGCTGCAGACAAACGCTTTTCGGGTAGATCGGCAAGCAAATCCGGCGCGCCGGCGTCGAGAAGAGACGACCCTTATTGCATACATACTATATAGGGCGATCGGAGATGCGGCATCGGTTCCTCCTCGCGAACGATTTCTGCTCATCTTGGGCCGTCGATTGCGATGCGTGCTCGATGCGTCGTCCTCCACGCTTATCTGCAAAATCCGCGCGACGGCGGCAGCGAGCGCATCCCTGTCAGCGCCCATCGGAAGGTCGTCGTATTGTCCTCGAACGACTGCCCTGATAAGCATCGGCCGCCGCCGCCGCCGCAAAGCGCGGGGAGGCGCGCCGCTCCCGCGCTACTTGGCCCGCCCGATCAGCCGCACGCGAGGACGGCGGATTGCGGACGGGTTTGTTTCGCACGGGGGTACGACGGCGACGAACGACGCGCTCGGCAAACAATGCTCGCGGCACCGAGCGGGAAGGTCTTCCGTTTAGACTCGGAAAGAAGATTTCCCTACTACTCCACTTAACCACGGCCGCGCAGCGCAGCTCATCACGGGGGCGTCTCCAAGGCCTCACCGACGAGAGAGCGAAGTGAACCTTGTGACAAAAACGAAGGAATGCTTCGACTCTGCAGGGGCACGCAGCGACGGCGCGCTCGTGCAGCTTCATATCGCAAACAGAACGCCGTGCGTCGTTAGCTTTACAGAAAGTGAAAGCCGAACGCCAGACGGCAAAATCTTGTCTAACCAAGTGCCTACGTATGAACTAAGTCAACCTCGCAGCTGCAGTGCACGTTGATAAAGTATAGCGACTTATATACTGGGGTTTAGTGAACTTATTGATTTTGATCAGGTTGCCAGAATACTAATTTTTCATATCCCACAGGAGGAGAGGAGGAGGAGAAACATTTATTTAAAAAAAAAGAAAGAACAAGCAGGTGTCTTTCTGCTTGTGCGGGAGGCGCCCTTAGTCCAGGGCTCCTGCGGCTCTTGCTGTCTCCCGGGCCCGCCGCACCAGTTGCTGCTGGTTACGAGGGTCCGAACTAGTCAGCACGGCCTCCCACTGCTCGGGTGTGGGGTTGGGTATTTGCGGGGCCACCTTCATTTCGTACGTCAGTTACATTCTCGTAGACGCTATGGCACGATGCTCGTGCAATACAGCCTCATGACATTCAGCATGTTTGCATCCATGTGAACGAGAACAGCAATTCCTTAGCTGGTGCACTACAATCATTGCAGGGAAAATCCCAGCAAAGGCGGTATTCTCGAACGATTCACTTTCGGGGATACGATCCCTTTCGCGAGTGTGACTCGGTACCTGACACATCGACGTCTACGGACGATCGATAGCGTTATTCCTGGCCCATTGCCAAGCTTTGTCAATGAGCGAAGAACACTGTCGATCGTCCGTAGACGCCGATGTCACCGCTGTCGAGTCACGTGAAATCTCGTGGAAGTGATCGTATCCCCGAAAGCGGTCTTCGAAACTAACGCACCGGTATATTACCAGGCCGAGAGGACAATTTCTTATTCACAATTTCTATGTGTGCACTCTTCAGAGCCAGGTGAAATTACGTCACTGGAGGGAGTCATAGGGTCTACTGGTACGTGTAGTAATTTGATATTTTTCTGTTTACCGATTTCTATGAACAGTTGAACGAGTGTTTACGTGACCGTACAGCGCAATACATTCTTACCGATTCCAGCGCGACGTGGAGCTAGTGCGTTTCGATGGAGTTGCCTGCGATCAACGTCAGTGCCCGTCACCGCGAGTATACGTGAATCCTCGGACGTGCTGTCCCTGAGCCTTGTGCCCGGCGGCCCTTCAGAGGGGCGGATGCCACTCCAGCGACATACAGTTGTCACACCTCGTGCTGAGATTCTTCACACCTTTCAGCAGCCCAAATCGGCCTGTCCACGCCGGAGTGGAGGTCCGTGCAAGGCTACGCTTCTTCACACTTTTCAGCAGCACAAATTGGCACGACCACGCCGGAATCGGAGTCAGCGGACATTCCCCCTCTTTCCCTGTTTGTGCCAAGTGAGGTGCGTGCGTTTCCGACCAAGCTCCCTTCGGAGGAAAAGGGGCAACCGACCTCCTGACGTCATCAGTGGCCCGACGCCATCGGTCACCCGACACCATAATTTCCCCGACGCCGGGATTGGTCTCCTGACACCACCTGTCTCCTGACGCCGGATTGGTGGAAACCATGAACAATGACAACGCAGGCATATAAAGCGGATCCAGACGGCTGGAAGACGAGGAGGAGGCTCGGAAACAGTGTGAGACTCGGACAAGCTAAGACGCTCACATAGTGTGCTGCGATAGTTGGAGCCGTTTTGTAAATCTGAACCATGTACTCTTAAATACAATCCTTTTTTTCATTCTCTTAAAAGTCGCTCGGAACAATTTCTCCCGGCACCAGGCAAGGCACCATCGATGGAAACTTCGTTGGCCGCACGGACCCCCGACTCCACAACAGTGGTGGCAACAGTGGGATTGACCTCACGTAACTTGGGACGCGCGGACTTCACAACAGTGGCTATATGTGCTATAAGGTAATTAGTTAAAGACTCAATTAGTGAATGTTTGTTAATTACTCGCTTATGCATTTCAATTTTTTGTGCAAGTAATGTCCGCCTCTTCGAGCAGACAATCTCATGGACTAGAACTGTGCTATCTGCCACAGACAATTAAAAAAAAATTTTTTTAAGTGTTCGCTGAAACACCCTGTATTTATTGATGCAGTTTATTAGAAAGGCTGAAGAACGCAAAAATCTCCTTTCGAATTTCGATGACAAGCACCTACTTCTGGAAGAAGCCGACAATTGTCTGCTCACGTTCGGCCGCCTCCGGCCGCGTAGGAATTAAACTTTGGCCATCCTGCTTATCGGTTTCGTAGCCATCGGGTGCCCAGCTGATTTCGAGTAGTTTTGAACACTCAACTACCCTCGAAGCACGCGAAACTTAAGAGGAAGCTTTAGCTCGGGTGCTCCTATCTAAATACAAATAAAAGGAGAATCAGTTTTTCTCGGCAACCACTGCACCAACTTTGACGAGGTTTGTTGCATTTAAAAGAAGAACGTAAACTCTAGTGAGTGTCTGTTTCGAATTTTTTTATTTAAGTCGTCAATATTTTATTAAATGTTGGCAAAAATTGGAAATTTTCAGAAAACAAAACTATCAAGTTTACGACTCTCTAACTCAGCAACGAGAAATGATACCACAATTTTCTGAAATGCATCTAATAGTACATCTAAAGCGGACAAAATTGATATGTTACGGAGGAATATTAAAAAATTTAGTGATATGGAAATACAGCTTTTGCAAAGCCCTTGTAAACAACGTAACAAATTCGGGTAAGATACAAATTGACATATTGAGTTGACATATCGCTTTCAGCGATCCAACGGACGCCGTTTACAGAACCACGATATCTGTTCTTGATGCAGATATATTAATTCGTAAACTTCGTGCTTCTATTTCTTTTAAATAGAATTTAACTTTCTCTCTCAAATGCAACAAATTTCATTAAAATCGGTCCAGGGGTTATCTCAGAAAGACGTTCTTGCCTTTTACATGTATTGGAATAGGCCACGTCGGAGTTGGGCCCGAGCTAAAGCTTCCTCTTAAGGTCAGACCACACACACTCTGGAGCGTGCGCTCATTCCTGGCTGCTCCTGGTTAGACGCCTTGGCAGACTTCGCTTCGTATTGAGCAATCGATAGCGCCTCAAAATGGGCAAGTTGAATGTGGCGTCGGTCAATCTGGTGCAAAACAAAGCCTGTCAGCACCACGTAGCATGACCAGACTGGAGCACGTGAGTGCGAACAGGCACTCAAACCCTGTCCTGTCCAAAGCAAACGCTGCGCATACGCACTACAGTTGCATGTAGCTGCAGTCTGCTCCGTAGCGTAGATACCGCGGCCGCCGGGGGACGCTGCGACGAGTCCGTTGGCTCAGCTATAGCCGAACGCACTGCAGATCGCTGAGGACAGCAGCGTTTAGCGCGTCGTAGGCGTCAAAATCTGTAGCACTATATCGTGTATGCGCCCATAAAAAAAATCACACTTGAACTGCGCGCCACGGTGACCTTCAGTAGGCGGAGAGTTGTGGGCACGCACCGCTCCACCGTAGCCTTCGCAGTGCAAGGCATTCAAGAACGAGCGGAAGCACCGCGAAGGGCGTGTTTGATTGCCGATAACTCCGCTTCCGCTGAACGCATTGACGTACTTCTTGTGGAAAGGTATTTCTGAAATAACCTACTTTAACTTTAAATGCGTTTCTCGACTTCGATAAAAAGTGGTTTGAGGCCCCTTTGAACGGATCTGTAAATGATAAACAGTTGCTTAATAATATATCACGTTCAAGGATTTATTTTATTGATTGAGTAATTCGTACGTTATGGCAAGGCGTAAAGGAGCCTCCTGAAAAGAACGAGAAAATCAGCTTGGCTAGGCATTCGTTACCACTGCACAAGCCCGGCAACAGTTAAAATGACATGGTATCAAAAAGAAAAGACCCATTTTACATGCACAGAGTTTCATGAAATAATAAACCAATATTACGCATAATAACCATTGCTAGGAACAGTAAGGTGAAATTGGAAATAGGTATCTCAATGTTCACAAAGGACAAAAATTGGCAGTTTTGCTTGAAGGTGAACAATTGAAAGCGATAGCAAGGTTTAACGCTGCGCTGAGGCATAGCGTTTCTAAATAAATACCCTTGAGGAAAATGTGGCGCGAGTGTCTATGGGGGCTCTCCTGAGCGCGCTGCCTCAACCTACATGGAAATGATGGGAAGTACAGGCATCGGATTGACTTTGATCTTCGCACTAGTGGCGTTTGCTCGCGGCGCAGTAAACGAAGCTGTATTAAAATATTAGAGACATTTAGCGTGTCCGCTATTCCGGCAAACCGGGGCGGTTTTGGGGGATTACCGGATGGGGGAGGGCGTAAACATGAGCGGCCGGAGCGGTGCAGCCGGCTGGTGTTGTAGAGCTCAATCAGGCAAACACAGAACTAAAATTGCAGTAACCTACTTTATTCTGCTTCGCTGCTGGTGCAAATTTTTGTAATTGTGTCATTTTATTTCAGTATCCTATATAATGCACAATACATTACATAAACTTTGTATGACTTCGAGATCGAAGCATGGTTTACCACCAGGGCACACCAGGGTATGCATTGTTCTGCAATTCTGTTCCCGATTTAGCATCAGTGAATAATTATTACAAGAGCAATATCAATTATTACAATAGCAAGTGTTTTTTTACAAGAGCAATAACAACCGGGCATGTATTTATATAAAAATACTCATCAAGTATTTATGGAAATAAAAATATGTAGTGTGAGAAAGTGTTGCGCCTTTGAGAGGAATGATGCAAGTATCGTCTGCTGTGACGCCTGCTCACTGCGAACGCGATACTTTTCTCGCAGACGACAGGCACTTGCGAACTCTCTCGCTCTTTCGAAAGGCAGCGTCGGCTGTCATGATTGCTGAACGTCTTCAAGCACTTTTAAGCACATCTGCTGCAGTGCTAGCTAGGACGCTTGTGGCCTCCTACGAGTATGCCTCCTTATATTTTACATTGACGTACCGCTTCTTCTGAAGCGTGAGCCAGTAGCTGTTATGGCGTGGCTTTTCACTTACCCATTTTGCGACAGCCGACTACAGCCAGTAAGCAGCGACCTTTCCTACCACAAGTTTGTGTTCTAAAATTTCCTGAAACACACATCTTAATGAGCACATAAACAAGCAATGCGCAATGAAGCCCTCAATTAAATTTGGCTGTCAAGCCGCTAGAGGCACAACTGTCAATGTAGTAAACAAAATGTAGTAAGACAAAAAAACAAAGTTACTGGCAGGTTATTAAAATACCCAGCGCATCTGTGCAGCTTAACTCTACAGCTTTAAGGCTCGCAGTGGAAATATAAGCATGTACAAGAAGCCAAAGAGCTGTACCAAATCAGTAAGGTGCATTTACATAATGACAACGCAAAGAGCGAGCGAGCGAAAGATGTTACGTGCAACGGTAAGAGAGAGAAATTAAGAGCAATGTGGATCAGAGAGCAAACGGGGAAGCCGATGTTCTATTTGACATTAAGAGAAAATAACGGAGCTGGGCAGGCCATGTAATGCGTAGGGCCTATAATCAGTGGACCGGTAAACGCCAGCCCGATCAGTCATCCCACAAGAAATTATCAGTAGATGCAGAGTGGCGACACATCTTAATGAAAGCCCCATTTAAACTTATTAGTAGGAACGCCACGTTTTCTACGTGCTTTAAAGGTTCTAAGCATGTACATGTACGTAGTATCGTGCTTGTATCAGTAGTGCCCTCTTCTTGCTCTTCTGAAGTCTGATAAAGCACGTAACGCTACTGCGCTCACCTAACAGACTTAACGAACCAAGGTCGAAATGGTCAAAACACGTTTTTCCAGCGTTTTCGATGCCGTCGCTTTCTCGTCAGGGCTTCGACACCACACCGCGACACAAACGTCGTCCCAGCCGCTGGCCCAGCGCGCTATCGCCACTTCGAGCAACAGAACAAAGGCGTCGCACTGCACCGTGCACTGCGGGTTATAGCACTTGCGCTTGGCGCGAAACCGAAACTGCCAAAAAATAACTGTAGACTAGTTCGCTAATGAACATATTACCAGGCCTGTGCTTCCCATCATTTCCATGATCATTGAACGATCGCAGCGCCAGGTTTTTCTCTAATTATAGCAATATGAAACTCTATGGCCGAAGGCGTCTCAGAACAAGGATAACGTGATAAGGAGCACCGCCAGGAGGCGTTGCAGTCGTCTCACCTCAATGGTGCACGAGACGAGACCGAAGGAATAGCGTCGGCGTCTGTCGAATAAAGGAATAGATGGATTTAGTTTGGTTTACTGTACTTTCCGCACAGAGCAGTCTATGCACCACGATGCGGTATGCAAGAACTCTATATTAGAGTGTTTTAGTTGAGTGTCTTTACGGTACGCTCCGCTCCGACCGGCCCCGCTAAGCCACAGCGGAGCGGCGGGCGATTTTCACGTTTTAGTTGCACGTTTAGCGTAGCGGAGCGGACCTTTCTAGAGTCACTGGAAAAAAGTTCAGAGTACCGCATTCGTTTTCCCCGCGCCGCCGACACGTTCATTGGCCCAACCGTGCCATGTGACCTCTGGGGTGTCATATACCTTCCAAGCGCCGGGCGAGCCGGCTGAGTTGAGCGCAGGCAGCGCAGGTTCCCAACGTATTTTTTTTTTTTTTTTGTGTGTGTGTGTGTGTACGTGTGTTCCGATTGTCGCGCTCGCATTTGACTGCAAGGAAATCATGCTTGGCTGCTGCGCCTTCGGATGCAGCAACCTAACTGAGTCTGGAAAGACTTTTTTCTCGATTCCGACCGAGAAAAATGACCGAGAGCGTCATTCTGCGTGGTTACACAGAATCGGCCGGGAGAACTTCAAGCCTACAGAAAACACCCGCGTGTGCGAGATATAAGTACACCTTGCTTGTGCTTTTCGGCACTGTTTAGAAGATATTTAGGCGAAGTGCACGCGGTGTTAGCGATGCTACGAAAATAGGAGTTCATTGCAGGGATCGTTCGCGTCTTGCACGCTTGACGCGGGTACAAGCGTATGCGTTTGTTGCTCAACACACGTGGTTATTCCGTGTTCGTGGCACGCGAAGGCACACTGGTCGCGCGAGAATTCCGCGTCCTCACGTGCACCAGGTACTCGCATGATTTCTCCGCGCACGTGAGCGCGCTCTCGCCTCGAGTCGCTCGACCCATATGGTACTTGTTTTTCGCAGATCGTGACGATCGCAGTCAATAAAAACATGGTCAATACGAGGCCCATGATACTTCCTTTTTTCCACTTATCCTTTGCTCATTTATACATACGCATTTCGAGCTTGAAATCAATGGCCAGGTGATATTCACAACACATGCTTCAAATTTTGAGCTTGTAAGCCGCGCACATGCAATGAACTGAAGTCAGCATACATATTATGTTTTATGTTGAAATGCTACGGTGCATACCCAAACAATGTTGTGCTTGATGCATAACAAGAAATACAAAAACAACAGGACACCCAGTAGCTTTAGTTTCACTCTGTCACTATGCATTACATAAGCCGCTGTTACGTTTCGCCTACGGCGCGCGGTATAGCCGGCGCGGATGCAACGGACGCCGGGGCTTCGTTCCAAGCAGCGGACATTTTGGCCCGTTCAGCGCCGCCGATACGCCTCCCCGCCAAGCGCGTCCAGGCGTGTTTCAGTGCCACGTGTCTTCGTGTGTGCGTGTGTGTGTGTGTGCCACGCTTGTCAAAGCGCGGCAGCCGGGGAGAGGAGCTCCCCAAGTGTGAAGCGAGGAGGTCTGTCCGGCGCCCGGCCGGCGGTTGAGTCACTACACTCGTCTCAACATGTATCTCAGCTCGTCCGTACCCGCCGTCACGTGGTCTCGTCACGAGGTCTTCCTTCTTGCCCTCAACTGCGAAAGTATAAGAGCAGCTGCCCCCGGACGCCGAGAGAGAGGCTCCGATTTCTTCTGTTGAGTTACGTGCTCTCCCGTCTCTCACTTCGGTCGACCTGACCGCCCGCTCTTTTGCGATGTTAGAATAAACCAGTTGTTCTGTTACCAGTCGACTCATGCTTTGCCGGGACCTTCGGATGCTTCCAGTGCCCCAGGCCGCCAGGCCAACGCTACCCTTGGGGCTTGCGACCCGTTTGCAATAACGGGCGTCAGCGCTGAGTTTGCAACAACTCGTGCCAGCGGTGCGATTCTTACACCGCTCTAAAAGCACAATAATTTCATACATCGCCTATGTAACTTAGAAAAAAAAAGTGCTGCGTCACCAGCGGGCGTTCCTGCTTTTTTTTTTTTTTTTTTTTTACACAGGCAGCAAATCTTGGCATTCTAAGAAAACAGTCATAAATAAGTTGAGAAGAGTAGCCGCTAATGAACGCACTAGACAGCCGCCTTCATAAATCGCAATGCAGCAAACTCTCGCTCATTATCAGTGTACAGAAGTACATATACGTTGCTGTAATCACGCAAATGGCTCATATTGGCCTTCCACAAGATTTAGTGCGCAAAATGGTCATCGAAGTTGGTTTTTACGCCTGCTGTGCACAGATCGTCTTACGATCACCGCCAAACTCCGGTGCGCACGCGGCAGTCGCAGTGTGTCGTGCGTATACGGCGGACAAAGTCGCCCTGCAGAATCGAGGACGCGCGGTATCCATTTACAAACTAAATTAGATGTATCCGATTTAGCTTGTGAAATTATACAATGAACGTACGTGCCTGTGACACTGTCAGGTGTTGGTTTCGTCCTGCTTGGAAACATTCAATGGAAGCCGATGGCGGTCCACGGTGTTCATGCCCAAAAGCACAAGCTTGCCTCATTCCGGCTCGAAGTGACGAAATGTTTCCTTCGTAGCTCGCTCCGCGCAAGGAAAAAAAAAAACGCGTGCATAAGCTCCCGATAGCGGCGGTAAGCTGCTGCCCACAATCGTAGCACAGTCCAGCAGTAAACACGATCGGAGTGCAAAACAACCACCGGCTGCATTACTTCGCACAACATAGCATTTTATTTTCGTTCTTAGCAACCATTATCTCCGGGCACAAAGTATTTGTACTTCAGTAAACACTCAACCCGATGTGTCACCGAATATCAAGCTCTTCCAACACGGCGGCCTTCCCGCGACGCAGTCGGCTTGGAAGGTATATGGCGGTGGCCGCTCAGTGTTGCCAGTCAAATCCCGACCTTTGCGGTACTCTGAAATTTTTTCCAGTGACTCTAGACCTTTCGTAGTTGCAGCGCCCCCTGGCTAAATTCAGGGTAATGAAAGAAAATAAAAACACTTTATGATCACTCTTATACCGTAAAACGTATATATGTATATATATAACTTGTTTCTCCATGAAGTATCTAGACGTGCGCTTGTAATGCGTTACCGGTCCATTTTATCCAATGGAAAATAAAGCGCCGTCTTGGGGAACGCCACGTGTTAGCCAGCGCGCTTGCTTTCGGCATCCAATCCAATCCGTTCGGACGCCAACGCTAGCCAAAGTGCTGCGCGGCACGCTCCGCTCAGGCAGCTTCTAAGCGGACCGTGTTCCTCGCTCCGCTATCCCGCTTACGGCTAAGCGGACGGCGCATGCGCATTCGCGCTTCCGCTCCGCTTAACTGCTTAGCGGAGCGTAAATACGCTCAACTAAAACACTCTAATGTGTGTGCGCACAACGCTCATGCGAGCAACAGAATCGAGAACGCTTCCTTTGGCTCCGGCATAGTCGATTGAGCAGAGCGTGACGGTGCGTGCGTCCAGTTGGTTTCGTCGCTTTTGCAGCCATACGCACGGCGCGCCTATGGATCTTCAAGGGGAGTACGGTAGCGCGATTCAAAGACGGGACAAAAGAAGACACAAAGGGACACACACAGCGCTAACTTCCAACGGAAGTTAGCTGTGTGGAAGTTAGCGCTGTGTGTGTCCCTTTGTGTCTTCTTTTGTCCCGTCTTTGAATCGCGCTACCGTACTCCCCTTGAAGATGCATTACCAACGAGCCCACATTGCAACCCTCGCGCCTATGGAGACCTTCGAACACACCACGCCCGGGCCGCGGCATGCGCGTGGATATCAGAACAGCATGGCGGTGGCGGCGCCAACGTGGACGGTGTGAACGCGCCTCGAGCGTCCGTATACTTACTATCGTAATGAAGAAGCAACGAGAAAGAGGGAAATAAATGTTAACCCTGAAACACATTATGACACACAGAGTACCCGCCGCGGTTGCTTAGCGGCTATGGCGTTAGGCTGATAAGCACGATGTCGCGGGATCGAATCCCAGTCACGGCGGCCGCATTTTGATGGGGGCGAAATCCGAAAACACCCGTGCACTTATGTTTACGTGCACGTTAAAGAACCCTAGGTCGTCCAAATTTCCGGAGTACCCCTTCGGCGTAGCTCATATCAGATCGTAGTTTTGGCACGTAAAACCCCATAGCGTAATTATTTTTAAACACCGAATATATATTAGGTTCTCAACACCGATGAAACGTGAGTCTATATTCCTGCTGATAAAGGTGTCAAGTAAGACCGGCGAGGTATTGGGTAATCTTTCTGTCAAGCCGTTCGCTAGGTCCTGTGTAATCAGTATAATGCGCGACAAAGAAAAGAAAGTGCAATAATGTGATCCCACTTTTCCAAGCGCACGTTTAAGCGTAGCAATCACGTGCTCATCAAGGCGCAATATATTCACTCAACCTGTTAAGTGCGGGCGCAAACGGTGATGTATGCACTGTAACACAGTGGTCAACGCACGTCATAGCACACCTCCGCCTATTAGCGGCGAGAATTTGGAGTGGCGCCCTCTCACGAGTGACGTCACGGCCAGGACGCCGCTCGCTCCGGCTCGCTCGGCTGCCGCGCGCGCCCGTTCCCTTCGTTGATGCTTGGGGTATTGGCGGCTCGAGCCGTACTTACAGAAGAATATTTCGGATTATTTCTGCTGTCATGCCTGAACCGCAGTTTCTTCTTCACAATCGCGTGAGTCATGAAAATGTGCGACTTGGATATCGCAAGCTATGCAGCGCTGAAGGGGTATACTGATTTTGCAATGCATATATGCGCCGTGTCGGTCCATAAATTTTGCGTAAAAAGAATATTGAAGTTGTGTGTGATGCTTCGCTAAACATTTAACATTCGCATAGTAGTTAGTTATGAGAGACATTGCATTTTACATGGACGTTACATGGACGTTATTTTACAATGTTATCCGTGTTAGAAGAACACTGCCCAGCGAAGCTGTCATCATAATTCTTATTACTCTGATGAGATGTTCTAGTCAAAGAAGGCCACTTATTGATGCGTAAAAGAAAGAGTTAGGCGCGCATTTCGTACGAAAAAGTTTACTCCTACTTTCACCGCTCTCTGTAACAGGCCCCCATAAGACGAATTGCTCATGGCTGCTAACACGACGGCGCGTCATATGTAGAGTATTTACATATATAATTAATTCGCAAGGACCATTGTAGTAATCACTTGAAAGAAAAGGTTCGTGGTTAAGATCAAGAGCCAATCAAATGCAAGCGATGAAATGTTTCGTTGTGCAAGAAAGTGTCACTCAGTAACTTTTATCGGCAATATGACACAGCCCCCCAAGCAACGGTAGCAACCGACTATCGTTATGGCGAGGCACGCATTGTTCGCGAAACCCTTCAGTTCACTACAACTTCGAACTGAAACCATGAAGCAGTTTTTTACAGCGTCAATTGCAATGCCTAAAATGTACTCGAGGTACTACAGCGCAGCCTACGGTGCCTAGAAAAGGAAAATTCAAGCACCTTCTGCCTCACCATGTCTCGATCCAGCGTTGTTTAATTATACGAACGGAGAACTATTAGCTTCGTCGGTACATAAAAGAGAACCTAGCAAACCTTCATAAGGGATTTAGCACAAGCGTTACATATTTCACTTGATTTTTGACCCTCCACCGGGGAATAACGATACCTTCAACATGTCCCTTACTACTAATGAATGACGCTTCGGCTTCTTTCTGGCTGCAGCCATACGGTCCAAAAGGCATGTTTCACTAAAAAATTTGGGCCGAGCCGCCTGTATCAGTTCGCCAAACAGATTCATCATGTATATTCCTCAAGCAACACACACTAGTAAATTGCTCAAGTCAGTTGAACATGCCGCACGGAAAAGGGAATATATATAATGATACACTCCTTTTCATATTCTGCAAGCAGTTGTACACCTCCCCCATTAGCTTTACTTCAAGTTACCGCGATTTAAAATAAACAAGTGATTAGCCGCCTAATCTTGAGAAGCAGTTAGAAAACCAAATGCAGCTGGTAGAATCTAAACTGCAGTGTTAGTTAGGTCCTCGTGTTACTGCCGAGCACTTCTGTGAGGAAATGAAAAAAATTCAAAACATACCATAAATTAATCGTCGTGAGCAAACCTGTTTTAGCGGATTAAAATAAATTAAAAATAAATTATGGGGTTTTACGTGCCTAAACCACTTTCTGATTATGAGGCACGCCGTAGTGGGGGTCTCCGGAAGCTTGTACCACCTGGGGTTCTTTAACGTGCCCCTAAATCTAACTACACGAGTGTTTTCGCATCTCGCCTCCATCGAAATGCATCCGCCCGTGGCCGGGTTTCGATCCCGCGTCCCCATGCTTAGCAACCCAACACCGTAGCCACTAAGCAACAGAGTAAAATCAAGGTAACAATTGTAGAAGTCATATATAGCCAGCATTTGTGACATACTTGTTGCGCCGCGGCAGGTATGATATAGTAACTGGATTTTTATATGCTATGTCCCAATTCCTGTTTCTAGAACTGACGCGGCACGGAAGCTCCGCCTACTTGCTCGGCAGTGCACCGCGTCGCAACGGAATGAGCCACATTTAAGAAATACGCGACTGTACTCACTTGATCCAACATTAAGTCTTCGAGCGCCATCACAGCTTCGCCGTAGAGACGCCACGCTGTTATATCGACTTTGGTTGGGCGTTGCCTTTACTAAAGCCTATGCCTTCCGCATAGGGATGACCGACACACCAACCTGTGACCACTGCGGCCATGAAGAATCAATTGGCCATATTTTGTGCGCCTGCCCGCAGTACAGTCCACAGAGGGCATGCCTTAGCCACGAACTTGACCGACTGGACGACCAACCGCTATCCGAAAAAAGAATTCTACAACATCGAAAGGACCTACCTGCACAGAAGAAGGCCGTGCAAGCGCTTTTGCGCTTCTTGCGATCTACCGGCCTGTGTGAACGACTTTAACTGGAACGCCTTTTGTGTGTGTGTCTCCATCTGTGCGCGTTCCCTTTTTTTTCTTTTTTTTTTTCTTTTTCGTTTTCCTCTCTATCATCTTTCCAACCCCTATCCCTCATCCCCAGTGTAGGGTAGCAAACCGGAGACTCATATCTGGTTAACCTTTCTGCCTTTCCTCTTCAATCTCTCTCTCTCTCTCTTATATGCTATGGTTTTGCGGTTGTCGATTCGCGTATGAAAAACCCGCAATGGGCAGGTCTGCGCTCCTTCGGCTGGCACTGTAGCGTTGAAATTCAGAACTGTATTGTTGTCTAAGAAATAAGCTCTTTGAATAAATTTTCGCGAACGAAGACGTTGCAAAAATGTATTTCAGATGACCGCCATAAGTATACAAGCAAAAGGGACGAGAGGGAACAAACGAAAACACTGCAAAAGGCGCCCGGATTCCAGGGACCATACTACGGACACCGCCCGAACTGTAGCAGACGACAGGCGTGAGTCCGTGCCCTGACGTCATGCGAGCGGCGCTCGCAGCGCCCCTGTAGTTCGTTTTCGGGGCTAATAACGGCAATAAATCTAGTACGCCATCTGAGTTATCTGTCAAGCCAGAATCCTCTATGCATTCCTCAGCTCGCGAACACCCCCTGACGATAGCCAGCCCAATATCTTTTATGCCATCAGAAATGTCATCACAAGAGGAAATCTCGAAACGCGTCGGCCGCGATCTGATATAGAAGGGAACGGGAAAACAGCAGCTGTGCACAGAGCGAGAACTCGAGTATTTGAGGAGGGACGGCAGAGGGGGGTGCGTTGCTTGGAGCGGCCGCCATAGTTATTGTAATCAATATGCGCCAAGTCATGTATATATACGCCGACAGCGCATTTGCCACTGTCTTACACGGAGCACAAACGCAACGTCAGATAAACGAGATTAGCTTCAGTGCATGGGCGGCGGCTTCCACCTCGCACCATGATACATATACGTACATCTTATCGACTTTGCGCGTGACCACGACGTCTAGTTAACGCGCTCGTGTAACGGCGAACGCGCCTGTGCAACTATTATGCGATTGCAAATCAGCGGCAGTTTACGCGCGTCACTCACTGCAGCTATAAAAGGCATGAAATACCACTCCGCGATTGCGGCACTACCACGTTTCCCCGAAGCCATATGCTCTGTATGTGCGAAACGACTCCAATTATAGCCCCTGGAGCAATGTGAAAGGGAACAGCCTAACTGCCTTCAGGTGTTCGCAGTGAATAAACGCACGTGCTGAAATAAATGTGCTCGATGGATATGGCAAGGCTATACATTATACGTGTTAAGATGCCAGATTTCAATTCGTACTATCACGAGTTACATAAAAATGAAATCAGGGCAGGGATAATGTAATCGATGTGTTCCAGTTGCTTTCTGTTTCACTCAGTGTCAGTTTTCTGAACGGCGCTCCGTCCATGTTATCGCCAGTGTATCGACCGGTGGTGCGCGATAAGAGAGGAATAGAATAGAGCGAAAGGAATCGATACGTTATACCCGCCCAATGTTCTCGCCCGTAATAGCCCGTTGCGGTGGCGCAGTATAACAAAGGCATTCTGCTGCTGAGCAAAAGGTCGCGCGTTTGATTCCCAGCCATGGCGATCGCGTTTCGATGCAAGCGAAATGCAAGAGCGCTTGTGCACCTATATTTAGGTGCACGTTAAAGAAAGGTAAGTATGGACAGCTGGGCTAGTTGGTTGTGATTAGCATTATGAAACATAGTTCCAGCGCACATTTGGACAAGGACGAGGAGAGAAAGACAACACGAACGCCGGACTTGAAGTCCGGCGTTCGTGTTGTCTTTCTCTCCTCGTCCTTGTCCAAATGTACGCTGGAACTATGTTTCATAACGTTAAAGAAAGGTATAGGTTGTCAAATTTAATCCGGATCCCTCCACTACGCAGTCTATAATATTAGTGCTGATCTTGGATGTCAAGCTCCGCAAGTCAGCGCTTACACCTCCGCCACGGGTCGGGCCGGCATTGCACTATCTTCGGGATCTTTCTCTACACGCAAACATGATAGTGGGGAAAGTAGCCTTTAACAGCTTCGCTGCAAAAGTCATGTTTTACGGTAGTCAATGAAAACAGTGAACAGATAGTTCCAATACAGAGCCAGAAAATACCTAGGGTACAAGAATGCAAATTCATTGGTGTATGGATAAACGAAGGCAATAGATACATGGAAACAAAGGAAGAAACAATATAATAGCAATGGGGAAGAGAAATGCGGCCATTATGAAACGCAGAGCACTATGGGGATACAACTGGTACGAGGTGCTCCGGAGTATGTGGAAAGGTGTAATGGGTTCAGGACTTACGTACATTTGCAAATGCGGCTGCTTGCTTGAAGTCAGGAGTGCAATCAGGACTCGATGGCAACCAAAGCTCAGTGGGACGCCTCGCATTGGGCGCTCACGGGAAGACTACAAATGAAACTGTGCAGGGTGATATGGGCTGGACAACATTCGAAGTGAGGGAAGCTCTGAGTAAAATTGATTATGAAGAACGTCTGAGGAATATGAAATAAATGAAACAGGTTGCGAGAGTGTTTAGGTATTTGTACAGGAAAAATATTGGCGCACAATGGAGGAAAATAAGTAGGAAGCGGTATAGTAAGCAACATGACGATAAAGAACGTCAAGCGCAAAGTCAGAGAGACTGAGATAATCTTATGGGTGGTGGCAATGGAAAAGAAACCTGCTATGAGTAACTATACCTAAGAAGAAAGAACGAAATGAGGAATGAAATAATTTACGATAACTCAAAGGGAAGCTCCTTACCTTTCGAAGCGAGACCAAGATGCCTTAGAATGCGTAGTTATAAAGCGAGGTACACCAAGAAACAAGAAGCATGTGCCTGCTACGGCAAAGCTGGGGTAACGATGGGAGATGTTTTATTAGCATGTCAAGATCTAATACACAGCTGTCGGTTTACGCTACTCTGGCGTCCTTGAAGTCCTTAGGTTCAGGGATAGCAAGGGAAACGTAGCTATAAGTAAGAGGCGATTGGAGGTGCGGTGGCGGAAAAGTAGGGAGACCACTAACAACGGAGGCGCACAAAAACAAAAGCTTTCAGTGGTGGTTCAGAAAGTTTGATGCTGAGAATTCCTTGCGTCTGTGTTTGTTTGATTTTTTTCTTCAGAAAGGTAGGTAGGACATTAGGCAAAATAAGAACAAGAGCTTGGTGGGGCAACCCACCAACCCGTTTCAAAGGCGACGCCCATAGCATCCATCCATCCATTTGTTACGGCGAACCCCATCTGATCGCGCTCTCCACCACTGCAGGCGGCGAGTCTCAACCAATATTCTTACACTGGGCTCTAAACATGAGTGATAGACCAAAAAAAGAAGAAATAAAATGTTTGTCTGACGCCAGTTCTTATACGGTACGCGCAGGCGATGTTCCTCTTAGCTGCTCGGCGTCGCCGCAGGCGTTGTCTAAGCAGTACGGCGTGCACGTGCTGCAGTGACCGGCAGTGCCTCATTTGCGCGCCGGCGGCTACCGGTCAGCAGCAGCCGCAGCGCGAAATGGAGCAGCAGCAGAAGCGGCGCCTGTCCGAGAAGGCACGCCCTGTTGGCGCTGACCAGAGCATTCTTCCTGCTCGGCTCATTTCGCCAGCTCCACCCGAGAGAGAGATGCGTTGTGTGCGTGCTCGGGCTGCAGCAGTCGGTGCCCCACCGGCTCAGGTGGTGGTGGCGGTGAGTATACGCGCTGCGCCACCCCGCACGAGCTGGCATCATGTGTCGCGATTAATATGTCGAAAAATTTAGTTCTCAAGGAACGAGAACGTCCCTCCAGACTCACCCCGTAGGATAGCGCGAAGGGACTCAGGACGGAACTAGAGAAAATGTAGCGGCTCCCTTCACGACTGCTCATTGCCCGGCCCTTTAGTGGGACTGCTTTGTGTGAACAAGGTCTACGGATTCAGTGTTGCTCAGATAATGGAGTGAGTGAGTGAGTGAGTGAGTGAGTGAGTGAGTGAGTGAGTGAGTGAGTGAGTGAGTGAGTGAGTGAGTGAGTGAGTGAGTGAGTGAGTGAGTGAGTGAGTGACAAGCTGATAAGTTATTACTAACTATTTGTGTAATTAGGCAAAATGCAAGAAATAGTCTGACTTGCTCCAAGTGACGGCAAACGTCTTTATCTTGTTTCTGTCCAGCTCCGTGGTACTTGCATTACTCAATGATACTGCTAGCACAGGAAGTGCCTGGGCCTACACGAATCACTCCGAAAGAGCATACTTCAACAGCGTTACTAGTCCCGCATCGTGTATCAACTCTTACGTGATGTTATTCAAGTCGCATTGCTCCTAATGAAATAGCTCCGTTTTACGCCCTTGCTCCGCAATTCGTGTGCGTAAGAATAATTATTGTTCGTAATTCTGCCCAGACGATTGCTTAGATGGCGCGTTGACACTTAAGTAACAACACGTCAGCCTTTCGACGCCGCTACACAGGAAAGCTATCTCAGCAACCCACAGTTTGCAGATAACAGTGTCCTGTTAAACAACTATGGGGATGAATCGCAACAAATGATTGAGGACCCTAACCAAGAAAGTGCAAGAGTATAGGGTCGAAGATTAATATACAGATTACAAAGATAATGATGAGTAGTCGGGCAAGGAAACAAGAGTTCAGAATCGTCAGTCAGCCTCTAGAGTCGGTGAAAGAGTACGTTTACCTAGGTCAGTTACTCACAGGAGACATTGATCAAGAGAAGAAAAATTACAGAATAATAAAAATGAGTTGGAGTGCATAGAACAGCCATTACCAAATCATGACTGAAAACTTACCGCTATCCTAGAAAAGAAGTGTATACAATTATTGCATTCTATCGGTGCTAGCACATGGGGCTCAAACATGGAGGTTAATAAAGGAGCTTGAGTATAAATTAAGGAATGCGCAACGAGCAATGGAACAAAAAATGTTAGGTGGAACGTTAAGAGATAGGAAGACAGTGGTGTGGACTAGAGAGCAAACGGGGTTATCCGAAATTCTAGTTGAAATTAACACGACGAAATGAAACGGGGCAGGCCATGTAATGTGTAGGACAAATAACCAACCTGTGGTCTATTATAGTTGCATAATGTGGGCCAAGGGAGGGGAAGCGCAATCGAGGATGTAGAGAACTAGATGCTGTGGTGAAATTAGGAAATTTGCAGACATAACTTGGAAGCAAGACGTGTAATTGCAGATAGCTGGGAGAGGCGTTCGTCCTGCAGTGGACATAAAAATAGGACGATGACGGTGGTGGTGGTGTGAAAGCTGGAGTGGGAGCACTACATATGAAATGCAGAAAACAAGTGTCCGCGCTTTTCACAGCCGTGAATAGTAGTAGAAGCAGAGGCTCTAACGTTGAAAAATCCTGCGGTGGTAGAAGAGGCAATGCGGATCGCCGAAAGCGACAAATTGGCGAGCGTAGCAGTGATCAATAAAATATATATGTATAACGCTGGCAGCGGAAACAATATTTAGAGTCAAAACCGCTTTCACGGGCAAATCTTGGCGTGGATCTGCTTAAATCCGCACTGAGGATCGATTTTGTGACCATGCCTTGAGAGATGCGGTCACAGAACCGCAATTATACAGTTTAGTGAAGCGGTGTTCAGGAGAAATAAAAGCAAAGGACCTAAACTAAGAGTAGACAGTCCCAAATTTCACTTCATTCTTTCTACTCTGCTCATTCTTTACCGCAGTCGCGACAGTATGTAAATCTGAGCCAGTTGCTGACGTAGACCGAGCAGACCTTCAGCTGAGTCTTGAAACAGAAGACGGCACGATAAGACGAGCCACACTGTTGGCTATCAGCGGCCTTTTATTCGGGACAAGATTGCGTACATGTATAACAAAGGAATTGAAGAGGGGCGGTGTTGCTGCCAAAGTATTGGTGAAAGATGAGACACTGGTACGGTAGCAAATGACAAAAGCGTTAGAAGAACGAGACAGGCAACAGTTCGGTGCACCACCCTGTGCACTTTATTCCGGCGCCGTAGCGTTGTTCAGAGCTTCCACAGTCCTCTTATTATCTGCGAAAGTTTACCATCCGAGTAGTGTCTCATAGTTGCCACTTCGACGAGCAAAACGTTTTAATCAAACTTAAGCCGCGAAAAATATTAGCGCTTCATCCGTAACCTGTTGCTAGGGCGTGTGGAACCCTTACTTTGACCCGTTTCCAGCTCGTTGCCTTTGTGATGAAAAACTAGCGAAAAGCGGTATTTCAACGCATTTGCCCAGCATGCGGCCGTTAGACGAGCTGGCTGTTCACATCGCTAGTTTTGTAGTTTTGACAAACAACTACCTATTCAACTCACGTAGCCCATAATTTGTAAACAAATAGACCACGTTTCTTTGTTCTTCTTTTGACTCAACAAAATCTTTAAAAAATTGTCCGTGGACAATTTTAATTCCTGCACTGGATTGCTCGATGAAGTGGACATCACGTGCCCAGTTAATCTAAAAGCATAATTGGCCAATGAACCAAACATCGCTAATTAACTAAAATAATTACTTTAGCGCAAATGTTGCACAATAGCTACTGTAGCCGGTGAGTTAGTGAGGCATATCCACTTGGAAATAATTGTTAGTATGACACCGGTTTCGAGATATGCACCGTCAAACTTGAGGTAAAGGTACATTGTGGTTCCACTATGTTTAAAGAAGCTAAGAAATCGGGTAGGCTGTATCAGGAACGCAGTCATTGTGCATAGGGAGGTAAAATGCCTCGTGCGTACTGAAGAGGGTGTATGGGCACTAGGATAGAGAAATGACGTAACCGACTATCAGGCTGGCTAACTGAACCCGAACCAATACATTTAATAACGGTTACCGATCGGCACGAAACGGTTCAAGCATATAGGGTGCAAACAGATGCTCATTTATTTATTTATTTATTTATTTATTTATTTATTTATTTATTTATTTATTTATTTATTTATTTATTTATTCAGATACCTTTAAGGCGCGAGGGCGTTACATGCGAAAAACCAACAATGGGTCTTCTAAGAATGCAACTAATCTTCAACAGCAGCCTTAAATGGAAGCTTTAGCTCGGGTGCACCTATCTAAATACATATAAAAGGAGAATTAGTTTTTCTCGGCAAACTCTGCACCAAATGTGGCGACCTTTGTTGCATTTAAAAGAGAAACTTAAAATCTAAAGACTGTTGGTTCTGAAATTTTGACTTAGGTCGTCAATTTTTCGTTAAAAAATGGCAAAAATCCAGATTTTCAGAAAACAAAAGTATCAAGTTTACAACTCTGTAACTCAACAAAAAGAAGTGATAGAACAATTCTGCAAATTGCATGTGATAGTACATCTAAAGCGAACAAAATTGATATGTTACACATGAATCTGGAAAAATTCAGTATTATGGAAATAGAGCTCTTGCAGTACCCTTGTGCACAACGTAACAAACTCACGTAAGAGATAAATTGACATATCGAACTTGTCCGCTTTGAATGATCTAATGGATGCCGTTTACAGGACCGCGGTATCTGTTCTTGATGCACAGCTATTAATTTGTAAACTTCGTACGTCTATTTTTTTTTTTCGAACATGCGGTACCTTCAAAATTCTTTTAACAAAATTCCGGCCCTATATCGCAATTCCGCTGCCAGCAGTCACTAGAATTTAACTTTCTTTCTCAAATGCAACAAATTTCATTCATATAGGTGCAGGGGTTATCTCAGAAAAGCGTTTTTGCGTTTTACATGTATTTGAATAGGTCACATTGGAGTTGGGCCCCAGCTAAAGCTTCCTCTTAAATGAAAGTAGAACAACCAGTTCGGCGACAGAGACGGGTAGGTGGTTCCATTCGCTGGATGTATTGGAAACAAAGTAGTCACGAAATAGCTTTGTACGAAAGAATGGTACGCGCACCTTATGTTGGTGGTCGGTTCTGTTTGATATATAGGATGGTTCTGAAAGTATATTATGTTTTTGTTGCGCATTATGATAGATCTTATGAAATAGAAGTATGCGGGAATGTTTTCCGCTTGAAGAAAGTGTTGGTTGGCCTAAAATTGTGTTCAGCCGGCGCACCCCACGAGTTTGGTTAATTGCGAGGATGGATGAATGGATAAAACTTTATTGGATCTATTTAAATGTGGTTGGGCCCCTAGACGTCCGGGAGCCCCCTGGCCGACATCTCAAGGCAAGCACGGTCCACCAGCCAGAGCTGGTCATCCGAGCAAGTGACCCGAAGAGCGGCCTCCCACGAGGAAAAGGAAGGGTTGGGAATAGGTTCTACCGCCATGGGCGTGGGGCAGCTCCACAAACAGTAGAGAAGATCTGCCCGGGGCGCTCGGCAGGTGGTACATTGTGGATTATGGAGACCAGGGTAAAATAAATGTGCCAGATAGGGAGAAATAGATGCTTTGGTCTGGATCTGGCGCCAGATTGAACTCTGATGGGCGGTAAGGGAACGGTGAGGGGGAGGTAAATCTCGCCTACCATCCCTGTAATACGTGGTAATCTGGTGGTAGGCGCGGATCCCCTCTCCTGGTTTTTCCATTCCATGGGGTTGGGTGAGTGGTCGTCCAGGGTCCGGAGGGAAAGACCTCGGACATACGCATTAACGCGCTCGTTCTCGGGGACACACTCATGCCCAGGTACCCACGTGATAGTCACCTGGTGGGGAAGCGAAGGAATGTTTTCCAAAATGTGTGTGACCGTCTTAGGTGCTACGCCTTGAAGGAAGGAAGTAACGGTATGCACTTTGGGAATCGGTGCAGATTTCTGTAATGGTAGAATCCGCAGCCGCATGCGCCACTGCTAGGGCTAATGCGACCTCCTCAGCCACATCGGTGCGCGCTGTTTTAATCGAGGCAGACATGTTAATGCGCCTGTCCTCCGTCATGGCAGCGGCCGTGACCGTTCCTTTGAGCGGACCGACCGCGGCGTCGACGTAAAGGACGTCTTCGCGATCTTGGTAACGTCGGATGTAGTAATCAGCCCGCGCCTTACGTTGACCCGGATAGCGGTGCGAATTCATGTTTCGTGGCAACGGTTTGAGTTGCACGTTAGCTGCGAGTCTTACAGGAATAGGGAACCACGGCTCTTCTATCGGGATCGTGCCGCTTGGCTCACACCCCAGAGTTCGGAGTAGGTTTCGTTCAGTGGGTGTTCGGGTGAGGCGCAGGAGCTGATTACTCCTCTGTGCCTCTATGATTTCCTGGACGGTATTATAGAGACCAGTCTGTAGGAGACGGGTAGTGCTAGCTCGCATCGGGAGCCTCAGTGCGGTCTTAACCGCCCGCCTGATTAGACGATTAGCCTGATCCATTTGTTTTTGAGTGAGGTGGTGATACGGGAGGTGGTAGGCAAGGCGACTGACAACTAGAGCTTCGATCATTTGCATAGTGTCCTTTTCAGACAGGCCGTGGTTGCGTGACGCAATCCGGGGAACCAGTCCTGAGATTTGTTTTATTTGCTTATCGAGGAGGTTCAGTGTAAAACTCGCATCTAGGTTAGATTGGATGTGCAGACCCAGTATCCTGATTCTATGTACCTTAGGCACTTGTTGACCGTGTATGAACAGGTGTATGCCTGGGTCGCCTTTGTGGGGTTTAATGGTAAGCAATTCGGACTTTTCTGGCGAGCAGAAGAGCGAGATTGGGGCTAGAGGATCGGTACGCACTGGTCACAGTATATAGGCGCCCAGGCCGAAGTACTCGCACTTCCGGACTCGGTCGCGCCATCTCAGTGCTGCTCCACAGCCGAATCGCCGTTCCTGTTGAAGCGCCCACTTGGGCCGTGAAGCCGCGAGCTCGCTGCTGTTGCTTGATAAACTGCAAAGCGCACACTCCAGAATAGACGAAGCGCAAGAAAGACGGTGTCTTTCGAGAAGAAAAAAATGGGAAAAACAGCTGGTTCATCAGCTCGACTTCTTGTAAGACTAACACTGCAGTCGCTGGTGAACGCCGTCAGCTCTTTAGTGCGCGGTAACAACGGCTGTAAACAGCACAGGAAATGATGCGTCTGTTACGTGCCATAGTTGAACGCACGCTTTGCATCTCCAAGCAGAGTGCAACACTTTTCGATTTTTGCAAATCATTCTCCGGGCACAATACGCGTGATTTGGACATTTCTGTCTGCGCTTAGTCAGCGCCTTTGCGCCACCTGCAGTTGCGTAAGAAATATCGTCGTGGTATTCAGCAAAAATTGTCCTTTTCAATGATTCAGAAGCATCAATGTCCTCACCTGCATTTATTTTTTAAAAAACACACATAAAACTGAGTGAAATGGCAACTGCTGGATTCTGTTTTTCCTACAGACTAGACGTTTGGAGTTGAAATCTAGGCAATGAAACGTGAATCCACGTTGTGTCATATGCCACAATTCGCTCATCACCAGTTCAATAATAACCCGCCGTGGTTGCTCAGTGGCTATGGTGTTAGGCTGCTGAGCACGAGGTCGCGGGGTCGAATCCCGGCCACGGCGGCCGCATTTCGATGGGGGCGAAATGCGAAAACACCCGTGTACTTAGATTTAAGTGCACGTTAAAGAACCCCAGGTGGTCGAAATTTCCGGAGTCCTCCACTACGGCGTGCCTCATAATCAGAAAGTGGTTTTGGCACGTAAAACCCCATAATTTAATTTTTTTCTTTAGTTCAATAATAATTACTTGAAGGAAAAGGAAAATTATTTGTCTAGGCTGCTGCCAAGGCAGTGCCAAGACCACCCCACGCAGACACATGTATTCTCACTAATTAACTCAACTCTCTTTTTGATGCGTGCATAAATATTTTTCCTTATCTGCGTTATCCATTCGTTTAAACTGCAAGATGTTGAGGAGAATGCCGTTACTCATTCTTATCAAGGTGCCTCGGTTGCTTTCTGATGGCTCATTTTTGACAACGCTATCGCTAGAACCTTCGTGATGGTGGCAACGCGAAAAGTTTATCGGAGCGGCTTCGAACCAGTGTACAAAGACCAGTAGGGCCTCCTCGAATCTTTTTCTTTCACTTTTCTAGAAATTCGACATTCTTGAGGGCTAGTTGTTTCCTACTTGAAGGTGCGAAAAAAATAAATAAAACGAGGACAAGCGGAAGGAACACACAACACACTACGAGCGCAGACTGCCAACTGCTTATCCTTGAAAATTAAAGCATACGGAATTCAAGCAAGATCCCAGGCACGTGACCACATCGTCACTCCTGCTTGTGCAGATAACACAAGACAATTCTTCAAACTCACTGTGTAACACTGGTTGTACCGCATAAACACGAAGAAAAGCAATTTATGCTACGCACAAACCTTGAGCGGTCAAAAGAAACGAGGACGGCACATGTCTTAATACTAAACAAAGTGTAGGCGACAAGTGAGGGAATGAAAAAGCGCGATGGTACCTATAAAACGAGGTTAAAACAAGGTCAACACTACTGACGTAAAAATGGACCATAGACAACGAAGATGACAGAATGAAAAAAAAAAAGAACAATCAACCGAAGTAAAGGTGAAGGTGACACTATTAAAAATATGAAAACTTGTGAAAATGGCACGAGGGAAGAGTAATAAAACAGGGTAATATAAGATGAAGCCCAGTGTGAACTCGCGAGCGATTACACGCATGGAAAAACCAAACAAACCGCTCGCAAAGGTAAAAATTTTTTTATAAGTGGCTTTCCAGAAAAGCAATTTCTTGGTGCAAAAGCGAAACAGACGGCGTGCTGACACACTTGTCGCTAGATTTTACGATTGTGAAATGCTTCCAGAATCTCCCTTTCGGTCTGGTATCTCGATCGGTGGTATTTTCCAAGATCGGTTTGCAAGGAGTCTTTTGCTTACCCTCACCTGCTCCTTTGCATCATTTGCAATGTTGGGATAAAGTGCGTCCTGCATTATTCTTTGCTTACCAGTTGTGTCCACGTGCCGTTTCAGTGAAACACCTACTCGTTTGTCCGATGTAGAACCTGTCACAGGGGAGTGGAATGAGATAAACCCCACAAATACACTCAGTGAACTGCTTATCGTGCTTCGTTGTGCCCGGAGGTCTACTCTGATTTTCATGCGTCACCAAAGGGCACACTTTGCTGAGTTTACATGGAGCCGAGAAGACGACCTTGACCCCGTAACAGCTCGCCACATTTTTAATGTTGTGCGAAACGCAGTGAATGTAGGGCATAACCTGCAGTTTATCTTTCTTGAAAGTCTCTTTCTGTTTTCTGCAACCTTTTAGTTTTTGCAAGAGACTTTCACACGCACCGGTGATTAAATTCTCAGGGTATCCAAGGCGAAAGGAACCGCTGCATTGCGGTCTGCAGATTTCTCTTATGTTATCTGCACAAGCGTGAGTGACGATGCGGTAACGTGCCTGGGACATTGCTTGAAATAGCCTATGCTTTGATTCTCACGAATAAACAGCTGGCAGTCTGCGTGGTGGTGGTGGTGAATTGTAGCAACAGGTGGGTTTAGCCTGGCGATCAAGGCCGGCAATTGCTCCGCCCGAGCGTCTCGCACAATACCGCTGAAGGGTTTCACCACATGTCCATCAAACCAGTCTCTCTTAAAAATTCGATAAGGAGACCTGAAGTTTCTTTGCGGGCTATAACTGATCCCTCGGGAAACATAAGGTGTTGCAGGCACGCATGCGGAAGGTCCTTTCTTTTGGAGATTTTTCAGGAGAGCGTCCCTTTCATCTTGGAATTGCTGGCAGGACCACAGAAAGTGCTCAATGTCTCCTGTCTCGTTGCATGCCGTAAAGTTCGGAGAATTGATTCGCCCCGTCTTAAATAACCAGGCCGATGTATTAGCAGATCCTGTTCTCATTCGATATAGAAGTGAGGCTTCCTCTCGGTGCAATCTCTTGGTTACGCAGGGCATATGCTGTGGAACCCAAAGCGACGCAAAGTGATTTCGAATGTCAGATTTTTGCAATTGATTATTCTTTGGAGCCTTGATTTTGGGAGGATGGTAGAGCGCTGCGTAAGCAAGCGCATCAGCTTTTTCGTTTCCAGAGATACCAATGTGGAAGGGAATCCACTGAAACTTTACTGTGAAGCCTTTGTTGTTGAGTTCTTTCACGATGGCTAGTGATTTGCGTGGGAACTTGAGGGATGGCAGACCACGGTATACTTGTTGTAACGCGGCCTTTGAGCCCGTAAGGACAACCACATTCTGCGGAGGCAAAGTCTTTAGTTTGCGCAGAGCAGAGGCTATTGCTGCGCCTTCCACAACATCTGCGCTCGCGGTGTGTGTTCCTTCCACTTGCCTCGTTTTCTTTTGTAAATTGTAAATATTCGATTTACTACTCTACATTGGACGGCCGCTTTTGTCAAATACTCGTATTCGATTCGATTAGGAAATCTCGCTATTCGAACACCAATATGAATGCTTTCTCCGTGCTCAGTACGCTTTCCCCGTACTCAGTATGGATCAAAACAAAAGGTACAGCGTGAAAGAGGGAGGAGGCGTCGAGGCACCGCACCACGTGCCGCGCGACGACACTGTCAGATGACTGTTTCTAAGTGTGTGGCTGCTGTAGCTTTACAACAATAAAGTTCATTGACATTCATTTTAAAAAAAGAAAACGTTGACTTCTGTATCCCGTGTGCCAGAAAGTCCATTTCTATCACCTTCTGCCAAAGCCTGGTCGTGCTCCATCCGGGCAAGTGATTGCGCTCTGCAGTATTTCGCCAAAGGGCAGGATAAAGTTTATTTTGCTGACCCGATTCGTGAGCCGGTTCAGCGATGCGAACCGGTTCTCGAACGATTATAAATTTTCATTTCTCCGTACCGGAACTGAACCGGAACAAAATCGGGGCGTACTGAACCCGAACCGGAAATGAACTGGTGTCTTTTTCGGTTCGACAGCCTGCCATATGCTCAACTTACATTTATTCACGCATTACGAAGCTTATATGCTGCACTTATGTTACAGCTAGTGGGGGTCCTATGATCTGATTTTGCCATCGCGCTCCCTCCCTATTCGTAGTGGACCCCGTTTGTTTTGCACAGCGCGTTTTGGCCGTATATGGTAGCGAAATGAGCCCCCCAACTGGTAGCACCCGAGGCTGGCATGCGCCGTTCACAAATGGGTGGGGTTCCATCTCCGGCGCCCTAGAGAGACGGGCGCATTATTTGAGTACATTTGAAGTACAAACAAAAAGCACGAAAGAAGTGTCCGTCAAGTGCACCTCCCAGCTGACCAAACCGTATGATGTGCATTCTCTTCGAGTGCTCCTAGGTCTCGTTGGACATTTTAGGGCTTTTATAGAAGACTACTCCCCCCCATGTCCGCCATGAAAAGAAATTACGACCGCGGACATTCAGTCAAATCACCGGGCATATAAGTGGGAGATTACGTGCTTGTTCGGAGGGGTCTGCAAGTGTTAAAGACTCATTTTACAGGACGCTACAAGGTTGCGAAGACCACGAACCAGCAAGACACCTTAATGTCTCTGTGCTACAGTGGACTGCAACATGTTATTGAGAAGACTTCTGTGAAGAGCGTCCTAGGAGGGTTGACGACAAATATAAGAGAAAAGGAAGAAGCGCGTCACAAAGGGAGGAGAGGACGAAGAAGAGGCAACTTGCTACACGTATGGTTGGCATATAACGCGAGCGATCTGCAAAGCTTCAAGCAAAGCAGTAGATGGCTTGGAGTGAAGTCCATTTCCTAGTTTTCTGCCTGGTGTTGCGCCCCTATATAGTACTGTAAAAAGTCCCCACAAAGTATTTTGTTGATGATGACGATGCTTATTCTAGATGCACTTCGGACGTACGTGCACATTTAGGTGGAAAATTAACATTTTGGGGAGGGGTGTGTCTCGTTATTAATGGGTTAATCTTTATTGGTTTCTCACAAATCTTTGACGAGCAATTCCTTGTTCACTTTTAGTTTATTGGTCCTTTCTAGTTCTAGCTCTTTTAGCAAGTTGACAAAGCGTCAGTTCGATTGTGATCACGTGTTCGAGTATGCATATACTCAAACACGTGGTTCACACGCTGCTTCACCAGATAGACACCACGCCTGCACATCGCACTTGAACCCGTCATAGCCATTCAAGGGCTGCAGTGTTTATCCCCCTCCAGCTCGCACCGCCGCTCATCTCAACTCTTCGTTCAGACAGCGAAAGACTGGAATCCTCTTCCTACTGAAGCGGTGCACGACTCCAGCCATTCATCTTTCAAGGTATTCTTCGAAAATATTACTTACTAGATATGCCCACCCCTCGTGTAATACCTCGAAAGGGGTATTTGATTTGATGTATGAATAAATAAATAAATAAATAAATAAATAAATAAATAAATAAATACCATTTGCCATAAACTCTTAGCTGGAAGTCAGCGCTTGTGTCCGCTGTTCTCTCCTTACGTCGTTTCACTGTTTTCTTCAGCCGCATGTGAGACAAATTTGTACGCTTCACATTTTCGCATCCATGTACTAATGACGCGCCATTGTGGACTGCGACATATCCCTCAGTATTAAAACCTATCTAAAAAGAACAGCGTGCAATATGCTCAGACACGTGAGTTTTCGTATAGGTGTTCTAATAGCTGCCCACATTGTACGGGCATCCGTCGTACGAAAAATATGTACGACTTCAACACACGGCGAGTGAATTTACCTATTTATGGGACTCATTTATGCGGCACATACGACATGATAGTGGTATGTGGGTTTTCATACAGGATGTCGTATTATCATGCACTATAACTGAATACTGGAGTTACGAGCATGTGGGTTTCTTCATCCTGATGCTTCGATTTTCCTTCAGTGAATCTCAGTTTCACAATTGTGATTTAAATTGTTATTTACAGCGAATGGAGCGGCAACAAATGCAACTTTGCGATCATTTCACACATCAAATGGTAAGAATGGAATTACGATTCGAACACTTTATGTAAGGAGCAGTGTTTCGCCTCGCAATCTTGCCCGTTGACTAGTCGAGTGTAGCAGGTAGGAAAGGCCGCGCTGCAGAGCGGTGGCGCCACGCACTGGGACCCGATCGAAACGCCCTGTGCGCAATGCCGGCCTCGGAGATGTAGAGCACAGCACTGCGTGTCGCGTTCATGATGTTCGTGGAGGAAGCAAATGAACTTCCCTCCTTCCTTGATGGCAACGTTTGTCTGGGATGGCGCTTTTCCTGCTTAACCTCTACCATCATCGTTTGCAAACCTGCGGCCTTGGACACCAGCAGCCTGGCGCAGTCTTCGTCTTGCGTAGCGAATTTCGGTCTGATGATCGTTCACGAGAGAGAGAGAGAGAAGGTGTCACCAGTCTTCTTACGTTCCGTTTCATTTTTCAATGCGTTAGCATTCTTGGGTGACTCAACCAGAGGATCTGTCCATCGGTCTGTATGTCCGCTCGTAACGCGTAACACCATGTGCTTCATAAAGGAAAACAGAATAAAATCTAACGGAAAAATTCCAAAGGAAGAACGTTGGCAGTGGTAAGAACCGAACCTACGACCCCACGCTCAGAAGCGGAGTATCTTGCCCATTAAGCTTGACACCCTAGCTTGGAGAAGATGAACGTATCTCAACCACACGAATGTGCTGTGCCGGCGGTACAAAACAAATATAAAAGGAGAACAGCTTCTATGAAGGCTTTGCTGAAAGGTTTTGTGATGGTAGAATAAAGTGTGTAATCTTAAGTGTGCTCCTTGCGGCATCCCTTGCTTTCCTCACGTAATTTTTTTCAGTTATTTTTTCATACTGGTAAACTTACGTGTGCGTCATTAGTGACCAATACCGCAAGAAAGAAAGGTGATATCCTAACAAAACAGCCGGTGACCAGTAGCGTTCGCTGCGCGGTGTGGAATGATGACACAGGCTGCTACTGGTCCTTATTGCGGAGAAAAAAGTTTTTACACACCGATTACCACTTTAAAATTCAGATGTTAGCACTGATAACCACGAAGCTACGGCTCATCGAAGCTGAGTGCGCAGAATCACAGATATGTACGATTATTATGGCTATAGTTATTCATAAATAGCCTAAGCGGCGTGTCTTGTTTAATTTAAAGCAGTAAACTTGCGCGTTGGGAGCTTTCAGGAGACCCCGAGGATGACTACTGCTATAGACTACCTCAGCAACCAACCACACTATCCGCCCATTTTGAAAGACCATAGTCGTTGATCAAGTCTAAAACAACGACCACGGCACCTTTAAACTTCACCACGTACGCTTACAGTTTACGTAAACTCGTACTATGCGGTTTTCAACAGCCTTTTTCATGAAATAGTGATAGTTTGTTGAGCCACGTGTAACATAGATATTGTTCTTTTTCTTTTAAGTGTGCCTGACGTGTTGTTTCCCAAATTTTTATGTCTCTTGTAAACTGCGTGTATTCATTCTTCAAGAATTATCTTTTATTGCGATAGCAACTGTATGGACACTCCAGGCGCTTTTCTACCGTCGGCGTTGGTGTCGCCGTGAGGTTTCGCATGAGTGAAAGCGTGTGAGGGTGAGCCGGCGAACGCGGTTCAATTTCGCGTTCGCGAGCGAGGAACGTGGCCCGGATGCGTGCCCTCTCCTGTGGCTCGCGAGAGGAGAGGCGTTCTTCTCCGCGACTGCCGGGGTGTATCGGTGTCCTCCTCGCCCGCCGCTCTGTACAGAGTGGAGACATTGCGGCGTCTACTACGGCGTTGGTCACGCGAATCGCGGACGCCTTAGTAGACGCCTTTGGCGGACGCCGTAGGGACGCGTTGCCAGCGCTCGTGTGTCTTGACAGCAATCTGCGACGTGGCCAAAGTGCGCGCCCCCGCCAGCCTCGTATTCAAAGCGATCTGCGATGTTTGCAGAGTGCACGTCGTGCCGTTAGCTTCGTATGCGCGTTTAGACGTTTGGCGATTCCACGAGAGATGAACACGGGTCAAGCAATTAATATTTTAGATTCCATTGAATATTTTATATTTCATGCGCATATCACTCAGTAGCACGAAAGTGAACGTGGCTTCTTTGCCAAAGGAGTATTTTAGGAGGAATAAAATAGCGAAATTCTTCAGTATGGAGGCGCCTGTTTCATGCACAAGGTATTCTCGCAAATTCACAACAATGGGAAATACAATATACTACAGCTGCAAAGAATATACTTCTCTCTGTAAAACGTAGACGTAAAGAAGGGTCAGCTAGCACTGTTTGAGGCTTCCGTGCATAACGGAAGTGTCTTAGAATAATTGCCTAATTTGCCACAATTTTCAAAAGTTGCTATATTTACGATTTTTTATCAAATAAAGCAATCCATGTAGCCGTTTGAAATTAGGTAGACTGTGAGACCCAAACCTATTCAATCATTGTGCTGAATATTGTTGCTGTATCACAAATTACAATTTTTACAATTCGCCTCAAATGTGAAGTTTTTACGAAAATGAACGCTATTTAAAAATCAAAATAAAGAAACCCCATCGTAAATTTTTCTAAAGACCTTTTAAACAGCTGTTCATAGGCAGTTGAACAAGAATATTAAAAAGCATGTTGCATTATTTTGTTTGTAGTGACAATATAAGTGGTAGAAATCAGAGCTTCGCCAGAATGCAGCAAGGTGCTAAGAAAAAGGGACATCGCGGTAAAAAGAACGTGCATAAGGCTCTGACTGGCCTAAACTTGACCATGATTGTGACAGAAAGGCAGTTTTGGTAGTTTTAGGCAGCTGGCAGCTGGAACTATCTGCCAGCTGACCCTGCCCTAACCAACAGCTTCGCCACTCCCACCACCGCATCTTCGGTTATATAATGACATTTATATAATGACAATTACGACATTTTTAGAGGCATTTACATGCCGTACATTCTGTTACCTGTCTGCATTCACAGAGAGTTAACCCTTAATTCTGTGGTACACAAAGAAATACAAACCTTCATTAACGGAAGGAACAAATTATCTACGCTGCAAGCTGTGCACACGCGCTGTTAATTAAAATGAGCCATGTATAGGTTATTTTGACGTTTCTTTATTCCCATTAACGCGAATGAGTATTTTACTAAACACACTATTATGCATAAGTATTAACCATAAGGCCAAAACTGCCTTTCTGTCGCAATCATGGTCAAGTTTAGGTAAGTCAGAGCCTTATGCCCGTTCTTTTTACCCCGATGTCCCTTTTTCTTAGCATCTTGGTGCATTGGCTTACGAGATTTTGAGAAAGATGTATGATGTTTTGTTTTATTTTGATTTTTATATAGCGTTCATTTTGGTCAAAACTTCACATTTGAGGTGAATTGTAAAAATGATAATTTGTCATACAGTAACAATATTCCGCACAATTGATAAATAGGGTAAGGTCTCACAGTCCACCAAATTTAAGAAAGGCTACATGGATTGGTTTAGTTGATAAAAAATCGTAAATATAGCAAATTTTGAAAATTGTAGCAAATTAAGCAGTTATTCTAAAGCACTTCCGTTTTGCACGGAAACGTAAAACAGCGCTAGCTGACACTTCTTTACGTCTACGTTTTGCAGACAAAAATATATTCTTTGTAGCTGTAATATATTGTATTCCACATTGGTTGCGAATTTGTGAGAATGCCTTGTGCATGAAATAGGCGCCTCCACACTGAAGAATTTTGCAAATATTCCTTTGGGAAAGAAGCCATGTTCCCTTTCGTACTATCGAGTGATATGCGCATAAAATATAATATATTCAATGGAATCTAGAATATGAATTTTTTTACCCGTGTTGATCTCCCGTAGAATCCTGTTTCGTTCGCGTTGAAGCGACAGACGCACGGAGGTCAGTTGGCTCGCGGCTGCTGCTGCGATTCCTGAAACCAACGTTTTCACAGACAGTTTCCGCTGTCATTGAGCGAGATGTGTTCATGTTTACCTGTGCGCGCGTGATGCTGTGCTGGTTAATTTAGTTAAAACACGTTGACGGGCTAGTTGATTTGAATTCATGATAGAATGGGCAAGCGCAAGCGAACAAGGACGTAGAAAGAAGCAGACACGCAATGACAGCGCTGTCTCTGTGTGTCTGTTTCTACGTACTCGTTGAGTCACGCTTACACATTCTGTCATCGTTAATTTTGTTAGTAAGCGAATGTTTACAAGTTCATACGGGCGATAAAACTACTATCCTTACTTGGTACAGCTATCCACTAATTTGCTATCGCAATCGGTGCTTCGCCTTTCGGGCGGAACAGCGATGTTGTTTTGTTTCTTGAGTTGCGTCAACCATCATACAAAAACGTTGAGCCATTACATAAAATAATTGTGCATTTAGTAGAATCAGTCTTTCCTTTAAATGTAATTAATTTCCATCACATCGGTTAATGGCAGTATCCTAGAAAGCGCGCGGGAGAGTCAACGTGTGTGGGCCTCACCGCAATAACTGACATTGTGAGGGGAAGCCCGCTTATGCAGCTCTCACTGGCAGTCGCGTTACAGATAGGCTGTACGCTAAGAGATTGCAAGTCATTTAAATCCATAGCGCCGTGTGTGCGCCGCGCGCTGAACGTCCATGCCGATTTCACTGTTAAACGTGGTAAGACAAGAAATCGCGTGGGGCTTCCGAAGAGGCCGTGTCGCCTGCGCACAGCATTAACGCCAATCATCAGTTTTCTCCAAAGCGGCTGTGCCATAAAGCATACAAAGTCTAACACATATGTGCACTGGTATGACAACGCGCTTAGCACTTAACTAAACACGCACCAGAGTACATGCTACATAACTAAGCGTGCACCGAGTTAGCCACGCGAGCACTGGAGACAGGAGAGGCAATAGTCCATTCACTGCCTATGACGGCCTGCCAAACATGCACCGCCGTGGGCCGTCTACAGATTTTTTTCCATGCTCATTACGCCAGAGGTGTTGTTCTGGTGCGGTCAAGTGAGAGAAAGAAAGAACAGTGACGAGTCTGAGCTATCGTATGCAAATCCATATAACTGCGTGTTACGAAGGAGTGATTTAAGAATTTAGGGGATTTAGTAGCTATGGCACTGCGCCGCCGAGATCGAGGTCGCGGATACGATGCGTGTCGTACTTCTCTGTGCTCACACCTGTCACGGCCAGTGATCCCTCGTCAAGCATCACACATCGCCTTCGCCCTCGCGACATTACTGCGTAGTCGTCTCGCACTGTGCACATGCGCCTCATTTGGAGTTTATACATTTCTGCATGTACCTTGTGAGCGGTGGAGGCCATAAACATAAAAATTCCAGGAGAATAAGGTTGCAACTATTGTAGTAGATGAACATAAACATGGCATGCGATTACATTGTGCATTGGATGAAAGTAAACACAATACGCTCAGTCATTAGTTGATCATCATCGTCACCACCACCATCATCATCATCATCATCATCATCATCATCATCATTATCATCATCATCATCGTGTCCCCTGCAGGAGAGAGAGGTCTCTCCCAGCGTTCTACAATGACCCCTGCCTTGCGCTAGCTAATTCTAACTAGCGCCTACAAACTTCCTTATTTCATTACCCCACCTAATTTTCTGCAGTCCAGGACTGCGCTTCCGTTCCCTTTAATTAATTGTGCATAGCATTTAAATAGCCGCTCTGCTTCACGTAGATTCCAACACACACACCCCTCCCCCTTTCCTCCATGTGCGCTGGATCTGGATACTTCCTTTTCCTTTTTTTTTTTTTCGTTTTCCCGATGACGAAATTAACCGACTGAGCGAGCACCTTGAATCTAAATGTGCGAGAGTTAAGCATGTAGCATTGGTGACGTCATCAGCGGGAGCACTTACATCGAACAATTCCTTTTCGGGTGAGTGACAGGTGGGATTCTGGCACGTTGGATGATGACGATAGCAGATGGTCCACCTGGATACACAAAACAAATGACTACACGCCTAGGCTGCGAAGCGATCTCAGCAGCGCTCATCTTTATCAGGCAAGGCGTGTTGGAGCGTTAGAGGCAAAGCGGTATTTCTTTTTAGATAAAGTCTTTGAAGACTTCAGATCGACCTGGAGTTCGTGAGATCAAGGAATGTGGTCATTTCAGTCCCGTGAACTCTGACGATTTGAGGTCTTCTAGTGCTCGTTGGACAATGAAAAAGGTGTCAAAATAAAGCTTAGAACGAAAAATAGCTTTACGCACCAAGCTGGCGTAAAGCTATTTACGGAGCAGAAATAATGCACAATTAGCGCCAAAATGCTGAAATTAAACCCAGATGAGCTTGTTCAAACTGCGCGCACCTAAAACCACCCCACTTTCTTCAACAAAATAATGGGCCGATCCCGGATATAGGGCAGTATAAATATTTCCACCTATACCGAAGGTAATGCAGTCTAACAAACCACACGGTAAACAAATGCACCCAAGAACACACTGTCTTTCTTCTATGCCCACCGCTGTTGTCTAGCTCTTTGTATCTTAAATTTAGTGTTGATTAGCTTCCTCGTCCCCAAATAGTATAGTGAGGCCTACCATCCCACCACAGATGAGCACAGAGAACTGCCATAGCCTTTCATTTTCATCTCGACGATGCGTAAAAAAATCAGTAACGACGTGCACAGAGATCCCGTCTCTCTCTCTCTTTCTCTCTCTCTCTCTCTCTCTCTCTCTCTCTCTCTCTCTCTCTCTCTCTCTCTCTCTCTCTCTCTCTCTTTTTTTTTTTTTCTTTTCTTTTTTTTGCCAGAACTTTGGCAGGGTCTGCGTTACACCAGGACACAGACCTACGCCCCGCAAGCACTCCGTGACAGTGACTTGTTATTATAAGTGCAAACGCGACGCGAGAGGAGTCTGGAGTGTTTTCTTTTGACGATCGATCCCGTTCGGCAGGATAAAGTTTTATTCGTGAATGAGTAAAGCGAAATGCAAGATATCAACGCCCGCGCCCATCGAAAGGGGTTCGAAAGACAGCACAAAACATGGCGGCATATCGTCCGCGCCATATCCGACCCGGATCTGCACATATCGCCAACACCTCCTTCTGGGGTGTCTGTCGTCGCCTTGGCTAAGGAGTTGGCAAACAGGCGACTACTTGTTCATCGCACTCCGTATGATACACTGAAAGCTAACACTTTTGCCTTGCGAGGGTATAGCGCAAATACAAAGCGCAAAATACACTTTGCTATATAAATATAGCGCAAAATACACTTTGCCGAAGTGTTTAAATAGAGAATTCTACAACGCTAGCACACTTTGTCGTTTTCCGTGCTTCGCGATCTTTTTGTCAGATTAGATTTCCTTCTTTATGCGCATGTGTGCTTTTGTCTGCTTTATATGTTAGTATTGTGGTGCATGATATTGCATGCCTCTGTTAAGTTAAACGTATTCATGACGCCGCTTTCATGTTATCCCACACTTTTCTCTGCCACGGCTGATATCGTTTTGTTTCAATAAGCGACACGTCGTCACTGCTGTCTCTGTAAGTTGGCGAGAGACTCGTCAAGCAGTCGTCAAGACTTGTGTTTATCTCGTCAACCCCAACATTTTTTGCAAAAACTGAACTAAAGCTCTAATTGATTGGCATATAGAAGGTGGATCTCGAATTGTAACGTTGTTTTATTTGCTGATACATCAAGCGTCCCCGGTGCGGGTTTTTACATGAGGGCTTGGTTTTGTAACATAATTGGCATAAGGTTTTCAACAAATGTCTTGAAATGGCTATAATTGAAGTGGTGCGCAGATGATTCCACTCGTTCGTTTTCTCGGACAAAAAAAAGAAAAAGAATGAACCTTTTCAGTGCCGCGGACGAGGCAAGAAGGGCTAAGTACGATGCTCTTGTTCCCCTTTTCGGGCGTTATTTCTAATACCCGGTGACGAGCCGGGCTTGGCCAATCCCTTTTGACATTCTGGCGAGTTCCCTCTTCGGCGGCTAATGCGCCTTCGGACTCCGTTCGTCCAGCAGAGATGCTAAAAATGGCTGCTGCCAGTCGCGCGTTGCTAACCCCTCAAGGATGCACATTCTTCAGAAACAGGCCTTACTAGTCTGACGGTGCCGCATTTAGTGACATTTCGCTTGACGGAATTTCATGGAAAGCTGCAGTGATTTGTTTCCCGTTGGTGAGAGCTTTAAAGCGCATTAGTGAAAGTCTGGTTAACTCTCCCCGTTTTCCGATGCAGCCTCAAGAGCAGACACGTTGCCGCGGCGCGGACATTTATCGTGCCAATGAAACTGTCGGGGCAAACTAGTTGCTGAGCGGAATCTACATTGTTTCGTGTAGCACGCGGCACACATGTTAAAGTTGAGTGCTGCGGTCTGCGTATGCGACCTTGGCATTGTGCTGAGAGTTCAAGTAAAGGAAAGTACTCTCACTCGTTTCATGGAAGTCTGGACCTTTTGGGCAGCGGCGAGCCATTCTGATGGCGAGGTGAAATATTATCCGGCTAGCGCTAGTTACACATCAGGAGGAACGCCATCAGCCAATCCAGGGATTATGTACCACTCTTTAACATCAGCCAAGGCACCGAGTCGTCTTTTCTCGTCGTAGTATTCCTTGATGGTCTGCTCTCGTTTCAGCCGGTATAGCGAATGAAAAGCCAGAAGGCACCTCCGTTGATGGTCGCAACGCGGTCCTGCTTGCCGCGCCTAATGTAGACCCATGATTCGCCTCTGCCGCATATCTCTGCCAGGTGCCCCCTTGAACGCTTCCGCTTCGATGTACTCGTTGAAGCGAGCGACCCGATCGCGCTGCGTCCACGATGCTTCAGCCGCCTTCGTCTCGGAAAAGACAGAGCCACTTGCCGACGGGAACGTCTTCTGGCGTTCCTTTGCACTTCAGAATGGTGAGCGGAGGCTTCCGGGTAGCCATGGTAGGGTGATGGGTGGATCCTATGGACCTGTTTAACGTCAGAAGCAAGAGACGTACCGTGGCTGAGACGCCATACTTTGATTTGAAAGCACGCGCGCTTCTTCGTCGTCCGCTTCGCTAATCATCGTGTTCCTCATTCAATTGTCAAACAACAGACATATATATATATACCACCTTCGTCGCTCCACCGATATCATTCCATCTTCACCATTCCATGGTAAACATGTTGCAGTCCCTTAATCGTGCTTATGCAGTCATTATGACACCATCGTCATCTCTGCGTCGTCGTCATGCAATTGCTGTTATACCGACATACTGATGTCGTCGTGGTCCTTCCGTTGTCTTCGCCCGCCGTGGTGTAGTAGTGGCTTTGGTGTTGCGCCGCTACGCCCGAAGGCGCGGGATCGACTCGTGGCCACAGCGGACGCATCCCGATGGGGGCGAAATGCGAAAACGCGCCTGTGTACCGCGCACTAGGAGCACGTTAAAGAACCCCAGATTGCCAAAATTAATCCGCATTCTCCCACTACGGAGTGCCTCATAACCATGTCGCGGGTTTGGCACGTAAAACCCCAGGATATGACAGTTTTTTTTTCCATTGTCTCCATTCCAGTTTTTTCATCCGATTCTCGTCATACCGTTATCGTCGCGCCATTGTCATGTCACCATCGTCCTTCCATCAACGTCACATCTTCGTCGTCATTCAACCATCGTCACAGCGTCGTCGTCATGGTCATGGATGACTTTCGCAAGCGGGTTAGATAGAAAGGTCGCGGAGACAGCGTGTGTCAATTATCGGCAACCAGCCCTGGAAATTCGACTGGCAGCAGCAGCGCCGCAACAGACAGCGAGCGTTTCAGCAGCACATGCGTAGCGTCTCGGTAGAGGCACATGTGGCCAGCGTCCGACCTGACTGGACGCCGGCGCGCTAGAACGCAGGAGCGCATGCGTTCCTCGGAATGTGCATGGCCACGAGCAGACCTTGGCTGGACGGGCTAGGCTAAAGCAAACGTTTATACAGGCACGCGCCTCTTATCGTTTAATATACATTACTATATATCGTGAAATAACCAATTAAGCCAATGTTAACCAACTACAACTTCATCCTAACTCAGTAGCTAAATTGTGTAACTCTTAGTTAATGGCACTAAATATTAACGACTGTAAACTACTACATGCATTCCGAGTGGCTCGCCATGGCAACGTACTCTCTAAATAACGTTCCTCTACAAGCAATCAACTCGTGCAAATATCTGGGTGTCCATATAACCACAAACCTGTCATAGACAATTCACACCGAGTATGTTATTAATAAAGCTAAAGGCATGTTACGGTATCTGCGCCGCAGCTTTTCTAGAGCTCCATCTGATGCAAAATACATATTGCACAAAACTTTAATACGGCCTTAATTCTAATATGTTACATCCGTGTGAGATTAGAACTTGTCTAAAATAACGCTGTTCGTCTTATCATTTCTAACTATCACAGAACTACGGGTATTACATCAATTAAATGTAAGCTCTGCCTTTCTTTGCTGTCTTTTCGCGGTAAAATTGTACGTTTAGCACTTTTTCACAGGCTTCATCCTCATCCTATATATATACAGTTCTTTACAAGACCACACTATGTATCCCATCATACTGACCACTGTCATAAAGTTAGGACTTATCTATGTCACAAAAAGCCTTTCTCTCAGTCTTCTTTGCCTCACAATTGTCTATAGATTGGAACCACCTTCCCGCTCATATTGTGGCTATTAGTAATTTATTCAATTTTTTATTTGTGATACCCTCAAGGTACATAATTGTACATTGCAGAAGGGAGGGGCGAGAATACATTCCAAGAATAAAAAATACAGGATTAGTTCAAGGAATTCACAGTGCAGGGAACAAAAGCGATATGAAAATATAGTAATGCATTCATAACAACCAAAACAGAGACCTACATAATATGAAAATACAGAAAGAGTACACTTTAGCAAAACAAACATTGTTCACGAATAAGTACGTAATTATGCTATTTGCCATCATACATTATCTTATGTTTACTAGTGCATTCTTAAAAAGAGTGGGGTCACTGATGCTTACTAATGATGTAGGTAAATTATTCCAGTCGATTGAAGTCCTGGGAAGGAATGTTATGACGGGGTACATTGCCTTTATGTACGTGATCACGACGAGCCGAATAATAAGGCGCAGGTTGGATCCAAAGAGGGCGAAGAGATGCGTTGTGGTAGTAGATGTTGTGAAAAAGGGAAATGCGTGATTCTTTTCTGCGAAGAGATAACAATGGGATTTGAAGGGTACTCTTCATTAATGTAACACTAGCAGTACGATGGTAGTTAGATAAGATGAAATGAACAGAGCGATCTCGCGCTGATTCAATTTCGTTAATTAATGTGATCTGATGAGGATCCCAAATGGATGAGGCATATTCTAATTGGGGGCGGACGTATGCCGTGTACAACAGCCGTTTTAATAAAACAGGCGCAAGCGAGAAATTTCTCTTCAAGTATCCTAAGGAGCGGTTAGCTTTAGATATTAGATATTGTGCATGCTGCTTCCAAGAAAGATCGCTAGTTATATGAATTCCAAGATAACGGTAGCATGTAACGGATTAAGGGGGCAGTCATTGAGGGCGTAGGTAGGGCAAGTTGTGTTAGAACGAAAAATCCGCATAAATTTGCATTTAATAATGTTGAGTTCCATGCACCAAGTGAGGCACCAATTAAATATGTTATTTAAATCAGATTGAAGGGTAGCTATATCAGAGGCATTAGTTATTTTTCGATATGTAACACAGTCGTCAGCGAATAAACAAATTTGTGAGGAAATGTTATCAGATAAATCGGTAATGTATATTAAAAATAAAAGAGGACTAAGAACAGACCCTTGTGGAACACCGGATTCAACTGGAGCGGCGTTAGATGTGGAGTCATTAGTTACAACAAATTGGAAACGAGATGGAAGGACCGATTGGATCCAGCTAAGTACTCCCGGGTCAATGTTGAGTGCGCTTAGTTTGTGTAGTAGCAATGCATGTTTGACCTTGTGTAAAGCTTTCGGAAAATCCAAAAATATGCAATCAGTCAAAAAACCGTTATCAAGATATACATATAAGTATTTAGTGAAAGTTACCAGCTGAGTCTCACAAGAAAGAATTTGCGAAAGCCATGTTGACTGTTAGAGAAAAAATTATTTTCTTCAAGAAAGTTGACAAGGTTAGCAAATATAATGTGCTCCATAATTTTGCACGGTACTGAGGTAATCGATATGGGCCTGTAGTTTAAAGGACCTTGAGTTTCGCCAGATTTGTGGATTGGAACAATCATTGCTGTTTTTCAGTCATGAGGCAAGGATGATGACAGGTACGACTGTGAAAAAATGCTCTCTAAGATGATAGGTGAAACTTTTGCCAACATTGTATAACTAGGAACTTTTTGCATTTCTTTCTGTTTATTTTTCATGACATCTAATATTGCGTAAAATAAACTTTTGTATTTCACATTGCTTTTTTTTTTCCTTTGTCCTTCGTCACTGTATTTAGCGTTTACTATGTACCATATCTTGTACCACTCCCCTCCATAATGCCTCTGGCCCTGAGAGTATGACAAATGCATAAATAAACATACTGTGCCATTTCCATGGCCTTTCACGGTTAACCGAAATGGCTATGGGTGTTGGCTGCATGGACATGATAAGGTCTGTCATGAAGTACTTCCTGCGTTTTGCCATACGAGCATCATGAAAGGACACGCGCGTTCCCACAATATGGACATCAAGAATCATTGCCTGATTATTCCTTGTGATGACCAGGCCTGGGATTGGTGTGCACTGTTCAGTACGGAAGTGTGGCTCTCTCCTCACTGACCATCCAACCTCAGTTATCCGTTTGGCCAGGTGCCCTAGGATATTATCCTGTCAATGCCAAACGGCAATGGTGAGTCCGGTGACATCGATGGAGTACGATTACATGTCCCAGGGACTCGTGGGAGTCGCAGCATACCTTTGTCACATCTCTTCCCCGCTTGAGTCGAGTGAGGTTCGGTACTGCTGCTATGTGGAACTTCTTCGCGTCTATATGGATTCCCTGCCCTCAAGAATGTCTTCCCTTTCGAATTAACGATATGGATTCTTTGGCGGTTTGCAAGCAGCTAGAGGTCTTCCATCGAAAGAGTCACGAAGCTTTGCCACCCAGAATGACAAGAATAATTTGACAATTTGACGTCTGCGTTCTTGAAGTGTCAGAGACGTTCTGCCTGGGATCTTGCATCGGAGACTGTTTTCCTTGTATTTGCATAGGCACAAACTGTGAAATCTGAGTGAATGAGTCAGTTATATCTTTAGATTTGCCGGGCAGGGATATACGTTCTGAGGAATTATATGCTTAAGCCGCGCTTTTCTACTCCAGCATAAAACAAGCCTAGAGGTAGATCCTGCGGGAGAGTAAGTCACCTTCTTACTGCTGTTCTAATGGACCTATAAAATGCCAGTAGAGTCTTCGCAGAAATGGGCCTCCATGTTAACAGGTACTTCAGAAGCGGAAGGATGTAGAAGTGAAACACCACGAGTCGGTACTGTGGCTTCAGGTGTGCCCTTGACAACTTTTCCAGAAGTACAGACTGTTCGAGGCGAGAGGAACCCTGAACTCTCTTAATTGCAGAGAAGGTTGCACCAACATAACCCCACTTTGATGATAATGTGGTTGGTCTGATTTCCTCACCATGAAGCTTGACTACAATGACATCGCAGATCTCCGACTTATGTTCCCACCCAGAAAGAAGGATAACCAGCAAGGAGAACTTATAAGCGTTTTCCATCATAACTCTTGCTAGAAAACCCACTAGACAATTTAAGGGACCCTTCAATCCGGGAACTGAACCAGCGGTGAAAATAAGGTCGCACGCGAATGCCGTACAGTACACATGCAGCTCCTCACTTCGAAACGCTAAATATCGGTCTAGGCGTTAAATGAACTTGTCTGTTTACTAAACTGAATAGCAGTGGAGACAGAGGATCTCCCTATAACGGGCTCCAGAAATCGGGCGAGTCAGAAGCATTTTGCCAGCGAACGTGAAGATTGCCGAGGAGGTAACGTAAGAGTCCTTGATGTATCATATAAATTCTTCACATACAACCTTTCACCTATGACCTCGAAAGATCACCGGGTGAACCCCTTTGTTAAATAATTTTGCAGTATTCAGCAGTATCGCTAGCAAGACGTCGGAACGACGAGCTTCAACTATCATTGTCGCCAAGAGCAGAACATTGTCGGCGCGTCCGCCAACAGACGCCTAAAGTATATATTTTTCAACAGTATATTTTGTCAAGAACATGAGAAATAGTGATGAGACGATGATCTGCAGCAATCGAAGCATTAGAAACCTTGGCGATGAAGACAGTAAGATGGTTATTCGTTCTATAGTATAACAAACGTTGTACAAAACTAGAATTTCTTTGCTGTATAAAATGACGACTCTATCCTGTTATTTTATATCCATTGCGCAGTACGAAGGTTTCTCCTAGCGATCTATAACTATTTCTGCCTTGCATAGTTGACACGATCTTACGCCCACGCATTCCTGATTTCATCACATGCCCCTTGTTCTCAGCCATTCTTGCCTGCGTTTTCTATACTTTGGCAGCCGCTTCATTACTACAATGTATTACCGGTTACCTGCCATACGCATTACGCGACCTGCCCCATTCCATTCCTCTTTTTACGATCTCAACTAAAGAAAATGAAGGTCATGAATGGTATTGATGCAACAGTACTGCGTTAGGGTCAGTCTTTGCTCCGTAGAAGACGCGGCCACCATCGTTACTTTAACTATACACAGCATACAGAACACTGCTGACGGCCGTGCGCCAACTCGGCGGGGCCGCATTCCAGTTTGCTGCGCGCGGCGCCTCCGTCAGGTACCTCGTTCCCTTCCACTGGCGTCACCTCCTCTTCACTCCTCTTTTCTCATACACAAGCGCACAGTCGGGTTTTCGCTCGCATGACCGTTCCAATGCTGAGGTATTAATATCAGTTACAGCTGTTTGTCTAATCCACAACACCGCCATCCTCCAGTCTCTCAACGTTACATCTATCGTTTTTTACATCACTGACTCAGCAGTTCTTAGCCCCTCCTCAGGCTTCGTTGTAATCCTCCAAGTTTCAGTTCCGAAGGTTAGCTCTGGTAGAATGCAATGATTGTATACGTCCTTTTTTTATCAGTAAGCTTCCGGTCATGACTGAGCGTGCCTGCCATATGTACGCCCATGAGATACCAGAGTTATCGACTGAAGAAGAATTCCTGTGTAGTATGCATGTCGGTGCAGGTTATGTTTATCGCGCGTCGTCATCCACGCCGGGTGACACGACGCTGGAAAGGCATCTCGCATGGTTGTTGCTTCCTTTCTCGCATACTAGCCCTTCACTCGCCGTAAAAGTGATCGACAATATATTCCACAAAGCGCAATCGATATGCAAACCATGGTACCGCATCGTCCCACGAGGCGTCCTATATCGACAACTCAGCCGCAATTCCCATACGCTACTCACCTTGGTGTGCGGGGCGAATGCCAAGGCGTTGCTCGGGGACGAAAGTGCGTTCTCCGCGCTGAAGGTCACGATTCCCGGGAGCTGGGGTACGGCAAAACGGCAAGGGGGACCAGACCGCCGGCGGTCGTCCTCGTTGCAAGGGCCGGGCGGAGGTCTCGCCTTAACAGTGGTTCTTACGTCTGCATAGGCAGCCCCCCACCCCCGGACAGCAGCTGGCACAATGATCAAACACACGCACTTGTCGGAAACCCATCAACGTATATTCTTTTTCCCTGCGCCAAGAAGGCTGCCGTACCATTGTTCACAAAGCTTCTATTACGTGAGGGATGTCACCATGGCGATCTTCTTTTTATGATGCCGACCGTGCCGTTATCACGATGCTAGTCAATCAGGGAAAAACCTTTTAGGTTCAAGGAATGTAAAAGGCAGAGAGAATAAACTTTTATTTTAAGCAAGCGCGTTCTGCTGCTTAGGTCCCTCTCCGAAGAATTCTGGGTATTAGAACAAACTGCCTGTTTGCTCCGAATACTATTTGTACTTGGAATAAAGAACGCTTCATAGCATGCAATTTTATTACGGAGCTTGATAATACTGTAAACACCAAGTTAAGGAACATAATAAAGGTGAGAACGACTGATCTTTATTTGAAAACTATTATTAAAGTATTCGATATTTGATTCGATTCGGTATCAAAAATTACTTTCCGCATACCCCTGCAGTAACGAGACGGGATGCCTTTTTTTCTTCAAACGGATGAAAACACCGATATGATCTACAGGTACCAGCGTCATCTGTTAACGTATTCCTGGCCCTTGCTCCAATAAATCCCGAGTATCATCATCAGCTGTGAACATAACTGGTGCCGACTGAACCAAGGATAAAGCTGCCGGTATATACCATCGCCTGCTGTCCCCTCTCCTCGTGTCATCGTTGTTGAATCTGGCACGCCTCTGGCGCAGTCCATCGCGACGTTCGTGGCCACTGCAGTTGCCGAATCCAAGGGGTCCACGTTCTCCGTGGTCCCCGCGTCCGGCTGCAGGCCACTGGCGCTGACAGCGTGCCGCGAAGGGTGGTGACGAAGATTTCCAACCCGAGCTGCTTGTTGTGCACCGCCAGCCCTTGACTTCTCCAGCCTCGCTTCGTCAGCGTACTCCGCGGACAGGTTTATCGATAGATTGTGCCATTCGTGAATCATGATGGTGATAACGAACACTGCAGTAAGATAGCGTTTCTTCTTCCTCTACAGTATACTGACGGTTAAGCACGCAGCCCGTGCCCAGAGAAGCCATAAATTCAATGTCGACGAGAACACTGCACTATGATATCTGGCTCCATGGGCCCAACCATTGTATATATAGTCGTTTATGCCGTTTTGCAAACTTTCGAAATTAAACAAAGAAAAAAAGTTGCAGTCTTGCCCAAAAGGCAAAGCATCGATTGTGATGGCAAATTAGTGAATAGCCATACGAAATAAGGATTGTGGCTTTATCGGCCGTATAAACTGGCGAACACTCGCTCAATAACTAAATTAACAAGCACGGTCTCACGCGCTCACAAGCAAACATAAACACATCATGTAATTAGCGCGGACACTCGTTCTCAAAACGCTGGCGTGAGGAATAGCGGCAACACCAGCGAGCGAATCGACCTTCGTACTGCGTCTCGTTTCAACGCAAAACTAAGCGGCCAGAACACAGCGCACAGGAAGCTATGAGCGCCCGGCGAACCTAGACACGTAGACGCTGTACTCATGGGAGCTCATTTTAAAGCGACACTAAAGGCAAATACTGAATCGACGTGGATGGTTTAAATACCATCCAGGAATCTCGCAACGCATGTTTCACGTCAAGACTTAGTTTACGAGAAAATTGCATCTGAAGGATCCAAATACCTCTTTCGTAATTCAAATCTCCCGCCACCCAGTGGGGGGGGGGGGTAGAAGTGACGTTGCATACGTCGTCATCACTACCCTCTGCTGCTGTTGGTGAGTAAAACGGCGCCCGACAGACGGCGGTACCGAGCCAAGATATTTGAAGAAAAAGGGAGCATGAAAGAAAACCAGGTGGAAAAAGAGCTGGTGCTGGCAAATTTCCACTGGAAGAAAGCCGAAGAGAAAATTCCTAAGCGCACAGCCACAGGGATAGACGAGGTTCCCGTTAGGCTGGTTAATGAACTAGGACCAAAAAATAAGGAAGCTCTGGTGAAAGCAGTGGAACAAACTTTAAAAGATAGACGAATACCAGACAGTTGGCGACAAAGTAGAATGAATTTTATTTATAAAGGCTGTGGGGATGCGCGACTCTCACGCGTCCCCTGATATCTTGTTTTCCCGCATAGCTCCCGTCTTCTGCAGTGCGGCTTCGCCGCGTGGCCTGGCACCCGCGGCTGTCGGAGTGGTTGAAGCGCAGTGCGAGAGATGGCGCGAGTGTTGCGCTGCTAGCGCCGCCTCACGGCGAGTTACTTGGGTGCGGATAAGACAAGGCACTTCCTCTTGGGTTCGGAACGGAAAGCAGCGCGGGCGTGCCGCGAACGCACGCGCGCAACCGTACACGCGAACGACCAGGCGTTGGGATCCAGCATGGGGCGAACAGATTCGCTCGTTATCCGGTCGCGGTGAGTAGGACTTCTAGATTTGTCGCGCGCCCATCGGCATGTTTTGTGGATAGCAACTCGGCTAGCAGGCATTGATCTATGAAAGGTGCAATAAATGCCCTTGTGATTGTTTGCACTACTGTGTTGTCGCTCCTTTGTCCCAAGAGCATGGGTGTGAGAATCCCACAAGGCAAGGGGGAGAAAGCTAGAATTCATTCGTATAGACCGTTGACCATTACATCGGTAATATACAGGCTAGCAATGCAGGCAATCAAATTAAAGTGCAAGCATGGGCAGAGAATAATAGCATTTTGGGAGAACTTCAGAATGGCTTCAGAATAGGTAGGCGTTTGGATGATAACTTATTTGTTCTTAGTGTATTGAAATATCAAAAGTAGAAAGCAGACCGTTATATGTTGCCTTTTTAGACATTACAGGAGCGCATGACAACGTAAACCGCAACATTTTGTGGGATATTCTGGAAGGGGAAGGCTTGGGGGTGACGATTGTATACAGCTTTTGAGAGAGATTTACCTAGAAAATACCGTATGAAATGAATGGAAAGAGGCGAGGAGAAAGTTGCTATCAACAAGGGACTGAGGCAGGGGTACCCTTTAACCCCACTGCTGTTTGTGAAGTACATGGTAAGGATGGAGAGGGCGCTAGAAGGAAGTAATATCGGCTTTAATCTATAGAAACAGGCGGGTACAGTAGTATATCAGCAGCTTCCAGGTATATCTTATGCTGACGACATTGCTCTGCTAGTTAACCAGCAAGGTGATTTTCAGCGTCTGGCTAATATCTGTGGACAGGAAGGCGAGAATTCAGGTTTTAAACTTAGTGTTAAGAAATCTGGTTTTACGATATTTAATGAGAACTGTGAACAGCCAGTTTTAATACAGTGCCAGGAAATAACTCGGGTAAAAGAATACAAACACCTTGGTGTAAGGATAAACGAAGGCGATATATGTATGGAGACACAGGAAAAGCACTAATAGCGAAAGGAAAGAGAAATACGGCCATAATGAAACAGAGAGCGTTATGGGGATACAATAGGTATGAGTTGCTCCGAAGTATGTGGAAAGATGTAATGGTTTCAAGACTTACATTACGATATGCGATTGTTAGTTCGAAGTCAGGAGTGCAATCAAGCTTCGATGGCAATCAAAGATCAGTGGAACGTCTCGCATTGGGCGTTCATGCGAACACTACAATATGAAGTTGTGCTGGGGGGTATGGTCTGGACAAGTTTTGAAGTGAGCGAAGCTCAGAGTAAAATTTATCTTGATAAACGATTTAGGAATATGGAAGATAATAAATGGGCTGCTAGAATGTTCAGATATGTGTATAGAAAAAAACATTGATTCACAGCGGATGAAAATAACTAGGAACCTTACCACCAAATATGGGACCGGTATAGTAAGTAACATGGCAACAAAGAACGTCAAACGCCAAGTCAGAGAGGCTGAGACAACCTCGTGGATGGCGGCAATGGAAAAGAAACCTGCTTTGAGTAAATACCTAAGAGGAAAAAAATCAGAAAAGAAACGTTTTATGATAACTCACAGTAAAACTCTTTTCGAAGAGAGGTCAAGATGTCAGGAAAGTGAGGTACACTAAGGAAGAAGAGTCATGCGCATGTTGCGGTAAAGCTACGAAAACGATAGAACATGTTTTATTATAATGTGGAGATATCTAGCACGATGGATGGATGGATGGATGGATGGATGGATGGATGGATGGATGGATGGATGGATGGATGGATGGATGGATGGATGGATGGATGGATGGATGGATGGATGGATGGATGGATGGATGGATGGATGGATGTTATGAGCGTCCCCTTTGGAACGGGGCGGTGGGTTGCGCCACCAAGGTCTTGCTATTTTACTGCCTAATGTCCTACCTAAGTTAAACAATAAAAAAAAATAAACACTATGAAGTCCCATACCCAAATTTTCTAATTCCCTATTGCTAACTGTGCTTTTGTACGTCTCCGTTTTTTGTCGTTTCCCTACTTTTCGTCCACCAATCCTCCAATCGCATCTTCCTAATGCCTATTGCGGACATGTTTACTTTTCCACTGCTCCCGCTGAACCCAAGGGCTTCAAGGAGGCCAGTGGTGCCTAAATCGACCGCTGGGTAGACGTCTTCACATTCTAATAAAACATGCTCCATAGTTTCCCTAGCTTTACCGAAGCAAGCACATGCTTCTTGTTCCTTCTTATATTTCGCTTTATAGGTGCGTGTTCTAAAGCATCCCGATCTCGCTTCAAAAAGTAATGAGCTTCCCTTTGAGTTATCATAAATGGTTTCTTTCCTGATTTCGTTTTTTCTTCTAAAGTAGTTACTCATGGCAGGTTTCCTTTCCATTGCCACCACCCATGAGATTATTTCACCCTCTCTGACTTTTCGCTTAACCATCTTTGTTGCTGTGTTGCCCACCCTACAGGCCACATACTTGCTGGTAAGCTTCCTAGTTCTTTTCCTCCAATGTGAATCAATGTTTTTCCTGTACAGATACCTGAACACTCTCCCAGCCCATTTACTTTCTTCCATATTCCTCAGCCGTTCTTCATACTCAATTTTACTGCGAGCGTCCCTCACTTCAAAACAAGTCCAGCCCGTATCATCTTGCACAGCTTCATTCGTAGTCTTCCCGTGAGCGCCTAGTGCGAGGCGACCCACTGACCTCTGGTTCCCGTCGAGTCCTGATTGTACCCCTGATTTAAAGCAAACAACCGCATTTCCAAAAGTAAGTCCTGGAACCATTACACCTTTCCACATACCTCGGCGGACCTCGTACTTATTGTATCCCCATAGCGCTCTGTGCTACATTATGGCTACATTTTTCTTCCCCTTCACTGTTATTGTTTTTTCCTGTGTTTCCACATATCTATTGCCCTCGTTTATCCATATACCAAGGTATTTATATTCTGTTACATGAGGTATTTCCTGGCCCTGTATCTCCACTGTCTGTTCACTGTTTTCATTGAATACCATAACACCTGATTTTCTAACACTAAATTTAATACCTAAATTGTTGCCTTCCTGTCCACAGATATTAGCCAGACGTTGCGAATCACTTTGCTTGTTAGCTAGCAACACAATGTCATCCGCATAAGATAAACCTGGGAGCTGCTGCTCTACTACTGTACCCGTCTGTTTGTATGAGAGATTAAACCCGATATTACTTCATCCTAGCGCCCTCTTCATCCTCACCATGTACATCATAAACAGCAGCGGGGATAAAGGGCACCCCTGTCTCAGTCCCTTGTTGATATGAACTTTCTCCTCGCCCCTTGTCCTTTTCCATTCAATTCAAACGGTATTTTCTAGGTAAATATATCTCAAAAGCTGTAGGCAATCGTCACCTAAGCCTTGCCCTTTCACAATATCCCACAAAATGCTGCGGTCTACGTTTTCATAGGCTCCTGTAATGTCTAAAAAGGCCACATATAATGGTCTGCTTTCTACTTTTGATATTTCAATACACTAAAAACAAAAAGGTTATCATCCAAATGCCTACCTATTTTGAAGCCATTCTGAAGTTCTCCTAAAATGCCATTATTCTCTGCTAAAGCTTGAAGCTTTAATTTGATTGCCTGCATTGCTAGCCTGTATATTACAGATGTAATGGTCAACTGTCTATACGAGTGAATTCTATCTTTCTCCCCCTTGCATTTACAAATTAAATTCATTCTACTTTGTCGCCAACTGTCTGGTATTCGTCTATCTTTTAAAGTTTGTTCCCCTGCTTTCACCAGAGCTTCCTTACTTTTTGGTCCTAGTTCATTAATCAGCCTAACGGGAACCTCGTCTAGCCCTGTGGCTGTGCGCTTAGGAATTTTCTCTTCCGCTTTCTTCCAGTTGAAATTTGTCAGCACGAGCTCTTTTTCCACTTGGGTCTCTTTCACGCTCTTTTTTTCTTCAAACACAACCTCGTCATTGCCTTGGAAAGATTCGGCTGTTATTTTTCGGATGTAATTTATTGCCGCTTCTCCTTCCAGTCTGTTTTCATCTTCGTCTAGGATATGTTGTTGTATTGTTGTTGACTTCCTGCCTAATAATTTTATGTGGTTCCGAAATAGTCTAGGTGCGGCCTTCTTTTTCTCACGTATTTCTGACAACCAACGTTCACTTTCACCTTTTAATTTTGCTTGCACCAGTATTTGAACCATAGACTTTTTCTCCCGGTATATTTCCCATTTACTGGTTACTTCATCCTGCGGCAACTGCGCCTTCTTTGCCTGCCTGTTCTCTCGAGATGTTTTCTGTCATTCTGCGATCGCTTCTCGTATCTCCCTGTTCCACCAGCTTTTAGGTTTCTTTGTTCCTTTCCAAGAAACATGTTGTTTCTCTTTCCGCATTTCTGTCGTTATTACACTTAGAAGCTCACCATATTACCACTCTTTACTTGGCCATTTGCCAATTTCTTCCTCGACTCTGGTGACTATATTTGCTATTTGTTCAGCCTTCAAAATTGGACGGGACACGCCGGCCTACTGCAGCGCCATCTGTCGCTGCAGCCAGGAATCATTGCAGGCAAGAAGAAAAATAATGGTGCAGCACGAGGTATCCGGGATTGGCAGGTATGGTTGTCGCGGAGGTCATGCATGTACGTGCGGAACTCGCCGATTGCTTGCTATGATTTCCTGGCGCGTTCGCGCATTGTTGTGTGCACAGCAAGCGCTGGGTTTGTAAATAGACACTGCGCGCGCGCGCACGCGGGTGTGTGTGTGTGTGTGTGTGTGTGTGTGTGTGTGTGTGTGTGTGTGTGTGTGTGTGTGTGTGTGTGTGTGTGTGTGTGTGTGTGTGTGTGTTGGACAACGGTCTATACGAGTCAATTCTATATTTGTCCCCCTTACCTTTATAAATTAAATTCGGTCTACTTTGTCGCCAACTGTCTGGTATTCGTCTATCTCTGAAAGTTTTTCCACTGCTTTCACCAGAGATTCCTTAGTTTTTGGTCCTATTTCATTAATCAGCCTAACGGGAACCTCGTTTAGCCCTGTGGCTCTGCGCTTAGGAATTTTCTCTTCGGCTTTCTTCCAGTGGAAATTTGTCAGCACCAGCTCCTCTTCCACCTGGGCCTCTTTCATGCTCCTTTTTTCTTCAAACACATTCGGCTGTTATTTTTCGGATGTAATTTATTGCCGCTTCCCCTTCCAGTTTGTTTCCATCTTGCATATCTTTCATTTCCATCTTTCCTTCCATATGTTGTTGTGTTGTTGTTGACTTCCTGCCTAATAATTTCATGTGGTTCCAAAACATTCTTGACGCGGCCTTCTTTCTGTCACGTATTTCTGGCAACCAACGTTCATTTTCACCTTTTATCTTTGCTTGCACCAGTATTTGAACCATAGACTATTTGAACCGGGGCATAACCCGGTATATTTCCCATTTACTGGCTATTTCATCCTGTGGCACCTTCGCCTTTTTGGCCTGCCTTTGCTCTCGGGATGCTTTATGTCGTTCGGCGATCGCTTCTCGTATTACCTTGTTCCACCAAATTTTCGGGGTTCTTTTTCCTTTCCAGCGACCATGTTGTTTCTCTTTGCGTATTTCTGTGGTTATTACACTTAGAAGGTCACTATATTCCCACTCTTTACTTGGCCATTTGCCAAGTTCTTCCTCGACTCTAGTAATATTTGTTATTTGTTCAGCGTTCAAATTTGGACTGGCCACTTTGCACTCCTTGCTCTTTTTCCCAACTACATATCCCATTTTCAATACGATGTGTTTATGGTCACTCCCTATGCTGCTATACCCTTCCTCATCAATGACCATTTCTCTCAACTTATCATGAATTCCTTCTGTGATCAGACAGTAATCAATGGTTGAGTGCCGGTTTCCCACTTGCCACGTGATCTGCCCTTCACTTAGGCCCTGTATTCACGATAACGAGGTTATGTTGCTCACAAAAGTCTAGCATTGACTACCCGTTGTTGTCGGTATAGCCATCTAAATCCTTTATGTGGGCATTCATGTCACCTAATAGGATAATTTCAGCATCATTCCCGAAACCCTTAATACCCGCACTTATGCATTCCACTAACTCTTTATTTTTCTCTGTGCAATTATTTCCGGTCCACAAATACGTAACGCCCCGCCAAGTTTTTTTCCCACTCATTGTACCTGATAACTAAAGATGCTCTTGAGATTTTGAATTTACTCTTTTCCTCGTTTCTCCTCTCTTTCACGCTCCCTCCTCGACCGTGGTGCCACCTACACTGTTCGAGCGTAGCAACGGCGCCAACATGCACTCCTCGCCACTACGTAGACGCTTCTCGAGCAAAAATGGCGCTGAAGCAAGGCGCGAGGGCCCACGTGATGCTATTAAGCCAATAGTGACGCGGCGTCGGCCTCGGCCAGAGCGCGCGACGAGGAGGCGGCATTCTTCAAAGCGTGGCGCTACTTTACGAAGCTTGAGGGGTTTTAGGGGGCCGGGGTAGGTGAAAAGGTGTAATGGTTCCAGGACTTACTTTTGGAAATGCGGTTGTGTGCTTGAAATCAGGGGTACAATCAGGACTCGATGGGAACCAAAGGTCAATGGGACGCCTCGAATTGGGCGCTCACGGGAAGACTACAAATGAAGCTGTGCAGGGTGATATGGGCCGGACTAGTTTTGAACTGAGGGAAGCTCGCAGTAAAATTGATTATGAAGAACGACTGAGGAGTATGGAAGAAAGTAAATGGGCTAGGAGAGTGTTGAGGTATCTGTACAGGAAAAACACTGATTCACAGTGGAGGAAGAGAACTAGGAAGCTTACCAGCAAGTATGCGGCTTGTAGTGTGAGAAACACAGCAACAAGGAACGTCAAGCGAAAGTCAGAGATGCTGAAGTAATCTCATGGGTGGCGGCAATGCAAAAGAAAGCGGCCATGAGTAACTACTTGAGAGGAAAAAACGAAATAAGGAAAGTAACAATTTATGATAACTCAAAGGCAAGCTCATTACTTTTCGAAGCGAGATCGGGATGCCTTAGAACACGCACCTATAAAGCGAGATATAAGAAGGAAGAAGAAGCATGTGCTTGCGGCGGTAAAGCTAGGGAATCGATGGAGCATGTTTTATCAGAATGTGAAAATATCGGCCCAGTGGTCGATGTAGGCACCACTGGCCTCCTTGAAGCCCTTGGGTTCAGCGAGAGCAGGAAAAAGTAAGCAAGTCTGCAATAGAGATTAGGACTTCATAACACTATAGATTAGCTAATTGAGGCGCATTCTATGTCACAAATTGCAAGACTCTTCAACACTAAGCCAGGGTGCAAAATTTTAGATGAAGTCGGAATACTGCCTCGAGGAGGAGACGTCTCTAAGTTCAAAATACCCAAGGAGGTGGAGACGCAATTACTTGTGGACCCCACACCTAGAAATATTCATCCTGTCCACAACAAGGACAGAAAGGACGCCAGGGCCAAATGCATTCTGGGTAAACTGCACCAACAACAAAGCTCAGCTCTTTTTGTCGATGCAACTAGTTATGGATCGGGCAACCGCTACGCTATTACCGTGGTCGATAAGAACGGTAAATAATAAGCGCGGCGTCACTAAGAACGAGCTCAATTCATGCCGCCGAAGAATCAAGCATAGCACTTGCAATTACAATGAGGAGAAGCTCCACGATTTTCTCCCATTCCCGTATAGCTATAAAGAACTACTCAGCCGGCTTCGCCTCAATGGAAGCACACAAGTTACTTATACACAGTCTTAAAACTCATAATTACGAGCAACTGGATAGCTCACGCCTAGACTGGTTTTCAGCTCATCAGGGCGACTCGGTCAGCCCCAATGGCTGCAATCCTAACGAGCAAGCTTACTCTGCTGTGCGAGATCTCACATGCCGCGCATCAGATCAGGAACTGCTCCAGGATGACTGCGGCTCCTACAAAGACCCACTTAGTACTTTCCACGAGATCACCTCACACTATAGGGACGGCAGGAGATTTTTTCCTCCCCCCATCAGAAGCTCAACCGAGCTCAGGCAGTCACATTAAGAATGATTCAAACTAAATCTTGTTCCACACCTTTTGTGCTTAACAAAATTGACCAGGATTTTTCCGCGGAATGTAAAAGTTGTGGACACACTCCGTGTCTATTTGATCATATGTTCTGGCTGTGCCCCAACCAAAGGGTTTCGGATCTCAACATTCAGGAGGATTGGAGTTGGCGCATATCCAGCGAAGTCCTCCGAGATCAACTCCTGGCCGTCCGGAGAGCTCATGACATCGGGAAAGCCTTTGGCCTACCGGTGCCTACGTAGGCGGAGCCACCGACTTAGCCTGGGGGCTTTTGCCCTCGCGCCCTAGTTTCTCTGGACCAAAATAAAGTTCTTGCCATGCCATGCCAGGCGATTGGAAGATTGGTGGAAGAGAATAGGGAAACGACAAAAAACGGAAACGTACAAAAGCAAAGTTCGCAAAAGGGGCCAGAAAATTTGGTTATGGGAGTTAATGGCGTCTTTTTTTTTTCTTTTTCTCGTTTTCAACCTACCTAGGACATTAGGCAGTATAATAACAAGAGCTTGGTGGCGCAACCCACCACCCCGTTCCAAAGGGGACGAGAGAGAGAGAGAGAGAGAGAGAAGTTTAATGATACGAAATGCGGAGAGGAAGGCCTGAGGCGTATTTATCTAGCTAGCTACTCGGCTTTGGGGGAAGGGGGAGAGGGAAAGAAAGAGGCACATGATGGATGACAATGACGAGAGAAGGAGGATGTAAAACATATGGCAAGCAATTTGGCATGCTCAAAGCCTACAATCCAGGCCCGTACTTTTCAAAAAATTCAGTAACGCCTGGATGGCCTTGAAACTCGATTGAGCGTCAGGCCAAGGGCCTAAAATAACGTCCAAAGGGGACGCTCATAACATCCATCCATCAATCCATAAGCGAACGAATGCAGCGAAAGATGAAAGAGCGAACGCGCAGCGGGAGGTGGATAACGCGAGCCACGATAGTCGGAGACCATTATTAACTCTATGGCGGAGACCATAGAGTTTCACATTAGTATAACTAGAGGGAAATCTGGCGCTGCGATCGTTCAACCACCATGGGAATGATGGGAAGTACAGGCTACGGATTGGCATTCTGTTGACTGGCAAACTAGTCTACAAGTATTTTTTTTTTTTGCAGTTTCGGTTTCGCTCCAAGCGTAATTGCTGTAACCTTCAGTGGGACTGTGCAACGCAAAGCTCTCTGCCTTTGTTATGTTGCTCGAAGTGGCGATAGCGAGCTGGGCCAGCGGCTGGGACGATGTTTGGGTCGCGGTGCGTTGTCGAAGCCCTGACGAAAAAGCGACGGCGTCTTAAACGTTGAAAGACCACGTTTCAACCGTTTGGACCTCGGTTTGTTAAGTGTGTTAGGTTGGCGCTGTAGCGTTACGTGCTTTATGGAACTTCAGAATAGAAAAAGGAAGGCCCTACTGATACAAGACATAGACAGTTATACTTCTAGTGGCTTGACAATCAAATTTTATTGAGGGCTTCATTATGCATTGCTCGTTTATGTGCTCATTGAAATTCGTGTTTTAGGACTTTGAGAACACAAACTTACTTGTGGTAGGAAAGGTTGCTGCTTCCTGGCTGTAGTCTAGTGTCGCAAAATGGGTAAGTGCGCAGCCACGCCGTAACGCTTCGGAAGCGGTACGTCAACATAAAATAAAATGAAGCATACAGCTGGTAGGAGGCCTCAAGCATCCCTGCTAGCAGTGGAGCAGATGTGCTTAAAAGTACTTGAAGACGTTCAGCAATCGTGACAGCCGACGCAGCCTTTCGAAAGAGCGAGAGGTTCGCAAATGCTTGTCGTCTGCGAGAAAAGTCTCGCGTTCGCAGCGAGCAGGCGTCGTAGCAGACGACACTTGTAGCATTCCTCTCAGGGGCGCAACACTTTCTCACAATACAAAATTTTTATTTCCATAAATACTTGATGAGTATTTTTATATGAGCGCATGCACGGTTGTTATTGTTGTTATAAAATTAAATAAATAATTACTCTCTGGCGTCAAATTGGGAACAGAATTGCACAAGAATGCATACCCTGGTGTGTCCTGGTGATAAACCATAGTAAACCATGCTTCCATCTCAAAGTCATACAAAGTTTATGTAACGTGTTGTGCATTATTTAAGACACTGCAGAAATAAAATTAGATTTTACGCGATAATATTTGAGTGTAGCTTCGTTTACTGCGTCGCAAGCAAACGCCGCTAGTTTAAAGATTGAAGTGAATCCGAAGCCTGTTCTTTCCATCATTCCATAGAGTTAATTATAATGTACTAGAATAATATTCTAGTACACTATAGAGTTAATATAACCAGGATAGTAACTCTGTGCATCGTTCCCATGTAGGTTGAGGCAACGCTCAGGAGAACCCCCGTAGACACTAGCGCTACATTTCTTACTAGGGTATTTATTTAGAAACTCCATGGCGGAGACCAATGAGAGCGGCCCCGTCAGTCACCGTTTATAAAGCTTTTTGAGTTTGGAAACTGCTCCTCCCAAAGCGGGCGCTTTTGGCGCCTAGGCACTCAGATGGCGCTGCGGTCGAAGTTTGCGCTACGCTAGCCACGCTGTCGTGCAGCAGCGCTGCAGACGTTGCAGTAGCCGTGAGCATTTGCACCGTGTTTTCTTGTCAAGTGGTCCTGATTTTTTTTTCCTGTAAGTGTGTGTGCATTATCGTGAGTAGTGCGTAAGTTACGCTTCAGCAGCTTTCGGTGTATGGTATGGTGTGGTCGGTGTGGGTGCTCATGTTGCCCTTGGGACCTGCAAGCATGCAATTAGCGGGGGCTGCTACTCTTAAACGCCAGATTTTTTTTATTTTTCGCTGTCTGAAGGAAGGTGGTGCGTGTGATTTATCTTTGTTAAAATGTGTTAGGACTGGGCAGCCAAATGCCAACGTGTTTCGTGTTTGGATGTACTATAGCGGGTACCGGCGCAACACAGAGAAGAGGCACTTCTCTCCGCCGAGAGAGAGAGAGAGAGAAGGAGATTCTTGATGATGGGAAGGAAAGGTTGGGGTAAAGTGCAGCGCAGTAACTGTCTCTCAGCAGAGGACACCTCAACCGCGCTGCACAGGGGGTATAGGGAATGAAAGTAGAGGGAGAGAAAGAGCAGCAGAAACAGCAGCACGCCGCGGAAATGTGATGGAGCTAAAGGCGGTCGGCGAGGCCGACAGCCTCGGCGAATGTCAGGAGCGCACGTAGTAGTGTCCTGTGTCGTGAAGGGCAGCCCGATGGGTGCAGGAGTTCAGTCACGGTGTCGCACGGCAGGCCGTGCCCACGGTAAACACGGGCGAGAGACGCGCGCGCGAGCGAAAAGTTGGGGCACTCACACCGATCCGCTTCTCCTTGCAAAGTGGGAGAGAGCGATACCCCGCGCAGACAAAGTTTGGGGAAAACATGCAAAGTGTGCGCCACCCACTTCCAAGAAGTGAAGTCGTATAAACAAATAATCACCGGAAAAGTGATCGATATCGAGCGCGGAGTATGGTCTCTCAGACGTTATGCAGTTCCTGCCATATTTCCCAATCTCCCGCAATACTTATTCTCAAATCGTAAACGCAGAAAATCTCCGAAATAGATATCAAGTGTCGCAACAAACGCAGGGGCAACTCACAGCGACGCGCTGCAGAGGCCACCGTACAAGATCAACCGGAGCCCGTGAAAATCAGCTATGTGAATGTTTATGAGTTGGTGGAGAAGAGCACGTCTTTGCGGTTGCCTCGACAGTGGAGATCGGCAGCTCTTGAAGATGAAAATGGACAGCGATCACAGATTGTTTTTTACGAGGCAGGAATGGAGGGGGAGGTATACACAATATTGAAGAGTGCCGTAGTTCGTAAAGATATGAGCTATGTATAGCTAGTATATCTGCCCGCGGAAAACTGGTGCCGACGTTGCCCATGGATATGGCAATCACTTAATATCACATAAAATGATGAAAGTGACCTCCTTCATGAAGCGCAAAAGGGATACAATGGCTTCACAAGACTCTCTACCTCCTGAAGCAATTTGCTTGTGAGTGAACGCGAGTTTGTGACTGGCAGCCTGGTTTGTCCTTCAAGAAAACTCTGCGTGAAAAGCATAGAAGAGACCGTTGTGCAAGCATCAAAAGAAGAAGCCTTTGGGGACCTTTTCTGGAAGGTTTTAGGTGCCCTTGCCAAGACAAGGACAAACTGTATCGGTTGCCCAGAGCATAGCTGTGATTTTACAGCACAGATTGTACACTTATATTTGCAATTGGTCACACGGATGCACTTTTTTTCCCGTGAGAAGAGCCAGGAGAACGACAGTGCCAATAGAGCTCGGAGGGAATGCAAAAAAGCAAAGCTCGTGTGAATGGTAAACGAAGTGAAAAGGAAGGTCTCTGTAAGTGTGTGAAAAGCTTTAATAAACTATAATATGCTAATACAAGTCCACTAAGAACGTCTCTGTAATGTTTTTATTTTATAACTATTTACCAGAGGTAGCAGAGCATTGCCAACATGATATCTATTTATCAGGTTGCGCTCTATATTTGCCTTAATATCTAAGGAGTCGTACATGGAACCTCTCTGTAGGTGACCCTGGCGGGTGTATCTCGTCCTTAATAAAATCGGGGGAAATGTTCAAACTTTGTTTCAATTTTTGTAAATTCTCACTTGCGCGATTTCGCGTTCGGAAAACAGGAATAAAAATTAATCGCCATCGTGTGATACGGAGTGGTAACATCACCTTTCAAGCGCAAGCGCGAAGTAAACTCATTTCGCCATACAGATGCCGAAAATATAAAACGCCAGCCCTGAGATGCACAAATGATCAATGAGATTGACACGATTTATACCATTGCTTATAGATGTTTTGGTCAATAAACGTTGATTCACACGCCATATATACGACAGCGCAGTTTTCTACAGCAGGTTTAAAGCGTTTAAACGCAATAAAAATCAAAAGCGCGAAATGCACACGCACAAAAGCGACTATTCTGCCGAGAACGAAATGTAATCGCCAATGCCCACCTTTTTCTAAATCACTGATCGTTTGTACGCATACGTGGGCTAACTCCTAAACTGGTACAGCGCAGATAATGATGCTGTGAAGCGTGAAGCTAATCGCCGTGCGAAAGCACAACGGAACGCTAAGCACCTGTAGCAGACGACGCGCTTCCTTTGCGCAAACTTCGACAGCAGCGCCGCGGTGGCGGGTACAGAGGCGGGCCGCATACTCGCTGCGGGCGCGGCGAGGAGATGTGTGAACTGAACGGTGCTCGGAGGGGGTAGGGCCTCTTCTCAGTTTTTCCTTCCTCCGTGATGGTACTATGATGGTACCACTTATCATTGAGCTCCGCAGAGACATGCATGACCTCCGCGACTATTGTAACAATATATCCCGGAGCCCCAGTTGCACTCACCATAGAGTTTCCTACAAAAATTACTAGAGGGAACTCTGGCGCTAATGTCTACGGGAGCAGCAATGGGAGCGGTTGTCGCAGCATGGGAATTTGAGAGTACATGGATTTGCCTAAACTTCGTTTTTTTTTTTTTTTTGGCTTCAAACGGCTTTGTGACTTTTCTAAACTTGTCATTTTCAACAGTGTATTGCGTAATAAATAATTGAATAACCATCATTAAAATTGCCAGACGCCAGGATTCGAACATAGAGTTTCTCACTACATTACCTAGAGGGAAATCTGGCGCTGCTGCGCTGTGGTATGCATGGGAATGCCGGTATTTTGTGGATTCGGATTGGCATCGTTCTCGTAGAGACAGGGAAAGTGTCTGCGTTCACCCGGTCGACGGAACGCAGGCGTTAGGTTCACCCAAACGTCACGTCCGGGATGCCGCACGTTTTTCGCGCCCGTGATGTCACATCCGTCTTTGCTTTTGGCGGCAGAATGGCAAGCTCAAAGAGGTACAAAGAGGAGCTACGCTCAAACAACTCCACAAAGATGTGGGTCGTTTATTTTTGGGGGCTTGCGCTATTGTAAGCTATCGTAAGTACTTCCTTTTTCCATTCGATGTGCATCTACTACGCAAACCTACGCTTTCGGCTGCCTGATACTTCATTTCCAGGTTCCTCACCAGCTTATTTTCCTTGTGACGCATCCCACGGACCGCCGCACCGATCAGCCAGTGCTACAGTGTACTAGCGCCGAGAATGCATATTAGACGATACTGTTTATCTTAGGTTCCTTCAGACTTCGTAAGAGCCTTTTTCACAATCGCTTAAACTTAACATTACCTGGTTACGGTGCTGCTACACGGCAGAATGTGTAAATGGCAGATGACCCAAGTGCGGCATGTGCGCGCACTTGTTTAGAGAAAATAAAGAGTATTCATCATTTATTTCGCAATGTAAACGCACATTCCTGACGCATGGTTCAGGTCTGCCGTCCGCCGACTAAGGGCGGTAGTGAATGAGGTCGCTAAATGAGTGCTTTGCGGCGTCATTGCACGCGCGGGAAACAGCGTTCGTTTTACATAGTAATATCGCTGCGCTGTCAACAGCCATTCTCTGGTAACCTTCCTCCGCAGCGTAACGCTCGAGTGCTCTGTGCAGATGTGACAGAGGTTGTGTGCGCGGTCGGTATTTGTGATTTTCTAGAAATAAGCTTCATTACAAAGTGCATGATCAGGCTGCGTGGTCGTCCGTTCTACTAGAGTGGGACAATCAATAAATGATACAAGCATGGACATACACATGCTGTCGCCAAATAAAGCTTAAGGTGGGTCCATTTAATACTGGTGGTTTAATCATGGATGAAAGACTGGGATGTTCTCTTTATGTGCTTGCTTCAAAATAAGATAAATCGAAACTTGGCCAACCAATTTTACTAGTGTTACAAGGTTTTGTGAGAAAGGGTGTTGTGTATTGCTTTGTAATGAGTGACTTTAAGAGTGTGGCATTGTCTCCCATCGCACGTGTATTATCCCGGCTGGAAGTTATGTTCATGTGCTCAACAGTGCTTCAGGAACCCTCTGAGCGCTTACACGTTGATATTACAGCCACTTGTGAATTCTGGTCCTAATGCAAGCATTAAGGGGTTTTAGCACTCATTTTAGTGATAACTTTAGACGTTAATTCTATAGTGTATATTGTTGACTGACAAGAGAAGCTGGGTCTGGTAAGTTTTACATCTTGACACTAACCTGTGGCATGATGAGTTTACGCAAAAGAACAGTGCAGGTGCCATCATATATACGTTCATTGACCTTACATTGTTGTGCTTTGAGTCACGAACATCACTGTCAGATCTTTTCCATCTCGTCAAAATGTTAAACGTCTATGGTAATCGATGTCTAAACATCTTAGTACATATGCCTTTGTGCTACCATCAGTGAGAAACAACGGTCAAGGTTCCTGAACAAGAACAAACTTTAATTTGGCTTGTTTGCTATTGGGTGAACACTCAATATCTGCTGAAGAATCTTCCCTGAAGCCCACTGCGCAGACTGCTTTGATAGCCTTATCGTGGAGTGTCACTCAGTGATGCGCACAGCTGTGGCTGAAATGGCTGTGGCACTTTGGCATGCTCCAGACATGGTGGTTGATGTACTAAATAAGGTGTGTCCGATTTATGCACAGTTTACTGCACCATGCGCACCAGTCATGTTGTGCTGTCCCACAGCCCTCAATTCTTTGGTGCAAAAGCATGCCGCTGCACAACAGTTCTCAATTGTAGCATGGTGTAGGCGATGTGCCACTGCGTTGCAGGGAACAGCTGCACCTGCTCGTTAGCTGGTGCTGCTGAGGTTTGCAGCACCATGCAAACGATGCTCACAGGGGTGATGTTTGCAGACACAGAGGGCACTTCCAGTGGGTGTGCATATGCTCCGTAACCTCTTAAGCTTGAAGGAGCTTGAAGGTTTCAACATGCAGCCAAAAAAGTGTCCAGCACATTGATATTTGTTGCGGGCACTGTTACTTTAAAACCATTAATATGTAGTTGGCGGGTAACGTGGATCAGGTATGCACTAATCAATGTACTAATTAGCCGACAATCACAGATGAGCGGCTATAGACTTACCGGCTAAAAGAACATGTTAATTCTCACTCAAACACATGCAGACAAGCTTTATTTGCGGGCAGGCAGCAAAAAACTTGTTACTTTCACTTGCCAGTGTAGCGACTTTGCAGTGGTGACGGCATCCTAAAACACGGCAAGTCCGCCAGCCAGTTTCTCCATCAGTCCCCACTTCTCTGCAAATGCCCTGATGATGGTCAACACACAAGCCATGTCAGATACGGAAGGGCCATCATCCATGTCGTCATCCGTGACGATGACGTGGAAGTGCTAGAAGCTATGGGAGCAGGAAACACGTCATGGCTACCGTGTTTTGACGTCGCTATTGGTGGCAATGCAGTACGGGAGAGGTCCGTATGCCACAATTTTGCTATCTATGATCTGCAAGCACAACATTTTGTCAATGTCACACTTGCAACTTGTAAAATGAAGTAAATACTACGCATTAACCACTTGGCATGCATCAAGTGACTACGGTTTAAGCAGTAATTCGTCAGTGTCATGCTTGTACCCTCTGAAAAATGAAGTAACTACTACACGTTAACCGTTTGGCATGCATTACGTAACTATGGCTAAGTGCTCAGCCAATACATCAGGTTGAGTGGCGACAGGGCAGGGGATTCATTATGGCTACATTTAAATTGGAATTGCTTATTAAGTGGGTACATATTGATACATGCATATTGCGTGTTTCTTGTGGGTGATGCACGCGGGTGCCCTGACAAACACGACGAACGCTCTCTGGCTCTCGAGCTGTCGGCTGAACTGGCCAGCACTGCATTATCCTTTGTAAATAGTCTCCAGTTCTTAATCCTTCGTTTGCGTAACATTTTGGTGGAGGGTACCATTCCCCGCCCTCGCCACGGAGCTCCGCAGCGGCCGCACCGTCCTGCTTTCCGCCATGGCTCCTGGTGACGGCACCTCATCTGCTTCTACTCCTGCGACCCCGCCAACAACTTGCGTTACGGTTACTAACCCCTGCAATCCTGGCATATGCTCCGGCCAAGATAAGGTCGACGTTGAGGACTGGCTCAACCTGTATGAGCGTGTTAGCCAAAACAACTGCTGGGACCCTACCATTATGCTAGCCAATGTCCTATTCTACTTGGGTGGAACTCCTCGTGTCTGGTTCCAGACACACGAGGACGAGATCTCTAGCTGGGATGCTTCAAGGAGAAGCTCAGTGACCTCTTTGCAAATCCCACCGTTCTGCCGAAAGGTGGGAACAGTGGGCTGGCTGTTAGAAAAGAGCTTGCTACTTGAGTTTAGTCTTCTACTGAATCGTATGTCTCATACATACAAGAAGTGCTCGCTCTTTGCCGGAAAGTCAATGACAAAATGTTTCAGGTTGAGAAAGTCGGCCACATACTCAAAGGGATTGCGGATGATGCATTCAACTTCTTGGTCTTCAACAATGTGTCCACCAACGTCATTGTCAAGGTATGCCACCGCGTCTTTCCACAGTTCTCCCAGCTTCCTAACACAGATGCGAGGTAATCTTGCGTCGACCTTACCACTTCACCACCCTTAAGTGAGCATGTCACACTATTGTTCGTCGTGAAATCGAGGCTACAAGTCCTGTGCCATTCCATCCACACCCACTTGACCCCACCATTGACCAACCAGCCCTAGCGATCTCATTCAGGTAGTTGTGTGGCAAGAATTTGCCGACCTCGGTTTTCCTGCTGCCTACTCCGTCTCCCAACCTGATGCCCGACTGGTGCTGACAGCTATGCATCACAGCGATCTGTATTCCCCTCCGAGGTACCGCAGCCCTACCCAGTGGAGAACTCCGGACAACAAGCCCTTTTGCTTCCATTGCCTCCGCATTGGCCATGTCGCTTGCCACTGCCGCACCTCCTGGACGTCGCCATATTCGAGCACCTTTTCCCCGTCTCCTCGTCCATGTGCCGACCCACGCCGTTACTCGCCTCACCGTATGCCTCCTACCTCAGACATCACCTCAGCGCCGTTAGTCCCCGTCGAACAAGCCACACCGCTATTCATCACCGACCAATTATGGACCCTCCCAGACAGAAAACTAGACCATGCAGCTCCTGGGGCTAGTGCTGCATTATCTTCGTCGTGTCGAAATCCTCCACTGACGCTCCCAACGAACCAGAACTTACTTGATGTTCACGTTGACGGTGTCCCTTTGACGGCGTTAATAGATACTGGAGCCCAGGTGTCCACAATGAGTTGTAAGCTCCGTAGTCGACTGAGGAAGGTTCTCATGCCTCCTACTTCCGAGCCGATGGCCGATGGTAGCACTGTTGACGTTGCAAGAATGTGTACTTCCCCTATCAGTATCGCCGACCACCACGTTCCTATTCTTTTTAGTGCGGATCAATTGTCCCCATGACCTAATCCTTGGACTCGACTTTCTTACAGTGCATTCAGCTTTTATCGACTGTTCTGCCGATACCCTTTGCCTAGAACTTCCTCTACTCATGCATATTCGTGCCGAACTGCCGCACAACTTTAGTACGACCGCCTTTGTCCGCCTGCCACCTAAAGCCTTGACTTTCGTCGATTTGCTATCATCTTTTCCTGTGCAAGATGGTGATTACGTTGCCACACCTGTTCCTGATGTCTTTTTGATACGCAATATCGCTGTGCCCCACTCCGTATAACCCTCGCCAATAACCGGACATGCATCCCCGTTGTCAATTTTGGCCTGACAAAGGAAGTTCTACCCCAAGGCATATCGGTTGCAATGCTGCGTGCTATAGGAGATGACCACGTCACAACGTTTTCAGTAGACGTCTGCTCAGATTCTTCACCATGTCTACAGGATGCTATTTGCCCTGACGCAACATTTTGTCCCATGATTGCTGCGGACCTATTGCCTGAACAAGCAGCAACTCTGTGTCACCTTTTGGTTTCCTACCACGACATCTTCGACCTCAACAATCTCCAATTGGGCCAGACTTCAATTGTTAAGCATCACATAAATACTGGTGATGCCAGTCCTATTCATCACCGGCCATATCAAGTTTCTGCTTTAGAGCGTAAGGTTATTCAAGATGAAGTGAACAAGATGCTTGCAAACGGTATTGTTGAACCTTTGTCGAGCCCTTCGACGTTGCCCATCTTGTTAAAAGGAAAGATGGAACATGGTGTTTCTGCGTAGATTATCGTCGTCTAAACCGCATTACCAAGAAAGATGTCTACCCCTTGCCTCGCATTGACGATGACCTCAATTGTCTCCACGGTGCCAAATACTTTTCATCAATAGACCTTCGGTCTTGGTTATTGGCAAATTTCTGTGGATGAAAAGGACCAAGAGAAGACTGCGTTCGTCACCCCTGACGGTCTATATCAATTCTATAACAAGGTTTTACTGTACAATGGTAGTATTCATTATTATTTATTTATTTTTAAAGCTCTCGGCAGATTTGCTTGACTATGCTCCAGGACGAGCAGGCAATGTCGTTTATGGCACAACTCTGTGGAAGTGTTTTTGAACTTTACAGAAAGCATAAAAAGCTCGCACTGATTCAAAAAAGCAGCCATAAGCACGAGACCATGTAGTGATCCAATCAAGCAAATAACACGGCCTACACATCATCGCTTGATAGAAAAGTGCGAGTAGTGTGCTGCATCAGCATCCCTGGCACTGTTTATCTGTTGCACCGGCACTGCTGCCCCTTTTAAGCACCTGTTCTCTGTACTGCACGAGTATCTATCGCATCAATAGCTATGTCTACATTGACAGCTTTCTCAATCACCTCTCAGCATCAGCACAGGGTGCCATTGTTTCTAAGCATGCTTTGTTGAATCTTTCTATGATGTCAAAAGTGATTCGAAACAGAATTTCACTTGGAGTTTGGTTGTTCTTCATTGACCATATTTGCCCTGTCATTGTTTTTGTGTGTGTCATTTTATGGCTGTTCAATTCACCAGCACCATTTCAAACAGTTCACATGGTGCTGAACCCTACCATTCATTTCAGTGCTTCATTGATAGTGCCTTCTAAACCTTGCTATTCATTTCAAAAGGTGCTTGGTTGGTTAGCAATTTTTCAGCACCATCCTTCGGTGCAGCATGTTTCATGCATTGCTACCTTGGTGCAGAAGTATAGGTGCTAATCAGCGATGCAGCATACAAGACACTATCGAAACCCCACTTACACACATCTTCTGCATCTACGCCATGCTAGTGTACATGCTTTGCATGCATGTACACTAGCATGTTCTGTATTTGCCGTTAGGCTGCGAATCAGCTGTCTGTATTGATCAACTCAATGCTACTTCAGATTAAATATGCCTCTGTCAATACATCTGCATTGGTAGTTTGCTTGTGCTCTTATTGCCTTCTAAAATTTAATACAGAAAAACAATTGTCTGCATTCTCGTTAACGAAGGCATGACCAGTTCATTCCAAGATACTGACGTTCACTTCCACGGTGCACTTTGCTTTTAGAAAATGCTGTCTGATCATCTGCAGTGAAAAAATCGATATTTATTAACATATAGCATGTATTTAAACTACTTCTCTCATCGGCAGAACTAACCCTACCGTTTCAAGCATTTACTCATTTCTCTACATTATTTTTTTGCTTCCAGTACAAATGGGACATTGCTTTCCACTATTTTTATGACCAATGAGCTCAAGACATCGACTTTTATCTGGAGTTCAGGACCTGTCATTGCACTGTACTCTGCCTCTCAAGCTTATGCAGTCCAACTCGAGCTAAAGGTTTGTCTCACCTGCACCATTTGAAACAGTTTATGAGGTGCTGCACTCTTCCATTAATTTTAATGGTACAGCAATAGTGCCCTCTGAACCCCATCATTCGTTTCAAAACGAGCAGGCATAGGTGCCGATTACGGGGAAGCTCTGGGGCCCGAGCCCCCTCCGGAGTTTTCAGGGGGTGCTCGGCCCCGGGTGATGCCGAAGATGCCAAAGACCACTCCCTAAACACACACGCACACACACACACACACACACCCCTAAAGTGCCATTACCAGAGCTTTGTAACCCACATCGTTTGAGGTTTCTTTTGACTTTCCTCGACCTTTTCACTTGAAATTTTACAGGGACTAATAGCTTACTGCATCATTGTTGGTGTGGACATGCACGACTTTTAATTCATACTTTTGCTTTATTTCTGCAAGTCCTGACAATAGGAGGACACGCGTATTAGAAGCACTAGTGGCGGCTGCCTCATACATATTTTCTCACTTCAACCTTGTTTTAAATTTTCACTTTAAACACCATGCATATACACCATATATATATGAATATACACACAGGACAAAGTTTATTATATATTTGAAAGAGATGGAGGTAGCCAATTAAAATTTACTTCTAAAGGTATGGATAGCCTATGCCTAGAGAATGAATATGTTGCTGTATATTCACCACGCTTCAAATTGCTTTGCATGCTTTTTTGACCATGAAATACCTATGGACTTTAGTGACCCATTTGGCAGAGTCTTTAATCAATGGCGTGTGAATTGCACATGAATGTTGTGTGTCTCAGTGTTCCTTCTCTTTCCAGTAAGCAATGCTAACGACTCAAGAAAAAAGAACATTTCTAATAATTTACAGCATATATTATGAAAGGAAACATCGTCAGTTGCACGCAAAGGTCATAAATATATGTAGGGTGTCCCTATTAACTATCATGCACCAATATTTTAAAAAAGGGCAATGCGTTACTAAAAGAAACCTAGTGCATATTGTTTACAGTACAGTGCAGTAGCTGCCAGTAATTTTTTTGTTACTGAGAGTTAAGTAATTATAATTAATTATCTAACTTGAGACATACTATCCTAATTATCAAAGTGTCAATGAGGCATTTGAAGGCACAGCCAAGGGACATCTAACTACGGTACTTTCAGCAACAAACTAATTGCATACAAATTTTTTTCCGACATAAATAAACCCCACGAAATATGGAGAATACCAGGTAACTGCGCTCCCACCCAGATCATAAAGCAGTGCCCTCGGACAGGCTCCTTCTGAGTTATCCAGAACGAAATAAAGAAAAACATAGTGATCGAGCAAGTTCCTTATCTGCCGTGTCCCGGCTGAAGTAACACGTCGTGTTTGATGTTAGTTCGAAAACAGTTGTGATAACTGTTGTCTTAGCATCTGTAAAGTGCATGGATGTCTGATTTGTCTTTTTTTTTCTTTTTTTTGCCACAAAAGCGAATTGACAACGTCGGTGCAAAGGTGTAAATTTGCGTTCTGTTTTGTCCAAGTTTCCATGTCTTTCTCTATTGAGCAGAAGGTAAACATGATCCTTGCCTTAGGATCTGTAAGTGGCAAAAAGAAGAAGGTCGCAAATATATATATATCAGTCATGGAACGGTGGTGGTAGACCAAATGCATCGACTATCATCAGAAATTATGAATACCTGAGCCAAACCGGCAGCTTCAAGAAACAGCAGCGGAGGACTCCATCTTTGAGTCCTAACCTACGCACAAGTGTTCTAGCATTTATGGCTTCAAACCCTCGTGCTAGCATGCAAGACGTGGCCACTGAGGTACCAATTTCGAAGTCATCAGTTTGGAGGATTGTAAATGACGGCCTTTCGCTCGTACCACCTGAACCAGCACCAATGCTTAGAAGATAGGAACCTGTAGAGATGTCTAGATTTCTCGAATTGGGTCTTCACAAAAGCCTATGCGTCTCCAGACTTTTTGAGCAAGATCATGTGCACAGATGAAGCCAGTTTTTGCAGAAGCACCTAGGTAAATTTGCATAATGCACACTATTGGAGGGACTCCAATCTACATTAAGTAAGGCGCAATCGGCGCCAGTACCAGTGGTCGCTCAGTGTGTGGTTTGGAATTTACGCCAGTGCAATAATCAGTACCATCTTCAATCACGCACTGACTGGACAGCGTTACGTGAATGAAATCCTTGAAGGAGTGGTGGATGAGTTTCTCAACAAAGTCCCGCTGTCACGTCTTCCACTTCTGCGGTATCAGCAAGATGGGCCACCTGCATGCAGCAGCAGCCAAGCACGAAACTGGTTGGGTGCGACTTTTCATGCGCAATAGATTGGAAGGCACGAGCCTGTAAATTGGCCGGCTAGGTCACCGGACCTCTCTCCGTTCAATTTCTTTCTTTGGGGTTATGTGAAAGATTGTGCTTACATGATCAAGACGGACGTCAGATTAGTTCAAGGTAAGGATAACGGATGTCTACTGTAGAATTCCGGCGTCGGTCATCAAGAAAGCCACTAAAGGTGTGATAAAATAGTACTGCGTAGCTGCAAAAGGAGACCTATTTGAACACGTCCTCTAGGCTGATGTTCAATGGAGCTTACGAATTCATAGATAATAAGAACACACCGTGGTTCCCTTTTTTTTTTTTTTTTTTTTTTTGTCTGTATGTGTGTGTGTGTGTATGCCGACATTCTGATTGCCAGTTCGGCTCATAGAAGTGGTATATTTAATTTCGTGAATGCATTGGTTTTGCCTTTTCTCTACAAGTTGGTCGCTTTCCAATGTGTTTCTTTCGCTTTTATTTGTTGACACGAACCTGTTTTTGCAGCATGTATACACTTTCATGAAAAATAAAACGCTCACTTTATATTGGCTTTGGTCCGAAGCAAGTTTCTGGTGCGAAATATAACTTCGCCCGCACTCTTTCGATGCGGTGCGAGGAAAGGCTGGATTTTGAAACATTCTGTGCCTATTACATTGCTCTTCGCATTTCGTGTGTGGTCAGAGCTGCACTTTGGCTGCGTTATCAAGGCTTTTGTTATCATTGATCAGTCGGCCTTGAGAGAGGGATAATAAGTGTGACGTAGAGAGAAAGGAGTAGCTGTGAAGCTGCAAAACCTGCTGTTGGGGCTCCTTCCATACCATTATCAAGGTGGTGCGCTGTCTCTTTGGGTTTACGATAGGCAATGCAGTTGCTTTAAATCAGCTTATTTGAGGGCATTGCTTTATGATGCGGGTGAGAGTTCACTCACATGGTATTTTTCATAGTTCGTGAGGTTTTTTTTTTTGCCAGCAAAAAAAATTGTACGCAGTTAGTATGTCGCTGAAAACACTGCAGTTAGATGCCATTTTGGGATGCCAACAAATGCCTCATTGACACTTTGAAAATTAGGAGAGTACTTCTCGAGTTAGATAATTGTAATTACCAAATTAAATCTCAGTAACGAAAGAATTACTGGCTACTACTCCACTTTACTGGAAACAATATGCACTAGGTTTTCTTTGAGTAATGGTACTGTTCTTTTTTTTAAATCTTAGTGCATGATAGCTGTGGAACACTCTCTCTTCATTCCCATAACCCTTTCCCCAGTGTAGGGTAGCAAATCGGACATGTGTCTGGTTAACCTCTCTGCCTTTCCTCTTCTATTTCTCTCTCTCTGTATAATTCACTCAGTAACCGAAATGAGGCCAAGCCAGATTCACTCGAAATCAGAATCAACAGCAGTCATGTGCGGCAGCACTTATGCTCGGACTAGCAGAAAAAAAAAGAGAGAGGCTGCAGTTTTGCAGAAAGGCAAAGCAGTGTTAGTGATAGCCAAGTATGCAATAATTACACGAAGGAAGATTACACCAGCAAGGGGACTCAGGCTGTGAAATTGAACTGTCTCCTACTACGAGGTCTTGTATATACTTAGCGCCGTCACTTCAGTGCTCAAGTCTTCGAGGTCACACGAAGTTTCTTGAAGTGCAAGAAATATATATATGTATCGTAAGGAACCGCTTTATTCCAGCCAAGCTCGGGCTACTACCTCGAGGATTAAACTGTGCTGCTGGTGATGATATATGCAGATGGAAAAGATGTGCAGATGATGAAGTTGAAAATCGGGCATGTGTTGCGCCCACACTAATTCTCTCTCGCTGTTGAAGCGGCCACCTGGCTGTGCATAAGTACTATAAAATGCGTCAAGTATTTGGTTTTAAGCGGGAGACATGCACTATCTCTGTCCCACAGCAGCAGGAATCGGATGGCGTTCTAATGAGCGAGACATGGTAAATGACAGGTGATGTCTGCTCAATGACCGTGGAAAGTCGAATAAAACATGTGAGAAATTTTTTTCATAAGCAAGGAACACACACAGGAGTCCAAAGAAGAACTTCGTCACCAGGAGAAAAAGTCACAGCACAGTGGGTCGAGTCATAACGAAACTTGCGAGTGTCCTGGGAGATGCCGGTGTTAAGCGGGGCGAGGCGACTGCAGTCCGCGAGGGGAGACACAAAATGTTCTGAGAAAGGAACTGATGGGGGTACAGGAGTCGAAAGGAATGATACATCAAGAATGAAACTTGGTGAACAGCCATAGATGAAGAAAAAAGGTGAAAAGCCAGTAGTACGTTGCGTAGCCATGTTATTAGGCGAATGTCACGAACGGCAGGATTGCATCCCAATTCGTGTGGCCGGGGTGGATGTACATCGCAATCATGTCGGGGAGGGTACGGTGAAAACACTCCCTCAAGCTGTTGGTCTGCGGATGGTAACTGGAAGTCGTCTTGCGAATTGTGTTAGAGGCGCACAAAACTTCTGTAAGGATAGAAGAGAGGAAGACTGCTGCGGTCACTGAGGAGAACGCGCGGAGCGCTGCGGTGTAAGATAATGTTGTGTAGAAAAAAATCGGTGGCTTCAGCAGCAGTCCTGGATGGTAGAGTTGCTGTCTCCGCATAGCGTGTTGGATGGTCTACGGCCGTTACAATCCAACGATTGCCATGTAAGGTCGTGGGAAGAGGACCGTACAAGTCTATTCCAACTACTTCGAAAGGCGAAGCGGGACAAGGCAGAGGTTGTAAAGAGCCAGAAGGAGCTGTTGGTCGTTTGCGGCTTTGACAATGAATGCAGGATGCAACATGCTTCGCAACGGCTGAAGACGGGCCAGGCCAGGAGCAGCGACTTCATATTCTGTTGTAAGTCTTGTGGTAGCCTAGATGACCAGTCGTCGCATGATCGTGAAATGCTTCGAGCACCTCACATTGCAGAGAACATGGTACGACCAGGACCCATTTGTTGCCATATATGTGATAAATGTTGCCACGTAAAGCCCCATTGTGCAGCTTGAATTGATTAAGTTGTCGACAAAGTCAAGCATTTGGAGGTGACGAAGAATCTTCCATGCATTGGAGAATAGTTCAGCAGTATGGGTCGATGCATTGGTGGAACACAAGGACAGATGGGCTGTCGTGTCTTAGCCAATCGAGGGTTACAGTGGGTAAAGCTGATGAAGAGGACTCGGGACGTACACAATTACGGAAAGGTGATGGTGAATCGTCATGATTCGGCAGAGGGTAGCGAGAGAGAGCATCGGTGTCTTGATGCTTCTTTGCAGCCCTGTAGGTGACATTGAAATCGTACTCCTGTAGGTGAAGCACACAGCGACCCAGGTGACCTGATAAATTCTTTAGCGATGAAAGCCAGCACAGTGTGTTATGGTCGGTAACGACTGTTGAATGACGGCCATGAAGATATGGGCGAAATTTTTGCATTGCCCAACAGCAAGGCACAATAGCAAGGCTGCTTGGTTATGGTGTAGTAATTCTCTGCACTGGTTAGTGCATGACTAGCATAAGCAATTACTAGTTCGCGGAACGTGTTGTCACGTTGCAGTAGAATGGCACTGAGAGTGACTGCTAGCGTCGGTGTGAAAGATGGTGGGCGCGGTCGGATCAAAGTGGCACGATACTGGGTCTGACATCAGGGCATGTTGCAAAAGCAGGAAAGCATGTTCACATTCGTCGGACCAAACAAGGGGCAGCGAAGCTGCATATGAAGTGCCGGAAGAAGCAAGTCCAAGAAAACTGCATGTCTTTTTGACGCAGTGGACGTAAAATTCGAGGATGGCAGCAAGCTTTTTGGAGTCCAGTCGAATACCTTCTTTGCTGACTATGTGCCCCAGAATTTTGATGGTCTTGCTGGCGAAACTGCATTTGTGTGTGTGTGTGTGTGTGTGTTGAGCTGCAAACCAGCATTTGCAAGACAGGCACGGGCTTCATCAAGACGTTGCAAATGTTGTGAGAACGTGGTTGAAAACAATGTCGTCGAGATAGCACGGACAGGTTTTCCATTTCAAGCCACGCAAGGCTTATCGATCATGCGTTCGAAGGTGGCAGGCACATTGCAAAGTCCAAAAGGCATCGCATTGAACTCGTAGAGCCCATCAGGGGTAGCAAATGTTGTTTTTTCTTTGTCGGATTTGGACATCGGTATTTGCCAGTAGCCTGGTCTAAGGTCAAGGCTAGAAAAATTTTCAGCACCGTGGAGTGAATCCAGTGCATCATCCATCCGTGACACAGGGTAAACATCTTTGCACATGATTTTGTTCAGCGCACGGTAATAGATGCAAGAACACACTGAGCTGTCTTCGTGACAATTGCAACAACATGAGTGTCAACAGCTCAAGTGACAGTTGATCCACGAGGCAACAGTTGGGGTTCGAGAGTTTGGTTTATTGTGGTAAGCAATGCAGACCCCTCAGAGAAGCGAATAAGGCCAGGGGTAATCAGAATTGCTCAAGATAAGGTATGGTCATAGGGTAGAAGGAGTACGTCGCCATCCACAATGCTACAGGAGTTGACACTTATAATCTCTTCTCTAGGTGGCCAAAGAACGTAATCGGAAGAGGTGACGAGACGAATGCGTTCTTCGTGCTTGGGAAGAGAATTGCCAGTGGCATCCAGTTGTGTGAGGCGCTGACGACAAGAGATAGAAGCGGACGCCCAAGATAAGAAGTCCCACCCCAAGATGAGTTCATGGGTCACTCACGAAATACCGCAAAAACAATGTGGTGACGAATTTTGTCTATGGACACACGAACTGTGCGATTGTACGAATAATAACATTGGTCGCTGCACAAAGAGAAAGGCTGGAGTGCGGCAATTCTTGTGTTTTATAGAGTCCCGAACAGTCACATGGCAATGATCGCCAAGCGTCTTGTAACATGGAGCCACCTCAGAATTGCACCAAACAAAGATGATGGATGCAGCCAGCCTTGCCAGATAACTGCATTTTGACTATTCTTTATTGTTCACATTTTTTTTGCAAAAGGAATTCTTGCGGAGAATTTTATCTTCAATGGCCTTCACTTGACGTCATCTGCTACAACTGGCACATGAGTTAACTCCATAGCGCACCACTAGGATGGAGACACTGTGTCGTGGGATGCTTCCTTAAAAGTGGATGAGAAGATTCCAAAGGAAAAGTGTGAGATGGTCACAGTAATAACCAAGGCATTTGGCATGGGAATAACCCAGCTATAAAGGTATTATCAGATGTGGACAGGCATATAATCCTAAATGGCACCTTGCACGAGTCCCAAGTGTCAAATGTAATGAGTATCGTGCATTGAAAGGGCCAAGGATGTTTTGTACATGCAATGGAGCACTATACGCATTTGATAGCAGTTGCTTAGATGTACCAGATTAACAGGAACCAAACGAACTCCCTTAGACATAAGCATGCAGCAAATTCAAGGACTAGATGAAGTTTCAAAGAAGTATCTGTGTTTCATGTAGTATAGGAGTGAATGACCTTTGTGCGTGAGATCAGTTACAAAAACACTAAATGAATGCAGTACAGTGTCTGTATCATATCATATGCAGGCCAAACTAGCCTGGAGTTTCAGCGTTCCTTGTCAGTTCATTTAAATAGGCACTACATTGTTCAAAGTGCAATATTGTTCTACAAAACATAATATGCAAGATGTAGCATGCTAACCCTCGTGGCTCAACAACTACTGAACCGAAACCTCAATGAGCAGTGAAGCTTCCTTGTAATTTTCATCATAACCATACTTTTGCTCTTGAAAGTGAACCCCTTTAGTGAATTTGCTTGTGTATTAATTTTTCTTTAGGCAAGTATTTTTTTACATGTTAATGTCTCAATCCTGCTTGCTCTTTCCAGAGCTAAAACAAAATGCCTCTTATTTCAATTTGATCTTTTGACCTAGGAAGCCATCATCTGGTGCTGTGTACAGCAAGCACATGCTTCGGGCAAGGAGGGAGCCAGCACCATATCTACATCAGCAAGAACATCGGTGCTCAAAATAAACATTTTCTTTGCAAATACCTGTCTTTTTATACTTCCAGCATGAAGTAATAAGTTTCTTTTGCCTTCACATGCAGGAAGGTTTGTAGGAATAAATAGTGACTGTTGAATGCCCAGGAAAAGCCTTGAAGCTTTTCTACTTGTACAGTGGTAAAGTACATGTGTACTTGAACTTGATAGTACAGAAACGAAAGGCAAAATAACGGGCACAATGCTCGAGGCAGCAGTCGTATAAATGGTAGATGAACACAACTAATTGTGCTGTCCAGTTTCATTCAGTTTGACCAAGTGTTGCAAGGATTGCCTTCAAAATGAATCATTCAGTTTAGCTAGCTGAAGTCGAACTCGTACGTACTTTGGAATGTCTGCTGAGAATTTTAGCATAAATGGTGTGTGTGCATCCTTCAGCAGCACTACAAGCCCAATAAGGTTTTTGTGTTACTGTCCCCCCTCCCTTGAGGTTATTGCAGTGTCTACTTCAAGTGCTTGAGGGTATAATGGAGAATGACCAATTTGCTATGAATATGTGCAGTGTTGATGCAGAAATGAGAAGGCTATATAGATATGCAGGACAAGAGCTGGTAGGCCTGGTTATAAGCATGAATTAGAAATTTGTAGACCAAATGCAATATGAATACAATTTCTTAAATGACATCCATGTGTGGGAACTGCCCACATGAAAGGAAAGAAAGTGCAATACTTGCAACTTGCCAACACAAACATCACTCTAGGGGAGGATTCCGTAAGAGTGACGAAGGGACAGGACTTGAGCGAGAAAACAACACATGACACCTGAGCACAAACTATCAAGTGGTGGTTATCACAAGACAATGATTCTGCTGAAAAGTAGGAACCAAAGGAAAAGAGAAGTCGTAGAAGCATACAACATCAAGATGGACCCACAGGGCTCATGTGTCAGTGCACCGTCTATTTCACTCGGCAATAAAGAGATAAGCATAATCGCTGACAATAGAGGGTGTAGGTAGACTGGGAAGAAGACTTCTGTGGATGTGTGTAGGCTTCATGTACGCTTCACTTGCAGAAAAATAAACCAGTTCAAATAGACAGTCCACTAAGTGGACTGTCTATTTCAGCACACACTGATTAGTTAGAACTCTAAGCTGGTAGAGTAAGCGGCAATCGTCACCATGGGCTCTCATGCTCTATTCATTCAGCGTGTACTGGAATGGACAGTCCACTTAGTCAACATTTACAAACTAGACCCTATAGGGCTGTGGAAGCATGCAGTATATTAAGCTTAAGTCTGTGTAAAGTGCTACCTCCTGCTTACGTGGCAAGTCCTCCTGTTTACCTGTTCCTTTCAACTGAGAGCTGAGCATGGCCTAGGTTAAGTCAGAAAAAGCAACCAGCGTCCATAGAATTCAAACTATTACTATTTGCCTTATAAAAGGGGACAGTGAAACCTAAAATGACCCTTGACTTGGGCCATATTTTTCGCAATATGCCCGAGAATATTGGGATTTCCCATCAATTTTACCCTTCCTACATCACATAGTGAACAACCTGAAAACTTAACACTGTTGCGCAGAGCGATGAAGGGACAGGATTTGAGCGAGAAAACAACACACGACACCTGAGCGCAAACTATGAACTGGTTTATTTTTCTGCAAGTGAAGCGTACATAAAGCCTACACGCATGCACAGAAGTCTTCTTCCCAGTCTACCTACACCCTCTATTGTCAGCGATTATGCTTATCTCTTTATTGCTGAGTGAAATAGACGGCGCACTGACACATGAGCCCTGTGGGTCCATCTTGATGTTGTATGCTTCCACGACTTCTCTTTTCCTTTGGTTCCTACATTTCAGCAGAATCATTGTCTTGTGATAACCACCACTTGATAGTTTGTGCTCAGGTGTCATGTGTTGTTTTCTCGCTCAAGTCCTGTCCCTTCGTCACTCTGCACAACAGTGTTAAGTATGTCGAACCAACTAGCCCACTGCACAATTTTCCTGAACTTGAAAACAATTGTAAACTAAAGTCCGTGAGAAACGATGAAGTGTTCTGTCATGACATACTGATCTTTGCATGATCACTTTGCTATATAAAGATACAATTTTAGCCAATGTTAATGAAGAGCTTCACTTTTGAAGTTCACTTAAATAATGTCTGTGATGCATTGTGACAATAGGAGGTCCTGGAGACGCTACTGTGGAGATATGTCAACACATTGAGCCTATTCCTGTTTAATCTATGGATAGATGCCTTCATGAAGAGTTGGAGAAACTGCACAATAGAATGTTTTATATCACACGTAATAATTATGCTGTGATAAAGTGTACACGCTGAGCTTAATGTTTTAGAAAAGCTCAAGAAAAGGCTCCAGAATAGGTATGATGGATAGGCGACCTTTATTTGGCTTTCCTCATAGTGAAGTCTAGACGTATCACCTCAGCCACACTTAGTAAAATCTGTGGGCTCGTACTGCCCATGCCTTTACTGCACAAGTTGCCCTGGTGCTCCCAGTCTTGACAGGTAACACTTAAGCACCCTCTCATGCACATGTTTGTTCCAAAGCTACAGTTGCTAACTAAAGTAGCCCCCACATGCGATTCTGTAACTCTAGACCTAACTGTAAAAACGCATGCAGTACTGCGAGTCTGGCATGGAGTCCACATGACATGTGCACTACTTCAAATTTCGTATAGGCAACAGATAACTGGTAACCTGCTAGAGTAACAAAATGGATGCCAAGGAAAATTCACCCAAAGCCTTAGGCAGGAAAATGAGGTGTTGTGATGAGATAAGTAAATAATCGCATTTGATCGACTGACTCAAAGCTGGCAGGGGTATTGCATTTGACATGATTGAAATGAGCTGCAGCATGGCATGGTAACAGTGGCAGCCTTTACAATGTCACGCTCTCTGAATTACACTTATGTGTATCCATATGCTGCAGCGACGAACTGTTTTTATTCAAGAAAGCCAAGTCTGTGGTTCAGCATACATCATACGCTGGTAAACTCACTGATGAGTCAACACCCTCGGATCATCCCATGAGTCTGAGTGAGCTTAGCTGAGCAGCATTTTGGCGAGTTTGAGCCCGAGTGAGTCGGCTGAGTAGTATTCTTATGAGTTAAAGTGAGCAGGTAAGTATAATTTTGGCGAGTCTAAATAGTGAGTTCCAATTATTTTGCCAACATATATATGGTCCGTGTACTTTCTAAATTCAGGTACGACACTTCCGCATAGGTTGGAAATTAAGCTTCTCGCCAAGTGACTACTGCTGAAATGGTCATAGAGCCAGAGAAGACCGATACGCCTTAATGATGCAGCGTGCCGCGCGGGATCCGTGTGTGCAGCAAGCCAGTGGATGGGTGCGTGTCTGGGAAATTAGGGGGTTTCGACCCCATCCACAGATAATTTCCATAATACCTTTCTCTATAGTGTATTAATGCGATAGCAAATTTTAGACACCCTAGGCGAATTTTCGCCATCGCCCTGATGTTCGGTTTAAAGTCCAAGTGTGACAAAAATTATAGTGCTCCGTTGCATCCCACATGCTGGGGTTAATTGCGAATGAAAGGGTGCGAGGGTGAGCCGAGAAGGATGGCAGCTTTATGCGCGCTGTCCACGTCCCGTGATCAAGCGCGCTAGGTGTTGTGTCGGCAGCGGCAGGCAAGCGGGGGCCCGCGCCCAGCGAACGCGCGGCGAGCGCCCGACGCAGAAAGGGAGACGCGGAGCTAACTGCTCCTGATGTAAACCGGACAAAGGACTGAGCCGGCTCGCGGCCGTTTATTACCAGAAAGGACTTCACACGCCAGATGACACCTCCTGATTGGTCCAAGCTCGTCACATGACAGAAGGGGGTGCGCCATCTAGCTAGACTACTACGAAACATAAAAGTATGATAACACGGAGATCTTGCGCGTCTCTTGCCCGGCTGTGCCGTGCATATGGCTGTCCGCGCGCAGCAGAGTGCATATACACGGCCCGCGCGTGCCACATATTTTAAAAGTAATTTGCGGCCGGTGTAAAGGCGGCATGCCGACGTGGCTGCTGGTTTCATGAGTGTTGGAAGTAGCGTTATCTAAGTTTCGGACGAAACTTGGAGAACAGTGACTTAAACAGTGACTTCCTTGAGGGGCCAAAATTTTGGGGCGCATGAGCGGCACGTATAGTAGAATGCAGTGTTCCATTGTACAAAAATTTTTGATGTAACAAAGCGGTGTGCTGAGCGTTACGTCTTTGTTACATCAAGGTTCAACAAAAATTAAGCGCTGGAAATCAGCGCTGGATGCATATGCAACTCCTTACTCCACACTGAAAACATTTGAGAAAACATTAAAAAAAAATACTCTGTACATTTGTATAAATCCCTACCTGCAGATATTCCTCTGGTTTAGCCTAATTATGTGCTGCCAACTTAACTTACTCACGCAGCACACGTATCATTGCGAAATTTGCTTTTAGAAAAAGCATTGAGTTGTTTAATTTTGCGAACAGAAAAAAATATTCAACTTCCAGTATAGCGCGCTTCCTAGGCTATTAAATAGCTGCAATGTTCAGGGAAAGTACTGTTTCCATGAGTAGTTTACTCATGCAGTAAATATACTGCTCCTACACGTTGTAATAAAAAGCATATGCATCGACACATAGCTGACATTCTTGCTTATTTTCTCATCACAGAGGTAGATGGGGCACATGAACCTATATGCTCACACAAATCAACGTGACCAACTACTGCGGAGACATGGCAACGAATTCTTTGTTTACCTTGTACACCACAAGTGCGAGGTTTACGCATTCATTTGACTTCATGAAACCCTATTTGCACTACAGGCTTTACGGCAATGCTTGCATACAGTGCGGTGAAGCGCTCGACAAAACTGCACATATATGGTCTGTTTGATATTAACTCGAGATGCAAACGTTTGTGCAGGCAGGCAACCAATGTTTTCATCCACGCAGCACACCAAAAGAGCGTGGTATATGCATTGATCTGGTTTCATGACATCCTACTTTTGCCACTAGCTTTACGACAATGCTTGTGTATAGTGCTGCGAAGCACGACGGAACTGCACTCTATTATACGGTGTGCTCGAAATTCACTCGAGATGCAAACGTTTATGCAGGAAGGAAACGAATGACTTAATTCAAGTAGCACAACACGAGAGCGTGCTCTATGCAGTCCTTTGATTTCATAAAACTCTTATTTCTGCCACAGGCTTCACAGCAATGCTTGTGTAGAGGGCTGTACGTGAAGCTCGACGCAGCTGTAACAACATCCCACGGCCCACCCAATTTTTACCGAGTTTGTTTTAAAGGGCCCCTCACAGGCTACATAACAAATTTTGGTTATACGCTGAAAGTTGTTACGTGCCCTCTAAGAAGTGTTCTACCGCAAGAATTTTTCAAATTGGTCCATTAACAGCAGAGAGAGAATGATTGAAGTGCCGCGAACACGTGATTAGGGGTAAAAGTCAGACCCCCAGCACTGAGGCAAACGCGAGAGGATGAAAGAGCATGATCGCAATGCTGGAACACAGTAGAAAATGACATTTCGTTCTCTGCGCGCGTGCAAACGTTGGAAAAACGAGACGAAACGGAAATTAATCTCTCTTGCTACAGTGCGAAGTAAAACAAAAGCACCCAGACATTCGGTTTGTATTCTTCATTATTTCTCTAAACTTTAATTAGTCCACTGAAGCAACAGATTCAGCAAATAACTGATGCTGCCTTTAATCTAAGTCACGTGTCACTCTGAGTGACATCACAACACTGCCATGTACGTAGGCGCACTTGTGCGATTGACGTTAACTGTCCGGCTGGGAACGCACGGCCGGACAGGGCAATAACGTTTGAAATTTAAGCTCTTGCCACAGCACATAGGGATGTAATACTTAGCAGACACGATCGCTAGCGCGCATTGTACGCACTGCACTTGTCGACTCCAAATGCGCAGACTGATGAGGGGCCCTTTAAGCTTGCGAAAGCTTCAGATCTCTATACTTCAAGGTCGCTTTGCGAGGTTTCTCTATGTTTCAAGGTCGCTCGTGTTGCTCGCACGTTTGTTGTCTTCTTCCACATCGGTGCCACACTGATGGCACTAATCATGCCAAACAAAAGGCAGGGTTAATCGGAGCGCCGGCAACACTGCTCAAATGTTCGTTGTCGTCTTACACATTGATACCACTAATCATGCAAAAAAGAAAGGTACAGTTAATGTAGAGTTAAGGCACTTGAACCCACGACCTTTGGTGTTAATTAGGCCAAAGTTGATTAATGTGCAGCAAATTAAGGTAGTTTTAATTAACACTTTAACTGCATTGTGGGTCACCAGTGTGTTCATCTTTCTTGCTACAGTGCAAAGTAAAACAAAAGCACCCAGACATTCGATTTGTATTTTTCATTATTTCTCTAAACTTTAATTAGTCCACTGAAGCAACAGATTCAACAAATAACTGATGCTGCCTTGAATCTAAGTCACGTGTCACTCTGAGTGACATCACAGCACAGCCTGTGCTCCTCCTATGCAGCAACAAAGTTACGGGCGTTCATATATGCTTGCTGCTGCGATAACTTTATGACACTTGAACTCAGAGGTATGATTTTTGTTGCGCGAGGTTATAGATAGCCAGTAGAATACATGTCTGATGTTAAATGCTATGACCCACTGGCAATCCATGATGCACTCAATGAAAAAGTTTTTTCTGCTGCGTGCGGCGTGACCCACCAGTGACCCACACGCAAGAATTCTCGCTCTTGTGTTGCCACCTGAGGTTCGAAATTGCAACTAATATATCTTTATATTGCATTGGACATGGGGTGGCACGTTTGTTTCGGAGAGTGGAGCGGCGGCACATTTCTCAGTTGGGTTGCTTGCCAACATTTCGCCGCAGTTTTTGAAATACGTGCCGTGGGAATAAGTACCTGCATTTTTCTTGCTACTCCCAAACTTTTCAGCGTGTCTAATAGATCCTCATGCCTCTTACAGATGAAAAAAAAAAGCACAATGCAGAGGAAACAAATAAACTTAGTTTTGGGCCAGAAGAATGCACCAGCAACTTCGCGATCACCAGCTGATGAGTCAAGTGCTTCAGTGTCAGATGTTCAACAGTGGACAGACAGTGAAATCAGTGACAAAGATAGTGTTTACGAACCATCACAGACCTCAGCCAGCACGTCGAATGGAGAGTCGGACCTGACTGATGATTCTGAAGCGAATGATTCAGGATACGATGCTCCAATTTCTCTCAGCCCATCTCTAGAGAAATGAACACCGGCAACAACCACTTCGCCGAGTGTGACACCGCACTGTAGGCCGCCCACTATCATTCAGTTGCCATCTAGCCATTATGCCCCATCTTTATGTTCAGTGTTTATTACGGATGACATTTGGCAAATGATGGTCAATGAAACAAACAGGTTCACACAACAAGTGTTGAAGTCAACTACTCCCAAATCTAAATCACGTTTGAAAAATTGGACGGAAACCAATGCCAAAGAAATGAAAGCATTTATTCGAATACTGATTAGTATTGGGTCTCCTTCGTCTTTCTGCTCCCAAGTCTAAATCACAGTTGAAGAATTGGATGGAAACCAATCTCCAACAAACGAAAGCATTTGTTGGAATACCAATTTGTATTGATCTCGTCCATCTTCCTATCCGAGTCACTACTGGGCAAAAAGTAACCTGTATGGTGTTGAACTCATTCGTCAAAATATGAGCCGTGACCACCTTTTCCCTACTTTTGAGGTTCCGGCATTTTGCGGACAATTAACTGGTTGCAGAGTTGCAGGATCATGTATTTAAGATCCAGCCTTTGGTAGAGAAATTGAACCAAAATTTTTGCCACTGTGCTTGAGCCGGGAAAGGAGGTTGTGATAGATGAAACAATAGTGCCATGGCATGGCAGAATTTCATTCTTACACAGTCAGGCTGTTCAAGGCATGTACCAAAGACGGTTACAGGCTAAAGGTTGATGTATATGCCAGAAAGTGTGACTGAACAGTTGGCATCGGACACGCCGAAGATGTATGCTTGAAACTCCTGCAAAATTACAAGGAAGTCGTGTGCCCACTGTACGTAGACAACTTCTACATGAGCTTGCTGCTCACTCTTCGCCTTCTAAAGGAAGACACCTTCATTTGTGGCACAGTTCGCTCAGTGAGGAAAGGGCTGCCAAAAGATGTCACTGAAGTAAAGGTTGCAAATGGCAGTGTTACCGTACTACAGTCCCAAAATGGAGTGAAGGCACACTGAAGTGGATGGACAAAAGGCCCTTTCTGATGTTCACATCTGTCGCCAAATATAAAGCAACTTTGGTGGACAGTGGGAAGAAAACAAGGGACGGCGCACCAATCATGAAACATCAGGCCGTTCTCGATTACAATGCAGCAAAAAAGGGCTTCGACTATAGTGACCAAATGATGTTATACCACAACTGCCTTAGAAAAGGACTCAAGTGGTACAGAAAGGTAGCTGTTGAGTTGCTCATTGGAAGTGCCATCATAAATGCGTGGAACATTCGTAGCATGCTTGAAGGAAACTCTACGCCAATTACAAAATTTCAAGATGAACTAGCTGGCTCATTCACTGTTGGGCCCTCGTCAAAACAACATCGAAGAAACTCGTGGGAGGAATGTCTACATGCTAAGAAAAACTGGCACGTCGGCACACTCAGTGGCACTGCACTGGCTGCTATGCGGCCAACAGTACCAGCAGTAGCCCAAACACTACGGTGAGAGTGAGAAAAGTGACCACTTTCTGTGGATAATCCCCTGGCAAGCCATTCATCTGTTTGTTGTGCTTTAATTATAAGCACAAGTAACCTGAGAAGCAAGCTAGCTTCAACCGTAAAATGAGTAGGATGAATACTTCAAAACATGGTTAATATTCCTACTAAATTTTAGCCTTTCTCTAACCAATAAATATTTCTAACACAGGAACTGACTTCTTGTCTTTTCTAGTGGCAAGCACTTTGTAGTTCAACATAGGTTTCTAGCATCTTGAATTCATTGAAGGGCTACAGAATGTATTAAAGAAAGATAAAAAGGCATAATGTTGTGCTGAACGTGATCAAGGCACATGTACAAGAAACTATAGTTATTTGTTCGATGAGGACAGTAATGTGCTTTAGCAAGTTAGAAATTTGTTACGAACTTGCCCACATTCACATCTTAACAGATTTAGCAATGTTTCCACTACGTAGAGAACCTTGATCTACAGTGCTTTTATCACCCTGAAGAAGGTTGGTGTTCCTATTATAAAATGTATACTTAAAAAGCTCAATCTCTCAGGATTTTATGTTGTTTTACTTGACATAAGCTTACGAGGCTTACAGATTACGTGCTCATATCTCAACCTAAATACCCACTTCCTTTTCAATGATTTTCATTTCTGTAAAAGCTCAGTAAATTTCGTCAGACGAGAAGTGCAAATGCGTTTTTTGTTCTTTCATACTTGGTGCTTGCTAGCCTGCTGCGATAGTGAAGTACAGCTTCAAGAGGAGAGCTGCCTGAATAGTTTGCTTTTCTGTATGCATGCAGTATTACACTTGAATGCAAGCCTTTTTGAGCTTTGAAAATTTTTTAATGGTCTTGTTCTGTTGGGTTATTAACAGAAAATGTTGAAACCTTACTGTACATAAAATTTATTCTATAGCCTCTTTATTTTTACAATAGTGATTGTTCTACAAGTGATCAACATCAGCTAAACAAGGGAGGCCTCTGCCTGCAGCCAGTGTTTCAACAAGAGGACTAGTTGACAAAGATGAGTTTGTCACAACGTTGGCTCCAGCCCAAAACATTCCTTATTCGACTTGTATTTACATCTTCCTGTGAATCTGTTTGTTGCTCCAACTCCAATACACAAAGATGAGTGGAATGCATAAGCTTACTTGTAGAGCTGCTCAATGAACTGCTGCATAAGTTCAACTCAACTGCAACATTTTGAACGTCAGGACATGTGTGAGTGAAAATTAGTTTGTGATGGTCATGTGGGTCTGTTTTTCTGCCTGAATAATAGGGAGAGGAGAGCAAGATAATTGCTTTGAGAACTTTTAAGCAGAAAAAGCATGGTGGATGAGGAGCAGTGGCCGGGATAAAACATTTCAGGAGTTCAATGTAGTAAGGAAACAGGAGTAATATGATTAACTTTGCAAGAATATGAGACCATTATAACACTAGGGGAAACAGACTGGCCAATCACAATGAATTTTCAAATATTGTAACTGATCTAGAACACCTTGCACGGCTGCTGTAATTAGGAAAAAAAATGTAGCACTGTCTTAAAAAGACAGCTTTTTTGTTTGTTTACTCTGCTATGGCCACTGTACACATTATTACTATTACTTTTTTTTTCTTTTGGAACAGATAGTCACCATATGCCTGGAGGTTTTAGATCACCTTCTTGGTGTGCTCCCGATATATGAACAGTTCAAAAACATTAACATTGTTGCTTGGTTTATTGCCCAAATAGATCGGCACGTAACGACTGACTAAGGAAGCAGGCGTGTGAATATGCACACCCTGTATCCAATCAACCCCTATATCAATCAATATTGTACAATTAGACCTCCACATATTGAACTTTAATGTAACAACCCGTTTCACTTTGCAGAACTTATTTGGGGTGCAAACAGAAATTTTCGATTTATTGAATTCTGTTTATTGAATTCTGTTTATCTGCAATTTAAATTTAATGAAATCATATTATTCTAAAATTTAAATGAGGATATGTGTTGCATTAGAACTGTAAATTCTATGGACGTACAAGCGCTTTTCGGGAGTAAAGCTTCACGATTTCCTTCCCTAGTTTATTCGACTTAAGGACAAATTCTGCAGCAAAGTTATAAAACGACCACAGGCGATAAGCAGCTGAATGCGAGGTATCTGGTACAGACCGACGGCGGAAAACATACAAATCACAACAGCACACATTCAGGCGAGTATGTAAACAGGCGAACTAAGCAGGGAACAAAAACAATACAGCACTGCTTTTATAGGTCCCGAATGATCAGAGTTTTGTCAAAGTTGGTGCAAGCACACATCCGCAAATAAAACTGGCTCCCTCTGTGCATTGCCCAATACTTCAAGAGCTGACGCCTACACGACCACCAGGGGAGGTTATAGCACTTGTTTCTGCTCTGATCATATAGTCATTCTTTCTCTATGGTATAGTGTTCAAATGATGTCGCGACAACGCAAGTACATCAAATAGGGGCGACGACCTTCCACAACTCCAGAACATCACAGTCATAGGCAAAGACCGTTTGCACATGTACTAACCAGCCAAACAAACTAACCACGGCAGCGAAGACCACTTAAATCGAAGATACAACGCAGAAACACGTCGAAAAGGTTTCACCATAGAGAAAGATTACACCCTGTTTCACAGACGCTCACAAGAAATGTCCAAAGCATGTCCAAAGCGCACTACCGCCGCCTTTTAAAAATCCAACTGGAGCCAAGTTAAATCAGCTATAGTTGGCTATTTGGGTGAACGCAGCGAGGGCGTTACAGCAACCCGGTGAACGCAACGCACCCGTTCGAACCACCGGGTACGCGCAACGCCGGCCTAGAGACAGGACACCTTGAAGACGCGCTTGGCAAGTACCGTTCCGTGTGTCACAATTATTCATTTTCTACTAGAACAGCACGTGAAAAGCTGTTTTAGCTTTATTATTACGCGAAAACATGTTTTGTTTAACTATGAGAACTTGTTATTGTGTGTACGACTACATGTTACGTAAAAAGTATCAGCGGGCCGCTAAAGTTGGAGGACAGACGACAAAGTTCGCGCTCGCTTTGAAACAGTTGGTCGTCTCTTCTTGCTTTTCTTCGCTTGGTCATGCATCGTGGGTGAGTAAAGATGTAATATGCGTGAATGGAAACATTTTATGAAGATTTTACTTTGAGAACACGTTATTTGCGTAGCCATATCCACATTTTAGACGAAGCCTCTTACAACACCAGCCAACACGAGCCTCGCAGACACATATCCCGTCATTCCCATGAAGGCACGGTGCCCCCTTAAGAAACTCCCATAGACGGTGGCGCCAGATTACCCTCTAGGTGTTATAGTGAGAAACTCTATGGATTCGAACACAGGGACTCTAGCACAGAAGCCTGATATAGAAACGATTAAGCCACGGACGCATGTATCGACAAGCGAATGAAACGTCCTTTTGAATTTATCGCGGGCATGCCAGTGCCTTGAGACGCTTGGCGCGTTTCGATTTGGCCACATGTACAAGCTCAATCGTTACAATTAATAGCAATTGTGCGCGTTCCCGGCGTCTTCTGCACTTCGAAGAATATAGATTGCGCTGAAATATACGACAATAAGATTTATATAGCGTAATATACAAAGCCACAAAAACGTTTGAATCCACAAGCATGAAGATCAGACAAATCCAAGTACTTCCCATCATTCCCATGGTAGGACAACGATTGCAGCGCCAGAGTTCCCTCTAGTAATTTTTGTAGGAAACTCTATGGCACTCACCACTTGTCAGCCATGACTCCAGGTTGCAACGACAGATGACGCTGCAGTATTCGTGTGTGCTCCCGCACTCCAGCTCGTCATCGCAAAAAGAGCCACGTTTTCGCCGCCGGACGACACTGCTGTCCTAAACATAAATGAGTGTCATCATCATCACAATCATAAATTTGAGTTATGTTTAGCCGTTCTTCAGTCAGCCATGAGTCAGCCGCATCCAGCGGCCGATAATGGCGTTGTTGCGGGTGCCGTCTGTGCATTTCATCAGCTGTTGCTTCGGAATATAAGTGTGAAGAGACGTACTAATTAACCACATGCTCCGAGTACAGAAACGCGACCTTTCGTGCCAACGGATCTAAAAAAAAAGTGAGTAGTCCGCTTCCTAAGCTTCCTTTTTTTTGGAAGCTGTGCTCGTAGTTTCGAAATGCACACCTTCTCGTTAAGACAACGGGGCGTATCGTCGAAGAGTGCCTTTATTTCATCTTAGCCTCAGCTTGACTACCTAAAGCAGCGCAAATACTGTCTTGTCATACTGAGGAGGTGCCCTAGGCTTTGTTTTTCGCCAAGCAAGCGCCCCCTTGCTCTGACAGCTATCTAGGCAAGTGTCACATAGGACAAATATTTAAAAATCTTTCTATGCACCGTAGGGTTCGCGCAGATCGTATATCAGGGCGCCACAGTTTGCTGCCCGGTTAAATGTAATATTGAATTAAGCGGGTTGTCATCGTCGCAGCACGGGAGCGCAGGCATGTTGTAGTGCATACTCTTGTTTGCGTTTTACCGTTTCGCATTTGGTTGACTATGACCGTTTGTGTCTCATGCCGTGTCCTGCGTAACCGCGCTCAACGCAGTGCAAATTATGCGCCTTCATTTGTCACAGGCTATGGGCGCGCCAGCCTTCATGAAGGAATTCCGCGAATTCATGAACCTGCACAGTGACGGAAGCCTGTTCGGAGGCAGTGCCCAGGCCCGGCTCGGCAGTTGTGATAGCTGCCTGACCAAGTTCGGGCTGCTCAAGCGGCGCCACGCATGCGACCAGTGCGGCACGGACTTCTGCGCGGCGTGCGTGCGTGGCCGGCGCTGCCCGCGCTGCCGGGCGCTGGCAGCCGGCCGGCCCGCACTGCTTGCGCTGCGTCCTCGGGACCTGCGCGCGCTGCTGCACGCCCGGGGCCTAGCACCACCGCTGGGGGCTCGCGAGAAGGCCGAGCTCGTCGACCTGCTGCTGCTCGAGTCTACCGCCAGCCCGGTATAGTGCTTATGTCATCAGAGCCAACGAGCGTGTTGCAGCTGACGTCGAGACGTACAGCCCTTAAAGCCAACGAGCTAGCGCGTTTGTCGTAAAATAATTGTTCCCCGTGAATAGTCTCTGCATCTCTAGCAGACAACCGTTTCCTGTGGTTGCGTAGTACATCGGCATTATTTTCATCAACAACGGCTGTCGCCGTGCCTCGAAAGTGCAAGCCAATTACTGTAGCTCCTTTAACAGTGCCCCATTTTATATTCAGTGTTGATCACAAGGTAGCCTGTGCGTATATTACAATATTTTGGCCAGATGTATTGCTTCATAGCGCAACAGAGGACATATTAGCAATAGGGTGGTACAAACGGTAATGTGCGAATTCACAGCTATATTATTTTCAGTTAGAGCATGTGGCTTAAAGACCCAACAGAAAACAAACCCTTCTTCTGCTATGCTACAATGTAACGCATCTAGCCACAGCGCTCCATGACAGCATCACTAGTCTATTACAAAAACTCATGCAGAAGTAGGTCACCTGCCACAGTGGCCCAGAAGCTATGGCATTGTACTGCTGAGCTTGAGGTTGCGGGTTTGATGCTGGCTGTGGCGGCTGCTTATTGATGGGGGCTAAATGTAAAAACGCTCGGCTACTTAGTTTAGAATTCAGGGGGAACTGAGCCAGTTGGTAGGTGTTTATTGTTAAAGGGCAGCTCCGGCAGTATTTCAATGTCTAATAATGTTAATAAAGATTTGGATATATGTTCTCTTTTGCATTCTGATTATCTGTGCCAAACTATATAGCTGCAAGTTGTTTTGTCTTCCTGAAAATGAATTTTAAAAATTGGTTGCGTTCCCTACTCACGACTTTCTACAGGCTTTACTTCTTTGGTGTTAACACTACGTGTACTGTGTATTAGCATGTGTACCGCGTGTTTACATCATAGTAGTGTAGGATGTGACATCATTGACTCATCGTGGCGTCGCACGAAGCAGCTACCTGTTTCAGTTTTGGTATCTCGTTTATTGGTTACATAAAATTATTCATGAAGTTCTAAGCAAATTGAACCACCCTACCAGTGACAGGACTGCCAATGCCATTTGAAAATGATAATATTCTAATATGGTTTAAAAAAAGAACACTGGAGTTGCCCTTTAACTTTTCAGCATGAAAATACTATGCAAGGACTAAAGAGAGAACCACACGACACGAATGCCGACTATCAAAGAAACGTATGTAATTACATATTTGGCTATGCACTGTTGTGTCTGCGGCTGCACGCTGGATTTAGATCGCACTTCACTTCTATTCAACCACAATGACCAATTCACCGAAAAAATCGTTAAGGCATATTGTATAAGCAAGAATGGGACTTCTTGTGTGGGCCAGTCCTCATTGTTGCATGACAAAGAGGTTTTCTTTTGGATAGCAATGGATAACAATCAGTATATGCTTTATTTATTTATATTTTTTTACCATCAGTACTGCTTATCGTAATTTTCCTCTGTAATGCCCTTCCACAGCAACAACTTGCATGCAGTAGAAGTGTGCATCCTTGTTTTTGATCTTTTACTTAACATTTTCTTCAAATAAAATGTTCAGTTGATAGTGCTTGTGTCATATGGTTATCTCTCCAGTCCTTGTTTGGTTTTTTCGCATACATACATGAGGTGCACGGAACACCATGTGCTCAAAATTAATTCAGTGTGGGGGACTCTTATAACCGAAGCAGGTCAGCGTATTCAGGATTGCATTGACGTCAGTGCTGATGCATTGATAAAGATCCATGCACCTCTCCTGATTGTTGTGAACTGTGCCAATGGGACTCTGCATATATTTCATGTTTGACACTGCTCCGATTGAAAGCCTGTGTAAAGCCTAATGCCTTGATGAAATTACACACTGGGTTCAAATGACACAACATTCAGGCACTCGGCATGAATCAGAAGAGCTCTTTGTACAGTTAAACCTTGATATAACGAAGTAGGTAAAATTGGCAATTTGCTTCGTTATGTTGAAATTCGACCCTTTTATGCTAATAAGTACAGTCGCCGATCGACTTTTCTTGCAGGGGGCCACAGGGCTTTCCGAATTATCAGGCAATCGAAGAAAGCAGTTTTCGGTAAATTTCGGTGTTGGCGATGAATGATATGGTTTCATGCCACGTCGACAATATTTTCATGCCAGTGGTACGAATCAAGTGAAGCCAGCCATGCTTTTGCGAGCACTCCTCCCCCGCAGCTGATGGTGTCGCCCGCACTGGGACGATGCTATCATGGAAAGTGCCGGCAATGGGGAGCGAATACTTCGGCTGCCTCTCGCTCCAATGAGTCACCAAAACTCAAGGCTACATAACTTCCAATGCTAAACACCATGCGCCAAAAGTCCCGAAGTGCCTCCCCTGCCCCTCGCGTGTGCTTGATCGCGTTATAAAGAGCAAGCTCCGCTCTCCCTTTTTCCCTTTGCTCGCATGGGAGGGCGGCACTCGTGAAGCCACCACTCCTGGCACACTTTCATTCATACCTAAAGCATAACATGTGCGGGCCATAAGATCTTATTCCACTTGGACTTTATATGGAGCAGGATGCGGCTTGTTGTGGCTAGGGTGGTGTTCCGGGCACAGAATCCACCAAGCCCATTGGCTACTACGTCGGGTTGTAGAAAATGAAGGAAAAAGGGTTTATTTAGCTTTAGGCTTATTTAGCAAAATGGCACTATTCCCTTCCAGAATGCAGCTGGTATCTCGGTGGAAGATATTTTAATGCTTTTAGAAACCTGTATTAATAGCACTTTTATCAGTTTTGACCAACACTTCATTCTGCAGAAATGTGGAATCTGCATCGGCTCGTACAGTGCACCGCTTTTGTGCAACATTTTTTTTAGCTACCATAGACAAAGCACTTGATGAGACGTTTGCAGGTGCGTCTTTAAACATTTCAAATGTTTCTAGATATATGGATGACTTTTTCATTCTTTTTAACAGGCAAGGCAGTTTAACTACCTGTGTCAGCATTCTGGCCATTTTAGACCACTCGGTGAAGGGCTTTCTTTTACTCACAAACTTCCACTACACAATTCCCTTCGTTTTTTAGACCTAAGCATTTCCTTCACAAAAGGCCACGCATGCTGGTAGTACTTCCCTCGGGCACAGAAGGGTTTGGTGCCATATGACTCCTCCCAGTCAAAGATTGTAAAACGAGGAGCAGCGATGCTTTGTTTAGAATCGGCTCTCCACAAGTTGTGTGTGCACAGGATTCAGCTTGCTTTTGGCCATCAGATCTCCGGTCTTAACTGACTCAATGGTAACGCCAGCGGTGGAAACCCTCCTGCAGAAGGTAAAAGAATCTAGGAGCAAAGCAAGGGCGAGGATGACTACTATGGCCATAAGACCTGAAGTGGTCACTCACAACCTAGGAAAGGTGGCAGGCAGGTTTGGAGTTCCCCTTGTCTTTTTAGCCCCTTTTAAGCTGGTGTGGTTCTGCCCTCGCACCTCCTGTTATTCTAAAGGAAGGCAAGGCTGTGGCAAGAACCATACCAAGCCCTATGCAAAATTCAATGTAAGAGTTGTGTACAAAACCTCCGTGGCGTGGGGACAGTCCTACATAGGGCAGACGAGATGGTGCCTGAATGATCGAGCTAGGGAACATGAACAAAAGTTAATGAAAGATGAATTGGCACACTTGCCTCTGCACTGCCATGCCTGCCCCTGTGCACCACTTTTCCAGGAGATAAAGATTCTGGGGAGAAGGGGAGTACGGTAGCGCGATTCAAAGACGGGACAACAGAAGACACAAAGGGACACACACACAGCGCTACCGTACTCCCCTTGAAGATGCATTACCAACAAGCCCACATTGCAACCCTTGTGATCTGGGGAGAAGCCAGGACCAGACTGCACACAAACTGATTGAGGCATATCACATAAAAAAGAAAGACCAAGGCTGTGTTAGTGACACTTCCATTAGGTTGTTTCAATCAGAGATAGATTTTTTTAATAATTGGTTGCTCCTCTAGGCTGATGAGTGTTCTTGCTGCTGCGTTCTGCACATGTTCTATTTGTCTATATATTGCCATGGGTTGCCGTGAATAAACCAGTTGAAAGTTGCTGCCCTGTCATTTTTGTGTTCTCTTCAGCTGTCCCAGTCTTTATTTGTGGCCAGTATGATATGCAGTAAACACCAACTAGGCCAAACTGGAGTTCTTCTACAGCTGGCTAGTAGCAGGCCATGCTAAGTGCAATGTTTCATATGTCTGAGTGGCTTCTCTGGTTTTGTCTCCCATGCTTGGTAAAGTAGCTACACAATGTTTGACCAATACAGGCCAAGGTGACAAGGCTGTGTTCATTTTAGGTTGTCCAGAGTCTCATTTTCCTTCATGTACTCCATGTACTCATGTACTCTTTGGTGCTTGTACAAAGGTGCACAAAGTTGAGCTGCAGCTGATACAGTTGACTTCTGTTAAATTGATCCTGACAGGACCGACAAAATTGGTCAAATTAATCGGTGGGTTGAACTAAAACAAATTGCAAAAAAAAAATGCCCATAACACGTTTCACTTAGTAATATATCTGCTTTTAAAGTTAGCTTCGCTGCACTACAGCTGTGTTATGCGGTGAAGCATACCAAGTGGCGAAAGTTGCCACTATTACGGAACAGAACAGATGCTAGGTCCTAGCATCTGTTCCTTAATTTACACATGCACCCTCTTCAGTCACAGTACGAGCACTGAGAGGCCTAATAAGGTTACCGACAGGCCTTCAGAGTTTTACATAGACCCCCACTCTTTTGTTGGCTTTAGACGTCCATGGTTTTTCTTTAGACACATGGTTTTTTTCCGCATTCTCGGGGCACGGCATGTATGCACGCCTATTATTAAGAAACTTGTACTAAGCCCTGTTAAAGGTCTGATATACGAGACATGCATGGCAGTTGAAATGAGAGCAGGAATTGCCTCAGCAATGTCAGAAACAGCTCTGAATGGCTGCCAGTATGCTTATTGGGCATGTAGGTGCTCATACTGGAACTGGAGACAGTGTGTGCACACCTGTATAATGAAGGAATGGATACTATGTCTTGGGAATCACAGTGGTCCCTTACCATTCTTGGTAGGCTTCACCAGAATAAATGCTTCACCGTGTAACATATATGCATGATTGCATAACATGCCTGTATTGCAGCTAAGCTAACCAGTCAAGTTCGAGTTATCCAGCCAATTTTGATATCAAGATAATGGTGGTTTGAGCCCATAGGAATGTATAGGTGCTGGTTGGGACTTTTGGCCAGGATCAAATTAACCGAAAAAATTGATTATTGGACTTCTACTGTACTATGTGCAGGAGGCTTCCACAGGAGCAAGGGTGGAACAAGAATGGCCAGAGCAGCCAGGTTGGACAGAGCGACCTCCATGGTCGGAGCAACTAGAAAGGCCACAGCGTCCAGAACGGCCGGAACAGCGACAATGTTCAGAGGTGCCAGAGCACGCAGAAAGGCAAGGAGAACGAGCTGAGGTGCCATTACAGGCAGACGCAACACCCACAGCTTATGTTCCACCACCCCGATGGGGTGGGCCATTCCCTGGCATGTCCTCTGAGGTGAGCTTGCCATTCATAGTTCTGTATACGTAAACTCACTAGTGGCTGAGCTTGTGTTTTCTTTCATTTAGCAGCACTAATGCGTAGTAAGGCTGTTACAGAAGTAGAAAAATTACAGCAAATTGAAATGCATTGATACATGTAAAAGCTAATGAATTCTATGCACCCAAAGCCTGTGCAAACCTAATATAATGAAGTGCCCTGTATGAAAATAATTATTCACAAAACTTTCGACACAACTCGGAAAATGACGCTATGCAAGCTGAATAAAACTGCACCTGCCATGTAAAATATGTTTTAAGAGCTTAAAATCACCGTACATAACTTTGCTAACATATTTAAAGAATATGATATGGCACATGCAGCAGCATCACCAGTGCATTTCACTTTCTTTTCATGAGGAAGGAAACTTTAGTTCAAATGATGACTTCGGGCACAAGGAAAAGGATTCAAATAGGGAATGTCATTGTCCAGAGGGTTCATTTGTGCAAATTTCAGTATGGGTGGAATTGTTTGTATGAACGTGTCCATGGAAAGTTTAGTAAAGTAGCTTAACTTTTCCTAACTTGAACTGTTGAAAATCAAAGTCAGCGTTTTATATTTGGGACTCCCTAGGGACTGCAAAAATGTAGCGAAACTTCGGACAGCCCCCAAAAATAAATTCACGCAGAAAACACCACTTTATAGGTATCTCTAGGATGGAGAAGGTCAATGACAAAGTAGCAGGCTCCTGAAACTCTGGAAATGCATCATTGAGGTGGCTCTGAAAGGAAGCTCATTTAAGAAATTTCTAAGGGGGAAAAAAATCATTCCCAGAGCAAGTCAAGTACCATCAATCAAAGTGCCGACAAAGTGCCGTCACTGCACAGTTTCTTATTTAGTGCTTGTAGCTTTAACCACTTCCCTCGCTAATCTCTTTTTGACCCTGAGGGTAAATAAGCAAAATAAATAGATATAGCCGGCGCGGCATAGTGGCTTGAAAAACTGATCAATTCGCTTTTGTTTGACATTGTGCTTGTGCACGATAACATCTGCTTGAACTTTGGCTGGGGTCATGCCGTCACTGTACACTGATGACAGCGAAGAAATTGGTTCACATTTCATTGAGCTTGCGGATTTCTTCATTCATCAGCAGCTCCATCATCAGCAGGCTCTTTAACCGCTTCAGCACAGGCAGGGAGGCCAGTGTGCGGAAAGCAATTAGCGACTCTTTCTTGCTTGACGCTTTCTGAAGCAGCTTTAAGCATTTTATATTGTGCCAAACAGGTTATTATTCAGCTCTTCATTCATTCGAAGCCGAACAAAGTAGCCTCTCGATTAGCTTTCGCTTGTGGAGAATCTTCAATGCAGGAGTGATGCCATGATCTAGTAGCTGGAGCTTGGATGTGGTACTTGGCAGCACAAACTTGAGCTCCAAGTTGCTGAATGGCACACTTGCATAGTGTGCCGAGTAATTGTCAACGGAAGAGGCACACTTTCTGATGCTGATCCTCATGCTCTATCCCAGTTCCTCAACCATTTCTCAAACCGTGCACGTGTCACCCACGATTTTCTGTTCATAACATAGGAGACTGAAAGGTAGCAGCAGTTTTTTATGTAGTTCGGTGTTTTGAACTTTCTTGTCATGTATGGACAAAGCTTCATTATGCCATTCATGTTTGCAGTAAGCAGGACCGCTATGAGGGATTTCTTCTGCTTCCCACCATGACGACTCTGCCCGTAGATGACATCTTTCAGATGAAGCATGTTTCATCCACATTAAAAATTAAACTGTCTCTCGGTTGGTACAGTGGAACCCCGTTCATACGTTTTTCACCGGACCGGGAAAAAAAAAACTTAACAGCCGGGAAAACGCAACAGTGAGGAAAGCTCCGACAATGAATGAAAAAAGTGCAGCTTCAACTATAGACAATTTATTTCCACAGAGTGTGCTTAGGACTTAAAGAAGTCTACAATGGGGGCTTGCCGTTTCTTTCGCTCGCTAGAAATCGCCACACGTTTCTCAATAGCCTGGAAGGCCGCATTGCTGTCAGCGTCGCTGTGAGGTGCGACGTACCTGCGGAGGAGGTCCAGAGCCGCGACGGCTTCTCCAAAGCTAGGATTTGGCAACTCCCCGGCATCATGCAGCTCGTGCTCCTCGTCGTCACCGCGCCACGGCAATGGCAACGGACGAAGGAATATCCGCGGGAAATTTTGCCCTCTTTGGCGTAATCATGCTAACGTGCTAACGATTGTTTAGTATTGCCGCGGAGCGCGCGTGTCCGAGCCGCCCGGTTGCGCGCGGCGCGGCATGGTTTCACGAGAAATGTAAACAAGAGAGGAGAGCTGGCCCGATAAGCGGAGCAACGCCATGAGCAACGCCAACTTCAGGCTTCACTTTAGCTTCACACAGAGTGACGTCAGGGCCACTCCCGAATTTCCTTCCTCCGTGAGTCGGCCCGTCCAAAAACCATGCCGTGACCGTAATCACAGTGATGATAGTGACAGCATTTTTCAGGAATGGCCACTTAGTGGCGGCCTCTCGAACTGGCGTGCGGCTTCTTGCAGCCAGTTCTATAGCCAAGCCCGGCCAAAACTCGTCAAAAGCCAAAATGGCAGTTGGAGCGCGTTGCCTACTTTAGCCGAGGCGGGTTCGGGGTGCTAAGTTGCGACGTATCATGCGGGAACGTTTTCATAGCTACTACGTAACAGCGGGGTTCCTTATACATTGGATCCTATGGAAGCTATGCCGGGACCAGATGAAAACGACGTAGCAGCCGGGAAAACGCAGCAGTGAGGAACGTAACAGCGGGGTTCTACTGTACTTGGCAAGAATCTGAGGCCACTCTTTTTTCAGCCACTTATCCATTGCTTTGGTGTTGGCGACTCACTTTCTCCTAAGACGTGTTTTCCTAATGTGTCGTAGTGGTTCTTGAAGCACTGTAGCCACTCCACACTGGAATTGAAATCTTTTGCGTCAAGAATGAATGTAAAGTCGCTTTCCTTTTTTGCTGTTGCATTGGCCCAACACTGAAAAATATTCCGAGCCATGACGTCAACAAATGACCCGCATATTTCCATATTTTCAAAGACAGGGGACCGAACTCTACATGCATTGAAACGCTTGCCTCCATCCTTCTCAATCTCCTTCATTGACTTTAGAAGCGAGCTTAATGTGCTGCTGGGTATCTTAAATGCTTCATCAATGGCTCACTTCTCTTCTTTCAACCTGCTGAATAATATTGAGCTTTGTCACATATATCTGTGTAGTTAATTTCGAATTTTCCACCATTGTCACGGCACACAACGCTGACAAGCTGCAGACCACCAAACACAAAAAGGCAACCAGCGGAAGCAAGAAATGGCGATGAGCCAAGTCATCCACACTGTCTACTGCTCACGCCACTATGCTCTAGTTACGCTTCAGGCGCATTGAAATTAAAAATGGCAATGGCCAGTCGCAAGAGCTCACCATGCCATTGCAAACTGCTGCTGTGCTGCAGAGAAGCCTAATGCACTATTTTGAAGCACTTGTACTCCTGCCCTGGAAAATTTGCTATATCCATTGCACAATTAAAAACATTAACTATAAATTTTTTTAAATGTGTGTAATTCTTGAGAATATTGGCTGGAGTTTGACATAACAAATAATTCGTTATATGTGCATTCATTCCATCAAAGTCCATTTGTATTGACAATTCATTTGTCACACTATTTTTCAAATTTTGCAAGTATAATTCAGTTATATTTGGCCATCACTGGTTGAAATATTGCCATAGAAATGCAGTCATCGGCAGACAGCCTGATAGGTACAGAAATGTTGTTAGTTAATTTATAAATAGCAAAAAAGAAAAAAAAAGGTGCGTTGCCTAAGACATCAGAGGTACATCAGAAGTAATGCCAGCTGTGATTTGCAGTTTCCAGTCTGACCGTATTGTTCCCTGCAGTTGAGATAAGGTGAAAAAAATGCAGATAGATTAGGATTCTTACCACTGTATTCAAAAATGCATCTTATTTTTGAAGCCTAAACGTGACATGATCTACATAACTCCTACTGTGAACATTTCCAAGATGCTCATTGTGCAGCCTTCAGCGTGTTCACAACACACATCATTGAGATCCAAGTCCAGCATGGTCTTCAAGTTTCAATTTCTGAATACGGAGGTTAAAGGTATTATCAATTTTAAGTAATCATTTTGTGTAAGAAACTTTATGAAATATCTTAGCAATATCTAGAAGTACTAGGGTTGCAGAAATTTTCAATTTTGAAGTGAAGTTGAATAATGAAACACAAGTGCAAATTGAATATTTTTCGTATATGAATACTCTTGATGTTGTAAAAGTAATTTTTTTCACCAACCAGAGGTATGGAGGAAAAAAGTAAGTTTATTGCACAGCAAATAATACACAAGAAAATTAAGCTTTATGGTCAACACAGTTCTCTAGTACAACACTTTTAAATGGCAGTGTCATAACTACAGCTATTTAATGTTGTGAAAGAATAGCTGCTCGATATGTTTGGGAAGCAGCGACACCCTCCTGCATGTTGCAGTTCTTTCTCACACCGAAAAGAGCTGCTCACTTTGCAAGCCTGCATGTTGCAATTTCATCATGCAGATATCTTTAAGCCTGTGCTTGTGGCAGTGAAAATTGTTGTTGTTTGAGGAGCTTATCAGTCTTTCCATAGTGCTGATGTGGAAGGAACCTCTTTAGAAGCTTTCGTTGTTGAGGTCATATCTGACTTCTTTGGTGTTTAAATTTTCTGTGCTTCTTCTAAAACTCGATTTTATATCTAGTTTGCCATTGAAGCATTCTAGTGGTACTCAGCTACTCAAGAATTAGAGAATGAGGGTGAAATGCTTGTAGTTTGGAAACCGTGTTTTTAGGCGCTTAGCCAGATTTGTAGCAGACAGAGGTTTATACCTGATAGATGGTGTTGTCCAGATGCATGAAGAGGCAGCATAGTGTGGGTACTTGACTGATAGTGTTGGGTAGCCATAAGCACCAGCAAGGGCCTTGTGACAGTGCCACCTTCCAATGTTTGATATGCCTCACTGCACGGCAGTATGCTTCACTGTATACAGTTATGTACTTTGCCACATAACACAGGTGTAAGCGGTGAAGCTGACTTAAAGAACCGACTGTGGCAGTGTTGGGGGGTTTGAATAGTAACAAGATGGAAAATTGGGTGCGTTGGGGAAGCTTCATGGTAGCTACAGATGCAGACAAAAGGAATTGAAGGTGACACAATATGGCGCTGACTGAAACTGAAGTTTATTGGAAGAAAACATTCAATATATACCACACATCACACATAAAATAGTAAAGTGTCTTTCGAATAGAATCAAATACTAACCGATTTGAATTGGATATTTGCACACTGATAAAAAATGTGTTAGTTTATAATTTTGGAGTGTTTATTGACTTTCTGTAAGCTGTGTAAAGTCTAGTTCCAAAGCCATGTTGGCGTTATTATATGCTCTTACATGCTGAAATGATTTGGACATGCATTCCTGGGGGAAATCGGATGATAGTTACTACAGTACTGCCACTTTCTCAATGGGTGTGATTTTTGTGCACTTTCAGTTAGTCAGTCAGTTTTTTATTTGCAGGAAAATCGCATCATCCTGCGGGTGGCAGAGACTAAAGGCATGATTGCCTGACGAGGTCTCTGCACCCGTAACAAAAGGAGCAGTCTACAGCAGTACAGCAGAGAGCTGGTACAAAAAAGAGAAGCGGCGTTACAAATAGTACATGCATACATCCTACACCATACATACATCATACATCCTATACAATATGGCTGTACTTAAGCACTGTGGACAGTTTATTTTTAAAAGTCACCTTGAAGATTCGCTCATATCACATATGCTCTGAGAAAGGAACTAAGAATGGACAATTCAAATATATAAGTGAAGTAGTTGCATACCTATTCCTGTAGCATAACAAAAACGCTCTTGAAATTTGCATGAGGCCAGGAGGTTTCTGCATTTATATTAAGAGATATAGTATGCCATGCTCATATCGTTTAAGGGGTCCCTATATCTGATAAGTCTGCAAAGGTGAGCAAAGCTCCATAATCTTTATAAAAATGGAAACAAAAGAGCTAATAAAAGTAGCCACACATTCACTGTCACTGCTGTTTGCTTCAGCTCATTTTTTTCGGGAAGTAATCACTGCCAGAACCTGCCAGTAGCCTTAGCAAGAAATTGCCTTAACACTTTCCTGCCTCTGAGAAAGCTAGTTGTTTTTGGGTGGTCAATTAAATACTTTTTCCTCAGACTCATATCCTTCATATTAAAGAGTATAGTACCAAATTGTAGAGGAAGAAATTCTTTTACCAATGGTACTAGGCAGTTCGAATAAAAATGCGAAACTCCATGTTGAAATCTTACAAATCGAAGTTGTCTTCTGCGTCAGTGCTGTGGTCATCGTTCAAAAACTTGTGTTCAGATCCATCTGAATTTTCATAAATGCGATGGTTCCATGGCGGGGCAGTGCGCCGTGTCGCTGCCATCTTGGGAACTACGAGTGCTCATCACCCTGACTATGCCCGAACTCTGGGCGTGGTTTAAAAATTACATGCCAGAAAAAGAAAATGGGAAGGTGAAACTTAGGAAATAGTTTCTATTTAGCCCATTAGATGATACTAGCTATCCAAGAGCACTCGGAGAGCAGCAAATTGTGAATTTGAATGCATGAAGTGTAGTGACTGAGAGCAAGAACTGCTTACAAAGGTACTGGCCTTTACAGGAGCCTGTTCCAGAACCCGCTGAGAGCAGCAGCAGTGGCTCTGGAAATGGTGCAGACATACCACCACCATCGGCTCCACAGTGTGAAATGGCTCTTGAACATTATGAAAGCTTAGATGAGCTGGGCCAGCTCACGGTGATGCAGATGAAGCTTATGCTGACACGCAACTTCGTCGACTACCGTGGCTGCTGCGAGAAAGCCGAGCTGCTTGAGAAGCTAAGCTGGCTGTGGCAACAGAAGCGCAAGCATCAAGGTATGCCACCACTCAAGTGCCTTTTTGACCAGCGTACCATTGTAACCCCCTAACCTTACTGAATATAGTTAAATAGACTTAGTTTCGTGACTCGCAGTTGTACCAATATCTTGTTCTTCACCATTACTACATGACATTATTGTTATTGTTGTTGAAGTTGCTGTTTGTGTGCATTAGAGAGCATGCAAGGATCACAGGTCATGTCAAGCACATCACTTGCAATAACACACACTCGAAACCCGCTACAGTTGTGTCCCGCTACAACAAAATTGATGGGGCACGCAAAATATTTCGTTGTCGTGATATTCTCAGATACATAGGCGACACATGACTCGCTGATGCAAAAAGTAAGCTTTAATTCCAAAAATCGGTCAGCTTAGCTTGTTTGCACTTCTTGCCAAGCGATGGCACAATGAGCCTCTTGCATGCTGCCAGCAGAGCCATTGCCTCATCGTCGTCCTGGGACCCGATGCAATGCCTGATTGTATCGAATGCATCCATGACCTGCGATCTAGTCGGTGTTCCGGGCTCACATTGTGCGGCTTTTTCATCTTCGTCCGACGAAACACAGTATTCCCGAACACTCTTCAGGATTTCTTAGTCTATCAATTCTTCGTGCACCACCATGCACAAGTCAGCTTGTATGTACTCGTTGGGATGTACATTGGCAGGCACATCTCCACTTCCCTGCAGGGCTGCCCAGGCAGCTGCAACTTCATCAGACGACGACCCGTCTTCATCGCTACCTTTGTTCTCAGAGTCCAAAGTCTCGGCAGCCTGCACAGTGCACCCAGCATGGCGGAAGCAGTTGCAGATTATGGCGCTTATTGTTGTGCACCACGAGGCGGCAGTCATTTGGAGCACCATAAAGGGGCCCACCTTTGTTTCAAAGCTTAACTGTGTGTTCAGAAGCAGCCTTTGAATAAGGCGATCACGGTAGGCCCGCTTAACGCTCTGGATGACTAGTTGGTCGAGGAGTTGAATGGTAGAGGTGCAGTTCGGTGGGAAAAACTTTTAACTGCATGTTTTCCAGCTCAGCGTCCTCTGTCATGGGGGGGGGGGGAACAATTGTCTAAAAGTAGACAAACCATTCAGCCTTGCCTGCCCATGTCCTCGTTGAAGGCTTCGACCCACTCTCCGAAAACATCTCGGGTGATCCACGCCCGAGTGTTAGTCGCGTACTTCATGGGAAGGCTCCGACTTCCTGTGAAGCAGCATGGTTTGGCACTTTTTCCGATGACCAAAAGCGGCCGCTTGTCTCTACTGTCCATATTAGCACAGAGGAGCATGGTTATTCTCTTCTTACTGTGTTTGCCTCTATGGCAGCGCAGCTCCTTAAAATCCGGGGTCCTGGTGGGCAGCATCTCGTAGAAGAGCCGGTCTCGTCGGCATTATAAATATCTGATGGTGTGTAGTCTTTCAGAATGCCTACGAGGCTGGCTGACATCCACTTAGTTGCACCATCACTATCCGCCAAAGCGGCTTCACCGCACAATACTTTGCTGATGATGCTGTGAAGTGACTTGAATCTGTACAGCCAACCTATGCTGGCCTTAAAGTCATTTATTCCTAACATGCAGACATAATCCAGTGCTTTTTGCTGCACAACATCACCGCTAAGGGCAATTTTCTTGGCCCGCATCTCCAAGAACCAGGTGTAAACTGCCTTGTCCAAAGCCTCGTGCACCGGCTAAGTCACTTTCTTGCGCTTTGCTGACATCCCTGAAGCTAGCACTTTGGCTATAGCATCCTTGCTCTTCAATATTGCCGAAAGAGAGCTCGCCGGAATTCCCAATTCTTCCACGATGACTGATTTTTTTTGGACAATAACTCGAGCCTTCTCTTCTAGTGACAAAAACTTTCGTTTCTTTGTCTGCTGTGACATGCTTCAGCTGACGATCCAAAAGCTTCGTGAGACAATGACCAAATGGCCTGCAATCATTCGTTGTGAAGCGTGCGTTGCCCGAACGCCTTGTCGCACCCTACTGGGATTTGACCTCTCAACCGCTACTGTGTATAGTAATTGGTGTTGTACACCGGAGCCATTTTCACCACACTTTGTATTAAATGAATAATTGGAAATGTTATAAAAATAAAATTATTGGGTATACGGTATTTGTACGTGCACCATTTTCCTAACCAATATGACCCAAAACGTTTCTTCAGAGCTCGGATGCCCCTTCAGAAGATCACGGAGCATCGCCGTCACCAATGCGGCATGACTGCTTTCTGTATTGTTTTTGTTGTGTCATGGCTCGAGCAACTCCAGTTTGTGTTTATTTTTGTGCTATCAAGGTCGATGGTTTGTCAAGGCAGGAAATAGTTATAGGGGTTTCGATGAGCTATGGTTTCAATAATTTTTCTCACGTTTGCTGTATAAAAACTTTCTTGAAGTGGAAATATGTCCACGAAGTAGTTCATTTTGGAGAGAATTTCCATGCATTATGTTCAATCGGACAGTGACAGGGTATGAAAAAAACCTTCATTGTGGCAAAAATTTCTTTAAAGTGGGCTTTGTTGTGCTAGAATTTGACTGTATAACGAAACCCTGTGGCAACGAAATTTTCACAACAACAAAATATCTTTGTAACCCCTGCAAATGTTCACAGGATTAATGCATTTCGTACCTTTCGATAACGAAATGTCGCTTTACTATAATCCAGCATCAGTGAAATTTGCCAGAACGTAATCCTGCCTATTACTGTATTCATTCGAATCTAGGCCAATAGTTCTTTTTTTTTTTTCTTTTTTCAAATAATCATATTCCAAACTCTAGGGTTGGCTTAGATTCGAGGATTTAAAAAAAACGCGCCAGTTTTTCATTGAAACTGCTAAATATGGTGCATAACCAGCGCCATCTAGAAAAGTCAGTATCGAAGCCGCTACTAGCCATGCCAGTAGCCAACCGTGCACAAGCGAGGTCGCCATTTTGACCTGTGTTGTGTCGGCCGTATCGGTGTGCGGTGTGGTGTTATCGCGATGGCACCAAGCAGGAGTGCCACTACAATGCCGCTTTCAAGCGAGAAGTTGTGATAGCCGCAGAGGCATCGTCGAATTTTCAAGCCGGGCAGGACTTCAGCGTCGACGAGAAAAACGTCCATCGTTGGAGGGTACAACAGCAGCTTTTTGTATGCGCCGTAACGAGGATGGCATTTAGCGGACCAAAGAAAGGCTGTCACCACGAAGTGGAGACAGTTTTGGCCGACTTTGTTCGGACGCAGAGAGCAGCTGCCCTTCCAGTGACAATAGAAGTGCTCCAAGCGAAAGCTAGGGAACTTTCGAGGGAGCGAGGCCTAACGCCAAAGGGTTTCAAAGCCAGACGGGGCTGGCTTCAGAAATTCATGAAGCGCTTCGGCTTCAGCCTCCGACATCGCACTTCAATCACCCAGAAGCTGCCAAGCGATTTCGAAGAAAAGCTGATAGCTTTTCAGTGCTACGTGTTGCGATAGAGAGAAGCGGCAGGCTACAACCTTGGGCAAATCGGCAACGCTGACCAGACGGCTGTGCATTTGGTATGCTAGTGGCATACACCGTGAATGAAAAGGGTGTCAAGGAGGTGAAGGTGGGCTCTGCGGGCTACGAGAAGCAGCGCGCAACTGTTATGCTGTGCTGCACAGCTGAGGTAACAACCCAAGGTAATTTTTCTATGCAAATGAGGGGGAGAGTACTATTACTAGTACAAATGTGAATAATGCCCACCATTTTCCATAAAGACACGTAAAGCCTAAAAAGAGAATTGGAATAACGTGTACAGTGCAGTCCACTTATAACGATATCGAGAAAGACGAAAAATATGATCGTTATAACCGATGATCGCTATATCTGGACTGCAGTTATCAAAAAAAAAAAATTACACGCGTTTGCGCTCTTTACCTTTGCAGCTCTGAACTCGAATTCGCTACTTGCTCTAAAGAATAGATGATGTATACAGCAGGCCGTGAAAAACAAACTTTATTTCTAGCGCCAATGACCGTGTCAAGGATTAGGCGCGCCGAAATAGTCCGAAATCTGCACTTGCTTTTGCGGCAGCTTCAGCTTCACAACCGTGGTGTGCATGGATTCCAGCTGCTGCGCGAACACTGGCGGCAATCTTTTAGCATGCACAAAATCAATTAAGGAGTCGATCGACGACAGTGCACTTTGCGTGGACATCGTGGTCGGGGTCAAGGAGCCACTGTCGATCTCGTCACTGTCGCTGATGCCGTCGCCACCGTCGCACAACTTTGCGTCTGTCAAGACAGCACATCTTCGGCGATCGCCTCGTCGGTGACCTCATTGCAGAACGAGGCAGCACTGTCTGCAGTCAAAAACTCCTCCTTCGGCACACCACCTGTGTCACCAGTAGGAACGAGCTCCCAGAGCTCGGTTATGTCAGCGACTTCCACCGGGTCGGTCTCAGCGGGTTGGGGAAGTTCGTCCTTACGCACAAAGCCTGCCTTCTTGAAGCAATTGGTGATGAACCATTGGTAAAGCACCTCTTCACCATCGGCGTACAAAGGGTCTCTAACCCCTTTTCCGCTGATCGGAATGGCCGCTGATAGCTCCTGCCTTCACAATCGCGGTGCTCCCGGTTTTCAAGATGGTTGATATCGTTAACTGGACGAGCTCATACTTCTTCACGAGGGCGCTCACCTTGAAGCCGCATCGAGAGTCCTGCAATATATCCATCTTCGTGTCAAGCGACACAGCTTTGCGATTTGTCGGCGCCATCTTCGAACTGGGTTGAACCGTTGGTTGCACGCTGCTTCGGTGGCGTCAGCCTGCTATCGCGAGAGAGACGCCGGATGATAGTGATCTAAGGAAAGCAAGAGACGCGGGACGGGCGCCGCCGCGCCGCATTGCTTGTCGCTTCTCTTTTTCTTTCTCTCTCTTTCGGAGCGACTGTGGCCGACGCGCATGAAGCAGCTAGCGCCATCTTGTGGCGCGCTGCGCCAACGTTGGCTGCGCCTACTCGTGCGCGGGCGGGGCGAGACGCGCTGCGCGGTAATGGCGGCAGATACGAACTTACAGAGGTAAACATCGCCTCGCCTCGACATCGTTCGTTTCAGGGAACTAAGCAACGCAAACGTTACGATTATTTGGCACGGAAAACGCCGTCCAGACTGCAAAATTTTGATCGTTATATCCGATATGCGGTGAATAACCGATCGTTATAAATGGTTTTTTTCCCCATAGACCTAATGCATAAAATGACACTCTCATGTCGACCCATCGTTATAACCGATATATCGTTATATGTGGTATCGTTATAAGTGGACTGCACTGTATGTCACAGGTATGCCCTGTGAAATACACCTCTTCTTTACTTAGCAAACAAACAACCACATCAAATGGACTCGCGCATGAAAGAAGCGCTGGAAGAACACTGCCAAGAACAAGTAAGCAAGTGAAAGTGTAAAATAAATATTTCTAGTGGCGTTTTTTGAATTAGCTCTGGAAGAATTATAGAGAGATATATATTTTCGGAACAACCACAGTCCTCTTGCATCTCTCGTTTACTGCTCTACCAAATTGAGAGCCAAAAACGACTCGTATTGTTATTTGGGAAGTTGCGTAACAATGCGTGGTCATCAATCCCGCACAACTGCCTAGAGCACAGGATGCTGTGGTTCTAGACGTTCTGCACCCTCCGCGGAAGGTTAGAAAAACACCCACGTTAGCATAGCAGGGAAGTGGCTACGTCAGGCGGCTTGATTGATAACTGTAGAAGCGTCATTCAAAACACGCAAAATTATTCTCCACTTCCGGCAGCGTTTTCTCTACTTCCTTTTTAAGTAAAAAGATGTTGATCCATAAATATTTTCACAAACAATTTTCGCTTTTCCTCCCTGTTTAGCTGTTGCCTTGGCTTTCTTCCTTAGTAGATCGCTTAATTTCTCATCTCCTTGCGATTCTTGTTTCCAGTTGCCAATTTTACACGATAAGTGCTGTACAGTTTAGGGAAAACCAGACGAGGTAATGGGCGACAGTCATGTTGCTTATGGGTTGAATGGTTTGATTATGGGCGCTGTTTCGCCATATTTTATTTCCCACCTTATCTAACCCATGTCGCGGATATATGGCTCCGGGGATCTGTCAGCGTCATGGAGAGCCGTCACTCGAGGAAATAATGAAGTAAAAAGAATATTTAAATGCAACTGGCGTTTTCTCCGCCCACAAATCGTTCCACAAGCATACAGACCAGCTGACTATGAACCGAATCCCTTTCCTGGCCCCTGGATCAGTCTAAACAAAGAAGGTTGAACTAATGAAGCAACAGCGACGCGCGTGATCGTTGAATAGATGGTGACATAAGGATTGGGTTGGGCATTATAAATAAAATAAAATATTATAACTAAAATAATAAACTACGCCCTGCCTGGTGCAATGATGGTGACAGAAAGTAAGAGAGGCATAAAAGAGAGATGCCTCGACCTGCATCAGATATGGTGACAAATGAATTCCTGTTGAGTTAATTGCACGGGCATCTAATCGATGAGAAAACTGACTTCCGCACTCCACGAGATGCTGATAACTACCGCTATCCAAAAGGAGTGAAAAAATTGACAACCATTCTGCTCTCTTAAGATGGAATGGCAGCGAAAGCTGACGACAGTCAAAGCTCTCAAACGAAAAGCAGAGTGTTTCACCACCGCTGCGAGGCGACCTGAAGATAGTGCAATATCGGACCGACCCACGGCGGAGGTGAAGCAGGCGTTAAGCTCTCGCCATACCTGGGTCCATCACAAAGGTAGTGCAATGCTGGGCTGACCCGCGGTGTAGGTGAAGCAGGCATTAAGAACTCCCCATACGTAGGCCGATCCCGAAGATATTGCAATACCGGGCCCACTTGCAGCGGAGGTGAAGCAGACTTTAAGCGCTCGCCATACCTGGGTCCATCACAAAGGTAGTGCAATGCTGGGCCGACCCGCGGTGTAGGTGAAGCAGGCATTAAGAACTCCCCATACGTAGGCCGATCCCAAAGATATTGCAATACCGGGCCCACTTACGGCGGAGGTGAAGCAGACGTTAAGCGCTCGCCATACCTGTGTCCATCACAAACGTAGTGCAATGCTGGGCCGACCCGCGGTGTAGGTGAAGCAGGCATTAAGAACACCCCATACCTAGGCCGATCCTGAAGATATTTCAATGCCGGGCCCACTTGCTGGGAGGTGAAGCAGACGTTAAGCGCTCGCCATACCTGTGTCCATCACAAACGTAGTGCAATGCTGGGCCGACCCGCGGTGTAGGTGAAGCAGGCATTAAGAACACCCCATACGTAGGCCGATCCTGAAGATATTTCAATGCCGGGCCCACTTGCTGGGAGGTGAAGCAGACGTTAAGCGCTCGCCATACCTGGGTCCATCACAAAGGTAGTGCAATGCTGGGCCGACCCGCGGTGTAGGTGAAGCAGGCATTAAGAACTCCCCATACGTAGGCCGATCCTGAAGATATTTCAATGCCGGGCCCACTTGCTGGGAGGTGAAGCAGACGTTAAGCGCTCGCCATACCTGGGTCCATCACAAAGGTAGTGCAATGCTGGGCCGACCCGCGGTGTAGGTGAAGCAGGCATTAAGAACACCCCATACGTAGGCCGATCCTGAAGATATTTCAATGCCGAGCCCACTTGCTGGGAGGTGAAGCAGACGTTAAGCGCTCGCCATACCTGGGTCCATCACAAAGGTAGTGCAATGCTGGGCCGACCCGCGGTGTAGGTGAAGCAGGCATTAAGAACACCCCATACGTAGGCCGATCCTGAAGATATTTCAATGCCGGGCCCACTTGCTGGGAGGTGAAGCAGACGTTAAGCGCTCGCCATACCTGGGTCCATCACAAAGGTAGTGCAATGCTGGGCCGACCCGCGGTGTAGGTGAAGCAGGCATTAAGAACACCCCATACGTAGGCCGATCCTGAAGATATTTCAATGCCGGGCCCACTTGCTGGGAGGTGAAGCAGACGTTAAGCGCTCGCCATACCTGGGTCCATCACAAAGGTAGTGCAATGCTGGGCCGACCCGCGGTGTAGGTGAAGCAGGCATTAAGAACTCCCCATACGTAGGCCGATCCCAAAGATATTGCAATACCGGGCCCACTTGCAGCGGAGGTGAAGCAGACGTTAAGCGCTCGCCATACCTGGGTCCATCACAAAGGTAGTGCAATGCTGGGCTGACCCGCGGTGTAGGTGAAGCAGGCATTAAGAACTCCCCATACGTAGGCCGATCCCGAAGATATTGCAATACCGGGCCCACTTGCAGCGGAGGTGAAGCAGACGTTAAGCGCTCGCCATACCTGGGTCCATCACAAAGGTAGTGCAATGCTGGGCCGACCCGCGGTGTAGGTGAAGCAGGCATTAAGAACTCCCCATACGTAGGCCGATCCCAAAGATATTGCAATACCGGGCCCACTTACGGCGGAGGTGAAGCAGACGTTAAGCGCTCGCCATACCTGTGTCCATCACAAACGTAGTGCAATGCTGGGCCGACCCGCGGTGTAGGTGAAGCAGGCATTAAGAACACCCCATACGTAGGCCGATCCTGAAGATATTTCAATGCCGGGCCCACTTGCTGGGAGGTGAAGCAGACGTTAAGCGCTCGCCATACCTGGGTCCATCACAAAGGTAGTGCAATGCTGGGCCGACCCGCGGTGTAGGTGAAGCAGGCATTAAGAACTCCCCATACGTAGGCCGATCCCAAAGATATTGCAATACCAGGCCCACTTGCGGCGGAGGTGAAGCAGACGTTAAGCGCTCGCCATACCTGGGTCCATCACAAAGGTAGTGCAATGCTGGGCTGACCCGCGGTGTAGGTGAAGCAGGCATTAAGAACTCTCCATACGTAGGCCGATCCCGAAGATATTGCAATACCGGGCCCACTTGCAGCGGAGGTGAAGCAGACGTTACGTACCCTTGGGTACGTGCCTGAATCAAGAGTTCATATATACCAACATAAAATTTTTGTTTCTCACATTATGGTCACCCTTTCAATATAGGTCCCTCAGAAGAATTGGAATCTGCAGTAAAAAAAATCAGCCCTGGGCGGTCGCATATGGTGAAAAAAATCGACCCTCAAAGGGTTACCATATTTACACAACTGTAAGTCAACTTGAATTTACTAAGTCGACCCCCCCCATATCGCGTGTGACAGGGAAAAAAGAAAAGCATACCCGAGGGCGCATTCGATAACAAAGATTTATTGGTAGCAAGCATGGTCGCTGGAGTACTTGTCTGCACTTGTCCTCACTAGCGCTGCCATCGTCATCGCTGCTGCGGTCCCACAGTGCGTCGTCGTCCAGCGAAATTCCACGTTTGGCAAACGACCGCACCATGACATCTTGTGGAACAGCAGCCCACGCCGAATGCATCCAACTACATGCAGCCGTCAAGAAGGCTCTTTTGACAGGTTCGGTTGGCGTAAGCTCATGGTCTTCTGCTTCCAACCACTCATACTCACGGCAGAGCAGGTCCTTAACAGGTGAAGATCCGGGCTTGTTTCATGACCATGTCACACTTCACAGGCAGGGACGGATCGCACATTTCAGCGACATACGCCTCAAGTTTGGCCTATAGCTCCGGAAAGCGTCCCCACTTTGGCCCGTGGGAAATTCTTCACTTGCTGTCACAGGTGAAAATTTTGCTTCGCTGCAGTCGCCACTCTCGCACTACCCGTTCAGAAACATCGAACTTGCGGCCCACTGCGCAGTGATTTGTTACATCGGCGTAAAGGACGGCAGCCCTCTTGAATGCTGCTGTGAACGAGCGCCATATGTTTAGTGGGCCTGGAGCACTCATGACGACTGAGGAAGCATGGAAATAGCACCTAGTCGGCAGTCGAGTCGAACGTGTCAAACTAAGAGGTACAGGGAAAGAGAAACACGTGAGCAGTGTCTGCTCTTCCATGAGCTATCGATACTCCCTGCAAGCGCCATCGTTCTGGGAGTGCCTCCACAAATGGAACAGCGGCACTTCCATCAACTATCAACACCCCCCCCATAAGTGTTGTGTGCACTGTACAACTGTAAAAAATGTTGAAAAACCCTTCCAAAAAGCTAACGAATGTGCGGGATAGCGAAAACTACGGGTAGGGCCATCGAGCAAACATAAAATTGTAACTACGTTATAGCTCTCCTGATATCTTGTTGGTCTCGCTTTTTTGGCAGTGCCATGTTTTGGTTTCGATTGCAAGTTGATCCCCCCACTTCAGATTTCCAAATCTAAAAAAAAATCGACTGAGTCGTGTAAATATGGTAAGCAACAATAAAGCGCAGTGCTTGAACTATCCTGTGTGATTCCTTTCAGAGCAATGCTTACTTGGCTGTGTCATATTGGTTTCAGTTCTAGCCTGACATTCATGGCACTGCTAAGTTGTTTAATTATAGTGAAAAGCCTTTACCTTGCTCTGATGCAGGGGATGCATTGTGCGAAGAGGATGTTTGTAAAATCTGCATGGAGGGCTGCGTGGACTGTGTGATCCTGGACTGTGGCCACATGTGCACCTGCACAGGCTGTGGCAAGCAGCTGAGCGAGTGCCCTATCTGCCGCCAATATGTTGTACGCGTCGTGCACGTGTTCCGTGCGTGACCCCAGAGGAGAGGGGAGCAGTACTGTATGGCCAATGCTGCTGACATCAAGCTGTGCTTCTGCAGAGAACAATATGTCCAGAAGTGCAAGGACTTGCGAGAACATGTGCAGCAGAGTGATAAGCTCCAAAATGGACAAACTCTCTGGTAGTACACAGTTTTAATCTTGAGTTGGCATCGAAACAGCATGTGCTGTCACTGCAGAATGCTGACGACCGGAGGTGCAGTTATAGTTGTACCCATAATTAGTGACAGTTTCTTGTAGGCAAGCAGCAGACTGTATGAGTGCTTTAAATTTGTTCTTTGTGGCAACAAGAGCAGACACACCATCAATGTCGAGGCAAGCAGAGGTGGCTGGGGTCTGGCGATGTTCTTGGGCTGTAGCATCCTACGCTTCCAGGTTGTGGTGGCATTGCTTAACACCACAATATTAAATTTGTGCAGTGTTATGCCCTCCAAGGCAACTTCCTTTGCATGCTGCTAATGCTATACTGCTGTGTTCCTTGGTTTTATTGTAATTGTAAGCAGTTCTGCAGGAGATAGCAGAAAAAGAATAAGACAGGCTGGATTTTTTGTTTATGGTATTTCATAATATTATTACTGTGGTGTTGCAACCTACCTAAGGAAACAGAACAATCAACAATTCTAGTGTGTCTAGTTGCTGTAGGTAACTGAATTTTCGTTCATCAATTTTATTACTGCTTGCAATGTGTTGGAGTCTTTTAAACAGATGTGTAATGGTAATGATTGCAAGAGGATTTTGTTATGGCTTTCTTGCTTCTTTATTCTGCACTATAAAAAATTGGTAACATGACTGTATTGTAACGATTCTGATTATGGTAATCGAAGGTGGACATAAACACTTGTGCTATTGTACACCTGTAAAGGTTAGTACTCATTTGCTTTTTGTAAAGATGCGCTGCAATTATTTGATGTAATAGAAAGATGTCTTCAGGCAATAGCTGTTTCCTTTCCACTCTACAAACCTTTAGTTCCTTCTTGAGATTCACTTATCTGCTGCAGCTGCTCATAAGAGTGTAGTTAATACATTGCTATAATATTGTAACGTCTTGATGAGCATTTTTCTGTGTATATCACTCAGTAATGAATTTTAATTCAAGTTTGTCACAATCTAAGCTTCATTTGAATGACTAGTAATACTGGAGGCATGAAGTCATCGCATAAACAGTATGTTGGTCAACGTGAAGCAGTTGGATGCTTTGTCTGGGGCATTAGGAATGCTCTTGTACAATTTCTTACAAAAGTAAAAGTGTGTGAAGTCAGCAGTTTGGTGGCTCCCACGTAATGGTGAGGGCTGAAAATTATTTTCGTCATGAAAGTTAATCTATTATTGAAGTGGCACACTGGGGGAATTGCAGCGTAACATCATCAGTTCATACCTGACAAAAATGTGGCATAACTACGCACTTCATGGCAGTACAGTACACACCTACCAGTAGCTACAAATTGTATTTTTGTGTGCTGCCACCAATAAAGAAATGAGATGCTACAATGATTGTTAATTAAAATACTCACTTAGAGGAATATCCTTTTTTTTTTCTCAAAGTGGTGAAAAACAATGCTGGCTCCTTTGCATGATCATCCGACAGAACACAGGCAATACAGAACAGCAGTTTAGGAACTAGTAGGGGAGCTCAATGGGAGAGCAGACAAGGTATGATGTGTGTATGTATTACTTGCCTGTGCAATGATTGAGAACCAATGACACTAATATGTGTACATAAATTTAGGTGCATGTTAAAGAACCCCAGGTGGTCCAAATTTCCGGAGTCTCCCACTACGGCCTCCTCATAATTAGATCGTGGTTTTGGCACGTAAAACCCCATAACTTGGCGCTACTTTTCAATATGGTACCAGCTGATGCATGGTGCAGATAATCCCATGCAATTTGTGTGCAGTGCATTGCCTACTAAGTGCATGCTGTCCTTTTGCCGAGGCTCATGTTGTGTGCATTCGTGCGAGCTTTTGTCTCTATGCATGTAGAGAAAGACACTCGCATTAATGTGTGCGAGCTTCTGTTGGTGCACAGATTGTGGTACATAACTTGGTGAGCAAACGTAGCGATTGCGTTCTGTGGGCTACAAAGTTCTTCAGCACATTTGGGCTGTCGGAAGCACACAGCATGCTTCCAATACAACTTCACACAATGCAACGCGCACTGCCAAGCAGACAGGTGAATATGCTTATCATAATAGGGTTAGCGGCTGTAGGTTATACAGACCTGCCCTTTGGTAGTCATGTTCTTTGCTGAAGCTGCCACCACACCTTCAGTGCATTTTTGATGCTTATCCATAAAGGTGTCATTGCATTCACACCAAAGCTGCAACCAGCGAAAGACTAACCTGCACACTTTCAAGAAAAGTGGCCAAAAAAAGTGTCGCAGCACAGCATGGCATCAGCCGCACAGGGAGTCGCGGCAGCACAGTTAGCTTCTACAGGGGAAAATGTGATCACGATACACACTAGCCGATATGCATACGATGAGCCACTATGGCTTAAACAGTCACTCAATATATTACACCCTATGGAGTCAGAGTTTGGAATTAATTTTACCTATGTTTGAAGCATTTGTGCATTTTACACAAGTGCATATTAAGGAGATTTTACCGTATTCTTTTAGCAACAAGTGCTGTATTCTTGCATGTATGCGTACGTCTGCGTATAACCTGTACTTCTATTATAACCCTGGAAAAATGAAAAGCAATTCATAAACCCACACAAGGTAGCTTTTGTGGCATTGACATTTACTTTAACAACCTGGCACCATTCAGCTCAAAGTGAAGCTTCATGAAGAACTTTGTTCATTTTGCCTTTACTGCTTCCACTGCAGCTTCACGGCAGTGATGCACACATTCATGTGTAAATTTTGTCTTGAGATGTGGCTTCACAGCAGTGTGCTTTTCATTTCCACAGGGTTGCATTCAAAACCAATAACTTTGCATGTAATGCATGCTCCCTGTTTTTACTTGCATTTCTCTAAATGTTGATGCAGTTATATATGCAAAATTATGCTTTTTGTGTGAGGCATGGCTGTTGCAGTCTTATTTAAGTGTTGCCATACTTACACGAATTTAACATGCACCTTTTTTCAGAGAAAGTGGTTCCGAAAATCGCTTGTGTGTTACAATCAGATATGAAATCAAAACTGCGTTCACGGAATTGGCAACACCCTTCTGTCAGAGGCTGTGTTCCAATTCTGGCTTGCGCCGGAGACAGTATATGTAGACAGCTAAGGAGACAGCCGGAGACAGCTTCAAGCTCAAGTAATGGAAAATGTCTCGAACCGTCTGGAAGAAGCATGGAACACGCCTCTGCAATGTGATGCCACCTCGAAGTGACAAGAAAAAATTAAGAAAAGCACACATTATTTCTGTATTTTAACTCCTTGTGTGTGCAATCCTATGAAAAACACGATGTGACTTACATTAAGGACATAAGAAAGTGGGACTACATTTTCTTGTGTGCAGACATGTGCAGACAACCTTCCCGTAGTATTTCCAAGAGTCCTGCTTTGCCGCCAGCTTGTTTGGACAGGAAAGTAGCCTGCGTAATTATAGACTTCGATGCTATCTTTGTGAAACTGTCTTTTTGATCTTCGTCAGAATTAGAACAAGACTTAAGATGGCCACTGTCCACTCAACCACCTAGTTTCCAATCTGCGGCAAGTATTGGGACACAGCCACAGCTGTTAACTTAGCGTCATTGCCATCATAAGATGGCGGCGAACACATTTTCGTTATAATGCCTAGAATATATTTCTAGGAAGGTTGCTGTGGTTTCATTTTGAGCTCGACTACGATCTCTAGTGGTATTCCCGATTAGTCACTTTCGGAGGTACTATCACTTTCATAAGATTTCGTGCAACTTAGTGCGTGATGTACTGGCGTATGATCGCCTGCGCTTCTGGCTCTGTGCCTGACTCACTATCTGCACACAGTGCCAGGAATGCTCTCCACTGTATTGTTTTAAAAGTCTGATGCAAAGTTGTGTAAAATAATGGGAAAGTAATATCTGTACGTTATCACTCAAGAGTACCACTCTGGTGTGCTTGGTGTCTGTGGCCAATGAAGCACAAATGGCAACAGTGACAATGTGCCTGCATTATGAAAGCTCTTTCTAAAAAAAGTTCCCCTTCTGTGGAGGTAAAGCCCAGATGTCTTGTTTCTTTCTGATTGAAAACATTGGGGGCATGCTATGTTTTTCTTTTATATATATGATGCATGTTACGTTCAGATGCACTTTTATTTTTATTGTTTTACATTAACCCTTGAAAGTTGGGCATGCATTAGATTTCGGGGCACATTAGGATTGTTTAACTACAGTATTTGTTGAGATATCTGCCTTTAGAGATTACGGAGTGCATGGTAGCTTTTCTTTTTTTGAGAACAAATTTCTTTTCTGAGGACAAAAAGTTTGCCGTTTCTGACTGGGTTGTTCCAAGACCAACCACATCAGTGATTTTCATGATCAGACGGAATATTTGGTAGTGCAGAGTGGGATTAGTTATTGTGTTACAATTTTTAAAGACAATGTCTTATCGAGTACCCCCGCTTTTCCATATTGGGTATGTGGGTTTCTGACCTCTTTTGTGGGCCTATCTTGCAGATAATGCAGTCTAAAAATATAAGTCGATCCAGAAGATTGTGCAGTAAAAAAAAATTGAAGTAGTCCGACACTCCTGCGAGGGGTGACGAAGCAAAGTGCAATGCACAGTGACTCCGCCTCTTTTGCACCCCAAGCTTGATCAGGAAGACATTGTCTTTGAATGACGGCAGCTAAAGGTTGAATTGCCTTTTTGTAACTGATAAAGAGGAGGAGCACAGGTAGCAGGTGTGTATGGTGGTTCTGCAGTGTAATGGCAAAGTGGCTGGGACAACACATGCATAGGCCAAGTGGAGGTCACACGTGTTGGCATAACCTGTCTGGCATGCCGAGTGCAAAGCCTCTCTTTCTGAAAACATAAACAGTAGGCTTTTATTTCGCATGTATAAATGCACCAACAACTGAGGAGACGATATGATGAGTGCCACTTGTATATTCCTGTGTCAATGTATATGTATAATATACATATATATGTATATATATATATATATATATATATAATTTGCGGTATATGAATATTTATATTATGCATGTAGAAGACAGAGAGAGAGAGCGAAGGAGATTGATCGTGTAGAAATAGAGACGTGCTACATATCTGCGCGGCAGTGTGATCACAGAGCATCGTCACCGGCATGTTGTCAATGTGTAGGTGGCTGAAGGGTGCCCCTCTTTTCTTTTGTGGTCCCAGCAGGAGCAGGGTTATTGCGATCCGCACTGGGCTTTGCGTTCTGCTTCCTGTATGTGTCTGTTTGTGTGGTGTGTGCTGTCGCGGCGTGCCGTCCGCTGGTCCCGGCTTTCCCTGACGGCGGCAACAGCGACATCTGCGCCGAGGCATTCCGCGCGTGCTGGGTTTGCACCGCGCGCACTGTGGTTGGCACGTGTCCCACTTTTGGTGGCCGGCCGCCAACTGCTGCTACTGCTGGACGGCTATGGCCAGAACTGTAGGCAGTGTTGGACAGGGATATGAGGAGGAAAATATTGCACGGTTACAATCATAAAGACATCCAGCATGACACAAAAACAAATGAGAACGCGAGACCCTTAGCGCATCAAACGGGGCAGACATGAACTTCAAATGGCTTATATCAATTGTGTTAGTGATAGATCTATATTTTCAGCAACAAATTTCTGTTTGAAATGTTGCTGTGATGGTGCTTGAATGCTGAGCACTTGCACACATTTTTTTATAGTATATGCTTTTATTTTGCTTGAAAATAATCCAGTTGAAGTTTGTGCATAGATGCCCCTTTTTGCATCTCTTTTAGTGCACTAATATGTAGTTATTGAGATCACTACTGTCAGTTTGTCCAGCAACAAGTACTAAATGTAGGTGCAGGCCTGGCTTCGCCAACATATGTAATCAAGAGATTTTGTGTCTACAGCTTGCACTGCCTTCTTTGCAGTGCTCAAACAGCTAGCCATTCTGCTTATCTCGTTTTTCTCTATTTGACAGGTCCACTTTGTCATCCTTTACTCATTGTCGCCACCAGCCTTAAGTGCTAAGAGCGACGCTCCTTAGAATTCACATTCACATTGCACTTTGATTCAATTGCTTAGTCTGCGAAGTGCCATCTCTTTGAACCAGGAGGCTGCATGTGCACAGAATTTTGATTATCATTAGGTGATGTCGGATGATGAGTTTCATGGCTGCTCTAGTTCCCTATAGGTTGACTAAAGCTTCGTCGACATTGACAATAAGCTATTCGTGATTGAAGAAGATTCGGGCAGAACACATCTCCGAGGTCTCTCCTATTTTGTTTCTTTTCTCCATGGCATCCGTTTATCAGCTACAACAGGGTGTCTACCAACCGGGAAAACCGGGAATTCTCATAGAATTTGAATAGTCTGGACATACTCAGGGAAAACTCGGGGAATTTGTGCTTCTATCAGGGAAAATTAGCTGTAACTTTATTGAAAGAGAACTAAAGTCGTGTTAATTCTGGCTTTAGTAACAGGAATCGCGACGAATCGTCACTGACACCGTGTCATCGGCGGGATGTATTGCCAGAGTAGTTAACGACCGATTTTTCGGACATGCCTGATAATTCGCACGGATTTGCGGCGCCACCACGTACTGCAGTTAGGGCAATGTATATTTGCCCTGACCGCAGGTTTGAAGCCACTACCGCCGCCATTTTGATTATCTCGCCGCCTCGAACTGGCACTCTCACCGGCACTCTCGCACGCAGATCCGCTGGCAGCAGTAGCCACCACCGTGGCAACGTTAAGCCTAGCTACTTCTACGTTCGCTATTAAGGTTCTTGTCGTGCGGTGACGTGTTTTTATTAAAAGAATTCGCCGCTGTCAGCAATGGCACCGACTCCGCCTTTGTAATCCTCGCGATTGTCTTCGAAACTTGCAGAGCACAGCGCGTTGCGTAACGCCAGTCTCCGAAAGTTAGCTTCGCCTCAGTGCAGCAGTGTTAGGCGGTGAAGCATAAGCGTGGGAAAGGGCAATTGTCACGGGACACAGTATGTATTCCTTAATTATACACGTGTGCATCCCAGTCTCCTGTCACAGTACGAGCACCGATATGCCTAATAAGTGTACTGGCAGGCCTTAAGAGCTTTTTCGAATGTGCCTGTGACAATTTTAGCCCTAAAGGGCAGTTAAAAGACATGCATTCATTTTTTTCGTATGTATTTGCGGCTCCTAGGGAGTCCGAAAAATCGAACGTTGGCTGCACAACTGACCAAGAGGATGCTTCAAATGATCCATGGGGTGAAAGCGCGGCAGGAGGAGGATGAGAGCAGAAAGCACCAACGCGGTGAGGAATTAACGGGAAAGGAAGCCTGCCACCGCCTCTTTGAAGGAGCTTGAGCTCAAAAAACAAAGTGTTGGCTGACGCTGAGATGCATGTCTCCCTCACCCAAACCAAAATAAACTCCTTAAAGCGGTGAAACCCAGCACTGAAATGTGTGCGGGCTGAGAGTTTGTCAGGACAGTTGAGGTTGGCTTCTCAGCTGCTGAGAGAGAATCTTAGTTGTGACAAAGTTCAGGCCTCATACCGATGAGCTTGCTATCAGTTGAAAGAAATAGCTCATATTCAAAAATAGTTACTTATGTGTGCGTCTCCTTTTCATTCGTATTTGAATATGTTCGACTCAATTTGGAATGGGTTTTACCAATTTTTGGCTGTGCATTTTACTAACCTTTTTGTGTTTTCTTTTTAAATAAAATAGATATTACTCCTTACGATTCAAACTGGATTACGACATTCTTTTGTTTCAACAGGCTTACTAGAGAGTGACAGGATCGGGCCGCATGGTGTCAGCCTGTCTTAACATGAAACAAAGTTCTGGCTCATTCAGGGAATATTGCAAAGGTGCTCAGGGAAAACCTGGAAAACTAAGAGAATTTGAAAATGTCAACTAGGTAGACACCCTGTAGAACGTCCAGTCTCCTTTCGGTTACCGGAATGCCGGACAGGCTAAACTCTCTATTTTAAAGGGCTTTTAAAGAGAAGCTTCCTTTGCGACCCCCCCCCTCCCTTGCGCTTCCCTTGCTGAGCGTGGCTTCTACCTGTTGCTGCTGCTCGTGCGTTCTCGCCGAATGACTCACACTTGGAGGGATGCGTGGATGGGTGAGCGTTCCCTTTGGAGTGGGGCGGGGGGTTACGCAACCAAGCTCTTGTTATTACATTGCCTAAAGTCCTACCTATATAAGAAAAACAAAATGAAAAAATAAACTCGCACGAAGAATTCCCATCACCGAACTTTCTGAACCCCTATTGTGAACTTTCTTTTTTTTTTTTTTTTTACACCTCCGTTGTTTGTCGTTCGCCTACTTCCAACAATTTTCCAATCGCCTCTTACTAATGTCCCCCCCCCCCCTATATCGGACATGTTTACTTTCCCCCAGCTTTCGCTGAACCCAAAGGCTTCAAGCAGGCCAGTGGTGCCTAAACTGACCACTGGACAGATATTTTCACATTTTAATAAAACATGCTCCATCGTTTCCTTAGCCAAAAGTGGGGGGGGGTGGAGTGTGTCATTTGTCTCCCCCCCCCAAATACTTTTGAAAGCGGGCAATTTTGGCTGCACGCTGGAAAGTCGAACAAAACTACAGATGAAGCTAAATTTTCTTTCTGAATAGATCGAGCGCATCAGTAATGCATTTCTTTACTGCGCATCTCCTGCTTAGACAGCGAGGATTGTCTTTTGTGCCTTCTTAGAGGACGACGCGCGGGGTTGGCCATATACACACTCGCGTTGCGGAGAACGCCTGACGCTGGGCAGTTAGCGCCCTAACAAATGTCAGCTTGCGCAACTTGCATCATGCCCAGGTTTTTGGGACCGCTGTTTCCGTATTCGAAAACACAATAAGCTTCGTACATTTAACCTGCAGGCGAGGGGGAGGTCTGGATAAAGCATTACAATCAGCCGCGCCCAACGACTGGCGTGCCTTACGGCATGAAATCGTTGGTTTATTCAATGCTGAAACTATTTAATCTCTGTCTAGAGATAGCCTAGGTAGCGTTAAGGCGTTTATTTGATCGGACTAGGGCAGAGCACGGACTCCGAGCGCGAGCGGCATTCACGAGAGAAAGCGCTGAAGAGGACGACCCACTCTATCGTTCCAATCCTTCTCAATTACCCCCGGGAACGAAAAGGGAGCCACGCGGCGGCCTAGCTTGTCACTATGAGTGGGCCATAGTAGGTATTGAGACGGTCGACGTTGACAATGTCTCCTCCACGTCCGGAATGACAACACAAGCGGTGCACGCCGCTACGGGGTGAATACGCTGGGCGCTGATTGTACATCAGCAATCTAACCAAACCATATAATGATTCCAGGACTAGAGAAGAAGACAGATCTACCGGCCCCTACTCTAAAACAGCTGAGCTTACTTCTTTTGCATGAAAAGTACAGCAACCACGTGCACATCTATACCGATGGATCGACTACGTCGTCCAGTTCTGGTGGCGCGGTGGTTATACCAACGCGAGGAATAGCACTGCGGTTCAAGACATCGCATGTCATGACCTCAACGGCTGCAGAACTAACGGCTCTGCGTCGTGCACTGGAATTTATTGATTCTGAAAGTCCTAGAAAATGGGTTGTGTTCTGTAATTCAAAACTGGCATTACAGTGCACGCACTCAGCTCTCCGACGCGGATGTCATGACCAATTGACATACGAACTCGTGAAACTTCACCATCACGTCCAACAAAAAGGTCACGAGGCTGTTATCAATAGATACCTGGCCATTGTGGGATTAGTGGCAATGATTCCGCCGATAACGCTGCTCGCACAGCACATCAAGAAGAGCACAGCGTTCCAATTCCGCTTTCGAGGACAGACGCCGCAAGGCAGCTTCGACAGCTGGCACGCACTCTCTCACTGACCGAGTGGAACTCGCCAAACGTACGACTTTCACGACTGCATCGATGAAACCCCTCGCTGCAACTGCGACCTCCACTCGGACTTCCTCGACGTTTCGACGCTACGCTTCTCTGTCGCCTTTGGTCAGGAGCTGCCTTTACAAAGGCCTACTCTACATTAATTACAGTGACCGACAGTGCAGCATGCGAGGTCTGCGGCACCGAAGAAAATATCGACCACCTGATGCGCCACTGTTCACGATATGCCCCAGAAAGACAAGAACTTGCCAACGCTCTCCAAAAATTGGACAATCGGCCGCTTTCTGTGCAGGTGCTGCTGGAACATCGCCCCCATCGCTCGTCAGCCCATAAAGCGGTGAAGGCGCATTTGTGCTCCTTGAGGACGACGAGCTTGTGCGCGCATCTGTGACTATAGAATTTCTATAAGACCACACGTGTCAGCGAACTCACCGCTAATTTTCTTCTTTCCTTCCCTCCTCTCTTTCCCTGTCATCTTTGTTTTCCCCTTTCCCGTTCTCCCGGTGTAGGGTAGCCAACCGGACGTTATTCTGGTTAACCTCCCCTTCCCCTCCGTGGCAGGCACTGCGAAAACAACTACGGTCGCGGGAAACTACTACGGAAATTTTGAGTAGGCGTCGCCTGTCTTCCTTAATTCACTTTTCCCGTCCTTATTCCGGGGTACTCAAGCTTCCGCTGACGATAAAACTGGCTTACTTGCAATAGCCGACGTGTATTCCGCAAACGTAGCTCAACTAAACGATCAAGTTTCGCTTTCAAAATGATTCGCTGCATGACGAGTCCCGAGCAAGCAGGCAACTTTCAGTGCTACGCCCTACGCAATTCTCGTGGCAAACGCTCGACGCGAAAGCCACGCCAGAACACGCCGGCCGGCCGTGCAAACATCACCCCGGGCTCGCGCGACACGCGATATCGTCTTCCAGCGTGGCGTGCGCGCCGGCGCTGGCCATCGGTTCCCACGGACATCGCGTGACCCCGCGCGGACAGCCGGTGTTGTTCTCACGACGTGAACACCGTGCAAACAAAAAGGGGCGGCCGTTCAACGTGCGGGCGTTGACGGCCTGCTGGAGGAATTTCCCTGTTTTGGTTTTGCCGACACGTGGGGCGAGGGCACGTGAGTGACTGACAGCTTTGTCTGGCAAGCCGCTCTCTTCGTGGGGGCGCTGCGACCAAGTTTCTACAAGTTTCCGGGGTATGTGGAAAGGTGTAATGGTTCCAGGACTTATTTTTGGAAATGCGGTTGTTTGCTTTAAATCAGGGCTACAATCAGGACTCGATGGAAACCAAAGGTCATTGGGACGCCTCGCATTGGGCGCTCACGGGAAGACTACAAATGAAGCTGTGCAGGGTGATATGGGCCGGGCTAGTTGTGAAGTGAGGAAAGCTCGCAGTAAAGTTGATTATGAAGAACGACTGAGGAATATGGAAAAAAGTAAATGGGCTGGGAGAGTGGATCGAGGTATCTGTACAGGAAAAACATTGATTCACAGTGGAGGAAAAGAACTAGGAAGCTTACCAACAAGTATGCGGCCTGTAGGGTGGGAAACACAGCAACAAAAAAGGTCAAGCGGAAAGTCAGAGAGGCTGAAATAATCTCATGGGTGGCGGCAATGGAAAAGAAACCTGCCACGAGTAACTACTTAAGATGAAAAAACGAAATCAGGAAAGAAACAATTTATGATGACTGAAAGGGAAGCTCATTACTTTTCGAAGCGAGATCGGGATGCCTTAGAACACTCACCTATAAAGCGAGATATAAGAAGGAAGAAGAAGCATGTGCTTGCTGTGGTAAAGCTAGGGAATCGATGGAGCATGTTTTATTAGAATGTGAAAATATCGGCCCAGCGGTCGATTTCGGCACCACTGGGCTCCTTGAAGCACTTAAGTTCAGCGAGAGCAGGAAAAAGTAAACATGTCCGCAATAGAGGCGATTGGAAGATTGGTGAAAGAAAAGTAGGGAAACGACAAAAAACGGAGACGTACAAAAGCAAAGTTCGCAATAAGGGATCAGAAAATTTGGTTGTAGTTCATAGGGGTTTTTTTTTTCTTTCTTTTTTTCTTTTTTAACCTAGGTAGCACATTAGTCCATGTAATAGCAAGAGCCTGGTGGCGCTACCCACCGCCCCGTCCCAAGAGGACGCTCATAACATCCATCCATCCATGCAAAGGAAAGCTGACATCGTATGCATGATGTGCCAATACACTGACGGTGCACGGGCACAAGCACTAGAGGACAGGCCCTGCCCTAAGGACTTATGAAAGGTGTGAAAACTGTCTTTTGATGTATGACTTGCTTGGATCGTGATGCATATGAGAACGATGCTTTTTTTTTTTTTCAGAATGCCTAAGCATTTCTGTGTCTACCCAACGAGGAAACCCGTCCGTCCGACACGTAAGACGATCGCTTTCAAGGTAGGCCCGCAGCGGAGAGCGAATTGACCTTCGTGCTGCCTCTCGGGCTTCGATGCGAACTAAGCGGCGAGAACACAGCGCACACGAAGCTATCGGCACTCGGCGCACTCTGTCTCCGTCGCAGATTGCTTTCAAGGCCCGCGCGGCGGCGTCATACGCAGCCGCCGCCAGACTACGGTTGATCGCGGTTAAATATGGTTCGCCTCCAGAGCAGGCAGCGTCATCGACCCCGTCTACGTACGAGGTCTACCGAACGTGACACTGTTCAATTACGTCACGTATTCGCTTCATTTATAAAATCTGTCTTGTCATTTCATCCCACGTACACATCTTCTGGGAGTTATGTATAACATGAGTGCACATTGTTAATACTCGCCTCTGCGTCGCCTCACGCTGGTCTTAGTCAACATTTCGGTGTTGCAACCACGCTTCTCCGTTTCACGATTACTTCGCGGTGTTTCTCGCAAATACACCAAACACAACAGCATACGATGACCGAACAGCAGGCTATTACAAGTAAGTGCTTGCGCATCATTTAGATAACTCCCAGAGGGGATACTGCGTGGATTTTTATTTCGCATTTGGGTGACACTGCAGTGCTGTAACATATGCAGTCTTGTGTCCTTCTTTCGCAAGGGTGTTTGTTTCTAGACGGTGAAAAAGCAAAAGTTGCCATGGACAACCGGGTCATGAAAAAAATTAAAAAAGAAACGGCCACTCTGCACACATGTGTATAAACAAAAGTTTTCGCATTAATTAGAGAAGTGACTTTGTATCTACGTTTCTCTTGTTAATTGCATTCTCTCTTCTACTTCAATCTCACACTTGCAAATTTGGAAAGAAGCATACTACGACAAGAAAGGTGTCCTTCCTTTCTTTTTTTTCCTTTTTTTAAGATGTGGACGTTCATATGGGGACATATCATTATACAGCGCTTTGAGCAGTTTTCTAGGTAGTCACACAAAATTTTACAAATGACGTATAATATTCTATACGCCAAACATATACTGATTATGGTTAGGAATGCTTTTGAAAAGAAAAAAGAAAGCTGTAAGGGCGAGGTGGGGGGGGGGGGGGCAGTAGAGAGAGAGAGAGAGAGTAGAGTTGTGGCGCGCGCGCACAAGTGCGCAGCCTGAAAGAAACGTTTGGTCTCTCGGCAGGTTTCGGGATTTGTGACGATCCAAACAACATGGCGAGACGCGAGATCCGTCCACCCGCTTTGTAAAGATGTAGGAAAGGAGGAATGAGAAGAGGAAAGCACGCCACAACACATCACACACAGAGTATGATTATTACAGACGAGAGTCTCGTCCCATAATCTAAAAAAAAATGATTTTTTTTTCGTTGTAAGGAAGTTCAAGCACATCCTTTTGGTAATAAGTGATCACACTTAGGGAAAGATCAAACTGCTTGAGTTTGCTCAGCTGTACAGAGCGACAACTGTCGAAAGTTGTGCATTGTAAAAGTAACCACTCTAAGTGTTTCGCTGTAGACCAGCGCGCTGGGAAATTTGCTTTAGAGGCGATAACACGCGTGCAGATCCCCTGAGAAATGTTTTCAGGGGATTAGGGGGAGGGGGAGGTGGCACTAACTTGACCGAGGAGGAAGGGCGGATAGGGGCTGGGAAGGAGACCACATGCTAACAGGAAAACCTCGGGAAGGGGTCGGCGGCACGTGCATGGTGTGTCAACCCCTGGCTACGCCACTGCTTTAACCGGTATGCGCTGGAAGCAGCGTATGAGCAACGTTTTAATCGTCTCTCCATGCCAAACGCGACGGACACTTTAGGTGTCGGTCAAAAGGCGTTCAAAAAATTCCGTCCGCCAATGTGTTAAAATGCTCGCTTCACGGACTTTTTCAAGCAGGTGCTAAGCGCACGTGCTGCCATTCTCTCAGCTGATATGCGTTTGTTTATTTGTAACAACGCTCACGGTTCCCGTGCTAACGCTCCTGATAAGTAAAAGCTATAAGTTTTCGCCTCGAAGGCTATCATATAATTGTTAAAGGGTGCTCCTCCCGGCAATGATGCTTACTGTGGAGAAGTCAGCTTTAGAACGTTTTCTTTTTCCTTTTTCTTTTTTTTTTTTTTCGTTTTTCTCCCTGTGATACACGTAAGCATGCACTCACGTACGGGCAGCCATTGAGGCTGCGTCGTCAGTATGCTCTGTGCATAATTTGGTGCAGACGCGGTCCTTCCCTCTTCATTCTCCCCGATTTCCTTCTAAATTGCTTTTGCTGCGTGAAAACTTGCCGGAAGTAGAGCCGCGCGCAGTGCACAGCTCACCGTCGTAGGTGGGTCAGAGCTGGACGTCCATATCGTAGAAGTTGTTGTCGTCGGTCTGCGTGGCAATGCTGGCTCGGCTACTTGTCGAGACCAACGAACAGGCAGAACGCTGCTTGTCGCTCATCTCGTAGTCAACTGCACGAGATGGAAGAGAACATGGCGTCGACAAGCGGGACGACTCATATATTTTGTTAATTTTCAGTTTATTTACACGTACACTGATTGGGTTGATATATACGGTTAAAGGCCAGATTAGCTCTTCAAACTGAAGTAACGCCGCCCGTGCATTGTTCAACCAGCGGGGCTGAAAGAGATAATTGTCACACAACCTACTGTAGCACTTTAGCTACAAAGGAAACTAAATACGGGTTTTTCAGAAAGAAGGCTTTGCAGTGAAGAAAAATTCGTCCTGAAACGGGGATTGAAACCGGGACCAACGACCAACGCCTTTTCGGGGTGGTCGCTGTAGATTCGATCTAACCAGCAGGTTAGCCGATCGAATTAATCGACAACTCGAATCGCATGGGCGCTGAATATGCCGAAATTGAATTTTTTTTGGGATCCTTATTCTGGTCCATAGTCGGGTGGTTTGCCTCGACCTTGCGGGCTTCCGCAGAACTGGTTTTGCAAGAGCGTGGGTAGACTGCAAGCAGCTGACCAACTCTACGCGTTTTTAGTGCGCCATTCAGAATAGCAAATAGGTCGTCATCACCGCAACGTCCATGGCGTCATCCGCCGAACGAAGAATTCGTTAACAAAATGTCCATGTGCGGAGTTCCGCAAGTGCGTTTTTCTGCGCTTTTCGTTTGACCCGACTCGGATGGTAGGTCGAGATGTCTGTGGACCGAACTAAGGTGGCATGATCGCGCAGACTGATGTCACCATGCCTGTCAACCTTCCTGCTTCGCTCTTCGAATATGCTACTGTCAGTTTTGACGGAGGTAGGGTGATCATCTGGTTCCAGGGAAATCGATAGGCGCTAAAACTTGCTTGCGGATTCCGCAAACATGCGACTTTCCTGTCTTCGTGACTCTGACAGATTCTACGCAGCTTCTGTCTGCCTGACTTATCCGGGAGTAGGCAAGTAAAATTAATATACCTGTAACGACTTCTTTTTTGTTGAAAGCCTTAGAACTCCTTCTCATGCCTTGTCGCTCTTTCAGTTCTTGCTTTCGTACATTCTTTCTCATCTGTTTTTTTGCTTTGGTTTTCCACCTACTTAAATAGCGCGAAACGAGACAAAATAGGGGACAAAGACAAGCGCTGTCTTCGTTCCGCCTTTTTTCGCCCTCCTTTGTCTCGTTTAGCGCTGTTTAACAGGGTGGAAAACCAGGTAGCTCTGTGTCATACCTTATTGCAGTTTATTTCTAGTTATTTCTTTGGCACTGCAACATTAACGACACAAATTCTCAGTTCCCACGAGCGAAACAATGGAGCAGGTTAACGGGATGACAATGAGATGAAGATTGAAAGGAGCCGCCGCATTCGTTTATGGGGTATCGGTCAGCACGTTGGGGACGCGCCGAACTGGGTCGAAATACTATCGGTGGTTTTACATCTGCTATAGATGACCCGCCTTACGTTATGCAGCAACGCTGTTAATTCTATAATAATAATAATAATAATAATAATAATAATAATCGACGAAGGTCTCCCTGCGATCGCCAATTACTCCTGTCCTGCGCCGACTGATTCCAACTAGCACCCGTGAATTTCCTAATTTCATCGCCCCACCTAGTCTTCTGCCGTGCTCGACTGTGTTTCCCTTCTCTTGGTATCCATTCTGTAACCCTAATGGTCCAACGGTTATCTAGCCGGCGCATTACATGACCTGCCCAGCTCCATTTTTTTTCTCTTGATGTCAATTAGAATATCGTCTATACCCGTTTGCTCTCTGATCCAAACCGCTCTCTTTCTGTCTCTTAACGTGATGCCTAGGAATATTCGTTCCATCACTCTTTGCGGGGTCCTTAACTGGTTCTCAAGCTTCTTTGTCAGACTCCAAGTCTCTGCCCCATATGTCAGCACTGGTAACATGCACTGATATTGTACACCTTCCTTTTCAATGATAATGGTAAGCTTCCACCAGTCAGGAGCTGACAATGTCTACCGTATGTGATCCAACCCATTTTTATTCTTCTATGAATTTCCTTCTCGTGATCAGGGTTGCATGTGATTAATTGACACAGGTAAACGTACTTGTTCCTTTGCCCGGCTATTCACAATTATCTTTGTCTTCTGCATAATCTTCAACCCCACTCTTACACTCTGTCTGTTAAGGTCCTCAATTATTTGTTGTAACTCGTCTGCAGTTAATTCTGTAGTACAAGGAGAAATAGCGAATAGACCTAGGAGAGACTTAAAAAAAGCATAGTGTCGACCATTTGTGTCGACATGATTATGTCAACGTGACATATTTCATGTTGTTCGTTTTGCGCTTCTAGTTCGCAAATGCCATCACAAACTGCAAAGAGCGCCTTCGTACACCACTGCTATGGTGTACGGACTAGCTTCTGCCTCTGTAAGTATACCGGCTTGCCACATCGCTGCAAATCTATTCTGTAAGAACGAATTTTTATTATTATTGGCAGGATCTAATTTTCGTGGCAACGGTGTTCTCGCCTAGCAATTTAAACGTAGGCTTCAGTTCCGGCGCTAGTGGCAAAATACCGTGAGTGTGACCAAGCGTAGAATGGTTGCGTTTATCTGAAGGGGGGAAACGCGCGGAAATGATTTTATCCGTTTTGATCGATACAAGATAAAGTTCATGATTATAACGCCGTTTCGCGCATCTTTAGCCTGTTTACAACATATTCAAGAAATGGTGTCGCTATAGTGACGCTTAGCCAGGCAGACGACCTGTCAGTCGTAACGTAGATAGAGCAGCTCATTACGCAGTGCCACAGCCGTAGAGCGTAGACGTAGAGCTGCTTTTGGGCTCAATGTCTTAACAACGACTAAACAAGCGCTCAAGAAGTGCTGGACTCAGTGAGCTCTTCCACAATTAAGCGCTTAAAGCGATCAGAGATAGCATCGCGACCACTGATGGTTCACCCCCCCCTTTCCATCGTGTTTCGTGGGGCAGGTTCAGCCCGTGTTGCAACATCGCGCCGGACTATCGACGCAAACGGCGGTTCCGTAACGTGACGCGACCCTGTGCATTTACTGACGCTGCCAAGTTGGCTCGTGCACAGCAGCGATATGCAGAAGCGTGCTCACCGTCAGACTGCGTGGCCGACTCGACGCGGTTCTTGAGCGTGCCGTACTTGGCCATCATGGACTGGCGCACGTTCTTCTCCGGGTGGAGCACGATGATGTACAGCTTGGGGAAGAAAAAGCAGGTGAGGGTGACGGTGCCGCTCAGAGAGACGGCCATCGCCATGGTGGTGAGGTTGAGGATTGCGTGGCGCCAGGTAGTCAGGTAGATGGGCAAGAAAGCCAGCCAGATGACGCACGTGGCGTACATGGCGAAGCCGATGTACTTGGACTCGTTGAACGCCTCCGGGATCTTGCGCGTCAGGACAGCGTAGACGGTGCACACGATGACCAGCATGAAGGGGTAGATGAGCGACAACGTGTACCCGATCAGGTTCACCGACGCCAGGCACACGAGCAGGTTGTCCTCGCGCGTCGGGTGGTGGTGGACGGCGCGCGGCGGGTTCAGCGCGAGCCACACGGTCGCCACCAGGCCCTGCACCGACACCAGGGCTCCGCACAGCGCCAGCTGCGAGCGCGGCGATATGCAGCCGGGCCGCTGGGCCGACCGGCGACCCGCGTGGAAGATCCGGTGGATGCGCACCGCCTTGGCCAGCACCGAAGAGTACACGACGGCGAAGCAGAGGCCCAGCGCGGCGCGCTGCGCGCCGCACATCACCGTGCTGGGCCGCTGCACGAGCAGCAGCGCCGTGGCCTGGCACATGCAGACGCCGGCGAGGAGCACGAAGCACAGCTCGCGGCCCGAGGCGCGCACCACGGGCGTGTCGATGTGCCGGAGGAAGATGAACAGCGTGACCGCCGTGAAGACGGTGCCGAGGGCGGCGAGCACCAGCGTGGCCACGGCCAGCGGCGACGAGGGGCTCATGTGCGACTCCGGCACCGGCACGCAGCGCTCGTGATGCGCGTCCGGCAGCGTGCCGGGCGCGCAGTCGGCGCACACGCCGTTCTCGGCGGCGAACGTGTAGCCCGAGCAGCGCACGCAGTGCCAGCAGCACTGCTCGTTGTCCACCATCTTCTGCGCGGAGCCGCGCGGGCACGGGTCGCTGCACACCGAACGCGGCAGCTCGCTCGAGCCCAGCCGGAACTGCAGCTCGGCTAGCTGCAGGTGCAGCGTGCCGTCCACGTACTGGCCCACGGGCACCCAGCGGTACCTGCCCGGCTTGACCTGCTTGAAGTGCAGTATGTTGTAGCGCGCCGGGCCGTCCCCGCTGTCCGAGAAGCGGAAGTGGTCGTCGCTCAGGCCTGCGCCGGAGTCAAGCGCCGTTCGTATGCGGGGGGGCCTTTCGCGTTTGTCAATAAATAAGTAAAATAGACAGACAGACAGACAGATAGATAGATAGATAGATAGATAGATAGATAGATAGATAGATAGATAGATGGATAGATGGATAGATAGATAGATAGATAGATAGATAGATAGATAGATAGATAGATAGATAGATAGATAGATAGATATTTCGCCTTTATAGAAAGGAAAGGAGCGGCCGCATAGAAGCTGCTGCTGCATTGGGTAGCTCGACGATGGCCGCCCCCTGGTATGACAGCAACGGCAGGAAAATAATGTTCCTCAAAAATTCTTTTGAGTGGTTATTTAAACAATCAGTATGCGTGGACACGACATTATTACACGAAAACAAGGAAAAACACTGTTAGGGTGAAAATAGAACACTCAACAAGTAACACTAAACGGGAAACATAAAAGGTGGAAATGCAGTTGAAAATGAAGTAGAAAAGAGTCAACAGAATTCACAATGCAATAATTTAATCAATGGAATTGGTGAAATGATGCGGAGACTCGGAAGAGCCCACTAGTCGCAGCGGGCAACTTTTCAGGGAAGGCGCTTCTGCACATTCTTGGAGGCACAGTGTTCTTTTCGGGCATTGACGTCCGGCAGGTAAAAAAAAAAGAAGAAAAAGAATTTGCTCGAAGCTAATAAGCAGTGATCGAATAAGGGAGGAATGTCAACGTTTCAACAGCAAGTGGACTCGTTTTCGTCGGTGTTCGAGATTAATTGCAGCTGGCTTCGTCACCTGCAAAGCTCGAACCTAAATAATTTCGAGGATATTCGTGCGAATCAGGGTTGCAGAATATTTGACACGCCATGGGTCACGTAAGATTACAGACACTCGTTCACGGGCCCTACGCTACTCAGCGTACTGCTGGCGTAATCAGCGTTTGACAGAGGTGGCGCCCACTGAAAAGATTCTTGGAGTTTGTTTTTTCTCTACAAGTCCATATTTATACAGTTACACGCGTTTGTGACCAAAAATAGAGGGGGACAATTTTTTTAATGGCTACTGCACATATCATGGACACATTTGGAGGCGGCTGCATATGTGCGTACTCACCTGTATACACATATGTGCTGTACAGTGTTTGTCCTCGTTTCTCGTCCAGTGAGCTGATCTTTCTTACTTTTTCAATGTACTTTTTGCTTGTACTCTGAAACTTCGGTATCGGGAATCAAGTGTATCCATTAGGATACGCGCACTTCTTCGTTTGATTTGTACTATTTTGCTTGAAATAAGTTTCGTTTATCTCTTTGCAATATATATATATATATATATATATATATATATATATATATATATATATATATATATATATATATATTGTAAATTCCTGGCGCACCCGCAACACACCCATGCCCAATAGTGAATAGATAGACAGCTTTAGATGTCGAGCCACTCCTACTCAAACGTGCGTGAAAACTGGAGATATGTTATCGTTAGGCAACCGCACGCACGGGTTTCGATTAGAGTCTGATGCCTTAGTTAAAAGAAATTTAATGTTTGTACGGCGGGCTTTTCACTCTCTGAAGAATGCCCGCGAAATAGTTGTATAAAATATTTACTTTCTCGCTCAGTGTGAACTTCAGCGCAAATGCGCGTGGATAAGCGGTCGGGCATTGTAGATCATACTGAGCGCGATAGTACGGGACGGGCTCATAAAGGATATCGTGTTTTTCTCCTTTCTTTTATAGGAAATTTGTTGAATCTCAGCTGCAACACTCAGTATAGTGGAGACAGCCCTCGCGACGTCAATTAAAGGCTCTCCGACTGTGTTCCTTTTATTTCAGATGGGTTAAAATGAAGACCCATTTTCATTTGCAGCATATCATTGGGGAATTCGTGTGGTAAATTTATTTTTACAGAGCTTGCTAGCAATTGTTCCGCGTTTGACGCCATTCTTGTATTATCGCTTTGTCTTCCCTTGCTATCCACGGCGCCCTGCGCGTGTTGTCAGGTGTGGAAACACCAGGGGCGCTGTTAGTGTGCCGTGGCTAGGGTGCCTCGATGCGCGCGTCCTCTCCTCCTCGGCGGCGGAGGGGGGCGCGCGCATCGAGGCACCCTAGCCGTGGCTTGTGGCGTAGCGGAGTGCACGAATTAGGGCTCGTCCGCCGCACTGATATTTGAAGTATTACGTGCTGAAAGAATCCAGTGGTTTCATAAATTAAATCGCAGGCGCCCACAACGGCTTTTCCAGTGGCCTTTCGCACGTGATACTTCACTGCGTCAAGTAACTGTGGAGAGAGATAATTTATGTGAAGGAAAGGCACCGGCCTGACCGGCGCACTCTAGCCCTGCACATCAAGTACGTAAGCGACGACCGACAAGCGCACCTTGGAATGTGACGTTCTTCAGGTAGGAGAGCAGGTCGGTGCCGTTGACGGGCCGCATGCTGTCGCAGAGGCCCGTCACGTTGCCGCATATTTCCTCGTGCATCCTGCGCAGCGCGTACGCGAAGGCGAGCACGGCGTTGCTGACGAACTGCAGCTGTGCCTCGAGCTTGTAGGCTTTGTTGTCGCTGATGCGCTCCTCGCCCGTGCAGCTTCTCTGGTGGTGCTGGTTGAACGGCGTCACCAGGCTGCCGTTCCATTTGCACCTGCAGGGGCGTGCAACTCGCGGTTCAGGCCCCCACCGCCCGCGCACGTACGCAGGGGAAAGAGAGGCGGAGAAGTTGCGCAACAGGTTAAATTACATTGCTACTCTTCATAGCGTCAAAGCCTCTTCAACGATTGTGCTCGCCCATGTGCCTTGTGGTTAACATGAGGTAACCTTTAATGGCCATCGCTAGTGAAGATAAGAAAAGCACACATAATAAAGAGAGGCCGTCCTGCGTATATATATACCACCATGCAGAACCACAGTCAAATTGCCAGTGGAGCTGTTTCTCTCGAGCAATTGCACTAGGAATTTCAGTTGCACGTAACCAAACCGTACACTTCAAAACGTTGCCCGCATATGACTAACCTTCTTAGAGCGTCTCCCGCATGTACACTTGGCCACAAAAGTTTACGGACCACGGAATCGCACAAAACGTTAAATTTCCAAGAAGCCTGTAGCAGTATCCAGTAGAACAGTATACGAAAATGTTCTTAACATACTCTAGCCGATGCCCGAATTGCAAATACCAGACTGCGTTGTGAGGTTACAGAGATATTCAGCTTTTTCTAAAATTTCATGGTCCGTAATATTTTGCGGCCGGGTGTACATAATGCTTTGGAGCACTTTCTTAAGGAATGTTTAACAAGGCCGTAGTTCATCCACACACACTTAACTTCGCATAATGCACATGAGGAGCAATGTTGCCCCTATTTTCACCAAATTTGAGCTCGGTGGCTGTTCTCGTTCTTCTAGAATAGCGAGCTCAACTATTCGCCGTTATTGAAACACTTGTAATGTTCTGGAGCTGTTGCATAAATAATTCACTGCAAACACCTCAATTAGACCACACATTTTGAACTTTCCCACCACATCAACCATAACGTTTCCCATATTTCTGCGAACTTTATTTATTTATTTATTTATTTCTACCTGAAATGCCCCTGGTGGAATGGGGTAATACATGAGGGGTGGGTTGTTACATTTGTGGCTGCTCTTCGATGAAAAAAAATTATGGGTTTTAACGTGCCAAAAGCACTTTGCGATTATGAGGCACGCCGTAGTGGAGGACTCCGGAAATTTCGACCACCTGGGGTTCTTTAACGTGCACCTAAATCTAAGTACACGGGTGTTTTCGCATTTCGCCCCCATCGAAATGCGGCCGCCGTGGCCGGGATTCGATCCCGCGACCTCGTGCTCAGCAGCCCAACACCATAGCCACTGAGCAACCACGGCGGGTTCTTCGATGAATGACTTGAAGATGCTAAGATTGCAGCTGTGCGCAGCATCGGTGGGCAGATTATTCCACTCGTTCGCTGTTCGAATGACAAACGAGTTGAGATGCGCAGTAGTGCGCGCAGGAGGCGTGTATACAGCTTTGGAATGAGTGTTGCGGAGCGAAAGGCGACGAACAAGTATGATAATCGAGCAAGCAAGAGACGAGTGATAAAACTCGTAGTAGAGCGACAGGCGCGCTATTTCTTAATTTTTTTTTTTCGAGACTCAAGACGGTGAAGATTAGCTCTATGTTTTAGTTCAGAGACGCTAGAATAGCCAGAATAATTTCAGAAAGCAAATCTAAAGCGCGGTTTTGAATGGACTCGGGAGCTTTTTGTAGGTTAATCTGATGCGGGTCCCAAACTGCGCGTGCTGTAGGATTCGGGGGTCGTGGCCTCGTTGTCTGGCATCACACAGAGGGTCGCTCTCTAGCGTACGCTACCAGGGCGTCACACGGAGGCTTAGCGGGCCCACGCCGTCCTCCGAGCTTTCTTGACGAGGGTTCCTTCTTTGGTGAAGATTACGAGGTCGAGAGGATGAGGAACAGAACAGGGGGTTTAGTTACGTTGGAAAGACAAACTTATTTGCATAGAACAAGGTGTACTCGTGGTGGCCGGAGCACGGAGCGCAGCACATCGTTCTCGTAGCATGGACTACAGGTCAGAGAAGTATACTCCTACATCTTTCTGGCGAGCACACATCAGAGCACACACTATGCTACGTTAACAAAAGATCTAGTATGTGCGCGCTTTTATCAGTAAAGATCGTTGGTTCCAAGATTAGTTGCGTGTGACCGAATGTGAGGTACGTGTTCAAAAGTTCTAAGTTCTGTGTTCGTTTTTTTTTATTAATCACATGAAGATAAGTACATTGGTATGGTATAAAGGTGGGGCCCTATAACTCTCGTAGGAGTTATATTGCCCTTAAGGCACTGTGAAGCTACCAAACGACGTAAGACCCAAGATTTCCACGCACCGGATGCCGCGCAATATGCATCCGACCTACAACGAAGGGTGAAGACGGGCCAGGTGTCGCCAGTGCCTGCTTGGATCGAGCATGCTTCGTGGACGCTGCTTCGTACGCTCAAGAAGAAGCCTCAGTGGTCATTGACTGTGACTCTGAAGTCCTCAGCTGCGCTACCATCCGCACTTCTAGTTCCAGCGTTGTAGAGCAGGTTGCAATTGCTCTTGCGTTGACGGACGGTGTACACGACACGATTTATTCAGACTGCAAGGCCGCTATCAGGGCCTTTCAGATGGAAATGGTGTCTCCCCAAGCCCTACGTATCATCCAAAATTCTAAAGACCTCAAACATAACTCATTGGCCTGGTTCCCTGCGCACCTTGGAACCATTGAGGGTGCCTAGTTCAACCCCAACGAGAAAGCGCAATCGGCTACACGAGGTTTGACTGACCGTGCCCCGGGTAACGCGTCCTCTCCTGGGCGACCCGTACAACGAGATCTGCAAGCATAATTATCTCTCGAGAAGACTCCTGCCTTTGCCGCACTCCTCGCTGTGCAGGGCCCAGGCAGTCACTCCCAGACTTCTACAAACGAGCCCTTACGTGAGCCCCGTGGCACTGCACGCAATGTACCCCGAACGGTTCCCAAGCCCGGACTGCCCCCTGTGTGCTGGTTATGCGAACTTCGAGCGTGACCTGTGGGGCTGCGCCTCTGCCGGTTCTCCTTCAACACAAGGTGAAATGATGAAGCTTATTAAGGCCCAGGACCAGACCTCCCAAATCCTGGCAGTCCAGAAGGCCCGCGAGAGGGCCGTCAGGTTTGACCTGATGGTCCCCGAGTGGGCCTAGCCAGCTGTCGTTGAGCTTAGTCGCGTCTATTGTGGACCTACTAAAGTTGTTTCGCTCGCTCGCTCTGACCTTGTTAAATTCCTAGAGTATAATTCATTTTTCACCGCAGCTCAGCACGGCTGTCGCAATACTTTCTCATGTGAAACACAACTGACTTCATTCACTCACGAGCTGCATCAAATTTTGGATCGTTCTCCTTTGCGGACTGTATTTTCTTAGATTTATCTAAAGCGTTTGACAAAATTTGCCACAGACTTCTTTTGTACAAATTAAATAAACTAAATCTAGATCCTAACCTTCTCGCGTGGATTAAGCTCTTTCTAACAAACTGCACTCAGTTTGTTACAGTTAATGGCTTTAATTCTTCCTTCAGTGATGTGAATTCTGGGGCACCCCAAGATTCAGTTCTGGGCCCTCTCCCTTTTCTCATTTATATTAGCGACCTTCTTACTACGCTGTCTTGTAACGTACACTTGTTCGCTGATGACTGTGTTATTTTTCGCGAAATAACCAATGAAACTGACGTTAACAGGTTGCAACTCGACTTTGACGCAATATCTAACTGCTGTAACTCGTGATTAACGGAACTAAGTATTAACAAATGTAAAGTACTACATGTATCCCGTGTTTTTCGCCAACATGCCACTTACAACTTAAACAGCGTTCCCTTAGAAACAGTTAACTCTTACAAGTACTTAGGTGCCCACGTAACTACAAACCTGTCATGGTCAATTCACATGGAATACGTTATTAACAACGTTAACCGTATGTCAGGCTACTTGCGCCGTGACTTCGCTAGCTCTTCTAACCTAAAACACCTACTCTAAACGCTCCGGTAGGTCCTAAATTAGAATACACTACTTCTGTATGGGATCCAGGCCAGGATAACTTGAAAACAGCCTTAGAACTTTTCCAAGATAACTCAGTTCGATTCATCTTTTCTAATTATACTAGAACTGCGAGAAGTTCTTAAATGAAACATAATCTTAGTCGTCCTTTGCTGTCTGTTCGGCGTAGAATAGCGCGTCTAGCTCTTTCATAGGATTTATCATCATCCTACACTGCACACGCAATACTTTATAAAGTTGGATTTTCCCTTTATTAAAGACGTCATTATGTATCCCAGCGTGTTGATCTCTGTCACAACGTTGGGACTTATCTATGCCACACAAAGCATTTTTCCCAGTCTTTTTTCCCTCGCACATGTATAGATGAGAACCACCTTCCCGCTGATATCGTAAATACTACTGATAACAACCTCTTTAGTGAAACTTTAGCTAACATTGTAAAACCAGGAATTTTCTTTTGTGACACAGCAGCTAACATTTTATAGAAAGAAACCTCTTGTATTCTAGCGTTGTGTTTTGTTCATATTATTCGCTGCGTTTTGTTTACTTCCTTTGTACCACATTTTCTTTTGTACCACTCCCCTCTATAATTCCTCTGGCCTTGCGGGTATGATAAATAAATAAATAAATAAATAAATAAATAAATTATAATAGAATCCAGCACGCTGTTCGCGATATAAGTAGACATTATAATTTCAAATTGGCAACGAAAGTTTCAAAAACCAGTAAGTGGCCAGACCTGGCGGTGAAATCTTGATACTTCGGATGCATTCTATGAGGTTAGTGTACGTAAGTGGACTGTTATTAAGTACATCATAATTATTACTTATAATTGCAGTTGGTATATTATTAGACGCTCGCGCATAATTCTATGCTTCGTAAATAAAAGATGCACGCGTGGCCATTCACCCTACTGCTCAACCCAGTATCCCATGTAAAGGCGTCGTTTCGCTTTCGATCCGATTGGTTTCGTTTTGACTGGTTAAATACTAAACCAGTTGGAAAGGAAACCACGAAAACACGTAGCTATTATCACAGAAATCATTTAACAATTCGGAAAACATGAATCCCAGGAACATCGACTTGATAAACGAAATCATGCATTGTTACAGCATGGTCACACTTGTCGTCTGCCTCCCACTAATGCCGGCGTATAATTGCTATCGCGCTCACCTATCACCGTTTTCAGCATGCTTCTAGTGAACGACTACATTCTCACTGCAGATTGAAAAATTCTGATAAAAAATATGCCACGGCGTTTTCCGCGTTAGAACTTCTTTATTAAACGCTCTCACCAGTAAGCTTTCCATTTCACTAAAAAAATCGGTACCATGAAAATTTGTTGTCAGCCCCTTTAAGGAAGTTCTTGCCGTAATACATCCACCCAAATTCACCTTAATTCTCGCGCGCATCAGCCGTAGTGTTCCCTCCATTCTCACTAAATTTGATCTCGGTGATAGTGCGGCTCTTCCAAAACAGCGGGCTAAATTCTGCGCTGTTCGTGAAGCGCATAACGCTTCGGAGCGCTTGCTTATGTCATCTACTGCTAAGGCAGTAGTCAACACATGACCTGCCCATCATTCTCGCCAAATGTAACCAATCATGTATAGTTCACCAAGGGCACCGCAAACGCCTCCTGTAAACCGCGAAGAAATTGAAAATTTCGAAGGTTCAGTAATTATTTGCAACGCTCATAATTAAACCAGAAACGTTAAACTTTCTCGACACATCAACCTAAACACAACTTCTATTTCCATCTAATGTAAACTAGGTGTCGCGCACACTTCCTTCAGGACACCGATAAACTATGCAAATAACGGCGCTATAACGCCTTCGAGCAGTTGCGTTTAGAAATGTTTTTCAAATCCCGTAATTAGCCAAACACTAATTCATGCAATTTTGTCTTCACAGCACCTATAAAATGATCCATGTTTCCTCGAAATGTCAATTTCCCGGCATATTGAGTTCTTTCTGGACATTGGGCGAGCTTTATTTAAAACAACTTCATAGTGTCGCATGTAATTGAAGGACCCCTTTACGAATGCCTATTCATTTCTAATAGAAACGGCCAAAAGTGCGGCGTGCAATTTTTGCCGGGATGGCGAGACAATAGAGCACGTTCTGTGCCACTGCCGATCCTTCGACGCTCACGGTGCGCTCTGCAAGCTTGACTCGGCCGCTTGGAGAACAGAACGGGCTCGGAGTAAAACATCCTGGGACCTTGGCTTGTAGGCATTCTTGCATGCGCAAGGCCACAAAAGCCATATTGCATTTCTTGAAGGCTACTGAACTGTACGAATGCTTGTGTCTATTAGCGAACATTTCTGTGCAGGTGTGTTCGCACTGACTGCATCTTTATTATCTTTGTTATCTTTACTTTTTCTTCTTATCTATTATTCTCCCCTTCTCCCTCCCTAAGTTTCTTTATTGATTTATTTATGAGCAGATTGTCTTAGGGGACACGGCTAAAGGCAAACATTTGCCTGACTAGGCCGTGCCACCCGTACATTGGCAGCAACATGGCAGTGGCAGGCTTTCAGGAGGTCACACATGAAATTATAGTACACATTTTCAACACTTGAGTACACAATTCGCGTAAGAAGAAAGAAAAAAGGTTAAAGTTTACACAGTTTTCTAATCAATTGAAGCACAACAACAACAGGAAAAAAGAAAAAAAAAGCATGTACGAAATTTTCCATACCTGTAGCTGAAAGGTTAAAGTTTACACAGTTTTCTAAAAACAACAAGAAACATGTACAAAATTTTCTATACCTGAAGTTGAACATTTCTATTAGTCTTCGAATAGTAACAATTCTTTTACCGTTTTCTTAAAGTTTTGCTTTGAAATTCCAGAATTTAGCAGGTCCAATACCAAGGGGTAGTCGTTTAGAAGGTTAGGAAGTTGAACTGCTAGTTTTTGATCTCCGTATTTTGTTCTGCAACGTGGTTTTCCTATCAGAGTTTTTCTGAGGTTATAGCTTGTCCTTCTGGCATGGTATTTACTTTGGAAGGAACATTTGTCTTCCCAGAATTGCCGTGAAATTTCGAGGAATAATTTGTAAGTGTGAAGTTTTGATGCTGTTAATATTTTATATTTGTTATAGTATGGTTTAGTGGTATCAGTACGTTCTAAGTTACCTATCACGCGCAGTGCGCGGTTTTGGAGTGTTTGAATTGATTTTAAGTTAGTTTGTGTAGTGGTTGACCAAACTAGAAAACAATAAGTTAATCGAGAATGTATAAGCGCGTTGTAAATATTGCGCTTCACATTTATCGGTAGCAAATATCGCAACCTATTTAGCACACCGACAGCACGAGCAATATTTTTTCTAAGAACATCTACGTGCGGTGACCAGGACATATTTTCATGGAATATAATTCCTAAAAATCTGGCTTCAGGGTTCAGGGTAGCCAACCAGGTAGTTCAGGTAGTTCAGGGTTCAGGGTAGTTCAGGTAGTTCAGGGTAGCCAACCGGGCACGACCTTGATTGACATCTCTGCCTTTCTCTCTTCATATCTCCCCCTCTCTCTTGGACAGCAAACTTATTACGTGGTTCGTAAAATATGCTTTTTAACGTTGTGGAGCTCTTATATAAGTAATTTGCCATATATGCTGTAATTAACATATAAAATTGAAAAGTTCATGATTCATCACCTACAATACGTATAGCTTTATTTCAAACCATGTATAAACAAAGTGTCCCGTTTCGTGTACTGAAGAGACTAGGGAAACTGAGAACATGCCATATATGGAACGCATCAAAATGGGAGAAAACGAGTATTCAGGAATTATTTTCAAATCACCTAAATAACTGAAACACTTCGAACCCTGCGTACACGTCACCTATAACATGACCTCCATTCTCTCTAAATATGAAATTGCTGCCACCTTTGTTTTGTTTTTTTCAGAGAAGTGAAAAAAACCTATGAGCGTATCATGTAGCGCCTCAAAACAGGCCGAAAACGATGGTTTAGGAATATTCACTTATCCCCCAAAATAACCCACATACTTCAGAATTTGCCTCTAGATACCCCCTAATATGCCTCTCATTTTTCTTGTGTTTTTTTTTTCTGGATATAAACAATGTGAAATAATTAGTTCTCCCAGGATGCCGTGAAAATTCACCTATAACGTTTTAGAACGCTTCTATAGTCGTAGTAATAGCTTCGCTGTAAAGGAGCACTTAGGCAGAGCATATTCGGCTAACTTTTCCATCGTCGGGCGCCGAATCTGACGCTGCATAAGGCACTTCACTTAGCAGCGAGCCTCGGGACTCGTCCAGAGCTCATTCTCCCCCTCCCCCTCCCCTCCTCTGCCTTTGCTCTCTTTTTGACTGATTATGAGACAGAACGTAGATAACCAGCAACCTTCGACGCTCCATTCGACATTGCGGCACTGTTTTGCTCACAGTGCGAAAGCAGAGACTGTGGAAGCAAATTTAAATCTGAAATCCTTATTGTGGACGCAACGGCACGGCTCCATCAATATACGTTTCCCCAGATGAAGGTAAGCATACTTGATATCAGATCTAGGAATTGGATCAATGAGAAAGTTCAAATAACATAACCAGAAACATGCGACACATTAGCTTTTCGCTTTTTTGCGCGCTTCTGGTCAGCCGAAATAATTTGGGAGCCGGTCACTGCTGCGTTTGTGTTATAACTGAGGCGGATACGGGAAAAAGAAAACGGTCGCTAATTTATGCCAGACCACATTTTAGGAGGTCCCAGCGTGCAGCGCCGAGAAAAGGGCTCGATATGCTAATGGATGAGGTAATGAACGAACGCTTGCTGTGGAGTATTCTATTATTAATACATATCTCAGGTCGGGGCAACAGGAGCGCGCCATGTTTGTCTGCTGGGGTCTCGTTTGGGGCTTTCCGAAAGTAACACCTGCCGCGAAGCGAAACTCACGCGTCATCGATTTCCAATCCACCGGCAGTGTGTATAGGCGCAATTTGGACGTTGCCCATCCGGTAATAAGCCTCGCTTAACTGCGTTGAACATAGCGAGTCTTGAACTGGCGTGCACGTGACACAATGAGTGCGTTGCCGCGATGGCGAGCGGTAGCCGGAGAAGGCAGATATAGCCACGGAAGTTTGGGCTTTTATCCGAAATCAGAGTGAATTAAAAAAGTTACTGAGTTTAACAGGACTCGCTAACGGAAAACGAGCAGAATTAGCTGGACTTACGGCACAATCATTGCAAAGTGTACAATCGTTGAATTCTACCGATAATGACATGTGGAGCAGAAACTTGGAAGCTAACAAAGAAGCTTGGGATGAAGTTAAGGACGGACCAAGGTGCGTTGGAACGAAAACTGATTGGAGTAACGTTGATACAGGAACACAGCGCTGTCGGTTAGAAAGCAAACATGGTAAGCCGGTATACTAGTTGGCATTAAGAGGAAGCAATTGAGCTGAGCAGGCCAAGTAATGCGTAGGGCAGATAACCGGTGGACCGTTAGGGTTACAGTGTGGGCGGCAAGGGAAGAAGGGGAAGCGCAGTCGAGGACGGTAGGACACCGCGTATAGGCGGGGTGATGAATCTGGAAAACTCGCAGTCATAAGATGGTGTTCTCTGGCGCAAGACGACGACGATCACGGTAGCGTCGCTGGTGAAACCTTTCCGTGAACACACAAAAGAAATAACAGAGTTTCTGCTTTTCCGCCACAACAGTGCATGTTGCATTGTAGAAATAAATGATTAATTGATTCATCTGCATGGTTGGCGGTGAGGCTGACTGTTACGTCTTTCAATCAATTTAATAATTTCATTGAGTGATTTCATTGTCTTCCTGCAGTTTAAAGTGCCTGGCGACAATACCAATGTGAATTAACACATCGCATCCATTTAATGCTGCGCATAGATTTCCATTTCTTCGGCAGTGAATGTCTGCGCCATTTAGGCGTCGCACACAAAAGAGACGAGAAGTATTCATGTAGTAAATCGATATAGCTAGATGCACTAAGGAAATCTTCGTGCCGTACGAGTGACATAAAGGGTTGAAGCAAAATAAAAATAAAAGAAAGAAGAACGAAGAAAGACTTTGGAAAATCGTATAAGAAAATCTTGGATGTATATGCATGCAACGCAGTCGTATGTCGTATAGCTCTGCGTAAAGATATTCTAATGCATTGTTAACGGAGCAAGCGACGATGAAAGATGTGAAGGTCCATGGCGATTACATCTAAGCGCCCCAGCCAGGAACACGTGACAAAAAATAAGATAAAATAAGTGGTCGCACAATAATTGTAAAAAATAAAGTGCGATGAAGTGGTTACAAAGCTAGAAATTAGCAGTCGTGCGTTTTCGTGTTTGTCTATTCTCGTGACTATTCAGCGCAATTACGCATCTTTACAGAAGCTCCAGCAGTGCCTTAGTTCACGCTGCGCTCAAAACCGAAAAAAGAAAGACATGAAAGCTCTTGGGGACCTTTTCCTTTTTTTCTTTTCTTTTTGCTTTCTGTATGTCTGTCTCTCTCTGTCTGTCTCTATCTCCTCATCGCAATTAAATACTACGATGACGCAAGTAGCTCCGAACAAAATTATATAACACGGTGCATAATTGGTGTTAAAACTTCACGTCTTGCGCAAGTCTCCTCTCGCGGAACATTGAAAGGCCTAAATCCAGCAAGGCGGCGATGGGGATACGTCGGCCAATATGTGGTCGCTACGCGTAGCACGGCGAACGCGCGGCGCAAGGCCAGCTCCTTATTCCCAGTTGCCGTGCCAGCGCGCCACTGAAACGCGGGCGGCATTACGGCGATCGCCCTCGTCACCACCGCAGTCAATTCTCTCGTGGGGTCAATCGCGCGCTGTAATTTCCGGAGCTTCTATTTAGAACGCGGGAATGTATGCGTGTACGCGAGTCATCCGCGAACGAGATTTTCTCACTTGCGCTAGCTGCTCCGTTTCGATAATCTCGGAGCTAAACTAAAGCTCGATGCCCCAAATCCATTGCATGCAACCAAAATTCACGCTGACCAAAGAACGCCAAAAGGAACGCCAAAAGACACAGTGTTATCGTTCAACTTGCACTTGTATCATGCGCACATTTGCAAATTGATGACATGAAAACGTAAAAGCAAACAGGAATAAAATACAAACAAGTAAAATATATACACCGATAGGCACAGGCGGAAAGTTTTCATTTTTCTGGGGGAGGAGGGACAGTTTCCCGAACCCCATATATATATATGTATAACTTCCTCACCAGTTGCACTTGAAGAAACTTCGTGTAACCTCGAAGCATTGTTCACTGAAATGACGGCCTTATATGAATGTTTACAAGACCTCATAATAGGATACAGTTCAATTTCACAGCGTGAGTCTTCTCGCTCCGCCAAGCATCTGACGTCTCTCGGTGGTGTAATCATCCTTCGTGCAATTGCGTATACTTCGCTATCACTATTACTGCTTCGCCTTTCCGCAGAAACTGCAGCCTCTCTCTCTCTCTCACTCGCTCGAGTATAAGTGCTGCTGCGCATGACTGCTGTTGATTCTGATTTCGAGCGAATCTGGCGGGGCCTCATTTCAGTTATTGAGAGAATTGTACAGAGTGTCCCAACTGCCAAGTCTTTGTCATGGACCAAGTTTATTTATCAGCCAGAAAAAAATTAATACGCAATCACTACGTCGCCGAATATACTGCTGTTATATATCCCTTGGCTGTGCCTAGAAATGCCTCATTGACACTTCTATAATTAGGATAGTACCTCTTGAGTTAGATAGTTATTTACAATTATCTAAATAAATCTCAGGAACGTAAAAGTTACTGACGGCTACTACACTGTACTGGAAACAATATGCACTAGGTTTTCTTCGAGTAATACAATTTCACTTTCTTTTTTAAATCTTGGTGTATCATAGTTAATTGGGACACCTTTGCATGCAAGTGATGATGTTTCCATTCCTAATAAATGGAAGAGTTTCTCCTTTCTTTTTCACGAGTCGTAAGCATTGCTTAGTGGAAAGAGAAACAATACTGAAACAAATATCATTCACGTGCATTTCACACACCATTCATAAAATGCTCCGCCGACGAGGTTGCTAAAGTCTGCAGTTTTTTTTTGTTTTTCTTTTTGCAAGGTCAAAAAAACACGCAAAGCAATTTGAAGCGAGGTGAACATACAGCAACATATTCATTTTCTAGGCATGGACTATCTATTCCTTTAGAAATAATTGTTAATTGGCTACATGCTCCTGCTTCAAACATATAATAAACTTTGCCCTGAGTATGTATCTAAATATATTGTATATGTGCATGGTGTTTACAGTAGAAATTTAAAACAATGTTGAAGTGAGCAAACACGAATGATGCAGCCACCGCTGGTACTTCTAATGCGCTTGTTCTCCTATTGTCAGGATTTGCAGAAATAAAGTGAAAGCATGAATTAAAACCCGTGCACGTCCGCGCCAACAATGATGTGGTAAGCCATTAGCCACAATAAAATTTTAAGTGAGAAGGTCGAGGCAAGTCAAAAGAAACCTCAAACGATGTGGCTGACAAAACTCTGGCAATGACACGTTGGGGGGGGGGGGAGGCTTCGGCATCGCCAGGGGGGAAGGGATTGGTACCCCCCCCCCCCCCTCGTAGTCGGCGTCTATGCCGATAGGTGTTAGAGGCTACAGCAGTGAGGAAGAGATGAATTAATTAGATGAAAGGCCGGGACAACGGCCCTTTCAGTCTTATTAGTGCCTCTTTTTAGCTTCTTGCCTGCCACTCATTACCTATTCCCAATCCGCTCACACTAATACCACTTAAATATAATTATCACGAATGATCATCTGATAATAATGACATTGTATACCGAAAATATGGGGAAGAATTTTTATCTGGTGATGCTCTTACTGTAAGTATCGAACCTGAATAACTTCCGGCAGTTAACCTTAATCACCCTGTATATATAGGGTTAACTAACCCTGTAATTCTCAGCGTACTATATATGCTAGGCTCACTTTGATGCTTCAGAATCCTAATTTAATCACGGGAACCCTAACGTACTCAAAAAAGAATGGCGTAATCGAACAGGGACGAGATAGAAAACACGTACGAGCACGGGAACCCTAACGTACTCAAAAAAGAATGGCGTAATCGAACATGGACGAGATAGAAAACACGTACGAGCACGGGAACCCTAACGTACTCAAAAAAGAATGGCGTAATCGAACAGGGACGAGATAGAAAACACGTACGAGCACGGGAACCCTAACGTACTCAAAAAAGAATGGCGTAATCGAACATGGACGAGATAGAAAACACGTACGAGCACGGGAACCCTAACGTACTCAAAAAAGAATGGCGTAATCGAACAGGGACGAGATAGAAAACACGTACGAGCACGGGAACCCTAACGTACTCAAAAAAGAATGGCGTAATCGAACAGGGACGAGATAGAAAACACGTACGAGCACGGGAACACTAACGTACTCAAAAAACAATGGCGTAATCGAACATGGACGAGATAGAAAACACGTACGAGCACGGGAACCCTAACGTACTCAAAAAAGAATGGCGTAATCGAACAGGGACGAGATAGAAAACACGTACGAGCACGGGAACCCTAACGTACTCAAAAAAGAATGGCGTAATCGAACAGGGACGAGATAGAAAACACGTACGAGCACGGGAACACTAACGTACTCAAAAAACAATGGCGTAATCGAACATGGACGAGATAGAAAACACGTACGAGCACGGGAACCCTAACGTACTCAAAAAAGAATGGCGTAATCGAACAGGGACGAGATAGAAAACACGTACGAGCACGGGAACCCTAACGTACTCAAAAAAGAATGGCGTAATCGAACAGGGACGAGATAGAAAACACGTACGAGCACGGGAACCCTAACGTACTCAAAAAAGAATGGCGTAATCGAACATGGACGAGATAGAAAACACGTACGAGCACGGGAACCCTAACGTACTCAAAAAAGAATGGCGTAATCGAACAGGGACGAGATAGAAAACACGTACGAGCACGGGAACCCTAACGTACTCAAAAAAGAATGGCGTAATCGATCAGGGACGAGATAGAAAACACGTACGAGCACGGGAACCCTAACGTACTCAAAAAAGAATGGCGTAATCGAACATGGACGAGATAGAAAACACGTACGAGCACGGGAACCCTAACGTACTCAAAAAAGAATGGCGTAATCGAACAGGGACGAGATAGAAAACACGTACGAGCACGGGAACCCTAACGTACTCAAAAAAGAATGGCGTAATCGAACAGGGACGAGATAGAAAACACGTACGAGCACGGGAACCCTAACGTACTCAAAAAAGAATGGCGTAATCGAACAGGGACGAGATAGAAAACACGTACGAGCACGGGAACCCTAACGTACTCAAAAAAGAATGGCGTAATCGAACATGGACGAGATAGAAAACACGTACGAGCACGGGAACCCTAACGTACTCAAAAAAGAATGGCGTAATCGAACAGGGACGAGATAGAAAACACGTACGAGCACGGGAACCCTAACGTACTCAAAAAAGAATGGCGTAATCGAACAGGGACGAGATAGAAAACACGTACGAGCACGGGAACCCTAACGTACTCAAAAAAGAATGGCGTAATCGAACATGGACGAGATAGAAAACACGTACGAGCACGGGAACCCTAACGTACTCAAAAAAGAATGGCGTAATCGAACATGGACGAGATAGAAAACACGTACGAGTACGGGAACCCTAACGTACTCAAAAAAGAATGGCGTAATCGAACAGGGACGAGATAGAAAACACGTACGAGCACGGGAACCCTAACGTACTCAAAAAAAGAATGGCGTAATCGAACATGGACGAGATAGAAAACACGTACGAGCACGGGAACCCTAACGTACTCAAAAAAGAATGGCGTAATCGAACATGGACGAGATAGAAAACACGTGCGAGCACGGGAACCCTAACGTACTCAAAAAAGAATGGCGTAATCGAACAGGGACGAGATAGAAAACACGTGCGAGCACGGGAACCCTAACGTACTCAAAAAAGAATGGCGTAATCGAACATGGACGAGATAGAAAACACGTACGAGCACGGGAACCCTAACGTACTCAAGAAAGAATGGCGTAATCGAAGATTGACGAGATAGAAAACACGTACGAGCACGGGAACCCTAACGTACTCAAAAAAGAATGGCGTAATCGAACAGGGACGAGATAGAAAACACGTACGAGCACGGGAACCCTAACGTACTCAAAAAAGAATGGCGTAATCGAACAGGGACGAGATAGAAAACACGTACGAGCACGGGAACACTAACGTACTCAAAAAACAATGGCGTAATCGAACAGGGACGAGATAGGAAACACGTACGAGCGTAGAACGCGGAAAAGAGCCCAAGGAGCTAGTGATGTGATCTAGAAGTACTGACTGTTGGTCGTGTTTCGTAATCCATGCTCAAATATGTCGTCCCTGTTCGGTTGCGCCATTCTTCCTCGAGTACCAACAAACCCAACAGTCAATATTTCTAAACCTTAACGTATAGCATATAGCCGCATTTTTGATGCGCTGGTTTCAGTTCTTCATAGCTCAGCAAAGCAATTACTAAGAAATAATGAATATACTAATTAAGCTATACCTGAAATGTCATTCCGTTATTTCTTTACTAGTATGTTATCCGTGGCCAGAAATAAACGTAAATAAATTACAAGTCTTCATTTCAACAAACTCTCACGTTTAGATCTTGAAAAATGACTTTGACTTTAGACTTGGCTGAAAAGGGCACGGCAGCTGAGCTTCCGCACAGATGAATAATCCGCTTGTCTTCCTCGTGCAGTTGATCGCCAGCTCCCTTGTGATACCGGCGGGAAATCAACAACCGTGTCGGGCTTGCGCACAGATGAATAATCCGCTTGTCTTCCTCGTGCAGGTAAGAAAACGCTTTGGAAAATGCTCTCGTTCTTGCGAGCGTTGTCTTGTCGTGCTGTCGTGCCCTGCGGTACTTCTCGATACAGTGTCTGACATAGTGTACATAACAAAGTTGCTATTGCTTGCCGGCGATGTTGAAACTAACTCCGGACCCAATACGGCGGAAATTTCACGACAGCTACAACAGATTGCAGAGGTCAGAAAAGTAATAAAAGAAGAACGGTTAACATCAATCGACAACAAATTAGAGCGCTTAGCTTTCTTTAAGACAAGCTTTCCTCGTGTACGGAACAGGTCCTTGGAACTAAGGCTAGACGACATCGAGAATCGCTCCAGAAGGTCGAATCTCATAGTCTACGGTATGCCAGCAGAAAATAACGAGTCGCTGGAGCGCTCAGTCTATAAAAAGGTTGTCAAAGATTTCTTGAACTTGGACGAAGTCGCGATCGAGCGCACCCACAGATTAGGTAGACCGGAAGAAAACAAAACAAGACCAATAATACTGAAGCTTCTAGATGTCAAGGACAAAGCGAAAATCTTGCAAAATTGTCACAAACTAAAGGGGACTGCGTTTACCATCAGTGAAGATTTTTTACCCCGGGTTCGCGACATCAGAAGAAACTTGCGGAAATACGGCAAACCAAAAAAAGATTAAGGTGATAAAGTCTCTCTGGTTTATGAAAAACTAAAGATAAACGGGGAACTATATTTTTGGGACGATGTAAAAAAAGACGTGTGCCCTGTTACACGTGCTTCAAACCAAACAAAAAACCAGGACACGGAAGCACGAACCCAACGCCCGTGCCGCCAGCAACGTCCCAAATAACTTTCATGAACATAAATGCGCGTAGCATTGTCAACAAGTTCGGTCACATTGAGTCATTAGTAGTGGTTTTCGAGCCCTGCTTCCTTGCCATTACGGAAACCTGGCTAACAAAAGACATTAACAATTTTGAAATAATTCCCCCGAACTACGCTATAGTTCGTAAGGACCGACCGACACGTGGTGGAGGCGTGGCTTTGTCCCTTTCGTTACAATGCCTAAAGTTGAGGGGGTGGAAGCGATTTTTTGCAAACTCTGTATTTCTAGTAGCGCTATCATTGTTGGATGCGTTTATTTCAGCCTTTGTTCTGATTCAGACATATTTCGATCATTGTGTACTTACATACAACGTCATGTTAAGGGCGCCTGACTAATATTGCTAGGGGACTTCAATGTTCCTGACACTGACTGGAATACGCTGCAATATCCTTCACCTTGCGCGGAAGTTATTCTCGTTATAATGCTTTCTTTCAACCTCACGCACATGGTAACAGAATCTACCCGCGTACAAGGAACCAGCTCTAACATTTTAGATATAGTGTTCCTGAGCAATCATTTACCTTATGACGCGAACGTAGAAGTACTAGAAAGCCTGTCTGACCACAAACTAACAGTGTATTCTGTCCCGTTTCATTATACTACACGCTCTACTCGATCAACAATAACATATACTGACTACAGCCGAGCTGATGACACTAACATACTTGACACATTATCTGAAGAGCTACCATTGTTCCGTTAACTCTCAGATGACGCTAATACCAATATGGAAACCCTATGGCGTAAGTTTAAAGATATTCTATCGTATTGCATTACTAATTTCGTTCCTACCAGGACTAAAATAACGCGAAAGAATAATCCATGGATTACTCGAACTGTAATTCATGCCAAGCGGCAGGTGCGACGACTGAAAAAAACGCAACGACGCCACCCATCAAAAGAGCAGCCGAAAAATTAACATTGGTCATTAACGATTTAAAATCTGAAATCAAAATAGCTAAAACTTTCTATTTTTCAAATACGCTAACAAATTTCCTAAAAGATTCTCCCCAAAAGTTCTGGCGTTACTTATATCCTAAAGTACATAATGAAAGTCATCCGTCCTCGAAGAAAAACCGGAATACTCCAAGCACACTAAATAACTAGTTTTGGTCCATTTTCACTACAGACGATGGAAATGCACCTCGCAATAGCCCCTGCACCGGCAAGCAACTAGGGCCCCTTACTGTGACCGAACCTGGGGTCTTAAACCTTCTACTAAATTTAGACACCAAAAAAGGACCGGGGCCTGATAATATTTATAACACATTCCTGCGCAGATATGCCGAGTGGATTGCCAAGTCCTTAGTAACACTCTTTAACAAATCCCTCTCATCCTGCACCTTTCCTAAATAATGGGAAACAGCTAAAATAGCACCAATACATAAATCAGGAAGCAAATCAGATCCCTTAAATTTCAGACCATCTCACTAACCAGCACACTTCAGACCATCTCACTAACCAGCACAATATGCAAGCTACTTGAGCACATCATCTTAAAGCACATAACAACCTATCTAGCAGATAACCAAATTCTAACACCTTTACAGCATGGCTTTCGTAAGAAACTTTCTATTGTTACTCAACTAATAGAACTCGTGCATGACGTAACCACCTCTATTGATCACCATAAACAAGTCGACCTCATTTTCTTAGACTTTTCGAAAGCCTTCGACTGTGTGTCACACCCAAAACTTATTAGGAAGCTTGAACTAACTTTAGGAACTGGCCCAATTTTAGACTGGATTATTGATTACCTCACTAACCGTACTCAGTTAGTCAAAATTAACAACGAGAAATCCTTCACAGCTGATGTCACATCAGGTGTACCACAAGGAAGCGTCTTAGCCCCAGTGTTATTCCTAAGTTTTATAAACGACCTTCCTGCTAGCCATTTAAACAAAATTAAACTTTTTGCCTATAACTACGTACTATATCAGGAAATTAACTCTCTCATCGACCATATCGCTTTAAATAACGCCATAGCAGCAGTAACCAAGTGGTGCGAAGATTGGCAGATGACTATTAACGTTAACAAATCTGTTCTATTATCTGTAACCAGGAAGAAACGTAGATCGCTCTTTCAGTACACACTAAAACAACATTCCTCTTGCTTCGGTCTGTGAATACAAATACTTAGGAATATTACTAACCTCTGACCTCAGATGGGATGCTCACGTTAACAAAGTCACGGAAACCGCACCAAAACAGTTATTTTTCATTAATAGATGCCTCAGACTAGCACAATCTGATATAAAGCTACTAGCATATAAAACATTTGTCAAACCGATGCTAAAGTATGCAAATGTCGTTTGGTTTGCTTTCACTAACAAGCTGATTAAAAAACTTGAAGGTGTTCAGAGAAAGGTGCTCAGATAAGTTTTTAACAAACATAGGCTAGAAGACTCATCGACAGAACTACTCAAACAATCCGGGATGCTAACCCTTCAAAACAGCTAGAGCAAAACTAGCGCGCCTTAATACCATTTACCAACTCATGAACAATCAATTACATCTGGATACCTCACTATACATAACGAAATCGCAAACTAGGAAAACACGTCGTAAACCCCCACACACACTAAGGGAGTTTGCATTTCGTACTGACACTTTCAGGTATTCATTCTTCACGCAGACTATACGCGATTGGAACGCTTTGAATGTGAGCTCTGTTAATAGTTCATCACTAACTGCCTTTATCACGCTTGTTGAAAACGTTCTGCTCACATCTAAGTAATTATTTTGTTTATTGTCAATATCACTTTGTTACTACCTTTGTTTTGCATTTTGTGGCACAATTACCCAAATCTTGCAGCACGAACCTCATTGTATATTTTTTACTCCTGCTGATGTATAAGTTTATTCAATGTAATAATGTGCATTTCTGAACCGTTTATCATTGTCATGTTTGTATGTCAATGTACTTTTCTGAATGCCCTTTCTGTTACGATCCCTGCCGGGATTGACAGTATTGAATGAATGAATGAATGAATGAATGAATGAATGAATAAATAAATAAATAAATAAATAAATAAATTTTCAGTCAGCGCTAATTCGCTTACTACTCGCGCTCCATCTATTTGATACGCGGCAGTTATCTCGTCTAGAAGCTGAATGAACTGTGAAATGTAAATAAAATAATCTCAGCAGCTCAGTACTTGGGTGTTGACGAGGCACAGCGCGAAATGTTAGCCCACTAAATGATAATGGCGCAACGATGAAACCACGCAAAGGGGAAGAACTTGAGCCGGGATATCGTATGGCGCCGCTCCGGTCCGAGTACAGCGGCACCTAACCCTTTTCACCCCCTGTGCGGTATACAGACGACCAGGCGCAAATTACCCCGAAGGTGGCATTAGCATATTTTGCAAGACCCATGGCTGCTCGATGGCTCGACCTTCCAGACGCGGCTCCCCGCTTCTGGGGAACGATTGCTTTAGTTTGCGTGTGCTTGTTAGTCCTGTGCTGCACCGCAGGACATCGTCGCTCGCCCCTTGAGCACCAGCGAAGCCTTCTTGCAGACACCGTCGCCTCGAGCGCGCCAGCCATGCTTAGCCCAAGCGAACTCGCTCCGTTTCGCAAAAGTGTGCGTACGGTGGCTTTGCCTCAGCATGCCTATATATACGGCGGTGCATCCTTTACAGGAGTAACTGAATGCGCGGGATCTGGCAACGAGAAATTACCGGCAATTTTCTCGCCATTGTTCATTTGGTGCAGCTAAGAAGAAAATCATAAGAAAGAGCAAGCGCGAACGCTTCGGTTCTGTTAGCAGTTCTGACGAGGGCGACAAAGAAAGTAACGTTTGCAGGAACAACTTTCGTAAAAGGACACAAGCGTCGGATTGGTGAAAATCATAAACATTAGAGCGTACAAGAATACTGAAATCGGGCTGTAACGAAAACTGTGGTGGGCGACTCTGTACAAAGCGCTCGCTTAGGAGCTGTGCTGCGTAATAAAATATTTTTTGAAGTCGAAGTAGATGTGCACTGACATTTCTTTTAAAAGTGACCGATCATTTTTCTCTTAAGTAGCAGAATTCGACGAGTCCTCCAGCTCTGAACGCATTTTACGAGAGGCTCTTACAACTGGCTATGTTTATTGAGTGGAAAGGAATGTGCTCTACGCAGAAAGAAGAATTATGTTATAAATACGCGTGAATAATTCGCACACGCGGTCGATTGCTTTTCAATATGACTAAATCTAATGAGAAAGAAATATTGCCAGTTCACCGTTTGGGTCTTCCACAATAAAACGGAGACTACGCTCTTACGCATGTTCTGACCATGGAAACTTTTTTCCTCCCCGCTTATGCACCGCCTTAGCGCAGCAATGATTTTGAATGCGGCGAACAAGCAGGTGTGGAAGATAGCGACGACAACACGGAAATACAATGTGCACGAAAGCATTGAATGAATGGTACAGCAGGGTGCGTGAAATCTACTTCCGTAAACACTGTCATCACAGTTATAACACTCTGGGCGATACTGAAATACCGCAGATGTTTAATTTTCCTATTTCTGCTATAGCTTGCTAATGGTACAGCAAACAAAAATTTCTCTATCACCACTTCCTACAAAAAAAAAAAAAAAAAAAATCGTGAACACGCCGAATTTTGTGAAATTGTGTGTCTGAGAATTTCCTATTATCGCTGCGCGCTGTTGCGGATGGGATCAGCAACAAATGGAAGCAGTTATTACTGAGGCCCATGTACCATTTTGCCAGTAGCGGTGCCCAACATATGGCGTTTTTATATCACGATGATGCCAAAAACATATTGTTCCGTACATTTAGCGCTAAATATCTATCGGGAAACCCTAGGAGAATCTTCAGATTGCTCTCCACTCTTGGTAGAAGGAAGAACTCTTGCGAGGCTATTAAAGAAGAGAAGAAGGATGATCTGATCCTCGTTGTACGACAAACATGGCCGCCGAATAGACTGGAAAGTACCGTGTACTGCAGCAGAGGAAAGCAAAATAAATATTGCACGATAACGTGGTAGCAGAACGGCAATCTGCCACAAAATTGACACAGTCCCCACCAAGACGGCAAACATGTCTGCTAGCTCGATATCCGTGGATAATTTCAACAGCGCTGCGGTGGTTGAGGCTGTAACATTAAGCTATGAAAAATCAAACTTCAAAGACGGCGCCTGCGGATAGCTAAAGCCTGGGAAAAAGAACAGCCTTGGGAAAACAAGGGCGCCGTGTTCGCTAAATGCCGGCTCAAAGAGGAAGGTAAACAATTCAGCGAAGCTTTTTTCACACCCTAGGCCCCACACATCGACACGAGCTTGTTGCGTTCCTTGGTGGTGACGCTAAAGCGGGTGAAAAATTAAAATTGGCCCTTGCAGGCAAAGGGCAAAGAAAGCCTGTAAAAGAGAGGCTGTACTTATCAGAACATGAGATTATGTTTTTGGTTGGCAAACTTACTGCACAAGTGAATAGCACTAAAGAGAGTTTCCAGCTAATGCTTGTGGTCATGAATCGTAGCATAGTCCAGACGTCGCTGGAGATTTAGGGTACAAGTACACTATGTAGTACATTTAATAAAACGCTTTTCATACTTTGAAAAAATAACCGCCTCTTCATGCTTGTCTTTGTTTTTTTTTCAGTTCACTCCGTGATCAGATTGACCGTTAAAAACATAAAGATTTAAAAGCACCCTTATGTGCTACCCGTTCGACCACAAACTACGAGCCAAACAATGAACGGTTAGATAAAAAAAATATACAAAGATGATGCACACATAGAGACACAGCCCTCGGAAAGTGCTTGCAGTACCCTACGAATGCTAACACATTAATAATAGACTTGGACACTTTCGGAATCATTCAGTCATTTGCTGCGCAAAGCGGTTAGCAGCGCGACAATGGAGACACTAAGATGGCGCCACTATGACAAAGGCGATGCGACGATAATGGCGAAGGCGCCGGCCCTATGACAACGCTGACACGACATTGATGGCAGTGACATGACAAAGCAACAACGACGACGGCACGAAAATGACACCTCGATGACTGATATATAAATTTGCAAAGACCTTCGTGATCGGGAAACACAAAAATAAATGCAGTGCTGAAGGCTGAGCGGTGAACGAGAGATTTACGTGGCTTTGAATAAGCTCATATTTAGCAATCAATTTTACCCATGCTGATTATCCCAGTACCTTCAAAACAGTGAGCCGGGTGATTTGTAGGCCAACATTGTACACAAAAAACAGCGCGAAAGAAACAGTGGGCGAAATGATTATTGATAGCGTCATGTGTTGCATAACTGTTTCTTTCGACCGCCGTGTCTTTGCGCTGTTTCTTTCTTTAGGAAGTTACCTGGTCAGCTTGTTATTTCACATATTTTTTCTTCAGTTTTTCGACTTGCGCTATATCAAATCTTATCTCCGAATTTCTTTTATTCTGCTTCGGAGAACGATTTAAATCGTGCTCTTCGGAATGCGCGCTACAAAGTTTTGCTCAAGAACAGTTCTAAGGACGTTGACGTTTTACGCACTAAAAGGAGGCAAAATATCCCCGGACATCAGTGACTCTCTGATTACCTTAACTAAATTAATTTCTGAGAACGGCCCTTATGAGCTCCTGCGAGTTCTAGATAACGTTTAGAAACTCCGACATTAAATTGCGAACAGGGGCCCTATGAAGTAAAACTATTCCAATCTCCTGACGTCAAATTTACGTAACCACTGATGCAAGCATCGAGCGGTAACCAGCAGCGTTGTTTCAAACGCTTAATCAAATGCCCTCCTCGTTTATAGAGTGCCACTTTCTTTTGCTTTCAAAGCGAATAGCATTGCCTACATTGAGCAGCTTTTCTTATCTAATGGGTTGAGAAGAGGCGAGGAGCCCGCTCAAATGGAGAGTTCGACGGGGCTGAACCAGCACAGTGAAAATAGATAACCGGATGAGGAGGATGGTACCGGCGTCTGCGATTGGTCTGCTTCCCCTTACTTAGCTTGCTGTGGCTGGTCGAAAATCGCGGCGGTGGGCAACGGAAGGTTAAAAATGCCGCTGAAACGGATACTCAGCAAGGTAGAGTTGACAGAGCAATGTCGTATACGTGCTGAAAGGTCTCAATGACGTTATACGGCCACGCAAAATCTTTTATTATACGCAAATACATACATACTCCCCGGCAGCTCCGATTAGCCAGTGCCACAGCGATCAGCGGGCAGCCATCTTCTATGCCTTTCGGAACAGGGCAGTGGCCCACTATTCAGAAAAACTGTCAATTTCGCTAATGACGAGAAAGGCATCGAACCAGAAATTACTCTTTTTCTTTCGTTCGGTCTAATCATGCTTAATCAGCGTGCGCATATAATATTAGATGGGGTGTTTTTCACAGTTTTCGTGACATCGCGTGACGGACAGGCACATGGTTAGTGGCTACAAAATGTTTTGACCAATCGTGGAGGGCTTATTGCAGAATTGGAATAGAATTGGAATTGCAGAACTGGAATAGAAAAGTTTGGAATAGGTTTACGTTTTAGGCACCCCAGCTCTCGTTCACTCGAATAATTTTTAGAAAAGTCCAGTGCCACCTGAGGGACTCGGGAAAACGTCCGGATAACGCCGACACTCTATACGCAAAGCGCCGATTTATTCGATTAGCTACCCTACCACATTCGCGCAACGTGCGAATACATTTTGCAACTTTTGGTGCATTTTGCATCGGCAAACATTTCGAAACTTTCACGGCAAATAACCCGTGTATAAGTGCTTTTGTCTAATACTTTCGTTCTTTCTTTTAATGAAGCAGGGAAGCTAAAAAGAATAGATGCGATGCGTTAAGACAAGCCAAAATCACGCGAAGATGCGCATGCAGCCTACAACACAGGCAGGCTACGGTTTGTGCACAAGTGCTCACACGTATCCTCGTAAGGCAAGGACGGCATATAGCCTTAAGGCTAAACCCCATGAGCGCGATTTTGTGCGCGACAGCGACGAGCGACGGCTTCGAGCGACGGATCGATCCGTCGCGTGAACAGATCGCTCGGTCTTGTCGCGCGATCGCTCGGTTCTGCAAATCTAGAATTCGTCACTCGTCGCCCGGAAGTGCTATGAGCGACTAGCCAATAGCGCGAAGCTGGAACTGGATGTACATAACTAAAGTACTTCCAATTGTCGCACGGAACGAGCAAACGATTGAATTTTTATACGTGCAACGATAAGAACCTACTGCAAGACTTTCAGAAATATCTTATGCTGCTTTTTACAGTAAAACACATCAACTTAAGTTAATAAAGCACGCGTCACGCTAGTTTCGGCGCCTATATTGCTGCCCTCATACCGGCAACACTGGGGAGACGTCGCTCGAAGTCATCGCTCGCATGGGGTACGACTTGTAGGCGACGAGCGAATGCGACAGCCATCTCCATCGCGTCGCTTGTCGCTGTCGCGTGCAAGATCGCTTGCATGTGGTCTATACTTCAAGCATGCGCTGCCTTATGCACTTTAGCTACAATTGCTTACAAGCAGGCAATATTTTTTCACCTCTATTCGGTATGGATTTGTGGTCTCCAGAGTACACGTTTCATTGGTAGAACAGGTCATTGCTCAATGTCAGTGATGTTGGTCATCGACATTGACGCTGGCCACTCGCCTGGTCTACTAATAGTGATTTTACCTGACCTGACGGTATTCCGTAGAACCCTTGATTACATCCGCATTATACACGTTGTTCGCAATGTCTATCCGTGGCCCAAGCAGTTTTCCCAACGAGTACAGGCTTTGAGATAAAGCAGAATGAGACATAACCCGCGCACTTCTTTACACGTACCGCGGACAGCGTTCTTAGCGTGAATAAATTAAAATGTTGGCTGTGTTTAAAGGTGTCATGTTCTTGTTATTTATGGTTGCAGAAATTTTATTCAGGCGCACGTTAATTTGATATGAATTATATGCCCGTAGTAACAAATAAATTATCTTAGAACAGCATATCTAGAGTTCCGTAATTCCGTAAGAGAAACGTACTTATATTGCAATTGTAAATGGTGCGCTTGGCAGTGCACTTGATTTAGCCCTATATGACGTACGTCTTATGCTCGAATTTATACATCAAACTAAACTATACGAATAATAATAATAATAATAATAATAATAATAATAATAATAATAATAATAATAATAATAATAATAATAATAATAATAATATAAAAGAAGAAGAAGCCTTTATTTCCATCCACGCAGTGATGGGGAGAGAGAAAAAAAACCCTGAGGTATCTTGCCTAGCTCTTTCCTCTCCAGTAGGGGAAAAAACATACACAGATTAGCACTATTTTATGCCAAGAATTTTTGACTAGGCAATAACTAAATGATTAGATTTCTTTTAAAACTCCGGTAAAGAATAAACAAAGCGCGATGTTGGTGAATTTATGGGAATGAGAGTCTTATGATAGAATAAAATAACGCAGAGAAAAACAAAGCCGGAAGGAAGCATCGAGAAACGCTAAAATGGTGCCGCATTCTCAACGCCACCATCAAAAACAGGTTCTCCGAACGCGCCTCCGCTGCGGGACTCCCACCCCAGCGCGCATTGAGGGAAAACAAAAAAGAAAAAGAACAAAGCGAGCATTCAAGGGTTGCAGGCCTTACGTACTGGAAGAAGTGCTCCCAGAACTCGATGAACCACGGGTTCCGGTAGTTGGCGTACGGCGTGAGCGCGCGGAAGTACTCGTCGAAGCCCCTGACCGCATTGCTCGTGGGCTGCACGGATAGCGTGCCTTCGACCTGCAGCTCGTTGCCGTGGGAAACGAGCTCCCTGGCGCTCCAGCCGTCGCTGCCGATCCAGGCGAAGTGGGACGTGGCGTTGTTCCTCCGCACGGCGCGCATCACGCCCGCCACCTCCTGGTCCGAGCCGAAGATGATGACGCCTGCAGCGACAGCACGCGTCGTTCAACTTTGAGGGACGCGACCGCCCTTCCGGAAACGCCGCTGCTCGTGGCCACCGAGGTCGTTCATTTCACATTTCCGCTGCTGTTACGGCCGTTAATATCTGTGGTTTGCGCTGGGACACCAGTCGACTCTAAGCGTACCTTGTTGCTCTAAAGAAAGGTTGCTCTGCTCCCCAAGGTTACACCTGATTTGCGAGAAGGAGACTCCAGATTCTTGCCCTGTAGGATTCCTCACGAGGCTAAATACACGGGCGTTTTACAGCGAAGCTGTTTATGGCTATAGGGGTCAGTGGATTTTTCGTGTCCGTCAACATATCTGTATGTGCAAAAGCTCAGCTCCCAAATTCGATGCAAAATCGCTTCATTCTATGCAAGAACTTATACGTATTATCAATTGGATATGCAGTTTCAGTATATGAGTTATCAATAGGCGCCATTTTCAAATCAGTAGACTCTCAGGTAGATAATATTTTTTTTTGCTTGCTTGCTTACGGGGGTATGAGTCATTGCTTAAGGGAGTAGGAGCCATTTGTTGTCTTAAGTGACGGACAAATTTCTCGTTGTCTAGGCAAAGAAATGCTTACGCATTTACTAACATATGATACGAGAATTTGTGTGCGTACCTATCGTCACGATGACCACCGATCGGGACAATAAATGTGTTCATATCTTTGTTCAAAATTCTGTGTCACCTCTGTGTCGTGTTCTAAACAGCTTCGCTGGTCACCCACCTTCACACAGTGGAATCGTGGCTTTTTGTGTTACGTACCCATCGTAGCTGGCAATTGAACCTGCAACCTCCAGTTCAACTATACAATCTCATGGCCCCTCAGACACTACTGCAGGCTCATCATGGCAAGCTGTCAGAAGTACAGCGCCAACGACTGGACTCGTTGCTAAGTGTGCCGAACAACGTCCTTCCTGGACACAGTGGGTGCTGTCCGGTGTAAGTATGTTCCACATATCTCGCGTAGATGCACAAAGCTTTGCCACACTGCAAAGTTCCACATTTGATTTTTCGGTATTCCGGGCTTCTCTTGGAGGAATAAAAGTTCCGGTCCTTCGTCCTCCAACCGGCTTTCCAAGCTTTGAGCGTTCGTGATAACGTAGGTCTAAAGAAAGTTAAGTGCGGTGAACGACATCATTGGCTTTCCTGAGTGATGTTGTTATTATGTAAAGTATAAAGGGGGGGGGGGCTTCATGAGCAATACAAACTCCGCTAAACAGTAAAATAGTGGATTGGCCAAATACTTTTCTTCGCCCTACATAATATGGCCTACCGATCGCTAACGGCACCATTGAGCAGAGCGTAAGCTTGCTAACAGGAAGTAAGGAAGAGATGGTGGCTAGTATGGCGGAACCAGCTCGTGGTTTATTTTCACATTTAGGGCGACGTTCGCCATCTTGTGTATGCCAAGACTAGACGAGCAGGTAAGCACGCCTTACAGAGTTTCACGCATTTATTATTAGCGCCCTACGAAAGCTGGCTTTTCGAAGATGTAATATCCAACTCGTGCAGTTAAATATACGAAGATATGCTTATGAGTATTGAGCACTACCCAGAAGAAAATTGAGCTGCTAGGTAGCTGTAAATTACAGGACGTGTTAGTCTGCGTTCAATTGGGTCAGAATCAGCTACCTATGGTTTAAGCTGACTATGTTTTTCAGGTTCATAGAGAACGTGGCAGTACCTCCAGAAAAATTCAGTGTGGAAGAGCGTATGACCACACATTCCTGTGTCTGTAAGGGAAACGTGCGAACTATATCCACTATGAAATGTCACAAACTTTGCGCGATAGTGACACTTCAGATACTGTTAAGCTGTCAATCTTAAAACTGGCAACTTCGGTGTTGAAAGTGAGGAACCCAGTGGAAGGCATGTTTCTGTCTATGGCTGAAAATATCAAAGTGATCTATGGCATGATAACCCGCGGTGGTGGCTTGGTGGCTATGGTGTTGCGCTGCTAAGCACGAGGTTGCGGGTTCAATTGCCGGCCCCGGTGGCTTCCTTTCAATGGAAATTCCGAAACGCTCGTGTACCGTGCATTGGATGCACGTTAAGGAACCCCAGGTGGTCTAAATAATCTGGAGTTCTCCATCGTAATCATACTGTAGTTTTGGCGCGTAAATTTATTTCACAACATGATAAAGGAGGACCGCTGAATATAAGCCAAAACTATCGCTGCATATCCGGAAATATCACTCCATAAAGTTAATGGCGTCGTACCAAACGACTTCGATATGAACAATCTTAAAGCAAAGTTGATTCCAAAACATTTGACAACTGAACAAAAGAAGAAACCTGCGGAGACATTGGCGGCTGTTTTGGAACTGTCTGCAAAAATAAAAAATAAATAAAAATAAAATAAAATAAAGAATGAGTTAGATTTCCTAATGAAACCGGTAACTGGTTATGAGACGTGTATCTAATGTTTTAATCGCGAAACAAAGTAACAGTCTAAGGGACGGAAACACAGTGATTGCTCCAGACCAAGAAAGCACCGCGTGCAAAAGTCACTGCAGAAGCAAATGGCAGCAGTCGATAAAAGCTCTCCGAAGTTCTCATCCTGCTGCATGACAATGCCTCATCACACACTGCAGGTGAAACAAGGCAACACTTAACTCCCTCAGGCTTCGAAGGGATGCCCTTATGGCTCCTTCAGACAATCACCTTTCCACAATCTCAATCTGGAGTAATCTGGAGGCAAATAATGCTGCAAATGAGTGGTTAGACCAGCAGCCGGCAGAAATGTACTTGCAGGGTCTTAAGAAGCTATAGGGCAAATGTCACAAATGACTTGCTTGGTGAATATGCAAAAATGCTTTGTCGAGAAACAGCCTTTTGTTCTGTGTAAGGCTCAATACTTATCAGCACCGCCCTCGCGCTGCAGTGGCTGGCGTCGTACCTCGGGCCCGAGGTTTGCTGAGCAGTCTCCCGATGATGCCATCGTACGTGCGTTCGGAAGCCACGCCAGAGTCCTTGGTCAATTTCTCCTTGGTGGCGATGCAGACGTTATGATCGGTCAGCTCCTTCTCCAGCACGTCGAAGGCCTGCGTAGCGTAGACGCTGCTGAAAATGCGGCTCGCCGGCGTGCTTGACGGAAACACGCACCGAATTTCCGTAGGTGGATTCCTCGTAGAGGATGGACACGTACGTCCACTTGAGCAGCGTGACGATGCCGACGATGGCTTTCACCTGGCTCTCGTCCGAAGGCACCGTGCGCAGAAAGTACTCGAACCGTTTCTTGTTGCTCAGCTCGGGGCTCGTCGAGAAGAAGCTCACCTGCGCAGAGCCGCGTTCAGACGTGCCGCTTTGTCGCCCAGTGTGGGTTCTCACTGCGGACGCGAACAGTAAGCGGGGCTGGAAACGCAGCGTCGCCGTTTTCTTTTTCTCTTTTCAGCGAAGCTCTTTAGGCCAGCTTTCGCGGACGTTCCTGACCGTGGCTGCTGCTTCTGCTGTCTGGCTGAATAGCTCGCACACAGGACAGCACTCATATCACGAATCGGCTCATTTGTAGCCCTGTCTGTACTACGTACCAACGACAAACAGTACTTAAATATCCTCAGTGCGACATATATACGCATTAAAACGCACACGTCTATTTCTTATTATTTCGAATCGTTCTATGCCTCCTTTCCTAGGGAATGGCGCGTCTGCCCGGTCGACACTTGTCCAGAAAGGTTGACCGGCCCTGGATATAGCGCAATAGTATGGGTGTGCGAATATTTGAAATTTCTAATGCAAAGCGAATAGTCCTTGCTATTCAATCCGTTTTCGTTTCGACAAGTCACTATAAGAAGTTATGAAATATTCGTTCCTTTCGAATATACAATGAATAAAAACACTTAATGGAGTCCCAATAAAGAAAAAGAGTGGACGTGAGGAGTGTTCCGCATCGTTCTCCAGCAGGATAGCTGCGATCTTTGTGAAGGTGCAGCAGTTTCGGAGCTTACGCATGGGACAGATCATTCTTTCTTAATAATTTCCAATCATTCAATAAAAATGGCTCGCTTTTAGCTAGCGTATACACGAATCTGTGCTGATTAATTATTTGACCATTCTCACCATGTTTGCATCTCTTTAAAACGATGTAGGATAGTGAACGCAACACTGTACGTTCGCTTGGTAACACACGCTTGTTTCACTGCGGTCATTACCATGATGTCCCAGATAATGGAAGCAGTTTAGCGTTTACAAGCTCCTGAGTTGTCGATACATATAATTCGGAGTGGTTACATACATTGGCGTCAATGTAATAAGCGTGGTTTTTCTTTTTCATACGGACTCCGCGCAAACTTCGTATTCAACGTTGGTTTAAATAGGAATATATATATACAATTTATCTAAACAATTTTTCTAAAAGGCTTTGCACGTGAGTAGAAAGAGATGCGACAAGATTGTCACCGTTTCGTCACAGTGACAATCTTTCCGGTGGCGTCGGCGAAACTGGGTATCAGCTTCGTTCGCGCCATTGAGAACAGACCATAGAGGGCACCCATGTGACTTGTACCATTGGTTGGGCACTCATACACTGTACATGTGCCCAGCATTGTGGTTCATTATTTGTGTATTTTATTCATCACTTCTCTTCATTAAGCTATATTTATCTAAGTTAAATTTGTGAACTAGTGTTTTGTGATTCTTTTTTAGTATTCTAGCAGTGTGTACCGTATAAAGTGCATAATGTTGGTACTGGGCGTCTTCTTGCGCTTAGCGAAGTTTAGAAGCTTAGAGCGCTACCTGCAGGCTCAAAGTGGCGTATACAGCTGGCTTTTTACAGTATACATCGTTTAGCTATGTCTTGTGCTTGCGGCCATTCAGTGGAGAACGTAGAACACGTTATCATAGGCTGCTCTAAGTTTGTTCTTGTGTGTATTTATTTATTCAGTTATTATATTGGGGGAGGCGGAGCAAAAACTGCAGAATGTGCCGTTTGGTTGCATACCTCCCCCCCCCCTCCCAAAAAAAGAAATAATCGGCTGCTTGAGCACGCTTCCAAAATGTGATTTATTTCCAGAACGTTTTTAATATCACTTGATGTTATCATTTCACCGTTAAACAATGTATTGTTTGTGAAGAAACCAGTGATGCAGTGGTTGCAAAGATTTCTAATTTCGCTCTAATCGATCACTCACTCTTATACTGAAGCAAGGTTTTGGTTACGGGCTAGTTGGTATTCCATAGTTTCATACATCACTTACAGCGCATGCAGGGACAAGGGACCAAAAGAACGACGAAGACATGTTGCTTTGTGGGGGGGGGGGAGTGGGGGCGCTTTTGTCTTGGCGTCTCAGTATATATGCGTGTCACTCAGAATAAAAATCAGTTGGAAGTCAGCGCTTGCCTTCGTCGTTCTTTTGGTCCCTTGCCCTTGTATGCGCTGTAAGTGATGTTTGAAACTCACACTTACGCCTGCCTAATGACTGACCTGGTGCTCCTGCAGGCGTACGGGAATCTCCGATTCACGAGCAGGCAGAATATGTTTCCAGCGCTTTCAATCAAGATGACGACGAGAAATATGTTATCAAGACATCAAAATTGGAAAGCTGGTAACGATCCACACTGCGAGAGCACCACTTACAAGAGGGGCGAGCGTAGAACATAGCAAACATGCTGTGTCCCTACCGTAAGTTGTACTATCGCGGTGTGGACGAGACAGATTACTGAGATAGAGTTGTGAGGAGTGTTTCATTCTGCGGCGCAGCGTAAACTGCGAGAAGCCGAAATCTGACACGAGGATCCGGACGGGACCTGTCAACATTTTTACCACCACCACTCGGCCTGCACGCGCTCCCTGACAAACGGTAAATCGCGGCGATATAATCCGCGCGACAGGCTTGCCGTTGGCCTCGGAAACCAGCAGGCGTCGTCGCTCACCAATCAACGAAGTTCTGAGTTCACACTCATAGACGTAGCGGCAGGAAGAGCTCCGGTTGGAGACGAGAGGCCGACCACGCGTGCTTTGCAATCTCGAGTTTGAAAACTAACGGCGATGTGCACACTTCAGTTTACTTTAATGTTATGCTATGAGTAATCTCATGGAATGTTTTCATTTATCCACCATAAAGGTCAGGAACTTATCGTCATCCAATTTTATCTTCAAGCACTGTATCGTTCACGAGCTCTGCCGAAACGTAAACTCCAATTTACGCGGATGCACAGTGTGAGACGCGTATACGCTGCGATGTGACGAGGACTAAGGCGATGCGTGATGATGCTTGTCGAGGGAGCAGTGGTGATGACCGGAGTGTGCACGGAAAAGTACCACACGTATCGAGCAACATTTAATGGTTCTGTATCTCTTGTATCATTGTGGGACACGCGTATTCTGGAGGATGGGGCAACCACATAGTGACACACGCTGAGTGGGTAAATAAAAGAAAATAAAATAACTCAACGAATCTGTTGAATATAATTCCCCATTCTATTAGCACATCGGTGCTATATATATATACGCGTACACACCAAGGTAACGACGGACCCAGCAGCACACAGCAGCTACGCGAAACCCAGGAAGGTAAAATAAAGCCTCGCTCTAGAATGGGGAGTCTGACGCAGGTTGCATTACTGCCTGTTCTTCGTTATTTCATACCGAGCACAAGGCCTGCGAAGCTTCGCTGTAAAACAAGTTCCTCTACACGATTAGTGTGGCAACGAGCGTCACTCCAGGGCTTCCTGTCTGCATTCAACAAGTGTAGAAAGAGGCATAAGCGAGCGTCCAGCGGACGACATACGTGCTACATACCACGCAGCAAACTGACCGTACTTATAGGCTTGCTAAGGATGTGAAGTTTGTCCACACGCAGAGTCATGTGGGTGCTGGCGAGGCTACCATCCCAAAGTGACCGCAGCAGCAGCTGTTCGAGTGAGTCCGTTTAAAACCAACTAATCGGTCACTCCGAGGGCCTGTCAGGAAGGCGGCTCACATCTCCGGAATAGCCAAACTCACCTTTAAGCTTAACTGCTGAAAGAGTGTTGAATACGTCTACACATTTCCTCCCCTACATATTACGCTCCTTGGCAAGTGATCCCCCGTCAGCGTGCTGGTTTAGTTGCTTGCGAGCCTCGTTAGACGACACCAAACATGCGCACACCGCATCAGACTCAGCGTGACCTACACGAACTGCTTCGAGTGCAAGATTCAACTGGCGGGCTCGCCAATGTACGCTGAATGTAATGAACCTGAGGACCTGCAACGTGCTTTGTACGACTGCTACCGCTACGCATCAGAGGGCCAGTCTTTGAAGGCGGCATTGCAGCTGCAAGAGGACTCGAGCTTGGAACTGCGGCACATTCTCGGCCCACGGCGAAGCGCCAGCTGTGCGTCACGCGCCACGAAAACGCTGCTGACCATTTCTGTTCGGGAATTCACAAAGACGCAACGCTATGTGAGTGACTCCGCCCCGCTATTGAATGCATCCGCTACGCTATAGGGTCACTCTCAACAGGGAGGAACAGTATTTCGGTGTCTCGAAGATATTTTACCTGGAACCCATAATCGAAATCCGCAAAATCCTTTATGACAAAAACAGATTGAAAAATGTCGCAGAGAACCAAGGCCATCTTCGAAGGCCGAGGTTCGACGTCAGATGGGCACGAGTTTATTTAGGCCCTTTCGTCCTTAACATGGCCATACTGTTGTAGCAGTTATTCGCCATACTGTCCTCGGAGCAAGAATTTTCTCTAGGAAACCTTACTGGAGCAATTATTTGAGTGTAAAGCGACACTTGACATGTATTCATCAAGCCATGAGGCAAATATCACTGGTGGTACGTCTTCTTGTGATTTGAGCGCAGTCCTCCACCAAAACCGGCCCTTATTGTCGTTCTCGCTGTGCCTCTTCCCTGCCTACAGAGAAACAGTGTTATAGTGCTAAACAGTGCTAAATATTTCATAATTACAAACTGCGCATAAGCTTTCGAGTGTTTATATAATTCTTTTTGCTGTGTGGTTCGTGAAGTAAACGTCAAAGTGTCGAACACAAAACCTCAGCAGCAGAACGCGTGCCTCTAGTCTCAATCTTCGGGTAAAAGGCGATCGTCGATCTGTCGCCTCGCCTTGAGAGAATTCGTACGCGTTTGATGCAATATGCAGCAGTATGCATTGTGGAGTACCCACTCTGTCCGTGTTTACGCGACTGAAAACCACGGCACTTGTCAACGACGGCAGAGGCTGATGTGCCCGTTTTCTCCAGTAAATGCGGCAAAGCGCGATGTGTAATAAAAAAGGGATGCATCGATTCGAGTTGCTCGGACTTGTTTCAAAAAGGCGACGGTGTCTTATTGTGCGTTTCCCCGAGATTCGCGGCAACGCCGCAGCGGCGTCCGATGCACGCACCTGTGGTATCTTGAAAAGGCGCAGCAGGTTGGCCACCTGTATGGACGTGACCGAGGAGGCGGCGCCGAGCACGCCGGAGATGACGGTCTGTTTGATGCGATCGGGGCTCGAGCCATCCGGGCAGCGGTAGGTGCCGTCATCGATGTTGCTTATCGAGCCTGCACCGCACACCAGCACACGCTCGCCCCAAACACTCTCTGACACAGTGACGCAATTCGCGCCGCGCAGTCCGTGCACTCCAGCTACGCCAGCATCAGGGGGACCATGCCACTTGATTGCGCGCTGAACGAAGTGACTTTATTTCATTGCAAGGCTCGAATGAAAAATAAAGAAGAAATAGCGCACTGGAGCACGCTGAATTGATTCTAGCACACGCGTTTGTAAGCTAGGCGTACTCTAATTATCAGTTATGACCTCATACACAAAGAGAGCTGCGGTCAGAGTTTTGAATTGCATAGGTTTCACGGTGCCATACAATTATAAACATAGCACGCTCGGTATAACTTATCGTGCTCACAGTCATCTCATAATCGCTGTGAGCCAGCCTATGTGTACTTCAGCAGGGACTGGTGTCTTGTCTCTATACTGCTGCAGCGCCTGAAGTTTTGCCATATAGCAGTTCTCAGGGCTTTTTCCCGCCTCATTATTATCAATTTGACTGTGATCCGCTCTTTAGTTTTGGCGCAGGAAAGAGAAGAGAAAATGAACCACGATATTGGGTACCTGTATGCTGCATCTCTTTCCTGGGTCTCCAGTACCTTAATGTTTAAAAACAGCGCTAGAAACGTACACCGGGCAACAGGAAAGAGGATAGGACACACACGACGTTGACTTACAGCTGTGTGTGTGTCCAATCCTCTTTTCTGTTGTCCGGTGTACCGTTTTTAGCGCAGTTTTTAAACATTATGTAAAACCACCAAAGCGCCCAATCTGCCGTTCTTCTTTACTACAGAACCTGTCCGCGCTCCCTTTCACCGGGTAACAGGGACGTAATTGTGCACGAAATTTATCACGATGCCTCTCTGCGCAGTTAGCAATACCTTGAAAGACGATGTTTCAAAGGGATTGGTGCATCGATATTTGCCATTATTAGCCATTCCGAACCGCGTTATTTTGGCCATGCGAAGCTCACACAATCTTCAGTTCATCCCTTTCCTCACTCGCCTTTTTTTTTTTCATTTCTGTTTTATCGTTTGGTACGCCTTGTTGACATACGGAGTATCCATTTAACGTGCGCGCAGACTCGTAGCGCACGGAACGCACACCTGTTGCGAGGCAGCCAACTTAATCGCGCCCATACGCGCTCTGCTGAGCCGGCGTATGGGTCTCGCTGAGTCGATGGTTTCGACTGTAGGTCTGCGCGTCCGCTCTGAAAGCACAGCGTTCATGACATGGTACAGGCTGCTGTACTACATTCGCTGATTCGCGCGCCATTCGCGGGGCGAGGAGGAGGAGTGTGGGTGGAGGCAAGCCGTCTTTTGTCTCTTTTGCCGGGCACATTTAATTGCCGTGATAGCGCCATCGCCGTGATGAGCGGTGCGGCGGCGGGAAAGGCAGCAATGCGGGCTTTGCGCAGAGGCGGGCCCGAGCCGTGATCCGCCAGCCGGTCGCTCGCACGCGCGCTTGTCCGGCGTGCACGCGGGAAGCGAGGAGGCGGGCAGCCCGCGTCGTATCGATCGATGGCGGCGGCCGGCGCTCGCCCGGACGAGGTGCGCCTTCGTGCGGCCACGGCGCAGATGCCACGAAGGCAAACCTAGCCCAAGCGAGAGCGCGGCCCGCTGAGCACTCGAGGAAGAGGAGGAGGCGGTGGCCGGCGAAGCCCACTCCCCCGACGTCGGCGGCTCACCCTTGATGAAGTCGACGGCCTGCTCGAGCCCGTAGGTGTCCTTGTCGCAGTCGTCGAGCACGTAGGCGCCCAGCGAGAACGGGTACCCTTGCCGGTTCACCCAGTCCAGGGTGAAGAGCATGCACTCGAGCGCCTGAATGCCGCCCTGCGGCATGATGGGTCCGCACGTGAGCCGGTCCTCGCGCTCGTGCACCATCATGAGGCCGCCGAGCATCACGTCGCCCTCGATGACCACGGCGCGCTTCACGGGCCACACGGGTACGCCCGCCGCCGAAGCCGCCGAAGCAGCCGCCGCCACCGCGCAGCCTGCGGGAGGCGGCGGCCGCACCAGCAGCAGCAGCAGCAGCAGCACCGGCAGCACGACCCGCGCCATGCGCGCTGCCCCGACTGGCGCAGGGCGCAGCGCCTGCGCGCCGCCGACCGCGACGCCGGAGACGCCGCGGCGCGGCCGCGCTCCGGAGGAGGACGTGCGAGCATCCTCCTCCCGCGCCTCCCGCCACAGGTCGGCGCGTGGCCGGCGCGGCGTGGATCGCGCGCGCGGGGGGCACGCGAGGGGAGGGCACTTTTCTTCGGCTCACGGAACGTCGACACCGCACGTACAAACTCCGCTTACGGGCAAAGACGCCACATCTAGATGCCGTCTCTTGGAAATTGAGCCCGAACAATTCTGAATCGCTTACAAACACTCAGCAGTCAAATCAAGTAAAAACTCGAGATAGGCAGAAATAACACCTTTCACATGCTTGCAAGAACTGATAGTATGTCAGAAATAATTCGGATCGCGTATCTAATAATGCGGTTGGTCACGACAATGTTATTCGTACGAAAGTTGTAAAAAAACACGACCTTTCCTGCCGATGACTATCACATTTCGTGCATTTGCCCTTGGGCCTTGCCCGGATATGGGGGAGATGGTTGAAGTTTTACTCGCGCACAAATTAGGCAAGCAACGTTGTCGGTTTAGTTGAAGCACTTACTGCGCAGTGTCGACATTAAGTGTTTAGAAAATATAATTAGGACCATCATCGTCAAATATCTCCATAATTTTCGCATATATTGTCCTTAACTGCACGACTTTTTACATGGAGGTCAATTCCAGCAGGATTTGTTCAAGTTAATTAGAGGAGCTCTTAAATATATTAAATTTCTATTCTTTCTTTGCCTGAAATAAATACATAAAATAATTGACGGTATATCACGCGATCTTGCTAAAAACGATAGAATCTTGCGGGATTACTGCTAAGACAGCGTTTTCTCCGAGGTGTCTTCCTCATCACAAACAATGTGTAATAACCAATAAATCCGTACATGGAGACCTTAACTAGGTAAGATGTGTAGATAAAGAGAGAATTAGTAACAGGGAGGTAAGAGGCAAAAATTCCGCATCAAGAAATGATCTACTTCTTTAAACAGCGCATCGTGCTAAGCTACTGCATTAGAAGTGATCAGCCTTGTTCCAAGCAGAACGGAATTCTAATGCCGCCTCTTTTAAACTTAAATTTGTGTAACCCGAAGCTAAACAGGTGTGCTCTTGTATATCTCCGAATTATCTGGCTTGTATTGACAAGTACTGCAGTTAAGTGAAAGTTCAGATGCTTATGCTGGCTATTATGAGTTAGCCGGTGGGCTCGTAAGGCCGCTTGACATTTTCTAGGCGGAGAGCCTGTCTCAAACAAACGTTTTCTTCGCCGTAATTTAACGCCAGTGCGGGTGCGAAATTTCTCATTTTTCTATCGTATCAATTTTATATGTCTGAATGTTTATCAGGGGGGCACGATACTCAATAGGCTGTGCTGGCAGTAATCTTCTGTCGATGTAGAGAGCAAATGACACAAATGGAATTGCGTGCAATCTTAAGGGATTGCTCTCAGTTCCTTACTACTGGAGCTGTGCTAATTGGAATTTTGAAGTGTAATTAGGATGAAACTGAAGGTCACATCGCTTACAACAGCGGATAAATTTATACGGCCCTCTGTCCGTCTAATGGCGCACCACCATTCTCAAGAAAATTTTGAGCATCCAAGCAGGCGGCATACCAAGACCTTCAACAAACGAGGGTATAAGGAACGATAGCACGTGCGAAAGGAGATAGGCTCGTACGAGCAGTTCGTTTAGCAACAACGCATATTCCGAAGGATTGCACCAAACCAGCAGTGTTAAAGAGTCGATTCCAAGAGTACGCCCCGCTCGAAAAAGGCGTGATTGAAGCAAGATGTTGCCAGCAAGCGCAAGTGCGCGGTGGCGGAGACGTCGATGAAGAGATCGACACAAAGGCAAAAAAAAAAAAGAAGAGAGAGAGAGAGAGAGAGCGACCTCAGCGTTCGCGCCTGATGACTCGGGAGCGTCAAGCACGAAATGAGCTCGTAATCGTGTGGTAATGTCGGGGTCAGCGCGATAATTTTGCCTCGGAGGCGTGTTCGCTCGTCGTCGGATGAGCCCCGAGGAGCCGACGCGAAGGGCACCGCAGGCGGTCTTTCCCGCAAAAGCCGATCGGCGCAGTTTATACGGCCGAGCATGCGCTGGCATGGCTGTGGATGTCGGGAACGGCGAGTCAGCCACGAGAAAACTGGGCAGGTGTGCACGTAAGCACTCAGTATTCGCGCTCGGGTCTTGGGTCCTCTGAGTGTATGGCGCTTCGTGCCTGCCCTCGAAAGCTCGCACGAGGTGTTTCGTGGTGAAGCTGCCATGGCGCGGGTGACTGGCGTTTTGCGCGTGCACACTGCCGCGTGCGACGGAGCCGTGTCAAGAACGCCAGACAAACCCTGTCTGCTGCAACATCGCCAGCGACGGGTTCGCTTTTTGCTAAATTGCTGCACTCAATGCAAGTTTGTCGTCGGGTTGTTCCGTACTGCAGAAAAGGATAATAAGGGCACTTCTTAATCATTCATGTTGCTGACAGCCGCAGAGCGACTCCCATGCTACGAGATGCGCCTTAGTGAGCTTGTGATCCAATCGAGCTCCTGATCGGCACACCTCAGTGCATTCCAGCAGCCTGCACTGGCCATTAATTCTAACTCACGCTGCCGTCCGCTAGCCTCAGCTGGTAGTGCGACATAGCTGTGACTGGTATAGGGCTCGACTTCCGTACCAGGGCTAATTATTCTTCAAGTATGAACTTTAACTTTTTGAAACTCCAGCGGGTTTATTTTTTCGCTTTCTGCTGCAGTAATCTTAAGAGCAAATGTTAATTTATTCGCTGGCTGTATGCAAGCGCTTTTAGACATACTGAAAAAATAAGAACGCTTTGGGAGACACCATCGAATCGCCGAAAATTAAGAGCATCATCTCCTTGCAGCGAACTAGTAGTAGAGTAGAGAAAGGTCTCCTTGAAAATTCGTAGGCCGCGATATGTAACATATACGGGTAGACATCACGAAAATAAAGTATTAAGTTTAGTGAAAACTGTGGTCACAAATCCTGAAGAGACCAAGAAGACAAGCTAGGAAAACAAGAGGAACTCTATCGCGAATCAAAAAGAACCGACCATGTGGTTGCTTTTATCGTCTGGTAGCCTAGCTACCTCGGCGCCACGAGTCCATATTAGGTCACGGACTCAATTCTGCAGTAATTAGCAAGGGTAGATGTAGTTTGACGAAATGCAGAAATGTCATCCACCAGAGAGTATGTACCACGAATCTACATGTGAAAGCCGCGTGGGTTTCCTTTGTAGGGCTGGGCTAATCTCGGGTGTACGACAGTTTTCTCTTTCGTGCAAAGTATTCTCTCGTACTTAGATAACTTTTGACGCCATAGAAACCATTGAAACTTGCTAGATTTAGTCTTTGGTTCCGGTAAATGTTGTGTAGTCCTTCTCAGCCGACAAACGATAACGAGAGCCGAATGGAGAAGAAGGGTTGAAATCCGGGCCATTTGGTACATACTTGAAGGAAAAAACCAGTCAAAAAACACAATGGACAAGAGGAGAGGTTCACACCACAACGACTGGACTATCAACTGAGCTTTATTAGAATCGGTGTAGTCCTACCAAGGGACTACACCGATTGTTCATCAATGTAACGATTCTTGGTAGGGGCAAGGGCAAAGAAGAGCTAGAAATCCTGGAAGCGTACTACATCAGTTTATTAGGTGACGACTGCATTAGTACAACCTCGGTGCGCTTACTTGAAAAAGAACTTGCATTTCTAGGTCGGTCAGGATAGAAGCGATATCTTGTCTTTTCATGCTCTGTGATTAGCGATGATGCGGTTGCGCATGCTCTGCTGGCCTTGCTGGGACTACACCGATTCTAATAAAGCTCAGTTGATAGTCCAGTCGTTGTGGTGTGAGCCTCTCCTCTTGTCCTTTGTGTTTTTTGACTGGTTTTTTCCTTCAAGCCGAATAGACGCTGTCAAAATCGACGACGTCATGGCGACGTAGTGCGGGAACTGCAGAGCAACGTCGCGACACTCGCCACCCGTCTTTCGTTTTCTCATCTGTTAATGCGTAAGCGTTTTTTGGCGATTACCCCGGAGAAACTGTATCTGTCTCGTAACGCCTTCTAACAGGGGAGTAAGTGCGCAATTGGCCAAGTTAAGAAATTTAATCGTTATAATGGCGTAACTGTTGACGAAAGGTAGCTTTAGAATCGATAAAGAAAAACTGGCCACGTCACTGCGTAAGCGTTCTTTGACGAGTGCCCCGCAGAAACCGTGTCTGTCTCGTAAGGCCTTGTACCTGGGGAATAAGTGCTTAATTGGTCAAAACGTTCAATCACTATAGTAGTGTAACTGTAGCTGATTGGAACCTTTAGAATCGATTAAAAAAGCTGGCCAAGTCACCGATGCCTCGACGTAGTCCTTTGATGCAATAAAAAAAGTATAAAGTGATAAGAATAACTGATTGGGAGATATGTGGTTAGGCAAGAAACGCGTTGTGGTAGTCTCAGTTTATACGATCGCCTTGAAAGGGTCGCATGTGCCGAGACGAGTTCTTGCAATGCCACCAAATAAACGTAAGCTATACGTGAAACGGAGAAGCGGCACAAAAACGCTGAACGACAGCGGGAACATCGCAGTCGCCAGAAGGGGGAACAACGGGAACTGCGACGGGAACTATAAGAGATCGACAGCAAGGAGAGGAAAGGAGGCGTTCAGAAGCGGATCGGAAACGACGTTCAAATTCTTTATTTTTTCCAAACATGCTTGGAATATGGTTTCAGAACTAAAAGCTGCGGTCAGCAGCTTGACAGAGGCCCAGAAACCGGATACAAGGCGTGATGCCCGACCTTGATCTTCACGACGCCAAACCGTGATCGGATATATATATATATATATATATATATATATATATATATATATATATATATATATATATATATATATATATATATATATATATATATATATATATATATTGTAGTGGGCAATATGCATGTGCCGCTGTGCGGACTGCCACCGTTGCGGCGCGAGACCCGAGCTCGGGCTGCTGATGCGAACGCCTAGGACTCGCGATCAAGCGCTACTTGCGATCCCGCGTACGAGCTGCAATAAACCCCCTTTCATTTGGTGAAGGTGCGGGGTAGACCTCGGAAACTGGAACTCCGAAGCCGGACGCTACCGACTGCTACGACCATGCCTGACGAAACCACCCAGGTAGATGCACCACAGCCTCCGGCGGTCATCGTTTCCGGTGTGTTGCGCCAGCGTGATCCTGCCATCTTTAGCGGCACCGATGATCATGACGTGGAGGATTGGTTGTCATCTTACGAACGGGTGAGCCAGCATAACAAGTGGGACGACGTCACCAAGTTGCACAACGTGCTGTTTTACTTAACCGGCGTAGCGAACCTCTGGTTCCGAAACCACGAACACGATTTCGCAACATGGGGCACATTCAAGACAAGTTTCGCAGAAGTGTTCGGGCGCCCCGCTGTGCGCAAGCTTCGCGCAGAACAACGCTTACGGGGGTGTGCGCAACATCACGGTGAAACTTTCACAAGTTACATCGAAGATGTCATTGACCTGTGTAAGCGCGTGAATCCCTCAATGTCAGAACAGGACAAGATAAAACACATTATGAAAGGCATTGATGAGGACGCCTTTCAAATGTTGTTAGCGAAGGATCCGCGTACCGTGGCCGAAGTTATCAATTTGTGCCAAAGTTTTGACGAGCTACGGAAACAACGCATCTTAGCTCGGCGCCCACCGCCTACGGAAGATTCGTTAGCATCATTAATTATTGGCGACAACCACACAACTTTGCTGACGCAAATAAAAGAATTTGTGCGCGAGGAGGTTGCACGCCAGCTCTCGATTTTGCCGAACACGGAGAATCCTTCTCAATGTTTGGCTCCAGTGATCCGACAGATAATTCAAGAGCAAGTGACCGAAGCTCTTCCACCTCCGTGTCAGCCGGCTCCCGTGGCCGCGCCTCTGACGTATGCTGAAGCCGTTGCACGGGCGCCTCGTCTGCCGGGGTTCTCTGCTCCGCCTTCAGCGCCACGCCCGCCGGTGTTCTCTCCTCGGCCTTCGCCTCGCCAGCCGGCGGATCCCTTTTTCAGTGCACAGCAGCAGGGTACAAATCCTTGGCGCACTGCTGACAACCGCCCAATATGCTATGCCTGCGGTACCCCAGGTCATGCAGTGCGCTTCTGCCGCCGGCGCTTGCCGGCCTTCGTGGGCACCCCGCGACGACCCAGCTCCGACTTCCGACCTTTCCGTATGCCTTCACGACCACCACCGGAAGTCTACGCTGCTGATGACATACCGGCACCGCAGTCACAGCTCTACGGCACTCGTCGCTCGCCTTCCCCTCGTCGGCGCTCACTCTCACCCATGCGTCGTAGACCCAGTGCCAGTACTATACTGAGGCGGAAAACTGATTTCCGCAGTTCCTGAGGCACGAACTGCGTCATCGTCGGAACATCAAAGTCCTCGTTTTTCCCCCGCTAACGTTATTGAAGTGTCCGTTGATGGCATCCAATCTCTTGCGCTCGTCGATACAGGTGCTGCTGTATCCGTGATTAGTGAGAAGCTTTGTCGTGCATTACGGAAAGTGACCATGAAGCCGTCGGTACCATTGCTTAGAACAGCCAGTGCACAACGAGTACAGCCAGTCGCTATGTGCACTGCCAGGGTGCTGATTCGAGACATATTGTATTCGATTGATTTCTTTGTATTAACTTGTTGCTCCCACGATGTGATTCTCGGTTGGGATTTTCTGTCGCGTCATCATGCCGTCATTGACTGTGCACGTGCTGAGGTTCAGTTCTCCGTTCTGTGCGATTTGCCATCTCACGACTTACAAGTTCAGGATCTTAGCAGGATCTGTGTAACTTCAGATACTGACCTTCCTCCTCACAGTGCTGTATTTGTCCCTCTTTCATGCGCATCGCTTGCCGAAGCGATGGTCATGTTTACACCCGCTGCCGTCTTCATTCGCCGCCAGCCTATATTGTTGCCTTTCGCCCTCCTTACGGTTCACCATGACGCTGCAGAAATACTGATTTCAAACCCAAATTCGTACACTTTGGCTTTGCACTGTGGCGAGACTATCAATTGGTACCATCGAGTCTGTGGACGCTGACGTTATTGTGCATTTCCCTATTACCGACGACGTAGATACTGCCAACGTAACAGCGCTGACACCCCATGTGCCATCTAACCGAGTACCACCGGATGTTTTTTGTCGCTCCATTGCCGATGACCTCGAGCCGACACAACGTGACCAGCTAATAACTCTTTTAAATGATTTTCACGCCTTTTTTGACTGGAACCAAGCATCATTAGGCCGCACAAGTACCGTCTCCCACCACATTGATACGGGACATCACGCACCATTACGCCAGCGTCCGTACCGCGTGTCATCCACCGAGCGTCGTGTCATCACCGAGCAAGTTGAAGACATGCTTGACCGTGGTGTTATCAATCCATCCTGCAGCCCTTGGTCGTCGCCCGTAGTACTCATTAAGAAAAAAGATGGCTCGATTCGTTTCTGTGTGGACTATCGTCGCCTCAACAAGATTACACGAAAAGATGTCTATCCTCTACCGCGCATAGATGACGCCCTGGATTGTCTACATGGAGCTGAATTCTTTTCTTCTTTGGACTTGCGATCGGGCTATTGGCAAGTGCCAGTGGATGAATCCGACCGCTCGAAGACAGCTTTCATTACGCCTGATGGCCTGTATGAGTTTACAGTAATGCCATTCGGCCTCTGCAATGCGCCCGCGACATTCGAAAGGATGATGGATAACATTCTGCGAGGCCTCAAATGGAAGACGTGCCTTTGTTATTTAGACGACGTGGTAGTTTTCTCCCCTGATTTCACCACTCACCTCTCTCGTCTACGCGAAGTCCTTACTTGCCTTGCCACCGCCGGCCTTCAACTTAACTTGAAAAAGTGCCGCTTCGGAGCCCGCCAGCTGACCATACTTGGCCATGTCGTTTACAAAGACGGCGTCCTTCCCGACCCTGAAAAACTTCGTGCTGTCGCAGAATTTCCACGGCCGACTACACTGAAAGAGCTGCGAAGTTTTGTCGGCCTTTGCTCTTATTTTCGATGCTTTGTGCGCAATTTTGCCTGCATCATCGCTCCCCTGACGAAGCTCCTGGCTGGCCCTGGTGACCTTCGCGATTGGACTCCGGCATGTGACCAAGCCTTCACCACTTTGCGTCGCCTGCTTACTTCACCGCCTGTTCTACGCCACTATGACCCGACTGCACCGACCGAAGTCCATACGGACGCCAGCGGCGTTGGTCTTGGAGCCGTCCTTGCGCAACGCAAGCCTGGCTTTCCGGAATATGTGGTTGCGTATGCGAGTCGTGCCCTCACGAAGGCAGAAACCAATTATTCTGTCACAGAGAAAGAATGCTTGGCTATAGTTTGGGCGTTAAACAAATTTCGCCCTTACTTGTATGGCCATCCGTTCGATGTTGTGACAGACCACCACGCGCTTTGCTGGCTTGCGTCACTGAAAGATCCGTCAGGCCGTCTTGGACGTTGGGCTCTTCGGCTCCAAGAATTTGACATTCGCGTCATCTATCGATCCGGGCGCCAACATTCTGATGCCGATGCACTCTCCCGATCGCCCATGCGATCCGACGAAACGCCACCCTCATCCATAGAGTGCCCGGTTGCTACACTTGCTTTTACTGACATGCCGTCTGAACAGAGGAAAGATCCGTGGATTGTGTCTCTCATTGACATTCTTCACAGATCTTCAACGGCTACATGCCCTCGAGCCCTTCGTCGCCAAGCCACCCATTTCGTGCTACGGGACGCCACCTTGTACCGCCGAAACTATCAGCCGGACGGTCGCAAATGGCTGCTAGTCATCCCTCGCCATTTGCGCTCCGACATATGCACGTATTTCCACGCCGACCCACAACAAGCTCATGCTGGCGTCCTGAAAACCTACGAGCGGCTCCGCCAGCGCTACTACTGGCGCGGCATGTATTCTTATGTCCGCAAATACATTCGGTCATGTGTAGCCTGTCAGCGACGCAAGGCATCTCATCATACGACAGGCCCTGTGCAACCTTTACCGTGTCCTGCACGTGCTTTTGATCGGATTGGCATTGACCTTTATGGGCCTCTTCCATGCACTGCTAAAGGAAATCGTTGGATAATTGTCGCAGTAGACCACCTTACAAGATATGCAGAAACTGCTGCGCTTGCTTCGGCTGCTGCTCGCGACGTCGCCGCATTTATGTTACGGCATTTCATCTTACGGCATGGCGCACCGCGAGAACTGCTCAGTGACAGAGGCCGTGTCTTCCTGTCCGAAGTTATTAATGAGCTGCTCGCCGCTTGCCGCACTATTCACCGCACCACTACGGCATATCACCCACAGACTAACGGTCTAACGGAACGCTTCAACCGCACTCTTGGTGACATGCTCACTATGTATGTTGCGTCTGATCATTCCAATTGGGACGATGTCCTCCCTTTTGTGACGTACGCGTATAATACCGCCGTTCAGGCTACCACAGGCTTCTCACCATTTTTCCTTCTTTATGGACGTGAACCATCCACTACCCTCGACACCGTGCTACCATATCATCCGGATGCCTCTGAATTCACCCCTCTTTCCGAAGTTGCTCGCCATGCTGAAGAGTGCCGCCAACTGGCTCGCTCGTTCACGTCGGCTACCCAAGGAATTCACAAAGATCGCCACGACAACGGGCAGCCCACACAGTCCTTCGCCGTGGACTCTCACGTCTGGCTTCAGCTGCCCTTCCAATCTCCAGGCCTTAGCCCAAAGCTTGCTCCGAAATATCAGGGTCCGTACCGGGTCGTCGCGTGTACATCGCCTGTGAATTATGTGGTCGAACCGGTGACGCCATCTTCGGACAAACGCCGCCGTGGCCGCGAGACGGTTCACGTCAGCCGCCTGAAACCGTACCACGACCCCCTTCATCCCCTTAGGTCGCCAGGATGGCTCCTCTTCGCCGCGGGGGCAATTCTAGTGGGCAATATGCATGTGGCGCTGTGCGGACTGCCACCGCTGCGGCGCGAGACCCGAGCTCGGGCTGCTGATGCGAACGCCTAGGACTCGCGATCAAGCGCTACTTGCGATCCCGCGTACGAGCTCCAATAAACCCCCTTTCAATATATATATATATATATATATATATATATATATATATATATATATATATATATATATATATATATATATATATTTATTTATTTATTTATTTATTTATATATAAGTAACGGACCATTACAAATATCAAATCATCAGAAATAAGAATAGCGTAATGAGTTGTACGAAATGATAGCACAAGAAGCAGAAGTGGTTTAATGATTGGAAAATGTAGAGAGGTCGGCTGGAAAATGGAGCATCTGGCCTGCTACTCTACGTAAGGGAAGGGGAAGAGGGGAAAAAGAAGGGTCACAATGGGGGATGATAATGGGAGGAACGAGGTGAAGGACACATGGCATAAATGTTATCACAAGCGCGAGTCCAGGCCCGTGTCGCCTAAGAAACGTGAAAGAGCACGCATTGTCTCTATCGTGTGCCAACTCTTCAGCCATGCGCCTAGCAAGAGGTCCTCCGACAGTGGTCTATTGTATAAATGTCTCAAGGTAGCTGCCACTGTCAGTCTTTCGTGCGCATACTCAGGGCACACCACGAGCACACGGTCTATAGTCTACAACGCCACACACTGAACAGTCCAGGGAGTCTGTCCGTCCAATGATGTGCAAGTATTTGCGTGTGAAGGCGACGCCTAATCGCAGTCTGTGTATCAGGCATCTATGGGGGTGTGGAATTCCACGCAGAACAGGAAATTGCATATCGGGATCCAGCCTTTTGAGGTGGACGTGACGAGCGTCTGACTGGGCCCAGCATCTTCTCGTCGCACTCTTCATTAATTCCGACAGGAGGCATGCAATGTTCGATCTGGAGAATGGCACTACAGTTCGCAGTCCATTGCTGAGGGCGCGCCTCGCTGCAGCATCGGCCATCTCATTACCATTGAGCCCACAGTGTCCTGGGATCCATTGGAACACTATGCGGTGGTGTTTTTCTTGAGCGCGTGAAAGTAGCTCGGTGATCTGCAGTGCCAGAACCTGATATGTTAACAAAACAATAGAATGAACGTCTTACAGTACTAAAGTATCCAGGGAAAATGGTAACAGAGAGATGACAGCAAATGTATCAGAAGGCAACAGAGCATTAAAATAACAGATCAACATAAATATATTCGATAAACATTAAACTATTGAACGGGAAATTATTCACTGTATAAAACGCTACAACGCGAAGCACAAATAATAGCAGGATAAGTTTGCCCATGTTCCAAGAACATAACGGAATGAGAACATGAATGAACGCACGCAAAAATAATTTAAATAAAAAGATAATTGACGTAATAAATTTAGTGTGGGCGTCGCTATATTTTTGCATCCATTAGGGATTAACGGAAGGTTATGTTTTAAGGGCTACAATTTATAAAAAGTACGGAAACGTGATGCTAGCCATAAGTCAGTACTACGTTGCGAGTATCGCTATACTGTTGAAACAGTACAATTGAAGTAGTGAAATGCTTCAAATTTGGTGAAGATACATAGTATAAGCGCAAGAGTCTAAATTCGTACATATACTGCATTTTCATTATGTTGTGTGACTAGAAATAATGTTCTGTCGAATATAAATAATCAATAATTGCAATGTTGCGAATATCCTTCATTTGTATTAAATAGATATTTGTAATATTTCTGTGTGTTGTAGTCAACTATACCAAACTGCAATAATTAATATGTGAAGCAGATAGTGCGGAATAAATTTGTAATTTGGCTTGCACTTGAAGAATGACACGACAACGCAACAGCGCTCTTGTACTCATTGAAAAAATTTTAACGCAAATTGCCAATATGGGAATCCCAAGTGAGATACGAGCTAAATGTAACGCCAAGAGTTTTATATTCATTGACAATTTCAATTCTGTGTCCGTCACAGTATCTATCCTGTTCCAAGTTAATTGCTTTATTTTGGGCAGGGGAAAAAAAAGTACCTTAGTTTTAGTTGGGTTAATCTTAAGACAGTTAGAATTGGACCAAAATACTAGTTTCCCAAGGACGTGATTACATTCTGACGATATAGATCGCTTTCCTCACGGCCATAGAGTAGGATAGTGCTGTCATCTGCATATATAATGAATGATGAGCTTGTATCAATACTGGCAATATTGTGTAGGTATACATTAAACAAAAGGGGAACTAGAATACTGCCTTGAGGCACGCCACATTTATAAGAAGGAGAGATGATTACCGATACACACACACACTGAGTCCTGTTGGTTAAATATGGACGGAATAATTCGAGCTGCCTACCACGAACAGCGTAATTTGAGAATTTTTGTATAAGTATATTATGGTTGAGTGAATCAAATGCCTATTATAATCGATGAAAAGGCCTAGAGTTATATGTTTATTTTCAATGTTCTGTAGCACGCTCTCTTTAAAGCTTACAAAGCTGTGTCAGTAGAACCCCCTTTCCTAAAACCAAGCTGGGCGTCGGAAAGTAGATTTATTTTGTTAAAGAAGCTGGGTAATCGAGAAAACAGTATCTTTTTTAAGCCTTTTGAAAAAATTGGTATCACAGATATTGGCTTATAATTTCTTGCTTCATTTTTATTGCAACCTTTGTAAATAACAGATACATTGTATCTTTTCATTACATCAGGAAATTGACCTAATTGGACAGCAAGATTAAATATGTAATCGAGCACAGGCGTAATGTATTCAATAACATATTTTCTAGGTTTTACCTGAAGGCTATCTATACTTAAAGCCTTGCTGTTGTTAGGACCTATAAATGTTCGACAGATTTCAGCTTCACTTATATCATGTCAGGCAAAGCTTTCAGCAGGGCAATCGATTAACGGTGTGATAACCCCTAAGGTTTCTATCTGGCAAAGCACGTTCAAGAAACACTAGGTTAAAATGATGAGCAAGCTCCTGACCGACAATTTCGCGGTTGTCGTGCCTTAACTTTACGGGTGTTTCCGATTTGCTTTCTCGACAAAGAACCCTGTTTAACACTTTACACGCAACGTTATAAGGCGACGATAGATAAAAGAAAATGCTACAGAAATTCTCAGAATTGTTTTCTCATGCGCAAGCATTCTTTAGCTCTCGAAAGAGCGATGGGCAGACATGCATAAGCTGGCAACATAGGTAACCGAAAGCAGAGCAACATCCGAGCCAAAGAATGCTTACGCATTAGTTGACAATTGTCATATTTTCTGTAGCATTCTTGTGTGCCTTTCCTGTCTTACCGAGCTTCCTGTGGCCATAAATGTGACCGTTTTGCTATTTGGGAAGCACACTTTACTAACTCAGTTCAACGTAATGTTCTAGGCTGATGTCCCTTTAAGGTAAAAGGACGCGGCATTACCTCTATTGACGCATGGAGTACACCACCTCTCGTCCTGTTGCCGTACGAACAGCGAACACTCTAATGGAGTTCTCAGGCGAGGCCAGCTCAAGTGTATGTCTCGCAAAATGGCGAGTTTGGGCGGGGTAAGATTTATTTCGAACACGCGTTCTGCAGCCCTAACAACGTAATGGCTGAGGCACGTGTCGTATTTTTTTTCTTGGTCCTTTTGTTTCCTGTCCTGTCTACCACGTTAGAATTTAAGTGTATGTTTCTTTGTTGATTTATTTTATGGCCGTCATCACAATCACCGCCCCTGCTTAGGCCACCGAACCGTTTTCCTGATTAAAGCTAATTCTGTCTCACTCGAGCCCAATCTCGAGCGCGATCTCAAACTCCGGACCACGCTTCGTGGATCTCACTCCAAAGGAGCATTGTAGTGGAACAGCGCAGACGCTGCGAGGTCATCAGATCCTGAATGCTTTCAGACTAGCTACGGATGGCTGTAAAACTTGCAGTGTTCTTTTTTTTAATTTCCTTTTTCTACATTTCTTCTGCCCTCCTATATCTAAGGCCTCTCTGTCCCATCTACCCCTTCCTTGCAGAGTAGCATTTAGACGAATACTTCTACGCCAGCAAATGTATGTTTTCAAGTGAAAAGTAATATATCTCTTTCTCTCTCTCTCTCTCTCTCAGTGCATGACACGGGACGAAGCTCTGTGTAAGTACCAATGAAGAAAGAGGAAGCGACAGAGGACCATGTATTGATGCTACAACAAAAACGATCACGATAAAAGAGCAGGTGTTCTCGCCGTACAATCTTCCCTGGAAGGCATGAAATCAGTGGTTGGACAGAGGTTTCAAAGTATTGCTGTTGCGAAAGAGTAGCCAAAATCTTAACTAACCTCTTTGGTCGACTACCAACGTGCATTATTCCCTTGAAGCAACATATTCTGCGGGATACAACATGTAGAAATCACATTCATGATGCTTTGTAGTCGTGTTCCCACTATTATGAGCACAGATCTGATCTGAAGATATCCCCTTTGTGCTCCTACTAAGAACCCGAATCGATAAGTAACTTTTCTGTTTAAGACGACGGATTTACAAGTTCTGCTTAATTGATATGCTAACTGTGTGAGCATATCATTCGAGTTTTAATAAAGCCTTTCTGTTGTCGGTCACAATCACAGGAACATACGTACTTGCACTGCAATAGAAAATTTCCCGACTGAATATCGCTATTTATCTGCGTATATCTCTTTTCTCCCTTTGTCTGATTGTTTGTTACATTTTTTATATATTTCTCTCTCTCATTCGAATTATACCTGTCTTAAATTTAATTTCGTCATACAAGTGCGTTCTAATCATACTGGCCCATATCACACAGTGAGAAAATTGGGCCGAGAAGCTGTGTCAGCTTTGCGAAACGAACCGGCCATAACTCTTCCTGAAGCAATATAAATCTGTAAATCACTGACCTGAGCTGAACGTGTAGTGTTAAAAGGGAATAAGCACTGGCCGTTCCCTTTCCGTATGCTAACAAAACTTACAGTATGAAATCGTTTCACGTAAACAGTTTACAGAGCGAACGGCGCGAACAGATTCTCAGCCTCAGTGTTAGTTCAATCCCCGTGCTAGTGTCGGACGTTCCAGTGTACACATGCGAAAACTGGGCAAGTTTTAACGGTTTACAATGAAGGTAAAGGTTGTAGAAGTTATGTGGCAAGCATGTGTGTGTGTGCACGCGCGTGTGCGTGTGTATGTGTGGCGGGCATGTCAGTCCCTTTTTGTAAAGAGAAGGTCATACTTCGAAGTTAAATAGACCACAATGATTAGGTGAATTCTGCTGTGTTATGTAGTTCCAATGGACTTATTTAATTTCGCAATTACCAGTTACTAGTTTTGTTTCAATTTATTTTCCTGAAATTTAGTATTAATTCTTCTATTGAACCGGTGCATGCACCGGCCGAGTTCATAGCCGAATCCCCGCAGCGGGTTTCGCCAGTTCTCCGAGGAACAACGAACCCTCTGTGCGTACGTACCGCAGAAGATCGTCATCAGCAGCAGCATAATCATCATCATCAGATTACCTTATTTTTTGTGCAAGCGGCCTGGGTCGTTCCAGAAAGGAAGCTTGTGCGTGTGAGCACGATCTTGTTGTTGATACGGGAACGGGAAGACTGACGTGTTAAACACATTATTCACACGGTGTAAACACACATTTTCTTTACTTTCTTTTCTTATAGGCCCAGCGAAAATTGTCCTGTTCACTTTTCAGCTATTTATGCTGCGTTTTCTGCATAGTGATATCATTTACCTCTAGGTTAGCGCGAAGATAATGTCATTTCTACAGTTTCCCGGTGGACCTTGCCTTATTCCTCCTCATTGTTACGAGCCATAGTTAAAAACAAGAACAGCGACGACGACGACGAAAACAGCAATGCCCAATGCAGCCCGTATAGTGACACTTTTGTGTGCGTCCGACTTTTATCTGTTTGCGCCTACTCCCTGCTAGGATCTTTCCTCGTTTATATCTTTTTTTATTCATTATTCGATATGCCCGGGCAATGTATTTGGAATTTCGGGATGGTCGGTGCTTAAGAAACCTACCTTCCAATTTTTCTACATAATGAAAAAATAAATTGGACGCCATTCGATCAGACGTCCACTTTGATATAGGCCCTGCTCAAAATTGATGCACGGCTTTGAACGTGAACGATATCAGCCGGAGCCAAGAAAGAAAGAAAGAAAGAAAGAAAGAAAGAAAGAAAGAAAGAAAGAAAGACAGAAAGAAAGAAAGAAAGAAAGAAAGAAAGGAGGGAAGAAAGAAAGAAAGAAAGGTCCCACATCGGGTGCAGTCTTGGAGAGTCTGCGAGTGGCCCCCTGCCAGCCGAACGCGCCACCGCAGAGCTTTACGTACGACCGCTGCTTGAAACGCGCCGCATAAAACCGCGTACGTAGAGCGGCTGCGTCCTCAATTCGTGCAACGTTCCGAAAAAAAAAAAAAGGTAAAATGTTGGAAATGGAAATGCGCCAAATGCGAAACACGTAATAGAATGGAGAGAGAAAGAGAGAGAGATGTCCGTGTCGGGCGCACTCTTGTCGACTTGGTATTTCGCTTAGAATGCTCGGGAAATATGTCCACTTCCCCCTGCCACCGGCCTTTTGCATTTCAATAGGGTGCGCGCAAATCCCCCATATTTTTTTTTCTATCAATAAAGTTTTCTTCATTTACAGGCTTTGATAGGGAACCAAAGTAAAACGGCATCTCGATATGTAGACATTTTCTGAAGTTCGCACCTGAGATCCATAAACAGGGCTGTCTTCACAAACTGATTGCGACGCAGACACAACACGGGAGAACAAGTGTGGATTTACCAACAATCTGTTTACATTTATTACTCGAAGCACACGTTCGAAGAAACGACGAGGCAGGGCTACTTGTATTCAGCCTTGCTGGTGTGGTGCCGCCTCTCATCCTGGAAGAAGCTTCGGGAGAAATAACATGATTAAATAATAAGTCATATATTTATTTGGTTGTTTTTTGGTTGTTTGTGCATACAGAGCCAGCGAGGACATTTAGAGAGTGGAGCAACGTAGCTCACTGAAACTCTGTGTTTTATACATAAACACCTTATTTGAACAATACCAACAATAGAGAGGTGATAAGCGCAGTTTTATTTGATGCAGTAACATGACAAATAATGCACATGTGAAATTCACTAGTTGAGACGCATTTTAGGAAAACAATAATATAAATAAGCATAAAAGCTGACAACAACACACACACATACACCAAATACAAAATAAGCGGCACATATTGTCTAGAATTTATGTACTTCCGCGACTGTCGGAAGACGAAAGTGCACGTAAAAGAAAACGAAATGCAGTAAGTAAGCTTATCGAGCACAAGTATTTATTACTAATCAGCTCATCCTCGTTTCATAACACTATAAAAACACTATGAAGAGAATATCAGGTTAAGCTCTTTTTTTGCAAGTTACGTTTGTAGAATACCGAAAACCTCACTCTAACCAGAAACAGTGATTTGGTAAGTGTGAAAAAAAAAAAAAGACGAGAAAAAAATGGGACAGAGTACGACGGGTGGCGACTGCCTCTTTTAGTTCCCGCACTGGCTTCCCGTGATGTCATGTATTTTGACAGTGTCGTTTGTCTGGTTATCTGTTTATAAACAAAAAAGGATTATATTGTAATTTAAATGAACTTAAACTTAGTGGCAACCGAAGGGCCCGATTTTGTTCGTCCACTTTCATTCTCCTTTACTTTATCATTTTACAATTCAACTAAAAACCAGTAATTTTCCTACGATTTCATTTTTTCATTGTATATTGGTTTCATAAGATTGTGACTAATTGAATCAGACATTAAATATAAGAAGTGTTGATCAACTGTGTTTTGTGTAAAATGTCCCAAGTGCAAGAAAATATTCTTTAAATTGTGACGCAACACTGAAATACTGGTGTTGCGGTTGAGATGCGTTTTCAGAAAAGGAACTGAGCCTCCATTTTATGCGCTACTCATCAACAGTTTTCCACCTAATGAATGTCCCAAGTGAGAGTTTCGAGATAACACTTTACCACTCTAAACTGGCTTACTTTTTCTGTTCTGGGATACCTCTAACGGCGTGCATGTAGCAGTGCCCAGGATGCGAGACAGGTTAGAATAGGGACCAAAAGCTGTTACTCTCGTCCACCCATTCAGAGCAGGCGCCCTTAATTCCGACGCCATGCCGCTGCAGCTTTCTGCGCAGTCCGCACTGAGCTGCCGAACTAACGAGGGGGCAGCTGACGACAAAGCAGTGTCGAGCGAACACCGGCGTCGAGCATGCGATAAGAACAGGCCGAGCGTTATCGCGGTTGTCCTTTCGTTTTTTCCACCGAAGAGGCGTCACCGTGGCCGTTATGCAAAAGATGGCTGCCCCCTAGAAAATCTGCAAGTTCTGGTCTATAAACGCATAGAGCATAAGCAGGTACTGCGAACGCAGCTGTGAGCCGACGACCCAAGGAACTTCCGGTCGCGCGTCCCATCACTTTACTACGCCAGAAAAGTGCGCTTTGAAGTTGGTTCAACAGTACGCGATATTTCTTTTTACGTCTTCACATATAGTTGTGCTTTGAACGATTGCCATAATTTATTTTCATGTCCCATCGACATGAACTCTACATCGACTGTTGCGTGTTTTTCTATTTTTTCGGCGCTCAAGTTCGCCCAATACAGAATTCGACTCGCAGTTTTAAGAATGTTTGCTTCTTCACCGTTACTTTTCAGTAACTTTTTTGTCACCGTTACATCAGTAACTTTTTCGTGCAGGTTACAACGAAATAGGTTTGCAAAACAGCGATGAGCTGCAGAGGAAAAGTGTTTAAAATCTGGCTTCTGGTGGTGCATTTCGGCGGCTCACCGTTGTCTTTTTTGCCCGAGGACTGTATCTGTGGGCAAAACCGGACGCTTTCCACAGTACCTGTTTGCAAATAGCAATAGGCTGTATGTACAAATGAGCACATATATCTCCCTTCTGGGAGCACACACACAGCATTTGTGTTCTCTTCTCCCTGATGCCCTCGTCTCTTGCTGCCCTGTATCGCACTTCAGAAACCATGTACCACCAACTAGCCGAACGTCACTCATTGTTGCTCTTCGATATTTGAGCTATTGAGACGCACTTGCTACCTCATGCTCCGCAAATGTACACGGAAGCCTGTCAATTGTTTCCCAGTTCTCCGAGTTTGCTAGCTAGTCGAGCAAGAGATTAAATAAAATAAATTATGAGGCTTAACGTCACGAAACTGCGCAGTGGGTGCTTAATGGACGCCGTTCCCGAGATAAATCATGGCGCCTATGAAGGATTTCCGGCTCCGCAACCACTTCCGCCACATGCACTCAGCTAAAGCATGGCCCGCGAGATGTGTATTTGTTAGCGAGTGTCAACTGTCGCTGGGTCGTGAATTTGGATGCCCTGGTGAGTTCATCTTGGCCACCTCGGGCTCTTATCGTGCACTCGATGCTCGGTACACGAGCGTTTTTGCGTTCCTTCCCCACGGGTATACGGCCGCCCCTGCTGAGAATCGAACCACCGAGCTCGTGCTGAACGTCTCGATGCCATAGCCACGAGTCACCGCGGTGGGTTCGAGTAAGATCGGTCGCCCTTAATCGGCAGTGGCGCCATATCGAAGGAGCTCCGTGACGGCGTCCTTCGGCGCCGGTACTCCATCTGTACGGCTGACACGCAGCTGTCACGTCCGTGCATCGTCACTCCAGGCGGCGCTATCTTGTGTTTCCATTGGTGTACACAAAAAGCGACCTTTCCGTTGCTTCGATCCGGTCGGCATGTCCGGTACCAGGCCATTTCCTAATTGCACTGGCTGTTTCGGAGCACACCACACTGTCAAGATATATCTTCCTGTATGAATGCAACAACCATCGCCAGAATAAGACGCTCAGGCACGCTAACGGAAAATGAAAAAATGAAAAAAGAAAAGCCTGGACTGTCTTGCAATAAGCGTTATACCGTTAAGCTAATACTCTATACTTGGGGTATAGTAAGCGAGAAGATATGACTGAATTTGGCGCATTTTCTTAACGCCTCCCTATCGCAGCACGATATCTCGGCGCCTGTCTCGATTGTGCATGGTCTCCGTGTTGCTCGGTGCTCGCTTGTCACCGTCCAGAAAGGCGTACTCAACGAGTCTTCACATCGCTTTTATCTATCTAGAATTATCCATAACTAAGTGCAGAGATGGCGGGTGTGCCGAAATTTGTTTTTCTTGGTTTGTTTGTCAATTTTCTTACTCTAACAACTCTCGTCGTGATTGATATTGCAAATAGAGAATCACGAGTTTATAACTTGCGACCACTAATTTAACCCTCGCTTTACAAAAATGAAATTCTGGGGTTTTATGTACCAAAACCACGATGTGATTATGAAGCGCGCTTTAGGGGAGTGCTCCAGTTTATATTTTGACCACATGGAATTCTTTAACTTGCACTCATAGCGCGGTGCACGAGTTTTCTTGCATTTCTCTTCCATTTAATTCGACCGCCGCGACCAGAAATCGAACCCGCGACCTCCATGATCATCAACAAAGCGCCATAGCCACTAAGCCAACGCGAGGTATTTTCTTCTCTTCAGAGTCTCTCTCTCTCTCTCTCTCTATCGCAAACCGCTTGGCTACGACACCTGTCTTATACGAAGCACCACCGCCAGCGCACTGCTCAAGCAGCGACTGCAAGGGCGAAGCACTGTTCTTGCTGTGCACTTCACCCTCTTGTGGCAACAAGAGGAGGGGAGTGCGCACAAGTGGCCAACAGCAAACAGACGGCCTGTCGGGTCATTTGACCAGGCCCTTTCGGCGAGTCCGGTCCATTAACTGACGCCTTTGGCACACATCTTAATGGTCCAGGGTGGTTCCGAAAGTCAGCGGAGCGTTTCAAGTCAGCTCCACGTGAACGCTATGTGCTGGAATTGACCTCTGTTCCTCTAGAACTGTGCAGCGGGGTGAAAACTACCAGTGGCGTCGGCAAATAAGATGATGCTTAAGCATAGCGTTTTAGCGTAGCACTCATTTTATGTTATCTCTACCGATCACCGGCCCTTGTCGTTGCCTGAATTTATTTGCACTGCTTGTGCTGGGAGCATATTCTATGCCGGCAAGCTACTACGCGTGAACATCGGTTTGTGACCGTGACTGTAATAAAATTGAAACTAAATTCCGGTGTTTTGCGCGCCGATATCACCATCCGATTATTAGGCACGCCGTATTGGGGGATTCCAGATTAATTTTGACCACCTGGGTTTCTTTGAAGAGCGTCTTGCTCAAAGTACTTTAGCGTCTTTTACATATTGTTTTAGCTGCGCTATAACACCACTGCTGTGCCCTTCGTTATCTCAGGTGAGCGTGGTATTTTGTTAAAATGATATACAAGATCTACTTGACGGGGTGCCTGAATAAATCTTAAGCGGTCAAGGAACCCTTGGAAGAGAGTGTGTTGGGAGGCTAGTTGGTAAGACATTGTTTTGTAAACTTAAACTGCGCTAGGGACGAGACATCAAGGTAGAAGAAGACAGGATGAACGCCGTTCGTCCTGTCTTCTTCTTCCTCGGTGTCTCGTCCCTGGCGCAGTTTAAGCTCACAAAACAAGGAACCCTTGTCGGCGAAAGTTCTGGAATCAGCGTTCTGGGAAATACAAAATCAAGAAGGGGATTGACAGATGGAGTTGCACACTTTGCTATAAAGGTTATAAACAGGGATACATAAACTGCCTCGGAAAGGCTTCCCAACGTTTCGATAGGAGCCTTTGACAAAAATAGGTCCTCCTATCGAAACGTTGGCTAGCCTTTCTGAGGCACTTTATGCCTGTTTATAACCTTTAAAACATAGTGTTCTGGATAATAAGTAAGGCCAGCGTTCCGCAAAACTCCTCTTATGCGCAAGGACAGTTCGCGACTGGCCTTCATACATCCTTCTCGTCATGACGCCGATCGTTATCCTGAGTGGCACATGCCCGAACAGCAGCTAATGAGCAAACCTTCTTACGTAAGAGATGTTTTGCGAACACAAGCCCCCGTTGCCTATAACGATGACTGGCGATGGCACGTCGACTCGACCAACACCTCCTAAGCAGTGTCTGGGAGGAGTTGACTCGACGCCCCACGCGAGCTCGTCTTACTCTATGTCACGAACTTTGCCAGATCTGAGATCAACTCATACTATGATCGCAGCGGAGCTTCAGGAAACGAGAAACTCTTTAATGAGCGCAGTAAATAAAAAATCATTAGTCAATGTAGGCACAACAGGGACCTTTATTTTTCTCATATTTTTTTTCATTGGAAAGGCGGCAGTATTTGCATTCCCATCCCACCAGAGTTCAGCAGTCACGTCGGAGCAGTGGTGCCGCACTGGGAGTTGATCGTTTTCAGGGATCGATCATAACGCGCGCGTGACCCGTTGTCTGCCCCGCTCTGCCCCGCGCTGCCTCGCTCTATAACGACGAGACGCTGGGCCGATAGCTTCGGATAATTCACTCGACAGCTTCGCTGCAGGAAACGGCGTCCCACGGCTCTCCTAGCGCGTCGACTGGCCTGCATATAAAAAAGAAGCATTTATGCAAACATCACCAACACAATGAGAATAGCCGCTCAGATGGGAATAATTCTTAAGCACTGGAATTTTCAGTTTGGGAAGGAACAGCATATATTTATATGACAGAACACAGCCATTCCGAGATGTCTCAATTATCCTGAACTAATCAATATGGCAATACGACTCGTTTGTGCAACAGTAATTCGATACAATGCCACGCCGGTACAGTTATCTTCTTCCAATCAGACAAAATAGGCCTATAGGCCTTCTGGCCTCCGTTTATCGTGTGCTCGTTTCAAGAAACTCTTTTGCGCAAAACATTCCAACGCATGTCGTTGAATTTCAGTCGCTTTGACTGCTTGAAAGATAACTGCATGAGGTCAGCGTGAATTATAAAGCAGAAGCAGAAATCTCGTCAATTAACGATTAGTTTTGTCTGTACTACTAGGTTCTGTCCCGTTTTATGTTGCCTGCTGTGAACAAATTAAAGTTTTACATGCATCTGGCGCCTAGTGTACGCCATGTTCATTGGTTTCGTAACGAGTGAGAGGAGCAGGAAGGAGAAAGAAGAGTGTAGGACTACGTATCTGATTTCTGAACCAAAGTTGTGACGCCTCCTGTGCGTTCCTTGGCTCCAAGAGCCCCTAAAGCGAAGAGAAAGTGCAAAAATCAGCAATGCTCGCCCTGGAAATTCATTGGCATTCTCGTTGAGATGAGGCGGCAACAAACAGTCACCTAGCCTTCATGATCTTATCAGGTTTTACTCGTAAATCGCAGTCTAGCTTTTTTTGCTTATCTATTTTTTTTTTCTTTCTTCAATAAAACTTCTATCTACGTATTGTATACAGAGGGAGAGAAGTTTAATACGAAATACAGAAAGGTCGGTCTGAGGTACAATCCTCTAGCCAGGTACTCTGCGCTGAGAGAAGGGAAAGAAAAATTTTCTAGTCAGGGAAAGGTGGCAAATAGTGTCATCTATCGGCGAAATAAGACGCCACTGACATTGCGAAGTTTGAAGATTGGAAGCCGTAAGCTCGATATGACCCGTTGTAATTGTCCCGTGTCTCATTTTGCCCTACCTTAGCCCAGCTTCAACATTAGGGAGGCCTACGTTCAGTCATGGAAGATGTACCTTTGTTTATTCATTCGTAACTGCACTTACCATTGCCATGATACTTTTAGCAAAATAAATGTTGCGTAGGGGCTAGTTGATTTCAGCAGGCAAAGGGCTGCATAGTTCTACCGTGACTCGGACCTTTGTAAGACGATCACACGCACAAGATGAGCAAACTGACGCTGCCTGTTCAGTTTCAAGACAAGGGATACGTAGCATACAGGTCCACTAACAGTGCCACTGTTTTACTGGGTTAGCTTTTTTTTTTTTCTTCCACTGTTTCTTAGCTTTACTGCAGCTGTTGCCCGTATATTCATTCTCATCAATGTGATTATAAAAAATCCGACATAACCCATTTCCTAATGACGACTGACGTTGATGCAATTAGCATTCAAGCAATCTGACGACACACCGTATTGCCGAAAACATCTTCACTTACAATCTGTAGAGGTCATTCTAAAGTTTCTATTGCTTCGGGTCCGTTCTTCAAGCTCGGCAGCTAATAGTGCCCTTTACTTGACATGTCCTAACTGCAAGGGAGACTCTGTAACCGGTTTTCTACAGAACCGTGATTGATGTCATAGTGGTGGAATGTGCAGCTGTGTTTTTTTTCTTCTTTTTTTTTGTATTCGGTGACCTGGCGCACATTAGGACACCGAAAAGAAAGCTTCACTAAACGCAGCATTCCAAGCTCGGTCAGTTCGGTTCCGCTGGCACTGTATAATTGGGGTTCAACATATCTGTCTTTCAATGAAGTATGACACGATCGCAAAAGCTTCTTTTTCACACGTAAGACCAGTTCTCGCTATCAGCTAGAAGAGTGCGTGTTCTACCTTTTTATCAGTAAATTCTTGCCTTGTGACACGACTAGCGCAAAAAGCGTCTCAAAGCGCCGACTTGTGTGATTGAAGCTGGCAAGGATGCTATGCGGTTTTAGACGTGACGTCCGTGGTCTAATGGGCAAAGCGTCGGGCTCATGTGCTGAGGGAACCGTGCTGGAAGCCAACCGTTGGATATTTAATTTCCTTCTGTGTTTCTCGAGCAAATGCGGTAGCGGTTATGCAATAGCACGCCAAAGTGGGATTAATAGGCTAAAAATGCTCATCGCGTTACTCGTCGTTGGTTTGTGCACCGTCTTGTTTGTGTTACCCTCTTTCAAAGCACTGTGTCTATATTTAAAACTATTCGCTGCAACTTGTCTTCTACAGCATTGTTCATAACAGCATAAATACTGACTATAAGGGTTGTAATAATGTTAAAAACCACATGGTACGGTAAAGCGGTCTTCTCCCTAACAGCTCTCGCGTAGTGGTGAAGCCACTCTTTAGAGATGCTATATTTAAGAGGCGACTATTTGAATAAGCTAACAGGCGTTGGCACGACAGAAGTATGCGTGCGATTGTGGCACAATAATATGACTTTTTGTTATGTTATTAATCCTAATAGTGCTGACAAAGAAAAGTTCAAGTGTACCATAGACCCACTATACTGACGAATGCAGACTACAATATTTATGCAAAAGTCTTATCTAATCGGCTTCAGTAGCAATAGTACTGCTCATTGGACCTCACCAAACGTATGCACAACTTACACCTAGTCCGGACAGCTTTTCAGTATTGCTCATTCCACTGTGACCAATGGCGTACCAACTATTCCTCGAATGGGGGGGGGGGGAGGCAAATCGCAAACGATCTGATCTCTCTCTCTCTCTGTCTCATATATATATATATATATATATATATATATATATATATATCAGTGGCGTAGCCAGAAATTTCGTTCGGGGGGGGCTCACATTGAAACTCGGTCTCCTCAAGACGAAGGTTTAGCTCTGGTGCTCGTATCTAAATACATGTAGAAGGAGAATTCGTTTTTCTCGGCAATCAATGCACCAAATTTGACGAGATTTGTTGCATTTAAAAGAAAAACTTAAATTCTAGTAACTGTTGGTTTCATTTTTTATTTAGGTTGTCAATTCTTTATTAAAAATTCACCAAAATCTCAAATTTTCAGTAATCTAAACTATCAAGCTTAAAACTATGTAACTCATCAATCAAAAATGATATCACAATTTTGTGAATTGCACCTAATAGTACATCAACAGTGGACAAAATTTCTATGTTACACGTGAATCTCAAGAAATTTAACATTATGGAAATACGGCTTTCGCAGTATCCATGTACACAACTTAACCAATTGACGTAAGATACGAATTGACGCAACAAATTTGTCCCCTTTGACTGTTATAATAGATGCCGTTTAGTGAACAGCGACATGTATGCTTGATGCAGTGCTATTAGTTTGTAAACGTCGTGCTACTATGTTTTTTTTTAACTTTCGAGTTTTTCAATATATTTATAGAATGTTCAGGACCTAAATCGAAATTTTGCTTCCAATAGGCACTAGAACTTAACTTTCTCTCTCAAATGCAACAAATTTCATGAAAAGCGATCCTAGGGTTATCACAGACAAGCGTTTGTGCGTTTTACATGTATTTGAATAGGCCGCGTCGGAGTTGGGCGCGAGCTACAGCTTCCTCTTAAACAATTTGTCCGGGGATCAAATACATGAATAATAACTACATTGTTATTGCTAAAGATGCTGCAAACGAATTCTTGAACGCTACGCACTGTCAAAACGAGTAAAATATGTATTTTTTCATAAGAGAATATACTTGTATGTGCCAAAAATTGTGCCCAAAATGACCGATATCAATGCTTCCATGTTGTTGTTTTTTTCTCTATTTAATAAGTAAATAAAATATCACATGAAGTTTAGAACTATATCAGTTCGAAACCACAAAGCAGTGCATGCCGCTGATGTGAAAAAATGTAAAGGCCATGAAATGAACAAGTTGAGGACAAATATATTAATGAAACTTTGTCATTCAAGAACCGTGTTTACATTCATGTACGTATGCAGCGGCCAGTGGCAAATATCAATGACGCTGGCATTTGTTCCAATGTATTACGCAGGAGCAGCTGTCACCGGTCGTGTATCGTGAGTAATTGCACCGAAATTATAGTCGCAACAGAGAGCACGTATAAAAAGCAGGAGTTCTGCAAAATATACGAGGGCGAGTCAAATGAAAGTGAGCCAATGCGAATATATGACAAACGGGGTACTTTATTTAAAAGTAGTCTCCATGATCGTTTAGACATTTGTCCCGTTGTCTAACGAGTCGCGTGATTCCCGTCTCATTAAATTCCTTGGGTTTCTGCTTCAAAAAGTCTGCAACTGACTCTTTCACGTCATCGTCCGACATGAATCCGGTTCGCTTGAGCTGTTTTTTCAAATGCTCCAAAAAGTGGAAGTCACAAGGCGACAGGTCTGGGCTGTATGGCGGATGTTGCAGCGTTTCCCACTTGAACATTCCCAGTTTTGTATAAACCGCATAAGCGACGTGGGGACGGCATTGTCGTGGAACAAGATGACCCCATTCGTCAATTTTTCACGTAGGTTGTTCTTCTTTGTGACACGCAGCCCATCAGGCGTTTTACAATAACGAAACAAATTGACAACCTCTCAAGATTTAGCAAATTCTATCAGTAATGGCCCTTGACGATCGAAAAAAAAAGTCAACTACACCTTTCCGGCGGAAACGACGGCCTTTCCTTTCTTGGGGGTGGCGAATTCGAATGTTTCCACTGTAAGCTTTGCTGTCGTGTTTCAGGCTCGTAGAAATGGAACCATGGTTCGTCCCCGATCACAATTGGAGACAAGAAGTCGTCACCCTTATTGTGATATACCGGATCAGATGAGTCAAGGCAGCGCTGAACTTCTCCGTCTTCTGGCGGTAGTTAAAAATCTTGGGCAACCATTGCGCACACAAGAGCGGATAACCGAGATGTTCATGAATTATGGCGTGAACCGAACCGTGACTGATGTCCACACGCTCAGCCAGTTCATCGATGCTTATCGTCCGTACTTGTCTCATCAGCTCATCAACCTTTGCAATTTTGTTAGGGGTGATTGCACGATGGCTTTGGCCCTGCCTTGGATCGTCTTTGCAATTTTCATGTCCTTCTTTGACCCGTTTGCTCGAATGCTTCACAGTGGCCAATGAAATGCAATGTTCAACGTACACGGCAGCCATACGGCGGCTAATTTCTTTTTAGGAAATACCTTCAGCTGTCAGAAACCTCAGGGCACCACGCTGCTCAACTTCTAGAGCGTCCATTATGTCGCGCAACCATGTTCAGCCCAGAGTATGAGAGCATTAAACAACCTTGATATTCACACCTAGGTGTCACTTTTGTAATACAGAGATGCCTCTGTGCCACGTGCATGCCTCGCAGATAATGGACCGAACAATTATTGCGCAGGGTGGGTTGGCTCACTTTCATTTTACTCGACTTCGTACATTAAAAATGCGAAGATACAATGGAATATACAAATGCGAAGATACAGCTTGATAAAACGCAAAAAAGTGTCACTGGAAACAAAGTTCACTGCACGTATACACAAAACCCCCACAAGATATTTAAATATACGTGTACGTCTACAATAAATCTACGTATCTAACAGAAAGTCACGGTATACAATGCGTCAAACAAGGCAAATGAACATGTTGCGCAATCAGAGATTCACAGAATCCTAGATTCCACCCCCATTCCATCAACTCCCCCCCGATGTATCGCGCGCAACGGCAGGCGGCGCGCTTGCTCCCCGCTTTTGTGCTTTGCGCACACAAGACTGAGCCACCGTCGTCGTCTTACCCATTCCAGCCTTCCACCCCCCTCCCTACACTTTCACTCGCACATACAGCATGCGGCGCGCGGTCACGATGTTATCGCACTTGTACTTTATACGAAACATGAGGGTGACGGCGACGGCAGGAATGCGCCTGAAGTGTCCATATAATTGCTATCGCAATACTATATAATAAGACTATCCGGCAACTGAAGTGTCCCGCAGCACATTACTGTTCGCAACAGAAGTAACAAAATCGAACTTTCACCATACGACAATTCGCTGCGCAACAACAATGTCTTTCTTTTATTTTTGTGGGGCCGCGGCACCGAAATGAAAAAGCGCAATGTTGGCCACAATCGAATGCCTACTTTGGGCACCTAATGTAGTTACCGAAAGAATATCGAAGAAAACGTGAGACGCTTGGTCCACCGAGAACCATACGCATACTGCTCGGTATCCTACACTGGCGAGGCAAGACTTTCCGGAGAGGTTGCGCTCAACCGAACGCGGTGCAATTCGTCGAGTCCCCACAGTGATGGCGGCGAGCGACGATAGTTTTTTTTTTCTCGTCTGCTAGCCAGAAAGTGCCCAAACTCTGCCAGGCGAAAATACACTCGGCCAGAGAAAAGCCAACGCGCACCGAAGTGCGCCGCGCGGTGGTCGGAGCAACACGAGAAAAACGCATGCGCTCTGGGCTCGCTACCCTACCAGCCCGCGGGTAGGGTAGCGAGGACAAAAAATTGAAGAGGCTCAATGTGTCCTCGAGAATAAAAGTCGAAGTAGAAAAAATAAATAAGAACGTAGTTACCTTGGCTGAGTTTAGTGTCTTGACACGGATGCTTTGACGTAGGTGAAAAAAAATGTTGATATTTCTTTCTGTGTCATGACGGCACAAATGAACCACCACAACGCTTCATCTCATCCGGCCACGCTGCTGGCTTTGTCAACTTGTCTGATAGTGTGTTGATTTGGCTTGTCTCGTTGTATGGTCCGATGTAAGACTTTAGAATAGTCAATGCACCTTTGGCGTCCAATATTTATAGTAACATCAAACCCACAAAGTTCCGCAATTTAATATCTAAAGCACAACTTTGGAAATGTCAGTGCACCTTTCACATCAAAAGTTTATGAGAACTTTATACCCATAAATTTCGGAATTGACATCCATGCGCTGCGTAGATTCCGCGGCCTCCTCAATATGCCGTGGCGAGCCCGTTCGCCATCAAAACGACCTTGAAACTTTGTGCTCGGTTGTGGATCCTTGCGTCATGTGACTCCCGGTGCATGCGCGCTGCCGCGAAATCCAGCCCGACTTCGCAAGGTTCGCGCTGCAATGTCTTTTCGAGCGTGAAAAAGACATTCTAGAAAAAATGCAGAATGATTTCCGGCACCGGGGATTGCTTGGGTGAGCGGTGCATGGACAGCACGAAAAAATTTCGGGGGGGGCTGAAGCCCCATAAGCCCCCCCCCTGGCTACGCCCCTGATATATATATATATATATATATATATATATATATATATATATATATATATATATATATATATATATATATATATATATATATATATATATATATGTGTGTGTGTGTGTTAAGTTAAAGAGCCTGGAAATGCGTCTGTCAGTTATACTTATCTCTTTTTAATAGACAGACATATTTATCAATCACACGTGGTGAACCATGGGCACCCGAAAAATTATTTCAATTTGCATTTATTTCTTGCAGCTATGTAAAATCTCAACATGATACAGGGACAAAAGGCATTGAGTGCCCCACAGTGGTCGCGGGTCCCGACCAGTAGCAGCAGTACAGCGTACGTGAAAACTGCGCATTTGCTACAAACAATTTTAGCAATTAAACAAAGAATTGTACTTCATATTTAAATCTGTAGCATAAATGTATCGCTAGTTTACGTAACAGTGTTGTCAAGGTTGTGCGCAACGAAGTACAATCAATATAAGTTATTTACTTAAAGCTGTTTCTTTCGAACAGTTGCAATAAAAGGCCAAGTTTCTATTGACTATATCGCATACTCTAAATAGTTGCTCGTATACATATATATATGACTGTTCCGTTTGAAACCTTGCCCACAAGTAATGCTTTGGAGCGCTTCTTGCTGGTAATTTTTAAAAAGCCAGTAATTCATCAGCACATATGTTACTTCGCCATAACATTCACCATAATGTCCTACCTTCCTGCCCGCTCCCTTCCCCTCCCCCCATGTCAATTTCAGCTAAATTTGATATCGGTTGAGTTCACAGTTCTTCCAGGGCAGCGGGATAAATTTTTTATTCGCAAAGCACATTCATAAAACTCCGGATCGCTTGCATGCGTAATTTATTGCAAATGCCATAATTAGTTTACCTACATATTGCCTATAACGCGCCCTTGATTTTCGCCAATTATAAACAAAATGTCTTGTTTAGTTCACCGAGGACAACGATGGAACCCAGTCGGAACATGTTATGACGCCTGAAAATAGGGAAAGAAATTTCTTTTTTTTTTCTGTCAGTAATGTTCTATCAGAAATTATTTGCAACGCTTCTAACTGGACCAGGAACGTAAAAATTTTGTCGCACATTTCAGTTACCATGCCGCCTGTGCGCTTTCCACAAAATATACAAGATACAAGATTTCTCATATGACAACATCAACCGGATCGGAGCTTGTTGCCCTCCGAGGTGCCGTTGATTACATTAACAACCAACCCGCTAATCGGTGGGCAATATTCTGCGATTCGAAGGCGGCCTTACAATGTCTTCTGTCATCTCTTCGTCGCGGGTCGTGTGAACAACTAGTGTCGGAGATACGAGAAATGCACCATCGTATGATAGCGAAAGGACACGACGTCGTGTTTCAGTGGCTGCCTAGCCATTGCGGTATCTCCGGCAACGACCTCGCTGACGAAGCTGCTAGGAAAGCACACGAAGGAGCAACCCTTGTTTCTGTACCTTTATCTCGGACCGACGCAGCCCAACACCTAAGCAAGGTAGCACACCGTATGACATTAGAGAAGTGGCACACACCTGAATTCACCCAAGAACGATTGCATTCCCTCGACCCCTCTATGCAACTGCGGCTGTTACCAGGGCTTCTGCGAAATGAAGAAACAATGCTGTGCCGCTTACGCTTGGGCGTCGCATTCACCAATGCATATACGTTTTTGATTGGAATGACTGATAGCGCCGACTGCAATGCCTGCGGTGCCGAGGAAACTATAGAACATCTACTGTGCTACTGCCCATCTTTTCAAAACGAAAGACATGACCTCTGCACAGCTCTCAATCAGCTAGATAGAACACCGTTCACCTTGAAGAAGATCTTGGGACCATGGCCTCGCATATCGCAACTACAAAAGGCTACAAAAGCTCTGCTGCGATATCTGAAGGCAACTGGATTGAGTCAGCGTCTGTGATCCGAACTGAGTGACCGAACGATATACCCAGTAGACTTTCTCTTATTCTTTTAATCTTTCCGTCCCCTTTTCCCTTTCCCCAGTGTAGGGTAGCCAACCGGGCTCAGTCCTGGTTAACCTCCCTACCTTTCCTTTATCATTTGCTCTCTCTCTCTCCACAAAATATAAACCTGTTGTAAAATATAGCTATGTTTGGACACTGGGAAGCATAGCTGATAGCAGCCATATCACACGTTCTAACATTTGAATAAGATTTTTTTTTTGTTACAAAGGCTGTGTTTGATCGAGTCATACTTCGCTCAAAGAGTTTCCATAGCGTACCAGCATTTTTTTTCTAAATTTGGTCTTGGTGGCTTTAATATTTCTGCCAAGGCAGCGGGATCAGTTCCCTCCCGCTCGTAAGGCACGCTCATAACACTCCGGAGTGCTTGCATACGTAATTTATTGCGAAAGCCCATGTATTCTGAACTTCACCTACACTTTACCCATTAACTTGTCCCTACAGTCACCAAACAAACAAAACGAGTCTCTCTTTTATTGTATTGAGGGTACCAGGCGAAACTAATATATATCACGCATGAAAACGTAAAAAAAGATGAGGGTTCAATGATTATTCTTAATACTTCTATATAAGCCAGAAACGTTAACACATCAAATGATGTCTATTCCTTCAAAGTATAAAATATATGAAACGCAGAGTTCTCTTGGGATATTGTGAAACCTAGCTAACAGCAACAGCGTGATACTTTTGAATACTTCATGACGATTTTTTTAACGCTGTATTTGAGCAACACGTATTTGCTATCGCACATAAACTTGGCGTGTTGGTCCCCTTATGTTCGCAAAATTTTACCTCAATTGTAGTTAATTGTAATTTTGTCAGCGCGGCCGTTTTACACCGCTCGTAAAACAAGCTAATAACGCTATGAACCACTTGCATATGTATTATACTAGAAATGCGCATTTAACCCACCCATTTGGAACACTGCCTGCACATTGGCCATGCTATGCCCCTAATTTTCCACCCACATATAAAGAACATGCCTTCTTTAGCTCACCGTGGACACCGGAGAAACAAACTACGAATCTTGTATGATGCACGAAAGCACATTAAGAAATGAGGATTTCGTAATTATCTGCAACACTTCCATTTAAAGCAGGAAAGTGAAAGTTTCGCAACGCATCCCGTTGAAAATTATCTATATTTTCACGGAATGTCAACCATCTCTTGTGCTCTTGCTTTAGGAGTATGGGAAACATTCAGATAAGCGGCAGTATGGCACTCTGGAACGCTTCAATCAGTAACTTTCTACAAAAGCTGCAATGAACCTACACAGAATAAACATATGTCGCTCGTCACTCAGAACATTGCTTCGTACTTCGAATAAATATAAACACTGTGCCCCGCATATCTTGCCGAGGATACCGGGGAAAACAAATAACTGCCGTGTATAACGCATAATAATTGGGATAACGCGACCACTCAGTTATTGTTTTCAGAGTACCTAAGCAACCTACACAGTGTGAACTTTCGGTACACGTCGCCAAAAAGCGGCTCTCGTTTTTCGAAATACGAAATAGCTGCTTTTCTTTCTCCTGTCTAGAAACAAGTAATAGTGTAGCTCTTACTTAAAAACAGCCTGAAAAAGAAATCGTCAAAGTCAGAAGTGACACATTCCTTTAGAAAAAATTCAAGTCAGTGATCTATTGGTATTGCAATGGCTCTGCACGTTCGACCAAGGTCATTTTCACTAGCATATTTACGATAAGCCGTGATTGCACGACGAAATTGGACAGTTATACCTGTAAGAGATTTGATTAGATTGCCGATGTTGTTGATATACTGAGACTGCAACGCTACCTAGGCTATCTCTAGACAGAGATTAAATAGTTCCAGCATTTGATAAACCAACGAATTCATGCCGTAAGGCACGCCAGTCGTTTGGCGTGGCTGATTGTAGTACTTTCTCCGGACGTCCCCCTCCCCCGTATATAGGTTAAATGTACGAAGCTGATTGTGTTTTCGAATACGGAAACAGCGGTCCCAAAAACCTGGGCATGATGCAAGTTGCGCAAGCTGACATTTGTTAGGGCGCTAACTGCCTAGCGTCCGGGGTTCTCCGCAACGCGAGTGTGTATATGGCGAATCCCGCGCGTCGTCCGCTACAGGGCGTCCCGAGAAGGCTCAAAAGGCAATCCTCGCTGTCGAAGCAAGGGATGCGCGGTAAAGAAAAGCGTTACTTGTGTGGTCACCCTATTAAGAAAGCAAATTTAGCTTCATCTGTAGTTTTGTTCGACTTTCCAGCGTGCAGCTGAAATTGCCCGCTTTCAAAAGTGGGCGGGGGGGCAAGTGCCCCCCTTGTCGGCCCGGCAGATACGCCTATGACTGAACACGTTGCGCGGCTCCAGATCGATTTAGCAAAAGCATTTGATCGAGTGAACCGCGCCTTCTTTTTTTAAATGTTTCGAATACGTTAACGTTGGCTCAATTGTTTACAAAGGAGTTCGCACGTGCTGCCCCAATGGTTCTACCCGCACCATTGTTAACGGCAATCTGTCCGAGCCTGCGCCCAGTCTTTCCTCTGTGAAACAGGGTTGTCCGTTATCGCCAATTCTATTTGCCCTTTATTTAGAGCCATTGTGCATAAGCATTATAAAGTGCAGCGACATTCTTGGTTTCAACATTTTGGGCAACGAACTCAAACTATTGGCGTACGCAGATGATCTTGCCTTTTTCTGCTCAAGCAAACCGAGCATTGACAAAGTTCTATCATGGACTGAAACATTTGGTATGGCTTCTGGTGCCCAAATAAACTGATAAAAATCTCAGGTCCTTGGTTTCTTTTATATGAATGTACACCGACTCAATATGCTGGTATATAATGGACAAGCGTACCATCTAAGTACATTGGTGTTCCTTTTGATGCATGTAACCTTATTGTGCATTTCTGGCGAGAACGTGTACCGGCACTCCAACGTCACGCGAATTCTTTTACTCCACACCGCCTTTCTATATCTGGTAGTGCGGCGGTTTGCAACTTGTCGGGACTCAGATTCAACGTTTTCACAGAACATTCGCTACTTTTGAGTGGTCTTCCGCCAAAGAGCCTATGAGGCGAGATGATATCTCTAGACCCGTAAGTGCTGGACGATTTCGTCTGGTGCAGCTATTTGCGCAACAGATTGTCTGTCGTTTTTTCTTTTTTCGTGATATTTCACACCCAATAATACGGTCATTCATGCAAGTTAATGTAGTCGATTATTTACCCAGCCTGGTAGTTTCATTCCAATATTCATCATTTATTGTGGTGTTTTATGTATGAAGTATTTCATATATTTAGCTGTGCAATTTCTCTTGGTTCGGTTTTCTACTAAATATCTCTACACGGTGTCAAGAAAACAACTGTATAACGATTTCATATAAATGATTTTTCCACCTTCCCTTTATGTTTTATATTCTCTAGTCTGCCAGGCCAAGTTTTTTTTTTTTTTAATCAGATAGCGCGATTACAGAACGCAGGCTTTCCCAGTTCTGTGATCACTTCAGTATGCGAAGCCATCTTGCAGAAAGAGAAAAGAATAAATTCCGAAACATCACAAAAAGAATAAAGACAAGAGACAAGCGCACGTGGTCCCATACTTGCACAAGTTGTAACACAATCTAAAGAAACTTTCCAATAGACATAATATTAATTTGCTTTTCAGTGCCCAGTGTAAGCTGTCCTCGATATATACGTAAGCGTATGAAAACGCACGAAAGGCCCCTGTGCACCACAAATCATAAATCCCGTTTCACTGACTGCAGGCGCAACGTTATCTATTAGATAGCGGCCGCTGAGCTGTGGAAAAACTTATATAGGTCAAACGGGACAGTGTTTCAATGAAAGAGCTCGTCAGCACAGCACTAACCTAAAGAAGGGCTATGGGAGTCATTTAGCAGGACATTGTAACAAGTGTCACTGGACTCCCATACTTGAAAAAAAAAAATTCACAGGGAAAGGAAAAGGTGATAGGGAAAGGGAAATAATAGAGGCTTATTACATTAGAAAGGAAGGAGCTAGATAAACGTGTAAGCTCTCCCTCTCTTGCCTCGTCGGGAAAAGAAATAGCTTTTTTGGATGAAAGATTACGATGTTGCTGATTTGCAGATGTTCTTGCGACTGGCGTATGCATGCCTATGCTGAAAAAGGTATAAATGGCTGGAGAATTTCAAATAAACTTCCAGTTGGCAGTCAGCGCTTGTCTGTGTTTCCTAGTGTCCTTGTTTTATTCGCGCTGTTTAACCTCAGTTCTAAACACATCTTGTTTTCTGTTTTTATTACGGTGGGGAGGATTTTTTTATTGCTGTGAGGAGATCAACCGACTCAGGCGAAGCCATGGAATGGTAGACTAAAAAATATTTGCTTTAATAAAAAAAAAGCGAATCTAAAGACAGGCAGTCGACCGACTTCGGAAAAGGCGCAACACACGGCTGTTTGATCGTCGAGTGTACAAAAAGACTTCCCGAATAATCCGACGACAGGCAACGTGCTCGCGAAGAGCGAGGGCAATGCATCGCGAGCGCGGGAGCACAGTGAAATAGTAAATTTGTGTGGTCGATCCGGTCTTCCCAGTATTACTGCAAAACTCTCCAGATCTCAGTCACAGAACGCACGCACCACTCGAACGGCGGGTCAGTTCCCGGAGCAGCAAGATGGACGAAAGCGAGGGCCGAGAGGAACTTCCCGCGATTCCTGAGTGAACGCCGCCGCATCACATAGCAACGTCGCATCACGACGAGCAAGAGCGCGAGCCAGACAAAGGATGGGGGGTTACGAAAGTTGCCACTACAGTGGCATCATAAGAAGCAAACAAAGACACCACGGACAACATAGGGGATGTGACATGTATACTTACTAATCGAATTAAAGAAACGATAAATTAATGGAAATGAAATTCGATCAGAAAAGAAGTTACCGGAGGTGGGCATCACGATCCCGTATCTTTGCATTACGCGTGCGATGCTCTTACCAATTGAGCTACTGCGGCGCCGTTTTCCCATCCACTTTCTTGGGTATTTGTGTTTTTCTACTAGAACTATGTCTTGAAGAAGTCTTTGTTTGTTGTTTCTTATGATATGCTTATTGTGCTTATGATATTATTAATAAACATCGGGCCCCTCGGTTAACCCCTTTTCCTCTCCTTCACTGCAGTGGTAATCGCAAGGCATTCGTATAGCGTAGAAAGTTTTCAGCTCTATATAACAAGACGCTGTCATGCACTGCTTGCCTCTCGACTTAAAAGAAGAACTGAAGATGCCGCCAATAAAATGTAAACGTTGCCGCTTCGCCATCATCGACGCCAGGATCACAAGGCAAGACAGCACAATTGCGAAATCGCCTAATCGACCGAGCTGACAACGGCAAAAAAGCGCTGAAAAGAAGCTGCAAAGCGCTCACGTGACCGACCGGAAACTGGCCGGATCTCGCAATCGTTGCGGCGTCCGCGGTGGTATCATTTCTGGGCACTCCAAGTCAGACTTTAGCCATCTGAAAAAATCAACCAAATGCAGTCGGAGGGCGCTTTCCGACCACCCAAACAAGATGACTGCCTCTGGAGTGCTCCGAAACGACCACCCGAAGAAGCCATCAGGACCCGAAAAGGCGCATAGGGCACCGCAAAACAATGCAGCCTAAATAAAAAAAGTTAATAAGGAAGAAAGAAAAGAAGGAGCTCTCAACAACACCATTTCCGGCTCGAAACAGATTGAAGTGGAACGTAGAAGAAAGAGAGAAGCCGATAAAATATGAAAGCGGTAAAAAAGTGCTGAAAGACAAGGGACCGCCAGCAAAACAAGCGACGTGAATGCAAGTAACCTAGTGCCACTAAAAGGACACTAAAGAGAAAACTGATTTGAGATGTGTTAGTAGATCACCCTTCCACAGTACTAAAAAAGCTACTGTTGCCGCGAGAAGACGCCTTGGTAAGCCAGAAAATATTCAAGAACGACAAGACGGTTAATTTAGCTTGCCTTGACATCTTCAGTTCTGACGCCGTCTGCTCGGGCCTAGTTAAATTACTTGTAAAAATGAACTACGTAATATTCTAAAGGAGCCAAGGGCTGAAATGAGAAAGTTTCAGGATCTGTTAAAAATTTAAATTAATTGTGGGGTTTTATGAGCCAAATCAAATTCTTCTACTGAACGACAATGGCCACAATGCGAAAAAGTACTTTGCAATCCGCGACGTCACGCCGATGTACCGGCGCTCGGGTATCGGCGTGAAATTCGAAAATGAGACTTTGGCCAACGGTTTCTCTTCTAATAATCAGCCTATTAGCACGAGATAAACGAGAGTACAGTGGTTCAAGAATATTTTATCAGTCAAAACTGATTAAATGTTTCTCCTTCGTGTCCGTTTAATGTTTAGTCGAGCAACAACCACATGAAGTCACCAGACAATGAAGCCAAGGAAAGCGTGGGGGAAATGAAGTATACTACATTAGACTTAATGTTTCAAAGTTTAATGGTACCTTTAATTAATAGTACCGTCACATTTATTTGAACTGAAGACAGTACAGTTTAAGACGCGTATTTAATTTCTCGTCTGCCTTGCCTGGCGCCATTGTGTTTCCTAGGTGAATTAGCAAGCAAAGTAGCCTCGCAGATCGCTTCCGAGTTTCGATGCATTCGCCACAGCTGCGTCCGTCTTCTACACGGATGAGTATGCATAGGGCGTGTCTTCTTACAACCAAGCACGCACTCGTCTACCACGCGTCGGTGCTCGGCCAACTTCCCTAGTGATCAGAACAAAGACGCGGCGAAGTTGGCTTAGCGGAATCGCCCAAGTTCACGTAGCACAATCCATAGCCTGGCCACTGCGGACAGGCAAGATACCGTAGCGAATTTCACGAAAAACATGCTCCACAGAGCATTGCACCGGGATCACACCGTCAGGGTATCGAGGCTTTTCTGCACTTGCGTGAATCTCTGTGACACGTGCTCGGCCATGCATGCGTTACAATATCGTTGTCGAAACAGCCTCTCGACAGGCGGAAAGTGCTGCAAACGACTTTGGCTTCGCGAAGACCTACCTTTCGCAATTTTAGCTATTGGTTCGCCGAAATTTGAGCACAAATAGAATTAACAATACCAGTTTTTTTCAGTAGTGCGCATCTACAGCGGATAGGCCACCTCGTGAAATTTAGTGACCAATAATTGCGAGATTTTAATACCGGATTAAATTGCGAAAAATTGACCTGAGAAAGTCATATACATTGTTTTCCACTAATTTATCCGTGCAAGGATGGAATATGTTTACGATTTCTTCGAAAGTGTAAAAATGGCAAGAAAAAAAGATAATGAACAGTGTTTGCTGATTATTGAAGTTTATATGCCTTTGAATTTTATTCCACCAGTTAGCGAATAGATGCAACCGAAAACAGATTCTTGTACATAGATAGCGGGAGCACTTGGCGTTATTTGCAGTTATCAGTGTGCGTATTCACGGTCGAAAGAATGTTCAGCATTTCGGAGAGAGATCGTTCGGCTTACGCAGCCCTATTTGCGACCGCTGATATGGAAAGTTTTCGAAGCGTCGACGCTGGAGGCTCAGTGCGTCCAGCACCGATGGTCAGTGGTCGCCAGCCGCGGCGACCGCATTTGGATCGAAGCGGAATGCAGAAAAGCGCTCTCGCACCGTGCGTTGGGAGCTTGTTGAGGGACCCTCGAACGGTCAAAATTAATCCGGAGCCTGCCACCACGGCGTGCCTCATAATCTGGTCTTGTTATTTTTGCACGTAAGACCCCCAGAATAAAATATATTCCCGTCAAAGTGTTAGCACATTGCCAGCGAAGCGAGCGGGCTCGAAATGCCTCGCCCTTCCCATTGCGTCACCGCTGTGTGGCTATTGCGAACGTAGCGCAGGGACCATTTGCTCTGCGGCGTGAAGGCGTTGCGTTTCGCCGGCTAAACCGCCACTGGCCGACGTGTGGCGAGTTACCCTGCGTTTAACGTGGACGAGTACGCGCTGTCGCTGCTTCCTTCCTCTCTCCAGCCCCGCAAGAAGGCACGGATCTCAATCGAGTTTGGATACGACCACAATTACTGGAGGTGAGCCGCGTGGGTGTTGCGCATATAATTTTCAAACCTTCGACTTTTTACATCGATAAGCACATCGATGAGAGTCAGTAAGTCTGTACCAAACCGTGGTGTTCCCTCAATTTGGTGAATATTCTGGAGCATGCACCAAAGCCATCCGGCCCCGTTCGTCGCCGTGCTGAGAATATTTCGTATGGAAGAGTGAAGAGGGGCGCGCAAAAAAGTGCCCTATACACAATATCACAGCAATAATGTCGCAAAAAAAAATGTGCCATTGTAAAGCTGCTTTCAAAGACACGACAACGAGAACAACGGCTTCTATAGCTAAATTCGGCTAATGAAATCCTATAAAATTATATGCTATGCGTACAATTGCCTTTATTGGTATCCTATTCAACGTGCAGTCTCGTGCATTGTTTATGTTTACGTACAGCACAAGTCACTACTTTAATGTCAGGCAATGTTTGTCCCTCATTGTGCACTGTTTACAGTCTATGTCGCGAAATGCACACGTCAATTCATGCGAATGCACACCATGGAATGTCTGATGCCTGCGACCGCGTCTGCGGCGTTGTCCGTGACAAAAAAAAATGTCATCCCGAACCACGCAGGCCCTCCGCATGGCACATAGGCGTTACTGAACCAACTGAATTTCTCAAATTTAAATGTGTGACCAAATGTAAATGTGCGCTACCACCGGGATCGGCCCACGCTAAAGAGGCCTCTTGCTTACCAGAAAGCTCGCCTTCGTGCATAGCGTTCGCCGCCAGCGTTTCCCGGTAAGCATTACGGTTACATAAGCTGCAGTTGCCGAGAAGCGTGAGAAGCAGTCGGGGATCTTTGAATGCTATCATGTTCCACTCTTGAAGGCGAAGGTTAGGCGTCCTCCAATTTTCTGAGAATGAAGTGAGCCGTGGAGGCTCTGCCCAATCAGCGAGCGCTCTCTCACCGTCCTCCTGCAAGCGTGGCAATGGTACAGGCCAAAACGAGGACCGCACACTGCTCGTCCTGTGTAGTTGGTTTCTTTATTCTTTTCCTTTCTGTAACAGTGTACTGCTTCGCGAAACATTCGAGAAAAACATTTGTCAACGTGCCAATGAGATATGTAGTGTTAAATTGGCGAGCGAAGTACAAATTGGCCTAACGGCCAGGGTACCTCATTCATTCATTCATTCACAAAACTTTACCTCGTGTGCTTCAATATTATCCACGTGCATGATCCATCAAGACTCACCGCGGTGCTTAGTGGGATATGGCGTTTCTCTGTTGAGCTCGAGGTCGCGGGTTCGAGTAGTGCCCCACTACGGCGCGTGCTATAAACAGCTCGTGGTTTGCCACGTAGAACCCCAGAGTTCTTTTATTTTTTCCAATTGCAGCTATTTTCACTCGCCAGAAGAGCCGAGCTCACTTTCGCTTAGTTGATGGCATTATCATTCCGAAACTGAAATTATATAATTATGATATCCCAAGGCGACACACGGACCACGAGAGACGTCGAAGTATACATGCTCTGTTCCAATAGCGACAACCTGGTTCCTTTAGGTACGCCTAAAGTGCGGTCTACAGCCGAACCAGCTGCTTCCTAATCAGCAACTCGACGCCAAGTGCAAGTTGCCATCCTCGCACAGTGAAGTAAAATTGGGTGACGATGATGTATAATGAGCCTAGACGGCACGCTCAAAAATGTTTCCACAGGCAATTCATCGCAAATTTTTAAATGAGAACAAGCTCTGCAAAGATCTTGTTTCGTAGGACAATGGCACCAGGCACGGGCCGATTCGAAGAATACTTTTCTTTGCTTACGCGCTAATGTAATTAAAATGCTGGATGCTGGATCAACGGTTTCAATGTGGCTCACACATTAGCAAGAATCTTTTAAAAAATTGTTGCGAACCCGTCTCATGTAACCCTCTCCTGCTTGGGCAGCACTGTACAAATAAATAAATAAATAAATAAATAAATAAATAAATAAATAGCAAGAAGAGAGTGATGTTGTTGGCTGCAGGCAGATCTAGACTTGCAAGACACGTGGCAGCTGCTCCGACGGCGTGGCTCCTTTCAGGAAAGGTTGAGAAACTAAAAAAAATTGTCAGACTCGCGTCTATGTAGTGCGAAGCATTCTTAATTTGTAGCGAACAGATGTATGAACAATGTAACTGTCGTGTGGAGATTGCATGCTGTATTGTTTATATTTATAAATAAGAATGTTTCTAATGGCAACATATAAGACTGAAAGCAGACTAAAATCCGCTGTGGCACACACCCGGTAGCCACAGTGCACGCATCCAGTGCACATACTCAGTAGCCCTAGTGGCTCATACCCAGCTGTCCCTGTGGCGCATAATTTTGAACTGCACTACCACCCTAATCGGACGGACGGACGGACGGAAAAAACTTTATTGGTAAAAGGAACTGCGAGGTTGCCAGCCCGGGCTCAGGCTACTCGGGCATTATGTGGGGTGAGGCATAGCCTTTCCACCGCTGCCCGGGCCCGCTGGGTAGCCCATAATTGGTCCTGTAGTACCGAGCTAGTCAGAGCGCTTAGCCATCGCTCCTCGAGAAGGTCCGGTTCTATCTTGTCCTCTACATATACTGGGCCGGTGTATTGTAGCGATGCCTTTTCCGATTCTATGCTTTTTCAGGCTTTTCGCGCTTGGCCGATGGTCAGAGCGACAGTCTGCCCACATTATCAACGGGATCAGGCGGCCGTGTGTGGTGGATGATAAGAATAGCATAGAATAAGGCATAAGGCATCGCTACAAAATAACGGCCCTGATCTGATCTGAGTGCACTTCCATAAGATGTGTGCCATGTCTGCGTGTTCGTGTTTGCAGAGCTTGCAGCTCGCGTCTGGGTATTGTGTTGAATTCATTCTGGTTAAGTGTACTGGGTTTTGGAACGTCCCGGTTTGCAACCTTCTTCAATCTGTTTCTTAAACCTGTCGAGTTGTTTGTGGGGTCGTGGGCATGAATCTCTTTGTTTCGCGTAGCGTGTCAGTATGTCGTGGTACGTGACCAGTCTGTCCCTGTCGTCTTTTATCGCTTCCTCGTCGTCGTCGCCTCCTCCGTCTTCTCCCTCGCCTCCGCCGCAGCCCTTCCCCTTCCCCGGGGGTTGCGGGGTGTTGGACCGTCACTGTCCGTGCCGCGGTGGGTTAGTTTCCGCTCGGACTCGGGCTCGGACGTCTGGGTGAATCTGCGTCTTGGGGCCGTTCATTCCGTGGTAGTTTATGCAGATCTTTTCCATGATTTCTCTGCCCGCCTTGGTTCTGGAGTCTTTCGAGTTGCGCTATCCTTTGTGCTTCCGCGATTTCCTCCAGCGTGTTATGTACCCCGAGTTCAGTAACTTTTCGTTTCTTGTGTATTGGGGGAGACTCAGTGCTGTTCTGTACGCTTTGCTAATGAGCGCGTCGATCTTGTCTTTCTCAGCCTTGCTCCAGGGGATGAACGCCGCCACGTACGCGACGTGGCTGATCGCGAAGGCCTGAACGAGCCGTACGACGTTTCTTTCTTTAATGCCCCTCCTGTTGTTGGAGACTCTCTGTATTAGCCGAATGGTCGCCGTGACTTTCTTTTCCAGGTGTGTTATAGTTTCCGTTTTTGTTCCCCTGGCTTCGATCCAGAGACCCAGGACTCTAATCTTTTGGACCATGGGTGCCTCCGTGCCTTTTTTCGTGGTTAATCTGATTCCCCCTTTTGTGTAGTTCCGCTACGTCTCTGTACGGTTTGCCGAGCCTCCTGGGGCAGTAGAGCAGCAGTTCGATTTGTCCGGCGAGCATTCTAGTCCGGTGCCCTCCAGATGATTGTCGATTGCCTCCACCGCCCCTTGAAGTCTGTTCTCCATATCGCCCTCGCTTGCGTCCTTCGTGGTCCAAATCGTAATGTCGTCTGCGTAAACGGTGTGAATAATGCCTTCTATTCGCTTCAATTTTTCCGATAGTCCGATCATGACGACGTTGAAGAGCATCGGTGACGCGACGGACCCTTGCGGTGTGCCAGCGCTGCCCTTTCCACTTGATTACTCTCCTCCTCGTCCAGTCTGATTCTGGCTGTTCTTCCAGTAAGGAAATTTCGGATATAATTATACGTTCGTTCGCCCAGGCCGAGTTGCGCGATTCTGTCGAGGATGGCCGTGTGCTTGACCCTGTCGAAGGCCTTTAGACCAAGTCCAAGTATTGCCCTCAAGCCCCGCCCCGTGGTGTCTATGACTTGCTCCTTGAGTTGTATCATGGCGTCTTGGGTAGAGAGCCCTCTTCTGAAGCCAATCGTGTTGTTGTGGTACAGGTCGTTTGACCCCAGGTAGCCGTTAACTCTACTCGGGCAAGCGTGCTCCATCATTTTACCAACGCAAGAAGTGAAAGAGATCGGCCGCATGTTCAGTATTTCTAAGAATTTACCCGGCTTGGGGATGAGGATCACGTCGGACCTCTTCCATTCGTCGGCTATCCCGCCACTCCGCCAGCACTCATTGATGTAGTCTGTCAAGCGGCTCGTTGCCTGGTCGTCCAGGTTCCGGAGCATCTTGTTGGTCACTTTGTCAGGGCTCGGAGCCAACTTGGTCTTGATGGTCTGCAGGACCGCCTTGATTTCTTGCTGGGAGAAATCTCTGTCGAGGTCCTCGTTGGGAGAGCCCGAGTATAGTTCCGGTGTTCAACGGCTGGAGGTCTGTCAAGGTACAGCTTGACGATTTCATCACCCATTTCACGGATGTTTCCTTTGTACTTGTGTCTGAGCTTGGTCATTTTCGCTTTCGCCGCTGTCTTCGTTCCCGACGGGTCGAGCAGGTGCTTGAGGATCTTCCACGTCTTGCCCGTGTTGATGTTGCCGTCCATGGCGTCGCATACCTCGTCCCAATCCTGATTGCATAACTGGGCGCAGTGTGCTTCGATGTTCTTGTTTAGTTCCGCGATGTTGCGCCTTCGATTTCTATTGTGTTTTGGCCCTTGCAGACGCTTCTGGATGGATTGTTCGGTTTGTACGAGGTTTGCGAGCCTGCTGTCCATGCGCGGAGAGTGACCACCACCGTTGTCGTCGTCTTCGTGTGCGCGTCGAGCCCCCCAGTCGTCCCACTCCATCTCGGTCGTGGCCTTTTCTACGTCTCGTAGCAGCTCCCCGTTCCATTCTTCTATGTTTCTTATGGGTACTTGTTCTTTTTCGTATCTGATTTTGTGGAATTTATCCCAGTCTACTAGCCGGAACTTATGTTTTATTCCCTTCATGACGCGGGCCTCTCCTAGGGCTATACTGGTTATCCTGTGATCGCTCCCCAGGTCCTCGAAGGTGTTCTCTCAGGTGATCCTCCCGGCTCTCCTGCATAGCGTTAGGTCTGTTGTGGGGGCCGCACCAACTCTGGTATGTGAGGCCGGCTCGTTGAGAAGGGTTAGGCCGGCCCTTTTTATGAGGTCGGCCAGGCCTTTTCCCTTCTTGGACCAGTGTCCATATCCCCACTGCGTGTGTGGAGCGTTGAAGTCACCTCCGATGACGAGCCTGTTGTCGCCCGCGATGGTCCTCGTTTCGTTAATTAAATCTTCGAAATTGTGTGTTAGGCCCTTTTTGGACGGACTGCTGTAGACGTTTAGGACGAAAGTGCTGCTTTCCTTCTATCTGCGTTACGACTTCTATGAGGATGTGGCTAAGGTCCGTAATTTTTCTCATAATTCGCGGGATCGCGACCAGTCCTTTTTTGACTAATGTGGTCACGACTATGTCCCTCCCCGTCCCTTTTGTGCGTTGTTTGTGAGTGGCGTACCCGGCAATGTTGGCGTGGTCGAATGTTTCCTGGAGAATGATTACGTCGGGCCTTTTTCTTTTTGCGGTCATTTTAATGTTTTGTGTCATCGTTGCTTTTTTGTGAGAAGCTGCGGCAGTTCCACAGCCAGATGACGAGTCTTCCCTTTTTGGCGCCCGCTATCTTTACGAGACCTTCTTCTCCAGCTCTGCGAGCCGCCTGTCGTACTTTAGGGCCTGCGCCTTCCTCTCTGCCTCGCTGTCATCAATGCGCGCCGCCAACATCTCGAACATTTTCTCCATTTTGTCCGAGAGCTTGTTGAGCATGTCCTCAAGGACGTCAGTTTTTTTTTTTTTTTTGTGCTAGGTCGGGGTCTCTTAACTTCCTGTACCGAAGCGACCTGTTCGTTGATCTTGGTCTCCGGGATTTTACGCTTGGCGCCCAGTGGGTGTGCTACATCTGCTAACATATCCACTTCCTCCTCCATGGATGGATAGGATGGTTGGGGTGGAGACGGAGGCGAAGGTGGCTGACGGGGGCGACGATTGTGTCTGCATTTTGGTAAGTATTTCATTAAGTGTTTTCTGTAGTTCGCCAATCTTTTTGGCTGATTCGCTGTTCTTTTTTTTTTTTTGGCCTTTTCTAGCTTCTGTCTGAGCAGCTGGTTTTCCGTTCGATATTCCTTCCCGCGTTCCTTTATGTGTTCGTACTTACCCCCATCATTACTGGTATTGCCGGACCTTCCCGATTCGCGATTGGCCACTTTGTCTGACCAGCTCACCTTTGCTGGTGTCGTCTGTTCTTGCTTCTTCCCCTTCGTTTCGGGCTTCCTCCCCCTCGAGGCGGATATGGACCCACTCCCGGTCCTGTCCCTATTCCTGGACCTCGAGGTCGGTCGTCCCCGCGCTCCCGGCCTGGACTTAGATCTGTCCCTGGACCTCGAGATCGGTCGTCCCCGCGCTCCCGGCCTGGACATGGATCTGGACCTGGATCTGGGCGCGGGAGATGGTTGTGTGTGGTTGCTTTCCCCGTCGTCGGGGTCTTGTGAGCCGGCTACCCGCAAGAGTTCTTCCTCGTTTCTTCTCGCTGTCCATCTTCTTAGTTTGACCATGTACGGCGTCTCGTGTTTACCCCTGCAAGTCCGGTTCACCGTGGGGTGAGCTTCTCCGCAGAGCTTGCATTTAGGTGTGCATTCGTGGTCTTTGGCCGGGTTTTTGCTACCGCAAGCCGGGCACAGCTTGTCTTCCGGTCTGGGGCACACATCGGGTCTATGCCCGAGCCTGCCGCACTCTTTGCAAAAGTCTATTTGTTTCCGATAGCGGGATACTCTCATCACGATGCTGTTGAAGTGCGCCTACGCGGGGACCCTGTTGCCCTCGTACAGTAGTGTCACGGTGGTCGTGCTGCCCATGCCTCTTGGCGTACGCCAGGGAAGGGTTCCTCACGTTCACTAGTGCGTGCACGCGCTGGTCTTGTGTCTAATTCAGGGGAATGTTGCGGATTATCCCCTTGGCCATCTCTTCTGGTGCCGAGACGTACACGTTGGTCGTGTGCTTCCTCCTGTTGATTGTTAATACCTTGATTTTGGCGACTTTCGTCGCCGTCGTCTCGTCCGGTGTGCTTATCACCAAGATGTTTTGCGTGTGGTTGGGGCAGATCGTGATGATTTCGTCGCTGCTCACTCCTGCTTCATTGCGTATCGCCTCGTCTAGGCTGGCTCTGCACGTGTTTCTGGTGTTCAGCCCGTCTCTCGGTCTGACGATTATGTTGATGTCGTCTCTAGGTAGCCTGGGCATCTTGCTTGCTCGTAAAACCTTGTTCACTATGCTTGCCAAGGTTGACGACTGGGCGTGTTGGTATATCATATTAGAGGTTGGATTGCGCAACATTTTGACGAGACACACAGAAGAGACACACACCACAGAGCGCTCTGTGGTGTGTGTCTCGTCAAAATGTTGCGCAATCCAACCTCTAGTTCACTATGCTCTTCCCGCCTTTGCGCGTCGGGCTTCTCCAGCGGGTGCCTTGCTTGTCTGCCTCTTCGGCAGCGTTCGCGCAGCCCTTTCTTTTGTGCGTAACTTCGATCCATCCATCCGCGTCGCGGTCCTCGGCTCGGCTCGCGGGATCATTTCTTTCTTCTCTGGACTTGGTATTCAAGGTTTCCCCCACTTCTGCCTCGTCTACCTCCATTTCGGAAGTGCTTCCGATCCTCTGGTTTCACTGCGACACCGTTTTCCGCCCTGCCGGGGGCCGGTAGGGGTCCGCTATAGGCCTAGCCGGCGTTAAGCTTAGCTGTATTTCTCACTTCGAAATATCTTCGAAATATCTTCGAAAAAGGTCGCTCACCCCGGCTTTCGGTGTCCCTGGGTTAGGGTCGATTTGCTCTATCCGGTGGTGGTCGGTTTTCCAGTATTTGACTCGATAATTCTGCGGAAAACATTCATAAAGGCAGAGCCGTCGTGAAGTGCGTCTGCAGCGCTGGCACTTCTTCCACCGTAATCGGCCCACCAAAACGGCGAAGTACTCCGGCCGTCCTCTTGCCCGCGAAACAGTGGGTGCACTCGGAGAAGAATGCTTCACATTAAAAGTTGTAGTTATGTCGCTAATTTGTTCATATTTAAGAAGTACAGGGTAACATGGGAGAATAAGACGGCGCGCACAGCGGGCCAGAACGGGACAGGCCCGCAGCCTGTGAACCATCCAGCGCACTTGTCCCGCGCCTGCCCGCTCACTCTCCGATACAGCGCCTTGAAGCGAGTCTGCCACGCGTTACCAATCATAGGCTAAGCTCACATCCTCTAATAACTTCACTGGGAGTCGGGACACCTATACCTTCTGAATGTCCAGTGTCCTTGCGGAAACACAATGTCGTTCACACTAACGTGCAAAGCACCTCGACGTTGGGGGGTTGTAACCGAAGATTTACGCTCGTAGAGTCCAGGACACACCAACAAATAGTGCTTAATATCACCGCGTGTCTCGCAAGTCACACATAACGGCGACGTGAAGAATCGTATCTCGTATAGCCATGCTGGAGCAAGCGCTGATATGGTGCTGAGATGATGCAGTAGGGATGCCTCTCCATGGCCTTTGCACTATTGTGCATATAGCACGTTTGCGATATATAGACGACATACTCATAATATGGGGACATGGTCAAGACAGTCTAGATAAATATGTAGCATTTCTAAACTCTGTTCACCAAACAATAAAATTCACATCAGAATCCTCAAGTGAGCGCATCAACTTTCTGGACACAACAATATACATTGACAATGGGGAGCTAAAGACAACGCTGTATAGGAAACCTTTCGACAAACAACAGTACCTAGAATATACCAGCCACCATCCCAGACATTGCAAACATGGCATCTTTAAAGGCCAAGTCACACGACTACGTCGCATTTGCGTTGAAAACCAAGACTACATAGATAGACTAGATCACCTTAAAGAAACCCTATCAAACTGGAACCACCCAAACAGTGCCCTTCAAACAGCCTACACCGCTGCAACCAAACTTGATCGAGCCGAGGTCCTCAAGCCCCGCCCGAGCATCACAAGAACAACAACGCTTCTTCTTACTACTAAATTCTCACAAACGCACTCCCAAACGTGAATAACATCCTCAGTAAATACTACCAATTCTCACCAGCAACCAGAAACTTAATAAGATTTTTCCCGACCCTCCCAGAGTAGCCTACAGACGCAACACTAATTTTAAAGATGTTTTTGCACACGCCAAACTAAAGAGGAAAGACAAAGAGGAAGTTGGGAACCAATCCCTGTGGCCGCCCCAGGTGCTCTACATGCAAACATATTCAATCTACTACTACAGTAAAAAGTACAGCGTCGAATTACGCACACAAGGTAACTTCGGCTTTCACCTGCACATCAAGCAACGTAGTCTACTGTCTAGAATGCGCTGCTTGTAGCAAACAATACATAGGTGAAACTGGACAACAAATTCATACAAGACTCAACGGTCACCGCGCCGACACAAAACACAATTTAGCCATAGCAGTAGCCAGCCACTTTAATGAACATGATCATATATTTGACAAAGCAAGGCTCTATGCACTACAAACACATTTCCGTTCCCCTCGCGAAAGGAAGTATACGGAATCATACCTCATACACAAGTTTAATTGCCTACACCCGACGGGAATTAATTTGGTACGCGGCAACTTAGGATCTTTAAAAGTGGTAACTTAGATCTGAAATTCTCATATCATCAACCAAGACACAAAACACATTATGCCACCAGCTAACCTTAATTCTTAACCTCACCTACTCTTCCATTTGGAAAAATTTTTTCCTGCCTACTACTCGATTTAATATACTCTTTCAGGTTTTTACGCCTATATCAACTGTACTAACCCCTTATCCCATGTACACTTGCCCCCGCCCGCTTCTGCGCACGTCACTCTCCTGTTTGTTATTCCGGTTTCGGTCCCCCCCCTCTCTTTTCCCTTCTTTTTTTCTTTATATATTTTTTGAAACCCCCTCACCAACACATTCCGAAGTCAATATGCCTTTTTCGGTGCCTCAACCCAGCGTATCGCCATTTCTGGATGCCACCGTAACGACACCTACGCTGAGCAACTGGGGCAATGCTCCTTGAAAGACCATGCCGCTGTCTTTCAGTGACCCCATACATTGCACCGCAGACTCCTCGTCGCCATCTTAACTACTTCAGAATTACTCGACGTATTGCTGCTATGCTACTCAAGTCACTCTTTCAACTCATGTTTTTTTTAATTTTTGTTTTGTTACTCGCGCACTGACCACCTGACCGTCTCTTCTAATGCCACAAGAACATGCCGCCAACGATACCCCTAAATGCTTCCTAACCTCCCGCATCGCCAACGCGCTCCCAGGCCCCAGTCTTTCTTAAAATTTTTAATCCTCTTTCTTGTTCTTTCTCTCTCTCTCTTTTCTGTCTTGGTGTCGCCCTGGCTTCCCCCCTTTCTTTTTTTCTCTCTCCTTTCTTTCTTTTCTTTCCTCCCCACGCTCCTACGCTCCTACTCTCCTGCTCTTGTCCCCCCGTCTTGGGAACGAAGCTCACAGACGTCGGACGACAGCGCTCGTTTCCTCTGAAGTCTCTCCCTTTAAAACCAGCCGCGAGCGACAACACCCGCACGTGACGTCACTGCACTAAATGTACAAAACTAACATGCCGAGGTTGACGAGGCCGCCTTTGATGAAGATAGGTCCTCCTATCGAAACGTTGGCCAGCCTTTCTGAGGCACCTTATCTATGTTTACAAACTTCATACCACAGTGTGCATTTCCATCTGTCAGCCCCTTTCTTGATTTAGCACCTCAGTAGGTCATAGCTGCACCACTCGTGTAAAGATGAAGCTCTTGTCGTTTGCTCACGACCGTCCCTATCGAGCATTGTTGTGAAGCCGGGGGCTCATGCGGCCACGAAGGTTCTATGGATGGCGCCGTGTCAGGTGCCGGAAGAAGGGTCCCGAGCGACGTTTAAGAGACGAGAAAAAGGTTTACATACCAAGGTACATGATCAAGTTTTACAAAATCGGCTCCAACTTTTGGAGCACACTACATGTTGGACTCCTTGCATGTCCGAGCCTCTTTTCCGCAGCAGTTCAGATCCGCTTTTTACGTATTTCCCCTCTTTCACTCGATGACGAGGAAATTCACTGGCGAATCACAAATGCCGAAGCGTTCACACAACGTTCCACCATTTTGCCGGCTCTCTTGTCTCCAACCTCCCACCGTTCTGCCGCCTCTCTTGTCTCCAACGTTCCAGCACTTTGCCAGCTCTCGTGTCTCCGACGTACCACCGTTTTGTCGGCTCTGGTTTCCAACGTTGCACAATACGAGGCAACCACGTGGCAAACTGTGAACCCGCCATTGACGACTTTTCCACGGGAGTCCTTAACAGTGGCCCTGTCATCAATTAGTGACTTCTTCGTGACGGTCAATCTGTCAGGATCGGGAGACTGGCCTTAGGGGTAGTCGGAGAGCGACGTTGTTGTCTTGAAGTGAGGTGTCATTTCTGGGCGCCAGAAAAGCCGAAGATCTGGAACATGACTGCTTGCCCGTAAGACTCAGGTGATATTGAGTCGCCTTGAGTGAACAGTGAGACGTGATAAGCATTTGTGACAGCTGCATGTCTGTTGGTGAAGCATCCTTTGCTCTGAGGGATCACCAGGCACAACAGCATTCGTTTGCTTCAGCTCGGAACGATTGGGAAAGTGCTCGTACGTACGTGTGCGTAGGCTATATCAATATTACATTTAAGTCTTAATGGGAAGCTTTAGCTCAGGCCCAACTCCGATGTCGCCTATTAATATACATGTAAAACGCATTAACGCTTTTCTGAGATAACCAATGGACCGATTTTAATTAAATTTGTTGCATTTGAGACAGAATGTTAAATTCTAGACTGTTGGAAGCGTAATTTTCATTTAGCCATCCAATCTTTTGAAGAGCATTCAAAAACTGGCAAGTTTGAAAAAAAATGGAAACGCAAAGTTTACAAAATCGTAGCACTGCACTAAGTATAGATATCGCAGTTCTGTGAACTGCACCCGTTAGCGCATCCAAAGTGGACAGATTTGATTTATTAATTTACATCTTACGTGAATTTGTTAAACTTTTTGTGAGTGTCTTGCAAAAGTCCTACTCACATATTAGTGCTCTATTTGAGAGCCATATATACCGTATTTACTTGCATATGATCGCACTCGCGTAATGATCGCACCCCTGAATTTTGTCATCAAAATTAGATGTCTTTTTATTTCCCGTGTTTTGCAGTTCGGAGATCGCACCCCGAACTTGCCGCAGCGATATGTCGTGTGCTAAGTCTAGCTAATAATGATCGCGCTTACCATCTGTCGAATGCTATGCGAACGACTCAAGACAAACGAAGCGGTCTGCACGCACCAAACATTAAGTAGATGCCTCATTTCATTACTTTCATCACTTTCCGCACTTCCATGACAAAAAAAAAAAAAAAGCTGCAACCAAACTTGCCTTTATTATGTGTAGGCTTTATAATGGTTGTAGTCAACAACAACAAAAAAGGCGCCTTACGATTCTTCTCATCTGCACTCGTGGGCACGCAACAAATCGCGAGCGGCAACGATAGTAGCCACGTATACACTGATACGTTAAAAGTGTACCCTATTCATACGCCGACGCTTGTAACACAGCTAAGATATACACCCATCCTTAGCGGAAACGTGCCGTATTAGTATAGTAGTGAAGATAGATGCCGCAGTTTCTGCAGCATGCCGGCCATGTGTTTCAATGTCACTGGCAGCTAAGCGCACCCATCTGTTTCTGTCCCCTCAAAGTGGACATGGCTACATTGTTGCCGCAAACTTGCCGATATTAACGATATTATTCATTACTTATACGGAAGAAACTGTTTCAATGAACGTGATGTACTCACGAGAAGAAAAAAAAAAACGGCCGTGGCTTAGCTTGGTTAAGCCTGGTGATTGCGAAGCAATAGTGTGTTATTCTCGGATCAGCTGGTAGTATGGCTGGTGGTAGTCTTGGGTTATGCTAGTGTTACGGCTTACAGTGAATCATCTAAGCACCAGCACGTCCAGGTGCATCTCGGACTCGAGCACGCCGTTGGCGAACGCCCGTATCGAGCTGAAGGACGAGAGGTCCAAGTAGCGCATGACGACGTTCTCGATGCTCGACACCCGCCGAACGTCGGCGGCTGCGAGGAGGCCGCTGCTGATGTCGCGACACGCGAGGATGACTCGGGCGCCGCGCCGCGCCCCTGGTGAGAGGAGCGGGAGTTAGGCCGCCGTTGGGGGCTACCGCCTCGCCTCGCGACGGCGTGAGATGGGGCCCCGTTTTTACACAGCTGGTGTGACGTCACTCTAGGTCACGTGGTGCGACGTCACGCAGCGAGGTCACGCTAAAGGTCAATGGTGCCTACCACCGCCTCGCCACGGAACAGGCTGAAGTGCGACCTAAAGTAGTATTGCTTCGCAATAAAAAATCGCGTTCGGCTTGCTCTGCCGGCCGCCATTTTTGTTTTGGTGTCCCGCAGCAAACGCGGGACGAAAATTTTTTTTTTTTTTCTTATCGCGGGAAATCTAACCCCCGCGTAAAGATCGCACCCCTGATTTTGCGTCAATTTTCCTGACAAAAAAGTGTGATCATTATGCGATTAAATACGGTAATGCATCAATTTTGTCCGCTTTAGATGTACTATTAGATACAATTTACAGAATTGGGATATCGTTTTTCATTGCCGAATCAGAGTTGTAAACTTTAGTTTAGTTTACTGAAAGTTTGCGATCTTGAATAACTATTTATAGAAATGTTGATGGCCAAAATCGAAAATTCGCTACCAAGTATGACAAGCTTTTAACTTTTCTTTAAAACAAACCTGATCAAATTTGGTGTAGTGGTTGCGGAGAAAAACTTTCCCGTGCATTTACACAGGAACCCCCGAGCTAAAGCTAAAAGAAAGGAAGCTTTAGAACTTATTATTTATTGGACCGATATCATTTAGTGATATTTGATGTGTAGCGGCTTACTGTCCTCTCTGTTATGACAATGGGAAACAGGCCAGGCACACCTTTTTACACATTCAGCTCCACAATGACAATTATACTATGCCATGTGTAGCAAAACAGCAAATAAACATATTACCGCAACTTTTAATAATGTTTCTATTTTCATGGAGAGTGTGTTGGGAGGCTAGTTAGGAAGACATAATTTTGGGAACTTAAGCTGTGCTAGGGACGAGACACCGAGGTAGTAGACAGGGCGAATTCAGACTAGCAACTGGTTTATTGAAACTACACAATGATGCCTCTCTGAACAATGTGCATGCCCAAGCCCGATCATAACCATGTGACCATGGAACACTCCCTTACCAAGCCCCTATCTACACCAAAAAATGAAGCTCTTTCCTGAAAAGATACACTGACGATCTGCTGACGCACTTATCTGGACCATGTCTAGCTATCAAGGAAGCTTCCAAGATTTCACGTGCCCTTTGGCAAGACAGGACAGGACAGGAAGGACTGCATTCGTCCTGTCTTCTTCTACCTTGATGTCTCGTCCCTAGCGCAGTTTAAGTTTCCCCAAAAATGTTTTTATTATTTTTTTTTTTACAAATTGAGATATGTAATGGAGCAGATACAGTAGGAGTGGAGATTTCACCGCTGTGGCTGATGCAATCTGAAGTCCCTGTAAAATAAGAAGTAGAGCAATTGGTTTGAAAAAAAATATGCCTGACTTGGCAACGTGCTTAATTCAATGAAATCATATTAAACAATACACACTATGTTCAGCCGAAGGCTTCACTTTAGTTTGGTGTACTTCTTTATAGAAAACTCGGTAAATTCAGGTAATTTGCATTACTCGCACACTCCTTCGCTGCAGCTCTTTGGTTCCACAGTTTGTCAGGCACAACTCTGCTATGAATTTGGAAAAGATTCCAAATGGCAAAAACCCATTACACTAGGCCAGTGCAAGAGGACATGTGCACACCATTGTTTTGCCTTTTGAAATGGTTTCTCTCTTTTGTACAGCCTTGAGGCATGATCAAAAAGCAGACTGCAAAGTTCTCCTCTGACACATTATCTTGTCACAAGAATTTAGACTGGTTAAGCACCAACTGGCTATATTTATGGCCAACAGAAACCAGTTGAGTGCTTCATCTGCACCCCCATAGTAGCTTGGATAACTCACCTTAGGATTACCATACTGGTCCTACACTTGGCCTCCTTTATATGTCATTGGATTGAGGTCAAACCTGATGAAATGAAAGAAAGATCAATTGTAGTATGCACATTCCATGCATAATGTAGAACACATTGCTAGGTGCAAAGCTATATGACATTGCTCGACAAGAAATAATAACTATTCCATCATATTGGTGGAGGTGTAATGCTTTAAAAAGCTTGTGCAGCTTCAGCAACAAAAGCCACTCACCAGAGCTTGCCTGCTCAGAAATGGGGCATGCAGACCTTGCCAGCAAAGAGCTCAGAGATGACTGTGATCCAGAGTGCAAGCACAAAGAATATATATGAGAGGCCCACTTGGTGGCTGCTGGGCAGCTGGTATGGTTCTCCCCCGATTTCATCCATGCTGAAGCCCACCGGGAAGATTACAGCGGCCAGGCAGAACAGAAGCACTGCACCATTGTTGTTTGGTCACCAAAGGGCAATGCTGCAGCTTACTGCCAGTACTACTAGAAAACAGCAGGCACGAATGTTAAGAGAAATATCTTCAAAAGTAAAGTCATGGCTGATTGAGAGCTTTATGAAGCTTCCATGACTGTTCACTTGAATGTTAAAAGCTACATTATCTATATTATCAATAAATAAATTTTAGAAATACTTTCACTTATGCTCAATCACTTGTAGGACTGCATCATTTCTCAAAATTGCAACAGGGATATGACACTTCTGCAACCCATCTCTTTGACTGAATTGAACAAGTATCCCCACCTGGCTTCAATGTGAAACTCATAAGAAATGTCATTATCAACTGATTCAATCCCACTACACAATGAAGGCCTCTCCTAAGGATTTCCAATTATCCCTATGCTCTGTCAACTGAATTCATTTTAGGCATGCAATTTTTTTATATCATTACTCAATCTAATTATGTGCCACACCCAAATGTGTTTTATTAGTTTTGATACCTATTCTGTTAAAGGGACCCTGAAACGATTTTGACGATTTTCTACAAATGTACTGAGTTGTTAGAGTAGGTCCTTCTGATCATTAATTGACACATCTAAGTGCTCCGCGTAAAGCGTGTAATTTATTATAAGGTTTTAAAAATGCACATCGCTGCCGATCGCAGCACACTGCTCGGCAGAATTTTAAGCCGCCCCTACCCATATGACAAAAATCACCCATATGACGTCAGTGGGGCGAGCTATCCGATTGGCTGACCAGGGCGCGTGATCAATAATTTTTCCAACTTTATGGTAAACAAATGATCTTCGTAATAGTTGGAATGTTAGTTCATTTGTTTTTATAAACAGAAAGTAACATAAAGAGAATGCACAAGAACAAATTTTCAATACAATTAAGCACTTCCGGCACACAGCAAGTGTCGTCTGCTTGTGTTACAACGTACTCCATTTTGACGAGAGCTCCGTGGTCAGAGTCGGTCTCAGTCTTTTCGCGAGCACTATGATTCGACTTTGTTGCTTTGTGGACTACAAACGTAGCGACTGGCAATATGTCAAGCTGCAACATCGTGTCCCTCTGCAAGGCAGCATACGAGCGAACTGGCTGCTGCGCATCGGACTGCCGCTATCCGATCGGCGCCAGGGTTTGCGCGTTTGTGGCCGTCACTTTACACCGGAAGATTACTAACGCAATAGCGTTTTGAGAGTCCGGTATTAGGGCAAATGCAAGCGCAAGGGGACAGGGTCTGGCCGCTTGACTGTGCCGTAACGGGATGAGCCATGCGATGAGCAGAATCGCAAATGTGAATGGTCTGCACGGTGCAGCCACCTGGTGGCACAGAGCTCAACCATACACAGTAGCAGTAACGAAGTGTATTCTTCTTTGCTGCTGGTGTGTATTTTTCGCAGGAGTGTAATCATCAACACTTTGTTTTTATAAATGTTTAAAATGTTTTACACTTGGTTAGAGCAATATTAGCGCTTTGTTTGGCTGGTTAAGCGCTGCGCCAACAAGTGGCTGGACCATGCAGACCGATCAGGCAGCACTTACGTCTACGCTAAAGTTCCTTCATCAGCTTGAGTTTATGCCTCCAGTCATTTGCCGAAATGACCAGCTTGCCTGTGGTTACCGGAATACCAGACACGTTCGGCGCTACGAAAGAATGCTTGCCACGCATGCTGCTTCGATAGCTCTCGCTTGGGGTCGACGGCCAAGCGGCTAGCGGAGAGGTTTCACGCGGGCGCGGGCGGGCTGCAAAACAACCGGAAGTGGACGATGTGACAATGCATCGTGACGTTAAACCAGTGAAGGCGGAGCTTAGCCCCGATCGCTCGGCGAACGAGTTGAGGAGGAAAAGCATGACTAGGGAGGAGGGTAACTTCTAATCGCTTGTAGCTCCATTAATACGTAACGCTTCACTTAAATTGTGGTGTGAATGTTCTACTTAAGCTGTACCCTACGCATCTACAAAATTTGTCCGAACCGTTTCAGGGGCCCTTTAATAGGATAAGTCAATAGTCATATGCATTATGCATTACATAAACTGTCTATCTCCATTTGTTCTAAACCTTACCTACAACATCAGCTGTTTGTATTTGACCCTCTAATCCATACTTCTATTTATCAATGTAGTAGCATGTGTTGCATAACAGCAGCATTCACTGAAGCTCCAAGGCTTGTATGCGACATTAATATCAGTCCAGAAAGCAGTTCAAGCAGTGACTTTTTTAGCTATGGTGGCTGTAAAAAAAGTAAACTCTACGACAGATGTTACAGCTTACAACTCAATAGCTTACAAGTCAGACACTGTTTCTTGGAATTGAATGTCAGCGACAACTTCAACTAAGGTCAGGCCCAAGGAATTCTTTTGTTGGCTGGCAGATTTAGATTTTAAATGTCAAAGCAACAGATTGAGAACTAATACAGCCTCTCTAGGCTGACCGAAGGAATTCACTATTGAATCACAAGAGAGAAAGCTTACTAGCAGAGAAACCCATCCATCGTGCATATGGAACAACACGGCCATTCCAGCGTGACAATCCAAGTAGCACTGTGGTAGCTGTGATGCACACACAGCCCAGTACAATGCAAACAAGAGCCAGCAGCCACTCCGGCTGCAGGCGTGGAGGGAAGCAGGTTGGTGGCCGACCCTGCAGCGTGGTGCATGTCTGTAGTAGCCCAAGTCGTGTGTCACCTGCACAGGGAAGATTTTCACTGAAGATGGTGTAAATGCGCTTAAAAGACAAGGATGATAGGTGAAGATGAGACACGCATATCAATGAAGCACACACTAGAAAGCTACAAGATAAAACAGTTGTCCAGGTCTTTTTTTATTTGTCAAGGCAGGTGTTAACCATGCATGACATCACCACAGCCTTCTGCATACACGTCTATGCTTGCCAGATCTTCACAAAACTGCCGTATGGAGGCACCATTTACAAAGGGGGTGAATATTTACAAAGGAGTCATGATATTTTGGGTAGGGTAATGACAAACCTTGACACCACTCAGAAATGCACCATTGGTACTCTCAAAAAGCAGAGCACAAATGTTATGTGTGCTTTAGAAACAATGGTGATTATGTGCAGGTATAGCTGATAATTTTCTATTGAGAAGCCACCAAAATCAAAAATTTATATTTCACATGTTGATACCATTTCTTTACTGATGCCGATGCAATCTTTTTTTGTCAAAAAAGCATTTAAAATGTGAGAAGCGTGCAAGAAGCACCCTATGCATGTGACACCACAGCCATAGCTCCAACAACGGGCACTGCCCCTTGCTTTGCAGATGATCCAACAGACACAGAATACAAGGAGGCTGTGACATCACTAGATGTCACAATTTTTTTTACACTCGACTGCACATATGGATGTTGCCTTGGTGTGAAAATGCAGCAGAGCACAATGTTGGGCTAAAATTGATGTTGCATGACTTCTGAAATGCAAGACAGCACAGCAAGGTTAAGACAGACAGGAAGGAAGTGTTGCCTCTCTTCTTTTATCTATCTTTGCCTTGCTGTGCTGTCGTGTGCTTTGAAAGCAATGTTAAAATACCACTGAGTATTTTGGGGTTCAGTTGCCTCCAGTCAATGCTTTGATGTTGCCTAACAAACTCCTTCTTTTTTTATGTGTTTCAGCTCTTAAGCAAGATGGTCCACTGCTATGAAGGCAAACAGGGCTGAATGCAGTATAACAAAATCACATGATTTGCGAGATTATGTGCCATGATGCATTGTGTAAAGACTGCAGACAAAAGCGTGCCGTTATCTCTGAGGCAATGCAGTGCTGTTGCACTTGGAGTACTTCAGCAGAGTATTACAAAGTTGGAAATAGTAAAATCTGAATCCCTGTGTATCCCTTCCAAGCCATTCTTTATGGTTTGGACACCACCTATGTGAGTAGTCTCAGAGGGAGAATCCACAATACAGTGGAAGCCATAGTGATCTCAGTAAGAGACAACAGGATCCAATGGGAATGCGATACATGATGGCTGCTCACCACATGTCAAAGTGAAACAGAGCTTTGTCAGCTGGCAAGAGTGGGAGCTAAGCTTGGACTATGGGGCTCAGGAATAGCTGGCACCTTGATAGGAGCCTTCCTATGACTCCTGCAGGGATGTTGGAAATGCTCGGGAATGGGACTCAGGGTGACATTTACTCTATGGTAACTTCACAGGATAGGCTGTGAAGGTAATTCTCCAACTGCCATTCATGCGAAATTCCAGAAACAGACTGCCCTGATCATAGCACATAACTCGAGATGCTTAATGCCACATTGTCTTGTTTAGACAACCTACCTCTTCTTGAGTGGAAGATAATGAGTCAAAGTGCACTGTGAGCAATAAGAGCACTCATGAAATGTATAACAAAGTAGCTTCACCTCCAGGCTCTAGTACTGGTCGACAGGCAGGGTGTCTACCAACCGGGAAAACCGGGAATTCTCAGGGATTTTGAGTAGTCTGAAAAAACTCGGGGAAAACTCAGGGAATTTGTGCTTCTATCAGGGAAAAGTAGCTGTAATTTTATTGAAAGGGTCGAAAGACGAGGTAATGCTGGCTCGAGTAACAGACAGGAATCGTAATGAATCGTCTTTGACGCCCTGTCGTCGGCTGGAGGAGTTGCCAATGAACAGTCAACGACCGACTTTCTGGATTCCTAATAATTTGGCCGGCTTTGCGGCACCACCACGCAATTCTCTTTTCCCCATAGAGTCAATGTATCAGAATGCCTGAAATTTGAAACGTAAGAACTCTTCGCCGTCCGATATTCCGGAGGTTGTGCCGGGACCGCAGGTCCGAAACGGCATTAATCAAAGCCACCACCGCTGCCATTTTGATTACCTTGCTGCCTCGAACCTGCGCTCTCGCACGCAGATCCGCTGGCAGCCGTAGCCACCACGGCGGCAACGCTAGGCCTAGGTGCTTCGACGTTCGCTATGAAGCTTCTTGCCATTGGATGCCGTGTTTTTTATTGAAAGAATTCGCTGCTGTCAGCAATGGCATGGACTCCGCCTTTGTGGTCCTCGCGATTGGCTTAGAAGCTTAGAAAGCACGGTGGGTTGCATAATGCCGGTTCCCGAAAGTGAGCTTCGCCTCCGTACCCAAATGTTGGTTGGTGAAGCATACGCAACCGTATTGCAGTGAAGCATAACTAGCGTGGGAAGGGGCTATTGCCATGGGAGACAGTATACATTCCTTAATTATACACGCGTGCACCCGGTATTTCCTATCACAGTACGAGCACTGATATGCCTAATACGTGTACCGGCAGGCCTTCAGAAGGTTTTAGAATGTGCCTGTGGCGGTTTGAGACCTTAAGGGCAGTAAATGACATGCATTTATTTTTTACAACTGGCCGATTTTTCTGACGTTTTTGCGGCCACTAGGGAGTTCGATAAATTGGACGTGGACTGTGCAACTGACCAAGATGCTTCAAGTGGTCTGTGGGGCGAATGAGTGCCGGAAGGAGGACAAGAACAGAAAGGACCTACACATTGAGGATTGAACGGGAAAGGAAGCGTGCTGCCGCCGTTTTGAAGGAGCTTGAGCTCAAAAAACAAAGTGCTGGCTAAAGGGATACTAAAGAGAAACATTAAATCAGTTTAGACTGATAAAAATTTCTTCAGCACTAATTTCATAAGCCTCACTGTCAGTATTAAGAAGAAAAAAACGATCAAAATTCAACTCTTTTAACTTAGTGCCATAACTCCGACACTGGCATGCCAATGTGTCGTCACATATTTCAAAACATTTTTTTCATGTTTGGGTCGTTTTGGCTCATAAAAAGTTTTTGAAACTTGCTAAGGTCAGTGTTTGTTTTGAGTCACTTAATATACAATACAGCACAACTTTACCAATAAAAATTAACTGGGCTGGAACAGATGCCATAAAAATTCACGACGTTATGATGAGCTGGTGTGGAAAGTTCGAGGCTGCGGTGCCACCAGTCTTTCATTTGTGAGTCTTTTCTGGCTTATCAAACATCTTCTCATGGTAAGAGTGGCTTTCTCAGCATTGTTAGAAATTAATTTACTAATACAGCTCAAATTGTTTTTCTCTTTAGTGTCCCTGTAACATTGATTCATGACAGAGTGTGCTATTACTGACACTTCACTTGCTTAAGGGGCGCTTCCTCGATACATATCACAAGTAATCAAATTTGTCTGTGTTGCTTTGTTCATTTTTTTCTTCACTATGTTCGCTACATGCATATGAATTAGTAAGCGTCTAGTAAATTTGAGTTATTGAAGAAAGAAGTGCTTGCATTTTACCTTCTCAATCCAAGTCTCGTCACCTTTCACACTTTTAGTTTAGCAGTCCATTTTCAGTGTACTTGCAACCACTTGCCCCGCAATATTTTCTCCTGATGCAGCGCATTGCCTCTATGAAAATATTGCCACCAATGCTCATTATGGAAGGCCACCATGGTAACAAACCTACTTACATGTGGAGCCTGTGCCTTTTACTCTTTTTGCCCTGACAACGTAGCATGTCATTCAGTTCAGAAGCTTATGTCTCTGTAGTAAAAGTCGTACTGTTAGGTTTGTAATGTGGAGCTAAAGTGCTTTCAAGCAAAACTTTCATGTTCTATTAAGCACGCTGACAGTTGCTACAGCACTCTCGTGTAACGCTTTATTTTTAATGGACACGACACTGCTAAACGACACGTGCGCTATAAAGTCCGCGTTTTCTGAAAAGAACAATACTTGTTGCGGAGACTACGCTTTTTGTTCTTGCCGTACAGTTTGTGATCGTCCAGCCCCTGTAACCCCTGATCTGACTCAGATGTGGATAACACTCGTTCTCTTTTTCTACCAACAACCTTTTCGTAGAGATATGTCACCTCACCGCAGGTGTCGCTTTTCAGCCTGCAGTGCATCCAGGCTCGCTACGATACCCACCACCAACGTCGGAGACGATCCAGTCGGGAAGCACAAGACTCAAGATGGCAAAGATGTTGGCAAGGAAAAACAACGTGCCCGAGATCACTGTCAATTTGTCCATAGTCACGTACTGTGGCACACTTCGCTTTGTGACGCTTCGAACACGTCACTCGTGGTTTCCGCACCTAGCACTTCGCCATCGACTGTCACAGCGTTCCGAGTTTTGGATGCTCATGAGCGAAAGCATACCCCAAATTCGGCAGCAAGGCGGTGCACCGTAATACAATATATTTGCCCTGTCTTCAGTGGGTGTGTACAGCGGGCAATGTTATCCATGTCAGCAGTGACTGTACGGAGTAGATGCCGGAGATGTGACGTTATGTTAAGCAGGCTGCAGCGGCACAGCACTGCGAGGCCCGCACGGCATGACACAACTGTCTTTAAGAACACCGACTACCTATGAGCTGCATAACACCACCACATCATGAAGCCATGTTCACTGTACCAACTGTAGCCAAGGATGGGCCATAAGCTATGTACGGATAAACCAAAATAAACACAACCAACACAATTGACAACATCAGCTTAGCGATCTTAGCGCTGTTCTTCAGTGGTGTTTGATATTGTAAACAACTTGTCATAATGCCGTGTATCAGGCTAAGGTTGTTGTAGTTTTTAATTATAAAATAATGTGTACTTATCTTCAAAGTAAAGTGTAATAAAAATTCAGTAATAATGCCAAGAATTACATCTTAAAAGTATTTTTAACTTGTGCTCCTGCAGCGGCATTTGGAAATATTTCAGCAACCCTGTTACACGTGCTTTCTTTTTTTATTATTATTGTGTGTGTGCGCGCTGAGCGCGTTTGTGCGTATGCAGCACAGAAGATGGCGTAAAACTGCTTGTGGTGCGCTGTTCGGTAGGATTGTCTTGTTTCAAACTCGTTGTGGTCGTCAGTGCGTCAAGATAATCATCTCGGATGCGCATCAACCTACCTTCTCCTTCAGTAACACGCCGGAACGCTTCTTGAAACATCATGAGCATGAGTGTCGACGCGTACGGACCCAGCTCGCAGACGCTTACATTCCTCGACACGGAGGAAGCCAGCGACTTGCTGGGAGCCGACACGCAGGGATCAGAGTTCGATTTCACCGACTTTACGTTGCCGTCTCAAACTCAAGCGTCTCAGGCAGATGGCGGACAGACACAGGGAAGCCGTGGAGGCCAGGTAGGTCGTGTTGTCGCGTGTGTACGTGCCACTTGCGAGAATACTTCTGTTGCCGCGATTCCAAATGCGCTAGGCCTACTTCGCAGGCGAGTGTGATAAGCCTCTTGCTTATTTCATTCGTCGCCGGAGCTTGCAATTTTGAACATGCAGCCGTTCTGCCACCCGTGCGTTTGATGCTGTTTTCACACAGTTGGCACCAGTATATGCCATCGCGTCTAGACCACGGAGTAGCGTTCACTGTAACGTCGTTTGAGTGAACCCGGCGATTTCGTTCGCCTGTGCGAAACCTTGCCCGAAGCTTCGACCATGCGTTTGGCGCTTTACTCAAACAAACATCTCGTTCTACCGAAATATGTCTGAAGGTTTTGGACTACCATTTCCCAGAAGAATGAGTTCATTTCTTTCTTAATCGGAACGTGCCAACGTGCCGCGCATGCCTTCCGTAACTGAGTCCACGAATGAGCCGCTGTCGCGCCAAAGCAGATCCATGTCTTCGTGTGCTGGAAAAATATGTCTACCAAGTGATACGTCACACCTCGAGAAAATGAGTGTGGCTGCTTAGCTCTAGAGCATATTCCTACTGTAGAGGAATACGATCCGGCAGATTAGGCTCCTATAGAGATCCGCTCCTGCGCGAGCAAGAGCGGGAACGGCGCAGTAATCTTGTGCGGGCATGTTCACAGACTTGATAGAGCGTTCTTTCGCGCGTTTTGGGCCACTGCATTTCCCGGCAGTGTAACACAGTCTAGAGCAGTTGTCGAGTTAGACATTTTATCTGCTGTTAATGGCCCAACTGAGCGATATTTACTGCATTGTCCGGACTAGGACGTCGTAAACACGTGCACAAGTGTTAAACTGATCGATGCAGAGCTTTGTTCGATGTTAGCCGTGTTCCGTTTAGAGCATTTCTTTTGGAAATTGGGTTGTGTCAGGGCACAAATGAATGGCGAAACACGTCATTCTATTGTCCAGCTGGCGACTGGGGCTAATAAACATTTCACCGCCATCTATGATTTGGGTATTTTCACGTAGCAGGCTCACTTACCCATTCCTTAGTGGCTGTGGACTGGCAAGATATGTGACCGAAATTGTGTTCTTTTCAGTCATTTTCGTTTACCGAAAAACCTGCATTGCGTTCACTATGATGCGACAGCTTCTGCTCGGTTTTCATGAGGCGAGTTCGAACTTTGCTGCTTATGCCCTTTATCACCAAGTTGCCTTTCTTATGACTAGTAGATCTTGACTGCGGAAATGCCAGTGTATAAGCTAGCTCTGACATTTGTTGATGTTTGTTGGCTTCAAGTGACAGTTCAGCTGAAACATGGCCTGCTGAAACTTGAAAGGAACATTGTTATGCTGTCATGTTAAATGACGTTACAAATAGGGACAAGGGTAGAAAGGAAGTATGTTAAATTAGCAAAATGAGCATTAAACAAAAGTGCAAACAAGATGACTGGATAGGTGCTCAGGTAAAAAACTGGAGCTGATGCAATTTGTGACAGATCACTTGTTTTGTCACTTTTAATAAAACAGTAATTTGATGATGATGGCAATGGCTATCAAAAATACATTCTTTTTCTGAAGAATTTTCGACAACCTCCTTGCCATAACAAAGCAGGCTTTGATTGCATTGGTGTTGTCGTGTAGTTTGAAATCGGCAGTCCATTCTGTTTGCTTTGTTGTTCGTGCCCTTGGTGCTGCTTCAGCAGCACATGTATGCTTTGGTATGTGCTGTAGGCTAGTTATGGTGTGAACAGACATTGGGCTGAGGGGGATACAGTATTAATCAATAAAATGAACACCAGACTTTCCTCTGAGCCCATTAATGGTCATGGTCTTCTCAGCGGGCTATCTGCAAAGAAAGTATGAACTCTTTTGCTAAGTGTTTTTCTCTGTTGGCTTCAAACATACTGGTGGTGGCCCTTTTGTCTGTGTGCCTTGATGCTTAAACAAAGTACTAATGAGCATTGCATAGCTTTCAGTCCTTGGGTTTCTCTTTTTTTTCTTTGCACTACTTCTATAACCTTTGCAGAAAGCTTCCTTGCAAAATAAGTTTAACCATTTCTTGACTTACCTTCATGGTACAAATAAAATCCAGATTCTGTCCATGTAAGATCGAATATCTTGATCACAGTGCAAATCTTGCATGACGCAGTTGTTGGCACTCATGAGCCAACTTGCACACTCTTACTGTGGAAAAGGCTCCTTTATGTTAAGACACTTTATGCAATGTCAAAATTACCTTTCGTCCTTATAGTCTGAGATAACTACAGTGAATAGTGACTTGTGACCCTCAGTCTGTGTGTCTCCAGTGGCTGCTGGAATGCAAGTGTTATTTTCTTGTGTGAATCTCAAAATTTTCTCCACCTCCATTTGCTGGAACTTTTGTAGCCTAAGTTATCTCTTGAAGATATGGCCACCTTGACTTGTGGAATTGCTAGGTCCAGCATTACTTTTGCATTGATAATAGTGTCTTCATATTTGTCATATTTATGTAGATTACAGGAGACCCTGATCATGAGAAGGAAATTGACATTAGAATTAAAAACGGGTTGAAGTTCATTCAGCAGGCACTACCAAATCCTGACAGGTAGCTTACCACTGTCGTTGAAAAGAACAGTGTACAATCGCTGCATTCTACTGGTTTTAACATATGGGGCAAAAATTTGGAAGGTAACCAAAAATCTTGAGAACAAGTTAAAGACCGCAAAGGGCGTTGGAACGAAAAATGTTATTCATTGATGACAAGAAGAGAGTGGCGCGGATCAGAGAACAAATGAGGATAGCCGGTGTTCTAGCTGACATTAAGAGAAAAAAAAAGGAGCCGGGCAGGCCACCTAATGCGTAGGCTGGATAACTGGTGGACCATTAGTTGCAGAATGGGTGCCAAAGGAAGGAAAGTGCAGTTGAGGGCAGCAGAAATTTAGGTGGTGTAATGAAACTAGGGAATTTGCAGGTGCAAGTTGGAATCTGCTAGCGCAAGGCAGGGGTAATTGGAGATGCAGGGAGGGGCTTTTGTCTTGCAGTGGACGTAAATATAGGCTGATGATGATTATTTATGTATTCCATCCATTTCTTGAAGTCTTTCCAACTCGATGGTGTCCTCCACTTCTTTATCTATTTAAATGTTGGATTTGAGGAGTAAGTCTCTTTGGAATGCAGTGAGCTTAGCGAGTGACAGCACCTCCTGTGACATATGCCACTTGGTTTTTAGTATGAGGGCATCACTTCATTCCAAAGAAGGTTCGGCCTTTCAGTGAGGGCTGGCATGACTTGGACTGGTGTCCTCAAAGCCTTTAAGAAATGGCACCGAGTTGCACACTGGTGGCTAAAGGCTATTCGTATCCTATAGTGAAAAGTTGCTTCTTCAAAATCAAGGTCCGCAAAGTAAATGGTTCCATTCTGTGAGGGCTTTATTGTCTGTGCAATGCTCAATTGAACAAGACCCCTTGCTTCCTGTTAACGATGTAATCTGCTTCCTGGTCTGTGAGTTGAACAAGTGTGGTCTAGACACTGGAAACAAACGGGGTTCAGACATGGGATTGATGACACATGCGCTGTTGATACTGCGACAGCACGGTGGTGGTTCCAATGGCTTGAATACACTTTGAGTGTCTATATAATTGCTGTCACAATAAAAACCAGCTGAATGCTGTTCAGGTTCTGGAAACTGTCACGGCAGTAAAAAACAGGCATTTGTCATGAAGATCTGCTGCTGAGGCCAAGATCGCTGGTTCAATTCCTCGCCGCAGTGGCCGAAAAGATGGCTCAAAAGATGTTTTCATCTAGCAGTGCATGGTAGCGATGATAGTAACTTCTATAATACTATGGTAGCATAGGATATCCACTGCCTGTTCGCTGACTAATCTTTATTTCTGAAGACCATTGCGGAATGTTACAAGCTGCCTGAAGTGCAAGTGTGTTCTGAAAATTTAGGCTTGTTTATGTCCGTGATGTGGCCCTCCTACTGCAATGCCTACAGGCAATGTGGGGTAATTATTGAATAAAAAGAAATATACTCCTTTACTGAGGTGGAAATGTAATGCTCGGCATCTATGCTGTGCCACGAAGATGGGCATTTAACATCCATAACAAAGCGCTGATAATTGAGCTTTGGCTAATGTCTAAAGATGAGAGATAAATGGGGTGCATTAATGTTAAAAAGAAAAAAAAGCCAGACATTACGACATACTTGAAATATACCACTAAACTGCCATGGAGGTGCAGCTTCAGAATCACACTCCACTAGAAAGTTGATAAAGGTATATAGTGTACTTGTTTTTTGCAATGGAGCAGCAAAAATCTTCTGGATATTTTGTACCTTCTTTGTCTCTGAAGGCGATGTTCTTGTAACTTTTTGTTACCTGTCTTGTGCCCTTCGTGCTTGTGTTACTAGTTGCTTCTTATAGGGCGGCTTGGTTTCCAATAAGCTCATTGACGTTGTCTTTTTTATCTTTACAGCTATATTAATTTGCATATCATGTTAACACAAAATTAAGCACCTTGCAATTCTAAGCAGCCTCTCTCAACAGCTGCGCCGGCATAACCTACCGATTCTACGCCAATTCTTCTTCTTCTCATGCTTTGTCAGTAGTAGTCCAAGATGCTGTGTCTACATTGTCACCAAAATCAAAGAGTACTGTGTAAAAAAATATTAGTCTGAGCACACAGCTCAAGTTCAAGTGCTCAAAATTTGTAGAAGGTGTGTTAATTATCATTATGGCATTGAATTTCAAGATACAGAGTCATAGAAATAATGCTATATTGTAGTCTTATTTTGCACTGATTCATTTCATTTTCCATTGTGCGGCCATTATAGCCAGATTTAGCCACTCAGTGGAACATATGAAGCATGAAAGTAAACAAAATATGCCCTATTGTGTTTCCTACCTATTTTTTAGAGGATTACTTGTGAAATGGCTGTAATCGTTATGCCCTTTTTCTTGCTTGTGAAGCTTCCTGGGGAGGTGCGCAGCAACGGCCTGGAGGTGGCCGCAGCTGGACAGGCCCTGGGCGAGCTCACCTTTGAGGAGGATGAAGAAGACCAGTACTACGCCAAGGATCTACCCGAGCATGCCTGCAAGTAAGTTGCGTTTCAGTGCCCGGGAGGCTCTGTGCTGGAGTCGTACCGGCTAACTTTTGTGATTTTACCATAATATGCCAGGTTTCTTGAACTTGCTTATTATTATCATATTTATGCGGATAATTTTACTACCTTCCTCTGCATCCACTTTAGTGCAAAGTTGATTTGAAAAAGAAAAGTACAAAACACAGCTGCTGACCAGTCTGATTTTTTGTACCTACTAGACTGCTAGCACGTACCCACAGCAGCACCATCCACTTATAGTAGCTGCCGTTACGAGAATGTTTTATGAATAAAATTGATTAACATTTATGTTTGTTGTACATTCTTGCTGCAGTTATAAGAGTAGAGCACCTGTTCACAGCATCCGTATAGAACGCTCTTTCTGAAACAAGGAGCATAAATAATAAAATAACAATTATTTTTTTCACCAAATCTTAGTATATCTTTGCATTCTCAACATACCGGGAATGAGATGCTTAGAAGAAAACCAAAGGATAAAATAAAGTCAGACTAGCTTGGTTTCTTACATATCTAAAGTAGCAAAAGAGCTAAAGTTAACAATCCCAGAAAGTAACACTCTGACAGGCTGGGGGCGATTTGACTAATTATTGCAACATCTCTATTGAATGTCAGAATTGTGGGAACAAGGGGTTGAAGCCTAGAGAGCGTTGACTAAAGGAAAACTGATATTTCATTCACATAGTATGTAAGTTCAGTCCAGCAGTTCTATAAGTCACCCTGCTTAGAGAATAATGTAATGTTTGTTTGCCTTGTTTGAGTTCCTTAGAGCTTTCTTTGTATGTCTAAGGCATTACTTTGAGGGAGCTCAAGTTTTAATGGAAGCTGCTTCTCGCAAATCAGCTAGATGGAGTCATCATGGAGGTCACTGTAGCAATGTGTGCATTGCAGACAGACAGGAAGGCCTTAACTTCACTGGAACAGGTTTGCAATTTTGAATACAGCCTACACGCTTTGGATACCTTGTGTCTGATACTGCTGTGTGCTGGTGCAGGTACTGCGGCATTCATGATCCTGGATGCGTTGTTCAGTGCAACGTGTGCAAGCGCTGGTTCTGCAATGGTCGAGGCAACACGTCAGGCAGCCACATGGTGAACCACCTGGTGCGTGCCAAGCACAAGGAGGTGACCCTCCACCGAGATGGCCCACTTGGCGAGACAGTGCTTGAGTGCTATTCGTGTGCCTGCCGCAACGTTTTCGTCCTCGGCTTCATTCCGGCCAAGGCCGACTCGGTGGTGGTGCTGCTTTGCCGACACCCATGTGCCGCCCAGTCCTCCCTCAAGGACATGAACTGGGACCCGGACCAGTGGAAGCCACTCATCCACGATCGCTGCTTCTTGCCATGGCTAGTGCGTGCACCTCTTGAGAGAGACCAGCTGCGAGCCCGCCAGGTGACTGCACAGCAGATCTCGAGGCTTGAAGAGCTGTGGAAGGACAATGTGGATGCCAGCTTTCAGGATCTGGAGAAACCTGGTGTGGACGAGGAACCCCAGCAGGTGCTGCTGAGGTGAGCATTTGTCTGGAAATGAAAGGGACACATATAAAGCCGATGCCCAAAATGAGCTATTTTTTTCTCCCGAACGAATGCTTTTACGTTTCTTAATCTCGGTGCTAACTGTTGTGATTGTAAGGCTTTTCTCTTCAATGTGCCAAAGCACCATACCGCAAGTGGTTTATCTTATGAGCACCCATCAAATGTTCGATGGCTCATCACACTGAGCAGTGAAGGTGCATGAAATCAGGTTTTTTTCTGTTGGCTTGTTCCTCACTGTTTCTGGGTTTATCCTTTTTCAAAAGTCTCAACAGTAAGGATTTTAAACTTTCATGCGTCAACAAATAACTCTGCACCATTTTGTGACCCGTTGGTACCTGTGAAAGACTTTCTGAAATAATCCGCAGGTATTCATTCACTCTATCTCCATTAAAACATCAAACCTTTTGACATTCGATGCATAGCTTTTCCACAAAAAAAAACCATGAGCCATTCCACTCTGTGAAGGTGGTTGACCAGCGAAGCTGTTTCGCTCACGACACGGCGGTGACACATAATCTTGAGCGAAGGCACAAACTTATTTATTGTCTTAATGGGTGGTCATTGTGATGAAAGGTACGCACACTCATTTATTGTCTTGATCAGTGGTTATTATATTTCACTCGCATCTGCAATCGCATTCTTTGATAATGCCAAATCGATGCAAGTACACTGCCGTGTGATCAGTTGGGCTGAATCGGTGTGGCATCGCAAGGGATGTATCTGCAACACGGAACACATAAAGCGCTCCCTTTTCGGTACCGACACATCCACATTGAAATCATCGACGATGACAACAAGGGTAGTGTCATCGCAGCTGATTCATGCAAAGTGAGTAGCCATGAAGCTTACGGGACTACGACATGACATGACAATAACTTAATATTTGAGTCCTGAGGAACTGGTATCTAGGGGAGCCGAAGGCTCCCTTGGATCAAATTGGTGGCTCTGCCCATAATGGGACCGGGAGATGAAGTCCTGCCGCAGTGTCGTGGGCCCTCTGGACAGCCTAGAGTTGAATGTGAAGATTGCTGCCCTTGAGCCATTGCATGTTTTGCTTGCCTATGGGGGTATGAGCCATTGATGATGACAGTTTTCGACGTGCTGTTCTGTATGTTGTATGTGCGATTGGATGGAATTGCAGCGCTGTTCGCTTCACTTTGACGAGTTCTTGCAGCCTCTGCCTTACGGGGCTATGGGCCATTGCAGTTTTTGCTTGCTTACGGGGTATGAGCCATTGATGATGATAGTTTTTGTTCAGGGAGAACAAGAATGCACGGAACCCTAGCCATATACAGCTTCGCTGTAATAATTGGTTCTGTACAGAATTTCTCAGGACATTTTGAACATTGCTGCCCTTGGTTAATAGTCAGCATCCCGGTTTATTAGAGCCCAGCTCTTAGGCTCCTGTTCCTACGGCGAGCGTCGGCATAGTCCCTCATAACTGAGTGAACAAACACAGTGAAGGATGAAAGTGAATGCATAATGAATGCAGCTGATGATGAAAGACGGCGATAGTAAAGAGAACACAAGGAAGAAAGCGGAGGATGAGGGTGTAGCGGAACCATGAGGTGGAAAGGGGAGGACAAGGGTATGGCAAAAGCGGGAGAAGAAAAGCATACTGCCACGCAAGTCGGGCTTTGCAGTGACAATGGCTACAAGATGGTGCCAGAGTAGCGCACGTTGTCTGTATGGAAGCAAAGTGCTGCATCAGCAGGAGGTCCCTCTACAGCGGCTGCTGTGAATAGTGTCCACGCATCACCCACATGCCACCTCTTGCGATCTCCCAATTAGCGAGGCAGTCGCGCTGCATTTTGCTCCATTTGCAACGTGCCGCATGAGACAGCTTATCCGCACCACCTAATACGTATACCGCGAAATGAAAACACATATACAGCTGCGCTCAAGTGTTGCATTAGGGAGTATAGTATCGTATTTACTCGCATAATGATCGCCCTTTTTGTCAAAAAAATTGACGCAAATTCAGGGGTGCGATCATTACGCGGGTTAAATTTCGCACGAAAATAAACATTTTCCTTTTTCATCCCGCATTTGCTGCGGGATGACAAGCAGGCGGCTGCCGCTGTCAGTGCGGGACACTAAAACAAAAATGGCGGCCAGCGGAGCAAGCCGAACACGATTATTTTTCTTTTTGTGAGTACATTACACGCATTAAAAGTTTCTTCCATATCAGTAATGAATGATATCGTTAATATCGGCAAGTTTGCAACAATAACATAGCCATGTCCACTTTAACGGGACAGAAACAGAGATGGGTGCGCTTAGTTGCCAGTGACCTAGAAACACGTGGCGGGCATGCTGCGGAAACTGCAGCATTTGTCTTTGCTGCTATCCTAATACGGCACGTTTCCGCTAAGGGTGGGCGAATTCAGTGGAACCCTGTTCATACGTTTTTCACCGGACCAAGGAAAAAAAACGTAACAGCCGGGAAAACGCAACAGTGAGGAAAGCTCCGAAAATGAATGAAAAAAGCGCAGCTTCAACTATAGACAAATAATTTCCACAGAGTGCGCTTAGAAATTAAAAAAGTCTAGAATGGTGGCTTGCCGTTTCTTTCGCTCGCTAGAAATCACCACACATTTCTCAATAGCCTGGAAGGCTGCATTGCTGTCAGAGCCGCGATGGCTTCTCCAAAGCTAGGATTTGGCAACTCCCCGGCATCATGCGGCTCGTGCTCCTCGTCGTCGCCACGGCAATGGCAATGGACTAATGAATATCCGCGGGAAATTTTGTCCTCTTTGGCATAATCATGCTAACGTGCTAACGATTGTTTAGTATTGCTGCGGAGCGCGCGCATCCGAGCAGCCCGGTTGCGCGCAGCGCGGTGTGCTTTCGCGAGAAATGTAAACGAGAGGAGAGCTGGCCCGATAGGCGGAGCAACGCCAACTTCCGTCTTCCCTTTAGCTATAGCTTCACGACGAGTGATGTCAGGGCCTCTCCTGAGTTTCCTTCCTCGGCGAGTCGACCCGTTCAACAAACCATGCGGTGACCGTAATCACAGTGATGATAGAGAGAGCATTTTTCACGAATGGCCACCTAGTGGCGGCTTCTCGAACTGGCGTGTGGCTTCTTGCAGCCAGTTCCATGGCCAAGCCCGGTCAAAACTCGTCAAAAGCCAAAATGGCGGTTGGAGCGCGTTGCCTACTTTAGCCCAGGTGGGTTCGGGTAGCGACGCATCATGCGGGAACGTTTTCACAGCTACTACGTAATAGCGCGGTTCCTTATACATTGGATCCTATGGAAGCTATGCCGGGACCAGATGAAAACGACGTAGCAGCCGGGAAAACGCAGCTGTGAGGAACGTAACAGCGGGGTTCTACTGTATCTTACCTGCGTTGCAAGCATCGGCGTATGAATAGGGCGCACTTCTAACGTATCAGTGTAAACGTGGCTACTATCGTTGCCGTTCACAAGTTGTTGTGTGCCCACGAGTGCAGACGAGAAGAATCGAAAGGTGCCCTTTATGTTGTTGTTGTTGACCTAAACCATTATGAAGCCTACAAATAATAAAGCCGATGCAAGTTTGGTTGTAGCTTTCTTTTTCATGGAAGTGCGGAAAGTGATGAAAGGAATGAAATGGGGCATCTGCTTAAGAATGTTGGGTGCGTGCAGATCGTTTGGTATGTCTTCAAGAGTCCTCCGTGTAGCATTTGACAGATGGTAAGCGCGATCACCATTAACTAGACTTGGCGTATTGCTGCAACAAGTTCAGGGTGCGATCATTACACAGGAAAGAAAAAAAATCGAATTTTGACAACAAGATTCAGGGGTGTGATCATTACGCGAGTGCTATCGTTATTCAAGTAAATAGGGTAATCGTCGAGGAATGCTTTTTTTTCTTTTGAGCAGACATTTCGCCTTCTTTCATGTATACAAAGGTACACATAGCATGTTAACCACACACTTTTTTTCCATGCAGAAGAGATCTTAACTGAGACAAGGTGCAAAAATCTTGTTATTCGGAAAACACTGAATTTAAAAGCTTGTAGTATAGAGAACACAATTTTCTACACATTAACCCTTTTACTCCACATCTATGCCACGTCGCACGGAATCAAGGCAATTTGAGTCTAATTTGGCACTGCCTTGTGGAAGGATTTTGATGCTTAATATAAAATTTTTAATGAAAATGAAAAATATTTGTGACTTGCTTTGCGACAGTCCTCATCTGAACATGCTCAGCTGGCTTATCTACTGCAGTGGCATCATCGCGCTTTTCCACTAGGCTGGTGCATCACTCAAACGCGGGGGGGGGGGGGGAGCATTCTGATAGCAGATGTAATTACAGATCAATGCCAGAAATATTGTGCCCCCGCCAATATTACAAAACTTGCTGTATGCACTCTCTTGGTGAACCGCCTGAAATACAAGAAATAGTCTGAGAATATGCCTATGGTCACTGTCACATATAACGGTGTTCTGAAACTTATTTCCAATCTGAACAACAAATCAGCTGGCGGTCCCGATGGTATTCCGTCGCAGGTATTGAAATCCTGCTCTCAAGAAATTGCGCATTTTTTAGTCGCTCTGTTTAATAAATCATTAAATACCATTTCATTACCTGCAGAATGGAAGGTAGCCCACGTCGTTCCCATACATAAAAACGGTCCCAAAAATGTACTAGAAAACTACAGGCCTATTTCTCTAACATGTGTATGTTGCAAAACAATAGAACACATCATATACAGTGCTGTGATGAAACACCTTCAAAGCAATAAATTTTTTTCGGATTTTCAACATAGATTTAGGCCCGGCTTGTCATGTACGACTCAACTGGTGGAGTTCGCTCACGATCTCTTTTACTCTTTTGACCTTGGATTTCAGGTAGACTGTATATTTTTAGATTTCCGGAAAGCTTTCGACACCGTTTCTCATGCATTGCTTTTACATAAATTATCTTGTCTCGGTATACACCCTGCAATAGTACATTGGATTGGAAATTACCTGTCTGGACGAACACAGCATGTTTTAATAAACGGCACTAAATCAACACCTGTCACCGTAACCTCTGGCGTGCCCCAAGGGTCTGTTTTGGGGCCTTTGTTATTTTTAGTCTTTATAAATGACATTGTGCACAATCTAGAATGCAAAGTGAGGTTATATGCTGATGATTGTGCCATATACAAGAATGTAGAAAATGATTGTGATGTAAGTAGTTTGCAGAATGATCTAAACAAAATTCATGCTTGGTGCATTAAGTGGGGCATGTCTTTGAACAATGCTAAATGCCAACTTGTGTCATTCACCCGTAAACGCTTTCCTGTGAGATCAGTGTATAAATTGGACGGACTACTTCTTGAAAAGGTCGAACACTACAAATACCTCGGGGTCTATTTTTCAGAAAATTTAACATGGAACAGACATATTGAATACTTAACCTTAAAATCATCTCGTATACTAAACCTTGTTAGACGTAATTTTTATAACGCCCCCCAGAAAGTAAAAGAACAGCTTTACATAACAAATGTTCGTCCGGTACTCGAATACGCTTGCCAGGTATGGGACCCTCAAAGCTCTAAACTTATAGAAAAGCTCGAACGCGTCCAAAACCGCGCTGCAAGATTTGTTTCTGGTAATTATAATTTCCGTAGCAGTATTACATTGCTTAAAGAGGACCTTGGTTGGAAAACACTAGCACACCGCCGATTAACTGCAAAATTAGAACTTTTTTTCCGAATCTACTTTGATCTCACAGGAATAAACAAGAACTTGTACATTTTCCCTCCCCACTTCATCTCTAAACGATGTGATCACGAGCTGAAAGTCCTTGAAATGCGCTGTTGTACTGATGTCTACCGTAATTCATTTTTCCCGCATGTTTCCGCACACTGGAATAGGCTTCCCAGGAGCATTGGTGAATGTAAAACGTGTTCAGAGTTTCTGTCTTTATTGTCACGCAGTCTGTCGTAGTATATTATCCCGTTTTCTTTGTATCATTTGGCTGGCATTGCACTTCATGCGATAGTGTACCCTTTCCATTTCTGTCTTGCAAATTTGCACCGCATTTCACAAGACCGTTTTGCCGTCGAGATGACTCATCTATGTTACGTATTTTGTTACTTTTACCACCTGTGCTCTGCTGTATCAAGTTTTTGTCACATGTTCACTTTTCTTCAATTTGTCCCCCCCTGCAATAATGCCCTTGTGGCGCTGCAGGTACTTGTATAAATAAATAAATAAATAAAATATACTTGCAACCGCAACACACCATAGTAGGAATACGGAGCAATGAAAACTCAGGCTCAACTCATTTCATGGCTAAAAAGAGGCAAAAAAGACGCAATCTGAGTCACTCTTCTTTATTACTACAAAAAGAATGAGTTCAGAATTTAATGTGTTAGAATGAGACACATCTCCGGGATGACCAAATATGGGTCTTAAAATAGGCTCAATTTTCTGACTTAATATAGTGCAACACAATTTTGTAGTACTATATTTACTACTCCTGGGTGGGTATTCTACAAAACCTTAATAAAATCTGCAATTGTTTCTTAAAACAATTGCAGATTTCTGCTTTTGCAGAGTCCTTCTTTTTACCCTTCATGTTTTTTGAAACGTCTATAAAATGTTTGAAATTTTCACTGCTTGTGTAATTGTGGCATATTTGGGATTTTATAACAAAATAAATATGATGTAGCTGTATTCTTTCCCTTTAGTTTGCAAGAAATCTTTTTAAGATTTCTCAAATATTTTTCAGATTCATCGCTGTAGCAAAAATGGCAACAAAAAAAAACCTGATTTTAGGTTAGTCAGAGGCAATTGCTCAAAAACCAAAGTTTGGTCATTTTTCAAAACATACTGTGGGTGACATAAATTTTAACTTCCCATGGGCCAGTAGTACTAGCGGTGTAGATTTACCAAAAAAAATTTGGCGGTGTTCAATGAATTAATTTTAAAGTTATAGGCCTTCGAATTTATAAAATCTGCATGTTGTTAAAATGCTCCTTTTTGCCTTTAATAAAATAGGAATTTTTTCAAGGAGCCAGTGGTAAGTTTTGCAAGGCAAAGATTGATTCCCTTATACAGAAGTAATTTCCTACGCTACTTAAAAATTTTGCTTAAAACTAAAGATAGTTGGGACTCCCCTTAGTCTATCCTTATCTGAATACATTAAGCTTTGATAATTTCATTATTTTGGCGTGTTGTTTCCTTATGTGCTGCCTTTTTGGGACAGCTAGCACGAAGCAGCAGAGTCAGCCGTTCATCGAAGTTCAGCATTAATAAGTCGAGCATGGCAAGAAAAGAAATCTGACATCACTGCAGCATCCTGGGCTGACATTAAGAAAGAAATGTTCCAAAACTTGTTTCGTTGTGCCAATTTCTGCATTCGTGGCGATGACAGTGAGAAGGCTTTCAATGAGTGCAGTAATGCGTTTATGGATTACAGATTGGGAACTATTTCCTTCTTCAGGCAGCTGACAGTAATACTGGTATCACATGACGCACTTCTTTTTTTATTGTGATTGAGCCTGATTGGGATAGAATTTTTTGGCAGCTCTTGGCTTGTTTTCCCAAGCGACGGGGAGAAGCTCGGGCCAGATCAGTCTTGATCGCGCTTGAAAGTGGCCATGTGACACCATTATGAGTCCATTTCATCAAAGTGCTGTTACAAAATGTGTACACTCTTATGTTGTCCAATTGTTTAAAAGTAGGGGTGTGCGAATATTCAAATATCAATTTTGAATTGAACAGTTAACATTCAAATAATTCCATTCGCAAGTCGAATATCGAATAGTTGGTTTCGTTAATATTTGATTTTTTGAATATCGGCATATTCAGTAAATGACCTCGCTGTGGTTGATGCCTCGACGCGCGAGCTTTATCTATACAAGGTTCAACGAGGTCAACTGGACTGATCGAAACGATTAATGCTACGGGAACTGAGGGAACAAAAATAGCATGTTTGGAAAGCACAGAAGCAGTTGCTAAGATCGGGCTGATTAGCCACCGGAGGGCATGCTGGTCGCCTCAAATACACAATTCAATGTTCACGCACCTATATTCATGCACTTCGGAGCTTTCTCTCCACATGCGAGCTTACAGACCGGCTTGGCACGCCGGCTCGTAGTACAGTCAACGACCGGTTTTTCAGACCCTCTAGGGAACGTAGAAACTTCCGAAAATTCAAAAAATGAATGCATGCAAAAAAAAAAACACTTTTTTTCTTTTTTTCTCGGATCTAGAGGCAAAGGGTGAAGTACCAGGCTTCCGAAGCCCTGCCAAAGCATCAATGAAGTGGCTATAAAAAGATGCGTTCAAAAACTGTATGCAGCCGGCTGCCGGTTTATTATGTACATGTGCATCGTCGGGCAGCCGGTGTTATTGCTGCAGTGGCTTGAAGAAGTCGTTCATTGTTGTTTGGACGGCGTTCCGGTTGCATGCGATCATATTCACCTCGATCTGAGCAAGGATCATGTCAGCACTGTACACCGATGAAAGAGCCAACAGTGCTCGCGTCAACTCGCCACTTGCAGGCGGCGCAGACATTGGCTCCTCATTTTCAACATCGGAGTCTTCTGAATCCCCCACAACCTGATGGACTATTTCCTCGTCAGTCAGTTCTGCGCCGGTACTAACCGACGGTACTGCTTTCCGCGCTTCGATGCCATCGGCGAGTACGATGAAGACGGAGTAGGGGCCATCGAAGGCAAGCGAAATTCTCAAGTTGCGAACAGTGGAGTTCGCTGACGAGCGTCGAAGCACCTAGGCCTAGCGTCGCAGAGCACACTTGACACAACAGCACAACCACACACCACTCTAGCCAAAACGTGGTCTGTGCAAACAAACGAGATGGCGCCACTCTGGAAACTCCGCCGGAGGCGGAAGTGCGGCGATGAACATAGCCAGCGTGGCCAGACCAAATGTGACAGCTAGATTTGGCTAGTTGTGGTTCAAAGCAGTGATATGCTTCGGCTGCAAGTCAATTTCCTTCGCAAGGGTGCTGCGCGAGGAGCCAAAGGACCTTCCGAAACTCCAAAGCGTCCGGAACTTCAGATGTCCTTATACATTGATTCTATGGGGCTCGTGGCGGTGCTGTGAAGACGTCTGAAATATCAGGCATGTCCAAAAATTTGGGCGTCCGAAAGTTCAGTCGTTGACTGTAGTTGCTGGCTGGTCGACCGCTGACCCGAACGCCACTTCAACGGCTGTCAGTCTAAAGGCCCACCCACATGGTGTGATTTTCTGGCAAAAAAGGAACAGCTGGCCGCCCGGAGACCGGTGGCCAAACCGTAGCTGTTCGCCGCCAATCATACTGGGCTTGATAATGTCGCCAGCGGCCAGCCGCCTGCCAGAAGCATCAAATGCAGGTGGGTAGCGCGGACCATTTGGGGCTCGATTGCATCCGACTTCCAATTGAATGGAGGACACCGCCTTTTTTTGTTGTTGTATGTGCGTGTAGCACGACTACAGGGGCTGCGCATCAGGCGGCACTCTCTGCGTAGCTCTGGTGTTGTTGCCAATAGCAGCGGCGCTGCGATTGACCATTTCTGAAAAGCAGCAGACGAAACGCTCACGTACACTGCAACGTACCTATATGCTTGACAAGCACAGGAGGTTTTGTTCAGATTTTTGGCTGAAGGACTGCGTTTATTTGGTCTGTATTCGCTGCTTATGATCAGACAATGAAATGGGTATTGTTTTTTGCCACAGATGCTAAAGTTGTTTCTGAAATTATGGAAGCGCGTCTGTCCTCGCCACTGGAACCTAGTCACACACTCGAGAACACTGGCATTTTTTATCGCAATTGAGTCCCATCTGGATTAACTTTTCAACGCGATAGAGAATGATCACTGCTATGCGTTCAGCAACTAGGATCGAGTTTGTTTAGCTTGCAGAGCTTAAGGGCGCAAACGACAGTCTATACAAGCTCAAATGAGCAGATTCGGATTGTACATAATCGCGATCGAGTGACCGCGCGTGACAGGAAAATTATACGTAACTAGTCACCACTACATCGAAAGTAAGTTTAAATTAAGCAGTTACATTGTACGATTGTTCTCTCCTTGGCACACCTTTTAACAGCGCATTAAGTGATGCCCTGGAAAATACGAACTGCACAAAGGAATAATGTCGCACAAAATCAGCTGCTGGCCTCATTGCAGTTGACGTGAGCTGAAATTTTACGAATTTAAAAACAGCAGACATTCAGAGAAAGGGGGCGAAACACCACCTCCACGCAACAGGCACCGCACGCAAGAGAGAGTGATTGCAGTGCTGCCACTCCTTTCACCACCAGCAGTGTCAGGGTCCCCTATGCATCGCTGCCTCTGTGCTCTGCACTGCCCCTTCTAGTTCACTGTAGCACAATGAAGGTACGCCGCCGTGTCACCAAGCCAGCACTCGGCGACGAATGTTCGGTCATGAAAGCTAGCTCCATGTGGGTCGGCCTTGACTCGAACGCATGATCTCGTGACTGGTCACTGATGAGCCAACCGTAGGAGCATTAACGACAGGCTTTCTGCAACGTTTTGCGGCCCGTTATCTCATCGGCCAGCGACAAATTTTTGTTAAAACCATACCGTTTAGTCAGTTAGGCCTAATCGGAACTGCGTCATCAGGTGTCGGTGACTAAAGGTACGGTAACTGAATTAATGCAGATCTATTCAGAGTGGTCGCACGACCCTGAGAAAGCCGACAAAATGCCTTGCCAATGAAAGTGAGTGCACAGGATGACTGTTGCATGTTCACAGCCGCCACCTTTGCGAAATACCATGTAGTGGTCCTTAGTTCAGTACACAGTTCGTAGGCGCACAACAGTCTCTTTTTGTAGCCACAGGCGACCTGTCACAACACTGGCTTTGGATTTACGTGGCGGGCTTGAAAATATCATGTGACATTGCGCCGACCTCCGGCTACAGACGCGCTTACACTGACAGCAGATGGACGTGGACAAATAAAGGCGTGGGTGGGGAGGGGGAAGACATTGCATGAACTTGGCGTGGGCCCTCCTGATTTGAGAACTCTTTAGTGCCGGCGCTGACCACAGTTGATGCGTGCGGCGCCAAGTGACGTGACGTGCACTCCCCACTTTTGTCTGTTGCCCACAATGGCCTTGACGAGCTGATGATAACTCGCAAAAACCACCTGCCATAAAGATGAAAAAACCCTCCTGTTTCCTGTAAGAAAACTGGAAAGCAATACTTTTTAAGCAATAGAAGATTGCCATTATACAGACCCTAAACCACATTTTATAAGTCGAGAAATGCATTTGAAATTGAAATAGACTATTTCAGGAATACTTTGTCGTAAAAAGTACTTCAGTGCATTCAGCCGAGGCACAGTTGTTGACAATCAAACGTCCCCTACACAGTGCTTCCACTCCTTCAATTACTTAAACTGCGTAGCCTATGGTGCAGAAGGGAATGCCCACAGTGCTCCGCCTACTGAGCGTTACCATGGTGCACAGTTCGAATTTGATTTTGGATGTCCATGTATGTGCCACTACTTCCAATTTTGGTGCCTACAACGCACCAAAAGTGATTCAGGGAGCCGCAGTATGCTCAGTCAGCGAACTCGTCGTGGAGCTGCAGTATCTATGCTATGTAGCAGACGGCACCTACATGCTACTGTAGTGCTTATGCACAGTGTTTGCTTTGTGCATGACAGGGTTTGAGTACGCACTTGCACTCATATGCTCCAGTCTGGCTGTGTTACGTGGTGTGCGGGCTGGCTTTGTCTCACACCAGCTTGACCGACCGATAGTAGCCGCATCCAGTTTGTGCATGTTGAAGTGCAATCAATAGCTCAATGTGAAGCTATGTGAGGCCTGCCAGAGCGACCAAAAGTGGGCACGTGCTGGCAAGTCTGTGTCGTCTGGTTTATGTTTCGCGTGGTCCTAGGCCAGTTCGGTTTTCAAAACTAGTCGAAATTAGCGAGGATCGACGGCTACGATGCCGATAAGCAGGGAGGACAAAATTAAATTCCTACGCGGCCTATCGAGCATGAGCAGATGATAGGCTGTGTTTTCCGAAAGTACGTAATTATTTACCGAAATTAGAAAGCAGATTTTTGCTTACTTGTGCCTGTTTATTAAACTGTGTCAATAAATATGCAAAGTAACAGTAGGAAGGAGTACACTGATCAAAACAAGCGCCTTTACTGATTGATGTCAGCTATTGGCCAATAGCAGCTGCGTATGGGAATATGCTATAGAGCCAAACCTGGATATATTGAAGCCACGTATAACAGATTGTTGTGTAGAACAAACAGCTGTAATATCCCTTTGAAAATTTTTGTATGATATCTTTATTTTATACATCAAGTTACCTATGCTATATCGAACTTTTTTGTGATCCCCTTCAGATTTGATAAACAATTGAAACTTTAGAAAAGTGATGACCTTGCTCGAATTATTTAAGTAAATTGGGAAGTTAGTAAAATCGAAAAAGGAATTTTTTTGCTCCTTCGAAATCTAAAATTGTAACGTAGCGACATGCAAAGGCTACTGCGGCATCATATTTGCTGCTAATCCAGCCATCTGTCGCATAAACCATAAAATAATGAAAGCAACCACCACTGCCCTTACTGAGGCAGTGCTGAGTTGGCTGTTCCGTGGATAGATATGGTGTGAAGCCTCATCAAAATAAAGCTAGGGATGTGACCATGGCACCTAGATATTCTAATGCGATAGCTTTAGAGCGGACGCTCGAAGAAGAACCTGTCTGTGTCATACTAAAAAATAAATCACCACTTTTCTTACTCATTTATTTCAGGAAAAACTTCGTTAAATTGAGTTTGGCCAAGTTTGTTTCGTTAATTCGGGTTGGTGATAACATTGAATCCTATGGGTACCTGCCGGGGAATGTAAATTTCTTACATTCGAGAGATCGGGAGCTTCATAAAATCGCGTTTCATTAGATCGAGTTTAGCTGTATCCGGGTTCGACTGTGTTGCGAAATAAAGCGTCCAAAAAAGAGCGGGGAGCAGACTTCTGTTGAAAAAAGAGTGTTTGAGAAAAAGGTGACTTCGTGCTCTGCTTGTGAGCTCCACACACCGTGCAGCTCTGCGAAATTTGGCTGAGATGTTGAAAGCAGTGTATGCTATCCGTAGACTGTTTTTTCACCAAGCCTGAGGGGTGGTGACATTTTACATGTCGAACATCACATTTTCTTTTTTTGCCTGAAGCAACACAGACAATGTGATTTATGTCTATTGTGTGGCTGACGCGCAGTCGTAATGCCAACTTTCGCAGAATGGTGGCATGCTGCAGTAGTTTCCGGAAGTTGCACTTCTGGTTAATTAGAACACTTTGCTGTCTTGTGCAGAATACAGTGGTGTCCCACTTATAGTAAAATAAATCACAAGCTCTTGAATAAAAATTGGCGGCGGTTCTTGCAGTTTCAAAATGACAGGTGATTGGAATGATGCGCTGTTTTGCAACTATGTGACGTTGCATTTCATTCTTCAGATGGAGTATCTAACAGACATTTGCAGCTAGGTGTGGGAAGGAACGTACCGGGTACAAAAATGAAACTGAAAATCTGGTTTTCGGACCCAAGTGCTGCCAAATGCTGTTAGTTTTTTAGCATTTTTAAGGGTGAGTCCATATATAACAAACTACTAATATAACGACAATTTCTCGCCAAACTATAGAGTTCGTTATAAACGGGTACAACTATAGTTGCTATTCCTGAGGGCCACCATTAATGCAGGTGAGAATGGTAGGGCTGGTACTTATCTGCTGCTGACAGTGGTCTGCCTAATTTTTCAGTTCCATAAGTTGCAAATATGCACTATATTTTGGTTTACACATTCATTATATTAAGGTTGCTACGAATACAGATACAAAGAAAGCATAAAATTTTGGTCGTTACTTTAAAATAGTTAGTGTTAAAATTTGCAGTACTGAAATTTTTTTACATTAGAACAGTAGGTTTCTGACTGGGGATGTTTCAAATGTTCTTTAATCTGAAAAATCTTTACTTTGTGGTTTGTATAACGATAACGAAGGTTTGTCACATCAGTTATACATGGTCATAAGTGTTATCATATAGTCAATCAAGAAAATGACTCCTGAATAGCAAGCTGCTCTGCAAGCCTTGTGCATTTGTTACACTGGCTACAGGTATGAGGATGGCTACCAGTACCAGAACATCTTTGGCCCTTTGGTCAAAATGGAAGCAGACTATGACAAGAAGCTCAAGGAGTCGCAGACACAGGACAACATAGAGGTACGCTGGGACATTGGGCTCAACAAAAAGATGATTGCCTATTTCACAGTCGCCAAGTCTGATACAGGTGAGCAAAAGCTATCTTTCAGAGGATTTGTGTCTTGCACCTTGCCGCCAATGCAGTGAAGCTGCTCTGTTTGACTGTTTGTGTAAGTCATGCACTAGGAGCAAAAAATTTGTTTGAGTGGGAGTTGGGATAGGATTACCGTATTTACACGATTATAAGTCGACTCGAATGTAAGTTGACCCCCCCCATATCGTGTGTGACGAGAAAAAGAAAAGCATACCCGTGGGCGCATTTCATAACGAAAATTTATTAGTAGCTGGCATGGTCACTGGACTACTACTCCTCACTGCTGCTGCCATCGTCATTGCTGCTATGGTCCCATAGCATGTCGCCGTCCAGCGAAATTCTGCATTTGCATACGTAAGTGCATTTGCATACATACATAATTCCACGCCGAGAGCACCCAACCACATAGAGCCGTCAGGGAGGCTCTTTTGACATGTCTGGTTGGTGTACGTTTGCTGTCTTCTGCCGCCAGCCACTCGTACTCACGGCGGAGCAGGTCCTTAAAAGGCAAAGATCCAGACTTGTCTTATGATCATGTCGCACGTCACTAGCAGGGACCGATCACACATTTCGGTGACATACGCCACAAGCTTGGCCTTCAGCTCCGGAAAGCATCCCGACTTCGGCCTGTGGAAAACCTTTTCGCTTGCCGTCACAGGTGAAAGTTTTGCTTCGCTGCCGTCGCCACTCTCGCACCGCCCATTGAGAAACATCAAACTTGCGGCCCGCTGCGCAGTTATTTGTTTCTTCAGCGTAAAGGATGACAGCCCTCTTCAATGCCGTTCTGAATGAGCGCCGAATGTTTAGTGAACTCTGAGCACTCATGACGACTGAGGAAGCATGGAAGTAGCACGTGGCCGGCAGTCAAATCAAAGCATGAAACTAAAGAGCTACAGGAAGGGAAACACACGAGCTGCGAGTGGTGTCTGCTCTTCCATGAACTATCGATACTCCCCACAAGCGCCGCTGTTCTGAGGGTGCCGCCGCAAATGGAACAGCGGCACTTCCATGAACTGTCGACACCCCCCACATGAGTGCTGTGTGCGCTGTAAAACTGTAAAAAATGTTGAAGAACCTTTCCGAAAAGCGAACAAACGGGAGGGATAGCGGAAAGCTACGGGTGGGGCCGTAGAGCAAACATAAAATTGGAACTACGTTGTAGCTCCCCTGCTATCTCGTTGGTCTCGCTTTTTTTTTCCGGTGCCATGTTTTGGTTTCGATTGTAAGTAGACCCTCCCACTTCAGATATTCAAATGTTAAAAGAAGAGGTCGACTTACATACGTGTAAATACGGTAGTTTTGGCTGCTCTTGGAACCCTAAAACACCCTTCATGGAAACCCCTGGTTTTCAAGAAGACAAAACTGGTGGTGCAAACATCAGTTTGGCATCCCATGTTGAGAGCCACTCAGCGAAGGAGTATCAACCACACACCCTTGTAGAATGCACATCGAAATGGGGTGCCTTTCACATTAATGAAGCGGTGTGGCGCTCAGCTTTTGTTGATAATGAACAGTCACTGTCTGCATGAGCCATTCATATTTGCAGCGAGTAAAACTGAGACATGCAACTTGCTCATTTTTCCTCTAAGGTATGTACTGCCCTTCTGGTACAACGTCTTGCTTGACAGCATCTGCCACAATAGTGCGGTTTCGTTGGCATTAAATATTTACATCTGCATGAGAAGTGATTGTAGCCCCTTTAGAAGCGCACTTGCAGGGCTGGGGCGTTTGACATGCCGAATGGGGCAGTGGATGGCGATGGTCAAGTTCAAGTCATCCACTGAAAGCCAAATTGAGGATCAAAATAACAAAAATTTGGGCTCATGGAAACGCATGGGTGCCGACCAGTACCTTCAATGGGGATCAAATTAACCGGGGTCTGATTAACGGAAGTTTACTGTATTTTTGTTCTTTTCCTGTGTTCACCCAACCATAGTGCTTCCAAGCAAAATTGCTAGAAGGAGCTCTGGCCCTGCAAGCAACCATGGGAATGATCGTTAGTACTATTTGGAATTGTCTCATCTTCATGCTTCTGGCTTCAAAATTCTTTATGATGCAATTTATTAAATTTTCTTCTTTTTAATAATTTCCTAGCACTCGGTTTTGTAAACATTGCAAGTTTCTGAGCACAAGCAGAATCATTGCGAATTGTGGCATTTATAACACAATATGCTGTCAAAAATTTTCAATTTGCAAAGTCGCAGAACTGTTTCAAGCCAGAAGGATGACGTTTAGGCAAATGCATGTATTGCCCATCATTCCTATGTGCAGGGATGTTAGTGCTGCACTAATTGCGTCATCTTGCACCAAACCGTTGAGCTGCGCCAACCTGCGCCAAAACACTCATTTTGAATGAATTTTCCAAATTTAACAGGATGTGCGTTCTCAGTGGCAACCACACAGCCATAGGCATGCATTGGCTAGCACTTAGCCCTGCAATTCAAGCCTCCGCAATTCGTTTCAGTGTTTTCATCTCTGGAGGGTGGTTGTGTTTGGTGGCATAATTGTAACAAGGCCACAAGTAAATGAAAACTGTTTTGTGCTATACAGCGAGCGCATTACGAAGGTTTTATAAGAGTGTTGCACATTTTCATATAAGCGGACCAGCTAAAGATGAGTTGAACTGGCGCTCATTTCATGGGGTAGTGGGAAGGAAAGCCGCGCTGAATGAATAAGGTTGCACATTCTGCTCAACGTGTAGCCCATTAGTTTCGTTACACATTCTAGTACATTCTAGTAGTGTTAGTACACTTACATCAATTAATGGGCGCCCGCCGTGCATGTGATGTTTGAAATCTAATTTGCACATGCACCACATCCGGTTACCGGGATGATAGTGCGGCACACCGACAAACGATCTGCTTGCTTTCATGAAACTTCTTGGTCACACATATTGAATGGCAACTGTAATCGTACCTCACATATGCACTCGGACTACGCAACTTTCTGCCCAGCCACACCAAAGAAAGTCAGGCTCTTGCCATTGCAGAATGCAAGCCAAGGATGTAAAGTTTCATATTTAGTCACCCTTAGTGGCCAAATTGTGGTTATAGTTAAACATTTGCAAAATCACAAACATTCGAAATTGTGTTCGCAGCAACGATGTGCACAATTTGCCTTGAGCAGATCAAGGCCAAAAATTTTAATAAAGCATTGTTCAGCGTATGAAATACAGTTGAACCCTGTTATATTGAACTCTCAAAAAAGCCCCTATCAGTTTGATATAGGGCATAATTCAATATAAGCCTGCTAAAGAACTGGACGTCGTAGAAGCACATACCATTTATAAAAACATTTTATTGGTGGAACTAGCGTAGTTTAATTCACATGAAATAGTCCTGTGTCGTCTTCCACTTGGACAATATTGCTGCGTGCGACAGCACGCACTTCTCCACAATGTCTTAAACAGTCGGAGCAGCCAAAGCTGCAACCTTCCACATTCGTGCAGAAGCACTGGACTAGTGCGAGTGCACCAGTCACCTTGGAGGATGTGGGCAAAGGACACTCGTTGCTCTCCTCATTGTGCCTGCTTTCACTTGTGTTTCTTACGATGTCAGCAATGTAGTCTTCGCTTTCGGGCTTTCCCGTGGCTGCGACACCACCATTTGCACTCACAAACTCATCGACCGTTGACCTGTCAATGGCTTCCGGAAATTGTGACAGATCGCTCTAAACCTCGGCGACACCGGCGTTGGCTTCGTCGCACTCATAAGCATTTTCAGAGTCATCACTGGGTCGTTTGTCTGCTTTAGCCCTAATCTCCTCCTTATTCTTCAAGATCGTGCTGAGAGCATCTTGGAATATTGTATGCTGCGGCGACATCCGACTTCTTGCCTTGTTAGACTCGATTTATGATTTCGAGCTTCACAGTGAAAAGCAAACTCAGTGTGCTTCGCACTAGCCATCACGGCAACACTGCGGGAGAAGGCCTGCAAGGTGCTAACACAATGAACGAGGAGAGCAGCGAGGCAACTCAGACTTTGACTATGCTCTGACCATCTTGCACGACGACGGCACAAGAGCCCCTGATTGGCTGTCTGAGCAAGTGCTGTGGGTGGGCCAGAATAGTTTTTTGCAGGGGGGTGTTGGCGACTTGCCCGACGCGGCGTGGTCATGGTAGGGAGAGCAGGTGGATGGAGCCGCACCGCTGGGCTAAACCTCTTTTGGGATGTATCGGCAAGTTTCCTTGCTGCCGCAAGGGAAAGCCAACTTCTGGGGGCACTTTTGCACCGCTTGACGTTCGATATATCGAGAGTGGCTGCTATTTTTGTTCGATGCAACCATAATTTTTGCTATATGTACTCATAGTAACTATACCGTGTTCAGAAATTGTTCGATATACAGGATGATTCAATGTAAACGGGTGCAATATAGTCGAGTTCGACTGTATATGTTGCTGTTTTACACTGGCTTCACGGCGCCTTTGGCGAAACTGTGAATAAACACGAATAATTGAGCTTATCCAAAATATTCATTGACGATGCAGACTGGAAAGCCAGTGAACATTTTTATCCATTTATTGTTTTCAAAAATATCTTTGCAGCTTTTTCTTGGCAAGCGATGTGAAGTACTGGTAAACATGCAGTGACCTGTATGTCAACTTCAGATCTATCCTGCGGTATTCTCCTATCTTAACTGAAGGTCGCCAAGAATTAAAAATTACCCGAGGGCACTACACGAATGGCGTTCACTGTACCTTGATGGGTATTGTTCATGGTGGCCACTATAAATATTTCTCGTTCATTGTGCACTGATACATTTTTAATGAGCTAAATATATAGGCTTACATAATCGATGATATGTCAATAAAAAAGTTGTGGACGATGTTGTGAAATCACCGATAACAGCATTTAAAACCTAGGATTCGTGAAGACTTAACGAGAAAAAGCCTGGGAGATAAATAAAAAAACATAATCAAGCAAGAACTCGCTGTGGCCGTGACAACATATCTACGCACCAAAAATTTCATCATGCTTTATGCAGACCTTGTCAAATAGGAGCACTGGGAATGAGCGGCCGCGCTTTTGTCTTGCCACGTTAGCAGTTTTTATCCATAGTAACAGTCTTGTAACATTTCACTTTCCAAACGGTTATAAGGCCGTGGCCCAGGCTTGCACATTCATAATATACACAATGCACTGATGACATTTATATCTGATACCATTTATATTACTGGTATTATGTTGTCATGCGGAATTAAAAAAGAAAATCCTAGGTTTCTTTTTTTTCTTTCTGCCAGTCTAGGTAGCTGTATATTGTTATCGGTAATTTCTCTGTGTATTCCACAACCTTTACATTGACACCTTATTGAATAAGTGAGGTAATAAGTGTTAGTTCATTAAAATTAAATAATATTTGCTTTTTCACAATAAAAAGAAAGAAAGAAAAAGTTCAACTAGAATTAACACAAACCTGTCCAGAAAGGGCAGCTGCCTTGCAGGCTTCTGCAGAACTGATCTGCCGTAACCTAATAGTGTTCTGCAAAGACAAATAAAAAACACCTTTTCTTCATATGCCAGCATTTCACTCATATTCACCTTTGCCAAACTGCTCCAAAATGAACAATTCATGCTGCAAACCTGCTCCAAAGTGTCAAATTTGCTGCTCCCAGAGGTTGTGGGAGATACGGGGTCCTCCTCCGTACTCTTGGGACAAAGGAACGACAACACAGTAGTGCAAACAATCACAAGGGCATTTATTGCACCTTTCATAGATCAATGCCTGCTAGCCGAGTTGCTATCCCCAAAACATGCCGATGGGCGCGCGACAAATCTAGAAGTCCGACTTACCGCGACCGCATTGCGAGCGAATATGTTCGCCCCATGCTGGATCCCAACGCCTGGTCGTTCGCGTGTAGTCACGCGAATGGTGGCACGTTCGAAGGCGGCCACGCGAGACAGTCTCGCAGAAGCATGGTCGCCGCACGCGCGAGCGGCACGTCCGCTCCCGCTCGCTTCCCGAACCCAAAGAGAGCAAGCGCCTTCCTTTCGACGCCCAAGTAACCTCGCCTGTCGGTGGCGTTAGCAGCGCAACACTAGCGCCATCTCTCGCACTGCGCTTCAACCACTCCGACCGCCGCAGGCGCCAGGCCACGCGGCGGGCGAAGCCGCCCTGCAGGAGACGCGCTATGCGGGAAAAACATCAGGGGACGCGCGAGAGTCGCGCATCCCCACAAGGTACAACAAAACTTCCTTGGCTGCTTCCATCCCTCTGTGCTGGATAAACAGGCATTCCGACAGCACTCATAGTCATTAGCGTCAGATTTTCCTCTAACAATTTTTGTAGGAAATGCTATGCACCTGTGCCTAGTAGCACAGTCATTAAAATGACAGTACATGGGGACAATCAAACGACCGTACACACAGGTGTCTGTTAATGGCTTTGGAACACCAATGCTATTAATGCTACTTTTGCTGCTCCCAACATCTGCAGGTAGAATATGACAAATCAGTTATGTGAAAGCCCACTAGGTGGAGGAAGATTCATGAAAAGGAAAGTTGCCATATACCTGACAGTAGCTCGAAGCTACAAAGAAAAATGCATGTTTTTTTATTATTATATTTTTTTTAATTAAAGAAGCCCATACAGTTTCTTCGAAACACTTTTGTGTAATAAATGCTCTCATTATTGTGCTCTAATCTTCTGTGCAGATATGCGACTGATGCATGGTGATGAGCTACGACTGCGCTACCTTGGAGAACTGCACAAGCCATGGTCTGGTGTGGGCCATGTCATCAAGATCCCTGACAGTATCCTTTAAAACTGCAAATAGTTTTGACCTTTTGACACCTTTGTGTTAGTTTAGAAGGGCGCCGGGGTATTTTTTCCTTTCTTGTCAGTTGCTGCGGTAGCTCAATGACAATGGTGAGGTGCTTCTTAGCAAGAGGTTGCGGGTTCAATGGACGATTTTAGGAAAGCCTGCAGCACTTAAGAAGGCAAGGGCAGTATGGGAACCTTGAAGGCCAGTCTCGGTTTCGGATGCCATGTGCTGACTGGCATATACTGGGGCTGCCGCAGGGTGTTTACTAGCCCACTCGCCATAGTGTCCCATTAGTATGCCAAGCCCACCATCGAAAGACTTGAAAAACTGCGTGCTCTGATTGGTCTTTGTGGGTGGATGTGACGACGCATGCTAGATTGAACTCGTGCTGCTCGCACTTTAACGTGCAGAAAATGTCTCGCACTGTTTGTGTGTGCTTGCCTTATACACAGTAATGTGTGAGATTGGCAGCTGATGCTTTTTCTCGCGGGCTCTTCGGCTACACGCCAATGCAACCTGCATTCTGCGAGAAATGCATGAGAAGTTATCTGCCCGCAAAACATGCGAAAGGCTGGCAAAACGTTATTGGATGGCTGCTGAAATGAATTAGGGTTGCGCAGCGTTTTGTGTGAAACAGTGTGGTCTTGCGTGCTCTCAAACATATAAAACCTACTCGCAGGAATCTCGTACATGTTTCCAGTATACACCAAGGCGTATTTATCAGCATGGCATTTTGGGGCCATTTGGGTCGCACTTATCTTTGTTTTGCCATGTAACCTGTTGTGCTATACAGTCGAGACTCTTTAAATGGAACCTCGAAGGACCATGAAAATTGGTTCCGTTTATCAGGAATTCCATTTACTGAGAGACAAAGCTGAATTTACAGTTGCATGAATGCAAAACCAGCCAACCATGAGGATGGTGTTCCGTTTAAGAGGCAGTTTCCTTTATTAAGCAATTTCTGTTTACCGACATTACACTGTAGTTAGCTAAAACGGTAGAAGACAGGGTTGAGGCACATCTTACTTTGGTGGCTGCAAGTGAAGCAGACAACAGAGCGCCTTCCCTCAAGATTGCCATAATGTCTTACTGGAAGCTGCTTGAGGCACACGTCATTTCCTAAAATGCTCCATTCCCGGCTGCTGTGGCAGTATTCCGACGAGGCAGGAATGCGAAAATCATTTGTGTACTATATCTTGTGTGCACATTAAAGAACCCCAGGTGGTCAAAAGTAACATGGTGCAAGTAATTGGGGAATTAAACCTCAATTTTCATTCACTTCTATTAAAATTTTTGTTGTTTTGGCATGCTCATGTTTTTAAATTCTAGGATAGACTTTGCTATTGGTGTTTTCTGTCTGCCTTGGGGCTTTTTTTCTTGACTACTTTACACAGACTACAGTGAGGAAGTAGGCATTGAAATGAAGACAAACTTGGGCGTCCCATCTGAGTGCACCTCCAACTTTGTGGTTGACTTTGTGTGGAAGTCCACCTCCTTTGACAGGTGTGTGTTGCGGTGTAGGGCCTCATGATTAGTTTATTATGATATAAAGATGAGTTTAGCCTTCTTTTTCTTTTTCTTTTAATGATTCTTAATTTCAATTGGGATCACACACTGCAATGTCAGGCACATGTCTGAATGTCATGTTCATCCCAACTTTTATAAGAAGCCGTTTAACTGCACAAATTTGGAGAGCTTCTGTGTAAGGAAATGCAGGGTGCTGTGTGTCAGTTGATAGCTAGGCTGATAAAGCAGGAAGCTGGCCCTAATAATCATAGTATATATAGTAAGCTGACTGCAAAAAGATGCCTTGTGTGTGCACTACTGTCTTTTCCAAGTATAAATGTTATAAAAAGAGGCCTTGTTGGCACTGGACATTGTTGCTGAGAGTGTGAGGAAGGTGCATTATTTGCCTGCCAAACAGATTCAGACCCTGTGAGAAATAATGAGAGCTGCCTGTCTTGTCCGTGTTGTGATTTGTGCTTGTTGGTCACCATTGTAGGATGCAGGCCGCACTCCGCAAGTTTGCTGTCGACGAGTGCTCGGTATCGGCATACATCTACCATCGGCTGCTAGGCCATGAGGTGGAAGAAGTGGTGATGCGCTGCCCATTGCCCAAGCACTTTTCAGCGCCCCAGCTGCCTGAGCTGAACCGCTCACAGGTGTATGCAGTGAAGCACGCACTGCAGCGGCCACTGTCGCTCATCCAGGGACCACCTGGCACGGGCAAGACGGTGACATCAGCAACAGTTGTGTATCACCTGGCAAAACAGAGCACAGGGCCTGTCCTAGTGTGTGCACCCAGCAACATTGCCGTGGACCAGCTGACGGAGAAAGTACACCAAACGGGTCTGCGGGTGGTACGGTTGTGTGCCAAGAGTAGAGAGGCCCTGAACTCGCCCGTATCCTTCTTGGCGCTGCACAACCAGATCCGCAGCATGGACGGCCACTCTGAGCTGCACAAGCTGCAGCAGCTGAAGGACGAGACGGGCGAGCTGTCGTCAGCTGACGAGAAGCGCTACCGCATGCTCAAAAAAGCCTGCGAGCGTGAGCTCTTAGAGGTGGGTGCACGTGTCACCGTGCTCGAGTGTGTAGCGGCCTGTGCTTTGTCGTGGTGTCACCTGAAGCTGGCTTGTGGATTTTGTTAAAGCATGCCTCGGCTGGTGGTCAGGTGTGGCCTCATATTAGGGAGACTAGGTGTACGCGAAGCTGTAATGTCTTAATTATAAATGTGTTGTAGTTAATATTGTCTCCCTTCTGCATGTGTTGACAGCCCACTCTTATGGCTGATTAGTAAGAGTAAGGTTTACTGATATTGGCAGTCCTTCCAGTTTTATCAGCACAAAAAAAATGAGAGTTACAAGAAAGTTGTGGAGGAAGTCTTTGTTGAAGCATTATTCCAAAGTTTCAAAATGCGCCACTGAAACATCAAAGTGCTCGGATTTGGCCTCTGCTGTGCTAATCTAGGCAAACTTGGTTGCATATAAAAAAGGAAGCAATAAATTGTAATTACTGCTTAAAGCAGACTTCCTAGCCGTTTCCTGAATGCTTGGCCAAAATTTTTTTTAAATTAAGCATCACGTTCACAACTATGTAGCCTCCAATTACAATGTGCTTGTCATTGTGTGGTAAATCAAACTGTTAAATCCTGTGAATTTCACATAATTGTTATGTTACGTTGAAATACATGTATGGAGATTTTTTAATCCAACATTTGCGTGGACAAAGGTGCGGTTTAACGCAAACTGTAAGTGAATACGCAAGGTTTATGCTGTATCCCATTTTGGTGCATGGTTGTTCAATTTTAACCTTGGTGCTTGATCCTTTATAAAAAATTGTTGGTTGCTTGCCACTTATGCTATCTATTAGCAGGCCTCTTAAACATGTGGTACTTAGAGCCACTGGAATTTAACTTTCTCTTTTAAATTCAACAAGGTTCATTCAACCTAGTTCAACAAGAACTTTACTACATTACAAGAACATTACTGCATTTCTCAAGTGCTATTTGTGTTTGGTATGTTGTAAGCCCTGAGCTAAACCTTCCAAGTGTATCCATGCCTAGCAAAGCCCTGGAGGACTTTTCTAAGTAATCATAGCATGACATCACTATTGAATTACATTGCCTGACAAATCTCCTGCTGTAAAAATGTTTCGAATCCTTCAAGCACAAGTAAACTTAGGCATAGTTATCAGATCTATCAGCGACTTTCCATTTCCTTTCCGATAGTGTGCTGGAAGCTACACAGGGGAAGCGGCAAGGGGGCACAAGGGGACAGTGTCGGCTGCAGTATCTGCTCTGCGCTTTTCATCTCGGAGGCTGCACGCAGCAGATGCACCTATGCGAGACTGCGAAACCAGCACTGAAAAGATTAACTGGTTTTTCTTTTTTCTGTCTTTTTGAGATTGCAGACATATATATTTTTCATTTAACTCAGATTAGCAATAATTGATTACTGTGAATGTTCTCACACTTACGAAATCAGCCAGTAGCGGTTGTGGGTCCAGCTGCTTGCTATGACACTTCATGATGACACTGCGGAAGCGAGAGCTAGTGATATTTCATTGCCTCTTGACACGAGATGGCAAATTCTCTATTGCATGCAGTGCAATAATATTTGGCTCACATGTTCACAGTACCCAATTAACAAATCAATGCCATTCTCTTACTGTGGTCAAATAGTTTTTCAGGGAACACCTGCCTAGTAATAAAGCCACTGTATGACTGGTACAGCTCTTTCTTTATTGAGAGAAAAAAACAAATGGCTGCTACATTGTATTATGTGCATAAAAAATAATCATCATACAATTCCATAATGAAGCTGTAATTAATACCTTACTTGTACTAATAGGGCATTTTCTACAAAGGGTCCTTCACCAGGCTTGGGCGCAGTGAGCAAGCTTGGTGCATAGTTATTGTGCTGGCTGCAAGGTATTTCATATGCCGTAAAAGCAACTGAAATTCAAACAGCAGCCCAAATGCTTTTACTTTTGAGTGGGCCTTGCTTGCTAGCAGAGCAACCGTGTCATACCAAAGGTGTGTCCACATATGTCTGCAATGTCATCGATCATGGCATGTTACTTTGATAAGTCATTCTATGCAGAACATGCTAAATCTACATCACAAAGGCGCCATGCAGCATTAAAGGAGGAGAAAGGAGGTGTAAGGATCACATGATGCGTACATGATGTGGCCCTTCATCTACAGTATGGTCAAGGGCAGAGAATGACTGTCGCCTGTGGACATTAGTTAGGGCAAGAGAGTGTCTGTGTTGGGAGCTTGCCTTCTGTCTGCATATCTTCAAGACATTTCAATTTCTCCCAGCTCCTCTATTAATGAAACAATTTGAGATTATTGTGGTATAATTCTCCCTGGATGGTGTTTTACAATTTCCGGTATATATAACCAAGATATCTGATGCAGCCTGGTGAGGTAACTGGACCGTGCTACGCATTCTTATATCAGCGCAGGATTACTACCAAAAAAATCAAATAAGTATTTTCCGTACAGCGTAGGGAAGGGCTACCAGTGTTTTAATTATTAAGCCTGAGAATGGTGGCCTTGCAGGCTGCCGATGTCATCTGCTGCACGTGTGTTGGGGCAGGAGACCCTCGGCTAGCGCGCTTCAAGTTCCACTCTATCCTCATCGACGAGAGCATGCAGGCCACTGAGCCAGAGTGCATGGTGCCCGTTGTACTTGGGGCCAAACAGGTGAGAATGCGTGTCACAGTGCCATGCAATGAAAATACTTGTCTTTGCTGTGCAGAATCTATTAGAGGACATTAAAAAAGAAATTGCCTGCCTACATTAGCACAGTCAAATTTCGTTAAGTTACAGTTGGCCGGAGCTCGGAAAAAGTACGTATTAAACCATAGCACTGCATAACCGAAATAGCATGAGTTCGCCCACTTACCTGTCAAAAACGGAACTCTGAGTGCGATGAAAGGGCAAGAAATGTGTAGTATTTATTCATTTCGTGTGACAGTCTGTTATAGTCTAATCTCGTTACTTTGAACACGCTTAATTTGAACATTCGGTTCATTCAAACTGACGACGTGGTCCCGTGAAAGTTATGTGTATTCCAATGGGCAAAGACGCCCGGTAATTCGAATGCCCAAGCATTTGCATTTGCGACGGTTAATTCGAACATACTGCATTGTGACAATGCTCTCAGCAGCGCACCAAATCACGTGGTGGTGCCTCCTACCAGCGTTCCTCTGACCCTACCATAGAAAAAGAGCTTAGGAGAAACTCCTCAAAGTTGTGTGCGAAGAAAAAAAAAAATATGTGGTGGAAATTTGTGTGCATGCGTGTGTAGGCGCGCATCACCGATTACTTCTGTTAGTGACAGGTTAGAGACTTCTGCTAAGTGTTTCGGCACCGCCATGTACACCATAAGTCATTGAAATTTCTAGACACAAGAAACCTTAGCCGTCCGATTTTCCGGACTTTTTGCCATGACCGCAGTTCCGAAGCGGAATTAATCGAAGCCTCCACCACCACCATTTTGATTACTGCGCTGCCTTGAGCTGGCGCTCTTGCACGCAGATCCGCTGGCAGCCATAACCACCACCTTCAGCAACGCTAGGCCTAGCTACTTCGACGTTCACTACCAAGCTTTTTGCTGTCCAGTGCTGTGTTTTATTACGATAGAAATTATGTGGACACTCCAGGCGCATTTCTGTCGTCGCCATTGCCGTGAGGTTCTGTATGAGTGAAAGCGTGTGAGGCGAGCTGGCGAACGGTGGTTCAATCTTGCATGCGCAAGTGAGGAACGCGGCCCGGATGCGTGCCCTCTCCTGTGTTGTGTGTACTGGCACGTCCATTGGTGGTTGTATTCTTTGCTGATGCCGCCACTTTGGTGCTTATCCATATAGGCAATTAGGCATTGCCGGATTCGCGTATAAGTGTAAATCATTGGCTTACCGGCCTCTCTACTAACCGAAAAGTCAGATGATCTTTTGCGACACAGTGTGCTGTTGTCTAGACTATCAGTTGAAACCACGGGGTTAACCTTTATGCGACGTGAAAAAAAAGAGTGATCGTGGTACTCGCTAACCGATAGTCACATGACGTGCCACTACGGGATCAGCTAATATATTTAGGCTCTATGGAAACTGAGTTGGGGATTCGTCACATCTGCATTTTAAGTAGGTACATTTAACAAGGTACTGTATGCCTGTTCATGCAAAGTTAGCTGTTAGTGCATTGTCATGATGGGAACATCTGAACGTTGAGGATGACACAAAGGGTGAGCGTTCAATTGCTAGTTTTCTGTTAAAAGCATACGAAGAAGCTGTAATCTTAATTCTATTCTTCATACTTCAAGTAGCTGTATTTCATTGCACTGCCGTTCACTGGGAGAGTTGGATACAAAAAGTTTAACGACTATAAACATCACAACCTTTCCTTGGATTCGTTCTGATTTGTTAATATTTTAGCGTAAGGGTTCCAAACGATATGTGCACACTCTATCTTAGGGCTGATTAGTGACTCCCTTAATGCAGCTGATCCTGGTCGGTGACCACTGCCAGCTGGGCCCCGTGGTGATGTGCAAGAAGGCAGCACGGGCGGGGCTGTCGCAGTCGCTCTTTGAGCGGCTTGTGGTGCTTGGCATTCGGCCCTTGCGTCTGGAGGTGCAGTACCGCATGCACCCTCAGCTGGCCCAATTTCCATCGAACTTCTTCTACGAGGGCTCCCTGCAGAACGGCGTGTTTGCTGACGAGCGCCGCATGCGTGGTCTGGATTTCCCGTGGCCACAGCCAGAGCGGCCAATGCTCTTCTATGCCTGTCAGGGCCAGGAGGAGATGGCGGGCAGTGGCACCTCGTACCTGAACCGCACCGAGGCTGCACTGGTGGAGAAGATCTGCACACGCTTCCTGCGCAGCGGTGTCAAGCCCCAGCAGGTCGGCGTCATCACGCCTTACGAAGGTCAACGTGCCTACCTGGTGCAGCACATGCAGTTTCAGGGGGCTCTGCATGCCAAGCTGTACCAGGAAATTGAGGTGGCCAGCGTGGACGCCTTTCAGGTTGGTTGTTACACGAGTGGAGGAACATTGACAGATCCTTGCCCATTTACTGACTTGCATTGTTGTACATGCATGTGGGTCGGTAAAATGAGAACTATGAACTAGTATGTAAAGGGGAGACGCTCTTCAAAAAAAAATTTTTTTTATTGTTATTTGTACTAGAGGTATCAAAATTGGTCTACGCCAAATTTGCCACTTACGCTAAATATAGATCTACAAAGTAGGCAGTGAAAAATAAAATGCTCATTTATACCTCTAAACAGCATCTCAAGCGTAATGCATGCTGAAACAGTCAGAAATCTGCACTTTCTTTCGCGGTAGTTTCAGGTTCACAACTGTGGTGTTCATCACGTGCAGCTGCTGCGCAAATACTGGGGCCAATAATTTAGCTTGCATGAAATCAATTAGCAACTTGATTGGGGTCTGTGTCAGAGACGTGCCATTGTCTATGCCGTCGTCACTGCTGTTGTCGCCTCTCTTGCACAATGCTGCCGTCTATTGCGACAATGACCGCCCCGTCGGATATCTCTTCACAGCACGAGGCAGCTTTATCTGCACTCAGAAACTCCTAGATCGAAGCACCACCTATTTCATCATCAGTAGTCAGTAAATTTTCTACTCCACTCGTACACTACCTGGTGCGACAGTCAGGCATTATGACACTTAGCTTTCATAATGTAATCAATTTCAGTAGGTTTTACTTCTTCAGTTGTCAGAAATGTGATAACAGAAAATTGTTCTTTGGTGCTTGTCTCAAGTGGGGCAGCCGTCTTTACACTAAGACTATTACTATGGTTGTTCAGCTGTACTCATCTGCCACCTACTGAAACTTTACAGCAAAACAGTTTTCTAAACTCGCAAGCTTCATGAAAGTGAAAGATTGGCATACATATTAAAGGAGCACAAAGCTGCAAAGGAAGTTCATAGGGGTATCTCTAAAAGAAAGCTTCACAGACCTCAGACTGCAATCTGCTTGCTTCCTGGTTAGTTGAGATGGTAGAGTGACTGTCCTGTTTAGGCATTGGTCTCGGGGTTTATTTCCGTACAAGAAAAAAACATTTCTTTGCCTGCACAGCTGCCTTTTTGAGAAACTCGTATGTGTTTACTCTTCTTACTGCTAGGTTGATGCTAATCTTTTCCTTCTTACTAGAACTGTTTACACTACTAGCACTAATGTCGCCACTTACAGGTCAGTCACAATGAATTTCAATATTTTATTATATATTTATGGTTTTCATTTCATTGAATCACATACTTCGTTCTTATACAGTCTGTACTTGTTACTAGCGTCACAAAGGGCTGCCTCCGTGTCACCGCATGCGCCTTGAGTTTCTTATCTCAGCTGCGTGCTGTTTCATGTGTTCATTGGCGAGGCGAAAAGCAGTTCATCTTCTGCTTCTATTTTAAAAGTGCATTTCGCCACTGTAGTGCTAACTCTTTGTAAAAACAGTTGGGCCGTTAAACACTGCTTCTGCATTTTCTTTATGGCTTCGAGCTGCAGCATCTATATTCTTTTTCTTGAGTTCCTTGAGTCTTTTGGGACTCTAACAAAGCAGCTTTTGCAACATGGACCTGCCTTATAAATCCAACTATGCTTTCAAGCTTGCTTTAGTTGTTATCAGTAGTAGGAAGTTCAGGTTTAAGCTTTCCAGCTGCCTTCCAGTGTACTTATTTTATCCTGGCACCTGCAGGGCCGAGAGAAGGACCTGATCGTGATGTCCTGTGTGCGGTCCAATGAGCACCAGGGCATTGGATTTCTCAACGACCCCCGTCGTCTGAATGTGGCACTGACACGTGCTCGCTATGGGCTTATTATTGTGGGAAATCCCAAGGTGCTGTCAAAGCAGCCTCTGTGGAACCACTTGCTGAGCTTTTACAAGGAGAATAGAGTGCTGGTCGAGGGTCCCCTAAATAACCTCAAGGAAAGTCTAATCCAGTTCAGTAAGCCACGCAAGCTGGTCAACACGGTGAACCCAGGTGGTCACTTCATGAGCACCACTGTGTTTGATGCTCGAGAGGCCATGGTGCCTGGTAGTGTGTATGACCGCTCATCTCAGCTGAATGGTGGGCCAGACTGGCGGAACACTGGCCGTGGAGCCTGGGCACCCCTCAAGGAGAACTTCCCTGAGACAGCTTTTGGCCGGCACCACGACCCACTGGCATATATCGGCCCTGCAGAGCGGGCGGCAGCCAATCCTGGCCTTCCTGTGCCTGTGGGGCTGTTCATGAACATGGCACATGTTCCACCGCGCTTCTACAATCAGCACCAGCAAGCACTGCAGGCACGGCGAGGGGCTGCTGGCCCAGCAAAGGGCCCCCCACCCCGCCGCACAGCCCGCCAGCAGCAACAGCCTCCACCAGGACGGCGTGCCCCACCAGGCTCGCAGTTCAACAGTCAAGCTAGCCAGGTACGGGTGCTTCCTTGTTGCAATCCCCCCTTCTCCATCCTTCTGGTGTTGTGTCCACGGGATCTTAAGGGGGGAGGCTACCCTGGAGACCGAACTTTCTTATTTTTTAAGATATCCAGATGAAACTTTCAGGGTACGTTCACACCACCGAACTATGAGGAACTGCAAAGTTTCATGAAGATATGTTTATTAGTTCCAGAGTTATTGAGGTCTAACTAGGTTATTCATGTATACACCTGAGGAAGAGCCTGGAGAAATGCCAGGACATCGTAGGAAGCTGAAATTCACTGTGATGATCCCTTGATAGATATCCCAGGGGGCTAAAGAGCCTTTTTCTTTAATTTCCCCCCAAAAAATTTTAAGACGACCTTGAATTTGATGTAGCCAATAATGACCACATTCATCAAAAATTAATTGCTTATTATAAATTAACTGCACCAGCTTTCAAAAAAAGAAGCCTGTTACCCCCTGGCAAAGTCATTCAGGAACAGAATAAAAAGAACGGCATACAAATCTGAAGAGCAGTTCTTGAGATATCGCCTTCCCCAGCACCACTCCTAGCGAAAAAATCCATTCCGAGAAAACGGGCCTTAAAGTTGAACACATGTGCTTTTTTTATTAGAAAGCTCCTGCAGAGCTTCTAATTAGCTCTTGCGGCTCCAGGCACACTCAGTGTGTCGGATTTTCGACTGGCGACAGCCGAAAGCACGGTTCCGCCGCTGAAAAGCGTCTACGCAGTCGGCACTCGCAGAGGAAGATCGGAAGTTCGATGCTCGTATTTTTATTTATTTATCACAGTACCCACAGCGCCAGTTTGGCATTACAGTGGGGGGGAGAAGTACATATATCATTGACAAACAGCAGTTAATATAGAATACATGAAAAGAAAGATACAGATCAGGGCAAATCGCCTTCACAACAAAAAGAAGAAACAAAGAAGCAGAGCAAAACCGTACATGTGCGAAGTGAATCAAAGCGGTTCTGTTGACGCAAGCACAACGTACAGAGAAGAAAAATTGCAAGTCATACGGCTGAAGCAAAGGCATCATTTGAAGATAGCGATACAACATCGCTGGGCAACCTATTCCACTCACTGACCGTCTTAGGAAAAAATGACATCTTAAAAAGCTCCGTCCTACATCTATACTCTTTAATTTTAAGTGGGTGATCGCGCCTGCCAGAAGTGTAGTCCGGTGGCCTAATGTAGCTATCACGATTGAGGCCGGTCTTAGAATGATATATATTGTGCAAAAATTTTAATCTGAATGTTTTTCTACGATTTTGAAGTGTATTCCAGCCTAATGTTTCCTTTGTTTGGGATGCGCTAAAATACCGAGTATAATTTTGAACCACGAAACGGGCTGCTAAGTTTTGTACTCTTTCTAGTTTCTTTATGTCTGTTGCAGTCCACGGGTCCCAGATAGTACAAGCATATTCCAGTATTGGTCTTATGTTAGACTTGTAAAGCAGGTTCCTTGTTTCTAAAGGAAAGCACTTCGCATTTCTACGTAGCATAGCAAGAACTCTATACGCCTTAGCAATTATATAGTTAACATGACGGTGCCAGCATAGTTGAGGGGTCAAGTACACCCCAAGGTATTTATATTCACACACGGATGCAAGATTAGTCCCGTTAATGCTATATGTATATACATTTGGTGACCTTTGTCTCGTAAAGCACATCTGCACAGTTTTATCAAGATTTATACTCATGCCCCATTTATCGCACCACTCTGTAACCTTGTCTAAATCTTTCTGTAGTTCATTATAATCATCGGGACCTTTCATAACGCGATACAAAACGCAGTCGTCCGCAAACAATCGAATGAAAGATGATATGCCAACGGTAATGTCATTCATGTATAACAAAAACAATAGCGGACCCAAAACTGAACCTTGAGGCACCCCCGATGACACATCAACACCATGCGACAGCCTACCTCCAACGACTACGCGTTGTGTCCTATAATTTAAGTATTCTTTTATCCATTCAATAACCGTTTTATTTATGTTGTACCACGACAATTTCTCAAGCAGTAAAGAATGGGGCACTAGGTCAAAAGCCTTCCTGAAATCTAAAAAGATGCTATTTACACAGCCCCCTTTGTCAAGAGTGGATGCTAGGTCGTGCGTTAATTCTGTAAGCTGAGTAATACAAGAAAAACCACTTCGAAATGCGTGTTGCTGAGGGATCAACAAGGAAAACAAATGTAAGTGAGTCATGATATGGCTAAAAAGTACATGCTCAAAGATCTTGCAAGGTACGCTAGTCAAGGACACCGGTCGATAATTAAACACAGATTTTCGAGGTCCTGACTTTGGAATAGGAACAACATTGGCAATTTTCCAGTCTGTAGGCAACATTCCGCATGTCAAGGACTTGGCAAAGAGCACATAAAGGTATTTAGACAACGGGCCTGCACAAGCGGAAAGAAGATAGTTCGGCAAGCCATCGGGACCACTGGCACTAGTGGTACTTAAACGCTCAAGTTGTAGTTGAATACCCCTCCTGTCGAATACAATGTCATTCATTGGTTCCCCTCCGATAAGCCCGTAGTGAAACATTGAATCAGTATTAGTTGCGCGCGCAGAAAAAACAGAACCGAAGAACGAGCTAAAACATTCTGCCTTATCTAGACTATCATGCACAAGAGACCCATTGTGTTCGAGCTCAGGAATTGACACTTCGTCTTTTCTATTCTTCTTGATAAACTGCCAGAATTCTCTAGGGTTACTTTTTAACTTAGAATGAAAAGAAGCATAAAAAATACTTTTCGCGTGTGATATTGCGGAATTCGCCTCATTTGAAGCTTGTTGCAATTGTTGCTTTTTCTGGGGTGTCGGCTTCTTCCTGTACGCCTTGTATACTTTATTTTTTTTTCCTAGTGCCCTACGAACTTCCCTCGTGAACCACGGCTTACTTCTAGCCCGCCTTGCCGTCATTACCCATGACGGGACGAATTGGTCACGCAACTCAAAAATCTTCTTTTTAAGTAAACACCACAATTCGTCTACGTTAAGCGACTCTGACAATGTTTCAAATACGTCGTAATACGAGTCGAGTGCCAACGAGATTTCATCGACTTGTGCCTTTCGATAGCTGTATATCCGTCTACCTGCGCTATTAGCGACTTTAATGTACTCCAATTTCAGTTTGCACAAAACAGCGTTATGGTCACTTATGCCTGGCAAGATCAGCACAGGTTGCGTATCCACAGGCAAATTAGTGAAAAGTAAGTCTAACACATTGCTTCCACGGGTAGGTTGGCACACCAACTGCGATAGCGCAAATGAGTTGTGTAACTTCATCAATTCTTTTGCTGACGCACTAGACACATTAGGTATTGTCGCATTTTGCAACCAATTAATTTCGGGTAAATTAAAATCACCACCGATCACTAAGGAGTCATAATTTCTCACTTCTACATCTTCCACTAGCTTAGTTAAAACCTGTACCTTACTGCCAGGAGGCCTGTAAAAGGAACAAGACGCATATCGTAAAAGTACAAGACGCATATCGCGCTCCCGTGCACCGAACACCTGCACTGTCTTGGGCTTTGCTGGCATCGCGTGCTGCGAAGAACTAGCGAAAAGAAAAAAGCTGAGCAAATAATCTAAAAGATAGCGCAAGCTCATGTTGAGGCGGACGGAGCAAGGGGCAACAACGACGCGAGCGCGGCATCAAAGGGAGCAGCCGCCGCCGCCCGCGCAGCAGCCAATGGCAGGCGCGCTTTAGCCCGCGAGATTTGAACGCGCTGCTCCGGCCAATCAGCACTCCGCATCACATCGCGGGAAAACGCCAATAGCGCCTCAACAGCGCCGACGATACCATTTTGCAAGGCAGCAAAATAGAGAGAAAGAATCCACGGTCAAAACGACACCAAGATGGCGCGGGCAGGCCGCATGGGCCGGGAATGACGCGCGCGCGAAGTTTGACTTGATTTCGGCATTTGCGCATGTTTTTTGGGCCGCGGTGGCCTCAAAAGTAGCGTTATTTTTGGTACTTTACGGTTGAATTAGGTGCTGATAATTACAAAACAGGTAGTTTATGAGACATACAACCCAAAAATATGGTTTTTCAAAAATCGCCTTTTTCGCGATTTTTCGGTTTTCAAGGGCCGCGTCCCCCCTTAAACTGAATAGCTTTCTTTGCCTCTTTCACCCATTTTTGTGGGGACGGGTGGCCGGATTGTCTCCACCAATGCATAGGGCACGTGGTCTTGCAAAACCAAGCTGCAGCACACATTCATTGCCGAGCGTCAGCTATCTTATATTCTCTTGTAAGGGCTAAACATTTTTTCATGAATTTGTGACGTATTTCATGACGGCAAAAAGTAAACAAATTCAGATCTGCTTTTAAAAACTGACGTGTTCACTGCCATGTATGGTGACCTTTATTTTACGCTTGTTATCCCATTCATGGTAGCTGGCACACCACTGCGAAGCTGGAGCAACTGAAATATAATTCATTACACTGTGCATTAAACTTACTTTCGTTGTTACAGGGACTAGGGCTTGCTGAAGAAAAGCAGGCAGCGGGACTTTTGTAATGCAGGCAATTTGTTCTTGCACCCATTACCAAGCAATTAATGCCGCCATTGCATTAGTGCAGAAAAATATTTCAGATATCATTCTTTGGTGCCCTACCGGCTCTTATGTCCATCCCAATACTCTGTGATGCCTGCATATACCAAGCATTTAGTTACATATTACACAGACCATGGAATTGGGCCCCTTTTGTGAAATGATGCACCATATTTCCAGTGACAAGAATGGCGTCCTATGGATGTCTTACCAACATCCACTGCCAGGACCTCAATATCCTAGGGATGTGCCAAATGCCTCCTGTGAATGTCTCTCACACGACCACTTGCAGCCACACTTTCCGTGTCCTGCGGACATCCGTTGCATGTTCGCAAGGGACATTAGGTCAGAAATACATGGGCTTCTATGGGGTGACGTTGAAAAATTTAAAATTTTGTTAAATCTAGGAATTCGTTACATGGAGGTTTGTTACATCCAGGCTTAACTGTGTTGCTTGTGTGTCGGCTTGTTTTCTGCAGTCCACGTAAGTTATTAGCTTATGTTGACAATCTTTGATGGTTACTGCAACAAACATTACTATACTCGCAGGCAACTTTCTGCGGCTATAAAGGGAAACCTACAGGGGTGGAGCTTCCACACATGTACTACCGCGCCAAGCAGTCCGCCAGTTCTTTTGGTTGCTCGGAACAGTTTGTTTTCTCTTCCTAGCTTAAAATAACGTGGTTGAAAATGCGGGACTTGTGCGCGTTTTGCCTCCATAGCTTTCCCTTCATAGCCACAGAAAGTTGTCCACGAGTATAATTATAAATTCACAACCTGGCAGGTGTTAGTGCATGGCCGCTCCTTCTTTGTTCTGCAAATGCACTTCTGAATCTCTTGGTGTTTCCCATTTGGGCTCACAGATATGCTTCCAAATACATTAGCAGCCAGTCAAAACAGGTAAACACCAACTGGAAGTAAGCCTTGGTGATAATGAAAGGAACTCTCATTCTCGTGCCATTCAGCCGTGTTATCATTGCGAGTACAGTAAACATTTGACTCCATGTATTTCAACCTTTCAGTTAATTCGATCCTGACCGAAGGTCCCGGCAGGCGCCCTTACATTTCTATGACCCAAACTTCTGTTATTTCAATCTCAAGATTGGCGTTCAGCTGATAATTTGAACTGGTCAGCTTCGCCACAATACAGCCGTGCTTTGCGGTCAAGCATACCAAGAATGTAAAGGGGCCACTGTCATGGGACATAAGGACTTAATTTCACACATGTGCGTGCGCCATCTTCAGTCATAGTATAAGCTCCTAGACGATAAATAAGCATGATGGCAGCCATTAAAAGCTGTTTCTGACGTTACTGTGGTGATTTGAACGCTTGTTTTGCGCACCCTAAGTGTGTCGTAAGTGAGACAGTTAACGAGGCATAGTATGCATTGCTGAACTATACGTGTGCACATGCGCCATGGGCCGAGAAGTGGAGAAAAACCATCTGTGTTTTAGGAAAGCTAAAGAAAAGGAAGGCGGTAAGATGAACTCCAAAGTCGAGGGGTCGTTTAGAGCCAACAAAAGAGTGGTGATGAATATAAATCTTTGAATGCCTACCAATGAAATTATTAGGTGTCTTCGTGCTCGTACCGTGACTATAGACGGCACGTGCGTGTGTAAATTAAGGAACATGTGCTATGTCCCGTAACAGTGGCACCTTTCTCCACTTGTTATGCTTCACTGCATAACATGGCTGCTGTATTTTGGCGAAGCTAACATTAAAGGCAAATACTGCCAAGTGAATAAACGGCTTGTTTCTGTGTGTGTCCCTCTTTTCCTTTATTTTTTGTCTTTCGTATAATTAGACCAGTTTCGTCAGTCCCATCTGGGTCGAATCAACGGAAGTCAACTAGAACCTTACAGAGATCACGGCTTCGCAACTTAGTAACTACTGCTAACGGATCTGCATTCAGCACACTTTCGTGTGTAAAGACTACTTTCCAGCATTTAAGTGAGGAGAATGCTAGATACTTCACTACACCATGTGTTCTTGGACTCATTGATGCAGCAAGCATTTACTGAGCTGATGTTTGCTGCTTGAGCTATGTTAAAAGTGGAGATAATTTTGACTGGCAACAGTGGCAATAGTTCCTATCTAAAGCCTTGCCTCCAACCAAGGCAATTCTGAGGCAAGCAAGATGTACTTGTAGAGATTAAGCATAACACTGTGAACAGTTGGACATTCATTTCCATGGCAAGTGGCCACGGCAGTGACTTGTCATTCGTATGCCCAGCGCTATCTACAGTGCAGCTTTAAGCACAAAATGGCATACTCGATGTCGATATCTGCAGTTGATCTTTGCACTGTTCTCTTGCTCAACAGCACACCATTTGCACTGCAAATGCCTTGTCTGTTGAGTACCTCTGTTTGGACAAGTAGTTGTGACATAACGACAACAAAGAACACTTATACACAGGACCAGTGCGGGTGCTCTATGCAAGCGCTCTTTGTTGTCTCTTTGCACTGTTTAAACTTGCCATGTCTGTCATCCTTTGAGGGTAAGCCATTGATTCAGCTTTGATTTTGGCATGTATAGCCTCTCTAGTTGTGTATTACATATTGTGGTGGTAAAAGGCCAGATTTGACGAGACTTGTGCTCATTGTGCGTGCAGGGAGTACTGTCCCAGCCGGGTGGCAGTGGGCCACTGTCGCAGCCTGGAGTGGGCGCCCTGTCGCAGCTGTCACAAGAAAGCTGCTTCCTGGGGGAGGAGCTTCGCTCGCAGGCCGAGGGCATGCTCTCCCAGGACTCGTCTTACCAGGGGGACAGGCACTGTTTTGGACAGCCACCCTCTTCCTCCACAGCCCACTTCGCAGCACAGCAGCCCTACTGAGGAGCCAGGCAGCGGCAGCAGCAGCATCAGGCAGGTGAGGAGGCTTCCACTTGCTCCAGATCTTCATATGCACATCGGAATGGCAAATCTGGTTTGCTGATTGTGCAATGCCATTAGTGCCATTAGTAGTGACCGTCATTGTGTAAACAGAAGTGACATGTTGCTGTAGTTTCCATGATTTTGATGCTCGTTATCTGTGTTACTGCACAATTGAAGTAAACCTCCTAGACTGACACTGTTGTCGTGGTAACTTTATTGCAAATCTTCCATTAGCCCTCAGTGATTCGTCAAAATTTTGACAAATCACGGAGCGCTAATGGCGAATTTGGAATAAAAACTGTGGAATAGTTTTACGTTATTGTGACCTAGATTCACTGTGAACTTCTTGGATAACTGTTCATGACACACCACTGTAGCCAGAGCTGTGGTTAGGCCCTGCACATATTGAATCATGTGCAGGGCCTATAGGACCTATAGCTTTTAACAGCAGCCTCAAAAAGACTCTGCATGGGCTGCCAGAGTTGATGGTGGTGGTATGTGTAATGTTGCAGGCGGACTGAGGCAACAAGGCCATGGGGGCCCCCTGGACAGGGAGACAGTGGGGCAGGGGCCAGCCCCGGGCATCGCGCGCCGGCGCACCACCCAAAGTCCGGGACCTGAAGAAGGAGGCCGGGCCACGCCCCCCCTCTTCCTCCTCTCCATCACCGCCGGAGGCAGCACCACAACTGCGCAGGCTGCGAATAAACAAGGCACTGTGTGTGCGCGGCGCGGGCAGACATTTCCAGTCTCTTGTTTGACTGTTTGGGAAGCTGCTCAGGCAGCCTGACAAAATGTAGAGAGGCCATTCACTGTCTCTCTCTCTCTTCTTTTTGTGTGTGTGTGTGTGCCCTAGTTCCAGCAGTGCAGCACCCACAGGAATGTTACCATGAAGTCCAGTACATGTATAACATTGAGGTGCATGCTGGGAGAGAGAAATGTATAATGGCACAGTAGTGCACAGATTCACTGTCTGTGCCGAGCTGTAGTATTGTGTTTCACATTGCCAGGCCTATTTAGAAGTGCAGAGTGCTTGCACCACACTGCTGCGATTCCAGAAGCAGGCAATGGGCTCCATCCTGCCCCATATACCAGTAACAGCATGAGCCATTAAGAGGAAGCTTTAGCTCTGCTGCTCCTATCTAAAGACATGGAAAAGAAAAAATTTTTCTCAACAACCACTGCAATGAATTTGATGGTGTTTGTTGCATTTAAAAGAAAAAATTAAAGTCTGTGGACTGTTGGAAGTACATTCTTTATTTATGCCATCAATTTAAAATAAATATTGCTGAAAATTGCAAAATTTAGAGAAACGAAACTATCAAGTTTACAACACTAGCTCAGCAATGAAGAATATCACAATTTGAAAATATTTAATAATATGGCTAAAAGAGACAAAATTTAATCAGTTATATATCCCTGTTAAATATCTTCCTGATTTGTAAATAAGACTTGCAAAACTCTTGTAAACATTGTAACAAATCCAAGTAAGCTGTAATTTAGGAAATCAAATTTGTCCCCTTTTGATGCTCAGAGCTAATGGATGCTGTTCACAGAACTGCAATAAGTTTTTGGTGCAGCATTACAGATCTGTAAATTTGCGTACTAAATTTGGCAATTTTTGTAAATGCATTCAGGTCCTAAATTGAAATTGCGCTTTCTACAGTCACTAGAATTTGACTTTCCTTTCAAGTGCAACAAATTTCCTAAAAGTTGATCTACGGTTTATGTCAAAGGCATTTCTACGTTTTACATGTATATATTTTAATAGGCAGCATTGGAGTTGGGCAGCAGACAAAGCTTCCTTTTCCTCACTAAAGCTTCCTCTCCTGAGGGACTCCCAGTGCGTTGTTTGCATTGCCTTTGAAGTGCCTCTGATTATGCCTTTGAGAGCACTTCTGGTGAGTGCCCTTGAGAACAAATCAAGGAACACCTGTGAAACCACTGGACTGAACTGGAGCACACAAAGACTCTTCTTTGCCCGTAACTGTGCATTGATTAAAGTGGAACTTTTCAAAAGCAGTTTCTTAAGATGTTTTAGTGCAAGCCCCAGCCATTGCTGTCTCGGTGGCTTTTTGTACCACTTTTGGGATAATTGCGGAGTACATTGAGCACAATCTCTTGTAAAGGTGAACAACCCAGAATCTGAGATAGATGATGAGAGGCACAAAAATTTGGAGGGCGCTCAAGCTTCGCCTTTTAGGATGGAACGCAATAGCATTCAAAGATCCCTGACTGCTCACGCTTCCCAGTAATGTAATGTAAGTAATGTAATGCTTACCAGAAAATGCTCGCAGCGAACTCTGTGCACGAAGGCAGGCTTTCTGGTAGAAACTCGGCTTCTTGCGTGGGCCGCGATGCAGTGGGGGCAAGCGCCATCTGAAAGTGTTTCGAGGAAACTGGCTCGCCGCCCTGTGGCTTCCAAGATATATGCCGGCACTCGCAAATGGCGGAAGCCATGGCCAGTCTATGTATGGTAGAAACGCTGGAAAAGGTGTTTCTTTGAGTTTTTGCTTAATAGAATGATGTTTTCTCGTATAGTAAAATTACAATCCGACGCTATCTGTAGGTTGTGTGTAAGTCATGCTTTACGATTTTTTTACGTATTTTAGCTTGAGAAATTCGGTTAGTTCAGTGGCTTCCTTGCGCCATGTGGTGGGCCTGGGTATCGATGGTTCGAAAATCTTGCCGAAACAGCGTCCAACGCTCCAGCGATGCTTCGTACCATCGAACCTTTTTGCATCATGTGGGAATACAGAATTGCGGGACCATTTCTGGCTTTATTCAAAATATAATTCCAAAAGAAAAGCCTACTTAGAGCAGCCCCTATTGCATATGGGACTTCCTGTCTCGGTGATTAATATTTTCTTTTGGTGCAGGCACCCTTGTCGAGCCCAAAAGGACGTTTGTCAGATTGTGCATGAATATTTCGTTGCTACCGGGAGATTCACGTGAAATACCTGTCCCTCATTATTAACATTACATCAAAATTTTTTTAAATCTGGCATCTTCGTCAAAAATTGGCCTGACCAGATAAAAAAAATTATAATCCTCATTTAAATATAGGTAGTACTGTCCGGAAGGTTAACAGGAAGCAAGTACTTAAGTTTCCATTGCGAACCATGGTCAATCTTCCCCTTGTGGGTACGTGCCGTGAGTTGAAGGCGACAAGATACAGTGCTTCGTCTCTGCTGCGCAGTTCCCCTGTACGATGCATAGCCAATAAGCCCAATTGGAAATGCTGCTCAAAGGTTTATTGGCATACCTTTAAAACGGGCCACACTGCTCAGCCCATTCCCTTTTAACTCCAGATGGTTACCACAAGAAGGGAGGGAGGCAGCGACCACATTGGTATGATGAGATATTTTCGCTACTGATATCGCAGTAGCATTTGTGCATAGGAATAGCAACTTTACTGACCTCTCGCTCATCTGTATTAGCCCCCGAGATCCTTTAATGGCGCCTTCTCGCGTGTGACGTAAAGGAAGTGGGGAAGGGGGTGACTCTCCTGCTGCGCCGTGCGTGTGCTCGCTACGTGGCGGCAACTTGAAGCTGTTGACTGATGTGCTCTGCTCGAGCATTTAAAATGGGAGTCGGCAGGTTCATAGAACAGTGTATAAGGATTGTTTTAGGAACTGTTCCCTGCAAAATCGAGCGGAAGCGCAATTGCCACCACACTTAAGGTGGATTGCTCCTGGCGCCATCTGCTAGTCAATGTGCACATTTGCATGGAGGGCAGTGGTTTTTCATCATTGCAGTTCTGTTGTTCTGGCGCACTTGTAATGATTTGTCGGCCCTTTTTTGACGAACTGCAGCGTTTGACCTTCAGCTACCATGTCTGCTCTTTAATACTGTGTTGGGCTGTGTAGCGCGTGCTGCGTGTTCGATCACCTGCTCCAATGGCCGTGGACAATCCCATTTTGTTGCTGCCCAGCGCGTTAAGCATATCATGAATAACATTTGATGCCATTCTTGGGACCTGATCACTGTGCAAGTTAGTGCATGCACTGCTTTATAAAAATACGGTCTGGAATGTCTGATACAAGGGCGGACAAGATTGGCGGAGAAAACAATGTTATACATATAGTCTTGCGCTGCAGTGCTGACCTTTGCAAGATAAATTTATTTAAACTTGGTTACTTTCCCTGTGGCACAGCTCGCCGTTAGTCAGCTCAGCATAACCTTTTCTTTCGTTACTCCTGCAACGGGTGGTAGCGAGCACATTGCACGCATGAGGTTCATCTATCGTTGAGAATTATTGCTATTGTGTGACAAAAACAAATGGCAACCTTTGCTGCTACCACTGTTTACAAAATATTTTGTTCTTAAGCATGTCATACATATTTAGAACTAATACAAGGAAATTGAAATGCTTAGGTTTGCCGGTACTTGACCAAACAAGTAGCAGTCCTAAGCACTTAAACACTTCACATTAATGCACACTAAACATACACGCGAAGACTAAAATTTTCACAGGCTTGTCATTGTTTTCTCTCTCTTTATAACAATATTTTTATAACACTGATAAATGATGCTTTCGGAGTCATTGCCGGTAGTCTGAAAGTGCATTGAACGGAAATAATTTCTGCTAACCTAAACAAACAAAATTTTTTCGTTAGAAAGTCGTTATGTGATCTATTTTGCAAGAAAGTTGTGTAACGCATGCTTGACGATTGCGAAACATGGTAGACCATGGTGCATCTAATGTTTGCGATAAACTGCTTGTCATAAGAATTATGATATTCTTATTGTCAGAAAAAGTTTGAGGTTTGCAACACCAAGCGACTAGAATTATGTGCGAAATCTAAAATTTTTATTCACCTACAATGCCGCTTAACCGACACGAAATTTTGCGAATCAGCCCTGTGACAGGGCTTCATTTCTGAATGTGCGAGTCTCGATCGTTTACTCGTTCAGCGCGGTGCTCCATGATTGAGTCACGAGGTTTATGACTGTCCCCGCCCGCGAGGGCTGTTATTATATGAAGAAAAATTTCTTTATATAAAAAAAATAAATTCTATGATTTTACATAAGAAAACCATCATGTTATTATATTATCATCATATTAGGCTCGCCGTAGTGGGGAACCGCGGATTAATTTTGACCACATAGGTTTCATTAACGTGCATCTAAATGCACCTTTGCACAAGCGTTTTTTGCATTTCGCCCCCATCGAAATGCGACCGGTGTCGAATCGGCGACCTCGAACTTGGCAGCGCAACGCCATAGCCACGGAGCTAACACAATGGGTGGTAGCATAAAAGATACACAATATATAACGTTTGTTGTCTTCCTAATGCTGGCATTTATAAATCTAACACTAGCAAAAAAATTTGGAGGACGCTTAAGCTTCACCTGTAAGATTGTAACGCGATAAGATTTCAAAGATCCCTGACTGCTTGTCACACTTCCCGGCAACAGCTGCTTTCTTGCGGATGCGCGGAGGCGAGCGCGATAGTGGTGTTGCAAGGAACCAAGCGGGCCACGCCGCTCGGAAAACGGGTTTGTGTTTGATTTCCGCGTAACAGAATCACGTTTTCTGGGATATTCGAATTAAACTTCAGCGCCATCGTGTCTGTAGGTTGTGTTTAGGTCGTACTTTACGATTTTTCGGACATATTTTGCTTTGAGGAATCAGCTAGTTCAGTAACACCTCTGCACCATGTGGAGGGCCTGCGTGGCTGTGGTAGGGAATGATTTTTCGCCAAGCGACGTCCGACGCCGACATAGTATTTTTTGCTACACGGGGCCCTTAACGTTATAGAGACAGTTTTAGTTTAGCATAGGCAACTTATAGCGTACGCTATACGCTATAGTGTAGCGTACGCTAAGCAGCACACGTTTTCTACAATTATAGTTGGCCGGCGATATCTTCGGATGTCAGAAGCCATATGCCGTCGTTGCAGCTATTTCCTGACTGCAGTGATAGGTGGCGCTGAGATCTCGAATGTTAATGAATGAAAGTTAACTAATGAACTTGAGCCAAGAAGCAAGAAAACGCTGATAAAAGCATTGGAGGCAGTCATAACAAATAAGCTAATTCTGCACAGCTGGAAACAGTAAAATGAATTTGATTTATAGAGGGAAAGGCGAAAAGACGAACATAAAATTCTTCCAACCAATTACGATAACATCAGTTATATTAGGCTGGTGATGCAGGCGGTGAAATTAAAAATGCAGTCATGGGTAAAAAGTAATAGAATACTCGGAGAACTTCAGAACGGTTTCAGAAGTGGTACGCATTTAGATGATAGCCTGTTCATGCTTACCCAGTGCATAGAAATAGCTAAGGCGGAAAATAGAGCTGTATTTAGCCTTCCTGGACATAAGCGGTGAATACGACAATGTGAACAGGGAACTCCTGTGGAACATATTCAAAGATGAAGGTATCGGTCATGAGGTAATTGATTTCCTACAGGAAATATATAGAGAAAATAATGTCGAAATAACATGGGAAGGAATAAGAGTATGTCAACTGTCGAGGTACACAAAGGATTAAGGCAAGGTTGTCCTCTCACCGCTGCTGTTCATGCTTTATATGATAAGTATGGAAAGAAGGCTTCAAGGAAGCAATCTAGCATATAATCTGTCATACAGATTAGGCGGAAAGGTTGTTAAGCAACGACTACCGGGTTTAATGTATGCGGACGATATTGTACTTTTAGCAGATAGCCAGGAATATTTGCAAACTGGTTAATTACTGTGAAGACGAAGGAGACAGTCTAGGTTTCAGCTTTAGTGCAGCTAAGTCCGGTGGGATGTTTTTCAACGATACAACTGATCAGGAGCTTACAATACAAGGCCATGAAATACCCCGAGTGGCTGAACACAAATATCTCGGGGTGTAGATAAACAAAGGGCAGATGTACATGGAAAAGCACGAACATCTCATAGCAAAGGGGCGAAGAGATGCCGGGATAACGAAACATAGGGCATTGTGAGGGTACAACAGGTATGAGGTACTGAGAGGTATTTGGAAGGGAGTAATGGTGCCGGGGTTTACTTTTGGGAATGTGATCCTGTGCTTAAGGGCAGAAGTTCAGTCAAGACTGGAAGTAAATGGGAGAGCTGTTGGAAGATTAGCACTAGGTGCCCACGGGAAAACCACAAACGAAGCAGTACAGGGGGATATGGGCTGGGCATCGTTCGGAGCACGAGAAGCTCAGACTAAAATCCTATACGAAAAACGCCTGAGGAAATTGGACGATAACAGGTGGGCAGCTAAGGTATTTAAATACCTATACAGAAAAAGCGTTGACTGACAGTGGCGGAAAAGAACTAGGAAGCTAACCAGTAAGTATGCCAGACACGAGGACAGAGAAAGACAGAGCATTAAACGACAGGTTACAAACGTGGAAGGTAAAAATTGGATAAATTCAATGTAAAAGAAGCATAGTGTTGAACTATATCGATACTGGAAAGAGCAGATCAGGAAGGAAGCGTTTTATGATAACTCGAGGCAGTGCCCTACTCTTTGAAGCTAGGTCAGTACGTCTTAGAACGCGGACTTATAAAAAGAAATTTAACGAACAAGAAGATACATGTACTGTGTGTGGTAAATCTTTAGAAACAATAGAACACCTCACACTAAAATGCGATGGTTTCCTTCCTGATGTCGATGCGGGCACAATCACGCTTCCTTAGGCCCTTGGGTTGAGAGATAACAATAGTAATGTAAATAAAAATGCAGTGGAAATTAGCAAGAAGCGATTGGAGGATTGTTGACTCAAAAGCAGAGATGCGACATAAGGTTAAATGTGTAGGAAGATGTACTTAAAGAAAATGACGAATTTTAATAACTTACAACACAGTTAAACAAAAATAAAAGGCTGAGCATCGTGGCATCTGGCATCACCCCGTTTCAAAGGGGACGCTCCTACCTTCCATCCATCCATCCATTTCTTTCGTTAGGCTTCGACTCGTTCGGAACGAGGAGCAATCTTGAAAACACCACGAGGTTATCCATAATACTCTGACGTCAAAGCGGCCTGAGACTAAGCGAAAGCCGTTTGCGCAATCATTTGCTACGAACAAAGTGCTTTTTACAAAAGCAACGCCAAATTCAATTCGAAGCGGGCAGCCGGGACCGTCACCATGTTTCACGCAAACTCGGCGAACCACGCAAAAACGCTAACGCTAACTCGTTTGCGTTGCGTACGCCCGCTATACCCGCTGTTTCGTTTAGCGTTCAGCGCATGCGCAGGGACGACCCGCTATTAGAGACTTTTAGCGTGCCCGCTATTCCGGCAAACCGGGGCGGTTTGGGCGGATTACCGGATGGTCGGGGGCGTAAACGTGAGCGGCCTGATTGGTGGCGCCAGCTGGTGGTGCAAAGCTCAACCACATAAACATAGAGACAATTACTATATTATTCTTAGCTGGGGTGTAAGTTTTCGAAAGCAGCGTAATTGTGAACACAATTACGCCGCTGCCGAAAATTTGCACCAGCAGCGAGGCAGAATAAAGTAGGTTACTGCAATTTTAGCTCTGTGTTTGTCTGGTTGAGCTCTACAACACCAGGCGGCTTCACCGCTCCGGCCGCTCACGTTTACGCCCCCGACCATCCGGCAATCCGCCCAAACCGCCCCAGTTTGCCGGAATAGCGGACACGCTAAAAGTCTCTATTTTTAGCGTACGCTATACTAAACCTGTCTAGTAATAGGAGATCGCCATGCTAAGCGAGCACGCAGTGGGAGCGCGAGCAAACGCGTGAAAGTGAGGCTATTTTAGCGAGAGCATAGCATACGAGAATAGCGAATCCTCCCTCTGACGTCACCGGAGTGCTGTTTGCAGTGCCGCTATCGGCTGCGCACGAGGCTTATTGAGGGGGCAAAGGAACGGGAAATGGCATCAGCCGTGAGGTTTTGGATCAAATGCTCCAAGGAAAAAAGTTAAGCTATATTAGTAAATTGCCCTTCTGCAATACCAAAAAGAAAAGGCTGCGGAGTTACTGCGAAATGAGAATGGTAAACCGGAAAAAACAATAACGCGAAATGTCTGGCGAAGCTGGCTTGAAAACGTAGGTTTCTCCGATTCAGAAAAAGGTGCACGACAGCACAAACGCAAAGGTGCCAGTTCACCCACTCACTGCAAGGTTCAAAGGTGCACTGCACCGCGGCGGCACTTTGCCTTGCACTCCGTTCAATCGAGGACGAGCATGCAGGGTGCACCCCTGCACCTTGGCGAATCGAAGGCCTAGGTGCAGTGCACCGTGAATAAGTGCGGAGAAACTTGGCTGAATCGAATAGACCTCATGTACCAGTTTGCCATGACGTCATCGATTTTGACAGTCTGCTCGGGGCCTAAACGTTTGGACTACAGGGTTGTGCTACATTGTGTTACATTCTAAAGGAGCCAAGCACGGAGCTTGTGGTACATTCGACTGGTCACTTTCGAGCGCACTCGCGGAACGGTTTACATTCGCCTCGTCGAAATCGATCGCTCGGAGGCGCTCTCACTTTTGAGCTAGGAGCGCGACCAAAATCTGACAGAATCCGCATCGCGTGGCTACTCCGATTATTTTGGGAGCAACTAGCACGTTCGGTTGGGTCAATGCTTTGTCTGGCTCCACTCTCGAGAGGGCTACGCATCGCTGCAAACCGAGTTGGAGCGCAGTAGGGACCCGTCGAATATACCATTAGAAAGTTTTGAGAAGTGGCAGTGCGCCAAAACGACCCGAATACGAATAGTACCTCGAAACCCGTAACGTCAAATTGTACCGGCGTTGTCATTTAGGCGCGAAAAAAAAAAACAAGTTGAAGTATGCCTCTCACCGCGGAATTGACGAAAAACGTGTTTTGCGTGTCCCTTTAAGTTATAAATGCGTTGCTCGCTATGCGCTTGGCGATGGATGGAGTGTGACTGGACGCATCAAGCTGAAGCAAACGACGTGCGCTTCCGTTGTTCAATATGTCGCGCCATTTTCGTGGCTTCTGTACCGGACGCTATCGGCGTGTTATAGCTGCACCCTCAAACTGCGCTTCCTGGCCAGCGCTAGTTCCCCTCGGGCAGCTCCCGTCGACAATACATTGGCGGCGACTGGTGCGTTGGTTGAAGCACAACTGGCAAGACTGCGCGTCACGGCGACTGCGTGCTTGCAAACGATGTGCCGCAATATGGCTGCAACACGGCTGACCAAAAATGATACTATTCTGATACTATGAGCCGTATAGTCGAAGTACAAACGTCACTCTGACTAGCTATACAGAACATAAGAAAGTCGCAGTGTTGCCGGAAATGTGAAGTATCGATTGCGATAGAAAATTAGTAAAGAGCTGTACGAAGTACGGATTTATATAGTTTTATCGGCCGTATAAACTTGTGAACATTCGCTTACTAATTAAGTTAAGAAGCATGGTGTCACGCGCGCGCAAGCAAACATGAACACATCTCACTCGATGACCGCGCACACGAAGCTATCAGCACTTGGCGACTCCATCCCCATTGCAGTTCCTTTTCGAGATTGGGCCCGCGCGGCCACGCCATACAGCCGCTGCCGGAGTAGAAGCCCACCCACCCCACGAGGCTTGCGCACGACGGAAGATGGCGCGCTTCCTCCCCCTTTCACTGCTTTCCTCCCTTGCACGCGCAAGATTGAGCCACCATCGTCGGCTCACTCTCGCACGCTTTCACTCGCATACAGCGCGCGGCGGCGATGTTATCGCCCTTGGAATTTATGCGGAAAACTGCGCGGCGACCACGGCGGAAATGTGCCTGGAGTGTCCATATAAACGCTATCGCAATAAATGTCTTACGATGGGCACGCTCAACTTGTCGGAGAACGTGTCGCCGCAGAACCGGCTTTATGCCGCTGGCGCCACTTTGGCCAGGGCGGCGTTGCACTGTATAGCATGCGTCACCTTCCGAACTTTGCTCCTGAAGGCGGCGTTCAGCTCGCAGACGCTGGTGATCACCTCCCCGTCCACCATTTTCAATGCGTGCCAGACGAAAACATTCGAAACGATGTGCCTGAGGGTGAGCTCATTTGCGAAATGCAACCTGCATTTAGTTCATCCCGCTGTGGTTGCTTAGGTTGCTGTGGTTGCTTTGGTGTTGTGCTGCTAAGCACGAGATCGCGGGATCAAATCCCGGTCACGGCGGCCGCATTTTGATGGGGGCGAAATGCAAAAGCACCCGTGTACTTAGATTCAGGTGCACGTTAGAGAACCCCAGCTGGTCAGAATTAATCCATAGTCGCCCATTACGCATGCCACATAATAATGTCGTGGCTTTGGCGCGTGACACGCCATAATTTCTTTAAAATTTAGTTCTCGTTCCGGCACCGTTTATATGTGTGTTGACATGACATTTTCGGCATTTTTTTTCTCGTTAAGGGGCCATGAAATGTCATCGAACTATTACGCGTTTATCAAATTGTAAAAGAGTAGAAGGGCCAATATGGTTGTACACACAAAAAAAGAAGGAATTGTGCAAAACCATCGACGTTGACTGTCGATGTAAGCGAAATTAAGCCGAGCACTCTTAGAAACCTATTCGCTTTATTGAAGGAAAGATGCGCTTGATGGCGTACTTGTTGCAGTGAGGACATTTAGGCAGCTTTTCTTCCATATTGCACATTTCTGTAGCCCGCCGCAGTTGCTTAATTAGTGGCCATGGTGTTGTGCTGCTAAGCACAAGATCGCGGGATCAAATCCCGGCAGCGGCGCCCACATTTCGATGGGGGCGAAATCCAAGAGCGCCTGTGTACCGTGCAGTGGGGACACGTTAAAAGTCGCATTGTTGGTCGAAATTAATGCGGAGCCCTCACTACCGCGTGCCTCATAATTAAATCGTGGTTTTGGCACGTTCATCAATTCTGTAGAGAACAGAGCCGTTAGCAAAAGCACATCTGTAGTGGTATCGCAGCTCTCTTCTGCAGCAGCCACAAGGGGAGATGGTGGTAGGATAAGAAGAGGGCCGCCCTTCCCGAACGCTCCACCACGGCATCTAAGCATTCAGAAGCACCAGGGCCTTGCGCGACGTCAAGTGCCGGTGGGTCCGGCTGTTCACTTATGCATGCTCAGCTCGGACGACCTTACGGAGGCATAATATGTCTCATTGAAAAATCGGGGGTCAGAGCGCTAACGGAGACTTTAGGTCTGGTGCTGTGCCGGTTGCCAGGCGAAAAGAGAAGTCCGGAGGGTCGGAAAAATTAGAGAATTTTAGTGCGTCCAGTATTCCGGCAAGAGCGGGCGGTTTGCCGGATGAGCGGAGGCGTAAACGTGAGCGGCAAGATTGGTAGCGCCAGCTGGTGGTGTAGAGCTCAACCACATAAGCACCGAGTCAATTTCTATATTCTTCTTAGCTGCTGGTGTAAATTTTCTACAGCGGAAATTTTCTACAGCGGCGTAATCGTGCTCACAATTACGTCGCTGCCGAAAATTTGCACCAGCAGCGAAGCAGAATATAGTAGGTTACTGCAATTTTATCTCTGTGTTTGTCTGGTCGAGCTCTACGCCATCAGGCGGCTGCACCGCTCCGGCTGCTCACGTTTACGCCTCCGACCATCCGGTAATCCACCCAAACCATTCCCCGTTTGCCAGAATAGCGGATACGATAAAAATCTCTAATTTATATACGGTAACTTACCTGACGAGGATCAGAAAAGAATAGCCAGCGAGAGCGTCGTGCTCTTCGCTTAAACAGGTAGGTATTCGGTTCCCCAGGTCCTCTACGCTTTCCCAAGTGTTATTTCACCTCATTCCTTGGTAGCAGCTGAGCCGGAGAAATTCCGTTGACCCGCTCGCAGTCGCTGACGAAGCGGGGCGCTTGACCTTTGACACTGTAAGGTGTCGGGAATGTGGGCTAACCGCTAACCACCGCCGTTCGCTGAATTGACCGGTGGGCACCGTCGCTTCTGCAGACGCAATCATATTGATTGCGGTGCTTGCATCTTTGCCAGCTCCCAGGCGTTGGACACGTGTTGAAGGGAGAACGTACATTCAAAGCAGCACGCTCGCCGGAGTACCACATTTGTTCAGAGTGGAGCGTGTTGTGCCATACTACGAACACCACGTGGAGACCACGAGGTGACGGGAGCTGCCATACTACATGCGCCACGTGGCTACTACGAGGCGACGAGAGCTCCCATTTCTCCGCGACGAACCAAGAATTCGACGCGGGCGAGGTCATCACCCTGCCCCACCTTGTTTCTGTCGACGAGGGGTCGCCGAAGGGATGTAAGGGAGAACCGGCCCATTGTGAGAGCAGACAGTCGCTTGCAGCCGCCCAGTCGGTCTGATGCGCTCCTACTGCTACCTGTACGCTATCATCCACTATCTATAAATATTGTATAAAGTTTTTCGTTTCTTCTTCGTCTGCGGAAAGAGTCCGTCTTTCGTCCTCAACCCCGAAGTGACAACAAGCGCCAGGCACAACAGTCTGAACAAGCCTAGTTGTAGCTTCGCGCAGCACTGGATGATTAAGAAATGTTTATCTGGAACTTGTATGTCTGTGAGCACTAAGTTCGCATCAGTGTTCTTTTTTTCTTATGTTTACGACGAACGCGTCTCACAGCTCGGTTGTGCGGGCATATCTGCCTTTCGCATGGGCAGTGCAAGCCGGACCACCGACCTTGAAAACGGGCAGAAGAGCCAAAGACGGCTATTCGCTTTAAAGTTGTTCTTCTTCTGCAACGCGTTCTGCAGCTCGGAAAATCGGCAAGACGTAGAAACTTCCACTACGCGACCGCGGATTACTTTCATAACGCCATTTCTGTGATCTCCAGGACCGGCCCACCTAAGTATGCAAGAATTAAGCCGACTGAGCAGACGTGCCTAACCTCGGAAAGGGAGGAATATAAAGTTAATAATGGAATTTAGCGCTTGGAGATTGCAGTGACGATACTTAGATACCGTTTGTTTAATTGCGTAACACCGTAGGTAACAGAGCCGGAAGCGCACAGCTGCAGGAGTGGTACAGATGGGGCTGCATATAAGCCGATTCATTATGACTGCTGTCCTGTTCGTGTGCTATCTTGAAACACAACGATCATCATGACCACCGCGAGGCTTCGAATAGCAAGTTTCGCTTTTAGGAATACTAGCGTCGAAGCGAGTTGCCATCACTTATGATGATGATGATGGTTTATTGGCATGCCCTATGAAACGAGATGGTGACAAACATTCACTTAGCCTGCTTGAGCTAATCAGGTTTACTATACATGCTTTTCAGTCTACCATTTTGCATACATCTCCTTAATGTTTTGTTCTCTTCCTTAAAACTTATATCCACCTTGTACCGTTACCTATGCCTGCAGCGGACCCGGTCCTATTCATTTCTTCGCTGCGTTTTTTCCCGCTAATACTCCCAGCGTCTCTTGCTTATATCGACTGCTGACAGATTAATGCTTCCATCCAGTTTATATCTCGGTGCTTATGGAAGGTGTACGTTACCTAAGCATTGCTGGGTGACTACCTTCGCATTCCATGAGGATGCGCTGAGTTGTCTCCGGATTTTTGCTGCAGCAGATCCATGCCTCATCCTGATGATAATATTTGTTTCGGTATATTTTGTTCCTTAGGCAACCAGCCTTGAGCCTCAAATAGCAAAACGTACAAACAAGCAAGGAGTCATTTGTGTTATCATACAGATTTTCCCTTCTAATATTTCTTTTATAATCTCTATGGTCTTTTTTTGTTTTACATCCTTTGCATCCAATTTACCCTCTCCGTTTCTCTCACTTTCTTTTTGATAATTCCTGGTTGTCTATTTACACTTTCAAATATCCTGCACTTGGTTGCCAACTTTCTTGACCTGTTCCCTTATTCTAAGTTCATGCTTTTGAGGTAAAGATATCTTTCTGTTTTAACCGGTCATTTATTTTCATCCTTGTCCCTGAGTCTTCCTTCAAACGTAATTTTGCTCTGCGCTTCTCTGACTTCAAAGAGGCCCAACTCATGTTGCCCTGCACTGCCTCATTTGTGGTTTTACCGTGGGCCCCCTAAGTCAACCAGCCTATTGATTTTGGTTACCTTCCAACATCGACAAGATATATATATATATATATATATATATATATATATATATATATATATATATATGTATATATACAGGGTGTTTCTACGAAGACTTTAAGTAATATTTAAAGATAGCCGTTTTGAAATAAGTGGGCGATTCCTTCAGAGACACACCGCCAGTGGTGGCGACCACGGGGATACGGGTGATGCGGAGTGCTTGGTCGCCAATTAACAAAAACAATTCATTAGATTTTAAGCTTTTAGTTTCAAGGGGCTCATCGTAATTGGGCAATCGAAGCGGGGTCGCCTTACAAGCCATGACAACTTTTGTATTTGGAAAAACTTCGATTAATCGCGGAAATGTGGCACGACGAATTTCGGCTATCAAAGTGCACGAAACCGAAACTGGGCAGTTGCAGCGAGCGCAAAGCCGCGCCCCTCTAGGCGCCCTCCTAGAGGCCTGGGCTTCTTTAGCGTGCGCCTAAATCTAAGTGCCTGGGCGTTCTTGCATTTCGGCACCATCGAAATGCGGTCTCCGCGGGCGGCAATCGAGCCCTCAACCTCGTGCTTAGCAGCGCAGCGCCATAGCCGTTAAGCAACCGCGGCGGATGAATACCTTTTTCGAATGATGAGCAAGCGTTTTCACCATCAATGCAAAACGAAGTTAACATCCTAGTATATTCACGTTAGCAAGTTTCTGTCATTACGTTGCACATTATAAAGCGTTGTTCACTAATAGCAAAAATTGAGCATTGATAGCAAATAAGCATTTAATTCACATGGTCGGGAACCTTGGAGGAGCGCGAATGATAGCTGTGTACTAGGAAATGTGTGGCTCACCGCTCAGTGAAGCATAGCCGTGCTCTACTATACATGAGCTACCATGTTTTCTATTATGGAGGAAGGAAAAAACTGTTTTTACTTCCTCCATGTTTTCCATCTACCGTGACGTCACCTACGGGTTGAAATGACCCAGGTGATCAAACTTTTATTCCGATCTTTCTTCCTTTCTTTCTTTCTCTTTGATCGTACATGCACAGTTGAGGATTTAAAATATTCAAGAAATATTCGGAAGAATATATTTGTACTTGCGAATAGTGACTATTCGATTCGAAGGCCGAATAGGATTGGACATTTTTCGATTTGTTATTCGAAAATGTCGAACATTCGCACATCTCTAATTGTAAGTCATGCGATAGCTTCGTAGCGTAAACCTGCTATGTTCAATTGTATCGTATGATGCGCATGTGTGTGAAGAAAAGACGTCAGAGAAGATGATGTAATTGCGATGCTGGCATTTCGATGTTTGTTGGCTTCTCTCATTTATTCACGGATCCGTCCTCGTGCTGCTTCAGTTCTGGCATCGGCGCTCACGCCACCTGCAAGCATAGGACGGTGCTGCGGGGCCAGATTGCTTACCCAAGAAAACAGGGATGGTTTTGCTGAAAAATCTTCCCATGCAGGATATTTTCTGTTTGTAGGACGGGCACACCGCAAGGCTCTGTCATTTCCCCAATACAGTTTAATCTAGTTATGCTCGGATTAGCACAAGAACTACAAAAACTCGACGGCATTGAACACACCGTATACGCCGATGACATTAGAACCTGGGCTGCAAAGGGCAGTGACGGCCAAATCGAAACTGCCCTACAAGGCGCCATTGACGTCGTAGAAAATTATGTTCAAGGCACGGGACTCCGCTGTTGCCCTGAAATGTCGGAGCTTCTCCTATACCGCCCCACACTCCGTCGACGCCCCCGACGGGGCTCCACGTATAAATGCCAATACGAGGAAACCAAACTCCACCTGAGGGATGGCAGACCCATACCCGTGGTTTCTAGCATCCACGTTCTTGGTACGACCATAGAAGCCAATGGAGCCAACCTTACGGCTATCTCCAAGATCCTTCGACAGACCGCTAATACATCCAGACTGCTGAAACGGGTGGCCAACCGATGGGGGGGTATGAAGGAAGAAAGCCTCATCCACCTTGTGCAATCTTTTATCATCTGTAACATTACTTACGTTGCACCCTTTCTCAACTGGTACAAAGCTCAAAAGACTAAACTGGACATGATCATCAGAGGAGCCTATAAGCAGGCCTTAGGACTACCCAACCCCACGAGCACGGAACTTCTACAATTAGGTATCCACAACACGCTAGACAATTTAATCAAAGCGCAACGTCGATCCCAACTGGAGCGGCTTACTCTCACAGAAACGGGCCGCAGCATTCTAAACAAGCTTGATATCACCTACCACCGCCAACATGGAGATAAACACCCAATACCACACGACATTCAGCAATTGATACACGCCGACCCTATTCCCAAGAACATGCACCCAGACCACAACAAAGAACGCAGGAAGGCACGAGCTACCTCCCTCATCAAAGCTTATGCCAACACCTCGGGCGCCACCTTCGTCGACGCAGTTGAATACCATGATGGACTTTGCTTTGCGGCGGTTACCATAGCAGGCGGCTTGCTCCGACATGCCGCCAGCATTGTTACCCAGAATGCCGAGACGGCCGTGGAAGTGGTCATCGCCCTGGCCACTCTTGACCCAGCATATCACACCATATTGAGCGATTTTCGCACAGCAATCAACAACTACATAACCACTCCGTATCTTACAACAAGCCCCGGATTCGTCTGAAAATCAAATCACCCTCGTCTGGATCGCAGCACACGCCGGCGATGTCCACCCGCACCTCACCAACCTCAACGAGGTTACACACTCCGTTGCACGAGGACTATAGTCAACCGTGCCGGAGACGGTACAGGGGCACCCGCAGGACGCGACCTCCTTGCAAGATACGACCTTGTGAACTCATTTTACCTCGAAAGAAGAAGCTTCCCCACTCCTCACCGTAAGTTCAACAGAGCACAGGCACCCACCTTTCGCCTGTTACAGACTAATACATACCCCTCCCTCACACGCTATCACATCATATACCCCGACATCTACCCAAGCCACACGTGCAATATCTGTAAAACTCAATCAGCAACATTCCCCCACATGCTATGGGAGTGCAAACATCAATACCCAGACGTTAAACCCGTGACCCTCCCGTAGAGATGGCAGGCCGCCCTGCGCAGCTCCCATCTCTACGATCAACTCTGGGCGACCCAGCAGGCCTATACGAAGCGGCGAAGAGGCATGACCTCGACGTCCCATCGTGGGAGGCCTAGGCCCAGCCGACTAAGCTGCTGGTTCTCATTAAAGTTCACTCTCTCTCTCTAGGACCATCTGCCTGCTTTTTTGCCTGTCACATTATTTTTTATGCACGCATCACACAAGAACTTTTCACCAGAAAGGAGTGAACTTGACAGTGTTGTAGAGTGTTCGCCTAACTTAAAACGGCGATAAATAGTATTTCATCTCAATACCTTGAGCACAAGAGGACACAGCGTGTAACATGCTTTATGCGTATGCCTATGCGAAACAGGGGAGGAGGCTGGTGAGGAATGCTAGTTGAGTTCATCTTCTGCCTGCGCTTGGTTTGTTAAGGCGACTGGACATGTAACGGGTAAATGCTTGATCACCTGCAGTTACTACCATTCGTGTCTACCACTGCCTTCACGCAATGAATGAGAACGGCATTTTGCTTGAAATACGCCGACGTGACAGAGCGTAGCAGAGCCTCACTAACAACGAGCACGCCCCCAGTTTTCTTCATACGGTTGTAAGACATATGCCGTTCTGGTGTCTTTGTAGGGGACTTAGGGCCGCTCAGATCTTAGAGAGGAGTTTTAGGCTTTGCTTGGCCTCCCCCTTTTGCCTCTAAATGGAAACTAAATGCTACAAGAGAATATTGGATGGAACGTCACCTCGAGCACGCAGACAGATAGTGTGGCCGCTTGTACAGATCCCGTCACTTACGTCTAGAGCGACGTCGCACTGTGCGGCTGAATTTTATGAAGGCGGATTTAGGGTATGAAATAGTTGTAGAGTTCTCTAAATCAAAACCACACGAATCTAGTAATACATACGTTGAACGTAGAAGGTGCTGAGAGATTACGCTTTTTTGTTTCTTTAAAGCACAAGGGTACACGGTGCTCTAGACAGTCCTGGTCGAGTCTGTACTGCCATGGTGATAAAAAGTTCTCGACTTGACTAAGACGGGAGAATGTGGAGGGATATACAGGCTTTACGGCGCTGCCATCCGAGCACGTGACTGCGCCGCCGTCACTTGCCTTTTGCCTTCTCCCATAGCAGAGAGAAACAGTTTATCGAATAAATATATGAAGTTGAAGCCCTCAGTTTGATGTTCACTGACGTAGGGGACGAGGCACAGGGTCATTCCTGAAAAGCGCTGTCTGAATGAATTATCAGCTCGCCAGCGATGTAGCTGCTTCAAGCAAAAGCACATAAGAAATGTTTACGCTTTTCGTAATTACATCGCATCTTATTTAGGTGTATAAATTAAGTATTTACCTAAATGTTTAATACAGTACGTATAATTACAGAGAGTCTACAGGATCCATGGCATGCTAGTACCGACATAGCCCAGATGCTTATTTTTTCTACTTTTTTATGACATAGGACAGTTATCGTCACTTTATTACTCTGCAATCACAGGCAGGTCTAGAGGGAGAACTCCTGAGGGTCCTGGCCAACAGCGCCACACAGTTTCCCGAGCAGTCCCTAATGACCAGCCTACAAGCTCGGGAGGGAGGAAGTGTCCGTGCGAGCCCTGGAAACAACCATCGCCAAAATGCCCACAACACAACCGCGCAAGGCAGAGTGGAGTAATCGTGCCTCCCTACGCCTCTTTGTGAAGGTGAGCGAATGAAGGCGCCGAGTATGTGTACTCACCAACCATAGTGATAAAGCAAAATATGCAAACGACGGGAACCAGTCGCAGGCGTGCTTCAATGTTTCACTTGAAGCTTGATATGCACAAACTGGCCCGTTAGAATATTTTATGGAAGTGAACGTAGTTTGAGCGTTTTTCATAAACCATCCATGAATCTCATCTATTTCTTATGTTGTTTGCACCACTATGCCACAACTCCGATAATTGGGGTCAGCAGTATTTGAAATAAATAAATAAATAAATAAATAAATAAATAAATAAATAAATAAATAAATAAATGCCGGCATACCAGCTGTGGTGACGTAGTGGCTGTGGGGTTGGGCTCTTGAGCCTGAGTGCGCGGAATCGAATAACGGCCGTATCGGCCGCATGTTAACTACGTTATATAACCATTGCGGTGATTTAGGAATTCGGCTGGAGATGGTATCCTTAGTGAAATGTAGAAACTTAACACCGTTTATCTGATTGTTTCTTTTCCATTTCTCCTTTCTTTTTTCCTTTCTTTTTTTTTTGTGGTGAAATCGTAGAAAGCTTCCAACGGTCCCGCAAAGCAACTTCGCTGTTTTCAGATATTAGAGTAAAACAATGACTTTGCCTCCTTTGTCTTGCTTTAACCTCAGTTCCTTTGCAGTGGGGGACAAAAGAAACGCCCTCTTCCCTTCCCCCTTTCCTCTATGTGTTTGTTAATTTGTTTAATTTTTTGCTATTCAGCGAAATCACCACAGTAAGCGTTAGATGCTGCCGTTTCGCAAAATTAGGCTGCCATACACTTTATTATTATTCTTTTCGGCTTTCAAGTACAAGACAGCCGTAGTCGCATGAGACGGCCACTTCGCAGAAAACTAGCAGGCGTCGTATAATCGTATAACCTCTTCGTGGAATCCATGTTAGTAGCACTTACCATGCGTTACGTCGCCGCAGTCATTAACGGCCGGCTTCGGAAACCAGTGAGGAAGAACGGCGTCAGGGAGAGAGCGACCGGGCACTGATTAAGCCTACAGCGGTTCCTAGAACGCAAGGCGATGAGAGACGCTGGCCTAGGAGGACAGGGAAGGCACTTGGCGGGTTGACGGATAACTAAAAAGAAAGCTACCTTCTAAACGATGTCAAATTGAACAGCGAAAACTGTATGGATGCTAGATCGCTTCGTTCTGGGAAGAAATGCAATAGGTAAAGAGAAAGAAAAGCGACAAGAAAGCGTTTAACCATCACGAAGGGCCCCAATATATCGTAATTAAGACACCGGATACGTGCAGCCTTCCGTAGTATTGAATGACAGTGCTAACTATCATTGGCCGAGAGTGAAATTTCAGCGTATTCTTGGTAAAATAATATGTGTTATATTGTCACATGTATAAAACTATTTACACGGTGCATTTACAAGGTGTATATAAACAGCAGCCGAGAATCCCGAGATGCTGTTGCCACTTCGTCGTCTTCACCGTCGACGACCTTGTTCTCTTTTCCCACCCAAACAATATGTACCTTCCGTGCTCGTTCAGTAATGTAATGGCGGTGATAAGCATTGTTTGCACAATAGGGCAGATGCACACGCAGGTATGACGCACTGCCTGCAGGCCAATGTTCTGCTAAGTGAACTCACGCGCACGGGCGCCCCGTACGCACACAAACGCGCATGCCTGCAAGTGAGACAGGCATCGTGAGGTCCGAGTCTTTACTCCAGGCATGCATACACAGGGGACATGGCTGAGGACAAGGGGAAAAAAAGAAAGCCGTTAAGTCGCGCCTTCACCGTGCTCCCTTCCCGCATGTACACATCGGTACAGCGGTACGCATAAAAGCATAGGCAGCACAGGCCAAAGCTATTTACAAGCAAAACTCAAAACAAAGAAGAACACGAGGTGCGGCATAAAATGTACCATACAACAAACACAATAACATCTCATTGCAGATATTCAATACAAATCAGACAGAAAGAGTTGACCGTCACTCAGCATACGCTAAAGAGGATGAAGGCGAGAGCCTGCGCCCTCACGAGTCACTGATTGCATTACTTGACATTTTTATTCGAATACGTTGTTACTTCCTATTACTTGTTTTCTCCCACCAGAGGTCGTGGGTTCGAGTGCCTTAATTAACTATATCTTAATTATCTGGGCCTTAATTACCTTCACCCTAATTAACACCAAAAGGTCGCGGGTTCAACTCTTGACCTTGATGATGTCAATTGGAATCCAACTGGGAGATATGGCCTGTTCGCCAATATCTCCAAGTGGTTTCAACAACAATCAAAGGTCGTTGGTTCGAGTGCCTTAATTAGCTCTATCTCAATTAACTTTGCCTTAATTAACACTACACGTGGTGCTCACGCTGTTTCTTCGCCTCGGCTTCTCGATTTCTTATAAAGAAATGGATGGTCTTATTCGTCCTATTGAACACCAAAGGCCATGGGTTCGACTTCCATCAAAGGTCGAGGTTTCGACTCCCACCAAAAGTCGTGTACCTTAATTAACTTCGCCCTAGCTCACACCACAGATTCTGGGTTCAACTCCTTACGAATTTCGGTGCCATGAATTTTGGTGCCATGATGTTGGGCATCGCATTTTTCGACCCATGAGCCATCTAAGGCTTTCGCCTTAATAATGAAAAGGCAATGTACGGAAATAATTAACGAACGATGTTTCGAAGAGAATGGTAAGAAATTTCACTGATCAAGGTGAAAAATAAGCCAAACTTGTTTAGTAAAGAAGGCGAAGTATATTTTAGAATTTGAAGACTTCGTACGTGACAAAGACCAATATTCATGGTGTCGTGTTTGGTAGTAGTGAATGTTGGGGTGGAGGTGAGCAACTTTGGGTAAGAATAATACGCCGTGTTCAATCTGTGATTTGTGTAACTGTGGCACTTGTTGGATAGGTGCATGATGCGATAGGCGGTAAACAGTGGTTCAGAATGTGTTCTGTAAGGACAGGCAGCAATTGCTCTAAGCGTATACTTCTGCATAACTGAGAGCTTCACGATGCTTGTCTGTGTTGCAATACTGCACACCAAAACGTGGGCAGTGTGTCTTGTTTTAATATGTGAACATTCGCTGAGAGCTAAAGTAATTTGGATGAGTGAAAGCCAAGTGTGGTGACAATTCCAAGGCGTTTCATTAAGCTAGATCTGAAAATAAAAGGAGCAAAAAGAATAAGGTATACCGTAGGGCTTGATTTTTCGTTATTTACAACCACAAGAAGGCAAGAGACAATTGAATCGTCACATAGGCATTGAAACTGCTCTTCAAACAAATATTCAAACGCGCTTACATTTTGTCAAATAATAAGCAGCGTGTCGATTTCATTAAAAAAGAGTAAAGTGCGAGAAACAGATTCATTATATCACAAGAACGAAGTCTTAATTATAGCACCAATGATGTTTACATTCGGACCGCTCCATGGATGTTTACTTCTGATTGGAAGTAGCCTGAGTAAGGGATCAATTCAGATACAAGTAGCTATATTACAATGGGAATTCTTCCTTGCAGCCCTTTTCGTTCGGTGCTCCATGGTTTCCAGCAGACAGAAAACCACTTAACCCTGGCCGGTAGCATCCGAGCATTAAAGACGCAAGCTCATTTATTTCAACTTGAGACATACCGTGCGAATACCGACGACAGATGCGTGCGAGTGAAGTTTCAACAAAGCCTCGTTAAATTTCTTAGTGTTATATCATACTAATATCAATATTTTATCGGTTTAAAGTGTCAACTGCTCACAGAAAATTTGCTCGTCTAAACTGCACGAAATGAAAAAAAGTCATTCTCACCCTTCATTTAATGGTTGCATGGGATTCAGTCCTTCCCGCCTTTTAAACGGGTCACCAAAAACTAAGTGCAGAGAAGTCTATGAGCAATAACAGAACTAAGTTAGGATGAGTCGAATGAATTAACAGAATGACTAAAAAAATTAAACGTATGCTTTTATTTCTAAAACGTCGGTTGGGGCGAGCAATTTTTTTTTATATGTAACATCACCTTTAGAAGGAGCTTCTCCGTTAAAGCACCAGCGCTGTGGTGAAGCAACCTTCGCAGAGCACAGTTGACAAAAAAACGTCAGTTCAACCGTGGACATCGATGTTACTTTTCATTGCCTACTCCTTATTAGGTTTCCAGATAGTAACTGTTCAATTTTAGACGCTTCATGCATTTTTTGAGGTTGCTTATTTTCGGAACTTCCTCAGGAAGGGCCACTGCGTCGCCGACTCTGCGCCATGCCACCCTCTCTCCCTAGCTCTGTTCCTTTTTTCCCCAACAATTGAAGTTAGTAGAGGCTGTTCGTCACACTGAGCGAGTGCATACTAAAGTTACTTCGGAGCCCTTCTCTCTTCGACAAAAATGAGCAAATCACCAGGGCGCCGTCACCGGCGCTGATCCGGCGGTCGAAAGGGCAAGAAAGATGAGCGCAAGCGGCTCTATTCGTCTTCAACAGAAGTATCGCAAGTATCAGCGTCGACACTGTGGTAACCTATGCTGCGGTGTACTTTATTGGGCACCTCCAAGCCTGTTCGCAGTTGTCACAAATACTATAAGTAGCGCACTCCAAGACAGCATCACTTCTTTAGCAGCGTGCCGCGTGCGAATGCAAAATGTATCCGTTAACTGCTAACGTGCCGTGACCCTTGGTTCAATAGGTCAAGGGCTTTCAGAACACAAGCGACTGGGGGCCCCTTTAACTGCATTTCAGTCTGGCTGCACTTGACATTTCCTGGCGTTTCTGCACCGTCGGCCGCCGCCGCCGCAGCAGCAGCGGCGCCCGCTCCCCCTTTCTTCCCGCCGCGGGAAGGGACGTGCAAGGGCGTCTCTGGCACGTGAGGGTCGCGCGAGCCCGCGCTCCTCCCGGGGTTGCCGCCGCCGCCTCGGAAGCGCCCCCAGGCCGCCTCGGAAGCCGACGGCAGCGGCGGAGACGATTCCGAGGATTACAATCGCCGGCAGCCGAAGTGCCGCGGCGGCGCTGCAGGCGCGTCTCGGGCGAAACCCGCGGGTCGATGGTGGATGCTGCGCGCGCGCAGCGTGTTCCCGGCGTTGCAGCGGCAGACCGGGTGCAAGGCGGCGCCAGCGGAGGAGCAGGGAGAAGCGAGCTCGGCCGATGCCGGTGAGGGCCGCCATGGGGCCCCGCGATGGGCGCAGCCGGGCGCTGGGCGGCGGCACCGCGCCGCGCGCCGCCGCCTGCTGCTGCTAACCGCCGCCGCCGCCGCCATGTCGACCGGGCCGTCCGCCGTCTTCCCCGGCCAGCCATGACGGCCGCCTGCACCATCCTGCTCTTGGCCCTGCGGCTTGCGCCAGGTGAGCGAGCCCCGCCGGCCAGGCCTAGCCACTAGGCCTAAGAGGAGACCGCGCCATTGGCGCGCCGCGGGGCCGTCGACCCGCTGCCGCTCTGAATCACCCACGTGGGCCTCGCAATCCGGCCTCGGTAGGTGCGGGCCCCGAGGGGGCCTGCACGATGGCTCGGAACCCCGGGGGTCCTATCGCGCGCGCGGGGCGGCCGCCGCGGACGAGGGCGCCCCCCCTCCCGCCACACGCGACTGCAGGGGTGCACGGGCGCCCCTGCCGCCACGGGGACACAGAGGGGCCCAGACCTATTGCTCTCAGACCGTCCTCAGTAAGAAGGAAGCACGAACATCGAAGAGCGCGCGCCAATGAAGTGAAATTCGTTGCGCAAGCGAAGCTTGCGATCCAGGGAAGCTCAGAGAACTCGCACGTCAGACAGGAGGCTATACGGAGAGGGTGCCCCCCGAGTCCTAACTACAGGCAGAGCACGCAGAAGGGAACGTTCCAAGAACACCATGGAGGATTGAAATGGCACATGTACATCTAGTCTTGTGAACAAATGAAGCATGAGGTTCCAAAGCGGACTTTCGGCAACTGCAAGCACGGCGCAGCCTCGTCAATTCCATGTGCCTCGCTCAAGATCTGGTGATCCAATGTTTTTCATGGGGCCGCATGGCCATTGGTTTGCGCACCTAGCGCCGAGCATTGTACCACGTGCTCTTTCACTTGCGAGTCAACCCTTGGACGTGCACGTGCCGGCCGATCCCGTGGCACCTCACTGTGTTGCCGATATCTGCACAAAAGTGATTTTTAAGAGACTCCCGCTCTTCAGCTCACTTATGTACTAGCGACATATCAGAGTTACGCGGTGTGCAATACCTGCGGGTTTAATAGTCTGGAGTTACAAGCATCTTGAAGTTAACATGACCGTGAGAAGGCTGCTTCTGGCCAGGAGTTGGTCACGCTTGTTTAGGGCGGATAAGATTGTGCAAGCGTATTATGATTGCATTGCTCCATCATCATAGAGTGATGCGTTGGTACAAAGTACTTGACGTGAAGCTGCAATAAATGACTTGCTGTCGTGAACGACACTCTGAGACTGCGTTTTTCACGTGCAAGTGATTCGGCAATGATGAAATCCCTAAGGAAACAGCACAGTTTTCTTCTAGAGAAGTCAATAACCTGACTTGTACGTTCATTCATGACGCTGCCCGAGTAAACTCGCTTTGTTCATAAACATATCGCACGGTATGTCCTAGCGGATTACCACTGGAAATTGGATAAACTGCAATCAATAGAAGTATAATTGCTGCAGTAGTAGGTATCACTTTCACATTCTTAGGCTCGATCGAATTCTGCGCGGAAAGAACGCTCAGTGTTTCCTGGCCACATTGTCTTTCTTTAGCACACCCCTCCCCCGCCTCTCTTTCTTACGCCCGTACATCCACAGCTGCCGTACTTTATCGGTTGCGGCGATGAGGACTTGGTGACTTCACACATCAGTATGTTTGTACTTATGAACCACAGATAAATCCTATGAAACAACATTTGAACCGCTCAAGACGTACTGGAGCATTCCCGAAGTGACATCGTCGAAGAACTGGGCTGGCTTAGTGGCATTGCAGACGAAGACAGAAGATTGAGAACAAATGAGGAACGTGAAGAATGAAGAAAAAATGACATCCAAGCACCCTAAGGGTAGACATCGTCATCCACATCATTTCCAGGAACATAAGTTTACTGCGGCGAAGGTTCGATACTGACCCTTTTGGTTCTAGTCTTATTTAGGCCGTAGATATAAAGCGCGGCTTCAACATATGTGGGAATTTGGACAGTTTTAGAAACCAACTCTTGGTCAATTACCTTGGCACAGTTTGGGGAAAGTTCACCATGGTCGCGCTTTCGGTTCCAAGATTTGCTAAACCGCCCAGCCTATCCGAGGGACTACCATCCCCTAGAAACGATAGAATATCCTATCTAGATTTACTGTCGACAAGATTGAACAAGGAAATTATACTAAAATGACGGGGACATTGAAACAGTGCATTCTAGTAGAAGAATCCCATGGAGCGGAAACTTGGAGCATAACAAAGCTTGAGAAGAAGCGAAGGAGCGGGCCACACACAATAGAGGGACAGATGAGAAGCGCCAAGTTAAGATAGATAAAAACACCTGTATTTATTAGGGAGCAGGCTGGTGCTGCTGATATTCTAGTTGATATTAAGAGGACGAGGTCAAGTTGGTCAGGTCATGTAATGAGTAGGAGGAGACAGCCAGCTAAATGGAGTAACAGCGCGGAGTGCAGGACAGCATGAAGCTTAAGGGTTTGCCTTCCTGCTTCACTGAAGTGACGCAGGATATAGCAGAACATAGGAAAGGACAGAACGTGAGAAAGGCATAAAGGAGAGATGCCTCGACCTGCACCACTAATATATCGCAGGTTATAGGAAAGGACACTCGGAATGAACGAATGAAGCCCAACGATCACTTCTTTGATCCTATCCTGTGCGCTGTTGCTTCATTTAGCTATAATATGTACTAGCCAACCCAAATAAGCACAATTTTGAAGACAAGCAGTAATCGGTTAGGGTAACGCTGGGTGCCAAAGGAAGAGAAAGACATTCAAGGACGACACTGAATAAAGGGCTGGGACGAAATTATGACATTTCCAGGCATAGAATGGAACCGGCTAACAAAGGATAGGGGTATCCCACCCTAACCCTTCCTGTCAAATTACAACAAATGCAGGTTGTTTAAACTTTTGATCGCATGGATATATACTGTTTGTGTCTTTTCCTCCCTCTCGTCATCTAGATGCTAAAATGAAGGCAAACAAGTCGAGAGGGAGAGAGAAAGGAGGCCAAGAAAGAGAGGGAGGCCCAATAGATACAGTTTTTTACCGTGCACGGGGGGGGGGGGGGGGGGAGGAGGAAGATGTAGTTAAGATGAATGAAATGGGAAAACACGACTGGGATGCACACCGCAATCACGACGCGAAGCAGCGCGCAGCAAGAACTGACAGCTTCTCTCGCACGTCCGTTAATATCAAGTTGCTTCAGTTAAGTTTATTTTGTTTTCAGTAGTTTTGTAGTGCATTCATCTATAATAGACGCAAAGAGGTTCCGCTAGCGCAAACATGCGTTGTAACCGCAGTCTTAGGCTCCTCCTTTCTCCTAGTGGGAGTCTGGGAGTCTGTCTAGTCTGCCAAGGGCGTTTGCGCGCTAGAACCGTAACGTAGAAACATACAAACTACATGTACGGATGTCTCGTCCCAGCTGGAGGCGTCAGAGCTAGGGCTGCTAGCTGTTACCATAAGAAAAAAAGTAGGGGACGCTTAAGCTTCGCCTTTAAGAGCGATAGCATTCAAAGATCCCTGATTGCTTCTCACGCTTCCCGGCAGCTGCAGCGTATGTAATCGTAATGTTTACCGGGAAAAGCTGGCGGCGCACGCTATGCATGAAGGCGGGCTTTCTGGTGGAACGCGGCCTCTTGCGTGGGCCGCGATGCGGCGGAGGTGAGCGCTAGCGGGAGGTGTTGCAAGGGATCGGGCGCGCCGCTCGACGCCGTGGCCGGTCTATGAATGGTAGAAACGCTGGGAAAATGGTTTGTTTGAGTTTTCGCGTAGCAAGATTATGTTTTCTCGCATATTCAAATTACAATCCGACGCTATCATGTCTGTAGGTTTTGGGTAAGTCGTACTTTGAGATTTTTCTGCCTATTTTAAATTGAGAAATTCAGTTAGTTCAGTAACTTTCTTGCGCTAGATGGAGTGCCTGGGTATGCGTGGTTCGAAATTCCTTTTGCCGAAACGGCGTCTGACGCGCGACGCCGGACGCCGACGCCGGATTTTCTGCGACACGGGGTTTTTAACGCCATCGCGTTAATACGTCCATAGGCAGGAATCATAATGGCGCTGACTTACATTCCAAACGAGATAACTTCTCACTGAACCGCCAAACAATATGTCGGAGCTGTTCCTTAAAGTTCACGGGGGTTGTAATGTGGGCTTGTTCGTTATGCATCTTCAAGGGGTGTACGGTAGCACGATTAAAAGGCGGTACAAAAGAAGACTTACAGGGGCACACACAGCGCTGTGTGTGGCCCTGTGTGTGGCCCTGTGTGTCTTCTTTTGTCCCGTTTTTAAATCGCGCTACCGTACACCCCTTGAAGATGTTGCTTAAAGTTGACAGCTGAATCCAATAGCTTCAAAAAAGTCAGGTAGCTGTCGATCATGATAATATTTAGCGTGGCTTCGCAGCTTCTTTAATTTACTGTACGCCGGGCGCCAATTATAGAACCACGAAGCTCAACTGGAAAGGTGGCGCTAATTAGCACGCTTCTAGAGTTGGAAGCTCGGTCTGTGATGACGAGGACGAGAAAGGAAGGCAGACACTGTGACCCTATACTTCCTTTATAGTCCATTTAGGCACCCAGTATGTCAAATCACCTAGCTCTAGAAGTCACTGAACCTAACAAAGTCAGCCGCACTCACTCATGCTTCACCATTCGTTAAGAGCACATATCTCCCTTCTAAAAGTAATACAATTGCGATTCTAAATATGACCGCAACTATTCTATCTATTTGTCATGAAGTACAAATACATGGACACGGTTGTTAGTAATTGCGGACCATTTGAACGCCCTGTCCATACAGGGTGCGAAACCGGTCGTGGACGCCGTCGCTCAAACAGCAGCGTAATGTCGACGTAGGAGAATGTCGACTACAAAAATATTGAACGAGCAGATTTAGTTTAGAGGTAAAAAAGAACCAACCAAACCAAACCAAACAAAAACAATGAGCACATATAGCTGTGTAAAATGTAGCGTAGCCCTTCTAATGAATTTCACATTCTAATTTTTATTATTCTGATGATTCTTTTCTATTTTGGGCTTGTATTCAGGAAAAGTTCTTGCGTAAGTTAACGCTGGGGCTATCGCCGTGGTGATTGTTCTGTTTTTTACGCCCACCGCCATCATGAGCGACGGGCGCCACAGCGTCGCCCAGTGGGGGAATATCGGGAAGTTGGAGAGGTCAGGGTGAAGGTCAGGCTTTTGAACTGCTGCTCGACAGAGATGAAAGGCGGACATATGAAAGATAGGAACAGAAGCGGCAGATGATGGTAAGGGGGCACGATGATTAAAAAAATATTTGTGATCTCACACACGTGTGGTAGTGATGCTCCGAGCTGTGAGGAACAGCCAGCATTGTCTGCACAGCCTGCATCACTTGCACTATTGTTTTAGCCGCAGGTGTACCCAAACAAGCAAGTACCTGCTGTGGCAAGGTGCTAACCACTTGCTTTATTATCGTCCTTATGTGATAGTTCAACGCTGAGCTTTAGCTGGGCTGCTGTCGTGCGGCCTGAAGGCACGTTTGCGAGTCCAGTCTGGTGCACTTTACTCGAGGATAAGCTATCGGAAGACAGTTTCCAGCTCTTGTGGCCTCCATTCGCGGAGCAGACACCGACGAGGCTACTAATGCGAACGTTAGAAAGGTAGTATGAAGCTAAAGAGAGGCTACAAGGAAGGTAAAGCTTTCAATATGCGTGATTTTTTTCTGCAGTCTAAATGGCTTTGCCATCTTTAGAGAGGAAGAAAGAATAAATTAGGAGAGTGCAGGTAGACCCCTGCTTGCCTGCACAGCGAGAAGTATCATGCAAATGAAAGCCATTATGCTTTACTGTGGTGACGCTGCGGCTGAGCTCGATTGGCTAGCCAAATAAAACTGACACGCCAAGAACGAGGTGGATGACAGAGCAACCATGACAAAAAAAAGGTCCACACGTAGAACCGTCTGCTTGCCTTTTATATAGGTAGTAAACGTTGATTCAACCATGCTGCCGATGTCTGGTTTTCAACGCTTGATCTTATGCTATGCCTTTGGATTGATAGCCTGTTCAATTACCATAGCACGCGCGTGCAGATTTCAATGTGTCAGACAGCTAAACCTTAAGCTGTTAAGAAATAGGAAGCGGTGAAGGACTGGGAAAGAGGGGCTGCGGCTAAGTAGGTCTAATATTTCAACATAACATAGCATGATTATATATATATATATATATATATATATATAAGGCACGAATCTACGCTAAACAGTATTTGTTTGCTCATTCTGCAATGAAGTGACTGCATTTGAGCGAGTAAGTGGTCGAGCAGCTGGAAGTATATCGTGGCTCATAGCCAGTTTATCCAGAGAAATAAAAATTAAATAAGTAAAAGGCCGTGGTCAAACGTTCATATGTGCGCATCAATGTTTAGCCACATTAACGAGAAGTGGGCGTGTTGGATGGAAGGCTGAAAGGGAAGGCGAGTCGATGACGCTTGCGCAAGCCTATGTGTTGGCGCGCAAATGGCTGTCTGCGCGCTGTTGCAGGCGACATTGACAGCGTGCGAGAAATCGTTAGTCGCTTTCCAGCGCCATTGAGGCTCGGCTCCACTGGCGACCCTGGCAGCGAATGGCGGCCGCACTCCGCATATAGACGCGACGTTTTGTATCGTCCAGCGTTTTGTTTCATCAACATCGAACAAATTATAGGGATGCAGGGAGTTATGTATAGCAGATGCACACAGCCGCTTCTCGGGATATAGGTGGTAATGTTCCGATATACCTCTAAATTGATATAGCAGATCCAGTTCACGCATACAGTCATTCATCTATGAAGTATTCAATATCGCATTAGACGTAAAATGTAATCAGCAATTACTTTCACGGCTCAATTTCCTGATCGCTGAGTAAAGCCAATGCAAGCCAGTGCTGTTACGAAGAGAGACATATTTTATTGCTAGGAAATGCAGAGAGGTCGACCTGAGCCAGCGCGCTCTAGCCTGCTACTCGATAATACACAAAATATACGGATGTTGAATGTCTAAGATCCTTTTTATTTTACGACTACGAGAGCGTGTTTCATTGAAACTCGCGGCACACCAGAATCAAAGCACCGCCGCTGATAGGCCTGTTCCTCGTCTTGTGTTTAGCTAATATGAAGACGTATTCAGGCTTCTTGCAAAGCGGCTTCATCTTCGTGCAAGGATACGCTCTGCGAACGAATTCAGCGCCGGTGATTTGAAGGAGAAGAAGCGGACCGAGTACTGGCTGCATCACTCTTATAGTACGTAATAAATTTCTCGAAAAAACTTACTGCTTGACGAAGCGGCATCATGGCCTACAGTTGCCTCAGCCTCATAGCCTACAGAATTGACGGCGCTTTGCTCATTTACATTGCTTGGGCCGTCCTGTCAATATTTAAAGACAGCGTGGTTACTGGTGTTCTCTTATGGTTGCTCAAGGTCTTGATAAGTTGCAGTAAGGCTGTAGTTCTAACATTTTCCAAAGGCAATGACACCGTGCTCGTGAAGGAAGCCGCCTATATTTGCGCTTGCTGAGAAGCCATTTCCTTCATGTGGCAAGCGCTAATATATTTGTCTTCGGCTTTGCTCCCATGCGCCTGTTTTCTTGTGCCACCGACAGTTTGACATGGATTTGGCAAGGCTTCCATTGCAAAAAGGCAAGCCTAGCACATATTGGTTCACAGGAAGCTATAAATTTAGTGACGCACACTGATGCGATGGATGCTGAAAGTATACACCACATGTAGTCGCCAGTACATTCTTTTCTCTTTTTTTCCTACCGTTACGCTCATCTATATTGATTAAAAAGCGGCCGCTTCTCTTGCTAGCGGAACAGCGTTTGCACTTGTCGCATATTCTCGTTGATAATTATTATATAATGTAGTCGACGTATCATTTTATAAGCGATGGATCGTTTTGCTGTAACTTACAACAGGGAATGGTCGCCTAGTAACCGTTTTTGTGACGCATTGAAAAGACTAATGACAGTGCCCATAGCGAAGAGGAGAAAGCAGTTACGCCTTATCGTGTTCAGTCCTATCGTTGCATTCATTGACTCTTAGTTGCAGGCACTGATTTTGTCGCGTCGGTTTGGAAGAACGAGCATAATAAATCTCGGCATCCATTGCTCCGCCTTGGGTGACCATGACATCAATTCGGCTTTATCAGCTGTACAATGCTTGTGGCGAGCTGATTTATTTGCAGTGTGAAAAGACTACTAACCAGCCCAGTTATGCAGAAGTCTTCAAGGTTCAGGAAGTTTCAGGTAGTCAGAAGTTGGGATTCACCCACCAATAGCAAAGATGCTACAAATAGAACCGTTTCCAAATGACCCACTTCATAGAATTCTGCGTGGTACTGTAAGGTGGATGGCTTTTCTTGCACTCTAAGTTGCATGTGTTTACAGAAAGCATAAGACGATTGAGTGGTTTGATTTAGAGAAACAAACCATTCAAATCCAGGAAACACGTGTCGACTGATGCATGCTGCCATTCGTCACATCTCAAGTCGCGCGCCTATATGACATCCTTGAGGAGACCGGGATGTGAAATTTGATGTTGATGGACAAAAATGCTCGCATAACCATGTTCGAAACAATAGTGCACTTCTCGAAATGAACCTGCGATAAAAAAAGGGCAGCCTGATGAACATGGCGTGGTTGGACACATGACAGGCGTCAAACTGCGTAGAACTCAGCTTGTTGGGGAGCAAGCGTGAGGCAGGATGTCTACGAAGACAGGCAACAACAAGAGCTGTTTATGAAGGAGCAATAGCTGTGCCGTTGGGAGTGCGACTAGCACAAATCCTACCGCCATACTTTTGATTTTCTTCATAAGCTATCTAAGCTGCACCGCAAGTCATGACGAAAATGCTACCAAGAAAATACGGTTCAAGCCGACCCAACGCCGCTGTAATTGCAGTGCACACGAAAATGGGTAGACACATAACCTTTACTCGATTCATTTCTTGATTAACTTTCTTTTCTTCAAGACTGGCAATGGCTTACGACAGTGGCTTTTATAAACAATTTTATTAAGCAGGCGAAGGGCTCATATAACGAGGCAAACTGGAAGCTTTGTTCTCCTGATAGTGCTACTAGTCTGCTCGTCTCTGAAGCTAAATCCTTGATGCAAGTATTATTTCTTATGTAAAACGTGGATTTCCGTTGCTTATTTATTTGTTACCCGTACCTTCAGTGGCAGAGGGCATTATCGTAAGGCGGTTACATTGACTAGATTACTCTCACTAGCGAAGAAGAAAGAAAACATATGAAACATCAAACGGCCATAAACGGAATGGTAATTCGCTCACAAAATTAGGTAAGGGATGGGAAAAGCCTTTCAAGGGGGTCCATGAATCATCTGTTAGGCGTTGATGGCGCCTCTGGGGGACAAATACTTGAAAAGCACTTAGGAGGGCCTAACGTTCCCAGCAGTGGTCGCGTCGACAGTAGTTCAGAAAAAAGAAGTCATTGGTGTGGCACAGTGGACAGACAATTTTATACTTGACTTTAACCTACCCGATTCTTGGCGAATCCCCCAGAGTGGGTACGTGTCAGTAGATCACAAGGTTGTACATCTACATGTCGCAGACGATCGAGGGTTCGAATACAGCGGGCATTTCTCCAATACACCCTCTACTTAATATTAATGTTCCCTGTGCTCGTCCATTCTGTTTTCTCTCACTTTTGTTGAAATTCTAGTTATGTCTCTTGAAAAGATAATTCTTTTTCTGAAAGCTTCTTCCCCTGCATCATGGCCTGCGCACAAACATTAAAAAGCAGAAAGCAACGGGATGTTAGGGAGGCTCTGTTCCCGAGTACACGAGTTGGCGCAGAATGCTCACTGCACTAAAGACTCTGCGAGTGATAACTGTGCACCGAAGCACCGCCACAAGGAGACAATAATTGGGGAGTGTTCGAACATTGTCATTGCAGGCCTGCTTGCAGACTGCGGCGCCGCATGCACGATCTCGCCGCACCGTTCATTCGACACGCGCTAATATTGCCGTGTCGACGGCACTTATTCTTTTGCTGAAGAGCGATCGTGTTTTCATTGACACGTGTTGTCCCTGCCAAAAGTGATGCTCAGATAGTGGCACAAGAATCAAGTGCCGGATGCGAAGATTCGTGTGTCCTTCCTTCCCCCTTTCGCGCCAGTCTCGCTTTCCGCTAATACGCGCCGTGCTGCGCTCACCGTGAACGCCAGAACTACTGCTACTCACTGGTAAATTGTCAGCGGCCTTTGTAAATTTGTTCGGTATACTCATAGTAAGCGATAACGAACACCTGATACGAATTTTGGCTTAAGAAAATTTTCCTCTCAGCGTGGCAAGTCAGATATAGCGTCATCGGCACAACTCCATAGTCGCCAGTTGCAGAGAAATATGTTTCAAGGAAGGGAGGCTTGGTAACAGTTGGACCGCGTAAAAGACGAGAGCTTCGCAAGCAAGAAGGCAATACCAATTGATTTTCACGGTAAGGAGAGGTGATGTCGGCCGGCGTGTCCGTCTGTCATAAAGCCAAATAGAAGATATAAAGTGCAAATGGATAAACAAAACAGAAAAGCTGACGAAGAACACAGTTCTCAAATAGACATCAGATGCACTTGAGAACAAAAGAAAAAATCGCTGCAATGGCGTGGGGTCATACGTTTGGTCTCTATTTGAGAGCTTAGCCCCACCGAAATGCGGCCGCTGTGGCCGGGATTCGATCCCGCGACCTCGTGCTCAGCAGCCCAACACCATAGCCACTGAGAAACCACGGCGGGTGACGATTAAGCAAACAAGAAACAAATTGCACCATAAGAAGCACAACGGGTACCTCTGCCTGCCTCGAAGGAATAAAAGTCCGTAAAGAAAATAATCATAAAAAGAACGCGCAATAGAACGTACAGAAGGAAAATATACGAAGAAAGAAAAGAGAGAACATGATGGATAAATAAATTTTCGAGCTAGATATAACGGAATGTCGGGACATGTCGCTGCGATAAGCTTCGAAGGAGGAAGCCAAACATATCACCTCGATGGTCGCATCGAACTGACACCACACGACAACCAGAATTGTACGTGGAGTGCACGAGGCTAAACGGCAAGACTATGTCTGCTACATGTGAGCTGCGCTAAACTGTGCATCGTTTACTCGTTGGACCAGGCAAGGACGTCCAAGAACTCGTTTCTACACACCTACATACGACTGATTTTCTCAGCCTCCTACAAAGAAAGATGCGGGCACAGCTTACAGACTACCAGACAACAACGTCTTATGATTGGCCTGCGCATCCACCGAGGTTTCTTTGTTCTATGATCGACTTCATAGCACGAGCACGATCGACTTCCCATCGCACGAGCACTTCGTTCCAGCCAGTGCGTGGACCCTTGTTGGTGCCTTGATTAGGGCGTGCGTCTATTTACTCTGCCTTAGCAGCCAACTGCCTGCGAAAGCGTAAGAGAAGTTTCGAATGCCAGCTTTCAGCGTAGAAGGGCTTTTTTTATTGCGTTGAGGCCTTTAAACACCTCAAGATATACAAACGACAAGTACACAGGACAAGCACCAGGCTGTGTTTTCCAAGCGCTTGGCCCGCGTTCTTCTTTTTGAGCGCTATCCTATATTGGAGCTTGAAATATAATGGACGTTTGGTTCCGGCAGCCTGATCGCGCTTTGATAGCGAAGCAGCGCAATCGAGTGGCAGCGACTGGATCAGTGAGAGCACGGACCTGCCGCGCGCAGACCACGCGGTTTACGCTGCGCTCGCTATTAATGCGAAAACATTATATATGTCCCACGAGGAAGGAAACAAAGATCAGCGTCGTCAGTGACGTCATCAACGTCTTTATGACGTCAATAGCAATGCAGAAATAAAGTTAGAACAAGTTAGAGTAAGATGACTTAAGGTGGAGTAAAGTGAATTAAGGTGAAGTAAAGTGAATGAATGCGAATAAAAGTGAATTAAGGTGGCTTAAGGGTGTTACAAATTAGAACAAGGTAGATTAGGGTTGAATTGCGAAGAACACGCGACAATGCATGGCGTCACGTATTGTGGACGTAACCAATTAATTAGAGAAGTCATAATGCTTTCGCATTCAGATCACGTAGGGTACTTAGTGACTGTCAATTATTGTTTACTGCTCTCGATAGAGACACATTTCGGGCGACTTTGTACGATGAAATTGCGTTTCGCTTCCAGTTTTGGCATCTGAAGACGAGGAGCGGCTGGTGCGAGATCTTTTTCGGGACTACAACAAGCTGATCCGGCCCGTGGAAATAATGAACATGACGGTGGAAGTGCAGTTTGGGTTGTCATTCATCCAGCTCATCAACGTGGTAAGTATACCGCGTTCACTATGCAACTAGGCTTTGTTTCTTTCTTTTTCTTTTTCTTTTCCTGGTTGACGCAGTTGGCCTTATTCAGTGGGCGCCGCCACTAGCCTTATAGTTTTTACTGTAAAACGACATCACGCGGACAATATCCTGGCAGATCTGATCGTACAGGCGGCAGCGCCTACCACGGTCCTTTTCTGAAACGCGCTTTTATTAGTCTCACGATAGAGATTAAAAAATATAAATAATATGGTGGTCTGTCCTCTGTGTGAATCTCGAGCTTTAGAATTCTGGAGCTCATTGCCAAGTGTACCTACATTGAAACATTTGATCGAATTATATATATATATATATATATATATATATATATATATATATATATATATATATATATATATATATATATATATATATATATATATATATATATATATATCATCATCATCATCAGCCTAGTTACGCCCACTGCAGGGCAAAGGCCTCTCCCATACTTCTCCAACTACCCCGGTCATGTACTAATTGTGGCCATGTTGTCTCTGCAAACGTCTTAATGTCATCTGCCCACCTAACCCTCTGCCGCCCCCTGCTACGCTTCCCTTCTCTTGGAATCCAGTCCGTAGCTCTTAGTGACCATCGGTTATCTTCTCTCCTCATTACATGTCCGGCCCATGCCCATTTCTTTTTCTTGATTTCAACTAAGATGTCGTTTACCCGCGTTTGTTGCCTCACCCAATCTGCTCTTTTCTTATCCCTTAACGTTACACCCATCATTCTTCTTTCCATAGCTCGTTGCGTCGTTCTCAATTTCAGCAGAACCCTTTTCGTAAGCCTCCAGGTTTCTGCCCCATATGTGAGTACTGGTAACACACAGCTGTTGTACACTTTCCTTTTGAGGGATAGTGGCAACCTACTGTTCATGATTTGAGAATGCCTGCCAAACGCACCCCAACCCATTCTTATTCTTCTGGTTATTTCAGTCTCATGATCCGGATCCGTGGTCACTACCTGCCCTAAGTAGATGTATTCCCTTACCACTTCCAGTGTTTCGCTACCTATCGTAAACTGCTGCTCTCTTCCGAGACTGTTAAACAGTACTTTAGTTTTCTGCAGATTAATTTTCAGACCCACCCTTCTGCTTTGCCTCTCCAGGTCAGTGAGCATGCATTGCAATTGGTCTCCTGAGTTACTAAGCAAGGCAATATCATCAGCGAATCGCAAGTTGCTAAGGTATTCTCCATCGACTTTTATCCCCAATTCTTCCCACTCCAGGCCTCTGAATACCTCCTGTAAACATGCTGTGAATAGCATTGGAGATATCGTATCTCCCTGTCTGACGCCTTTCTTTATAGGGATTTTGTTGCTTTCTTTGTGGAGGACTACGGTGGCTGTGGAGCCGCTATAGATATCTTCCAGTATTTTTACATATGGCTCATCTACACCCTGATTCCGTAATGCCTCCATGACTGCTGAGGTTTCGACTGAATCAAACGCTTTCTCGTAATCAATGAAAGCTATATATAAGGGTTGGTTATATTCTGCACATTTCTCTATCACTTGATTGATAGTGTGAATATGGTCTATTGTTGAGTAGCCTTTACGGAATCCTGCCTGGTCCTTTGGCTGACAGAAGTCTAAGGTGTTCCTGATTCTATTTGCGATTACCTTAGTAAATACTTTGTAGGCAACGGACAGTAAGCTGATCGGTCTATAATTTTTCAAGTCTTTGGCGTCCCCTTTCTTATGGATTAGGATTATGTTAGCGTTCTTCCAAGATTCCGGTACGCTCGAGGTTATGAGGCATTGCGTATACAGGGTGGCCAGTTTCTCTAGAACAATCTGACCACCATCCTTCAACAAATCTGCTGTTACCTGATCCTCCCCAGCTGCCTTCCCCCTTTGCATAGCTCCTAAGGCTTTCTTTACTTCTTCTGGCGTTACCTGTGGGATTTCGAATTCCTCTAGGCTATTCTCTCTTCCACTATCGTCGTGGGTGCCACTGGTACTGTATAAATCTCTATAGAACTCCTCAGCCACTTGAACTATCTCGTCCATATTAGTAACGATATTGCCGGCTTTGTCTCTTAACGCACACATCTGATTCTTGCCTATTCCTAGTTTCTTCTTCACTGTTTTTAGGCTTCCTCCGTTCCTGAGAGCCTGTTCAATTCTATCCATATTATAGTTCCTGATGTCCGCTGTCTTACGCTTGTTGATTAACTTAGAAAGTTCTGCCAGTTCTATTCTAGCTGTAGGATTAGAGGCTTTCATACATTGGCGTTTCTTGATCAGATCTTTCGTCTCCTGCGATAGCTTACTGGTTTCCTGTCTAACGGCGTTACCACCGACTTCTATTGCGCACTCCTTAATGATGCCCATGAGATTGTCGTTCATTGCTTCAACACTAAGGTCCTCTTCCTGAGTTAAAGCCGAATACCTGTTCTGTAGTTTGATCCGGAATTCCTCTAGTTTCCCTCTTACCGCTAACTCATTGATTGGCTTCTTGTGTACCAGTTTCTTTCGTTCCCTCCTCAAGTCTAGGCTAATTCGAGTTCTTACCATCCTGTGGTCACTGCAGCGTACCTTGCCGAGCACGTCTACATCTTGAATGATGCCAGGGTTCGCGCAGAGTATGAAGTCGATTTCATTTCTAGTCTCACCATTCGGGCTCCTCCACGTCCACTTTCGGCTAACCCGCTTGCGGAAAAAGGTATTCATTATACGCATATTATTCTGTTCTGCAAACTCTACTAATAATTCTCCTCTGCTATTCCTAGAGCCTATGCCATATTCCCCCACTGACTTGTCTCCAGCCTGCTTCTTGCCTACCCTGGCATTGAAGTCGCCCATCAGTATAGTGTATTTTGTTTTGACTTTACCCATCGCCGATTCTACGTCTTCATAAAAGCTTTCGACTTCCTGGTCATCATGACTAGATGTAGGAGCGTAGACCTGAACAACCTTCATTTTGGACCTCTTATTAAGTTTCACAACAAGACATGCCACCCTCTCGTTAATGCTATAGAATTCCTGTATGTTACCAGCTATTTCCTTATTAATCAGGAATCCGACTCCTAGTTCTCGTCTCTCCGCTAAGCCCCGGTAGCACAGTACATGCCCGTTTTTTAGCACTGTATATGCTTCTTTTGTCCTCCTAACCTCACTGAGCCCTATTATATCCCATTTACTACCCTCTAATTCCTCCAATAACACTGCTAGACTCGCCTCACTAGATAGCGTTCTAACGTTAAACGTTGCCAGGTTCAGATTCCAATGGCGGCCTGTCCGGAGCCAGGTATTCTTAGCACCCTCTGCAGCGTCACAGATCTGACCGCCGCCGTGGTCAGTTGCTTCGCGGCTGCTGGGGACTGAGGGCCGGGGTTTGATTGTTGTATTCATATAGGAGGTTGTGGCCAAGTACTGCACCAGGGTGGCCAATCCTGCTATATATATATGGCCAATCCTATACATATATATATATATATATATATATATATATATATATATATATATATATATATATATATATATATATATATATATATATATATATATATATATATATATATGTAATATAATGTAATATTCTTGTGCCCGTTAACGGTGCCTTCAAGAGTTTTGAAGTTTTCATGGAACTTCTCCATGTTACTAAAGACGCTATTACTCTAGCAGAACCCATTACTTTCGTTTTGCATGGTACAAAGTCACATGGAATATCTTTTGCGAATTACGGTACTCCGCCTGATTAGGTGGAGAGCCTGAAAGTAACACGCTCCTGCACACTCCGTGCGTCTTTAAAAGTGCAGAAAGGCATTAATGAGTCCGATCATATAGTGCAACCAAAGCGTTACAGTTGTACGAGGGTGCGAATCTGAAGCGGCGACCACGTGGAATGCATTGCAGGCGAAGTATCGTTGCGCCTAATTCGCCGTACTTGGTGCCCAAGCGGATATCTCGAATGAAATACACTCCATGTATCTTCTTCGCTTCTATTTTACAAATTTCGGGCAGTTGCCATGGCTTTCCTGCAAGCAAACCAATTCTCCTAACAGCAGCGGCCTCATGAAACGAACTTGCAGCCCTTTTTCGATGTGGCGCCACTTGGAGTCGGTGCGTCCGCATGCACTGCACAACGACCTCGTTAAAGCAACTAGCTCTCCTTAGTGGAACAAGTTTCGGCCATCATTGAAGCACGGTTAACCGCGTAGCGTGAGGTGGGCGCTCCGACGTCATACAGAAAAGACGTTGGACATACGTCTCATGTGGTCGCCGCTTAACGGAGATTCAGGGAGCGCATTCACCTTGAAGATTTCAGATCACTGCACTTGCCGCATAACAATGCCTCTCTGCGCTGTTCCTCAATTCTTAACAAATGCTTTAGAGTTGTATCGCATCTGCCACTATGACGTACTGCATGATAAAAAAGCCCGTTGTTGATTGGATCTCGCTGCGCGTTTGTCCCGCGCGCGTCACTACAGTGGCATCTCTCCGTTTTGCGTGTTTTCAGAACGAGAAGAATCAAATCATGACGTCCAACGTGTGGCTGCAGCTGGTAAGTGGGAATTTGTTGGCTTCGCTATCGTGGGCATCCCTCGAGCCGCCTGCGGTCGCTGCAGGTCTGGACCGACTACCAGCTCAAATGGGACGAGGCGGACTACGGCGGCATTTCGGTGCTGCGGCTGCCTCCGGACAAGGTCTGGAAGCCGGACATCGTGCTCTTCAACAAGTGAGCGAACGCTGCCTGACTCTACTACTAGCAGTCTTGCACTCAGCCATTTTCGCTGCTTGCTGAAAGAAGTTCAGGCACTGTGGTGCTATACGAAAAAATAAAACATTGACAGCTGGCCAGGACGTACATATCACCTTGACATTGTCACTGCGCGTGCTATAGTATACCTTGAAATTCACGCGAACGGTCTTATTTGCAAGTTCGTGAGCATTTCTTAACGACTATATCATTATGCTAAAGGAACTACAGAGGGGCACATTGACGGAAACAATATTGATAGAAATTTTCATTCGGGACTCTTGTCTTCATCACAATACTTCCCTTTCATTATTTCTTCGAGCTTATATTGAGGCAGTATATAACCACCATCCAATACAGGTCTGTACATCGCAAGGTAGAGAGAGAGAGTTAACGCTTTATTGTGCACGGGGCTGAAACTTCCTAATTGGGTAAGGAGGAGGGCATCGCAAGCTAAATGAGCCATGGGACACTTTTCCATGCCCTCTCTTTGTGCCACTTTTCTCCCTTTCCCAGAATATGAAGCAAAACACTTAACTTTCCTGCCTTTTCTCTTCACACTTCTCTCCTTTGGGTATAGTGTCCGGGACGCTGTCATGACACTAAGGTAGAGCACCCGGCCCGCACTCCGAGAGAGCTCGGGTCAAATCCTAGATCAAAGCTTACCATAGTTTTCTCGCTTTTTGTTTAGCAAAACCTACGCGATGACGGCTATGCACGCAACTTAAAACCAAGAAGATGACTTCTCAAAAATTTTCTTTCACCACCTCTGCGGTCGAGGTTCGTCGCACGACTGCTATATAGTTATTAATCATCGGGAGATCGATGTACCTGAACTACCTAATGCAGGGCTGGTAGGGAGTTCGAGCTGGCGCAACGTTCAGAGTCTCTTATAATCGGGTCAATTCAAGGTCATTTGCATGGCCTTGGAACTGCAGTCTTGGCAATGCAGTACGGTGTATCACGCAAATATGCAGCACCCCTGTCCATCATAACAATACCACACTTTCCAGCATATCAAAGATAAAAGAAAAGCAAGGAATATTTAGTTCATGGTAACTATTTCTTGAGTTGTGTTATGTTTCTAGGGGTGTCTCACAGTAAATGTGACGAGCCAAAGAGACGTCTTCCTGTACGCTTCCAAATGTCGGTGACGTAAGACGTCGGGAGGCGTAGTCAGTATATGCATATGCCTGTTCTATACAATGCAATAGAATGCAATATACTCAGTAATACGAAGTGCTGATGATTTTTCTCTCGCGGCATCGCTGTTGAGGCGTCCTTCTTGAAATAGGCAATTATATGCGGTGCCCGAGGCAAGAGACTCCCCTAGCCTCAGCAACCATTGCTATTTATTTCCCTCCCACCTCCCCCTGCACTGCCCATCGAGGAGCAACGAGCACGATTCGGAACGTGTATTCACGAGTCCAAGTGTGAAGCGTGCAGTGCAGTTTACATGTATTTACACGTAGCCAGTGCCAGTGAAGCGCGCCCTACGCTATTGCCACAGACTTCGCCATTGCTGCGGTACAACGAGGGGCGTCCAAGCTAAGCCTGAAGTTGTCGCCAACAAACAAAGACATATTTATGTGAGTGAAAACCATAACTATTATCTGATGTAGTTGCGTGCCGCTGCTTATTCCAGTTTTTTTGTTGTGACTGGAAGTGGTAAGCGCGTAAAATTTTACGCTCTTTAGATAGTCTGGAAGCTTGCTTCGCATTATAATTTCCCCATCATCATGGTTTCCTAGAAAGCTCTTTGAAGGCACAAGGAGTTTGAAATCCTTAATGTAGGTGCAATAGCTACAGTGCAGACGTGGCTATATACAGAACAGACGTAGAACGAGCATTCCTCGCGCTCGAACAGAAGTTGACCTGCGTGAGTAACCTGGTTTTTCGTTTCTTTATTTACATCTTACATTGGAGCCTTGCGCACATCATGACAAGGCGAGATTAGCATACATTGTTGCTGGAGACTGTAAGCACAGGCTGAGTCTTTAAAGAGAAGCCTTGGCACAATTCTGCCTGCAAGGGGAATCAAGGGGAGCGCTTTCTGTAGCTCTTGTTTTCCGGACAGCCCATTTTTACTATCACACGGGCTTTGCGATTAATTCAACCAGTGGTTCCTTAGAGGTAAGTTTTGTCCTAGTTGTAATATACTTCTACACTCATGACAGGCTTTCATGCATTCCTGCTTATCGAAAGTTGCAAGTTGTGCCAAGAACCCTGGCATGGCACTAAGCTAAGTCCTAATGATGCGTGATGCAGCGCTAGTGCAAGAACCATTGGCGTTTCCAGCTGATTGGCTAACTGCGGTGTAAGTGCGGGAAATAGGATCGGCTGTAAACAACAGGTGCTCTGTGTACGAGAGCGTCGCTTCTCCCCCGCAGCGCGGACGGCAACTACGAGGTGCGCTACAAGTCGAACGTGCTCATCTACCCTAGCGGCCAGGTGATGTGGGTGCCGCCGGCCATCTACCAGAGCTCGTGCACCATCGACGTGACGTACTTCCCGTTCGACCAGCAGAAGTGCGTGATGAAGTTCGGCTCGTGGACGTTCAACGGCGACCAAGTGTCCTTAAAGCTGTATAACGACAACTACTGGGTGGACCTGTCCGACTACTGGAAGAGCGGCACCTGGGACATCGTGGAGGTTCCGGCGTTCCTCAACCGGCACAACAACAGCAAGCAGCAGCGGCCCACGGAGACAGACATCTCCTTCTACATCACCATCCGCCGCAAGACGCTCTTCTACACGGTCAACCTGATCCTGCCCACGGTGCTCATCTCGTTCCTCTGCATACTGGTCTTCTACCTGCCGGCCGAAGCCGGCGAGAAGGTGACGCTGGGCATCTCCATCCTGCTCTCGCTGGTCGTCTTCCTGCTGCTCGTCTCCAAGATCCTGCCGCCCACGTCGCTGGTGCTGCCGCTGATCGCCAAGTACCTGCTATTCACCTTCCTCATGAACACCATGTCGATCCTGGTGACCGTGATCATCATCAACTGGAACTTCCGCGGCCCGCGCACGCACCGCATGCCCAACTGGATCCGCGTCCTCTTCCTCAAGTACCTGCCGGCCATGCTGCTCATGAAGCGGCCGCACAAGACGCGCCTGCGCTGGATGATGGAGATGCCAGGCGTCGGCATGCACCACTACCACCCGAGGCCGCCGCCGCCGCCGCCCGCCGCCGCGGCCGTGCCTCCCGCGGTGCCGCCGCCCCCTCCGCCGCCGCCGCCCGCGCACCACCTGGCGGCCAAGCACGGCGGCGGCAAGCACGAGTGCCTCGAGCTGGCCGACGTGCACCACCCCAACTGCACGCGCAAGGCGGCCGGCCCGCCGGCGCTGGCCGGCGGCCGCCGGGACTCGGTCGACGGCCGCGACTCGGCCGCGGGCGACGTGCTCTACCTCAGCCCGGAGGCGTACCGCGCCACCGAGGCGATCGAGTTCATCGCCGAGCACCTGCGCTGCGAGGACGAGTACATTCAGGTGCGTCTCCCTTTCCTTCGCCCCGTCGAGGCTATAGCTGTTTGCGTGTTGTTATTTGGCCGGATGTGGTGGTATACCGTCAGTTTCATTTATCGTCATAGATCGGCAACATGAGCCTAAACTGCTCAATCGCCAATAATTTCGCAGGATATGCACTCACTCACACTCACACTCGGAAGAGAACAGCAGTTTACGATAGGTGGCGAGGCACGGAAGTGGTAAGGGACTTAGGGCAGGTAGTGACCGCGGATCTGGATCATGAGACTGAAATAATCAGAAGAATAAGAATGGGCTGTGGTGCGTTTGGCAGGCATTCTCAGATCATGAACGGCAGGTTGCCATTATCCCTCAAGAGAAAAGTGTATAACACCTGTGTCTTACCAGTACTAATGTACGGGGCAGAAACCTGGAGGCTTACGAAAAGGGTTGTACTTAAATTGAGGACAACGCAACGAGCTATGGAAAGAAGAATGATGGGTGTAATGTTAAGAGATAGGAAGAGAGCAGATTGGGTGAGGGAACGAACGCGAGTTAATGACATCTTAGTTGAAATCAAGAAAAAGAAATGGGCATGGGCAGGGCGTGTGATGAAGAGGGAAGATAACTGATGCTCATTAAGGGTTACGGACTGGATTCCAAGAGAAGGGAAGCGTAGCAGGGGGCGGCAGAAATGTTAGGTGAGCGGATGGGATTAAGAAGTTTGTAGGGACAACATGGCCACAATTAGCACATGACCTGGGTAGTTGGAGAAGTATGGAAGAGGCCTTTGCCCTGCAGTGGGCATAGCCAGGCTGTTGATAATGCTGATGATGACGACACTCATGTGTGCTGACACTCGGCTGTGCTCACCACTCCCGTTGCTCACGCCCGTTCATACTCAACGACGCTCAATCGCGTTCATAGTCGCCTCCGGTCTCATTTACCGGCGCTCTCTCACATGCACGCTCACGTCCATTTACACTCACTGACAATCACTCACGTCCACTCAAAATCACCGTCACTGACATTCGTTTGTTTTCATGTGAACTGTCATTAACTCCTTTTTTTTTTCACTCACGTCCACTCGAACTCACCGGCCCACTCACTCACACCACTCACACCCTTCGTCTCTCACTAAAGCTGCACCTTACACCTGCGAAGTGATTGTGGGGCAAGTACCCGTAAGTGTACCCGTCAATGCCCAATATCCGCAAGTATGCCGCGGCTACGGAAGTCACCAGATCAGCTGCATCTGCAAAGCTTTATTTATTTATGTTTATTTATTTATTTATTTATTTTTCTTGTAATGTTTCTTATAATTGTCGTTGTCTGCAACCTGTATCCTCTTGTCTCAATATGCTCTCAGTTTATGTGGCAAAGTGCCCTCCGGAAAAGCACCCGCTTCAAATGCACGCTGCGGCGATGCCCGCTTGAGCACTTCGAGGAAGTGCCGCGCAGCTTGAGGGACGCAAAAACTGCATATATTTGTTCCTTCTGGTTATTTATGGTCTGGGGATTAATTACTGAGCGAGCCAGTGAGTTAGTGAACTTAGGGGGTGAATTGAGCGAATAAGCGAGACGGCAAGACAGCTGCTGTGTGCAGTCGAGCTCAGCTCGTTGGAGAGGTGATGGCATAATTCCGCCCTCATGCGGACATCTGTCTCCTCACAAGTCTCCACATTTGATTGTGGGTGTGCTTTTCAGTACTAACACTCTTGTCTGCCTCTGCTGTCTTAACTGACGCACTTATCCAATCCATCATTCTCGTTCTGGGAGAAATGCAAGCAGTTTATTATAGCAGTACCTGCAGAATCTGCCGTTGCAGCGATATTGAAAAAGGTGACATGTGTTACCTTTTTATTTCCCTTAGCATAGTGGGCCTGTTGGTAAATTTTTGGAGCTGCTTAAATTTTGAACATGCTTTGTTACTGTAACTATGACACGCAATTACCATTTTTCCTTCTATTTTTCCTTTTTTTTCTTGAGTAAGGCTTTGTTACACAGCTGTCCTCCAATCAAAGAAACAGCCTGATTAAAGTTTTAAACGCGTAATTATTTCTGTGCCTAACCAACGATGAAACCCGTCCGTCCGTCCGTCCGTGCGTCCATCACGCAAGCGAATCGGTTTCAAGATAGAGCCCGCAGCAGCGAGCAAATTGACCTTTGTGCTGCCTCTCGCTTCAACGCGAACTGAGCGGCGAGAACACAGCGTACACGAAGCTATCAGCACTCGGCGCACTGTGTCCCCATCGCATGTCGCTTTCAAGATAGGGTCCGGGCGGCCGCGCCATACGCAGGCTCCGCCCCAGTACGGTTGATCATGGTTGATAAAGGTTCGCATCGAGAAGAGGCAGCGTCATAGACCATGTCTACATACGAGGTCTACCAAACGCGACACTGTTCAATTACGTCACGTACTTACAGCAGGCATCGGCCAGTGCCCATCTTCCGCGAAGCAGCGGCATCATCCAAACATACTATCATCCAATTTTAAGATAAAGAAAAAAAAACGCAACAAGGACCAAACAAGTGACAGTGCACATAATAAATGTTGCGTATATGTGCTTCATTTACAAAATCTCGTACTTTCATCCCACGCCCATATCTTCTGTGAGTTATCTATAACACGAGTGAACATTGCTACTACTCGCCTTTCCGTCGTCTCCTGCTGGTCTCAGTTAACATTTCAGTGTTGCAACCACGCTTCTCAGTTTCACGATTCTTTCGCGGTGTTTGTCGCAATTATACCAAGCACAGCTGCATACGACGACGAAACAGCAGGCGATTAGTAGCAAATGCTTATCCGTCATTTGGATAACACCTACAGGAACATACTTCTGCGTGTAATTTTTTTTCGTGCAGCTTGCCCTGCAGCATATATATTCATTTAAGTAAAATGTGGAAGCCCTCGTCGTATAAAAAATTGCTGTTGTGGCTTAGCCAACATGTGGTTCATGAGCTAATGCCCATAACAGTGCCTGTTTGACTCTTTCGTAGCTTGGTTGCTCTTAGCACTCTTTCTCGAGAGGCGCCTTATTAAGTTGCACAAAGAGCTATCGTGCTGTGGATACGAAATGACGCGGTGGCGTACTGTCAATAGCGTTTATTCGAAAAAAAGTTATTTCGGTGTCATGGATTCTAAAGTGGGAATCGGGACGTTGCTGCCTCATGAACACACCTTTTGAGTATTTCGGGCTTCAGAGCAACTATGTTTATTTTTCTCGAGTAGATCACAGTTTGCACTGTCACGCGCGCTTTTGCAGATACGTTGAGGCAAGAAAGAAATAACGTCGGATTATTGGCAAATATTGTAACTGGGGCTGTGCAACCAGTCCTACGTCAGAACGTACCGATCAGCGACGCCATTTCGTTGAATTACATGGTTTACTTCCTCTTCCTTTTTTTCTTTCTGTTTTCAATCTGCATTGAAGCACCATCTTCTGCCGATAAAAAGCGATCATTTGGGATTTAATTAATCAGCTGCTTAACTCTGCTTTTGACCGACATTGTTTGCGAGCAGGGGCACGATGCCAAAGGTAATTGGCATATTTTGCACATATGTTGGGATAACAAAAAGGCAATCAATTTGATTTTAATTGTATTACAAAAGGGCGCTTAAGTCTAAAATTCAGTATGTTCTAAACGCAAAAGCATAAGACAAGTTTTGATTTGCACGCAGAACAATAAATAACGATTAAAGGCATGATTTCTCGATTTTCTTCGAAAGCAAACTTCGCACCGATAAAAACAAACTATTTGAATTTCGTTTCTAAAGTACAAATCCTTCCAGTAACTTCTCATCGCTTTCGTTATCTTGCCTTTCCATCGCGCTTATCCCTCCTACAGTATACACGGTAGTAAACCAAGTGTACAACCATCCTTCCCTTCCTTTTCTTTCCCTAACACAGGTAACATACTTCTGCTACAATTTGACCATATCACCGCTATCTTCTGTGAAAATGCAAAACTAGCATTCCCCCAAAGCCGGTTTCCACAAAACAGCGTCGCCGCGCCAGTTTTGTCGTGTACCACAAGCTGTTGCTGCACGTCTTGGCGGCTCCATTGACCGCCGCCAGTGCTTTGTTCTTTCTGCCGCTAGCGCTCATCTTCTTTATTTACCTTGCTTCCTTTTCTGCGCTGCACTTTCCACTGTGCATCGCTCGTCTCGCGCGAGTGGATCGATTAAGGAGCCGCCAGCTTTTGCTACTACAAAAGTTAACAGGTCGCTCTCGTGTTTAATCCTACAACTCTGTCTTGGTCACTGCGTCCATATTGTCACGAGCCTTCAGAAGTGCTCTTGGAGGTTTAATAAACCGCAGAGCAGCTGGCTCCTGGAAAAAGCGTCCGTCAGGGATGGCTCGCGAGCAGGGAAGGGAAGCGCGTCTTCTTTGTTTTTTTCTTTTAGGCTCGACCCACTCTTGCCCTCGACCCACTCTTGCCCGCGACCCACTACCCACATGTGGCATTATCCCCCATTCCGAACAGAAGCACCGTCTCGATGCTGCAAGATAGGCGTAAGCAATAAAAACAAAACAAACTAAAAAATAACACAACGCAGGCAGAACGAAAGTACGAACTAAAGAATAACACAACGCAGGCAAAACGAAAGTACGAAAAAAGAAAAGGAAACGCTCCGCTGGCACAATTAATGAACAGAGAGTCAAGCTCACCAAGATAAATGAAAAGCAGAAACAAAGAAGGATGAATGAGAGAAAAAAAATCACGAACTCGCAGTGTACGGCTTCATGCGCACAACATGAAGTATGTCCGACCTTGGTTGTCGTTGTGTCCGGGTCCGAGTCTGCGATGTTGTGTCCGGGACCACTTCGTAGTTAACGTCACCGACGCGGCGTAGTACTTTATGCGGTCCAAAAAATACTGGCTCAGCAACTTTTCACCGAGGCCACGGCGGCGAACAGGGGTCCACACTCAAACTTGGTCTCCGGGGTTGTAGGACACGTCGCTGTGGCGGATGTTGTTGCTTCGTGCGTCCATCTGCTGCCACTGGCCCCGCGCGAGCTGCCGAGCTTGCTCGGCACGCTCACTAAATTCATCGGCGTCAGCTGTCAAGTGGTCGCCGTCTGGACACGGCAGTGTAGCATCCAGCATCGCCTGGCCTACGCGACCGTAGAGAAGGCGAAATGGTGCGAATCGCGCCCTCTCTTGCACGGCGGTGTTACACGCAAAGATCACGTAAGATCCGATCCCATGTTTTGTGTTGGACGTCGATGTACATGGAGATCATGTCTGCGATCGTCTTATTTGGTCGCTCGGTAAGTCCCTCGGTCTGTGGATGATACGCGGTCGTAATTCGATGCCTGGTGTTGCTTAATTCAAAAACTTCACCAGTAAGCTGGGCAGTGAATGCTGTCCCTCTGTCGGTTATGACAGTGGAGGGAGCACCGGGACGCAGTACGATGTGGCGCATGAAGAATTGCGCGACCTCTGAAGCCGTGGCTCGTGGAATCGCCTGCGTCTCAGCATAACGTGTTAAATAATCAGTCGCGAACGATCACGCATTTGTTGCCGTCGGCAGAAAGAGTAAACGGTCCGAGAATGTCCATGTCCATGGTCGAAAGGCGTGTGAGGTGCTTCGATTGGCTGAAGGAAGCCAGCCGCCTTAACGGACGGTGTCTTTCGGCGCTGGCATTCACGACAGCCTTTAACGTACTGTTTGACGTTTGCCGAAAGCTCGGGCCAATAGTACATCTCGCTTACTCTAGCGAGTGTTCGTGAGAAGCCTAAATTGCCAGATATGGGTTCGTCATGGCAAGCGAAGAGGACGTCGTCACGCATGTCTCTTGGAACCACCAGGAGGTAAGTATGGCTGTTTGAACGGACATTCTTCTTATACAGCATGTCTCGTAGACAGAAGGATGTCAACGAGCGGGACAGATGGCGTGGTATGGCTGTGCCGCGGCCCTCTAAATGATCGATGATCGGTCGAATCTCAGCGTCGTTACGCTGCCGTCTGATCAAGTCTGACGAGCTAATGGCGCCCAGGAAGCCGTCATCGCCCTCTGTTTCCTGATTGACAGGATCAATGGGTGCGTGGGATAGTGTATCAGCGTCTTCGTGCTTACGGTCAGACTTGTAAACGATAGTGACGTCAAATTCCTGTAGCCGCAAGCTCCACCGTGCCAGTCGTCCCAAAGGGTCGCGCATGCTTGCCAGCCAACAGAGGGCATAGTGGTCCGTCACTACTTTGAAAGGACGACCATAGAGGTAGAGGCGAAACTTGATAATCGCCCACGCGACTTCGAGACACTCTTTCTCTGTAGTCGAATAATTCGCCTCGGCGCGGAACAGTGAGCGGCTGGCATAGGGCTATAACACTTTCCACTCCATCTTGACGCTGAACGAGCACTGCGCCAAGGTCAATGCTACTGGCGTCGGTATGCACCTCTGTATCGGCATCATCGTCAAAATGGGCAAGAACGGGTGCTGACTGTAGGTGCTGTCGTAATTCACCAAAAGCTGCCTGTTGCTCAGCATGCCATACAAATGGCGTGTCGTCCCTTGTAAGGCGAGTCAGAGGCTCCGCTACTTCGAAAAACCCTTCATAAACCGGCGATAGTAGATTAGATTAGATTATGGGGTTTTACGTGCCAAAACCACCTTCTGATTATGAGGCACGCCGTAGTGGAGGACTCCGGAAATTTCGACCACCCGAGGTTCTTTAACGTGCACCTAAATCTAAGTACACGGGTGTTTTCGCATTTCGCCCCCATCGAAATGCGGCCGCCGTGGCCGGGATTCGATCCCGCGACCTCGTGCTCAGCAGCCGAACACCATAGCCACTGAGCAACCACGGCGGGTCGGCGATAGTAGGCGCACAAACCCAGGAAGCGCCGGGCCTTCTTATCGGCAGGAGCTGGAAATGCGGCCACAGCGGCAAGCTTGTCTGGATCGGGTCGGACCCTGTGGCGCTTACTACATGCCCGAGGAACTTGAGCTCTTCATAACCGAAGTGCCACTTTTCCGGATTAAGTGTGAGGTCTGCAGATCGGATGGCTTCTAGCACACTCCGCAGGCGGTCAAGATGCTGCTCGAACGTTTCAGAAAATACGACCACATCATCAAGGTACACAAGACAAGTCTGCCACTTCAGTACAGTGAGGAACGTGTCCATCATTCGCTGGAAAGTAGCCGGGGCTGAACACAAGCCAAAAAGAAGGATTAAGAAGGACAAAGGCTGTTTTCTCGCGGTCTCGTTCGTCTACCTCGATTTGCCAGTAGCCACTTTTTAAATCGGGAGAAGAAATATAGTGGGCACGCCATAGCCTATCTAATGAGTCGTCGATACGCGGCAGCGGGTACATGTCTTTTTTAATCGCTTTGTTAAGCTTCCGGTAGTCAACACAGAAGCGGAGCGTTCCGTCTTTCTTTTTGGCAAGAACGACCGGTGACGACCACGGGCTGTTGGAAGGTTCGATGACGCCATCGTCAAGCCCGGACCTGCGTACGTATGGCTTCGCGTTCTTTTGCCGATACGCGGTAAGGCTGCCGGTGTATCGGGCGTGCGTCCTCGAACGTGATGATCCTGTGTCTAGTGGTGGGAGCCTGGCGTACGTTTGAAGAACTCACGAAGCAGGTCCGGAATTCATGCAAGAGCTTGCGCTGTGCAGTCTGGCTATCGGTGTGCTGTTCAATATCAATGTCGATATGGCCCAGGGACGTGTCTGCTGTCTTCACTACTTTCGACGTGAAACAGTTGTTAAAGTTTGCATCTTCGTCTGCAAACGCTATCGAAGTGGAGCGGAAAAGTTGTCCATGCTCGTTGCTGAAGTTGGTAACGAGCAGTTGCGATTGGCCATCACGAAGCTGTATAACACTCTAGCCACACAAACACTTTGCTTCAGGAGGTGTACCAAATTAGTTTCGGCCACCGCTTCGCCATCGCGTAAGCCGCAGCATGTGACGTCGACGAGGACACTGGCTCGTGAAGGAAGCGTTACACTGTCTCCAGAAACACGAAGTACGTCGGCACGCCATTGATTGTCCCGCACGTTGATTGCTCGGTCGGCTGAGAATGTGATACGACACTCTTGAAGATTAATAATAGCGTCATATTTCTGCAGGAATTCAACGCCAAAAATAACGTCACGGGAGTATTCGCGTAAGATAAGGCAACACGCTACGAATGTAGATCCCTGAATTTCAACTCTAGTCGTGCAGACGCCCAGTGGGGCAACGACGTGGCCGCCAGCCGTCCGAATCTGCGAGTTATACCATGGCGTGATTACTTTCTTCAGCTGCGTTGCAGTTTTCACGCTTAATATAGAGTAGTCTGTGCCGGTATCCACTAAAGCACTAACGGCGTAACCGTCAATAGTCACTGCTATATCGAGAGAAAGCCGGTCGTCCTGTTCAGCTGCAGGTGGCGTCGAATCGAGATCTGTCCGTGTCTGCGTCGATCGAGGGTTTTCAGCACTTCGATCGTCAGCGACCTCGCCCCCAAAGATCGCTTTAGTTTGTTTTCCCGGTGGGGATGCGTGACCGCGCGGTAGAATACCGCTGGGATGGAGATGAAAATCGTCTCGGAGACGGTGACCGTGACTGCCGCCCGGCAGGTGGTGGCAAGCGCTGCCGAGAGAGGTAGTCGTCAATGTCCCGGGGTCGCTGGGCGTATCGGGCGGCGGCGAGTATGCAGAAAAGCCGCGAAGTCCAAGGCGCCGGTATCGGCACTGGCGGTACAGGTGGTCAGCTTCACCGCAGTGGAAGCATAGAGGCCGGCGATCGGGTGTGCGCCAAACATCCGACTTCTGAGGGGACGTGCTTCTGTCGTCGCGCTAGTGGACGGGTTGCTCCGGACGATGGGCAACTGAAGCGGCATGAGCAAAGGGCGGCGGCGTGTACCCAGCTTCGCAGTACGATACCGGCTGCGCCGACTGCAGTGAAACTGTAGGAAGAGCACGAACGAACAGCGGCGGAGAGGAAGCAGGGTGCCTTAAGGCTTCCGCATAGGTCGCTCGGCGGTATTCAGTAGGTGCAGCCGCAGCATTATCAGGAGGCAAGGCACCACGGAGGGCCTGCTGCAGCTCGCCCTTGATTACGCTTGTAAGGGAGCTTACCGTAGGGTGCGGTGTTGGTGTGACGCCGGCCTTTTGCAACTCTTCACGCACTACAGAGCGGATGAGCTCTCGCCGACGGTCACCGTTGCTTCCGATGGTCTTGAATATCTCAGCAGCGGACGTTCTGTTCTCTTGCCGCTCGTACAGCTTGGATCGATGCAGTAGCATCTTTTCCATGGTCACGGCCTCGGACAAGAACTCCGCGACTGTCTTCAGAGGGCTCTGCACGAGACCAGCAAGGAACTGCTCCTTGACCCCGCGCATCAGATGACGTAACTTCTTCTCCTCCGTCATTTCTGGGTCAGCGCGTCTGAAGAGGCGAGTCAAGTCTTCGATGTATGTGGTCACAGTTTCGTTTGGCGACTGGACGCGGGCCTGAATCGCTCGTTCCGCTCGTTCGTGGCGATCAGCACTGGTGTAGGTCTCCAGAAGCCGACGACGAAAATTTTCCACAACGTGAGTTGCTCCTCACGGTTCCGAAACCATGTACACGCGCCGTCCTTCAGGTAGAAGTAGATGTGTCTCAGTTTTGCCGCGTCATCCCAATGGTTCAAGGCGCTCGAAGTCGACCATCCAGTCTTCGACGTCTTCGAACACTGCGCCATGGAACGTAGTCGGGACCCGTGGGCTCTCAAGTGTATACCGATTCAACATCGTACTCTCCGTACCGGTTGAGGGGGGTTAAGTGGAAGCCCTGGTAATACCGGTTGAAGTGGTGGGAACCGTCGCGTCGAAGATTTGCGGGGCCAGTTCCTGCGGCTGACCCGATGCACGGGAGTGTCGACTGGTACTAGATTCGTCGTGCGGATCCTTGGAGGGGTTTGCAACATCCGTGAGGGCTACCCAGCACCTCCCTCCAGTTTGTGACGAGCCTTCAGAAGTGCTCTTGGAGGTTTAATAAACCACAGGGCAGCGGGCTCTTGGAAAACGCGTCCGTCGGTTTGGTTTGGTGCCTGCAGATATAGCACAACCCACTACGGGGTATTGGCCATGAATCGGGCGGCGGTGGGTCGAAAAAGAATAAATACCTAAATAGGATTTTTTTTTACTGAAAAAGAGATATTAAATAAATTCTAATCGTTAATAATAATTTTCATGCTTTAGTTTCTTAAACTTCGAAGACGTCGGGGTTGGCTCGCGAGCAGGGAAGAGAAGCGCGGCCTTCTTTTTTTTGCTTTCGGGCTCGACCCACTCTTGCCCTCGACCCAGTACCTACATGTGGCAATGTTGACTACGGCGACTAAGTGTGCATGCGCCGCCGCACCGAAGCTTGCGATGCCTTGCATCACAGACTGGAGGGAACTGTGGCGCTAGTGTTTACGGGAGCTGCAACTTGCTGGGTCTAGCATTGGAATGATGGTTAGTATACATGGATTTGCCCTAACTATGTCCTTCTGGCTTGATGGGGATATGGCATGATAAATCGACAAAAAAAAACGATTTTTTAAAATTCATTCCTAAAGAATAATACAGACTATGCGGAGCAAAGCCGTGCACTGGCGAGCGCGCAAAATCATTCGAAGGCATTTAAAAATGGCACCGAAAACCGCGCCTCCTGGTAATTAAAAATAACCATAAAATTGCATTTTGTTCAAAATCCCTTTTTTAAAAATTTCCGAACCTTTATGTACCTTTTCTCGAAAGCTATCCGATCGATTACGCTGAAATTTTCTCAGGTTATACTGGAATCCGTCGCAAATAATCAGAACTTCAAACTTTGAAAAACTGTTTGAGTTATAATATTGAAAGAAAAAAGATTAATTCGAAAGCGTCTCTTACGGTACGTGACACATGCGGGCAATATATTTTTATTGTAAGATGAATGTCGGAACCTAAATTTTTTAGGGTTAGGATTAAAACCACCATCATGTAGAATTAGTGTGCGAAATTTAACGGTCATACTATTTTTGTTCCTGAGGAAAGGTACATTTGAATTTAGATCCCAGCGTAAAATTTGGTTCTGAAGTAGAAAGAAGAAAGGCTGCAGTAAAAAAAAATTACTCCTAGAGAAGGCTAAAAGCATTCCTATTTAACACAAAAGATTTCACAATAAATTATGGAGCAGTTGTTGAGATACAAACCGAGATGACCCATTTGCCATACCGTACTTTGCCATCATATATACCGTACCCCCTTAAACAGCTTCGTGACTTTGCAAACTGATCACTTTCGTGAAAGCACTGTTATAAATAATGAAATAGACATTATTTATATTGTCGGACGGCAGGGTTCGAAACTTCTAGCACAGAAGCTCAATATTAAAATCATTACGCTACGGACGCATGGACAAGCGGAAACACGGCAATTATCAACGATTATGCGCGTTTGCAGATTCTTATTGCCTTCCGCATTAAAAAAAAGTATAGACTGCTCTGAAACTTGGACCAGTGAAGACAGATGAAGCGCATCAAACGAATCCATGAGAACGTCTGAAGCCTCAAGCACGAAGAGCAGACAAATCCACGTACTATGCCCATCATTCCCATCGTGGCTCAACGATCGCAGCGCCAGAGTTTCCTCTAGTAAATGTTGTGGGAAACTCTATGCCTTGCACATTCACCATGTTTTGCCGCCGTGAACGAGGACGGTTGCAGGGTCGCGTTCTTCACCGTGATGCGCTACACTCTAAGAAAAGTTTGCACTCCTTGGGGCTCATCTTCTCCCCGAAAACAGTAACCGTCATCTTGCTTGCTTGCTTGCCTTCGAGAGTGGCTCACACCCACTACGGGGGATTGGCTAAGAATCGGGTGATTTATGAAAAATGAATATATGACTCTTAAAAGAAGCACTATTGAAAAATTTTGAATCGCCATCTATCTTGCTTACCTTTTCCCTCTTCACCGCTGCGTGCCCGGTACTTCCACGTCACGAACTGCATTCATGTTATCAGCGTGGCAGCGTTCTTGACAGGACAGCCGAGCGTCATGAAGGAAGAAGGAGAAATGCACGATGCGTGCGTGGCGATTGTCGTTTGCCGACAGGATATGCCCAAAGGGTGCAATTTCTCTTTTGCGTGCATGCGAGTAATGATGTAGTTGAAGAAGAAGAATATGATGCTGAAGGGGATGACGATAATGACGCATTTTAAGCCTCCTTTCCTTTCACCCAAATTGAATTTGAATTGTTTTATTTTTACGGTTATGGTAGAATTTTCATATTTACAAAATCACGCCGGCTATCCAATCTCTATCTTTCGATTCTAACTTAGCCAGTATACAATTTTGCACTCTTTTCTGACATTTTCCTTCGACCTACACTATTCTTGGCCAATCCCTCAGAGTGGGTACGTGCCAGTATATGCCAGGGATCTACATTTACGCATTAAATCGGGTGGAGAGGCATTCGGGTAATATTGAGACGGTGAGAGGCAAATATCGGTGAGAGGCAACTGGTGCTTCGCCTTTCGGGCGGAACTGCAAATTTGTTTAGCACCATGCTACTGTCGGGCGGACGAAGAATTTTCTTTTTCAAGTTAGAGCACGCATTATTCTCTATAGGAGCGATGCAGCAGTTCCTGCTGGTGCAAGCGACTGGCCGCATCTTCATGGCTGGCCCCGTCGAGCGCTGAAGTTGATGAGTTCCACACGGGCTTTGGACGAACCTCTTCGTTACTGGCAAGGCAACGTATGCTGCTGCCCTCGAAGCTTTAACACGCGACTGAAGTTCGCTAAAAGACTGTTCGCAACTTCCACTGCTGAAAAATGAAAAAATGTCATATCGCGTTTCAATCTTAGAGTGCTGGACCCGTGTTGAAACACCTTTACGAGCACCGGACCTACACTTGTGCGCCGTCTATACACAAGATGGGGACGACCGATAACATGCTCTTGCTACTGGCCACAGTTTTGAGAACCTTTTTTTTTGTTCTGTACGCAAGGGATGTCGGGTGCAAAGAGCACCGGCGAGGGCAGAAATTCTAATACAGACAACTTAATATACATTCATATAGGCAAATCTGTAGCTAGCCTCCTTTCATCGAATCTCTCATGTCGTCATATAGCTATGCATTCTCGTCGTACACCAGCAGAGTCATACGCACACACTAGTAGTTGTTCACTCTGTATAAGCCGAACGTGGGTATATCACTTTCGCGAGTGTCATAGTGTAAACTTGCTGACGCTTACCGCTAACAGGCATTTTAGTGACGCATGTCAGTAGCATACCTGGAAATGGTCCACAAAGCTCTTGACATACACTGGACTGGTTCACAGGTGACTGGCGTTTGTGCGCTCGTCAGTCACGATGACACCGGCCTGCCATAACTTTCATTTGTAAGAGCAGCAGCTTGGGCGTCTCAACCTACGCCACTATTCGCTTGGAATGGCGGCCAAATGCGCGCCTTTTGTCTACCATCTCAGCCACCGTGCAGTAGGTGGACGTAGTTGTCTGACTGTTGTTGGATATGTTGTGGTCTTTCCAGAGAAGCCTCAGCGCACTCTTCACCGCAGCGCTCTTACTTCTGCAGAATTTTGCTGGGGGCTGATCATTTCTGCGTGGTTGGTTGTTCTTGTGGGAATAATGCACGAGCGGTGACATATCTCGGATATGTAACTCGGCTCTATTACGAGGAGCAGTTAATTTTATCAACGTGTGCGCCGCATGCGGGCCGAAGTAATAAGTAAAGCTGGTGTGAAGTCAAGCTCAAAAGCCATTAGTGTGATAAACTGTCGATTGCAAGCATGTGTACAAAGCGTAAGTCTTGAGGATTGTTGACACAATACGGGGAGAAAGCTTAACAAGTGGTGCAGTGCTGGTGAACACCGGTGTACCCACCGCTTGGCCATTGGGCGAGTGCATTGACGCCGAGTCGCCGCTCTGTTCCAGATCCGCGAGGACTGGAAGTACGTGGCCATGGTGATCGACCGGCTGCAGCTGTACATCTTCTTCGCGGTCACCACGGCGGGCACCGTGGGCATCCTACTGGACGCGCCGCACATCTTCCAGTACGTGGACCAGGACAAGGTCATCGAGATCCACCGCGGCAAGCCCACGTGAGCGGGCCCCCAAGCATCTATACGTACAGTCTCTTCTATATACTCGGACCATAGGTCTAGGCGGACAAAAACACGTGGCATGTCATGCTGCTGCGCGCGACTTTCGGGCCACACCTCAAAGTACTATCTGGAAGTTGCCACTGATTGCTCAAGACTGTGCTGCGCCCCGGGGGGACGAGGAGAGAGACCGCCGCCGCTGCTGCTGTGCGCCGCCCCCTCGACGATGCAGCCGGCGGCCGCGTGCGCTCAACGCGACACGACTATGTTTGCATTCGACGAGTAAAAAATGTTTGTTCTCTCACGCGCCTGCTCTCTGGCCGCCGCCGCAGCAGACGACGGCCGCCCAACACAGCTGCATGCGCGCGCGCGCGCGCTTCTCTCAGGTAAGCAGGCTGCGTGGAAACCGCGTGGGGATGCCCGCGCACTGCTGTCTGCGGAACCTCGAGTTCCCGTGCTGGGGCACGCTACCAACAGTGCCTGGCGCCTGGTTTGTATGTACTCGCTCAGTGGGTTTTTGTGGAACACTTGCCGCTTAGGACAGGCAACCCCTGTCCAGCAAAGTAATGGAATTGACAGCAAAGGAACGTAGCCGAGGGAGGTTCTGAACGACATAGACTAAAGTTCCGAGTGAATTCGTTGGGCAGGGTTAATTTGAGAGCCGCAGAGTTGTCCTTGTCATGCAGTAGACTGGGGGTAGAACCACTACGCATGTTTATAACATTCGAAGTGCCTACTCAGGCTCTTTCAAAGAAGCATCGCATTGTTCTCCGGCCATTTCTATTGCTCCATAATCCAATTTCTTGGCAACAGTGCATGAGGATGAAATGTGTACATTTATAGACGGCCACGGTAAGTTGAAGTACATCTAGTGCTATGAAGTTACAAAGGCCTTTATGCGTGATACAGATGAGAGACACGCGTGTTGCGTTTAAAAAGAGTATGTCTCTTATAACGTATCGACCGTTGCGTAATAACCAAATGGTCGCTCCAAATAGATACTGTTGATTGTATTGGCTACAGTTGTTCTGACTGAATTATCATTGTCAACATAGCGACCTTCAGGGCAGCTCTTTGTGTTAACGTGAATTTATATATCCGATGAGCGGTTATTTTTGCAGGACGTGATGTGACCAGGCTTGTGCAGCTGTTGTCAAAAATATTCGGTCAGCTTAGCTCGACATCAACTATTTGGTGGATTCTCCTTCCACCTCTTGTGCTCCGATCATGAGGATTCGAAGACGAGGGCCCTACTGGCTCTCCCGAGTTTCTGAGCGCGGCAGATATGGTGAAATTTATTTATTTACAATCTAGAGCACTGCGTGAGGGCTGCTTCAGAAATAATCAAAGTTTATTTAGGTACACTAAGAGCTACGAAGCTTTTCACTAGACAGCTCGCAATAAACTTTCGTCCGAGCCTATGAGGCTCTGACTGCATAAGGCTGTATGTCTTGGACTGAGCTTTTTCATTTCCTGCTTGAAACTTGAAACGAAATTCCTATAATAGTGACTCTCGCGTTGAAAAGCCAGCATTCACAACATCACACTCCCGAAAGCAGGCAACCGTGTACGGTCGGATTATATTGAATTCGACTCGTTTTCCTTCCGGGTGATGTCTTGTCTTAGATAATTTTACAAGCTGGGAAAATAGCAAGGTCATGACTACAACTACGAGACAATGTTAAACGTTGCTTTTTGTATAATACCATAAGATTACAGTCGCTTCTGTCTCTATAGTGTACGCGGAAATTCATTTACGTACATTTGCGACCCTTCTGATTTGTGAGCTTAAAGAGGCAAACTTAATTGTGTTTGCGTGTGAAAATGCATTGGTGTTAGTTTTGTGGTTTGATCTCAATGTAACAAGATATTTCTAAATAACGTGGAATGTGTCATGAAATTGCGGCTCTCGGTGCATGGTGACAGCATACTATAGTGCGAAAGTATAGATAGCAAATGCCTGCTCATTAGAGCAGCTCGGTCATGGCTGAGCAGCATCGATGACCGGAGATGAGATTTTCTCGTACGGTAAACGCGATTTCACTGGTTAGATTCCGGTAGTGGCATATCAGCCTCTCAGCTCAGTGATTGGTCACGCACAGTGCTTACATCAATGCTTGTGTGGTTGCGTAAATTTCCCAGTTTTGAGGGTGACTACTCTGCGTTGCGCTTAGTATATGAGAAGGGAAATGGGATCAGTTTTACTCAATTTCAGGGCACACCCCAGAGTTACCAGCGCAGCTTCTTGGTCGCCACGAGAGCGCGCTTCATATAGGTGCAACGATGGTCGCATGTAACATCTACATCGCACCATTGTGTCAGTAACTAATTACTATGCAATATCAATAAATGTGTCAAAATCCCATCATTTTAGTCTAAGGTGCTGCAAAAGTTCTTGCAAGAAAGCGATGATGGTAGAAATATCATTCTTGCATTTTCTAAGAAGTCCTCGTAATTACAGAGTAATTAAGTTTCGAATTACTGTACGGTCAGTAATGTCGCATTTCTTCATCAAAATATTTGAATCATTGGCCCAAACCACACGTGCGAGTAAATCATTTGCTGTAAGCATAACAAGGAACGAAAGACTACTACTACTTCCGCGTTGCTGAGAGAATGCGATACGTCGGACATCCGTCAAACACGGTAGTGCTTTTAGTAGAGTGGTCAAATGCAGCGGAACGCTCTGAAGCGAACAGGAGTGAAAGGGGTGAGCAGGGGGATCAATTTAAGCGCAGCTCAGTTACCGTTTTTTTTTTTTGCAACTACTGCACAAAATTGAATTAAAAAAAATGCTTCCTTCGATTCAGAGTGAGAGCAGCCATTGAGCGTCCATGATGAGTACGCTGGCTTAACAATTCCAGAAAATTCATGGTCCCCAGGACCTGGTCGCAGTCGCTCTCACGGCCACCGCTGTGTAAAGGATTAGCGCAATGGACACGGTTTGGCTATCGGCGCAGATATTTTCTTCTTTGCTGGGTGCTCTGTGCCATGCACGAGTGGCCGGCTCATGCCGCGTACACCGTGTCTGAACATATCCCACAAACAGGTGCGTCACATCGACTGCGGGCCGTGAGCTTGCATGCAGCTCGTGGCGCAAACTCGCACATGATAACAGTGTTCTCCGTGCGTTAACGCTGACACAGTTCTCTGCGTCCCGAAGCGGGATGAGAGCTAAAAGAACTCCGCCGTGTAGCAGACCAGAGACGTGCTTCTGCGGACCCGATTTCCCTGATAGTGCGAGTTTACTTGTAGTTTCTACCCGCTGGCGTATAAATAAAGGCGTATCGGTTGACAAGACATGTCGATGCACAAGTTGGACCGTCGTACGAAGTAAATTAAAGGAACGCAAGGAAGTACATTTGTTGAAACAAACCCTATTAGGTATTGAAGCAGGGACACTGTGGTACGTGATATTTTGAATGCTTAATTCATCAGGCGGGCGCGGGGGTGACGGAGGCGGGGGGGGGGGGGGGGGCGATTTCGTTTGCTGACACGTCTGTTAACTTCAGGAAGGTCGAAAATAAGTTAATTTGGCAATGCCCTTAGTTATTATAAAGAACCGGCCGAGCTTATTTTTTTATAACATCTGGTGTACTCTTTTTTTCTTTTCGTATGTGCAGATCGTGAACTGTTAATTGGTTGCATTCGTGTCCGTGTCTCTTTTAATGCGAATAGCGTTCTTGGAATTGTCAGGTCAGTTTTCTTTCCAGCTATCTATCCGACCGTATTTGTGGGCCAATCATAAAGATAATTATAATGCAGTCTAATAATGGCGGACCGATCCCGAAGGTTGTGCAGTCTAAAAAATGTGCGCCTCTTCACTGCACTCTTCAATGATAAAAAAGTCCTTCAACATTTCTGCGAAATAATATTCGTCTCAAAAGAATGCTATTCGCATAATTAGTTCTGCTGGACTGAACTTCTTTCTTTTTGTGCTCTTTCAGTTTATTCCGCATATCGTTTGCTGTCTATAGACGCAAGAGAACGTGACAAGCCTAGAATCTTAAAATGTTTCGCGCGGCCAGATGATTCCTTTTAGTGGATGAGTAGTCGGAGCAGCGAAGTGGTGAATATGACGAAAATTATGCATCGCAGTGCACAGTAAAGAGGAGTGTGTCGCATACTGATGTTCACTGTACTGTGAGAAACGGACTCGTCGCACTGACAGGAAGTTGGAAATCTGAAATTATCGTCATGCTTTGAGCAGATAACCTTATCTGCAAGTTTTTTGTAACTTTGACCCCAGCACTTCCCGAAATGTGACTTCCAAAGCGGCTCGGAGCTTGTACAGACGACCAGCACAAATATGTAGCGTTGGCTAAAACCGAGTAGAATTCGTAACGCAACATGTAGCCGGAAATGTAAGAGCTTCAGCATTTATCATCTGAATTCTCAGCAATAAATAATCATAATTTATTATATGTACTAAATATTGTGCAAATAACGGAGGGAAGTATCAGTGTTGAGAGTAATGAGAGAAGCGATGACAGCGAAAAACACGTGAACCTGAAGTAAAGGTACAAGGAACTGCTGAGTACATTCGCAAGGAAGCCGGTAGCCTATCAGAAGAATGTTCTTTTTCAGACTGCTTTGTTGACTGCACGATTACAGTGCCATGAAGGCTAACGTGCACTGACCTTTGCATAAAACTCTGTAGTTTGCTTCAAGCGTGCGCTGTTACTGAAGTCAGAGCATGCACCAGCTAATAAGAAGGCGAACTTGAGACAGTGAAACCGGCAAAAGCACGGGGGAAGGTTATTGCTACGGTTGCCCCTCGATATCCTCCTACAGGAATGGTCTTCAAACAGTACGCAACCTTCCCGCAACATTGCAGTCCTACACGGACGTGTGACAATCTGTAACCTCAAGCCCACATCGTTGCGCGACGCTCCCGTGACGAGGCTGCGGTCTGCGCGCCACGCGTAGGGAAGGATTTTTTTCGGGAGGCGCCGACCGGGCCACACGAAGGCTCGTTCCTGCTTGCAACCCCGGCCACTCGTCAGTCATCACTCATCAATGGTAGCAGCAGGGCGTGCCCGCTACGACGCTTATGCGTAAATGCATACGCACTTTGTAAAGACTGGCAAATTCATTTCTACCCAGGATTCTAGTCTCTTCGTCTTTAAGAGGAAGCTTTAGCTCGCGGCAAACTCTAATTTCCCTATTCAAATAGATGCAAAACAGAGAACTGCATTTAGACAACCACTGTGCCGATTTGATTGAAGTGTGTTACAATTAATAGGGAAAGTTAGGTTCTAGTGCCTCTAGGAAGCAGAATCTCTTGATTCCGGGCCTGACTTCTTTTCCAGAAAATTGGTAATTAAAAAAGAACTGAAGCAAATCTGTAACCCTGCACTAAAATATATATATCGTTTTGTGAAGTGCATCCGTTATATCATCTAAAGTGAACTAATTGATGTATGCATTCACACATTACGCGAAATTGTTACAATTTTGCGAGGGTTTGCGAAAGTCCTACTCAAGAATTAGTGGCATGCTCTAGAGTGGTGTATAAGTAGTAACTTCTTGGCCGCTTTAGATGTCTTATTAGGCACAATCTACAGAATTGTGATATCGTTTTCTATTCCTGAGTTACAAAGTTGCAAACGTTATGCTTGTGCTTTTATGTCGTTTCGCAATTTTCAAGAATTTCTGTAAAAAAAATTACCGGCCTAACTTTAACCTCTGCTCCTATAGTCCTTAGAGTTTGAATTTTCATTCTAAATGTAACAACCTGGTTGCTTGTCCGTTTCCATGTATTTAGATGGCAGGCTCCCACATAAAGATTCCCCTTAAGAGAAGACTTCCTCTTATGCGAAACCTCCCTTTTATGAGGAAGCTTTAGCTCGCGCTCTGTTTAAATAAATAGGAACGCTGAAATAATTTTCGCTAGGCATCCGCTTAACCAAATGTGACGAAATTTGTTTCATGCAGAAGAGCATGCCTACCGACAGCACGGAGCAGATTTATGATTTATGGTTTCAATATTTTTACAGTTTATGTCTTTAACGTTTCTCAACATTTTTTAAAAATTGTTTACTACTCTGCAACATTGCAATGAAAACTGTCATCACATTCCCGTTAAATACAGTAGTTGCCTCTCTGAAATAAACCATTAATTTCTAAGTAGACTATGTACCGACTAAGCTGTCGTCAAAAATATAATTATTACACGTAAATACAAAACGAATACACCATATTTATCGGCTTTTGATGCTCTAATTGATACCGTTTCCGTAATTGGCATATCTGTTTTTGTACCGAGTTACGGAGTAAGCTCGACGCTTCGGTTCTGTGGGGGTATCTTTATTACTAATTTTCGGCAAATGTTGTTAACTAGTTGAGGCCTCAAGTCGAAAGTGTGCTTCCAGCAGTCGCTACTATTTAGCTTTTGCTCTTAAATGCAGCGATTTGGTTTGAATCAGTGCGGCAGTTACCGAAGTAAAGTGTTTCTCCGTTTCACATGTATTTGAATGGGAAAATCAGTGCTGACGGGGAAATAAAAATGCTGATTTAAATGCGGTAAACTTAAGAAGAAGCATTAGCTCAGGGGCTCCTGTGTATACAAATGGGAACGGAAAAACAGTTTTTCTTGGCAACCGGTGCACCGACTTTGGTCATGTTTCTTGCATCTGTCGAAGAAAACAACGCTGAAAACGCTGACGAAAAAGGAAGACGACAGGAGGACAAGCGAAAGCAGGACCAGCGCTCGTTCTTTCTTCTTCATTTCTCATCCGTGTTTTTAGCACATGTTTTCTTGGATGGATTCATACCAACGAGTTCGCATTCAAACACTTCTAAGTTGTTGCATCTAAAAGAAAAATGCTATAGCCTTGTGACTGTAGGAAGCAGAATTTTATCGGAGCTTGGATGTAGGCCAGTCGTTGATTCGGGATTTTGGGAAGTTACCGCAAGCAAAACACGAGACTTGAAGAAAGACTTGGTCCTTTCTTCAAGTTTCATGTTCTGATTGTGGTAACTGCCGCAAATTAAAATTTTATTTAGGCTGTCAGTATTTTTAAAAATATCCTTGAATATTGCAAAATTGCCAGCAACTCTACTATCAAGTTTTCAGCTTCGTAACTCAGCAACAACAACAACAATAACAAAACGGTATCACAATTATCTAAGCCGCACCTAAGAATACATCTAAAGCGGATGAAATTGACGTATTATATATGGTTCTGAAATACCGGCTGTTTCACGAAATGCGTTCGTAATTGCATTAAAATAGGAAAGATGAGATAATGAGGTGGTTTAGCCAGGAACATTTTTACCACAAAGGCCTACATTTGAACATGGCTCTACGTTGTAATCATTCGAGTAATTGTGCAAATTAGACTAATTGCATATTTTAATCAGAAGAGCCTTGGTATTGATTATAATGTATTTCAAGCGTACCGAGTGTGCAGCTCATAACCGCTTCCAGAATTGCAAGAACTTGACGCTGGTAATTTTTACCGCGTTATGAATTTCACAGAGATTTCCGCCTTCAATTTCACCCAGAAAACCGAAGCTGGACCGCCAACAGGTTCACACCCTCAGCAGGTTGTCCACGAGGGACGTCACCGCTTCACCGGCGGGCGAGCGCGAAGCGAGCGTCAAGCCGCGCTCGCTTCGTGCTTGATTCGACGCCGAGGGGCAAGCGGTGACGCCGGTGACGTCACTCGTGGGCGTTCACTGAGGGCGTGGCAGTTGCGCCATTCGGCTGTTCAGTTTCGCTTTTCTCTGTGAAATTGGCCAGAACTCATAACACCTTAAAAATTAGCAACGTGAAGTTTTTTTTGCAATTCAGGAAACTGCTATGAACTCCTCGAACGGCACGGTTCGAGTTTTCCATGGGGACCAGTCGCATGGCTGTTTCGGTTAAAAAGTTAACCAGTCTAATTTGCGTAATTACTTGTCTAATTACTACACCGACTCACGGATGCCTCTGTGGCAAAAGCAACCCAGAGGAAATCGTTCACACATCTCAATATTTTTGTCTTTAAGGAATTTCAAACAAATTTACTGAAACACTCGCTATACCACTAGTTTGTGAGTAATTCCCGGCCACGGCGGCCTTATTTCGATGGGGGCGAAATGCGAAAACACCCGTGTACTTAGATATAGGTGCACGTTAAAGAATCCCAGGCGGTCGAAATTTCCGGAGTCCTCCACTACGGCGTGCCTCATAATCAGAAAGTGGTTTTGGCACATAAACCCCATAATTTAATTTTTTTTAGTTTGTGAGTAAGACTTTTGCAAAGCGCTTGTAAACCTGTAACAACTTAACGCAAGCTGTAAATTCACATATCAAATTTGTCCGCTTTATGTACTCTAATGGATGCAGTTTGCAGAATAATGATACCTATTTTTACGGCACAGTTACAAATTTGTAAGCTTCGAGCTGTAACTTTTTTAGCTAACCAATTTTCTGGAAGCTAAACGTAAAAAATTACAGACCTTAAATCAAAACTATGCAAGCTGGAGTCACTCAAATTTTACGTTCTCTCTCAAATGCAGCATATCCTACTTAAATCAGCGCATCGCTTGTCTCCTAAAAGAGTTTCTGCATTTTGCATACATTCGAATTGGGAGGGAAATCGGAGCTGGCCTTGAGCAAAAGGTTCCTCTTAAAGCAGGGCCCACAGTGGGGCTTTTGATACACTGAACCGAACTTTGAACCGAAGTTTCAGTTCTCAGCGAACCGATTACTACTTAAAGTTAACTGCTAATTAATTTATAACTAAAATAGCATTTCATAGTTTTTAGTTACGAATCTTGCCATGGACAAAAGTAAAGGTGGAAACTGTTTTTACACTTATTTATTGTGGAATGGTGTTCGGACTTTGTGGGGTGAAGAAACTCAACTTGGTTGCTCTGAGTCAATGGCGACGAGATAGAAAAGGCGCGAGAACGGGAACGAGAAGCTTTTGAACACTCTGCACTCAACGGCTGAATTACGAACATCCGAGTGCGTGTTTTTTTTGTTTTTTCTTCTTTTTTTCGCAGCCTAGCAATAAGCAGAGGGTGACGAGATGTACGACAGATGCTGATGTGTCGCGAGAACCGCCGGTGGCGCTTCACAGCTGCTCGCGCGTCTTCGCGCCCTTAGTTTTTGGCTAGGCTGCGCAAGAACCCCACCCTCTGCTGATGGCGTTTCTGTCATTGAGTGCTTTACGTGTATGCGTATATTACCGCATAAAGCTATTGGACTAAGAAGAGCAATAAACGCTTTGAATCGTTAAGTGACCTAAACTCACTCTTTTTTTTTTGCCGGTGTAGGAGGATTATGAGGAAAATTGAAGCTACGCTATCATGGGTGACGTGGCCACGTCACGTTACCCAGGCCAAGGAAGACGGCGGAGGCACAGCAAATGCGGCGGGCTGCCCAGCTTGAGATGTCGGGCGTGGAGCGAGAAGGGCGTGAAGAAAGTTGCCGACGTTTCCTCCAGCCAGAAAACAAACTCCGTGCTGTGAAGGAGTCGGGATCCTCGCGAGTGGCGAGACTGCTGAGAGCATGGGATCTGTCGTTAAGCATGGGATCTGTCGTTGTACATGCAGTAACTGGAGAATTATAAAATTATTTGGCGATATTGAAGACAAGAGCGAATTAATGAAGAAGCATAAAAATGGCGTCATCTTGTGCATTCGCATAGACCATTGCGTAGGCGTCGGAGCATACAAGAACAGTAATAAGAGTATAGAATTGAAAGGAGTTTAATTGAAGAGCAGCGGAGGAACTTACTTACGCCTATAGCCGGCACGTTGCTTTTCATGCGCGGTGCGTAAGTGTATGATTTTAGCCGTGTTTTCTGAGCCCATATTTAGCCAAAGTCCGTACCTGTCGCTACTTCGAAACAGGGCACAAATATCCTCTTTTTTCACCCAAATTTCGTTAACAGAGAATTCCAACCGCTTTACTGCTGGGCTGCGTGTGTGAAAAGTGCACATAGTAGCCATAATCCATCGCTTAAGTGGTTTATAATGTGTTATTTCGTAGTGAGGCACACATACGAGTTGCAGCACAGATGAATTAACGTTCATCCCTTAGCCAAAAGCACTGAACGATCTTCAGCAGCGAAATATTGTTTCCGGAGAAATTGGCGCATCTATTTGAGGGACAGGTGCTGCCTGCTCACATCTATATGTTGCCTGAAGATTATGAAGCTAGAGTGGTGAAGCATAGTGAGTGAGCTTGCAATCTATCAGAAGAAGATGAAGAAAAACGTTAGTGTGCCGACTTCTTTCGTTCTTTTTTGCCGCCTACTGACTTCGTGTAACGTGCAGATCTGTTAATGCTTGACTTCACCTGCTATGCGCTACTGTGCAAAAACATAGGCTACGCCCACAGGTGATACGCTCAACAGCCCATCACACTTACATTTGAAGCGCACGTTCAACGAGCACATTTCCTCTCCTTTCGCACAACAATACTAGCAGAATTTTGAGTCCAGCTTAAACGGTACCCAAAGGAAGCGCCACAGTATTATATTTTTTCGTAAGTTTGGTGCACATCACACAAATGTACCCCATCCTATGTAAGAACCAACGCATGTCTTACAGTTCATTGCATACTTTAGCAGAACAGCGGCCCGATCTCCTGGAGCATACTGCACTGACCTGCAAGTTCTGCACCGGCTTGTGCGTGAACACAAATGCCAGAAAGTGCCGCCTAATATGCACCCACCATGATAAAACTCACTTGAAACATTGACTTCTTAAGAACAAAACTATTTCCGGCAGTCATCTACTACAATATAATAATAAAAAAAAACATCGCCTCGTTTCGGCTCGAATTGTGAGAGATTTTTGTATGGCCAGTTTTTCATTGCTCGGCCTCCTTCGCCAGTAATATCTCCAATATCCAGATTGGCTGGCAGTTATTCTTACGAACAGCCCGAGCGTGAGAAAGTTTCCTTGTGATTACGGGCCCTCATTCGCATATGCTCGCAAATACCTTCGGCTGCCTCGAAATGATTCCTCATACCTCAACACCACAGCATGCCCAACACTCGCTAGAATAGCGCAAATGCACATGGCCTACATTCTGTGATGTTGCACTCATGTTTCTCATGCCAAAAATTCTTCCAGCTCTCCTTTACGACGTGCTCTTACGCAAAACGATTTGCAAAGTCCTCTCGTTTTTTAACTTGAGACAGACGGCTGAACTGTAAGAACTGAAAGTGGCGGTTTGCCTCTCCCGTACGGGCAGGCGTAGTCGTGCCAAGCTACGGAGAATATTGTTTCAAACAGCTTTCTTTGTTGTTGTTTTTTTAACCATGAACATCCTACTTCCACACAATATGGTCCCCTCCGCTCCCATCAAGTAGAATGGGTTGGCGCCGTTTCGGATTCTGGGGATTAGCCACAAAGACGTCTTGATGCCGATTTTTTTCGGAGCCCAGCCTCCAAGTTTAGCGCTACTAAACGAAGGAGCGAGCGCGCTGTTTTAGCTCCCTAGTGCGTTGTTTCTATAATGAATTGCTCGTGCTGGCTGCTGCTTCGTCTGGATTAGGTGCCCGAAGCTGGCACTAGACGTCTTCTGCGTATCCCAGCGGTGCCCTCAATGCATCGCCCTCTGGTGGCGCCTCCTTCGCGTCTTTTCTGTTCTAAATATTTTGACATCTTTGGTTTCTCGCAGAGACACGGCAGGCTTCGGTCTGTTCTTTCTTTGGCTCTAACTCGCCATCTCTCGTGCAGTCTGCGTAGTCGGGAAAAACGAATGTGGCTTCACAGCAATCTGAAAAAAAAAATCCTTGGTGTTTTTCCTCGGCTATAAATAGAGGAATGTAGTTTGTTTATTTATTTATTTATTTATTTATTTATTTATTTATTTATTCAGAGTATTGCCGTATTATTTTTATTCTTTTTATAACAATTCGCTACAGCAATGAAGTGTTAGTGTATACAATATTTTTTATCTATTTAGAATGCTGCAAACATGATGGGTGTGACGTTAAGGGATAAGAAAAGAGCAGATTGGGTGAGGGAACAAACGCGGGTTAATGACATCTTAGTTGAAATCAAGAAAAAGAAATGACATGGGCAGGACATGTAATGAGGAGGGAAGATAACCGATGGTCATTAAGGGTTACGGACTGGATTCCAAGGGAAGGGAAGCGTAGCAGGGGGCGGCAGAAAGTTAGGTGGGCTGATGACATTAAGAAGTTTGCAGGGACAACATGGCCACAATTAGTACATGACCGGAGTAGTTGGAGAAGTATGGGAGAGGCCTTTGCCCTGCAGTGGGCGTAACCAGGCTGATGATGATGATGATGATGATATGCCAGCGCAGTGCGCTCACACGGGGTGAAGACCGCATTAATTTTATGTGTTGCTTGTTCCAGATAACGTGGAATGCAGCGTGTGTCGTTTTGGTGGTCCATGCCTACAGGAGTAATAATGCACTCGTAATAAAAAGAATATTTGCAACAGCCATTCCATGTCTGAAAGTAAGGTGTGATTTCTGCAACGTTCAAACGAAGCTTCATATCACGAATGGTTGCAACCCGTTACCCTCTATTTCTGGCCATAAACAGCACATTTGCACAAAATACCGTGAAATGTTAATTAAGCTATATCAATTAGTATAATAATTTAATAATTATTAAACGGTTTGGTGGACCATTCACAACCGGAAAACTTTCTCCAGCTTATCATAAACGCTACTACAGGCAATGCAGCAAGTTTCCCGTGCCTCAATCAGAATGTTCAGGTATAAAAAAAGCTTAGCATTTATGACACTTTGGCAAAAACTGTCATCGACTGCCCAAATGCTGAGATTCATGTGCAGGAAAACATGGGTCACATCTATGCGCTCCATGCTTCAGTTGTACAGAGCTCTATTCCTAGGGTATCTACGCTACAGCCTTCCAGTGTTGTCCAGTGTTGTCCAGTGCGGTCCAGCGTTCTCCAGTAAGGGCAAGTCAAATATTCGCTCATGGGAGAGCTTACAGGGCCAAGCATTGCGCACGTGTTTAGGAATTCCTCGCTACGTGTCAACACCTGCAACACCCGTGCTCGCCAAATATCATCCCTTCCAAACATACGTTGCTGTGGATTGTCTCAGGACGCATATCCGTCATCTTTCCCGCGTCCCCAGTCATCACTTGGCGTTATTGCCCTCACAGAGACCTCGCACAAAGTTTAATGACGTTATCCTCACCCATACAGATTGTCTTCCATCAGGATACGCACCAGCAGCAAGGCCTTCATTCTCTTTGTGTTGTCTAAAACAGCCCAAGGTGCGCCTAAGTATTCCGGGTGTGAAGAAGGAGGTTAATCACCCAAAAATAGCCCTGAAACAGGCGACGCTGCTATTAATCAATGAGACATACGAGAACCGAATACACATCTATACCGATCATTCGGTCTCATCCACCCGCTCTTCAGGTGCCATTGTCATTCCGGCTACGAAAACTACAATGAAATTTAAACTGCCACACATGACAGCATCAACGGCGGCAGAGCTTGCAGCCCTGCGTGCTTCCGCCAAATACCTCCTGCAAGAGACGCCCCAGAAGTGGTTCATCTTTGGCGACTATATAGGGCAGCGCTTCAGAGTCTGCATTCTGCCCTATACCACAGGACTCGCGAGCAGCTGACATATGAAATAAGAGAAGACTACCGTCAAGCTATCGCTAAAGGGCTCGAAATTATATTCCAGTGGCTACCTGGACATACTGGCATTGCTGATAATGACCTCGCCGACGTAGCCGCCCAGTGTGCCCATTGCACGCCCGACCACTCCCAATCCCCTCATACAGAACCGACGCGGCAAGAAAGCTTCAGTACTGACACACAAATACTGGTCTTCTCCCAACCTCCCGAAACGTCATCTTCATAAACTTGATGCATGCCTAATGCCACAAGCTCCATCAAAAGTTTCCAGTTCTGAGGCGACAGTATTGTGCCGCCTCTGGCTCGGGATGGCTTTTACGAAGGCCCACTCGATCCGCATTGGTATGGGGATACACCCATGTGTGGCTTTTGTGGAACTATAGAAACGATTTAACACATCCTATGTCTCTGTCCCCAGTACGATGTCGAGCGTGAAGCTCTTCGGAAAGCGTTGAACCAGCTGGACTCTATACCATTTCCGGAATAGAAGATCCTTGGTGCATAGCCGCACGCGTCGATGGCAAAGAAAGCCACGAAAGCGTTTTTGCCCTACCTCAAGTCGATAGGTCTTGGCGACCGTGTGTAGACTCGGTGCGAGCCTTTAAAAGGGCGCGCAAGTGCTCTCTCTATGTCCCCTCGCTCTCTCTCGCTTCATCCCTATACCACTTCCCCCAGTACAAGGTAGCAAACCGGACGCGCGTCTGGTTGACCTCCTTGCATTTCCTCTTCTCTCTCTCTATGAGACTTTGACCATCACGGGCTTAATTCTTTTATCTGACAAGTAGCACGTCCAGTAGGAAATTACTCGCCAAGACATGATGTTCATGAATGCAGTGTAATTTTGTCGCAGCAGTGTAAGCACTGCAGCGTCAGAATGCACTACTCGGCATCTGCGCGAATTAACGAAACCTCACTTTCGCACAAACGAAATAATTTTTGAAGTCACAATTGAGGTCAGACTCGAAGATCAGACTTGAAAATTGAGAGGGTCTATAGAGAGACAAATAGCGTCGCTATGGGATTTTTAAAGCTCACAGTGCCGAATGAGCATTCTGCTGAGCGCGGTGGTATGAAGCAAGTGCCCGTGTTTTGCCGACTAGTATTTTTTGTCAGAGGGACTACTGTATATATGATGGTTCTTCCAAGTCCAGCAAACCACTTAGGTACAGAAACAAAAGAGGACAGGACCTTGAGCCGTGAACTTTTCTTATCAGTGAAGAAAGTTCAGTTGTCTCCGAGATCGGCCCACTTTTCATCACGCCCATCTCCGGGATTGCACTATCTCTAGGACCGGTCCACATTGCTCGGCAAGAAGCGGACCGAGCAGACCCACCAAACTACGGGAAAGAAGGCATGCAAAGCTTCGCTCTAATAAAATGGTTATGCGCTTGGAGGTGTACATTTGCTGATATGCAGATATTAAGGTATTGGTTCTTGTTTCACTTCTTAATTCAGCAGCGAATAGAGTGGGCTACCAGCACATCTGTACAGGAGTAGGGAGCTACATATTAGCCGATTCGTTAGATGAGTGCTGTTCTGTATGTCAGCTGTTCGTCAAGCCTGTTAGTTCCAGCACAACGGAGGCTTACCGAATAGCTAGCTCGCACACAGAACGGTGCTCGTATAATGAATGGGCTTATAGTACGCTGCAGCATCCACTGCAGACGCGGTAGCAAATTCCGAGAGGGTTCACCTATGAATTTTCGCTTTAAGGAGGCGCGTGTAAAAAGGGAGGTAGTTTATCGAAAGCTGGAGATGCCAGTCCGAAATCATAAGGGAAAAAGAAAATAGGCTGAGAACGAGAAGTTAATGCAAGAAAAGAGACCGGGGTGTGTGTGTGTGTAGGGGGGGGGGGGGGGGGGGGTATTCTGTAAGAGTCCACCTAGTGTTCATTTTGGCCGCTGCTGATTGAATGCAGTTGTACGAGCGAGGAGGAGACGAGCGGCTCTGCCAATCAGCAGCGGCCGAAATGGACAGTCCGCTAGATGGACTCTTACAGAATACCCACCAGTGTTAGACGAAAACTCTTATTTTCCACGAACAAACTGCCAGACACCTCGAAGCCTGCATGTCGGCCGGCATGAAGCGAGGAGCGAGAGGTTGTGTCACAGACTTCGGTATTACCGGCACCGATAGCTTGAAGAACCATTTCCTCAATTACGGGATAATTCTCCTTGAAGAGTCGGTGATGTTACCTGACTTTCTAAAGGGAGCACTCTGTATATCATAGCACAGGCAGCGCACAATAATCATCCGCACTAAATTGGGTTTAATTGATCACAGACGTCTTCACTATGGCTTCTAGATCGATTCGTCCGCTCTGGATTTTTGCGACTCGTCGAAAGGGGATTGGAAACAGGGTGTTAGTTTTGTGTATTCCACCACGAAAAATGGGGACAATATAGTTATCTTGATGATCCCAGCGCTTGAAATTTACAGCTCGCGCTATTACTGCATAATTCGGCACTCTTTCCTCTATAATTTTCTCTTCCTCAGCGCGAAATATAACATGATTAACACATCAGGTGAGACCAAGCTTATCTTTCTTTTTCAATAAAACCACTCCCTCTCTCTCTCTCTTGCTCTCTGGCAGTTTTTCTCCTCTACAAAGGCATCCCGAATTTCTCACTACTCCGATGCATGCGGTATAGTAAATTGCATTTGAGAGGTCCAGTCTGACGATGAGTTTGGGGCCTCGGGCGTGCGCTCGATGATTAGCGCTCATTTGCACTGATTTAAGCCATAACTTTCCTTCTCACGTCGATTCCCATGAGAAATATTTAAGAAACTAACTTCACCGTGGTAAGTGTCCATGCGTAAAGCATTGCTGAGCGCCGTATGGTGCAGGAATTGCGGCCACATGCTTCCAGCAATACGAAGCAGCGCGGGAGTTGCCGTTCCGCAAGCAGTCGTTGAAGGGCAGCTGATTAATTTGCCCGAGTCGGAGCATCTTTATGCCCATTAACGCCGGCGGCGATTCCGCATTCCTGCTCCGGCGAAATGCAGCCGCTATACGGCAGGCAATCGAAGGCGCCTGCTGCGCTGAGAGGTGTCGGGGAGCACCGAGAGCGTTTCCTGCGATCGGGCTCTCGGACCCGAGACGATATCTGCGCCGGGTGCAGCAGGATCGATGCCCCGTCGGCCATGGCTCTGAAAACAGGCCCAGTAAGAAAGCATGCCACCAGCCTAGACATAAAGAGACATCCACAGATGGCGGTGCCGGCAGGAAGTAACGGTGCGAGATGCCCCCTGCCCGCTTTCACTAGAACCTAGACGTCCCAATTTGCGCAAACAGCAGAGGCTTGGAAACATTCAGCCGGCAGGCGTCGCTGATGCGACTTTGCTGACCGTGAAAGGCCTCAAAAAGTGTCACTGACAGTGCGCGCAAGTTGCATGCGTACTGCAGCAATACGTGCGCCGCAGCATCCGCGGCAGCGGCGGAGCCGATCGATGGGAGGCCGGACGCTGCTTGCAGAGCGAGGCGTTGACGCAGTGGAGCTCTGAAGGAGCCGGCGTGAACGTGGTAGTCGATGATGCTACTCTGGCTGGTGCTTTTGGCGGCCGCTGCGTGCGCGTCGCGCGACGCGAAGCGGCTACACGATGACCTGCTGTCAGACTACAACCGGCTCATCCGTCCTGTCGGCAATCATTCACACAAGGTGACCATCGTCGTCGGCCTAAAGCTGTCACAGCTCATCGACATTGTAAGTGTCCAACGCAGGCCACCCTCCCTGGCCAGGTATGGTCCTCACGCTATCGTGCTTACTTTTGTGCAGAACCTCAAGCACCAGGTCATGACTACTAACATATGGCTTGAACAGGTGAGTTGCTTGCTTTTTACCATTGTTGAAGGCAAAATCGACCCCGATCAAACCCGTTTCTTTATAGGTTGACCTGTTTTCGCCAAACAGAAACAGAGGACGCTGGTTTTGATTGAGCCTGAGCTGTGGCTAAGTAGAAACACGTGACACAGTAGAGCCCGGCTTAGCGACGTAAGCGAGATGACTGTTTTTGGTGCACTCTGAATTTACGAACTCGTTTGAGGCATAGGATGCATACCGTCGAGTAGCCTTGTTGATTTTTCGCTCCATCTGACAGGCTTCAGAAAACTTCCGCGAGAGGGCCTCACGGCCACACTAACGCGGTTTAATTGCCATTAAGATGGCGATAGCAGCACACCCTCTGCAGGCTTAAGCGGCATCTGCGCTCGCGCACGAAGGGAACAATGCAAGAAATAGTGGCTCGGAGTCTAAGGGCTAACGACGTCATCGAAAATGAGTGTGGCGTTGGTACTTCTATGCAGGGTGGCGGTCGCATAGGGAACGGTCGGTCTGATTCATTTGTTCGAACACGTGATCAATCCAGGAATTGACTCTAAAGCTTTATTATATTGAATTGTTTTTGAAAATTGGAAACTAGATCAACGCGGCGCAAATTTTATTGCACATTCATCAAACTCGGCAAAAAGATAATAAAAAAGGACACGCCCCCAGCGGCATACTCAATAAATAATAAGCCGTGGGCATGATGTTCTCTCGAGGCACGCCTCGCGAAGCAGCTGTTTTGTCTTTTGACGCTGCCCTTTACTTCACCTGGTCGCTAAGAGATGCATGCACAAAGCGAAAGAAAGAAGCCTACAACTTCCACTTCTGGCAGTCAACGAAAGACACATGAAAAACACGCTCAGGCACAATGGATACGTTAAGGTGGCCGACGCCTAGAACCCACAGACATGTTAGTGTTATGTATGGCTTATTTGGCCAGTACACCCTTGCAGTGATTGAGCCACCGAGCCATTGGCGGAAACCAGTCACGCCCATTGGGAACATCTTGCAATGCTAAACCCGCCATGTTTGCCTGGCGTACAAAAGCTCTTCATCAACCTTGACGCAGGAAATAAGGAAAACAAGTCCGTGTGAGGTTACAGCGGCTCCTTACATACAAGTCTTTAATACTGCAACTATTAGTCAATTTAGCTTCACGTGGACGTACGTTGCCCACTTGCGACCGACTGTCGCAGAAGACAATATTGTTCTTGTTCTCTTGTGGAAAGTTTTAAAGCATTTGCTTCATGATCAGATCAGACCGTGATACGCACAATCGATGGTTGGCGTCAGTGGCATGAACCCCCGCTTGTATAAAAGGGCCTTCCAAGACAAAGGAAGTAAGAGATTCAAAAGAAGACATAGGTCTGTCTAATCTACCGAGTATGCAGACCTGGGGCCCTATAACGTAAAACTATTCCAATCTGCTTTTATTCCAATCTCGACGTCAAATTTACGTAACCACCGACGCAAGCATCGGGCGGTAACCAGCAGCGTTGTTTCAAAATCCCAATCAAATGTCCTTCTCGTTTATAGGATGTCACTTTCTTTTGCTTTCAAAGCGAATAGCATTGCCTATATTGAGCAGTTTTTCTTATCTAACTGGCAGAGAAGAGGCGATGATTACGCTCAAGTGGAGAAAGGCTCGACGGGGCTAAGCCAGCACAGTGAAAGTAGATAACCGGATGAAGAGGGTGGTGCCGGCGTCTGTGATTGGTCCGCTTCCACTTACTTAGCTTGCGGTGGCTGGTCGAAAATCGCCGCGGCGTGCAACGGCAGGTTAAAGATGCCGCTAAAATGGATACTCAGCAAGGTAGAGTTGACAGATCAATGCCGTATACGTGCTGAAAGGTCTCGATAATGTCATACGACCACGCAAAATCTTTTATTACATGCAAATAAATCCGTACTTCACTGCAGCTCCGAGTAGCCAGTGCCACAGCGATCGGCGGGCAGCCATCTTCTATTTCTTTCGGAACGGCGCAGTGCCCGGCTATTCATAAAAAAAGTTTAAATTTTGTTCGGCATAATAATGCGTTTTTAACGCGTACACATAACTTTAACGCGGTGAGTTTTCGCGGTCTTGGGACGTCGCGTGACAGACGGGCAAAGTGGGTGCAGCCCGAAAAGGTTCGACCCATAGCAATTGTCAAACGCCTTTTTCGCTAATGGCGAGAAAGGCGCCGAATCAGAAATTATTATTTTTCTTCCGTTTGGTCTAATCATGTATAATCAGCGTGAGCATATCATATTAGATGAGGCGTTTGCGCAGTTTTCGTGACGTCGTGTGACAGACAGGCGCATGGGTGGTGGCTCCAAATTTTTTTGACCAATTGTGGAGGGCTGATTGCAGAATCAGAATAGAAAAGTTTGGAATAGCTTTACGTTATAGCGGCCCTGTGCAGACATCTGCAATGTCTCTGGCTAAAAATGTAAGGACTCGTCTTTAGACCACATAACACGACTCAAAGAGGTAGGCATTTTCATGGGTGTGTCCGACGAATGCATTTCACAGTGCTGTAACAATGTAACGTCAACTGTAGCACTTTCGAAGCGCCCTTGAGGGGGACACATTGCAAGGAAAGAACTGACTGAGCAAGCATACGACGCATGTCCTGCATGAGTCCGGTGTTTTATTTGCGCACTTTTTTGCAGTTTGTCGTACCAAGGCCGAATCTCTAACCGTTGTCAAATTTTGAGTGACTCACAGTTGCTAGATCAGGAAGACAGACCAAGCGTGCGCTTGCAGTGTAAATGTACATGTCATGTACAGGTTCATGCCGAAAGACTTTGTCTTATTGAAAGTCCACGGTTTGTCGGAATAACAACCTGAGAGCTAAGGCTCTGCTCGAAATATGTAGAGGCGGGCTTGATCTTCGAGGGATACTCAGTAACGCTCTTTTCAGTTCATATGAGAGTGTAATTGCTTAGTTGGCCAACACAAATTCACCTTGTTCACTTGCCGTCTTGGGCTTCAGGTAACGCGTCATAAGGCTGTAGAAGTATGACGTTATATTTCATTCGAGGTGCAGCACTATGCATGCTTATTGCTTGCCTGCGATGGCAGTCTCTGAACGTAAGAAAAATAAACAGATCGAGCAGCTCTATTTTAATTCATTGCTGCAGGTGTGGGAAGACGACAAGCTTCGCTGGAACCCGGAGGACTACGGTGGCGTGGACATGATCCACGTTCCGGCAGAAAGTCTCTGGCTTCCAGACATCGTACTTTTCAACAAGTGAGCACCAAATGACGGTGGACTATAGAAACTCCTACTCATTTTTATTGAATAAAGTCCGTAGTTTATATAATTATTGTGGTCTTTAAAAACAGTATTTTGCGCCCGAACCGCCGACGTAATAAAAAACGGCTTATAGGGGTATTAATTTCATACAAAGCGACACAATGTCTGAGTGTGCTGAACACTTCACACTGCTGCCCAGCGTTGAGTATTGTTGTGATAACTTGTTCTGCACATATAAAGTTGATGATGAATTTGAAGGATCTACTTTTGTTTCCAAGGACTGATCACACAGGTAACAGCGAAATGTGATAAAGTAGGCGATGACATGGTGCGAAGTCGCGTACTTGGTGAATGCACTCTTGCCTACTGAGCAGCAGAACAGCCGCTCGAAGCTACGCATGACCCCAATGCCAAGTTCTAATGCATTTCTGTAATATGGCTTTGTCAAAGCAAACACAGGGCGGCAACTACATGTACGATCTATGTGTTGGATTAGTTACACCATAGCAGCTTCGTTGGAGGCAGACTGTGACAATAATCGGGGCTAGTCTACCAATTACCGATTCTGTGCCTCCATTCTCGAAGATGTCGGTATGCACAAACATAACCAGCACCGTTTAATCGTAATAGAAAAGGCGGCGATACAAAGGTACCTGCTGGTGACAACGAATCTTACAGAAAAATTCTTTGTGAATTCGATACTTCTTTAGATTGCTTTGGAAAAAAACGCCGTACATGTTGAAATTGACGTCACCGGTTGGATATCTCGTCTCAGCGCGCATTTTCACGCACTGCGAATTTTAACATGCGTACTTACCAATTTGCCTAGCTATCGTTTCTTACTTGGTCATTCGTTCGTGCCTTATACGTGGCGTGACTGCTGTATAACTCCACCTGGGAAGTATTCGGGCGAAGGCAAGCAGCCTGGTTACGAAGAAATAAAGGATCGAAACTGCCTGTTGGGAGAACTAGTGCTCGTCACCTTAGAGTTTCCTACAAAAATTACTAGTGGAAACTCTGGCACTGATATCATTCATCTGCCAGTAGATTGATGGATTTGTCTGTGAATTCGAGCGTTCTTGTGATGTTCTTTATTACGCGTATATCTTTCTACATCTACAAGTATTCATACTTTTCAGAATACAGTAAAGATATTGCTTTCTGCGTACATGAGCAATCACTATGAATTGTTGCATTTATAACGCAATATGTTGTTGAAGATGTTCAATTCGCAAAAGCCACAAAGCCGTTTGAAGCCAGCAGGATGACGTATAGGCAAATCCACCCACTGCACAACATCCCCCCCCACCCCCCCATGCTGACTATGAAACGTCACTCTTGCAGCTCCCGTAGTCACTAGCGCCAGTTTCCTCTAGTAACTTTTGAAGGAAGCTCTGTGCTCGGAACGGAAGCTTACAATAATGAAGCTCTCAACACAGTCGGCTGTCGTCGTATGAAATACTGCTTGAGTCGATCCGCTATACAGGCACCACGCTGTACATTCCAGAGCAGTGTGTAGGGCTCACGTGGTCTCGACAATAAACACGATGCATCAATACGAACAGGAATACCAGGAAAGACAGTAACGATTGTCGTTAGCGCGTTGAAAAACAGAAAGTTTCATCCTGGGGACATTCTAATACGTATTGTGAAGAAAATAGCAGATATTAAGGTTCGGACTTGCTTCTTCACAGGACTTGCTGTTCGAACAATTATAGGCTAAGTGTTCTTTTTCAGATTATAACGCTTATACCACCGTATTTGGCGCGGTGGTGCACTCTGATCGGTTTGGCGATTGTTGATGAAGGTACATATACAGTCAATTGCGTCTTGCAAGATGGTAATAATGTGAAAAATAATAGCACGGTGAAATCGAACAATGACAAAAAGTAAAGCGACGCACGTATGGCAACTTTAACGGCTTTATTGCACGACTTTTCTATCTTTTCTTCATGTTCCACGCGGGGCACAGTGCGGACGGTAACTACGAGGTGATCCTGATGAACAAAGCGACCGTGTACTCGACAGGCAAGGTGGTCTGGAAGCCGCCCGCTCTCTACAAGAGCACCTGCGAGATCGACGTCGAGTATTTCCCCTTTGACGAGCAGAACTGCCTCATGAAGTTTGGCTCCTGGACCTATGATGGCCTTGAGGTGCGTCAATCATGAAGAGGGTGGTTTGCGATGTGAATATCACACCACTACGGTCACAGGCAAAACCATAGTCATATGGGGAAGTTGAGAAAAATGCGGAAATTCTGTTCTTATATTTTGCTCATATCTTTGCAGTGAATGTGCAGTATTCCTAATGTTCGGTAAAACTTAATAAATGAGAAAAGTAATCAATCGTGAAAAAAGTCACACTTTTGCCCGAAAGGCGAAGCATCGATTGCGATATCAATTTAGTAGATAGCTGTACGAAGTAAGGATAATAGTTTTATCGGCCATATAAACTCGGAAACATTCGCTTACTAACTGAATTAACAAGTAGGGTATCATCGCGCTCAAGCCAACATGAACACATCACATTCGATGAACGCGGAAACTCGCTGTCAAAACGCTGGTGTGAGCAAGCGCGGCAGCAGCAGCGAGCGAACGGACCTTCGTGCGGTCCATCGCTGCAACGCAAGAGAACACAGCGCGCACAAAGGCATGAGCCGTCTGCAGATCCCTTTCAAGATAGGGCGCGCGCGACTGCGCGCGGCCTATCCTGTACGCACTTGTTGGCGGACTCGAAACGCTCCCCTTCTCTCCCGTGCTGCCTCCCCGCTTTCCACCACATACGGCGCGCGAAATTGAGCCGCGATCGCCAGTTCTCCATGCGCCCGGTCCCGAAATGTGCATTTGCTGCCGGAGCACAGTGTCGCCCCCCCCCCCCCCCCTCCCTCTCATCCTCCACGGCCTTTCACGCGTAGGAAGACGGCGCGTTTGCTCTCCGCTTTCTTCCTTCGTATGCGCCATATTGAACCGCGATCCTCGACCTCCCACGCGTGCTTTCACTCGCATATACAGCATATGACGCGCGGCGACGGTGTTATCGCCTTTGGACTTTATAAGGAACATCCCGGCGACGGCACAAATACGTCTGGAGTGTCCATATAATTGCGATAATAATATTTTATTTCGCTCCTTACTCACGCCACACATAAGTGGTCTTTTGCGTCTCTTGTCTGAACGAAACAATAATCTTGAAAAGTGCCACAAGCAGGCTTACTCAAAAACCGAATCGACGTAACAATTGTTAATACACCCGCCCTCTTCAATCACTGTGATGGTTGTGTTTAGCTGTAACAGACTTTACTGCTTGCGGTTATTTGTGCAACGAAGTTTTGGGCACAAGGCGCAGCGCATAGATTGGTCCCCTATTTCTCTGTGTGTATGGTGCCACACAAATGTGCTAAGTCATTCATTATGCGTTTTGAAGGCTTCTTCCTGCCGTCATGTCGACACGAAATGTTTGAAAGCTCATTTGCCGATAGTCACTGCTAGAATGTCAGTCGAGAATGTGCTCCCGCAGACTATAGATGGTCATCATCATCATCATCATCATCATCATCATCATCATCATCATCATCACCTTTTTCATCTTCATCTTCTTTTATGTCCACTGCCGGGCGAAGGCCTCTCCCTGCGATCTCCAATTACCGCGATCCTCCGCCAACAGGTTCCAACTAGCACCAGCAAATTTCATAATTTCATCGCCCCACCTAGTCTTCTGCCGTCCTCTACTGCGCTTCCTTTCTCTTGGTACTCATTCTGTAACCCTAATGGTCCAAAGGTTATCTAACCTGCGCATTACATAACCTGCCCAGCGCCATTTTTTTTTCTTAATGTCAATTAGAATGTCGGCAATACCCATTCCAAACCAAACTGGTCTCTTTCTGTCTCTTAACGTTATGCCTATCATTCTTCGTTCTATCGCGCTTTGCGCGGTCCTTAACTTGTTCTCAAGCTTCTTTGTCAGTCTCCAAGTCTCTGCCTTATGTGTCAGCCCCGGTAAAATGCTCTGATTGTACACCTTCATTTTCAATGATAATGGTAAGCTTCCAATCAGGAGCTGACAATGTCTGCCGTATGTGATCCAACCCATTTTTGTTCTTCTACGAATTTCCTTCTCATGATCAAGGTTCCCTGTGATTAATTGACTTAGGTAAACGTGCTCCTTCACAGACTCTAGAGGCTGACTGGCGATCCTGGACTCTTGTTCCCTTGCCCGGTTATTCATCATTATCTTTGTCTTCTGCATATTAATCTTCAACCCCACTCTTACACTCTCTCTGGTAAGGTCCTCAATCATTTGTTGTAACTCGTCTGCAGTGTTGCTGAATAGAACAATGTCATAGGCAAGCCGAACGTTGCTGAGGTATTCGCCGTCGATCCTTACTCCTAAGCCTTCCCAGTTTCTAGCTTAAATGCTTCTTCCAAGCACGCAATGAATAGCATTGAATACCACCAGTGAACACCACCAATAGGTGGTGGGGAACCGCAAATACATCTCGTTCCCACCCTCTTCTTTATCACTTTCGATGGATGTTTTTTCATTTGATGCCTCTGGCCGTTACTCCACTAAACATTTTATAAGATGAGGACGCATTGCCGTCGTAATTTAATGCCATGGCTCTGAGTGACGTATCTGGGCGCAGGTGGATCTCCAGCATGTTAAGCAGCGTCCCGGCGTGGCCGTGGTGGAGACGGGCATCGACATGAGCGAATTCTATAAATCCGTCGAGTGGGATATCCTGCGCGTGCCTGCCAAATACAACAACGAGTTCTACGACTGCTGCGAGGAGCCCTTCCCGGACATCACCTTCAACATCACCATGCGCCGAAAGACGCTCTTCTATACGGTCAACCTCATCATCCCCTGCGTGGGCATCTCGTTCCTGACCGTGCTAGTCTTCTACCTTCCCTCGGATTCTGGCGAGAAGGTGACGCTCTGCATTTCCATTCTCGTCTCACTCACTGTGTTCTTCCTGCTGCTCGCCGAGATCATCCCACCCACTTCACTGGCTGTGCCGCTTTTAGGCAAGTAATTTATGTTGATTGGCCGACTTCATGACTGGGTCCGTAATAGAACAGAGAGAGGAAGAGCTTATCAGGCTAAAAAGGAATCCGCACAGTAGATGTTTTTCAGCTTAAACATAACATGCACCTGCTGCATGCTAGATGCACGCAAGCGTCTCAGACGATGACACTGCGAGGCACGCACGGTGATGCCCTTTACGCACTAGTGAACGTAATTGCGAACACGTACGGCCGCATGCGTTTACACGCATACATACACAAACACAAACGTGCGTGCGCGTCGTCAAGCTATATTTCGACGGCATTTTTCTAAGGTGGCCTTCAACTTGGTACGTGTATTCAATAAATCTGGAAATGTTGAATGATATTTGCCTTTATTTTTTTTAGGCAAGTACCTGCTCTTCACCATGATTCTCGTCACGCTGTCCATCTCGGTGACTGTCGGAGTGCTCAACGTGCACTTCCGCTCACCATCGACGCACCGCATGGCGCCCTGGGTGCGGCGCGTGTTCGTGCACCTTATGCCGCGCCTGCTGCTACTGCGGAGGCCCGACGCGGCCGACCGCCAGCAGCCGCCCGTCGACCCTTTGCAGCTGCTGCTACTACGGCGGCCCACTGAACCGGTGGTGCCAGCGCCGGTGGTGCCTCCTTCGGCCGCGGACCATCAGCAGTCCGAGTCTCCCGAGGCCGGCTCGTGTACGCCGGAAGTGCGCCGGGCCATCGACAGCGTGCTCTTCATCGCGGACCACATACGCAAGGAGGACGACGACGAGAGCGTGCGTACTCGGGCTGTCGTCGCGTTTTCACCAATTGGCTCAGAAGGAGCTCTTCTTGGGGCAGTGTTTGTCTGTATATAAACGAGTCGTCCATATGACCCTCACGATGACATCCACCCTGGAGCCCAAAACATCGCACGAACTGAACTATCGGATAGGGCACTACGTAAGCAATGCAAGGCATGTTAATAGCCGCAAAGCAGCAAATTTCATGAAAGAGCAGCAAATATTTGTAATGCACTAGGATCGAGAAAAAGAAAGACGGAGAATGTGGTAAAAGTGTCTGCGAACGAAGCGTCAAGTGGACTTCAGCTATTTCGGATTGTTGGCTCAACATGCTGACAAATGGTAACGCAGATAACAATAGACAGACAGAAGAAGAAAGACAACAGACAAGCCCTCGTTTGTCGTCTTGCTTCTTGAGTATGTCTATCTGTGCTACAATTTGTCAATACGTCGTCTATACCTGCCCGAGTCATACATGTGTGGTTTTATTGTGCCGCAGTGTTGAATGACAAGTTAACTTTCAGCAATGTTGTTCTTTGTTGTCGTGACGAGCGCGTGTTGACTGCGTGACCGCGATGGTCACAGATGGCAATCGGTTCTGCCAACAAAAACCGCATCCCGTGCAGATCGCTGTGTGTTCGATGAATGGCAGCTGTCACATTGAAAGCGCGGGGATGTTACTGCAAATACTTATTTTGACCCCTCTCGGAGTACTTTATTCTGGGTCTTTGGCCTCACCTGAGATGCCTTACCTCAATAGTACGGTCCATGGTATAATTTCTGCACGACAAAGGACTGGACTCAATATTGTTATTCAAATATGCTGCTGTGTTGACAGCATTCATCGCATCCCTATTCTCGTCGACATCCGTTCCCTTTCCGTTCCTATTTTTTTGCTTTCCCCGACGCAGAGTGGCATGCCAAACTTTCTGCCTTTCTGCAAATTAAGTTTTCCTCCTCCTCCTATATTAAAGTCTTTCCATCCATCCCTCCTCCTCCTATTTTGCAAGTTACCAAGAATTACATTTAGGCAATTCCAGTTTCTAAGAAATTCAGAGAGAGCAAGCTGCGTAGCAATACAGATCCACAATCGTCGGCCTTATTTAATATTTGTTGCTTCCTTTTTCCCGATATAATTCGGGCTGTGGAACCCAACGTAGCCAACATGACGCAGACAGTATGTCGGCTACTACTGTGCCTGACTAGCTATGTCAGAGTACTGCAGCCAAGTGTCACTGTCTCGAGCTCACACGGTCGCTGGTTTCCTCTCTAAAACTGACAAAGTACACATTCAATATACGCTCTCGGACATCACAAAGCAAGTCTCGGACAGACCGCGAAAAATTTATTCAACTGAGCAGGGTAAATGACTAACATTTGTTGTAATTTCTATTTTTTGTACTTGGAAGATCACATTCAATCGCTTGGTAGTCAAGAAGACGTTTCGTAATTCGCAACAGTTCTCATTAGCCTCGATTTTTCCTGTAAAGTGATATCGATAACGGTGACCCGTGTTCATGCTGGTCGATGCTGCAGGACTGCGAGGACTGGAAATACGTGGCGATGGTGTTGGACAGGCTGTTCCTGTGGATCTTCACGCTCGCTAGCCTGGTAGGCACTTGCGGCATCATCCTGCAGGCGCCTTCCCTCTACGACACTCGGCTGCCCATCGACGTCCAGATGTCTCACATCGGCCGCGAGTACGCCACTCTGCAGTCGCCCTGATCTGTGACGAGTCTGGTGGCAACTCTGACTCCCAAGCGGCGCTCCCTGTCTTGAAGTTGTGCTGCGGTACAGATATACGCTTTGGATGACTTAATGGATGCGGCGTCTGGAGCGTAATGCTTTGTGTATCTCCGCTTACTGCGTTCCCCCTCTCCTGTATATAGCTGGCCTCGCGCAAATACATTGAAATACCTTTCTGTTGAACGTCGCTTAAGAATACTGAGCTGAGTGAACAATTAGAAAAAGTGACCGGCGATTACGATACTACCTAATGCGAAATGTGAACGCAGCTCGATACGCCTTTTTATTTCGCGATATATTTAGGCAAATAATTCGAAACCGAAATCAGCGCACCGACTGGCAATGGGCCGCCGGCGCCTTCGCAGAGGGAGTATGGGAACGCTGGCATGATAAGCGACATCGGCGCCAGCTGTGAAAGTTGACGACGACAAACGCGCGAGCCGTGGCACGAGCGCGTTCGCGCGGTTACGCTGAGGGACGCCGACGAGTCAGCTGTGGTAGAAAACGATAAGCAACGCGCGAGCTGTCGCACGAGCGCGTTCGAGCGGTCGTCTAGAGAGAGAGAGAGAGAGAGAACTTTATTAAGCGTCCTTGATGAAGTGAACGGAGGCGGGGGGCCGGGAGACGAGGGACGCCGACGCTGAACTCAGGAACGGGCGCCTAAGAGCTGCGCTCTAAAAAGTTTGCTCCGATGGCGAGGGCATCTCTATTCACGCTTTACTTGGTTGGACTTTCACTTCAGCAAGCAGTTTCTTGAAGCCATCACTATACTACAGCAGTGATGAACGTGATCGTTGTACGTTCCTGTCTCACGAAAGAACGATCATGATGCATGATTTTGTGCGAACGCCTCGTTCTCTCTGGAGCAGGAACATCATGTCATCTATGTACGCATATTGTAATATTATCTAGCATACTAATCGCATAGCGCCATTTGTACAGCTCATATACAGTCCTGTTGAAATACAATTTCACTAATGAAGAAAAGACTGGGAAAGAAAGAACGTGGTTCTTCGCACTGTTGCGCACTGGCGTTGGGCATGGCGTGTTAACGACGCGCAGGCGATGTCACTACGGTGACTAACGTATTGCAACGTACGGTTGACGACAATACAACGAGCATGCATTGTTGCAGGCTGATTTGCTGGGCGAGATCAATGCGTTTTAGTGATATTTCTTTAGCGGTGCTAACCAGCTGTGGGTGAGGAACCCTGCGACCCGGAAAGGGGGAGGAGGCGCGATGTTTGTGCAGTCGCTCTTAATTAGTAACCCACTGTGACGCTCTGGCGCTATGGCGTTTTGCTGCTGAGGATCAAGTTGCGGGTTTAGATCGGCTCCGCGGCAGCTGCATTTCGATGGGGGCGATAGCGAGAACGGTCGTGTACCGCGGTACAACCCAGCAGGGCAAACCCTTTTTCGAAGACACCCATCCGGCCCCGTAAGGAAAAATAAGAGAAAAAAGACGACTACGGAATCTTTCGTGTAATAAATGTTGCTTTGAATTTTTGAAACCCATCATCAACGGCTGGTGACCACGCAACTAGTGTTCTTGTATATGATACACTACACGCCACTAAAGCCCCTTAAACTTCGTAGTGTCACGCTTTGAAGAATGCCGCCTCCTCCTCGCGCACTCTGGCCAAGGCCGACGCTGCGTCGCTATTGGCCTAATAGCATCACGTGGGACCTCGCGCCGTGCATCAGCGCTATTTTTGCTCGAGAAGCTTCTACGGAGTGGCGAGGAGCGCATGTTGGCGCCGTTGCTATGCTCGAGCAGTGTAGGCGGCGCCACGGTCGAGGAGGGAGCGTGAAAGGGAGGAGAAACGAGGAGGAGTGAAGGCGCAGGAGAAGAGTGTCGCTACTTTAATAAGTTTAAGGAGCTTTACACGCCACGTATTCTCAGCGCCATCTTTCGCAACAATACAGAACCATTTTTATTGCCCCGTATTCCACAGAGAGTGCAGAGGCGGAACGGAGTTTATGGTTGGGCATTTAATCTCAAAGAGGCCGTGTGACCCGGTTAACTGGTTAACGTTTTCTTTTATTGGAAATCTCTGAAACGTCTATTTTTTTCTGAGAATCTCTACGTTTTACTGCGGTGACCGTGGTGTCCGACGATCTATACATAGGAAGAGGTCGAAAGCTGTCGATCGAAAGCTTTTGTTCGCAGAAGAGTTGTAAGCTGCGCTTGTTTGTATATATTTGCGTGAATACTTGGGGACAACGCTGTTGTTTGTTTTGCTGTTGTGTACTTGCCTTGTTGGTCGTTTTTAAAATAAACATAATTCGTTCTGACAACGATGTACAGTACCTCCACATCGAATGACAGCACACACACTTTCCGCATTACGTGTTGAGGTGTTTTGGCTGCATTCGACGCGTTCAATAAAGCCGACCTATCAGGCCATCCAAATGGATGAAACTCGCCACATATCGTCTGCGTGCCGTACGTAAAGAAAAAGAGGTAATTCACTTTGCAGCGCTTTGAGTAGAGCACATCGCAGGCTACAGCAATATTCCATTTCCTTTTGGAGGGTCTGAAATCACTTGATCGTTGAACATCTTTAGAATGAAACGTTTTTCAAACCAGTCACGTCCGCTGCAGCAACTGCGCCCGGAGCCCAGACATTTTGCATACCCCTGGACACAAAAGCACAGCAGGCCTCGTTATCACAAATCCCGGAAGGTGCGTTAATGTACATGAAACAGTATATATAGACTTCTGTACAAGCAAAAAACATGTATAAGCTTGGGAACGAATGTCTTTTTTTTTCCACAACACCATGCGCGTATTCGAACTGCTGTCTTGCCTGAAAGCAAGGCGCAGTTTTACGTTATTACAGCACGAAAACGTTAGGCGGCTTTCAGTGATTTGGGATCGTAGAGTTGCCACTTTCTGGCTTAAGCGAAGCTGCAGCCTGCGCTAGATGGCACTTATTTAATAAACGCGCGGCCAAATTTCATCAAGCATGTTTGAAATTTATTACAACCCCACTTATAATCAAGCCATAAGATGCAAAATTCAACCAAATGTACAGAAAAGAAAGAACAACAAATTAATCCAATAAAGAATGCTGCAAATCACATTTCTCTAAGGATGTAGGGTGCTGACAAAGCCTCAGAACCTTGACAATAGTTCAGATATTACGGACAGCGGTGCCTTGGCTTACCTGTGATTTTTCGAGCGCCGTTTTTACAACAACACTATGACGGTACAAATATTAGCTGCCGTCTTTGACCCATAAGACACGACTTCAACACGCATTGATACAGAAGAAAGAAAAGGTGCAATGCTATTTGACTTCGGAGTCGATGAAATTGAGCAGAGAGTCTAAACGTCTGGTGCTTGTTCTCAGCGCAGATGCGTGTGTGGTCCGAAACTGTGATAGCTGTGAAGAGACTTCGCTTAAGCAAATAGATTACTGGGCACGAGGGCTGTAAGAAGTTACGAGAGATAAAGACATGCAAATGATGGTCGGTTGTCCAAGTGAATAACCAATCTTCGCCGCGACAAGGGCAAAGAAATTCGCATGCACTTCAGACGACTAGCCTTGTTAAACATTTTATTCTTCGTTTATCTCGCGCTCGAGTATTGAAAGCTTTAATGGAATGGAAATATTCAGCAAGACCTGGCTGATATCGACACAAATACCACATAATTTACAGTGTTTAAAGAACAAAAAAGAAGGCATGACTTTAGCGATGCAAACATGGCGAGGGTAACCTAGGCATCAAAATAATATATAGTGCCAACTCAGGCAACAAATCAACAGAATTACTAAGATGAAAGCCCCGTTGCTAAGATTACGGCGCGGTATATTGCAAAAATGTTTCACTGAGTCAAAGTTTAGCTTACAAATCGGCGTGGTTTTTCGGAAGTAGATGAGATACTATTATATATGTATTGGTAATTTTGTACATTCCCACATTTCTATATCTCACCGAATCAAAGGTAGTACTGCGCTGCTACGGTACAAGCACCCTTCACACAGTACACAACCGAATAGCCGCCTTCATTCGAGAAAGGGCCGACAACCCACACTTGAGAGCTTGCGTTATCCCTGAGCGATGCATTCCGTAACGCTCGAAACATTGGATCTGGCAGGAGTCGTCTTGCTGATCAGGAAACATGGCTGGCAGAGCTTTACGAAGTCATAGTGTGGCTGAGAAAGCAAGAGTGCCTAACGCAGACTTCGTGAGACGCGCGACACAGTGGTTGTCGCGTATTGCATCAACTATAGCCCTTACATAGTAGCTCGAATGCACATTAGTGGCTCCGCCTTCAACAGCTAAGGGCAAGGGAATCCTACCAGCCATGGTGGAAAGAATCCAGCAGGTCTGTCACTAAACAGCGATCGACAAGTGCGCCTCGGGAGCTCGATGAAAAGACTGAAACGACGTTAACGACTAGAGTCGAGATGACTTGTCGCTGCACGAAAGTGCCAAAATGCATCGTGAAACTAGTGATACTTCTGCGCAGGGAATTTTGCTTTTGTCAACAGTCATCTCGGCGTCCCCCCCCCCCCCCCCCCCCCGCTTTCTCCGCCCACCCTTTTCATTCCAATTTGGTTGTGGCGTTTTCTATTCACGGATACCAAAATTGCAAATAAACGCACATAGCGAATACAGACAGTACCAATAGAGTAAATAGATACAATACAATGCAGTGTATTTCATTGTGTACGAGATGAGCTGCTCAGCCATAAGATTTCCAACAGCCGGCCAGATGTATGCACCTGAGAGCATTTAAACTAGCAAGCTTGCGTTTTCGTTCACCGCGACAGCCGATGCTACAAACATACGTGCTTGCTCTCAGTTACCCTGTAATGCGACATCTAGCGCGAGCGACTGGACCTTTCGCCGTAGCAGCGACCTTAACGTGAAACACACACACACACGCACACAACACGGATGGTATATTTCTTGTTCGCACTGCTTGTTTTCGTGCCGACCGCCTTGTGCGCGGTACACGCACACACAGTTTCGCGGTCCAATTTGGAGCCGAGCACCGCGGGTCCGGATAGTGTCCTCTCGCACAGCACTGTTCCCGGAGTGCGCCCGACGGTGCCACGGCGTCGTCAGCGCACGGTCTGGCGGCGCGATCACCAGACGGTGCACTTCTTGGTGGGGTTCATGGAGGATCCCGGCGAACAGTTGAACTCCTGGGCGAACTCGGGCGTGTTCGACATGGGACCGATGACCCTGCGGGAGTGCTCGCCGCGTTTAGAACCGGCAAGAACCACGGACCCGTATTCACAAACAGCTTTTACGCTATAACAGTTTCGCAAGAGAAAATTCCAGTCAATCGAGAAGCTCAATGATGACTTCCTGGGTTTTACAGGCAAAAAACCACGATTCGGGAGACTACACATTAAGTTCGACCCCCAGGGGATCTTTAACGTGTCCCCAATGCACGGACACTGACGTTTTTGCATTTCGCGGCCATCGAAATGCGGCCGCCGCAGCGGGTAAAATCCAGAAGCTGGACGTATCATTAACGAAGGCGGCGGGCCAATGGCAAAGAGCACTTAAGAGCGAGAAGCTTTGTGAACGCGGTCCTTGGTGCTTCGCAAGCAGAACTCCGAAGCCAGTGCGCGCTATGTGTATGGCGAGTACTGTGTACCGATTCGCAGCAGACCAATCGAGTTTTGCCTTTACTGTTACTGCCATGCAGAAATATTCGAGTGGGGTATCGACTATTAGTCGCTATGGATGCCGCTTTCTTTTATCTTTTCTTGAATATAAGCACAAATATTTACGATATTCTTTGTTTCATAATAACTTTTGCGGTAAGACGGGTATTCAAAAGAAACATACATACAGAAGTCTGTGTATATATCTGTCTATACTGACCAGTACTGACCATTGTATGAAGGTGCGGGGGTTTGCTCGCAGGACAAACTTTTATTCGCCTTTTTCTCCATGAGAATTTGTAATGAGAATTAGCTCCCTCAGAAATCTGTCTGTGCTTCCCCTCGATCATGTTCTTTCTTGCTTCAAAATTTTCTATTGATTTAGTCTGGGTAGCATTGAGGGTGGTTGTTTGCTTTCCTTTTGTCATCATCGTTTATAGTTATATCTTTGTGGCCGTTTGTTTATTATTATTATTATTATTATTATTATTATTATTATTATTATTATTATTATTATTATTATTCAAAATGATTCTTCAATTTTAATTGCTCTGGCAGATATTACTCTTTTTTACCTTAATAGGTTTGCGATTGTTATTTCGTTCGGCGGTATCAGACTTGGATCCAAGGACTCTACATGTCGTGAACCCAACCTATCCCATTTAAGTACACGTTGTCCAATGCACACTTCTCAGACGTTAGCGTTCTCTTCATTCCCGTTCTTATCTCCACTTGCTAAGAAAAAGAACAGGTGGAATTTGACACCTCCTGTGAATGGTCATACGTACTTCTAAAAAAAAAATCGACAAGAATCATCAAGGTAATTATCATCATCCTTGCGAAAAACTATACTGATTTCATCGTCGTGACAATATGACATAGAGGGAAACTAACAAAGTGAATTTTCCATGAAACTTTAGGTGCAAGTATCTGTGAGTGGCACATTTTCTCATGCCAAGACAAGTGCGCCTCATGGTCGAGTACATGTATTTCTTCAACAGCAAATGACTGCACTTAAGTTTGAATGCATGTTAACAATCAGCAGACATATAAGGTAAATAAATTAGCAGGATTGTGCAATTTAGCAGGTATCACGACCGAACATCCTGCGAAGCTGGCAGTGGAACCATAGGCGCAAAGCTTTCTTTCTTCCTGAGGGGGGGGGGGGGATTTGGCGGGGAGGGGGGCTGGGGCCCGACCATATTTACGAACCCCCTATTTATATATCTAGGGCAGTAAGGTGTCTATACTATGACGCGGTTGGCGACCGTACAATAGGAAGAATGAAAAAAAAATAATAACTGGCTGTGACTTGCGTAGCAGTGTTGTAGGCGTAAGTAGTGAAGGGGAGAACCAGGTCCCAGTTTGCCTGATTGGACACAAGATGGGTCGCAAGCGTTTCTCCCAAAGTGCGATTAAACCACTCAGTGAGGCCACTTGTCTGAGGATGGTAGTCCGTGCTGGTGCGACGGACAAAATGCCAATAATGAAGCAGGGATTCAACCACGTCAGAAGGCAGACACGGCCGCGGACGCTCAGGAGTTTACGTGGAGGACCATGACGAAGAATAAACCGGTTAAGAAGGAAGGACGAGACGTCCTGTGCTGTGACGGTGGGCAGAGCGCCAGTATCGGCGTACCGCGTGAGGTGGTCGACGGCGACGATAACCCACCGGTTGCCTGCAGCAGTGAATGGCAGGGTCCATACAGATCGATGCCGACACGGTCGAACGGACGGGCAGGGCAGGGAAGCGGCTGCAAAGAACCGGTCATAGTACGAGGTATTTTTTTTTCGTCGCTGACATTCAGGGCACGTACAAATAAACTCGCGAGTGAAGGTGTACATCCCACGTCAGTAATATCGATGCCGAAGGCGTTCGCAAGGCTTGAAGAGACCGGCGTGAGCATATTGCGGGTCTGAGTGAAAAGCTGCACAGATTTCAGAGCGAAACGTTCGCGGTATGACCAGAACCAACTTCCGACCATCTGGCGAGTAGTTGCGCCGGTACAGGAAGCCGCCACGAATAACGAAGTACGAATCTTGACTACGCAACGTCCGATATATCTGGAGTGTGGGTGCTTCGGAGATAACGTGAGGAGTGAAGTGCTCAATGGATCGTTGCGCAGTGCTGAGGAGACGGTGTCGATGTCTAGAGAGCACGGCGTGTGTTCGAGGATAAGGGGAGACGCAGTCTCGGCAGGGAGAAATGACTGGGAGAGTGCGTCAGCATCTGCATGCTTGCGGCCGGAACGGTATACAACGCGGATGTCGTAGTGCTGAATACGAAGAGCCCAACATGCAAGGCTGCTTGATGGGTCCTCCAATGAAGACAATCAACGCAGCGCGTGTTGGTGTGTGACAACGTCGAAGACGCGGCCATATAAATATGGACGAAACTTGGTGAGAGCTCTAACTATTGCCAAGCATTCTTTCTCGGTAACACTGTAGTTTTATTCAGCTTTTGTTCGGCTACGACTGGCATATGTGACGACATATTCGGTGAAGCCGGGTTTCCGTTGTGCAAGCGCTGCACCAAGACCGACACCGCTTGCATCCGTGTGCACTTAAGTTGCAGTCGTGGGGTAGTAATGGCGCAATGCAAGGGGGAGAAGTGGGAGACGGCCGAAAGTAGAGAACGTGTGGTCGCACTCGGAAGACCACGAAGATACATCGGTGGCACTGCTAAGGAGCTGTGTCAAGGGTGACATGACAGAGGCTAAATTACGAACAAACCGGCGAAAGTAGGAGCAGAGCCCAACGAAGCTCCTTAACTCCTTTGTTGTCTTCGGTTTGGGAAAGTCGGCGACAGCACGTAGTTTAGCTGGGTCAGGAAGTATACCGTCCTTGGACACAATGTGGCCGAAAGTTGTCAGCTGCCGCGCAGCGAAGCGACACTTATTGAGACTGAGTTGGAGCCCAGCATCCTTTAGGCATATCAGAACGCGTTGGAGGCGCTCAAGGTGAGTTGCGAAATCTGGAGCAAAGACATAGGTGCCACTTTAAGAGGAAGCTTTAGTTCGGGTGCTCCTATCTAAATACACGTAGAAGGAGAATTCGTTTTTCTCGGCAACCACTGCACTAAATTTGACGAGGTTTGTTGCATTTAAAAGAAAAACTTAAATCTAGTGACTGTTGGTTCTGAATTTTTGATCTAGGTCGTCAATTTTTCATTAAAATTTGTAAAAATTATACATTTTAAGAAAACGAATGTGTCAAGTTTACAACTCTGCAACTCAGCAATGAAAAGTGATATCACAAATCTGGGAATTGCATGTAATAGCACATCTAAAGCGGACAAAATTGATGTTAAACATAAATCCTAAATAAAAAAAATCCTAAAATAAAATAAATCCTAAAGAATTAATAGTATGGAAATACAGCTTTTGCAGAACCCTTGTACACAACCTAACAAATTCATGTCAGATATAAGTTGACCTATCAAATTTGTCCGCTTTAAGTGATCTAATGGATACCGCTCACAGAACCGCGATATCTGTTCTCGATGCAGAGCTATTACTTTGGAAACATTGTGGTTCTGTGTTTTTCGAACTACCGAATTTTTGTAAATTCTCTTTACAAAATTCAGGCCCTAAATCGAGACTCCGCTTTCAACAGTTACTATAATTTACCTTTATCTCTCAAACGCAACAAATTTGATTAAAATTGGTCCCGGGGTTACCTCAGAAAATCGTTTTTGCGTTTTACACGTATTTGAATAGGCGGCGTCGGAGTTGGGCCCGAGCTAAAGCTTGCTCTTAGCCGCGCAGAACCGAGTCAATCATGCGCTCAAAGGTGGCCGGCGCATTGCAAAGGCCAAAAGGCATGACAGTGAATTCATATAACCTGTTGGGCGTAACGAAGGCAGTCTTGTGGCTTCCACCGGTACCTGCCACTACCCCGAGCACTGATATAAAGATGAAAAGTACTCGGCGCCTTGTAAGCAATCAGGGGTATCGTCGATCCGCGGCAAGGGATATAGTACATCTTTTTGAGGGATCTTAGGGCGGCGATAATCCATGCAGAAGCGGATGGAACCATCCTTTTTCTTTACAAGAGCCACTGGAGAGGCCCACGGACTATGTGACGGTCAGATGACGTCGCATCGTAGCATGTGATCGACCTGCTCTGTAATAATGCGGCGTTCTGTGCCGGAAACACGATATGCTCGTTGACACAGCGGTGAATCAGAGCCAGTGTCGATGTGGTGACGCACAGTTGTGGTGCGGCCAAGTGCAGGCTGGGCAATGTCGAAAGAATTGCAGAACTGGCCCAGCAGATTGAGAAACTCGGAGCGTTGAAGAGGAGAGAGTCCGTCGGCGATAGATGAACTCAACAGATCTTTAGCTGAGGAGTAAGAAAAGTTGAGGGCACTCAGCGCATCGAAGACGCCTGTAGACGACTCGTTTTGCACGTTGAAAATCTCTCGGGAATCAATGGGTTGCACGCATCCAAGACATTTACCTCGAAGTAGCTTGACGGAAAAAGAAATGGGATTGCGGATGAAAAGGGTGCGGCAGCCGGCCAAAACGGCGAGGGTCGGATAAGGCAGAAGAGCTTTCTGAATCAGAAAAGTGTTCGACGGCTCAAAGATTACGACTTCGTCGGAAAGGTCGCTGCAGAGTACGGGTAGAAGAACTGACGTTGCCGGAGGAAAATCAATGTCTTCCTTGACGACGAGTTTGCTTCAAGACTAACGGGTGTTGTTGACGGGCTCGCCATACAGTGGAAAGAGCTCTAGTTTAGCGCGGCGCAGTCGATTAAGTAGCTGTGACGCGACAGAAAGTCCCAGCCAAGTATGATATTGTGAGATCAGGATGCAAAGACAATGAATTCAGCGACGTAGTGAACGCGCTCAATAATGACACGGGCAGTGCAAGCAGAACGGGTTCTCCATGTGCTGTGCGCAGGGAAAGGGTTGTCGCTTTTCGGAACTTGCGCCAAAGGGTTGCGGCAATAAAGGAAACGGAAGTGCCAGTGTTTACAAGAGCATATGAACGGTCTCCGTCCACAAAAACTTCGACAACGTTCGACGGAAAAGGGTGAAGACTTCAGCGTTTCGACAGTAGCGCAGCTCTTGCCTCCTGAACTGCGGCAGTCAGTTTCCCTCTGCTCCAGGGGCAGAACGACGACACATCGGAGACAAAGAGCGGCGACGCGGCGAATGTGGGCCACGGGACTCAGGTGATAGATGGCCACTCAAGGACATACTGGATTGCGGATCCGAAAAGCCGTAGTGTGAACGGGGCCGGACAACGTAGTAGGTTGGATGACGAGCGTCCCGAAACGTCTACACGGGACGATCGCAGTGTCTGTTAGTGTAACGGGGCCGCCACATGCAAAACAGATCGGTCGGTTATCGGGCGTATGCCAAGGCTTTACGACGGGACGATGCCAAGCAATAGGCAGAGAAGGCATGGTCGGGAGGCGGGACCATGCCAAGCAACGGGCGTAGAAGGGATCGTCGTAGGCGGCGCTGGATGAAATGGCAAGTAGGTTTGTGGCCGGTGCCATTTCGCTGCTTCGGCTTAACTCAGGGGCGCGGCGACAGGCTGCAGCTGGACGGGCACCGGTAGGGCCTCAGCAATCTGCTCCTGAATCGCGTGACGGAGCATAGGAGCCAAAGTGGGCTGCTGCTAATGCTGCTGCTGTGGTGGCGGGTACGAATGCTGAGTGATGGTGGACGCTAGAGACAGTTAACGAGCGACCTCTTCACGCACGAACGTATTGAATTGTGTGAAAAAGGACGAGTGGTCAGTGACGACTGCCAGCCCCACGAGTAGCTCGTCGCGTTGGTAAGGATGCCGGGTCAGAGCTCGTTGCTTCCTCAATTCATCGTAACATTAACACAGTGTGACAACTTCACCCACAGTGAGAGGGGACTTCGCGAGAAGCATCTCAAAGAAGTCATCGTCGATACCCTTCATTATGTGTTGAATTTTGGCAGCATCTGCCATTGAAGCGTCGACGCACTTGCACAGGTCAACGACATCCTCGATTTAACTCGTAAATATCTCACCAGGATGTTGCGCCCGAGCGCGCAAACGTTGTTCGGCGCACAGCTTCTGGACGTCAGGGCGGTCGAAAACGTCCAAGAACGACGCTTTGAAAGTGGACCAGGTCTAAAAGTCCTTTTCGTGGTTCTTATACCCCAAGTTTGCTACGCCCGGGAGGTAAAAGATGACGTTCTTCAACTTCGTGGCATCATCCCACCAACGTAGTGGTCGTCTTTGCCGCTGAACACAGCGGGGTCTCCTTTGCGAAGCGCGCCGGAGCAAAGAACGGCCAGTGGTGGTGACTTCTGCTGGGCCACATCAGCTGGCATGGTAGACGGTAGCATGCGGGATCGGAGTTGCAGGGTGCAGGCGTTGTGGATACCCCAGCGCCTCCATCACTTGAAAAGAGGTTTATTGGACGTGGGAGGGGAATCCAGAAAGGTCCGCAGCGAAGAGCACTGCTTCAGGTCGAGCACTGTCTCGCACACTGCGTTGGCGATCCTGCTTGCGCTTCGAATGCCCTCCTCTTTTTCATTATATTATCATCCTTATCACCTCCGACATTGCCTCCAAATTTCAACACGCTGTGACGTCTGGATATTCAGACAGGCGCCCATTTGGTCGTATAGGCTTGGTCGCCTGTGTTTAACGCGTCGACACTAGCGCGTTCGAGCGCTTATAGTCGAATAATAACTTCGCTGAAAAATATGACTGTGTGATGGCGTGCAAGGCAGCGGTGCGTGGCTGCATAAGTAAATTATGCATGGTGACTTATGTGTCTGATAACGGTGTTAGATAAACACATGACGTTTTCATAATTTTGTCAACTTTATCTCTCTCCCTCTATGTGAGAAGGCTATTTGTGTGACCCTCTTTATGCAACGTGTCTCACCCTTTCCCGTTGTGTGATAGTTAAATCGTGAGAGAGGCAGAAGGCGTAGCGCACCCAAAACAAGACAAAAGAAGGCCACAGACTATACACACATTTGGCGCTAACTTTTAACAACGAGCTTTAATTGCGCGATCACAGCACACATACACTCTTCACTCGGCTGCAACAAAACACGTGCTCTGAGCATCTTGATAGCGCCACTCGTAACAGTATAGGACATCTTGCGATAAAAAATATCCTGCCAAGCGCATAACTTCGAACTCTTTTCCCGATAATGAGTTGGATGGACTGCTGATGCAAGCGTCACTGAAGATGATGTGCTTCAGTGATGAGCCTAGTAATCTCATTAACGCTTTTTCCGTGAATCACCGTATCTTCAAAGAGGCAGGTGCATCTCTTGTGGTGCCATGGGTGAAAACCATCGGTTTGCTCTTTGTTCAGATTGCTTTTATGCTCACGTAGTCTATCGTAAAGGTATTGTGCGCTCTGGCCGACTGTTTTGCTCCGCAGACTGTAGGAATATGGTACGTGACCCCTCTCATGCACACTACAAACTTATCACGGTGCAGTGCCATATATGTATGTAGTCTGCGTCCTGCTTTTGTCCTGTTTCAGGTGCGTTACGCCTTTTGCCTCTATCATGCTATACCAACAAGCCCGACCTGCAACTTCAGTTAAATTGTAGCTGCACTGTTTGTCTCTGCACTATGCACAAACTCGCTCAGCAGAACACCTCGGAAAGAGTGGACGACGGTATTTATAGAGGTGTTCGATCAATGCCAAAGATATTAGATCCTTGACATTCGACGTCCGCATTTCTTTTCTCATTATTATTTTTTTTTGTGCTATCAGACTCTACAACGCAAAGTTTCTCACCTGTATGACGGTGGGCTGTGCGATCCGGACATGATCCGGAGCTTCATTGCCTCTGGTCGGTACTTCCCGCACCATACCTGAAACGCAGCAGGACGTATTGTAGGTTCTGCCTATGGCACTGCAGTAGTTAAAGTTATGGAAAGATCCAGTATTTCAGAGAGGTAACTCTAGCTAACACTCGCAATATTGCACTCTGTTTCTTGCGAGTTCGTAAGTCGCACTTCAAAAAGGATAGAATTGTCGTTCTCTTTCGTTGCCTGTATGTACAAAAGTGCGTCGCCTTGTATAGCTTGAAGGTAAGAAAAAAGTTGAAACAAATTTATAGTTGTGCTATAAGCAAACGCTGAATAAATACTCCAGTAATGAATGTACCTAATTTGAGCAAATTTGTGAGAGCGGCGTTTATCAAAACCAAAGCTGAGTTGGACAACACAACTTCCTCTAAAGCCAGCATCGATCAGATGTTCCAGCACGAGCTTTGCTCTCTGACTTAATACTGGAACAACACTTCAACCTCGCATGACCCTTCCCCTCGTCAGGACGCACGCCTTGGCAAACACTCACAGTAGACATATTACTATGACTTAAGAAGAGTCCTGTCATCGCTTCACCCACGCATCATACACGACGTGTGATGTAGGGACAAGGACATGACTTTCAAAACAGAAAACACATAGCATAACTCTTCTACACAAAATAAAAGATCCAACACCTGGACCGTGGTCAGAATTAGTATTTCATGGTTAACCATGGTATATTTAAACTGAAAAAAATTATATATATATATATATATGTCATTATCCTAAGATAATGTTTGAAAGTACGAGCTAGCATAGCCCTCCAGTTCTTGCAGCTGGCGCACTCACGTTTGCAGCGCTGATCCAGAAGAGTTGACGCGGCGTGTAGCGCAAGCCCGGAAGACCCGCCTCCGGACCGTTCTCCTTCACCCAGCGCTGGTAGGCCTGCGTAGGAAGCGTGGTCGCTTATAGTCCAGCATGCTGTCCCACGAAATCGCCCGTAAGGTACCATATATTGACGCCGGGACACGCAATCGTGCCACTTAAGACGAAAGACACCATTGGCAGGATTATTATCAATATATTGTGTATTATCTGTTTTGTTCGCATATGACATCAAGCTCTGTGCGTAAGGTGTATACTAGTGGAGAATTACACAATTCTAAAAATACCATCAGCCAGGCAACTCGCGAAGTGCTTGACTTGAAGTGAACGCCACGAGTAGAGGTCGGTAAAACTAATGCGAAGCTTCTTCGTGCGTGCCCCTCTTTCGCAAAATATTCGAGCTTCTCGTACTACGCTACAACTTACGTCGTTTTTTTCAACAAAGCGAAGAACTTATCGCATCTTACAAGCACGCATGCACGCACGCACATGCGCACGCGCTCTCACAAGCAATCTTTGGAAGGCAGTCATTGTTAATCTCGTGCTTGAATAAGTAAAAAGCTTTGTTCCCCCTCCCCCCCGAAAAAAAGTTCTCTGAGATTTTAAAAATACTTATCGTTTTCACGTTTTCTTACTAATGCGTAAGAAAGGGAGCGCTGTTTGTTATCGAAAAGAACATCAAAAGTAAATTTCCACGCTGAAACAATAACTTTGCCAATCCGTTTCTTTGGTCGAAAAATACAATGTACATTTTCTTTCTTTTCATTTCTTACACACGGCTCTGCAATGTGGGAATCGATCCGCATCATGGCTCTGCGCAAAATGGAATGATGCCCGCTCCAACGCGGGGCATCCGCGGCGGCGCGCCAGCTGCGGCGTTCTCCTCGCGAAATGATTTCACTTCTTCTGCCTTTGCCATCGGCAGCTTGCCTCTTTTCACAGAAAAAAAAAAGCAAACTTGCTTAGCACGAATATGTATAGCGGGCGAAAGAAAAGGCCGTTTCTCCTTTCTTGCTCTACCTAAATTGCTTAGTTCAACGATATCGTATGGACTGTGTTGTGTTAGGCTGAATGCAAGAACGTTAGCGCGAAACAACGCAGACGGAGATAAGATTCTGGCGTGACAAGCGCTACACATCGACTAAATTTGTTCGCAGTTGGCAGCAGCGAAAGCGCTACGCGGTAGGAAACCGTGCTTGCCAGCATATCAAGCAAGGATGTTAATCGAGAATAAATGCAACGCAAATGAGAAAGGCAGAGTGATTGCAAGGCCCCAAATCATTTCAAGCGACTCAGCGGATTCTACTTAAGTACCGGGAAAGTTTCTTGGAGCAAATGCCGAGGTGAAAGTATGGGTTATGGTAGCAACATTATATGGACAAGATCTTCCTAAAAGAAAATAAAAAGTGGTCTCCAATCCACACTGTGAAGGTGGTTGGACAGCGAAGCCGTAAACGACAACTAGAACGATTACCCATTGCGACGTAGCTTGAAATTATTCCCATGGCGACATTCACATGCACTTTACCTAATTGTTAGCCTAAGACGATTCAACGGGCTGCGACTTGGCTTGCGCCGCTACTTCGTGCGCCTACAAAAAGCGGACCGGACAGAAGAGAAATTTACTTAACCAGGCTTTCGACGCGCCTCGTATGCACGCTGCTCTTCAGGAGTGGACTGCCACAACACATATCAGTTGCTAGGCAGGTTCTTCTTTTGCATACGAAAGTGTAGTTACGTCACTACCTATTTCGTGTGCTACAGTTGCCGCTTCCCGGCAAGTGCAGCGTACGCAACCGTAATCCCTACTGGGAAACGCTTGCGGCGAACGCTATGCGCGAAGGCTGGTTCTCTGGCTCGTTTCTTTTCTTTCCCCCGCACGGCAGGCGCCGCCGCGGATGCGCGGAAGCGAGCGCCATCTGCTGGTGCTGCAAGGAACCCAGTGGCGCATGCGGACACGGCAGACCCATTGGGAGGTAGAGCTATATAGCTGTCGCTGTAAAAGAAGGATTATTAGCTTTAAAATTTGGTAGCGCCCTCCGAAGGCCAAAGCATTGAAAGCAACAGCGTGGTTTCGCGTATAGCGTTCAAGCCCCTTAGACGGTGTTCTAACAATGGAACGGGAGCGACACGTTGGCGCGACGCAGCACGCCTCGACAGCGCCTCGCCAGGCGTCTCACAACGCCGGCGTCACCTAGCGTTACCTCGTGCACCGCCGATGTGCGACACCTACAAGGCCACTGGGACCGCACATCAACGGTGCACGAGATGAGGCCGAAGGAAAGCCGTCGGTGTTTGCGGCTTATGCGGCAAGAGAGCGCGGTGCTACGCTTGACACGTTTTTATTTGGCCTTACCGAGGCGCAGTTAGAACGCAGGCGAGAACTTGCGCGGACAAGGAACGCGCCGATGACGCAGGCTTTCGACAGCGACAGCGAGGGTGACGTGGCGTCGCGGCGAGTGGTAAAAATGCCCTGCACCGGTTACCGCGACCCACCGTGGTTGCTTAGTGGATTTGGTATTGCGCTGTTAAGAGGAAGCTATATCTCGGGCCCAGCTCCGACGTGGCCTATTCAAATACATGTAAAACGCAAAAACGCTTTTCTGAGGTAACCCCAGGACCAAGTTTAATTAAACTTGTTGCATATGAGATATAAAGGTAAATTCTAGTGACTGTTGCAAGCGGCATTTCGGTTTAGGGCCTGAACTTTGTAAAAAAAAAAATGTTTCATAAATTCGAAACATCGAAAAAAGGCGAAGCAGAGTTTAAAAGTTAATACATCTGCATCAAGAACAGATATCGCGGTTCTGTAAACGGCATCCATCAGATCATTTAAAGCGGACAAATTTGATGTGTCAGTCTATATCTTACTAGAATTCATTACGTTGTGTATAAGGGTTCTGCAAAAGCTGTGTTTTCATATTACTAAATATTTTTAGATTCATGTGAAATATATAAGTTTTGTTCCGCGTTAGATGTACTGTTAGGTGCAATTCACAGAATTGTGATGTCATTTTTCAGTGCTGGGTTACAGAGTTTTAAACTTGATAGCGTCGTTTTCTGAAAATTTGCGATTTTTGCAATTTTTCATAAAACATTTACGACCTAAATCAAGAATTCGAAACCAACAGACACTAAGTTTTTTTTTTCTGTTAAATGCAGTAAACGCCGTCAGATTTGGTGCAGTGGTTGCCGAGCAAAACGAATTCGCCTTTTACATGTATTTAGATAGGAAATACTGGCTTCCTATTAAATACGCTTCCTATTAAGCACGTGGTCGGGGGATCGAATCCCGGCCACGGTGGCCGCATTTTGATGGGGGCGAAATGCAATAACACCCGTGTACTTCAATTCAGGTGCACAATAACGAACCCCAGGTGGTCAAAATTAATCCGGGGTACCCCACTACGGCGTGCCTCATAAGATCGCGGTTTTGTCACGTAAAACACCATAATTTAATTAATTTTAACCCGTTACCGTAAGAAGAGCAGCTTCGGCAAGCCTTTTTATGTGGTAGCCTCTTAGTTTAGTTTAGCGCGTTTAGCGTGTAAAGCCAAATTGAAGCTGCGCGCCGTTTGATGAGCGGAGTGTCGCGGCCGCCGTAGCGTCCGCAGTTCGAGCCGTTGAAGAAAGAGCAGCAGCACTGCGGAGCGGATATTGTTACGGTTGGCGTGTAACACCCCGGGCAAAAAGGATGCTCAAAGACCATGCCTAGCCAAAACGGAGGATGGAATCCTAATTTGCTATGGTTGTCTCGCGGGGTTGCCGGTCTGGCAGGCGCCCCGCAGTGGACAGGCCCTTTTGTGTGTGTGCGACCAAGGAGAGAACTTTCCGCGAACTGTCCAACTCTAGTGTAGAACGCTTTCCGCGAACCAGACAGGACCCCCGGGTTGCCGCCAGCGGAGGCACGCTCGTGAAAACGTCCCCTGAGAGAATGGATCAGCAGCCCCGTCACCAACCAGACCCGCGGGTTGCATGCGCCAGCGGGGCAAGTTCGGGAAAACATCACCCAGAAAAGTGGGAGCAGCTTAAAAGCAACGAGGGGGCTCAGCACGTCACGTGACGTCGACGTGAGCAAGATCCCACCTACGATTTTAACGGGCCTATTTAAGGGGCCCCGCAATGTACTTTTCACTCCATTCATTCTCTTCTTCTTATCCTTCATCAACCATTGAATAAACAGTGCAAGTTTCGCACTAGAAACCGTCTCGCCCCTGCCTGATCGGCATGGTCTACCGGACGCCTGCAGACCGCCGACAACGCCACGCTACCCAATAGTAACGCCGGTCGAGGTTGCAGAACCAGGCGTCGCAACAATAGGAAAGGCGATTTTTGAATACCACAACTCCGCTTTTACTTAATGCAATGAAATACTTTTTACTGCAACCCATTTCGAAGATTGTGTTCTTTCATTTGAAATAATTTACACGACAACGACAGAAAGTGTTGCAAGGCCCCTTTAAGAAAGGTTTTCTTTCAGGATAACGTAATATTTGGTAACCTTGCGCTCGATAGTGTTTCAACTTGTGAGTGTTTATTTGCGAGCTATGTATTTCAATGACTATATCACGGCAGTAGCGTTAAATCTACAGAGTAGTGCTAGCGTGCCACGCAGATGGACTGCAATGCTGCATATCATTAAGACCCACCGCTTTGCTGATGCTTCGCCCAGGACTAGAGCCTGGTGTTGCGATCACTGGCATTCAATGCGCCACAGCGACAAGGCAAATTTCTCCACGTGTGCTCGAAGAATCCTCACGTGTCGAATATCAAAGCTGAACCAGTTGCCAGGGGGAATATCAGTGAATCATCAGTCTGCCCATTGTAAATTCGTAAAGGGCGTTTGCCTCAGTACAAGTGCATTTATAAGAGGAGGTGTGTCCGGATCTCAGCTGTCGCAAGTACACTTCGGCCGCTCGTAAACGCATCTCGCAGTGTTTCTTTTCCTTACTGAATAACGTTATACATAAGTAACCTTACAGAAAGTAATTAATGTCGTTGCCATATATACTGACCGCCAAGGGTTTCCTTTGTCAAGCTAAACCAATCAGGAACACCAAGTTAATTTTTCAATTTTTTTTTGCAGAATATTACCGACCGAGTACACTGTAGCTGCTCGGAGGTACCGATTACTGTGTAGGATATTATTTTTTTTTCTTTTCGGCAATACACGAGCTCCTCAGGGCACGTATGTCTTCATTTTCTAGTGAATTCATACCAGCATACGTATAAGTAACATGCTGAATTAGTTCGTTCAATCGTGCTTTGCGTTTCGTTAATCCTTTTGCTGCGTTTTTGCTAGTCATTCCGGACGATCACTCGCAAGACAAGGCAATTTAATACACTGGCCTATAAACGAGTCGCCTCCAAGGCACGGTCACAGTCACCATTCCGTAGTTAGTCAGGGCCCGTGTTCGCAGGTCAGTTCGTAGGCTACACCGCTTTTCAGGAAGAAACGCAATTCATAAACAGATTAACAAGTTCTTTGTTGGCGTCGAGGTCTTGCGAACGAGAATATGTGGGCTCGACATCAGCTAATTGAGAAGATATCATGTGGATATTATCTTTGTGTAACTATAATCGTCGGTTGCTTATACACTAAGGACTAAAGCACCTCTTAATTGTGTCAAAACGAAGAATTCTTTAGCTTTGAGCATCAAATGGCGCAGACGTGCTGTGTTAGCAGCGCACGAAAAAAAGAAGGCCGAACGTATACGTGAATGTAAGCGATTGCCAGCAGGGCGTGAGTCAAATTCCAGCGTGGCTCGGGACCAGTTCAAAGGCGCTCTAAATGCAAGAACGCAGCAAGAAGCTGGGCACTGTTAATCCATGTGCTCAACACTACAGGCGCTGTATCGAGGTGAAATTTTTGTGCTGAATTGATCTTCCGCTTCGATGACGTGTGAAAGAGCATGTGCATGTCACTTCTCTCCTTCGTCTTCCTATCTACGACGCCTATCGCCAAACACAATCTAAGTTTCGTTATCTATAGTGTAATGAACGAGACGCACATCGGCAAACGGCTCACCATAAATGCCTCCTTGATGCCTCCGTTGTCCGCAATGTTCTCGCCCTGCGTGTTGACGCCATTCACCTGGAAAAAAACGCAGCGAACGATTCAGCTAAGCGGTATGCGACGTGCTGGCGAACGCCATACAGTCTCACATAACAGCGTTCCCAAGAGGCACTAAGGTTGCAGACTGCCATGATAAGGCGACGTGCCCTTCCGCCCATCTACAAGGGACACGGTCCAACAAATCGCTCATAAACTACAGTGCAAGCTGAATAAGCAAGAGAAGATTTAGCGCAAAGCTATTCCCCTACCTTCATGGTGCCCTTGGCGACGGTGTAATTTCCGTACTGGTCGATGATGCACTGCGCCCTCTCGCGGAACCGCTGATCCGTCTCGTGCTCCCACCAGTTCACGTTGTTGCCGTCCTTGTCGAACTGGCGCCCTGCACCGGGATGAAGATGTGAGATTTCAGTAAAACTTAAGTGGCTGAAGAGCGACGACGATATTTTTGTCGTTACTTGAGAAAAATAGGATGAACGTTTCCGGAAGAAAAGAAAAAAAAAAAAGACTGGAAACGTGCTAAAAGCTGCACATATGATATATTCCGTAGATATAAAATTAACAATAATGGTTCTTTCTCTGATGCTGAAGAAGCTCAAATCATGGAACGAGCTGTTTTCTATTGGAGCAAACAGAACATATATATATATATATATATATATATATATATGTAAGCGAGAAGTCACTACGTGTCACCCGATGCGAGTGCAGGCGCCCAATTCTTTAACATAGCGCGAGCGGTGACACGCGAAAATACTCACAGGCGTTTATCGCACACGCTAGTCACAGTGTCGTCTGCTATGCTGTTACACTCGCTGCGACGCGTTTGCCTCACTGCAAACTGCACAACGCGCGGATGTAATTAAAGGCACCGATATTGTTAAAGGTTTGGGCGGCTGTACGTGCAGTGGCATTAGTCAAAGCTCTCTAAACATTCAGAGTGTGCTACGCACAAGGAAGTTTTCCAACTCGTTCACCTGAAACCTCGTTGCGAAGTTTTGTGTCAACATCTTTGAACTGAGATGTTCCGTTCGCAGCTGGAAAATGATGGCGGTATTTGCAGCAGCCTGAACATGCCACCTGCTGATTTGCAAAAAAAACCTCGCGACCTCGTCGGTAATTCAGCAACCCATGCTTTTCCTAGTTCCATATCCCAGTCCTGTATTTAATGTCACCGAATGTCCCATGTGCCATATGCTACCTTTACTGCGGGGCAGCCGTTGCTCTGAAGATAAATTCGACACCCCCTACTTGCAGTACTGGAAAATCGTGCCAGGAAATCTTGATTGTTTCCTTTTTTCACTAGTGGTAAAAGATTGGAAATTTAGTTTTACTGCAAATGTTCGCACTCTTTTTTTTCTCCCTTTAAATCTACGCACAAGGCACAGCGCGGACAGATTCCACGCTCCTGGAGGGCTAGCTAGGCATCTATGTCTCGCCATTGTGCTGTTTTAGGAATGGCCGGGAATGATTGCGTTTCTCAGTCAGCGCGTGCTTCTATTGGTTCGAGAGCATTGAGCGTCAGTAGCAACCCGCCGTGGGGGCGTAGTGACCAAGGCGTTGCGCTGCTAAGCCCGAAGGCGCGGGACTAAATGGCGGTGGCCGCATTTAGATGAGGGCGAAATTCAAAAGCGCCCTTGCAACGCGTATTGGGTGCACGTTAAAGAACCCCACGTGGTCGAGATTAATCCGTAGTCCTCCACGATGGCGTGCCCCATAATCATATCGTAGCTATGGCACGTAAAACCAGATCACTTGTGTGGGTAAGTATCACACCCCGCATGCGTGCGCGCATGCGTAACTACGTTGCATCGCTATGGAAATAATGTCATTCCAACAACTTCGTTTATGCGTCCTCTATAACGACTGCAGGCCACGCAGACAGACTTTTTCAGCCAGCGGGAAATCTGGAAACATCGATAAAGAGACTCAATAAATTGTTATCGGTAAAGATTTAAAGAACCATGGCTCACCTCTGTCATCAAAGCCATGCGTTATTTCGTGTCCTATGACGAACCCAATGGCACCGTAGTTCATGTAGCTGCAAGAGAATTGGAGACCACGTTACATAGTCATCGCGAGCAGGTAACCATCTGGCGTAACAGTGCGAGACGCCATAAACTTGAGCCTTCAAGCGATTTGCCAGAAGTTTTTTACAATTCTAAGCAAGTAAACACGCCACTTTTCTGTGCCACTATTAAAAATGAAATTTTCTGAAAGCGCCTAGCTCTGGAGCAAACATTCCTCGGAACAGCGTTTAACGAAAAAAAAAAAAAGAAGAGAAAGAAAACACCCATTCGCCGGCAGCCACATGAAAAAAAAAATATAGGCAGCGTTGACTGCCACAAAGAAGCCAGACTTGGGCGAACCTGCGCTTTTATCTAAATAAAAAAAAGTCTTCAAAAGCTTGATTTGTCTGTCATTATTGCTACTTCGTGTTGTTTTTTGTTTGCATTTGACGCTCGAAATTTTCACTATTACAATTCCTCACTGAGCCACCGAATTCGACAGTCCGCGGGCGGACTGTCGAGCACGGAAGCTACGCTATAGCAGGAGCACGGAAGCACGGAAGAGGAGCACTCGAGCACGGAAGCTACGCTATAGAAGGACGAACAGAGCACGTTTTGCTCGTTTGCTTCGCGACACTTCGGTAAATTTGTCGGTTTGAAGGAATCGATCGCAATGAATCAGCCAGCCAGATTGTTACCGTCCAATAATAACCCACGCATGTTCGTCATTGTCATGGTATCGACACTTTCTACGCTAGTGTGTTCTTGTAACGGGGTACATGGTCGCATCAAGAGTTGCAAACTATCAAGGAACACCTACAAGCTCATGTAAGCAGAAAAAGGCAGGATGGAAATGATATTGAAAGCGAGCACGCACATTTCCTCAGCGAGTCGGGTAAGTTTGCGGTCTTTCTGACCATGCAACAACGGGCGCCGAGCCATTCTGTCTAAAAGCAAAACATGCCAAGGCATAGCGCACAAAGTTCAACCAGCTGTTAAAACATATTAGGGTAACTTAAGCTCACCACATTTTGCAATCAGTTATAAGTAAGGTGAGTTAGCAGCATGATGCGGGCTTCATCTTTGCTGGTTTCATATATATTTTAGGGACTCAATTAATATCGTGTAATAATTGAAATATCGCAGTGTCAAGTAAGCTTTATAACGGTAGTACCAGACCACTGCATTTGGCAAACGCTGTCCAATGCACAAGAAAAATAACGCTCTCCTTCAAAATCAGGATACCAGAACCAAACCTATCGAGCCGATGCCAGAACGCTCAGGAGCGCCAACCTTGCGAATGCTCGTGTTCCTGAGCCACGCGTTGCTACGTCTCAACGCCACAAAAGGCCACCAACCCCACCATTACCTGACTGCCTGAACTAAGGATGAAAGGGGGACCCTTATCCAATGCTACCAAACAACGACGGCGACCTTGGATTCGCAGGTTGCCTTCCTACCGCATATTCCATACCATCGGGCTTAGAAGGCGGGGTGTTGCAAGTATGGAGTGTGGCATCGCAACGAATTCAACGATTGTGATTTCGTGTTGGAAAGTCTTGAGGTTCCCTAGTCGACTCCCCTAGGGAAGATGACCGTATTAAATGCGGATACTTTTCGAGGAGGGGAAAAAGGGCCGTCCCTGATGTGAACTCGGACATTTAACTTGTTCCTGCTTGGCGTGGGCTTCTATAACTGGAGCCGATTAACTAAGCCAATAAACCCTTGTTCCTTCATTCTGATAACCTGACGTAGCCGTCGGTGGGCTTGGTGGATTCCTTGCCCGAACGCCACCCTAAGCCGCAACAAACTGGTGGCAGAGGTGGGATCAAGAAGGCAGTCCTCACGATCTGGGACCAACGGATCCGTGTACGTGGCTCCGGGAGACACGAACTTCGAAGATCGATGGAAACTACGGACGGAAGAGCGACTTCTGCGGATCCGGGATCAGCAGACCTCGTCTTCGTGGCTCAGGGAGGCACAGCCGTCGCAATAACGGCGTGGAGTCCTGGACGACTCGAGTAATCTGGAAGGAAAAGCAGCCAAAGGCAATTCCACCATATGGGATCGGCGGACCTGGGAACATGGCTCCGGAAGACACGACCTTCGCAAGCTCGAGTTTGGGTGAGTGCTTGAGCGACTACGTTTCGCTGGACGATAAGCTGCAATTGGAGAAGTGGGCTTCGATTAGGATGAGCTCAGTGATGCCTGCGGAAGGATATGTTGCAAAAAGGAACAGAAGGAGCGCGAAAGGATGGAAAGGAAAGAAAGAGCGGAAGAGAAGAAAGAGAAACAGAGGAAGGCAGGTACAGTTCAGTGAAGGCGGGTTTGCTTGCTAAATACAAGCTCTCCGTAAAGGAATTTCGGAAGGAACCGATTTTCTCGACAGAAATTCAGGAAGACTGTCTGCAGCTGTGTTGCGACGCGGAACACAGTGCAAAGAAAGGCAATGGAGTAGCTAGCTCGGGACGCGTAGTTAAGCCGGGGTTTCTCGACAGAAATTCAGAGAGAGGAGCAGGCGCTGAATTACGATGAACTCAGTGCAAAGAAAGAGGATGAAACAGCTAGCTCTGGAGGCCTAGTTAAGCCGGAGGAGAAAATCTTTCTGGTTTACCCGACAGAAATTCAGGCCGAGGAGCCGCCAACGGAAAGAGCTCCAGAAAGGCCACGAAAAAGAGGCGTTGCAAATTCAAAATTGCGGCAGAGGAGACAACGCAGCCGAGGAAATCTCAATCCAGAAAACCCTATGGGGAGCGCAGAGAAAGATTTAGAAAGGCACGTTTGTCGGTTGGAACGTTTCGACTCAGAGCGCGTCCGAGTCGTCAGACAAGGTTAAAAACAAAGCGACGTTCGGCGCAGAGGAGGACAAAAGCCAAGGACAATTGGGTTCCTCCTCGTTTGGTTCTTTTCGAGGTGTAGCCTGCATGACACGAGAGAACGCGGCGGTCAGGCGACGCGACGTGGGCATACCAGGCAGTGCATTCAGAGGTTAAAACACCTTGGCGGGCTAGTTGGTTTGAATGCATGATAAAGTCTGTAAGCGTGACTGAACGAAGACGTAGAAAGAAAACAGGTACACAGAGCGAGCGCTACTTTCAGCTATAAATTTTATTTTCGCACGCATGGTCGCATGGTGATACACTCTAAGAACAGTTTACACCCTTTGGCTTGCCCTATCTGCCACACAACAATAATCGTCATCTGCCTTATGCGTTTCCTTTCTTTAACGCTGCGAGCCCGGAACTTTCCAGTAACGAACGGCACGCGCGTTATCAGAAGGGGCACACCAAAGGGTGTAAACTGTTCTATGCTGATAACGCGCGTGCCGTTCGTTACTGGAAACTTCCGGGCTCGCAGCGTTACAGAAAGGAAACGCATCAAGGCAGATGACGATTATCGTTGTGTGGCAGAAGGGGCACGCCAAAGGGTGTAAACTGTTCTTAGAGTGTATAGTGTGATAGTGTCAGAGAATGGTAGTGTCAAATAGTGACACTGAGTGATAGTGTCAGAGAATGTAACCTGTCAGAAACATGTAGCGACGTTTTTACAAAAGAACTTAAAGCTCTGACCAATCGACGACCCATTTTTGGGAACTAAGTCTGAACAAGCGGTGGAATTTTTTAAAGACTAGCAAGGAAAGAACCTTGCCGCTTTTTCTATTGACGTACAGGACCTGTACTCTTCTCTCCCGCAGAATGACGTGATGAAATGTGTAACTGGCTGCACTGACAAGTTTGGAGCAGTTCGATTTCAAAACGTTTCTGGTTTGACTTGCGACAGAATTTTAGAACTTCTTCGTTTTTATGTTAACTCGACTTACGCGACTTGGGAGGGCAATGTTGTCAAACAAAATGATGGCATATGCATTGGGTCATATATTGCTCCCTGCTTAAGTGACTTATATCTAGCTAGCCGTGACCAGGTTCTTGATGAACTTCTGAAAAATAACACCGATGTCGTGAAAGTGTTCCGATTTGTTGACGATTCTTTAATCATTTTGAATAACGAATCAGACAATTTTGATTCACTGGTTTCAAAAACCGTAACGTCGTTCGCTGAAGTGTTTTGCCCTTTGTCGTTGACGCATGGTGTCCCCTTAGGCAATTTCAGAAGGTTTTTAGACTTGGGTTTATAATTTTCCCTACAAAAGACCTGCTGGAGTTATCAGCCGAGAGGCAATATGCCAGTCCTACCATTTAATTTCGCTCATTCAAAACACGTAAAACGCGCAGTATTAACAACGTGTTTCAATAATTATCTGATGAAGTTATGCGACCACAAAGTGGAAACCAATTTCAGAGATCGCGCCAAGCACCTGGCAGATTCTATTTACCCGATAGGTACGCTCGCCTCTGTCGTGGATGGCTTGAGCAGGAAGTGTAAAAACGCTTCGAAGGGGAGCAGTACCACTGCTAGAGCAAACAAAGTTGTTGTGGTACCATACATTCATAGCATTTCACATAATCTCAGAAGAATAGCGGCAAAGTCGGGGGTGGACGTGGTATTGTCTACCCCTGAGCGTCTACAGAAGCTATGCAAACAGGTTAATGCCGAGAATAGCAAAAGGCACGCATGTTCTACTCAACATCGCTAACAATTTGTAACCTGAACTCGTAAAGTTGTCTATGCCATTTTGCTTTCATATGGAAGAATGTATGTTCGTCAAACCGGCAGATGCATCAATGAGAGACTAAAAGAGCATCGATATAACGTCGCTAGGGTAATCTCGGTTCATTTGGATATTCATTGCCGAGATTATTCCTGCAAACCCATGTTTGAAAGTACTTCTCTTTTGTATAGGGCTCATAGCAGGATGACAAGGGAGATTGTGGAGGTATATGAAGTTGTGAAATTAGAGGAAAGGTGCGTGAGCAAGCTATCAGTGTAGCTATCTGAAAAGGAGATACAATTCCTAAGTTTATCGTTGTAACCATTGCAGTATATGTTTTCACCATGCCTTGCACACGTGTACGGTTCATCGACATGCACCACTGAATGTTCTTTTTTGCTGTCCCGTTTGTTTCCGCTCGCACGGTATATATTTATCGATGCGTGCGAAAATAAAATCTATAGTTGAAAGTAGCGCTGTCTCTGTGTATCTGTTTTCATTGTACGTCCTTCGGTCGCGCTTACACACTCTACAATGCATTCCGAGGGCAATGCCATAAAGGCAGGAGGACAGTACGGAAGATATAAGGGCTCTGCAGCGAGGGGAATGACATAGTGCCCTTTGTATTCTCGTGTTCACAAGTTTGACAGAAGCATTCAGACAACGTTTGTCTCGAGTATGGCTTAAGGAGACGGTTCTTGCGCGCGAAGTTTGGAAAGTTTTTTTTTTCGATATGTCATTTTTTTACGCAAATCGGCTTCATTTTTTTTTTTAGATGCACTTGCACCACCAAGTCTAGATTATTTGTTAGAATTATGTAGGGCGAGCTTGGACAGCAGTTCACTTTCCATAAGTGGTCGCGATATATATATATATATATATATATATATATACGAAGAAAGACGCGTTCTTTAGCGGAGCCGTTGTTAACGGCACGATTTAGAAAGTGGTAATTAGTACAGTCCCTTTGGGGCGTGTCGTGCTCGGACACAAAGAAGCAAAGCGTTTGTGCGTGTCTCGCACGTGTATTCATCAGACGGGCTGGGGAGGGGCAACGAGTTCAGAAAATTTTTTAGGAACGTGTTTTGCACGAATCGCTATCAGTGTTACTGAAATAGGCAACCTATTTCTGTTTTGCTGAGAACTCATGACGACTAGAAAAAAGCGAGACAGGGAGAGGGGTAGAACATTGTAAAGCGATACGGGAACCATAGCGTCCAGTAGGCGTGTCGCTCGGGCACGCCAACGAGTGTGTGTGTGTGTGTGCCTGTGTATTCCCAGGGAGGCGGACAACGAAGCGAGGGCTGGGCCCTCGAGCTGCTGTGTGACATCAGCCATCACTTCTGGAACGATCCCTGAGGCCGCGACCAAGCATCGACGCTTCGGGTAACCTGATATCTGGTCACCCTCAGGTCGAATCTCTTGGCGGTGCAGGTGTTTGTTACGTTTCAACACCACAAAGTACCAATACCCCACCCATTACCTGGCAGCCTGAACTAAGGATGAAAGGGGGGCCCCCATCCAATGCTGCCAAACAACGACGGCGACCTGGGATTCACAAATAATTACACATTTGCCACGAGGCAAACCCCCACTCATCCATCAGCGCCTATGCAGAGGTCAACGCAGCGTGGACACCGACTCTAGACGGGTCCATAAAAGGCCACCAACCCCACCATTACCTGACAGCCTGAACTAAGGATGAAAGAGGAACCTCCATCCAATGCTATCAAATAACGACGGCGACCTTGGATTCGCAGGTTACCTTCCTACCGCATATTCCATACCATCGGGCTTCGGAGGCGAGGTTAATGCGGAGTGTTGCGAGCATGGGCGTGGCATCGCAAACGGATCCAACGATTGTGATTCGCAGCTGGACAGTCTTGAGATTCCATAGTTAACTCGCCTAGGGAAGACGTCGGTATTAAAAGCGGAGACTTTTCGAGCAGTGGGACAGAGGACTCGTACGTTTAACTTGCTCCTGCGTGGAGTGGGCTTCCGTAACTGGAGCCGCGTAACTAAGCCAATGAACCTTCTTTCCTTCAATCTTACAACTTGACGTAGCCGTCGATGGGCTTGGTAGATTCCTTGCCCCAACGCCACCCTAAGCCGCAACAGTTTGTCTCTGTCACATCGTCGTCTCCTCATTGTGAAGGCAGTCTACATCGTCTGACCATGCCTCTTGGCTTTCTCAGCATTTACCATTTGATTTAAAGAAAGCACAGTTGATACTATTCTTATCTGCGCAGCAACAACTGGGAGAACAATGGCAGCCACCGATGCGATTGGTTTCCGTACACCAATGTGACGCATTAGAATGCACACGTCGACTACAATCTGTGTTCCAACAATGCTCATGTAAACAGTTCCGTATTTGCGAGTGAATATAATAAACATTGCATGTCCACCACAGTGCACTGCCACTCTTCGAATTAAAAAAACTCATATCAACGTTTATTCATTTATTGTGAATATTCTATAAGTCGCATTTCACTGTCTCTTTATACATCTTGATTTTCTTATATATTGTCGCGACTCGAGCTTTCCGCTGTCTGCTTGCCTCGAAGCGTCGAAGCCTTTGACCCGTTTCTCTGCTCATGAGCGAACCCTCTCTGGAACGAGAATAGAACAAAATCGGGGAGACCAAGCCCGGTGCCAACAATTCGACAAGTGGACTTGTCTCCCTGACGTACGCCTTTTGAAAACGTCGGCCCAGGACTAAGGACCCCGGCTTTGTTCTATTCTCGTTGCTCCGAGTGCATGCACCTTCTAGCCGCTTCTCGTCTCGGCACGCCCTTAGCAAAACAAAGTTTTTGACCGGTCTGCGCGGCCCGTATTATCGAAGTTGAAAGGCTGTGGGACGAGGAAGACAACAGGGAGCTACGCAGAATGAGCTACTGTTCAAAAACCCCCGCAGGCGCACTGATTAGGCTGAGAAGGTACGTGAGCCTCGCGTTCCTTGCGAGGACCACTCACCTCCACTGCCGCTATGTGCGGTGCAGGCTCATGTGCATGTCCTGAATGAAATCCAAAGTTTGACGGCAGCCTGTCTGGCTGGGAAATACATGTTGAATAAGCGCGGTAAGATGCACCGACCAAGAAAACTGAAAATTTAATGACGTTTCGGCTCCCCATACGGGAGAGTTGTCCACAATAAATCCCATAACAGAGATACAACGTACTTAAGTACGTTTCAGTACATGACCCAAGCAACGAGTGTACACCGTCGGGAGTGTCCCGTCATTCCTATCCAGCGTGTGCGCCGTGGTCTGTATGTGCAAGGATTCTAGATGCTGGCCTGACGCAAGCTTCTCTTCCTCGGCCAGAACACGTGTACTTGCCAACGTGTACTTGTAATCGCCAACTACCAATATTGTGGCCTGTAGATTCCACAAGCTCAGCAAGGGCACTCGAGACCACGTGCCGTTTTTGACATCATACCCATGCTGTTTCACACGTTTCTTGAAGTCACCTGCCTCGCCGATATACTTGTAATCACAGTTCCTGCACTTTCTGGCGTAGACTACAAGGGGGAAGTTTTCTGTGGCAATTTGTCTTAATGTTTACTAAAACGTTTCTTAGTTTGCGAGTTGGCACATGCGCAATTTTGACGTCATACCTGCACGTAATACGAGCGATGGTCTCACTTGTGCCAGGAATATATGGAATGTCAGCCCGCTGTCATGAATGCACAGTATTTCACATTTCGTTTTCTATATCCCTTAGCTATAAGAAGTTACTTCAAAGGAGGTAAAAATGTGATAGCCTTTTCCACGTCTTCTCAAACGTGTATTTGCTCAACAGCAATATAAACAACAATGCCAACATGGTCGTGTTGTCCTGAAAGCAGCTTTCACGGTTTCCTTCGTCATTCCCTAATACTACCGTGTTACAAAGCTTTGAAATTTTAGCGACTTCAACCTTACCGCTGTTTCTTCAAAAATTCTCGACCCGTATTCACATAAAGCTATTAGGCTAGAATTGTTTGCAAAAGAAAAGTACCGCCATCCTTGATGCTGGACATAAGGTGGCCGGCAAAAGGTGAAGTGCACTTATGAACGGGGCCCGTATTCCCAAAAAGTTCTTGCACTGAAATTGTTCGTAAGAGAAAATTCCAGCCCTGGTATAATGATGGACATGCGATTAGCGCAGGTGGCCTGCAAATGTCAAAGAGCACGGGATGAGGGACCCCAACGAGGGACCGAATTCACAAAGCATCTCGATCGTTCGTAAGTACTATTTGCCATTGGCCGGCTGCCTTCGCTAATAGTATGGCCTGCGCCAGTATTGGCTGCAATTTTCTCTTACGAACAATTCCAGCGTAAGAACTTTTTGTGAGTAGAGATCAAGAAGCTTTGTGATTTTGGCCTCTGGGTTCGTAATCATAAATTTTTTTTTTACTCTGGTCAAGTTCGTAAGAAGAAAAACCGTCTAATCGTGGCATCGAACATATTATCAAAGGCTTCCAGCCGACAACTGAAAAAAAAATTCTTACGAACTAAAACCTTTGTGAATTCGGCTCCTGATCTGTTACGGGGCATTGGCGTATAATGATGTAAAATAATGAAGTGAACAAACCGGTGCTCAAGAAGGCGACAAAGATTATGCGTTCTTTCCTGCGTTCTTGTAATTCTTTCCTGCCTTAGTAAACTCATTGAGAAATTATTTGTTAAACGTCTTAATAACTACTTAACAAAGTTTAAATTGCTAGAGAACAATCAATTTGGTTTCTGCCCTGGAAGTTCCACGAATCTAGCTTTCTATCTCTAACTGACTACATAAAAATATGTATTGATTCGGGAAACTTAGTCGGGTCTGTATTTTTAGACTTCAGTAAAGCTTATGACACGGTTAACCATCAAGTCCTGTTCAATAAACTTGACTCTTATGGTATAACTGGTCCTGCGCTAAGATTCTTAAAAAATTATTTACTTGACCGGCCATACACAGTACATGCAGCAAATACTTTCTCAGTAACAACATGTATTAACCAAGGTGTACCACAGGGATCAGTTCTGGGCCCTTTGCTTTTCATTTTATATATTAATGATCTTCCGGATTCTCTTAACTCCACCAACTACGTTCATTGCATTTTATATGCAGATGACACAACCATATCTTCATCTGAAAAATCTGTTGCTACTCTTACTTCTAAGCTAAATATTGCATTAAGTAACATTATAAAATGGTGTAGCAACAATTACTTAGTTCTTAATCCTCTAAAAACTAAATTTATGTTATTCAAAAGTGCTCAAAGGGCCTTAACTTCTATTCCTGAAGTGAAGCTTGGAATTCATTCAATTCCCGTTAGCACCGATGTCACATTTCTTGGCATACATCTTGACCCTAACCTTACATTTCGCTCTCACTTCCAACATCTCAAGCACAAGACTGCGTTTGATATACGTGCATTAATCAAAGCTCGCCCTTTCTTTTCTCGTGAGGCTCTGCTAGCGTTGTATTATGCGTTCATTCATAGCCACATTAATTACGGCATTGTTTCATGGGGCAACACGTACGCTTGTCACTTATCATCAATTCAACATATCCAAAATCAGTCAATACGCATTACCACTTCTAGCTCCATGCAATCCAATGTCTCTTTGTTACTTCGCGCGTATAATATCTTGCCTATTAATAACTTGTTCCAGCTTAACATACTCGTCTTACTCCACAAGTTGCTTCATAATAACCTTACATTTCCGCTCATTGCAGTTGACCTTTTGCAGAATAAAAATATGACCAGATTTGCGGCTAACAACAATTTCTTGTTACCCATGGTTCATACCAATTACGGCAAAAAAACATCTTCCTTCGCTGCAATTTCACTTTGGAATGAATTACCATCAACCATAAAATCATGTACTTCTCTTGAAATTTTTAAAAATCACCTTAAGCATCATTTCCTGCGATAACTTAACTACGATCTGGCGGTGTACCTTTGACTTTTATCTCACATGTCATTTCTTGTATTTCATCCATGCTTTTTTCCGACTTTCTTTTATAACGTGCTTTTTCGTGTTTGATTGTAAATGACATGTCTAATGATGTATTTGATCTGTAGATGTTGTTTATAATAACGCTAATTTGCTGACTATTGATGTCACCACCAATGTTGTTATTATTAACCGAGGGTACCACTACAGTTCTTTCACTTTGGCACCCTCATCTGTATATTTGTCATGTAATTACTTCTTTTTTTGGAACCAATAAATCTGAATCTGAATCTGAATGACGGTCTGAGAGCTAACTACCAGCGATCTTATGCCCTCTATCGCTATGTCTTTTTTGGAGATGGCATGTATGTGGCACCTCTGACCAGCTTTCGTTTCCGCGATACATTGGTGCAGCCACAGGTTATCGGTTGTGCAAGGCATCAGTAACATCTGCTTCTTGCTCATACGCACTTATATTTAAAAAAAGGCCGGCGGGACGTAGCGATGCATAAGTGTACGCACAGCAAGCTTGATAGTGGGGCTTACTTTGGCCGATCCTTGGAGAAGAAGGCGCCCTGCAAGATGCCGGCGGGAAACTCTGCGCATGAAGAGTCAACAAAAGGCAGCGGTCAACAGTTGCCTCGTGGAGTCATGCGCAACGCTCGTGCCTCAAGTGTGGTTCTGGACTTAATAAGGGGCAGCATGTGGAGCTTATGACCACACGATCGCCACCTTTGCGTTCGATGATGTAAGCAGTTCTCCTTCCCTAAATCGCCGTATAGTATTCAGATGCGCTGCTAATGATACTGCTCGCTCTATTAAAATATGCATTAAAACGCTAGGAGTTACATCATAATCTGGTTGCACATATGTCTTTACAGCGAAAGCGAGAAAATATAGAGGGTAGAAACCTCACTGGTGTTTTCAAGAAGAGCGCAGAGTTCAGGCTTTTCTGGCAACTAGTGCAAACCATGAAAGTACATAAGTCAGATACCTGCATGTAAAGGGTGGACAGCGAGATCGCAGAAAATCGGAAACCCGTTAATATGGCGATTTTGAGGAATTGCTCACGGTGCATTTGACTTCGTCCGAGCTGGCCTTTAACAGCGATTTCGTCATCTGTTCAGCTAGAGCAGCGGCCGCGTCGGTTCAACATTACAGCGACAGTCCCACATGCAAGTGCCGGAAATATATGAGAAAGCAAGCTTGCAAGCACGTGCTTCGGTTTAGACGAGCGCAAATTTTTCTCTTGACAGAGTGGCAGCAGCAGAGGATTGTGCCCGAGTTGCGCGGCCGTTGTACGTGCTCAGACTCACCGATGCAATTCTCCAAGCTGTTGTAGTAGGCGTTCACCACAGCCACCTGGGCATGCTTCTTCCATCTGCAAACAAAGTGTCAGCGATGAGCGAAGCTCCCGTCCTGCAGCGTGCGAGCCAGGCGTTATCGAAATATGCCTTTCAGCAGGAAAGCATGTCTTGCACAACACTACGTGCATGATTGAGAACGAAGCAGCTCAACGAGGATCTAATGTCTGCGCTGTTGTCCCCACGCTCGTTACGTAATGAACATCTAACGTATAGCTTTCAAGCTCATTGTGTGTTTTCCAATTATTCCTTGCTATTCACTGCCGAAACCTGCCAGCATATGCTAAATGAACAAAAAAATATGCCTCGTCTACTGTAGGTTACTTCGTTATTAAAAAATAGTACTGTGCAGCTATAACATATGTGTGTTTGTGTGCAGGGGGGTGGGGTGTTAGACACTCAGTTGCGAGCTAACTGCACATCATTTTTGTAAGCTTAGCATATGTCCCAGAGTTTTATTATCGCGGCTGTTTTCGGCGTGCATCGATCCAATGCGCAAGCAATAATGAAAGCACAGAAAAGCACAGAAACCGTAGCGTCGGCTAAAGATGATGCACAGTGTTCCCGGACTGCGTCGCTGCAGCAGTTCCGTAAATTGCGACATTCTGAAAGAGCGAATTCAAGAGGACGGCTGCAAGCAGAGAGGCGACAAAAGCGACACTGCGTCTGCCTGCCGTCGTTCTGTTATCCGCGCTCTTTCAGGATGTCGACGCCCAATCAGTGTAGCTGAACTGTTTGCACTCACTCTCCCTTGATGTGCGGCTTGCGCAGCTGCCCGAACGCGTAGTCTGTGGACCACTTGCGCAGGCGCATGATGTTCTCGAAGTAGTTGTCCGGCAGCAGCTCCACCTTGGCATAGTGATCCTCGACGAGCCCGTCGTTGAGCAGCTCGTCCGGGTAGCCGATGTAGGGCCGGATGGCCTGCGCCTTGGCCCGCGCGCGCTGCCGCGTCTGCTCGTCCATCCAGTCGATTCCGTCGAGGATGGCGAGGAACTCGCGCACGATGAACTGCACCATGTCCAGGGCGGCGCCCTTGGCGTCCTCCTGGAAGAAGTGGCGCACGTACAGCGACGACAGCGCGATGCCCAGCGAGCCCGTGAGCGAGCCCATGCACTGCTCCCAGCGCGCCGTCTCGCGCGTCTTGCCCGTGAGCACGCCGTTGAACTCCTGCAGCCGCTCGCGCCACGGCTTGCCCAGGCTGGCGTACGACTGCAGCACCACGCGCCACACCATGTAGTTGGCCAGGGTGCGCGCGGGCGTCGTCTCCAGCAGGCTCTCGAAGCGCTGCACGAACTCGGGCACCACCACGTTGATCGGCTCGTCGGCGGACACCGGGTCGACGAGCAGCGAGTTGAAGTAGCGGTCCCAGTCGATCTGCGCAAGCGCTCGGCACTTACTTTCTTTCTTACGTGAACGCTCTTTTCCAGAGCCGCATAACTCTGACTAAAGCGCAAGTTCTAGGCGCAGATTTTGGCTATTTCGGCAGAAGACAGCGGATTACGATGGCGCGTATGCGCTACTGTACGAGCCATGGCACTGCTTTCTGCCATCATGTTACCAAGAAAAAGAAACCCTTCAGAAGTCCGGGGGCTACTGAACTGACCGCAATACTCCTCTCCCCGCCCCTCCCTCCACCCCGCTTTTATTGTGGGCAAATTCAATGTACCGTGCGCTCTCCCCCGCTACGTGATCGTCTCCTATAACGTGTCTATAACGTGTCTATGACAGCTGCAATCGCGCAGCAAAAGCCATATCACTGATTTTATAAAGCTGAATCACGGCTTTCGTGCGCACAAGAAACTCCTGCAATATTTTCACTGTCGTCCCTGTAATGCTGCCGATACAGAAATGGGGAGCGAAGAGCCTATAGAAGTGCGGTTCATTCAGCAAAGCTTTATGAAATACTAGACGCCCAGTATTTCACAACGATTTCCCTCTCTATACGCTGCACTCAAAGAAACGCTTACAATGTGCAGAAAGACACGAAAGGCATTCGCGTTAGTGGCGACGTGCACCTCATATGCAGCACGTATTGAAATAAGCTGATGGAGCACGCTACCATATTGCATCAAAGAAAATTACGCTTCTTGGGATTTTCTCTATGTTTATGAATTCGTCTGTACAGTCGAAATAAAGGTTTTCTGGGCCCTTTGTTTTCCTTGATACATATATCTACATCTACAGGATCTTATGACACCGCCCCGCTGTATTTCTGAAATAACCAACCACATTTAGCAGCTTCACTGCACGTCTACTGCTGAAGCGCAAAACCAAAACAAGAGCACCTGCGTGAAATTAAGGGATATTTTGGTATGTTTTACTGCCACAGCACGAGGTCGCGGGATCAAATCCCGGCCACGGCGGCCGCGTTTCGATGGGGGCGAAATGCAGAAAACATCCGTGTACCATGCACTGGGTTCAGGTTAAAGAGACCCAGGTGGTCAGAATTAATCTGCAGTCCCTCACTATGGAGTGCCTCATAATCAGATCGTGGTTTTGGCACGTAATAGCCCAGAATTAAAGAAAAAATATATGTAGTCAAGCAGTTAAAAACCGATTCTACTAATTCCACGCCTGAAAATACAGCGACATCTGAATTACTTTACAAGCTGCGCGCGAGATGCCAGGCCCGGTCATCTTGCAAGTAATGCAATCGATTGAAGGCGGGGCCCTTTACAAACTTTGCGTGGTAGATATATTAAGCATGAATCAGCAACAGTAAAAGGTAAAGCAAGGCAACTTTTCTGAAACTTCAATGATTATATGCAGTAGAGGATCGCGCATGGTATAAGCTCCAATTTTACCGAGCTTTTCCATATGCTTGTTTTCAATACGGGCAACTGCTCGCTACTTACTTTTGGAGCCAGCTTCTTGAGGTCGCTCAGTGGCATCTTATTGTACAACTTGCTGATGTTGCGCCGCTCTTCGCGCGGTGTCGAGTACTGGAACAAACAAAAAAGAAAAACAAAAAATAGATCGTGAGCCGAAAGATTGCAGAAAGTGTAGGTGACAACGGCGACGCGCTTGTTGGAGACATGCTATTTTTCGTAAAGCATATATTGAAATTCGCGTAAGCCAGCACATTCCGTGGGTAATCTGGTGCGAGGCGAGAAGCGAGAAAGCTAGGGAAAACAAATTGACATTTATAAGCAGCCGTTTAATCATAGACTAGTCTTGTTAGATGCTGCGCACCCGTCTTCATTCTGCGCCGTTTAGCACTGCTTGGAAACACCTGGAAACGCCTGTTGCACCTGTACACGAAAACACCTGACGAAATAGCCACTCTTGTACAGTGCGGTAGAATGTTAGTGAGAAACGCTTTAGTGCGTCGCTCTGTCTTTCCTGGAGCTACGTGCACTTGGCTGAAGCTATCTGAACGCACTGCAGAGCTGTCCGGGAAGGTGCCAGCGCCACCAGCCACAGGTAATCTGTTGCAGTGTGGGGCGATCATACACCTGCCAGAGGGGGAAATTCGAACGTTCCCTGCTCTCACATGTTTCCTTGAAGAGTGGACTGCACTTCACATGCAATAACATGCTGATAGAAAAGGTCGTAGAGCTTTTCAGAACCTGGAGTGCGTGTCTGGGCACGTGCTAAGAAGAGTTGCGCGTGCCTTCGATCACACTATACACCACTGTTAGCGATACATTACAGGACAACCATAGTTTAGACTAAATAACCATCACGTCCACTGCGACAAAAGAAAGCGCAGACAGTATATAGTGCCACCACATAACCTACGTTGGCGAGCGTGATCTCGAAAAGCAGCGCGTCCTTCAGCTCCCTCTCGGTGGCCTGCCGGTCCGTGGCGCCGAGCAGCTGCGCGGCGTCCACCATGAGGCGGAGGTAAGCGGCCACGGCGCTGTCGTTGAGGCCGCGCAGCAGGTACGTGCGGTCGGGGAGGCCCAGCGACGTCTGGTCCAGGTCGATGATGTAGCGCGTGTTGTTGCGAAAGTCCGGGATGACCGACAGGTCGAGCAGAATGTCGTGGCTGTAGCCGAAGCCCCGGTACTGGACCAGCGCGTCCAGCCAGTGGAAGCGCGACGCATTCCAGGCGGCGCCCTCGACCACGGGCCAGCCGCCCAGCTCGCTCAGTACTCGCTTCAGCGGAGCCTCGGCCGTCGAGTCGATGAGGGTCGTGTTCAGGCAGGACTGGTACATGTACTTCATCTTCTGCACGAAGCGCGGCTCGTTCCCCGCTCGCACGGGTTCTTCAACGAGCGTGCGCAGCTTGGCGTCCAGCTGGTCCTGGATGAGGGAGAACTGCGACAGCGAAGACTTGTCCTCGGGGATGATGTGCTTCTGCACCCAGCCCCCGCAAGCAAACTCGTAGAAGTTCTCGCACGGGTCCACGCTCTGATTCATGTTCTGCAGCAGCGCCGAGGCGGCCTGCACGCAGCCGGGCGACAGGCACAGCTTGGCGTCCTCGCCGGCGCCCATCAGCCGGTCGGCCTGCGACGGCAGCGCCACGCCCGGCCGTGCTGCGCACCGGCCATTGACCGGTCAGAGACGGTGTGCGCTAACGCCGGCCCACCGAATTGCGCGCGTGGCCAATATTGAAACAAACACTAGACCCGCGCAAAGAACGAAAAATCACAAGCTGCTCATTGTCCCTATAGTGTAGGGCTGTTTGTATCAGAAATGTGCATCAACTAACTCACTCGTCGCGTTATTCCGTTGCAATGAACGGTGATTGTGTTACTGCTAACAAAAGAGAAGCAGCAGCTTGGGCCAGCTCACCAACCGCGCTTCCCACATTTTCCAGCTCGCCCGTTTGTGCGAAACAATGATTTGTCATTATACATCAGATTGACATCTGATGACTCTTTTTGCTAACTCCAGATATTGTTGCTGCTTTCGGTTAAGTGGGCAATTAATTTATCGCTGCCATCAATTTCTCTGACGAGCTTATTCCTTCCTTGGGGAAAGCAATTGCAGCAGATGCGACAGGTTAGCGTATTGTCCATAACAGGACATGCGAAAACAAGAAAGCGAGCTATTTGTAATCAGATGTTAGCTCCAAACTGGGTCGTTGATCGACCGAGTTACGCCTGCGTCATTCGTGCATCGCTTTCGAATGCACGCGTCGCCTTACTTGTGCCGGTTGGCATCCTGCACGGCCATTATGCCGTACGCTTGCTTTGGTGCCCGAAAATAACCCGAAGACTGTCACCTCGCATTTGTAACCCACTCGAGTTCGCACTGTCAATAGACACACGATTCTGTAAAAAAAAAAATAGAGAGAGAAAAAAAACGAAGTAAACGATCCTTCACGCAAAATGCGAAGTTCGAGAAGCAGGCTTTCTTCGCTCCATTACTTGACGAACCGTCGCCAACCGCCGAAAGCGTGCTGTAATTCCTACTTCTCACTTCGCCACCAACCGAGCGTATGTTACGGTGGAACACACTTGCTCGCAAAATAAACAAGCTGTGCCATGGCACCTACAATTTACCTTCCGCTACGGCGAACGTACTGTTACAACAGATCCACTAGTGAACTGAGCACGCCCGTCTTGCAGATCGCAGTTTGTTTTCTTCTTTTTCGTTTAAAGTCAAGACCAAGGCCGTCGACCCCGCGGTTAGAAAGTAACTGGTTCGATGACGCCTGCCCACCCCCACTTCCCGTCTCTGGGGAAAGAGAGCGCGTTTCCCGTGCGTCGTAGGAATGCGTCGCTGGCATCCACAAAAACAAAAAGAAAAAAAGTTCATCTCGCAGAGGTAACCTGTTTGGTCAAAGAAAAAGAAGCGCAAATTTACAAAAAGGAATGGTTACACCAACTACGTACAGGAAACAGCAAGGCGTAACTGAAAGTCATGAATATAACAAAATTAAGGAAGGCCAGACGTCGGAACATGAAATAACTCAAGAATCATAAACAGGTAAAAAACACCGACTAAAGTGTTTACCAGAGGTGTTTAGTGTGTGTGTATGTGTATATATATATATATATATATATATATATATATATATATATATATATATATATGGGCCAAATTGGCCCACTGCAATTTACGAGCGCCAGATGAAGGCTGCCGAAGGCCGATAAAAATTGCTCTGCAACATGCAAAGTAATTTGTACGTTACAGATGGATATTTAATAGCGATGGACGGTCACTTTGGGGGTAGCAGCCAATGAAAAGCATCGTGAACTTGGCCCCACAATCGCTGCACTTTTTCGTCCTCGCCCTAAACTTTCGCGTTGCGTCGTAGGCAGGGCACCTGAGTAGCGATCGCAAGAAGAGGTCAGGTAACGCACCCTCGTGCCTGCCCACTGGTGCCATCTGCAGCGTGGCACATGACCCTTCGAAGGTCACATGCAGGCCGGTCACGCGCTTGGTCAACGTGACGCGCGTAGCGGCGACGCGTCGAATGACGCAACGTATCACCTCGAGGCGTTCCGCTGAGATGTGCTAACAGCGTCAGCCAGTACCTCGCACAAAGAGGCACGCGAGAACGTATAATGCCATCGATGAAAGGAAACAGCCGCTTCGCCCGCACACGCAAGGCAAGGGTGTTTTTTACGCGTTGGATTAACGAAACGCAGTAGACTGCACGCCTTGCACCCATGGCAATTACCGCGCACGCGACCCGCGCGAGACGCTGGCGCAGCAGCGAAACAATGCGGTGCAGGCGGCCTTCGCCCGTCGTTGCTGCCGTCGCACGACGAGCCGTTTGTCGCCGCTCTCTGAAAGTGCTCGCTGCGGATGCGGCGTGTCTCCGGCGCGTTGTGCCCTTGTTGCGCATGCGTGCAAAGCGCGTGCAACGGGACGTTCCGTGCAATCGGCGTGACGTGAATGCGGACGCGGGACAAACCGTTTCTTCTTGGAGGACACGTGCCTCCGGAACAGGGGCCGAATTCAGAGAGCTTTTTCTTCGTAAGAGCTGTTTGCCGCTGCCTGGCCGGCCGCCTTCGCTAATGTCCGTCATTCTGAGTGGCTGGCTTCTGCTCCTCTTACGAACAATTACAGCATAAGAACGTTGTGTGAGTACGGGCCCAAATTGCGCCACTGGCAGTTCCAGGGCAGGTGAGGGGACTGCCTGCCCCCTCCCCCCATGTCCTTTTCTTTATTTCTTTAGATATACAGGAATTTGTGTGCCGACAATATTGCACGCGCTGTGAGCGCCACCCTGACGGACCTTGAAGAGAATGGCTTAGAGATTTAATTCCGACAAAAGAGGCTTAAGAAAGCAAAAATACATTCTCTTAGCGTTCGAACTTCGCGTTTTCTTCACGTGCCAGTAGGTATAATGTTACCATCACTTCTCTTATATCCACCGCTATTCTGATATGCGTCTACGCCAAAGCAGCCTCCGTCATACTTGAACGAAACACACCAGGAAGCTTTAGATCGGGCCATGCTCCGTGGTCCCTATTCAAATACATGTATAACGCAGAAATGCTTTCACGAGACAACCGTTGAACTGGTTTAAACGAAATTTGTTGCAATTTATAGAACAAGTTAAACTCTATCAACTCGCACAAGCCGAAGTTTGATTTAGGGCATCAAATTCTGTACAAAAGTTACAGGAAATCGGAACCTTTCAAAATTGCAGAAGAACTAAGCTTACAAATTCATAATTCTGCACAAAGAAACGGTATCGCAGTTCTGCGAAGTGCCTCTGTTAGTGCACATAAAGCGGACAAAATTGATATACAAATTTACAGCTTACTTGAATTTGTTACATTGTTTACGAGAGTTTTGTAAATGTCCTACTCAAATATTGAGCGTCAGGCATGGTCGAGCGGCAGAAATGCAGTCTCCTAAAAGCCAGTTCCTTCTGTTAATGCAGGTTGCCAAGCAATTTATTTCTGCTACTCGTACCATGCCCTGGTACTATGTATGCAATAGCCAAAGAATGTTTCGACGTAGTAAAGCTTTTGCTATTGAGTGGTGATGTAGAATTTAACTCTGGTCTGATTGACAGTGCTTCAGACTATTCTAAAGAACTTAATAAAACTTAATAACGTCGTAAAAGAAACCAATGCGCATGCGGATGCGTGCCACAATTAACTAAAACGAATGCTTGATGACGTCAAATAAAGTGAGGCAGTGCTGGAACAAACAGTTGCTGATATTAACACAAGACTAGCGGCAGTTGAGACCAGAGTAAACACTCTGGATCAGTCCACAAGTAACCGAATTTCAACAAGTTGTGGCTGATGCTATTCAAAATAAAAATGTTGATATACAAACACGACTTAATGATTTCAAAGATAGGTCGCGGCGAGATAATCTGATATTTTATGGTGTAGCTGACTGCGAAAATGAATCTTGGGCTCAGTCGGAAGAATGAATCTGCGGTGGCTTGTCGCCACCTCACTTGGCGCTCAGATACCTGCAGACGAAATTTCATGGGCACATTGGCTTGGGTAGCTATGTCATTAAAAAGTGCCGTCCAATAATTGTCAAGTTCATCTCCTTCAAAATAAAAGATGGCATTCTTGCGGAGAGAAGCAAGCTAAGAGGCACTGGTATGGCAGCAAGTGAGGACTTCTGCGAAGCAAGGAGCACTGACTCGCAAAAAGCTTTTTGATTTGGGAAAGCCAAGTGGTGGGCATTATACTTTGTGTTACAATCGGCGTTTAATTAATAAAAATATGCTTGACACACTGCGCTCAAACAGATAGCGTTTGCGAAATAAATCAGAGAACTGAAGCAGCCACTAAAAACGCCCACGCGTCAAATCCGCGAGTCAATAGCATGCCGTAACGACTATCGCACGTAACTACGCGGTCTTCAAAAGCTAACCGAGTTTCATTCATTTTTACTAATATTAGAAGTGTTTTAAACAAGCGAGATGACTTGCCCTCGCTGACAGCTGAGTGCTCGGATGATATAGTCGTACTAATTGAAACGTGGTTTTCTAGCAAAATTCTAAACAGTGAAATTCTTTATCGCAAACAAACATACAACTTTAACAGATCAACTCGCACTACAAGAACGGATGGTGGCGTCGACACTGCAGTATCGCTCCAGTTCCAGTCATGTCTAAGCCCCACAAATTCCATCTTGGAAGTTGCCTGCGCATGCGTCCGCTAGATCACCGTGATATAATTCTGTGTGCTTGCTGCCGGCTTCCTCGTTCTTCTAAATCTTTATGCAATGACTTGCATGATACGCTACATAACCTTGAGATTCGGTACCAGAATTCACTTATGTTTATTTTGGGCGATTTAAATTTCCCGAACATTGGAAGAGTGGCGGTGCCAAGGTATATATGCCGCACATTCGAGATTGAAGCGTTTATTAATCTCTGCACAGTTCTTAATTTGTATCAGATTATCTATATATGTGCCTGCTCGAACTACTGCTACTTACTGTAATATCTTAGATTTGGTTTGCACTACTAATCCTGGCTTGGTTTCTTCTATTCATTATTTAGATGGGTTAAGTGACCAACCGTGTGACACACTTTATTTATTCCCTTCAATCGAAGCGACGACACTTTGATCTTAGCCGATAGGCCGAGAAACGATGGTCGAAGTGACGAATGTCTTCTACTAAAATAATGAGAGATTACACCAAATCTGAGTACGGTGCCATTAATGACCGGCTTGACATTTTCACTGAAAAAAAAAAAAAAAACTGTCGAAATTGTTGCGTAGGAGTGTGGACGTGAACTAGACAATTTTCGAAAATAAGATATTATCACTAATTGTGAAATACGTGCCAACTCATTCTATTCAAGCTGCTTCTCTCTCTCCTTGGTTCACGGCATAATCCTTCGTTTACTAAATAAAAAAAGAAGCGCTTGTGCCGTAAGGTATCATCATCTGATACTCCTGAAAGCTGGGCAGCTTGTCGATGCGCAACGTTTCACTATAAAAATGAGAGTGTCGTGTCAAAACAACTTTTTCAGCAACACCCTGTCTTCTCTTTTTCAATGCGACTCTCGAAAATTTTGGCATATTCTCAACGGTCCAAAAAAAAGAAACACGAGATAGTGATTCGTAATGATCAGCAAAAGGCTATTCTAAGCGACAGGTGCTGCGACATATTGCAAAATGTATTTAAATTAACATTTTCTAACGACATTAGCATCGTCCTGCCTAAGTTTGACTGCCCTGATTTACGTATTATGGATCCTGCTATCATATATGCATTCGTAATCTTTAACCTAATACAAAACCTGAAGAACTCTACACCTGATTCAGAAGGAATCACCTCACCATTTCTGAAACAAACCATTACATAGTGTTCAATTATTTCGGCACAACTTTTTTCGCGCAGTCTTTAGAATGCCGAGTGTTACCCAGCGACTGGAAGGCGGGGAGGGTGATACCTATCCGCCAACAAGGTGACACAGCTAACCAAACTACAGGCCCATATTGCTAATCAGCGTCTCATGTAAACTCTTGGAGCATGTTACCAACTCGAATCTAGTTGCCTTTCTAGAATCAAGTAACTTCTTCAGTAGCAACCAGCATGGTTTCGGGAAATACTTATTCTGCAGAACTCAACCTTTACTTTTTTACTAACGAATTGTTTTCTTCTGTTAACATCTTCTGTTCTGAAATGGATCGAGTGCTTCTGAGACAAATGAACTCAACACGTAAGTGCCAACGTTAATGACTAGCATATTTGTTCCGTAACTTCTGGTGTGCCACACGGTACTGTCTGCGGCCACTCTTATTTCTCATTTATATTAATGACTTACCTGCATGCGTTTCCTCAGCTGTTCAATTACTTGCTGATGATTGTGTAGTTTAGTTGACCATGTAGTGACTAACCAAAATGACTGTGCCTCTCAGTCAGACCTAGATAGTATTTCTTCATGGTATAGTGACTGGTCAATGAAACTAAACATTATCAAACACAAAATAAGGAGGATTTCGCGCAGCAGTGTTAATAAATATCGTTCTCATACTCTCTTAATGGCTCGAAATTAGTCTCCATCCGCTCCTACAAAGATCTTGGTGTGCACATTTCTAATAACCTAACATGGCATGATCATATTTATTATGTAATTAGCAATGCAGACCGTTTGCTTGGTTTTTTTGTGCCGTAACTTTTCTTTAACCCCCGTTTCAATAAAACTAACACTACAAAACATTACTTAGGTCCAAACTAGAATACGCATCATCAATCTGGGATCCCTCGTCATCAGTGCTCATTTCTTCTCTTGAGGCCGTCCAGGACCATTCAGCTCCTCTTATTAACTCCAACTATTCTCTATATTCCAGCGTGTCAGCAATGAAGTATTCCTATAACCTTCCTAATCTATTTTGCAGAAAAGAAGTTGATCGTCTCTGTATTTTGTCAAGTCTTATTCACTAACCACGATCTCAAGAACGCTCTCTTTACTGCGCCATCCTACATCTCGTCACGTGTTGATCATCGTTTTAAAGATCAAGTGCCGAGCTGCTGCACCAACTTTTACTTTCATTCATTCGTGCCAAAGACGTGATCGGAATGGAACCACCTCCCTGTCTCCATCGCCAGCAACGCTGATCGATCTTCATTCAAGACTTGCATCTGCAACAATGTACCGCAACTGTATCACCTATCTCTAACTCCGCAATGGCAGTGAGAGTATTTCAAATTAACCAATTAAAATATGATTATTTATTTATTCATTTATTTATTATAGTTTAGTTGATTAATTAATATTACCTTTGTATATCTAAACAGTGTGCAATGCATCCATTTTCTTCGCTTTAGGTGTCTTATTAGTAGCAGTCTAGTTAATTTTGATACCGTTTTTATTGCTGATTTAGAGTTGTAAACTTGATACTAGAGCTTTCTAAATTTAGAAAATTTAGAAAAATGTAAATCTACCGTCCAACCGCTCCATCACGAGACAATTCTGTTCGCCTGTTTGAGCTACACGACAACGTTCAGTATCGTCGTAATCTCAGCTCAGATGGCCCAGAGCTTCTGCTTGTCCTGCCGCGCCATCTACGCTCCAGCGTTCTTCACCAGCTTCACGACGTACCAACTGCCGGTCACCTAGGTGCGTCGCGTACATCCGTCCGCACCTGCCGTCTGTTTTTCTGGCCTGGCATGTACCGTTCTGTGCGCTGCTACGTCGCTGCTTGTGAACGCTGCCAACGCCGCAAGCGCCCTTCAGCGCTGCCAGCTACAACCGATTCATATCCCTGCAGAGCCATTCTTCCGCGTCGGCCTTGACCTTCTAGGCCCTTTCCCTACGTCCATCTCGGGAAATAAACGGGTTGCGGTCGCAACAGATTACGCCGCGCGCTTCGAAATCACCCGGGCATTGCCGACAAGCTGTTCCACAGGTGTCACTAACTTTCTCCTCCACGACGTAATTCTACATCATGGCGCCCCTCGGCCGCTCCTCACCGGTCGTGGGAGGTACTTCCTCTCACGAGTGGTAGATGACCTCCTTCGTGCCTGCTCCACTGAACATAACCTCACCCCCGCTTACCATCCACAGACGAATGGACTGACCGAGTGCCTGAACCGAACCCAAACTGAGATGCTAATCATGTATGATTCACCTGATCACCGTGACTGGGACAGCACGTTACCATTTCTTACCTTCGCGTACAATTCGTCACGGCATGACACCACTTGATATTTCTCGTCTTATTTACTGTTTGGCCGACATCCTGCATTGTCATTCGAGACTCTCCTTGCATCGGCCTCTCACTCGCCTACTGAATACGCCAGTGACGTCGTTAGTCGAGCCTGTGCAGGTCGTCAATTTGCCCACGACCGACTCTGTGCTCCGCAGGACTCCCAAAGGTCCCGTTACGACAGCCGACACAGAAGTGCGCACTTCATGCTTGGCTCTCTGGTCCTCCTACGGACCAGAGAGCCTATCAGAAAAACTCCCACGTAACACCGGGCCCTAGGAGGTGATGCATCAACTCGGTGACGTCAATTAGGAGATTATACTCCTGGGCCCTGTTTCTTCTACCTCTTCGCTACCAATTGATGTTTTTCACAATTCCCGGCTGAAACCCGATCGCCCTTCTAGCTCTTCACCTTCGTAACAAGCGCCAGGACGTCGCTTCCGCTAACGGAGGATGACGTTAGGGAGTGATTGATACATGAATGAACACGAGGTTTGGCAGAGTGATGAAGATGACGATGAGATCGCTTGCACGTGGGCTGGATCAGACATATTCTCTTGCCCTAGCTTTCTTTGTAAATAATTTGTAAATATATGCTTCGCTTGCAACTTGCCTCCGTAACAATATCGATCGCATAAATTGAAAATCATCTTCCTCTAGTCGCTCGACTTTAACGTTTTCTTTTAAATGCAACAAGTCTCATCAAAACTGGTGCAGTGGTTTTCCTCCCCCCCCCCCCCTCCAAAAAAAATTATCCATTCCCATGTATTTACATTAGAGCTCCCGAGCTAGAGCCTCCTTAAAAGCACGGAAGCTTGGGCGGGTGTGCAAGACATGATGAAATAACTTCAGTTTATCCTGCGGACATGTGCCTTGAATATGCTATAGTGCTATAGCGTAGATATATGTTCCTTCCAGGGCATTCTATTTTAGCTCCTAACCTGTGTTTGTTAAAATTAAGCCACTAGGGATGTGTTTGCGCTGTACAGGTTAAGTCTGACGGCGGTTGCATGTTTCCGCTAAGCTAAAGCCTTCTAGTGTCTCAAGGGCGAAAACGTGGCCCAAATAATACCGCAACCAACAATCATTCATCCAAATAAACACTCGCCAGAACTACAAATTGCGTCATACGTGAACTGTCTTCTAATTGATAGTCACCGTCAGTCCCCGTGGTGACAGTACATAACGCATTGAAAAGAACTTGCCAATCTTGATATATCGTTCACAGCGTTCATTTTTTGTCATGTCAGCATGTTATAGTATTGAACAAAACGTAACTTCCGATTTAAGAGAGCGTTCACCGGTCTAATGGAAGGTAATTACGCAATCGAGCCACTTTCACACGCTGAAGAAAAAAGAAGAATACACAAAATTCTACAATTTAACAGAACAGCCTGTTCGCAGAGTATGCTGTATGCAGTACAGTGTCTGTTTGGAACCATATTAACACGGCAACGAACTTTAGAAACGACCACCAGGGACCAGAAAGAGTCCACAAGATCTCGCTCTACCAATTTCAATCCTGCCCATTCACCCAGTACGCTTTGTCTAGTCGCGTTTCAACGGCGAATTATAAATAGCAAGCCCGATAACGCAAGGAGGGCACGGTTGCAAAAGGCAGATCTAACTCGACGCAAACAGACTCGGCAGATGTGCGGGCAACACCTTACCTAGTTTATGGATGACCAATAAATGCACCGCCCAACAGATAGTCTATCCTAGCGAGCGAAGCGGAGGAATGAAAGCGTCTTCCCGCGCAGCGTATGTAGACCCGACCCTACTTTTCCACTATGCGTGTCGGTGGCCGGTAGCCCACTGCGGTCCGTTGGGCGACAAAAGGTGCGGGAACTACCGCAAGGCTTCCCCGCGTATGTGGCACCCGAGGAAGGTCTCCGTGCAATTACCTGCTCGGCCCGGTCGGATGCCAAGCCGTAGTCCGCCGTAATCTGCGGCAGAAACGCGCAAGCCGCCATTAAAGCACCGCCGAACTCCACGAGAATGCAAAGTCTCAAAGGAAGATCCGCACATTGTGCCACCCTTAAGCACTAAAATCTTTCAGCTCTATAAGGGAATAAAACAGGCGGTAATATTGGGAACCGAGAGCTTAGTTCCGAGAGCTTTCGTTCGTTAGTGCCACTTGACATTTGAAGGCCGCCTTCGCGAATAAAATGTCCGACATCAGGATTGGCTAAAATCTTACCCTATGAAATATTGTTGCGCGAAAGCTTTCTGTGAATACAGGCCCAGATTCGCACTTATCATAAAGGACTCGCGACCGTGCCCGGTGCACAGTCAGCAACTGACACGTGGAGTAGCGCAATCATCAATTGCGAACCCTTGATTGATTGATTGATTGATTGATTGATTGATTGATTGATTGATTGATTGATTGATTGATTGATTGATTGATTGATTGATTGATTGATTGATTGATTTTTTACGTTCCAAGGTGACGCTGGGTCCATTAGCGACGTCGTATACGTGGATGGCTCCGCACTAAGTTTGACTATCTGAGGTTCTTTAACGTGCAATTAAATCTATGTAGACGAGCATATTGCAACTCGCCACCGTCGAAATGCGCTCACTCTGGTCGGGAATTGAACCCGCAACTCATTCTCAGCAGCTCAAAGTCATAGACACTGCGCCATCGTGGCCAACAGAGCAGCGAATTCGACGACTCCCGGTTTACTCGACTCCAGGGCCAGTCCTCCCCCCCCCAAAAAAAAAGTCCTTGCGCTCGTAACAGTTCGTAAGAGCAGGTGACAGCAGGTCGTGATGTCGGACATAGTTAGTGAAGGTGACCGACCAAAGGCAAGCAGAATCTAGAAACGAAGAGCTCCGCGAATTCGGCCCAAGATTTGCGTTTCCGAAGACCGTGCGCGTCGTGTAATATACAAATCTTGGGCCAATCTCCGCTTGGTAGGTTGAACTACCTAGTACTTGGTTTAGAGTTACTACCTTTGAGACTGCGCGCCCAGGCTGGCCCCTGTCCGCGATTAGCTACCGGCGGCAAATGTGTCGTCGCTTATTATAGTGAATGTAGTTCAACGCAAACTCTGCATCGTGTATTCGGCTCGCTGCAGCCCTGTTTATGCCCATCATGTGCCTGCAGCTTACAGACACCTCCGACGTTGTATACTATCCGCGATATTTTGGAAACCATAACCATCAGTGTAGTCTCTTGCTCGTCGAAAGAAACTTCACCGATCGGAATAACAAGCAGAAAAGCCGGAACGCTTCTGCGTTATCACTTGCTAGTCTACAGCAAATTAAATGTTATGACAACATCTATAGCACATTATACAGGTGCTCATCGCGTCTACATTTCCTATCACAGCATCAACAATACGAAAACACCAAGTTTCCTAATGACAGCCTCCTTGCTTGCGTCAACCGCGTAAGCGAGAGCGCCTCGTTTGCTTTCCCAATGACTGGACGTGGGCCAGCTCTTCCGGTAAATTAAAGAACGTGCATGCACACTCAGATACCGCCGCTGGCACCTGACGCGCGTTTCACAAGAACTGAGGAAGAAAAACATTCGAGATGCTTGCGGATATTTTTCACGGAGGCTCTGCTCATGTGATTCGTTATCAAGGGCTCTTGCGTGCTGCCGTTTTGTCCGAACAAAACAATTGCCACTATAGGTTAAACGCACGCTTCAGTGGAACATTTCGGCGGCTTTATCCATTCCTTGAATCTAATGGCAGTAATAGCTTTTGTACGAACGTGGTGTCCAACTCCTTTACTTTTTCGCTCGATTGAACTGTCAGTCATTGTTCACGCATCATTGCTGGTCAAACGTTCGCTAACACTACTGGGTGGCGCCGAATCTTATGATGAATTGCTTTTTGAAAACGTGCCCAGTACTTGGCTCGTATTCACACAAAAAAAAAAACACTTCGTTTACTAGAGCGCGTCGCGAAAGCTTTCGTCGCGCCCGATAAAGTTAGCGAACTTTTTCCAAGTCCATGTGCATGATAAATGACAGACGGTACCGGCAAACGAAAAACTTGAAAAAGATTAACATACTTTCTTGTATGTTTCATTTCCTTCCCGGTTTCTATATATTTTTTTCTTTCCTGCACACTGCTCAAAATTAATTCCAAGTGCGAAGACAACGAATGCAAGCGCAAGACAAGCAGAGAACTTGCATAAAACCACACATCAAACTAATATCAAATGGAGAAAAATATAACTACATAACATTTCTATTAAGGACTAAAACATAACGGTGTAATTAGAAGCTGAAAAGGACTACCAACGCTAATTTATCCTCTTTTCGTTATTTGGAATGCAAACAATCGAGCACGAACGCGAAGACAGTGCTCGGTGCAGTGTTCTATTTCGCCTATCGTTATTTGTGCTTGTTTTCTAACAACCATGCATGCGACAAACCGCCCGGCTATGCACTTTTATTATCTTTGCGTTCTTCCTTGTCTGTTAGTTTCATTCTTGATTTTTCTTTCATTTTATTTATCATAAGCTTTATTCACATTTGCACTAGTATATGTTCGTGACAGTAAAAGTTAAATGCTGTCGAAGGACTCAAGGACTACCAAGGGAAATATAAAAAGAAAGAAAAGGCGCAGATTCATTGTGCGAGCCGCAAGCAACTAGTTTACACCAGCAGTCAGTACGCAACTGTAAGCTGCTGTGTGGTTAAGAGACAGGACTTTGTTCCGTCCTTTAAGGTCCCTTTTGTTCTCGAGCCCTTGCGTACCAATTAGTTTTCAGTGACATCACCTGTTCACTTTGGTGGAACCCGCGCACAGAACATATTCATTTTTCGTACTTTCGGTCAGTTATTTTCTCTCAAATGTCGCATCATCCAGGACACCGAGAGCTACCGACCGAAGTGACTGGCGCGAGTGGCTGTGCAGACAGGTCTGAAGCAGCGCTCCTGATACGACGTAACCGCGAACAGCCTTGGCGCGGTTGTTCTGAAATAAAGGCACGACTATCCACGTAGAGGCGGGCCTAATCTTCGGACATAATGATCTCGCAAGCTGTCGTGCAACACGTCCGCGCGGTCAAGGTCCCGCGTACAGCGACGGAGGCCGGCTGCCACGCTTGCCTAGCAGAGCACATCTTCCTCGACTCGCAATGATTTCACGACGCCGATGAGATTCCTGCACGCTTGCCGCGTAACCTCGCAGGTCGTCTTGGTTTTCTCAAGATGCTGCTCTGTACACCTGTAAGGGCAGAGCTCTGGAATATTGCCGCTGTCAGCATGAAAAACGCGCCACAACGTTCTACACACGAGCAACAGAGGGTGAGCGCAAGGGTTCTTGTAGATGAGCTTATATAAGGCAAGTGAAAATCTTTTCATGAGCAAGATATAGACAAAGACTGCTCATCTCGTTATGCCCGTATGGCATTATGACCGATGTGCACTTTAAATGTCACAGGCTGTCAGGCCACTGAACTTTCAACCAAAGAGCCGGCTCAGGATCGTAGATTGCGGCTCGTGTTTCATGCTCGGGGCATCAAAAAACTGTGGGGTGAGAAGTGTTCTCGCCTTAGCTGGAATGTATAGCCAGAAGGAGCAACGGAGATCAATCACATCACTCAGCCGCTGCTCTCGTCATCCGTGACAGGCTGTGCGAGCTAACGTTACAAACATTTTCTTTTTTCTTTTTCATTACGTTTTTGTCAAGGTTAATAAAAACTGAAACTCCGCCGTCCCTTCCTTTTCTCTGCGTAATTTCTCTGCTTGAAAGAGCTAGGAGCGAAGACAACAAAAAGCTTCAAACAATTCGCTTTGGTTTTCGGGCCTTGTTGGCACCCTCTGAGAAGCTCTATTGCAATATGTCATGGTTCCGGTGTGGGTCTCTTACCCTGAATTATCACTTAAATTTGTGTGCAGCTTGTGGGCGCTGCTGGATGTGCTAGAAATAACGGAGAAAATTGCTGAGAACGTAATAATATGCCCGTTGTACATTTGCTTGCATCAAGATTGACTGGAATTTGCTCCCACCAACCATTCTAGGGTGAGAGGTCTTTGCGAATAGCGGTCCTGCTTAGAAGAGAGCCTGCTGACTCTTTTCTGCATCTATAGTATTCTAGATCACTTGGCCCAACTTGAAGCATGGCCGCTATATCAGCTCTTGTTTCGCGTCTTGTACACTGTTTATTTTTTCCACGTTGCCCCTCGGGCCACAGCGCAGTCAAGCAGCTAAAGGTTAATGCCTGCCCCGTTCTGTAACAAGCAGTGCGACTCAAACGCTGTACTCGACGAGCCGTGCAGGTCCGCTGCCTCTGTGCTCACCGAGTCCTCGCTGGTAGTGGTAGCCGAGCACCGCCAGCGCGGCCGCCATGGCGAAGAACATGAGCAGGGCCGTCGAGGCGACGCCGCACAGGGCCCGCTCCAGCCGCGTCCGCCGGTGCCACCATGGCGGGTTCCTGCGCAGAAACAGCAGTCAGCAAGTGGCCCGCTTGGAACGCTCGACGCGCAGTTAGCGCCTGGCAGCCCCCAAATAGCGTGCCTGTCTAGAAGAACGTGTTCGTGATTTCGAAGCAGAATGCACCTAGTGCGTGTGTACCGGGCAATGTCGGAAGCAGTGTGATGTGCGACCTCCATGACAGACGGTAGCAAAGTAACGGTAAACGATATCCCCCTCCCCCATTCTCACTGACGCAGCTGTCCTAATAGTAAGAAGCACATTCCCTGCTCGCCGTGCTCAAAATACCATAGGAACGCTGTATTATCTGCTACACAATCGACTAGGTGGCTAACGCACACAAGTGTTCTGCGGCATCATCGTCGAAAGGCTAGCGACGGCATCGGTTCTGACGGAGAAGCGCGGCACCTTGTCTCGGTGTCAGCGGGAGCTCGCACTTGCGAACACCTCACAAACCGACGCGCGATATGAGAAAGGGGCGTTGCCCACAATGAGCTTTCTTCGACGCTGCGTTCCCCGCGACGCGCGTCACACTTAGCAGCGGCAGCTGCGATTATAGCGGGCCAGTGGCCCGGAGCATCGGCGGCCCTGCGTATTGAACCAGCCGACAGGTGCGTCAAGCGTCGCTGACGCATCCTCACGGGCATTCGTCGGTGATCCGCTGCCGCGGCCCGACGTCCAGCAGGCGGAACTCGTCCTCCCGGGGCTCCCGCGGTGCGCCGGCGTCCATGGCGGAGGCCTCGGCTCGCTGCTTCCCGCCCCCCGGTGGTGAAGCGCGCCCTTCGCCCTCTTCGTCTTCCTCCCCTGCCGCGCACCGCTGGCAAAACACGCGTGACGCGCCCAGCGCCAGGACTCGACGCCTTCGTCCCGGACATGACGCAAACCGTCGGCTCCACACTGCTCTACGATTTGATTATATTTAAGTACGCAACCAATGCTCGCTTGTCAGACTTCCACATTTTCCTTGCTGCCTACTTGTCGCCTCAATCGAGAAGGGGGCTGACAGATGGAGTAGCACACTGTGGTATAAAGATTATAAACAGGGATAAAGTGCACAGAAAGGCAGGCCAACGTTTCGATCGGAGGACCTATCTTCGTCGAAGTCATTTATGTTGGTTTAGTTCATTTTACACATAGAGGCAAGAATAACGAGGCATTAGAGAGGTGTTTTGTTTTAACAAAAACAACAGGGCCCGTATTCACAAAAGGCTCTTACGTCAGAAGTGGCCGTAAGAACAATTTTCATCCATTATACATGTTATTACCGAAGACAGCCGACGAATGGAAGAGGTCACTTACAAACCAAACACTTTTAAATTCGGCCCTGCGTGTTTTGGGAAAAGATCAAAGGACTGAAAAAATAACATACCTTGCTAAAATTTATCAAGAAAATCGTTCTGAAACAAGTAGAAATTCCTTCACGGCTGAGTAAGCATATATACAGCAGCGTCCAAAAGCGAGGTGAGGTTTCTCTGAAATGAAATGTTCGATGTGGAGACATTTACTCAAGTTGCCGAACCCGGTGCTTCTAAAATATTTTTTCCTTAAAGATGAAAGACGGCAGCAGAATAATAAAAAATATCAATCGTTATTGCATTTTCCCGAACTCAAGACGCGGTTTTCTTCCTCTTCGTCACGGTGTTACTGCGCCCGACAGTCTCCACGTGTTCTGCATCGTTCGGTTGCAGGAAAGGGGCACATCGTTTCTGATCAAGTGGCGGAAAGCTCAGCTTTGCTCATCTACGCGAGATAAGTATCCTAATAGAAAGACAACCCATTTCTGAAGAAACCTTGTTTTGTAGCAAACGGCGAGTTTTCGCAAGTGCCCAGTGTGCATAGTAGATCACGTGCTGCTCCTCAGTAGCGCAGAAATTTAACGCGATAGGATACTCCCCAAAATACTATGAAAATCGCTCACCGACCGTACGGCATAATCATAAGCGCAATATAATCTAATGTGCAATAAAGTAAACTGCAAGTAAACGCTGCAAGTGATAAGTGAAAATACAATTAATGTGGACGTCACGCAAATGCCAAGAAAATAACCGACGTTCTTTCAAACTAAATGTCTCACTTCTGCTTCAGCTCTTTGCTGCTATAATTACTCTGTGGCTTGGAAGGCAATCCTCTGAGGCGATTACCTTCGGCTTCCTTCTAGTACATCATGTGCGGGTACCTTGCTAGAGCACATCATTCTTAGCATATTTAACCATCACGTCCAGCAATTCGACCACCTATCCCCACGACTATACAGCTATCGGCGACACACGTCGACTCAAGATGTGCTCCTCCCAATTTCCGAACAAATTATTAACAATTTAATCACAGCCCAACTGCGAGCCATACTTGCTCTTGACGTCGAATAGGCGTAAGACTATGTAACCCGTGACAGGGTGCTGGATGAACTGCAACGGACAGGTTGCGGCACACGGTCCTGTACAACTATATCCGCGACTTCCTCCGTGCACGAGCATTCACCATGAATGTCGGCGGCGCGCTACTTCCCTATCCTTCCCTCACGCTCAAACAGGAACACCTCAGGGCTCCGTACCATCCCCTACATTATTTAATTTCGCCATGTTTAAGGTGGACCGCGCACTGCTGTCGATAAGGGATGTTAAGTACATAAGTTATGCAGATGACGTCACGGCGTGGATCAACACAGGTTCCTCTGGCCACATTCAAAATACCCGATACCAGGCGGCAGACGTTGTTCAGTTTGCGGAGAAATTGGCTTAAAATTCTCCGCTTCTAAATCTGAACTGAACCTGACGCATCGTCCAGGAGGGAGCCACCTCCACCCCCCCCCCCCCGAACCTTCTCATCAAAAAAATATTCATCACTCAGCAGGGAGTGGACATCCCACAATCCACCAGCATTAAATTCGTCGGCCTAAACATTCAAAAACACGATGAAGGAGCCACCACCATACGGCGCCTGCTGGGGCAGAGAGAACGGACGCTTGACATGCTCCGTCGGGTAACTTCTCATGATAAGGCACTTAAGAAGATGGACATGCTCCACCTCTGGGACACCCTCATCACGCTAAGCTACCACCACCATTTGCCATACACTAAGCTAACGCAGCCGCAAACTGAACAGCTCGAGGCAGTCTACTGCAATGGCATCAAAGTGGCCTTGGGGCTGCCTCTCAACATCAGCACATCACTGTTAGACAAAATGAGGCAGCACAACACATTGACAGAAATAATGTCTATTCACCGCAGGAGGCAGCAGCTCCACCTGGTCCTCACGTCCTTGAGCCAGGCCATGATATTAGGAAAAGGGTCACGGCGCCACCGCCAGAAATAGCCCCCATTCCGCCAGAGAAGCGGCAACTCCTACACATCGCTCCTCTGTCTCGCAATATGCACCCCACTCGATATGCCGAAAGACGATGACTGCGTGTTCTGCACCATATTAAACATCTTCTCAGGTATCGTAACACGCTCTGCTTCTATAGAGACGCCAGAACATCAAAGAAACGCGTGGTCATAGTAGTTGTTGACCACCATGGACACAGAAGCGACAACTGACCCAGGTCTCGCTAAGACAGTGGTGAACGCCATACAGCACCTCCCATCCCTCTCTCTTGAGGCTGCTCCGATATTTTTCACTGACTCTATGGAAGTGGTCAGGCGTCTCCGAAATGACAACTTTCCAGCCCGTATGGCTTCAGCCATCACTGCGTGCTTATCCTATCTCATCGATATCATATGGATACCAGGACACGCTGCAATGCCATGTCATTACACAGCTCGCCAGCTAGCCCACGACCTGTTTACTCTGCGTTTGGCATTGTAGGGCCTGGCCAGCCAACGGACAGCCTTGAGCGCTCCCCTATCCTTGAGTCTTATCGCATGCTGCGCCGTCCTTTCCCTCCTCTCAATCGGGCCGGTGACGCTCATCCGACAGACTCAAACGAACACGTTTTTTACTTGTGCGTAGCGCCATACAATCTATGGAGGCGCGGGGCCTCGTCCGGAGCGTGCGCACTGTGGAGGTTACCCTAAAGCGCCCCACACACTCTAGAATTGCCCGTTTCCCTTACCTCATCTCCCCCCCACTCCCTCACTCCCTCATCGGCGGAATATCAGCGCTTCCTGCAGCCGCCATTGAGGCGGCTCTCAAACAGCATGACAGTGGACCTAAGCAAGATGAAACTTTTCTTCACCGGTTGTCAGTGGCGCCCTGGCCTTGCAAAACGACGGTATTCCACAAAACGGCAGAGACGCCATGGACTAAGGGACTCTAGTTGGAAGACCATCGGCAATTCGAGCTGAATAATGTTTCTCTCTTTCTGTCTCTGTCTGTGTGACGCGAGGTCGTCATCACGGTTTCATAAACGGTGCACCTGTTCATACGACTGTGTAATTTCACGATTCAGCTGCACCTTAGTCTGCGAAGAATGGTTTTGGAGGGTTTAACTTTATCTGGGAACTAACCACGATTTTCTACTGCCAGTCTATTGTTTTCGTGGTCGGATCCTGAAGATAGTGCAATATAATTCAGCGATAAGAAAACACATGGTGGTACGGTGGTAACAAGAGTGTTCTGGCATTCTTCCCTTGTAACAGCTAGTGTTTTGAAACGCTGTCGCTGAGGTGCTGCGCATCTGGTAGAATACGCAGACGCTGTCCCTTGATACGCTCTCCCTCCCCAGAGGCTGTCACAGACGCTGGACGGAATTACGAACAGGTCCTTGACGAAATGGCATTCGAAGAGAGAAATAGAGCTTGATTATAGCAAGGAAGAGGCGCTCTTTTCTGCAGCCCTTTAGGAAGCACGTCTCAAGACCTTGGGGAAGTGTATGGGGGCAAACGACCGTCCCGGTAGCAGCACACACAGCTGACAGCCGCAGGCATGCGGCGCATTTATAGCTTGGAGACCAGCCCCGGGTCCTCCAGAAACCTAAACAGGTGCTTGAACGCAGAGCTGTGGTGCCTGCCAGGGAAAAGAAGTTGCGACGCCGAGACCACAGGAAGACCCAGGCGTTGAAGTACCAGATGGCTCCCGCGCATAAGGCATGGTGGTAAGGGAAGTGCCACCTATAACACAGAGTACAACATAGTGCCACAAATAACTACATCCCAAAGCATGCTAAACGATTCCTTGAATAGCAACCGGGGTTGGTCCTTCATAATTGTTTGACGCTACAAAGAAGCTGTGTGATACCGTGACGCGTTCCTTCACTGCCTCTGTATGGAGAAAACTGTTGATGGCGATTGCAACATAGAATATGACTCTTCTGCGCACAAAACCTTTCCGAGGCGCCATACTGACTCCAGCAAACAGGTGGAAGCCTCTAATCGAAATCTTGCAAACGATGTCCAAAGTGCAACAAAAGAAAACATTGACTAATTCGCGAAAGCACCGCAAAGGTCTCACCACTGACTGGAGGCTTGCGGATCCGTGTTTGTCAACATATGTTTAGGCAGCGGTAAAGTAGTTCAACGGACGAGAAGCTGTGTTCTTTCGACAAAGCTACCGCAAGAAACTTACGAATGTCAGACATCATATGTGGCGAGCGCAGTTCTCCCAGGCAGCAAAAAGATATCCTACGATAGTGCTGTTCCGAGCCCCTCCTTTTTATGCGAGAGAAAGAAAGGAGCAGTCGGCCAGGTAAGTACTCTGGTCGTGGCAATGCCCGCAAGGAGAGTAAATGGAGCGGGGCGAAACGACATCCACAAGGCGTAAGAGCTGTACGCTTTAAGACCAAGATTTACTCTCCGTGGCTGCTTTTTACAGCCACTCGGGACAAGAGTACACAGGGAAGCCGAAACTGGGTCCGATTACACGGTACTGCGCCACAGCCGCGTTGTAACGAGCGGCTGGGAGACTGCGTGTTTTATTGTACGGATGCTTCGCGGCATGCGTGTACATTTGATGATGATGATGATGTCCTTGAGTTTGGCGCTTACCCACTCGCGGGGATTGGCCAAGAGTCGGGCAGACTTTGCATTTAGCTTTATCAAGGGCATCATCATCGTTGTCTTTATCAACAAAATTTGGTACACTGGAGGACAAAGCCTTCTTCCACTCTCGTCCCGCGGCGACCATGCTCAGCTTATGAAGTTCCTGTCCTTATCGCTGTAAGTGATTTCTTACAGCTCCCGACTATAGTTCCGCTTCTCTTCAATCCTACTTTCTTACTTCTACAGAGCAATGGGTATCGGCTAAGCACAATACTAGCCCTTCCTAAACCTCAAGCCTACACCCCCCACCCCCCTTTGCTATGTAGCCAACGCAATATTTTTTTTTCAAATACATGCGACTGTTGCAATGACTTGCGTAAGTTTGACAGAGTGAACAGTGGGCTTTCTTTCGCATAGTGCTTGTTCTTGTTTACCCTAAACGGAGTCGCGTGTTCAGCTTGGCATCACAGCTCACTCATCGAAACCGTCGCCTGATGAGCGACCGCTAATCTTGGTAAACTTTGTTTTCGAGCGTAAAAGCGCGAATAAAGCACTAAGCATACGGGCACGCTGGCCGCTGGCGTCTGTAAAGAGCGGGTACGTCAAAAACTCTCAGAAGCGTGCACATCCCTCAAAACACTCTGGCCATGGGCCGAGTGAAACTCACACTGTCTTGGAGATTTCATATGCACTGCAGAGGTCGTTTCCACACTTTTGTCTGTTCAGCGTCAATGGACACTTATCAGTCACATTTGCTGACATAAAAATATCGCAAGTTAAAAGCACATAAGCATGTTTGAGACTTTCCCATCGCATGTTTTGGTCACAATTTCTTTTTTTTTTTTTTAAACTCTGTGGGCTTTCGGTGTCCATCTACTGTATTCCCTCTATTACAGGTAGCCTTCTTTCAGCACGGAGAAGTTTGGCTCAATCTTACAAGCGGCATTTCTTTCCTCAATGTCTCGTACACATCGACGGACAAAATTTAGTTGATAAATTCAACAAGTTTTTTTATGGGGGTACCATCACTTACCGTGCACTAGACATTTTATTTGTTGCGCGGCGCAGTTGAAGATAGATACTAAACTCTAACAGCATGCGCTTATTCACTCGTGCACTCCTCGGCATAACTGCACGCCGCTTGCCTCCGTCTCCTTTCTTTATACGTAGTTCTCGAACCGTTCTCTTGGTCCTTTTGTTTCGCTGCTGCGAATCAGCGCGCAGCTTCAAATGTTTCCTCGATACAACGCGTGCCGGTAAAGGAAGACTCCTACAGCTACTGTCAAGACCCCGGCATGCTTGTGCGCCGGAAAATTATACGCACGAGTGATGTTTTCCACTGGCTCGGTGGTGTGTTGCTTATTCGACAACACACTGCCGTCGTCTGCATGGCTGAATAGTCCAACCAGCACTACTGGAGACGGACGGAGGTCGCGTGAGACAATGGTCGACTCGCGTGAGTGGCGGCACCGATGCGGTTGACAACCGAGCCCAGTGAACTACACGCGAGGTCATCAGTCCAGAGAGCCGCTGATGGCTGTGACCACATAACTGTGGCACGTTTCCGGTTTTAACCTGAGCGCCGAGGTTAATATACCAGGGTCTGAATTCACAAACAATTTTGTTCGTGACAACTGATTGTCATTGGCCGGCCATCTTCGACCATATTACATTCGCTATCTCGAGTGGTCGACGTCTACTCTTACGAACCACTTCAGCGTACGAACTACTTCGCAGAACTTCTTCCTCGAGGGCACTGTTTGCCGGCCGCCTTCGCTAATAAAATGTCCGACATGCCGATTTAATGGCATCTGTTCTCGCGAACACTTCTAACGTGTAAACTTCGGCAATACCAGCCTATATGCGCACTAATGCCTTCAGCATACCGCTACCCAGTGAGACCACACAGAACCGATTGAGTGCATAGGAGCAGAAAGCACGCTTAGCTGCACCACTTAGTATCGGCACCAGCATGATACAAGAACGTGCTGAATAGCACGTTCCACGAAGGCGTCTAAACTTTGACAGATCATGACTGGAGGCATTAGGCACAACGCGTCCTCCTGCCTAGCCGACTATATTTAACGCTAGTGCACTCGGAAAAGCCTCACAGCATACCGAAAGGCGTGGTTTAGAATTCGCTCCTTGCATAACTGCAAGCGGAGAATGACCGCTGGCCGGTGGCCAGCGCGACGGCTCCACCACCTTGAATGAACCCTGTCTTCACTCCACGACTCAATCCCGACATGAGGATATCCTTCCAATACGCTTCAACGCGTCCGCGTGCGTGCCAGGAATGAGGTTGCGGCGACGGAAAAGGCCCAACGCGGGCTTCGTCATTCGTCCACGACACGATATCGCCCGCATGCAACCAGTCGCGTGGCCGCCGGCCGAGATCGCGCCGGGAGACCGAGGGAGCTGCTCTCACCGTTGGGCGTGCCTCATGTCTCGGCCTGTTGTGGCGGCGGCTGTCCACGGAATCCGGAAGGCCCGAGTGGCGCAGTGCGGCGGCCCGTTGGACGGGTCCGCGGTGAGGGCCAGTCGGACGGGTCCTGCTGCCGGCCCAGGCCTCTCCGCGATAAGAACCGTTGCGCCCACCTGACGCGCCCCGAGGGTCATTGCCACCAGGCACAGCTGAGCGCACGCTGTATCAATGGCCGGGTCTCGCTTGCCGGTGCGACACACGCGACTTCACGAGGCCAGGCACATCGCACCCTCGGGCAACCGACCGCCGACTCCGGTTTCACGAGTCGAGCGCGCGCTTCCTGATTCCCGTAAGATCGAATCGTCCGGAAGAGTATGTAGCCTTGGCGATCTGCTCCCTCGAGGAGGGTCCTTCCCTCTCTTCACGTTCGCCTTTCCGCCCTCGTTGACAGCAAAGCTTCAAAGGCAGGCCTGACAATCAAGAGAAGTCACTAAAGTGCCAAAGCACATCTATAGTGTCGCGCACGTTTGTTCGGGGTATCTTGTGGCACCCGCGGCGTGTTTCTGGTGCTTTTCCACTCCGTATTTACTTTATTTTTTCATGTAGTTTCTCAGTTTGCTTTGAACCTTGTCATCAGCGAAACAAGCTTAGAGACAAGCGGTCAATCAGCAGCTGTCAGCTTTGCTGAGGACGTTATTTTATTTATCTTGTATTTGGGCTGTGTTGAACTTGCTTTCTTCATGACCTGCCGCAAATAAAGGACGCGGGAAATACGATATACCTATACCACCAGCGAGCCTTTACAAATATTTGATTACGCGTGAAACTCAGGCAAAAGCTTGCCACTGCCGCTGGAGGATCGCTGCATGCAGTCAATTATACACATCATGCCTTGCTGGCGAAGCAGCGCACTTACACGGACACAGTGAAGACACACAAGAAAAGACGACAAACGAGTGTCGTCTTTTCTAGTGTTGTCTTTTCTTGTGTGTCTTGACTTGTCTGTCTTCACTGTGTCCGTGTCTGTGCGCTGCTTCACCAGCAAGGTATGATGATTAATCACCAACTAGGCCTACTTTCCCCATTACTGAACTTCAATTATACGCAGTATTGTGCGTGCACGGTAGAGATTGAAGCAAAGCGTTCGCAAGTACGTGTAGCAGAACGCATACGGATTGCATGTCCTCTCCATAAAAAGTTTTTTTTTTTCGTCAGGGCGTGCCCATGTCATATTTCTATGGGCCTGGGACCAGCCGGTCGATTCAGATTATGGATGAGGCCAAACCGTCTATCACGTCGAGCACGCAACTTACAGTTAAGACGACAAAGCCTCAGTGACGCCAACGGCGGCCTGCTTTTGTGCCGTTGCTGGAGCAACAAGAATACGCAAGAATATACAATACAGTTTTGATGTCAGTAAGTAGCTATAAGCAAGAGAATATTCGACTTTTCCCAATTATTTTCGCTTCTGCAACCAGAAATGGATATACCAATTCGTCGTGTCTTCAGTTTATCAGTTCTGTTTCATTTCATCATCAGCTTAATCACACGCTACTGTCAGTCTCTATTCTGTGTCTTGTAAGTTGTATATTGCCCTGAAGAGCTTTTCCTGGGACTGTTCAGATTGTATAATGAATTGTATTACACCGCAATGTCTTTTGGGTGCTGTGATCACTGAATAAGAAGTAAATAAATAAATAACTTCGGGGTAGTATCATGGGATGAAAAACTCTAGCAGCGCCCATTCTCAGTCTGTGCCGTTCTTATAAACCAGTCGGAATGAACGCGATGAATGCAAATTACTTGCAGGCGCACCACAGTGAGAGCGAGCAGCTGGCGACGAATGTCATCAACAGGTCAGACAAATAAAAAAAAACTTCTGTTTATTCTTTTGATAGATAAATAACCCTATTGTTCTATACGCGGTAAAATATCTAACGTTAGAAGGTATTTTTTCTATCTCGCATAATCTAACGCTCGAAAGCTGGGCCAGGTCTTTTGAATTCATATTATATATATGCAGCGCGCGGTGAAGTGGGAAGAGCCAGAAAACGCTCACATTTGTGGATTTACAGATGTGTGGTTATACGAAAATAACGTTTAAACTTCGCTGACACTTCATTACATAGCCAACGTTACTTTTTCTCACTGTACTGCGCAACGTTTTTGAGAATATGAAGAGGTAAAGGTCGGTAATACATTCGAGCATCACCTGCTCTTTTCCTTTCCTTTTGCATCGCAGAATTTTCTTGCGTTCCTTAAGTGCAGCACTCAATCGTGAAGTGGCCCGCCGTGGTTGCTTAGTGGCTATGGTGTTGGGCTGCTCAGCACCAGGGCACGGAATCGAATCCCGGCCACGGCGACCGCAATTCGATGGGAGCGAAAACACCCGTGTACTTAGGTTTAGGTGCACGTTAAAGAACCCCAGGTGGTTTAAATTATTCCGGTGTCCCTTCCTACGGCGTGCCTCATAATCAAATATTGGTTTTGACACGTGAAATCCCCTAACTTAATTTTTCTTAAAATCGTGAAGTGAGCTATTCGTGTACCCGCTCCCAGCACAGGTTCTTGGTCCCACGCAGGTGCGCTAACTACTTATTGCAATCAAAGCACGTAGCATACGAGCTTTCTTAAACAAATACCAAAATGAAAACGTTGACTTCAGTACCCTCACACGGAAGCAAATGCGACATTTCCTGAAATAAAAATTTGTCGATGTTGTCTTTCCTTTTTCTTCTTTCTCAAATTTGTTGTTGTGTGTGTGTGTGTGTGTGCGTGTGTGCGTGCGTGTGTGTGCTCTTCAACAAATGTATTCATGTGAATATTGTATATCTGCTGCTGGACAACATTATGACAATCATGCCTGTTTCCTATGCTATTGTATACATTTTTAGACATTTATTTAGGATCTGCATAGTTGTTTTGTAATCTATTCGTGTCTTGGGCTGTATTTTATTTTATAGTTACACAATCGTCTGTGTACATTCCTGTGATAAGAGTCTGCTGGTGTCATAAAGAGCCCCCAGGCGCACTCGAGCTGTTTGCAACCGCTTTTCGATTGGGTGACCCCCAACAATTTCGTCGGAAATAAACAAATCGTAGCATCAACAAAATAAACAAAATCGGACAACACTATGCGGCTACGAGAAGGAAGCATCTTTTGCTAGCAAGCATGATCATGAGTCACCGGCTTGGCATGCGACGTAAAAGTGAAATTGCAGCCTGAAGTGATCATTATAGTTTCCATTGCCTAGCATTGTGTATAGTGAGCACCCATCGTGTCAGCAGGAGACGCGAAGTTTCTTGATTGCGTTGGAGCGAGTTTGCATGTAATGTTACCAGAGTACTTTTCTACAAAGCTGACAAGCACACGCCACGTGCTACCCTATGCCACTTGAAACTTTCTCTGAGCGAACTGTACCTACTAGAAACGCAGCCCATGCCGGTGTGTAATTACGAAGCGAGCGTTCGTGATTTGGGGATGATTGCCAAGGATTAGGTTGCAACGGGCACACTTCTCCGTTCCGACTGTTCGGGAGGATAGTTAGCGTCCTTCGGTATTGCGTCCCAACTGGCTTAAAAGTTCGCGTATCCCCAAGGGGTACGACGTACGGGAGTACAATTTTGCATTGGCGATTGGCGCGAAATTGTTGAAATTCTCATTGCCGTAATTCGGAGTTCGCAGAAAACGTGAATTACAACCTGATATTCTCTCTCTTTGTGTATTTTCAAACAAGAACGACTCTCCATTTTCTATACAAGTGGCAAAGCACGCAGATTTGTGCAGCGCTTCCATAAGCTGCATAATCTGCTGTAGGACCTGGAGCGATGCGCAACTTATCAGCTTACCCGGTGTTCCATGTTGTGTCTGGATTATGAGATCCGCCGAATCCGTTTCGGTGTGTGGCGGCGAAATTGCGCCCAAAACATATGCGCGGTGTTGGGAACAGCGGAGAGCAAGCGGCACGTGCAGCCTCTGCTCAGAGCATGTGCGACCATTGTGGGAACGCAGCAGTCGTTACGCCATGCGCTGGATCTCCTGGGGCATCATTAGATATCGATGGTGCGACTCTTACGGAAGCTTTAAAGATATGGAAGGTGCATACGTGAACTCCGCTCTCTCTCCAGAGCTTCGGATAGCTGAGAATGCATTATCCAGCGTCACGACACGCGGCACAATATTGGATACGGCCCGTACGCCGGGTCTGGGCCCGTATTCGCAAATTTTGTCATATTGAACGATTGTCGTCTTACGCGTTTCCTCGCACTTCATAAACGACGTGATAGTGATACCGCAGACGTAACGATGGCCAAAAGCCGACAGTAATTACCTAGGAAATGCATTGCAACAACGGACCTCGGTCTGTGTACTTTTGACAAGGATTTAAGCACATGTCAAAGGGAAGTAGAATAAGAAGATGAACGGACGCGCGCGCGCGCACTTGTGTGTGTGTTGTATTTTTTTTTACTACTAACTGAAAAAATTAACACGCTTCTGATCAGGTGAATTCACTCCAGCGCCTCATGGGTGTCGACGCCTCCACACCCACTGTTTCTTACGTGTACGCGAATAGCGCTTGACCAGTGTGGCTGGAGCGAATGTCGTGATATTCCTCTATCTTCTGAAGTTGAGCCTGTCGTGTGTAAATCACTTTACTTTATTTCACTTATGCTGCATATCAACACTATTTCGTTTTATGCTATGCCTATGTCTAGTCTATTTTAAGAGCCCGACCTATTTTTGTCAAGTTTATATGCTATACATGACTGGTCTTGCTCTGACAGAGGCGCGCTCACCTTCGAGCTGTGAGCGTGACCAAAATCGGACCGTAACCCGATCACGTGGCTACTACGATTGCTCTGGGAGCGTGTTTGGCTGGAGAAGGCTTTCTCAGGGATCCAGTCTGCTCCACTCCACTCGCTGCAAACCGAGTCGGAGTGCGGTAGGAAACGGTCAGCTATACCCATTAGGGCTCTTTACGCAATCCTTTCTACGAGATGTGTGACCCGACGAAAGAATTTTTCTAGAGCACTGTGGTTGAACGCAGCGTCACAAGAAGCCGCCACAAGCGCAGCTTTTGGTATCTGCTTCTTCCGGCGCTCTGGCATACGTCCACACTTTGTAGAGTGTATACCCGCCGTGGTCGCTCAGTGGCTATGGCATTCTGTTGCTGCGCATGAGGAAGCGTACTCGATGCCCAGCTGTGGTGACCGCATTACGACAGAGGCCGAATGCACAAGCTCTCGCGCACCAAGCTTTGAGAGCGCTTTAAGAAACCTCCAAGTGGCCAAAAGTAAGGCGACGTTCTCTCCACTGCGGCGTCTCTCATGTGGCCCCTCTGTTGCAGTGGTATACGCTAAAGACCTTACTCAGTTAACCAGCTAGCTAACCAGCAAGTTAATCAGCTAACTGGTCTACGCAATCATGAAACAATATATCGATTAATTGAAGAAGCCAATCTCCTCGTAATAAGCGGCAAATCACAGTTTACACTGCGAAAACTTTGGCAGTTAAAGTCTAATGGCGGGTCCTCCAAGCGAAGCGGGTCTTCCAGAGCTTTTCCTTTGGGCCTGAAACCTGCGACAGAATGATGAAGCCCTCGTGCTGCAGACAGATCGATGATAACGAGAAAGAAATAAGTGCGCGGCCCACTTCATTATTTCGGGTCACGCGTACGCACAGCAGGGATGGCCCAAAAAAGAATTCGCAGTTTTGCCCCAAAGGCGAAGCATTGATTGCAATAGCAAAGTAGTAGACAGCCATACGAAGTAAGCATAGCAGTTTTGTCGGTCGTACAAACTCGTACACATTCGCTTACTAACTGAATTAGCAAGCACTGTGTCGCGCGCGCACAGGCGAAGAGAAGCACGTCTCACTCGATCAGCGCGGACACTTGCTGCCAAAACGCTGGCGTGAGGGAGAGCAGCAGCAGCACCGAGCGAATTGACCTTCGTGCTGCCTCTCGCTTCAACGCGAATTGAGCGGCGAGAACACGGCGGACACTCAGCTATGAGCCCTCGGTGCACCTACACTGTGTACTCATCGCAGATCGCCTGCAAGATAGGGCTCGCGCGGCCGCGCGGCTAGCTCTACCCATCGCAGGTAGCTTTCAAGATAGCTTATTTTGTTGTAGCGCGAGCTGAACAATGACAACAGAAAGGCACATCTGACACAAACAACGCTAACATTCAACAACAGATTTATTTCCCGTTCTCGTCGCTATATATACACCCTCGGAACGTCATGCAGCACGTGTAAAATTTCGGTAAAAATGAAAAATAAAAATAAACTGGGAACCACACGTAAGCAGTTTCTTGACTCACATATTCACAGACATGTACACGTTCAGCGCGAACAAAGATAATTGAGCTCTTTTGAGGATAATGAAATGAAAGGTTTACTGACGCATGCGTCGCCGAATGTTGATATGTGTCTAGCTTCTATTATCAAGCATGTCATCTCACACCTGCTTCTACTCATGATGACTGTTTCTTTAAATCTAGGTTTGCATTGGCATCTCTGGCAATGTATGGCAAGAAAGCCGTCAGCGGACAAGTTGTTTAGTTTGTTATTTTGTTCTCGTAGCCTGTCATTTCTGCATCTGCCTGTCTGACCAATGTAGGATCGTCCACACCCGAGAGGAATGCGGTATACTACACCCGCGATACAATCAATGAACTTGTTTTTATGTTCTTTTTCGGATGCGGTACGTGCGATTCTTTCTGGCCTTGTGTTTCTACACAAGCTGACCAATTTTTGAGGCGCCGAAAATACAACGTTGATGCCGCTCCTTCCAGCAATCTTCTTTTATCTATGGGAGAACCCGTGTATGTAGGGGATGACACCAACCTTTCTTCCGTTTATGTCAGTGCTTGTACCATGCACCCGCTCCGAACTGCCTTCCTGTGCCTTCTTAAGCAGTCCTTCTGTGACTGACACAAGCACGTGGGCCAAGTAACCAGCGCAGCTTAAATGCGAGGCTTACGTGTGGTTCCCAGTTTATGTCTTTGTTCGTTTTTACCGAAATTTTACACGTGCTGTATGACGTTTCGAGGGTGTACATATAGCGACGAGAACGGGAAATAAATTGGTTGTTGAAAGTTAGCGCTGTTTGTGTTAGATGTGCCTTTCTGTCGTCCTTGTTCAGCTTGCGCTACAACAAAATAAGATATGCCGTACCAACAAGCCCCTGTAGCCATGCACATCGATTTCAATATGGGGCTCGCACGGCCGCGCTGGTCAGCGTCATACGCAGCGCCCGTCGGTGTCGAACACCCCCTTCCGCACACCGGTGCCTTGCGCGCAGTGGAAGACGGCGGGCTTCTTACCCACCTTCCTTCCTTACGCGAGTGAGATCAAGCCACCATCACCGGCTCACTCTCGCACGCTTTCACTCGCACCTACAGCATACGGCGCGGCCACGGTGTTAGCGCACTTGGACTTTATACATAACATCACGGCGACGCCACTGACGACGGCAGGAATGCACCTGGAGTGTTCATATAATTGCTATCGCAATAATAACGGATCCTACCAAAGGCGGGTGATCATGCTGACTTTGGTATTGTATTTTTAGTGAAAAACTCGATTTCATTACGACATCGCCCATTAAGAAAATATGAAATGACGATGAATAAAACAACCACAGTCTGTGAGTTTTAAGTAGAGAAAGAAATTTAAGCGTTCTTCACTTAGGCTATGAGATCAATCTTAACACAAGAGCGCGAGAGGAAGGGTATACACAGGAGACGAGGCGGTCTTGAAGTTAAATACATATTCCGAAATATCCAGATGCAATATTAACCACTCTTTTCTCTGAAGGTCAGAAATAGGCGAGGTCCACACGCATTGCCAGTGCTATGCTATTGGCTCCTCTTGAAAGCAGTGCCAACAACAGATGGACGCCTGAATCTCGGATTCGTTCTTCGCGTGTGCGATGCTTTCGTTGCCGAGAAGATCACGCGACGGCTACAAGCAGCATGGTGGAGGCAACTGCGTTTTTCAATTGTGCCAGCGGCTGATGCAACCGTGTCTTGTCTGGACAAATCAGCCCCCTCTCAAGAAAGAACTGCTTTCGGGTGCCTCAGCAGATACCGGGCATACCCAGAGCGAAGCCAAAACAGTCTCTTAGAATCGCTTGATGGCGAAACCGTCCCGGATGCTGCGCTTAGACGGATGGGTCCGTGGATGCGTTTATATGTTTGTCTGTGCGCTAACGTGTGCATGTCTGTTTAGATGTTGCGAGAGGTATTTACTTCATACAACTTGTGCACGTGCTATGCCGCCCACAGCACACACACACACACAAGGCATACACAAGAAGTAAACATCTCTTGATTTTGTCGTAGTACGCGGCGCCCAGACTTCGCAACGATTCTTTTCCCGAAAATTTCGTTTTACCTTTCACCATTCGCTCGCGTGCATCGTCGCTTCGCCGTTATCGCATGGAACAGCCACTGGACCGGACTGGTGATAGGAAGCAGATATAATCGAGAGAAAAAAGGAGTCGGTAAGAACTATTACCGATGCTTGAAGTTACGGTGAGTGGCCGTGAGAACCATACGTTTTGGGATTACATGTTAAGTTCGTGTGCAATGCGCCCAATGCGCTATAGAATACATAAATATGCAGTATATGACCATACTAGTCTAAGGGTTTGACGGAAACCCCTCTGACGAGAAAGTGACACAAACGAAATAAAACACACATTCACAAAAGAAAGCCGTAACATCGATACTAACGTTCCGTCAGTATCGATATTATCTCTTATTTTACTTGGCGAGTGTGTGTTTTGCTTCAATTATGAGAACGCAGTGTGAGAACCACGGCCCGCAGGCTAACAAAAAAAGTTCTTACTCTAGAACCTACTCTAAATTGTGATGTCGAACATATTATTAATTAGCAGAGGAGGTCGGCGAATCATGTGAACTGAATCGCGAAATGATGAGGGGAGGCCTATACAGCCGCGTTAATTCGGCCCCACGGCTTCAGTTCTCGTAAGGTGCATGGTATCGTAGTTGCCCTCAAGTTGGAAACGGAAAACATGCAGCATTAACTGCGGTGCTTAACATCTTTCGAACGCGTATATAAGCTGCCAAAGATGAACAAGGGAGTCATCAGGACTATATTGTTTTGTGAGAAAGTGCTCGAATTGATAACTGGTGGAGTGTACAAGACGAACCGACGACCAGGCGCTAAACTGAACGGTCGAGACTGCCTGTACTATTCTGTTTATGCGATGCGCAGTCTACCATATGCGAGCTCGACTAGCCGAGCCTGTTTTTGTCCGCGCCGTTCTGTTCAATACCGTCTTTACGTTCATACGTGCGCGCAGCGCCCATCATCACCGGAGCGCGATGGAGAACGCGAGAGCCAGCAACGCCTGGCGCGGGTCCCTTGTTTGCCACTTGCGACGCGGCGAGGTCAAGAGAGCGACGCGTGCCGACATCGCTGAGGGCCGTTGCATCCTCCCGCGGCATCATCCTACCCGAGAGAGGCGGCGAAAAATGGCGCCGGACCCTTCCGCACAGTGTCTGGCCAAAAATGTTAAGCCCACCCCAACCTCTTAGCATGCATTACTACGTGAATCAGACACCAAAGCCAACCAACTCAGACTTGTGGTATAGCCCCAGCACGTTGTAGCGCAGCATGAACAACGGCGGTGGGCGGTTTTCAAATCAGACAGAATGCGATTTTCCGGCCGCATACCTTACAAACTCCACGTTCTTATGTGCTCTTGGCTTTCAACACATTTACAAAAGGGTTTATCTTCCGCCTTTTAGTTGTATATTGGGAAAAAGAGGAATAAAGACGGGAGCTCACCAAGATCGCAATATCCAATTTGATACCCTGGGGGTGCGAAAAATTGAGTAAAACAGATAAAGGAAACAACTCATTGAAACGTCGTTACGTGCTTGGTGAGGTTGTTCGCTATAGCATGCCACTACGTTTGCGGTGGCACTGAACATAAAAAAATCATAAATACAGAAAGTAATCCGAATACATCTTTCTATTATTTTTAAGCATTTGTCAACTTGAGACAATCGCACGAAATTCTGCCAGGCCATGCCCTAAATAGGTTTGCAGCTGCGGGGACAGCCCTGCTGCGAACGGCGTGAACGCCGTAAATAGGGCATGCCTACGTTCGCCGGTGCCTGGTATTACCAAAGGCTGCTGACAGTACTCAATTCCGTTTTGCGCCTCGTTCAGCATCCATCAGCATCCTTTTATAGTTCTTGTTCCAATCTCGATTAAGTCCAGAACAAGGCTAGATGGTTTGCCGTGATCTCTCGCGCCATACAATATTGCGCAAAATTTTCATAGGCTACTCAAAAAAGAAAGTTATAATAATAGCTATCCCCATACTATCCACGTCGCTTTTCAGGAGAAATGATGCCTCATCCAGGGCCGATAGCGATTTCCTGTGGCTTTCTTCAGCTGACCTCTTCCAGGACATGACGTCGCATAGACAGATGCCTGCCGTTGCTTTCCGTTGCTTACCGTTGCTTACGGCGAATTTGCTAGGTCTGGCAGGTGCGAGGGATTCCACTGGTCATGATGTATAGGAAAACTACCTACGCCACAGACCAGAGAGACCATTAATTGAAGTTGCTCGACCAGAAAAAAACTGGAGGCGTCATTTTTTTTCTTTTTTGCCCATCCACCTGCTCGCTAGCGACGTCATTGGGCCCTTGTTTACAAACATGCCGCTGTCTATAGGCACGTGTCTTCCCTCCTCCCCAACTCCCCTCTAGACACTTCACATGCAGCCAGACCTCAGTGCCTTTATCTACGGCAAATCGATCGTAAATACAACGGGGAAAGTGACTGCATTTCGCCGTGTAGCAGAGCCGGCGAGAAAGGTACGCAGCACTAACCCAACCGCTGTACATCAGCATCGAGAAAGTCTATAACGCAGTCTGCCCCACCGCCGTCTCTACGCCACGCTTTGTAACGGCGCTTGGCCGCTTTAGCTTGGCATTTCTGGCTCGCGCCGTACCCTGGTTTCGCGCATGACCAGCGTCAGGCGAGTGCGCCGCGAAGAGCTGGCTCTTCGTCGCTTAACGGCTGCAGTCGTAAACGACGAGCTTCAGCGCCGCCGTCGTGACCAAATGCACGCTTTATTTGTTCTCATTTGCGTCCCTATCTTGGGTTCCTTCTTCAATGATACGAGGTTACCCTGCTTTGTAGGCTATGGCTAGGAATAGCCCTTGCAAAATATATGTTGTCGTTCATATTGGAATTTCTGACAAGGCTGCTTGTGATGACTGTGGGTGCGAAGAGGCAATTTAACACGTTTTGTGTGACTGTCCTCGCTACAGTGCACAGAGACGATCAGTCCCGACTGCGCTAGATCACACTGATGACAGACCATTGCTAGAACAAATCATTTTGGAATAGCTATAGACTTACTTCACAAGGCGCTGCAGCAGTAAGCTACTTTACTATCGACTAGTGTTCGTTAGTATCCTGTGATGTGAACGGCCAGCTGTGACCGTATGCATGTGCTCAGTGCGAATCAATTTCCTTCTTTCTACCTACCCCTCTCCCGTGTCCTAGTGTAGGGCAGCAAACCGGAATTTTTGTTTGGCAAGGGGCGCTATAACGTAAAACTATTCCAAACTTTTCTATTCCAATTCTGCTATCAGCCCTCCACGATTGGTCAAAAACGTTTTTCGCGACGTCACGAAAACCGCGATAGCTCCCCATCTGATATGATGTGTACACACTGATTATGCATGATTTGACAGAAAAAAGGAATACAGTTATTTCTGATTTGACCCCTTTCGCAATTAGCCCTCGGCTATTGGTAAAAAGTTTTCGGGCTGCACCCACTTCACCTGCCTGTCACGGGACGTCACAAAACCGCACAAACTCACCGCGTCAAAAAGACGTGTACGCGATAAAGATGTATTAATATGCCGAACTAAACTGAATTTTCTTCGGAATAGCCGCAGGCTGCCCCGTTCCGAAAAGAATAAAAGATGGCTGCCGCCGATAGCTGAGACGCTGGCTACTCGCACCTGCCGGAGATCATGGGTGCATTTGCGTATAACAAGACTTCTTGCGTGGCCGTGTAACGTTTTCGAGCACTTTCGGCACGTTTACCACCTCATTCTGCCAACTCTTCTTTGCTAAGGGTCAGTTTTAGCGTCATTCTTAAGCTTCCGTTGCATGCCGCCGCGATTTTCGACCAGCCACCGCAAGCTAAGTAAGCGAAAGCCGACCAATCGCAGACGCCGGCACCACCCTCTTCAACCTGTTATCGATTTTCAGTGCACTGGCTCTGCCCCAGCGGATCCCTCTCCACTTGAGCGTTCTCCTCGCCTCTTGTCAGCCAATTATATACGAGAAGCCGCTCAGTGTAGGCAATGTTATTCGTTTTTCAAGGAAACAGAAGTGACCTCCTATGAACGAGGAAAGTGTTCGATTGGTCTGTACAGACAACCCTGTGGGTGACCGCCCGGTGCTTGCGTCGGTGGTTACGCAAATTTGACGTCAGGAGATCGGAATAGAAACACATTGGAATAGTTTTACGTTATAGGGCCCAAGGTATCACACGCATGGAACGTGGATCAACATTAGTCTAGGCAACGCCATAGCGAAAGGGCGAAACAAGGCTTGTACACTTCGTTCCATTTTGACATATACATAAAATTTCAATACAGGGTCTACGGTATAAACTTGAAGACTTCAGTGCGCAAGCAGAACAGAAGAAAGAAAGGGGTAATGGACTACAGATAACGGATAAATAATGGATACCTATCTAGTTTCGGCCATTCCTTACGTTGCTACAATATGAGCTGTTAATCTCTGAGCCTCTTAATCGAATTATGCCGCGTAGAGTTCACGTAATAATGGGCGAGCAGCGAAATGGTGTACTCTTCTCGTGTGCTCGCGTGAACGTATCGTAAATTTCTCCGCTTTTTCATTTCGATACAGACCATTGTGACTGAGAATTCATTGAAAGGCACTTCTATCACAGCAAATTCTTGCAACATGGGTAAGCTTGACAATTTCCAAAGGTATTATAATGAGCGCACTGTTCTGCACTCGACCTTGTAGAACAGCTCATCTGCAAATTGTAAACCTGCGCACAATTACTGTAACAGAACTAAAGGTGGGAGGGGAATGAAACAAAAAAAAAGAAGGTTAGGTAATGTATAGAACACACACGTAAAGAAGAGCTGAGTCGACTTTTATTTATGGTTCAATAAATCTAACATGGTTGTCTTATATCTTCGTACTTCCTAGAAAACACGTACTCAGTCGAGGGCGTGCTCCCACACATGGCAGAATACAGGAGAATGTAGTGAATCACACTTCACCGGTCTGCTTTTCGAATAAATGATATTCAAGGACATGACTCGCATAAAAAGTCCTCTATGGCTGCAAAGTTTCCAGAGCTGGAATAGCGATGCATAGCCTCACACGCGGCGATGCAAACACCCGGCAAAGCTCCGCTGTTCTCCCATATCCGATCCACAATCGCCAAGGCTCACCACAGTGCGGAACTAGCAGCAGGTGTTCAAAGAAAAGTTTAATGAGCTTTGCTTTTTTTTATTCGAGACAACCTATAATTTCAGTGTTAGGGGCGGTCTGTGCGATCAACATTGCGATTTTTACACCACCGGTTTCGGAGGGTATTCCTCAAAGCCTGCATGCAGTATACCACTCGAAGGGCGTCACGCACAACGTCACGCCTTTCGCACATCGCGGAGCCGCTTTTCTGCGGTTCCAGAAAGGAGGACGAGCAGACTGTTTCGTCGTTAGTGGCTTTCCTCGTCACCTCTAGAGGCAGCTGTCTCCGCTCTTCGCGTCAGCAATCAGACACGGCGTGCCCTTGGCTCTCATAGTTGCACGGCAATGTCTACACCTTCCTGGGACCATGCTCTGGGAAGTGGCACACAAACAGGGTACAGCGTGTGACGGTGATAGCGAGAACAATGCACACGAAGCAGGAGAGCTCGCAAAAGAACGACAACTATAGCTGGAATTTCGAACGAGACGGACAACGCAAGAAAGAGGAAAACCGGCGAAGGAAAGGCATACGCAAGAAAAAAAGGAGCATACAAGACGAATCTTGGAGGCGAGCATTTGTCCTGTGTACTACTTGTTTCTCGTGTATGTATTTCATTTGCTGGTTTTCGACTTAGTTGATCTGTTAGCAACTCACCCAGCACTTAGCCTTGTTGGACAACAGAAGCACCTACTGTCGGCGAGTAGTTGACCTCTGAGACGGCAGTTTTCGTCTGCGTTAATGTGCAAATTGTCTAGTTCCAAAGTTCAGAGCGCCATCACATTCGCCGGTATCCTTGTATTGTATGCCCTATTCCAATACTTGAAGAAAAGAGCGCTAAGAAGACGCGGACTAAAAGAAGAACATGTGCGACGGACAAGGCGCCTTGTCCGTCGTACATGTTCTTTTAGTCCGCGTCTTCTTAGCGCTCTTTTCTTCAAGTATGCAAAACCAACTCGCCCACATCAAGCTTCTACTATTCCAATACTAACGGTGCATTCGTCTAGGAACCCAGAGCCTACAGCGGCGGCTGCGCAGCGACGCCCTTGTCTGGCGATGGGAAGGGAAAGTACAGTGGCCGCCCAAACTGGGTCGGCGCCCGGAAGCAAGGCAGGGAAAAGTGCCGTCTTTTGGCCTCTAAGCGGAAACAGTCGCGCGGCTTAGCACATAACCATAGGAGTCGAGAGACACCGGACGACAAGGACTGCTCGCTGCGCACGCAATGACAGCGGTATACTCGTCTCCACGAGGCCTCTTCTCCGTCTTGTAACGCGTGTCGCACTGCACGGTGTGCCCATGACGGAGTGCGAGCGTGCTCTAAGCAGTTACGAAGGGGAAGTGGAACACTTCCTTTGGCGGATCTTGACCTACCTGTTACGGCGCCGTACTGGATCAGTGTACCGTCTTTTCGCGCATGTAACCCGTTGCTCCTGCACAGGTGTCTGCCGGGAGCGGGGTGCAAGAAGGGTATTCGAAACATGTCCTGAACACACTCCATCTAGACGCAGGAATTGCAGTCGAGTGGCGTTTACTGTTTGCTGGCAAGTGTGCTCCTGGTCAGGGAAGGCTAAAGATATAAGGTCCCACTGTAGGCTTGCAACTCTCGCGTAGGTAGTAGAAGCGAAACTACGGCACATCGTCTGAGCGGTAAACTTCAGACTTGCCTGGGGGGCACTTCGCTCATTTTGTGCGTTGTTCATGCACATCGCGATAAAATACGTTCAATCAAAAAATGTATCCTTATTTATATATAATTGTCCGCTAAGTAATAGACGTGCTCGCGAAGATGTGGCCACTTATAAGCGAATGTTTTGGACTGTAGGATGCCTGACAGGGGCACAACGCAGAGCACAAAAAGCGAGACAAGCAACCGAGCAACTTTAACAGCGCAGTGTTAGTGCGCGCAAATTCTATGTTGAAGACAGCGCTCTAACTTTACCGGCGGACGGCGATCGCCGAGATAAATGCGATTACCGAACAGACTTGCAGGGCGTGGCGATGCTTGACAAAGAAAAAAGAAAAGGAAAACTTTCTCAGTAGCTATCTTTTTATGGAATCATGGCACAGCAGGCTGGAGCAGCAGAAACACCTTTCTAGGCGGTACTGACACTTGCTCACGCTCACAGACTCCGTCAACCGAACGACAGGAACGAAGGACGGCCTACACGCTCTAGCCTCTGCTCCACGCAAAAGCAGCAGTAGTGACCCCCCCCCCCCCCTGCCCATGAGGGGTGAGGGGACCGAATCCCCCTTGAAACGTCGGTACTATTTCTTTCAGCTGGTTAGCTGCACTGTCTTCCCGTGCCTCTGCGAACGTCCACCCACTCATGCGCGCGCATTAAATCAGTGACGCCAAACTGCCACGCACTGCATTCGCGGAAGAAGCTCGAAGCAGCCCCACATGCAACACGGCGGGTTTGCCGTTTGCGCGAATCCTAGAATACCTGAATAAGCGACTGCCTCGGCGGTTCGAAGCAGAGGCAGGAGATTAATGGCCGTCTCTTCGATCAAAGCGAGTGTGCACGTACCTTTCCCTGCATGTGCGCCACAGTGAAATGCGCAGTGAAGGCCGTTTTCATTCTTCGTGTGTAAGGAGCAGGGTTTCACTTATGTTTTGCTGCCCCCGAGTAAAACGCTTCGATAGGCGCCATGAACTGCGTCCGGTATTCGCCCATTTGGCCACACCACAAGTGGTCTTATAGTGAAATTGACCATAGCTGTCGTCCGCCAATCACTGTGTTTGTTCTCTCTCTCTAGACTTGCGCAGTTATGCCTCACCCGCCGCCGTTGCTTCACGGCGGCGAGAGGCAACGGTGTGTAGAGTCGTAGGGTCACACTTTCGTCCAAGTCATTTCGGGAACAGAGCTACCTGTAGATCACATCGATTTTGGTTATTTCATCTATTCGATCATCACATGCATCGGCCTTTAATACTTTATTAGGAATATTATATCTGACTCCTGCGTGTGGCGGGTGCCAAACAACTGCTGAGAACATTCACGCGACTATTTTGCTATCTCCTAAGTGGCAGAATCAACGCATCGCCATTAGCGTAGAAAGATGAGTCCACCTTGGTAGGTGTGCATCGGTATTACTCTATATATACCGAATGGGGGTGTTTAAATGTGAGCTACAACTTTACAGAGTGTATACGGTCCACACGGTGTTCTTATTGGACGAGGACCACGACGAAGTGTCTTCTTCTTAGAACGCTTCTATCTGTGTTCTCTGGTTTCTGACGAAATCTTCGGAATTTCCTGGTGCCTCGGCTCCCGGTCTTGTGGCCATGGACGCGGAGCCTTCCAGAGGCCCTCCTGGGCAGAGGGCATTAAAGCCGTCCCTCACGAGGAAGAGAGGAAGAGTGCTCAGTGACACCGAGGGCAGTGAGCTATACTCGATGTCGGATGAAGACTCATCGCATTATAGCTTCATCACTGTCTGCAGGAAGAGGGCCAAAAGGAGGACTGTCAACGCGAACACATCAACGCAAGCGAGCACGGCGACTCTGAAGTCAAGGCCTGAACGCTGGCCTTACGCCATCGTGTTCGTACCCGAGGAACCCTCAAGCAACCTCCGATTGCTGAACAGGTATCTGTTTTCTTGGAAGGGGTCGTGCCGAATGAAATTAAGGACAATCGGATAAATACACGCAAAAATATCCTCGCAATCGATGTTTTCAACGGGACTGCGCTCGAAAAACTGAAGCAAATCTCGGAGCTAGGGCGCAGGGCGCACCAAAGTGCGTTCCTATATCCCGATGGATGATGCACCCACAGCAGGTGTCATTTATGACAGCGATGTCGCCATGCCCAACGCGGACTTGCCTATCCTCGTCAAACCAGCAAGTGAGGGTGTTGTCATCACGCGTGTGAGCCGCCTTGGAACATTGCGTTGCGTCAAACTTATTTTCAAAGGAGATTGCCTACCATCACACGTCAAAGTCGGTCACTTCCGACACCCTGTTCGGCCCTTCGTACAAAAGCCACTTCAATGCCATCAGTGCTTTATGCTTGGACATGTCAAGGGTGTCTGTCCAAACTCGATACTGTGTCCCCGTTGTGCTGAACCTCACGCGGACGAGACGTGCCGGGCTACTGTCCTAAAGTGCGGCAACTGTAATGGTTCCCATGCTGCCTCGTCTAGGGACTGCCCTCGCATCAAGAAAGAGGTCGCTGTTCTCAAGCAAATGGTTCGGGACAATTCGACACGCAGGGAGGCTGCTGAAACGATCCGGCGTCGGCGTCGGCGTCACCGAACCTCCTCAAAAAAGGCAGAGCCGCGAAAGGAGAGGACCCCTTCCATTGTAGCACCCACATTTTCCAACCAGGCCAAAAAGGGGCTGAACAGCACAAGAAAGTCGGCTGAAAGGAATTTGTCTCAGGAAGAATGGCCTGCGTTTCCGAGCCAGCAACCTCCCACAGAACCACAGATTGTAAAGCCCGCTCGGGAGCCTACTCCTACCGCTGATGACACGCCCAAAGCAGATCGTCAAGTCATTTCAATGCTGTGTCCCCTCATAGATGTCATTCGAGTGATTCTGTCGAACCTTGGAACTACGTATGCTCGAAGTACACTGAAAGTACTGGACGCTTTAAGCACAGTGCTTGAGTCCCTCGCATAGAGACATGAACAACCATCGCCCATCGTTTCGAGAACAAGTCAAGGCAGCGTCAATCATACAGTGGAACGCAAGAGGACTAAAATCACGCCTTTCAGACTTTCCTCGGTATATATATACTAATTTGTTCCCAATCATTGTCATATGTGAGCCTAACGTGTCAAAACCAGTCAAATTATCGAGATACGAAGCTGTTATATCCGCAACAACTGATGCATGCAGCAAAATCATCGTTTTTATTCGTCGACAACTGACCTATGTTCGCCAGCCGATTCCGCCTCATGATAAGAATCAATACGTTTGCCTAACAATTAAAAAGGGCAAACTCATGTTTACACTTGTAGGCGTTTATATATCACCTTCAAGTATTTTTATCCCAAACGATCAAGGAACATCTTGTCCGTGTACCCTGCTCCATATGTCATCATCGGAGATGTTAATGCGCACCATATAGCATGGGGAAGCACAAGGACAAATGGAAGAGGGCAAAAACTTGCAAACTTCGCCTGCAACCACGGCCTCTCACTCCTGAATGACGGCAGTCCAACGTTTATACGAGGCGTGAATTATGGCAGCTGTCTTGACCTAGCTTTCGTCTCCAGCTCCTTCACAATATATGTTAAATGGTTTTCGGATATCGAGAGACACGGGAGTGATCACATTCCCACGTACCTTGTCATCAAAGGGATGTCCAGGCCCATCCCACGGAACACCATTCGATTAAACGATTGGAGCAATTTTACTTCCACCATGGAAGATGCTTGTCGAGAGGGCTCGTTGGATTAGAGGAAACAATCAAGTCTGCAATGCTACATGCCGCGCGCACGGTCACGGTTTTATCGAAGCACACGGAATTGGATATAGAGTTGGAACGACTTCGTGCACTCCGTTGTCGTGCGGAGCGGCGTTACCGGCGTACAAAATCCATCGAAGACCTTAGGACAGCCAGACGACTACAAAACTACAAAAGAAACTTCAACGTAGCATGGATAGACTGGCATCTCGACGTTGGACAAGGTTTTGCCAGTCACTAGACCCCCGAAAGCCATTTTCCCACATCTCGAGAACCATACGCGGTCTACGTTTCCTCCCTGAACAACGCTTCCCATTCAAAGCGCTTGCGCTCTTCCAGGGGCGGCTAGAGGCTGATGTTGCAGAAGACTTTTGTGCAAAGATCGCTGGCCAAGCAACCAGTCCTGGCTTTCGAGCCCCCAGTCACATCCCTGTTTCACGTGACTGCCGCATGGATCTTCCTTTCATAATGGAGGAACTAGAAGCGGCTCTTGCCCTATGCAGGCGTTCTTCCTCCGCGGGACCAGATGAGATATCCTACCGCGCCTTGAACAACCTGAGTGATGGCGCACGTAGAGAACTGTTACATCTCTACAACTTATCTTGGCAGGATGGCATGGTTCCCGAAGAATGGAAGACAAGCCGCTTGGTCCCTCTCGTGAAGCAAGGCAAGTCCCCACTTGAACTCACCTTATACCGCCCAATAGCACTGACCAGCTATGTGGGAAATATAATGGAAAAGGTGATCCTTGCCCGCTTGGAGTGGTACCTGGAACACTACAACATGTTACCAAATTGCATTGCTGGTTTTCGTCGAGATCGTTCTTCAGTAGATAGTGTTGCTGATCTCGCTTAGTATCTCCAGCATCAAGAGTCACGCAATAGATTATCTGCAGCTTTGTTCTTCGATGTCAAGGGGGCATACGATAACGTATCTCACGAGGCTATCCTCGATTCTATTGAGATTGTTGGCCTAGGTGGTTGAGTTTTCCAATGGATTTCACTATGTGGGAAATATAATGGAAAAGGTTGATCCTTGCCCGCTTGGAGTGGTACCTGGAACACTACAACATGTTACCAAATTGCATTGCTGGTTTTCGTCGAGATCGTTCTTCAGTAGATAGTGTTGATGATCTCGCTTAGTGTCTCCAGCATCAAGAGTCACGCAATAGATTATCTGCAGCTTTGTTCTTCGATGTCAAGGGGGCATACGATAACGTATCTCACGAGGCTATCCTCGATTCTATTGAGATTGTTGGCCTAGGTGGTTGAGTTTTCCAATGGATTTCTCATTACTTTTTATGAGATCGTTCTTTGTGTGTACCGATGATGGTAAAACCGCACGACACTACACGTACCGAGGTGATCCTCAAGGCGGTGTGCTAAGCCCTACCCTGTTCAACCTCGCGCTCATTGGTCTCGTTGATCATCTGCCAGCAGCGATCAAGATATCAATGTACTCAGACGACATATGTATATGGACCTCAGGTGTGACACGTCCTCAGATACGTGCAAGACTTCAAAAAGCTACTACTCTAACAGCTAAATACCTCCGCAACCAAGGTCTTGAAATCTCGTCAGACAAATGTGCACTGATGGCGTTCACTCGCAAACCAATGACACCCTACGCCATCTCAATAAATGGCCAGATAATTTCTTATGAGAATACTCACAAATTTCTTGGCATAATCATTGATAGAGATCTCTCATGGAGCCCGCACGTGACCTACTTGAAACAGCGCCTGACAGCAATCTCCCAACTTTTCAAGTTTCTGGGCGGAAAGACTTGGGGAATGTCAGTGCATGCAATGTTGGAATTGTACAGGGCCCTTTTTCTGGGCTTGTTGAGATACAGTTTGCCCGTACTGACCAACACCTGCCAGACAATCTTCGTGCTCCACAGGTTATTCAAGCTCGGGCTCTCAGGGTTTGTCTTGGTTTGCCAAAATGCACATCGACAGTAGCGACTATTGCGATCGCCCGGGACCAACCTATACAAACACACATTGCGGTGGAAGTGTTGAGAGTGCACATTAGGCACGTTGCCCGTGCCCGTTCCCACCACCGGGCAACAGTACCGTGAGAAAGGCTGTAGGAATCATGTTGTACTACGATTTCGGAGTATTACACCTGCCTTCCATCAGGCTTCACCCCAGCAACTAAGCCATCGATTCCTCCATGGTGTTTGGCTCAATCCGCAGTGCACCTCACCGTACCAGGAATCAGGAAAAAATCTGAGCTGTCATCACCTGCTCTTAAACAACTAATTCTGCTCCTTTTGCACGAGAGGTACTCCGAACACGTACATATTTATACTGATAGATCGGCAACTCTCCAATGTTCCTCTGGAACCGTGTTCTTCCCAGCGAAAGCCACTACCATCAGTTTCAAGACATGTCACCCAACGACATCGATGGCTGCGGAACTTGCAGCTCTTCGCGCTGCACTTCGTGTCATCAGCCAAGAACAACCTCGAAGATGGTCAATATTCAGTGACTCGAAGGCAGCACTGCAATCTTTGCTATCAGCCCTGCGGCGCGGACCACACGAACAACTGCTATTTGAAATTAGGGAACTAATCTATACCTTGACTGAGAAAGGACATCACGTGACATTTCAGTGGCTTCCAAGTCACTGCGGAGTCATAGGGAACGAACACGCCGATAACGCTGCTCGGTCGGCTCTTCAAGGGGACGAAGAGAAGCCGATACCGTTATCAAGGACAGATGCCGCTAGAAAATTTCGAATGCTCAGCCGTGATATCACGTTCTCCTTGTGGAACGCAGCAAGTTTTCAAAACAACCGGCTGCACAACCTAGATTTCTCTCTACGCCTTTGCATTCCAGCTGGACTCTGCTGTCGCGAAGCTACCCTGCTTTGTCGAATATGGCTAGGGGTGGCTTTCCCCAAGTATTTTGCTTTCCGAATCGGATGGGCCGACGACGCCTCGTGTGATGACTGTGGTAACGAGGAGACTTTTCAACACCTTCTTTGTGACTGTCCTCGCTATAATTTAGAGAGACGATTACTCGCAATCGCGATATCGCGCTTTGACCGAAGACCTCTCACAGAGGAACTTATTTTACAATGCCGCCATCACACGCCGTCGCAGCAGAGGGCTACGAGGGCACTGTTGCGGTTTTTGAGGGCGACAGAATTGGACAAGCGGCTGTAGCCTGAACAGATGTTTATAGTGCTGCAAGTGCTACTGTGCTGTGCGGTGGCGGTATGCGGCGACAGTGACCGCGACTGTTATTGTATGTCTGCGCTCCTTTCTTTCTTTATCTCTACTTTGATATCACTTTACCTCCCCCTCCCCTCTCCCCCCAGCGTAGGGTAGCAAACCGGATCTTCCTCTCTGGTTAACCTCCCTGCCTTTCCCCTTTCCTCTGTCTCTCTCTCTCTCTCTTACTGGCGGTATATCCTTCGCGGTACACGTCTATGAACACATCGTCCGCTCGTTGAAACGGCCACGATATGTACTTGTCTGTCTCCAATTGTTGCCTTAGAGTTCGCTAAAATTAGAAACTTCCTCTGCGTTGCAACAATTTTGGGGCAGAGAAAGGCGCTTGTATTCTGACAATAACAGTGCTCAACTTCCAAGTCTTTCTTTCGCCCTCGAGCATTATTTCTGCGGAAGTTGTCCGCACCAGTGAACACAAACGTCGAACTACTAGATTACCCTCGTTGCACTTCTATCAAATACTCTCGCACGCTATCTAACGACGAAGAAACTGAAGCACGATAAGGCTTCGAACAACGTATAAATTAGACGAAGCTTAATGTTTAAATATCCACAGCGCGAGGCATTAAACAGACAGTGAAACCGAAAACAGATAAAAGTATTTTGCAATACGGACGCTTCGAAAGGGAATCATTGCAGAAAACATTGGTTATTTTTAAGTAACTATCTTTGAAGTTTTGAAAATACAAGGCTCAGGTGCACACTCAGAAGCGAACGTGTGGCTTCAATTCCGCCACGGCATTTTGTTTGACGGTGTGGCTTGTCTCCGTGGTTACGTTACTCTATACTATGCAACTATAACCAAGCGCTTGGGAGCTCCAAAATCCTTCATTGTAAAGATCGCGCACCGTACTGCTCGCTAAGCAAGCTATGCACGTTCGGCGAGAGAAAATATTTGTAGCATGAATTCAAGAGATATTTAGCAAATTTTTTCCCCTAAATTTGTTCTGCATGCTTAGCTCGACGGAGTGTGCGCAACGAGGTACGCGGTATGCTCAGTGGCGAAATCCGGGAGTGCAACAAGGTATAGATGCACAGAGTCGTATGCCGCTATTGCCTGCCTCGTTAAAAGAGAGAGAGAGAGAGAGGGAGAGAAAGGCAAAAGAAAGACAGGGAGATTAACCAGAGATTATCTCTGGTTGGCTACTCTATACTGGGGGAGGGGTAAGGGGATGCGATAGGTGAGAGAGAGAAGGATAAAAAAAATTTAAAACACACACACGCACACAAACATGCGCGCGCGCGCGCGCACGTCCACACGAACTGTTTCTGTGGGCACTGTGCGATAGGTGAGATAGAGAAGGACAAAAAAATTTAAAAAATTAAAAAAGGAAGGAAACCTACACACACACACACACGCACACGTACACGCACGTACACACGAACTGTTTCTGTGGGCACTCACGCAGCCCGCAAAGGCGTTCCTAGTGTTACGCAATGTCACCGTACAATCCTACGTCAGACACAGTGTACACTCACAATTTGTCAGAAAGTCCCGTGTCTTTTGGGTATCGCAGCAGCGTAGCGGATCGCGCTGATGCTCGCGTAGGCCAGTTTCCAAGGATATTGTTTGCTGGCATTGGGCGCTTGTCCAGTTTGTCTAGGGTGACTGAGAGGACTGCTCCTTGCGGGTTGAAACGAAAGCACTGACAAAGAAGGTGCTCGATTGTTTCATTGCACCCGAAGAAGTCACAAAGTGGGCTGTTGGATATTCCGATAAGAAAAGAGTAAGCATTTGAAAATGCTTCTCCAAGCCATAGACGGATTAGAAGGATGCAGTCACGTCGTGGAAGCTCGGGCGGAATACGGAGCTGTAAATTATGGTCCAGGGTATGAAGGCGTGCACTTGTGAACTCGGATGGATTCCATTGAGCTAATGTCAGGTCCCGCGCAAGTGACCGCGTTATAGTTGTTGCTTATAGCCTACAGGCTCATTGCTGCCTTCGTCGATCTTCGCTTCCATCTCGTCCTTGACAGCATCGTAGCTGCTGCGGTGTCTGCACTCTCCCGAACGGCGGCGCTTCTTACGTGCACCGCCGTTGTGCACAGCCGATACAGAGGGAACTGGCGGCGCAACTACGTGCGTTCGTTGTAATGCAAAAAATCAGCCCTCGGAGTCGCCTACGTTCTTCGCTGTACAGGCAAATTCGTGATGGGGGTCTTCGCTGTAGAGGAGCTCACAATACATATGGTAGATAGTACTCCAGCCGGGGCATACGGAATCCTTCGATACTGGTCCTTTCTTTGTAAAGCGTTCGTTCTAGAGGCGTTCAACTGTATTGCGTTATCAGTGGATGTTCCGAGAACTTTTTATATATAGTTAGCACATATCACCTTGGCAGACCACGCGATTTCACCTCTTCGTCTGGCGAACAATATATAAACGTCAATTAATGGTGCAAAATTAAGTAGCTAACATGCTTCTAATAAATTTATGTTACTTAATTGCTTCAGGGCATACGTCACCATGGCGGAATTAAAACAAAACGCCCTTTTTATTTTTTATGAAACCACCATACTTCCGTCGTCTAATATTTTTCCGCGTTTCTCTCTGTCTGAGGGATCGTTAGAAAGATATAGGCGCCCTTAATGCAGCAAGGCAGACATCGTGCTCGCCCTCGCATCACTTCTCTTATCCCGCAATATCGACCTTCTTATATGGCAATCAAGAAAATCAGAATCGACAGATCGCTCAGCACAAGTTACACGAGATATGCTTCCACTAATTGCTCTAAGAGATACATCGAAAGCGAGAAACTGCAATCCACCCGGGAGTTGGCACGAAAGTGCAAACGAAACACGTACGAGTTTCTCAGTAAGAAAGTTTCCCAGTTAAAGAAGAATTCGCACTGGTTCAGAGATCGAAAGCACCGGCCGATGCCTTTCCGGGGCGGTCGCTCTAGCATCTGAGCTCCTCTTGGTCAGCACATATGTTAATGCGACCGCCACGAAGGCATACATACCGGGTTCAGGCCCTGGAAGTTCGGAATTTTTCATTCCGAGTCATTTGCAGCTTTATGCTAATGTCGAGTGGGTCACATTTTTTTCTTTCCCCCGTTTCATGGAACTTCCTCCGCTTCGCGGACTTCCGCTGGATTGCTTTGTTAAAAAGATACACTGATGTTTATTGTACAGTTTTGCACAATCAGAGAAAGCTTTTAGGACAAATATCAGATGGAACGTACATGTGTTTTGCGGCACATTTTCAACGCAGACACCTCGGAATCGGTGCTAGCATTGTGATTGCTAATAAATGAACTGCCTTCTGTACAAACCATCTACAAAGTTAAATAGCCTAATAATCTCAATTGCTCTCACTAATGCCTACATTATATATTGTTTCGAAGCAATATACCGCTCTAGTTGTAATCGCGCAACAGGTACTAAATTTCGCAACATCAATTAATGTACAGTGAGTAGATTATGTGCGTTTCCCGTTCATTGCACGATATATTGTGCAACGTACCATAGGATGTTTATGCTTATCCTTTGCCGCAAGAATCTTGCACAATGCAGTGAAGTTCTTTGCGTTCTTGAAACTCTACGAAATGCGCTGCAAAGACTCAGAGACAATGGCATTCCCCTGGCCAGTGCGATTCTAGGCGGAGGTGGCCGTTTTCTGAGGGAAACAAAAGCGAGGACATCCGTGTACAAACGTCTCACTGCGTTTTAAACAACACGTAGCGCCAAGTTTTAACGCACAGCATTTCTATCTAATTTTTTTTTTTTTTTTTGCTGCAACCCTTGCTTGTACCCCATGTAAGCGTACTGCTTTCGGGAACAAGAATGAATGAACACGAAGTGAACAACGGTGATAAACCTCAAGTTCAATATACAATTTTTCGCTCGGGAAAACAGCTGGGAAGCAGTGACTTGACTATAGGAGCTTGCCAGCCAACACCGTGGTAGTAGAAGAAGCAGCTACATTAAAGATCAATTAGGCGAAGTGTCGAAGTTTAAAAAGGAAGTTGTCGGACATACATATTTTTAATTTAAAACATTTATCTACCCGGGCGCACAACCTACAAATGCCTCGAACAAGAGTTCTCTCGGAGTGCGTCGAACGCACTTCACGTTCCACAGCGCACCTGTGTTTCTCCAAGCCAGCGTGCCTCGCTTCTAGGCGGCGCCCTAACGAGGCCTCGGGACTTCGTGCGCGCCGAAGTCTGCCGGAGATCTTTGCCGCTCGGCTACCGCATAACCGACGTCGTGAAAACGAATCCCCGCGGGCACGTAGGCGAGACCGCTGGGCGCTACGCAGCGCACAGGGGATGCCAGCTAACGCTCTCACCGAGCTCTCCGCTCCGGGGTAACACGAGAAGTTAGTTCGCTCCTCCAGCTTCCTTCGCGGTTGGAGGAAAGTTGGGTGCGCGCACCTTTCGCTACGGAGTCCCGAGCCTGTCTGAATAAAAGTGTGCAAAGTAGGAAAGCAGTTGCGTCAAGCGATCAGGGCGAAATTCGCAAAGTTCACGGTGATAAGAAAGATTTGGGTCTGGTCACCTTGGCTGGAGCATCATTCGCTGTTGTGATTCGACGAGCTTGAAAGCGTCGACGAACCGCTAGCCGTTTACTAGTGCAAAAGTTTCGTCTAATTGACTGTGTGATTGCCTAACTTCAGTTCTATATAGAGAGAAAGCAAGTCTACCAAAGGTAAGGAGCTAAACCAGACTACAGTCCGGTTTGCTACCCTATGCTGTGTGAGTGAGAAAAGGGGAATAGGAAGAGGAATAAAAGAGTTCAGTTCTACAGCTTTCACAATACTGTTACGAAGCGCATTGTGGACTATCACCAGAGCACAGGACAAGACTCGAGGGTTTAAGACAATGGCTGTGCTAACGTGGTTACTATAATTACACATACCCCTCCCCTCATCACTTTGCATTGCTCTTTATCGCCCGCTTTCCACCTTTCCCTGCGCAGGACATACCAGCTCAGGCGGCCTCTCTGCATTTATTTCTTACAATTCTTAAATCTTAGATTCCTTCGAATGCCTCTTTTTAAGTACCGCTAGTGTTGCGTCTATGTAACCTTAATCCCCCTTACTCAATGCCTTCCTAAAGGCCTGTAAGGTATTCCTAAATAAAGAATGTTAAAACATAATACATTTATTTCTCTGCATGGCCTCCCACCACTGCAAGCTTTCGCAGGAGCCAACTATAATTTATCTTTGAGAGCTTGTGTGCGCTCGCGTGTGTGTGTGCAAACGCGTTGCGTAGGTGTGGCGGTTTGTGTGTGTGCGTGGGCGCGAGCAGGATGATTTCCTTTCAATTTCCGTGCGCGCAACTTCTGACGCACGTTTACTGTCACTTTACTGTATGTTGCCGTAATTCCCATACTATTAGGAAAGAAGTTTCAAAATGTGGCTCTTCATAGAATTAAAACTGAAATCGAAAGGGAAGGGAAGGGAATGGAGTTGAAAGAAAAATCCGAAATGGAAGTAAAACTAATCCTTTCATTGATTCCTTTCCAATTTCCGCAGCGTGTGCCATCACATTGAACGGTGGTCCGCCAGCTGCTATATGACAACAATGGCGACCAGCCAATGAAGCCTCGCAAACGAGTTGAGGCCTCCATTCCCATACGCAGTTCCAGGATAGACCAAATACAACGCCTGTATTCACGAAACATATGTCGTACGCCACGAGAGTATACGTTAGATGCGGCGCCGGGCAATCGTGCACGAGAAACGTATCTTAAATGAAAGCAGCCGGAAAATAACAAACAGCTCTATGAATGAAAAGTTTTGTGAATCTTACATGAAGAAAACAAGAAAATTAATGAAAAGGTTACATTAACTGCGATAACTTAGTAACTAGGCTTTCTGTTGCCATGTACGTAGCCTCAGAGTTAATTTTTGACCTCGGTGTCTGGGAGGAGGAAAAGAAGGAAGGAAAGGTAGGGAGGTCAACAAGACGCACGTTCGGTTTGCTACCCCACACGGGGAAAGGGTTTAAAGGATGGGGTGAAAAGAAAGGAGAGCGAGGGGAAGAAGGCACTCTCAGTGCGAACACGAGCGGTTGTCCGTCATTTCAAGCCTGCAATCGGTCCCTGAGGCTAGTCGCTTTCATGAAACGTAGCGGTGCCCGCGTCGCTTTGTAAGCCTGCGACGCGTGGTCCGAGAATCTTAGCCTCTGAAAATGGTCTGCTCTCTAATTGGTTTAACAGCCTCCGAAGAACGTCGCGTTCGACGTCATACGGGTTACAAAAACAACACCTGCTCGATCGCCTCTTCGTAGTTGCATGAGTCACAGATCGATGCATCGGGCATTTCAATAAGGAATGAGTATGTTTTCGTAAAAGCCACCCCTAACCGTAGGTGGCAAAGTAAAGTTGCATCATGGCGAGAGAGAGAGAGAGAGAGAGCTTAAAAGGATTTTTCTGCAATGGTCGGAGCCCCTTTAGTCCAGGGCTCCTGACCTCGGACGCCCGCTAGACCTGTCTTATGACGGACTGTTGTCCCACCAGGTCTGAGCTCGTTAGCTGTGCCTCCCTTTGCTCCGCTATGTGGTGTGTTTTATCAGACGGGTGCGATTAACAATTCCAAGTAATGTGCTGTAGTGTTGGTATGCCTCCGCACCACAGGCAGTCGGGCCTGTAGCGAGTGGGGAGGATGGCGTTTTGTAATTTAAGGTGGGGGAATACTCCAGTCTGAATTTTGCGCCAGCTGGCGGCTTCCTCTCCCCGGCGGGAGAAGTTTGACGGAATCTGCAGCTTCAATGTAGGATCCAGCCGGTGGAGACTTGCAGCTGGATAAAACGACGGTGCCTGAAAAACTGAATCGAGCAGGATGCCAAAATGCTCGTGCACTGGCACATATCGCAGCACCCTATCAAGCCCTAGTTGGCCAAAATTACTCCTGGGCCCTCTATAGCACACGTTTCGAGCCCCGTAGGCGCATAGTTGTCAGTGCGGACTTACGGCGAGGACATAAGGTGCAGCAGGGTGTCATCAGTGGCCGGCCTTTCTCACTCGGGTGGTTTTCTTCCGAAGAAATGATTGAACCCAACGCTGCTGCGGACACTTCTGCGAGAATTGTTCCAACAGCAGAAGGATGTCAAGCGACGCCACCGCATGCGAAAGGGCAATCGGAGGAGAAGTGAGCGCAGATAAACTTCCTGCTGGATGCGCCAAAGAACGCAACCAGAGAGGAGCCGCTCGCGTGGACGGCGCAGCCATGCGAGACTGAGCAGTTACCGAGGCAGCTGGTACGCTCCGGACTTTCCCCGTGCGTACGCAGGGCGATGTCCCGCCCCATGCCTAGTGTAAGTGGCGCCGACCACTCCCTGGACGAGCAGGCTGCACAGCTCACCGCAAATCAATGGAATCTGAACGTGTGCGTGCCACGTGCACATTGGTGGTGTTCGGCGTTCGCAACGTAAAGTTGCGCACACCTCGGTTCAGTCTGCGAATTCCGCCACGTACTCAGTATAGGTAGAGAGAGAGAGAGAGGAAAGGGGAAAGGCAGGGACGTTAACCAGAGGGGAAGATCCGGTTCGCTACCCTACGCTGGGGAAAGAGGGGAGAGGAAGGTAAAGTGATAACAAAGTAGAGATAAAGAAAGGAGCACAGACATACAATCACAGTTCGTCACTGTCGTCGCACACTGTCACCGCACAGCACAGTAGCACTTGCAGCACTATGAACATCTGTTCGTGCTACAGCCGCTTGTCCAATTCTGTAGCCCTTAAAAACTGCAACAGTGCCCTCGTAGCCCTCTGCTGCGATGGCCCCTTGTGATGGCGGCATTTTAAAATAAGTTCCTCTGTTAGAGGTCTTCGGTCAAAGCGCCCTATCGCGTTTGCGAGCGATTGTCTCTGTAAATTATAGCGAGGACAGTCACAAAGAAGGTGTTGAAGAGTCTCATCTGTCCTTGATAATGGTATCGGTTCCTCTTCGTCGCCTTGGAGAGCCGACCGAGCAGCGTTATCGGCGTGTTCGTTTCCTATGACGCCGCAGTGACATGGAAGCCACTGAAATGTCAGGTGGTGTCCTTTCTCAGTCAAGGTGTGGATTAGTTCTGTAATCTCGAATACTATAGTTGTTCGTGTGGTCCACGCCGCAGGGCTGATAGCAAAGACTGCAGTGCCGCCTTCAAGTCACTGAATATTGACCATCTTCGAAGTTGTTCTTGGCTGACGAGACGAAGTGCAGCGCGAAGAGCTGCAAGTTCCGCAGCCATCGGTTACTCAGTATAAGTATAGCGACGCTCCAGGTATAAAGATGTTTGCCCAGTCTTTATTTGTTTTCGGGCACATTAACGCGTACGAGACTCTGCGGAAGTTTGGATGAAATAGTAAGTGTTTCCTTTACATGAGCATTTCTGGCTTACAAATACCACAGGAGTGACAAATGAGCGGAAGGGAGAAAAAAAATGACGTCATTCCTCCTTTCAGGACCGCGTTGATATGAACCGGATTGTTTCTGAAAGGTGACCCAACGACGACTGCTGCCCACACCCAGTAGCTGTTCCCTAGTCCTTTGTACTCAGTCTCAGCAGTCACTCTCGTCCTCTAGATGACGTATTTCTAATTAACTGGAACGCGCTTTATGTACAGACCCTGTGCTCACATTACCAAAACGTTTTTTTCCCCTTGCTTAATAGGAACAATAAAGTATACGTGTGCCGCTATTTCTCATTTTCATTCTGGTGTCCTATAGCTCAAACTAAGATACGCACAATACGAGTACTATGCAATCACAAGAATCATTTATTATTCTCAGCAAGACATCGTGGCTTTAGAATGTGGACTTCGGACCCTCAACTCATGCTGCGGTGCATCCAAACCTGATTTCATTCAGATGCTTTCATCGGCCGCCTCATTTGCCCAGAAGAACCGGGAGTATGCCTCCTTCCCTCACTCTCTCTTGTGTAGTAGTTATCCATGGGCCCTGCAGCGCTAGCGAGACGCGGTTGGAGACCTCAGACGAGTCGCCTTCGCGAGCGGAAGTCACCGATCGAGCGAGGAGGAGGAGCGTCCGAGCCGGAAGCGCAGCGGTGCGCGACGACGCGCCCCGTCGCCGCAGCTGTCCGCCGCCGCCGCCGCCGGAAGCGTCGGACGCTGCCCGCGGGAAAGGAGGGCGGCGCGCAAGGAGTCAGCGCTTTCGCCGAAACGTCGGACCACTGGGTCAACAGATTGTGCGCGAAAAAGGGCCACGGTGCGCGCCCGCCACAGCGCTGGCACATTTCGCTAGTTTCGCTCGAGGTGCGCGTCGGCTTCCGACCACCTCGCTATACGCTAACTGTAGAGCAGGCTTCTGAGGTCCAATGATCATGCTAATTCCGACGTCGAATTAATTTGACTTGTTCAGTTCTAACCGGTTGTTAATTTGTTCTTTTATTTTATTTATGTCTCGGACGCGTGCTTATTTATCTTCTTGCGTGCTTTCTCCCTCCAAGTAAATCCCCCGCCAACAACTCATTCGGACTGCTTAAATAATGGAGTAAATAGATAAAACGTTAATTACTTTCAAATGGATGCCTTACTTATTATCGTTATCATTAATCACACCAGTGCATGGACCGCCAGTTATCTCGGAAATGCATGCAGAGCCACCTGGTAATTCTTGCGATGCATAAATTAAATATTATGACCATTCCACAGTTCCTCGAGCAATGTTCGAAAAGTAGAACTCGGCAGTAATCGCCTAGAAAACCCCGAAGGCGCCCTTTAAATAAGGTGACCTTACATATTTCCGTTTTAACATAGAGAATGCAGGTCATAGGCAGCAAGCGATCTACGTGCCAGTCTATGGAATTTGCGTAATTTCTTACACGTTACTATACTGACGTGAGCTACGCCTTTACGCTTAGCTCGTTATAGCACAAACGAACACAAACGATAGCTCAACAGCTCTTTCAGCGAACAGGAAACCGCTGTTCCGTCGTTGACACAACGGCGGCACTATTTTTGCCCAGTCGTCGTTTCCACTAACCTTGTTCCCAAGCCACTGTTCTCGTGTCCTTTCAGGACGCCACGGTTGGTGACCCTTGCTACGTGCCGTGTTCGACGACGCGCCGCTGAATTAGCATCGCTTTCCCAGCGATGTTCGGAGACCGTATAGCTTCAGTTGTGTGCCTCGCTTCTCACCGGACGACACAGAGGCCAGTTCCGGCTGCTGGAATTCCGGGGTGGTGGCCATCGCAGGATCCTTCGCTTCCCGCGAGAATCGACAACGAACTTCATTATCTAAAGTGCGCGCACGGTGAGCGCACAAATCCCGCTTACTTAGGTACATTCAGCAAAATTTCACTGCGGCAAACTTCACAGGATGCTAAGAAACTATTCGATTGAAGGAAACCTTTCTCTTTTTTTTTTCTTTTCGACACGTAAAAATTGAGCTTTATATCGACACAAAGATTACACGACTTCTCACTCATCTGAGAATTTCGTTGCAGGGCATTTAGCGAAGTATCTCACTGTGCTCGTACACACACCTCACTACGGGACAGTCCACTGCTGAACTTAGTTAAACTTGAAGGTGCACGTATACATCGACACAAACAGGAGCGCAGATGACACACAGGAGCGGACACCTAACAAGAACCGAAAACTGAAAGGGTTTTGACCTCGCTATTTTACAAGAAGCGTGGTTGTATTGCACACAATACTCGAAACAGCGTATAAAGGCAAGCAACTGGACCCGGGAAAATTTTCTTTTGCCGCTGCTTAGCATTACTACCGAGTCTCAGCGTTAAGGGGAGGAGTGAGAGAAAGGGGATCGTCAATGCATGATGATGAGAACGCACAGAGTAAAAGTACGAGCAAGAATGTACAAGCACGTGATCTGCTGACCTATTCACAGCCACGATGAATCAAGAAAGGAAGAAAAGCCTGGATAGCCAAGAGCTAAGTAGCATCGAAATAACCTAAAAATCGGCCCGCTGGAAAAGTAAAGCGACTCATCCAAAGCTTACCGCGTTGTGTTCCCAAAGTAAGCGCCAACATTGCGTGCCTTTAGCGTAGTGCAGATGCTTTAACATGGTGCTCCTGCGAGATTTTCAGTTCACCAAGTCCAGCACGCATTTCGTACGCGGATCATGAGTTAACCTTTATAAGTGCGTCACCTTATGATGTCCTCGTCCGCAACCTCTGCATTGGACAGCCTGCCAAAATAAAATCATCAAAGTTATTTCTATCGACCTACTATACTCCACCTCCTCATGGTGCTGCTTCTCCAAGACATTGCTGATTCCTTCCTTAGAGAAGCCACAAAGAGACGTTCAACCTCCAGAAGATCATACACAAGTAGTGTCACTTTCCCCAAAGCCAATGCTATGCTTGGTGTCTATTTCCTTCCATTCTATGTTTTTATATTCTACAATTAAAGGTTGAACAAAGCTGCCATCTTTCACGGCTGTGAAGTGCGGGCCTCTACCTTAATTTCCGTGTTCTGAGAAATGCACTTACCAAGACGTGCATCCCTACATATGGTTTCTTAATCGCGAAAATTAGTGCTCAGTATGGAAGCTGGCCACGGGGCTGAAGTTACGCCCTCCACTCTGCTCGTAACGCGTTTGGCGACCCGCCATTCCTGATTACCGCTGTTTTTCTTCTTTCTTTTTTTTTTTCGCGGACTTCGCACATCTCAAGGTGAAACGCGCGAAGGAGTAATAGGCCAACTACAAACTGCAGAAGTAAAGAAGAATAGGCCCGTGAAAAACTCGTTACGCAGTACCGCGAACACTAGCTTTATGCGTCGACTCCATTACAGTGCGGTAGTATTATACCGCATCATTCAAGGGCATTCAGCGTTGTGGGTACCCACCGAGAACAGTTGAGAGCGAGGGCAAGGTGTGGCGCGTTGACGAGGTGGAAAGTATGTTAATCGGCAAGAAGAAAAATGTCGAGGGGCGATGAAAAACAAGGCGCCGGGAAGAAGAAGGTGAGTGCATTAGATTACGTCAGCGTCACGTGACACCACAGCGCCGTCATGTTCGCTCCGCTGGATTGCTGCGGTAGCACCTCTGAATGGCAGACAACAGCCGTGTCCAAAGAGGAGGCGAGCCATTCTACCTCGGAGAGGCGGCGAAGCCAAGCCGAAATGGAGCGGGCACATCGCGCTGCCGAAACGCTCAAGCGGCGCCCAGCTCGCTCGCAAGTCGCTCGTTCAGCGCAGGAGAGGGCAGAAGTACGCGAAGCCTTTCGTGCGGCTAAGCTAGAAGCTTCGAGGGAGCGGCCACAACGCGAACACCCCCCCCCCCCCCCTTCCCCGACGCAGCATGGAAACTAAACTTCAAGCGTCACGGTCTGCGAGGAGGCATCGAAGTCAAAGAACAAGCATCGACCGACCCTTCACAGTTTATGTCCGCTCCGAATAGATTCAATCGCCGGCTCATGTAAAACGACATCGGCGACTCCAGCATGCAGTGTCATAGACTGTGGTCCTTACAAAAGTTATTTGTTTATTTATTTACTCGTTTGTTTCTGTCCTACCCACAGCGCCTAGTGGCGTCACAGTGAGGCGCGTGCGTGCGTGCGTGCGTGCGTGTGTGTGTAGGTGCGTGTGCGTATGCGTGTGTGTGTTACATAGACTAGGTCAAAAGTCCTCAAAACAACTGCGACGAACAACAAAAACAACATCACAGTGATGACGCTAATAGCTCCTTATACATAATAGTTATAACTAATTCAGGCAATCGATTCCACTCTGTTATACGTGTAGGGAAAATAAATTGGAGAACGTTTAAGCTTCTCCTTTAAGAGTGGAACCCGATAACATTCAAAGATCCCTGACTGCTTTGCACGCTTCCCGGCCACTGCAGCTTATGTAACCATAGTGTTTACCGGGAAGCACTGGCGGCGAACGCTATGAACGAAGGCGAGCTTTCCGGCAGAAACGAGGCCTCTTGCGTGGGCTCATCTCCTGTTATTGTTTCGCACTTTTAATATTTCAGTCTAAGATCTAACATAAAAGGTGCCCGATGTCGGTGTCTTTTTTTTTTACATTTATTTGTGAACTGTCATTCTCAAAATTGCGAGCAATAACTTTGTAAAGAATGAAAGACAAGGTATGAGAAACTTTGGTGATAGAAGAATGGTAGGGTACGCGTGGTTCGGTATGATTTTGGGCGAAAAGGCAGTCGAAGCTGGACGCGGGACGCCGACGCCGGATTTTCAGCGAAACGGGGCCCTTAACGCTGTCGGGTCAAAAGAATTCGCGAATGAGTCTGTTCTACGAGAGATTTTCTGAATTTTAAACATGTGATTCCTGCGCAATGATGCATACGTTGGTCGAAACAAGTATAATTCACAGTTTGTCTTTTACAATAAAATGCGTTATGTAGGAACTTACATCTAAGGATGTAGTAGCTACGCTTCGCGAGGAACTCCAAGCCAATTGATACTGCACTTATCACGAGACACAGTGAAATTTCACGAATAATTACTAAAAGCACTACGAACACCTAAATTTTGCAATATTTCCTGTTTATCTATGTCGCTCTAAAGCCGGGGGTCCCATGCCGAGCAAGCATACTCTATAACTGGGCGAAAATTAATTTCACATAATAAATATCTAGTTTATGAGAGAAAGTGCTTTGTGTTGGGCGCCTAGGAAAACCCAGCACTCAACACGTTTTGCCATTACGTAGCTGATATGACGATGCCAACTCAGATTTTTGTAATAAGTTCACTCCCAGGTATTTATACTCAGATACAGAACTCAGTTTCGTACCCCTAATATTGCAGGAAAATTTGTGGGGCGTTTTCTTTGTAGAACTACACATGTGGACAGACTTTGGTAAGTTAATACTCATGTCCTACTTGTAATACCTAGTGGCAATCCTGTTCAAATCTGTCTACCATATCGCACAATTATTTGGATCATAAGCCACCCTATACAGCACACAGTCGTCTGCAACTAAACGTATATTTGAAGCGATATGTCAGAGCAAATGTCATTCAGAAATATTAAAATTAAAAGCGGACCAAGTACGGGACCTTGCGGCACAACAGAGAATACATCAGCATCATGGGAAAACACTCCATCAATTCGACCCGTTGAATTCTCCGATTTAAATATTCCTTTATCCATTCGATAATCTTTTCATAATATTGTAACACAACATTTTTGCAGAAGGGAATGCATTTTCAAAATCCAAGATCACACAATCAAGTGACAATTCATTATCTAGTGCACTCAATGAGCTGAGTGATACAACAAAAATGTTTACGAAAGCAGGGCTGCTGGTTGTTAAAGGGCCCCTCACCAGGCTAAGTAGTAAATTTTGGTTATGCGCTGGAAATGGTTGCGTGCCCACCAAGGAGTATTCGACCGTAAGCATTTTTCAAATTAATTCATTAATAGCAGAGGTAGAAATATTCGAAGTGTCTCGAACCCATGATTTCAGAGGGCGAGCGTCACCGCCAACACAGACACTCTCTGATTGCCCCGCCTAGCCTCCGCAAGCGAAATCCCTTCCGGAGGATCGCGTGACGTCACGGGCCCTGCCTTGTTTTCCTGGTTTTTTTTTTTTTTTTTTTTTGTCATTCGCATTCTTGCTGAGTGGTGCAAATCTGGTGACGATGTCGCGTGCTAGCTGTTGCGTTTGTCTCGTTCCGCGCAGCGGACGATTTTGCGCGCTCTGCAGGAGAACGTTTGATTAGCGGTGTAAGTCAATGTTACATTCACGAGCGCTGCGACAGGCGCGAGAGGACGAAAGAGCGTGATCGCGGCGTTGGAACACGGTAGAAAATGGCACTACACTAAACGTGCAATAACTAATACGCAGCCCCTATAGAAATTCCGAAATCTTGCTAGGGCTATTGTAAATTTGCATTCAAGCCCGCATTAACCTATGAGCTAAGGGGGCTGCAGCTTCGGGCCCCCGACGGCCCCTATCAAAAATATTTTCTTGACCGGGCTCTCAACGATAAACGACGGGCCCCTCAGCTGGGCCCTGTCGGAACGGTGGTTGTACAATAGAAGTAGTAAAGCCTTGTCCGGGGAGCATGGTGCCGCACTAGTTTTTAAAAATGGTTTAAAAGTAGCCGAAATGGGAGTAAATAATTTGTGGTGCGAAGAGGCTATCTGCCCTTTGTGCACAGAGGCTATCTCCCTTTGCTCGACCAGTGGCCGCAAGCGAACTCTTGCCTTCCCCATGCAAGACGAGTGTTCACCTCCTAGTACAGGCGCTTTTGGTATCCGTCAGATTATACGTCGCATCTGCAGAAAAATTTGAGGTGTCCATGTTAACTAAAATGTTTGTCACTTTACAAGACGTGGTTATTTTTCCTGAGTGATAGAGATGGAGTAGTTCGTGGATTGGTGACTAAATTCGAGGTTATATGACAGCGACGTGCCCGTTGGACAATCATCATTACATAACAACCTAACAGAAGAAACACGTTTTCCCAAAGCAGGAATGTAACAGACGTTATATCAATATGCAAGGTATCCTCGTGTGTATATCCATAGGGACGTAGACTTTTATCCGAGAATAAACTTCAAAACAAGACGAAATCTGTAAGACTCCAAATATTTGACATCTTAACCGATCACCATGATCATCTCCGTCGTTATCCCTGGGGCTCCGAAGAAAAGTTAGCCCAAGGCCCCACAATTTGTTATTCTGGAACTGTTTGGATTTACCTCTGAGTTCCGGAGAACAGTAAGAAACCATACAGACCCCAAAGATTGATTATATATATATATATATATATATATATATATATATATATATATATATAATGAAAACCTTGCCAGCTCGCGACTTTCGCAAAGGCGACAGCTACATCGTCGGGACTTCCTAGTTTGAGAAGTGGCAACGAATAAAATCCGCTGCTTCCACGGGCATACTCCACTCCGTCGTTGCGACGCCTACACTAATTCGCCGGCAGCAGATTAGGTATACGCTGTCACTTGCTTTAGCACTTAAGCGCGCGCTGAGACCCACTGCGTGCCATTAGAGAAGCACAGTTTGATCTTACGATTGAACTTAAATCCTATAACTGGCACATGCATAGAGGCAACATTTACAGACATAACCACTCATCCTATAAGCGAGGCGTCTTGAACTACTACTTGCAAGTACCAAGAGCTTGAGTTACTGGATGACCTTGTTTCGATCAAGGTGTAGCAATTTGTGTCGTAGAAAAAGAAAAGCTTTCCCTGTCACTCTGATCAGTGGCCCTATGTACTCCCGCCAGCATCATGTCCAGAAAGAAGGTATGCAGAAAGCTGCTTAGCAAGTATTTTCTTTGCTTTCATTTTCATTTGGAAAGGACAGGAGGGGCGAGAGTTAACTTGAATAATCTGTTAAGCCAGTTAGACGGCACGGAAATATGGCAGCTGCTTAAATTCTTAATATGTTTCGTTGGATCAAAATAAGGTAAGCCTCCAAAGCTAAAGCATTCTTTCTTTTTCATTGCCAAACCTGTATAACGGATTTTTCAAGCAGCAACCTGATGCCAAGGTTGCATGATGAGCCCAATAGTTGCTATACGCAACAAGTCCCATGGTCACAAATCGGAACGATTCGTTTTCCGAGCCTAGCGAAGCTGAGCCCGACGGCGACATTCGCGGACAGCAGTGGAAGTTCCCGAGAAGAGATCGTGCGGAACAGCGCACGGTTGCGCGATATAATTTCCAGGAACGGATTCCGGGACAAAAATAAATAATTTGCCAATGCCGTGGTTTTATCGTCGCTGATGCTTACATTTCGTCTCGTCAATACAATCACGACCATAGAATGAAAACGGAAAATACTGGTATTATGTTCCGTTTCGCAACGCAAAGCACGTTCCAGCGACGAGATCGAGAAAATGTTGCGAAGGATTAAAACAGAAGGATTACAACGCCTTAAAGATTTATTAAGAAGAAACAAAAATAAACGGGATCGATATGACAGCTATCAAACAAGTTCTCAGGGGAAAATTAAGTGTTGCACGGGCTCCTCAATATAGGGTGTATTCCCATGACGTCACGTATGCCATTTTCTAGATGAAAAGAGCGCTACGAAGACGCGGACTAAAAGAACAACATGTACAAGGGACAAGGCGCCTTGTCGTCGTACATGTTGTTCTTTTAGTCCGCGTCTTCGTAGCGCTCTTTTCATCAAGTATGCAAAACCAACTCGCCCACATCAAGCTTCTGCCAATTTCTAGTCCTGTTCACAGCTTCCACTGTGCTGCTGCAGATAAGCGGATCGAGATAAAGCGCAGCTTTTCACCGTACTGCAGCTGTACAACAATATGGCGGCCTCGACGACATCGACGAATCTCGGTATCTGCAGCGGCCGAACAGGCATATTGAGAAACCGTGGCGGGTGATGAGTTAAATCTAAAGGAGTGCGATGTTCTAGACTGGCTCGTACATCATTAGGACGGGAACAAACTACGCTTGGATGGGACGAAGTGAGGACGACAGACAAGGTGATGAACTAACAACCACTGGTTTATTGGGGGGAACGCAATATACATAAAACACAGGCTCAGCGCAGAAGACGAATAAAAACACGGTATCTGCGGTGGGATAGGAACGAAATCATCACAACACGTGCGTCGTCATAGCAGGCTGTCACGTTTTTAACGAATAGCTAATCTCACAGCTATTGAGAGAAACAGAGGGTACACTGAATCGATTGGACATGCGATTGGACACAAAACGCTTCAGAAGTCTCACGTGTTCTCTGCTCTGTATATCTAATGTTGTGCATTTCTCAAAGATAGGTTGGCAGTCGCATTCGTTGCAGTGGCGGGCTAATTGACTCGGTAAAGACCCTTTCAGTGAGTAAGCATTCTCTCTCAGCCGGCCATTCAAACATCGGCCTGTTTGGCCAATATAGCAGCGTTTGCACTTCAGCGGAATCTTGTGAACAACTGCGTATGCGCAGTCAACGAAAGGTGGTCGAGTCGGCAAGGAAAACGTTAGTTCTCTCTCTCTCTCGTTCGTTAGTTTGTTCGTTCGCACGTTCGGGCTATTCGCTTACATAGACAATCAACGTCGACGGTTACAGTACAATTTTCTTTCTTCAGAAAATAGCGCCTCTTCCTCTTCCCAATCACACTCTCTCTCTATTTATGCATTTCCCTCTTTTGCATTCTTTAAGTAAACGCCTTCGAAATACCGTTTCTGCTATCAGCAAGAGCAAGACCACTCAGTCTTGAACGCTATGTCGTGTACTCTGAGGATACCACCCTTCCTCTGCTCCTCGAACGCCCTCTCGCTACCTCCAGAGCTTCCCGTTCGCAAGTGCCACGTCTTCTTTCCTGGTCATATCGTTGACGCGTTCGAGAGGCTTTTCGCGTCCGCTCGGCAGCAAGCGGCCAGCGACACAAGCCCCATCGAGGTTGCCCGCGCCGCACCACTCGCCCGAGAAAGGGTCCCGGGCAAGGCCGGCACAGCGGCGCCGCCTCTCGAGCCTGCTGCCAGAGAGCTAATTAATCCCCGAGCGGGCTCCTTAATCCGCGCTTAATCCGCGCAGCGCGTGCTCCTGCTCTCGCCGATGCGACCGGCGAACTAACGGCGCGTTGCCGCGCCAACACGCCCTCCGCGGCGGCGCGCCCGGATCGGTGCAAAAGGGTGCAACGGCGACAACAGCGCGAACGGGAGGGAAGCGGGAAAGAGCTCCCGACGGTTCGAAAGCGGCCTCGCCGCTGTTGCCCGCATATGAGCTGCCTTCTTTCCTCCCGGGAGGATGCGCCAGGACAAGAGGCACTTCGTGCGTTATTACAATATCGCTCGGTTCAATTCCCTGTATGCTGTCAGCTTTTGGAAGCATCAACAAAAATTTTTAACTCTTGATGGCTTGTTCAGCCGTATTAATTAGGCACGCATGTGCATCAGGGTTTAACCGGCAGCCACACTTTCATTATTATTTTCTCTTCTCGTTTGCTTTCGTATGCGCCCGATGTCACAACATAAGAGAACAATGACTTATAAAGCAACCGTTTGTGCACCGTAATCTGAACTACTAAAAGAAAACGGTGCTCGGGTAGGAGAACAAGGCACCACCTAAAGAGGGACCGAATTTGAAAGAAGTTTTCGCAATCAAAAACAGTATTCTTATACACCGGTTTCTGTCTTTGCAAAAATATGTTTGGCCAGTACACAGAGTTCACACACAGTTATCAACGCACACTACAGACCGAGTACAAACACACTAGAATTATAGCCTCGCAATATTGTCTACAAATACCTGAAGGCTAAAAAATACAAAACTGGGTATTTAATAAGACAAAGAAGTCTTTGAGGTCATCCACTGCCTTCTCATTGACTCTCTTCTTCAGACAGCTCACGTGTTCTATACCATATGAAGTTTACGCTTTTGATGAACTCCCTCAATATCGTCATGCCAATCCCTGAAGCGTTCCTGACCTCCCTGACGTTGATATTTTCGCCTCTGTTGTCGTTTTAGGTGGACTACGTTTCCACTTCGCACCACAATCAATCGTCATAGCCTCCTCGTCAGTGTCGTTTTCTTCTTTTGTGATTACGTCACCGAATCATGCCTGTTTCCTCTAGAACCTTAGCAGCCGCGTTCGCGACTTTAATAGTTCCGCAGTTGCAGGCACTCCAAACTCTAGCGTCCCTTGTCACACTACGCATACATGTAGTATTTAAATTTCTGCCACTCGATCCCACATGGATACCGGCAGCCATGTTCAGTAACCATGCTACAGGCGATATGCTCCGTTTTGCTTATGGTGTTCTTGTAACCTCATTTTTTCGAAATAGTCCTGCCATGTTCCGATCGCTCCAGAACGTAGATGCCGCACGAAGGCCAATTTTATATAGACGACGTTCCATAGTCTCATTACCGAACAGTTTTCCCTGCTAAACCATGCACCATAGTGGTAAATAGGCAAGTGCCCAGTACCGAACTTATCTGAAGGCCACTATCACCTTCGAGCTTAAACTTTCACCGAGTAAATTGTAAACTTTCGTCCTAGCTCCACTGTTTGTTTCCTTGATCGGCCCGACATATTTCCTTGGGAAGCTACTCCCTCAAAGGTTGTTCCAGGTTTCCCGCCATAAAGACGTGCCAAAAGCGTTATAAAAGTACTTTTAAGTGCGGAGCCCGTTGCATTTCTCCAAACATACCCATTATTCGCCTTAGGCCAAAGGTTTCATGTGTAGCAGACTTCGCAGGCACGAATACAAACAGTTGTAATCCGATGTTTGTCTTCTCTCGAAATTCAGGATTGACTCGAATATCTGCACAGCCTATGGTAAGCCTAGTTCCTTTGTATCAAGCTGTACCCACATTCCTTGTACTAGAACACGTAGCCAGTTACCCTTTCTCTTTATAGTCTTTTTGAATGCGTCTGTCATAGCAAGGCTCCCTGATGAAGTCACATAAAACGATGCAGCCATATTACACTGCCTTCTCATTATTCGCTATACATTCCGCTTAGTTGGGTGCCTTTTCTTTCGTTCAGTGCAGGTGCAACTTCTGCCCGCATAGGCTATTCTTCAGGTGCTGAACTCAACAATACGTCCTTGAGTGCCGTTTCTTCTTACTCCATGGTGAGTAGCTCCACACCGTTAACTGGTGCGCCTCTCCCATACTACCAGGACTTGGGTCATTAACCCATTAAATATGATAAACCAGCTCTTCGGAAGCGCCCGCAAGGAGCAGGAAAGTGTAGTACGAAGCTATATACCAAGGGGGGAGACGACGACGAAGTGCCGTCTTCTTAGAACGCTTCTATCTGTGTTCTCTGGTTTCTGACGAAATCTTCGGAATTTCCTGGTGCCTCGGCTCGCGGTCTTGTGGCCCTGGACGCGGAGCCTTCCAGAGGCCCTCCTGGCCAAGGCCGTCCCTCACGAGGAAGAGAAGAAGCGTGCTCAGTGACACCGAGGACACTGAGCTATACTCGATGTCGGATGAAGGCTCATCGGATGATAGCTTCATCTCTGTCCGCAGAAAGAGGGCCAAAAGGAGGACTGTCAGCGCGAACACATCAACGCAAGCGAGCACGGCGACTCTGAAGTCAAGGCCTGAACGCTGGCCTCACGCCATCGTGTTCGTACCCGAAGAACCCTCAAACAACCTCCGACTGCTAAACAGGCAAGAACTATCTGTTTTCTTGGAAGGGGTCGTGCCAAATGAAAATAAGGACGTTCGGATAAATACACCCAGAAATGTCTTCGCAATCGGTGTTACCAACGGGAGTGCGGTCGAAAAACTGAAGCAAATCTCGGAGCTAGGGCACATCAAAGTGCGTTCCTCTATGCCGATGGATGATGCACCCACAGCAGGTGTCATTTATGACATCGATGTCGCCATTCCCAACGTAGACTTGCCTATCCTCGTCAAACCAGCAAGTGAGGGTGTTGTCATCACGCGTGTGAGCCGCCTTGGAACATCGCGCTGCGTCAAACTGATTTTCAAAGCAGATTGCCTACCAACACACCTGAAAGTCGGTCACTTCCGACACTTTATTCGGCCCTTCGTACAAAAGCCTCTTTAATGCCATCAGTGCTTTAGGCTTGGACATGTCAAGGGTATCTGTCCAAACTATACTAATTTGTTCCCTGATAACACCCTACGCCATCTCAATAAATGGCTAGATAATTTCTTATGAGAAGACTCACAGATTTCTTGGCATAATCACTGATAGAGATCTCTCACGGAGCCCGCACGCGACCTACTTGAAACAGCGTCTGACAGCAATCTCCCAACTTTTCAAGTTTCTGGGCGGAAAGACTTGGGGAATGTCAGTGCATGCAATGTTGGAATTGTACAGGGCACTTTTTCTGGGCTTCTTGAGATACAGTTTGCCCGTACTGACCAACACCTGCCAGACAAATCTTCGTGCTCTACAGGCTATTCAAGCTCGGGCTCTCAGGGTTTGTCTTGGTTTGCAAAATTCACATCGACAGCAGCGACTAATGCGATTGCCCGGGACCAATCTATACAAACACACATTGCGGTGGAAGTGTTGAGAGTGCACATTAGGCACGTTGCCCGTGCCCGTTCCCGCCATCTGGCAACACTACCGTCAGAAAGGCCGCAGGCATCATTTTGTACTACGATTTCGGAGTATTACACCTGCCTTCCATCAGGCTTCACCCCAGCAACTAAGCGATCGGTTCCTCCATGGTGTTTGGCTCGATCCGCAGTGCACCTCACCGCACCAGGAATCACGAAAAAATCTGAGCTGTCATCACCTGCTCTGCTCCTTTTGCACGAGAGGTACTCCGAACACGTACATATTTATACTGATGGATCGGCAACTCTCCAGTGTTCCTCTGGAACCGTGTTCTTCCCAGCGAAAGCCACTACTATCAGTTTCAAGCCATGTCACCCAACGACACCGATGGCTGCGGAACTTGCAGCTCTTCGCGCTGAACTTCGTGTCATCAGCCAAGAACAACCTCGAAGATTGTCAATATTCAGTGACTCGAAGGCAGCACTGCAATCTTTGCTATCAGCCCTGCGGCGCGGACCACACGAACTGGTATTTGAGATTAGGGAACTAATCTATACCTTGACTGAGAAAGGACATCACGTGACATTTCAGTGGCTTCCAAGTCACTGCGGAGTCATAGGGAACGAACACGCCGATAACGCTGCTCGGTCGGCTCTTCATGAGGACGAAGAGGAGCCGATACCGTTGTCAAGGAGAGGTGCCGCTAGAAAACTACGAATGCTCAGCCGTGACATCACGTTCTTCTTGTGGAATGCAGCAAGTTTTCAAAACAACCGACTCCACAACCTAGATTCCTCTCTACGCCTTTGCATTCCAGCTGGACTCTGCTGTCGCGAAGCTACCCCGCTTTGTCGAATATGGCTAGGGGTGGCTTTCACCAAGTATTTTGCTTGCCGAATCGGATGGACCGACGACGCCTCGTGTGATGACTGTGGTAACGAGGAGACTTTTCAACACCTTCTTTGTGACTGTCCTCGCTATAATTTACAGAGACGATCACTCGCAATCGCGGTAGCGCGCTTTGACCGAAGACCTCTCACAGAGGAACTTATCTTAAAATGCCGCCATCAGAAGCCATCGCAGCAGAGGGCGACGAGGGCACTGTTGCGGTTTTTGAGGGCGACAGAATTGGACAAGCGGCTGTAGCCTGAACAGATGCTTATAGTGCAGCAAGTGCTACTGTGCTGTGCGGTGGCAGTATGCGGCGACAGTGACCGACTAATAGCTCTAATTATCTCTAATTTATTACCACTTTACCTCCCCCTCCACTCTCTTCCCAGCGTAGAGTAGCAAACCGGATCTTCCCCTCTGGTTAACTTCCCTGCCTTTCCCCTTTCCTCTGTCTCTCTCTCTATATATGCCAAGGAAGTCCACACGGTTTTCTAATCAAAAGAGCTTCGCAGTTGAAGAAAAATTTGTGCTGGTCCGGAAATCGAGCCCGGGAGGCGCTCATTTCCGGGGCGGTTGCTCTACCATCTGGGTTAACCAGGAGGCAAGAGGATCGCAGAGCGAGGACGAATTAATCGACAACCCAGGGCCACTGAATATGCCAAATCTGTTGTGAGGAAGCTTTCATGCAAGGGAAATTTACAACAAGTTCGGCTATCGGAAACATCCTATAGGGTGTAACCAGCTTAAATTTTGGCTTGTATTATGTAAATCTGCGTATGTAAAAGCTATGTCATCATCATCATCAGCCTGGTTACGCCCACTGCAGGGCAAAGGCCTCTCCCATACTTCTCCAACAACCCCGGTCATGTACTAATTGCGGCCATGCTGTCCCTGCAAACTTCTTAATCTCATCCGCCCACCTAACTTTCTGCCGCCCCCTGCTACGCTTCCCTTCCCTTGGGATCCAGTCCGTAACCCTTAATGACCATCGGTTATCATCCCTCCTCATTACATGTCCTGCCCATGCCCATTTCTTTTTCTTGATTTCAACTAAGATGTCATTAACTCGCGTTTGTTCCCTCACCCAATCTGCTCTTTTCTTATCCCTTAACGTTACACCTATCATTCTTCTTTCCATAGCTCGTTGCGTCGTCCTCAATTTGAGTAGAACCCTTTTCGTAAGCCTCCAGGTTTCTGCCCCGTAGGTGAGTACTGGTAAGACACAGCTATTAGTTGAAGCCCGTGCAACTTCAGCGCGATTATTTCATAGCTGCAGTTTATAGATACGAGTTTCTCTTTCACGTGTGCACAAAGATTTTCATTCTCAATTCCTTTCCATCTTCGCTCGCGCTGCCACAGGAAGTGCTGAATACTTCTTCTGCACTGCCTATTTTCCCCTTGCCCTTTGAATACACGAAACGTTCACCCTCCTCCTCTTGATCACGTGTACTGCCCGTAACATTCGTCCTCTCGTATATATCCAACGACGAGTGCAGCAACGCTAAATGGAAAGGAAACGCGAGCTCTACTCATCAGTCGCGCCGAATCACGATGCAGCAAACCTTGTCGCAGCGACGAGCGATTACGTGATTGCGGCGTCGCTTACAGGGAACGCCTCAACATAGATGGAAGCCGATGAACATCCCCATAGCACATGATTCGGTACTAACATTATAGCGGGCTACGACACCCGACACAAGCCATCCACCGTCTTGCAGGCTTGGGACTGGTCAGAATTATCAGCTGAGCAGACTAGATAACCGGTGAATCTGTTCTGTCTAAATCGATACTTAAAGGATAATCGGGCAAAGAACGGCCACCAAATACAAATACAAAGAAAAGGCGGCGCCTGTAATTTTGCCTATATATATGCCATGTTCACATACCGCCGTGTTTTTCACAATATAAGAAGCGTAACCGCACGTTTACACGTATGCGTCGACAAAATGTTCAGTGTTATTGTCAAGCAACTGTTTCGTTTATGGTCCAACCAGAGTGAATGCTAATCATGAGAGGCACAATTTACAAAGCTTTTGCTAGAAAGTGCTCTTTGCCAGTGGCCAGCCGCCTTCACTAATAGTATGTCGAGCATCACGATTGGCTGTAGTTTTGCCTCACGAACAATTATAGCGTAAGAGCTTTTTGTGCATACGAGCCCGGATGTTTCACATGATAAAGACCTCTCTTGTGAACCAACGGTAAAACTGCACAGCCTACAGTTATAGTGCAACGAGCCTTTGCCCTTTCTTCATAAATACGACCACTAAAAAAGAGAAAATTTGAAGCAAATGCTTTCTTTAAATTACAGGGTACGAGTCAAACTTTATTCCAACATTCGGGATGTTGAGGGCCGTGGTCGAAAAGACGCTGCACGGGCTTGACTAGGACCACGGCCCAGTACAAATGGCAGGGACAGGCAAATACAGCAACGTAAGGATGCATTTAAGGCAAAAAATAAATAAGTTGCGCATAATAAACCAAGCAATAATTTCAGACATATTATAAGTACAGATCCAAAATAAACCTAATTACTATGAATGGTGTTAATGTTAAAAGCAGTCGATGAATACACTATATTCCAATAAATGCAACATCCGCAGTAAAAGTAGAACGTACAAAATATACAAATGAGATGGACAAAATCACCTGGTATTAAAGAAAAAAAAAGGTACTACAGGCATTAGTTCAGTAATAGAATGAGAAAAGCGATTATGTGGCATAAACAAAATAATACATTGAATGTGAGTTCAAAAAAGAAAAGAAAAAACAATGAAGGGCCGCAGTTGATATTTTCAGATTGTTAGCTCATTCAAGTACAACGGCAAAAAAAAAATCGCAGCATTTCTTTCCCATAATTAGTGCGCGTGCGCGGAATCTCCCACGTTTGAATGAGGCGAGTATTATAAGTGTCCTGTGCTTTAGTTTAGAAACGGTGCTGACAGATGTATCCCTTCTAAGCCCTACGTGGTACCGCTTCATAAGAACTGTGCGATAATAGTTTGGTAATAAGATTCATTTCATTGAAAAATGGGACAGTGTGACTGCCACAAGAAACATTTGCAATAGCACGAATGGCCTTTTCCCGTATTATATGTAATTTACGGATATTTGTCGTGCCCCAAACAAGATGACAGTAGCTTATATGAGATAAAAACAAAGATTTCTAGATGCGAAGTTTGACTGTTTTTGGTAACGAAAAACGCACCCATGACAGAATGCTCGAGATCCTGGATGCACTGGAAAGCAATGTTTCAACATGCGCAGTCCGTGACATGTGTTGTTCGAAAGTTACACTTTCCATTTTCGAAAGTTACACCGTCCATTTTCACCGACTGCTACATTTCGTTCATGCCTTTTTAACCGAACGTATCTTCAATTAAAACAAGCAGTATTTTTTTCAGAACGATAACTTCACAAAAGGACATTTCCTGCTTAACAGCAAGCTGAACCCGTCACATACCCAGGAATTTTGGACATTGTCCCTTCGGCAATCTGTTGAACTTCGCTGCAACACACCAGAGTAATTCAATGGGCGGCACTCCGAAAAATTATATTTATAAGATTGACGCAGTTTGAACAAGTTTTTGTTGGCAGCGTCAAGAGGATCATTTCTTCAAATAACATGCATTTATGACACTTAGTCGACGCTTATTACCGCGTTATAGCAGTGTTTCAGTCCTGATTAAAACAGTTTCAAAGCAGAGCGACGTAAGATCCAAGTGCCGTAAATGCGTATGAAGGAAGTGCCCTCTCAATGCTGCTATTTGAAACTCGTTGAAACTTTGCGAATGTTTTAAATATAATTTTTAATAAGTTATGCTGGTGTGTTGCGCAGAAGTTCAACAGATTGCCGAAGGGGACAATGTCACAAATTGTTGGACACGTTTCGCTTTCCTGCAAATGCTCAAATGGCTAACTTAAACGCTTCATGATTTTGCTTTGCAGCATACAAGTCATTAGCTTAGTCGAGGCGCACAAGTGTTGCCGTATTTTTTTCTTTGTTCGCTTGTTTCCAAGCAGCCACAGCGCGAGAAATTAGGCAAATTAACAGCGAGCTAGCTAACCTCAATACCAGAGCTGAAAAATTCACGCAGGAACTCCATTGGAGTTGTCTAAGTATGCGTAAGCATTGTGCCACTTGCTCATCTCCATGCAGTCCGGGGTCATTATCAATCTTATGAAACTTGATCCGACCAATATAAGCACTTATCAACCCCTCTCGGTCGTTATCAACCTTATCAGACTGGATACGACCCTTATCGACCTTTATTTATATTCAGTACTGCCAGTCCCATTAGGGGCCATAGCAGGTGGACATACAAAAATGAAATACATGGTAGTAAACGCGCACATACAAATTGCGTGTCAATAAGCCAAACAAGGAACGGAAAGGAGCAAGGTAAGAATACAGAAAAATACAAATATAGGTATCACATGCCTAGCAATACAAAGAATACATCATGAAGAGGACAGCAAACGGGAAAAAATAACAGTAACACCTTCACCATAATCAGCACGGCTTACAAGAGTTGCAAAGCATATTATGTGAATAAGACTGCGTTACTGATTGCTTAATATGGATTCTAACCGTGATGTGAACTGAGATGATGAGTCCGCGGAAATGACTGAAGGATCGAGGCGATTGCATTCCCTTATCACGAGGGGGAAATAAGAGTACATGAATGTGTTATTATGGCATGAATATTCTGTTAAAGCGTGTACATGTTTATGTCTCGATGATCGGGACTGCGGAAAACATATGTAGTTTGTTAGGTCTAACTTATAATAGTTGTGAATCAAGTTAAATAAAAATTTGAGCCGTGCTTGTTTCGCTCTTGATGATAGCGTCGGTAAACCGGATATAGCCGCAAGGTTAGTGGGTGAATATGTGCGCTTGTACTTGTTGTGAATAAACCGCAGCGCCTTTCGCTGTACTTTTTCCAGTTTCGTTATCGGTCGTTATTAGCCTTATCACAATCGATCCATCCTTACCAACCTTTTTCTGTACTTATCAACCTTACCGGACATGATCCGATCCTTACCAAGTGTTATCACTCCTTATCAACCTTATCAGAATTGCTCTAATAATTATAAGTATTTATCGCTCTTTAGCGACTTATCCATCCGCGTTGAACCATTATCAACCATGATGAGACCCATGAAACCCCTAATCACTTATCATCTTTATCAACTCAGCGACTGGTTATATGCCAGTGCTGCGCGAAGCGAAGCGCATGAGCCCTCAGAGATCGGTGGCATTTCGGTCCGTGATGGAACGCTCAAACGGAAGGCGCATCCCGCGACCAGCGAAGCGCATCGGGAATGTGGCGTGCTTGGCATTAAATTTTCGCAAAGTCGGAATTTACCTGATGTCTACATGCTCCAAGCCATGGTCTTATGCAGATATATTTTCTTCCACCATCACTAAATCTTCCAACAAAGCCTTCACAGCAACTGTTTTCCTTTGACATTTGTTTTGCATCGCCGTTACAACACATTCATATGGTTCCGATATATTCACCCTTTGCAAGTGTGTGTGTTTAGTCCAATCGGTTCAGCGTTTCGGTCTAACATGCGTGTCTTCTATAAGCAATGCAGTCCAATTAGGAAAAACATATCAAATGGCACGTCTTCACCGTGGGGTGCAATGAAGTATCGAATGGTAGGCTGATTCAAAATGAAGTCCTTCTTAAGAGTTCTTTGAAGAATCACAAAATCACAAAATCTATTGCATCTTTACAACTCGTGAAGCAATGTTCTATAGTCTCGGGTACATCGCAAAGGCGACAATTCACAGTGGATGTTTTCAGTATTCACAGATGACTGGACACTTGAAGGACATGCATGACTGTTTATTTGCATTTATTTATTTATTTATTTATTTATTTATTTATTTATTTATTTATTTATTTATTATAACCTCAAGGTACGGTTGTACATGGCAGAGGGGAGGGGCAAGGTAAATACAGAGGCAAATCACACAATAGTTGATTATAGAAAAAATCAATTACTGATTTTTTAAATCAATTACTGAATTCATGAAGAAGCAAGGCATAGTTAACGTTGTCAAATGCTTTAGAAACGTCAAGAAATATACAGTCTATTAAAAAACCAGAATCTAAATTGGCATGTAGGCCATTAGTGAAGAGGATAAGCTGAGTGTTACAGGAGAAGTTTTTACTGAATCCATGCTGCATAACTGTGAAGAAATTGCTATTTTCAAGAAAATTAACTATATGCGTGTATATTATACGTTCCATAACTTTACATGGTACAGATGTAAGTGAAATAGGTCTATAGTTCTGTGGATCATTGGTTGGCCCAGTTTTGTGAATGGGGATTACTTTGCCAATTTTCCAATCATACGGTAAGGTGCCAGAGTTGTAAGATTGCGAGTAAACACATTCTAGTATGATTGGACAGTATTTCACTGTGTTTTGTAAGAATATAGTATTAATTTCGTCTACCCCGCATGATGCTTTAGGTTTTAATTTCTGTACTATGGCTTTGATACCGATTGAGTCAAAAACGATGGGATCCATGAAGTGGTAGTTATTTGAATTTATCTCAGGCATCGGATCAGGGATGTGAGGTGGTGAGAATGACTGAGTGAAGGTATTGTTAAGCACAGTGGAACACAATAGGACAGGTACTGGATCCCCAGAACTTATCAGCAATGATGTTTCGGTTTGTTGGCTATTTCCTCGTATGGTTTCCCAGAAGCGGTTTGGATTAGTCTTCAATAAATTTGGAAGTGTACAATTAAGGAATGAAAATTTGGCTGACCTTAGGGCCTTAAGATAAGAAATTGCGGCGTGTTTATATGCTAGCCAATGTCTCTGTTTTGAGGAATGTTTCGCTGTACGGAATAAACGTTTTTCCTTGTTCGATAACCGATTCAGATATGTGCTGTACCATGGTGCTTTATTGTTAGCATAGATGGATCAAATGGGTACGTGTTTCGTGATTAGTTCACTGATTTTATTTTTGAAGATAGACCAGTTAGTTTATACGGAGCGTTGCAGATGAAGTGGTAGGAAAGTGTCTAGAAATATGCACAGTTCTCGGTTGATGGCTTGATAGTTAGCTTTTTTTATAATCTCGGAACTTTTTCCGCTGTCGCTATGTTTTTTTCTTGTGTTGTTGTAAGTGTAAAATGCAAGATATCATGATCGCTCAGTCCAAGCATGTGTGTCACCACAGAAAAGTTATCGGGCGATGACGTTAGAATGAGCAACCACAAGCAAGTTGCTTGTGGTTGCCACTTTTTAAGTTCAAAGCGAGTTGTAGTTTTTGCGTGGTGCATGGTGTGCTCAACGCGATCTATGGGCCCTTCCTAGGCCATGAATACGAGATGTGTTGGCTAGTGCTTGCAGGTTTCTCGCGTACAGTACGATTCTCTCATATACATGATGCAATAAATACCATGTAAGGAAAATAAATGTGGGTGTTTAGTTCAATGGGTAAGACACTCGGCTTCTGAGCATGGAGTCGTACGTTTGAAACTGACCACCGCCAACGTTTTACCTTTCGAATTTATTTTGTTTTGTGTATTAATTTCCTTACAACGATTCATCATACGTGAGGACGGATGGGTTTCCTCGTTGGTTAGGCATAGAAATGCTTACGGATTCAAAACAAAAAGTAGGTGCAAGAACAGAAACTAACCCACGCATGCATAGCCTTTATCACAACAACCCTCCATCCCGGCCTTGCGAAAGTGGATGCCCATAAAAGCTGTTGAAAACAACCACTACAACTGCTGAGGTGGCTATGTAATGCTTTGTGACTCTAGAGTATTGGTAGTAGAGCTGTTTTAGAGTAATAGGAGTAATGGTAGTTTTGACAACACGCCGTCGCCCATAGCGTTGCTGCAACAACATTGAAGTCAGTTGCTGGGCTGGTATATACGAAAGGCTAGGGACGTCACACCTCACGTCGCAAGCTGGCGTCGCCGCGGCAGCTGGCGCTTGCGCAACAGTAATCTTTACTGGGAAACGTACCATTTTTTTATTATTTACATATACTTCTGTCTTTATTTCTAGACATAGCAGGAGTAGGTACAGATTTTAGTATATACAAAAGTAATGACTCTAGAAAAGAATAAATGAACAGGTGATATGATTAAGGGTCATATAGCAGGAGTGGGAAAGGATTTTAGCTATGTGCTTCCCTTTGCTATCACCGGCGCCTTATCATCAATGATGTGGTTCGGATGCTTGTTTTGAGCTAGGTCTTTATAGAAAGGTATGCTGTTCTGTATGTTGCCTGCGCGATTCCAAAGAATGTATGCACTGTTCGCTTCACTTCGCTGAGTGTTTGTAGCCTCTGCCTCGCGGGGGGCAGAAGGCGCTGCATTTTTTTGCTTGCTTACGGGGGTATGAGCCATTGCTGATGATAGTTTTCTGTCGACGGACGCGAAAGAATCCTGGGATCCTAGCCATTTACAGCTTCGCTGCAAAAACGATCCCACTAGCAGTATGAGAGTTACCAAATATTGTATAACGCCCATGGAACTCCTGGCGCTGCGGAGATCTGGAGGAAAATGGCGGGATTTTCGAGCAGCGCTGTTGCGAGAGATCAACTAGACGCCCCTGAGTCAGCTTCGGTCATAGGGCCGCGCAGTCGCTTCGTTTCTTTTGACAAAGACTTCACATGGCCGCCGCGCGAGCCGCAGATGCAGCATTCACTTATGTAAGTAAACCATGGCGGGCTCAGGATGCACGAAGTGTTTTCAAAAAGAAAGGAAGGAAGGAAGAAAGTGATGGTGGACTTACAAAAATGAAAACAAATTGGTAGGAAACAACGGAGAGGTTATTCAGAGGAAATTGATTAGGTCATCGTCTACGACAAAATCGTCAAGGACCGCTCGTGCTCCGCCTCCATTTAGCGAGACGCGAACAGAAGAAGCGGCGGGGCCTGGCGCATCGCTGGCTTCTGCACAAAGGCAAGGCGCCGCTCTCTGTTTGTATTGAGCAACCTTAGAGCGGAGGGAAAATAAAGACGTGCGGACCCTGGCGAAGATCAGGTTTAATCTCGCCGAATGCAGGCCACTATACGGTCTGGTCCGCGCCGGGGCGACGAGAGCGCCCTGTGAATACTGATGACGCAGTGACGCGCCGATGGCCACAGCGGAGGACTCCCCGCGCACAGAGGAAGCGAGGCTGAAAGCGTCCGATTCGGATGCAAGAGACGGTGGTGGTCCTTCGAGAAAGCGACGCAGAACAGAGCCGCGAGCGCGTGAAAACAGCCCGACGGGCCAGTTTTACTGCGCCCTGCCGATTTGCTCTTCCCAAAGCATCTTGCCTCACTTATCCGATGTTGCAAACTTAGCGATAGCCTGCTATATGGCCGAAAACTCTGGCACTGATAGCATGTTAAGTGCCAATCATCCGCGTCGTCCTGCGACACTCCCAGGCTATGTTTCATCCGATCTTGCTTCCGCAATCGCTACGCGCATCCAAAATACTCAACCGCACCTCTTTGCGGACGCTGATTAATAAATAAGTCGTGCATTTGTTCGCGTAAGAGGCGCCTTCGGTCTTGGGGCGCGCGGTGCAGTTTGTTATCGTGTGACTTAGGCGCAAGGCGCGGCACTTACGCACAGTGACTGTAGCAGGTTTGTGACGAATGTCTGGCGAGATACGACAGCGAACGGCCTTAAAATCGAGGCAAGTCGCAGAGTGCAAAAGACAAGGTGACAAATGTTGAGAGGGTAAACCACGCCAACCGATCCCGTAACGTGCGCGCTAAATTCACACGAAAAAGGCCGATGAGTTCGCTTTGTAACAGCGGGCAGAGTAGCATGCATGCAGCACGGTGTCGAGAAGTACGAATAGTTATAGATTAAGAATGTATATTAGACTACTTGATTATAGAACCAGAGCAGACAAACGCACAAGCACTGTTGATATGAGTACCTTCAGGACCCCTGGGTGCAACTCTAATGTGCGAATCAAAAGAAGCCCGACGATCGAGTGACGATGCATGTTCTGTTACAGGTACTCACGGGAGGGTCCCGGGACACCCGTGCGAAAAATGCTCCTGCGTTAATACTTGATCTGAACTGACGGCAGCAATGAATAGCGCTTGTAGAATGGCAACCCGGCAATGGTGGAACCGAAGCGGTCGCAACGGCTGGCATTTCACCCGATCCAGTTTTCTTCGAGCATCCGATGTCATGTACAGAAGGCATAGTCACTATTCACGCCTGTCTCCGTACATGTTCTCGTGCCACTGTCGCTTGTCGACGGCTACAAACTACACCTTGGAAACCTAGGTCGCCCGGTAGAGAAACAAAGGTTTATCTGATCGTCACACGTGCCATCGATGTACATATTGGATTTCATGTGTCTTTTTCTTTAAACACATTTGACTGCCCCACGTTTGGCAGCGACTGCTAAATAGCTAAAAGAATTTATTTCACCTGACACCATCCTTCACTCCCACAACAATCTGACGTTATGGAGAAGGCGGCCGCACTCTGCACTTGACAATCACCCATCGTGAAGCTCACCTTTTCGCACAGCTATCGAGATCAACGACCATCGATCGCAGCGGCCTCTCGATCTAGCATCATTTGTTCAAAACTGTGGTACAAAGGTTATTAACAGGGATAAGGTGCCTCAGAAAGAAAGCCAAGCTATCTCTAACACACTTCGGCGCTTCGAACAAATGCGACGAAAGCTGAACATGACAGCAAATGCCTAGAATACTTAGAGCCTTGATGTAGATGTAGAGATCAGTGAGGAGGGCTTAACAACATGCCGCCGATCCATAATCCTGGTGAGGAGGTTCGTGTTCTTTCCTTTCTTGTCTACGTCTTCTTGCCTTTCAGCGATGAACACCACAACCCGAGGTCCTTTTGCTGGAGTCAATTAACGTGTGGTGCTAGACATTCCACTTCTCGCAGGACAGGCAAAAGTTCTCGGACGTGGACTTTAGACATCGCTGGCAGACAAAGCGAAGATAAGCTCGCGCGTCGTTGTTTTGTTGCTTGCGAGCAACGCATCCTGCAGTAACCTTGAGCGGTTTGCCATGCAGAACTGACTGGTACGGAGAGAGACAGAATGAGAGAAAGCAAAGAGAGGAAAGGCAGGGAGGTCAACCAGACGAGCGTCCGATTGCTACCCCCATCACACCCGCCGTGGTTGCTCAGTGGCTATGGTGTTAGGCTGCTGAGCACGAGGTCGCGGGATCGAATCCCGGCCACGGCGGCCGCATTTCGATGGAGGCTAAATGCGAAAACACCCGTGTACTTAGATTTAGGTGCACGTTAAAGAACCCCAGGTGGTCGAAATTTCCGGAGTCCTCCACTACGGCGTGCCTCATCATCAGAAAGTGGTTTTGGCACGTAAAACTCCATAATTTAATGTTTTTTTTTTACCCTATGCACTGGGGGTAAAGGGGAATAGAAAGAGGGAAAGAGGAATAAAAGTTGTGGCATGCTTGTAGCTCTTCTCCAAGCAATGTGCAATTTTCGTCTGATCTAGAGGTAGAAGTTGTTTGTTGTCCGGAAAGGCAGCTGTGATGGTGGAAGGACAACGAAGGAAAGGTGTTGAAAGGCTATAGGGGGCTTCCCAGGGACAGTTGCCATGGGGACTTTAGTGGATCTTCTTATTTATATTTAAATACATAATCATATATATAAACTATAATTGATTATTCATTTTGGAATTATGCATTTCGAACAAGCGACGACTGCATATCTGAAACACACGTCGAACGCGTCCTCTGCAAATGTCCCCGCTTCGTCATCTCACGCCATTCTCCCAATGAGCCAAATGATGCCATTATAGGAACGTAACGTATTGGCAGCCTGACCCAACCTTCTGTTGGCTCTAAAGGATGCAACAGTGTCTGAGAGGTGTGAACATAACGGACTTGAGAATCCACCAAGACAAGCTGTCTCTTTCCTGGTGTTTATTAACTGGTCGGGAGCTTTTTTTTTTTTTCTTGCCTCTATCTTCTGTTTCTCTATACGTTTCCTTGTGTATAGTGTAGGCAACCTGACATTCCCAGCCGGTCGACCTCATTTCTCTCACTCTCTGCCCCACCGTTAGCGTCGTTACGGCACAGTAAACTTTCAGATTCAGCGGACGCAAAAGAAGCATTTGGCTAACAGCCACCACATAACAGCCGCCGCAAACGAGGTGCGAAATGTCACCACGCAACCCGGCCAGCGATTCCTCTCAGCGCGATTGCGGGTACGGCAGGAGCGTCATCCTGGCTGCGCTGCATGTCGCGTGGACGCGCGACAGATGCAGCGACCGCCGTCGGTATAGCACGCCGCGATGCGTCGAGTCTCGCTCTTTGCCGAATATGGAAAACTTTAGCTCCTTCGTTCCGCGGTCGTGAGGACAGTTGCTGTGGCAAAGCATCCACAGAAATCGATCCATCGCCGAAAGCGGCTCCCTCGAATCGTGTATCGCGTATGTACGAACGGGGGAGGGGGCGATGCGGCTGCGACGGAAATCACGATCTAGGCCACGTGCGTTTGCTTCCTCGAGCGTGGTGCTCGCGGGCCGCTGTTGGGGCACGCGCCGCCTGTGCACGGCGGGCAAGCGAGAGCGGGACCGGCGAGCACCGCGCCGAAGCTGTGCTGCGCTGCACGACTCGCGGGAAGTTCGCGGCTCGTGATGGAAAGTTACGCTAGGGTTCGAGGAGCTGAATCGGCTGTTACGCAAATAAACCCTTCATGTTTTCGCTCCCTACCGGCTTCCTCTCGTTCTCGTCTTCCTTCTTCTGCGCGCCTCGTGCCTTTAACGGGAGCACTCGGCAATTCGCTTTCCGGCAGCCCCTCAGATACCCGGTCGCTTGGACGTGATGAGTTGCTTAACGAATTTCCGAAGAAACAAACTGCGCGAGTAATGTGAGAGGACTAAGGAAGAGAAGAGAAAATCACCAGTCTTTCTTGCTTTTCGTGCATAGGTTTTCCATTCCCCATTTTACGACATTATACGCGAACTTTACATTTTTTGAAAGAATGCCTACATATATCACGCAAATTGTGCTCCTGTACTGTAGTGAAGCTGCTATGTTCGCCACCGAAGCGCCTTTAATAGCGGTTCCTTCGAACTCGGTCACCTTGAAACTCACCCGCTTTTCTCTCAAACTCCTGTTGAATGCCGTGAGTGCAGTTAAATTCATTGCCTTGGCCCTCCACAGGTTAGCTCATCAGTGAGAGGCGTCTAACATCGTAACAACAAATAACGATTTTTAAAGAGGCTAATCCTTGCAGGGATAAAAAGGTAACTTGATCTGATGAAAAGCTTCGAAAGGGCGTACACATGCTTTCAAACCAAGAACGCACAGTACGACAAGTGGCGTGTGACAGCGCGCAGGTAGACCTTCAGCCGCGCGCATTCTCACTGCTTCAAAACGACAAAGTGCGCCGAGGTGCAAGCTCGACCGTCCTGGCCACAGGCTTTGTACAGAATACATGTCCCTGCGGGGAGTGTCCTGTCCTCCACGCTGCGACACTGCTGTCCTAAAAGGGCACATAATTAGGTCGAGAAAGCTGCGCGACAATTTATTTCTAGCACTGTTTCGTAAACCTATAAATCCTCTTAGGAGCACTTTCCAGTGGGTTAACAAAGACCACAGTGGAGCAGATTAAAGGAACGGCGCCACAACGAATAACACGCGAACAGAGACAGGTTCCCCGGTTAACAGTGAATTAAGTACAACTGAAGTCCAAGCACGTCCGCGCTTTCACGTGGCACTTCGCGGAAGCGTCACCGACACATCTGAAAATCGAAGTAGTATATCCTCTTGATTTGGGGACAGACGTCTCAAACGCCGACAGCAAGACATAACTTCACTAGCTTTCCAAAAGTACTATCTTTGTGTGATTATCTCCACGCTGCCTGTTGTGGGAAGGGTGCTGCGTGTGGCCGCTCTACCTCATTACTTGCTTCCTTCATTTTCTTCCTGAACAAGGCAACGATTGCGGCCCGCTTCCTGTGCAGGTCTTCACGGCACTGGGGCCTCGCTGCGTGACTGTAATCTGCACGCACGCGTTGAGTGGGGCGGATTGTCTGGGCGCTGCGCCGTCTCTCTTCAAAGCATTCAACTCAGTTGCTCGGAGAAAAAAAAGGCGAGATATATTACGAACGGCAAGTGCTAGAAACACAAGCTTCGAGCTCTGCAATACAGCGAGAGAGAAAAGAAAATAAGGCTGCTTTGGTGCAATACTTAATTTGCCACCTGCGCAACTCGAAAAGGCACGCGCTTTCCCCATCTTATAAATTTCAAATTCTGCTTTTCTTTTCTACGTGGCATTGCTACCTGTCCTGCCGCTTTAATTTTCTTTTCTCTTTTTGGGGGGGGGGAGGGGGAGGGGGGAAGAACTTTAATATATGCTTACTAGGTAACATTGGGTGGACAGCGTTAGCCCATATACTTAATTATGCGTGCAGCAGAATGAGTGACTCTATTGGACAACTACACCACGTCCGAGAATGCGAGAGGAAAAGGCTCCTGTATTGCTACGCTACACTTGGAAGGCAGAGGGAAAGGAGACACACAGAGAAGAAGGGATCCATTCTCCTTTGTATGTCTCCTCCTCCACTGCATACGGTAGCAACGGGAGCCTTTCCGAAAGTGCCAGTTAGTGACGCGCAAGCACATGCGACAGCATTCGCTGCCTATTCAAGGAAGGTCGCACAGTCCGGTCGCCTTTAATTTGTCGCCCTGTTGTAACAACGAAAATTCACGTCTAGGTACTGCATTTCCCCGCTATAGATCTCGCTTGGTCGTTTTTTACGCGAGAAGCTGCAGCAGCGAGAACAAGCACAAAGGACAAAGTCTGCGATCCAGTGACCCGCAGTCGCTTAATCATGTGAAAGTCGTGGAACAAAGCACACGGTAAAATGACACCCGATGAGTGCTAGCTCTGTAGTGGACCACGTGGGAAAGAAAACCACCACTTTGTGGGTGCAGACAAAAGCAGATATTATATACGGCGCCAAGTACTCGTGATATAGAATAATTCAATCTTTTTGATGCTGACACAAATCATCCACTTGATACAAAAAAAAGTTACTTGTGACGCTTGCATTGACCAAACACAGAAAAATTGGCTCTGCTTCCCAAGAACTACTAGATCTGGGAAGAATGCTAGGTCATACGCTTTCTCCTTCAAACCAACGTCAAGCTCTAAATTTTCTTTTCATATTCTTACAAGACATTGGCTTAATTAACAAGCCTCTGTATATCAATAATATCTCACCTGTACGTACCATTATCACGTATTTCCCTGCCTTTTTTGTGTGTTTTTATCCGCGCTCCGTCTCCTCCTAGGGCTTTTCTGTCCCCGATCCCCTTCCCTATGCACTGTAGCATGTGGGCGCCTTAATATCGTGGTGCCACAAGGTTCCATTCTTGGACCATTACTTTTTCTTTTGTTTGTTAATGATTTGCCTTCGCTGCGATACTTTACGCGGATGACACTAGTCTACCATTATCAGATAGTAAAGAAACCTCCTTAATCAGCCAAGGTAATACTGAACTGCGCAATCTTTATCGCTGGTGCGAAACTAACGCCGTCACACTTAATCCTACGAAAACTGCCATTATTGTTTTCAACTCCGAAAGACGGTAAATCTTAGCGCATAATGATGTCGTGTACAACTGTTTAATAAAGCATGTCAATCACACAGTGTTTCTGGGAGTAGTTAGAGACTCTCACCTAAAATTTAATTTACGTGCACGCAACGTTGTTCAGAAGGCCTCTTACGGACTGCATGTTCTTTGAAAATGTCGACACTTTTTCCTAGCAGAAATATTAATTAACCTTTATTAGGTTTTATTCATTCACACTAAACTACTGCATTGCTATATGGGTTGCGCGTACAAATCTCACCTTAAATCCATTCTAACTCTCCAGAAAAGAGCTCTTCGCGTAATAACGCCTAATAATATCAATTTAATGTAATATAATGCGCCGATTAGATAACCAGGACCATTAGGGTTACAGAATGGGTGCCAAGAAAAGGGAAGCGCAGTCGAGGACGGCAGAAGATTAGGTGAGGGGTTGAAATTAAGAAATTCGCAGGCGCTATTGTGAATCGGTTGACGCAGGACAGGGGTAACTGGAGATCGCAGGGAGAAGCCTTCGTCCTGCAGTGGCTGCTGATCTAATGAAGCAAAATTTAAAAAAAAATCGTGACACGCTACATACAAAAGTGAGCAACATGCATTTGGTCGAGTGGTCTGAGAGAGTTTCGGCATATTTTAAAACTCTGGCTAAAGTTAGCTGAAACACCCTGTATAATGAACTCCTTCTCTATTAATTTCATGAACTTGTCACACAACGTATGCGTATATTGTTAGATAACAGTGACCATATGACGTTATGCCATATTCCATGTTTATGTCGGTTCGCACTTGCGATTTTATTAATAATCTTTAAATATCCTCGCTACCCATTGTTGCCGTTTAAAGTGTTTCTTCACGTAATTATATCGTTCGGGACCCTTTAACAATTTTGTTGGCTCCCTAAAATTGTGAAGATGCAATGTAATCTAAGAAGATTGGAAGAAACTTCACCTTCAACAAACTGCGGTATCAAACTAAGCCTGTTTTTACGCTTGGACGGAAGGTTTGACCGCCTATGCCATACAGGACACAATTGCAGGTTTGTCAACAACAATTCCACCTGGTTTGCTTTTCCTAAGACCGAATTGCTTGCGGCGACACCTACCGCTTCAGATTCTTCGGGACACCAGCTTTTTCGTCACATAAGTTCCTTTCAGTTATGGAACCAGCCTACTTTTACTGGCGACACCATACACTGAAAATCGTCAGTATATGTGTGTGCGCAATACGAACGTTGCCATGGTAACTCGAATGATGTCTCTATCTTTGCCCACCTCGGACTGCCGCCCGTGTACGGGTCGGCCCTCCGGCTACTCCGCTCCGGCCTATACGTGTCACCAGGCGCGTTTGGGAAGCGCTCCGTGTGGTTGGCGCCCAAGACGAGGCACGCACGAGGCGTTCCAGAGGGCGCGCGCTGCCCTCGTCGACAATCGACAAACACCGCTTCGCAGAGGCGCGGCGACGGTCGGCCGGCTTTTCTTTCGACGCGAGAAGCTTCTTCCTCGCGCTGGCTCCATTGTGGCGGAGAGAGTGCGGCCCTCGGGCGCAGTCGCTGACCCGCTTGCAGTCACTTGTCTCGGTCGCCCAAAGTGCTCTCGCTACGAGGATCCAGCACAGCAGCTGCGCACCACGCAGTGAATGACGCCAGCCGCTCGGCTGCCCCGCGGGTCGCCACCCGAGGGCCGATAGGCTGAGTGCCAAAGCTCGAGAACCAACAAACAGCGCTGGGGCGCGCGCGCGCGCGCGTTTAATGTACGCAAGCGTACGACGCGGACAAAACAATAACAATCGGTTTCCCCCGGAACATTACGTGCTCCGCGAATGCGGAGAAGGCCAATATTCGCGGTCGCAGCTTCACGACCGCTGCTGGCAACAGGCATGCAAGATGCGATAAGGTGAATAACGAGGAAGGCCGCTGCCGAGGTATAGCGAGCGTTTAATCCGCGCGTCTGTGCCGCAACTTCCGCAGGGGTTCGAGAGATTTTCCTCAATGTATTCCCACTTCGGCGTATCGCTTATAGCTCACGAGATTCCAAAAGGTGTGAGCAGAGCTGACCACGATGAAGATTCGATGTGGAAGCTGTGCGGCTGATTACCAATTTGCGTCAATTACGACCGGTGCGTAAAAAAGCGATAACAGGACGCATTAGTCATTTCACTGCATGCTAGTGCACGAAGCTGGCGCCATTGATCGCAAGGGGGAAGAGAATGCCCGAGCGAGCAGTGTACGTCGTATTCAAAATGGCGTCCCTCGAAAAACCGAAACCGAAAGGACCCGCACAGGGCTGCGTGAGGTCGGGGCTCGGAAAGCTTGCAGGGCTCCGCGTTCTCACGGCAAGCAGAGTGCGTGCAAGCGGCTGTCGGGAGGCAGAGTCTTTCTTCCTGCTGGGATTTCGAAGACGCTCCGCCGACCTGCTTCCCGCTGCAGTGTCGAAGGTCCCTGGCTACTTCTTTCCGTCCGCTCTCAGGATGCGGCACAGACACTTTCTTCGGGATGAAGCAAGTGCACGCCTGACGCGCGACCCGACGCGCTGCTCTGGATGGAGCCGCCTGGGCGGTTACACACGCTCGACACGCGATGAACTCAACGTCTCTTGTGCAATTTGTGCAGATAGCAGTAACTATACAGGAGAGAAAATGATTTTAACTTCTGCACGTTTTTTATACACGCACGTTGTTAGGCATACAACAAGAAAATGGTGATACTCGTTGGGAAAATGACGAAGAAACAAATAGTAGCTGGCGTAATGTCACCTTTAGGGAAGAGGTTGGAAAAGAATAGAAAATTCAAAGGCGTTTTCAACGAAGCCCGTTTTTTATGCTGCCGTTTATTTTCTCTCTCTCTCCACGATTAGTAACTTTCACTGTTTCGAGTGTACCTGTACGCCTCTGTGCGTAAATACAGACAACACTGTCTCCTTTTTCATTTCCTTTTTTTTTTAAGTTGGCATAATAGCAACAAGCGCCTCCAAGCTCTAATATCTAAGCCACAAGGACACCAGAATAGAAACCCGCGTTGACCGTCTATACTTTCGTCTTTCCATTTCTTATATTTCAGGGGCGGAGCACGTGTTCTTTAAACAGTTACAAACACGTGAGGAGATCGGGCACCCGGCGGTATCCCGTTCCATTCGAGCTCTCACAACAATGTGGCATGCATTGTGGAAGCGCGCTTTTGAGCCCGCTGCTGCTTTCACCCAAGAACGCGTGTTTACGAATACCCGCGGTGCAGCGGCATTCAGAGCGCGATGCGCGATGATGCATAGGTTCTCTTTATTCTCTTTTCACGTGCAAGAGCGCGTGCGCTCAGAAACCTGCGCGCAGAGCAGCGGCGTCACAACTTCTTTGGCGGCGAACAATGCCCCCACGCACGGCGGCACTATTCTCCTTCACTGCGCTCTGCGCGCCCGAGAGAGTTGCGGAAACCGCCGTTGCGCGCCGGTTCTTCGCCTAACAACGCGTTTCGCAACAGTGTTCTTTTATTTGCCTTTGTTCTTTTCTTAACCGCAATGGTCCCAGATAAGGTACTGTAATCCGCCAGGAGGCTAAGGCCTCGTCGAGTGAAAACTAACTGCCGACAATACCGCTGTGGTCACGAGAGGCGTCGGTCGACACTAAGTTTGAGTCACATGCGCGCACACACTCGCGAAATAGGAAGGTTCTGGAGGATGGACGAGGGTACGCGAAGGGCGCAGGTCAACTGGGGGAACCGCACACGTGACGAGTAGAGGTCGCGGGTTCAGCTGCGAAGCTATATACCAAGCTGTCTCCTTTCTTTTTCTTTTCTTTTTTTACTATTGTTCCATCGCTACTAAAATTATTGTTATTGCAAATTGTGTTCTGCGGAGAAGTTTGCACATTACGCATGTCTACTTTCTACCTCTGCTTGTTCAAGAACTTACAGCAGAAGAAATATCTAACAAAAAAGTGCATGCTGATGGTTTCTAAAAGATGCATTGTCCAGCGAGAAACCACGTAGCTATGCAAAGACTGCGCCGACCCGTGGACTTTAAAGTATGCCTGACCGCATGTAATAACCTACCGCTCAGCTTTGAGCTTCTCGTTCTCTTCGGTGATTTCCGGCCTCCAGCATTTACGCTGCCAGTTGAGAGCGACGCGTTGCGAAGGGGTCGCGCTTGCCCGCCGAACCCGCCGTCGCCGACGGGGCAGCTGTCGCTGTGCACACACAGTGCACCGCGCACGCGACCCACAGACCGATCTCGAGCCGGCCGGCCGACGGCAGCGGCACGCCGCTCCACCGCGCGCACCAGAGAGGGGGAAGAAGACAAGTTGGGAGAGAGACAGGGAGAGTAACGCTCACCGGAACTTGTCCAGGTCGCCGCTGGTGAGCGTGAGCTGGCTCACGCTGACGGGCATCGCGGCGACGCCGAAAAAGCCACCCCGCTCGGCGGTGCGTGCGCTGTGTTTGCAGTGGGCCTGGGACACGCGGCCCGTCTTTTAAAGCGCCCCTCGCCCACCGCGCGGACCGGCACCCTTGCCCGCTCGCGTTGGTGGCTCCGCTAGGCGGCCACGCGGCGGCACGCAAGCCACCGTTCAGTGCAGTGGCGCTAATGGGCGAACGGCCGCTAGCCGCAGCTGACCAGCAGCCGCGCGTTTGTGGGACCCGTGATGCACGCTACTAAGGGGACCGCGCAGACGTGGAGGCTCGCGCGAGTTGGTAATTCGCAACTACAACGCCCACATAGAGGAAGTCGACTAACTATTAGAGAAACTATCGACGCCGATAGGGCTCGAAAACTATGTAATATGTGTGTTAGTGGTCCACCAATTTCACTGTCGTCACGTGAGACAGCACGTTAAATTATGGGGTTTTACGCGCAAAAACCACTTTCTGATTATGAGGCAAGCCATAGTGGAGGACTCCGGAAATTTCGACCACCTGGGGTTCTTTAACGTGCACCTAAATCTAAGTACACGGGTGTTTTCGCATTTCGCTCCCGTCAAAATGCGGCCGCCGTGGCCGGGCTTCGATCCCGCGACCTCGAGCTCAGCAGCCTAACACCATAGCCACTGAGCAACAACGGCGGGTAAGAGACAGCACATCTTTCTGACTATAGAATTTTTTTTTGTCAACTTAAAAAACTCGTATTTCTTTTTTATTTATTTATGTACTGATACTGTCAGCCCTTGACGGGCTATTACAGGAGTGGATTTAATATGCATAAACAGAGAAGTGCATTAGTGTTGTTAGACTATGCATTAAAAAAGATCACAAGAAAATGAAGCAGCACTACTGCTGACATAAAACGCATATCATAACAATATAATTACAGAGCACATTATTGACTTATTACAATATTAGTACAGAACTTCAGGGTATAGAACAACAGGGTACATAAGGGTGCACAAGGCAGTCTATTACTTCTAGTAATGCACTAACCAATTTTATTTGGACAATTGAATCAGGTAAATAATTCCACTGCTAAATTGACCTGGGAAAGAAACTGTACCTGAAGCAGTCATTGTGCACCGTGGAAGGAGGTATACACATACCGTGTCTGTGGCGTGACGTTTCCAGTGTCTTGATTTGGAAGTACGTGTTATATCTTATTTTTATATGACTATGAATTACTATAAACATGAATTTAAGCCTTTCATATTCAGTACGCTTTTGTAGAGGTAGGACCTCTGCAAGTTTACATACCTCGGTCAGAGAGCGAAAACAGCGGTATTTATTAAATATGAACGTAGAAGTAAGGCGCAGGACTTTCTCAAGCTCTAAGCAGTTACTTTGCGTATAGGGATCCTATACTATTTTAGCGTATTCAATTATCGGTCTTGACAAGGTTTTATAGGCTAACGTTTTCATTTCAGGGGAAGCACAGTACAGGTTACGTCTCAAACCCCACAATACCCTGTTAGCTTTTGTACAAAGTTCATTTACCTGAAGATTCCAACGCAAGTGGGCGTAAATATGAGACCTAGGTATTTATATGGTTTAACTTGAGCAAGTTCATGACCGTTGATACTCCATGAGAAATTTAAATATTCTTACATCTAGAGATGGACATAAAAACCAATTTAGTTGGGTTAAGCTGCATTTACCACCGCTCACACCAGTTCTCAATTTTCTGTACTAGGTTCGGTCTGATCACCTAGTGGCTCTTTCTTTTTTTTTTGACAATATGCAGCCGTCGGCAAACATTCTTATTTACGTAGTGATGTATTTTGGCAGGTAATTTATGCAAACCAGGAACAAGACCCTAAGAGACTATAGACTAGATAGTTGATGTCCCAGTTGAACATATTGTTCCCTATGTGCTAGATAGGAACTGAGCAACCTGGTAAGAGCAAAATTTTTGGAGGTAACATTGATTTTAAGCAAAATCTTTGTGGGACACCTTATCAAAGGCCTTTGCAAAGTCTAAGAGTATTATATCATTTTTGCTGCGGGTATTAATTGTGCTAGAAAGGTCACGTACAAGTTTAATGAGCTGAGTGACGGTGGACAATCCTTTCCAAAAGCCATGTTGACCTGGAAAAATTAAGTTACGTTAATCTAAATAGGTCAACATGTGTTTTGATACAATGCTCTCTAGTAGTTTAGAAAAGGTACTCGTAAGTGATATTGACAGGTAGTTGCTAGTATCATATGTGGGACCGCCTTTATGTACGGGCACAATTTTTGCGCACTTCCATGCAGTGGGAAACAAGCCACTAGTAATGGATGATTGGAAAATTAGTGCTAAAAGCTTGGATGTTCATTCGGCTTATATACAAAGGAATTCATTGGGGATTTTGTAAGGACCGAAGCTTTCTTTAGTATTAACCTTAAGCAACAGATTCAAAACGCCCTCATCAGTAATCCTGATATCCTGAATAGGAAGCCTGTCCGAATAATCATTGAAGGCAGGGAAGATACCGTTATCGATGGTAAAAACTGAAGAAAGAAAGGAGTTAAACACCCCCGCTTGATTTTCGCTACTTTTGTGTGAGCATATGTCACACGAAGTTCGATTTAAGTACCTCCAAAACTTGTCTCGTGCTTCCTTGAGAAATCGTTTCAGGGTTGAGTTATAAAATTAAATTATAAGTTTTAGGTGCCAAAACCGCGAACTGATTATGAAGCACACTGTAGTTGGGGTCTCCGAAAATTTGAGCCATCTGTGGTTCTCTAACGTGCACCTAAATCTAAGTACACAGATGTTTTTGCATTTCACCCCCATCTAAATGCTGTCGCCGTGGCCGGGATTCGATTCCGCGACCTCGTGCTTACCAAATCAACACCATAGCCACTAAGCAACCACGGCGGGTGCGTTGGGTTATAGAACTTATTTTTAGATGTTTTCAGGCTATGAGGGGGGGGGGGGGGGGAGGGGAAGTTTTTACTTAAAATATGAATGTCATGTTTCGTTTCAATGCTAGAACTGAGGTTGCGAGCCTTACGCATGCGTTTAGGCTTTCTTTTAGTGTGTATTATCTCTCGCGTTACCCGGGGGTTTCTTTTTTCTGCATTTTTAGAACCATGAAGAATGAATTATACGCAAAACGCTGTCATATCGTGAAAAAAATTCCACAGTTCTTCAGTAGTATCAGATGATACGTACAACTCCAGAAAAGAATAATATGACTACTCCAGATGTTCCGGAATTGCCAGGTCATTGGCAGCATTAAAATTTGGATATCACAAGTTTCTCATCCTTGCGCATGATATTAACAGACAGATATAGTGACATTATAACCGTTTTATGATAAGAGAGACCTTCATCAATTTCACATATGTTAATAGATGGGAGTAACGAACCAGATAACAGATAAAGATATCAGATCAAGGACTGAGGAGGCAGTTGGACCCACACGCGTACAAGCTGAAACGACCTGTGTTAAATTATAGCGGAAAGGGATCTTTAGCGGTTGTTCACAATTAGTGGCTTCACGTCTCTCTAAACACAGTGTCGACCAATTAATCCCAGGTAAGTTGAAGCGCCTTAATAAAAATTGGAGGACGCTTAAGCTTCGCCTCCAAGAGTGGAACGCGACAGCGTTCCCGTCGACCTGCCAAGGGGTGTAAGACAATGGGCTACGTCGCAGCGATCACTTACGAGGCGCCCCGCACCGGACGCGGGGAGTGTCGAGCAACGCAGCGTTCGGCGCGGCAACGATACGTGCGCCTGAGCAAGCGGAACGAACCAAAGAACTCGGTGTCTCGGAGGGGGAAACGATGCACGCCAGCCAAACGTCGTGATCGGTACGAGCAGAGAGATAGACAGATAGTGATCTAAAGAAAGGAGGACGCTTGATTCTGCAACCCGTGAGGGAGCAAGGCGAAGCGTCGTCAGGGGAGAGGGAGTCCGGGCCGCGACGCGCCTCGCACCGGTCCCCACACAGCCCCAATGCACGCGTGGCGCGCCACCTGTCGGGGCAGCGGTCCCCACACAGCCCCAATGCGCGCGTGGCGCGCCTCCTGTCGGGGCAGCGCCGTACATTGAGGGGAGGGGGTCTTCCGTGTTTGCCGCAAGATGACTCTGCGTGTGCGGAAAGCGCAGAAGAAATGCAGCGGAAACGTACTTCGCTACTCGTGTAAGTGCAACTTCTGTAAGTTACATGTTCATAATTACTGATATACACCGCAGTATAACTTTCTACGGCTCGTTTCTAAGGCAACAGCGCATTCACTAGAGGCGCTTTTGTACCGCTTTGAAGCATCGAACTCGTGGCTGAGTGGTAGCGTCTCCGTCTCACACTCCGGAGACCCTGGTTCGATTCCCACCCAGCCCATCTTACAGGTTATTTTTTATTCATTAAGTGCCTGCCGGTATTTATCGCTCACGGCCAACGCCGCCGACACCGACGACACCGGCTTTTCTGCGACACGAGCTCCTTAACGCTGTCGCGTTAAAATAATATTTTCTTCATGCTTTAAGTGTGCGTCCATGAAGCCTCTTCAGTTATTAAGCACATTCACTGGCTAGTCTGGAGGTCTGTACATAGCACCAACGAATACTGTACGATTATTCAGCTCGGCTTTAATCGAAATAGTTTCGGCATCAGTGGCATGCGTGAGAATACTGAACAATATACGGTCCTTAATTAGCAGGGCAATACCTCCTCCTCTTGTTTCGCGGTATCTTCTAATGTTTGACAAACAAACGACGAAACTCAGCCTTCGAAGACGCGTACACAAGAATAGAGAAAAAGAAAACCACACACGCTGAAAGCCACACAACCCCAACGTGTGTGGTTGTCTTGTTCTCTCTTCTTGTGTACCCGTCTTTGAAGGCTGGGTTTCGTCGTTTGTTTGGCAAGCTATGTACCAACAGGCCCAGCACCAGACTCTTCTAATGACTTTGTAACCGGGAGGCGTAACTTCGGCATCTAGTAGATCTTTTACAGCAAAGCTATATATCGCTAGCCGATTCGTCCGTCCGTCTGTCGCCTGTACACCGAAAATTCCTCCGGCGCAACCAAGTGCACATGCGCGAAAGAAAAAAAGAGAGAAAGAGAGACGCAATTGGCTGCGCTAGTAGTGACGTCCATGCTTGACGCTGCGCCGTGCTCCCTGATGGGCTGCAGAAATTACGCGTCTCTTTCCTCCTTCATAATCACCATATATATCCATGCTCTCCGTCGCAGCCGAGCGCGCGCGCAGCAGTTTCTCTCCAGCTCCGAAATGGTAGGCCACGCGTCATACGTACTCCTGAGGACCAGGCAGCTTTTGATCAGCAACTCCGCGAGCAGAACCAGGAACGAGCTCGTCTACGCCGTGCCGATGCTGCAGCCCGGGCAAAAGAACAGGCTGGTGCAGCCGAGTGCAAGCAGCAACTGCGTACCGAGGGTTCGGCAGCCTACCAAGCCGTCGTTTAATGAATCGTCGGGATTAACCCAGCGATAAAAACCGGGGCAGTACGTTTCAGCTTCGATGATTAACCGTCTGTGTACGGCGTGCTTGAGCGGTGATTTTTTAAGCCGTTTCACTAAATAACATAATAGCGGGATCGTGTACCAGTACTAGATCCTTAGCATTCGCAACTTTATTTAAAATTCTTCTTACATTTATGTTTATGGTGATGAATTGGTTAAAAGCACTGTGACGCCGTCAGTTGTTATCACCGTGCCTCTCATCTCTTTCTGAAGGTGCCCTACATATGTACTTCATATTAGTAGCTTCATTCCAAACGTATACCACATCCTCTACTTTCATCTTGTCAAACATAGGCTTCACCTTGATCCCTTTTTTCTCTCCTCAGAACTAGACTGCCATAGCCGTTTGCGGATCTCAACAATTCGTTTCGAAAAATCCTAGTTAATGCTGATTTCCTTAACCCGCAGCATAAAGCAGTTTCGCAAGATTTTAATTTCATCTCGGAAATTTGAGTCTCATGGTGATAGACCCGTCTTTACTATCCTAATCGCTTTCCTAAGCGATGAATCAGATCGATTGAATCAGTTTTCAGGTTTAAGATTGTATTAAAAACGTCAACGTTGACCTTCTGATTACGCAATGCCTCTCCAGTTTCATTCATATCTTTTATCCCTCTGATAATGAGATTATTTCGCCGAGAGCATTTTTCGAAGTCATCAGTTCGTTTGACGAGAGCATTCCTGTCCGAACTTGATTTACGGCCCAAGTCGTCAACTCTTTTACAAATGGTTGCCATTGCAGTTTCAGTTTCATTGGCAAGTTTTTCAAGGTTAGCAAGCCTAGTTGGGGCTTCACCCAAGATCTCTATTCTTTTCTCTATTTTCGAATGCCTACACTCTACTCGAGCCTCAAAGGATGCTTGTTCTTTTTTTTTCAATATTAGTTACTTCTTTCCAAGACCTCTGTGTCTTAATTATTTCGTTAAACATTTCTTCAATGATAAGCCCGGGATTTTCTTCAACGTCTCCCGAGCGAGCCATTAGCAAACGAGCAGCGGCGAAACATTCAGATATACAACATAAGAGAGTATGCGGACACGGCAACACAACTAAGTATAGACAATCACTGGGAAAATCATAATTTCGATCCCCAACCTGCAGAAGGAGTGGGAAAGTCGCGACATTGCCACGGCAGTGTTGCCGTGTCCACTGATGTTTGGGAAAAGGGGCGTCCCTTTTAAAGCCAGAAAGCTAGTACTATAGGTGAGATAGTTAGATCACGTAACCGTGCGTGTTGAAGGTGCGCTGTCGCCCCAGTTCGCGTGTGGCAGGTGCGCCTAAGACACAATCCGGCGCCTGTCCAAGGAGCGGGGAAGCCGATGTCATTGTCACGGCAGTCTTGCTGTGTCCACTTTTTTATGCATTTATATTTTTATATTTTACATATTCATATATTGAACAGCGAAATGTCCCCTTAATGAATGAACTTGATACAGATTATTGGCTCTCTTTACACGCATCTTTTATGTGGACTATGTGATCGGTGTGCCAATAAATTTGCTTCAAAGTCGACACCCTCTTCGCGCTTCCTTGTCTGTCTACCGCGCTGAGCCTATTATCATTACTAAGATCACTTTAGCGCGCAGAGTCACGGGCGCATTCTGTATCCTGGACAGGCCGACGGTTTTTCCGGCCCCTCAATACCCAAGTTTGCAGTATGTGTGCCGGGTGTTTCCTTTACTTCGCCTGTTCAGGTGAATTACCCCAAAAAAGCGGACATTCGTTGCACGACAAATTGCGAAGTGCTTGTAAATAATTAAAACGATTCATTAATGAAGTTTCTACAGTTATTCACTTTAGGGCACACGTTGCAATTTCGAAATTGAAGTCGAGCGATACGCCACGTCTGCTTGGCAAAAATGCAAACTTAATTTAGCGCAATTTTTGAGATACTCATTCCCAAGGTATTCTAAAAAAATGGATTGGCGTACCAGTTACGATCGTCCCGAACTGCTAGGGGAACGTTATTGGGGAAGCTTAACTGAACGCCAGTGGATTTCAGAGCACATTTCAAGGACAGATATCCCTAAAATGGCGCTAAAGTTTGAATTTCTGCCAAGCGGACGTAAGTTATTGCTAGATATCAGTTGAACAGCGGACACCAATGGCTTGCCATTTAGCTAAAGAAAGCTGAGTGTACGCGAATATTTGGTCAATGGCACTGCGCATGCACACAATACAGATTCTCTCGTACACAGTGAAGACAGCGTGTGCTAAATTTTGGTCCCCTATTCTCGAAGCTCTCTTTTTACGTTCGACTAAAATTGTGATGTTTTAATTATACAAGACCATGAATTATTGTTGCTGCGCAAACGGTAATGAATGTTTCCTTCTTCGTTCCCCCCAATTTAATTGCTTCCAACGAATTTTAGACGGAAAGATGTCTCTCTTTCATTAAGTACTGCGGGAAACACGTTCTGCCAACATCCACAAGACGTAGCATTCGAGTCCAAACTTGTGGAGGAACCGGTGACAATATTGTGTATGTTTCTAGCATTTTCAATCTAATAAATAAACCACACATCACAACTTGTGTCGCGCGATGAAGCACTTAGACGTCGAGTAGAAACTAATTATCGCCTAATTCGTACGGAGATGTATTCCTTCTGCTCCAACTTCGCCCACACAATACTTAGTTAAATGCCCCTAAAGAATGAGCGACTCTTTATAATCTCCCAGATGTCTTCCTTTTCAATTTGTCTGAAGCAGTCTGTACATTTTCTAATGACGCTGACGCCTACCAAATTTTCTACCTGTAGTAGATCTCGTCTCTACTCGTCCATGTCATTGTTGGCCAGAGCATCGCATACGTATTCTCCAAAATTCCGAGCTCCCAGTTGCAGAAACTTGCTTCTCGATTTCCTATTTTTGAAATGTCATCTCGCTTATTTAGCAGCTGATAACCTGCAACGCTCTAGCGTGTGATAGGTCGACAAGAGAGATACATCCAGTTGCGTTGGTCATTGATTTAGTATAGATACTTGATTTAGTATCATCGCCGATTAAAACGATGGCTAGGAAAGGACGCATAATATCTCTTACGCTTTTCACTAGACGTTAAGAAGTATTCACCCTATTAGACTGGGAAGGATTGGGAGCAACAATCAACGGCGAATATCTCAGCAACCTACGGCTTATAGATGTCATTGTCCCGTTCAGCCAAGCTAGGTATGAATTGCAAGAAATTGAGGTCCTTAGCCGAGAAAGTGTAAGAGTAAGGTTGAAGATTAATGTGAGGTATTATTCAGTAGCCAGGAGAGAATAAGAATTTATGATGGCAAGTCAGTCTCTAGAGCCTGTGCAGGATTATTTTTATCTAAGTCAATTACTCACAAAGGACTGTGATCACGAAAATTAAATTTAGGAATAAAAACGGTTTAGAGCGCATACGGCAAACCTTGCCAAATCCCTACCGGCAGCTTACCACTAGCTTTGAAAAGGAAAGTGTACATTCATTGCATTCTGTGGGTACTAACACATGAGGAAGAGATTTGGAGGTTAACAAAGAAGCTGGAGAATGAGTAAGGACCACGCAACGAGCGATGAATGGGTGGATGGATACAAAACGTTAATGAAGGTCCTGAGGTACGCGACTCAGCGCGCTGCGGGCCGCTTCCACGTTGGGACAGTCAGGCCATGCCCGACCGCCGCATCGTGGGCCCTCTGGACAGCCCGTAGTTGCGCCCCGGCATCGGGGCTCTTGATAGCGGAGAGCCACTTGTCCTCATTGATTTGTTCTGTGCCTCGTAACGAGGGGTAACGCCAGAGCATATGGTCTAGGCTAGCGATGTCATTGCAGTGCCTGCAAGAACTAGGGGCATAGGTGTCGGGATAAAGCTTGTGTAATAAAGCCGGGCTGGGATACGAGCCTGCTTGCAATAATCTGAGGGTCAATGCCTGCGCTCTATTTAACTTCTTGTGTGGAAGGGGAAAGTCTTTCCTGCCGCGATAAAAGTGCTGCGCAATTTCATAGTATGTGGTCGGTTGATCTCTGTTCACCACCACTGCGGGCCGGCGTTGGAGTTCTTCATGGTCGCGGAAAGCGAGACCTCGCGCCTTGGAGTGGGCCGGCTCGTTGAGGTTTGTGGGGCCTCCCATGATAGATCCCATATGAGCGGGGAACCACGTGAGAGTGTGGGTGGCGATGCTTTTGCCGTCGAGGATGCGACGGGTTTCCTTACACACAGCGCCAACGCTGAAGGCGCGGATGGCTGTCCTGGAGTCGCTGAAGATATTGGCATGTTTGTCGTCCAGGAGGGCCAAGGCAATGGCCACTTGCTCGGCCGCACGCGACGACGTGCTTCGTACCGAAGCGGCGTTAACGGTCGAACCCCTGTGGTTGATCGACACTACCCTTGAAATTGTTGCTGTTGCCATACTGGACCGCGTCAACGAAGCAGCTGCCGCCAGGGAGTTCTGTCGCGCGGCGTAGGAGCGCCACCGCCCTGGCCTTCCTTCTTTCTACGTTACGCTGGGGATGCATATTGCGCGGGGCGGGCGATATGATGATGCTATCTTTCTGCTCTTTCAGAAGGCCCTGGTAGGCGTCTTCGACAGTGGCCGGCGGGACGCCCATCTCTGTTAGGAGTCGTCTGCCTGCCTTGGTGCCGGAGAGCCGGAGAATCTGTGCCCTTTCTTGTGCTTCTGCAATTTCTTCCAGGGTATTATGAATACCCAACTGCAGGAGTCGGTCGGTGCGAGTGTAGTTTGGTAGTCCGAGCGCGCTCTTGATCCCCCTCCTTATCATGGCATTTAGCTTGTCTCGCTCGGCCCTCTTTCAGACGTGCATGGCCGCTACGTACGTGAAATGGCATAACAAGAAAGCCTTATCAGATTCTCTTCGCTCAGGCCTCTCCTTCTGTTAGCTATACCCGCCTGATTAGACCGATGACGCTATCCGTCTCCTTTGCTAGTTTTTGAATGGTGATGCTATCCGTGCCCGCCCCTTCGAGTATCATTCCCAAGATTCGAATGGACGCGACTTTGGGAATGGGATCTCCGCACTTGGTGCAGAGATTAATGTCTATTTCAGTGGGGGGTTTCCAGTTCTGTGGCTTGCGGCCCTTTCTAGTTGGGCTGTAGAGAAGGAGCTCCGATTTCTTTGGGGAGCACCGGAGTCCCGTGTCGGTTAGAAAGCGCTCTGTAGTGTCGACAGCTTCCTGGAGAGCGGCTTCGACTTGTCCGTCACTGCCATCCGCGCACCAGACACTGATGTCGTCTGCGTAGATCGTGTGACCGATGCCCTGGACCTTGCCTAGGTATCTTGAGAGGTCGACCATTGCGATGTTAAAGAGGAGCGGTGAGATGACTGACCCCTGGGGGGTGCCTCTTCTGCTCAGCTCCATTTTCTCCGATTACAAATTTCCAGCCTTGAGGATGGCGCATCATTTGCTCAAGAAAGATCTGACGAAGGCAGGGAAGGACGAGCCTAGGTCGAGTTTGGAGATGGCGTCGAGAACGAACTCGTGACGGATGTTATCAAAGGCCTTCTCCAGGTCCAAACCAAGGATGGCTCTCGTGTCCCGAGTGCAGCGTTCCAGGATATGTATCTTGATAAGCTTCATGGCGTCCTGGGTGGAGAGTCCTGGCCTGAAGCTTATGTTGTGAGGGAAAAGGCCGTTGGTCTCAATATACTCGGCAATTATGTTATGGATGGCGTGCTCGGCCACCTTCCCTACACATGACGTCAGGGAGATGGGGCTGAGGTTGTCCAAGCTCGGCGGTTTACCGGGCTTTGGGATTAGTATGACCTTCGCCAACTTCCATTCTTCCGGTACAATTCCTTCCTCCCAAATCCGATTTATCTCATCTGTGAGAAACTCGATTGATGCGTCCTCTAGGTTTCTGAGAGCCTTGTTGTTAATGTGATCTGGGCCGGGCGCTGACCTACCATTGAGGTCGTGTAGGGCGCGACGGATTTCACTGACTTTGAAAGGCTCGTCCGGCGCGGAGTTCGGCTTCCCTTTGTATACTGGGTATGCCGCATCATCGGCCACAGTTTTGAGCGGCAGGTACTTCTTAGCTAGCGTCTCCAGCACGTCCTTTTCCGAAGACGACTTCTTGGCTTCGTGGAGCGCTTTAGCGAGGACACTTCTCTGGTTTGACTTGGTGCCGGTGTCGTCGAGCAAGTGTTTGAGAATATTCCACTTGCCTCCCGTGCGCATCTGCCCGTCAATTGAATTGCAAATTTTGTCCCGTTGCTGCCTAGACAGGGCTTGGCAGTGCTCGTCGATCTGTTTGTTGATCTCGGCTATCTTTTTTCTAAGCTTGCGATTTAAGCGTTGGCTTTTCCACCTCTCGAGAAGTGATTACTTTGCCTCGAAAAGGTGTGCCAGCCTGCTATCAATTTTGTCTGTCTGTAGATCCGTCTCTATGGTTTTGGTGGTGGAGCAGACATCTTGCAGAATTAATGCGCACCACTGGACGAGACTCTCCGGCTTTTCGCCACGGGCGGCGCAGGCCTTGCGAGCCTCACGGAATTTGTCCCAGTCAGAGACCGAGAAGGCCTTCTTTCTTTTCTGCTCCACTTGTAAGCTGGTGACCGTGATGTAGTGATCGCTACCGAGGTCTATGAGCAAATTCGACCACACGGCTGACCCAGCGTTTTTAACAAATACGAGATCTGGGACAGAGTCCCTGCTCGAGGAGGTGCCACGTCTGGTGGGAAAGGCTGGGTCCGTCAATAGAGAGAGTCCCGCACCTCCCGCCTCCTGCCACAGGCTTCTGCCCTTGACCGTCTCGTGCGTGTAGTTCCACGCTTGAAAGGGGGCGTTGAAATCGCCGGCCACAACCAGTGGAAAGTTTCCGGCGAGCTTCGTTGCCCTAGTGAGGATGGTCTTGAAACGTTGTCTGTGATCGCTCGGGCTGCTATATACGTTAAGTATAAAAATGCTGGAGATGTTGGATTGACTTGGGATGACTTCTACTAGGGTGGTCTCCGTCTTGCTAGGCCGGACCCCTAGATCGTGTGCGACGAAAGTGAACTTGCTGCAGACTAATGTGCAGATTCCTCTGCCGTCCCCACGGAGAGCAAGAGCTTTGTATCCCTGAAGTGAAACCTGATCAGTCATCGTTTCTTGCAATAATATAACATGTGGCTTTTCTTTGTCAATGCGAACAAACTGCTGCAGGGTGCATCTTTTATGGTGGAGTCCCCTGCAGATCCACTTCCATATCCTAAATTGAGTGTGTGGCCCTATCATTGCTGTATAGAGCACCTTCCGGCGTTGCTACTAGGGTCTCGAGGGAGATGGTTCTATTAATCGGTCCGGGGATGTGCAGTGGTGGCGGCGTAGGTACCGACGCGCCATCCGGGAAGTAAACGGGACGTACGTGGGTCGACGTCCTGATGTCCATTTCCTGCACCTTGGACTCTACCTCTGACATTTTGTTTTCTAAGCATTGAGTTTTGACGTTTTGCGCGTCTAACTTCTGATCCACGACAAGAGTCGCTGATCCACTGCAGATAGTAGTTCGTTAATCTTCTTGATCTCGAAGGAGATGGAATTCAACATTGCTCTGTCTTCGGACTTGGCTTTAGCCTGCACATTATCGGGCATGCTGGGAAGGGCCTTTCGTTTCGCTGGGTTGCCCGACTGGCTTGCATCCACGACCATGGGAATGTCTGCTGTTTGGGGAGAGGGGGTCCCCGAGGAGGATGAACTAGGGATTGGAACGGCTTGAGGTCCCTGAGGGGGATGGGGCTAGGGGTCGCCGAGGGGGTCCCTGAGGGGGTTGAACTAGGGACTGGAACATGGTGAGGTTGATTAGCCTTTCTGAGCTCTGCTATTCCGGCTCGCATTAACTCGATTATGCTGCGCATCTCGGCATTTTCTTTCCTAAGCTGAGCTATTTCAGAGGAACCATGCTCTGGCGCCGCACCCCCCGTTACCTTTTCGGCAGTTCTCGCTCCATTCCGCATCCTGTCTCCCCAGGTGGCGCCTTGTTTGCCAGGACCGGCTGGCTCCTCGAACCGGACCCTGTTCTGTGGGCCCCGGAACCTAGACCTAGAACGGCTCTTGGACCTGGACCGGGAATGGCTCCTGGACCTCGAGCGGCTTCTCGAGCGGGAGCGCCGGCTCGAAGATCTAGCCGGTTCACTTCCGGCGCATGTCTGTGCTGGTGACGGGTGTCGATTCCTGGATTCCGCATTTCTTTCTCTTCTGCTCCGTCGAACGATGTACGGGAGTTGGAATCTTTGCTTGCAAATCTTGTCCGCTGTGGCGTGCGGGCCCCCGCAGAGGCCGCAAGTAGGCGAGCAGGTGTGGTTGTCGTCGGGGTTGTTGGCCCCACATTTCCTGCATAGTTTGTCCTCCGGCGTTGGGCAGACATCGGCTCTGTGGCCTAGTCTACCGCAGGCATAGCAGCAGTCGTGCTGCCTGAGGTACAAGGAGCACTTGACTAGCGCCGAGCGGTAGAAAACGAAGTTGGGGACCTTGTAGCCGTCGAAAACGATGACTACCGTTTCGCTATTCTTGATTCGCTTGGCTCCCAGGGCTAAGGGATTTCTCTCGTTGAGAATGCTTCTGTCCAGGTCGGCCTGGCTCTCCGACACATCAATTTGACGTATGACACCCTTGCACGTGGCGTGCGGCGAGGTTCATAAGTGCTGAGTTCGTATTGTTTGATTCCCAGGGTGATGCAATTCGTTTTTAGATAAGCATCTGCGTTATCGCGAGACGCGGTGCTGAGGACGATAATATTTTGTGTTGCGTTGGGGCAGACGATGTCGTGGCTAGCTTGCTCGGACGTGAGTCCTGCCGCGGCTGCGACGGCCCGACCAAGCCTTGCGGAGCCCGTTTTCTGAACATCCAGACCACCCCTGGGGCGGGCAATAATCTTCCAGTAATCCTTCGGGAGCTGAGGCATTCGCGACGACTTGATGATCTTGTGCTTTAGGCTAATGGGCTTCCTGCTGCCATTGAGACGCTCGCGGTGCCCCTCGCTGCTTGCCGCTTCACGGGTGCTGTCGCGACGAGAGACACGCAGGGCGTTTTTCTTGACAGCGGCGGAGCGCCAGCCGTGTTCCGCACCAAATTCTTCCGGAGGAAGATCGTCTCCTTCCATTACAACAACCATTCCCTCTGTGAAGACGAGGCGGGATTAACCCTGCCCGGCGAAGGCTGGTTAGGCCTTGCCGTCAGACTGAGGGGAGCGCGGCGTCACGGAAGAGCAGCAGCTCGAAAAACCGACAAGAAGGCCACCCACCGTTGAAAAGTCGGTATCCGTGGGATCCTCTTTTCCTTATGCATCCGCTGGTGCAGAAATCATCGAGATTGAGATGAATTGCTCACCGAAAATATCGAAGAAAGCAGGAGCCGATGTGGGCACGACCGTACTACTCGGCTTCTTCTTCTCCTCGCAACGAGCGATGGAACGAAAAATTTTAGGCGTAACGTTATTTAAGCGAAAGGAAGACAGCGATGTAGGTCAAAAAGCAAACGGGCATAGCCGATACTCTATAGTTGACATTAAGAGGAAAAAATGGAGTTGTGCAAGGCATGCAACGCGTAACCGGTGGACCATCAGAGTTACAGAATGGGTGCGAAAGGAAGGGAAGCGCGGGCTTGGACGGCATACAATACGGTGGTGTGATAAAATTAGGAAACTGACAGGCATAACTTGGAATCAGATAGCACAAGACAGGAGTAATCGGAGATCGCCTTCGTCCTGCACAGGACATGACGATGATTATTATGATGATGACGATTAGAAAGACGACGACGACTTGATTTAGTATCTGCAGTTTTGTTGGTGATCATGTGTGCGAGTAAATATATGTATGTTTCTGTAAAAAATTTTTTTTGATTAGAAGCAAGCTCTCGTGTCCGTCTGTCTTTTGTCGGCTGGTGCGCGGTATATGTTGTTATGGATTACCAATGCCCCTGGTCACACACCTTATACATGAGCTTCTATCACTAAAGATCGACTGAATTGCATTCTAGAAAAGCTAAAGACGGAACTTTGCAAGCTTCAAGAACATTTACACAGTCCCTACCACCCAAGTACGAAAAGATGCGGTGAATTTAGTGACGACGCACTAAAGTACGGGCGATAGGGTTTGTGGGGATGCGTGACTCTCACACCTCCCCTGAGATCTAGTTTTCCCGCATAGCTCGTCTTCTGCAGGGCGGCTTCGCCCGTCGCGTGGCCTGGCGCCCGCGGCGGTCGGAGTGGTTGAAGTGCAGTGCGAGAGATGGCGCTAGTGTTGCGCTGCGGCGAGGTTACTTTGGCGCCGGGAAACAAGGCGCTGCCTCTTTCCCGGCGGGTCGGGGGACAGCGTGGACGTCCCGCGTGCGCGCCGACCCATGCTTCTGCGAGACCGTCTCGCGTGGCCGCCTTCGAACGCGCCACCGTTGGCGTGACCGAACACGCGAACGACCAGGCGTTGGGATCCAGCATGGGGCGAACATATTCGCTCGCTATCCGGTCGCTCGGTGAGTCGGACTTCTAGATTTGTCACGCGCCCGTCGGCATGTTTTGCGGATAGCAACTTGGCTAGCAGGCATTGATCTATGAAAGGTGCAATAAATGCCCTTGTGACTGTTTGCACTACTGTGTTGTCGTTCCTTTGTCCCAAGAGTACGGAGGAGAACCCCATATCTCCCACATCTGGCTGCCCAACGTGGGCCTCTTGGGGCATCGGACGATAGATTTAACAGTTTTGCTTCGTTCGAGACCTTTGTTTGAACCGAAGCGTAGGTCTAGCGTGGATTTTGATCGCTGGCGTCGGCGGCGTGCTTTCTTGAGCGAGGCGACGGTGGCTGTAGTGTGTTTGAACTTATCAACATGCTAAGCCTTTTCGCAAGTGTTTTTTTTAATGACATTCGTCAGTACGAGAGCCACGTGGTCTGCATCCTGGGAGAGCGAGGCTGAGCGCCCGCAGAGCAGTGGCAAGCCTGAAGCGAGTGAGTACGGAAGCCTCGTGGGTGGTCCGAATTTCTTATGTAAATAGCTTCTTCGCTCTCTTTGACTCGGATGAAGTCGCAGCTCTGGGAGCCGGGTGGCCGCGGGCCACGGGTGCCACGACGGGCTGACTGGTATTGCGGCCTGGCACCGGGCGCTCCGACACCGTCTGGGACGGTGGGCGCCGTCAACTTGGATGCTGTGTGCACCGAGCGGAGTAGGACCACCTCACAGAGCTAACGTCTCCTCGCGGCTGCCTGTTTTGCGCTCATTTTGAGTGTTGTTTTTGGATGCCGGTTGTTGTCAGAGTAGCGACGATTTAGGCCTAAGGCTTTACGAAGCTGCCTGTCGCACGTGGAGGGACACAACCTGGTGGACCGTGGCGTTGAGGAGTTGCAATTTGCTTCCCTCATTCTATTTAGCCTCGCACGAATTGAAATTACTCGTTCGGCTCAAGGAAGCGAGCTTCGTTCACGTGAACTTAGCATCTGAGTAGCTGCCCGATCTTTTGCTAGCCGAGTTGAACATCGTACCACGTGGGCGATGCGCATGCAGAATTCCTCTCCCTTGCACTACTGTAGTGTTTGCCGAGTGTGTTGAGTCTACGTAGCGTCATTAGACTCACCCCGGGCGATGGTGATGCTGTGGCCAGTTCGGCGCAGCGACTTCGGCGGCCTCCTGCATCCAGCTCACAACCCTCGGCGGCGGACAAAAGAGCCGGCGGACACCGACAGCTGCGGCGGCTCTTGCCAACAGGGCGTGTCGGCGCGAGCGACGCTTGCTCGTTCCAACTACTGCGTCGCCATTTCCGGAGTCCTGGCCTGGAATCTTGCCGTCGAGTCTGCAAAGCTGCTGCTGTGACCGGCGGACGCCAGCGGTGTACCCCAAGGACAGTCGGCTCGCATGTTATGGACAGCGTGTGGACATTTCCCCGGCGCGGCCACTGTTGCATGTACCACCTTGTTCGCGAAGCACGTGTTGATGTTAGACTGTGTGAAATGTTTCGGCGGAATATGTAGTGATTTAAGGTAAGGGGGATGTGGGGATGCGTGACTCTCACGCCTCCCCTGAGATCTAGTTTTCCCGCATAGCTCGTCTCCTGCAGGGCGGCTTCGCCCGTCGCTTGGCCTAGCGCCCGTGGCGGTCGGAGTGGTTGAAGCGCAGTGCGAGAGATGGCGCTAGTGTTGCGCTGCGGCGAGGTTACTTGGGCGCCGGGAAACAAGGCGCTGCCTCTTTCCCGGCGGGTCGGGGGACAGCGTGGACGTCCCACGTGCGCGCCGACCCATGCTTCTGCGAGACCGTCTCGCGTGGCCGCCTTCGAACGCGCCACCGTTGGCGTGACCGAACACACGAACGACCAGGCGTTGGGATCCAGCATGGGGCGAACATATTCGCTCGCTATCCGGTCGCTCGGTGAGTCGGACTTCTAGATTTGTCGCGCGCCCATCGGCATGTTTTGCGGATAGCAACTCGGCTAGCAGGCATTGATCTATGAAAGGTGCAATAAATGCCCTTGTGACTGTTTGCACTACTGTGTTGTCGTTCCTTTGTCCCAAGAGTACGGAGGAGAACCCCATATCTCCCACAGGTTCCAGTGCAAAATTAAAAAAAAATAATACTCTGATATTCAATTTGTCTTCTAATAACCAACGTATTACTTTAATTCCAGGCAATCTTGACGCTGGACATAATAGTAATCAAGGCAGCCGGCCAATGGCAGAAAGCGTTTAATTGGGCACGGCGGCACTACTAGCATGCGGTGCACTGATCCTCTCATCTTCGTTGTGCAGCTCGCCCTTGGTCTGTGTTTTCATGGCACCAAGAGCAGCATCGACCATCCCGGGATAACCTTTGTCATCCCACCGGTGAATGAAGCGCTCGTCCACGTGATACGCTAACATCCTCAGACCTTTATCGGCCAAGTCACCTTGACACGGCAACGTGCACAGACTGTTCGGCGCATAAGCCGCTGCGAGCGTCACCACAAGAGTGGACCATATATATCCCGCACGGGCACTACATCGGCAGTGGGCACGGCGGCACTACTAGCATGCGGTGCACTAATCCTCTCATCTTCTTTGTGCAGGTGAGAAGGCCTTTTGGAAAATGCTTCCGTTCTAGCGACCATTTTTTGGTGGTGCTGCCGTGCACGCAGCTATGTCACGGGGTGTTTGACACGGCTGTATTTCTGTGGAAGTTGCTAACTGTTATCAGGAGACGTCGAAACAAACCCCGGCCCTGAACTAAAGGACATCGTTAAGCAACTGAAGAAAATTGCTGCTGATATCAAAGAAATAAAGGAAGAACGTCTTGCAGATATAGAGACCAAATTAGATGCCATAGCACTTCTATAAAATAAAGTACAATCTTGTCAGACCAAGATTTCTCGCATGAGTCGCGTAATAGAAACAATGAAACAAAAAATCGATGACCTTGAGAACAGAAGCAGGAGAGCTAACTTAATAGTTTATGACATACCGGAATCGGAGGAAGAAACGAGCGACAGTCTTGAGCAGATAGTTAGCAGAGATATCATACAAGATATCCTAGAGCTGGACCCAGCTACCATAGAACGCATACACCGGTTAGGCAGACCGCAAGCGAAAAAGACTAGGCCGGTAATTTTTAGACTTCTAAATTCCCGCGATAAATCGGCAATATTCGCGATAAATCGGCAATCTGTCTTCCGCTATATCCGGCCTCACAACCAGGGTGGTCAAGCTCGAGGAATGTGCGATATGGGCACCGTCCCTGTCGCAATCACCACAGCGGAACGCGGGAACTCATAATATAAATGCCGTAATCCCAGACGTTCCCATGGTGGAACCGCCCCCCGCGCACCGCTCCAGTTTCTCAACAGCTCCTTATTTAAGACTCCAGGATGGCCAGACACGATAAAGGGCTATTTGTCTGGCAGTGGAACTGCAGAGGTCTAGCCGGGAAAAGACCGGTCCTACAACAAAACAATACGTAAGAAACATCCAACCCAAATCCGATGTGATAACGCTACAAGAAACCGTGGGCACATTGGCCAACATCCCGGGCTACCGCGCCGGCGTCCTTAAATTCCAAAGCGATAGGGGCATCGCCACACTAATGAGAAAGGGCCTAGTACCCATAGAACATGAGATTAAGGACCCGCAGGCGGAGCATATAATGATAGAGATTATTCCTAACAGATCGCAAAAGAATAGCATCTTTACACTGAACATATACAGTAACCCATCCAAAAAACGGCAGCGTTTTCTCTCCCTGCTCAAAAAGGCGGCCAAGCTCGCCGGCCTGAACCCGCTAATAGTGGGTGGGGACTTCAACGCTCCGTGCCATACCTGGGGATACGGCCACACCACAACCAAGGGCTAACAGTTATGGCAGGACTCGCAAGACTTGGAATACACGCTCATCACGGATTCCAGCGCCCCAACGCGAATGGGCAATTCGGTTGCAAGAGATACCACACCGGGCTTAAAAATGATCAAAAACATCGAGAGGGCTACCTGGACAAGCACCCTAGAAGACCTAGGTAGCGACCACATGATCATCGGAGCGGGAACCACCCCCCCCCCCCCCCGGTCAGCATCTTCAGATGGACAGACTGGGACAAGTTCCGCAAGCACCGGGATATCAGGCTAGACGACGAGCCGATCGGTGACATTGACACATGGATATCGGACCTGACCAGGGATGTCGGGGAGGCCACGCAAACCATCACTCCCGAAATCCTGACGGAAAAGATGGACAGTCGCCTCGCCCACCTCTGGGAAGCCAAGAAATCCATACAAACCCGATGGCAAGGCCAGCGGCTCAACCGAAAGCTGAGGAAAAAGATAGCCGAACTAACAAACAAATCGAAGAGCACTGCAAAACCTTGAGCAAGCAACAGTGGGATGAAGTCTGCAACGCCGCGGATGGTCAACTCCACAACGGAAGTACGTTGTGGAGTTGACTCCTCAGCGACTGCTGAGGCACCTGCTGGGCGAAACCCAAAGCAAATCCAAGCAAAGAGCCGACATTCAGAGACTTCCGCACAAACAGACAGGGGCGGCTAGCGAGAAGCAAATCCTCATGAAATTCTGCGACAAGTACCTCCCGCAACGACGACGGTCGAGCACGGCCGGTACACTGGCAGTCCTAATCCCAAGTTAGATGAAGACTTTAGTGAGGCGGAAATCAGAACGGCACTCCAAGGACTATATATACAAACGGTCATTCACAAAGTCGAAGAATACGTACCTCCAAGGAACGGGCCTCAAATGCTCCCCGAGCAAGTCCGAACTACTCCTTTACCGGCCCACGCGCAGAGGCATGCCGCCAAAGAGCTACACGGGACCCCGGGAGTACGAGGAGATCGGCCTGTACACCCAAGACGGAAACGCGATCCCCAAAGTAAACAAGATAAAAATCCTCGGAACAGGCACGTAGCCAAGGGGGGGCCCGGGCCCCCCCCCCCCCCGAAATCAAGTGGCATACCCCCCCCCCCCCCTCCCCACCCACGCCACCACTCCTCACACATTCCTAAAGCGCCGCCAGATCAATGTTGAGACTTGGCAGCTTTTCATCGGTCAGCATTATGCTGCCTTTTTCACTCCTTTTAGGTGGCGGCAGTTATCGGCATCTCTTGCAATGTGAAGGACAGTTTTCTCATAGATTCCGCACCCGCGCGATTAACTCGAGATGCGTTCAGTTGTCACTATCTATTCAACCGTCACGCGCATAGCTGTTGCTTTTGTTAGTTCAACCTTCTTTGTTTAGGCTGATCCTGGGACCAGGAGAGGGATGCGGCTGTTACTCAGCTGGTCTGTACTCTCATGAAACGAGTTGCGGCGGGAGAAAACGCCAATCGCGTTTAACTTATCCCTTTGCTTCATTATTTCCTTGAGTTACGACTCGCCGCGACGCTGGCAGATGCCCAGAACCATATACACGTGATATGGGTTAGATAAGGTGGCAAATAAAATAATGTGAAAGTTGTCCATCATGAAACCCTGCAATAACCCTTAAGCCCATAAGCAAGATCAATGTCGCCCGTTACCTCGTCTGTTTTTCCCTAATTGTATAGCACTTTTCGTGCAAAATTGGCAACTGGAAACAAAAATCGCAAGGAGTTGAGAAATTAAGCGATCTACTAAGGGAGAGAGCCAAGGCAACAACCAAACTGCAAGCAAAAGCGAATAATAAAAAAAGTTAACCGTTGTTTATGAGAATATTTATGGAGCAACATCTTTTTATTTAAAAAGGAAGTAGAGAAAACGCCGCCGGAAGTGGAGAACAATTACTTGTTTTGAATAACGCTTCTACAGTTATCGGTCGAACCACCACACGTAGCCACTTCTCTGCTGTGCTTATGTGGGTACTGCGCTCACCTTTCGCGGTGAGCGCAGTACGTCTAGAATTGCAGAGTCCTGCGCTCTACGCGGTTGTATGGGACTGGCGGCCGCACAGCGTTACGCAACTCGCGGAACTGTCAAAACTGATCAACAAGGCGAAAATAACTGATATTCGAACCTATAACATGAGAAAGGCTGAAGAAGCCGTAAAAAATGAACGCAGCCTGAAATCAGTAAAAAAGAAACCTGGCATAGGACAAACCATGATGTATGTATGCACTAAAAGATAAGAAGGATAATATCATCAGCAATCTCGAAGATATAGTAAAAGCAGCGGAAAAATTCTAAGCTGACCTGTATACAGTACCCAGAGGAGTCACGATACCTCACTTAGAAACAGTAATGAACAGGATACAGAAACTCTCCTATAACTAGCGATGAGGTCAGAAGGGCCCTGCAAGACATGAAATGATGAAGAGCGGGAGGAGAAGGTGGAATAACAGTCGATTTAATCAAAGATGGAGGAGACATGATGCTTGGAAAACTGGCGGCGCTTTACACGAAGTGTCTATCGACTGCAAGGGTCCCAGAAAACTGGAATGCAGACATTATACTAATCCACAAAAAAGGAGACGTTAAAGAATTGAAAAATTATGGGACCATTAGCTTACTCCCAGTATTATATAAAATATTTACCAAAATAATCTCCAAACACTGGACTTTAGTCAACCAAGGGAACAGGCTGGCTTCAGGAAGGGATACTCGACAATGGATCACATCCATGTCATCAATCAGGTTATCGCGAAATCTGCAGAGTACAATAAGCCTCTCTGTGTGGCTTATATAGATTACAAGAAGGCATTTGATTCAGTAGAGATACCAGCAATCGTAGAGGCACTACGTAATCAAGGAGTACAGAACGCTTACGTAAAAAGCTTGGAAAATATTGCTACATGCGTGTGGTATTTGTTTGTTTGAACGAGGCGCGTAGGCGCCATCACTCCAGAAAAGAGGAGGAAGAACGAACTGGGCTCGCGCTGTGAATCTAACCGGTCAGAGCTGCAACCGTTGTTGTAAATATAATCTGTAAATAGTTTCTCGTCTTACTGACTCGTCCTTCGCGTAAAAATATCTACAGAGGTTCTACAGCTACCTTAATTCTACACAAGAATAGCAGGGAGATACCTATAGAGAAAGGGGTCAGACAGGGAGACACAATTTCTCCAAAGCTATTCACCACGTGCTTAGAAGAATTCAAGCTATTAAACTGGGAAGGCTTAGGAGTAAAGATCGACGGCAAATATCTCAGCAGGCTTCGGTTTGCCGATGACATTGTTCTATTCAACAACAATGCAGACGAGTTACAACAAATGTTTGGAGACCTTACCAGAGAGAGTGTAAGAGTGGGGTTGAATATTAATATGCAGAAGTTGAAGATAATGATAAATAGCCGGGCAAAGGAACAAGAGATCAGGATCGCCAGTCGGCCACTAGAGACTGTGAAGGAGTACGTTTACCTAGGTCAATTAATCACAGGGAACCGTGATCATGAGAAGGAAATTCACAGAAGAATAAAAATGGGTGAGTTCGCATACGGCAGACATTGCCAGCTCCTGACTGGAAGCTTAACATTATCATTGAAAAGGAAGGTGTGCAATCAGCGCATTTTACCAGTGCTGACATATGGGGCAGGAACTTGGAGACTGACAGTGAAGCTTCAGAACAACTTAAGGACAGCGCAGAGAGCGATGGAACGACGATTGCTAGGCATAACGTTAAGAGACAGAAAGAGAGCGGTTTGGATCAGAGAGCTAACAGGTATAGGCGATATTCTAATTGACATCAAGAGGAAAAAATGTAGCTGGGCAGGTCATGTAATGCGCCGGTTAGATAACCGTTGGACCATTAGGGTTACAGAATGGGTACCAAGAGAAGGGAAATGCAATGGAGGACGACAAAACACTAGGTGGAGCGATGAAATTAGGAAATTCGCGGGCGCTAGTTGGAATCGGTTGGATGAGGACAGGGGTAATTAAAGATCGCAGGGAGAGGCCTTCGTCCTGCAGTGGACATAAAACAGGATGATGATGATGATGGAGGTGGTGGGCCACCCCCGCAAAAAAATCCTGCGTACGTGCCTGCCTCGGAATGATCATTCAGGCCAACTGAGCTAACGGCGAAGCCGTGAGGAAGCTCGAAGGCAAAGTCACCAGCACCACGAGACTCATAAAGAGAATAACCAATAGACACGCCGGCATGAAGGAAGAAAACGTCATTCGACTGATCCACTCCTTCGTTGTCAGCCATATCACCTACGTAGCCGCTGTTAGGATCGGCCTGCAGCTATTTCAGCCCACTGCAGGTGCGTCGATCGATCCGGGGTGGTGGCGCCCTTCAGAGAACCAGCGAGGACGGCGCTAACCAACCGTGAACTTCCTTTGGAGAACTGCGGACTACAGCAGCTCTGGAATTTAGAGGTGTCGGCTGGGGTCGGGCGTGACCACCTGGCTACGGGGACGCAGGACAATGGATACCACGACGACTGCGCTGCAAAGGTCGTCTACCTTCGGAGAGCACTGAAACCTGTGCGGCACTTGTATGTGAGCCCTCCCCCTCCAAAAGGGCGGGTCATCTTCAATGACGTCGAACTATGACGTGGAGCGGAGTGCTTATAAGCAGCGATTGTCGGCTGCTAGAGTGTGCTCGTAGTCGTGCTCGAAATGTACTCGTGAGCTGTGTGCTCGTTTGCTGTATGCTTTGTCTTGCGGGCACCATTTGGGAGTCACGCTAGACTGTCGATGTATGTCTTGTTTAAACTGTAAATAATGCAAATAAATCCTGCTCGCCTAGTCCTGTCGCCCCACGTTCCTCCGATCATCCTACAAGCCCGACTCCAAATCTTAAACATGGTGGCAGCGGCGAGATCGTCCGACAACTCTTACATCTGGTTGACAGCGGTGAGATCGGCCTACGGCTCGTAGATCGGCCTACGACTCGGGAGACAGCAACGGCAGCTCACGGACGTTGGCACATGGTGACCGACCGGTATCCTGATCAAGTTGGAGGCGACTTGGGATTGACCACCTCTTGCAACTGACTGGATACGACGGAGAAGGACTGGTGATATGGTGCTGCTTCAGTGGGTAAGCGTTTGGTTTTGGCTGTAAGATTTACCAGGCTTCAATTTCTCTGTGTTTTTGGATTTGATTCACCGGGGATCTTTTACTTGTATTTTGATTTGCGTGAGTATCGCAGCAAGTATTGTGTGACAGCAGAGCCAAAGCTTAAAGTAGCGACCATGGTTCTAATGTGTTTGACGGGAGCTGACCTGTTGTGGTTGTGTAACGAGATCGAGGTAAACGTAGAGGAGGACTTGATGGTATCAGAGATTCGTAAGACCATATTGCAAAGTGGCAATGATTTGAAATTCATCGAACAAATGGGTAAACGAATTCTAAGTAAAGACAGGAACGGGAATCAATTAGGCAAGAACGCCAAGTACGTGAGCAGAGACGGCAAAAGCTTGAAAAAGAAATGGCAGCATTGAACAAACAGATACAAAATTTGAAGCAGTTAAACGCAGGAAGTCAACAGCGGCTTGAGAAATCTGTAGGCTGGACTCAGCGAAAACAGGAAATAGACAGCAGATTTCAGTCGAAAGCCGAGGAAAGTAGTAACACCTGCGAGATTAGTAGCACATTCATTAGTAAACTCGAAGTGTTAGCCGCTAACGATGCCTTAGTGGCAGCAGAGGCCGTTAAAGGCCAGAGTGAGAGCGACGAGGTGCTGTGCCAACAGAGGACTGTAGAGACAGCTAGGCCAGCTGCCAACAAATTGGAACAGTTACCGCGCGTGTGCGTCGCTTGTTACGTTAGCGAGGTTGCTAGCGAAGTAAAGAGTACTGCTGACCCGACAGACACGAGCACCCATGTCGAGTCAGATCTGCGTACCGAAGTGAAGTGCGAGCTGGACGATGCAGCTGAGGGCAGTTCTCAGGATTGCGAGCTGCGTAGCTCAAGGCAAGACAACTGCATTGTTCAGGGATCGGTGCAGCTCTCCGCCAGTCTAGGTAGCCAAAAGGGGGGTGATTTAGTTTGGAATCATTCAGACTGTGCGGGTAAGAGACCGATCCGGGCCGACGAGATGTGTACCGGCCAGCACGAGGCACCAGATGACGGCATGAAAGGAAATTCAAAGAGAAAGCGCCGTAAAAAGAAGCGCGGTAAAGATCGGAATGGGGTGAATAAAGTAACGCAGCCAGAGAGGGCGACAGGCGCGGAAACCCAAGGCGCGAGAAAAAGATAAGTGCGGTCGTCGTTGACGACGTGGGCGCATCAAACACGTTCGAGCCACCGGTCAAAAGGAGACCGAGAAGCATGTTCTGCACGGACGCGGACAAAGGGCACGGGGCAGTTATGTTCCTCATCGTTCCGTCGTTCTTTTCGAAGTTCAGCGTGTAGTGCAAATGAGCGCAAGGTGGCAGGACGAGACGAGGTGGTACGGAGTCGTGACGCGGTCAGTCGAGATCGTATTGAAAGCATGGCGCCAGGACACAAATTGGCCAGAAACTGTAACGTGTTGAAGGAGCTGCTAGTGTGTTGGCCCTTTTGTTGTTCCTGGATAGCCAGAGTAGCTTTCGAACCGCGACCACCTCGAGTACGGCTCAAAAGTGAGTCAGTTGTAAACGTTTGAAACGGGCGGGGAGGGGGGGGGGGCAAGAGAGCTTCCGTAGAAGTGGAAGGTGTTGTTTTGTTTTATTTTTGAGCACATGAAAATTTTCGCGATTCGAAATAGAGTTTCTTTCAGTATGTCAGGTATGAGCTTTGTTTATGTTTTGTTTGATAAGCTCCGAGGTTTGAAAGAGGTGTTGTATTTGCACAATTAGTTTCGCGAGTTTTCATTAATGAGTAGATAGGCTTTGTTTTTTTTTGTGTGTGTGCGTGTGTGAGTAACCTGAGTGTCAAGGTTATCGGTGAGAGGCCAATCGTAACGCGCGTGTATATTAGTTAACCTTCCTTTTTACGTGTTTTTTTTTTATTTTCTAAGGTTAAGCGCGTAGATTTCCAGTAAGTGCGTGATTTGTACTAAGAGCTCTTAGGTCCATTAGCGCGTGTCCTGTGCGGACGGAAGGAAGCAGAAGGTTTATGACTGGTTTGCTCGTGGGTGTTGAGGGCAGCCGTATTCTGACTTCTCTAGTACGCGTTCGTAGAGCTAGTTATTAGAAGACGCATTTGTTTAAAGGTTCCTCTGTGTTGCGTAAGTTACGCAAGTTTGGTTGTTCGTTTAAGGAACGTGTCCTGTGTGGACTAAAGGAACAAATGTGAGTAAGCGTGATGAAAACTTTGTGTATGACGCAAGTATGCGTTCGGAATAGGGACAACAAAGCTAGCGCGATTGTAATTACGTACCTGTGGAGTTCACCAGACTGTTCAGTGGCACCAGTACGTGCGATAAATACGGCACTGCGATAGGGTAAGAACAGGCTGTCCGTGAAGTTGGGCTGCTTAGGTTCGGGTATTGGTAGTTGAGAGCCTTCAGTTCAATTCTGCGTAAACCTTTGCTCTTGTGCAGCGCGACGGTCGGGTTTGGTCGAACTCAAGGGGAACGTGAACGCTAGCTTTGGCGGCACGAAATTTTGGGGCAAAATTTGGGGCTTCCAGTTGAGTGGCTTGCGTTGAAATTTTGATAGGAAGCCTGGTGGGTTAACAGCTTATTCCGGGCGTTTGCACGCTGAGTGGTATTGTGTTGCCGGGATCGACTCTTCTGTCCCAGTTGTTGTGAGATGGTTGAAGGCATTCCAACTGCGCAGGGGTTGCAGAGGCAAAGCCATTGTCTTGCTCGCCAGCCATTCTCTTCCTGCCCAGCGGTTGCCCGCACTGGCAAGGCGAGATTTTCCGGGCCATGGAGGAGCTGTTAGGATCGGCCTGCAACTATTTCAGCCCGCTACAGGTGCGTCGATCGATCCGGGGTGGTGGCGCCCTTCAGAGAACCAGCGAGGACGGCGCTAACCAACCGTGAACTTCCTTTGGAGAACTGCGGACTACAGCAGCTCTGGAATTTAGAGGTGCCGGCTGGGGTCGGGCGTGACCACCTGACTACGGGGTCGCAGGACAATGGATACCACGACGACTGCCCTGCAAAGTACCTTCGGAGAGCACTGAAACCTGTGCGGCACTTGTATGGGAGCCCTCCTCCTCCAAAAGGGCTGGTCATCTTCAATGACGTCGAACTATGACGTCGAGCGGTGTGCTTATAAGCAGCGATTGTCGGCTGCTAGAGTGTGCTCGTTGTCGTGCTCGAAATGTACTCGTGAGCTGTGTGCTCGTTTGCTGTATGCTTTGTCTTGCGGAAACCTTTTGGGAGTCACGCTAGACTGTCGATGTATGTCTTGTTTAAACTGCAACTAATGTAAGTAAACCGTGTTCACCTAGTTCCTCCCAAGTTCCTCTCTACGACCTTCAACTCCTTCAAATGGTGGCAGCGGTGGGATCGTCCGACGAATCTAACACCGCCTACTACAAGTGGTACGTCGCGGAAAAGAACAAGATCAACACGCTCATAAGGAAAACGTACAAGATAGCCCTGGGCCTCCCGGAATCGACGAGCACCGAGCTCCTGACTCAGCTGGGCATATACAACAACCTGGAAGAAATAGCCGAAGCACAACGCATCTCGCAGCTCGAACGCCTGTCGACCACCATGACGGGAAGGTGCATTATTAACACGCTCGGCATAACGTACCACAACCAGCACGGCCAGAAAATGCAAATCCCCAACAAAATCAGAGCCACCATTACAGTAGCAAACATCCCAAGAAACGTGCACCCCGATTACAACCGAGATAGGAAAAAGGCAAGAGCCGAGGCTCTGCTCCCTCATTCGGCAGGGAGAGAAACGCGCGCTTTGTCAACGCAGCCGAATATCCGAGCGGCCAAAAATACACCGCCGTAGTCATAGACACAAACTACAAAATCAGAACCACATGCAGTGTATACACCAAACACTCGGAAATAGCGGAGGAAGAGCGATTGCGCTGGCCCTCACAGAACAGGAATGCGAAGTCGTACTAAGTGACTCGCAAACGGCAGTAAAGAATTACGTCAAAGGTAGAATTTCCAAGGAAGCCCTGTCCATTCTGGCCAAAGCGGGCAGATCCAAAACCGCGAGCTCGAGGATCATATGGCTCCTCGCGCACGTCACCGCGGAAGGCGACGCGCTCACGAACTTAAACGAGACGGCGCACTGGACGGCGCGAGACACGACCCGCCGCACCGAAAAGGGCAACGCCTCTCGCACGACAGCGAACACTCCTCGCGCAGAACGAGACAGGCTCATAAAATACAACGACATAACCAGTGCATATCTAAACGCCAGAAGGATATAGCCACCGCCGAGTCGCAAATTGAACAGGAGGCAGGCCGTCGCCTGGAGACAACTCCAAACGAACACCTTCCCTAATCCATTCCGTCTGAAACGTATCTTCCCAGATAAGCATCAGGACGACACGTGCAAATTATGCCAGGAAGGACCAGCAGCACTCAAACATATGCTGTGGGAGTGCAGTGTAGTTATAGGAAGGATGGCAGTTGCTCCGGAGACCCTGCATGTCGTCGAGGTAGACCACCGCTCTGCGCAGCTCAGACCTCGGAATTCAGACGTGGGCAGCCCAGCAAGCCCGTGAGGCGGCGTTGAGGCAGGACCTTGACGTTCCCCCGTGGGAGACCTGAACCCGGGTCGCGTTAAACCTTGCCGGACGTACAAGAAAGTTGTATCTTTCTTCTAAAGTTAAAAGCGGCAAAGGGAGGCCGCAGGCACAGCAAAGTTAACGCAAAATGAATTATGTATTATTTATACCGGGTGTTTCTACGAAGACTTCAAGCAATATTTAAATATAGCCGTTTTGAAATAAAAGGCTTCCTTCGAAGGCATGCCGTCAGTGGTGTCGACCACGAGGTGACGAGTGACGCGTCGTAATTAGCCGCCAATTAACAAAAATAGATAAATTAAATTTTCATCTTTCAGTTTCAACGAGCTCATCGTAATTGGGAAGTTGTGGCAAGCTCCCCGTACAGCGCTGGCTGCCCGCTGCTGGGTGAGGTAAGCAGAACGTCGCCTCGAGGGGCGCGGCTTTGCGCATGCGCTGCAGCCTCCCAGCTTCGTTTTCGCACGCTTTGATAGCCGAAATCTGTCGTGACACAGTTCCGCGGGTGATGACATTCTTCCGGGTCCAAAAGTTGATATGGCTTGTACAGAGACCTTGCTTGAATTTCCCAATTTCCCAATGCCTGTAACTGACGTACCAAGCATTGAATTCTATAAGAAAAATTGACTCGCCATCCCGACCCTGCGAAAGTGGATGGCCAGCGAAGCTCTTAGAGAACTACTCAAATGCCGTAGATGGGGATATGAAATGTTTTATTGTTCTGACTAGTCTTAGCACGACACCGTTGTTGAGCATTATGATTTTGCGCTCTTCGACGCTCATCGTATGCACGCTGCTCTTCGGGAGTCTTTGCGTGGTGTATACCCATAGCGGGCTTGCAATGAACTGAACGAGTTGCTAGGCAGGTCTCCCTTTTATATATGAAGTTTGCTGGCGTGACTCACTGAATCGTATGCTGCTGTTGCCCCTTTCCCACCGGAGCAGCTTATGCTACCGTAATCTTTACGGCGAAACACACGCGGGGAGAAGGAACGTGCCTCGCATTGTTCACAGGCGCCTTATCATCAATCATGCGGTTTTGACGCTTGTTTGGTGCTTTTCTTTATTGAAATGAATACTGAGATGTGTGTTGTATGCCTGATTCGAAAGGAGATATGTACTTTTTTCGGTTCAATTTTTCTTTTCTTTCTTTTTCTTTTTTGCTGAGGGACACGAAAACTCCCGACCAACTAGAGACTTAACAGTTTCGCTGTAAAATGTCAGTAAGCATTTATGAATCGTAGGAACCATCATACACGTATACCGAGCCAGCCAAAGAAGCTGCAACGGAAGCTTAGATTATGAGTGGCAGACGGTCGAACAAACCGGGAGGCTTCGCCATACAATGACCATCTAAGGCAGAAAGCTGGGCTAGTTGATTGCTAGACTTTTTTGACAAGTTTACAGCCCTATAGACGAACATCAAATAAGCAGGACTGTACCTAAGGCTGCTTCTCAGCTGAGCACCGATTTCGCTGCAATTCCCACATTTCAGCTAAACGAAGTTTTGTTAGATATTCCGCTCCATTTAGATGTCGAATTACTACGAGGTGTCCTGAAAAGGCTCATCCTTCGCGTAGTTTCTCTATCCAACTCGGTTTAACCAGCAGACACAGTGCCGCTCTTCCTTTCAGAGCACGTCGTGTATAAGGGGAAGAATGCGTGTCAGTCAGCACTTGGATATATCATCCGTGCGCTCGTATCTTGGGCTCACTCATATATTGTCACTCATATTTTGGGCTTTCTTCTTTGCAAAAATTGCCAGTCATATCAGAACCGGCTAACGCAGTCGCTCGCTAACCAGCCAAGCAGCGGTAACATTGCTTTCAGTTGGCAAATGTACCGTGTTCGCGCTAGTCTTTTTATACGCCCCATCCTTTAACCCTGCCACTCAGTGCACGACATGACTGCACGTCCCGAAGTAGTTTCAATATCTTTTTTTACGAAATTCTGCACACTGGGTTGATGTGGTAGCCAAAGTGTGAGGCGCTGCTGTAGCATTCAAATCTTCAAATATCCCACAGATAATAGGCTGTTACGTTTCGCCTACAACGCGCGGTAATGCCGGCGCGGATGCAACGGACGCCGGGGCTTTGTTCAAAGCGGCGGACATTTTGGCCCGTCCGACGCCGCCGCGACGCCTACCCGCCAAGCGTGTCCAGGCGTGTTTCAGTGCCACGTGTCTTCGTGTGTGCGTGTGTGTGTGTGTGCCCTCGCTTGTCAAAGCGCGGCAGCCGGGGAGCGGAGTTCCCCGAAGGAGGGGCCTGGAGGTCTCTCGGCTCAACCGCTCGCGCCGTCGTGGGCCCCTGCTGCGCCGTCCCGTGACCTTCATCCCGTGACCTTCCCTCCTTCCCTTTTGGACCGCGACGCCGAGGGTATAAGAGCAGCTGCCCCCGGACGCCAGAGGAGAGGCTCCGATTTGTACTGTTGAGTTACGTGCTCTCCCGTCTCTCCACTCCGGTCGACCTGACCGGCCGCTCTTTTGCTATGTTAGAATAAACCAGTTGTTCTGTTACCAGTCTTCTCATGCTTTGCCGGGACCTTCGGATGCTTCCAGTGCCCCAGGCCGCCAGGCCAACGCTACCCTTGGGACTTGCGACCCATTGGCAATAACGGGCGTCTGAACAACTCGTGCCAGCGGTACGATTCCAACATCTGGTTGCCAGCGGTGAGATCGCGACAACGGAGGCCAGCAGCGAAGAGATGCGGTTGACTGTATGCTGAGCAGCTCAACGACCATCCGGGAGCAGCGCAACGAGCCCTGTGTGATGACTGGTTGCCTGCAGCGGAACGACTGCGCGGAATTCTTGGCTGCGAGGTTTGGTGAGTGCGGGACTTTCTTCTTCTGAGTTTTGCCAGGCTTTTGTTAGTGTCAGAAACAGAGCTGGTAATTGTGGTTGTCGTTGCTACCGGGTTAGTTTGCGGCAAGACAATAGTAGGCAGTAGAGAAAGCAGCATTCAGAGCAGCCATGGATTTGAAGTCGTTGCGCAAACCGAAATTGCTGGAGCTTGCAAGAGAGTTGGGTCTGGATGTCTCAGACAAACTCAGAAAACCAGAACTGCTAAGGGCTATTCTTGAGTTAGAAGCTGAGGATGACGAGCTGTCGGAATGCCTTGAGACCATTGAGGAGAGGGAGACGGCAAAAAGACAAGAGCAGGAACGTAAAGAACAGATAGAACGAGAGCAACAAGAGAAAGAAAGAGAGCGCGACCGTCAACACGCTTTGGAAATGAAGCGTCTCGAGTTAGAGATGGAACGCGCTCGTAATGGAAGTCAGGCACACGGTGCAGGAGAACGAGTATTGTTCAAAATGACTGACCTGATGCGGCCGTTTAAGCTTGGAGAGGACATTGGTTTGTTCCTGGTTAACTTTGAGCGAACGTGCGAGAAGCAGGGGTTCTCTCGGGAAACGTGGCCACAGCGCTTGCTCACTTTGCTACCCGGCGAGGCGGCCGACGTAGTCGCTCGCTTGGAGAGAGAGGAGGCAGAGGATTTCGACAAAGTGAAATCGAGTCTGCTAAAAAAGTACCGGCTGTCAGCGGAGGCGTTCCGTCGGAAGTTTCGGGAAAATGAGAAAGGCAGAAGTGAGTCATATACAGAGTTTGCGTACAGGCTTATGTCAAACATGCAGGAGTGGCTCAAAGAAGAGAAAGCGTTTGGTGACCACGAGAAAGTTCTGCAGTGTTTCGGGCTAGAACAGTTTTATAGTCGGTTACCTGAGAACGTGCGGTACTGGGTCTTGGATAGGCCAGACGTTAGTACAGTGGCTAGAGCCGCTGAGTTAGCCGAGGAGTTTGTGACGCGTCGGGCTCGTGGAGCTAAGGACGGTCAAAAGGGTGAATTTGGCTCCAAGTTTGAGAGGCCAAAGTTCACGCCCATGAGAGCAAAGGGGGACACACGTAGTTCGGATGCGAGTGAAAGCAGTCCGACCGAACGTAAGGAGACGGCGGCAACCGAAGCCGAACGCAGAAAGCGGTTCGAGATGAGGCAAGCGCGCGTTTGTTATACGTGCCAGAAGCCGGGTCACTTTTCGGCGCAGTGTCCAGAAACAAAAACACAAGTCGTGTTTTTGTCTATATGCAGCACTGACGAGAACATGAAGCTTCTCGAGCCTTACATGCGAGACCTCCTCGTGAACGGGAAAGAGTGCCGAGTGCTTCGCGATTCCGCAGCTACAATGGATGTAGTTCACCCCTCTTACGTAGAACCCGATATGTTCACGGGCGAGTGCGCATGGATCAAACAAGCAGTGGAAGCTCATAGCGTGTGTCTGCCGGTAGCAAAAGTGCTTATTGAAGGACCTTTCGGAGCACTTGAGACGGAGGCCGCAGTGTCATCTATGCTGCCCCCCCAGTACCCATACTTATTTTCAAACAGGTCCGATCACCTCCTGCGCGAGAAGGGGCTTTTGTTTGGTGAGGCTAGCGTTCAGGCCTTAACCAGATCGAAGGTTCGGGAGCTCGCTGCAAAGGCGGTAGTTGCGGGGCCGACGTTGTTGAACGATGAGAAAGGGTCAGAGGCGCAGCAAGCTGGTATTCAGAGCACGCCCGAACTGAATAAAATTGAGCCTGTAGCGTTAAAGGCAGCAGATACTGGAGAGGAAATTCCCGACACGGGAAAGTTAGAAGAGCTGTCTCCAGATTTGCTCATCGCGCCTACGTCAGACGGACTTAACAGGTTGCTAAAAGTCAGCCGGTCGGCTTTGATAGCCGAGCAAAAGAAGGATGGCAGCCTAGAAAACATACGCTGCATTATCAAGGAAGGTATCGCCAAGAAAAATGCTCGCTTTGTGGAAAGAGGTGGGGTCCTGTACCGGAAGTATCTAGACCGCAGGGGAGTGGAGTTCGATCAGCTGATCGTGCCTCAATGCTATCGTCAGGATCTGTTGCGCTTGTCGCATGGGGGTTCGTGGTCCGGACACCTAGGAGTTAAGAAAACTAAGGACCGTCTCTTGCAGGAGTACTATTGGCCAGGGTGTTTTCGGGACGCAGACCACTTTGTGAAGACATGCGACACCTGTCAGCGGGTGGGCAAGCCAGGGGACAAATCGAGGGCGCCGTTGAAGTTGGTACCTATCATTACGGAGCCTTTTAGACGGCTCGTTATTGATACAGTGGGACCTCTGCCGGTAACAGCCACGGGGTACCGACACATTTTGACTGTGATCTGCCCAGCGACAAAGTTCCCTGAAGCAGTGCCGCTTAAAGAACTCAGCTCAGTTGAGATAGTCAATGCACTACTGTCCATATTTGCGCGAGTTGGTTTTCCTGCAGAAATCCAGTCAGATCAGGGTACAGTGTTTACTAGCGCTTTGACGACTGCCTTTCTCGAAAGGTGCGGGGTAAGGCTGTTACACAGCTCAGTGCACCACCCCCAGTCGAATTCCGTTGAGAAGCTCCACTCCGTCATGAAGCGCGTGTTGAGAGCATTGTGTTTTGAACATCAAACTGACTGGGAGCTGTGTCTGCCTGGAGTGATGTTTGCATTAAGAACCGCGCCGCATGCGGCTACGGGGTTTTCGCCAGCTGAGCTGGTGTACGGTCGCTCGCTGCGATCTCCGCTTCGCATGCTTCGAGAATCATGGGAAGGCAGGGGCGACGACCCAGTCGTGGTAGAGTACGTGCTTAAGCTCCTCGAACGCTTAAGAAGGGCACAGGAGTTGTCAGGTGAAGCAATGGCAGAGGCCCAGCAGAGGGCCAAGGTTTATTATGATCGGACAGCCAGGGCCCGTCGTTTTGAGGTGGGCGATGAGGTCATGATATTGCGCACATCGCTAAAGAACAAACTCGACGTGCAGTGGGAGGGCCCAGCACGGATTGTTCAAAAACTGTCGGACGTTAACTACGTGGTGAGTCTGCCAGGAAAGCGGAAAGCACAGCAAGTTTACCACTGTAATCTGCTCAAACCCTATAAGCAACGGGAAGCAGTGGTGTGCATGATGGTAAACGTGCCCGAAGAGCTTCCGGTCGAGCTTCCGGGACTAGGCTCAGTGACAAACAGGAAAGACGCCGATCAAGTCATTAGTGACTTAATAAGTAAAGCATCGCTGTCGCCTGAGCAGAAAACAGAACTACACCAGCTCTTACAAGAGTTTCAAGGTCTGTTCTCTGAGAGGCCTGGTAGGACTTCTGTCCTTACTCATGACATAGAACTTACCTCCCCAGAGCCAGTACGATCCAAGGCGTACCGGGTGTCACCCCGCCAGAGCGATATTATGGAGGCTGAGGTAAAGAAAATGCTACAGCTCGGTGTTATTGAAGCGGGTGAGAGTGATTATACCTCCCCTTTGATTTTAGTTGAGGTACCGGGCAAGGAACCTCGTCCTTGCGTCGACTACCGCAGGCTTAATTCCATCACTAAGGATCAAATTTATCCGATCCCTAACATCGAGGAGCGCCTTGAGAGAGTGAGTAGCGCTCAGTTTATTTCCACCCTAGATCTTGTCAGGGGTTATTGGCAGGTTCCACTTACAGAAGAGGCTAGTAGGTATGCGGCGTTCATTTCACCAATGGGGACATTCCGTCCTAAAGTTTTGAGTTTTGGTTTGAAGAACGCGCCATACTGCTTTTCAAGCCTCATGGATAAAGTGTTGCGGGGACAGCAAGAATTCGCTTTACCGTATCTAGACGACGTAGCGATATTCTCCGCATCCTGGCCTGAGCATATGGCCCACTTGCGGGCAGTGCTAACCCGCCTGCGTGATGCGGGCTTGACAGTCAAGGCTCCCAAGTGCCAGTTAGCACAGGCCGAGGTTGTCTACCTCGGACACGTGATTGGTCGGGGTCGTCGCCGCCCCTCTGAAATAAAGGTGGCCGCTGTGCGAGACTTCCCGCGACCGCGCACGAAGACCGATATTCGGTCGTTCTTAGGTGTCGCCGGCTACTATCAGAGGTACATCCCCAGGTACTCTGATATCGCGGCTCCCTTGACGGATGCTCTAAGAAAGACAGAGCCGCAAACAGTCGTCTGGGAGGAGACGAAGGAAAGGGCTTTTAGCGCCCTAAAGAGCGCCCTAACAAGCCAGCCGGTGCTACGATCGCCCGACTACACAAAAGGGTTCGTTGTTCAGTGTGATGCTAGTGAGCGAGGCATGGGCGTTGTACTGTGCCAACGGGAAAATGGAGAAGTAGAACACCCCGTCCTGTATGCTAGTCGTAAGCTGACGAGTCGTGAGCAGGCGTATAGCGCCACCGAGAAAGAGTGTGCGTGTATCGTGTGGGCCGTTCAGAAATTGTCATGTTACCTAGCTGGCTCGAGGTTTATCATTGAAACGGATCACTGCCCTCTCCAATGGCTGCAGACCATCTCTCCCAAAAATGGCCGCCTCCTGCGCTGGAGCCTCGCTTTGCAACAATATTCCTTTGAGGTGCGTTACAAAAAGGGGAGTCTCAACGGTAACGCCGATGGCTTAAGTCGAAGCCCCTAACGTGGGAATCAGCCTCAAAATTGCTTGTTACTGATGTTTTTCTTCCTGAGGCAGGATTTTTTTTTAACTTATTGCTTTTGTGTAGTGTTTCAAAGTGATGATGTGCTTTTTAGTGCAATTTTTCCGATTTATGGACGCGTTCTGAGTGCTGCTAAACTACTGTAAGGAACTAGGCAGCAGTATAAAAGGGGAAAGAGCCTGGCAGGGCTTAGTGAGGGTTGTGCCGTGCTTGCTGACTGAGCGGTTGACTTTCAGGCGTGGTTCTAACGCTTGCCGGAAACGAGAACAAAAATGTCACCTCTCCCGAAGTCACTTTGCAGTGTCCTGTGTGCACCTGAACGTGAGAACGAGGCCTTCTCTGTGCGCTGCGCTCAAGAAACGCCCAGGGACGCCCAACTTCGGTTATGAGCATCATCGAGCGACATCCCTCCGGACAGCGGATGCAGTCCCCTGACCATCGGGATCTCCTTCCCCCGGCGGGGCGGTCTGTTACGTTTCGCCTACAACGCGCGGTAATGCCGGCGCGGATGCAACGGACGCCGGGGCTTTGTTCAAAGCGGCGGACATTTTGGCCCGTCCGACGCCGCCGCGACGCCTACCCGCCAAGCGTGTCCAGGCGTGTTTCAGTGCCACGTGTCTTCGTGTGTGCGTGTGTGTGTGTGTGCCCTCGCTTGTCAAAGCGCGGCAGCCGGGGAGCGGAGTTCCCCGAAGGAGGGGCCTGGAGGTCTCTCGGCTCAACCGCTCGCGCCGTCGTGGGCCCCTGCTGCGCCGTCCCGTGACCTTCATCCCGTGACCTTCCCTCCTTCCCTTTTGGACCGCGACGCCGAGGGTATAAGAGCAGCTGCCCCCGGACGCCAGAGGAGAGGCTCCGATTTGTACTGTTGAGTTACGTGCTCTCCCGTCTCTCCACTCCGGTCGACCTGACCGGCCGCTCTTTTGCTATGTTAGAATAAACCAGTTGTTCTGTTACCAGTCTTCTCATGCTTTGCCGGGACCTTCGGATGCTTCCAGTGCCCCAGGCCGCCAGGCCAACGCTACCCTTGGGACTTGCGACCCATTGGCAATAACGGGCGTCTGAACAACTCGTGCCAGCGGTACGATTCCAACAAGGCCATCATTAACTTGCGATCCGTATACACTGCGCCCCTCCGATAAGAGGACTTGATCAGTTCGTTATTTGCTGCGTCGACGTGCACTGCGATCACGTAACAGCATTCAGTGCACTTCTTCTTTGCTTTTTAATCAGAATAAGGTTGATAAAAAACGAACATTCGATGCCAAAGATCTAAAAAAACATGTTTTATTTTTTCTTCAGCACTCATGTGCCTTTCTTTTCTTCTTTTTGCTTGACTGGTAAATGCACGTGTTTTTCGGTTAAGCCGGAAAGCTGTAAGCCCACTTGTGTAAAACGCGCAGAAGTACATGAAAGGAAACGTCAGAGCGCGAACATTTACTTTTCTACTATGTACTGTGTCCTGACTGTTGTGCGCTGAGAACGATATATGTACATGCGCCGGCTCCTATGAGTTAGAAAAGCTTAGCACTCTTTTATGTGGTTGCTGGTGCTCCTATAGGTGTGGAATTCACAATGCTGGCCAAACTGAAGCTGTTCTCGTACTTCCAATTATGCAAACCGAGCGATAGCAATATGAGAGGTCGCGCTTGAAGCAATGAAAGCACAAAGGGGTACCAGTCGGCAGCTTCTCGTTCGCACGATTTCTCGCAACGATCGGACCCGTTGTTAGAGCGCTTGTTGCGCTTCCCTCCCGCTGAGACGGCGTGCCTGCGCTCGGATTCAGAGCTTACAGGCACCCTTCAGCCCACTCGGTTAAAATCTCTTCAAAAGCGAGAAGTTACCCACGCAGAAGCCCTCGCTGGGTCACCTGAGGAACTCAGCATGTGCAAAGTCCGTCCTTCAAAGAAAGAAAAATAAACGCGCGTGACGCAACTAGTTCGTTTCGTTCCGATCCGGTCATTGCGCACGAAAAACAAACATGCGAACTAAGTTAAGAAGTGGATGGCTCTCTTTATAAAGAGTGCAGCGCCGAGATGCCGCTGTAGCCTTAACCGTTTGCCAAGTTACGGTGAAACAAAGTATAGTAGTAGCATTTTCTTTATTGTGACATCCAGAAAGAGCGACGCTTTCTGACCTGACGGCACGTTTTCCCTCTCTCGCGATCCTCCAATGTATACAACTACCACGAGCTAAGAGTGGTGACGTCGTTACTCACCCTTTCTGTGACGGCATTGGCTTTACCCATTCTCTGTCTCCTCGATCTATATCCTCTCTGCCTTTCTATCTATCTTTATTCTCCGCTGTTGAGCGTGAGTACAAAGGTAAGCGCTTGAGCTTCTGCAATGCTTTTGCGAGAGGCTCACGCGTAACTACAACCGTCTAGAGAGCAGTGTGTTGACGCCAGTGAGTTCCAGAAAGTATTGTGGCAAGTTCTAGGAATCTTCAGAGGGCGCTGTCGCATTTTCAAATGTGTACGCATTTGAAAATCCTACTCCAAGCCGTAGACGGACTAGAAGGGTGCAGTTACATCGTGGAAGGTCGGGCGGAATACAGAGCTGCAAATTAGGGCCCAGGGTATGAAGGCCTGCTCTTTTGAATTCAGATGAATTCCATTGAACTAATGTTAATTCACGTGCAAGAGCAGAAAGTTTTTTCACAACGCGGTTGACGCCGTCATGGGCAGATAGGGCAGCTGCGTCCGCTCGATCATTGCCATGTATGCCATGTATGCTGCAGTTGCCGGGAAGCATGAAAAGCAGTAAGGGGTTTTTAAACGCGATAGCGTTCCACTCTTAAAGGCGAGGCTTAAGCGTTCTCCATTTTTTTTTTCCTCCGTGGACAACAGACGACGAAGTAAACGCTGATCGTGCGTTCATGCCTATGGTATGGTATGGTATGGTATGGTATGGTATGGTATGGTATGGTATGGTAAAACTTTATTGAAGTCCTGCAGATCATGAGTCTTCACTAAGCGGGCCGCTCCCACGTGGGAACCGGAAGGCCGAGCCTCTCGGCCGCATCGTGGACCTGCTGGACAGCCCAGGGTTGGTCAGCCAGAAGAGCGCTGCGGATAACCGCCTCCCATTTGGTCGAGCTGTTATCATGGTATGATATGATAGCATGGTATGATAGAGCGTGACCGGGCACACCGCCAGAGCATGTGTTCTAACGTGGCTATTTCTCCACAGTCGCGGCAAGTAGCATTGGTGTAAGTATCCGGATAGATTTTATGTAAGAGCGACGTATTGGGATACGTATTCGTTTGTAGTAGACGGAGCGTTAATGCTTGAGCTCTATTGCGCCGCGGATGAGGAACAAAGTAGGTTCTACGACTGAGATAGTAGTGCTTAGTAATCTCGTTGTAGGTGGAGGGCGTTTTCCTGTTCTCTGGGGAGTCGCCTTTCGATTGGTCGCGGGTAGCACGGTGGGCACGTTCACGCGCAGCTCCGTGAGCCGACTCGTTGAGGTTGGGAGGAGTACCCTTTATCTGACCCTGATGTGTGGGAAACCATTAAATGAAGTGTTGCGTGATTGCCTTGCCCCCAAGAAGTCCGAAGGCCTGTTTGGAAACGGTGCCTTCTTCAAATGATCTGACTGCAGACCTTGAATCACTATAGATGACATCCCGTGAGCTATCCAGCAGAGCTGGTGCAATAGCCATTTGTTCAGCTATTTTGGAGTCCCTCGTCCGAACCGAGGTAGCATTGGTGATTCCTTGCCGACCATCGACAGTGACGATGGTGAACGCCCGACGTCCCTTACAAGAAGCGGCATCCACAAAGCTGGCCTGTCGCTGATCACTGTGTATTTGCCTAAGGAGGTTGGCCGCCCTTGCCCTCCTCTTACCGCGATTGTGGTCGGAGTGCATGTTCCTAGGTATGGGTGCAACCGTAATGTTCTCACGAATTGACGGAAGAACGTCAAAGAATTCCACCGCTACTCTATCGGGGTGATATCCGAGTTCCTGCAAGATGGATTTCCCTGCCTTCGTTGTAGTGAAGCGAGTTAGCTGTGCGCGCTCCTGGGCCTCTGCAATATCTTCCAGAGTGCTATGAATGCCAAGCTGCATTAAGCGCTCTATACAAGTGTATACGGGTAAACCGAGAACCCGCTTCGTAATCTTCCTAAGCTCTGCATTCAATTTATCCCGCTCTACCCGTTTCCATCGATGCATGACTGCCACGTATGTAAAGTGGCACAGAACGAAGGCATGCATTAGTCGAATGAGGTTATCCTCCTTGATTCCATGATGCCGACTTGATACCCTACAAATTAAACGAACGGCACTTTCAGTTTTAGCAGTTAACTTGCCTATAGTATTGCCATTTGTACCCCCTGACTCAACGATAATGCCCAAGACCTTGTTTGAATCGACTCTGGGTATGCGGCAACCGTTTCTTGTATATTGGTTATTCTCTCTGTCTTCTAACGATATCCGTGCCTTGGGCCTTGGATCGCGTTTCTTGGAACTATACAGTAAGAGTTCCGACTTCAAGGGGCAGCATCTGAGACCGGTGGGTTCGAGATAGGTTTCGATAGTGTCTATGGCCTGCTGTAAGGCTCCCGCAACCTGACCATCATTGCCTCCTGTGCACCATATAGTTATATCGGCAGCATACATAGTGTGTTTGACACCTTGAATCTCGAGAAACTGTCTGCTAAGGTCGACCATGGCTGTATTGAATAAAGTGGGGGAAATGACTGACCCCTGTGGGGTGCCTCTCTCGCCAAGTTCCAGCAGTTGTGATTCGAGATCGGCCACCCGGAGGGTATCCTTCCTATCCGAGAGGAACGATCTAACATAGTTGTAAAATCTCTCACCCAAATTGAGCCGAGATATCGAGGCTAGTATATGCGAATGTAGAACGTTGTCGAAGGCCTTGTCAAGATCAAGTCCCAAAACGGCCCGAGTGTCGCTAGAGTCGTTGTCTGTGATTTGATGCTTAATCAGTTTCGTGGTATCCTGTGTGGATAGGCCTGCTCTGAATCATATCATACCATGGGGGAAATTGTCGTTATTTTTAACGAACCTGGAGAGTCGATTCAGGACCGCGTGCTCCGCTACCTTACCCACACAGGATGTAAGCGAGATGGGCCTCAAGTTGTCAACGCTAGGTGTTTTACCAGGTTTGGGGATGAGTACTGCGAGAGCAGTCTTACAAGGTAATGGGACGGTTCCATTCCTCCAAATTTCATTAATTTCCTTTGTGGGGTATGCGATTGATTTATCATCCAGATTTCGCAACCCTTTTGTTGAAGATGCTATCCGGCCCTGGTGCGGATCTACCCTTGAGTCCATGTAGAACCCTACGAATCTCCTCAACGCCAAACTCCGCATCCAGGAAGGAATTCGTCTGGCCCTGGTAATCGCGATGTACAGGAGACCGCCCTGAGCCGACTGGGAGATATTTGTCAGCAAGCGTGCGGATCAACTCATCCTCAGAGGTCATTCGTGTGGCCTCATGTATGGTTCTACTAATGACATGCCTCTGATTAGACTTAGTACTAGTCTCGTTAAGCAGATGCTTAAGCAAGCTCCAAGTTTTACCATTGCGCTTTTGGCCGTCTATCGAATTGCAAGCCTCGTCCCACTGCTGTTTAGAGAGGGTAATACAATGCTCCTCAATGTGTTTGTTAATCTCAGATAAATTTTTGCGCAGCCTAAGATTAAGTCGTTGACACTTCCATCTGTTGAGACTAGACTGTTTGGCCTCTAACAGATGGGCTAACCTGCTGTCCATTTTCTCAACAGGAAGGTCGGTGCAGACTTTAGAGGTTGCACGCCGAACATCCTTTTTGACCAGACCCATCCATTGTTCTATGGTAGGTCGGGAATCTGAGGAAGCTCCTCCCGGAGCTTGCGGTATTTATCTCAGACCGTGTACGAAAATTCGCGCTGTTTTTTACCCCCAATAGGAAGCTGGGCCTCACAAATATAATGGTCACTACCAAGGTCCTTAGCCAAGTTATTCCATTTGGCCTCAGTCACGTTCTTGACAAAGATGAGATCAGGTGTAGAGTTTCTACACGTGGATGCCCCGATTCGGGTCGGAAAGTTAGGGTCAGTGATCAGGTCCAGATCCATGGCATTCTGCCAGAGATGCTTACCCTTATTGGTATCATATTTATAACCCCAGACATGAAGCGGGGTATTAAAGTCCCCTGCGACAATAAGAGGGATTGAGCCTGCCAGGTCTACGGCCTTGCGGAGCTGAGTCTTAAACCTTTGCCGTTTATCGTTGGGACTACTGTAAATGTTCGGAACATATATGCTGCCTCGGTTGACCCGACCAGGTATGATCTCTACCATGACATACTCAATATTACTACCAGCCATATTGATATCGTGTACTACATGAGTGAGTTTCTTACTAACGAGAGTACATACCCCCTCTCCTCCACCCCCCGACTGCACGGCGACCGAGCAAAACCCAGACATCGAGCTGCCAGGCGAGAGGGTTTCGTGTAATAAGACAATCTGGGGCATCCTTTCACAACTGCGTAGATATTGCTGTATGGGAGCTTTCTTCCTAGAGAAGCCCCTACAGTTCCACTGCCAAATTTGGAATGTCTCAAGGGGCGGAGCCATCTCTTACGAGCTGGACACCGATCCTAGGTGGGGCTAGAATCGTTGCTACATTGCTAGCTGCTGGGTCAGAAAGACTTATCGGTGGGTTCGGTGGTGCTACCGGGCCCACAACAAACTCGCGAAAGGATTCCATTTTGGCCAACCGCTGGTTGGCATTTGCTTCTAACGTCGTCATCTTGCTTTGTATCGCAGTGATCCTATCGCCTAACTGTTTCACACATTCGCTGAGAGCGGTTAAAATCTCCCGCACCTCTGATTTAGCTTTACGTGACACGTTCTCCTGATCACAAGCTATTGCCCTCTTCTTCGGGGGTCGTGACCCGTCGCTACCCTCGGCCATCGGGACTTCCAGAATTTCCACGTTGACGGTCGCGGTGGGTTGCGAGTTCCTAGCGCCCTTAATCTCTGCTATCTCAGCCATTAGCCTACTAATGTTCTCTCTCATGGCCGCGTTCTCGTGCTCTAAGCTCGTGATTTTTTCCAAACTATCATCAGGCTCTGGCAATGACCTCAACATAACCTCCTATGGTCCTCCACGGACCTGATCTGCCCAAGTGGGGCGGCCCTCCTTGTGGACGACCTGCTGCTGCTGTCCCCTGGCTCTAGATTTTGATGTGAATCAGCTTCTGGGCTCGAAGCGAACCATGGAAGTAGATCGTCCCCTGGAGCGACCACAGGAACGGCTCCGGGATAAACTTCTGCAACGGTGGCGACCCCTAGACCGCGATCTGGAGCAACAGCGACCTCCCTCGGGGGCTGGTTGCTGGTGGGGATGCTGGTCGAGCTCCAGGAACCGGAGCTCGGCATCGCGGTAATGCCGGGTAGGGCTTCTCATCCGGCTCCTTTCGGCGGCTCTGGCTCGTTCTCTTCGACGACGTCGAACGACGTAGGGGATTTGAAAGCGTTTTCTGCATTACTTTCCTGCCATGAGATGGCTCTCGCCGCACAACTTGCATTTAGGCATGCACTGATGCTGCTTGTCTGGGTTCGAGGCTCCACATCCTCTGCATACGGCTTCGGTGGGCCGAGCCTCCCGCAAACGTAGCAGATGTCGATCTACTTACGATATAAGGTACATCTGACCAATGTAGTGTCATACCTGACGTAGTTGGGTATCCGGTATCCGTCAAAGGCAATTATGACGGTGTGTCCTTGATCCTCTTGGCTGCCAGCGCCAGGGGGTTTCTTGCATTAATAATCTTGCGCTGCAACACCTCTGGCCCGTCACAACGGGCAACGTCTCGTATTACACCTTTGCACGTCGCATGTGGTGCCGTGCGGTATGCCGCTACCTCGTGCAGACGACCCGCCACCAAAATATTCTTGATCCTAACATATTTGGTTGCGTTATCTTCCTCGGGGGTGCTGACCACGACGATATTCTGTTAATAGTTGGGACAGATCGTGTCTGCTTAACGCTTCGAATCCTCGATGCAAGCAGCGGTGTTGATTGCATCAGCCACCACAGTCGGGCCTATCCTGGATATATTCAGGCCACCCCTCACTCTGATCACAATTTTGATGTCCTCCCTTGGAAGCGGCGGCATTCTTCCACGACGAATAATGCGGCTCTTGACACCAGCTCCGGTCCTGCCACGATCGTTCTGCCCGGGCACCGCGAGATCCATGGCTGGGCCTGTCTTTCGACGATTTCGTCAAATGGTGTCTTTGGCCGGATAATTGCCAGCCGGAATCCTCTAGAAAATCGTCAGGGGGAAGTTCCTCCCCTTACACAGTGTATTCCATGGGAAGAGGTCTCACCGAGCGGCCAAAAGGCCGGGAGCGGTTTCCCGCCACGAACTCTTGTGGTCCACCAGCGGCGCGGTCGAAGTGAAAAAGAGCCGTAAAATTTCAAAAAGTCCACTCACTGGCAACAGTCTGATATACAGTTGTAGCTCACAACTTCACGGATCCGTCGGCGATGAAATTGGGCACCCACAAGCAAAAAATCCGGTCAGAAACTTCCCAAAAGACGGGAGCCGATGCGGACAAAGTATCGTGTGTTTTCTTCTTCTTCGTCCTCCCCGTCATGCCTACGATGCACATATTCCTAGTGAATAATTTTCTTATTTTTGTTTCACGGCCTTTAAAACTGAACATTTGCCGAAGCACCTCATATACAGCATCACCCACCTCATAACACTGAAGCACCACCCACAAAACACCCCTTACGTTATTTATTTATTTATTTATTTATTTATTTATTTATTTATTTATTTAGCATAGGCGATAATGTGTACACGAAACTTCATGCCCTGACTTAACTTACACGTATGCGCCGCCGCCTTAGGAGTTATTCAGTGGCCTAGTCTGTATTTAGTTAAATATGTTGTCAAAAAAGAAAGAGCGACAATGTTCAGGTTAATTGTGAGATATGAGAATTATCCTACATATACTGAACTACGGGCTGGTCAGGCATAATACGCGGGAACAGATAGCTGGCGATCTTTGAGTGTAACAAAATCGGAGCAAAGAAAAGACAGATGCAGTCGGTGGCGGAAGGAGACTGTATATACCTGCAGTCACACAACAACCCAAGAGTGCAATGGCAAATACACCGCTGTCCAGGGGCAAGATAACTTGTATAGCACATGCGCCAGCCTGTATCGCTGGTTCATTTTCGAGACGTCATAAGGTGGAGGTAAGCTTCTGGTCTCTCGTGGACAGGCTCGTGGACTATATTTTGGTGCGCGGAGGCACGGAGTGCAGGTAGATGACATGCGGTTTTGTGGTCCGAGCTTGCACCAAATTCTTAGGTTGGTCATGAAATCGGGAAAATTGCAGGGAACGGAAGTAAGCAATAAGCGGCTTGCTGCCGATCGGCTGGGAATTAGCGAACCGATCTGGGAATTGAGTTGGGCGAAAAGAAGCTAGCAAGTGGCGAGGCAGTCGGACACGATCAAAGGTAAAGCGCGTTATTTCTGCCTAGAAACATGAAAAAAAGACACAAAAAATGGAAAATACGCCATAGAAATGAGGAGTTCCCACCGCAAAAATGCGTAACAGCCGGTGCATTGACTCCGCGCTCTTCAACATAGCGCGAGCGTTGGTGCCCAAGCACAAACAACACGGACGTTCGATAGTGCGAGTGAATATGTGAATGTAGATGCGATGTCTGGAAGCCAACAGTGCTACAGTAGAGAAGTGGTTACCTCCCTATCCGTGCTCTACTACAGTTTTGGCACCGCTCTGCCCGTTATGAGATATTCAACTTTGTTTCCTAAAGAGCACGCAGCTGAAATGCGGCCACTTCTAAGCTTTCGTCTTTTTAGTTTTATTTCGTGTTTCTTCCTTTCTTTTTTCCGTTTTATTTTACAGGGAAAAAATAAAAATAATATGCAAGGGAAAGAGCAAGGAACAAAACAGCTTCACAACAGCAGCTTGATGGAATTCCCGCGTTGTTCTTATTTCCCAAAGTGTGGGACGAAATACTTCGGTATTCTAGTTGCTTTTGTGCTTCAATGCATAAAAGAGCGCTTTGTTGAAAAAAGTAAGCAGAACAGTGCATTTTTACGGCAAGTTTGATGCCGCATATCTACAAACTGGTGTTATTCTGCAAATGCATTCCAAGTGGATGCACCTTGCAATCTCACCGGCTACAATTCGTAAACTACAATACGTGCCGTAAAGTAATTAAGAATTAGTAATATTCTTATTGATCTATATATGTGTTTCGACTTCTCGTGCAATTATTGCCCGCTTCTAAGAATAATTCCACTCAAGGATTAGGATTATGTTATCTGCAAAAGGCGATCTTTAAAACATTCCGGTAAACTAAAAAATAATATAAGGGCAAATGTGATAAGGATAACACGAGATCGTACAGGCCAATTACAGTAAGGTCGGTGATGCATAGAATGTTGTTAGGAACGGCCTGCAGAGGTACGGACATGCAAAATTTTCCGAGCCAGCTGCAGCAGCGGGGTTGGCGTTTCCTAGGAACCGACCATCAGTCTCCAGCCGAACGGCGCCACTAGGTCTACTGTGGAGACTTGCTTTGAAAGGACGACAAGGCGTCATTCCGCAGCCTCTTGGCGTCACGATGTCTGCTGCGGTGACTGACTGTGTGAGGAGCACAATGCGCCGATTCAGCAACTCTTCGTCGCCGGAATGCCGGGACGAGGTCGGCGAACCAGGCTTTGTTAGTGAACTCGCCATCACCGACCTGGTCTGTCGGGAGTGGGGGAGTTCCTGAGGGAATGCATTTGGAGGCACCGTCCTACGCGCCTTTCAAGACGCAAGATCTAGTTCTGCGAAAACTGTCTCGCCTCGGTGGGGGCAGTGAAACCTGTGCGGAAGTGTGTGTGACAGGTCCCTCCCTTCAACAACATCCTCAGCGTGGATGAGTTGGACGACGGCATGGGCCAGCTACCATCTCATTCATGCCCGAATCCAAACTTTACAATGTCAATGCGAGTCATAAAGTTAGAGTTGTCGAACTGGCTGGTCGGAAAAAAAATTTGGAGGACGCTTAAGCTTCGCTTATAAGAGTGGAACTCGATAGTATTCAAAGATATCTGACTGCTTGTCACGCTTCCCGGCAACCGCAGCTTTCTTGCGGATGTGTACGGAGGCGCGGACGCAAGCGCCTCCTGGATGGTGTTGTTGCACGGAACCGAAAGGGCCGCGCCGCTCTATGAATGATACAAACGCTGGAAAAGGGGTTCGTGTTTTAGGTTTCACGTAACAGACTTACAATTTCTAGTATGTTCAAATTACAGTCTGACGCTATCATGTCTGTAGGTTGTGTTTACGTCGTACTTTACGATTTTTCGGGCACGTTTTACTTTGAGGAATTCATTCTTTCGGTAATGCCTCTGCGCCACGCGGAGGGCCTGCGTGGTTGTGGTTCGGAATGATTTTTTGTGAAACGACATCCGATGCCAACAACAGATTTCTTCCGACACGGAGCCCTCGACGCTATCGCGTGAAAACGATATACTGGGGGAGCTACAGAATTGGTTCAGATCAGGCAAGCGCTTAGAGCATAATATCTCTGTACTAACGCAGTGCATAGAGATTTCAATAGCTCAGAATAGAGCTTCATTGATAGCATTTCTAGACATTAAGGGAGCTTACGACAACGTAGAGAGGGAATTGCTATGTGATATACTGAATCAGGAGCGCATAGACGCCGATTTCATGGAGCTGTTGTGAGATCTCTACAGAAATTGCATTGGAAGGCTGGAAATGCAATGAAGTTGTGCAATTTCACCTCCGAGGACTGAAGCAAGGGCGTATTCTGTCTTCATTGTTGTTCACGCTTTATGTTAAGGGCATAAAAAGACGACTGGAAAGCAGTCAATTAGGTTTTGATCTATCTTGCATCTGTAATGGGCAAAACGTGCAACAGGGGGTCCCAAATGGGCTGACGTATATATGCGGACGACGTATAGCGCTACACTAGCGGACCGTGCAAGGGGTTTACTCGCGAGTATGAGTGGCAATGACGCGACGAATATAGGTTTTATATTCATCACAGAGAAATGAGGAATTTTGTTATCTAATGAAGAGGCGAGTAATGACGTGGTATCAATTCACCAGGAAGCCATAGCCATTGTAAACCGATATATATACTTGGGCGTATACATGAACAGTGAAGTAATCATCTTCAATGAAATAATCAACTAATCAGACGTGGTGCTAACGCTAGCAATTAATAATCTGCTGGCGTCAGCACCATGCATGGCTGACCGTGACCGGTCTATTGAGGCTGAGACGGCCGGCCACATAGATGCTTATGGCGCGAAAGCACATTTCCGCACATGGCCGTCGGTAAATACCGCGATTGAGTGTCTGTATATAGCCTTGTCGCTGACGCGCAGTTATTTTGCTTGCAGAGAAAGAACGATGCAGCAAGCAAGTATTGTTTGTTATCATTCATTTGTTTAAAGCAACATATAATGTGACAACGCGGGTTTATTAACCGCTTTTTATGTGCAGTTCCATAACTTTATCCTGCATGTCAGGCTCATGAGCCTAAACATAATAATAATCCTTAATACAAATAAGCAATTTGTGCAGATATCTTTGCTAGGTCTGCCAAAACCTTCCGTGGGCTTGTATGGCAGCAACCTGGTAGTCTGGGCAATGCCTTCTGTAACCTTATTACAGAGAAACTAAATCTACTTCAACCAAGAAGAACGGAAAGAAAACGTATCACAGGTTTATAATAATAAGCTCTGAGGTTTTACGTGCCATAACCACGACCTGGTTATGAGACACGCCGTAGTGAGGGACTCCGAACAAATTTTCGACCACCTGGGGTTCTTTAACATGCACCTAAATCGAAGTACACGAGTGTTTTCGCCCCCATCGAAATGCGGACGCCGTGGCCGGGATTCGATCCCGCGACTTCGTGCTCAGCAGCCTAACACCGTAGCCACTGAGCAACCACGGCGCGGGTTCCAATGCACGCGGTACACGGGTGTTTTTGCATTTCGCCCCCATCGAAATGCGGCCGCCGCGGCTGGGATTCGATCCGGCCACCTCGTGCTTAGCAGCGCAACGCCAAATCCACTGAGCAACCGCGGCGGGTGAGCCTCATGACAATTCACCGTGCAACAATAACGGCGATGACGACGCTTGGGGACCGCGCGCTGCTCGGCGTCGCTGACGGGTCTGTCCGCCTTCGGCAAGGTTCGCCGGACAAAGAGCGCTCGCTTTCCATGTCCTGCGTTACAGAAGGACAGCGCACAACGTCTTCCGTACGAATCAAGCGATTTTCGAGTAAGAGAACTCCGCACAATACGAGCGAGACCCGTGCTACTCCACGGGGCGGCGTCTTTTCCGCACTACATCCAGACAACCTTGTGGCCCGCCACCAAGTCGAGCCACAGTGCGCTCAAAACTCGAGCCCGTCAGCCTCATTCAAGACTAGTGCTTCTTTATGGAGCCATATAGAGAGGCACTATTCAAAATTGTAGCAACATGCCTATTGTCCAGTATGCTCAAGGATGTACAGTTGTTCCATTAAGCACGCGCAAATCATCGCTATAGTGGGCGCGCGCTACCCTCTGTCTACAGCAACCTGACCTATAGCTTCCAAAAGCAGGCCGACGTCATCGCACTTTCCTCCCACTCTTTCTTTCTTTTCTCCATTTGATATCCTTCAGACATATTCCTTTGTTATGTTCTTTTTTTGTTTCTTTTCTTGGTGCACTTTGTTACCCAATTACGCTTCCGACTTCCTACGTAGTCCTCCTGCTGTGTCGTTCAGTCACTTTGATTCGAGCATTCGAACGAATTTAGAGCTATATCTTAATCTCTTATCTGTTCCTTAAATCTCTATATCTATCATGTATAGTCACGTATACACGTAACGAATCCGGTACTATTAATCTCTTCGGGCTTTTACAGCAAAGCTTACTTTTCGAACCCTACCAGGTTTTCATGTGTTTAGGAAAAGTTTATTTCATCAAAAGACAATAGGAACCCTTTGAGTCACAATGACGACACTATTCCACCAAGACGATAACATATACAAATTACTGATCATTGCATACACTGCCCGTTTTCAAAGAAATGTCCGAGTCCACATGACCTCACCAACATATATAGAGACAGACGTAGACGCACAATTACAGATAAACTAATTGTCACATTAAACAAAATAATGCTGGGTATATACAATGTACACTGTGGTTATGTGCAATAATGATGTGATTTTGCAGTGATTATATGAGATGCATATATACAAAAATTATGCATACGGGAGCACGCACACGCAGAAATCACGGGCACCTACATGCTATGCACATTCAGCGAGTACTTTCGACGGCCTGGCTACAGAAACCAGGCTTGCCGAAGCTTAAGCCATGGGCGTCCATCAGCCACCGACAGGGAACGGCATGACCACTGTCGAAGGAATAACTCCTTTTACCCAAGGAAGAACAACTCTGTCAGAAACGACAGTAGCTCAGAGCAGAGCCTCACCAGAAGTTGAAACAGAGCGCGGCGACGATTTACCGCGGCAACTGGCTCGCACCGGTTACGTCATAGGCAAAAGGCCCCTACAGCAATTAGATGTCGCGCGAAGTGGCCACGTGAGCAATGACCAGATGTGATAGAACGGTTAGCCCCAAGGCCCCGGAAACCAGCAAGTACGTTCCTCCAAAATACCCTAGCAACGACGCACTGCAGCAGCACATGCTTGTTCAATTGGGACACAGCGAAGACGGGACCATGCCCAACAGATCTAGTCTGTCACACGTTGGGAGGACTTGCCACCCTACAAGCCAAATGAAGTCCCGCTGATGACCGGGCAGAAAGTACGCCTTTATCGCGCCCCACGACACATGATGAAAACGCGCGGACATATAAAAACAAAGGACCCGTAATGCCGAGTTCTATAAAAAGTGTTTCGGCTAATTTTAGCCAGAGTTTAGAAAGATGCCGATGCACTCTAAGACGACGCGACCAAATGCATGTTTCTCACTTTTTCATGTAGTGCGTCACGCAGTTTCTTGGTATTTTGCTTAATTAGGTAATTAGTCAAGATTAATTAACCAACTTCTCAAGCAACAAAGTTAGGCAAAAAATTACAATTCGAAAGTTGTAGAGCGGTTTCCAAAACGTCCGAATAAACAGTTTCTGTCTTTCTATCTATGAAGTTTTATTAAGTGTTTTTCAGCCTACTGAGGATGCCTGCGAAATAAAAGAAAGAACACCACGTGACATGCCCACTTGCTCGTCGTGATTGCGCTGCCCCCGAAGCGTTCCGCGCACAAACGAACGTAGCATTTAGCCGAGTGCGCTGCCGCTGCGCCTGCTTATCGCTATCATGAACCACCGCGAGCCAAGCACATCGCTGGCGTAAATCGCACAGCCAACCTTTTCATCACTGCGCTGTCGTCTTTTAGGCGGCATCACGTGCAGCACGCCTTGCTAGATGCTATGTTCGTTTGTACGCGGACAGTTTGGGAGCGATGCAATCACGGCGCGCCAGCGCGTATGTCACGTGGTATCTTTTTGTATATCACGGGCATCCGCAGTAGGCTGAAAAGCACTAATACTTAATAGATAGAAAGTTAGAAACTGTCTAATCGGACGTTTTGCAAAGCACTCTGCAACTTTCTAATTGAAATTTTTGCCTAGCTTCTTTTCTACAGAAGTTGGTTAATTATTCTTGACTAATTATCTACTTAAGCAAAATACAAAAAAATTACGTGACACATTCCATACAAAAGTGAGCAACATGCATTTAGTTGCGTCGTCTTAGAGTGCATCAGCATATTTTTGAACTCTGGCTAAAGTTAGCTGAAACACCTTATATAGGTAGCCATTTAACATACTGTTTGTCTACATAGAGAAACACATATCCTACTGATCGCAAGCGTTTAGAACGCCTTCATTATATCTTAGATCTAATGAAGGCGTTCAACTGATCTTGATTGATCTTGATCTTGAAGGTGTTCATCTGATCATCTGATTCGCCTTCATTAGACTTAATGAAGGCGAACCCTCTTCGTTTAAATCTTAGGCCCATTATATTTTAACCCGCCGTGGTTGCTCAGTGGCTATGGTGTTGGGCTGCTGAGCACGAGGTCGCGGGATCGAATCCCGGCCACGGCGGCCGCATTTCGATGGGGGCGAAATGCGAAAACACCCGTGTACTTAGATTTAGGTGCACGTTAAAGAACCCCAGGTGGTCGAAATTTCCGGAGTCCTCCACTACGACTTGCCTCATAATCAGAAAGTGGTTTTTGCACGTAAAACCCCATAATTTAATGTGCTGTCTCACGTGACGACAGTGAAATTGGTGGACCACTAACACACATAGTTTTCGAGCCCTATCGGCGTCGATAGTTTCTCTAATAGTTAGTCGACTTCCTCGATGTCGACTAACTCGACTTCCTCGATAGAGTTGGCGAATTGGATGAAGCCATAAGCGAAGTACAGACAGAAAGGAAATCTGTTATAATAAATGCACTTATTGGGTTCGAAGGGCGTTTCCGAAGAGCTAAAATCATTGCAGCGTCTGTGGCTATTATGTTATTTATTTGTACGTGTGTAAGGTAATCTTGCAAGAGGTTATTTAAGAACGTGACTGATTGAAACTTAGGGTATTGGTGGAAAATGTCATCAAATTCTATCTTAATATTCTGATTTAATTCAGTTCATGGAATTACCTCTCGAATGTTCACATTTAGACTATCTAATTGTTTTTGTGCTAATGAAAGTAGAAATTTGGATCAATAATAAAGGCATATTCAGATAGTCTAAGCGGCAAGCTGTAAAATTTCAGAAATCTTTGAATAATTAGGATGGGAAATCTGCAGGGCAATGCTTGTAGGCGCGCGTCTTGATAGACAACATTATTAGCCACAAACTTGGGGAGTTCTAGACACAGGCACGGGGCTTCAGGCTCCAAAAGAACCACAGGCTTTGTTTCATAAGCAGGGCCGCCTGAGAACAATATAACCGACTTCCAATATTGGGCGCATATACATTTTGTAAATCATTAGCAGAGAATCCCTAAGAAGTCCATATTGTCGGTTACTTATTCTGCGCAGTATACCTAAACCACGTTGTGCCACTTTCGATGTGTGGATTCCAGTTGAGTTTTCTATCATAGATAATTCCCAAATATTTTAGAGACTCAACCTGGGGAGCGGGTTCTCTTGATTTATAATATCTAGAAATTGAAATTGGAAACGTGAGCGGGAACACTAAGATTGCGCTTTTACTTACATTTAATGACATGCAGATTGTCTGAAACCGTATATACCTTAAGCATACTCATGTATCTTTGCAATTTTTGGTATTGACCCTCTTCGCGGTGATCCCGCGGGCGCTGCCATGTTTGATCACGTGGTGACGCGTCCAGGCTTGCCTCAACTGCCTCCGTTGCCTCCGCGTTTACAATGGGTGTGTATGACGCCGGTACGGCTTAGCAAACCTCTGATTCGGGGGGTGTCGTAGACGGTTACTGGGTGGACGACACGAAGCTTTGGCCACAGCGTCAGAGAACTGGCAAAAGCGCTTTGTAAGCTATGTTCACACGGTGCAAGCAGTGTCTATGGTGCTTGTTTAAACGAGCCTAAACATGTATTCCAAGGCATCCAAACTTCCCGCAGTTTTGATTGATTTATTCTTGCTGCGAACAAGGCTTGAAACGTAGTCATTTTGTACATTGTAGTACTTTGTAGTAAATATGCATTATCGCTAGCAACTCGTTTTACAAGCTTCAACCATTTGTGCGCTATCGGTGTAGACAGTCATTTATTGTGCGTATATGATGCGCATATATTCAAGTGTGCGCCCATTCACTTACTGAAACGTTGGCGACAGAGTGGGTGTAAGATTCTGTGCCAGTTGGGGCAGCTGTGTGTAGATATTGTGCGTGAAACGAACTATGACAGGAAGCGGCGCTACTCCCTTTGTCATTGTTTAACAAGCGGTACTCACTCTTGCCGACGTCCCGGGGCTGAAGCACTTTCTTTAAAGGTTAGTGATACAATGAGCAAATTTCTGTATCCTCGAAGGAAGCCGTACATCTCGAAGTGCCGATAACACGTACGGACAGTTGCAGCAACGGTCCGCGAACTTGGCTGCACAGATTCATTCCATTCCTTAATATGCCAGTCACTAATATTGCAGTCAACTACTGCACACGCCAACAATCCACATGATTCAATCCGGCATGAGTGAAGCACAGTGCGTTAGCGAAAACTCAGTTGTATTTCCGACTGCTGATCGCACAGAAGCAAGGTGGAAGCGCTACTGATTTCGTATTCGTGCGCTGTCGCTGAGGCGACGTGGCGGCGCGCGGCCGAAAGCGCCATCTCGTTTCTCTAGAACAAAGTGCTCCGCAAAAAGGGTCAGTAGAGTGCAAATGTCACTGTCAGCCGCGAAGAATGCAATGTCATCTGCATACACATAAACTTGCACGTCCTGACAAGTGGAAATGCTTCGCATCTGGAAGTGCCTGAGGCGACGAAAGTAGGTATTTTATCAAAACTTGACGGTTAACGCAAAAATAAAATAAAATCACAGTCTTGGTGAGACGATGTACGTGGATCATAGTTTAAAGACCAAACTGATTGATTCAATATATTAAAACAAGAAGTCCGGGGCAGTCCTTGTGTAGCGGCAGTCCGTGAACTTCGCCACACAGATTCGCTCCATTCTTTAATGTGCTAACTATATTCTGCACGCATCTTCACTGTGTCATTCCACGCGTTGCAGCATGAATGCAGCACAGTGCGTTAGCGATCACCCAGTTACATTTCCAACAGCTGATCGCACAGTAGTAGGGCAAAAGCGGCAATGGTTTCACATTCGTGCGCTTTTACTTCAGCCAACGTGCAGCGAGTAGCGGCGCGCCACCAAGAGTGTCATGTCGTTAATTCCTCCTGAGCGTGCTGTGCTGTGGAAATATTTGTCCTTTATTTACAACATGCTGCGGTCGAAAGATCAAGCAGGGGGGTGGAACAAAAGCAGTTGACAAAATAAATTTATAAAACACAAGAAAGACGTAGTAAAACAGTAGAACACAGTATAATACACAATCATAATCACAAGTCAGCCGGATAGAGCAAAAGTGCAAAGCACAAGCAAACAGAAGCGCAATATGAAAAAAGAACTCCACCGTTTGTACCGTGTAGCCACAAACAGAAAGGTACACAGCTTTCAAAGTCAGGATTACCCCCATCACAAAATGCTTCCAAAGGTAACGCATTCCATTCTTTTATAGTCCGAGGAAAAAAAGAATACATAAAAAAATTTGTGCGCGCACAGTAATGTTCACGAGTATGAGCATCTGTATGTCTAGTTTGCCTAGAAACTCGGTGTGTTAAGTTTCAGGTTTAATGTTAAATTTACCAAAATATAGTGAGTGGAGAAATTTCAGCCTAGCAATTGCTCTTTGGTGTTCTAAAACAGGCATGTTATTACTAGCCATGAGCGTTGACGGTGAGTCATTTCTCTGGGAAGCATTAAATATAAATTGGACCACTTTTCGTAGCACCATCTCAAGTTTCCTAATATCTTTCTTGAGATATGGATCCCAAACGACCCTAGCGTAATATAATTTAGGTCTTATAAATTCAATATAGACCAGTAGCTTTATTTCTGATGGAGCTGTATTTAGTTCGTACCTCAAGAAACTGAGCTTTTTAGAAGCGGATGAGCATGTTTGTGATGTGATGAGCAGGATGAGCATATGGCACAGATGGCGTTTAGTCATACTTACGGCACTGTGCAGAAAATGCCATAGTAGTTGTGTCAACATGGCGGTCAATCCAGTAAGCTACTTAGTCGATCACGCATGGTGGATGCATGCAACACTCCGGAGGTGGAATTTCTGATTAACTTCTATGCTTCTAATGCAGTTTTCCTGACTCTATAATTGCAAAAGATTAAGCAAGACGCCAAATACCGTAGCACATGTAAACTACGCATACGCAGGTATATTTTCATCATAATAATAATCATCAGCCTATTTTATGTCCACTGCAGGACGAAGGCCTCTCCCTGCGATCGCCAATTACCCTTGTCCTGCGCCAACCGACTCCAGCCAGCGCCTGTGAATTTCTTAATTTCATCACCCCACCTAGTCTTCTGCCGTACTCGACTGCGCTTCCTTTCTCTTGGCACCCATTCTGTAACCCTAATGGTCCACCGGAAATCTAACCTGCGCATTACATGACCTGCCCAGCTCCAATTTTTTCTCTTAATGTCAATTAGAATATCCGCTATCCCACTTGCTCTCTGATCCACACCGCTCTCTTCCTGTCTCTTAACGTTACACCTAACATTCTTCGTTCCATCGCTCTTTGCCCGGTGCTTAACTTGTTTTCGAGCTTCTTTGTTAGTCTCCAAGTTTCTGCCCCATATGTGAGCACCGGTAGAATGCATTGACTGTACACCTTTCTTTTTAATTATAATGGTAAGCTTTCAGTCAGCATCTGACAATGTCCGCCTAATGCGCTCCGACCCATTTTTATTCTTCTGTAACTTTCCTTCTCATGATCAGGGTCCCCTGTGAGTGAACGACCTACGTAAACGTACTCCTTCACAGACTCTATACGGTGAATTGAACATTATCATTTCTGCTCAAACCAGGTAAATCACCCCTAGACGTGGCGTCTTGTCGTCATATTGCTCTGGCCAGTTGTCTAGGAAGGATGATGGAGAGGATGGTGCTGACGCATCTATAGAGTGATACCTAGAACACTACAACATATACGCTGACGCTATGGCAGGCTTCCGACGCGCACGCTCTTCTGTAGACAACGTCATATATTTTGTCTCGTCTGCTCAGCACGAAAAAAAAAAAGCCTAAAAATACTGTCAGCGGCGATGTTCCTGGACATTAAAGGCGCTTATGACAACGTAACTCATCGAGCCATCCTGGACACATTGGGCGATGTCGGCTAAGGTGACCTTGTTTTCCAATGTATCTTCAGCTACTTTGTGCAAACAGAGGATGGTGCGTCATCCCAACACAACACCTACCATGGCGTACCACAAGGCGGAGTCTTTAGCCCCACGCTATTTGACCTCGTGTTCATCGACCTGGTTCATACCCTTCCGCAATCCATCCATGTGTCGATCTATGCAGACGATATATGTATTTCGTCATTAAGAGCGGCGCGTCCCCAGGTGCGCGCCAGACTTCAAAAAGCGGCCAGACTAACATCAAGTTATCTTCGAGCACGAGGTCTGGAGGTGTCCTCCGAGAAGCGTCTATAGTCGCTTTCACGCGCAAAGCAATGAAACCGTGCGTTGTCAGAATTAATGGACAAGCTATCGCCTGCGAGAAGACGCACCGCTTTCTAGGAGTGATAATAGATCGAGACCTCTGCTGGAGTGCTCATATCTCCTACCTAAACAGGAAACTAGTCATGCTAACCCACGTGCTCAGATTTCTTGCGGGAAAGTCATAGGGTGCGTCTATGAGTGCGATGATCCACCTCTATAACGCACTGTTCCTGGGTATCCTACGCTATAGCTTACCTGTACTGGGTGGGACCGATAAGACCAACCTCCATGCCCTTGAGTCCAGTCTGTGCAAGCTCAAGCTCTGCGAATTTGTCTTGGCCTTCCCAGTTGTGCACCCACGGCAGCAACAATAACCATCACGCATGACCACCCCATCAATAAGCATATTCAAGTCGACGCTTTAAGGATGCACACCAGGCACTTCACCGGACTTCCATCGCATCATCTCGCCACCCTTCCTGCCGCTTGACCTCGTTCAGCGTTTAGCAAGATTATTGCCGCCAACCATGGAACTTTACCGTCAAACTTCACACCTGCAGCACGACCATTTCTACCGCTGTGGTGCCTCCATCCACTCCAGGCTCGTCTTGTCATTCCCGGCATCGAAAAGAATGGAGACGTCATCTTTCGCCCTCAAACAAACCGTGCTTTCATCCCTACATGACAAGCACGAAGAACGCATCCACGTTTACGCGGACGGTTCTGTCTCCTCTAATAGTTCAGCTGGAGCAGTGGTAATTCCCGCAGAGTCAGTCACAATCAAATTCAAGACGTCTCGCATCACCTCATCGACGGCTGCAAAACTTGCAACTATCCGTGCTGCTTTGGAGTTTATTGGTCACAAATCATCACATTCATGGTCCATCTTTTGTGACTCGAAAGCAGCTCTCCAGTGTCTGCTGTCCTCTTTCAACCACGGACATAATGTGCAATTAATCGCAGACCTCCGACTACTACACCATCACGCAATCGACAAGGGGCACAACATCATCTACCAGTGAATACCGGGTCACTGGGTAATTTCGGGAAATCACAGTGCGTGTGACGCTGACCGATCGGCCCACAAAGGTGCCCATATTATACCATACCACTGTCAAGAAGAGATGCAGCCACACGGCTTTGCTCCCTCGCACGCGAGCTTACGCAGAATCTGTGGAACACTATGCAATGAATTCACGAACGCACGTCCCCACAGACTGGATCCACGTCTGCAACTCCGTCTTCCACTAGGGTTACCACGAGCGGAAGCAACACTTCTGTGCCGCCTATGACTCGGCGTGGCATTCACGAACTCCTATTCCTTCCGCATTGGAATGGCCGACAGCCCTACTTGCGACAGCTGCGGCTGCGAGGAGATGATCGAGCGCCTCCTTTGTGAATGTCCCCGTTACAATGTTCCAAGAAAAGTGCTCGTGACCGCGCTCGAAAACTGGACAATTGCTCCTTCACAGAAGAAAAAGTTCGAGGACACTGGTCCAGACGGGCTTCGGCACTCAAGGCCTTAAGGGCTTTGCTGAAGTATTTAAGGACATACGAATTGTGTGACCGTCTTTGAATGTTGTCGCACGTAGCATCGCGTTACTGTATCAATTTTTCTTTTTTTTCTGTTTATTTCTCCTTTTATTCCCTTTACCCCTTTCCCCAGCACAGGGTAGCCAGCCGGTACTTACACTGGCTAACCCCCCTGTCTTTTCTCCCCTTTTGTCTCTCTCTCTCTCTCTATTATCATTGTCTCCTGCATATTAATATTCAACCCCACTTTTATACTCTCTCTGTTAAGGTCCTCAGTCATTTCTTGTAACTCATCCCCAGTGTTGCTGAACAGGACAATGTGATCTGCAAATCGAAGGTTGCTGAGATATTCGCCGTTGACCCTCAATCCTAAGCCTTCGTAGTTTAATAACTTGAATACTTCTTCCAAGCACGCAGTGAATAGCATTGGAGAGATTGTGTATCCTTGTCTGACCCCTTTCTTTATAAATATCTTCCTACTTTTCTTGTGGAGAATCAAGGTAGCTGTGGAATCTCTGTAGATACTTTCCAAGATATATACGTAAGCGTCCTGTACTCCTTGGTTACGTAATGCCTCTATGACTGCTGGTATCGCTACTGAATCAAATGCCTTTTCGTAATCTATGAAAGTCATATAGAGAGGCTCATTGTACTCCGCGCATTTCTCGATTACCTGATTGATGACATGGATGTGATCCATTGTAGAGTATCCCTTCCTGAAACCTGCATCTTCCCTTGGTTGACTTAAGTCCCGCGTTGCCCTTATTCTATTGGAGGTTATCTTGGTGAATATCTTATATAATACTGGAAGTAAGCTAATGGGCCTATAATTTTTCAATTCTTTAACATCTCCCTTCTTGTGGTTTCCTATAATGTTGGCATTCTTCCAGTTCTCTGGGACCCTTAAAATCGATAGAAAGTTCGTATGAAGGGCCGCTAGTTTTTCGCGCATTATGCCTCCTTCAGCTTTGGTTAAATCGACGGGTAGTCCATCTTGTCCGCTTTTCCTCGTTTCATGTCTTCTAAGGCCCTTCTAACTTTATCGCAAGTTATAGAAGCAGCCTCTGTAACCTGTTCATTACTACTTTGAATGGAGGTATCGTGGCTGCTCTGGGTACTGTACAGGTCAGTATAGAATTCTTGCGCTGCTTTTACTATATCTTCGAGATTGCTGATGATATTACCTTGCTTATTTTTCAGTGCATACATCTTGGTTTGTCCTATGCCAAGTTTCCTTCTCATTGATTTCAGTCTGCGTCCATTTTTTACTGCTTCCTCAGCCTTTCTCGCGTTATAATTTCGAATATCACTTATTTTCTCCTTGTTAATTAGTTTTGACAGTACCGCGAATTTTATCTGATCTCTTGAGTAGGACACTTTCATTCTTTGCCGTTCCTTTATTAGGTCCTTTGTTACTTGGGAGAGCTTCCCCACTGGTTGCCTTGGTGCCTTGCCTCCCACTTCAATTGCTGCTTCTGAAGCCAGCCTAGTTAAGGTTTCATTCATTGCCTCTATGTCATGTTCATCTCTCTGTTCTAATGCTGCATATTTGTTTGCAAGTGCCAACCTGAATGGTCTGCTGCGTCTTGCCCTTACTGCGTCTAGGTTGGCCTGTTTCTTCTTGACCAGTTTTACTCTTTCTCTCTTCAAATTGAGGTGAATCATAGCCCTCACTAACCTATGATCACTGCACTTCACCCTACCTAACACTTCTACCTCCTGCACTATGCTGGGATCGGTAGAAAGTATGAAATCAATTTCATTTCTTGTTTCACCATTAGGGCTTTTCCAAGTCCACTTTTTGTTCCAACGCTTCCTAAAGAAGGTGTTCATTATTCGCAGCTTATTCCTTTCCGCGAATGCTACCAACATCTCTCCTCGAGTGTTTCTAGAACCGACGCCGTGTATAGTTGTCAATTGCTTGTCCACCAGCCTGCTTTTTAACCACCTTTGCATTTAAGTCGCCCATGACTACAGTATACTGAGTTTGCACTCTTCGCATAGCTAATTCAACATCTTCATAAAAGTAATCTACTTCCTCATCATCGTGACTGGATGTCGGAGCATAGGCTTGTACTACCTTTAATCTATACCTCTTATTAAGTTTGATTACGACTACTGCTACCCTCTCATTAATGCTGCAGAAGTCGTCAATGTTGCCCGCTATGTCCTTATGGATTAGGAATCCTACTCCGGACTGCTCCTTATCTGGTAGTCCTCTATAGCAGAAGACGCGGCCATTTGTCAGCGCTGTATTAGCCACACCAGTTCTTCTAACCTGACTAAGGCAAATGATGTCTCAAACAATGCCTGATAGTTTCTCAAAGTGTCCTGCTAGGCTGGCTCCACTCGAGAGAGTTCAGGTGTTAAACGTTGCAAGGGTCAGTTTAAAATTAAAACTGTGCCTATTTATCCCTCTTGTAAGCTAGCAAATACATTTGAGCTCTGTTGACGGTGTTCTTGATTGTTTAGAAATGCGTTACATATGAATGCTAGATTTCTTCTGTAGCGTACAGATTTCTAAATAACTTGCGAACTTCGTGCTTGAATTTTTAAAAATTTATTAGGTCTTTGATCACGATTCGGCTTCCTATATTGAGTCAAGGTTTAATTAAACTCTGAGAGCGTTAGTTTCCTGTTAATATAAGGCACCAATTTAAGAGCATAAAGGCACGTTAACCACGCGGCAGAGCGCGCCTCCGTCCCAAAGCAGTTCACACGCAATGCCCTCGACCCATTCGTGGTCAAACGCGCGCTAGGGGGAGCAGCTGAGCGCACGTCTTTACGCGTCTCCTCCTCTAGCCCGGCTGCGGTTCCGCACGGCGCGGCTGAGAGCATACAAACTTTATTCGAACATCACATGATGTTTAGGAGCGTGGGCAAAAAGCCTTGAACAGGCTTGACCGGGTCCGTGCCCCCTACAAATAGCAAACGTCGAGAAGAGCGCTGTCTAATATGTCACAGATTTGTAGTACATATGCATAAACAGTAAATATCGAAATGATGATTATTGTCAAGCACAACAATTAAGACAACCATATAGAAAATATGTAAGTAACTACAAATATAAGTTTGAACAGAATATATAAAAAAACAAGAATAAGCTTACTAATGAAGTTAGAATACGGAGTTAATAGCTCTAGCTATAGTCTATGCAAAGGTATGGGTAATATGCAACGCAAAAAAAGAAAAGAATCACTTATCCAGATTCAACACTACACGAACGGGCGCAGCCAGCGCGTCCCATCATGCACCCGCCACCGTAACTTGTGGCGGGTGCTGAGGTGGCGATCCGTGATGGCCGGACATGTACCCTGATTTCCCGTCCGCCTAGTGTTGGAGGTCGCGTAATGTCAAGTTTCGGATACGAGTTGAAGCGAGAGGCTGGATGGATGGATGTTATGAGCGACCCCTTTGGAACGGGGCGGTGAGTTTCGCCACCAAGCTCTTGCTATTATACTGCCTAATGTCCTACCTAGGTTAAACAATGAAGAAAGAAAAAAAGCACTATGAACTCCCACAACTAAACTTTCTGATCCCCTATTGCGAACTGTGCTTTTGTACATCTCCGTGTTTTTTCGTTTCCCTACTTTTCTCCCACCAACCCTCCAATCGCCTCCTACTAATCCCTATTGCGGACATGTTTACTTTTCCACTGCTCTCGCTGAACCCAAGGCCTTCAAGGAGGCCAGTGGTGCCTAAATCGACCACTGGGTAGACGTCTTCACATTCTAATAAAACATGCTCCATAGTTTTCTAAGCTTTACCGCAGCAAACACATGCTTCTTCCTTCTTACATCTCGCTTTATAGGTGCGTGTTCTAAGGCATGCCGATCTCGCTTTGAAAAGTAATGAGCTTCCCTTTGAGTTATCATAAACTGTTTCTTTCCTGATTTCGTTTTTCCCTCTTAAGTAGTTACTCATGGCAGGTTTATTTTTCATTGCCGCCACCCATGAGATTATTTCAGCTTCTCTGATTTTCCGCTTGACGTTCTTCGTTGCTGTGTTGCCCACCCTACAGGCCGCATACTTGCTGGTAAGCTTCCTAGTTCTTTTCCTCCACTATGAATCAATGTTTTTCCTGTACAGATACCTCAACACTCTCCCCGCCCATTTACTTTCTTCCATATTCCTCAGTCGTTCTTCATACTCAATTTTACTGCGAGCTTCCCTCACTTCAAAACTAGTCCAGCCCACATCAGCCTGCACAGCTTCATTTGTAGTCTTCCCGTGAGCGCCTAATGCGAGGCGACCCACTGACCTCTGGTTCCCGTCGAGTCCTGATTGTACCCGTGATTTAAAGCAAACAACCGCATTTCCAAAAGTAAGTCCTGGAACCATTACACCTTTCCACATACCTCGGAGAACCTCGTACCTATTGTATCCCCATAGCGCTCTGTGCTTCATCATGGCTGCATTTCTCTTCCCCTTCACTATTATTGTTTCTTCCTGTGTTTCCATATATCTATTGCCTTCGTATATCCATATACCAAGGTACTTATATTCTGTTACCCGAGGTATATCCTGGCCCTGTATCTCCACTGTCTGTTCACTGTTTTTATTGAATACCCATTCAACGCAAACGGTAAATTTTCTAGGTAAATCTCTCTCAAAAGTAGACAATCGTCACCTAAGCCTTCCCCTTCCAGAATATCCTACAAAATGCTGCGGTCTACATTGTCATAGGCTCCTATAATGTCTAAAAAGGCCACATATAACGGCCTGCTTCCTACTTTTGATATTTCAGTACACTGAGTAAGAACAAATAAGTTATCATCTAAACGCCTACCTGTTCTGAAGTCATTCTGAAGTTCTCCCAGAATGCCATTATTCTCTGCCCATGCTTGAAGCTTTAATTTGATTGCCTGCATTGCTAGCCTGTATATCACCGATGTAATGGTCAACGGTCTATACGAGTGAATTCTGTCTTTCTCCCCCTTACCTTTATAAATTAAATTTATTCTACTTTGTCGCCAACTGTCTGGTATTCGTCTATCTTTAAAAAATTGTTCCACTGCTTTCACCAGTTTCCTTACTTTTTGGTCCTAGTTCATTAATCAGCCTAACGGGATCCTCGTTTAGCCCTGTGGCTGTGCGCTTAGGAATTTTCTCTTCGGCTTTCTTCCAGTTGAAATTTGTCAGCACCAGCTCCTTTTCCACCTGGGTCTCTTTCACGCTCTTTTTTTTATTCAAATACAACCTTGGCATTGCTTAGGAAAGATTGGGCTGTTATTTTTCGGATGTAATTTATTGCCGCTTCTCCTTCCAGTCTGCTTTCATCTTCGTCTAGGATATGTTGTTGTATTGTTGTTGACTTCCTGCCTAATAATTTTATGTGGTTCTAAAATATTCTAAATGCCGCCTTCTTTTTCTCACGTATTTCTGACAACCAACGTTCACTTTCACCTTTTAATTTTACTTGCACCAGTATTTGAACCATAGACTTTTTCTCCCGGTATATTTCCCATTTACTGGCTACTTCATCCTGCGGCAACTGAGCCTTCTTTGCCTGCCTATGCTCTTGGGATGCTTTCTGTCGTTCGGCGATCGCTTCTCGTATCTCCCTGTTCCACCAGCTTTTCGGTTTCTTTTTTCCTTTCCAACGAACATGTTGTTTCTCTTTCCGTATTTCTGTCGTTATTACACTTAGACGCTCACTATATTCCCACTTATTATTTGGCCATTTGACAAGTTCTTCCTCGACACTAGTGACGTTATTTGTTATTTGTTCAGCGTTCAAATTCGTACTGGCCATTTTGCACTCCTTGCTCTCTTTCCCAACTACATATCCCATTTTCAATATGATGCGTTTATGGTCACTCCCTATGCTGCTGTACCATTCCTCATCAATGACCATTTCTCTCATCATTAATTCCTTCTGTCATCAGACAGTAATCAATGGTTGATTGCCGGTTTCCCACTTCCCACATGATCTGCCCTTCACACTTAGGTCCTGTATTCAGGATAACAAGGTTACGTTGCTCACAAAGGTCTAGCATTGACTTTGCGTTGTTGTCGGTATAGCCATCTAAATCCTGTATGTGGGCATTCATGTCACCTAATAGGATAATTTCAGCACCATTCCCGAAAACTTTAATATCAGCGGTCATGCATTCCACTAATTCTTTATTCTTCTCTGTGCAATTATTTCCGGTCCACAAATACGTAACGCCCAGCCAAGTTTTTTTCCCACTCGTTGTACCTGATAAGCAAAGATGCTCTTGACATTTTGAATTTACTCTTTTCCATTTGGCTCCCTGATGGATGAGCATTCCGACTCCCCCTCCCTTTCTTTCCGACTTAGTTCTGTTTCACCCTTCCCAAACATAATTCTCAATCACTGGCAGCTCTTCTGAGTCTCTAAGGTGCGTTTCTGTCACCGCATACATTCCTATTTGTTCTCTATTTAACTGCTCCTCAATATCTGCCCACTTTTGCTTTCTTCTGCCGCCCTGCATGTTTATGTAGCCTATTGCATGGCGAGCTCTCTTTCTTGCTTTCCTCCTTTTTCTGTTATCGACGGCGATGCTCTTCTGAGGTTCCCCTAGGGGACCTTCTTCATTACTACCTACTCTGGCCTCCTGAGCGCCCGTGGGCCGCCTAAAAAAGCAACAGCGCGACCACCAAGTCGCCAGCCCACTTCTCGTGCCAGCCTGTAATTGAAGTGGATCCCGTCTTCTTTAAAAACCCCATACCTTCTCACTTCCCTGTTTACTTCGACAACCTCGAAGGCTTTCTCTCGGCTCATTTTCCATATGGCCTCATTAGCAGCCACTGCGGCTCTTTGTACGTGACTTTCACGTACAGGCACCTCCGGCCCCATGTACACCACGATCTGCACCTGAGGAGATAGCTCGCGCAAGTCGTCCACCCCCTTCGCCAAGCGCTTGGCTAGTCCTGTAGCGAAACGACAAAAGACGGAGACGTACAAAAGTACAGTTCGCAATAGTGGATCAGAAAATTTGGGTGTGGTAGTTCATAGTGTTTTCTTTCTTTTTTATTGTTTAACCTAGGTAGGACATTAGGCAGTATAATAGCAAGAGCTTGGTGGGGCAACCCACCGCCCCGTTCCAAAGGGGACGCTCATAGCATCCATCCATCCATCCATCCATCCATCCATTCATCCATCCATCCCTTTCCTATTTAGGACGTCATTTAGCCCATCTGCTACTATGACAAGGTTGTGCACGTGGGAATTTTCCGCGAGCTTTTCTTTTGCTCGCTCCATGACAGAACCCAGTGTCCGTCCTGGAAATGTCCGTACCGCCACTCTTTTATCGCCTTTCACCCTCTCTACAATTGCTTCTGAGCACCCAGCCAGGCTTGAGTCGCCGGCTATAACCACCCTTTCACTCTCTCCTACCTCTCCCTGCTGCCTTTTGTCCTTTTCCGCGTGATTCGGACTCGACAAGGCTATTGTCCCCTGTGCCTCTGCTTTTTCCGCGTGACGGCCTCAAGGTAGGTACCGCTCTTTCCAGCTAACCCTCACCATGTTGCACGCATTCCACGTACTTTGCTAGCACTCCCTCTCCTGTCACGTCGGGGGACTGCGTTCCATTGTCACGCACATTCTCGTTCACAATGGCGGCCCTGTTCAGCATTTCCTCAGTTACTTCGTCTTTTTTCAACTACCTTCCGTGCATCACGCTCCCAGTTTAGCTCATTTTTGAGCTGTCCCACCTGCTTGACAAACTCTTCCTGGAAGGCCTCCATTTTCTGCAGCCTAGTATCGACATCACAGTGTGTGCCGGTTGACTCGATTCCCTCTCCATTCTCATCCGTCCCCTCATCTGCCTTGAGGGACCCCCCGGGCACTGCCTGCTTTCCCAGCTTTCTTGCCATGTATTGCACAGCTTTTTCTGATGCAAATACTATAATAATATAATAATGAAGAGCACATGCCTTTTAGCAAAAACCGATACGCACAGGATCCAAATCCTCAAAATGTCGCAAAGCAACTCTCACCACTGTTTCAAAAGCAATCAATGCGGAGGAGACCCATGATATGACGCTCTCGCACGCGCTCAACCACGCGGCCACGCTCATTTTCCTACCAAAACACACACAGTAAAACCACTAATAGCTATTAGTCTCAACTATTACTCAACTATTAGTAGTCTATTAGTATTCAACTCAACTATCAGTAGCCTCGACTATTACTAATAGCTATTAGTCTCCCTAATAACTCAACGTCCCATCCGGCTGCACGTGAAGCACGTGGCGCGGAAGGGCGCTCTAACCATCCTGCAAAACCAAATGTACAGGAAACACACCCGCGCACACGAAATACGAGAGACAAAAAAAAGGAAAAAAAAACACCCAAGTACAATTTAAAGGCAAAAAAACCGGCAAATCAAAAATAGAAGCAAGCTCAAAGCATGCACAAAAACATGATTTCGTCGCCACCACGGAGCCCCGAAAAGCACGTCCATTCGCCACAAAACCTCAAGCAAAAAAAAAAAAAAATTTGCTGCGCGGACTACATACACACTGCCCCATTCCAGTACACCATACTCAAGGTTTTACTTAAATGATCGATTTCTTTATATAAGATGGGCCTACGCGATTGCATTTGACACGTAACAATTTCCTAGTGCGCCCGGGCATGTGTTCCGGAAAGCAGCGTCTCGTTCCCTGCTTTCTACTGTGTACGCTCAGTCTTATAATGCGACAGCAATTATACATGGACTATCGAGGTGCGTTCGCGACGTCGGCGCCGCCGCCACTACCACCGTGCTGTCACGTTGTATCGGCGGCGCACATCTGGCCGTTTGACACGTTTGGCTGCAAAAACGACGTAACCAAGTGGACGCACCCTCACGCTCCGCTCAGTCACCTTTGCAGAGGTGCCAAGGCAGTGTTATGCTTTCTGCTGATGTGATATGAGCATTGTGTACACAAACACCAGTGTTTCTTGCTGAGCAACGGGGAGCACACTAGGCCATGGTGCGCATTTGTACAAAGGTCTGAGCGGAATGCACAGTAAACTACATGGTACGAACGTCGACGGTTCTCCCTTGGAATCATCCTGTCTGAGAAGCACGACGCTATACCAGGGTCCTTTGCTGTACTTTGCTATCACATTAAATATTTTGCTGTTTGAGCCAAGCTGCCCAATTTTTCTGGTTAACCTCCCTATGTTCCTCTCTTCATATTCTTTACCTCTCTCTGAGGTACTTCTGCTGTCAATCAATAAACCACACTTAAAAATGAAATAACCATGAATTACCCAATGAAATATTGAATTAAATTGTAGCTTAATGTCCCCAAACTGCACAGAGGGTTATGAAGAGCGCTGTAGTGAATGGGGGCCCCAGATTGTTTTTGACCACTTGGAGTTCTCCAACTTGCACCCAGTGCACGGTAGACAAGTGTTTTTACATTTCGCCTACCATCAGAATGTGACCGCCACAGCCGGGCTCAAACCCAGTGTTCCTTCTGTTCAGCGTGTTTGTTGGCTTGACTTGCCTTACTACTTTATTTTCTGACCCTTTGATTTTTGACTTTGATTTTGACATTAGACCATAGAAGCTACCCTAAATTCAAGCATAAATGCAATACTAACCTTTCAATGACATGACTGGTCAACTACGTTCATAGCTTTAAACCAGAAAACAAATGGACAGATCACATTTCATAAATGAATGTTTATGGTTGCTTGTAGAAGGGAAGCAAGACAGACAAAAGCATGTTGACATCACCTGCTGTCCTCATATTTGTGTTTCTGCTTGACGACAAACAGCCAACTCAAAACTGCATCTACGATTTACAAAGCTCACGTTGCATATCTGGCTCAAATATCAAGGACTGATGTTTAAAAAAACTGAAAAAAAAAAGACAGTGCAAATGATCATACAATATTCAAAGCACATGAGACAAGAACGTAGACAGAGCCCCTTCACCACTGTGTTAATTTAGAAGAACGGACAGACAAAAAGGAAATGCTAAAATTATATGCTGCAATGATTTGTAGAGAAAGAACATTTGCACGCAAAGTGTGTTGCAGTCTGAAAGATAGGGGAAATATTCTTGCACAAATGCATGCTCAGCTGCTTCATTCATCTAATGATTTTTGGCAGAATTCTCTGTGTATGCTTTGTGCGGATATTTGCACAACCAGTTCAAACAATGTCTCATACAGCATTCAAACACAGCCAACAATCAACAAAGTGCTTCAAAAGCTAGAAAAAATTACCCTCTTTAACTGAATACCATCAGTATGTGTACCCACAAATTGCCTCAACAGTTCCTGCTTCGTAATCGTCAAAATAGTAACCTAGCTGTATAGTATCCCGTGCTTATAGAAGGGTAAATAAAGCATATGTAGTGCACTGGAGTTTAAACCAATATGCTGGACCTTGGTGGCCCAACAACCTAACTCCCGACAATATTAGTCACGTTAAAATGAGACCATGAGCACTTATACACTATCTTTGCATGCCCTTGCAGTTCTCTCTTCTGATACGTGCAACATTATGCATAATTCAACCGTAATTTTGATCATATGTGACCCTATCAACTCCCATTACTTGAATCAAACAAAAGGACTTTGAGGACTTTGAATGGGCACTAACGAGCTCTGCTGCTCCACACATGTATGTGTGCCAGACATGCCCTAAAAGTATATTATGCTAAAAATGTCCAGTTTGATAGTTCCAAGAACATCTGACTGATTTGCGCCCAAAAAATTATCAGATTTTTTAGGCCATCACACGTTACTAAAATATGTAATTTTAACTCACACCTCTGTACTAGATTGCAGTACTGACTACATGTGAAGCCATATGGGATTTCAACCCTTCCCAATCTTCAAGAGTAAACTTCATTTTACAGAGCCCTTGACATCTATAAGACAGCCAGCCCACGATCAAAATATGTATTTCGCTAGAATAGCAGCTTGGGCCAGTTGGTTTTCCATCCTGGTGTTAACAGCGCAAAACGTAGAAAGGACACGAGACGAGATGATGAAACCACAAGCACTGTAGTGCTTGTGGTGTTTGTGGCACTTGTGGTGTTGTTTTCTTGTCTCATGTCCCTTAAACATTTTGCACTGTTAACACCATTGCACTGATCAAAAGATACAGCTTGGCACTGAATAGACCAAGCTTTTCCTTGCAGTTACCCTTAGCACCCAATTGTGCTCAGAAAGGTGAGAAATCAGGTCAACGAATGCAAAGATGTAGGTGATAATGTGAATATAAAAAACTAAATTCACATCTGCAATGTTTGCAATATCACACATGTAAATTATGTCTGGAGAATCAAGCTAAACATTAAGTGCTCTCCAAATTTCCTACCACACCAATACGTTAGTTGCCCTGAAAAACTATTAACTTTATACTCCTGCAAAGGTATTTCTTTTTAGCATTCAATCCCACAGAGCTAACATGTGAACCCAAGAATGGAATTTACTGATAAGGCACAGAAAATGTGGCCTGTTTTCTCTTTTGCCTGGGAAGCTTGTAGACATACATTAACAAACTGAAACTTTTTACCAAAGCAATGACAAATAAAAATGTCTAGCAGTTTATTTTATCTTGTTGTTCACTGTGGAATTAGAGCCCCATAGTTTTTATTCAGCCATTCAGTGCAACGGTAGCCTGTAGTACTTGAATCTGAGTGCTAAAAGACAGATAATCAATAAAATGCATTATCAGCTGTAATATGACCGATGACAGGCTGAGTGCACACTTGTCTCACCATTACGGTCAACACACTACAGTAAGAATGGTCACAAGTTTTTCACAGAAATGCAGACCATGCTAGATCAGCAAAGCAGAAGAGAATCACAGCCATAATACTGTGGCTATTAAAAACAAACAATAAAACATGTCGCAAATGCCAATGAGGATTGCAGGCACACTATTGAAAATAGCATGAACTAGAAAGCTACGTAATGAATGACACGAGTGAAGGTAGCTAAAAGAACCGAAAAACATGCATACTTTTTAGAAGATGAACACACAAAGGAATATGAGTCAAAAAGCTGCAGTGGTTCAAGCAAAATGTGCAGCTGCAAAAGCATGCGATTTCATACATCACTGGTGAGTTTGATAATGAAAAAAAAGAAACAATGCTTGGAAGCACACTAACAAACACAGATTTTCTCAGCTAATGATCAAACTGGGCTATGTGGAACTGCTGCAGACGTTCAAGGGCATAAAAGCTAGAAGCATGGCGTGCTTTCAGCTACATCAGCAATCGGAATGCACCGGCAGAGTTTTCAGTCTGACAGCAAAACACAAGCAGCAAGAAACGATATTCACAATATACTTGGTAACGTCGTGGTGGAGGTAAAGATTTTTGATTTTAGCTATACCTCAACACATAGAAAACAAAACTAAGGTATTGTGTGTTAAGGTTCTGTAGGTACTTGGCACTAACCTAATACTTCCAGATGGTAAAACTCAAGTTTTATCATGACACAATGACAATAAGATATATAGAAAATTGCACGCAATACAGGAACAAACTAAAAACGTGACGTAAAGGGGTGACGTTATTACGTAATGTTCATTTTGGATATCGAGCTTTTGAGAATCTCCAACAGTAAGTGCAGAATGTGAATGTGAAGACCATGATATGGATTCAGAAGCCTGTGCAATCCATCAGTTTACACTTCATGATAACACAATAAAGTGATCCCATTCAGCCATCGTCTTCAAATTATGTGCATATACATCCTTCCTGCAAATTTAACATCAATGTGTACAAATTCTTAGAGGTCACAACATTTATTCTATGCCACGGGACTCACAAATTAAGAGCTGCTCACATGCTGGTGACACAGCGCTAACATTCTTCATATGATTTGCAGAAGGATGAATTTCTCCTACTTTATTTTAAAGCATGCAAGGAATTTCTAGAATCATAGCATAGCAAAACATATGTGGTTATTCTGTTTAGTAACTTATATGAGTGCATGGCAGCAAACTACCTCATGCACTAACATTGCTTGCCAGATAGCAAAGGACGACAGTGTTTGCTAACCAACTTGGAAGCTGATTCCATAACTAAGATTCTCTCTGCAATGCCTGATTGAAAATTTAAGCTAATATATCAATGTTAAAGGTTAAAATAGCGGCTGTTGATCCAGCAATGGCACAGCTAAAAAACTTATAATTGCCCTCTCAAATAATTTGCAATAGTATGCAGCTCAGTAAGCAGTCAAATGTCACCCACACAGAAGAGCAGACAGAACACAACAGTTGTGGTCAGACTGTAAAGGCATGCTCGCTCTCTAAGCCAAATTTTTGGCACAATGTGTTAACAGAACAGGTTCTTATTTCTTCACATGACCATTTTCCAACAAGCGCAGTCAACTATAATTGCCAAAGCCATGTTTTCACTGTCTGTGCACGATGACGAGATATCAGCAAGCATCAAATGTGGCATCAGCATTCTACACAAGCGAAGCACAACAAAAGGGAAAACATGAACTCTGAATGTGCAAGAAATAAATTGCAAGAAAGGGGCCCTTGACACTTCAACACTGTAATGCACCAGCTCAACCTGTTTCTGGGGACTAACTGCAGTGGTTGCAGTTTACTTTTGCATACACACACATAGATAGAAAATAAACTTTACAAAAGAGAAAAGTGTTATATTTGCATGTATGTTATGCAACATTCTTATACTTTAGACTGCAATACGAATGTGCACGTTGTGCTACATTTGTAGCAATGCACACTTTTATACACAAGAATTTTTCTTTTCTGATGTGAGAGGCTATACTGCTATACATTTGAGCATTGGAAAAAAGGGCAAGCCTGAATCTTCTGAGATTTATTAAGCAGACTTCCCTGCACACAGAAGATGCAATCTGATGCAATATCAACATGTAGTGCAGCAGAAGAGCAATACTCAAGAGACTCCAACTTCTTCACTATGCAACACCACTCACGCACAGCAAAAAGGAGGCGAGGAAGTGCAGAAAACTGATATAAATGAAATGCTCAAAGGCAGCCTCTACACGTATCTTATTTTCCCAAGCATGTGGCCGTGGTTGCCTTACGTTACAGTAAATAATGCTGGAACCTTAAATTAATTTACTGTCTATTTATTGAACCTCGAAAATTCCACCTCACATTACATCCATGGTCAGTGGTTGCAGCACACTCATGCAAATACAGCCCTTTAAGTAATGACATGGGAGAATGGCAGCATAGCATGTGGTACAGCTTTTTATATGTAACAACAATGCCACTGCGAAAATGAACAAGCACAAAAGGTACACAGCAGCTACACAGGGAAGGAAAGGAAACCGGGCATTATGCCAAGCTGCAAGTGAAACATGTCGCAGGTTCCCATCGTAGACACAAGCCCACTGGACAGTGATATTGTACATGTCTCCCATCAGTAATGGGAGACCACATTTGACCAAGTCATGAAGGCCATCTGAAGCGGCCAGCAGTTGCTGCACTCGGCGTAAATCATTTGGAGACATGGACTTCTCTCTTGTCTGCCGCTGCGACTTGTGCCCAGAGGTAGGGGAGGAGGGCAACTTCTTGGCGGCTTGCACCTCTGAAGTCCTGCAGTGAGCAAGGAGCATGTGTGAGACAATGCAAGGAGTTATTTTCTGCTCTTGCCTTGAACTACTGTTGACTCATCATAGCTAAAATTGTGAATAACTTCCAATATTTTACTTGGCTTGCCATGTTTTCAATGCATTTCGAAGCCACTTATTCCAAAAAGTTGTTAATTAGTATTTGGGGATCTTCAAGGTGGAAGAAAGCCACAAACAGATTGTTTGAAGACATTCATAAAACACTATTAATCAAGAAAGAGTGACAGTTTCGCTCGAAGAGCAAGGCGTTGACAGTGAAAACAAGGTTTAACATTGTGCTTGGACTCTTTCATTTGGGGCCTCTACTCAGGGATTCAGCCATAGGCATGTTTGCTCTGCAGTCCAACAATTTCTTATGGAGTCCAATCAAATGCCCTGTTAAATTTGTATATTTTTTTCATCATCATTTTAGTGCTTTTCAAGTACAATGATTATTGATTCTTCCCCTATTATTTCTTTCATTTTATCATGTAATTTGACTTCTCAAGAGGAATTGCTCTATAGAAATCCTGAATGTTTATTTGTGCTTATGACATGGTATAATCCATCTATTTCCTGGCCAATCCCCCATAGTGAATATGAGCCACGAGTTGAATGGGCAACAACGACCAACTCTAACTACTACCCTTTTCTTGGTCAATCTCCCATTGTAGGTATTAGCCATGAATTGAATGTGCAACAGTAAAGACTCCTGGAAGTTGTAAGAGTTGGGATCGGGCATGTCAAAAGGGGTAGCTGGCCCATGACATCATCCAACTGATCCACGCCATGGACATTGTTGAATGAAGGAACATGTTCTCATCAAGAATGAGGAGTGCTGGGTTTATTTACAATATCTACATGAAAAGTGGAGAATGTCACATCTCATCAGTCTAGCCTGACTGAAATGAAGCATACATAGGAGCCGAAAAAGTATGCTTAAACCCCCTCTGCCCTCCCTAGATCCCAAGGCCAGGGAAAACTGCCTCCTCCCTTCATCCAGTCGGAGTGTCCAAAGTCATCGAAGGATCCACATTGAGGGCGAGGGTGCACACAATTACTCTGGCACATTTGTTCACTGAACACACAGAAAGGAAGGGAGCTTCGTAGACAGGGATTGCCATGCTTGACTCAAGCTGGCACGCCTTGGTTTCTGGGATGACCTCGCAGTTAGCTCGAGCGTCTGTCAAATGACCGTAGCAGTTACCGGAGTCCATGAGGGAAAGCCTTAGAACACCCTTTTCCAGGAGCTGCTTTCTCCCATTGGTCCGTGAAGGTGACAGCGAACCAACAAACAATACTCAGTCCACCAAATGTGTCTCGCCTTGCTGGTGCCATAGGGATGTCCGAGGGGGGCGCATTGTTGGCTTCACAAAGCTATACATCACATGCAGTTAACAGTTAACTTGGACCAAGATTTTTAAAAAACCCAAGAGCTCTAGAGAAATCGTACTGACTGCATAGTAGCGGCAGTCGTATGTACTTACAGCTAGTATTTCTTTCATGACAAAGTACTAACTAGTTAATTACTTTTAATCAGTGAACTCTTTAATTATTGCTTGAATAGCAAACATATTAATTACAATGTTGTAGAGCAGCTTAAATAACCTTCGAATCAAGCATTTATTTCGTGCTGATGTGGTCCTGGTTGTTTTTTCCAAGAAAGAACAAAAGCCCGCGAAATATGAAATAGATGCGCACTCGCACGCTGCTACTCAAGCGCCTACAAGCAACCATTGAAATATATACAGCTGCATTCTCTTATCGCCGAATTGTACAAGGCTCCGCTACACTTATCAATGCGTCAGCAACGTGTTCCTTTGATGCCACGACCACCACATAGCGTGAAGCCCTGTATCGAGCTGCCGCCGTTAGTAAAGCCGTGTATCCGTGGCTATTCGCTTGGGAGCGCTTGAGTAGCGGCGCGCGAGCAGGTATCTATTTCGTATTTTGGATGTCTCGCGCGCTTTTGTTTTTTTCTCTGAAAAACCAACGAGGAAAAGCTGAGCACTAAATAAATGCTTGGTTCGGAAGTTATTTGAGGTGTCCTACAACATTGTAGTTGATATGTTTGTGAATCAAGCAATAATTCACTAATTAAGTACTACTTCGTGATGAAAAGAATACTGGCCGGAAGTACATAAGACTACAGCTACTATTCAGTCGGTACGATTTCTCTAGAGCTCGTGGGTATATTTAACATCTTGGTCCAAGTTAACTGGGACACCCTATACATATATATATATATATATATAGCACAAAAAGACAATGTATGCAGGAAGGAAAGACAAAGACAAGCGCTATCCTTATCTTCTGCTCCTGTGTGCATCGTCTTTATGTTGTGCTAATTTTCCTCATCAGCAACACATGGCCAACTTTGAACTGAGTGTGTAGTAAATTCATTGTACATGCAGAGGGGTAGTTCATGTGGGTGGACCGTCTCCCTTTATCGGCAGAATTTTTTCGACATTATCATGCCCACAGCCACAGGGAGACATAGTGCGTTTCCCTGATGCTCAATGTGATTGTTATCCTTTCACTCCCCTTTTTCACACAATCCCCATGAAAGGTGGTCAAATTATCTCACAGGGTTCGAACTCATGTCAACCTCAAACCGGATTTGATGACCTTACTCAACCTCATCCTACAAGTTTGGGGTGCTTTCAGGAGACCTGTCCTCAACTTTCAGCAACCACCAGTAACTTCACATTAAGCTCATTGCAACTTCAGGTCAAGAGTTGGATTTCAATCTCAATCTAATTGTATTTTCTATAGATAAACTTACGTAAACATGTTCTGATGGCTCTGATACAGGAGGCTAAAGGCCATAATACAGCAAGTTAAATGTAATGCTTAATGAAAAAGTTTGCTCAGTGGGAGATTTCTGCTACAAAACATGCTATGTCAAGGTGTCTTGTGGTTTATATAAAATATACCTAAATTTCTAAAGATGGAAACATTTACTTCAGAAGAAAGTCTAGTGAACGCTGCACATTCTTTTGTTCAGGAGGAGCAGATGTCCATCTAAACAGCTAAGGAAAGCATTACCAAAAAAAATTACAGCAGAGACTCTCTAGTGTGACTTCTCAGATAGTGCATAAGCACTCTTTCTAGTCGCTCATCTTGCACACATACATCTCCAACGTATCCGAACGCATCTCGCTATGCACTATATACATATATATATATATATATATATATATATATATATATATATATATATATATATATATATATATATCAGTAGTCATATGTAATCATAGGACATTCTCATAAATACCCCCACAGGACCACATGTATATGCATGTATATATGTATAAGCGGACGGATGGACGGGCCGACCAAGCATTTCACCTCACTCAGCTCAACCTCAAACTGACACATGAGACACAGAATGATGAGGTCAAATTTATGACTTCACTCACAGTACTTCTAGCAATCAACAACCTCACCTGAACCTCACATCCTCAGTTTGTCGGAACCTTGTGAGACTGCTCACTTTTGGTCTCCCATGTGGAACTTCGTCCCTCTTGGGGCAAGAAGGCTACTGGTTAGTTATTATTGGGGATCTCTAGTATGCTTTAGCATGCTATACGGTCAGCTATGCATGCACCACTTAGCTGTGAAGCATAGTGTGGCTGTGCACTCAGCTTAACTTTGATGGCTTATTCAGCTTTACTGACATAATTCAGAGGTCTGACAACTAGGCTTTCACTATCAGAAGGCAGCCATTGTCACACGAGCAGCTGGAGACATGCTTGAATATCACTTTTCCATGTAGCATTCTTGCACCTGAATTCAATGATGATAGCGATGCTGCTTTCTTAAAATGCTCATAGCATGAGGAGAAGGGGAGAGTACTAATGCAGTACAGTCAAACAATATAAGGCCTCTATATGCTAAGAGGAAGAATTGGTAATTGTAATGTAAACAAGTTTTTGCAATCATATATATATGTTGATCGTTTCAATAAAGTTTTAGTTGAGAGCTAGCACTCGTCCTGTCTTCTTCTAGCCTTTGTCTATGTCCCTTTGCACTACAAACCAAGAATATGTCATGTAAACTTCTGGCAGCTTTTTTTAATTAGTCCCTTTAAGGCAACATAGACCTAACGCACAATAGTTGCAGCTATGTGATTTGATTATGATGTTCCACTACCAGAGCGTCTTCACAGTGGTCCCTTTCGTTTTCTTCTTTGTGCTTCCCTTGTTCGCTACCACATGCCACCTTTTTTCACACATGCACAAACGAAACTTCCCATAAGTGACAAAATTCATAAAATAAATCACCAACTGGCCATTCTGCTTCACTCTATCTTGGTCTCAATAGGCATGAGCCTGTTCAAAAGTGCACAAACAGCTGCATATTGTTCCACAAAGAATATATTACCCTAGCCTTGTGAATAAATTTGCTCTTAAAGGCTTAAACTGAGTCTCATTTTGCATGAGTAAAAGCCATGTAACATTAACGACAACTTGCTCAGTGTGACAGAGAGTCTTCTTTCAAGATGAGGACAAGGATGAGTGACCACAAACAAACCTGCTGATAGCAAAATTAGTCATTGTAGCTTTGAGCCAATTACAGCTTTAAAAAGTGCTGACACAACATTTTAGACTTGTCTTTCTTATTTATTTTTAATATTATGGACACTCCAGGTGAATTTTCGTCATTGGTGTCGAAATTGCCGTGAGATTCCATGTAATGTCCTAGTTGTAAGACTGCACCCTGCGCATCGTATGCTGTGGGTGTGAAAGAAAATGTGCAAAGGTGAGCAGAGAAGGATGGCGGTTTTCTGCGCACCGTCCTCCTGCAGGCTAATGTGAGAGGCTAACAGCAAAGAAACACAGTCTGCCATTACTGTACCTATCACTGCACTGTCAGTTTTACCGCCTTTGCTTTTTCACAAAGCCTACCACCATTTGTCATTGCCTGTCGAATGTGTCATGCCCCCAACTTAGCGCTCATATCGGACTGATCATCAACACAAAGTCAGATGCACTTTCCTCAGCACAAACACTTTTTTATTTCTTCATACCACACACATCTAACGATTGTAACCACCTTCTTGTCGACATTGTATCTATTTCTGATCACACTCATTTTTGTCGTTCTTTATCTATGCGCCTTCACTGTAATAATATTGCATGATCATTTGATGTGTGCCTACTCGCCCCCCCCCCCCTTATGTTTTTTATATACATGTTGCGATGTGTGCAGTTTGCTCGATATTTGTTTTGTATTATGATTTGCTGATTTGCCGCTAATACTGTATAACATACTCGGAGCGTGCGTGAGTCCCCTCATTTAGTCTGGCCATGGCTACGCACGTCTGCCTGTGCAGCCGACCACACATGCAGCCCATGTGCCACATATCGGAGGTAATCTGTGGTGGATGCTCCTAATCTGCAGGGTTGCTCAGACTTTCTCAATGTTGATCGCAAGCACACACTTTCTGTGGGATACGTACGCACTTTATTTAGTAGGAAGCTAGGAACAGCAGAGACTCAAATATTTTATTGATATAACAGCGACTCTTTCAGTGACATTGCTGCTGCCAATTTCACCACTTTCAGGAGCATGTCCGAATAAGCTTACTCAAAGCATAACCACCCGATCTTGGAAGTCATGGAGGCAGCACAGGTACTATGTGCAACCACATCATTCAACACCTTTAAAGCTTTTTCATGAACAGAATCTATTTTTCATAAAATTTAATGAAACATTCATAATATCGTAAAATGAGCCCAAATTTGTAAACTTCACATAAAATTCGGGAGCGTTGGCTGTACGCATATAGTAATGGCCAAGGGCATGCATGGCTGAGGCAGCATGCTCAAATCTCACTGCAGAGGCGTGAAGACATTGGCTCACTGTGTCTCAGGAGTGTGCCAGGTGGCTGGCCTGCAACACGGCCAATGAGGAGGGCGTTGGCTGCATGACTGCAGCCAATGCCGCTGTCTGCGGCTGTGGCTGGACAGCAGACAGCATGTCATGGGGGGGACCCGCCGAGGGCCCACCGTGCTTCTCTCTGCGCTCAGCGGCAGCACGGCTCAGCAAGTACTGGGCCGCAAACTGGTGCTTTGGGTCCATGCGCATGTGCTCCATGTGGTGTAACAGTCCTACATCAAAACCCAAGAGTACAGGCTCTTAAGCTGAACAAGACAAAAGAATCAAAGAAAGATGGATATTTGAAATGATCAACAGTGGTCCAACAAAAGATGTTGTTAAGATCAACATTTCAACAAGGGGACTTGTTTTTGTCAGCGCCCTGATGAAGACAAGCTATGAAGTCGAAAAGTTGGCCTCAGCAACATCCCTTGTTCAACCACTATTGATAGGCTCTTAAACTGGTGCACATGTATGGTCAAACTTCATTACAATGAAAATACCTCCATTATATGCAATATTTCTTGCGAATACACACACTGATATTGTGCACGCTGTAACGTGATCAAGAGCCCTGCAGAGGGCACAAACGTTGGGCAAGCCGAGATGACTGGTGGCTACATGTGCACCGTCTTTCCACCACACGTAGTGTTGGAGGTTGCATAACCTCAAGTTTCTGAGATGCACTGAAGCAAAAGGTAGCACAAAGCATTCATTTCTCTCTTCCTGCGCTCTTCATCATGCCAGCATTGTGACAGCGAGCTCTCACAGTCATCGAGTGAGATCTGTTCATGTCTGCCTCTGTGAACAAAACACCGGCCTTCCAATAAAACTATGAAACTTACTTTGTGTAGTTGTCTAATACATTGCTATCACAGCTCCACCTTTCAGGCAGAAATGCGACTTTTTCTTAGCAAATGGCATAGAAAAAAGTGCTATGATATTTTCAGGACTGTAATCAATCATGTGAGCTAAGTTGAACCACACCATGCCTGCAATAATGGTTCTGTGCATCGTGGTTGAAAACGACTTCAGGAGGCTATATTAATGGTAATGAGAGTGCCTGCTAGGTATCAGTATGCACAAATGAAGCTAGAGCTATTCTCGGTCTTCAAGCTACCAGTCAGGGGTAGTGCACTCCTCCCAGAAGTGGTTATTGGTCACAAAAGCTCTGAATTCAGAGCATGCCTTTTGCATATGCAATAAGCTGTGCTATTAAACCCTGCCATAAGTATCCAGCAGCATTTGTGTTCAACATATACAATTGCAAATCAAATGCTGCAAAAAGGGCAGTAAAAGAGGATACAAAAAATAATTGAAGTGCAACATTATAACACTCTCTTCAAGGCCCACGGTGAAAATAAAGTATGATCAAATAGCTGCATAACAAAACCTGGTTCAACCGAATTTTCAGTACAAAGCAGTTTTCTTCATTCCTTGTCAATGTCCCATACCACTTAATGCATCAAAATTACCGCCACCACAAAGTATGTGACAGGCGCATTATCACTACAATTATGTTTTCATGGAGCACTTCTCAACACCATTCCTAAAAGAGATGAAAGTGATATTCAAGAGCTACTCATGCGAGTTCTGGTGCTAAGAAAATCTTGATTACCACATATAACACCAACATACATTGTCTTTAAACACCCCCATAAATAGCATTGGCAACAGCCATGCAACCGCTTACTATCAGGCCTAGCGTCGTCATCAGTCATCACAAGATGACGATAGAAGTTTTCATACAGTTAGCAACAACAACACAGTATCATTTTCATTACAAAGGTTCATCTAAATAAGTTATTTTACATGCTAAGCTAGTGGAAAAATAGCCATATCACACAATTGGGTGTTTCTCCAAGTTGTGTGATTCTAGCGGGATTCACCGTCACCAAACGGTTGCTTTACCGACACCCCTGTGGTTGTCATGGCCAACTACCATATCGTTGTTCACGAAGAAATGTGTGATGACAAAATTAATGGGAGTGTTCGCAATAATTTTGCTCCATTGGAAGGAGAAGATGCTGCCACAGTGTAGGTGCTCATTCTGGCAGCAACTCGTGTAGTGAATACCTTTGATAAAATTCGAAGTTTCGTCGGAGCTCATACCAACGACGATGTGCTGGCTCACCTGACAGAATGTGAAAAACTGCATAACATTGCTGCTTTTAAAGTAAGCGCAAGTACGCCTGAATTACAATCTGTTAGAATCAAATCTTTTCTGTGCCACTAAACCACATGTTTCACGGTTATTTATAATTTTTACAACAAATTTTCGCAACAAGATTTTCAAAGTGCCCTACCAATGTTGTTCTGTCAAATGCTACTGTAACAAGTAAAAAAGCAGTGCAGATTCACAACATGTGCCATGAAACTTGTGTTACAAAAAAAAAGAACACACAAATAAGGAATATAATGTAGCATACATCAGAGCAATTAATAGATGAGGCATGCACTGGAAAACATACACAAAGATAAGACAGAAATAATACTTGCAGTGACACACTTCAGTCATGCTTGAAAAATATTTCAGTTTGCGTGCATGATTTCAAATGAGTTTATGGAAAACGTGCATATGTGGGTTAAACTGGTTCACTGCTGGTGGCATATAAGGCAACACAAAAATGCCGAAACATCAATATACAGTCGGAATGCTCTATCAGCTGGAACAAATCAGCAAACATAAGCAGCATATTGGCAAAGCCACACGCTATCACTGCAACCACCAAACTTCGCAGCAATACTACATACGGGGCTTTAAGCAAGTTTAGCATGTTTCACATCCGAGCAAAATGAATTTGCTTGAGTTTCTATTTCTCTCAATATAATGAGCACTTCTGTTTCGTGTATATGTCAGCCCAAATGAGCACCTTACACAACATATTTGTAACTCTGCTGCAAGCACAATGAGATAATTTTTCTGTGTACACTGGACTCTACCATAGACTGTGTGAAATAGAGGAGGGAGCCAATCCCCAGATCTGTTGCACACTCCATAGGAGTACTTCCTCACGCACCTTGGATGAAGTACAGCACTGTGCAAGGCTGGCAGAAAGGTAAGCTAGGTTCGCAAGCATGTCAGGCCCCGGCTTAGTTAGGCCACACCATTTACTGCATAGTCATCCAGCTCAATCCCGCAGATTTGTTCCAAGGCATTTCAAAAGATATGTTCGAAGTTTTCAGAATATATTTTAGAAGATATTTCAGAAGACAGGCTATTGCCCATCATGCACATCTTTCAGGGATGTCAATGAGAATAGATTTTAGCATCTGAACACTAATTTATTGTGCAGAAGAGCAGTCCTTCATTTTGTATCATTCAATATTTGGAAGACCAAAGCTTGGAGCTAAAACAAAATGATAAATGAAGTGCATACAAGGGTCAGGGTGTAGGCCATGAAGATGTGGTCATAAGCTTCAATGAATGCACGAAATGGTTCCAACACTCTGTGCCACATGCCCACTATGAGCCTAGCTATGGGGGTAAACAGCATCATGGTAGCTAAGATCATAACTTATACATCCAAGCATGGGGTCTATTGTCGCAAAGCAACATTCTGGCCATGAGAGATGCTGTACAAGACTTGATGTTTATTTCTACCACTGAGATTGAATGAACAAGACAGGCCTTTTTAATTCTGCCCCTGTTGAAGTACGGCCGTGACGGCAGGGAATCAAACCTATGGCCTCTTGCTCAGCAGCAGAACGCTGTAGTCACAAACGAGTCACCAGAGCAAGTGAAACTACCTACAGTGCCTTAAATTGCACTGAAAGAGGAAATTAAATATCACTAAAAGAGCAACAAACAGAAAAGTGGCATTTCTATAACAGCTAAAATATATCATTATCATTGGGTGCAAATGCCCAGGCAGCCAGATAGCTGGCATGCCAAGCACTCAGTCAAACTATTACGGTCTCTGAGGCTTGTGAACAGGCTGCACTATTTGGCAAGCACTGCGTATTTGTGTTATACACATGCTGTATTGCTTATTGAGAGGCATGTTACAGGGATCACTTGGCCTCAGAGGCTGAGGAGTGGGTACTTGAGGACCTTGTCATCCCTCACTGCACACACTTTAAACAGCTGATAGAAGTGCTGCCAGTCTTCCTGATCTCCAGAGCACATCCTCTACACCTTTGATACCATCTTTTAGTGCAAAGCAGAAGTGTTTCCATGTTCATCTAATAAATGTCAAAGTATATGAGTGGCTGAGAGGTCAATGCTCATCCGAAGCCAATGAAACACAACATGACTGACAATCAAGAGGATGACATCAAGAAATGGTAAACATAAAGGAGTGCAGATAGGACATTTTCAAGTTGCAGTTGGAAGTGGGTATTACAGCCTTCTTTAGAGCCGCCTTTACCAGATTTAATGAAACTGCACAGCCTTGTTCAGTTTGTTTGTGCTGATTTCAAGTATGCAATAAGTTTTATAATAGGCCAATTAGATTAAATTAGATTAATTAGATTTGGTAATAAAATAAATTCATATTTTTTCCGGAGACACTGGAGCAATGACTACTCACCAATATATTGCTTTAGGCACATTGCTGATACTAGGAATACTTTTTGGTATTACAAGTATTCACAATTACACAGAAACATCAAAGCATTGTGTTAAAAATGTAGCTAACTTATAATTCAATGTACAGACAAGAAAAAAATTAGAACAAACATTTCAAAATCTGCTCCTACCCCTGCATGCATTATGCATTTAGCTAGATGCTGTAGTAAGAGTTATGATCCTAGACACCCTTATGACTGAGAAATCACTCCTAAAAAGTTGCACAGAGCCTGAAATTTGCATGTTGACAAAATTAAGAAACAAAAACAAATAAAGCTAATTTTTTCATTGAATACTACAACAAAATATATTTAAGTATTTACAGTGCCACCATCGGTAAGTAGCCTCCAGAGATACAATCAGTCTGCCTGCGGCCACCTGAATACCAATCTAAGAATCTAAATTTTTCTTTGATTTATGTATTGGTCTTTAAGACCCATGTCCCCTCTTCTAAAGGTTCGTAACTTTTAAACCCTGTAAAAAATACTGGTAGGTGTTGAAACATACTATATAATCTACCATTACTGCTCGTTTATATGAAGCAGTTTCAGCACGCAGGAGCTGGATGCGTCATAACATCATGATAATCACTCTATTCCTATAATCACCGCAGTTGCCACAAAGAAGTGCTGCCAGAAGAAACACACACAGCACTCCTGTTTCTTTCTTTTTTTTTATCAGCATCGCACGCCATACTTGGCCTTATGGCTGCAGGACATCACCAAATAATGCTCTGTGTCACGACGACATGGTATTGATGATGACGCCAGGTCTGGCGTTTCAAGACCAACTTTAGTATTATAATAAATATTCCAGAAGCATTTCTCAACCTTGATGTTTGCTAAGTGTCATCCTTTTACATGGGTGTTGGACTGCTGAGCCCGAGGTCGTGGGATCAAATCCCGGCCACGGCGGCCGCATTTCGATGGGGGCGAAATGCAAAAAACACCTGTGTACTTAAATTTAGTTGCACGTTAAAGAACCCCAGGTGGTCGAAATTTCCAGAGTCCTCCACTACAGCATGCATCGTAATCAGAAAGTGGTTTTGGCACCTAAAACCCCATAATTTAGTTTAATTTTTTAATCATTTTACATGGGAGAAGCTCGAGGCAGAGTTTCTACAGTTTCGAAAATTTGAGTCAGTAACCTTTAAAAAAAAAGTAGCTGAATGGATGTTGATCAATGAGCTTTGGTCCTACCTGTTTCATGGGTGAAGACGCTGTGGCAGACAGTGCAGGGCCACATTCGCAGCGGGGAGCCCAGGGAGGCTGCCTCTGGGTGGGTGCTCACATGCTTGCGCAGTGAGCCTTCATTCACATACGCCTTGCCACACACAGGGCATGCGTGGGTTAGCTGTGGCTGGCCTATACGCCGCTGGTGCTGCTGCTGCTGCTGTTGTTGCTGCTGTTGTTGCTGTTGCTGCTGTTGTTGCTGCTTGCCTTCACCCACAAGGAGAAAAATATTTTGAGGCAACACAGTGGAATCTGAATAAAGGGAAATCACTTAGACAGAACACCAACCTGATGGTTGGTTGGTTTTGTATTCATGCAGTTCTCTCTACAATGACTCTCAGTAAATGGAACTCCTGATAAACAGAACCAATTTCCCTGGTCCCTTGAGGTTTCATTTAAGGCGAGTACACTGCACTGTTACATTCCCTTACAAATGACTAAGCAATGGTTTTCCATTGCAAGCTGACCAAAGGCTTAACTCCGTGGAGAAGGCTAATTAAATGTATAACACAGGGTTATGCAAAAGACATTTGCTTAAGTGATTATTTTTCCGACAAAGTCCATTAAAATGATATTTATGATATCTCTAGTCATTTATTTATTTATTTATTCGTTTATTTATTTACTTACAGGATACTGCCGGCCTTAGTCTTAGGCCTTGGGCAGGATTGGACAGTGCGATATACAGATGAACAAAAAAAAATGAACAGCAAAAATCATTACAAGAATTCAATACATTGCAATAGACATATTCCCTGATCCGCACGAGCTGTACAGAGCATTCCAACGAAAAAGCTTTACAAAATTTCAGTACATATTAGAATACGGATATTCGCTGAACTGCACGAGCTGTACAGAGCATGTTGATAACGCTATATTGATAACAAGGAGTCGCATTCATACTGGTATGCTGAAAGACACCACGCATGCTCGGTTCGTTGGGCAGAAAAAATCTACAAATAATAATGACAAGCAAGCGAAAAAAAGCACTTGGGTATAATGTAAATCAAAAAGAAAAAAAAGAAAAATTACATTTATACATAGATATAATATCATGTCTGAATGCTATTCAGCATGTTGCAGAATGACTGGATGGTCGGGCATTCCACTGTACTGGCAGAGAGTGCATTCCACTCACCTATCATCCAAGGAAAAAACGTGTTTTCAAATGCATTTGTTCTGCAAGTAAATTCATTTATTTTTTTCGTATGATTAGATAGTGCTGCATGCCTGGTAACTAAAGTAATATATACATACCCTTATCTATCCCCAGCATATCATGATGAAGTAAATACATGTATTTCAGTCGGTCCCTATATCGCCTTAATTTTAATGTTTCCAGGTTGGTTTTGTTAACACGAACAGTCAGAGACACATGCCAGATATAACAGTTAAATACGAATCTAACAGATTTTCTTTAAATGTTTCCAATTGTGTAATGTTCTTCAGGGTGTACGGGCCCCATACTACCGAGGCGTACTCAAGAACTGGCCTAATATATGTTTTGTATGCTAAAAGAAAGATTTCTTGTATGAACTGTCGTAGCGACCTCCTCAAGTAACCAAGTTGGTGCGTTGCCTTTTTTGTAATATAAGATATGTGTTCGTTCCATCTAAGGTCGAATGAAATTACGAGGTTTAAATATTTGTAGCTACTAACCGTAGATAGATTATTACCACTGAAACTGTAAGAAAATTTTAAGGGGTGGCATTTTCGTGTTACTGACATAGCAACCGTTTTCTTTGCATTAATATTCATTTTTCATGTGGCGCACCACGCTTCTACTTTGGCTAGTGAAGAATTCAAACGGACCTGATCATTTACGCTATTAACTTCTTGATATAGTATACAGTCATCTGCAAATAATCGTATTTTCACATTTACTTCTTTTATTAAGTCATTGACAAAGATAAGAAAGAAAAGATGCCCAAGGACGGTCCCCTGTGGAATGCCCGACCAAACCGGTGCTGATCCAGAACGCGTGCCATCAATAAACACACTTTGCCGCCTTAACGACAGATATGCAGAAATCCATAAAATCAAAGAATCATTTTTAAGTATTGCTTGTAGCTTTAACAGCAGTTTAGTGTGAGACACACAGTCAAATGCTTTTTCGAAATCTATGAATATTATATCAGTTTAGCCCTGCCTGTCTAGAACTGCTGCGAGTTCGTGGATAGTTTCAAGTAGCTGTGTTGTAGACAGTCCCTTCCGAAACCCATGCTGCCTTGAATCAATTATATTGTTGTCATTCAGGAAGACCGAAATATGCTTAAGTATAATACGGTCAAGAGTTCTTGCACATGTCGGTAACAATGAAATCAGTATGTACCAAGTGATAAGCGACCTGTTTTCTGATTTGGGTATTGGGGTAACCTTTGCGTACTTCCAGTCATCCGGAACTTCTGCACATGATAAAGACTTTTTAAATAGGATGCACAGATGTTTTGAGCACCACTCGGCATACCTCACGAGAAAAGCAGTAGGTATGCCGTCCATTCCAGGCGATTTCTTTGTATTCAAATTTAACAAGAGAGATAAGATGCCTTCTTCGGTCACTGAGATATCTGCAATTGGCAGGCAATCAACTGGAAGGTAATAGCTTGGTTTGTGGCTGTCGCCATCCATAAATACTGAACAGAAAAACTGATTGAAAGATTTTGCTATCAAACTTTTGTTAGTTGCTGTTTCTCCGTCGATGCAGAAACTGGACAAGGGCTGCTTTTTCGAAGAAAATGACGCCAGAACTTTGCCAGGGAAGACAGCAGAAAATTCTTCAAAGACATACTTTGATAGTATTCCTTCGCTTATATAATGCTTGCCTTTAGTCGCAGACGTATGTTGGAAAGCTTACTGGCATTGCCCTCTGTGGTATACTGACGGTGCTGTTTTCTTATTCGTTTAGCCTTCCATTCCAGCCGCACTATCTCCCTGACGGCCCTGACGCATTTTAAGACTAGGTTCCTAAAGAATCACCACAACTCGTTCACGCAGCACGTGCCTGATTCAGAAAGAAGTATGAAATCAGACAGCGACCTATCCATGGCATCCAATATGTCAATGTCCTTAGCGCGGCAAAAGTTTGGAACGAGGCATCTTTTTTTCTTGGTTTCAGTGGGACGGCCAAGTTGAACTGTTAAAGACATCATTTTGTGATCAGATATTCCGTCAAAAATGTATACTTCAGGATCACAACTGAGCACTGCATTGCTTACAAGGAATAGATCTAAAATTGAAGCTGTATCATTCTGAATGCACGTGGTCTCTTTTACTAACTGACCTAAATCATGGAATACTACAAGGCAGGCACGTACCCAGGCGGGAGGGAGGGGGGGGGGTGAAATTACGCAGCATACCCCACCTTCGCTCTGCCCACGCCACCACTCCTCACACGCATTCCTAAAGCACCGCCAAATCAATGTTGAGACTTTGCAGCCATTTGGCGGTCAATTTTGCTGCCTTTTTCACTCCTTTTGGATGGTGGTAGTTATCGGCATCTCCTGCGGTGTGAAGGCCAGTTTTCTCATAGATTCAGTGCCCGCATGATTAACTCGAGATGCATTCATTTGTCACCATCTATTCAACGATCATGCGCATTGCTGTTCCTGCATTAGTTCAACCTTCTTTGTTTAGATTGATCCAGGGACCAGGAAAGGGATTCTGTTCATAGTCAGCTGGTCTGTATGCACGAGAAACGAGTTGCGGCCGGACAAAACACCAGTTGCATTTAACTTGTCCTTTTGCTTCATTATTTTCTCGAGTGACGGCCGAGGAGTTTTACGTGCCGAAACCATGAGGCATGCTGTAGTGGGGACTCCGGAAATTCAAAGCCCCTGAGGTTCTTTAACGTGAACCTAAATCTAAGTACATGGTTGCTTTTGCATTTTGCCCCAATCGAAAATGCGCCTGCCGTGGCCTGGATCGGGATTCGATCCCGTGACCTCGTGCTTCACAGCCCAACATCATAGCTGCTAAGCAACCATGGCATGTAGACTTTAAAAGAGTGAACTGCTCAGACTCCATACACTTTGTTCATGTCTGTTGCACACCTCGTTGCTTCCGTCGATGAAAATACTCTTCAAGAACAGCAGACGCTCCGGAGGTATCAAGTACGACGCCACTTTGAAAAGCTCGCATGACAACGATTTTGTTTCCTTCTGTGATTGGCTGGCGGAGTAACACAACCCTGCATGGGCCGTGTGCCTTGGTTGTGAACTGCTGTTTTTTTTTAAGTTGTATGTTACCATAGAAATCTTTACTTTATACTTTCGCTTTTTTAATTGTTCTTGGCAGTGTTCTTCCTGCGCTTCTTTCCTGCGCGAGTGCATTTGATGTGGTTCCTTGTTTGCCTAGTAAAGGAGAGGTGTATCTCACAGGCGTACCTGTGAGATACACCTCATTTCATTTCTCTTTTGCGGGTTTACGCATCTCTATGGCAAATAGTGGGTGTTATTAACATTAGTACTAGTAAATGTAAGCCCCCTCATTTGCATAGAAAAGTTACCTTGGGTTGGGCCCCTCCCAAAAAGAAATCCTGGGTACACCTGCTACGAGGTCAACAAAACGTTCAGCAGCACTAGAAAGGGGCTCAAGAAAATCGGTACTCCATGCCGATTGTCGATTGCCGAATGTCTATTAAACACAACCAAGCAGTGCAAACACTTCTAGAATAAACAATGAGAGATGCCATATCAGAGCTTTTGCAAGCTGTTACGCACAATGCCTTTAGGTCATATATATATCACCCCCATGAAATTGCAAAGGTCTACTGAAAGAAAAGTCCTAAAACACAGCAACACCTAAGTCAGTTATGATGGCACAATACTTGCACTCTTCAGAATATGGCAAAGCTATACAAAGCATTTCAGTCGCATAGTCTATGATGCAGCTTACACTAGTCTTATTAGAAGAGATTAAGTCCACGAGCCCAACATAAAAGATGGCAGGTGCCAGTGGCAAGACTCGTGTATATGGAAGGAACATATCACATGAGGAGCACGGGAACTGCACATAGTGTCTTAAACAAAAGAGCAGTGGTTCCTTAAGAGATTTGTGGCATGCATTCTTTTTTACTGTACATTTACATGGACAGACCTAAGTGATACCTACTTAAGTATTTGTAATTTCTTGCACATTTTGTGCAGGAAACATACTTATCAACTGAAGAAAGTGTGCAATTCATCAATCTGGCACAAACCATTAAAATAGCAAACTCTTATTTTAAATTATGGGGCTTGTCCTTATCCTTATGATTTTCTGCTTGCTATCTTGATGGATTCATAACGAACAAGTGTGTTGTGCAGCCAAACACTGAGCAGTCAAACAGCTGTATTAGTTTGTGAAAATACAAAGGAACATTTCCACTGAATGGTAATCACCACCCTTCAGCATACCAGCAATGCGCTCCTTTCCTAGTGTTCCATGTTTTGCATTCAGTGCTTTAAGTTGTTGCACATAATACAGGCCACAGAAACTTTCCACACATGCCTAAAGAAGTCCTTCATAATGCTATCACTGTAAGGCAACTGTTAAAAGAAACATGTCCAGATATAAAGTAGGAGACACATGGTATAGTTCCCAAATGCTTGCAAATGGTTCCAAGATATTTCAACATGGTCCAACAGGGTTGCCTCAATCCTTCGGACAGTCCAATAGACACCAACAGAGTAACCATATATTCAATACACTTTGCATCATATGTTGTCCAATATATTTGTTGCCTAACTGGTTAAAATGTTAAACTTCTTTGGATTAGCTTCCTGCTGAAATTGTAACAATTCTTTGCAATGTAGCCACTCATAAACTCAGCAGATCATGTATTAAAATAGAGTTGTATGTTATAGGGATTGCACATAATTTTTAAGAATCCCTCCTTTTGTGGTGCAATGAAAACCTTTTGAAAGATTTCTTTCAATTGCACTGAGCAACTGAAATCGAAATGCTGTGCAACTACTCCAAGGCTACATCTCACTGGTTATACTCCGTTTAATAAATAGCAGGCTACGCTATGAAGGCATGGCCTGCTATTAGACTTCTCTCACTCTTGTAGACTTTTCTCACTGCTCACATTCGTGGCCAAAAAATAGTGCATCACATATGAAATACATAAGTACACGTCATGTAATTCGATGTAAAATTAAGCCTTATACATTTATGTCACAGAATATTATGAATTTATTGCATCAAAGGGCATCAGAGATCTGAATTTATCTCCCAACAAACTAGTGGAGAGGCATGTTTCTGCGACCTGCAGCCACAGTGCATCACTTTCATTTGTGACCAAAACATAGTATGTAACATACTAGAAGCACGAAGGTGCCCAAATAATGCATCATTTGTCATAAACTTGTGTCCACAACTTGTTGTTGTAATATATGAAGCTACTACTCTGTAGAAAGTGCTGCAAATCAAAAACAAACGCAATACAAAACGCACGGAGTCAGACTTCTACGACTTCATTTCTTGCATAGTTTCTGCACTGTTGCCTGCTAGGTATGAAATGAAGCATGGCGATGTCGAGATCAAATTTAAGTTTCCCATGCCTCCCATGTTAAAAAATTTCTCATGCTTTAGGGTACATTGCAAGGTTGCACATACCAACAGTGTGAAGTTCAGCTGAAACGCAAATTTAAAGTATATGGTAACCTATCGGCATTGTTGTGACACTAATCGCACGCCAGGGAACAACACATTGCAGACTTCAATGTGAAATATGCTACCACTGCATGTAGGGGACCACTAAAATTAGTTTTGGATGCTCAAAATATACTACAAGAGCAACTACATACTTCTGCAAGAAATACATTTAATTGGAAATGCTACATAGATGTGTGTAATAGCCCTCCCTGCAGCCAGTGTACTTAGAGTAAACAAAATATGCAAGCCATGTGTCTCAAGAAAATGCTGACCTTGGTCTTCTGAAGACTGAGTGCCGCCTGAAGTGTCTCCACCAGTCCATGTTGTACCTGGACCAAAAGAAGACCAAAAGAAAAGCTCATTTCTCATAAGAAACACTGCAACACAAACCACAGGAAGATGTTAGTGAATCACTGGATCTGTTACTCAAAAGTAAAGAGACTGATCATTGGAACGCAGTGCACTACTTGCCACCTCCTGCCAATGTCGCAAATATGAAGCAAAATTTTCTATGCTAGGATGATGCAGCTGCTACTCCACATTATGCATGCAAAAGAAGACTTGGTAGCAGCTAAGTGAAGAAAATTTCATGGGTTTTCCAGGACTTCAAAGGCCCCAACAAAGTGTTTTCAAGGACTAATGCAATATTAAGTTTGTTTGAAATCTTGAAAACACTCCATTAACAGTGCACACATTTTTTGTTGGAGGATAAAAAATAGAAAGGAAAAAAGAAAGGGTAGACAACAAATAAATTCAGTGATGATATAGCAGCAAATGAGAGAGAAGTGCATCAGGCGTAGTGCCACACCTTTCTGAGATTCTAGATTCATTATTTAAATAGCGTTCAACGAATTGTGAAGTGTTGTTCTGGAGCCTCACTCGACATCCGTCCTGCCTCTTCGAGGAGCAAAGTGCAACTGATGGTGGTCCACAACAGACCACCATCAGTTGCACCACATATATATATATATGCACACCTCCTACCAAGTGACCAGCTTCCCACGTACACTTCACACATACAGTTTGTTCTGCTTTGACACTCCTAAGGCTAATGCATTAAAAGACTTTGAGAACAAGCTGCCTAAACCACCACAAATATAGTGATGCTAAACAGACTGGATTGCCTTGAGTTTTGACTTCTGTCCTTCTGTCAACCTTGTGGCCAGATGTCCAAAGAAAATCTACTCAGCTTAGCCAAAAATAAAATGTAAAGATTCTTATGCACTTGGTGAAAATTGAGGGTTTCAAGGCCTTTCATATGGCATTATTGTATTCAAGGGTTTCAAGGAATGCTGCACAAACCCGGCATAATGTCACAAAGTGTGGGGCCGTGCCTAGTTCTGGGTGACAGCCAACATCAGCTGCCTTCTCCCACACTTTCTACTTAAATGCACGAACAGTAAATTAAGTGCATGTCTGTAGCACACCAGGCAATTAATAATGCTTAGTCATACTCACAACATTTATTAATTGGCACAATATAACAATCTTTTCAAACTGCTGTAATAGTGGTGCGAATTAAGAGAGCTGTACAGCAGGGCAACCGAATATCCCATTTTGGCACACAAAGCACTGTTTTAGAAACACACTATAAGATCTGCCCTTTTCTAAAAGCAACAGCCACATCGGAAAAGTAAAATATTTTAAAAAGTGACCCTCGGGTAAAATGATAAAAACCGTACACCACAAGGAGTTGTTAAGAACGGCCAGCTGCAGTACAAGTTTGCCACCCAGTTGCGACTGTGGAAGCAACATCTCCGGAGCATCGCCGCCAACCTCTAGCCACAGCGTGACTAAATCGACTTTGTGTCGGGGAACAAGACGCGCATCCCCCACTCTCCATCACTTCAGCTAGGATGCGTTCGATGAAGCCGGCTTTGTGCTGAAACCGCCGCCAACCTCTAGCCTCATCACCGTTGTGACGGAATGAGTTCAGCGGGCCAACTATTGTTCCCCAAACTCCCCAACGCGGACCTGATCTGCTACGAATGCGCGAGTTGCCGCGGGAACGCCGTTTTGCGCTGCTTCCCACGCACCGACCAAGACGCAAGACAACGCACTACCCGGAACGGCTCCGAGTTCTACGGGACCCCTCTGACGTCGGCTCCGGACCTTTGCACGGGTGTGCATTTGTGCGTGCAGAGCGTCCTGCGGGGAGGCGGCTAGTTTGCGATGACGAAACGAACGTTCGCATCACCTTGTATCGGGAGAGGACCCAGTGTTTAAAAACCGCTGTTGTGCGGCTGCTCAGGACACTCTCTCTCAAGCAGTCATTTTAGACTGATGTACTTTCTCAAACAGTCATGTTAGACTGATATAAATACTGTAAATAAACCCATATTCCTCGTTCTCGATGAGAAGCAGTGCTTCCCTTCATCAACGTCCTCAGCATGGATAAGTTGGACGACGGCATGGGCCAGCTACCTTCTAATTCATGCCCAACTCCAATCTTGACAACGGATCACGAGCGATTGGATTGAGCCCCCAATCCTGACAGAGGGCATAACACATGAGCATTAAGTTTGTTAAGTGTTTTAGCAGCAACACAAAATATTTTCTTGCTCTAATGTAAGCAGTGTAAGAAAAGCACTCTCGTATATTTCTTGTGGCAAAACACCGAACCTCAATATAACGTACCCGGATATAGCGAAGTATTCTCTATATCGAACATACAAAACTTACTCACTGGCACTCATGTAAAATACCTTATTTACTTGTGTGAAGCCCACACTTTCTTCCCTGAATTTTTTAACAGCTGTGGCCCTCACACGGCTTATGGCCTCTTATGGCTACTCACGAAAGCCTAGAACTGCGGTCAGACTGCTATGTAAAAGAATTTAACCACTGGTGGCCGACTATGAAAAATTTAGTCGCCGTTACAGTCGCCGACCTTCTTTTTATTTTTGTTTCCCGACACTGTGGGGGCACTCTACTTTCTTGCGCCCCCGTGATGTTGTTTTCCCCGCATGGCTCTCGCCTCTCCAGGAATCCGGCTGCCTCGCGTAACTGTGCGCCGCCAACGGTCCAATAGTAAGAGATGGCGTGAGTGTTCAGCTACTAACGCCAGCCAACAGCGGGATCAGGTTCAGGCAGGATCACTAGGGCGCAAAAGGCCTCTTCCTCTTTGGTCTGGGGGTCGGTGCCGCGTGCTCACAGACACGCTTCGTGGGTCTTCGAGGTTTCAGTACGGGAAACCAAGGTGGACGAACACGATCGTTCGAACGCGCCACCGCTCATGTGATTGTACAAGCGAACGATCTGGCGCTGGTGTCCGGCATGGAGCGAACATATTCGCACGATATCCTGTCGTGGTGAGTAGGACTTCCTCGATTCGTCAGCGTCCATCGGCATGTTCAATTTGTTGTAATTCAGCTAGCTAGCTGGCATTGCGGTATAAATGGGGCAATAAACGTATTTTTGATTGTTTGCTCTACAGTGTTGTCGTTTCTTCGTCCCAAGAGCGCATCTGAAGCCCCACTGTAGCCTCCTCAGTACACTCTGCGCCTGTCAAACGGCGCTCAAGCGGTCGTCGCTTTTCCCTCTCTCTATTGGTCGTTTCCACCGAGAGATGGAGCCACCGACGTAGACTAGCTCATGCCGCGTGCGCCCGCATCTCGGTTGCCTCTACTGGGAACGCAGTGCAGTAGTTGTCGTCCGCATTGCTTTTGTCGTTTATAACGCGATAGCATTAAGGAGCCCGAGTCGTAGAAAACCCGGTGTCGGCGTCCAGCGTCGAATGTCGTTTCGGCAAAAAGATTTTCGAACCACACATACCCAGGCCGTTCATGTGACGCAAGCAATTCAGTGAACTAATTGAGTTTCTCAAGCTAAAATACGTGGGAAAATCGTAAAATGCGACTTACACACAACCTACAGACATGTTGTCGGATTGTAATTTTAATATACGAGAAAACATAATTCTGTTATGTGAAAACTCAAACAAACCCCTTTTCCAGCGTTTCTACAATTCATAGACCGGAGACAGCGTCCGCCATTTGCGCACGCCGGCGCGTAAATATCTCGGAGTCCACGGAGCGGCGCGCCTGCTTCTTTGAAACACTTTCAGATGGCGCTCGCCTCCGCTGCATCGCGGCCAATGCAAGAGGCCGCGTTTGGATCATAAAGCCCGCCTTCGTGCATAGCGTTCGCCGCGAGCGTTTCCCAGTAAACATTAGAGACTTTTAGCGCGTCCGGTATTCCGGCAAGTGCGGGCGGTTTGCCGGTTCAGCGGGGGCGTAAACGTGAGCTGCCAGATTGGTGGCGCCAGCTGGTGGTGCAAAGCTCAACCACACTAATTACTATATTACTAATTACTATATTCTGCTTAGCTGCTGGTGTAAATATTCGACAGTGGCGTAATCGTGTTCACAATTACGCCGCTGCCAAAAATTTGCACCACTAGCGAAGCAGGATATAGTGGGTTACTGCAGTTTTAGCTCTGTGTTTGTCTGGTTGAACTCTACGCTACCAGGCGGCTGCAGCGATCTAGCTACGCCCCCGCAAATCCGGTAATCCGCCCAAACCGCTCCTGTTTACCGGAATAGCGGACAGGCTAAAAGTCTCTATTACGGTTACATACGCTACAGTTGCCAGGAAGCGTGAGAAGCAGTCAGGGATCTTTGAATGCTATCGCGTTCCAGTCTTAAAGGGCCCCTCACCAGGCCACATAGCAAATTTTGGTTATACGCTGGAAGTTGTTACGTGTTGTAAGGATTGGGGTCGGGCATGAAATAAGTGGTAGCTGGCCCATGCCGTCGTCCGACTCATTCACGCTGAGGACGTTGAAGGGAGGGACTTGTTCTCATCGAGAACGTGGAATATGGGATTCATTTACAATATCTACATGAAGGGTGGAGAATGCTACATTTCATAAGTCTAGCATGACTGAAAGAGAATGCACACCGAACAGCCGACAACGGCTGTTAAAAAACACTCTGTCCTCCCTAATCCCTAGGTGAGGGAAAACTGCCGTTCAACCTTCGATGAGTGGGAGCGTCCAAAGTCAGCGTAGTCGACCCGCCTTTGAGGGGGAGGGTTCACACACTCACTTCCGCACTCTGGTTTCACTGAACACACCGAGGTGAGAGGGTTCTCGTAGACAGGGGTCTTGACCCAAGCAGGCGCCTCTTGATCCTAGAGCTGACCCCGCAGTCAGTAGCCGCCACGTCTGTCCATTGACTGTGACGACTTCTGGGACCGTGAGAAAGCACCGCAAAACATCCTTTTCCAGGAGTTCTCTTGCCCCAAGCAAACCGTGAAGGCGACAGCGAATCGACTAACAAAATTGGAGGACGCTTAAGCTTCGCCTTCAAGAGTGGAACGTGACAGCGTTCCCGTCAACCCGCCAAGGGGTGTAAGACGCGCTACGGCGCAGCGACTACGCGCCCCGCATCGGACGCGGTGAGCGTCGAGCAACGCAGCGTTCGGCGCGACAACGAAATGTGCGCCTGAGCAAGCGACGCACGCCTGAGCCTTAGAAACAGCTCGTTTCTAAGGCAACACCGCGTTCACTAGAGGCGCTTTTGTACCGCTTTGAAGCATCGAACTCGTGGCTCAGTGGTAACGTCTCCGTCTCACACTCCGGAGACCCTGGTTCGATTCCCACCCAGCCCATCTTGCAAGTTGTTTTTTATTCATGAAGTGCCTGCTGGGATTTATCGCTCACGGCCGACGCCGACACCGACGCCGACGACACCGGCTTTTCTGCGACACGAGCTCCTTAACGCTGTCGCGTTCCGCCGAACGTGGCTAGACATGCCGGCGCCGTTGGGCTGTTGAGGAGGCTCATTGCTGTCTTTACAAAGCGAGTCGTCGCAGCGGGCTGGGAAGAGTTCCGAGGTCGCTTCTCCGAAGATCGCCAGCCCCCGCAGGCCGATCATAACAGTGTCCTCTAGGGAGCGTTCTGTCGCAAAATTTTTCAAATTGGCTCATTAATAGCCGACAGAAATATTTCAGTGCCGCGAACCCATGATTTCAGCAGGCGAGCTCCAAGCGACAAACTCTCTCCACTCACCCCATCTAGCCTCCGCGAGAAAAATTCCTTCCTTGCGTTCTCCCATACCGTACCTCGAGGATCGTGTGACACACGTCACGGGCCCCGCCTTCATTTTGTTTTTTTGCTTTCTTTTTTTCGGCGTAGCCCAGTTCCGTTGACGGCGTTGCGCGCGAGCTGTTGTGATTGTCTCGCTTCGCGCAGCGCACGGTTTTGCTCGCTGTGCACAAGGCCACATGACTAATGGTATGATTCAGTGCTACACGAATATTGAGGCAGAACAAGCGGATCGCAGAGCATGATCACGCGCTGGAACACGGTAGAAAATGGCGTAGTTTCGGTACCTGCGCACGTGACTGTACGACAGTGGGAGCAAGCAGACGAAACGGAAGTACATCTCTCTTGCTACGGAGCGAAGCAAAACAAAAAAAAACGGCAGAAACTGTGCACAGCAAAACAGAAACTGCTGCGTGCCCGCTCGCAGCCAATCGCACGCCTCTCTCTCGCTTTTCTTCTTTTTTTTTCAGCATTCGCATGGGGTTGCGCCGGAGGAGTTTTCGGCGTACAGGCGACGGACGGACGGACGGACGGACGGACGGCCGAATCGGCTAGCCATATACAGCTTCGCTGTAAAACATCGTGATTAAGCAAGTACCTTATCAGCCGCGCCTCGGCCGAAGTAACACGTCGCGTTTGGTGTTAGTTGGAAGCAAGCTGTGATAGCTGTTGTCTTAGCGTAGATAAGCTGCACGGATATTTTTTTTTTTTTTTTTGGCCAGTAAACCTATTTCCACAAAAGCGAATTGACAACGTCAGTGCAAATGTTTAAAGGTGCGCTTTGTTTCGTCCCAGTCGCCATGTCTTTCTCTAATGAGCAGAAGGTAAAAATAATGTTTGTCTTGGAAGCTGCAAATGACAAGAGGAAGGCCGCAAATATATATCAGTCATGAAAGTGTGGTGGTAGACCAAACGCATAGACTATTATCAGAAATTGTGAAAACCTGAGATAAACCAACAGCGTCAAGAAACAGCGGCGGAGGATTTCATCTTCGAGTCCTAGCCTACGCACGGATGTTCCATCATTTATGGCCTCAAACCCTCATGCTAGCGTGCGGGACGTAGCCGCCCAGGTACCAATTTCCAAGTTATCAGTTTAGAGGATTTAAATGAAGGCCTGTAGAATAGTCTAGATTTCTCGAATCGGTCGCTTCTCGGTACGCTCATTTCGCTTTTTTGTTCCATGAACCTGTTTTTGCAGCACGTATACACTGTCATGAAAACTAAAACTGTCACTTTAATTTGGCTTTGGTCCGAAGCAAGTTTTTGGCGCGAAATGTAGCTGCGCGAGCACTCTGTCGATGCGGTGAGACCAAAGCCGGGACATTGAAACATGCTATGCCTATTACATTGCTTTTTGCGTTTCGGGCTTGGTCAGAGCGGCACTTCGGCCACGTTGTCAAGGGGCTTTTGTTATCAATGTGGTCAGGCGGCCTTGAAAGTCGCATAATAAGTGTGACGTAGAGAGGAAGGAATAAATAAAAAATAAATTATGGGGTTTTATGTGCCAAAGCCACTTTCTGATTATGAGGCACGCCGTAGTGGACTCCGGAAATCTTGACCACCTGGGGTTCATTAATGTGCACCTAAATCCAAGTACACCGGTGTTTTCGCCCCCACCGAAATGCGGCCGCCGTGGCCGGGATTCGATCCCGCGACCTCATGTTCAGCAGTCCAGCACCATAGCCACTGAGCAACCACGGCGGGTGAAGGAATAACTGCAAAGCCGCGAAACCTGCTGTTGGTGCTCCTTCCGTACCGTAATCAAGGTGATGCGCTGTCTCTTCGGCTCTGCGACAGGCAATGTATAGTTGCTTTTAATCAGCTTATTTGAGGGCGCTGCTTTATGATGCGGGTGGGAGCGCAGACACGTGGTATTCTCGGGCTTCCTCAGAACAAACAGTTCAAGGCGCAGGCAAAAATGACTGCCTCGTACTCACAGTTTTGTCCTAAATAAATGGATTTGTTGCTTGTTTTCTGCACTAAAGATAGTCAATTTGCATATAACGAATCCATCACGAAAGTTTAAGTTTGTTGTAAACGAGTTCGGGCATATCGTATAGATATCAAACTGTCTTTAGCTCGAAAGATTATTCGTTATAACCAGGCATGACGTATCCCACTTTGCGCTAATTTTCACGTCAGAAACATGGAGTGGCTCAAAGGGCACAATAGAAAACTATTCTGTTGAGATGATGAAAATAGTATTGATTTTCAAAGGTGCCTCCAACGGCCGCACAGCAGGCTTGAAGTTGGCTTGCTCTGCTCCTTTTATTTTAATAACAGTGAACGTAATTAATCATGCAAACTGTGAAAATACAACGAGAACACAGAGCTGCTACGATGCGAAGTATCATTTGAAATAACATCGTTTCACTGCGTAAATGTCACATCCAGAGCATAGTTTGGTGTCACGCGATAAGCTAGAAAGGGTAAACGCAAGATCAAAAACATGCTTCAGGAATGACAGCCAAAGGCGTAACTGGTCGCAGTAATTTTTTGTTCATACCTGGTGCTGTAACTGGTGGATCCTTGTGTGAGATACGCATGTGCTCCATTAGGGCTTCAGCGTTGACGCAGATCTTGTGGCAGATCGGGCAAGACTGCGACGCTGCTCCTCCAATCAGTGCTGCGTGTTGCTGCACACAATAATTACAGGGTGCACAAATCACTGCTTTGTACAGAGCAAAGGTTCCATGTAAATTACTCATTCGTTGTGCTAGGCATTACAGCAGACGGGACTAAAATCTGATTTTCTTTATATCTTTTTTTTTACGCCTGATTTGTTTTGGGGGCCGGCTCGACTATTCGGACATCCCCGTAGGACTGCCACCTACTCCGCAAGAACAATTTATTGCGGCAACTAAAATTTCGGACGCCTTACGGTGTCTCGCTTGACTTTTGAGGGTGATGCCTATTTCACAAGGTGTGGTGTTGCTTGCGTTTCTTCGGCTTACCCCTAAACCGCAGTCCACGAATATACCGATCTGGCGGCGCTGCTTAGGCTTAGCAGGAACTTACTAGCCAGTCGGTTGGCGCAACGTATACATATATACAAACATCGGGGGTTGGCGGGCGGCAATCCGTCGCGCAAAATTCACCCTTGGTATGTTGATATGCTGCGTATGGCACACCACAAAAATGTTTGCACTCTTAAGAAGATATGCAGATTACTAATGCATTTCTAGGTAAATCTAAGAGTACATAGACATATACGTCAAATATATACATACATGCAAGAGAAAAATTATCAAATATATTCTAAATGCACTGATTCATAAAGTGAAAACTCCCGAACGGAATAAACGTGTTTCTTTTAAAAGCTGCACCAACTCCAGGTGAACCAATCGACTTTCCAAAAAAACGAATCAATGCAACTATTCGACGTTAATATGAACAACAGTGTTAGGGAAAATATACCGCATATGTATTCACAGTGAATCGGGGAAACCGGGAAGTCTTTACCAATGTAATCTCTGTGGTTTCTCTGGCGATCTCCTTCAACGTGTCAGCAAGCGAAATGAAGTAGAAACACATTGACACAAAGATGTGGGGCTCCCGCACCGCAGAACGGCGCGCGCAAAGGTCGGCGCCATGAAAGACGATGAAGTGCGTAAGTTGCACGCTCTTCTTCTGGTCCGTCATTAAAGAGAAACGTCTCTTTTGTAACGCTCAGTCTCCAACCTACGTTACATTTTTCTGGTGGAGGTGCTGGGTAACCCAGATTGCTGAGACGATGCGGTTTCAAATGTGGCAATGTAAGTTACATCAGTGATTTCGCGAAGGAATCCGATTGTCGTTCCTCGCGGTACAGGCCGATATTCGTTGCTAAAGTTTGTTAGCAAAACGATTGAACATTTGCTTAGCACTTGAAGAAGCCCTCTGGCTATAAAAATGTGGGGCTCAAGAAGCAGGGTAATGTTCGCCTCAGCAATTCCTTCGGCGTCGTCCTCCATGTCGCATCGGACAAGGGTAAGCACGCTGCTCTTGGGTGGCAACGTGACGTGATCGTCAGCTACGTGAAGCGTAGCTGACGATCACGTCACGTCATTACTGTTCGCTATGGCTTGCGTAGTAGCGAAGCTCACTCTAGACTCTTGCAGGTCGATGATGGCACCGTTCGCCTGAAGGAAATCCATGCCGAGTATAAGGTCCTTTGAGCATTCAGGAAGAATGACGAAGCCGCCGATGTACGTGAAGCCCCGAATGTTGACTCGCGCCGTGCACCGGCCCATTGGAATTATGAGATGTCCTCCTACAGTACGAATCTGAGTTCCGGTCCATTGCGTCGAAGCTTTATTCAGTATACGCGCGAGATTCTGGCTCATAACAGACGTGTCCGCACCCGTGTCGATTAACGCCGTGACTTTGTGGTCATCTATGGTAACTGGTACGTCGCAGGATACTGACATGGAATTACACTGCTTTCTCTGCGTCTCAATTACGTCATATCGCGGTCGATCTTCAGCGTTCGCAACGTCAGCGACCTCACCTCCGCAGGTCGCTGGACTCAGTTTTGCCGGGAGGCAGGGCTGGGTGAGCGACGCCTCGTTGCTCTCGGCGTGAAGAGGGGGCTGGAAGACCTGTTTCGGGCGGGTGACGGTGACCGGGGTTCACGGAATCGTGGGGCAAACGAGGTCCTGGCATCCGTGAGGTATGCTTAAATCTCCAGGGGGCGTTCACCATTGCGCGGGCACGGCGCATTCAGTGAAAATCTACGGAGCCCAGCTCGGCGGTAAGGACACGCCCTGTAGAGGTGATCGGCTTCACCGCAATGAAAACACAAGGGCCTCCGGTCTGCGGTGTGCCATACGTCGCTCTTGCGGGGTGGTCGTGTTTCAGCCATGAATGGCGTACGGCGGGGCCTGAAGTCGCCAGTTGCTTGTTCAACGGCGCGCACACCATGAAAGTCCGGAACGTCGCTCACATCGCGAAAAATCGGGGACAACGAACTTCGCGCTGCTTCCGCATACGACATGCGAGGTTCTGGCTGCCGTACCTCGTCCTGGGGTGTCTCGCTTCGCTCTGGGACTTGGACTGTCTGCCTCATTTCCTCCCGGACGACCTCAGCCAGAGCGAGTCACTGTACCGATGCTGGAGCCACCTGAAGCTTTTGGAGCTCTTCTCGAACAACAAGCCTAATGAGCTCCCGCAAGGCGTCGGTATTGTCCAAGTGCATAGGGAGAGGGTCACGCGATAGGGTCGACACGTCGCGGTTGTACTGCCGTGTTCGCTGCTGCAGTGCCTTTTCCATTGATATGGCTTCCGCGAGAAACTCTGCAACGGTCTTTGGTGGGTTGCGTATTAGGCCACCGAATAACTCTTGCTTGACACTGCGCATCAAGTTCCTGAGCTTCTTTTCTTCCGGCATTGATGAATCCGCGCGTCGGAAAAGTCGGCACATATCTTCAACAAACATTGCGACGCTTTCGTTCGGCCGCTGTACTCTCGCCTGAATTGCAGATTCAGCTCGCTCCTTGCGATCGAGGCTGGCATATGTGTCGATTAGCTGCCGTCGGAATTCTTCCCATGTCGATAGGGCCGCCTCACGGTTCTCAAACGATGTCCGCGCATAGTCCTCGAGGGCAAAGTAGGCGTTGCGTAGCTTGCGCTTTGGAGTCCAGCCGTTGTATTCTGCGACACGCTCAAAGTGATCGAGCCAGTCCTCTACATCCTCGAAGGTGTCCCCATGGAAGGACGTGGGGATTCGCGGCTGGTTGAGGACGACCTCGGTCGGCGCGGTTGAGGAAGATGATGGAACCGATGTACTCATCCTTCTGACGTGGTCGGGTAGCGGCTCGTGCTCAGGTAGCAGTCTTTGAAGTCAGCGGCTTGTCCGTACGTGCACAGGAGTCAGCTCGACCGGACTTCGTACTGGGCTTGTAGACGGTGTTCGATCTGTGAGTGTGTGACCCAGCACCTCCACCAGAAAAATGTAACGTAATGTCCCTACAGAGTGTCTCCAGTGGAAAGGGAAGCGATCAAGCATCAGGTGAAAGAGATGCTCCAAGACGACGTGATCCAACTGTCCACCAGCCCGTGGGCCTCCCCTGTAGTGTTAGTCAGAAAGAAAGACAACACACTGCGCTTCTGTGTAGATTACAGAAAGTTGAACCGTGTCACCAAGCGCGATGTTTATCCATTTCCACGCATCGACAATGCACTGGATCGTCTACAACATGCCAAGTTTTTTTCTTCGTTGGATCTTAAATCAGGGTATTGGCAAATCGAAGTTGATGAACAGGATCGTAAAAAAACAGCGTTTGTGACACCTGACGGCCTTTATGAGTTCAAAGTTCTCCCCTTCGGTCTCTGTTCCGCGCCTGCCACCCTTCAGCGGATGATGGTACCGTGCTTGCTGAACTCAAATGGCAAACCTGCCTCATATACTTGGACGACGTCGTCGTGTTCTCGAGCACGTTCGACGAACATCTCGCACGACTCGAGTGTCCTCGCTGCGATCCATACTGCCGGCCTCACCATCAAGCCTGAAAAATGCTACTTCGGGTTCCAAGAGCTCAAATTTCTTGGCCATGTCATTGGTCCTCAAGGCGTCCGACCAGACCCCGACGAGTTAGCTGCCGTCGCCGAGTTTTCACCACCCACAGACAAGAAGGCTGTTCAACGCTTCCTTGGTTTGTTCGCATATTATAGGCGCTTCGTCGCGGGATTCTCGAGAATTGCTGCGCCTCTGACACGGCTTACACGCGACGATGTGCCTTTCATTTGGGCGGACGAGCCGCAGCAGTCGTTCAATGAAGTACGCAAGCGTTTGCAAGAGGCGCCAATACTTGCTCATTTCGACGAAGACGCTGACACTAAAATTCATACTGACGCCAGCAATTCTGGTCTCGGCGCAGTTCTTGTGCAGTGGCAAGCTGGTGCGGAACGCACCATTGCTTATGCAAGCCGCAGTCTCACCAAGGCTGAGAAAAACTACTCAGCCACTGAAAAAGAATCCTTAGCGGTTGTGTGGGCAATTAGTAAATTCCGACCCTACTTGTACGGTAGACCCTTTAAGGCTGTCAGTGAGCACCACGCGCTGTGCTGGCGTGCCAACCTCAAGGACCCTTCAGGCAGACTAGCACGTTGGAGCCTGCGCCCACAAGAGTACGACATTACAGTTGTCTACCGATCTGGAAGGAAGCACAGTGACGCTGACTGTCACGCGCACCACTCCCTACGACGTCATCGGACCTTGACCATGATTGCCATTTGTCGGCGTTATCGACGCCATAAAAATGGTTGAGCACCAGCGCGCTGACCCTGAGAAGCTGCCGCTGATCGAGCACTTTCAAGGAGTTGAATGTGTTTCACCTCGCTCGCTCGTGCGCGGCTTATCATCATACTACTTGCACAACAACGTCCTTTACAGGAAAAACTGCGGAAGCGGTCCCAATACATACCTCCTTGTCGTGCCGTCGGTACTGCGCCAAGACATTTTGCAAGCGTGCCATGATGAGCCATGCGCAGGTCACCTGGGATTTGCTAAGACATTAACAAGGATACGACAGAAGTATTACTGGCCCCGGCTTTATTCTTCTGTACAACGGTACGTGAAGACCTGCCGCGATTTTCAGCGTCGCAAGAAACCACCAGTCAAACCGGCCGGCTTTCTCCATCCTGTAGACCCTCCTCAAGCACCCTTCCAACAAATAGGAATGGATTTACTTGGGCCATTCCCACTGACTTCTTCGCACAACAGATGGATAGTCGTGGCTACCGACTACTTAACCCGGTACGCCGAAACCTAAGCTATCCCTCAAACAAACTCGTATGAAGTGGCCAAGTTCTTTGTACGCCACATCGCCCTACGACATGGTGCACCGTCTGTTGTCATCACCGACCGCGGTACAGCATTTACAGCGGAACTTATGCAGGACGTTCTCCAGCTGACGCATTGCTCTCGCCGCAAGAGCACTGCGTATCACTCTCAAACCAATCGATTAACTGAACGTCTGAACAGAACGCTGGCTGATATGCTCTCCTTGTATGTCGACGTAGAGCACAAGACGTGGGACGAGATTTTACCCTATGTGACTTTCGCGTATAACGCTGCTGTACAGGAGACTACGCAGTTTACGCCGTTCGAACTTGTATACGGGCGCCACGTCACGTCAACACTTGACGCCATGCTACATCTGGCTGATAATAACCCGACCAGTGAACACGCGGAAGAGTTTGTACAAAGAGCCGAAGAGGCACGCCAGCTTGCTCGGCATCGTATCCGGAGCCAACAGCATACCGACACCCTTCGATACAACCAGGGTCGACGCGACGTCCATTACAATACAGGCGCCTGCGTGTGGGTCTGGACGCCCGTCCGTCGCCGTGGACTCTCGGAAAAGTTGATCCGCCGGTATTTTGGTCCCTACAAGCTTACGCGCCGCCTCAGTGACGTGACCTACGAAGTCGTTCCCTGCAGTTCTGACCCCGGTTCGCTCCGTCGTCGTCCTCGCGCTGAAGTTGTTCATGTAGTGCGCATGAAACCATACTATGCGCGTACGTGAACGCCGAGATGCACCTGAGAAGCTCCATTTCTTATGTCGCTGAAAGACCTTTGTGACGCGACCGAGACTGTCGCTTTTCGCATGGGGGCAATTGACACAAAGATGTGGGGCTCCCGCACCGCAGAACGGCGCGCGCAAAGGTCGGCGCCATGAAAGACGATAAAGTGCGTAAGTTGCACGCTCTTCTTCTGGCCCGCCATTAAAGAGAAACTTCTCTTTTGTAACACTCCGTCTCCAGCCTACGTTACAATATAGTCTAATCGAATAGTATTTTCTATTCAAATGGTATTCGACTTCAGAATTCACTATTAAAAATTATCGAATAGCCGTTTATGTTTGAATGTAAAGCACAACAGCACTTTTGAAGTCTCGAAGGTGAGGGGCCGACGCAAGTGAGATCTCTTATTCCGAATTATTGTGCTGTTGGAGCGTCGTGGCTGTTGCGCAGAGGTGCACCAGTTCCTGGGAGAATTAGCGCACGGGTGCTAATCGATTCTGATGAACAAGTTCCTAGCTTTCATTCAATATAGACACCCCGCTTTGGGCCAGCCTGTAAATCTGCTAACTTGATTCAGGCAAAGAAAACATTTTTTGACAGTATCATCATGTGTGCAACCTATTAAAACTGGGTGCCCAATGTGGTACGACACTTACCGAATGATACGACACTTACCTCCTTCAACGAACACAGCAGATCTACAGATACATCTACGTGTATGTGAGCCATGCTATTGATGATATGTGCTGTTTTATGGCACAAGGGTATGGCCCGAGAGCGCCAGTGAGGCGCTCTTGTTCTTATTGTTCCTATGTTCTTATTATTATTGTTATGATTAAGAATAATTATATTATTATTATATTATTGTATTATTATTATTATTATTATTATTATTATTATTATTATTATTATTATTATTATTATTATTATTATTATTATACTGCACCGGTTAAATGAAAGCAGCCCTTTATAATACAGAAGCTGCTTAGTTGAGCGGATGTACAGTTGGGAACGGCATTAAATTTAGTTATGAAATATAAGTAAGCGCAACATGTTTTTCTCAGAAATCACATTCGAGAATATTTTCTTTCGTTTACACCCCTGAAAAAAGCCGAAGGAAGCAGTTACCTCCTTCTTTTGTACTTTTTAAAAATTAAATTGTGGGGTTTTAGGTGCCAAAACCACTTTCTGATTATGAGGCACGCCGTAGTGGGGGACTCCGGAAATTTCGACCACCAGGGGTTCTTTAACGTGCACCTAAATCTAAGTACACGGGTGTTTTCGCATTTCGCCCCCATCGAAATGCGGCCGCCGTGGCTTTGCACTTTTTAATTAACAAAATTCTGGCGTTTTACGTCTGGCGATATGAGCACGAGGCACCCTGTGTAGTTCACCTGCGGTTCTTTAGCGTGGACCTACAGAGAAGTACACGAATGTTTTTCCATTTCGTTCCCATCGAATTCCGTGACCTGGTTTGTACCCGTGAGCTCGAGTTTAGACGCGCAACGCCATACACTCTAAGAAAAATTTGCACCCTTTGGGATGTATATTTGCCACACAACAATAATCGTCATCTGTCTTGCCCGCATTTCCTTTCTTGAAAACGCTGCGCTCGTTACTTTTCTATCCAAAATGCTCTGTCATGCTGATAACGCGCATGCCGAGCGTGACTTGGAAGCACCGGGCTCGCAGCGTTAAAGAAAGGAAATACGGGCAAGACAGATGACGATTAGTGTAGTGTGGCAAATATACACCCCAAAGGGTGTAAACTTTTCTTAGGTTGTATCCACTTTGTAGCAATTAGGCTAACGCGCCGCCTTTTCTTTTTTTCGTTGTTGTTGTTAAGCATGGGCCGGACAAAAAATTTCACACCGCTTACGGGCCAAAGATTAGCACGTATAATCGCTACCTACAACTGTTTTCGGCGCCCGAGGTCCGACCGCAATAAAAGAACCCCTACCAATTACTCTGCATTGTGTTACGCGAGGAACACAAAACATGAATGGGATGTTGCAGTGCAGTTTTCTTTGGTTCTCGTTTTTCTATAAGAATACTCCCAGTAAATTTGAGTAAAGGGCACTAGATAAGGCAGATATGTTTTATTTGTTTGAAGCGGCGAGCAAGAAGTTTACATATGTTTTTCCTACTGATGGAAAACTATACGCACAAAAATACACGCGAGAGATACATACTGCTTGAAGAACACGTGTTCCCCAAAGGGAACCGTGCAATTAAATAGCATAGTAGAATGAAAACTGACACTGCGGCCGCAATGCACGCGCTATCACCGAGCGGCATTAAAAAATATGAAGTAAAGAAGAGAAAGAAATGAATCTATCGGTAAGGCATAAATTCATGTCATATCCAATTAACACCGTTTGAGCGGCCTGAACGCGTATACCAGAGCGCGAAGTAGTACGAACGACCCTTCCGAGAAGTATCGCCAGCAGTTCCCAACGGCGTGACCTTGATGCGAGCCAATACACTTCGATCGCAGTGTGGAGGATTTTAAAAAAAAAAAGGTCATATGCACCCGTACCATGTACATCTTCATCAAAAACTTGAAGACCGAGATTTTGAAAACAAACTTCACTTCGCCAATTGGATTTTCACGAAATGTTTAGAATAGCCGGACTTTCTCACTCACGTGCTTTGGAGGGATGAGGCTAATTTCTCGAGAAACGCACAAGTTAACCTTCGCAACGCGCAATACTGTCTGGCACAAACACGACACTGATACCAGTGGTCGTTTAATGTGGTGTGCGGTACTTTTGATGGCAACATCATCGGACCCATCTTTTTTGATGATACACTATTTCGACGCAACGCTACGTCAACGACATCCTCGAGGGTCCCGTGAACGACATCTTTTGCAACGTTAAACTTGCACACGTTAGGAACATCTGGTTTCAACACGATGGTGCGCCTGCGCATAGTAGTAGTCAGTCTCGAGCGTGGCTCGACAAGCTTTTTCCTGGACAGTCGATTGTCCGGCACGGACCTGTACCCTAGCCTGCAAGGTCGCCGGACATGACACCGCTGGACTTCTTGTGGGGCTACGTGAAAGATCACGTTGTTACGTTTCGCCTACAACGCGCGGTAATGCCGGCGCGGATGCAACGGACGCCGGGGCTTTGTTCAAAACGGCGGACATTTTGGCCTGTTCGACACCGCCGCAACGCCTACCCGCCAAGCGTGTCCAGGCGTGTTTCAGTGCCACGTGTCTTCGTGTGTGCGTGTGTGTGTGTGTGCCCTCGCTTGTCAAAGCGCGGCAGCCGGGGAGCGGAGTTCCCCGAATGAGGAGCCTGGACGTCTCTCGGCTCAACTGTTCACGCCGTCGTGTGGGTGAAGGTTGGCGATGCGTCACTACACTCGGTTCAGCAGGTCTCTCGGCCCGACAGTTCGCGCCGTCGTGGGCTCCTGCTGCGCCGTCCCGTGACCTTCATCCCGTGACCTTCCCTCCTTCCCTTTTGGACCGCGACGCCGGGAGTATAAGAGCAGCTGCCCCCGGACGCCAAGAGAGAGGCTCCGATTTGTACTGTTGAGTTACGTGCTCTCTCGTCTCTCCACTTCGGTCGACCTGACCGGCCGCTCTTTTGCTATGTTAGAATAAACAAGTTGTTCTGTTACCAGTCTTCTCATGCTTTGCCGGGACCTTCGGATGCTTCCAGTGCCCCAGGCCGCCAGGCCAACGCTACCCTTGGGGCTTGCGACCCATTGGCAATAACGGGCGTCAGCACCGAGACCCCAACAACTCGGGCCAGCGGTGCGATTCCAACATCTGGTTGCCAGCGGTGAGATCGCGACAACGGAGGCCAGCAGCGAAGAGATGCGGTTGACTGTATGCTGAGCAGCACAACGACCATCCGGGAGCAGTGCAACGAGCCCTGTGTGATGACTGGTTGCCTGCAGCGGAACGACTGCGCTGAAGTCTTGGCTGCGAGGTTTGGTGAGTGCGGGACTTTCTTCTTCTGAGTTTTGCCAGGCTTTTGTTAGTGTTAGAAACAGAGCTGGTAATTGTGGTTGTCGTTGCTACCGGGTTAGTTTGCGGCAAGACAATAGTAGGCAGTAGAGAAAGCAGCATTCAGAGCAGCCATGGATTTGAAGTCGTTGCGCAAACCGAAATTGCTGGAGCTTGCGAGAGAGTTGGGTCTGGATGTCTCAGACAAACTCAGAAAACCAGAACTGCTAAGGGCTATTCTTGAGTTAGAAGCTGAGGATGACGAGCTGTCGGAATGCCTTGAGACCATTGAGGAGAGGGAGACGGCAAAAAGACAGGAGCGCGAACTTAAAGAGCAAAAAGAGAAACAGGAGCGTGAACTTAAAGAACAGAAAGAGAAAGATGAGCGCGAACGTAAAGAACAGATAGAACGAGAGCAACAAGAGAAAGAAAGAGAGCGCGACCGTCAACACGCTTTGGAAATGAAGCGTCTCGAGTTAGAGATGGAACGCGCTCGTAATGGAAGTCAGGCACACGGTGCAGGAGAACGAGTATTGTTCAAAATGACTGACCTGATGCGGCCGTTTAAGCTTGGAGAGGACATTGGTTTGTTCCTGGTTAACTTTGAGCGAACGTGCGAGAAGCAGGGGTTCTCTCGGGAAACGTGGCCACAGCGCTTGCTCACTTTGCTACCCGGCGAGGCGGCCGACGTAGTCGCTCGCTTGGAGAGAGAGGAGGCAGAGGATTTCGACAAAGTGAAATCGAGTCTGCTAAAAAAGTACCGGCTGTCAGCGGAGGCGTTCCGTCGGAAGTTTCGGGAAAATGAGAAAGGCAAAAGTGAGTCATATACAGAGTTTGCGTACAAGCTTATGTCAAACATGCAGGAGTGGCTCAAAGAAGAGAAAGCGTTTGGTGACCACGAGAAAGTTCTACAGTGTTTCGGGCTAGAACAGTTTTATAGTCGGTTACCTGAGAACGTGCGGTACTGGGTCTTGGATAGGCCAGACGTTAGTACGGTGGCTCGAGCCGCTGAGCTAGCCGAGGAGTTTGTGACGCGTCGGGCTCGCGGAGCTAAGGACGGTCAAAAGGGTGAATTTGGCTCCAAGTTTGAGAGGCCAAAGTTCACGCCCATGAGAGCAAAGGGGGACACACGTAGCGCGGATGCGAGTGAAAGCAGTCCGACCGAACGTAAGGAGACGGCGGCAACCGAAGCCGAACGCAGAAAGCGGTTCGAGACGAGGCAAGCGCGCGTTTGTTATACGTGCCAGAAGCCGGGTCACTTTTCGGCGCAGTGTCCAGAAACAAAAACACAAGTCGTGTTTTTGTCTATATGCAGCACTGACGAGAACATGAAGCTTCTCGAGCCTTACATGCGAGACCTCCTCGTGAACGGGAAAGAGTGCCGAGTGCTTCGCGATTCCGCAGCTACAATGGATGTAGTTCACCCCTCTTACGTAGAACCCGAAATGTTCACGGGCGAGTGCGCATGGATCAAGCAAGCAGTGGAAGCTCATAGCGTGTGTCTGCCGGTAGCAAAAGTGCTTATTGAAGGACCTTTCGGAGCACTTGAGACGGAGGCCGCAGTGTCATCTATGCTGCCCCCCCAGTACCCGTACCTATTTTCGAACAGGTCCGATCACCTCCTGCGCGAGAAGGGGCTTTTGTTTGGTGAGGCTAGCGTTCAGGCCTTAACCAGATCGAAGGTTCGGGAGCTCGCTGCAAAGGCGGTAGTTGCGGGGCCGACGTTGTTGAACGATGAGAAAGGGTCAGAGGCGCAGCAAGCTGGTATTCAGAGCACGCCCGAACTGAATAAAATTGAGCCTGTAGCGTTAAAGGCAGCAGATACTGGAGAGGAAATTCCCGACACGGGAAAGTTAGAAGAGCTGTCTCCAGATTTGCTCATCGCGCCTACGTCAGACGGACTTAACAGGTTGCTAAAAGTCAGCCGGTCGGCTTTGATAGCCGAGCAAAAGAAGGATGGCAGCCTCGAAAACATACGCTGCATTATCAAGGAAGGTATCGCCAAGAAAAATGCTCGCTTTGTGGAAAGAGGTGGGGTCCTGTACCGGAAGTATCTAGACCGCAGAGGAGTGGAGTTCGATCAGCTGATCGTGCCTCAATGCTATCGTCAGGATCTGTTGCGCTTGTCGCATGGGGGTTCGTGGTCCGGACACCTAGGAGTTAAGAAAACTAAGGACCGTCTCTTGCAGGAGTACTATTGGCCAGGGTGTTTTCGGGACGCAGACCACTTTGTGAAGACATGCGACACCTGTCAGCGGGTGGGCAAGCCAGGGGACAAATCGAGGGCGCCGTTGAAGTTGGTACCTATCATTACGGAGCCTTTTAGACGGCTCGTTATTGATACAGTGGGACCTCTGCCGGTAACAGCCACGGGGTACCGACACATTTTGACTGTGATCTGCCCAGCGACAAAGTTCCCTGAAGCAGTGCCGCTTAAAGAACTCAACTCAGTTGAGATAGTCAATGCACTACTGTCCATATTTGCGCGAGTTGGTTTTCCTGCAGAAATCCAGTCAGATCAGGGTACAGTGTTTACTAGCGCTTTGACGACAGCCTTTCTCGAAAGGTGCGGGGTAAAGCTGTTACACAGCTCAGTGCACCACCCCCAGTCGAATTCCGTTGAGAAGCTCCACTCCGTCATGAAGCGCGTGTTGAGAGCATTGTGTTTTGAACATCAAACTGACTGGGAGCTGTGTCTGCCTGGAGTGATGTTTGCTTTAAGAACCGCGCCGCATGCGGCTACGGGGTTCTCGCCAGCTGAGCTGGTGTACGGTCGCTCGCTGCGATCTCCGCTTCGCATGCTTCGAGAATCATGGGAAGGCAGGGGCGACGACCCAGTCGTGGTAGAGTACGTGCTTAAGCTCCTCGAACGCTTAAGAAGGGCACAGGAGTTGTCAGGTGAAGCAATGGCAGAAGCCCAGCAGAGGGCCAAGGTTTATTATGATCGGACAGCCAGGGCCCGTCGTTTTGAGGTGGGCGATGAGGTCATGATATTGCGCACATCGCTAAAGAACAAACTCGACGTGCAGTGGGAGGGCCCAGCACGGATTGTTCAAAAACTGTCGGACGTTAACTACGTGGTGAGTCTGCCAGGAAAGCGGAAAGCACAGCAAGTTTACCACTGTAATCTGCTCAAACCCTATAAGCAACGGGAAGCAGTGGTGTGCATGATGGTAAACGTGCCCAAAGAGCTTCCGGTCGAGCTTCCGGGACTAGGCTCAGTGACGAACAGGAAAGACACCGATCAAGTCATTAGTGACTTAATAAGTAAAGCATCGCTGTCGCCTGAGCAGAAAACCGAACTACACCAGCTCTTACAAGAGTTTCAAGGTCTGTTCTCTGAGAGGCCTGGTAGGACTTCTGTCCTTACTCATGACATAGAACTTACCTCCCCAGAGCCAGTACGATCCAAGGCGTACCGGGTGTCACCCCGCCAGAGCGATATTATGGAGGCTGAGGTAAAGAAAATGCTACAGCTCGGTGTTATTGAAGCGGGTGAGAGTGATTATACCTCCCCTTTGATTTTAGTTGAGGTACCGGGCAAGGAACCTCGTCCTTGCGTCGACTACCGCAGGCTTAATTCCATCACTAAGGATCAAATTTATCCGATCCCTAACATCGAGGAGCGCCTTGAGAGAGTGAGTAGCGCTCAGTTTATTTCCACCCTAGATCTTGTCAGGGGTTATTGGCAGGTTCCACTTACAGAAGAGGCTAGTAGGTATGCGGCATTCATTTCACCAATGGGGACATTCCGTCCTAAAGTTTTGAGTTTTGGTTTGAAGAACGCGCCATACTGCTTTTCAAGCCTCATGGATAAAGTGTTGCGGGGACAGCAAGAATTCGCTTTACCGTATCTAGACGACGTAGCGATATTCTCCGCATCCTGGCCGGAACATATGGCGCACTTGCGGGCAGTGCTAACCCGCCTGCGCGATGCGGGCTTGACAGTCAAGGCTCCCAAGTGCCAGTTAGCACAGGCCGAGGTTGTCTACCTCGGACACGTGATTGGTCGGGGTCGTCGCCGCCCCTCTGAAATAAAGGTGGCCGCTGTGCGAGACTTCCCGCAACCGCGCACGAAGACCGATATTCGGTCGTTCTTAGGTGTCGCCGGCTACTATCAGAGGTACATCCCCAGGTACTCGGATATCGCGGCTCCCTTGACGGATGCTCTAAGAAAGACAGAGCCGCAAACAGTCGTCTGGGATGAGACGAAGGAAAGAGCTTTTAGCGCCCTAAAGAGCGCCCTAACAAGCCAGCCTGTGCTACGATCGCCCGACTACACAAAAGGGTTCGTTGTTCAGTGTGATGCTAGTGAGCGAGGCATGGGCGTTGTACTGTGCCAACGGGAAAATGGAGAAGTAGAACACCCCGTCCTGTATGCTAGTCGTAAGCTGACGAGTCGTGAGCAGGCGTATAGCGCCACCGAGAAAGAGTGTGCGTGTATCGTGTGGGCCGTTCAGAAATTGTCATGTTACCTAGCTGGCTCGAGGTTTATCATTGAGACGGATCACTGCCCTCTCCAATGGCTGCAGACCATCTCTCCCAAAAATGGCCGCCTCCTGCGCTGGAGCCTCGCTTTGCAACAATATTCCTTTGAGGTGCGTTACAAAAAGGGGAGTCTCAACGGTAACGCCGATGGCTTAAGTCGAAGCCCCTAACGTGGGAATCAGCCTCAAAATTGCTTGTTACTGATGTTTTTCTTCCTGAGGCAGGATTTTTAACCTATTGCTTTTGTGTAGTGTTTCAAAGTGATGATGTGCTTTCTAGTGCAATTTTCCGATTTGTGGACGCGTTCTGAGTGCTGCTAAACTACTGTAAGGAACTAGGCAGCAGTAAAAAAGGGGAAAGAGCCTGGCAGGGCTTAGTGAGGGTTGTGCCGTGCTTGCTGACTGAGCGGTTGACTTTTGGCGTGGTTCTAACGCTTGCCGGAAACGAGAACAAAAATGTCAACTCTCCCGAAGTCACTTTGCAGTGTCCTGTGTGCACCTGAACGTGAGAACGAGGCCTTCTCTGTGCGCTGCGCTCAAGAAACGCCCAAGGACGCCCAACTTCGGTTATGAGCATCATCGAGCGACATCCCTCCGGACAGCGGATGCAGTCCCCTGACCATCGGGATCTCCTTCCCCCGGCGGGGCGGTCTGTTACGTTTCGCCTACAACGCGCGGTAATGCCGGCGCGGATGCAACGGACGCCGGGGCTTTGTTCAAAACGGCGGACATTTTGGCCTGTTCGACACCGCCGCAACGCCTACCCGCCAAGCGTGTCCAGGCGTGTTTCAGTGCCACGTGTCTTCGTGTGTGCGTGTGTGTGTGTGTGCCCTCGCTTGTCAAAGCGCGGCAGCCGGGGAGCGGAGTTCCCCGAATGAGGAGCCTGGACGTCTCTCGGCTCAACTGTTCACGCCGTCGTGTGGGTGAAGGTTGGCGATGCGTCACTACACTCGGTTCAGCAGGTCTCTCGGCCCGACAGTTCGCGCCGTCGTGGGCTCCTGCTGCGCCGTCCCGTGACCTTCATCCCGTGACCTTCCCTCCTTCCCTTTTGGACCGCGACGCCGGGAGTATAAGAGCAGCTGCCCCCGGACGCCAAGAGAGAGGCTCCGATTTGTACTGTTGAGTTACGTGCTCTCTCGTCTCTCCACTTCGGTCGACCTGACCGGCCGCTCTTTTGCTATGTTAGAATAAACAAGTTGTTCTGTTACCAGTCTTCTCATGCTTTGCCGGGACCTTCGGATGCTTCCAGTGCCCCAGGCCGCCAGGCCAACGCTACCCTTGGGGCTTGCGACCCATTGGCAATAACGGGCGTCAGCACCGAGACCCCAACAACTCGGGCCAGCGGTGCGATTCCAACAACGTGTATAGCAGCGAAACTATACCACACCGGACGCCCTACAGGCAAAAGTAAGCAGAGCCTGCCGCGAGATTCCAACGTCGTTGCTGAAAGCTGCAACAGCACAAGTGTTGGAAAGATGCAAGTACTGTATTGCTTCAGACGGTGACCTGTTTGAGTATGTGCTAGAAGTGGCAATAGAAGACAACCGCTCAAACCGGATGGAAAACGTGACTGTTTAACGCAGCTTCATGGTTTCATCCAATCCCTAAATAAAGAAAGCTTGCGACAAAGATAGAAATAGGTAAGGAACTGCTTTGTTTTACCTCTTTTCTGGAGTTCAAGAGACAGAAAAGGTAAATGCACCTTTGGATGTTTCACTCTTAAAAAGGTTGCACCCTTTGGTGTGTATATTTGTCCCACAATAATAATCGTCATCTGCCTTGCTTGCGTTTCCTTTCTTGAAAACGCCGCGCCCGCTACTTTCCAGTCGGGAATGCTATGTCATGCTGATAAGATAGATAGATAAACTTTATTAAAATAATAATCAGAAAAACCGCTAATGGTCGGGGCCCTTAGTCCAGGGCTCCGCTGGCTCTTGCCATATTCTCAGCTCTCTTAATCAGCTTGAGCTGGTCGTCGAGGGCCGAGCTGGACAGCAGTGCCTCCCATTGCTCCCTCGTTATGTTCGTGTCTGGGTGTTCTATGTTGTGTAGTGTGCACTCCCACGTAATGTGGTATAGGGTTGGTGTGTCCCCACACCATGGGAATTCGTCCCTGTAAGCTGTGGGGTGTATCCGATGTAATATGTGTAGGTTCGTGTAAGTGCCTGTCTGGAGCCTACGCCAGGCAGCGGCTTTTTCTGTCGTTAGGTTTCGATGGGGTGGTGGATATCGCAAGCGACGCCCTCTGTGGTAGTTCACGATGGCTGAATACTCGAGGTCGACAGGGTCCAGGTCTTCTGCAGCCGGCGTGATGAGTGCTCGGTTATGTACGAATCCTCGAGCTGCTCTGTCGGCTTGCAGGTTGCCCGTGATGCCAGTGTGGCCCGGTATCCAGATGATGGTTTGGGTGGTGAAGTCCTCAGAGTCCTCCTTGAGTATTCCGGCTAGGACTTGTGCAGCAGGTCTTCCAATTCTACCCTGTAGGAAGTTGCGACAGGCCTGCTGGGAATCCGTGAGGATCGTCAATGGTTGGTTTGCGTGTAGGCCCTCGCGGATGGCTAACGCTGATAACACGCATGCCGTTCGTTGCTGGGAAGTACCGGGCTCGCCGCGTTAAAGAAAGGAAATGCGGACCAGACAGATGACGATTATCGTTGTGTGGCAATAGGGTGTAATTTTGCTTAAAAGTGTACGTGCTTTTGGTTTATTTTTTATTGAAATAAACACCTGGATAGCTCTTTTCTGTTCTTCCGAGAGCTGCCATATTTCTTTTTCTTTTTTTCGTGCTCTTTCCCGCACTGTATATATTTTTTAATTGGTTGAATTTCTTTTGTAGCTTTGTTTCACGATACGCGAAGGTTAAAGCTATCCCGAGTGCTTCATGATCGAGCACAACATTCTTGCGTCCGCAGATGCTGACGCTTATCGCACCACGCTAGTTCGGTCGCGAAACCTCTCGAGCCATCCTACATGACGAATCCTAATACGGTGCGGCGATAAACGAATGCAGCCGTATGTCTTTCAAAGGTTGCTTGGCGGCGCTAGAGTAGTGGCTTGCGAGCGCGCATCTATTTCATATTTCGCGGGCTCCTGTTTTTTATTGGAAAAAACAACCAGGCACACTTCAGCACGAAATGCATTTAATGCAATTAATATTTCATGATTAAAAGAAAATACTGGCTGTAAGTACACGCGACTGCCGCTACTATGCCGTCGGTACGATTTCTCTAGAGCTCCACGTGTTTTTAAAAAATGTTGGTCCAAGTTAACGGGGACACCCGGTATAGTATACAAGCAAAATAACTCCCTGCGCTACTTTTTGGTTACGTGACGGTAAACGAATTATTTGCGCTGTTTTGGTGTCGAGCAACGCTACATGCTTTTCCTGCACCCACTTTCAGAGCCAAATTAAAAATATATTTTTTGTTTGTGGGATACAAGCATGCTTGTTTCCATCGCTATGACACACAATCTTCTCACTGCCACCACAATCAAAAGGCATGTTCCGAGCAGTAGACAGTCCTTTTAATTACCTAGAAAAATTAAGCCCCGCGCTGTAGGTACGTTGCCACAAAAAAAGAAAAAAGAAACTGGATCGCGAACTAATTAAGCGGCGAGAACACAGCGCACGCTAAGCTATCAGCACTCGGCGAACTCTGTCCCCGCGCCATACACAGCCGCAGCCGCAATTACCCCCCCCCCCCCCCCCCCCCCGTTTGTTCGGTCGCCCTTTGTCCATCGCCATTTGTCGGAGGACACACGTTGGGATCGGACACTCGGCGTGATGAACGATAAGTATGGAAAATGAAATGGAACTTTACAAATGAATGCCATATGCATGGACTGCTCATGCTTTCGGCGATCGCTCGACTTACCTGCATTTCTTTGACGCGCCGGTGGGGGCTCACTAGGCTGCCTTGATGCGCGCGCTCTACCGATCAGTAGGGCGCCTGAACGCTGTCCTCCTCGCATGCAGGCACTCTACCGATCAGAGGAACGCTTGTCACTGGGCACCAGCGCAAAGAAACGCTTTTCTGGTGTTTCCGCGTGCGTGCGGCCGCGAGCGTTATGCGAAATCAGATGATTGCAGCGCTCCGCCGGCACGCTCACGGAACTTGTTAGGCCGCTATAAAGCGAGCTCGACGACGAGCATAAGGATATCCGTTTACAGCTGCACTATAGAAAGCGCTGTGAAAGACGCGGAAGACAACGTTTTTCGCGGTCCTTCGGCGGTGCGCTGCGGGGGTTCGCATCGACTTACTCAGTGGTTATTGACAGCACACCGCAGCCTTCCCAAACGGCTAATGTCGGCCGTGAGGGAGGGCAATCGTTATAACGAAGCGACGGGTGTACCGAAGCAACTTCGTTATAGCGAGGTTTTACTGCAGCTGCCGCTTCAAAAGTAGTCTATGCGACCATTTAAACCTGTATGCCAAAAATTAAGCTTAGATGGTTTAATTTAGTGCCTTTTTATCCATTTTTAGAACACTGATTCAGTCCTTAATTGCGGTCGATACTACCCAAGAAATGAATGTTTGAAGCACAACTGTATTTCATTTTTCAGTTCGAGTGTAAACATAACAAGAACAGTAATTTTTGAGGCTGATAAAGAAAAGAAGGAAACGTGGAGTTATACAAAGGGTCTAAGCTTAAAACAATCAATAACGCGTTCACAGGAATCACCCATCACGTCCGCTCAACCAACGGAAACGCAGTATGGCGATTACAGAGCATGCACACTCCATTAAGAGCGGAGATGAGTGTCGCGCATGCTGAGGAGGAAGGCATGCATGCCCACCTTGGATCTGTGGGTCCGCAGACTGCTATCCGACGCGAAGCCCTTGCCGCATATGTTGCAGTGGAAGGGTCGGCTCTTGGCGCGTTCCATTTGGCTGTCATGATTTCGCAAATGCTGCTGCAGGTTGGACAGCTGGATGAATGCCCGGCCACACTCGGCGACATGGCACTTGTAGGGCCGCTCGCCGGTGTGCAGGCGCGTGTGCTGCTGCACGTGCGAGAGCTGCTTGAAGCGGCGCTCGCAGTAGGAGCACTTGTACGGTTTTTCGCCCGTGTGGATGCGCACGTGCTGCGCCAGCTGGTGCGTCGACGAGAACGACTTGAGGCATTGGGTGCACTGGTGCGGCTTCAGGTCGCCCCGGTGGGCTTCGCGCGAGTGCTGCTGCATCGCAGACTTGTGCGCGAACACCTGCGCACGCAGAGAGAGACGGTGTACTCGCGACATCCGCAGTGGAGCGCTCTCTGAGCCATGCGCTCGTTCCTTCAGACGAAAGGACACCCCTATGACCCACGCTAGGAATGAGGGAAGGACAAGCGACGCCTATGACGTAACACTTGGGCCAGCGGAGGCGATCAAGTGGCAGGTTAAACGACTATATACAGGTGTCGTGCGGTGGAACAATAAGGCTCGCGAGGGCACCACACGGTGAAGACCCCACGCGACGCCACCTGCCGAACCCTCTTCTGCAAAGGCACGATCAGCGAGCCCTACATGACTAGGGACGAACGTTGTCGCAGTCGAGAGCTCTGCTATAGACAAGGGAAGGCTTGACTTAACAATTTCGAGCAAAGTGCGCGTTTCTCGTCACCACAGGCAAGAGAACTTTGTCTCGCCCTCCATTGGCGCCTTGCAATAGTGGATAAGAGCCCTCATAGAACTGCTCGAAAAGCGCTTTGACGAGCGCCGGCCTCTGTGCCGCTACCGAGACAGGCGCAAGCCCTGGCGAGAATACTTTTTGAGCAGTGTCTCGCATTCGAGTCACTGAAAAGCGCCATCAGCAGAAGCGACCAGCATGACGGCGGTGTCATGCTGATCATGTAGACAAAATCATGTACACAAGTGTCATGTACACAAAATCTACATGACACTTCTCTCGCTTGGAGAGTGGTTTAATCTGAAGCGAGAATAGATTACGTAATCGGTGCAGTGAGACAAGAATTTTCCCTGGCAGACGAGCATACGTGTTCGGTGTGCACTCCCCCCTCCTGGGCTACGCTCCTAAATGGGTGTCAAGAAATGTGAGCGCACCCTTTTAAGACGTGTGGTAGCACACATCCCACATAAAGCCACTCGAACTTTAGTAAGGAGCATGCTTTAGTAACTTTGACAGTGGGTGGAGCGGCTAGTTTCGGTATTGGCAATAAAGCGTCGCCATAACACTGGTAGCCAAAGGAAGACCCAATAACTTTTGCATATTTGGCTCTATATTTTCAATCAACAAAACAATAAAGTGATGATGTGTAGAAATAAAATGTGCTTTTCGCTATTTCCTTTTGCGGCACCTTTAGTTAGTCGCTTCATTCGTTGCGCCAACGGGCGGCGCTTTCGCTCTTCCCTCTTCGGTTGCCACTCTTGTCGTCTGCTGCTGCTGCCGCTTTCTGTGTACGTGCACGTTTTTTCGTGTGATCTGTAGTTTAAAACTTTCTTTCTGTGCCTGCCAATGTTCCAGCAATGTCGGAAATACTGCGGAAAAGAAACAACGTTTGCTGCGCGGCTATGTGATGTGTCAACTCGGGAAGCAATACAAGGACGAAATTTTTCCGTTTCCCAGCGAACAAGAGGTAAGCACACTTTTTCTGCAGTCGTTATGAAGAAACAAGCGCTGTGCTTATCAAAACAGCACATAGGATGAAGCGAAAAATCTTCCGCACTTGTTTTCGAGTGAATGTCTTTTTTTGGTTTGGCGCGGCGCATTTTTCTGCGATGTTGTAAGAAACCGAAGCTACTTGGCCGATTGATGCTAGTTGACGTGCAGACGGAAATTTCGCCTCAGTATATGTTAGCGGCTGCTCTTCATTTTTTCCGCGAGTAGAAAACTCGCAATTTATATCTGCCGAAGGTATTTGAATGCTTGCTGCACAAAGTGGTTACGCAGGAGAGCATTCCGGTTACCAGTTTCTTTTGTTACTACATTACCCCCTTTGAATTGTCATGAACGTGGCAGAAGTAAGAAATAAATCAATTACGCAGCAGTTCACCGTTTGCGTTTTGAATTACAAGAAGTTCGAGTTACCCATGTGACGACATAGGTTTGTATGAGAGATTAAACCCGATATTACTTCCTTCTAGCGCCCTCTCCATCCTCACCATGTACATCATAAACAGCAGTGGGGATAAAGGGCACCTCTGCCTCAGTGCCTTGTTGATACGAACTTTCTCCTCGCTCCTCATCCCTTCCCGTTCAAGCTTGCAGTGCCACCTAGTCAGTGCACAGCGCCAGTACACTGTGGTGCTCCGCGCGCAGTTCACGTACTGTTCTGCTGACAACGGCCCTGCACCAAGAAATACCTCGGAAGCAAGCGCCAACCTACGTCTGACTCTCACGGCAGTTAACGTTAGAACCAATTGCCCCGCCAATCCAGCCCTGCGAAAGTGGTCGTCCCTCAAAGCTGTTGCAAAACCATCACTACAAGTGCTGAGCGGGGTATGCAATGCTTTATAGATGGTTCGGATGCTTGTTTTGAGCTTGTTCTTTATTGAAACGTGTGCTGTTGTGTGTGTTGTATGGATGATTTCAATGAATGTAGGCACTGTTCACTTCACTTCGCTGAGCGCTTGTAGCCTCTTTAATAAAGTAAGGGCCATTGCATTTTTTGCTTGCTTACGGGGGTATGAGCCATTACTGATGATGACAGAGGCTTGTTCTGAGCTTGCTCTTTATTGAAACGCACGCTGTTCTTTATACTGTATGCGTGATTCCAATGAATGTATGCGCTGTTCACTTAGCAGAGTGCTTGTATCATCTGCATTACGAGGGCGATTAGTCACTGCAGTTCTGCTTGCTTATGGAGGTATGAGCCATTACTGATGATGACAGACGCTTGTGTCGAGGTTTCTCTTTCTTGAAACGTATGCTATTCTGTATATTGTATGCGTGATTCCAATAAGTGTATGCACTGTTCACTTCTTAGCCCGCTGTTCTTTATACTGTATGCGTGATTCCAATGAATGTATGCGCTGTTCACTTAGCAGAGTGCTTGTATCATCTGCATTACGAGGGCGATTAGCCACTGCATTTCTGCTTGCTTATGGAGGTATGAGCCGTTACTGATGATGACAGACGCTTGTGTTGAGCTTTCTCTTTCTTGAAACGTATGCTATTCTGTACATTGTGTGCGTGATTCTAATGAATGTATGCACTGTTCACTTCACTTAGCAGAGAGCTTGTAACACCTATATTACGAAGGCGATGAGCCACTGCATTTTTGCTCGCTTAGGGGGGTATGAGCCTTTGCTGATAATTTTCTTCACGGACGGACACGCAAAATGCCAACCACCCAGAGGCTAACAGCTTCGCTGTAAAAGAGACCGTTTGACTGCAATGAACCGCAACGCACGAATAAGTGGATCAGCGAGGAGTTGATTTTTTTATTAGTCACTTAACCACATGAGGACACAGACAATGAAACCATAACCAATGTCAGCCAATGGAGCTGATAGCCGTCTTTCTTTCCGGAAATGACATCCGCTGTAGCGTCGAAGAACAATAGGTCTTGGCAGGAACATGTATTTTCCTCTGCGCCCTGAGCGCCAAGAGAAAAAAACTTTATGCCACACACGCGCGCGCGCGCGACACGTATACTGCACAGCGTCGCTTGAACCGTGACGAACATATAGGCATGTGTGCCATACGCCGCCTTCAACCGCGTTTCTTGTGTGTGAGACCAGCATGTTCATCAGTGCACAGCGAGAGAATGTCCTCTTCAAGCTCAAGAAAACTGTCTTCGAGCGATGAGGGGAGGGCAGCGGAGTCAACTCGGTCAACTGTCTCACCACGTCAATCCTCGAGTAACCAGTCGGCGCAAATACGCACCTACTTATCAGTGCCACACGTATTCCCCCAAGGGTCCTTAAAACTTTAACCGTAGAACTGGTAGATATCGTTCGTGATGAAAGCGAACAGTTTTCCTGTCCAATGACAGTTACTGCGATTCTCGATGTGGCTGTCACTATAGTTTAAAGCGAAAGGGCATCGACAATACACCCCATGTAATTATCATTAAGACTGCGCATGTCGCTAGTTTAGCAGCTCACAGGTGCGTGATTACCGGCACTCTCAAGCAAAGCGCCGCGGCGAACCAGTGCACTAGACACGCGCACCACGCGAGAGGCGCCCTGGCACTCAATATGTTTCGAGACTGCAGCTCATTACGCCAGAATGCCAGCATGCCCGGGCTAAATCCAGATGAAAGCGCGAAAAGTCCAGCAGAGCTGATGCCCTACAGAACAGCAAGAAGAGTCTATCCACAGCTTTCCCCAAACTAGAGATGTGAACAGGGCACAGTAATACGACATGAACAAACACATTACGAATGCCAGCACGGATACACTTGCCCTTTGAACTAGTGACTGAGGATTTTTCACACATTTTCAGCGGCGCGGAGGAGACTCTAACATCGCGCATGTATAATATGACAATGCCCTCTATTACCGCTTTCACAGCACCCACTTCACTGGCCTCCTTTACTCCCACGGCCGAATGGCTGACTCCAGTCATCACATGTCTGGAACAAGTTTACATGGCGGAATTTATCTCAGCAGCATTGAAATGCGAGGTCAAGCGAGGTCATGAAGTGATGGCTTCTACTTCATATTTTATTTAATAAAGTATTCTCTTTCTGTCAGCCAGGTATCGAGCTGAGTGATGCAAAGCCCTCCCTTCCAATATTGTATCGCTCATAAACAGCCAACGTCAAGTGACTGCCAGTGGTCCCCTACAGGTGAACTTAGTATTACAACTCCCTTTTCTTTCATTTACACCTTTCTTTTTTAAGCCAGAGGAGGTCACAGGAGTACAAGAGGGATACGAGCAGTTCAATGAATGCACTTGACACCAGAACTTGGTGCTGCTCAATCTCTCTGAGCAAAAAAGTTTTTTTTTTTTTCGATCTGGGGCCCTATAACGTAAAACTATTTCAATCTGTTTTTGTTCCAATCTCCTGACGTCAAATTTGCGTAACCGCCGACGCAAGCATCGGGCGGTGGCCCACAGCGTTGTCTGAACAGCCCAATCGAACGCTCGTCTCGTTTATAGGTCACATTGGCTTCACAACGTTGCCTACATTGACGGTTTTTTCTTATCTAATTGGCTGGCAAGAGGCGAGGAGCGCGCTCAAGTGGAGATGCTTTCGACGGGGCCGAGCCAGCGTAGTGAAAATAAATAACCAGATGAAGAGGGTAGTGCTGGAACCTGCGATTGGTCCGCTTCCCCTTACTTAGTTTGCGGTGGCTGGTTGAAAATCGCGGCGGCGTGCAACGAAAGGTTAAAAATGCCGCTAAAACGGATTCTTAGCAAAGTTGGCACAGCGATCTCGCAAACATGCCGCAAGGGCTCAGTAACATTATACTTCCACGCGAAAAGTGTTATTATATGCAAATAAATCCGTACTCTCGGCAGGTGCGAGTAGCTAGTGTCTGAGCGATCGGCGAGCAGCCATCGTCTATTCCTTTCGGTACGGGGCATTCTCCGGCTATTTAGAAATAAAATCTGTTTTGTTCGACATATTAATGCATCTTTAATGGGTACACGTAATTCACTTTGACGCGATGAGTTCTCGAAGTTTTGTGACGTCGCCTTAAAGACAGACGAAGTGGGAGCCGCCCAAGAACTTTTGACCAATAGCAAGGGGCTAATGGTGAAAAAGAGTCGATTCGGAAATAATTATTTTTCTTTTGTTCGGTCTAATCAAGCATAATCAGTGTGCGCATGCCATATCAGATAGGGAGCTATCGCTACTTTCGTGACGTCGCGTGATAGACAGGCGAAGTGGGCGTGGCCCGATATGTTTTTGACCAATCATGGAGGGCTGATTGCAGAATTGGAACAGAAAAGTTTCGAATAGCTTTACGTTACAGCGCCCCTGACTGCATTGGGTGGCGACGAGCCAACGAACACACGACCCCGTCCAAATGAATGGCAGTGAGTGACGCAGCCTTTAAAGTTAGCATTAGCGCATCGGAAAATGGAACACATGCGAGCCGACCAGAACATTTATGGCCACATAAGAGCTGAACGAACAATAGCGGCATTTGAATTTTACAGAACTTGGGCGCCATAACGTAAAGCTATTCGAATCTGTATTCCATTTCGGCCACTGGCCCACCAAAATCTTAATACCGCATCCAAATGTTTCCCCTGAATGACAAAATATACGGGCATACCGACACAAAAGCTCTTTCACGCTATCCTACCGACCAACTGGCAATTATTACGCAACAAGTTGGGTTAACTAAATATACGAGACCGTATGCCATACCTCGGGTACCTCTGTAGCAAGGAACGCGCCCATGTGCGATGTGATTTGCGCCTTCTTCTGGCTTTTGCGTACGGTCTTGTCTTGTCTTGTCTTGTGTCCCAGACAGTGGCGCGTACCCACTATGGGGGATTGGCCAAGAAGCAGGCGGTTTTCCGTAAGGTTAGAAGTATAGAGAAACTAGATTTGAATAGTGGAGCGTGGGACGATAGAACTGTAATTTAGACTTGCAATGAAAGTATTGGTAAGAATTTTGATAAAATAATTTAACGTAAAGGAATTAAGTAATAGAAACTATGGATAATTGTAGAAAATCAGCAAGGTACTCTTTTTGTCTCTCTAATAAAATTGTAAACAGCAAGAAAAGCATCCCTGTGGCTGGTTCCCAGTGAAGTTGCCCCAAAAGAAAGAATGTTTGTCGAGGTTAGTGATAGGCCAAGTTTGGTAAATGAGTATTCTAATATTGTTCTTTGTCTTAGAAAGCGGCGGCATGAGAGAAAATAATGTTCGATAGTTTCAGGTGCACTGCAATAAGAACATAGAGGGGACGTCGCGAGACCAGACCTGTGTAAGTAAAAATTTAGAGGAGGTATACGGCATCTCAATTTTGTAAAAGATACTTCCAATTGCCTTGAAGGACACCAATTAATATTCCATGGGAAGCCAAGATGGTGGAATTCAGAACACGGTGTTAGCATCCATACACAGCAGCTCACAAGCTGAGCTTCTTCTTTTTTTTATTTTCTCGTATTCCAGATGAAATAGCACAGACCCACTGCGAGAAAGCAGTTTCAGCGGATTTCCCCCCCTTACTACTACTACTACTACTAATTATTATTATTATTATTATTATTATTATTATTATTATTATTATTATTATTATTATTATTATTATTATAAAAAGAGAACATTAAATTTAGCTTAGACGGAACTGTGACACGGCTACAAGACAAATCACGTGATGCTTTTGTCCTTACCTAGTTTTACAAGGACAAGTCAAATTTTAATTCACATATTTACATGATACTTACTTCATTTCACCTTATCTTTCTAAAAAAATTGTAGTAACAGCCTTTACACCGCCCGATTCATGGCCGATGAGTGGCTTGCGCCATTTCACCAGAGAACAAGAGAAGTCACTTCTCGAGCCGCATCCACTATTTGTGCGATTACTTTGGCATACTTAATTCGTGTGTGTGTGTGCGTGTGCGTGTGTGTGTGTGTGTGTGTGTGTGTGTGTGTGTGTGTGTGTGTGTGTGTGTGTGTGTGTGTGTGTGTGTGTGTGTGTGTGTGTGTGTGTGTGTGTGTGTGTGTGTGCGCGCGTGCGTGGCGCATTTTCGTGCACAAAAATGTGCACAAAAATTTGTGCACAAATTTTTTGCATGCGTAGCAACCTTGCGTGTAGAAACAAAACGCCAAATTCTTCATTTTGTGTGGGAACAACTTGGGACGCAACAAACTTACATCGACGGCTTATAGCCCGCTTGTCCAATGGTTCTGCCATTTTTCCTCCCAAGTACACGTCCGAAGTGCGGCACCGAAGGGAATCTTCTGCTGGACTGGCCAAAAGACAGTCAAGTAGCCGTGTAGAATCGCATACAAAGCAGGATCAGGCACTCTTCCCCACGTCGCACTTGAACTGTGCAGTATTGTGGAAGCCAGAGGAGACGCGGACAAACTATTCACGGAGCTGTCAGAAAGTGAGAATGGCTCTTGCTGGTGTCTTGGCTACCGCTGGGCACCATGATCAGCCAACACCTCTACACCGGTTATTCACGGGTAGTACTTACGTGCTAGAAGTAACGCTAATACTGTCGGCTGAAGTCTCCTCTAGCTTCCACAGCAGTGCACGGTTTAAATGAGACTATATGACATCAAATGATCGGCGTACCGAGACTATACCGGGAAGAAGAGAGATCGCGACGCCATCTGGGTCCACGTAGCGCGAAGCGAGACAGCAAAAGCATCTTCGAATCAGGGGTCCGCCGATGTGACAAGGCTCTTGGTTCCGCCGGACCAAAAGGTGGAGAGGGGAAGACTGGCAAGCCGTAGCCTAAACACGATCGAGGGGTCTCGAAGAAAAGATCGCGTCGTGGGCCGACACCCAAGGGCCATTCCTCACCGTCCTGGCCGGCGAATGACCATCGATTCCGCTTAGCCGGACATCCATGTTCTTCCTTTCATTTTTTTTTTCTTTTATTCTTTCTTTCACGAGCACGGAACGACGCGCCGAGTATACTAGAACCCCGAGAATTGCAAAGTGGAAAACAAAGCTCTCCTCTCTCCCGCGGGAGCCGCAGTGGCGCGCCGAGCGTGCGCCGCGCTCTCATTCCAAACGGGTGCGCGACAACATCGCGTCCAACTTGCGAAGGCGAGAGTGAGGAGTCACCGGGCTGAGCCACCTCTCGCGTCCAGCCGCGCCACGCATTCGTCAGGCGCTCGCCCGCTGAGCCTCCGCTTCCCAAGACGCAAAGGACGATGCCGGCTTCGCAATTGGAAAAAAACATACCCACTCGTGGCAACTCGACTCGGCTAACTCAACAGTCACTTCCAAAAGCACGACAAATGACGGCTGGAGAGAGGAAAGACGCTTACGTATAGTACTGTCCCTACAAATATGTAGGGGAAAATAATGTATATATAGGGGAGAAGAAAAGGAACATTCGACGAAGCGAGCGGCAGGCTTACAAGATGCGCTCCTAGCGCGTCGAGCCTGAATCCCGGTCACGCAACCCGCCTCCAGCTCGTTGGCCCATCTCCATCCCACGACTTAGCTCGGACAGATCCCGAATTCCAGCAGTACGGCGGCAGCCATCTATCAGGCAGTTGCCAATAGCGTCGTGACTTTAAAAAAAAGAGGTGGAACAGAGAGACCGAACTCCTACAATTGCCGAGCGACCAGCACAGAATAATCATTCTTCTTTTTGCCAGAGGTTTTCAAGTCTTCTCCGAATCATCAGGAACCGCAGTTAGCGACTTATTTTTTCCAGTGCGAAACTGTTAAGCGGCAAAGAACGCGTAGCTGCATATACAGAGAGGCTGAGTGAATGAGCAAGTGAGAATCTGAGTGAGTGTGTCGTACAAAACTTACTCGAATTACGTCACTACAAAGAAATTATCCCATAAGGCGGACATTATTTGCAATAAACAACCAATGTAACAAATTCACTAAATAATAGTTACTGTGATTAACTTCTTGGTTAGGAACCTCACAGCACATGTTTACACTGAAAAGTTGAAGGGAAGTCGTAAACTTACATGTTTACTTGTTTCCACGTTTCATAATGACCATCTATGACTGAAATACCTGGAGTCAAATTCGATCAGTTTACGTGATTACGCACGCGGCACCGCGAAGCGTTGCTGCAGCCGTCCAACCTCTTCGTGACATGACGGGGTGGTGCAAAATGAAGCTGCGGTCGCGCTTTTCTCTTCCCGCCGGCCGATGCCGATTGGCACTTTTCGAAACACCCGACTGGGCGCATTGCCACTTCAGCAGGGGCGATATAAAGACCGCTGCATCGCACGGTATGGCAAATATTTATTTTACGCCACCTATTAAGTCACAGGGGGGTTGCACCACAAGCCACGATGCCACGTTCGTAATGAGGTAAACTGAACGAATAATTTGACGCCAGCTATATCGGTCCACATAGTCATTTGGAAATGTGGAAACACGGAATTCAAGGTTTATGGCGATTCCCTTCAAATTTCTAATATAAACATGTGCTATAAAGTGTACATAAGAAGTTAATTGATATAGTTAGTTTGATTCGTGAATGTAATGATTTGGTTTTATTGCAAATGATGCCCGCTTGGGTAAATATTTCATTTGTAGTGAAGCGATTCCAGAAAACTTAGTATGACTTTTTTAGTGTTCGAAGTATAACACACACACACACTGCTTAGCGGATTCGCTTGAAGGAGTAAATGACTCGCTTCTTCGTGTTAATGGAGGGTAACACACAAAAAGACGAGCAATTATTATAATGCAGGAAAATTTCTTACTATCCTGCCTCCACTACAGTATGCTCTGAGAGTTTTGCAGGTGACGATGGCAAGGATGACAAAGTATCTGAGCTATGGGGCTCTTGCATTGCCCAGGGGGCGCTGCGAATGGATGGATGGATGGATGTTATGAGCGTCCCCTTTGGAACGGGGCGGTGGCTTGCGCCACCAAGCTCTTACTACTATGCTGCCTAATATCCTACCTAGGTTCACCAATGAAAAAAAAAAAACCGCTATGAACTACCACGTCCAAATTTTCTGATACCCTATTGCGAACTGTGCTTTTGTACGTCTCCGTCTTTTGTCGTTTCCCTACTTTTCTTCCACCAATCCTCCAATCGCCTCTTACTGATGTCTATTGCGGACCTGTTTGCTTTACCACTGCTCCCGTTGAACCCAAGGGCTTCAAGGAGGCCAGTGGTGCCTAAATCGACCGCTGGGTAGACGTCTTCACATTCTAATAAAATATGCTCCGTCGTTTCCCTAGTTTTACCGCAGCAAGCACATGTTTCTTCTTCCTTCTTATATCTCGCTTTATAGGTGCGTGTTCTAAGGCATCCCGATCTCGCTTCGAAAAGTAATGAGCTTCCCTTTGAGTTATCATAAATGGTTTCTTTCCTAATTTCGTTTTTTCCCCTTAAGTAGTTACTCATGGCAGGTTTCTTTTCCATTGCCGCCACCCATGAGATTAATTCAGCCTCTCTGACTTTCCGCTTGACCTTCTTTGTTGCTGTGTTGCCCACCCCACAGGCCGCATACTTGCTGGTAAGCTTCCTAGTTCTTTTCCTCCACTGTGAATCAATGTTTTGCCTGTACAGATACCTGAACACTCTCCCAGCCCATTTACTTTCCTCCATATTCCTCAGCCGTTCTTCATACTCAATTTTACTGCGGGCTTATCGCGAAAAAAGTGCTAAAAAGCGCCCTCTGTGCTAAAATGGGTCGTACCAAGCTCGGTCGTCTGCTTCGGAAAGCACGTTTACAATATGGACCCGCCACTTTCGGTTGTGTTGTTTCACGGCCTGCAGCGAATATCGGGCGCCGAAGATTTTTTCAGGGGTGGCACGCTGCGTAAAGGCAAGAAATTATGCAGTGTCGAATACGTGTACACCGTTCAAGAATTAGGCGGCGAAGTTTTAGCACCGTGTCAATCGCAAGTGAAGCGAGTCGCGTACGAAGTGGAACTTCAGGTAAGGTTTGCACGCTAGCTGCAAGATTCAGGCGCACAAACGCGTGGAAATGCTTGCTATAAATGAATCCACAGCAGCGATAAGCAGGCATCATGTGTACGGAACTGCTCGAGCACACGACGGTACGCGCCGCTATGTACGAACTGCTCGAGCGCACGATCTGATCGTACGCGCCGCGACGGCAGCAGTCTTTCGACATGCCGCGAAACGGCGGGCCTCCTGCAATCTTTGTTGACTGCATGCCGCTACACAAGTAGTTATGCCTGCGTTGTAGTAGCGGCCATCTGTCCCTCTTAATAACTAGTAATAACTGATGCAATGCATATGAGCTCGCACGTACGTGCGAATCGCGCTGCAGCGCGATCTCGTGCGCTGCTCGCTTGATGTAGGTTTTAATGACAGCGCTCGAACATCGATGTGCTGCAATCAATACTGCCTTGCTGCGCTGCCTCAACGTGCTGGCTTGAGATCAAGGATGAGCGCATTTAACTCTCTTAACCTGTGCTGCTCGTAGTGGAGTAGTGAATTGTCATCGAATGAGCCCGACCATTCGTGCTCATTTGCACACACCTGGTCACTTCACCACTTCGCATCGGTCGAATTGTTAATTGTCGCTGTGGCCGGGTCTCGAATCGTGAATTACCAGCCATGCCTGCTGCTATGTCGGTCTGCTGTCGGGACTGTAGGTGCAAAAGACCGAACTTTAGAACGCAGATAATCAAGCAAGCTTCAAGACAGGCGAAGCAGTCAGCATGGCGCGAAGTTTCGCTTACTCAGCGCGACAAACTTCAGCTATGCAGCGCGCCCGACCCTCCACTTCGTGAGGCCTTGAAAGAAAACGGTAGAATCTGGTGTTGGGATTCAGGCCTTCTTGTTCATGGCAGCCCACGACGCAGAAGTAATGACGGTGACGCCTTTTCGAGGCTGGGCTAAGTCTCTCCGTATCGGCGTCACCGATTCCTTCTGCTCCTAGCATTACGTCCCACGGCACACGGAGAGTCCGTTTTCGTTAAACTATAGGCTGCGGCGAGCTCGCAGCGTGGTCGGCGTGGTCTGTGAGAAGTGACGAGCCTTTTCGCACTCGCAACAGGGCAGAAAAAAGTGCGAATCGACGCAAAACTCGGCCTAGAAACGTGCTTCGCCACAGCCACGGTTCAATACGACCCAAGCTGGTACGACCCAGATGTCGTTTCCCGCGCCGCCACCAGGCGCCGCTACTATACCTCAAACTCCAGCGCAAGACGCCCATACGGTTCGTGTCAAGCAACTAAGCTGAACGATCGACGAAGACAAAGCAGACTCAATTGCGACGGATGAAGGTTGTACACACGACTTTTAACGCTCAAGTGCCTTATGCCAGTCACTCAACGACCTGCAGACGAGCCGTGTGCACGTCATAAATTGCTAGCACACAGCTGAATCAGGCAACAAGATTTTTTTCTTTTTTTAACGGGAGGGAGAGGGGGATGGGTAAGTCTCCAGAGGACTGTTTCTCAGCAGGGCCCACGCCGCGTTACAAAAACGCTTTCTCAAACAAAGAAAAAAAAAAATCTGTTAAACATGGGTTACGACGATATGCAACTTCGAACGACCGATGCGAGACCACTATTATAAGTCATAACCACTTTACTGTAATTAAGTTCCACTCTGTCCTGTGATTAAGTTACGTTGCGAAAGCTTTCTGGGCAGTGCCTAATTCTTTAATCCCACTTTACCGAGACCTTACAGATATGTTAATGTTTTCCCTCTCTATTAATACATTTTCTGGTTCGGTCGCGCCATCGAATCCCGGCCACGGCGGCCGCATTTCGATGGGGGCGAAATGCGAAAACACCCGTGTGCTTAGATTTAGGTGCACGTTAAAGAACCCCAGGAGGTCGAAATTTCCGGAGTCCTCCACTACGGCGTGCCTCATAATCAGAAAGTGGTTTTGGCACGTAAAACCCCATAATTTTTTTTAAATTTTCTGCTTCGACAACCACGTTCAAACTTTGGTGGCGCTTTTGGTTCAGGCGAGCTTGGCACGGTAAGGTCGATCGGCAAATGCTTCGTCAGAGCAACGATAACGCCGAGCAGAGTTGATTCACCAAGTTTCCATTGCAACCCGGTGTCAAACCCGCCGCGATGACTCGTTCTGCTACCGAGCAGTAGGTCGCGGGTGCGATTCCCGGCCACAGGGGCTGCAGGGGCCGCATTCCATTGGGGGACGAAAGCAAGAAAGCGCTCGAGCAGACCTTGCTTTTGGCGCACGTTAAAGAACCTCCGGAGTTAATCCGGAGCCCTCCAGTGCAGCTGCGTCCCTGAAAACACACTGTGAGGTTTCTAGATGTTAAACATCACAAGCTATTCTATGAATCTAGTTTAATCTAGTGTCAAGGGAGAACGCCCTCAGGAGGCCTATAGGGGGCCTCGTCTTATCACTTGGGCCTCCTTTTCTGACACGACCTGATCAAAGTTCTCGTGGGACAGCCCCTACCACTGCAATGTCTGATCGATGCCTTTCTATTCGTGGGCTATCGGACATTGCTAAAAGAAAGTGCTGTACGTCGTCCACCACGTATCGCTCATGACAGTTGTATCAAAGCACATTTTCGCGTTCCAGATATGACCTGGTGCACGATTATTTACGTTAGAGTTGTTTATGGACACAAAAAACCAAGGACACAAACACAACGACAAATAAGCCTACCTGTACAAGCGACGGCAGTGGCATGAGGAACGGCGGGCTCGCGTCCCAGTCCCTACGGCGCAGACTTTTCCTTTGGCGGCCGGACGTCGTTGGCTAATCCCCGAACCGGACCCCGCGACGCCACAAAGGGGAACCCACCGCCGGGGCCCCAGTGTACGCGCGCCACGCGGCGTCACGCCCCCCCCCCCCCCCCCCTTGCCTTCCTTTAACCCTTCTTTTTTAACTTTTTCTCACGGGCCGGGAACCAGCTCTCCGCCATACACGCAGTCATCTCTCGCAGACTGCGAGAGGAGAACCGAAGACTGGCTGTCTGATTGGTTTCAATGTCTATAAACGTATTAATGCCCCCGAGAATACCCAGTGGCTGTGGCGGTCTGGTGCTGAACATGACGTCGATGGTTCGATTACTGTCCGCGATTTGGTGGAGGAGGAACGAATACGCTTTATGCCCATTTTGTTTCGAATTAGGCAAACCTATGTTGATAAAATTAGCCCTCCACATAGGGCGTCACTCACTACCCTATCTGCCATTTCGAGACGCTAAAACCCACCAAGCGCCCACTCACAGAACGCAGAATTCTTGGACCCCAGCATACAAGGTCATCGGTGCGAGCCGCTATAAAGGCGTCGGCGTTTCTCAAGAGATCCGGGATTGTAAAACGAATTTTGACTGTGCACTGTGTGGCGTTATATATGTCTCAGTGGGATATTCCCATTGTGAATTACTAAGTTCTACCTTCGCAAGATGTTGGACAGCACCGACCATTCTATAACGCTCATTCTTCCCTTCTTTTTCTCTGATCTTTTGTACAACTCTCCTCCTCTCCCCAGTACAGGGTAGCCAACCGAATACTTCCTGCCTGTCTTTCCATTGCTTTCCATTGCGACGTACGTTGAATAAGCACAGTAATTTGACTGACATTTAGACTGGTGGACCAGCCTTTGTGTGCGTGCGTGCGTGCGTGCGTGCGCGTGCGTGTGCGTGTGTGTGTGTGTGTGTGTGTGTGTGTGTGTGTAACCTACTAAATAATCACGCTTTACAGTGACGCATTATAGTGGAGGAGTCCCTGAAAGATCATCTGGTGGTCAAAATTAATCCGAAGTGCCCCACTACGGCGTGCCTCATAATCAAATCGTGGTTTTGGCAAGTAATACCTCGGAATTCAATTCACTTCAATTCGAGTCCCAGAAAAGGTAGCGACTTCTTGAGGGTGTATCGCGTGTGTGAAAAGTCTCTTCAAAACAGGTTTCATCGAAGAACGTTTCATGGAAGCCATTTCATCTAATTTCCAATGCGTTCCAGTTTTGTTTCCGCCTGCAATTTTTGAAGTTCCCACGTAATATTACAAATGCAAAATCAGCGCTCGCAAGAAAGAAGTCCATCCGCGCAATCTCCTACAAACGCTAAAACATGCAGCTGGAGAACTCTTCTGCGAAAGCCGCTGCACACCATGCGAAAATTATATTTATTTAGGAAGCTCTCAATCATAACGTGCATTGAACATGACTTTATTTAGCATACCTACGTTGCAGCCACCATTACTCATTGCACAAGTACTGCGCGAGCAAAGTAATTGTGAGTTGCACGTGAGGATGGCTCAAATAGCCCGGAGGTAATTTAGTCAAAAGGGTTCGACGAAAATTCGTCTGGTCAGGTGATGATGAACCTGCGGTCACTGACCAAGTCAAGGAGAGAAAAACAAAGAACAAAAAAACGCGTGTTGCCTGCACGTCTCTCGGTGAGAGACTGTGCTCATTAAGAGACTGCCTATTAACTCGCTTATTTGCATATAACGTAGAAAAAGATATCCTGATTATTCGTGTACAATGATGAGGTTATCGGCTTGGGCAGTGTCAACTGGCTATCACGGTCAAGTCGTTTGCTCTGAGTGCAGTCCTTCCGCAAGACCTGCGTGCATGCCAGGTACACTGGATACAAGTCGCAGCCGAAGCACGCCGCGTCCTCATTTTGCCTTCTCTTGTGATGGCCAAAACTGTACAGTTCCTGCGCAGTTGTTACGGTCACGTGTTTCTTGAACGTGTGCTTCTCAGTGTGCGCCGATTCCGGTGCGCGCAAGCGAATGGAGGCGACGTCATCGCAACAGACGCAGGCAAGGAGACACAGCTGTACCGGGCAACCCCCTTGCGCGGAGCAGCCGTCAAGCCGGAAACTGTGACTACACATACTGCAACACGCACAGACATCGGGTCGGTCCCGCAACAAAAGCCCATAGGCCGCGGCCGCGGGTCGCAACCGCCTCTGTTTCCGTCAACGAACGGAAGTGGACGGGCCGATCGAGGCAGGTTCCGAAACATTGGACTTCCGGGCTGCGACCGTTGCGTCGTGGGCTGCACTTCACTTCGAGCGCGGATCGTTGGCACCGATCGACGCTCTCCGATCTCGGCCGCAACTGGCGTTGCACGCGTCGCGCGCGCGACGAGAGAGCGGGAAAGAAAAAAAATAAAGAAAACGGACAAAGGAGTCCAACGTGTTGCGCTCTTTCGTTATGCTTTCTTTTTTGCACGTATACACGTACGACAACAGTCATACACGAAGAACAATATGTGGGGCGAGAGGGGCACACCGCAGCGCCGTCGAACGGACACGACACATCTAACAGGTTAACGTGCCTTTGCTCCAAGTACGGACGGCATCGCACGGTATATGCGTAAGGATTTCTTACGACACATTTCACTGGTCGTTTTAGCCCTTTCAGTCACGGCGCACACATTTGCGCACGCAACGTAGTTTCGTCATTTCTGTGCAGAGGTGGCAGAGAATTAATAGACCACGAACAAAAGCTTACGGTAAACTTAAAATTCTCCGCACCTAAAGTGCCGCCATTTCTGAGTGAAATTTATCGCTACAGAACACCGCTTTGGTGAAGGCACTACCGGGTCTGACGGGACCCTGCCGTGGGTCATTTCCGTAGTAATTGCGAAATACGCGAATAGCGAAACATATTTTTCTCTTTGTAGTAATGCTTACAGCCAATAATTAACTTGTGCGTCTAATTCAAGCGAGTGATTCAATACTTTTTATGACGATACGTGCATGATTGGGTGTACAATAAATATATATTTAATTGCTCGGTAATTATGGTGACCCACTATACAATACGCAGAGTCATTCTACCACCTTGACTTGCCTTCAATGGTGTCTCTATCCCCTTGGCGTAAAATTATGTAACTTTTACACGTTTATCAACAGTCGACCATAATTCGAGCCTGAAAGAGTAAGAGCAGTCGAATGCGAGTGGAATGTCAGGCGGACAATCACGTGGCGAGATTGGCTGGCAGAACAAATGCCGCGCGTGCATTCCAACACGCGTGTTCGATCTGCATTTTGAAGAGGAAGTGTTTCTTGGCGAGTTGCCCGCGACCTGTTGGCGATACAATCCCGCGGCCTCGTGCTTAGCAGCGCAGCACCACAGCCGCTAAGCCACCGTAGCGGATCAGGGTATACGATTACTGTGATGACGACCATGAGGATAACTGATTATTATTCTAACGACGATACTACTGATGACAAATATTTGCAAGGTGATTTAACCTCTACAGGGGGCGTCATAATTACTGTGACGCACTTTGATCGAGACTTTTGCAACATATTTTTAACCATTTTTCCACATCGTTTCTTCAAACATTTCTTCAAGCTCTACTCCGTATTTCTATCGTGTTTCATGGTATTTTCTTTTTTTGACCGAAAATGGCACGTCTATAGATCACACCGATCCGCAATCTCGTCACTGAGCAAAACCTGACACTCTCCTTCTGAGGTCGCGAAAATTCTAAAAATTCACCGCAGGATTGTCCGCTGGGCTCTCAAACGTGGCACACATGAGGACTTAAGCCATACTGGTCGTCCCTGTCTCTGTGGCCACTTCCTAACTTAAGAAAACAGTGAGGAAAAGAATGCAGTGACAGTCACGAGAATCATCAGAAGGCTGGCCTTGGAGCTGTATGTGTCGGCGACAATGAGAACACCCGTGCGAAGGGACGTCAACATGTTCCCCGACAAGAACACGGACTGACAGGTGTGCAGAAAAATGGAAGATGGGGAAAATACGGGCTGCTGTTGGCACGGGCCGAGTCTGGAAGAACATGGAAACTACCTTCACCGCTGAGAAAATTTTCACGATAGAGGCCCGTCACAACACCAAGAACTCTCGTGTGCTTTCTACCACGCCAGAGCTTGCTGATGCAGCCAGTTGGGCAGTTTCTCGAAACTCCCGTGCCGCGTCTGTCATGGTATGCGATGGGGTAACCACTATACTGAGCGCATTCCTCTTGTTTCTATGACAAAAATGCAAACATACCTTAAAGTTATGCTAGAGCCTCATTCGCTGTCCTGGTCACAGTGTGACTTGGGCGAGTAATGTTGGATTTCGCAGCAGGGCGACGCCCCAGCACAACAATCCACTCAGCACATCCTAATGGAATGCAAGGGTATTCAGCCAATGAGACACCTTCCAGGAGCGCTTGGATTTAAAAGTGTACGCAAGCATCGACCGGTCAGCAGTCGAAATAAGCAAAAGACGTTTAGAGTATTAGAGGAAAAGATAAGCAGGGAAGAGATTGATACGACCGCATGCATTACGGGCATAGGTAGCGGTACAAGGCAGATCAGTTTTGAGGAAGAGAAAAGAGATTCAGGAGCTGTATACAAAAATGCTAGAATGAAAAGCATGTATTGTAAAGACCTGAATATACGTCGAACTTTCTTTCAAAAACACCGCGGCAGAAAGTCGGCCCCCGTCTTATGTACCAATAACTGTTTACTGGTTTATGCCGTATTTATTTCTTTAGAAATATAGTTTGGAGGGTCGACCTACATTCCGGTCCGACCTGTATTCCGGTTATTGCGGTACAGCATACCTGATCAAGAACGCCAAGTGACTATTTGTCACAGCGCCGTTTCAAAAAGGATGCGAGTAAATCATCATGATCATCATCATCACCACTACCACCACCACCACCATCAGATGATATATATATATATATATATATATATATATATATATATATATATATATATATATATATATATATATATATATATATATATATATATATATATATATAAGACATAGTGTTAGGCATAAATCTTGTGATGGTATTTTTGGCGCACCATGTAGTTGACGTCGATAAAACGTTGTCGCTTTAGCGCGTCTCTCACAATAAATGATATGGTTCATAAACGCCGTTCTCAACCCCCAACTAGCTCAGGAAGACACTCTCTCTCTCTCTCTCTCTCGCTCGCTCGCTCCGTGTGCGCGCGCTATATATGCCCTCCCCCTTCCTCTATCTTTTCTCCCTTGTCATCCTTTCTCATCCCCAGCTCCTGTCTCCTCAGTTGGCCGCGGTCGAGGTGTCCTCAGCGCGCTAGACATTTACGGCCCGCCAATCGAGACTCGTCGGTCCAGGCGCTGGCGCGATGCGCCGGTTCATTCGAGCCTTGAGGTGACCGAACGGCGACGCGTCAAATTACAGAAAAGGTGGAAAAGGAAGCCGTCTCGGGTTGGAAAACAGACTTAAAGACGGATGGCGCTCAGGCAGGGAAAGTTGATCGCTGAAAGTTTTGTCGCCGGGTGGTTTGGTGGGACAAACTGAAAGAGAGCGCGAGCTCCCGAGTATAATCTTAGTCCGTGACTCAAGCACGCAACGTGACTTGCGGTGTGGAGTCATCCGAATGCGATGCAGGGCATCGATGACGCTCGGAGTTTTCTTCCCTCCCAGCGGCTGTCCCCTCCTCAGGCTAATTCGTTCGGTATATACACCAACCGCGCAAGTCGCCCGCCCTTCCCGGCCTTCTAAAGAGGATGCCGCCTGCGACAAGGCGAACCAACGAGTAACGGAGGCGGACGCCCACAATTACGCCGACCACGGTCAGCTCAGAACAGGCTACCACAACGGGAGAGAGAACTTAACGATACACGGGGCAGCGCACCGGAAAAGCTAAGCACCAAGGAGGCGCCAACGTATAGTAGCGCACAGTAGGCGCGCCAACCGTGTACAACGTCACGGCACGCACAGCATACGCCAGCCGCACGACCGGTTCCGTGACGTTGCTGTAGCAGTAGCAGCAGCGTCGAAATACAGCCGTGATCGAGGAGCCGGCTCGGCCACGTGTTCCCGAAAAAACTGGCGCGCGCGCTTTTTGTCCCGCCTGCGGCAGGGCACCAACCGCGCTAACGAGCGCTAATGCGCGCGCCCCGCGCTGCAGCCGCTTTGTCACCCTGTCAGCGACAGCGTGGGCCACGGGATCGCAGACGCAGCGTTCGCGCATGCCACCCGACATGGCCCACCCACGGGCGGGAGGGCCCCGCGGCTGCGGTAAGGTGCCGGGGGAATCTTCTAGACAAAGCCCCACTGTCACCTATGTCAACGTCCGGCACAAACGCTGAGTTAGCGAGGTGGTCCCTGCTTCTCTGCACAATTCGTCCCTTCGCAGTCAGGTATAATGCCCATCAGTATTACAATCACGTAAACGAGTGATTCTTACGCCTTGTTCGCGATTTCTACCGAAAATCCACGATTCTCGTTCTACGTCGTAAAAACGCAATGACATGAACGCAAAAAGTAAGATTGTGAAACGCAAGACAGCAAAGAAATGTGACACGAGGATAAAAGGAGTCGTGAACGAATCATGAGAGGGTTGACCTTGTTGGTAAGACATACTTGGCGCTTGTGAGAGTCCACTTGCTTATTAACCCCGTCTGTAAATGCGCTTGAACAATCCTACGTACGAATCATGGAATCTCACCAACTATCCCAGCTTCAAGCCTTCTTCTACAGAGAAGCCAGATTCGTATCCATATCGCGGTGCAGTGTCGGAAACAAGCGACTTGGCCGTGATGAGCAAGTATAGAGCTCGACGTCGTGTGCTGCTGCACTTCGAGCAATCGCCAGCACTCGTAAACGACAGACAAGCCTTTCTGTGTAACGGTCAGCAGGTTCCGACAACCGAACCTACAAACGGGGCTGCACGTCGATTCTCCTCGGTGCATTCCGCATACACTGTGTGCTAGACAATTGATGAACCGACAAATCTAACGAATGTTGCCCCCGTATTCTCAAGTATGTATACCCAAGGTTGAATGTCGGGCTGGGTGACAAGGTATTTCGAAAACACTGCAGCGCATAAGACACGGAATTAGAAACAAACACAGAAGACACCGTGCACGGTGCGCTGAAATCAAATGATCGATTGCAGAAAGTTACACGCGGTTGCGTAATTAAAAAAATCCGGTAGAGACACTTAACACTGCTTACGTGTGTGAATGCGAAAGCATTATACCGTTTGTAGACCTCGGAACGCCATGAACGCGTTCATGTTATACACTCACGACGTGGCGCCACCTCCTCCTCATAGGCTGCGCCGTCACGTGCCCAATGACGCACGCACTAGGCACGCCTTTAGGCAGCCAGAACCGTGGATTCGCCGTGGTGTCGAGAAAGCGAGCTCGTCTCGCAACCCCGAGGCCGGGGTTAGATTCCCACCCAGACCGAAATATAACAAATTTTCTTTTCAAATCCACTAATGGACTTTGTTTACAGGATCCTCCCAGGGAAATGCGACGTCAATCCGAGCATTTTACACTTGCTCTTACTCTTAGCGCCGTCCGCCATTCTTGGTACCATCTTTCGGTCACGCCGACTACGACGGATTTTCCCTCAATGGCGCATGTAATGCTTTCGCATTCAAATTTAAAATTCGAACTTTCTCTAATGTGGCACTGGCACCCCCCACTTCGTTGTCTTCTGTGTTACTTTCTAATGTCCTTGACTTATGCGCTGCAATATTTTCGAAGCCTCAAACATCGCTCCACTGTTAGAGCCACTTCGATTCCTGCGACGACGTGCAGGACGCCATGCGTAACGCCTCCCGTCAAGGGCGGTCACACGCGTTGCTATTGTGACCAGACATGGCGAGACGCTGATTGCATATACAGAGCTTCCTGCAAAAATTACTCGACAGTACTGTGGCACATTGATCGTTCAGCTAGCGAGGTAATGATAGGTATCACATGGATTTGTCTAATTTTCCTGTGACATTATTTATTAGGCTTGATCTCTCGAAATTTACAAGCGATTCTTTTATAAATGCAGAAGGCAATAATCACCTGCGCAGATATATAATCATTGCGAATGGCTGCATTTACAATACAATATTTTGTTAAGAATGATAAATTTACAGTCACATAGCCGTTTGAAGCCCGAAGGACTAAGTTTAGACAAATCTACGCGCTATTCCCATGCTGGCTGAACCGCCATGCTTACAGCTCCCGTAGACACTGGCGCCTGAGTAGACACTGGCGCCGGAAAGATGGATGCTTGAAGCGATTAACAGCGGTAGAACAAGAAATATCGCTGAATGGCTTCAGCGAGCTTTAGCGACATTCCCTGTTATACCACTGTTGATCGCTTAAAGCATCCATCTTTCCGTGAACCTCTCCCTTGTTTTGGATGAGTTTCCCGTAGTAATCTTTGCCAAACTCTCTCAACGATAGCGCACCGCCTCAGAGTTGCAGCATGGAAGTGCTTTGCTTACGCGTGGCCGATCTTTACTCGAACTTCTACACTCACCGCAGCTTCATTTCTCACTTTGAACTATATCACGAAATTTTATTGCTTCTGTGTGACTTCTGGGATCACGCGCGGTCGCAAGCGGGAGTCGTACGATCAATGTCTCTTATCCCAATTGAAGGTGGCGCTTGTGTCGAGGCACACTTTGGGCGCACTGTATATTACCAAAGCCTACGACTGAAAAGCAGCAAAGTTCGTGTGTACAGTTTCACACAAATATTACTGTAGAGAGAAATCTGGAACTATATACCGGGTGTTCCTTATTTTACCGTTAACAAGTTTTCGAAACTTACACACGTCTAATGCAGCCCTCGTAATAGAATATCTGTGTGAAAACGCCACGTGCGCTGCTCTCAAAGTGTAAGTTTCTAAAACCTGTTAACGATTAATGAAAAAAAGACACTTTGTATATATGGTGTCTACGGGAGCCGCATGTGTGGCGGCTCAGCCTACATGGTCATGCTGGGTAGTATAGGAATTTGGCTAAATTTCATCTTTCTGACTTCACACGGCATTGCGACTTTGCAAGTGGATCATATTCAACAAAATATATTGTATTATACATACAACAATACGAATGCATGCGCACAGCAACCTGTTGCCTTCGTGGGTCTATAAAAATATTGCATGAAAATTTTTAAGATGAAGCGTAATATATAACGACACAAGAATGTGTGGGGCCACAAAGATCAAGCAAATCCACGCATGGCCATTATTCCTATAGTATACAGGGTGTCCCACATAACATGAGCCAAGAATGCAAAAATGAAAGGCACGTCGGAAGCGAATTGAACCGAACGCATACTATTCGCGATCGCCTATAGCAACTGGAGATATTTTATTTTCCCATAACTCGCTAATTAATTAGGTTAAATTACCCAACTTTTTAATTATTGACTGAGGACCCCAAGTGTGATACGCAGATCTGTAGAGCACCTTCAGAAATAACTGATAGAGTTGTTTCCTTTACGATACGTCTCACGTAGTCCTTTTTTACGGGTTGCAAAGAAAGCCCACGAAATATGAAAACACGCGCGTGACGGAGCGCTTGTGCAGTGGTGTCGTGCTGCTCTCAAACGTGCGTTCCGTGAACGAGGGCGGCTCCCGTCGGATGACGGCGAAAATGCATGCTGCTGGCCGAGCGCTGCCGATGAGATAAAGAACGCCCTGCCGCTCCCTCGTCGCCAGTCGCGATGCAGCCGCATCGAAGTCGCACTGTGCGCGCTTGTTAAAGAAAAAGACCGGGGAACGATGTCGACCATTGTTCAGTGATGACATTACAGTAAATTCAATATAACAATATACTCCGTTAACCTCTGTTCTGCCAAGAAATGTGTCGCCCCACCGACTGTACCCCATCTTTATCGGGCAGACAACAAAAGCTGTGTTATTTGAGTTCCTTCGTGCCATGGAACTGAATGAGCGGGTATGGTATGGAGAGTGTGTAATGTACTCCTTCTCTTTACCTTCGACATCATTCATCACTATACTCTTGCTCTTTCTTTCCCCATTTCAGTGTAGTATAGCAGGCTACAGCGCGACAGCTCAGGATCACCTATCTGCCTTTCCTGCGAGTAAAATCTCTACCAGGCCCCGTGTTGCCTTATACCAAAGTACTCTGGTACGGGCCTAGTATGTTTCAGCTGTGGTCTCTGAAGGCATAGAAATACGGCAGGCGAGATATTTCAGTGATTCCGTTGGATTAAATTCAGCCGCGTTGCTTTCATCATCATCATTTATTTTCCCTTAAAGACCCCGATGGGGCATTACATAAGGGGGGGGGGGGCAGCAGGAAACATTACAGTGCGTGATATGACATAAATGACAACAGTGAACAAGAAAAAAATGCCCAATTAGAAGACCAACTATGTATAACAAGAACGACATACAGAGAAGATATCGTTAAAGGCCGACGGGGGAGAGACTCCTCTCCTGACGTTCATGGACTGGTGATTCAATGAAGTTGTTCTTTCTTTCCCGAGGGAAAGACAAGAAGCACAGCAAAACATTTAGGCAATAAAGAGGGTTGTAAGGCTACCTTTGAATGTTGAGGGATTTCTCTCATTGACAATAGCCTCAGCAAGTTTGTTACAGTCTTCAATAGTGGACGGTAGAAAAGTTTGATGAAAGGATTTGGTAGATCCGTGGAGTCGTTGTAAACTACAAAAATTGAAGATACGGCTGGAAGTACGATTAGGAGGCAGCAGAAGAACACCATGAATATACGGAAAATTATAGCATATTTTGTGGAAAAGGAAAGACGAGTGATCCTGCGGCGCACTGCTAAAGATGGAAGACCTAGGAATGATTTGATATTGGTAATACTAATATTCCTGTCATATTTTGAAGTGATAAACCTTGAGGCTCGGCTAAGAATTACTTCTAACGCGTTAATTAAGTAAGCTTGGTAGGGGCTCCAGATGGAGAATGCGTACTCAAGTCTGGTGCGGATAAAAGTTTCGTAGGCTAGCTGACGAATAATAAGGGGAGAAAGAGCGGGGGATCGTCTGATGAAGCCTAGGGACTTGGAGGTATCAGCAGCAAGCTTGAGTATGTGTTCAGACTGGGATAAGTTATAAGTGATTGTTACTCCAAGATTGCGATAAGAATCAATTTGCTCAATACTAACTGAATTAAGGGAATAAGGACAGATATCGTTAACCCTTTTCCCAGAAATTTGCACGAATCCACATTTAGAAACGTTTACAGACATTCGCCTTAAAGTGCACCAATTCTCAATTTTATGCAGGTCATCCTAAGTTTAGACTGATCACTGCTGGAAGCAATTCTTCGATAAAGAACGCAGTCATCTGCAAAAAGTCGTAAAGGAGAGGAGAGATTATTTGGAAGATCGTTTATAAATATCAAATACAAGAGAGGACCTATGAGGCGTTCCTTTGGGAATGCCTAATATTACGTCGCAAGTTTTAAACTCCTGATTTTTAATAACAGTGAACTGTGAATGATTAGTCAGGAAGCACTCAATCCATGATAATATTAGAGGGTCAAGGTGAAGTCGACAAAGTTTTGTCAATAAACAAATATGGGCTACGCGGTCGAAGGCTCTAGAGAAATCGAGATAGATAACGTCTGTCTGAAAAGAAGAATCGATGTTGAGGTGAAGATTAGTAGTAAATTCAAACAGTTGTATGTCACAAGACAGGCCTTTCCGGAAACCATGTTGTTTGGAAAAGAAAAATGAGTTTTTATCAAGGTGGGATGCTACATTTGAATATATAATGTGCTCTAGGAGTTTGCAAGCGATGCAGGTGAGTAATGTTGGGCGATAATTTGACGGGTCAGAACGATTACCAGATTTGAAAACAGGAACAACTTTACTGATTTTCCAGTCCCTCTTGTTAAACATTTAACCAACTTCTTAGCTGGACAAATGTTCCATAGAAAAGATATACTTTAATGCTTCCTGAGCGTGCTCCGTGCCCGCCGTTAACAAGATAGTAATGCTACAGGTGCTTTTGACGCGATCACTTCCCGGCTTGTTTGAAGCGCCAAACCGAAACGGAACGCTAAACAGAAGAAACTCTCGGAAGCGAAAGCCTGCTTGCCAGCGCCGTGTGTGTGTATACCACCTGCTTCTTTCTCTCGTCCTTGTCCGTGGCACATTACGTGATCTGTGCTGATGACACACCAACAAACCCCAACCGAAGTTTATTGCCTCTGCATGAGGTGCAGCGCGAATGTGGCACGCAAGGCGGCAGGACAGACGAGGACACGGAGTTACCAAGTGATGCTTTATTGTGCGTGGTCAAATTAATACACATCGTCTTTTTGAACTTCAGTCTTTAGACCAGTGCATCATTTACTAGGTATCGGCGCTTGCAACAATGGACAATGAGTCGACTGGTAAGATGCGGGCTAAGGACGCCGCCAATGCCCGCCACGTTTCCCATGCAGTGCGTCATTCTTTGCACGCAGAATTGCCAAGTGGCCGAGGCACGCGAAAGCGCAACGCCAGTTCTGCATGCATTCTGCGGACACGCAGCATGGGACACACGTGTCGCCTCCTCCTATATGCATTATCAGCATAAATTCAAAATACGAACAACTCCGAAACTACTGCAACGCGTGGTTCCGTTTCCAGATTCACCTGTATTTGTGACAGTGGCTTATTGCAAACTTCAAAACGCACATCTTGGATTATTCCATGCTTAGGAACCGGCTGCAGAGCTATTACATGTTACACTTTGATTCATTTACCCATAACAGCCGCTCCGGTCAGTTACTTCTCGTTCGCGTTTCAATTTACGTCGATGATACATCACATTAATGAAGTGTTATAGCCGGTATGTGCAGCAATTGCGGTTTACTGAACACTATAAAGCACCAGAGATGGGGAAGGAAGCAGCACCAGAGATGTTAATAGCGTCAATGTTTCTGGAGCTAACACGGGAAGGCACGGCTGCTGACTTCAACAGCGCTGGCGTTAAATGCTGCGATCGACAAAGTAACACATGTGCGATTCGAATTGATGCCCACATATTTTTGTTGACCGCGACGATGTTCAATGCAGTTTGATCGTGTATCATTCCATTTGTGAAATAAAAAGAAAAAGAACTCCAAGAACAGGCAAGTCGCGGTAACTTATCTCAAAGAGCGCGGCTTGGTGCAAAACACGGCCTGTGGACTTTTATCCTGTGGTGTGCTCGACTCCTCGAAGATGACGTGACGATAGCCCGCGCGGAGTGAGGTACAAGTAGCGTTCACTCAGTATAGGCGCTATAGAATAAAAAAGCTTGTGAGCTGGCGTCTTTGGCATGCAGACACGGGATTCCAACCTCAACGATTGCGTCCTGTATTCACTCAGGACAGAGTATACTCGAGGAGTGAGTTCCTCGAGAGTTTCAGCCCAGCAGAGACCTACTGGTTTGGCGTATGCTGAACACCAATAATGGTGTAGACGCGAACCCCAGTGATCTGGGCACGGAGAGAGAACAAGTGTGTGGGCGAGATCTAATAATGTGCCTAACGTATAAGCACGCTAAAACGTGATTCAGTTGACCTACAGCGTTCCACTTGTCTGCCGGAGAAATCACTCTCTTCGTCGAGAACGGTCGTGAAACACAAGAATGTTCATCAGCGCGCAAAGTATCCTGACAGTGTCCATCATGTCACCACCAGCGCCGTTGTTCTCGGATATATCTTCACGTATTCCTGTATGTGCAACGAGCGACGGAACGAAATAAAGTTCGACGTAAGACAGGAAGACAGCGGTGTGGTTTAGGGAGCAAACGGGGGTAGCTGATATTCTATAGCAGTTAAGAAGGTAAAAATGGAGCAGGCCGAGTCATGTAACGCTTAGAGCAGATAACCAGTGGTCTATTAGAGTTGCAGAAAAGGTGCCAAGGAAATGTAGGCACAGTCGAGGACGCCAGTGTGATGAAATCAGGAAATTTACAGGCATAACTTGGAATCAGCTAGCGCAAGATACGGTAATTGGGGATCGCTGGGAGAGGCCTTCGTCCTTTTCTTCAGCGGACATAATAGGCTGCTGCTGATGATTCCCGTATGGCTCGCAGTCACAAGCACTGTGCTCGATGTACTCAAGCATCCGGTAATGGCTCCGCTCACAAAGCAGCACGGGCGCGGAGGCAGCACTGGTTTCCCCTCCAAAACATAGTTCCCAAGAAGCGCCGATACCGTAACCGAAACTGAAAGGGATTCGCCTCCGCACTGACGTCACGGGAATTAGCAAATTGACTGGCGTATTCACACACATTATATTTAAGCTGGACAGCGGTATATTTGCCACTGCATTCTTCGGTTGTCAGCGATAACGTCTATGTTAATCATGTGTTAATGTTTGTGATAGATAATGCAACGATTCCATACCAAAGATATTCCTTCTGGCGCTTCGTCAATGGTCCAAGCGGAGCTCCTCCTATCGTATATCACCGGGGTCGGCGGGCTGTGAACGGCGGGTGATAAAGGAATAGAATAGAGCGATTGGAATCCTTACATAGGATGGATTCCGGGGTTTCACGTGCCAAAAGCACGATTTGATTATGGGGCACGCCGTGGTGTGGGACTCGGAATTAATTTTGACCACCAGGGGCCCTTTAACGTGCCGCCAATGCACGGGACACGGGCGCTTTTGCATTTCGCACCCGTAAACACGCGGCCGGGATTTGATCCCGCGACCTCGTGCTTAGCTGCGCAACACCGTAGCCGCTAAGCCACTGCGGCGGGTGGGAATCCGTACATTAAAACGGCCCTGTTATTCCTATTTTCGCGACTGCGGACCATATTTTGCCCCGCGCCATGTTGTAGACTTCCTGCGGCCTAAAGCTCTAAAGAGTATCAAATGTCGAAGCACAGGAAATAGGAAACAACGTAAGAGACAGAATATTTATTTGACGGAAAGACGCACACGCTCACACATCGACGACAGACACACATACACACACATAGAGACGACAGCGCGACACAATGCGCGCGCCATAGCGGTGCCTGGCACCGATCACTACACGTAGCGTTACATACGACTGCGATCACACTTTGAGAGGTGCAGTCAGACGTAGTACACATGAAGACACAACCATAGCAAACAGTCCATTTTTGTCTTCTTCATCCTTCGCCATCTTCGTTTAGCTTAACTCACTGCTCTTGTTATCGCTCTCGCTTGAAGCGCTCTGTCGTTTCAACAACGCTCTTGCTGTGCAGGCTCCAACAGTGGCGGGTTCTTTGGGCTAATTCGAATCACTCGCAGACACATCCAGTCAACCACACACTTGAAAAGCGACTTCTGCACAAGGTCTCACTATGCCAGTTTCATTGACTGACCTGCTGCCAGGCATAAATCAGAGATGCCTTAACCTTTGCTCACCAGAGTATCCTTTAGAAACGGCTTCACTGTGCCTTTTCTGATGGCAGATTTTCGACTTCTTTCATTGATCCCGGACTGAACCTTCACTGATGAAAAAGCGTGAGCAGCCAATGAAGGCTGCACAGAAGAGGAGAAGCATAACATTGTTACTGCTTCAGGCAAACTGAATTAAAATAAAGAGATTAAAGAAAGCACCTGCATATCTCAAGTGCACAAATAAGGTAGGGGTCCGTGGATTCCCCATGACTAAGTTGGAAGCCATTGGACTAAATCATAAACAGTGGTAAAAATGCGGGCACATGTTCGCCTGTTCCTCAACATTCACTTTGGCTGAAATACAGATAGTGCACACTACAACCACATGTGACACTGCTGAAGGCTCAGTTTGTGTTTTGTTCACTGCAGAACAGTGAATTTCAGCCTGCAGTGCACGCACACCGTTCACTGCGTTGCCATGATGGCAAGATTGTAAGGGATCACAGTGCTGGTGACGATATCATTGAAAAAGTGCGCTATACCACAATGTAGTAGCCACATGGGCTAAGCTTAAAATAAAAACGTACAGGCATATGAAACTGTGAAAACTTCCTCAGGCGGATGACAAGTCTGTACTGCAGCAAACTGCCATATTACACACTGAACATGGCAGCAGCGAGCATCACAAATGTTCTTGCATGTTTGATGAAACTAGTCTGACCAGGTGTCGCCAGTGGCACTGTACTCCCTTTTATGTGCCGGAATGATGGTAACACAGTGAGGACGTTATGCTGAAACATTTTAGTGAGGAGGCGTGATGTGAAATGGACAATCTGGGGTGAGGATTTCAATTGGCACACTGAAACATCAAGCCACACCAGTAGATGACCAGGGTCTTGTTTGGAATGGTAAGCACACTTGTATAGCGTGCATCTCTTAGCAAAATGAGCTGCCATGGTTGGACTAAACACCAATTTTGAAGTTTTGTCAACTGATAGTACAGATCCTGCTTCATCGACTAAATGGCTGCTGCCAGGATCAATGCTGGGCTTTCTGCAATAATTAACTTCCGGTCAAGAATAAATCTAAAACCTTTCTAGGTGCTCAGGCTGCAGAAAATAGACCTATAATAATGAGCTGCTCTTAACAGTAACGAGAGAATCTCACAGCCCCGCATTCAATATGGGCACTCCTTTACAGGATCCCAACAAAATCACCTCGAACTGATTAGCATGCAGTCTGCAATGAATGCGGTTGTGTAGTTGTGTAGCTGTCCGAAAATCAAGGGCTAAAAACCCAGCAACTCAAAGACAGAACAACCAAGATCGCCTTTGTCAACCACAAGGAGTTGCTTGTGATGGCACAAACAAAACTGTAGCCTAATCGCAGATCACAAGCTCATGTTTCTCATGTCCCAGCCAACATTAATATCAAACTATCCACCCACTGTAGTGCATAGGCCTAAAGTTTGTAGACAGGCACACTTTTTCTGAGAGTTTGGGACTGTAGGAGGTATGGCACATGATGCACAAGCAACACAATAAATGGCCTGGTTAAGGCAGCAATTGGCACCACACAAGGCAACCCACAGACACAGTACAGTTGGAAAATGTTTACATGGATAGTGTCTAAGGCAGCATCCAAAAACTTGTGCGTGAAGTTAAACACAACACCCAAGTTTAACTGCTTCCAATCAATGAACACACTTTTGCACAACACGTTATTGGCAGTTCCAAGCTATGAAAACATTTCCAATGCTGCTTAAAGATGTGTAGTCCTAGTATATGACATTACAAGATGAACAATGTAGGTCGAATTGCAGTGTTGGAACTATTTACATTTGCTTTTAACAAAATGTTCATCCAATGACCTGTTGCAAATGAACTACCCTTACTCATAGCCAAGCAGTGTCTTTCCAATTCTTTTTGATGTTTACTGCTGCTATTACAACAATGTACCCCATCAGTTTCTGGGCCAACCTAGAGCAGAAAAGTTTATTTGATGTGCCTAAGCACCTGCATAATACAAATGCAGCATGTAAGGTTCCCGCAATGATTCTTCCCGAATGAGCCAATGAGAGTAGCTGTACCAATGTCTGCTATGGTCACAGATATCTGGTGATGCTGAAGAGTGGCTACATGTTCTGCCTGCAAATACTTTGTTCATGCAAGTTAAGAAAGAGTACTTCTGTATGCTGTGCCAATTCTCAAAGCCCCCAAACAAACAAAAGGAGATAAGTTTTACAAGTGGGGTTGGTTTCTAAACAGCTGATTAAACAATTAGCTTGCACAGTTCTCGAGTTGCAATCTCGCTACATGTGCATCTTCATTTTGAATATCTTGGTGCCAATGTGCGGGTAAGAGAACCCTGCAACCAGCGTAACACAGTGCCTCAAACAAAGATTGACGATCGCTGCAGTGCTACGAAGAATGCCTTCAGAGGAAGGAAGCACCGAAGTCACACTGTCTCATCCGGCCAGTTTCCAAACACGAATTCGGGCAAGAGTCCCCAACACATTTCCCGCTTCTTCTGAAGATGGCAGTTCACAACGGTTGAGCGCTTTCACAAAGTTGCCTGACAGAAGCTATGACGACCACGTTACCAACTGGAAGCCCAGGTCCACGAGTCCCGCAATATCTGCACACCCGCTGGGATGTACCTCTCCGGCGGCTTGCCGACGCGGCTCACCAGTATGCCGCGGAGCCTTGCCGCGCGAAGTCCTCCAGCCGTACGTAGCCCTGGTGCGCGTGAGCTAGGATCAGCGAATGAGAGCGACTGTCGCTCTCCTAAACTGCGATGGCGCCGTTCCGAAGTCCGCGCCAACCGGCGTGCAGACACGCACTTCGCCACAGGTCGAGCGGACAATGCGGTCGCGTCCAGCTCGCAGATCACCGAGCGAGCACCGTTCGGAGGCATCCGGGGCGACGTGCCGGTCGGAGGCCTCGAGCCGCGAGACGCCGCCGGAGCCCTGTCAGACGTGAGAGGTAGGGGGCATGGCGGCGAAGTTCCGGATGTGGTGCAGCGAGATGAGCTGGCTGGCGGCGTTCTTGGGCTCGTACTGGGGCTGTGCTGACGACGACACCGGTTGGGCGCTGCAGTAGGCCAGGGCGGCGTTCGCACCCTGCGGCGGCTGCTGCTGCAGAGGCGGGTGCGGCAACCTCGACTCGCCCTCGGGCCACGTCAGCGTCGCGGAGGGCGCAGAGAGAGGAGGGGGCGGTGCCAGGGCGGACGGCGGAGCGGGCTGCGATGGGTGTGCGTGCCTCTGCATGTGCCTGAGCAGGTACGTCTCCTGCGTGTAGCTTTTTCCGCACCGAGGGCAGATGTGCGTCTTGAGGTGCTTGGAGTCCCGGTGGCGCGGGATGTGCTCCAGGAGGGCGTCCTCGTGCGCGAAGCACTTGTAGCAGGAGTGGCACTTGAAGGGCTTGTCCGCCTGGTGGCAGCGCGAGTGCGACTGGAGGTTGGACAGCTGCGAGAAGGCCTTGTCGCAGCCCGGGTGCCGGCACAGGTACGGCTTGTCGCCAGTGTGCGTGCGCACGTGCTGTTGCAGGTGCGACAGCTGGGTGAACTTGCGGTCGCACAGGTCGCAGCGGTACGGCTTCACGCCCGAGTGGATGCGGGCGTGCTGGGACAGGTAGGACGCGTTGGCAAACGCCTTGCTACACTGCGCGCACCGGTACGGCTTGGCCTCCCGCAGGTGGCTCTGCGCGTGCAGCTGCAACTCTGCCTTGGCGTCAAACATCTGCAAAACAGGGGGAGGCAGCCCGTCAACCAAGGCACCCAATTGCAGCTGCCGCGCTGCTGCCCCCAATCCTACAGCGACCCGATTCTCTTTCTTTCGCCAGGCCGACGACAGCTACAGGTAACAGCGGCCCTCGTGGCCCGCGCAGCTGGAGCAAGCTGTCCAGTGGTCACCATAGGTGTTCGCGGGCTGTCGACGCGGCTCAGCGCGCACGCGCGGACTGCGACAGAAGCCGTAGCGGACTCGATACGCCGATAGCAATGAACGGGTCTCTGGGCAGACGACATACAAGTCCGAACTGGGCAGGCTGAACACTTGGCGACGCACACTCGCAAAGAGGAGCGAAGTCGTCAAGCAGTGAACCGCCGACGCAAATGCTGGGTCAATGGGCAGCGCAACAAAGGTCACAGCAGGCGTCACGCGACGGCAACGGGCAAAAAGGGTTTTTTTTTTTCTTACTTTTTGGCGGACTAAGGAGAGTTCGCGACCCCTTCCATTACGTTAGTGTTGTGGGAATTCACCGCTTACCTGCCAAATGCAGGGAGATCCACGGAAGGGAAACTCGGCCGTCAAGCAAGACGGCCGAGAAGCTCCGAAAGACGCGTCCGTCGTCGGACGCGCGATTTTCCGGAGCTCAAAACGGCGAGACGATGTCTAATATCGAAATTGCCGCAATTACCTGCGGCATTTTGCCAAGCTTCCGGTGATTTAATGCATCAATTTCTTAGCGGAGAATGTCATAAAAAAACGACAATAATAATATGCACAAAACGCCAACCATCGGAAAAAGCGGAAGTAGGCGAACACAGATCATATCGAAAGAGACATAACACAGAAATATATAAGCGGACAAAACACAAAGCACTGCGCTTGCTTGACCAGTGGGCTTTAGAGTTCGTTGATAGCGTTTCAGTAGCACGTGATCACTACGAAATTACATTTTGCTTTAAAGAAATAAGCCTGCTAAGAAAAAAACAGATGCCTGCGTAACGAAAAGATGTTCTGGAAACCACTTTGCGATTTCTAGGCAACTGTACGAAGACATTTCTCAAGACATTTTAGCTGCCATTAAAGTCGGTACAATATCTGACTGCCACTGAAGCGAGTGTAACATATCTTCATATTTAGCTTCAATATCGGCCAACGTAATAATCGTTACATGATTACGTTGCGATTTTGGCTTTAAACGCGTAATTAGAAGGTTATTAGTAGTCTTGGTTAATTAGCACACTAATTACGGATATAGCGGCGCATGAAGTTTCTTTGTCGTGCCCGCCGTAAAGACAACCTGGAGATGATCCAAATTGGCTTTAAAAGAATTCTGCATACCCAACGCACTTGACGGCACGGAACTCGATGTCGTTTCAGGTGCCGTGGATGCCTCCTCCGATGAGGACGATTTGCGATGAGGATGCAGCTTGTGGCGTCGACTGGCGCGACTTAGCAGCCGAGCTTACGGTAAATAAAGGTGGGTCATGTTTACACATTTTCTAAAAACGTAATCGTCAACCTATATTCGAATATTTCTTTTTCTTTCGACGAGTTCAATATATAGCAGTCGACCTATATTCGTGTTCGACCTATTTTCGAGTAAATACGGTAGTTCGTCGCATACTTATGGCATATTAGAAGAGCAAATGTGCAGAGGTAATAAATGGTTTTACGTAACTTTGCGTCCACAAGCGTTAGTTTTGATATATGAGGAGGAGGATAAAACATTTATTGGCGCGTAGTTATTCAGTAGAGAGCGTGGCAGATCCACAACAAAATTGCGCTGTGAAACGCGTGGAGTGTCACATTACGAACACACCAGTTGCGTAGCTTCCGCAGCGTTGCCTGCTATGCGGGGTGATCCTTTTAAAGTATCTTTAAAAATCGCCTGCAGCAGATAACACAATTCCAGTCCTTGAGCTGGATTGTTAAGAGAGGTGGACATTACTTGCGCGAGAAATCGAAACACACATTCAAATAATTCACAAAATTCACAAATTAGCTTCATAATTAATTACTTTATGACACATAATGCAATTTACAAATTATATCCGGTGAGTTTGCCAGGCGCATAGACAAGTAATGAATTTTCAGAATAACGCCAGTTTGGAGATACGCGCCACCAAACTCGCCGTAAGAATGCCCAGTTGGTCCACTTACTTTTTTAGCATGACGTTCCTTATGCGCTGAAGCGCAAGAGTAACTGGACGCACATGTATTTCGTCCCACACTTTGAGAAATAACGTTTCAAAACTGGTGTAATTGTCGAAATAGATTTAAAGTGGATTCGTCTTTCAAACTCACCGGTTGCAATTCGTAAACTAAGAGTCTGAGAGTCTTTTCACCACCATCTTCATCTTCATAATCAACGTATTCTCTACTCTTTCTTTCTACACCGATTACCCTTCCTCCAACACCGAGTAGCAGGTCAGAACATTGATTCAGGCTGACCTCCCAGCTTTTCTTTCATAATAAATATCCGTCTCTCTCCAATATGTGCCATAACGTAATTGATTAGGAAATTGATTAGTCAATTCTTGTTAACTAGTTGGAAATGTTTCAATTTTCCGTGCAAGTAATGTCCGTCTATCTGAACAATCCAGCTCAAGGACTGGAATTATGTTACCTGCCGCAGGCGATTTTTAAAAATTGTATAAAACTTAAAAATGATCACATTGCAGGTATGAAACGCAGCATAGTAGCATCATTGCTCTTCCTCCCGTAGTAACAACCACACGGGCAAGGTCGCATTTGAAACCGGAAGGCGACGGTCTTCTGGAGAACAGTCAGACATGCTTATGATAGCTATTGCAGACTGTTTTCTACAACAGCCTGTTCAAAGGAGGAGCGTTTTGACCCCCCCCCCCCCTCCTGCCGCGTTGAATTGAAGAACTAAAATTGTTCTAACAAAAATATTATGCAATATATTTATTTAAACATGACATTCAAACGGCCATGGTGCAATTTGCCTAAGTCACTGATTTGGAGAAAGAAAACTAAATATTTCCACTGTCAATGTTCTCTGATCAGATAGAAAGCCCATGCAGACAAAGATTTTTTTGTTATTATTAATAACACATGAATTCTGAAGCTGCAGTAACAGCGACAAAACCACTGGCTCAATAGCAGTGATAACAGGTTAATTACAGATAAAGCATGGAGTCTAGAGACTATCCTTGCCAATAATAGTATGTAAGGAAGTTCTAGGACTAGCTGTTCTTCGAATACAAAATCACTATAATACCGCTAAATGACAGTATGCGGTGCAGCGGCGGCCAAATAACCAGATTCGTACAAGCATATATCTCGCACCTTTAGAAATGCATAGTCACCATCACTATGTTATTGCATGCACACATACACAAAATAATGTGCGATAGAGCTTTACGTTAGTAGATAGGCTGCAGCTTAAACAGCTTGAAATGCCCATCATATTTATTGCCTTATCCTAGGCTATGTGTCACTTCTTGTATGAACAAAACATATCTACGGAAAGCTAAGCGTAAGACAATTATCTACTCTATGTCCCAAACTGTCGAATGTTCAATGCATAATATGATACATAAATGCCCAAGATATACAAAAGCGGTTAGTGTAACGCAATTTACACCACTTGTACAGTTAAAAATAAAGCTCCCAAATGTTGTCAGATGAAGTATTACTGAGCTATCATTGCTAAAGCGGCACTATAGTGTAACATTCATTCAGTTTAGATTGATAAAGTACTGTTGAAGGAATCTACTTTCGTTGATATCGCAGTAATAGGTTGATTATAAGAAGAGAAATTGACGGTTAAAGTTTCATTCTTGAATTTCACAACGAAATCCCGAGGCCGTTATGTCAGGGATCGAAAAACATTTTCTTTTTTTTTTTTTCATTCCGGCCGTTGTGGTTTCACAAGAATTCTTAAATCTTCCCAAGTTTAGACCTTGGCTCTTTTAGAATACGATGTATTCCATATTCTTACCGATAAAAATTTAACTACACTCTTAAAACGGTTGCACCCTTTGGGGTGTATATTTGTCCCACAACGATAATCGTCATCTGTTTTGCTTGCGTTTCCTTTCTTGAGAAAGCTGCGCGCGGCACTTTCCTGTCGAGAATGATCTATCATGTTGATAAAGCGCCTGCCGTTCGTGACTTGAAAGTACCGGACTCGCCGCGTTAAAGAAAGGAAATGCGGACAAGACAGATGACGATTATCGTTTTGGCAAAAGGGTGTAATTTTGCTTAAGAGTATGCGAGCTGACGGCGTCAAAAACCCATGACGCCACGGCGAGTTGGTGCGGCAACATCAAGGCGGCGTCGCCACCAATATTTCGCTCGTGTGTCTACTCTGGCTTCCATACATTCTAAGAAAAGTTTACACCCACAAACAAAATTATACATTTACACCTACAAAATTATACATTTCAAGATATTGAAGGGTATTCGTCAGCAAAAGAGAAAAAAATACAATAAAATTAGAGAAAGACGGTTATTTGCATTTATTTTCGCAAGCTATCTTGCGCAAAATATGCATGCGCAAATATACGCGTAAATTTGCCAAATAATCCCAACCAGTGATCATGTTCAGAGCAATACTGTAGAAGTTTCCTTCAATCTTTTGCCGGTTGGGTTGATAGTGCAGTACAACGTGTATCATTGCTGTCCAGGTAACTGTCACAAGATTTTCATTAAAGAAAACCAGCTTGTTATACCAGTTTGATGTGATAAAACACTTTTTGATCATTACTGTAGCAAGTATAACAACCTTGCACAGTCCCTATTTTATTGTTCCTGCCATCACTGCAGCAGATGATACACACACTCAGATAAAAAAAAAAAAAAGTCAAGGACCACAGAGGAGTTATCTCAACAGGGAAATAGTCGAATACTGAATTTCTATCATTGCCTTCGGCGTGGCTGTTGGACTGCTGTTGCTTTGTACGCAATGTAACAAATTAAAGGGTACATGATCATTTTTCTACTAGTTCCACTTAAATAGTAGCAAAAACAATTAATCATTTCTCGTTCTTACATTACATTGCTACTAATACTATTAAATGTTACGTTACTTCCCTTTACCACTTCCTCAGTGTAGATAGAGTAGCAGGCTAAGCAGATCGACTGAGGTCGACATCATTGTCTTTCCTATAAATAAGATATCTTTATATAGCTATAACAGATAAAGTTAATAGAAAAAGACAGTCCATTTTAACGAAGTGAGTAATCTTCACGCCCCAGCCTCCCCCCTATTAGCGGTCAACAAAAAAATTCAACCCCTACATTCCACGTACCAAGTAGTTCATCATCAAGTAGTGAATTACTTCAAAGCAAACCAGCCCGATTTGTTCACTCTGCATATTCATACGACATCAGTATATCATCCTTGAAAGCGGAATCCAGTTTGTTGCAACTTTCACTTCGTCGCCGTATTGCCAGTCTCTGCTTATTTCACAAGTTTTTCCACAGTTCACTATGCTGCGCACCCTACATTGTCCCGCCAGCACACATATCTCACCGCACGCGTCACCCACTTCCAAGTTGCCCGGCCACGTTCCCGCATTACCGTCTCATCTTTTTTTCTCGTGTTGCAGCAGACTGGAATGACATATCCAACGACATCGCTGCCATTACGTCCTCATCCACTTTCGCGCAAATTGTTACAAATCGCTTTTCATCGTATTGAACACTATAGGTCGTCTGAATGTTTGTTCCCACCCATTATGTAACACCCTTCGCGGGTCTTTAAGGTAACAAAATGAAATGAAAGTTCCGTTGAACTGCCTTCCATATGGTCCAAGTCCAGTACATTACTCATGCCTGGAAGGCGTGCTGCACATTTAAGCTTTACCTAGCTCATCTAAAAACATACAAGTAGTAGACATGACCGTCATAAAGTCAATACTCAAGTACAGAGCAAGTGGTCAGCTTTTACCAAGTATTCGGTGTTTTCCAAGTCGTTCTAATGTAATTGCAGAGCCTCTTTGATTCTTTATCGATAGTTGCAGATCGATATATGCAGATCGTAGATCCACATTAAACGACACCGAAAACCGCAATAAACTTGACGAATAAATCCAGCCAAATGGCAAGAAATAATCAATGCAGTTCCTTGAGCAAGCGTCAGAGTATCAGTGTAGCTGCTATTCTTTATCCGAGCAGCCAACAAAATTTCCTGCGTTTGAATTCCTTATATGAACATGGATATAACTTTTACCACAGTTCATACCTGCACAGCTATTTGTTCATACCTGCAGTTATTTCATCAAGCATGGAGTGAGCGACTGAGTGTATTTTATGTGCAACACACAGCAATCTATTCAGGCTTTTACAGCAAAAGAACCGCTGCGAAAACCTAATGAACATCCGATGTTTGGCAAACACTGACACCTCCAGATTCGATACAGACTAAGCAGATAACTGATATTTACCCACGTGCGTTCGGACTACGCTCGCTTTCCAACAAGAGGCAAAACTAGGCCATTATCAGATAACAGTGCGGATTTCATATTTCCAACGCGTAAGTACGCCGTGAGCTTCGAATCGTACGCTTTGTTTATTCGAAATCAACCACACTGTGCTGCAGCATGGGGTTTTAAAAGGGAACTCGAATGCAGCCCACAGGCGCATTAGCAGCATGGACGTGCCTGCGAAATCCCGGAAATCTGAGGGTATCGCGTTTGATCTTAATACCGCGGAGACGTGGCACAGCAGAATGCACAATAAAATCTGGTTCTCGCGTTGCACGGATATCGGCACGCACATGCATCATTCCGACTGAACGGCAAATTTCGAGCAGCTTTCAAACGAAAGAACGCGGATCGTAGATACAGATGTGCGTAACGTGACACGCTGCTCTCTCAATCTGCCGGTTTCCATGTAGCGAGAAGGAAACGCTGCAACTGCCACCATCTGCGGAAGCTTGGCACGACGCGTCCCAGCAGAAAGCGCAGGCACGCCAAGCGACGCCAAGCCGCCGACACGATGACGACGACGATGGAGCGCTGGTGATCGCCGCAAGCGCCACATAACTACCACACGCCGACGGCGCAAGCAGCAAACGCTCAGCAAAGGCCGAACGACAGCTACGCCGGTGGCGCACGGAAGAGCGCTGAGAGCAGTGAACCGCTTTCCCTCTTCTTTCGCGCCAAGTGATCCTCCCCTCTCGCTTTCTTTTCCCCCTCGCCAGTCACAACAACTAAAATGGCGGCCGCAGTGCAGGCTCACCTTCAGGCCGGCCGAGCCCGCAGCACCGTTGAGCGTGCAAACTCTCTCGTCAACCTTCGCATAGCCACACGTCGCTTCCGGCTCGCAGCTGCCTCCGTTCACAGTGTCATTTTCACAGTATACTCGCAGCGGACGCGGGGACGGTGGTGACAAACGAAAATTTCTTCTCGCAGTCGTTCGACGAAAGCCATTTTTTTTTCCGACGCGTCCACCGCCCTCCTTCCTCCGCTCGAACAAAGAGGGCTGGCTCGAAAAAAAATTCGCCAGCGCCCCCACCCCCTGGTAACGAGAGTGTGCATCTATAAAACTCTCGAACCGCGCGCGCGTGACAGCAGACGACGCGCGCTAGCAGACGACGGGAGAATTTCAAACTGCTCAAACCGCGCTTTTTTTTTTTTTTTTACGGCTCGCTATCTATTGCGCTACCAAAGTTGTTCAGCGTTGAAACGTGTAGCCTCACCAATTCCGAGGGTTTATGAGCGACTGCGTAGAAATTAAGTACTAAATAACCATTTTTGTAATGCGTTAGCATTGGGAGTGTCAAATTGAGAAAAAGAAAAGACTATGTGTGTGAAGCGCGGGGAGCCGGTCACATTGTAGAGGTAGACAGGTAACGGAGAGCTTAAAAGAGCGTGTGTGTATATATATAGTGATCTCCTGAACAGCACTTTTCAATGCGGTGAACGCGGTTAAAATCATGGATCTGGGACATCAAAGAGGTGCGACGTAATGCTAAGACATTTCTCTTGTATTTACCACTAAATCGCCACTGTCTTGTTTTTCTTAACGAGCATTCCTCTCGTGCAAAATGCATATTCTTTGTGCCCACAGCACGCTATTCACATATTTTTCACCCCTTCATATTTTTTTCCCGTTGTTGTTTAAAACATCAATAAAAGAATCTTCCTAGAATGAAAAGTTTGCACCTGTTTTCCAAACGCATAAGGCCGAGCGACACCAAGTATGTAAGGAAGCTTCGTTTTACATTTGGTTAGCGCAATATGTATGTCGCCTTCTCTTGATCACCGTATGCCTCGTTCAACAAATGTGTAACGCACCTATATTTACTGTACGAATACCACCCGTCGCAAGAAATCTGGTAAGGTTATAAAGTTGTCAAGCACTGGCCTTCTTTTATTCGTCAGCAATGGTAGCGATCAAGGAGCTCTTAATTCTCTTGCGACACTTTCTGTAAGCACAGCCTTCCTTGATGCCAGGCCCACCGCCCGTACCGAAAGGATGCAGGTATAGTTGCTGTCATAGCGAGTCGACGCTATGCTGCTGCTGCCCGAATCAGCTGCGGATGCCGCCCGCAGCGCGGAAACAAATGCATAAACGTTTTTTGCAGAGCCGTTCGGGGCTGCTGCAGCGCAGCGCGCAGTGTATACTGGCGCGGCCTCGAAGCCAATTAAGCGCCGTCGGAAACAACACGCCTGTCACGAGGGACGAGCAGTTGCGCTAGCTGAACGCTTTCTGCAGCTCCGCATACACTCAACGCGACCAAGAGGACCACTACAGTGGGTACGAAGGGTAGTTGCCACAGGTGAAGCGTGTGGCTCTCCCTGACGGAAGGAGTACTCGCTTACGTTTCGCTTCTTAGACCTTAGCGCCTTAGACCTTAGCGCCATTGCGTCTTCTGTGAAAGACGTAACACTAATACATTCTCCTGAGACCACTCGCACATTATATTGCACATCACTTTCAGTTCTTGTAAAAAAAATTTCATAAAGAAAGTGAAATTCTGGGGTTTTTAATGTACTTGTCAAAGCCATGATATGATTAAGAATCACGCCGCAGTGGAGACTCCGGATTAATTTCGACCACCTGGGGTTTTCTAACGTACACCCAATGCAAGGTAAACGAGCGGTTATTGCATTCCGTCACAGGGCTACCGCGGCGAGCATCAAAATTTACTCGTAGCGAATATGCAAAATAGGCTCATCCCGGATATGACGTGAAATGCATGCCGAAGTGAATGGAAGCGGTTAGTTCTACAGCGTAGCTGTATATGTCTAGGCTACCATAGAATTTTCGTGTCCGCGCACAAAAACTATGATCGTCAATGGCTCATACCCCCGTAAGCACTCATACTCCCATAGGCAAGACCAAAGTTAGCTTGATCCGGGAAACCAGAAATCGCATCATGGTTGAGCCCGTTCCGCGAAACATCCACCCAGTGCATAACGAGGGTAGGAGATGGGCGAGAGCCAAGCCCATCCTTAAAAAGATAAAACAGAAGAAACTAGATGCCCTCTTTGTCGATGCTGCCAGATATGACAGTGGGGATAAGTTCGCTGTCTCGGTGGTAGACGCGGCAGGCAACCTGGTCAATGCAGCCTCTGTTTATACGAAGTTTGCCCATGTGGCGGAGGAAGCGGCGATCGCTCTGGCTTTTCACAGCTCAAAAGTTCCCGCTATCATCTTCTCGGACTCACGCACGGCGGTTATATCCTTCTCGTCCGCTATTGTATCTGAACAGGCGAACAGTATTTTGCTTAAAGCACTTCAAAAGACAAGGGCGAGCAGCGAAGGATACCACATCTCGTGGTTCCCAGCCCATCTAGATAGCTCAGTTAACCCGCTCGGATGTAATCCTAACGAGCAGGCCCACCGGAGAGCACGTGATTTCACGTACCGCGCTGTCGCGGGTAGCCAGGCTCGTAACGAGGTCAACATCCACAAAGATCCATTATGTACTTTCCATGAAATTGTTTCCCATTATCGACTGGGCAGGAGGACATTTCCACCCCCTCACCCTAAATTGAACAAACCTCAGGCTAGCACACTCAGACTTCTGCAAACCCGTTCGTATCCCTCTCCTCGGTCTCTTAACAGGATAGATCCTGCCCACTCACAGTCGTGCCCCAAATGTGGTCATGACTCATGCTCTTTTGAACACATGCTCTGGCTGTGCCCAGCCCTTAACGCCTCTCCACCCATCACGAAAGAACAATGGCAGGAATCGCTCAAGAGCAGCAATCTCCACATGCAACTCCAGGCTGTCCAGAGGGCCCACGACATTGCGGCGGAACTTCATCTCCCGGTCCCATCGTGGGTGGCGCCACCGACTTGATCTTCGGGAGCCTTCGGTTTTAGCTCCCCAAGATCTCAGTCCCTCAGGACTCAAATAAAGTTCTTGTCATGTCATGTCAAGCAAAAAATGCAATGGCTCATAGCCCCTTAAGGTTCCGTAAGGCTCCCTTTGCGTGGTTTAGTTGCGATGACACTACCCCTGTGGTCGTTGTCGGTGATTTCAATGTGGATGTGTCGGGACCAAAAATGGGAGTGGTTTACGCGTTTCGTGTCGCAGACATGTCGCTTGCGATGCTATGCCGATCCGGCTCAACCGACCACGCAGCGGCGTACGTGCATCGATTTGACATTATCAAAGAATGTGTTTGCAGTTGCGAGAATGCCGATCAGTGTATACCATAGCGACCACAAAGCCATTGAGACCGCCAGTGATGCAATGAAGTATTTACCACAAGATTTCTTACCACGTTGTTTACAGCACCGCTGGTCATTCACCTTCGCATGACGTAATGACCTTGAATTTTTTTTTTTTTTTTTTTTTTTAGAATATCGACACTAATTTGACGGAGACATTTTTGCGGTCAGCTACGACGAACAGCACCGGTGAAGTTTATTTCGAATACTGTTAGATGACATGAAAATCAAGGATTCAGCATCAACATGTTAACCCATCACATGATGTTGCACCCTCAGCTCTATTTTTAGCAAGAAACCCGGTTTTTACGGTAATAAGAGAACACGGCTACCTTGTCCACGTACACGGAGCTGTTGTTTTCCGTTTCGATACCGACATTTTCAAATAAGAAATCGTCTTTTAACGTTCGTAACATACCAGTAGGCATTGAAAACTGACTTGATAAGCGAGTATGCGATTGAGCTGTATTTGTGTCTCAGGAGAATATGCAAGAATGCGCATTACGCTTTCTCAATATCGGGATTAGGTCCCAAACAGCACATCATTGGAAAAATATTAGTCAAGCGCGAGCACAACCCTCACAATAAAGAATTTTATCAGCTTTACTTGCCTTAATCAAGTTTTATTGTGTGTTGTTAGAGTGGAAAAAAGCGTTCGTTCATGAATTTTCTAGAATAAACGAGAGCAAAGGTGCATTATGAGCCCTATCCCCAACCTGTTTGCCATCGCAGATATCGAAGCCGTTTCGGTTAGATTAGGTTAGCTCTTTGGTCCCCGCTCTGATTATACTTATTCGATCTCTTCTGGTCACTCTTTGAACGACTCCCCTTCAGCCTGTTCCACGGCAACCATCAAATAATTATGGTTGTTTAAAAGCATGTGCGCATTACTGAATGTGGAAGCTTCAGCACGCAGTACGCACACAGAAAAAAATAATGGCGGTCGATAGTATTCTGGCGATAAAACAGTAGAGGCTAAAGGCGCACAGAACTAAACTCACCCTCATTGCCACGCTTACAAAAAAAGTAGGGTAGCTATTCTGTTACACTCGTCTTTTTGTGTGTGTGTGTTCGCAGCATGTCGCGCTAATGGTTATGTCTTAAGGTCAGCTGGCAAGTCATCCCTTGACATGACCAAACGACAGTCGTGCAGTAACTTACACATGCGTCAATCAAGCGGAAGTCTTTATGCGTGGTGTAAAGCTCAATCAGAATACCGAGTTTCACTAACGAAAACTATTCAAGGTGCCTCACTTATGGCAATCCGTCTTTTTTTCTTCAGTTATGCACAGCAAATTCAAAAGCACCACGTAAAGCTTGCCATTGGCTTTACTTTTGAGGATAAACCTTTTTATTGTAAGTGCATTGAACGACTCGATTCGATATCCAGGAGCCCTTGCTCAGTCGGCCTGGCTTCCGCAGAGACCGGCGTGTTGACTTCAGCAAGTGAAGTCAAAACAGCTCTAATTACAGAGCCTTACTGTAGTTCCTGCACGATGTAGGATTGCATTCGTAGACTCGATTCGAAAATAACCCTTTAGCTGAAGCAACGGTACAGAGACCGTCGCCTCGCCATTCATCAGCCGACAAAGAAGAGGGGTGCTTCTGCGATATTTGTAGTCTTTCTGCGATATTTACAGGATTAAGCTGACGCCCATAGCCGAGAGTCGCGCTCTCTCCCGTGTAATCGGATAACCTGCAGCTGTTTCGCCTCGATCATTTTGTTCTTGCGGGGCGTAGCGCGCCCCGTCACGCGACGCGAGCCCATCCGTGGTCGGAGTCGCGTATTACAGGTTCTCTATACGCTAGAGTTGATGGGAGCGTCGCCAATGGAAAAGCGCGAGAGATACAGGATAGACCAATGATGCGGCCGTAACAGCGATAATATACGCAGTGCCACTCGGCATAGTGGCGACCACGGCCGAGTTTCTCATGCATTGCTGCTCTCAGCCTAACTAACCTCATAAGTAACTGCGATGTATGTCTGTTCTCAGCGTTTAAACACGGCGGTCGTTATATACGTCTCGTGTCTCTCCTTCGTGGAGGGCAGAAAAACGCTGCTTCGGAAAGTAAACAAAACTGTCGACAAAATAAAAAATAAGTAAAATAAACTGTCTTCTTGCAATGTAATGCTTTGGAAATGCGACTGTGACGTCGTCCATAAACTTACTTTTCCCGCGCAGCATGGTGGCATGAAAAGCAGTTCTGCCGCCAGAAAGACACTGTTAAAACGATATCAAGCAGGTCACTCGACTTGCGGCAGCTGTCTTTCGTTCCATTTCGTTTCTCCTATTCTACGGTTCTATTTCTCCTATTCTACTATTCTATTCTCCTATTCATCCTACCCTGCCGTTCATCAATTTGGCCTGCCTGGACATGTGTTGGCACCACACAGAACTTTACGCACATTAGACGCACGTTAGACGTGCGGCATTGCATGACTGCATGCCGCAAGCATTGCAAAAAAAAAAAAAAAAAAGTGCAAACACTCTTGTTACGGTGGCCATTTGTTTCTAACGTCTCGGATGAAAAAAAAATTTAATTCTGTGGTTTTGCGCGCTAAAACGTCCGATATAAGCTTGTAATGTTTCGGTAATACTACGCTTTGATCTTACCCAAAAATAACTGCTAGATGACATGGCAAGCACGACAGAATGCATAAAGAAACTCCGGTGAAGTGGGCAATAATCTTTCGTTGTTGTTGTCGTTGTCAGACAGCACTTGTCCTGTCTCTCTCCGTCCGTGTGTGTTGTTTCTCGCGCTAATACAATGCTCATGTAAGAAAAGATTGACAGTCGACCTGGACAAGATTTAGCTTTTGCCTCTCAGATTTAGCTATCCCATCAAAGGCAGAAATTCTATCCTTAGGAAAGCACATGCTCAATTTGAACAAACTCAGAATGAAATGGGTTGCATTTTTAAAAACAAGTCAAATTATAGTGGCTGCTAGAAGCAATTGTTATTATTCCGGCTGTCACTCCTTAAGAAATAAAAAGAAACATTTCGGAGATTAGTGTATTGGGCGTAGAGCCCCGCACGTGACACCGAAATAAAGAAAAGAAAAAAGCCCTTATCATAATTCCATAAGCTATCTTCGCTAGAGCTTCTAAAGTTGCTAAATTTAATTTGTTACGAGCAACTCTATATAATGCCAGAAATTTGTCAATATGACCTCAAGAAAAATCATGGAGTAGAAACAACGGTTTTACATGAACTATATATAATATGAAACAATATTACTTATTTAAACGTTCGCTTCATATAGTCGCTTCATAGAGTAGCGACATTTTTTACCTCGTGCAAATATAGTTAAATTTAATGGTTAATTTCCGTTTAATTTCTTTGTTTTCTCCAATATCAGTAAAACGTTTGAAGACGCAAATGTCTGCTTCCAAGAGTTGCTAAAAATTCACGCTCTCTTTTAAGTGCAGCAAATTTCATTCAAATTGGTTCAGCGCTTGCCTGAACTGGTATTGGGACATTTCTGCGTTCAAACATGAGGAATAAGGAGCATTTAGACCACTTGCTTCCTGCGACGCGGTGGCTTAGCGGATATGGTGTTGCGCTTTGTTAAGCGCGAGATCAAATTCCGGCAGCGGCGGCCACATTTCGATGAAGGCGAAATGCAATAAACGCCCGTGTCACGTGAATTGGGCGCACGTTAAAGGTCGCCTGGGGGTCAAAATTAATCCGGAGTCTCCCACTACGGCGTGCCTCATTTTGAAATCGTGGTTCCGGCACGTAAAACCCCAGAATTCATTCCTTCATTTCACCGCTTGCTTCGCTTTTATATATAAAACGGTGGACTTAGGTACAGTGAGCATCACAGTAAAAAATAAGGCTTTTTATAATTTTACATTTTAAGAAACTTTTTAAGAAACTTCTTTAGGAATTTTTTAAGCACAACTGCCTCAATAAATGTTTGCTCCTAACATGCACTGTTATCTTACTCGTTTTTTTAGATGAAAAAAAAAATCTCATGCAAGTCCGTGGGGCGGCTATGGGACATTCTTGCGTTTCGCATTTATTCCGGCGAAATAAAAGCTGATAGCCCTGAATCTTCCGCACAAACATCCCGCGAGATTGAGGAAGTATGCGCGCGTACGCAGGGAAGCGAACTGAGCAAGCCACCCAGCAACTCCGACACTGCACGAAAGCAGCCTCTTGAACCCGGCAACCAGTTCGACTTGAAGCCCTCCCGTGCGCCTCTAAAATAATTGAATAAAAAAAATAACTTTCGGTGCGCCCGCGTCTTAACCGTATTCCTATGAACTAACTTCTAAGCAGTGTGTTAAGCTGCCACAGTTTCCTTGACTTCGGCACCGCTTTCGATCCATGCATACTCGACAATCGCCGTTCGTCGAGACAAAGCGTGCGCCACGACTCAGGTATGAGCAACGCCTTGCGCAGCACGTGCCTTGGCAGGCGTCCTTGAGGAGCACATCAATCCCTCCCTGTCCCCAACATCGCCAGTCAGAAGTTTTTCTTAACCCTCGCCCTTCCACCCATAACAGGCTACATAACAAGATCGATAGTGTGGACCAGTCAAGGCCAACTTCTTCGCGACCTCCTGTGTTATAAACTGTGCGAATTCCTACCTAGTAAGGACCTGCTCACTGTTGTGTACAGCACGTCAACGGCATTTTCGCAAAACGAAGGCGCTGATTAAGCGTTGCTATTTGCGAAAGTCTGCGCGGCCGCGCTGTCTCGACCCAAGCACGCAGCGGCCAGCAGGCATGGCCCGTGCGCACTGGCTTCTCCAGCGCTCTACGCAGCGGTGAGCGAGTCGGCACAAAAAGTACGGCGGCGCCGGACGGGAAGGCTCGTCACGGGCACGTACCTGTGGGCACATCTTGCACTGGTACTTCCTGGGCTGCGTCGGGTGGCCATGCGGTGCAGTGTTGGCAGTGGCCGCGCCGTTGGCCGCCTTGAGCGGCTGCGGCGCGGCCAGCATGGGACTGGGCGTGCCGGCCGAAGACGACGAGCCGCTGCTTGACGGCCGGCCGCCACCGCCGTACATGGGCAGCAGGTCGCCTTCCTCCAAGCTCGGGCCTGCGAAGGTCAAAGAGGGCGCTGGTAAGGGCAGATCAGCCCTGCAAGACGACGCTGCGAGCCAGACCGAATCCAGAACAAGTTGGCAGTCACCGTAGGCTCAGGTCGTCGCTCTTCGGCAAAGAACTAATGAAAACAGTTCGCGAGTTTAGTGCTAAACGTTCTCCCACAAGTTGGAGGCAATCACAGTCCCCCATGTCAACATACTAGGCTAAAGGCACAAGAAGATACCGTTCAGCTAATCCATAGGCTTCCTGCAGGAGCTCCACCAACGTCGTCCGTCACTCATTACAAGTGCTATAGTATCCGTAGAACTGAGATGGCAAGCACTTTGGCTCTTCTGAAGCAATTTTAAAACCGCTTTTAAAGCTAACAGCGCTGCTTCACCACATTCTTTGTTAGGGATTTGGTGGATTAGCGCGCGCATGTAGCCAAGCTACTGACGACTGCCTCGAATTCACCGCAGGAGCAACGGACGGAACGAAACGATCTCTCAGACACGCGAAGACCTGACTTGATGTGGAGCGGTCAGATTCCGCGCGCCCGTCATAAGTTCGCCTACGCCAGATAGCTTGTTTTTTTCTTCTGCGAGCTTCAAAAAAGTTCTCCCAGTGGCACATGGATGATCTCGACAAGAAGCGTTCCCAGAGAATTTAAAAGCGTCATAGTAAGCAGGATGGACCCCTCCGTCGCCGCCTAAATACTGCAAGACCCATGTGCCGTTACTAAAAATTCCACGCATGGCCACTGGCAGCGTGGCCTGGGACGTCAGAACCAGACACGATCGCGTGAACATCAGTGCGGCCCGCTGCCTCTTGGGTAGCGCGACGTGAAGCCTAGTCTGCACGACAAGCGTCTTGGACGCCCGAAGTTATGGACTCCGACTCAACGAAAACGGGGCCAAAGGCGACGAGGTGAACGGGCCTGGGCTCTAACTCGGCGGCGACATCTCACCATGGGAGCGATGGGTGTGAGGCTCGGCCTGGATCTGTGGCCAGCCCTTCTGTCCCGACAGGAACGACTTGAGCTTCTGCAGCGAGATGACGGGCGTCGCGCACGCCGACCCCGGAGCCTGGGACGCGCCCAGGCATGCCGGCGACTCCACGAACCCGCACGTGGCCAGTGCGGTCGCCGACCGGTCAAACGGCGCGCGTCGCTACACGGCTGATCCCGCTGCCGGCTGCTGCTGCTCTCGCTGCACTGGCCGCTCGGCAGAAGCGCCGATGCCAGGTTCCAAGGGAACGCCGCCCCGCGCGGCGCCGATGACGCAACCACGCGCCCCTCATTTTGCCCCTTTGTGTGCGCGGGCGGGCGCGCGTTGTTTGTGCCTTGTGCGTGTTTTGCTGCGAGACCCATTTGCATGCTCCCTCTCCCCAAATCGAAGGGGTTCCCCCGGCGCGCACGGAGTCACCCTTTCGCGAGGGCGCCTCTCAAAAACAAGCACACCGTGTGTGTGTGCTCTTGCTTGCGACGATCGATGCCCGCCCGTGCTCCCCACGCGCCCGGCGTCGTCATCACTGCTTTTGCTCTTGCTGCCGCAACGCGAGCAGCCAGCTTCAGGCACAGAGGCTGTGCCGACGCCGCTGCTGCTGCTGATGCTGCTGCTGATGCCGCGCCGCCACGATGAGAGCGTGCAGCCACCCCACCTCCCGAGGGTTGGGAAGACCCCGAATACCACGAAGCTGTACCGACGCGTCTCCCGTGCCGTGGCACTTCTGGCACGTGGCACGTGTCTGCGCATGGCGCACACAACAGGGGCATGCGGGAACCACGAACGAGTCTCTTGACGAAGTGGGCGCTGACGGTGCATCCCAGAAGACTATTCCTGAGAGGCCGGCTAGAAACTGTTCAGACATCTAGCCGCGGTCGCCTTTTGATGCTTACGCATGTCGAACAGAATAGTTGGGAGTACTTGGCGGCTGGTATTCGAGGAGGTGGGTAACGTGTGTTACGGAGTTGCAACCCGAACGTGTGCACTGCACATTTTTGTTGCAGCTGTGGACGCGTCAACCTTGACCATTTCCCCTTTATCTGGAACAGCACAAGCTGAGGAAGGAACAAGCGGCGAAGGCCCAAGAAGCGTCTGCTGTCTTGCTGCCGAGTGGGGTGTCAGGTGTCTAGCTGTTGTTACATGGACACATGGACCTGCCGTGATGTGGTTTGCGCACGTCCGAAGACAACAAGAGTGTTGAAAATCGTCAGGTATGCAACGCCTAGTCTGAAGAGGCAAGCACCTATAGGGGTTGAAGAGATAGGACGCCTAGCAGGCCATCGCGCAGTAAGCTAGCAGACGAGCGACGCTCTGCAGTCGAACCGGGGTAAAAGGCGCCGTCAAGCAATGGTCGCACATACAGTGAACGCGACTGCGCCGAAAAGCCTCAGTAAGGCGGCAGGCCAATGTTAAAGAGAGGCGTGATATTGCAAGGTATAGCAAGGCTGCGCAGGCGTCAGCAGCGAAGCGGGCGCTTCTGGTGAACGAGCGATGCAGAAGGCTCCGTAGTTCATACATGTAGCTAGTTGGGTTCGTGCTGCCGAGCGATAGCTGAGCTGCTGCGCTGGACCTGCATGGACGACTGTGTAGGTCCGACGAAGCGATTGAGAATTCAACGACGGGCACCAACGCCTATATTCATGAAAATCCAAACAGTGGAATATTGCTGTCATCGCGAAAAGAAAAGAGCAATGTTATGGGCTGATGTTTATATAAGGCTCCAAAAGCAGACAGAGTTGCCGTCTCGGACGCGCAGGTGTGGTGCGACGCTCTTTAGAAATTTTGAAATTTTGATTCGGACGAAGACGAAGTGTCTGCGATCCAGGACGCTATTTCTCTAGCTCAGCTGTTTTCTCTTGATTTTCTGCCAACATATTTGGAGAGCCGCCATGGTTCGTGGCGCGTATGCGAGTTGACGTCCCAGTGCCTCTGACGGGAATGGCGACTACAGCGGCGGCTGCGTCCAGGAAGCGGACCGGCCTCCAGAGCGACGCCGACAGCGCTGACACCAGCGTCTACTCGCTCAGCAGTGAGCACTTCTCCGATGACGCCTTCGAGCTTTGCGGAGCCGCAAGGCGAAACGAAGACACACCCCCAGGGCATCCATGTCTTCGAGCACGCCAACGGTAGGACCAACTCGAAATACCGCAGTCAGTACGATTCTATTTGTACCAGAACTCGCTACCGACAACCTTAGGCGGCTCAACAGAGTCTGTATCGGTGCAACTTCAAGCGGTGGCGCCAAATCAGGTCACAGACGTTACAGTCAACCCACGAAGAAATGTGTTGGCTATTGACGTCACACGTGAGACTGCGCTGAGAAATTTGACTAAAGTTACAGAGCTTGGTGACATAAAGCTCCGCTCGTACATCCCCCTGGACAATGGTTCCACTACTGGTGTCATCTACGACGTGGACGTCTCCATCTCCAGCGTTGACTTGCCGATTCTAGTGAAGCCTGCCGTTGATGGCGTCGCCATAACCCGTGTGTATCACCTCAGCAAATCCCGCTGTATGAAAATAATTTTGAAGGGCGAGACTCTGCCTTCGCACACCAAGGTGGGCCACTTTAGGCACCTTGTGCGACCATTCATCCCAAGGCCACTCCAATGCCGAAATTGCATGAGGCTGGGACACGTGAGCGCCGTGTGCGAGAACACGAGAGTTTGCTCACGCTGCAGGGAGCGCCACGCTGCAAACTCTTGTGCAGCCACGGTTCTCAAATGCACCAATCGCCTTAGGTCCCATGATGCTTCCTCGAGGAACGCCCCCAAAATGAAGAAGGAAAAGGCGATCTTGAAGCAGATGGCGAGAGACCGCTCGTCTCGTCGGGAAGGTGGTCCAGCCGTTAGAAAGTGACGCTCCCGACGCCGTCGGGCTTCAAAGAACGCTGATGCCTCTGTGAAGAGTACGCCCCATCCGACAACACCTCCTCCGCCGCGACCTAAGCCTGGCGTAATCCAATCTAAATCTGACAAGGTCATGGCGGAGAACAATACAACTTGGTCAACACTACTAAAGCAACAGCCAAAGCCAGAACAACAACGGAAGTCACAACCGAAGCCGCAGCCGATGCCACAGTCGATGCCACCGACACAGTCGGTGGCACAGTCGGTGGTACAGCTGATGCCACAGCCGGAGCCGGAGCCAAGTCAAGTGATACAGCTGCGCACCGCTGTAGAGTGCACAGCGCGGGTTCCTGAGAAATTGCCCGAAGAAGACTGGCAAGTGGTTATGATGCCCCCTGCGGTCTCCCATGAATACTTTTCCAATACTCTTGAATAACCTGCGCACTCCGTCAGCACGAAGTGCAATTCAAGTGCTGGAAGGTGGCTTCAACGTGCATCACCAGCTATGCGGAAGCACCAAGATTAGCTTCAGACAGCAGAATGACGGCAGCCTAACGTATCGGCGGAGCACTTGCTTGAATTCGACTGATTTCAAGGCGCTTTCCTGCGTGCACACGCAGTGTTCCTTCTATCCCGCTTTCCTCTTTCTCTTCCCCCATCCCCCAGTGTAGAGTAGCAAACCGGACGCTCGTCTGGTTGACCTCCCTGCCTTTCCTCGCTTTGCTCTCTCTCTCTCTCTCTTGAACCTGTGTACGCGCAATCCACCGAGCAACAAGGCTGCTGCGCGTGAATTACAAGACTCTTACCGGATGCGGGCGTCCACTTGACACCTTCTCAATACTTATGGCATCGTTCGTGGTTCTGTGAACGCATCTCGAGAACACGAAATCGACGCAGTGCTGCTCGTGCCGAACCGTTTCCTGCAGATGCGAAGAGCGTTTGCGCTAAATACGCGTTTGTTCGACGTTATCGGCGCGCGGGCGAGCGTCGGTCGACGCCTCGGAACGCGTTTGCCGCGTCCGGTTACGTTATTTGGCTTCGCCAGCGCGTGGAACCATCGGTCGAATTATAGACGCTGCTGTTCTCGCCAACGTGACGTAACGTGTGCGAGCGCTCACGCTACGTCGGACTATGTTTAGCCCTTAACTCCCTTGCGCGAGGGACATGCTAGCCTCAGCCGACAAAAGGCGGTGTACGTGCTCGAAGTGGTCGAAAACTAAACACATGCGATTGAATTGGCGTCCCTTGCTTTCTGGCATTTCCCCACTTCTCAACAGACACAGAAGATCGCGCGCCATACGGAACGCCGTGGGACCAAAAGAAAAATGTCCGTTTGTGTCGCACCGTTCGAATGAATACACGCGACATCCTTTGCCACCACAACGACGTTAGCACAAGCTTTTTCGGAAGAGGCCAATTGTGAGGCGAACAGGCCGTAAACATAGCTAACCTGAAACATTATTTCGTGCTTGCTTTTGGCGAACTACAGGGGCTTTTGGCGAACCTCGATGCCGGGTGCTCCGGTAACGTAGGTATCAGTGTTGTTTATCTCGATAGCATCTTTATTAGCACCCTTGAATGCTGCTCTTGTCCCTGGGTATATGTATAGTTCGGCAGTTTGCTGAGCAAGATGGTAATACTTCCCAATGAAGCCTATCAGGGACGTTCACGGTGTTACAGAAAGTTAAGTCGCAATCGCCAGTAAGAACTCCGTGCCCTTCCACTCTGTAAAGAAGAATTACCAGCGAAGCTGTGCATGTGGGCCCCTTATTGGGGAACTGCACCTCCGCCGCGGGTCGGCCCGGCATTGCACGATCTTCGGTATGGGCGCAGGTATGGGAAGTGCTTAACGCCTGCTTCACATCCTCCACGGGTCGGCCCGGCATTGCACTATTTTCAGGATTTTTTTGCCTACACACGGACACGATCTTGGGGGAACTAGCCCTTAACAGCTTCGCTGTAAAAATATGCTCCAGGTGATTATCGATTGAAGCGGATCCCTCGCACCGCGTGCATTTCAGGCGCACCCGGTAGCGTATCAGATGGACACGCCGGCGCGAGGCGACGCCGAAATCACGTGCGTCCAAAGCCCATGCAACGGGAGTGAAATTTATGGCTGGGCCTGCCTGCGCATACAATAATCGATTGTCTAATTACTTAACTGACACAAAAAGTGACGCGACTGAGCTCATAATCAGATAACTGCTCACTGCGCAGCTAAGGGCTCGGCAAAACAAGTGAGAAAGAAGGCATGCTGCACATTAAGGGTTCGGTATCTAAAAACAACGTATGCAGTATGCTCCATAACCCTTATTATAAAGAAGAAAAATATCTAACGGGATTGAACGTCCAGAAACTGCACATTTATGGGGACGCCGAGTTGGCGGACTCCGCAGTAATTTCGACATTCCGGATTTACTTAGCGTGCACTTAAATTTAAGTACACAAACGCTTTATTTTTTTTGCATTCCGCCTCCCACGGAATGTGGCAGCCACGGCCGGGAATCGAACTCACGACCTCGTGCTCAGCAGTTGACGCCATAACCACTGAGACATCCCTTTATATCCAATAATTCCGCAGGAACGTACGGGGATCCAATATAGAAATCCGCGTATGTTCCGTATATTGTATGAGATTATTGGGTTTGGGACTTACGAGGCATATGGGTTATTTCAATATGGTAGAGAACGGACTGTGCGCGTCCACGAAAAAGCGTCCATGGTATTCAAGAACGGGCTACGGTGCATGAGAGTAAATAAAAAAGATTCCTGCGCGAACTGACGACCATACCCCACGTATGTGTGTTCAGCAGGTATAATATCTTGTGCTCGTCTGATTCACGCAAGAATCTTCTTAGTTACCGTCCAGGCCATGCAGTCTGCGGTATGATATGTGGACGCCCCGTGCAAGCTCGAATGATGGAGAACCGACTGTAGACTGCGTGTGCGCCAAAAATAATGTGACTTCGAACCTATTTGCAGAAAAATGCGGATGGCCACTGAAACAAAAGTCTTCACAACCAGCCGAAACTGCAGCAGTTAGTTTGAAGACGACAACGTCATGGCATTCGCGTGCTTCGTCCAGCAACTTCAAGCAGCCGACAGAGTTACCCACAAAAATTTACTAGATGGAAGAGAGAGAGAAAGTTGTGTACTACTTGAAGAGGTTAGCCTAGCGACAGGATACTAGGGAGGGGGGGTGGGGGTGGGGGGCTCTGGCACTAGTGCCTACGGTATGTGCAAGCATATCGGTTTAGCCAGCGATGTCACATGGATTTGCCTAAAAGTCGCCCTCCTTGCATTAAACGGCTTTGACAGGGGTAGCACTTCGCTACAGACGAGTTGGCAGACGAGTTGCCTTCGTGTGTATAAAGAAAAAATTAATGGCTCGAGAATTTGGAAACTTAGAGTGCAATAAGCAAAGCCACAAGAACGTCTGAAGGCACAAAATACGAAGAAATTCTTGTACTACACCCGTCATTCCTGTGACCAGCTGAACGATTGCAGCGACTAAGTTCCCTCCGGTAATTTTTGTCGGAGGCTCTACGGCGTGACCCATGGTGAAGTTGACAATTAGGCGCACATTGTGGTACTGCTGTGGCCTCCGACTTCTGCCAAAATAATATGCTGGTGACAAGCATTTTTTTTTCTCACTGCATGCGGACGGACGGACGTGTCGAGAAGCAGAAGAGAACCACCATCGTAAAAACGCATGAATAGCCAGCGCAGCTGCTGGCCTTGCGTTTGGAAAGAATGCCCAGCGTACCAACATTTAAAAAAAAAAAATTATGGGGTTTTACGTGCCAAAACCACTTTCTGATTATGAGGCACGCCGTAGTGGAGGACTCCGGAAATTTCGACCACCTGGGGTTCTTTAACGTGCACCTAAATCTAAGTACACGGGTGTTTTCGCATTTCGCCTGCATCGAAATGCGGCCGCCCTGGCCGGGATTCGATCCCGCGACCTCGTGCTCAGCAGCCCAACACCATAGCCACTGAGCAACCACGGCGGGTCTACCAACATTTTAGACTTATACTTTAGCGATAGTAAGTTTGCTTGAGTGCATCTTGTAGTGAATGAATTGAAAGAACGTGTCTTCATCTGGCAGCCAATCGTCTGAAAGCTCCAAGAATCTCAAGGAATCTTAATTCTTCGCGTATTCACCACTCCTCCCTTCTCCCTTCCCCATTACACAGGAGTATGCGCCTGGCTCCACAGCAGCGCTTTAACAATGCCGTATCCGCATAACCCAGCTGAACGATTTATTTTCTTGGAGACCAGTTGCAGCTGTGCAGTCGAATAAAGTAAAAAAGACGACACGACCTACATCAATCCACTCTATACACGGAGCAGCTGTTCTATAGATACCATTGTGTTAAATCAGGGCGGGATTATACTCGAACTCGACACATATCTTCGCTGGTGTCTCATCATGCGGTGCCTCAAAGCTCATCCTGCACTTTGTTCGTGCCTTCCACAGGAAAAGTATTCTCTTGTCAGCTTGACATAACATCACCGTCATTAGCCGAATTTTGAGAGAATAAAAGAGATCAGACACCTACTGTTACCGCATCTTCCGAGGCACTGGGCTATCCTTACCAAATCCAGGGCAGCTTTGCGAAAACTGCACATGTGAGACACCAACTTGAATTTGCTTTTAAAGACAACGCATACTTACGCCACTTGGTATGTAAAACTATTCATCCCATAGCTTTTCAATGGTTTCCATTGCGCTGAGGCATATAGGGCAATGAAAGAGCGGACGCGGCAGCTCGTAAGGGCCGCCAACCACAGAAATACACGGAATATATTTTTCACAGAAACTGCGACGTCGACACTGGCAGAGCGGTATTTTCTCAAGGAGCGAAAGAAACTCTGTTTTTCCTCCCACGGACACGATTAATTGTTGTATTATATTGACCACGATCTTCCCTCAAGGCTTTGAAAACGACTGCCCCGGAAATTAGAAATATTCTACCATCAGATACGACAGAAGGTGACGTACACGCACAGTCGCCTCTGGTGCATTGGTCAAGCTCCTGTTACGACAACTGTGGCTCCGTGGAATCCAACGGACATGTTCTATTAGATGGGCACGTTGTACTAGATGAAAGAGCCATATACAGAACAAATATGGCACCAATCTGTCAAGGCCCTTAGACACTAAGACGCATATAAAGGCTCTGGCACTCTCCATCAATGCAACGTCAAGCTCTCGATTTCTTGTTTGATTACCTTCAATTAAAGGGCTTCATCTAAATAGTCTAGCTGTTATTCGGGCTATGCAAATCGTATAAAAAGCCAGCAGTGAAGTCAAGGCGACACATACATTTGGACAAGTAGAACTCAAAAACGAAATGAAGATATCAAGTGATGTTATCTTATTTTGGTTTTGTTTGTTCTTGCTTTCTTTTTTAACCCTTTTCTCCCCTTTTTCTTCTCTGTTTTCCCCGCTTTGTTCTGCCCTACACTTTCTAGGGCCTTTCTATTCTCTCCTCTCTCCCCCTGCTTTTCAGAGTAGCATGTAGAAGTGAATGCGCCGGCAAACCTCTCTGGTTTTAAATAAAGAGCTCTCTCTATTCATTCTGCAATGGGCAACTTCAACGTATTTCATAACATTTAATTTCAGTAAGAATTCAGGTGAGGTGTTGACTCAGTATGCCTACGGCTTGTTTCACAACTGAAAAGTCGGGATAACCACATGTACTCTTTGAACACGAAAAGCGATTGCACAGCACAGCCTTTTCACCAATGCGTTAATTTCTCTTCTACAGTACAACCCGCGTAAATTCTGGAGCATAAGCTAATGGTACAAAAATAGCAAATAATTAAACGTCGTGACGATTACGGTTCAGTAATTCTGAGTGACAGGTGCTGTTAAGCTTTGCAGAACATGCTTAAAACCGCGTTCCCTTTTCTTTCTTTTCCTTTTGCTGACCAACCTACTGATATATCAAATCTAATCAACTCTGGTCCTCTTTCCACGGACCCAGTCATTGTCAACCAATTACAACTTTTTAATATTGTACTACACCACATAACATTTTCAGCCCGCGGCCGGTGACGGAATTACTCCTCAATTTCTAAAACAGGCTGCTATCTATTGTTAAGTCCCTTCTTTCTTTTATTCAGTTTTTCTCAGTAATTGAAATTTGCAACATTGCCCTGCGATCGGATGGCGGGGAAAGTGATACTTATCCCTAAGTCAGGTGAATAAACCAATCCATTAAACTACAGGCCAGTCACTTTGACCGGTATCTCGTGTGAGCTTCTTAAACACATTTTGTTTACTTAAACAATTTCTGAATAAGGTAGTAAGACATAACCACTTTTGTGGAACTGAAAAACTTCTTTCCCAACAGTCACCATGGTTATAGAATGCATCATTTCTGCGAAACTTAATCACTCCTCTTTACTAACGACTTGCTTTAGACACTGACCGTGCTTCTGTTATCGACTGCGTTTTTCTTGACTTCCACATAGCTTTCGATACCGCTTCTCATCGTCCCCACTTTCAAAATTAAGCATGTTAAAGATTCACCCTAATTTGTAACTATGGATTAAATGTTTCTGATCCAACAAGACCCAGCATGTAACCACCAACTGTCATACCTCGCACACCTGTTCTGTAGCTTCGGTAGCTTCCGGTATACCACAAGGCTCTGTCCTCAGACATTTATTATTTCCTACTACATTAACGACCTCCCCAGCTTCGTTTCTTCAACAATCAAGCCAAAGGCCGATGATTGTGTCCTCTACTGCGTATAATTGATTCGCTTGATTGTACTCCACTTCAGTCTTATCTTGAGAGTACTACTTCTTGGTATTTTTTTTTTCTTCTTTTTCAGTTTTTATCATTCCTCTGGCGCATGCAATCGAATGTAGGAAAATGCAAAATAATGAGGATTCCTCGTAATGCTGCTCGCAACACTATGCCTCTTTATTCCATTAACACTTTTCAGTTGTCTTCTGCTGATTTCTGGTAACACGTTGGTGCCCATATCGGTAACAGTCTGTCACGGCATACGTATATTAACTTGGTGATTAACCGCATTCTTCCTTTTCTTTAGCGCAGTATTTTTTAAGCTCCTGTTTCCTTTAGACCTCTTCTTTATAAAACATTAGTTAGATGAAAACTCTCTACCACTACTTATATTTTCGACCATCACTCTTTTATACTAGTGTCCTCACTTGAAGCCTTCCAAAACCTTTCAGCTCGGTTAATTGTCGCCAACAGTCCTGGCACTTCCAGTATCACTGCAATAAAATCTTCTTCCCTGAACTTTCTTATAGACGAAAACTAGCCTCCCAATTGTGTCTGTTTTCATAAGTGCTCTTTCATCAGCCTTAAAGACATTTTCTCTCCTCCATGCTAAGTTTCCCCTCGTGTCAACGATCACTTAAAGGTTAAAGTGCCATTCTCCCAAAGAAACGTACTACTTCCCGAATACGTCCCGAATACGTCATATTAATGGAGTACGCTTTCCGCCTCCATCGCCAGCAACCCTGATCACACTTCATTAAATACTGCCATATTGAACACATTTCGAACTCCCACACCTCTCTGTAACGCCTCAATGGCATTGGGAGCAATTAAGTAAGTAAATAAATAAAAAAGCGTCTAGCTGATCGATTGGCCAACAATATTTTCTCAATTTTCATCAGTCCTTTAGCTGTCCAGTAGAATTGTATGTCTTATAAACGCTACCAAGAACAGAAAGCCACTTCTCGTAATCGCATATATAACACGAAAAAAAAGGCACTTTTCTGTCATTTCTGTTCTTGGGCAAGAAACTACGAGCATTCCATAGTCACGATTTTTTTTTTCTTTGCTTTCGTCATCTCCTCAAATTGAGTTTGGCAAAGAACTTAAAAATATATATTTAAATCAATATTTCCAGAAAGCTTTTATGCTTGTTTTTTTTTTCTAAAAATTATATGTAAGCTTAGATAAAATTTTAAACAGAAGATCAAGGCGAGACAGCGGGCCCATCCATTCGACAAACATGCGGGCAAAAAAAGAAAACGCATTGATAGCACGGATGATGAACTAAGTGCTAAAAAAATGACATGTCGGAGTGCATAGCAGGGACTGCTGATACTCATTGTCGCTGCACAGACCGAGCTTCATATTTAGCTCTGAGCTAGCTTTATAGCTCAGCATTCTCATTTTCTCATCCTTGATTCTATCTTCCGAAAAAAAAGCGACTAGCACCTTCGAAAACATCATTCGCCGCTACACTGCGCGTAAGCTTCGCTGGACTTGGCGCGTGCATTGCGGCGAAGAGTAGCTTTTCGTTGCACTCGCCATGGCGCGCAACACACTTCCCCAAGCGCTCTCGCCAGCGTCAACGCGAGGTCCGCGTCCTTCTCGAGCCTCGGAGCCGATGCAAGCACCGCCATCGCCCCCGGCGTCACCGCAATCTCTTTCGAGTCGCCGATGGGCTTCCGACAGCTCTCGTTATGCACGTAAACGAACAAGACATCGCGTCTTCGGCGCCGTGACCCCGCTGAAGATGACGTTTCTCGTCCAAGGGGCGATCGATGAAGGCTGTGCATTCGGGGCCTAGCTCTCGCGAAGCAAGCACGCACGGCGTCGGTGGCGGCTGAGCCGAATCAGACGGGCCCGACCTCGGCAGCAATAATGGCGCCGGCAGCAGACGACGCCCGGCAGCCCGCGACTGCATGCAGCGGCGCGCGCGGCCCGCGGGGCGCGAAAGAAAAGAGAAGGCGGCCCGACGCGTTCGCTTTATGTTGCCGCGGCTTTCTTTTTTCAAAGGGCTGCTCTCTTTGCCTACTTACTTGGGGAAGGCTGCTTGTCCATCATGGCGGCGCGCCGCCCTGCGCGCAGGCTCGCGCCAAGCTTAGACGTGGCGCCCCCGGGCGGCGAGATCCAGACACGCGGCGCAGGGCGGCGCGCAAACGAAAAGCGTTCCAACGCCGCCGCTGCGAAACTCGCGCGGATTTGAAGCGGGCCTTGCGCGTTGCCGCCGGCTCCCGAGGCGTCAAATTAGGGGCCCCTCCGCTGCGCCCGCCGCGGCGCGAGCTCGCAGGCTGACCATGAGCTATCGGCGTTGGGCGATACTGCCACTAGCGGCGCTGTAGCGTTAGGTGGGCGCTGCCCACACGGTCAATGGCGATCCTAGCACCTCTCCGCGTTGTCACCAAGTCTGAGCTGTGGATCTCGCACGGAGATGACGCCAACCTGTGCTTTGCAAGAAAGAGTAAATTAAACACCTAGAAAGTTCCCTCAGTTGCAAGCTGCCGAATGTTAATAGCACCTACGGCAAAGGTTAGCTAATTAGTAAGAACGCGCCAGTGCATGGCAGGCGACTAATTCATACAGTCGTTTTCTTGGATCGTCGCGTGTAGGTGACTTATTCAGCAAACAGTTTAATTTGACCGACGTAGTTTTGCAGCCAGTTAGGTGTTGAACCGTCTTTGCCTTGCTTAAAAGAATCGTTACGAACTCTCATTTCCGCGCAGCTGAGGCGAACATATTGATCGCTGCACATTTGCAGAATGTTTATAATGCAGGCGGGGCTGGATTAAGGAGAAGGCTGGCGGGGTTGCGGCCCCGGACTTCTCCTTTGACTGTATGCGATCACGGAAAACTCAACGCACAAATGGACAGATGAAGTCAACTGGCTCGGCTGTTTTGGCGAATGACAACAATGAAAGCGTGTTTATCAAGTTCGTCAGGGTACCTACACACGTCGCCAAAGCATTTGGCATGTTGCAAAGGGACACGGAAAAGGGATGAGGTTGAGAGTTTTTCCCCAGGAGCTCAGAAGTTTTGGGTCCTTTTATTCTGAATGTATGAAGTGTTCACAATGTCCCAAAGTAGAATATTGCAGGATCGAAGCAAGAGCTAGTCACAGATAATAGCACTATTACAACGCTCAATATTGGTAGCAGAGACCTGGCACAGGCGAATTTCATGACATACGACGTATCACCTGATGGCGAGCCCTTCTACAGAGATTTCGAAGATATTGCGCGAATTATAAATGTCATAGCCCGAAAGCATATATTAGTTCTGTTAAGCTTTCAACTTTCCTTATGAGTGAAGGCAGAGCGACCAAGACCGTATTGACAAATTTTGTTAATGATTACTTGGGAGAAAGGTAAACTTGAATTAAATCATATTCAACAGCAAGAACGGCATAGAAAATGTCATTTTGTGGCTCACAAATGGATTGTTAATCAAGCAATTGCTAGTGGAACATTTTTAGGAGGTTACACTAACTTTGTATAGAATCATAACGGTTAGGTTACGTTAAATGTTAAATTAAAACGAGTTGTCTTAAACCAGTTCCAGTTATGCCAATGCTGAGTACTCGTATATACAATTAAGACCCCTGCAGTGACGTGCTCACAGACACTAAAATTGTCAGAGCACAAGTCGGTACGCAACTAAAAAGACTTCCAGCTAAACATTTGAAACTGACTACGTTTCAAATCTCTACGTTCTGCGTTGAGCTGTGCTGTACTCTAAACCGAGAGAAAAATAGCTCTGAAAAGCGCTTCGCCATTCCGCGCGTAAGCAAAAGGTGAAGCCAACAAACGGAGGAAAAGAATAGATGTAAGTGAAAGACTCAAAACATGTCTTGGCAATAACGGCAGTCTGTTGTATTGTAGAAAGTGTTACATATTTTCAATATTATTACAAAGCGTAAAGTTCGAGCCTTCAAGTTACGTTGTGTAACAGGTTAGCGTCGAGATAGCCCGTCTTAATTTTAAAAGTTCGTTTTCCTGAATAATGAATGAATCAATGTGTGTTGTTTAATGGCGCAAGGGTCAGGTATGGCCAAAGAGCGCCATGCCAGTGTACGTGCGTTTGCAATGGAGCCATGAATTCTGAAAAGCGAGTGTGACATGGCTGTAAAGAGGCCTAAAAATAATCGCTGTAAAGTGCACAAAATTTACGTGTAATGAGAATATGGCAATGAATAATGATGTGGTGCGATGAACACGAAAAATGCATTGCGAAAGGATGATACGATATACAAAATATGTCAGATGCAAAAAATGGCGAGAAGCACTGCTGCCTAAACTGAGCCCTCCAAACACATGGGCCTGCAGGCATGTGCTGTACAGAACTACTGTCACCCGCCGTAGTTGCTCAGTGGCTATGGTGTTGGGCTGCTGAGCACGAAGTCGCGGGATCAAACCCCGGCCACGGCGGCCGCATTTCGATGGGGGCGAAATGCGAAAACACCCGTGAACTTAGATTTAAGTGCACGTTAAGGAACCGCAGGTCGTCGAAATTCCCGGGATCCTCCACAACAGCGTGCACGTAAAACCCCATAGTTTATTTTAATTTTTTTAGAACTATTGTCACAGCGGCATCCTCTGGGGGGAGGATGCGCTACGAACTTATTGGACATGTAGGACGACACTCAAGTAAACAAGGACTGCTTTGTTGTTAAAAGCGGTTGTTCACCAAGAAACATAATGGGATGGAGAGGGACATGGTAGCGGTATGCTAGAAGAAAATGATAGAGGAAAACTTTCTTTTCTATCTGTTTCGGCTTCCCGACACTCCACGTCCACTTGGAGTGTCGGGAAGCCTCTCCGCACATCTACCATAGGTTGGTGGTTCACCACTAGTCAGCAGAAAGCTGCGGGTGTCATATATGTGTCCTATTCTGAGACGGCATCATCGCGTTTTCGATGCGGAGGGCCAGAAACCTAAGTGAAGCTTATTATTTGTTTCAGCGTCCTACAAGCGTTGCCGGTGGATTCGCAGTTTCTTCTGCAAAAAAAAAAAACAGTTTCAGATCTGTGGTAGGGATAGCAACGGTAGGATTATTAGCTTGCGATGTAATTGAATTGGGCAATTGGTCTGCTAGCACATTACCCTCGATGCCTCTATGGCCAGGCACCCAGCTCATATCATGACTTATTGTTTAGATGCATAAACAGTGCACATCAGTCAATAGGGGTTGGTAATCGCAGGGTTTTTACGTTTTTGCCGCAACATTAAAGCTTTAACAACGCTTAAAGAATGGGTAAATATTGCAGCCTTTTGAAGTTTCAGTCTATAAATGTGTTTCACCCCCAATCGTAGTGCACAGGCCTCTTCCGTAAAGATGCTTGTTTCGGGCTGGAGTACATCGGATGCCGAGAAGGACGGACCGAGTGCCGCACAAGACACGTCAGCATGTGACTTTGATGCCTCCGTGTAAAATTCAGGGCACGAGCATTTTTACTTTAATTTTAAAAAGTGCATTGCAATGTGTGCATCTGGCGCATGTTTTGTGACTTCGATAATGGATGTGCCACAGTCTGCCAGCTGCCACTGCCACGGCGGTCGCAGTTTGGCTGGACGCTGTTCAAGTAGTGGAGTATCCAGTTCTTCACTGAGCTTTCTCACGCGCAGTGAAAAGGGCTGCTTTGCTGTGGGTTGGTTCTGAAAAAGTGTGGCACATATGGTATCGTTTATGCCGGAATAGGAAGGATGGTCATGGTTTGAATTTATTTTCAGGAAATATGTAAAACTGTTATGTGACCACTGAAGATGAGGCGACCACACATTTTCTTCAGCATAAAGGGTTTGGAGGAGGCTTTTCCTGAAAGCCCCGGTCGCTAGGCGGATTCCTAAATAGTGAACAGGATCCAACATCTTTAAAGCACTATGTGCAGCAGACTGATATAGTATCACGCCGAAGTCAAGATGTGAACCGACAAGGAACCTATACAAGTTCAAAAGGCATTTCCTGTCACCGCCCCATGTTGTACGCGTTAGAAGCTTTAATAAGTTCATTGTTTTCAGGCACTTAGCCTTCAAGTGTTTGACATACGGAATGAATGTGAGTTTGGAATCTACTATGATGCAGAGAAACTTGTGCTCGGCGCTTACAGGTAATGAGCTACCGGAGAGCTCAATAGCAGGGTCTGGTGCCATTCCTCTCTTATTGGTGAAAAGGACGCAAGTACGTTTCTGTGGGCTCAACTTAAAGCCGTTTTCATCAGCCCATTTTTCCACTTTATTTAAGGCATGCTGGACACGGTCGTTCGCAGATAGCAAGGTTGTACGAGTTAAGTCCAATTTGCACATCATCTACATATACAGAGTAAAACATTGTTCGTGGGACAGCGGTGCGCAAACAAGTCATTTTCACAATAAACGCTGTGCAGCTTAGTACACCGCCTTGCGGAATACCAGTTACCTGGGTGAAAGATCTCGACAAGGCATGTCCCACCCTTACACGAAAGGTACGGTTAGAGAGATAACTTTCGATATTAGTCAACATTAGACACCCATATCGGAAATGTCTCGAATATTACCGAAGCGCCATGTGATGTCATACGCTTTCTCCAAGTCAAACAATACGGAGAGAAAAAACTGTTTGTGTATGAAGGCATCCCTTATATTTGTCTCAATATGGACAAGGTGGCCTGTTGTCGACCTACCTCCTTGGAAGCAACACTGGTAAGGATCTAGTATTCCGTAGCTTTCTAGGAGATAGACTAGACGCCGGTTTATCATATTTTCAAATAGCTTACAGAGTCATCTTGTCAAAGCAATAGGTCTGTAGCTGTTAGGTAAGGACGGGTCCTTGCCTTGTTTAAGTATGGGAATTACTATCGCTTTTTCCAAGAAGATGGAATGTACCTAGCAGCCAACATGACATTAAAAAAAGAGAGAAGTGTTTTTTGGGTTTCAGGGTGCAGGTGTTTGATCATTTCATACATAATACGGTCACCACCTGGTGCCGAGCTCTTGCAACAAGTAAGAGCAGTTTTAAGTTCAGCTAAACTAAATGGGCCGTTGTTATCTTCATTTCATGCAGACTTCCTGTCAAGGCGCTATAGCTCTTCGCGTTCTTTGAACATCAGGAATGTTTGTGTGTAATGGGACGCACTTTATATATATTCAATATGTTCACCCAGACTATCTGCTTGGTCTTCGAAGCTACCTCCTCGGGTACTTACTAAGGGAAGGTGGTTCGACTCCCGGCCTTTTAATTTATTTACTTTATTCCAGACTTTCGTCCCATTCGTGTAAGAATTTACACGTGAGATGTACTCCTCCCAACTCCCTCTTTTAGCCCTTCGACGTGTTTTGCTACCCTGGGACTTTATTTGTTAAAAACTAATCAAGTTTTCGGCGGTTGGAGAGTCGGGAAGTCGTCCCCAAGGTTTGTTTTGATGTTTCCGTGCTTTTTTTACATTCTTCATTCCCCCACGGGATACGACGTTTATTCGTCAGTCCATTAGTTTGACGGATGCATTTTCTGGCAGCCTCAGTTTTAAAGTTTGTTATATACGCATTGAAATAGGCAATATCATCCCGGCTTAAATGTCTTAGTTCTCGGAAAAGTTCCCAGTTAGCTGAGTCAGCCTCCCATCGGGAAACGTGCGGCGATAATCCATGTTGTTTTGTTAAGCGTAACATAATCGGGAAGTGGTCGCTACCGACGGGATTCTCGAGAACCAATCACTACAGGTACGGCATTAGTGTACTCGACCGTATGCTTAAATCTATGGAGGAATATGTGTTATGGTGCCACGCTGTGGTACGTTGGCTGTTTCTTATTAAGTATACGTGATCCTGAGGAAAAGAAAAAGTTTTCAATTAAGCGACATCTCGCATCACAACGAGAGTCTCCTCGCAAAATATTATGTGCGTTTAAATCTCAGACAACTGAGATTTATGGCACCTGAAGTTCATTATGTCGTTTTGAAATTCGGTTTTATGAAGTAATTGGGAGGGATGTATATAGTGACTATAGCTTGTCAAACAACACCCCTCGGACAGCAACTACCTCTAGTTGCGTACGAAGTTTTAATTCCCGGCAGGCAACACTTCTGTCGACTATGATAGCCACACCACCGGGCGACGCAACAGCGTCGTCTCGGTCTTTACAAAAAATAGCACATTGTTGGAGGAAATTTCTTTGCATGGACTTTAATTGTGTCTCTTGAACACACAGCACCTTTGGATTACACTTATGTAGGAATTTTTTGATGTCACCGAGGTTGCGGAGGAGACCTCTGACATTCCAGTGTAATATTTGTGTATCCATGTTGAAGGTGATTTTGGTGCAGTGTGTTTAAGAGAGAAGAGTTAGCTCATAGAGCCCTCTCTGGGCGCCGTGATGCGAGGTTTGTCTTTTTTGGAGCGGTCGAGATATTCGCGCCTCTCTTTCGGCTCCAAGGGCGCCGTCTGAATGAGTGTTGTGTCCATCACCTCTTTCGAGGCGCTGGACACCCGCTCTTTCGACCGATTTGTTTGGCTAGAAGGCCTCGCCTCGGAACGCGAGCCGCTGGAAGCCACCAATCAGGAAGTCGATGTCCCATTCTTCTAGGACGGCAGAGCAGCGCTAGCTGCAGCCGCCAAGGGGGCGTATGGCGTCACCGCCGGCTCATTGTTTGCAGACAGGACAGCCACCTGAGGCAGTTGTGGCGTTGCCCCCTGACGCGCCACTTCGGCAAAACTGACTTTAGGTAAGTAGGACAACCGCCTGCGTGCTTCCTTGAATGGGATATTTTCTTCTACTTTGATTGTCACAGTTTCCTTTTTCTTTTTTCCATGATGGGCACGACCGCGAGTACACGGCGTGCTCCCCATCACAGTTCACACAGTGGAGAAAGTTTTCACACGATTCAGAGGAATGCTCATGAGCACTGCATGAGCAGATAGCCCGTCTTAATTTTAAATGTTCGTTTCCCTGAATAATCTCAGTCTCTAAATAGGAGCTCTTGCTACGCATTTGATCTCTTCACCCTTCTGTGAAGGTTTGACTGTTCCTTCGAGGGCAATCTAGTAATAACATACCCCCTCCCTCCCCCCTCCCACCTCAGGCGCTTTTATTTTTTCTTGCGCGAGTCAAAGTTCTTTCTTGTTCTGCCTTTCTTTTCATTTTCTTGTTAGTCTTGTCATTGCTTTTCTATCGCCTGAGCAAACACTCTGAACAGAGTAGCATATAAGCAGCGGTGTGCGCGCAGAACAGGAAATGAAAAGCGGGGGGGGGGGGGGGGGGGGGTGAGACACAAAAGAAAAGAAAAGAAAAAAAAAGGAACGCCGATATCGGCTCAGAAAGTTTCGTCATCCTCTGCTATATTCCTGATTCTATTGTCTTCCTGCTGCCTGGACAACTCTTGCCATCGACCAATTCGCTGTCATCTACGTTCCCGGACCCCCTTCTCTCAAAGTGCCATTGAAACGGCATACTGTACTTCTTTTTATTGTGCGCAATGTATCGTTTTTTTTTCCTTTCCAGAATCTTTCTAGCAGAGTCCGGTTGAAAAACGCAGCCTCAAACGATTAATTTCAGTAGAACATCGTACTATAAGGCGAAGAGTGTAACCGAGTCTATAAAGGGTCTATTGGGAGTTCCTTTATCCTTTCCAGCAACAGCAGGAAGGAACACGGCATGTACCGATGGTGACAATATATTTCTTTTCCCTTCGTGCGGCCAAGTCGTCTTCAGACGGGCGCTGGCCATCAGCTTAATTGACAGCAGCGACCAGCTCCCCGCTTCCACCCCTGAGGCGCCAATCAGCAGGATGAGCCCTTTGATGAATAATAGCCGAAGCGGAACGGATCGCATCGGCTCACCGTGCGCTTGGCCATGGGCGAGAGCGGTTGACCGCTGCAGTTCTTACTGACGGCTCCGACTGCATTCGAGCGTCAGGGACATGTACGTACTAACACAAAAGAAGGTTCGTTGCTTTAGCGAGTACGTGGAACTTCGAGATAAGTGTTTCTTCGCTTCCCGTAGCGGAATGGATGTTTGGATCAGAAAAGCTCAGTGGCCCAGGCGAAATGCAACAACGCTCATGTACTTAGAATCAGGTGCATGTTAAAGAATTCCGTGTGTCCAAACTTAATCCGGAGTCCCCAACTACGGCATCTCTCATAGCCTCAGTGTTTCTTTTGGGACGTTAAACCTCGTGAATCATTCCTTACGCTCTTGAAAGCTGCTTGGCTCAAAGCTGATGCCCTTACGTATAAGGATGTGTTTAAATTCTTGCAAAGCATGTTTCTTGGCCCTTTTTCATTTTTACAAACTAAAAAGCGCAATTTACACGCAAGAATTCTGATAAACTTTTTTGTTCTCCTCTATGGTGTCACAAGTTAACACCATGACGTGCAGTTAAACGGTGTACTTGTTTGAAATCCCGTACAGCACTAGTCCAGGCGCTTCACCAAATCGTTCTGCACGCATTATCGACTAGCCTATCGCTATTGAACCGCTAGGCAATATGTTTTGACCAACCAAAGACACCGGCTGTTTTGAGGGTCGTTTGTTTATGACCACTTTGCTCGCTGTAAAGATCCCTCCCCTGGCCAACCATCGTTTGAAACAGCCAAAGAACATTGACTTAGAGAATGAATGCGCCACTTTTAGAGTGAAGCTTGCATTGCGGATCTCGTGAAGCTCTAATCCGCAGCCAGAGCTTGTGGTCGTATCACGCACACTTATCCCTAGCTGACCACCATCCCGTTCGTCGATAAAGCATTATTATCCCCACAAGTCCCGGTGGTAGAGGCAAGGTTGGCGTCATGCCTCATATAAGGAGTTAGGAGTTAGCCTACACCTAGTATCAAGATTAAGACAAAGAAAACGAGCACTGATCAGGACACCACGCACGCAAGATGGCGATATTTGTGTGACAGACACTTCTCCATGTTGACATCTAAGACAGGGCGTAGAATAGCATCTACCATGCCGACTCACAAGAGCGGATACCTCAGCAAAGGCTTTCCTGTAGTCAGTTTGGGGCTTGCATTCAGTAAAAGAGAAGCCAATCGTCCATAAGGCTATAACCAGAGTTTTGCTCTATAACTTGCCCAACGTACAGAACTAAAGCGGCAGAAGAACACGTTTTGGCCTTCGTGAGAGAACATTACGCAATAGTTCTACAGAGGGTGCCCAGCTGAACTATTTGTTCCGCCGCAATCTAGCTGTAGAAAGCGCTTAGGTGGTGCCTATGGGGCAGCTTAGTTAATTTGCGATAAATCTTCGTGACGACTGAGATGGAGCTGCTGGAAATAAACGCAGACATCGGTAAATCATCTAGGTGAGACTACAGCTCTAAGGTACGAATGCCTGCTTGCCATACGAGCTTGTTTATCGAATCTTTCATACCTAAGACAAGCGTCGACTGGAACCATCTTCCTGCTTGTAGCGCTCTCATCCCAGATGTTAACAGTTTCAAATCTGCTATTTATAATAATTTCTCGTTAAATTGAATGCACCTGTATTTTTTTAACCAATTCGCTCTATAACACGTTCGGACCTTGAGATTATATGAAATAAATAAATAAACAAATAAATAAACAAATAAATAGCAATAACTTTATAGAAATCACAATTAATGTTCTGCTGCCAGATGCAACACTAATAATAGCTATATTATATCAAAATATGTTCCTAGACCGCCCAAGAAAGCTTTAAACGTCCACGCAGTACTCTCTTGTTCTAGTGCATCAAAGTAAACAATTTCAAACCCCCGTAAGAAAGTTCAAATATAGGACCAAGTACTTTGGGCGAGAGTAACTCGTTAAAAAAGACGGGGCTGAAAGAAACAAGTGAAGGAAAAGTGTGCATGACTTCCTGAAATAATTAACCAACAACTAACGTCGAAGTAGTGTTAACAAAGTTCCAAATTAATTATAATGCGACCATGATATCTATAATGAGCTGTTACGTGGTATAAATATTTCTAACAATTCTTCGACATACTACAGTCGAACCCGGTTATAACGAACAGGCTTATGAGCTGAAAACAGTTCGATATACCAAGTAATTCCCTGGACCAAAACTCGCCTATAGCAAACTATTGTAATGCGTTCGTTATATATGCATTCATTACAGCATGTGAAGCAAAGAAGCAGAGACGGAACCAGTTTATTTAAAGTAAAACTACGCATGCTTGGCAGTAATTTTTGCTTGTGCCATGAACTGCGTCTCCGCGTCGCTAAGAACGGCGTTCTCGATGCGTGAGATTGTGCAGACCTTCGAGCCTACTCAAAAAAGAAAGTATGACAGAAAAAGAAACTATACATGTAAAAAAACGCCCCTGATCGGCATGCAAGTGGCCTTATGGCGCTGGCAGCTGGCGTTCCGTGTTCAATATAACGATCAGTTCGTTATGACCGAGCTGTTTTACATTACCATCGGTCAATCAGATCCGAATTTTCGAAATAAAGAATAATTCGCTTTATTCGTGGTTGGCTATTCGTGGTTGGCTATATTAGTGTCACGGTTTATCCACAAGCTGCGCCACTTACCACTCCTTCCTACAATGTCCCGCTAGGATCGGAGGGAGACATTGCCATCGTCTGGGCATCGTGTTAGCCAGGGCGAAGTGCAACTCACCTGAAGCGTTCCACCGCTGGAATCCGTGCGGCTGCTCAGCCGGGCTGCCAGGTTTGGTCGCCAGCAGGCTTCGAGGATAGAGCGGCGTCGGCGGCTCTGCGGACGTAGCGCACAGCGATGAGGCCCCGGCCGCGTCACACAGTTGGGCCTCGCGCTGAGGAAACGCTCCAAAACAGATTGCAAATTCCACGAAGGTCACGCGGATGGTTGGAACAGGCACGACAAACTTAGGCAATTGAGAAAGAAAAATTCGTTTACTTTCGCTTTTTCAGCAGAGCTTGCTTATATCTCTCAAGCATGCTATAAGCAACGTCCGATAACGTAGTGCATTTCTCTGTACATTTCACTATCCCAGACATCACAGCTGTGTTCACTGCAATACGTAAATTGAGTAACCCTTGTACTACATTGCAAAGAAAAAAAGCATTGCGAGGCCAGTGTGCACAAGAGATTAAGCACGTGTTAGTCCCATCGCCTGAAGTCACAAGGGCGCGAAGCTAAAACAGCCGTCATTCGCAAAAAGCCACAACCTTAATTCGCATAACAAGGCAGTATTGCCACGCGGAGAGGAGCGAAGTAGCAATTGAACAACTAGACCTCCCCCCCCTCCCGCCATGAACAGGTACGACAGCCGGTGCTTAAGCTACTCGTGTTTTTCTGACGGTCCTTCGTCGCCAACGCTCACTTATCGGTGACAGTTTCAGAAGGTGGACCAACTGTTCCCTATCTCGCGCCTGTAAAGGGTGCCGCAATAAGTACCAAAACGCATAGAGGCAAAGCATCCTAAGGGCCTATTTTGCTTTATTCGTGTTTAGAGGTCAGAGCAAGAAATCAATACCAGTCTAGTTGATGAAAGTACGTTTTTTATGTGCATAGACATACCGTAAGCAGCTTAAACGTACATTTCTCGCCGAAAGTCCCGCGGACAGGGCGCGTAGGGTAAGAGGTGAATCCGGACCGTGCGCTGAGTTGTACTGCATTTCCAGCATTCTGATTCACAGGAAGGAATAAGTGCTGTAATTTTCATACTCTTCAACCCTTAAACGTAAATAACGCAGCAGCAGCTCCGCTTCACAGCACGGAGCCATCTCCGGTCACTGGCACAGTGGCTTGTGAGCTAATAGACATGATCGCATACTTTGACGTAAAGTACAGGTAAGTTTTCTTTTATTCTCTCTCTCTCTATCTTCCTTTTTTTTCCTTAGGCTTTACAAAGAACGTTTGCAACGAAAATTGACCGAGTGTTACTGTTGATTGTACCACGCGGCGCTCACAGAATGGTGCTAACAGAGCGGTAACTCATCGTCACTCTCGTATACAAGATGATGCGTCGGAAAACTCACGGCTTGAGCTGGTTGGTCCTTGAAATTTCGGCAACGAACAAGTTAGACACGAAGGAGCGAAAAGGGAGCATACAAAGAAGAAAGGTGCAACTGGGTGGCGAAGGAGGGAGAGGGGGCAGGCACAGATTGCAAAGGAACGGCAATCGGGTAATATAGCAGTCTGCCAAAAAATGAGAAGAAATGATGGCGCTGGGAATCGCGCAGTTGGCTTCGCTTCCACTCAGTCGTAACCACCAATAAAGAAACAATAATAGTAATTTGGCTGCGTGGTTGAGCTTAACTTTGCGTTACCACTACGTGATTCTTTTTCTTTTTTTTAATCTTCTCGCGGTCTTATTATCCTACTCATTTTTTCCCTTAGACTTTATCTGGTTCCCCGCAACTTCCAAAGCAAAACTGTAAGCATGAAAACAGCGGATGTTATGATGTTGTTAACATAAGGTGTTGGTGCTGGAGTGAGTTACTGGCCCGCGAGCTGACAGAGCTAAGTGGAAGCAAAGTCCAGAAAAAGGGGATTAAGAAATATACGAAAATGTTAAGAGAGCATGTGATAAAAAAAGAAGAAGATCCAGGCAAGTGAGACTTGGAGAGAAAAATAAATTCGATGTTACTGAAAACAGAGAAGACTGGGACCTGTAGTTCCGCAGTTAAGTTGGAAAAGATATATAAAAAGCTTACCTTTTTGCAATGGTGGACTTCCATGGTGCTCAGAGCCGTTCACTTTGGTCTGCAAAGAAGATAAAATTGTAGTAGTTAAAACATTCGCCAAGAACAGCGAGGAAAAATCTTTGGAAGAAAATGATTCTGTATCCGCTTTCTCGAGTGCCGCTTCCGAGTCGCTGCATAATCTCTCCCTCACGTTCATATCTGGCCTGTCGGTAATATTGTACGTCTATAGGAATTTCGCATGTAGCTCAGCACGTATTTTGCTTGTAGCTGCGCTTGTCTATGAATAAGGAAGTTTGCTTTCGTGGTATTGGGATAGAACGCTGAGCCATGCGTCGTTACCGCCGGTAAAAGAAGTGTGGCGCATTTAACTGAGGGCTTTAGCCACGCCTTACTATATCGCACAAGAAAGCACGTTTCTGTTTGGCAAAACGAAGCAGCTACGAGGCGAAGGACTACCGAGTTACTGGCTCTTACGGAAAGGCTGCTTGTCCATGTAAGTCGCTAACCTGGTCACCCATTCAGCTGAAGAGCAGGAAAGTCGAATGCTTACTTCATTCACCTTGTCATTTGCAATGCTCCTACAAACTTCACATTTTTTGTTAATCACTCGTGGCTCATCGTAAGCGCCAGGTTTATTGATACCCACAAGTTGTCCATAGTCAATTTTAGTGATGTTTTCTGTGTGAAGCTACGCACTATCTCGTGTGCGGTAAGTCAATTTACAAACAGGTAGGGAATTAGACGACATACGCGTTGTTGGAGCGTACCTATTGGTCGACCTTCGCTTTCTGACAACGTTCTGAAGTGAACGTTGCTGCGATTTTATGCTCACAAACAACGCCATTGGTCCCGAGAAACATGTAAGTACAGCATTCTCCAGGCTCAGTTCCAGCGCATGCCGCAAGCTTCCGACCAAGCACCCTTTCTAGAGAAGTTGAAAATCGAAGGAAAGCTGAAAAGAAAGCCTTTGCTGGGATCAGTGCTAAAACTCAAGGCGTTGAGGAGGAAGAAGAATTAAAGGACTTCTGCAAACAGAGAGAAAGGGCTTGCACGGATAAGGACTTTTGCACGCAATTTCGTATTATAGTTTGCTTGCATAAGGCATTATATCTAAGTGCATTAGCGGACCAAATTTCCTTAGCTAGCTTTCGCAGCGATACGCCATTTTTGAAGCGGCAAGAGAACAAAGCTTACAGCTTTGTGCATTCATCAATGGAGACACCGTAACAGCCGAACGCCACAGTGACTTGAGCAAGCGCTATCAGTTGCTGTATGAAGGAACAGTCGTCAGTCTCAGTACGGTGCCAGGTATAGGACGCCGCAAGGTGCAACGCGCGTCTACTCAGCTCACGCTTTCCTCCTCGCATTCAGTGAAGATGACAGCGGAGCGAACAAATACACAGATCTTAACAGCAATCGGCCACGATGTAAAGAACACCTGACGTGCCCGAGAGGGCAGATACCGATCCAAAGAAACAAGTCGCAAAAGCATTCAAAGCGCGCAATTAAACTGAGCTTCTCACCATTCCACCACCGCAACAAAGCAGAAAACTCCATTACTCGTTTGTCCGTTAATCTGCCGCGCATTTTGCTCCTGTTTTTTTGCCGTCCATTTCTTTCGATGCCCCCGAACACCCTCGCCGACAGATCTTGGGGCTGTATTGTTGTAGCGCTCCTTGCTCCCTGGCCAGGGGGTGCAGGGGCGAGGGTGGCGAGTGTAAATGAAATGCGCGGTAAAACAAGCGACCGCTGAGTCAGCGATGCACCCCGGGAGTGCGGAAGACGAAGAAGCGCTGCAAGAAAAACGAAAGCCAGGAGGGTGCACGCACTCCCTCCTTTCCCCAAAACAGCGCAGGGCGGCGTTAAAAAATCCGGCCCGTCCCCAGCGTGGCCTCCCCGTCCAACGTGCGGTGTTAATCTCTTTCTCCCCTTTAATTAAACCCTCCTCTAATGAGCCGCGAGAGGAGGAGAAAGAGGAGAATTAGACTCGCGATGCACAGGACCCACAAACAAGCAAGAACGCAGAGCGCGCCTGCGGGGCCCCACGTCAAGACACGTGCTGAGGGTAAAAAAAAATCGAACACCCCCGGTAAAAAAAGAAGGAATAAAAAAATAAAACAGCATACTGAACACTCTGAAAAGAAAGAAGGAGAGAAACGTTGGGTAGTACGCTTCAGAATGCAAACGCGAACTGTCGGAAGAGACGAAGCCTGTTAGCTTACTCGCACGACCTGGCCCACGCGCAGGCGCTGCGAGTGGTTTCGAAGGGAGCGAGGCAACGATACAGGAGTAAGGAGGAAGGGGACCTAAGGGGTATCGCAGATGTTTCCTGCCGCTGGCCCTTTCACTTGCAGAAGTTCGCGATGGTGCGTTTCTCTCGCTCGAAAAGGTATGCCAAGGGCTCTCGGGGAGCCGATGCTTTCGCGCGCTGCTCTTCGCAGCCCGGCGAACATTGTGGGCGCCCTGACAAAGCTGGTCAGACGTGTAGGCGGATACTGCGCCGTTGTCTTGGGCAAATACTAGGTGCGCTATGCCCACGAAAAAAAAAATACAAGAAATATGACAGCTAGTACCAAGTCGTTCCTTAGTTTGGTAGTTTCAGACGCAAGAAATCCCGGCCATTATTATGCAACAAAGCTTTCTTATATATAAACATTGTAACGAACATAAACATCGTAGCGAACAGTACTGTACAGGATTTTTCGCAATGCCTCCATTAGATCGTGCTGTTCGATTGTCTTGAAACAAAATTCTAGGAAGAATCAAGCCGCAGGTCGAATACGTTCATCAGATCGTTTTTGAGCAGCTTTCATGCGACTTACGAGGCCACTCGGGCGTTTATCTTCAGAATAGTTCTTTATTTTGGTACGATAAGCGTGTTGTAATTTACAGCCTATATTAACTGACAAGAATCCAGGTTGTTTAGCGAAGACGACCTCACATTTCAATTTCCCCTTCCATTCACAAAAATACGTGTTTATACTCATCTGAACAAGAAACATTTTAGAAACTTTGCCATATTCCTCTAGTAAAAGAAGGATTCAGTTCAGGTCCAGCGAGGTACACAAAAATGCACCGTGCACTATCTATGAGTTGCTGTCTCTGTTTCAGATAGTCACCTTTTTTTTTGCGTGTTTTTTAGCTTCAGAAAAGCCGCTAAGCCGTCAAGTTGGAGCTCGGTGGTCAAAGTAAGTTCAATACCCCCACCCCCCCCCCTTCTCCTGAACAAAGGTCACCCGTAATATTTCCTCGTTGTTTGCTTCACACAGCAGGGTAATATATTCGTCTAGAAGGAACTCAGATTAGCGAAGTAAAGAAACGCCGCAAGAGAAACCATTTAAATCGCTGTATAACCGTACACATATCTTTATTTTTCGACTCTCGCTTCCGTTCATTATTGACGCCGTCTGTATTCTAAAGACAAAACTACCAAGTGTTCAAACCTGGCGCTCCATGGCTCTCTCCTTCTTGCGGTTCCGACCTGTGAATCTAGCAGTGCTCCATAGAGGGAGCCACAGACTCGGCTGCACGCACAAACCGCGGCCTGGAAAGCGCAGCTTTGGTTGCGAGGCGATGTGAGAGCGCGAAAAAAGAAAAATCATGGAGATTTTCGAGGACTTAAAGAACCTCCTTTTTGCTGTACCCAGTGTCAATGGTTGTGATTTTATCATTTTCGGGAGGAGGGAGCGAAACACTCAATTTCGACTTTTAATCCGCTATCGTATGGAACAGAAGCACCGACTCTACGTGGCCGTCTGCTGCGCTCGTTACGTTTCTAGGTAAATTGATAGTTTCGGTTGAGCGTGCATACCATGGTCTAACGAGTAGTTACGAAACTAAATGCTCGATAAGCGTACAACAGGAGAATAAAAAAAAAAAAAAATCTACGTAGTACAAGCAGTGCAATTCGCTGCTGCCTGAAAGCGTGCTTCGCCCAAACTTGGACTGTACTGCAGTGAAAGTCACATCCGACATATGAAAGCCTCGTCGTAACTAAGAGTTGACAATGTCGCGGCAGCGACTACTACCAAAAAACTACAATGTATAAAAGGTGACCCGAATAACAGATTGTTTTTTCGTTTTTTTTTTCATATATTTGAGGGACGATCGAGCTGATCTCATCAGGTTTACCATGAAAGACTTAGCCGCAAGCAAAATAGCCCGCACGAGATTGTGAGGAAGGCCTTTTGAACACTAAACACGGAAAACATGCACGGTGGTAACACGATTGCAGATACATTCGCAAACAAAAAATTATTATGTATCAAGCTTACCAAGAGTATTTGTCCAAGAAACTGGTACTTGATAATGGCTTTTGGAACAGAAGCTCGTGAAAGTAGTCCAAACGAACAGGGCACGTTTTAAGTTACATCAAGAGCATTGTTTCATTTCTGTTCTCGCATTCATCGTTTGCTAGAGAGCTACACAATAATGCAGCAAGGAGATATGTCCGCTTATTCTTGTGATATATATTACATCCATAGCACTGCCAATCGATCGAGCAGCAAGTGTTCGGTTTTTTATATTCGTCCAATAGTACAGACCTCGAAGGCTGAGGCTTCTTGTTTTGTCATCAAATATCATGCGGAATGTGTAGAAAAGACGATAAACCTGTCTTCCGCCAGTCATTCTTTAGATCAATTAATTATACCTCTCCTAATTGAGAGCAGCATTTGCAATGACGTGCAGCACAGTACAGATTGGGATCATTTGCATTCCAAGAACAACTGCGTTGTTGTTCTTGAACAGTGTATTGAAGCAAAAAGAAGACTGGGAAAAGACAACTCTATTTCATTATCTTCAATTATCACGAAACTGGGAAACGCTATCGGTATCAGATGTGCAAAGAAGATATCTTCAGGTGGTGCACACGTGTCCACTATGACGCCGAGTTTGCGTAATCAACAGAATTATCGAGAGATTAGGCGCGATGTTAAGTACTAGTATCAAATATTCTCGCTTGATATTTAATGATCGTGCTATTCCTACCAAATCGCAGAAATTAGATGTTTTCTTTTTCAGTCGTTGCACATTGATATACCCTTTTCATCGTGTTTTGCACTCTACGATAACTAGCGATAGTGTTTGTTTGTTTGTTTGTTTGTTTGTTTGTTTGTAATCTGGTGAGGCAATGACCTTTCGAAGAAGCGTCATTCTGTTTGCATGTTTACCTCTTTAGGTTGGCGAGTGCTTTATTTACCACTTGTGTCAAACTGCGAGGAGTGTTACCTTTTATAGAGTATATTACGTATATTGACCGCCATGACAGCGCCATGGCACGCCATAGGTATACGTTCATATTAGAGCGACCACGTCGCAAGTTTCTGGTGTACAACTAGCGCGCTCCTGAAATATTGTTCTTTGCCGAAGGGGAAAAGGAAAAAATGTCGCTAGGCTTCATTGCAAACGACCCAGAACGTAAACTTGCGCCGCCCCACTGGCTCATATGTTCTCACCGCTTACGACTTTCCAAGAGGTCGGCTGCCAAGAACGCTCGTATTGTTCGCACACAAGAATTGTTCGTACACCTGTTGTCATTGATAAAATTTCCACGGAATCTGCTTTAGACGCCGTTCCTCAAGTCACATAAGCCTGAGCCTTATTAAACAATTCACAAAGTGCACAGTGCGACCCTTTAGTCGCCTCCTCTTAGCAACGACGCGCTGGCAAGCAGGCTAGCAGCAGCCCGTGCTTGTTTCTCTTTTCTCGTCTACGCCTTTTTCGCGCACTTTTTCTTTAAGATGGAACCACACCAACTCGCCCAGCTCTCAGTCTTGAGCAACAAAGAAACAGCATGACGTCTTAGTGGGAAAAATTTCACCCGAGAAACAACGAAACAAGTCGGCCACGATGTTGGGGACGAGCGCCGCAGCCGAGCACAGCCGAACTGCCGTTCACGCGCTCGCTGGTAAGCTAGCTGTGAAGTTGAGCAGCGCGCAGTTGTGTAGTTAAATCTTTTTCAAAAGTAAAAGCAGGAAAATTGACTCCGCTTTATTGGCACAATTGTCGAAGCAAAAGTCGTGCGACTTCACTTTCTTTTGTATTTGGAAAGAAAGAATCTTCTTCTTCTTCTTCAAGATTGAACATATTTACGACCCATCTACGAAAGTATAGCTCACGCAACAGCATAGTTGCGGTCCCTAAAGGTTTCATCGAAGTATGCAGTTAGTATAGAGCATGAATCTCGCGCATATATATATATATATATATATGCGGATGAGATTAAGAAGTTTGCGGGGACAATATGGCCACAATTAGTACAAGACCGGGGTAGTTGGAGAAGTATGGGAGAGGCCTTTGCCCTGCAGTGGGCATAACCAGGCTGATGATGATGATATATATATATATAAGGAAGCGAGCTAGGTGGTTATTCCGAGTGGGGCGTCAGCAAAGGGTCACACAAATCTTGTACGTAGTGTCGCGTAGAATATAATAGATAGCAGAAGAGCACCAAGCTGATTTGAGTGGGTCGAACTTGTCGGCTGAATTCTTGTTCCAACACCCTCGCAGCCAATTAACGAAGCTTCGCAAGTTGCCGATGTTGTTTTATTTTCGTGTCAGATAATCTCCTTGTTTTGAGTGTCCAGTACGTGGAACGTGTACATTTGCGACGCGTGCTTTAACCTCGCCTTTCGTGGCGTCTCTTTCACGCCGCACAACGCGCACGCTGCAACGAAGCACAAATTGGGATTCTACGAGGTTGTCACGCAAAGCGATACAGCCACGTGACACTCGTTTAAGATGTCATTACGTACGGTGGAAGTTGAATGCCAGGTTGAGTTAAAGGCAAGCTGCACGCACGCGTCATGTGGATGTTGTAGGTCCGGCTCCCGCTGACGAGAAGTTGTGTTTTCTTGCACTTCAACCTTTTCTTCGTAAATAAATTGTGGAATTTCAATTAAAACACATAGTCGTTTCCCGTTGTTCTCATTTGATTCATTATCTGCTCGCTTTCATGTGGTTGTTACCAACTTATACATGTCACAGAAAAAAAAAAGGAAATCTTACAATACAATAATTTCATATTAAGATATGATTGACTGCAGTTACTCAATGGTGCACCGTGAAAGTAATCGAGGAATTACTGGTAAGTAATTTATAACTTCTACGTTACTTTTCCTCAAGCTGTTATAAACATTGCACATGTACATAAATAGAACGAGCTGCATGGCCTGGCACTTTCAGTGCGTCCTCTGATTGCCGTTGACAGTTGGTTTATCATCAGTGACAATTATTTTTCAGAAATATCGTCCGGCATTTTCCCTTGTTCTCTTGTGGCAGCCAGTGACACTGAAATCTCACTGCACGTGCGCGTTAGAGGGAATTGGACAGTTTTATAACGTGCGAACACCATGCGCACGAGATTGGGGTTACTCAATGCCGTGATGCTCGCGTTTCCGAGTCCGCTATGAAGCGCATGCGCTTCGTTGTTGCTGGGGCTCGGAGAAGGCGCTCCCGGAAGGGCCAGTGAAGAGCCGGAAAGTTGCCCGTACATGATTACCGGGCATTTACGTCCGCAGTGGCCGTCACTAACCAGACGCACTGCAGCACCAGTTTAATTCGTCGGCCAGCATTTCGTGCAGCCTTATAAGATAATGAGGTAAGTACTGAGTCCTCAGGTTCGCTTGTCTAAACATGCGCATCAAAGAAGATGCTGCGTGACACGACCCCGGCCGTTACTGAAATCCCCGCCAAATTCACGCTCTCAAAGCTTCGTCACCTGTTACAGCGCCTCGTCGATATAGTAACTGAATACATGTAATCGGTTACTAAAAAAGTAATGGAATTACAGTGAGCGTTACCGAGCAAGAAAAACGATCGATAAATTACAAAAGTACCAAAAATGTGATTGATTACAAGTAATTAACCACATGTAATCTGTTACGTACAAGTCAGGTTGTTACTAACAAACAATTGGAGCATTCCGATTCCTCTGACTCTTCTCTGAAATTCAATATACGCAACGCATACGTTCTGCGTAAGTGCTTCCACGCAGCGCGCGATGTTACCGTTATGCTCGCCGGTCGCGTTACAAAGGCGCCTTTCTGCCACCCCTGGTTTCCTAACTGCACCCTCAGCCATTGGCGCCAGTCAAGAACGCTTTGACGCAGAAAGCGAGAAGTGCACGAAAGGGAGCCGTCCGCGCGGCCAGCGTCCTGCCTTCGCACAGCTCACCGCGAGTCCGCTCTGCCCTGCCAGGGTTGAGGACAGCTGAGACAAAGGCGCGCGCAAGTTTTTAACGACTTCTAATGAGATGTGCCACCCGCGGGAGAGCGCGTTTGCGCCCACCACGCCGAACGCGCACGCGCCGCGAGCCTCCCTTTTTTTGTGCGCGCTCGCGCTCCCGCGTCTCTCGCGTGCTTGCTTGACCTTTTTTATTTTCTCTCTCTCTGCGCGCCTCGCATGCTCAGTCGTCCGCGCGACGGTGCTCCCCCCCGGGTTCTTCTTGCTTCTCTTTCGAATCGGGCTCCCCGTACGAGTGTTGGTTCTTTTCCTTTTGGGGCGGCTTGAGCGCGCGCTCTGATCTGCTGTTGCCGCTTGCCTTAATGATATCTTGCGCGCGTTTTCTTGTTCCTTTGACAGCGACCGGAGTTGTGTTCTTCGGACTTTGCTGCGCACGCTCTGGCAGAACCGTTTGCCTGTCGTCATTCTCGGTTTGCCCACTCTCTGTGTCTGCGTTCCTTCTTCTTTTTTTTTTTTTTTTTTTTTTTTGCGCCTATCGTCTGCGTGCCAGGGAACCGCGCGTCAAACGCGCACGTGCACGCGCGTGCGTGCCCAGATTTCTGGACTCGCTCGCGGTTCCCTTCAGGTCCCCAGGAGCCCTTCAATACCTCGGGCCATAAGCCGAGGGGTCCAGTTCTGCGGTCGATGGCAGCGGCACATTTGTCAGCCGAGCCCGCGTCGCTGTAAAGCGCCGGTTGCGCAGCGCGCGCCCGTCCGCGACACGCACGCTCTCGCCTCGCCACGAATGGCGCACGGCCTGTGGGCTTCGGTCAGTGCACTTTACGCTCGCAGTGCTGTCCTGCTATTCTGGGGCCGAATTTTTAAAGATTGCGAGGGAAGGTAAACGTACAAACTTCTTTACTCGAGGAAGGGAGGGCACGAAATCTCTGAGCAGGTTGCATTTAGGTGAGTGTGTGGGGCTGGTGTCCTGGGAACTTTTCGCACGTGACACGAGCGCGTTCTTCGTTGCCGCTTTGATTTATTTTCAATTTACTGACCCGTGGGCGTTGCGTAAGACGGGACGGCATAAGTAAACATTGGTACGCCGTTAACAACATAATACAAAGCGTGGCAGATAAAAACGCTAGTTCTGGAACAAAATTAAAACGAGACAAATATAAGTGTTTCAAGGGTGATAAACATCTTACAGAACCTGGCAACAAGTTGATCTTACAAGATTAGTAAGTATGATTTATAAAGGGAAAATCAGACATCCGATACCCGTTCGTAGCAATTGCTACACAGGAAGCCCATACGGGTTCCTCGAAAGAAAAACCTCGCAGTTGAAACAACTGCGAGGCTTTTCTTCCGAGGAACCCGTATGGGTTTCCTGTGTAGCAATTGCCACGAACGGGTGGATGTCTGATTTTCTCTTTATTAATTACCTCCCTCCACCTTGCGGGTTTCCGCAGTACTATTACCCCTAAGTATAATTTACATAAGTTCGAAAGAGACGCTTGATGAAAGAAGCCTTTATAAGCCGTTACGACCCGATGCAAGGTCTTACATTACTTTCTTTTTCTTTATACCCCCCCACCATGGTACACCCGTGAGCAAATATATACGGATCAGGGTTCGCGCGATGAAGCTGACTTTCTCCTCTGCCTGTGAATATAACTTAACATTAAAGAATGTAGTTGAACCTTGGCATTTGCGAAATTTCCAGTACCCTCGTCAATCGCAGTTTACGCATGTTACTAACGAAGAAATTCGGTTCTGTCGGTGACCATATGGTCCGTATACTTTTGCTCACGGGTATACGTTATTGGAGAGAGAATACCGCGAGGGCTATCGCATGAGCGAAGAAGGAGCTGATCGTTGCCAACATCCTTTTATGCCTTGTAAGACACGTCTGTGATAATCACATTACTAATGGCAGGCTGACAAGCACGTGTCTCTCTTGTACAGCATAATAGGACGAGCAAACACCGCAAATAGTGTTGTGAAATTAAAGTGATGAAAGTAAAGAGGCTGCCGTAGAGCTGCAGCGTGTGTCAGGGATGCCGTGAATGCATAAGTATAGCAATGTTTATCTCTATCGTTTCTAAACGGTGTCCCAGCTAACCTTAGCCAAGCTGTGCAACGAAAAAAAAAAAAAAGTTCAACATCACGGTGCAAGACAAGATTTTAAAAACTATGGTGTTCGACATTTCAGAACTCTGGCGACCGAACACCATGTCTTGTAATTGTGTCTTTCACCGTCTTTTTCAAATCTTTTTTTTTTTTTCGTTGAACAGCTTGGCCAACGTTAAGCTGAAACACACGGTAGATCTACAGCGAAACATATGCTCCCTCAGCATGACAAATACATTATGCTAATTCTGCCGCTTGTGCTAACTGGACAAAACAATGCCTATGGTGTTACAGCTTTGCGCCTGGAGTGAAATGCGTTCAGTGCACTGCATGCAGCATTATTTACGGTGACACGCACACACGCTATAGGTCAAACACGCTATAGAGAATCGGCACTGCATTCTGGATCGCCATCTCGGGGCTGAAGCTATAGTGTAGGTAGGACAGCTAGTCGCGGCATTATTTGCTCTGTTCCTCTCATATACTTAGATTTAGGCGCGCATGAAAGAACCCCGGCTGCTGAAAGTTGATCCGAACTCCTCCACCGTATACAGCGTCCCTCATAATACGCTCTGCAGTTCTGGTACTTGAAATCCCGAATTTAATTTGTCTTATTCCTATACTTCACTAAATATGACATAGAAGGACGTCGTGACAAGCCGAAAACATTACATTATAGGACATTGTAACATGGCTGAAACGTGACTGGACGTGTTGGCAAAGTGATGCACAGCAAGATAGAACGCCAGTTAGTAATGGTCGTATTCTGTTGTTATCAGTGTAAAGGCTGGCTATACTGTTATTTAGAAAGTTAGCCAGGATTATTAAGGCGAAAGCATTAGATCTATACGTTTATATGTCGCGTTCTGAGGTGAAGAAAGTATCCCCTGACGCAAGGAAGGCCAGAAGCGAACCAAAGCATGCCCAGCCGTACAGAACAGATGACTAATGATTAGCAAAGTTGATTAAAGATTGATTAGTGATTGAATTAAGGTGTATTAGTTTGGAGTAAGGTGGACTAAGGTCGATTAAGGAGGATTAGGATATTAAGGTAGATTAAGGTGAATTAGCGTAGGGCTTTGCAAGGCTTTCGCCTTCGCGTCTCTTAGGCTAAGGACACCTGCGAAATTTTTCTTTGTGTGTGTCTGAAATAAGAGCCATGTAGAAACTGAACAAAGCAACGTCACCGTGATACAAAGGGAAGAAAATATCCACATATAGGTGCATGGCCCATCGCGCTGGCGTCTGCAAATATAGGATACAGACTGCAATGAGGCGCTATACTTAAGAACACAAGCGAACGACGCAACCTGACTAGTATTTACATCAAGCAGAACATTGCGAAAGGACCACTAAAGTCGGGTCTGAGATCAGTTAGAAATCGGTTTGATCAGGTCGAGACGCGGTTTGAAAGACAGTTTTCGACTTCTCAACCCCACAGATAAGGTATATACTTCCAGCAAACGCGATATGAAGTACTACAATAAAGTTGAACACTTGTTCACCTCGCTTCATTCTATTTTATGCTTTCTTTTTATCGTGAGAACAGTGGCTAAATATGTTCTTTTCCAATCCATGTTGCTTGACTAGCATGTTTGATTCCGGAAATTGTCCTTTGCTCCAACCGGAACACCTCTTCCGTGCCCAAGATGTGCAACATGGAATCAGTGTGGAAAACGGTGCGAGGAATCTCCCTGAAGCTCGAAAGGATTCTTATTTTTTTCGGTAACCAAAGCCCACGTCGGAGTCACGACGTCGTGTTTCCCTAACCTAACGGCTCGCGTTGTTGGGGTCCAAAGCTGCAGGTCGTCTTTTGATCAAACGAAGTCCACACTGGTCTACCAGTTGTGCGTAGCGAGCAATCAGCATGAAAAACGAAGCAGAAATATCTCTCTAGCGGGAAAGCCGTTGGCCGCGGGGCACAACTGCTGCCAGCACGGCGCGACTGAGACGTCATTTGAAAGCGGAACCGCCGTCCTCGCGCTTTCAGGGAAGCGCGTCCTAATCTCGGTTGCTTCAAAAGCCGGGGGACGAAAACGGCGCGAGCGCCCTCCTCTTCCGAAGCGAGTCAACGGGCGCGAAGATAGCAGCGGGAAGAAGCCGGGAATAAGCGGCGTCCCGGACTCGAAACCGATGCGCAAGGGAGTGCGGCGAGAACTGCTTGGACAGGCCGTTTCCGCTGGTTGGTCGAGGGTTTTAGAGAAGTGCTGCGCTACGGCGAAGACCCTGACGCCGCTGGGTAACCACCGGTCGACCTCCTTTCATTGGGGTGCGGCGTTGTTTGATAAGGCGCCCTGCTTGGGAACCACGGCTGTTCCAGGGGCCTCGCGCTATAGAGGAAGAAAACCACTTCTGAAACTGGACGATCGCAGAAGCTCTCGTTTTACAAGAAATGATAGTAATGCTGAAGGAGAGAGAGAGAGAGAGAGATGCAAAAGAAAAAGAAGTGATCGAGGGGCTCTACTCTTTCTCGGCATCGGTCTTACCGGAAAAACAAAGCTAACGAGTTTCAGAAGTTAGTGTAGGACGAAATTACTCTTTTTCCATTATTCCTCATTCGTACATGCCATAGCAGCTCACCAGCGAGTTCTAAGGCTTCATTAAGATGGCGTGTTTAGCTTCGCTGCCTGGCTGCGCAGCAAATTTACGAATCGAAATAATACGAGTTGGCAAAGGTTTCCCGTCATCCTCGAAAGGTCATCACATTTTTTCACTTGCTTTGTTCTTAATTATTGGCCAACTTGTCAACGCACGTGTAGCACGCAGCCTCTCCATCGAAGCCCAGCTATAGGCTTCGTCGGAGCTGCGCAGAGTAAGAACTACTTCCATTACTTATATCCCCCGCTTTGACCTATCTAGCGCCTACTTCATGGTTGCCCACGTACGAGATTGGCTGCTGTGCTACGTACAATCCGCGAGGAAGGCGCTTCGTGGTGTAATAAAACTGCTAGCTTTCAGTGTTCAGCGTGTAAGCAGAAACTATCAGCGGTAATATAATATTTCGGCTCTCATGTGTCAAGCCAAGAAGTAAAAAAAAAAAAAAAAAAATTGCCGGCGTATCTATTCTTCGGATATGATTCGCGACGTTAATGTGATTAGCAGTGTTTGTTATGATGAGTGTGTAACTGGTGACGGGGCACATGTTTCATAACTTATGGTGAATATTGTGATCTTTTTTCCTTCGTTTCGGCAACGCGGTGTTGGCTGTTGGATAGCTATCTCGTTGCAATGGTCACCAAGCGGCCGCGCATGGGGCGCTATGCCTTTAATATACTTAAGGCCTTAGCGTCACCTTGGCATTTTCATTCTGGGGTATTGGCCAAGGATGGACACACACCGTTATTACATAAATCCATAGCACCGAAATTGTCTGTTCGGGCTCGTACCCGGTGACCCAAGTTGTCTACTATCGACTAGACAGCCGCCAATCGAAAGTTGTCTATATTCGAGAACATATGTGGCCCGCGTTGTCTGCTCGGCAAGACAGCGGAAAGCACATACCTGTGGCCCAAAGCTATATTTGACAAAATGAGCGCATATGTCCATTCGCGCTTGCTTTCTCGAAAGATGCGGGTTTTAATGGTCTGTTACCGGTGCAAGCATAGGCTTACAGAAATGCGCTTCATGTTATGTGCCTGTACTCATTACGCTTCCAATTCTCTTCACATCCATGGAACGCGTGACAGAGTGAGTGAGTGAGTGAATAAACTTTATTGTAGGTCAGGCGAGGACGCGAACTCGTCGCGCACCCGGCTAGTCCCACGTCGGGACCGGCAGGTGTAGCCCACCGGCCCGGTCGCGGGCACGCCGGACGGCCAGGATTTGCTTTTCTAGAGCGGGGCTACGCAAAAGCGAGTCCCACTCCTCCTTGATGAACTTGGGGTATGTCGACCCGCACTCCCAGAGCATGTGAGGTAGAGTGGAGGTTTGGCCGCAGGAGGGGCAGGCGTCGTCGCGATACACGTCGGGGTAAGCCTCGTGGAGAGCGGACAGACACGGATATGTGCTGGTCTGTAGGAGCCTAAGCGAAACGGCTTGCGCCCTATTCAACTTGGGGTGAGGGGGTGGAAAGACCCTTCTGGACATGTAGAAATATTTAATAATCTCATTGTGAGTAGCGGGAGCGTCCCTGTGACCGTAGAGAGGAGGGGAGTCAGTGCTCCTTATAGAGGAAGCGCGGTCGGTGAGGTCACGCGCAGCCTCGTGGGCAGACTCATTGAGGTTCGGGGGAGCACCCTCGACCGATCCTACGTGAGCGGGAAACCAGTGAATTGAATGGTTTGTGAGAGCATGTGGACTCGAGCCGCTAAGAAGACGAACAGCTTCCTTGGCGATGCAACCCTTTTGAAAAGCCCTAACTGCCGTTAGCTGGTTAACAAAATGTCAGCAGTCGGGGTGGCAACAGAAGGGACGGCGTAAGTAAGAGGCATATCAAAGGGCATCTTCCATTCATCATATAGGCTTCAAAACACCTTCACCACGCCATGACTAGTTCCTTAACGGTAACGAACAGAAAGGTAAGCTAGAGCAAGTGGGAGCCAAACCGAAATAAAAGAGTCGAAGGTATAAATGTTGGCCTCGTTTGAATGGTAAATCGCAACTTAGGTTCTGTACACGTTTGCGGCTGAAGCGTGCGCCGGCAGAGCGGGCGCGTAGTGAGCTCGGCGTCCTCCGTTTTTGAGCACCTCGGAGCAAGGAGAGAAAACCGCGTCTCGGCGTACAGGGAGGAAACGGCGTTTGCCGAGAACCCCGATGTCCTCGCAAGGCACGCCAGGCTCGGTGCCCGTGAAAGGATAAGCGCGCGTTTAATCAGCGCGCCCGGCTCGCGTTGTGCAAGCGCGTTTACACGGCGGTGACGCGGCCACAATGCGCGACCATTTTTCAGAGCAGTGCCCCCGCTGCGCAATGGATGGGCGCCGCGGGAGAGCGCGACGGCGGCGCGTGTCCGGACCACGCTTCGCCGAGGCTTTCTTCGGTGTCGCCGCCGTCTCGTGCCGGCGAAACCTACAGACCGGCATTCACACTTCGCCGCCACGCTTCGGAATGCGCTGCAGAAGATCGCTGCGGGCGGGAAAGTTTCTGCTGAATACGCGCCTCAATTAAATCATCAAAACGGCCCGTTGCCCACTTTTTTTGGCTCGAGTTATCCATAGGCTGCGCGAAGGACGCGTGCTTCCAGAAGCCCAACGACCACCGACATTTTTCGTACGCGGCTCCGGAAATCTCGGTAAGCCGTAGCCTGTGTAGTTGAGCTCGACAACACAAAATTCAACGGTAACCGCGAATTTGTTCCCCATATTCATAAACTGACGGCGTTCGACGTCCTAAGCTATACACGCGGTTTATGGAGAGACGACACAGTGGCTCCGCGCGTAGCGGTCCCGGTTACGCGAGCGACTCCATCGTGAAGCCCACGTGCAACGGTCACTTTATACAGGGGCGACTAACGACGCGTCGTGCAAGATGTGGAATGTGTAGGCGTACGGAGATCGCTCAATAAGTGTTACATGACACATTGAAGGGCATATTTTATTCTATTCAATGTAGATAATAGTCCAAAATACACGGTCTCGGTATAACCGGCCTACATAGTGTCTCTGTATGTGGAATCACTAGATTTACTGGGTGCTCGAAGTTTATTCCATTAAGTCGATTATCGTTTCCTTCGTCGCTGTTTGTTATTATCTTCATCAAAAGTTGCCTCATTATATAATGCCTCGTTTTCCGAGTGGGGCCTACCCTACTATAAGCCTCAGTACGGCTAGAACAGTTTTGTGGTTATATCCTCTTTACCTTTCAGGGAGGTATTTTTCCTCAGACGAGCCCCTCACTGAGCGCGACGGACCAATAGCAGCCGGCTCGTGCAACGTCCACGGCAGTCACACCCTCAGTCACACCCTCTCTGCCGATAATCTCTGTGCGGCAGCTTCGCAGTGGTGGCAAAGAATACTGCTCGTGGTCTTATACAAGGCCGACGTCTCCGTGGAGGCAAATCATACGATACGCATATTATAGCCCTGGCGTGCTACTCTAGCGAAAGCAACAAAGAGTTATTTTCTTCCCTGTCGCATCATTCTTCGAAATTAAACCATTACAACACTGACAACGGGCAGACTCCTAAAGTTCAGTTTTCGTCAAAGGTATGCAGGCCACTTCTAAAGTGCGGTACCAGTCTTCGGGCACAGCAAAGGAACAACTGAGACACCGTAGGTGCTTTCGCGCTCTGTAAAATGCTGTCTGCAACACCGTACCCGGCCAGATGGGGCCATTTTGCCGCGGCTTGTCTACATTCGCAAGTACGCCGGCGCGTGTCAAGCGCGCGCCAGGACTTAACTACAGGCCTGCGAACATGTCATATCTAGTCACGTAAGGCAAGTGAGAACAAGAAAATTAAATAAGTACACACAGGAGCGAAGACGAGCGCAAGCGCTCACTCCGTTCTTTGCCTGTTGCGGAAGACATCGAATGTCACGTAGATCAACTTGAGGTTGCAGTTACCTAGACTCTGGAACAGATTTCCGGGAATTCCCCTATCAGATGACTAAAAGATTACTAAAGCGTCCGGACCAGGACGAATTTTTCTTCAACTGTGAGGATTTTCTTCCGAGGAACCCGTATGGGTTTCCTTTGTAGCAATTGCTACGAACGGGTAGATGTCTGATTTTCCCTTTATTAAACAAACACAGGGAAACAGATATACAAACACGGGGGTGCTGATGGCAACAAACGTGCTCCATTGTGTTTGCCATCTATTATTAGTATATAGTTATTAGTAGAGAAGTTATCATGGTATAATTTAAACACATCAGTTATTGCTTGGATTAAGGAATATTTAAGCTCAATGCACCAGAAAGTAGTTTTAAACAGCCAACACTCGGATGACATTGAGGTAACGTCAGGAGTACCACAGGGATCCATCCGTCCTGGGCCCTCTACTATATTTAATTTACATGAATGACATATGTGTTGATATTTCATCTCCTATACGTTTATTCGCAGATGATTGTGTGTTATAAAGAGTTATTCATAATGAAAATGATTGTCTTGCCTTGCAAGAGGACCTGAACAAGGTGACGGATTGGAGCAAAAATTGGGGCATGCGTATAAATTTGCAGAAAACTGTTCACCTGTCTTTTACGAGAAAACGTACTCCTCATCAGTTTGAATACAAAATAAGCACTCAACAGCTGTCATCTGTATCCGAGTTCAAATATCTTGGTGTTTTTTTTACCGCCAATCTGTCATGGCACCGACATATTGAATACGTTTCAGCCAAGGCGTGTAGGGTAGTAGGTTTCTTGCGACGAAATGCAAAACATTTTCCTTCGGAAACTAAGCAACTCCTGTATAATACGAATGTTAGATCTATCCTCGATTATGCTTGCACTGTATGGGACCCTTGGCTAAAGGTTGACATACAAAAGTTACAACGAGTGCAAAATTTAACGGCTCGTTTTGTGTTCCGTAATTACTCTAGGCATTTCAGCGTATCACGTGCGAAAGAGAATCTTGGCTGGGAACTATTAGAGGAAAGAAGAAAATCACTCAGGTTAAAGTCCTTTCATAACATATTTCATTCTAGAACTGGTATTGAACGCGATAAGTACATACTTAGGCCTGATTATGTATCTTTACGTCTAGATCATGTGAATAAGGTAAGAGAAATAAAATGCAAAACCGAAATGCTAAGAATGTCTTTTTTCCCCAGGACGATTTCGAACTGGAACAGGTTACCGCAGGACTCTGTAACAATTCTGTCTAATGATGCATTTTTTTCTTCCTTGTTATAACATGTTCTTTTGATGAATGAAGTTGTGCTCTAAGGACCAATGCTGTCTGACGATGTATCTTTCTTTTTCTTCTTTAAGATAACATATTCTGAAGTTTTGTTTCACAGGGTGTATATGTTGTGACGTAAATTATTTTGCATTTATTATGAAATGACTTGTACTGTTTGTTGTATAAACTATTTGACCCCCCCCCCCCACTTTAATGCCACACTGGCGCTGTGGGTACTGTAATAAATTAAAAAAAAATATTGTTGCGCAAAGTTTCCAGAGTTATCGTGCATGCATGCCCAATGGTTAGTTTTTCACACTCGCCATTGTCCAAAATGAATCCGGAACTGGATGCGAACTGGATAAGTAAGTCTGGATGCGACCGGTTGTTTATTAGAGCAACAAAATCGCTGCAAAAAAAAAAAAAAAAAGAAAGACGTGCGTAGCATCTCCTCGGGGAGTTATCTGAATGATGCGTAAGCACTTCGTAGTAACGACGTGATGTTGAGTGGTCATGCGCTGGTGTGTTTGCTATAATTGCGATAACGATCGTGAAAGAATCGTGAAACGGAGAAGCGCGGTTTCACCACCGGACTGTTAAGTGGGACCTTCACGAAACGACGTAGAAGAGGCGAGTAGAAGTAATGTTAACTCGTGTCAAAGAGAGCCCGCAGCGGATGTGGACGTGGGATGAAATGACGAGGGAGACGTAGGAAATGAAGGAAGTGTATGCAGCTTTTCCTGGAACGTCCGTATCGGGTAGCGTCTGCACGGCGTCCTGCTTGTTGCGTTCGGCAGCGTACTGCTGTAGTTCCCCGCTCTGCGCAGCGTCGTTCATTTGTTTCCGGTGTAATCTGTATTCACGCTGATATGCTTCATTCCTGCGTTTCCGTTCTTCTTCACGAAGCGGCTGTGGTCGTCTTGGCGCCATTACGGTAAATGCGACCGCGCTGCGGTGACGCGAACTGCTGCGGAAGGCGGCGCAACGTGAACTGATGAGGCAAGCAAACTACTGCAGGTGGCGGCGCCAAGTGCGCTGATGACGTCCGATCAGAAGCCACGTGACGTATACAATCAGGCACGAGCAGCTCATACCTGATTGTATACGTCACGTGGTCACAGAGACGCGCTCGTGCCAGTGCTCGCGCGATCGTCGTCGTCTTCTTCCACAGCTGACTGGCTCTATCTTGAAAGCGATCGTCTTACGCGAAGCAGGGACGGACGGACGGTTTTATCGTTGGATAACCGTAGAAATGCTTACGCATTTGAAAATGCTAACAGATTAAAAAAAAAAAAAAGAAACAGTTTGCAAAGAGGCTTTCGTTCTGCACTGACTCCATGGGGGTTGTGACGATGTATCTTACGCCAATTCACTAGAAATTCGGGCTAGTTGGTTTTTCATGATCATCAAATAACAGCGCGTATACATCATGTCTCTTCTACGTTCGCCCCTTCTTTTTTGACGACCGATTTCCTGCTTCCTGTAACACGTGCAACAAGCGTGAGATTCGAGAAACAAGCCTCACCTGCAGTGGGAGACTCCAGGCGGCCGCTGGAGAAGGCTGCAGCTGCTCGTGGTCCCACAGGGGTGCAGGGGGGCTCGAAGCGGCCCAGCTCACCGGCGGACCACTCTTCTGCAAGTCGAGCACCGCTCTTATCAGCTCGTCTTGAAATCAATTGACCAAATCAATCAACCTCCCTCTCTGCTGCGATGTCTGCTTTGATCTACGCGTCTTCCGCGGCAGGAATTGCCCCTTCCTTTCCCTCACTTAGCAATAATCTCCCCCCCCCCCCTTTCTTTTTTGAGGGATAGCAAATGACTACGCTATCAATGAATCGATCAGGTGCAGGAAATTAGCGGTGTTCTTCTAATCGCGAGGGTCATTCCACGGATCACCAAGTGGGTTTTCAAATCATTGAAAGGTATCTGTATAGCGCCTTGTTTTGTTGCGATATACAGATACCTTTCAATGATGACCGACCAACAAGCCCACATCGCTATCCTCGTTGGGTTTTAAAAGATAAAGATGCGATCAACAACTACAAAAAAACGTCGTTCTTAAGGAAAACAAAACTACCGGATAACCTATCGAGGTGATCCCATATTTTCGGTGACAAACACCGGAACGTGAAGCAGCAAAAGCATTGCAAAAAAGACGGGCCGAAGTCGAGAGTAGACAAGCAAAGTGTTCTCGACAGTCTCGAATTCGTTCTCTCATTCTGCGCTGTGTGCTTCACGTTCCAGAAGGATTTATTGGCCTAGTTCAGCCAGCTCTGATAAATGCATTTACACAGGCACTTCACAACGCGCTTCATATCACCTACTGTGTGTTGACTCCACATTACGACTGCTCATTCACTGACACTCGGTACGACAAATGTGCCTGAGCAACCCTGGTGAGCACACAAATAAATGATCCGGCGTTTTCATGTCGCGCATAGCGCTACAGCAATTGCAACGCGAGGCTGCTGCAGCGCACATCATCATTCATCTTCATCACTCGGAAACGCGTTTCGTTGTGGCCATATCGTCTTATTCACGCATGAATATGAAGAGTCTGCGAGTCTATCGCATTTTTCCTTTGTAAACAATCATGTCGTTTACATTGTGCGCCCTAAATTGCACCTTAGGAATGTTGACTCCCTGCCCAATACCCCCATGCAGAAATACACGGCGAGAGCATTACTGTACGGAACGATCGGGGCGACTTCGATTGGTCCAGGGGGAACCTGCTGGCATTCCTTTTGCAGTGATTGGTCGTGGAGCGGCGCGGCTATTCACACGTGATATGAAGGTTATAGAATGGTTGAAGAGCGAGTCAATAAGGATTGTACAGGAGATAATTCGCCTTCCTTATCCGATTGAGCGAGTTGAGCTCGACAGGTTAATGAGAAACGCGACCCCCTTATGTCTCCATTTCGTCGTGTTTTCCTAATAAAACGTTTTCATCCAGTAGTAAAGTTACTGGCATATGTTGAAGCACGAGCATCCACTGTTTCTGTGAGTGTGCCCTCGGAGTGCGTTTTCGGCGCTGCAGAGACGAGACTGAACGAGAACATCAGTTCTTCTCCCCCTCCTCGGCTGTTCCTTGCAGCACATAGAATTAGCTACGAAAATTACTAGGGAGAATTCTGGCACTGAGACAATAGGAATGCCGCAGCTACCATGGGAATCATGATCGACTTGTCTGATCTTCGTGATTGTCGCTTCTGACGCTTTATCTGCCTTTATTGGTCCAAGTTGTGAAGCAATCTTATTTGGGCATTATAAATGTCCCAATTCACAGTGATTATGCATGCATTCATGATCTTGTTATCAGAAGGTAACAAGACCATGCATGCATGCATAATCACTGTGAATTGGGACATTTATAATGCCCAATATTTTCTTGAAAATGATCAATTCGCAGTCACAAAGCAGCTCGAAGCCAGGACGAAGTTAAGGCGAATCCAGGTATGCTAACCATCATTCCTATGCTGGCTGAGTCGCCCTGCTTGCAGCTCTCCATTTGCTTTTTGTTGTTGTTGCCAGCAGATCTGTTTCATTGCTCTCTCTCTCTCGCTATATATATATATATATATATATATATCTATATAACGAGGTGGCATCGCCCGATTATTCGAACTGCGCAAGTACTCACGGAGTCATGACGGTGTCTTGCTTCAAGCCATCCGGCAGCCTGCACGAAAAAATTGCGTGAGATAATTTAAACTATATACTCTCTTTCTATCGGCAAACAAGGCAGGGAAGAACCTATAGTCTCGTCTCCAAGTTACCTCCACCGAGCGGAAAGCGCCCTTCAACGTAAAATTTACTGGAACGGTGGACGCTGGGTCTTTAACTGACTGTACAAAGAATTGCGAGCTGACAACTACATCTGGCCTCCGACGCGCCTTGCAAGCATTACACTAACTATTTCGCCGCCATCAGCGCTTAATAAGCAACATGGCTGGGGCAACGGCGTGCTCTTCCGCGCGTACTCGCACAATCCTTTGTGGGCACAATGCGACCACGAATATGGCTGACTACAATATCTAATTCTTTCTTTCTTTTTTTTTTTAATTTGGCGTTTGACATTTCGTAGCAACTCGCACGATACCAGAGACTCCGAAGTGGAGGGCTGCGGATTAACATTGACAACGAGAGCTTTTCTGTACATTTTCTACGTGTACCCAAAGCACGGTACAGGAGTCTTGTTGCATTCGGCGTCGTCGAAATGAGGCCGAGTCGGTGATTGTTTGATTTCATGATGTTGTAAATGTTGGCAACTTTCATCACCAGATTTTCCAAAACATGTATGATTGCGTAGTGGATATACGCATGACGACATGAGGTAACACGCACACAGGGACACGCATACGCACACACACACACACACATACACACACACACACACACACACACACACACACACATGCACGGACCACACACGCGCGGAATTAACACCAATACAATATTGCGGCGGAAAAATCTTCAGAAAGGCTAGAAGTGCTTGTATTTGCGCAACAACAACAGCAGCGGCAGCAAGAGTAACAATGCAGTCGTTCGTCCGTGGAATATGAACTCGGCGGCTACATCGACTAACTTTGAAAGGGCGCCACGGGAGCGAGAATCGCGGTGCAAAGAGGCGGCGAATTCAGAGGCAAGAACGCGATGCTACAGCTTTGGTCGGGCGTCGTGCAGTACGCGGCAAACGCTGGGGCCCCCAATGAGCGTTTTCTTTTTCGCTCGTGCGCGCACCCCTTTCCGTGCTGGTGGATTACGCGGATGCCGACACGTGCGGGGAACGGCCGCCGGACGCCGCCGGAGCCACGTGCGCCATTTCTTTGTCCGTCCCCGCGGCCAAAGTCTTTTTGTGAAAACTTTGTCTCTTTTCTCGACCCTTTCATAGCGCTTTTTTTGAAAGCCGCGGGTAACTAAGGTGCCCACCGCAGCCAGCCGTTCTTCAACAGCAAACAACACGACGGAGAAAGAGGTTGGTTGTGGACAATTGCCGCACGCCTTATTTTCAGCGTTCCGATCCCGAAAGTGGTAGACACTAAGCGGCGTGGTGTGTAGTTCTCTGTTTCAAGATGCGGATAATCACTTAGCCCCGACAATCCCTATTCCGCCCATATACCTCACACGCCTCGTTTTATTCAATCTAAGCGACCCCTTTCCGACCCTCCCATTCAGACAGAAGAAGGGGACAGTGCTTAGATCCCAAGCGAACAAAATTTTTCACAAATTGCTTAGCAATTATTTTCTTATAGACGAACTCCAAACTAATAAATTTGCAGTCGTGCATACTTTAACAAAAGCCATATTTCTTTATCAAGATTAAGGTTTGTTGTATAGACACAGCCTTTTACATACAATACTGGCTCGTGGTGTCATTTGAGATGCCGCTCAAGCCGCTGGTTTCGTTGCCGTTTCTATCCTACAACAAGACGTCTTTCTGTTTCAACAAGCCTGTTCCGTAAGCCGCACTTTTGAGTGCTACGCCACTCAAACGGCGGCGAAGAGCGAATGGAGTTCTTACATTACCGCACGTATGTTCATTTCGTTTCTTTTTTTTTTTTCTGCCCGGAAATACGGAAGGAAGGAGCGGGAAATGCTTGACCTCGAGAAAATTATGTAATTCGCATTTGATTGGACTACCAGTTGTTCACTTTCATCTAAAGCAAAATGCACCACCAACGACGACACGCTAAGTGGCAAAAAAGACAAAAGAAAAGCTATGTCGGCACATAGCACAGCTAACTCTACAAGTATGCGACAGCTTAGTAAAAATTTCAGCATTGCCATTTGTTGGGCGTGTTGGTAAACTGACTTGGAAAGCATATTTAGCGCCAGCAAACAAGGACAGAAGGGAGACGACACCACAATGCGCTAACTTCAACAACTTGATTTTCAGTAAACACACCTGTTTAAACCATGCACAGTGGCGCCACCTCATCCAAATCTTAGCCATCCAAAAAAGCCGTCTCCTTATCTAACAAGTCGACTGAAGGGGCACTAACATACGTATCACTATTCCGACAGATAGTCTGAGCCTAATAAGCAATAGGGTCATCTGTCAACTCACTGTCAGGAATGCGGCTGTGCGCCGGTGTACGGATCCTGCCGGGTTCTTGCGAAGCACAAAGATAAAGATGTGCGAGAGATTATTGAGGCTCAGACTATCTGTCGGAGTAGTGATACGTGTGTTAGTGCCACTTCGGTTGACTTGTTAGATAATAAGACGGCTTATTTTGGATGGTTAAGATTTGGATGAGGTGGCGCCACTGTGCATGGGTTAAATAGGGGTGTTTCCTGAAAATGAAGTTGTTGAAGTTAGCGCATTGTGGGGCCCTATAACGTAAAACTATTCCAATATGTTTCTATTCCAATCTCCTGACGTCAAATTTGCGTAACCACCAACGCAAGCACCGGGCGGTCACCCGCAGGGTTGTCTGAGCAGACCAATCAAACGCTCTCCTCGTTCATAGGAGGTCACTTTTGTTTGCTTGAAAAACGAATAACATTGCCTACACTGAGCGGCTTGTCGTATCTAATTGGCTGACAAGAGGCGAGGAGAAGGCTCAAGTGGAGAGGGATCCGCTGGGGCAGAGCCAGTGCACTGAAAATCGATAACAGGATGAAGAGGGTGGTGCCGGCGTCTGCGATTTGTCGGCGTTCGCTTACTTAGCTTGCGGTGGCTGGTCGAAAATCGCGGCGGCATGCAACGGAAGCTTGAGAATGACGCTAAAACGGACCCTCAGCAAAGAAGAGTTGGCAGAATGAGGGGGTAAACGTGCCGAAAGTGCTCGAAAACGTTACACGGCCACGCAAGAAGTTTTATTATGCGCAAATACACCCATGCTCTCCTACAGGTGCGAGTAGCCAGCGTCTGAGCGATCGGCGGCAGCCATCTTTTATTTCTTTCGGAACGGGGAAGCCTGCGGCTATTCGGAAAAAAATTCAGTTTTGTTCGGCATATTAATGCATCTTTATCGCGTACACGTCGCTTTGACGCGGTGAGTTCTTGCGGTTTTGTGACGTCGCGTGACAGGCAGGTGAAGTGGGTGCAGCCCGAAAACTTTTTACCAATAGCCGAGGGCTAATGGCGAAAAGGGGTCGAATAAGAAATAACTGTTTTTCTTTTTTCTGTCAAACCATGCATAATCAGTGTGTACACATCGTATCAGATGGGGAAGTATCGCGGTTTTCGTGGCGTCGCGTGACAGACAGGTGAAGCGGGGGTGGTCGAAAAAGTTTTTGACCAATCGTGGAGAGCTGATGGCAGAAATGGAATAGAAAAGTTTGGAATAGTTTTACGTTATAGCGCCCGTAGTGTCGTCTCCCTTCTGTACTTGTTTGCTGGCGCTAAATATGCTTTCCAAGTTAGTAAAAATGTCAGAATTGTGACGTCTCGACAGCTGTGCACGTGTCATAGGCAACCTTGCACAGTTTCATTTATGAAGATGACGTTTCTATACCTCGTATCCCTCTAAAACTTGCGATTTCGTGCACACTCGAGATTTCTGTTAGATACTTCCAAAAGGGGGAAGTCCGTCTGTAAAGAAATTCGTTGCCGATGGCGGGATCGAACCTCTGCCTCCTGTTGCTGTTGCTTTTGACGTCCCCTCAGAGAAATTACTCACATTTCTGCGCAAAGTAGGAAACGTAGACGTATACGGGAGTGAGAAAAGAAATTGTAAAGAAGAAAGAAAGAAAAATGCACGACCGTTCTCTCTCTCTCTCTTTTCTTTTTAATGACTTCTGGAGATAAATGATGAGGTGAACGACCCAACGCGCGCTGCAGGGTTGTGGAACATACAGTCAGCACCAAAACGTTCAAAGCTAACAGCCGAAAAGTCACAGCAGCACAGCTGCTTTGAAAGAGTAAAACGCGCGTTTTAGCGATATGCGAGACAAAATGGTGCGGGGAATAAGAAAAGAAGGAAACGCGGCGTTTACTCGCCGTTTAAGGGGCTCGAACGGCAAACAAAGGCTTCCTCGTCGGAGAGCGTTTCACGCGCCCAATCTGTCCTGTGTTCGGCCCGGCACACGGGTGGTGGACCGTCTGTGACCGCAGGCGCCAAATGCTGCGCGTCTCCTCGCGGCCCGACGCTCGGCCCGAGACAGGCGGCTTCCCGTCCAGCCCGGCGCCTTTGAGCCCGTTCGCTACTTATGGCCGTGAAAGGGTGCGCTTTGCGGCTTCTGTTGCCGCCGAAGGTCGCGAGCTCGCCGGCACAAAGTGCCTTCCCCCTCCGCCGCCCATTCAAATTCAGACGGGTTCGCACGGCGGAACGACTTTGCTTTGTGGCACCGCTCTGGCGCTCGCTTACCCAGCGGCACCTCAAGGAAGCTGGCGCGCGGAACAACATGACTGGCGCATACGTTGGTGTTACCTCCGTTGTCGGGCCGTAAGACAGCTCCGCTACATAGAGTGTCTCGTAATATTAAATGAACGACTTATCTAGCTTTCCTATCCGCTTTGGAAAGGACGGCGACTGTTTGACTGTCGTCCATGTATTCACTATAACCTACCTTTCCCTAATATGTTCGCACGCCTCACGCGTGATACGTGCCACGACCTTTTACCTTGTTACAAAAGAAGTGAAAGTTAATTCAAATCAATTCATTCACTAATTAAAGAGAAGAAAGAAAGTATCGCACAGGTTGACGTCTTGTGCTTCGGACGCCGTTACCACCGTAGTTGCGCAGTTGATCCCATGCATAAGCTGTTTCCTCCCAATGTATATTGTACATTAGCCAAAGAGTAGACAAGAAACAAGTGGTGACGTGGATGAACGCATTAACCTGTCCGTGAAGGTGACCCACGACATCGGCGGGGCGAGCCTCGCACAAGCGAGCTTTCGCACGCGCAGTACTACAAGTGTGAGCGTTGTCTCAAGACGATGCCGGCGCTGTGTGAATAGGCGAAGTCAGGGCTCTTGAGCTGCGCATGGCTCCTCACGAGGTGGATACTTTCTTTGCGGCTCTCTTGACAAGATCGCCGTCAATAGGTTCACTTGGAATCCCGATAACAGCGCATGTTGTGATCTTTAAGCATATCAATACAACGGCATTTGATTTGAGGAAAAGCTGAGTCGAATTTTCAGTGACTCCAAGGCAGCTCTACGTTGCTTGCTTTCTGCCTTACGCCGTGGACCCTACGAACAATTAGTTCTAGAAATCCGGGAGCTCCTTCATCGCTTCGTTGAGCAAGGACACGACGTCATATTTCAATGGCTCAATAGCCACTGTGGCGTAACGGGCAACCGACATGCCAATGAAGCTGCTCGACCTGCTCATGAAGACGGCGAGTAGGAACCAAGCCCCCTGTCAAGAACAGATGCAGCAACGAAACTTCGAGCGCTTGCAATTGTCGCCATGCAATCGTTGTGGAACACACCTAGTTTTCAGCGCACATGTCTACATCGCCTTCAACTTCGTCATCCACCTGCGCTGTCCCGACCCGAGACAACGGTTCTTTACTGACTGTGTCGCTTTTACAAGATCATTTGCTTTCCGCATCAAAAGGGAAGATAGTGCTGCGTGTGACCACTGCGACAACGAGGAAACTATCGAACACGTTCTTCGCTATATACCCTTCGCCCAGTGCAGGATACCAAACCAGAATTTTTTCGGGTTACCCTCTCTGACTTTTCCACCCTGTTTATCTCTCTCTCTCTCTCTGAGTCGAGTTGGTGATTTGGTATTGCATAATGAAGCATCAAAGTGTGAAATGAAGAGCGCAGTATTTTTTACGAACCCGTGTGGTGAAGTCGATATCTCAGGTGCATTTCAAGCACCCGCAGCATTGGACCATGCTGTTGGGAAGTCTCCTTGCATGCTTGTGTGCCCTATGCGAGAGCTCTTCGTTTATTCTGATATGCGCCTAGAGAAAGTTGTTTCAAAATGATTTCTGAGGCTTGTTTTATATAACACGGTAAATTCGCATTACATTAATTTTTAGCATGTACTTCGTTTATACAATTACTTATACGCATCCCGTTTGAATTTCCTTAGTCCCGTCAAGCGTGAAAACCCGCGAGCCACGTGACCGGTCTGCTTCCAGCCACAAATGAGACGGTTCAGCCGGACGCAGCAGGCTCCGCTTTCCGCATTTTCATCCGACCAGAAGCAAGCTCCCCCGCAACGTAGAAGCCGGAATGTGTCGACTGTCGGCGAGACACTCTTTCGAGTATACAGGCGTCATGCCTGTAACACATTGCCATTCTTGCGAAGTTTTAGTTTCTCAACCGGCCAACAGAGCACGCAAAGATTAGCGTCAGGCGCGCTGACCCCGGTATTGCAGTGTTCAGATGCTGTTTCGGCAGCGGCATGATGTGAACGCCTGACCTCCTATCGTGCGTCTAAAGTGCTTGTTCCCTTGCCTAGGTCTGCACTCCCCCCTATACGCTTTGATCATTCTTTACACGGTACGGAACTGGCAGCTTGTCTTGTTCATCCGTGTCCTCCTTTTTAAACTCTTTCTCTAGCATAAACCGTAGCGCGACAGTGGCAAATCAATTATGCAGAAATCTACAAAGTGGAGGAATATTTAAGAACGGCACAAACTCTCATTCACTCGAGTGTAGCGAGAAGCTACAAAGGAAATCTATACGGGTTTTTTCAGAAAGGAAGATTCGCATTTGAAGGAAAATTTATCCCACACCAAAGACGCGTTTCTCTTCAACTGCAAAGCTTTCTATCCGAAAAAACCTGCAGACTGTTATTTTTTTGTACCTTCTCACTACACTCGGGTAAGTGAAATTTTTTACAGCGAAGCTGTTAGCCTCTGCTACCCTTACTTTGCCCCTCAAAACAATGTGTTAAGATTTTAAATCTTTCTCTAACATCTACGTACAGAGCTTCGGAATGACGCAATTTCGCTGCATAAGAGAAGAAGTTGAGCTCGCACAAAGCACGAGCTCTACGGTGTGCTCTACGAAACAGACCTCGCGCGCGTACGTTGAATTTGTAGAAATATCTTGCATGACGTACAGAATCGGAATTAGCCCGAGCTCACTCGCTTCGAACTATCGAATGGTTCTGAATATCAACAAGGAGGTAATTTACGGAGGAACCTAAAGGTCTCGACTATTTTGTCACCAGTGTTTCCCGGGCGTAACTCATAAGCGAGATCACGTCACTGCTTAAATTTATTTGTTGTGTAAAAAAGGTGTCTTGCGTGCCTCTGTGTGGCCGTTACAATCGCAATTACATGAAGATAACCCTGCCAAATAATGTCGAATTAAAGCACTATAAATGTAAAATGCTTCTAAATGTTAGCTATATAGGCCAGCTTCCCGACAAGGGAAATTCACGAATGCACGACAGGATTTATAAGCGTTGGCAGTGCAGTGTTTTGAAAGGCAAATGTTGCTCATTGCAAAAATGTATAATAAATAAACCTGAATATCAGAGAAAGACAAAGCGACAAAAGAAATGTGCAAGTAAGGCAATGAAAACTGGTGAACGAAGTTGTATCCCAACATTATGTCAGCATATACATGTAATTGAGACACAAAGATACTGACGCAAGTCGTAATGAATGCAAAAGTTATTACGCCTGGCTAACACTCGTCAAAGTCATCGTGTTCTGCAGAATTCGGTGTTAACGTTACCTAAAAAGCTTTGCAGCCTGGCCAGCGTCAATGTGTCGGTTTCGAACGTTCTTCTTACCGAGTACGCGGCTTTCCTCCAGGTCGGCGGTTCAGGTCTGGCCGGGGGTGACGCGCAGGGTCGGAACGCCAGGTGCGGAGCCTGCAGCTCGAGGCACGAGTGCATCTCCACCAGAGGCTGACCCAGCCCGCGAGCAGGGCTACTTTCGCATCAGCAGCAAAGCACACCACGCGTCACTCGCCCACGACGGGGTTGCACACCACGGCGACGACACAGGGGAATCCTCTCACCATTCAGCAGCGCGGTAGGAATGCCAGAGAAGGTCACACTGTTCAGCAACGTTCGTGCTAAGCTGTAGGGCGCGAAATGTAAAACCAATTTTCAGCCGCTTCGGCTCGCGACGCAGTGGACGATATACGTGATGCCCTGGCTGTGAGAAAACACTCCGTGTAGCACTGGAACGAGGATCTGCTGTCGCACAGACTACATTCAAACCGCACTCGAACAAGTGTCCTCCTTCCTGGAGGATTCCGAAACTTTTCCAACTTCGCGGCAGGTTACTCGGTGACTCGTCGAAATGTCCAAGGGGCCGCTTTTCACTTGTACAGGAACCGAGACCCCATCGGTCACGGGACCAGCACTGATAGCCGCGGAGACGTGAAGAGCAATTGCCAATCCACTGGCTTTAGCCACGTGGTTGATTCGGCTCAGGGCGGTCGACGCTCTGCGCGACCCGGGCAGCGCGCGTCGGGCATGGGGAAAGCGGGCTCTTCTCCTCCCAAGTCGTCACGTGCTCCTCGCGTCCCCAAGAAGCGCCCGCGCGGGCCGTCCCGTTCGTCCCCGTGCTCCGAGCTTGAGTGCGTGGCTGCGCGGCACCCACCACTCCGCTTAGCGGCGAGAAAAACTCCTCCTCTCACTCCCGCCCTCTTTCTTCCTATCGCGCGCGCGCAGGTGCCCCTGCTCTACCCTTCCCCCCTTGGCCTCGAAAGAAAGAGAGCGCGAATCCAAGCTGCGGCTCCAAGAGCTTTCTCGGGGAGCCGCCCGTGAGCGAGAGAAGGCACGCAAGTGAACATCACCAGGAGTCGTGCGAAAGCAACGTTGCGGCGCCGGTGACTATATAGAGAAAACCGTGCACGTTGCCGCGACAGGTTCAGCGTAGTTGACCTCGAAATAACACATCTTGTGAACATAGCCTATGTGACAACCGCTGCGTTCATCGATTAGAACCGATTTGTGAGCGTTGTTCACTAAAAGGTTGACGTAGGCCGAAACTTAGCCGCGCTTTGCCGATCTGTGACAACAGCGCCAAACGCATGCGCTGTTAATTGACGACCGGCGTCATCATGCCGGCACTCCGTTCTCTTTTCCACTGTACTCGGATTCAAGGCAACATTGAATGCACTGGCGAGGCAAGCTATGGTGCTGGTGGTTCGTACATGAGATGAGTGTGGAGAAGTATTCCGGCGAAGTTGCTTTTTTGGAGTGTGATTTTCCTGTGAAGAAAGAAGTGGGAAAGAAACACACTCGAATCCGCAAATCGAAACTTTTTTTTTTTTTTTTTGCAAGGCGTGATTTGCTTCGGCAAGTACTGGCGCGGTGTCAGGTTCACGTGCACATGCAATCTGGGCAAACGCATGCACCTGGCGTCTTGCCGGCGCGAATCACGAACTCATAGAATAAGGCTTATCAAGACCTAACTGTCAGAAGCCACTGTGTCTCTTGTCCCTGCCTGTTTACATTGCAAACCAACCCCCACGTCTCCGTCACAAAGGATAAGCCGGTTGCAATCGCTGACTACAACTAACGAAATTCTTTGGGGAAGCAGTGAGCTACTGAAATTCCGTGTATCAGTGCTTAAGGTCGTTGCTCTTCTGTGAGAACTCCATGTAGCCACCAGTCCATTTGTGTCATCCTGCGTTGATACAAATCGGGTGAAACTTAACTGCCCGGTATCTTGGAAGTGAAACTCGTCTGTTCATCAGCATGCAGATTCATCGAACCTGCTTTGGTAGAATTTGGCTTCAACTCCAACCTATATTCAATGTCTCGCCTTCCCTCTTAGTTTACCTTACCTGTGTTTGCCTGTGTTGGAAGTGAAATGGGCGTCGTATGGGTTAGAGAACGATGTGCACTCAAAAGAGCATGCCGCAACATCCATGAAAGGGAGAGCTGACACCGCTGCACACGACAGAGAAACCGGGGGCGCCCGGTGTTCCCATTCATTCGACCCCTCTCTCTCTCTCTCGTTGATCTCGAAACAAGCGGCGCGTATACATGCTCGGCTTAGCGAGGAGGAGGCATGCGAGCCCCTCGCGCAACCCTTGGGCGCCAAGTGCACCTCGCGGTTCTTGACCTCGAGCCGCGGGAAAGCGGGGTCGGCGAGAGTTCCACGCGCCGCCGCCGGCGTTTGCATGGGAATGCCATATGCCGACCTGGCGGAGGAGCGCGCGCGCGCTATTATGCAACCGCGATCGTCGCTGGGTCAGGACCTAAGGTCACCTTGGAGCCCCGTGAGAGCGGGCCCCGTAGCAGAAGGGTTGAAGCTCTCCTTCTCATTGTACGCCTTATCACAATGAAAGGAAAGGGTTCCGAGGGGGGGCTAGCCATTTCTCGCCTCACTGGATTTTCCTAACCCCTCGGCGATGCGTGATTGCGGGGACGCTAAGAATCGAGAGGCACGCCCGGGATTCTCGGCACCAAAGGTCCGGAACCATTGGGAATGGCAGCCACTTGCTTTGTCTAACGCAAGAGTATCTCCCACTGTCAACCACACAGTGATCCAGCTGTTTGGCTCCTTCAAAAGCGTAGTATTCTGGTAGGGTCCCATGCCGATGACACCAATAATCGCTATACTAGGAAGTAAAACGGTAGCAAGGCGCACTATGAACACAAACGCATTAGCACTGTGGAAACCTATTACGTTTGCAGTTACCTAGCCCAGCCCCCTGCAGGCTATGCAACCCGCAATGGGCATGCACAACATTGTAAGGTCTACGTGGATGACAAAGCGCACGAAGCCGGCAGGTGGATTGAGTGGTAGCAGTGAGCTGGGCATATATTAAAGTATTTCGCCCGTTTAAGCAACAGCCTTTCATCAGTTAACCGGTTCCTTCTTACTGTTTTACTTAACAGGAAATCGGCGCAGCAGCAGTCCTACAGAACGAGGCAGCAAATGTCGTTCCTTCTCGTGAGGCACCCATTGAATATGGTCGAACGAGCAGCAAAAATCCAAAATTTAAGGTTCCGATATTCTTGCAAAGGACAGGTGTCATTTCTCTGTTAAATGTGAATAGCAACGTGAATGTGTGTACACTAGGCCACAAAATTTTACGGAACACGATATATGAGAAAAATCTGAATATCTGCGCAGCCTCACAACGCAGCCTACTATTCGCATTTACAGCCTCTATTTATGTGAACAACATTTTGACGTTCGGTTTTACCGACTACGACTGCTCGGAAATTGAACGTTTTATGAGATCCTGTGGTCCGCAAATTTTTGTGGTTGACTGTAAAATAGTCTACATAAAGCAGGGCTTTGCAGGGCAGCTAAGTTTGATCCAGCACTGGCTGCTTCAAACTCGAAGCATATGTGTGCATGTGCTAGTCGCATGCCCACTTATGCATTGTCATCTGCTAAGCACTGGCTTTCCCCAATTTTTTTTTTACTCCTACCTGAGAGCGTTCGCAAAAGCATGCATTAGTGGTATACGTGCTTACAGGGGTGGTCCACCTGTAAAAAAGAAGTCCCAGTGTAATTTTTTTTTTTTTGCGTTGTAGACGTCTCGTCCAGTCAGGTCAAAGAAATGGTTGTTGTGCAGGAAAAGGTGCCCGTAATTTTGATGAAACCAGTGGACAAAAGGAGGCGGCTGTTCCCTGGACAATAAGCAACATTATAATATTGTTACGTTGCAGAAGCACACGTACTGGTAAACGTACACGCGACGCCTGTGGCAGAAAGGATGTTCCATATCCGCCGCCAAGGCTTGTGAGTGGTGGCGCTGGCTAACACTCCCAGGGTTACTTGTAGTAGATAAATGTAAATACCCCTGAAAGTGGCTGGGGAAACGGCGCCGCGGAAGCTCATTTGGTAAGAGCGTCGCACGCGTAATGCGAAGACGTACCACCTGCGGCCATTTGTTTCTTCATCCACTTTCATTTCCATTAATTTAACATTTCTTTAATTCAGTTAATAAGTACAAGTAATTTTCCCTATGCTGTCTTTGGTGCCCTTGTTTGTTGGCTTCTTATAATATAACTAACAAAGATCGGGCCCCAGGTTTCCTGTCTTCTGACTCTATTATAGTACGCCATGAGTATCCCGTTGCTCGACTTAAGTGAAACTCTGGCGCGTGTCTGGTGAGTTATCACTTGCATGTGGTTCATGTTTCTTCCACTAAGTTATTACAGCACGAGTTAATCAACGCGAAGGAGAAGAAAGCGGAAAGAAAAAAAAATCCGGGCCGGTAAGAGCGCTTCGGATTCAAATTCAATTTTTTTGACAGGAGCAGTCGAGACTAAAAATTGCGAGAACAGCTTGACAGACTAGACAGAGATCCAGCGTATCCCTGCTGGGACTATTGTAACCGATGCTGTTGCTAGTTAACTTCAGTGAAGACGTGCGGGGTCGTGCCTCAAACACCTACCTGAGGTGTACTGTATGACCTACTCGTTGATACCAGAATATAAGCAGCCTTTTCTCATCCCGTGCGCTATTCCTTCAGTTGTGGCGCCTTCCATTTCCTGCAAACCCATAACCTCCCCCCCCCCCCCCCCCTCTGCAGGCCACCGCTCAGGTGTCAACCACTCGAGCTATATATAGTGCTGCCAGCAGCCATTTCCTTCCTTTATTTTACTTATTACTTGTTTAAGTAAAGAATCAATTACCAATACTACTACTACTACTACTACTACTACTACTACTACTACTACTACTACTACTACTACTACTACTACTACTACTACTACTACTACTACTACTACTACAGCCCAGTGCTAAATAACCCTATATATAGGTTCCTGTATGTACACAACACCGCACTTCACGAAGTCACTCGTGGCCCATGCAGGTGTTGCTCGAATACGTTTCAAACATGGCGCATATTTGCTGTTGTTTTGCGACAGGAGCAGTGTTGCGCGAAATCGGTGTTTGCGGGTCTCCCTGCGAAAGCAGCCTTCTTGTGCCTGGAAGACGGCATCTGCTGCCTACAGCGGGTCGCCCGCGATGACTCTGGAAGGCAGCGTCGCGCCACTTCGGCGACAGCCTACATGTCAAATGAGCCGTTATGAGCTCGAGCAGCCGCGAAAGCGCAGCGCGTCTGGCTGACCGGCAATCTGGTGGAGCGTGAATGACCCAGACGCTTTCGTTGTTGGGGGACGTCTGGGAAATGCCGCACTGTTTGGGACCGTTTCGGGACGGACGACGACCGGACACATTCGGGCAGGAGCGAAACCGAAGCGACGTGCCTCTGGTACAATGCATGCGCCACTCGGCCGTCGATTAGAATTGCACTTCTGGCTGCATACGAAGTGTGTTGACTGAGTTTGTTTCTTTTTATTGCGTTTCCTTTGTTTTTCTTTACTGTCCTGCGTTGATGTCCTTTTTTTTCTGCATTACTGGCTCATTAAATGACATAAATATATTGTACAAACTTAAAGAACGTTTTGTTTTTCACTTCTAGCAGTTTTATATTTTAATCGAACACTGCAGCTAATATAGCACAAGTCCGCCTCTTTTACCTCATTTCTTGGAGACTAGAAGAGGAAGATGATATAGTTGCACGGCAGATCTGTATGTTCAACTAGTTAATTAGCGAATTAACTTCTAATTAAACTTTGTTAGGGTAATTGTTGGCAGCTGTGAAATTGAAGTCTGATATTGCTGAAGTGAAATCTATTAGCAGCATTCATCCCAAGAAGTGCGACGAACCGCATTGGCCTTAAAACATTTGCGTGTACTTACCGTGCACGTGTGTATTTTTCCTAGAAAAACGTCAACGAATGCTGGTGACGTCTGAAGTGCGGGGGAAAAACACGGTTGTTCTTACCCCCTCCCTCTTTACTCCGCTTTAACACATAGAGCTTTAGGAACAGACAATGACGAAGAGGTGGGGTTCACGCAAAGAGTATTCCTTTGTCTTCACTTCTGCTATCTTCCCTTTCTAATAGTCATCGTTGCCATTATTCTCCTCACTTCTCAATTCGATGCTGAATTGTGAAAATTGTGTTCTGCTTTATGCCCCCCGCCCCCTTATGTAATGCCTCTTGTGGGCCCTTAGGGTATATAAATAAATAAGTAAATAAAAGTTGACGTCAAGCTCTTGGCAAATTTAGTCCTCCCCGCGCACGTCTTCTTCGCCTTCCTCTTATTCTCCGGCGTGATTGGCAAGCTTTCCAAAATCTCTTCATACAACCGCCCAGTGTGGTGTTCGTAATCCATAAATGTTATAGCATTATTACACATCTACATTGATGATGTGAGTGCGTGATGATGTTGTCAAGACACGAACAAGAGCACCAACAAGCATTGTTTTTGGCCGCCCGTTACTTGAATGCCCGCTTGTCCCACATTCATTTTTTTCTCAATGATTTCTCAGTTTCTCAGAGATTTCCGAGCGCGCCCTCTCCTCCGTTCTGATACGAATGATGCCCAACGCCACGGTGCCCATGGCTACTGGCAGCTATAAAACGTATGTACTAACGTAAACAAGTATTTAGTGAGACCCTTAGCACCGGGAAAATGCAGAGGTGCTTGCCAAGCACAGCAGACAGAGCACTCGTGACCAATTTGTACATGAGAAAAAGCAAGCAACAAAAAAGGAAACGTAATTAGCAATTTGAAGGGTTCGGGAGCTTTTTGTTCTCGGTTCGGCTAGTAGATCCGGAAACATATTTTGAATTTCATCTCCAACTCTCGAACTATAGCCAACGAGGGGGCGATCGCATATTATCTCTCTCTTCCTTTTTATTTTCATTTTTTTATGCAATGCATGTTTAGCAACGATAGGCTGTGCTTGTCAAGCACTCCACTGCAAGAACTTTCAGGCCCTGTTGGAGTTTCAACAAAAACCTCACCGGCACTGTCTGTAAACATCGCGCTTAAATACAAGTACACCTAGCGAGGAGAGTTATAGGAACTCCCCAGAGCCCCAGCTATATACTCATGGCGTTGGCGCTGCATTATTGCAGAGAATTTGTGACGCCATCACGTATCTTGAGAAACAAATGTTCCTCTTGTACCTTCCTGTATTATCGAAAATATGGGTTCTTTACGAACTGCTGTTTCAGTAGAATTAAAAGAGCCCTAAAAAAAAAAAAGGACTAGGACAGGGTTGAACAACAAGCGCTCTGGTATCAAGGTATCCGCGTTATCAAAGAAAATATTCGACGAATGTTGCAGAAAAACGAAAGCAAGCTCGATGATTCAACAAGACAAAATGTAGGAAACAGACTAGCGCACAATATTTTTGCAGCCTGCACGTTTTAGGTTTCAACGGGGAAGGGGTAGGCAAAAAAATGCTTGCTCCGCTTATCTCTTTTCCCAAAGGTTGGCTGTTGAAGTGGATATGATGTACAACCGTGCCTCCCGTTGCCCAGATCAATTATTTTAGCTACCTTCCTTGCATCATAGCCGAAATATACTGTTCTTTTTAATCAAAATCTGGAAATAAAAATCACCACTCCTTCCAGTCCATGAACATGGTCGAGCAGCGAAGCTGTGTTAGTTACACCGAGTGTTACACCATGCAAGTAAAACTTCGCAAGTAGTCGATATCGTAAGTCTTTTGTTTCACGTACCATTCTTTCACCTTATTTTCGATTTTGCGGTAGGCAGCTCCTTCCCGAGGGTGTACGCACCCCTCGTGGTCTTCCCATAGTTGTAGCTGGGATGGAATGTGCGGAACCACTAATCCAAAGCTCCGTATATTGGGCGCAAGGCCCACCACTGAAGATGCGGGCGCTGCAATCGTTTTGACGATTAGTTGGATTGGTTTGCCGACGGACATGGCTGCCGGAACTTCCTGCTTGCGCAAGAAATATCGGCCAGCCACGCACTCTCGGTATCGCGTTTTAATCGCTGGGCACTGTCCGTTCGTCGCAAACCGCCAGCATAGCATTTGTTTCTTTCGCGGCAGGGTGGACTCAATCGTCGATAAATTCGATGCCGATCTGGTTACGGCTGTCACACGGTGCCGAAAATGCACCGTGTGACAACCGTATATGATTCGCCTATAAGATAGCATTCTCACAGGGGCAAGGGGTCACTCGAACCCTTTTCCCCCTGTTGAGCATTTCTTTTCCTCTGCCGCTAGGTCACGTGACCCCTTTTCATCGAAGTCCGACAACGACGGCACAGGGTCCGCATAAAGAGCTTCGCTGTAATAAGACACATGCGGTAGGCGTTGGTTCAGCTCCCACCTACGGCAAGTTGACTTTTCGTCTGCTTAATTACTTTCCCATCGCCTTATAATTTCCACGTTTCAATAAAACGTAACGGTTAACTTACGCTGTATGATTTTTATGGCTTCACTGTACATTGTACATTGGCGTCATGGGTCGTAAAAATGCGAGAACACCTAAGCATTTCTTTTGTGTTGTGAATGCGAAAGCATTAATGTACAGTACAGTTAAACGCTGCTGAGCGGTCCTTCGATTTATGAACTCGCGGGCAAGCGACCGCGTTGAGACGCTTGGCCAATACCTCCGCACCGGTTTAGCACACTAGGCTTCTGAGCGTGGGTTCGTGGGTTCGAAACTCACTACCGCCGACGTTTTTCCTTTCGAATTTATTCCGCTTTCTTTTGTACATTAATTTCTTTATAGCGATTACCGAGGCGAAGTTAGAACGAAGGCGAGATCTTGCGCGGACAAGGAACGCGCGGATAACACAGGCCTCCGGAGCGAGGGCGACGTGGCATCACGGCGATGCCCTCACGCAACACCTGGCACGTCGGTCCAGCCGCAGGCTGTACCCTTTCTCCAGCTATGATCCGTCGAGGCGCGCACGTGAGGTGGCTTCTTAGCCAATGAGGATTTAGGTGCCGTTGCACTGCTACAGACGCTGGTATTTTTTTCACTCAGTGGGTGGGATACTCCCGAGGACCCGTCAATATACGATCGCGAGCAATATGAGCAGGAACGCGTGGCAAATAGCCTCGAAGGCGAGTTAGAGCAATACGCGAATGGCGCTGTCGAAAACAGAGGAGAAAGGGGGACGCTCTTCGGGTAACTGTTGGCACTCCGACACGCCTGCATTTGTCGAAAACGGCTGCTTACGGCATTTCACTGGCCACCGACAGCCGATGAGACGGTTACGTGCATATTAACTTACAGCGAGTAATTTTTTTTGTCCCGCTTTCCTTTTTTTTTTCTTTTTTTGAAAGCGCAGCTCCTAGGTCCCCGTTCCTGCGCTTAGCGCAAGGTATCTTCAGATATACCCCCATCATCATCATCATCACCAGCAGCAGCAGCAGCAGCCTGGTTACGCCCACTGCAGGGCAAAGGCCTCTCGCATACTTCTCCAACTACCCCGGTCATGTACTAATTGTGGCCATGTCGTCCCTGCAAACTTCTTAGTCTCATCCGCCCACCTAACTTTCTGTCGCCCCCTGCTACGCTTCCCTTTCCTTGGAATCCAGTCCGTAACCCTTAATGACCATCGGTTATCTTCCCTCCTCATTACATGTCCTGCCCATACCCATTTCTTTTTCTTCATTTCAACTAAGATGTCATTAACTCGCGTTTTTTCCCTCACCCAATCTGCTCTTTTCCTATCCCTTAACGTTGCACCCATCATTCTTCTTTTCATAGTTCGTTGCGTCGTCCTCAATTTAAGTAGAACCCTTTTCGTAAGCCTCCAGGTTTCTGCCCCGTAGGCGAGTACTGGTAAGACACAGCGATTATACACTTTTCTCTTGAGGGATAATGGAAACCTGCTGTTCATGATCTCAGAATGCCTGCCAAACGCACCCCAGCCCATTCTTATTTTTCTGATTATTTCCTATAGCCCCATAGGACCTGACATATATTTTATGGATCGCATCGTGTCACGTATTTCGGACAGACGGACAGATTTCCCAGGGAAGTAGCTCTCAAATGTTTACGCTGCAAAATAGTGCTGCTATTGGCCACGCTACGGTGCACAAAGTTATCAGTAACCGCAATATCTAGCAGCTCTATCAATGTGCGCTGGCGATGCGAAGTTCCGTACTTTGTATAAAGAGACGCATGGTGGAATGCCAACAGTTATTGGAACAGCGTCCTCCTTTCCACTTTGTTTCCGACGACAGTCGCCACGTATCGGCCATAGCAGGGTTCGAGACTATCTGACGCGCGCTCCTGTGTTCCCTCTCATTGCTCATGATAGTACATTGCCCCTGTGGCATTCGAACATCTTGGACACGTGTCATTTACGTTCGTTGTTTCCAGATCTACAGCTACGTCTACCGCCTGGGTTACCACGACGCGAACAGGCCCTGTTGTATTGCTTGTGGCTCAGCGCCGCACTTACAAACTTCTATGCCTTCCTCATTGGAATGACCGACGGCCCCATGTGCGACACATGTAGCTATGACGAGACACTCGCACACCGTATCTCTGTGTGTGGGCTGCGCTTTAGTGCCGAGAGGCAAGTGATGTGCACAGTGCTGGACACAGGGGGCATCACTTGCCTAAAAACATCACTCACCATCACTTGCCTAAACGATGTAAGCCAGTATTATAAAAGGAAATCTGCGCAGAAGGCTTTGTGCTACTGAAGTTCCTGAGCCCCACGGGCCTGCATAATGGGCTTTAAAAACGCCGTCTGCTACCGCTGTTTGGTGCACGCGCTTTAATTTGTTGGTGCTCCTTTCTCTTTCTCTTCCCTTACGCTCCCTTTCTCTTTCTATCCCCGTACATCTTTCCCCCCGTATAAGGTAGCCAACCAGAACAGCGTCTCTCTCTCTCTCTCTCTCTCTCTTTATGTAAAATACATTCGATTTCTTCTGGTGCTTCCGCGCCCACAAGCCTTCCTCGAGTCCTTCACTGAAGTGCAAGAGTGGGTAAATAACCATATCATGTTTTTTTCAACAATTCGAGGCTCGTTTATTTTCCGACGTTCGCAGACAGTCCGACACATGCTGCACACAGTGCAACAGAACGCGCGTGCGAAAACCTTCACTGCCGCATGCGCTAGCTGTTTGCGCCCACTGCACGGTCGGTCTTGGGTAATTGTGCGCTGCGCTCAGTGAGCGCTGCGTCCTATCCGTTACAGTTACGGGGCGTCACAGAAAGCAACGAGAGATAAATCTAATGACACGTTTACAGTGCCTAAAGTAAAAAATACCAGATTTCTTCACCGTATCTTGAAGAGAGAGAGATAGCGAAAAGAAAGTGAAAGCAGCAGAAAAGTATCTGGTTGGGGGGAAGAGAAAAGGGGAATATAAATAAAGAAGTGAGAGAGAGAGAGAGGGTGGGACATGTCTTGAAGGTTCCTCCCAATAGAGCAGACAAGAATGCATTCACTATAGTGTCGTGCTAAACTGCACACCCTCACCGAAGGTCACCCTTTACGATTTCGTTGAACGCTCAGACGCAGGCTTTCGGCATGATATAACTCGTCAATTACAGCGCAAACATAGACGGAGGACAAAAAAGACGACGTAGACAAGCGCTGTCTACGTCGTCTTTTTTGTCCTCCGTCTATGTTTGCGCTGTAATTGACGAGTTATACCATGGAATTCCAACTAGCCCGTAGTCAGACCTTGTTTCGGCATGAGTCAGTCAGCTACAGCGCCGGATTAGGAGTACTGGCGTGCATTCAGTACGCCACACACTTGCATCATATGTCGGTGAGTAGGCGCCCCTTAAGCTGACCCTGTACGCCGCTCATGTCCTGTCCGAATTCCCGAAGCTTTCTGATGTCCCCCCACCCCCCGCTTGGGCTGCCATGTTGTATAACGTCAGTATTAAATTAAATATGAGCATGCAGGCACATTTCACGCAGGTTTACAACAGTTACTTACGGAATGCATTGTCCATAATCAATCGTTCGTAGTCTCGTTATCACGATTGACCAGTGTCTGTCCGCAAGAACAGTTCTTGCGCACGCGAGTGCGTATGAATGTGGGTCGTGGTCGCGGTCTCAGGACAGCACCTGACATGAAGTGGAATTTGGTTCTCGTTTGCTTGCTTTGCGAGTGTCCCCCGTCGAGCGTCAGCATTGAAACACGGCTCGTCCAAAGTAACCTCTTCTCAATGCTCGTGAAGCGGTGTACAGGCTCATCAATTTCGCGTCCCGCTACCCTGGCCGCGCTACGCTGCAAAGGTTATGCCACCGGGTTTAAATGACAAAATCAATGAAACCTCGTAATCGGTCCGCGAGAGAGGTTCTCTCGCCGATCTCGACCCGCAGCCATCAACGTGCGTCGATGCGGCTCTTTGCACGGCGCCCAGCTGGCGCTCAGGAGGTTCGGCTTTGGCGCTCGTTCCGGGACCGCCTCCTCGCTTTAAAAGCACTGCCCTCTCGCCTAACCGAAATCAATGTGAGCGGCTTGGGTAAAATACCCGCAACTGATTGCTTAATCGAAAGGTGACCGGAACACCTCCCCATCCGCTCCTCATAGAGTGACCGGCCGGATTTCGTGATCGCCGCGACAGAGTCGAAGTCGCGGCCGCGCGCGCCGGCAGGCCATGCGAGTGCGTTTTACTAAAGCTCAACGGTGGTGCATAAGCGCAGTCTTTAGAGATCGCTAGACTAGAACGATTTGCAGAGCTCTTCGTAAGGACCCTAACATTAGTAAACGTAAGCCGACAGACATAGCCTGCGAAACGTGTGACCTCTTATGGGAGGGCTAGTAAACTAGTGATGCAATGCGAGCTTGTTGACATGCCATCTTGGCGCATACAGGACGAGGACGCGAGAAGAGCACTTAATACGCGCCGTGTCTGTGTGTTCACGTGCTCTTTTCGTGTGCTTGTCTTGTATATGATATATTCCAAGAAGGCATGGCAAGAACGTGCACTTGGATCCCGCTCTTTCCTGATAAGTTACGCTGCTAATGCGGGCTATGACCTATAGCGGTGAGCAAGCAAACATATTCGTACTGAGTTGTCGTTTCTCAAAATAGTGAAGGCTGACCTCACTTGCTCAGTAGCTTAACACCAGTTCACGTACGAGCATGCCGAGACGGCGGTGATGGCGGTGGTGGTGATTGTATCGCTGAATGCGGGATTTATCTAACGAGCTGAGCCGAAAATCTTCGACGTAAGCTACTGAGGCCGTTCGCCAGGTGTCCATCAAACTAATATCTAAGACGAAGGGAAGCTACATATGCAGAACCCTCCTGGTCACCCTATGCGCATTTCAGGAAACAAACAATACGCTTGGAAGCTCGCGTAGGAAAGACCTCTCCCCTACAGAATTACCAGCAGCGTTTTCCTTTCGCCGTCAAGCTGCGGGCGCTGCCACCTCCTATTTCCCCTTTCCAGTATTTCAAAGATTCTTACAGTCCCGCATTCTTTCGCCTTTTGTGAACATCTAGTGCTTCGACACGGAGGACGAAACCCAGCAATGGAAGGTATTTACGAACACAACTCATGAAATGTGTTCGCGACCGCATGAACGGAGTAGAATACAAGGTGCACCACGCTTACGCCCAACTCGAGGCATTAAGATGACCTTATCTATAGATAGCAGGTGTCCTGAGGACTTGGAGCCGTGATATCACGCTAATCGGCTGAAGCACACCAACCTGTACTCAGATATCCTAAATTATTATAAGGGGTCAGACTGAAGTACCCACCCCCAGATAAGGATCTAAGCAGAGAGGATGCTGTTGCATGGCGACAACTGCAGACGGGTACTTTCCCGAATCTAAACCTTCTCAATAAAATTTTCCCTACTCAGTATGAGGCTAAGTGCCCATGGTGCGGAGAGAAACCAGATCTATACCACATATCATGGGCCTGTCAAAATATTGAGTCCCCAACTTTCTATAAAATTAAAAACCCGAGTGCGGAACAGTGGGAGAGTATGCTTTCCAGCGTAAGCCTGAACGGCCAAAAGCGCCTAGTAGAGCGAGCTCGCGGATTGGCCATACTCAGTGGAGCCTTGGACTAGGGCACCAACCCTGTGATTGCAGACAGAAGAATCCATCAGAAGATGGAAGAGGCCATCTGAAGCCGCGAAGATCCCTTTTCTAGAGCCCAATAAATGTTTTCCGATCCGATCCGAACCCGTAAGAAAGCCTACGCGCTTGGAGCCGCCGCTACGTTATGCAAGTGGTGTCCCGCTCCTGCTGCTAAACATGGGCTGGCAAACCCACGCACGAAAGAACGTATACGGAAACCGCTTGCATAATGAAATACAGCAGCTGATGTTTTTTGGCCAAAAGGTGTCTTCACAGTCAATGCCAAAGTGTTCACTGCTATGTCCTCGAAGTTCACTGGAAGCACCAACACCAGATACAAATCAGATAAAATTTTAGGTTTGCAGCCTCATAGTCTTGCGCTGTGAAGTGCCGTCTTAGAAGAGGAGCCGCAGAAGCGTAACCTGCACAATCTCTCTAGAGACGTTAGAAATAAGAAGAAAAAAAACCGATAAAGCAAATCGAAGGAGTGTATCGAAACAGAAGTAGAAGAAAAGCAGATAATTTGCCCCTTCGATGTCAGCGATTGTCACGTTTCAATTGAGCAAGGTGTCTCGTAATTAGCAGCAGGCGGAGAAAAGGTCGGCGACCGTGTTCAAGTGATAGCTGTACGAAACCCGGCAAAAGAGGGCCGCCCGTGAGCTAAACAGTGGCTTTGGATAGCAAGCGCTTGAGGGGAGGAAATGAAAAGAACTAACGTTGTTCTTAAAAACAAAAAGAAAAAAGGCTGCAGGGTGTACGAGTTGCTCAACGTATCATTCCAATTTATTTGCAATAAACTGTGCAAATTGTATGAGCAATGAAGCTGCGTATATGGTTGTTTCTTTATTCAGCAAAATTCTCAAGAACTGCTAAATGAACGTGGTTTTTTTCTTTGAGCGATTTTAGCCATTGAACCGGATAACAGGGGTTCTGCACCGAAAGTAGTAAGCTTAAAGGAACTGCACCCAACAGGAGAATTGCTCATAAGACGGTACGAGGAACAACATCAGGACAAGTGGAATGTGTTCCGTTTCTGTCTATCTTGTCTGTCATGTGCACTGATATCATGAGAAGCCAACAAAGACACGAAGGACAACATAGGGGAAATTACTTGTACTTACTAATTGAATTAAAGAAAATGATAAATTAATGGCAATGAAAGTGGATGAAAAAACAACTTGCCGCAGGTGGGGAACGATCCCATGTCTTCGCATTACGCATGCGATGCACGCGTGCGTAATGCGCACGCGTAATGCGAAGACGTGGGATCGTCGCCCACCTGCGGCAAGTTGCTTTTTCATCCACTTTCATTGCAATTAATTTATCATTTTCTTTAATTCAATTAGTAAGTACAAGTAATTTCCCCTATGTTGTCCTTCGTGTCTTTGTTGGCTTCTTATGATATGATTAATAAAGATCTGGTCCCTCGGTTAACTTCCTTTCTTCTTGTTCATGTGCACTGATGGTATGTTGAAAGAAACTGCCTGCCCCGAATTTCGGATTCTTGTGCTGATTTGGAATCATGACTTATTGTTCTGCAGAACGATGCGCAGTTGGGTTAGCTAGCTTGCATTCAAGACGGCAAGTTGGGAGAGTTTATTAGGATTCATTGTAAGGTTTGCTACAGCGCAACGCAAGACAGGGACAAAAAGAAGCGCCGTGTCGTCGTTTTATACCTTCCCCTTCCCTTTGTCCGTGTCTTGTGTTGCGCTGTAGGGAACCTTACAATGAATAGCTTGCATTCTACATGGGCCACGTACTCTGGAAGTGGAACCTCTCACAGACACCCTACCCTTTAGAGAAGTAGTTGACAGATTCCTCTACATTCAGCTTCTGGGCCGAGATGCGAACTAAGTACTTCCTCCTTACCTTCACTCCGCTACCACCCGATGCGGACTTGGGTCTTTAAGGTCAATAAGGTTTCCCTATTTCTAAATGTGCATGCAGAATTGTGCGCTGTGAGAGACTGCATCACCGAACCAACGGCAATTGGAGAACATGGGCAAAGTTACGGGTAGTCAAATCAAATGGCAGTCAACGAGGCAAGTCTCTTCAGCCATTTAATAACAATAAAACTACCAATCAATGTTAAACCGGTATCACGTTACACCACGTTACATTACTGTCATCTCCGGGTAACGCAATGACTCCATTGGTTCGGTTCAATCGCTATCACACACAAGCCGTTCTTCGTAGCAACACATGTGGACCGCAGTTCGTATCGCTGACAAAGCGCGAAAAAAGAAAAAAAAAAAAAGGTTTGCAATTGAATTCTTACATATCCCCTCCCCCACTTGAGTACAAGGTAACGAGCTCAGCTATATGTGCCTGCTTTACAGATTGTTTCTAACGTGTTCTGCCGAAGCACTCAGGCAAAAGTGTTTGTTCAATGCATGCAGAGGACGCCTGCCGGAGTGACATTTTGGGTGACGACCCACTCGATTTTTCTGTAAATGGATAAGGCATTTACCTAAGAAGGAAAATGGAGAGTGATAATAAAATAAAGAAAACGCACTCGCTGCTGTCTGATGACAAGTTCCAGTCACCTGGCTAGTGCTAGTGGATGATGATTATGAAATTTACAGATATCAAAAAGAGAAGGAAATACAACAAGCTTTGAAAGAAGGCCGTTCGCATTGCTTCTGGTGGGTTGCTTTTGTCGTCAGGCCGTCAATGTCGTCAAGCCGGCGGCCACCAAAGCGAGTGTTCCAGCGCGGGTCATCGTCCACAAAGCACAAAGCTGCCCACAAACACAGGAAGATACGATGGAGCGGGGCCCTGCCCTACCCCCACTCGGGGCAACATGCCGGCTGACAGTAGCGAATATGAAGAAAGCCCCCCCATCTCCCCTCTGCTATTCCCTTCAAAGATGCAGTTGCATAGAACACACCAAGATACATACAGTTACGCGCATAAACACCATGCAGCAACTTTTTGAAATCCAGACGATCACAGTAAACGCAAAAAAAAGCGTTTAATTCTGTTCCTACAGATTTAAACTGGAGCCCTTTCCTGATCTTGATGCTGACGACCACGGCATGGTCGGAGTCGGGAGTCGGTCGGGTCGGGTCGGTAGTCTGTGGCCCCGCGACATGTATCGATGGTGGTGTCCTAGTTTAGGATGCATCTGATTCACACACACACACACACACACACACACACACACACACACACACACACACACACACACACACACACACACACACACACACACACACACACACACACACACACACACACACACACACACACACACACACACACACACACACACACGCACGCACACGCACACGCACACGCACACACACACACACACACACACACACACACACACACGCACGCACGCACGCACGCACGCACGCACGCCTTCTTTTATAAGTCCGGAAGATCTGCGTTAGTTCTGCCGGCAGCTCGAAGCCTGGCTGGACGCGTCCATTGGACGCGCGAACCCTGGACTCCGTGGGGCCAGTGGGGCTCAGCGACCGGCGTGCCTCAATTTCCTCGTCGCCGGCGAGGCAAAACAGTCCGGTGGCTGGGTTTCGGACGCTGCTCCGGCCAAGGAGGTGGGAATTTTTAATACCTGCGCGAGCGGGGGATACTCTAGTACACGCTGCTGCTGCCACCGCCGGGTCATTAAGCCATTTGGGTCGCGTAAGACGGATGACTTCCCAGGGAATTACACCGAAGGGGAAGGTCTTCCCTCGTGGTTTTTGCCTCCCGGATTCCCAGCTCCCGTCGGGCCTTTTCTTTTTCTATCTCTCTTTCCTTAGTTCTCACCGTGTTCGAGCCAAGGACCACCGCTATCCCGCATGGGGAAGTACACTCACAAGTTTCTTTGCGAACTGCTTCTTTATTCTTCTTTCTTGTCTCTATACCCAGAACGTCGCTGTTTTAGTGCGAACCGTGCACGAACGAAATTGACTAACCTGCTCGAGGTACTCACCCGGCGGCTCCTCCAGGTGGAAGCAAAAAGACAGATCAGACTACACCGGGCGCCGTGTTCGGCATATTCTCGGAAGACGTCGGCGACCGTTCGACGCTAAAAAAAACGAGCGACCTGCGCGCTGCCGTTTTGCGGGAAATCATGCACACGCCGATGCGCTGAGCTGCGTTCGTGTGACTGTAGCATTCGCGACATGCGAAAGTGGTCATGCGTCCAGACCAACATAGAAATGGTATTGGGCCTACATAAAAAAGAAATTAAAGAAAATAATGCCCTGCCTGCATCACTAAAGTATCGCAGGCGTCCAGACCAATACATCTTCACTGTCCCAAGCGACTTTGGTAATTAAGGAACCACTGTAGCCATGCACACGGCCACACCACTTAAGGTCTTATTAAGCGCCATCCAAGGCATATATGCCATATGAAGTTTTACGTTCGAAAACTAGAATTTGAAAATGTGAGATGCTGTAGTATGGGGCTCCTGGTTAATTTTGACCATTAAGCGTTATGTAACCTGCACTCAAAGCCTGGCACAAAAGCGCTTTTGCTTTCCAACCCCATCGGAATGCTACATCAACAGTACAAGCTGTTTGTACAGGTTTCTTCCCCAACCACTCTGATCTTTATGGTAAAAATAGAGTAACAATTATTAGAGCCGGCGATCGAACCCGATACCTAGTCTTGGCCGCACAATGGCATAGCTCCATTAGCTACCACACGACGGAAACAACGACTGCGAAGGAGCGCACGTCGTTTACCCGCGAGATCGAAACTTTCGCGGAGAGGAATGACCGGGGTTTCTTTCCTCTGCTGCTGAAATGTCCTCCTGTCATCACGACATGGTCATAAAATTTTTTGGCACATCGTCGACGCAAACACAGCAGTCTTAACCCAATAAACGTCACCACAATGAAGTTCAAAACTTCTCATTAGACAATCGCACTGCGCTTTGTTATCGATGAGCCGACACAAATATGTTCGATTTTCTGGAACGCCAAGGCGGCGCTGGGGCGTTTACTACCAGCCTTGAGACGCAGCCCACACGCTATGAACAGTTGATGTCACAAACTACAGAGACCATGAACGTGCTGCGGCACTTTCACTCTGCGCACGAATGAACGTATTTATCAAGCTGCTCGTTTAGGCCAAGCAGATGATCGCCACTTATCAATACCATTTTCTGAGGGCAGGCTCTGCAAGGGTGCTCCACCTACTTGCACGCCAATGCACCACATCTGAATGAAATAAACCACACTTTAGACGCGCCCGATTATATTCTCTGCATCATACCTTAAGAGGAAGCTTTAATTAGCTCGAGGGCTCCTATCCAAATACATGTAAAAGGATAATTTGTTTTTCTCGGCAACCGCAGCGCCAAATTTCACGAGGCTTGTTGCATTTAAAAGAGAAACTTAAAATTTAGTGACTGTTAGTCGCAAATTTTTGATTTAGATCGTCAATTTTTTATTAAAAATTGGCAAAAATCGAAAGCTTTCAGAAAACAAAACTATCATGTTTATAACTCTCTAACTTAGAAAGGAAAAATGATATCACAATTCTGTGAATTGCATCTGATATTACGTCTAAAGCGGAAAAAATTGACATGTCACACATGAATCTCAAAAAATTCAGTAATATGGAAATACAACTTCTGCGTAACCCTTGTACACAACGTAACTGATTTACGTAAGATATGAATTGACATATCGAATTTGTACGCTTTGAATGATCTAATGGATACCGTTTACAGAACCGCGATATCTCTTTTTGATGCAGAGCTACTAATTTGTAAACTTCATGCTTCTATATTTTTCGGACTTTCAAATTTTGGAAAATCCTTTTCACAAAATTCAGACCCTAAGTCGATATTCCGCTTCCGACAGGCACTATAATTTACTTCTCTCTCTCAAATACAAATTTCATTAAAATCAGTTCATGGGTAATCTCAGAAAAGCGTTTTCGCGTTTTACATGTATTTGAATAGGCCGCGTCGGAATTCGGCCCGAGCTAAAGCTTCCTCTTGAGCCTTCGATTTCCGTCAAGACTTCCCCGAAGAGACGCGACCCTTTTGTGTACACATGATGTCCCAGCTAACTTTAGCCAAAGTTTAAAAATATGCGAATGCCACGTAGCTGGACAGAACCAGGGTAGTGTTGTTTGCCGTCGCTTGGAGATACTCAAATTATTTTTGTTTCCGCCTAATTAGATAACTAGTCTTAATTAGTTATTCAACTTCTCAAATATTATAATTAGAGGAAAAGTGTCAATGAGAAAATTGTAGAGCAACAGGGAAAGACTGCCGATACAACTTTCTGTTGCTCAATACGTGCTTCATAAAAGTGTTTTTTCGAGCTTGAAAAAATCCTGCGAATAGACGCAAAGTGCATCTAGCGGCCAGTCGCGCGGCAATTTTGCGTGTACTTGCGGGCTTCCTTCACGCTCGGAAAAACACTTTTATGGAGCACGTACTGAGCAACAGAAAGTTGTATCGGGGGTTTTTCATGTCGCACTACAATTTTCTCATTTACATTTTCATCTAATTATAGCATTTGAGAAGTTAATTACTTAGACTAAGTACCTGATTCGGCGGAATCAAAATAATTTGAGTGTCTCCAAGCGACGGCAAACAACATTACCTTGGTTCTATCCAGCTACGTGGCACTCGCATATTTTAGAACTCTGGCTAAAGTAAGAATGTCATGTACGTACGCGCAACATTCAACGCAACATGCAACATGCACCCCACGTACCACAAGGAAAGAAGACAAGCTCGAGTGGATGCTCTACGGCGAAGACACAGGCAAGATCCGGACGTCAGATACACCGATGCAGCCAAATACCCGCAAAGAAACGCTTATGAGCGTCGCAGACTCTCAGGGCAGAGAGCTAGCGTCTGCCGCAGTCCGTGTACAAAACCCCGAGACGGCAGAAGAAACGGCGATCGCCCTAGCATCTACCACATGCATGGACGCAGCTGTCATCTTCTCCGATTCTCAAGCAGCCGTCAGGAACTACGCTAAGGGTCGCGTGTCCACAGAAGCACTGAAAATATTGAAGCACCACAGTACTCCGATCCCCCACACCTGCGTGACATGGGTTCTTGGGCACGAGGGCCTGGAGGGGAACGAAGCGGCACACGCCGCGGCCCGAGGCCACACCTGCCGGGACAACCCTTCGTACTCTCGAGACGCCCGGTCTGCGTCAGCGGAGGCAGAGACCGTACCCGTCACGTACTCAGGGATCCTTCAACATCCCAGGCTTGAACGCAAGGTGTACCCACCACCCCACCCAAAGCTCAACAAAGAAGAAAGCACTACACTCAGAAGACTGCAAAGTAATACTTACATCCACGGAATCATCATGCATAGACTGTACCCAACGCTACAAGGATACCACTGCCCAATGTGCGGCGTACCGGACACCTTAGCGCACCTGATCATCGAATGTCCATGACACCTAGACAAAGACGCATTGCCTTCACCGAGAGACTGTTGTAACGCCAGACAAGAAAGCGACCTCATAGAAACGTGGGAGGACCTGGAACAACAACGACACCTCGTCGCCAGGGCCAAGGAGGCAGCGAAGGCCAGAGGGTTCCTGGAATGAGGAGACCTCCCACCGAGAGTAGAACCGGGGCTTACCCAGGGGTACTGTGTCGAAAATAAAGGTTTATTCCTCCTCCTCCTGGCTAAAGTGAGTTGGGGCGTCGCGTTTACCAACGTGCACGCGTTCCGCATAGGGATGGCCGACATCGCAGCCTGCGACAAGTGCAGCGACGAGGAAACAATACGTTATGATCCGTACCAGTGCCCACAGTTCAGTGTGCAGAGACAATCGTTCTCCGTCGTGCTCACCCACTTGTATACGGCCGGCCTCTGATGAAAGAAAGTTCTGTAGTGATGGCGGGACTTACCATCGCATCAGAAGACCATGCGCACGCTACTGTTCTTGCGATTTACCGGCCAGTGTAAGCGCCTTTAAAGACAATCTCATTTTCGTGGAAATGGCACAAAACAAGACCGAAAATATAATAGCAGAAAATGGGAAAGTTGCACCCGTCCCGCTGTCTACTGCTGTTTGTCGTTTTTTGTTTAGTACCATTTCTACGTAGAGGAACCTGTACCAACTAGGCCAACAAGTCGTTGTTGTTCTTGTTGTTCCCTACTGACCTGGCGCAATTTACTCTGGGGGATCGGCCATGAATAGGACAGTGCATGAACTCCTACTCTAATGATGATGATGATTATGGTGGTGGTGGTGGTGATGATGATGATGATGATGGTTCTCTGTACAAATAAATGGCACATACTCACCATGGGTGCAGCGGTGGCGTAGAGGTAGAACACCCGCCTCGCGTGCAAGAGGTCCGTGGTTCGAATCCCGGTGCCCCGCAATTTTCCACCGGATTAAAAAAAAAAATCCGCGTGTTGATAAAATTGCATAAAACAGGCCTGGAGTGTGGCCTGATCCCGGTGACCAGAACCGGTAACGCACTCCCTCACCAGAGCAGGATTGGCCACCCTGGTGCAGTACTTGGCCACAACCTCCTATATGAACACAACAATCAAACCCCGGCCCTCAGTCCCCAGCAGCTGCGAAGCAACTGACCACGGCGGCGGTCAGACCTGCGACGCTGCAGAGGGTGCTAAGAATCCCTGGCTCCGGACAGGCCGCCATTGGAATATGAACCTGGCAAGGTTTAACGCTAGAACGTTATCTAGTGAGGCGAGTCTAGCAGTGCTATTGGAAGAATTAGAGGGTAGTAAATGGGATATAATAGGGCTCAGTGAGGTTAGGAGGACAAAAGAAGCATATACAGTGCTAAAAAGCGGGCATGTACTGTGTTACCGGGGCTTAGCGGAGAGACGAGAACGAGGAGTCGGATTCCTGATTAATAAGAATATAGCTGGTAACATACAGGAATTCTATAGCATTAACGAGAGGGTGGCATGTCTTGTTCTGAAACTTAATAAGAGGTACAAAATGAAGGTTATACAGGTCTACGCCCCTACATCCAGTCATGATGACCAGGAAGTCGAAAGCTTCTATGAAGACGTGGAATCGGCGATGGGTAGTGTGAAAACAAAATACACTATACTGATGGGCGATTTCAATGCCAAGGTAGGCAAGAAGCAGGCTGGAGACAAGGCAGTGGGGGAATACGGCATAGGCACTAGGAATAGCAGGGGAGAGTTATTAGTAGAGTTTGCGGAACAGAATAATATGCGCATAATGAATACCTTCTTCCGCAAGCGGGATAGCCGAAAGTGGACGTGGAGGAGCCCGAACGGCGAGACTAGAAATGAAATAGACCTCATACTCTGCGCTAACCCTGGCATCATACAAGATGTGGACGTGCTCGGTAAGGTGCGCTGCAGTGACCACAGGATGGTAAGAACTCGAATTAGCCTAGACTTGAGGAGGGAACGGAAGAAACTGGTACATAAGAAGCCGATCAATGAGTTAGTGGTAAGAGGGAAAATAGAGGAATTCCAGATCAAGCTACAGAACAGGTATTCGGCTTTGACTCAGGAAGAGGACCTTAGTGTTGAAGCAATGAACGACAATCTTGTGGGCATCATTAAGGAGTGTGCAATAGAAGTCGGCGGTAACTCTGTTAGACAGGATACCAGCAAGCTATCGCAGGTGACGAAAGATCTGATCAAGAAACGCCAATGTATTAAAGCCTCTAACCCTACAGCTAGAATAGAACTGGCAGAACTTTCGAAGTTAATCAACAAGCGTAAGACAGCTGACATAAGGAAGTATAATATGGATAGAATTGAACAAGCTCTCAGGAACGGAGGAAGCCTAAAAGCAGAGAAGAAGAAACTAGGAATTGGCAAGAATCAGATGTATGCGTTAAGAGACAAAGCCGGCAATATCATTACTAATATGGATGAGATAGTTCAAGTGGCTGAGGAGTTCTATAGAGATTCATACAGTACGAGTGGAACCCACGATGATAATGGAAGAGAGAATAGTCTAGAGGAATTCGAAATCCCACAAGTAACGCCGGAAGAAGTAAGGAAAGCCTTGGGAGCTATGCAAAGGGGGAAGGCAGCTGGGGAGGATCAGGTAACAGCAGATTTGTTGAAGGACGGTGGGCAGATTGTTCTAGAAAAACTGGCCACCCTGTATACACAATGCCTCATGACCTCGAGCGTACCGGAATCCTGTAAGAACGCTAACATAATCCTAATCCATAAGAAAGGGGACGCCAAAGACTTGAAAAATTGTAGACCGATCAGCTTACTGTCCGTTGCATACAAAGTATTTACTAAGGTAAATGCAAATAGAATCAGGAACACCTTAGACTTCCGTCAACCAAAGGACCAGGCAGGATTCCGTAAAGGCTACTCAACAATAGATCATATTCACACTATCAATCAGGTGATAGAGAAATGTGCGGAATATAACCAACCATTATATATAGCTTTCATTGATTATGAGAAAGCGTTTGATTCAGTCGAAACCTCAGCAGTCATGGAGGCACTGCGGAATCAGGGTGTAGACGAGCCGTACGTAAAAATACTGAAAGATATCTATAGCGGCTCCACAGCCACTGTAGTCCTCCATAAAGAAAGCAACAAAATCCCTATAAAGAAAAGCGTCAGGCAGGGAGATACGATCTCTCCAATGCTATTCACAGCATGTTTACAGGAGGTATTCAGAGACCTGGATTGGGAAGAATTGGGGATAAGAGTAAATGGAGAATACCTTAGTAACTTGCGCTTCGCTGATGATATTGCCTTGCTTAGTAACTCAGGGGACCAACTGCAATGCATGCTCACTGACCTGGAGAGGCAGAGCAGAAGGGTGGGACTAAAAATTAATCTGCAAAAAACTAAAGTAATGTTTAACAGTCTCGGAAGGGAACAGCAGTTTACGATAGGTAGCGAGGCACTGGAAGTGGTAAGGGAATACATCTACTTAGGACAGGTAGTGACTGCTGATCCGGATCATGAGAGTGAAATAATCAGAAGAATAAGAATGGGCTGGGGTGCGTTTGGCAGGCATTCTGAGATCATGAACAGCAGGTTGCCATTATCCCTCAAGAGAAAAGTTTATAACAGCTGTGTCTTACCAGTACTCACGTACGGGGCAGAAACCTGGAGGCTTACGAAAAGGGTTCTACTTAAATTGAGGACGACGCAACGAGCTATGGAAAGAAGAATGATAGGTGTAACATTAAGGGATAAGCAAAGAGCAGATTGGGTGAGGGAACAAACGCGCGTTAATGACATCTTAGTTGAAATCAAGAAAAAGAAATGGGCATGGGCAGGACATGTAATGAGGAGGGAAGATAACCGATGGTCATTAAGGGTTACGGACTGGATTCCGAGGGAAGGGAAGCGTAGCAGGGGGCGACAGAAAGTTAGGTGGGCAGATGAGATTAGGAAGTTTGGAGGGTCAACATGGCCACAACTAGTACATGACCGGGGCAGTTGGAGAAGTATGGGAGAGGCCTTTGCCCTGCAGTGGGCGTAACCAGGCTGATGATGATGATGATGATGATGATGACTCACCATGGGGCATCGGCCAAGAATTGGGCGGTTTGGAGAAAACTAAGTTAAAATATTTAGGAGAAAAGAAAAAAATTGTGGGATATGTATTCTGCTCGGTGTTCTAATTAATTATTGTAATTTACTGGTTTAGGAAGGCAG